>NC_086171.1:68429180-70829180 GCF_023053635.1 Elgaria multicarinata webbii | reverse complement strand
AAGAACTGAGAAGCCCCTGATAGAACCAGCAAGTGCCAGTTCCAGGTTTTTAAGGGCTCTTGAATCTACCCTCGAAACACCATTCGTCAGTGAGTCTACCTTCTCACCATTGTCACTAGATCATCTTTCTCAATGTTGCTATCACTTGCTTGCTTCACAGGAAGAGAGGCAATGAACAGGTAGGCACTGGTATCTCCTGCTCTTCCTTCTCACCACCACCACCGTCATATAGGCCAAAGTGAGAGGCAGGTGAACAAGCAGATTGCAAAGGTAAGAAGATCTAATGAAAAAGCAGCTGCCCAATCAAAACTGTCCATTAGACGAGCAGTTCCAGTTTTCTGGCCCAGGCCAATTTAGGTTAACCAGACCTTGGCATCAGGAACAGGAATCCAGATCACGAAGGTGAAAAGATACAACTCGGTTTTATTGACTTGGGGTTGGATCCAGGATCTGCCTTCCACAAGAGTCCATGAGAGGTATGGCTCTTCTTGCAGAAGTTCCCTTCACCAAATTTCTGGGGATCCTTCCACCACCACCACACACCACGAGTCATTGCATTCATCAGGGTCTCCTGACCCCCTTATGTAGCATTTTCTGGGGGCTGGAGGGGTGGCTGTGGGAAGGAGTGGGTGGGGAAGTCCACTTCCATCAGCACAGTTGATCCAACATAAAGCTGGATCAGCCCTACAAGTGTAGTGCATTAGACTACAAGGCTACTACAATGCAAATACCCATAAGACTAGCATACAAAACAGTGCATTTGCCCATAAAGCTCCAACCACAACTGAACAATGATGACTCACCTCAATCTAACTCAACACATTCAGTAAAAGGAGATGACTGGACCTCCGAACTTTGGGTAGAAATGAAACCTTCTTGGTCACTTAAGGTCAATGCTTTGAATTTGATGTCAGAACAGGCAGACCATCTTGCACCAGCTATGTGAATTGGGAGTTGACAATACATGGTTCCGTCCTTACTTGCACGACCTGTACAAGAGGTTAGTTTTGGGGAACAACTGTTGAGATCCATGGCATTGGGCTAAGCATGGTTAGAAATTTGTAGGGAATATGCTGTTTATCAGTGGGGCAGTGCCATCTTTCCCATAGGAACCCATAGATCTGTTCAGTGAATTCCTTTTCATTTATAACACTAACTTTCTGGGCTGGGACAATAGTCTGTACACCATATGCCCAGCTGTCTTTCTCTGTCAATCAGCTGCCACCATGACATTAGCTAGTCTAAATATTTTGTTCCTGACTGTGGGAAACACACATCCTGTCTTTGGATACTATAAGCAGGTATATGTAGTAAAATAGTAAAAAGCTACGTGTAGAGCCGGGTCTCCAATGCAGTGCCCATGTGCCCGCAGACACATTTTGGCTCCTGCCAGGCTCCTTGCCCTTCCTGCTTTTTATTTTATTTCTTAAGATTTAAAATTTTTAATTTAATTTTCATTGAAAAGTTGACATGTTGCAAAGCAAAGAGCTGTCCTCCAGCTTGTGGGCAAATTATATATTTTTTCTTTTAGTTTCATCTTATCTGGGAATTGAGTGTTTTGTGACTGGCCAGGCCCACCATGGCAACTATTTTATGGATGTTATGGCAACCTCCCTGCTCAGTGGCAGCCATTTGATGAGAGCGCCCACAACATTCTCCCAACATTTCAAATTGGGGATCCTGGGGTAGAGTGCATTGTATTTCCTAAGGGACAGACTCTTTCAGAACCCTTCAGGATATAAAAAAAAAGCAGCAGAGTAGGAGGCCATATCTATTACATGATGGCATCTATCAAAAGTAAGAAGACAATTGCAATATGAAATTCCCAAATATATTGGTCTTCCTTCTGACCATTTTTATCTCATGTAACCTGAACCTGAATACTTCATATTAGCTTTCACCAGGAAATGATTAAAAAAAGGGGTGGGGGGTGGGGAGATATTTGGCAGCTCCATCTCCACAAATTGTCCTACAATAATTGCTTATTATTCCTGCTAGTTTGCACTCTTGTCAGAATTGTTTGGTTAATGTTTCGTATCATTGACTTATTAGCAGAGAGGAAACAAAGATTCTCCCCCTTGTTTTCATTGAGCAGATGAAGGCTGTAAAAGGGAGCCCATTTCTATGTGCTGTTCTCCTCCTAAGTCTTGAATGCTTACACTTGACCACATTAATTTCCCTTTTAACCTGGCAACTGATTTATTGACAATGTGGCAAAGTAATTAGCAGGGGATTCAACCTAGTGTTGCTTTGGTGGTAAACAGTATTTAATCTGTCTGTTTCTATTAAGCAAGACTAATTACATGGTTACATGCTGAAACTAAGCATGACAGGTAAATAAAGTCCCCATGCATTTCTGTCATCCTGGCATCATTGCCCCTAGGGTATATTTAATGTGATCACCAAGACAACCCCATGCCCGTAGACACCATGACGATGCTAATATAACCTTTGAAAAATGTATCTATGCTCTATGAAAGCAGAGCGAGAGAATAAAGAGTGCAAGGGGTGACATGTATTTACACCGGGGTTTGGCAACATGCGGCCCTCCAGAGATTGTTGGACTAAAATTCCCATCAACCCCAGCCAGCATAGCCAACAGTGAAGGATGGTGGGAGCTGATTTCCATGCAAATGAATGCAACAAATGCCAGCTCTGCTTCTTCTAGGCAAAATGGCTTCTGGAGGAGGCAGCAGTTTCCTCCAGTGGGAAGGATGCTTTGCCCTTCCACTGCCCGCTGCTTTTCTAGTGCAGCTTCCCCTCCAGCTGCAGGGTTCCAGACATTTTTTGTGAGGGAAACGCAGCTGGAACTTTGGAAATGGATGAAAGGTAGACGTGGGCAAGCTCTCTCAAACGTACCTCACATTAACTCAGAAATGACCCAAGTTCTGTCCAAAATTGACCCCTCCAAAATTAGAAGAACGCAGAATATTTTCTCAATCCAAACTGGGACTCTGAAAAATGACCCTCTCCTTGTCTGGTCGGCTCCCCCTCCCCAAAGGCCCTTGCAAGCAGCTCCCCTTCCCTCACACACCACTCCGCCCGCCCCCCCCATTGCTATCAGCTCTTCTCCCCACCACCACCACTCCCCAAATACTTTCTCCCCTTCCCATTCCTTCACTTTTCTTTCCTGGCCAGCAGCAGCAGCAGGCAAAACACTGGTGGGCATACAGGGGGCAGAGAGGAGGGAAGATTGACCATTCTCTTCTATACTGCGTATCTTTTTAACAAATTGATTAGCAGCATCTTGGAGCACAAACAAGGCCCATGGGGCGGCCATCTTTTATTTTACCTGTACAGCCCCTGGAAACAATGTCCCCTATCATGTAGCACCATTTTCTGGAACAATTCTAGACTCGTTTTGAAAGCATGCAGCACGAGCTGTCCCTCCGAGCCTCTCGGAGATTCTTTAACCTTTAAAGAATACAAAGAAGTTGTTGTGGTTGTGGTTGTTTTTTAAAAAAGCCCTCCTTGTATTACTTTAAGTTTAAAACATTATTCTTCAAAATCTTGTAATAACAGAGCACTTTCATCCAAACTGAAAATGTTGGATTTGTAAGTTGGTGAGAAAAAGTTACCAATCATGACAGAACCAGTTCACCCATCACTAGCCAAAATACAGTTTTCCAAAGACCAGGAACCCTCGTTTCATGATGCCATGAGTACTGCGCCTGCATGGGGTTTTGTTTTGTTGCTTTTTTTGAAAGCTTTATATCTTTGTCCCTGATCAACAATCAATCAGATGTAATATAACACCAAATTACAGTATTTTCACATTTCACACATTTGTGTTAGTTCAATGCCCCAAGTGATATATCTTGATGTAATATGTTTTGTTCAAGTTTCATTTACCTGACCAAGAAAACTCTTTAGGAGTGCTTCATTTCAGGAGATTTACAGATTATAAAATATTTAAGACATTGACTCAGATTTCCCAGAGTTACCTGTATTGACGTCAATAAAGAAAGGGTGAGTTTGGTGGAGGAAATAGCTTTTCTGCTTGGAGGTAAATAATAAGACAATAAACCTGCCTTTGGAGACTCGTATTAGCATATTGAAGGAATGCAATTCCTATGTTAAGCACTTATAACCATATTCGAACATCTAAATATAATATCTGGACATCCTTTCTGCATATTTTAAAGAAAGTTTTAATGTGCTGCTTAGTGATGTGTAAAATCTAAAGCTGCCTGCCTCGACCTAGTGCCCTCCAGATGCTTTGGACTTCAGTTCCCAGCATTCGTAACCATTGGCCATATTGGCTGGGGCTAATGGAAGTTGAAGTGCAAAACTTCTTGTGAGTGCTGGACTGGGGAAGAAAGAATTCTGTATTGAAATCCTGCCACAAAATAAGCAGGTTTTTGTAGGAACCCCAATTTCTGCTAACATACTTCCTATATTAGCAATTTCTCATTTGAAATACAGTTTTGTCAGGCATGTGTACTTTTTCTCATATTGGCACTGCGTCCTAGGATTAGACATTGTCAGATGTAATGTCATGATGAGAACATAGAATGTTTGTAACTCTCTCACTAAAAACTATGAGAACATAAGAAGAGCCATGCTGGATCAGACCGAGGCTCCATCTAGTCCAGAACTCTGTTCACACAGTGGCCAACCAGCCGTCAACCAGGGGCCAACAAAGCAGGTCGTGGTGCAACAACACCCTCCCACCCATGTTCCCCAGCAACTGGTGCATATAGTCTTACTGCCTTGGATACTGGAGGTAGCACGCAGCCATCAGGGCTAGTAGAGCACTGGACCCTTCAAATTCAACATGAGTAGATTTTAATAAGTCTACTCACAAATTCAACACACATTTGCATGAACTGAGATCCTGCCCACCCCAGGCCCCCAAATTGATTAGTATTACAATTTAGGTGGAATTTGGCAACAATCGCAGTCTCCATGTTTAATGTTGGACTTCCTTTTTTCTTTTTTTTGGAAGAGGATCCGCTCATCCAGGCACACATCTAGATGTAGATGTCTACAAATTGCTATAACACAGGAGTCCAATGAGAAAAAATTCCAACAGTGGGTAGTAGAGAATTGAGTATTGTGTCCAGTTCTGGGCTTCACACATCAAGAAGGATACAGACAAGCTGGAGCATGTCCAGAGGAGGGCAACAAGGATGATCAGGGGTCTGGAAACAAAGCCCTATGAGGATAGACTCAAAGAACTCGGCACGTTTAGTCTGGAGAAGAGAAGATTGTGGGGAGACATGATAGCACTCTTCAAATACTTGAAAGGTTGTCGCACACACAACACTTTAAGCCATGGTTAGAGCCGCTAACCCTGCTGCAGATAATCTGACTGGTTAGTGAGTGAGCAAGGTTTAGGAAAATGCATTGCACAAGACACCTTAAACCCTGCTGCTTAACTAAAAGCCATAACCAGCAGTGTTTAAGGTGTCTTCTGAACAGGCCCAATGGATAAGATCATTTCATGCATTTGGTCATGGAATCTCCTAAACTGCTTAGCTAGGTCGGGGTGGACAATATAGGTCCCAATATTTGCCACACTCTGTGAAAACTATATGAAGGCAAGACCTGCTGTACAGATAGGAATAATGTTGAGATGCCATCCCTTTCCCTTCCTCTCCTGTCCTTGCATATATACTGTTTTTCTCTTTCATGCTCAGGTAGTGCTGCTGAATGTTGATGAGACAGAGGGCCAGATAAAGCTTGGAGATAATGAGCAAGTATCTCCCCATTCTTGGTGGCTGTTCTTAACTAGCATTGATTATCTGTTACTGATCTGCTTCCCTAATTTTAATGAATGGTTGCAGTGACAGCTGCTGAATATTTATCGCTTCGCAGCAATTGTTAAATCATAATATAAATATTCTGAAGACTCCTGATTAATCTCTCTGCCCAATTGACTTCAAGCAGGTAAATGATCTGGGAGTAGGAGGGAAATGATTGGATGTCACAAATGGCATAATTGATAATGGTGACATATCTGGAGCACCGGTATAGGGAAACAGAGAGGGCATTACAAAATTAACATTTTGGGAAAATTTAAAATAGGAGACAGCAGCAAAGGTCATTGATGAAGAGAAGGAAATCTTGTACCACAACACTTTCTTCATTGTAAAACATCACAGATGCCTGTCTAATATTTTTTTATTACTGAAAAGGGTGTCCAAAGTTTTTAAAGGGCAGTGATAAGAGCATTTTTAAAAACCTAGATATATGCTACTCAGAAGCAGCGGATGGTCCTACCACCTGCCCATATATTGGTCTCTATATCTCAAAGGAAATTGATAAGAACAATCTGATTTTCAGATAGATAAATCTAATACAAAATCCTGTTTAATCTGGCCAGGCTTTTCATGCCTGACATTGAAATCATGTGGGATTTCCAATCTATTTTGTTTTCCTAGGCATTATGGCAAGAGCAACCATTGTAGACTGTTGATTATGCCTGAACTGTTGATTGAAATTTGGGAAGAATATCACACAGTATCGAGGGGCTGCAGTAGCTCATCTGTGAAACTGGCTGCAACAAACCTCTGCTTGCTCGCCCAGCTGGTTTGAGCAATTTCCTTTTGACAGGTGAATAAAATATCATTAATTTATTTCATTCTTGCTGTCAGCAGACAGTGTTGGCGAATAGAGCCGGCTTTGCGTCTCAAGCTGTTTACATTTCATGACAATTTTGCAGTGCTAAATTAAACCCATCCTAGCCACGAACAGTGCAGCACTGAAAATGACCCTCTCTGTCTGAAGTTTCTCGTGAGCCTAATAATCTTGTTATCTCTGCTAGCAAGCAGCTGCAGTAAATGTGATCTAGGACATAATTTGACCAAGAGACACTTGAATCCTAAAGTGTTATGCTTCATATAAATCTTTTTTAAACAACAACAACAACAACAACAACAACAACACTGACCCCAGAGTCCAATTTCACCATTCTTGTTTCAGCAAACATCCCATAGTAATACTCTGGTGGAAAAACACTTGAGGCAGACCCCAATCCCCACCCCACCCCCTGTCTCATAAGCACCTCATCATCTGCAGTGTATTTTTTGTGAACATGTTCCTGAAAAATTCAAAAATATCAATTTTATAGATCACCAACTGTGACACATTTGCATAGATTTTGCCATAAACGTTGTGCCCTCTGTGCTTTTTGGGTGCATGTGTGTGCTTGACATTGCCTTGGCAACCCAAACTTATCCATTTTTGTGTGGGCAATGTGAAGGGCCAGTCGGCCAGGGTTAGCCATTTCTAGATCCCTATGGTTACCTAAAGGAAGGCTGCTTTTTACATTGGGCTCTTTCAGATGGAGGAAAATTGTGTTTCCTTACCGTCGCTCTTGCTTCCTGCTTCTCTTCCATGATAGGGACGAGCAGAATCACACGGGGGAGAAAGTGGAAGCAAGCAGTGACCATGCGGCTCATTCAGTTTAGTGGGACAGCATCCTCTAGTGGGCGCTTTATAGTGAAACCTCTGCTGCAAGCGGCAGGAAATAGCGACCATTTTTTCTATAGCTCAAAAAGTTGTGTTTTCTGCAGATTATTTTATAATGAAAAATGGCAGAAGGAGCAGGAGACGAGTGGGAGACACACATGGGGATCACTGCTTTGTCGAAATGGCCCGCGAACAACCGTGATTGGCCAGTCACGACCGTGCTATAAAATACTTGTCTGAAGAAGTTCAAAGTCAAAGTGTTTTTTCTTTAGTATCAGTTCTCTATATCAGGGTTGTCGAACCTCTTTAAGCCCAAGGACCAGATCCCATTTTGGAGAAGCTGTTGTGGTAGGGTACATAGCAGTGGTGGGTGGGGCCAAAGCCAAAAGGGGGAAGGGCTAAATACTAAACAATCCAGCCAATTTAAGATTAAGGGCACAATTCTATCGGATCCATCCTGGCTACTTGTAAGCCTCCAAATTGGGAGGCTTATGAGTATCCAGTGCAGAGCAGGAGGTGCATTGTGCTCCCACTCTGCATTTTAGCTAGATGGGCTTCAGGGGAAGGGAAGGAGGCTGGGGATGTGGAGGGAAGGAGGCTGCATTTTAGCTAGATGGGCTTTGGGGAGTTGGAGAAAAAGGCTGCATTTTAGCTAGATGGGCTTTGGGGAGGGTGAGGGGAGGAGGCTCCATTTTAGCTAGATGGGCTTTGGGGAGTTGGAGAAAAAGGCTGCATTTTAGCTAGATGGGCTTTGGGGAGTTGGAGAAAAAGGCTGCATTTTAGCTAGATGGGCTTTGGGGAGGGGGAGGGGAGGAGGCTCCATTTTAGCTAGATGGGCTTCAGAGGGAGGGAAGGAGGCTGGGGATGTGGAGGGAAGGAGGCTGCATTTTAGCTAGATGGGCTTTGGGGAGGGGGAGGGAAGGAGGCTGCATTTTAGCTAGATGGGCTTTGGGGAGTTGGAGAAAAAGGCTGCATTTTAGCTAGATGGGCTTTGGGGAGTTGGAGAAAAAGGCTGCATTTTAGCTAGATGGGCTTTGGGGAGGGGGAGGGGAGGAGGCTCCATTTTAGCTAGATGGGCTTCAGAGGGAGGGAAGGAGGCTGGGGACGTGGGGGAAAGGAGGCTGCATTTTAGCTAGATGGGCTTTGGGGAGGGGGAGGGGAGGAGGCTCCATTTTAGCTAGATGGGCTTCAGAGGGAGGGAAGGAGGCTGGGGACGTGGGGGAAAGGAGGCTGCATTTTAGCTAGATGGGCTTGGGGAGGGGAGGGGGAGGGGAGGAGGCTCCATTTTTGCTAGATGGGCTTCAGGGGAGGGGAGGAGGCTGGGGACATGGAGGGAAGGAAGCTGCATTTTAGCTATATGGGCTTCAGGGGAGGGAAGAAGGCTGAGGATGGCTCGGTATATTTGTATCACCATGTCCCTGGTCTCCTCTCCCCTCCCCTCCCGCCCACTAGCCAACCCACTTTTATCCCACTACAAGCTGGCATTTGCAAGTTTGTAGCAGCCGCCGGCACAGTTCTTTCCCCACCACCTGTAGGGGGAGCATGGTTTTCTGGCACAAGTTCGAGCCCTGTCTCCGACCTTCGAGCCAGGAAACTGAACAATCCTATGTGCCACAGATGCTGTCTTGGGGGCACAGGATTGCTCCCTAAAGCTCTTACTGCCGTTAACAAAGCCATTGCACAATCAAAAGAAATGAGGCCAATGCAGCCAGTGCTACAAATTACCCATCAATAAAATATGCCAAATTATGGCCACATTTCAACCCAGCATGATACAAAGTCTGCTTCTGGTTGGAATATAGTGTAATGAAAAATGCTACGTTTTCTTCAATCATTTTTATTTTACTGGAAAAGACAGTAGAAACACATTTCCTTTAATATAGGGCAGCAGTAAATTACTTTAAAAAACAACAGCACGCTACTAATAATGCTTTTGGACTGCATAGCAGAAATGCAGTCCATGAAGCCTGCAAGGTGGCATGAGACACACACACACACACACGCACGCACGCACGCACGCACACAGAGAGAGACAGACAGACAGAAACACAGTATTCTTTCTGCCTTATTTGTATGTCAAGGAAATGTTTGTGTAACTTCGTTGAAAGCCTTTCTCGTTATTTTTTTCTCTCCTTTTTGTAATTTGACTTTGTTTGGTTAATAGTTGCTATAGCAAAAATCAATTATTTCACCTAAGTCCCACAGCTTTGTGGAAAAGGTTCCAGGAGGGAGGGAGAGACAAGCAAGCAAAGACCACCTCAAATTCTGCTCCAGCTAGATTCTCTCTCTCTCTCTCTCTCTCTCTCTCTCTCTCTCTCTCTCTCTCTCTTTCTCTCTCTCTCTCTCTCTCTCCCCCCTACAAAGCCATTACCACCAACTGCCCTGTGGGAAAGATACCACGGGGTGTGGGGAGAGAGGCAGGCAGGCAAAGACCATCTCAGAATTTGCTCCTGGTGGACTATCTCTTCCTACCCCTCTCTGCAGGGTCTTCTACCATGAACTGTCCTGTGGAAAGCATCCTTATCCATTGTTGCAGCATTATTATATTGTCTATTATGATTTTATTAATGCATCTTTATGTTACTTGTAAGCTACGTTGGAAAGATTTGTATCCTGAAAGGCATAAACGATTGCAATACATCCTAAATTAACTTTGTTTATATCAATATGAATTATTTCATATTGGATATAGGTTTTGTCTTCTATAACATGTAGGCTCTGCTTCTGGAAGGTCCCTCCATCCAGGATTTTTGGGGATCCCGTCCAACCAGATCACAATTCTCCCCATTCCACAGGATCTGCGTTCCATCAGGATTTTTTCAGGGGACTGCAGGGGAAGGAAGAAGCAGGCAAGGAAGCCTACTTCCACCAGTGCAGTTGAGCCTGTTTAAATATTTTTTAGTTAGGAGAGCATTATTGCAAAATATACCATTATTTCTCTTTCAGCAATCTAGCATGCGAGACACAATTCACCCACCCACTTTGCCCCTATTGTGTCCTCCTTTAAAAAATAAAATAAAATTTTGGTGCTGCCACAGCAGTTGGTTGATGGCCAATTAGCTCATCCTTGAATGCATTCCAGCATTCACGTTTGGGATCCTCTAGGATTACTGCTGGAGCATCATCATGGTATGGAGAGACCAAACCTCTTCTGAATCTCATTACTTCACTTATCAACAAGAATGCACAAAAACAAAATCGGAGGCCATAAAGATGCCACCAACTGTGTGGAACCATCTGAATCTTCTAAACGTTTCTTCCTAGTGACACTTCTGGAGCCACTGTGAAAAGAGCCTCCTGGGCTTCAAAGCCCAACATGGAACCACACATTCTAATCAGTCTGTCCACTTTGACCAGAAATGGTTGGTGTCAGTCCGGCCAAGTTCCCTCCTGATGAGGAATAGGGGAGACATTCATTCAGTTCACATTTTAATGCAAACTTGTTTAAAAAACAAAAACCTTTATTGTGAATAAAAAACAGAATAGAAAATACATCGTGAAAACGGGGGGGGGGGGGGACCCATGCATTGTGTATATAGAATTATCATCATTTCCATCGTATGTACTGTGTCTCCCCCAAAAAAAGGGGGGGAAGGGGAGACAAGTATACTTGTTTGAGACAGGTATACTGGGAAAATGGGGAACATCCTGGTAAAATTCTGGCACATCGTCTTAAACACCAAAAGCATCGAAATGTTATTTCTGCTATTAAAGATGCAAAAATGGTTGGTTGTTGGCATTTTTCATGCTTGAGCAAGGTACTAGACAAGGATGTCCACTTTCCCCATTGATATCTGATCTATGTTTGGAACCGCTGGCTTGTGAATTTAGACAGAATAGTAGTATTCACGGGTTTGTACATGCTGACTTAGAATTTAAAATTATCCTCTATGCTGATGACCTTTTATTGTTTATTTCTAAACTCCAGGCATCTATTCCTGCTTTGATGAAATTGATTAACACCTTTTGTGATCTTTCTGGCTACTCAATTAATTGGTCAGAGTTAATGCTGAGTGGAGATAGTATATTTCCTAGTGTGTTGGCTAATGGCCAATTTCGATGGTGCCTCGATTATATTACCTATCTGGGAATATTCATTCCAAGAGTTATATCTCATTTGATCTAAATAAATTTAAATAAACTGGTTAGTGAGATCACACAAGATAGAGATAGATGGGCACTGTTAAAGTTGAGTTTGTGGGGTAAAATCAACACACTTAAGATTAATCTTATACCTCAAATTCTTTATTATGCATGGGATTCCTTTACTTATACCTGGCAAATATTTCCAACAATTTAATGCTTTGTTTCGTACATTTTTATGGGTTTCTTCTCCACCTCAAATATCTCTAAAACGGATGCAGCTTCCAATTAAAGAAGGTGGGTTTGTTTTTCCAGACCTAGCTTTGTACCATCAGGCTTAGCTATTGGCTTGTACTAAGTTCTGGTCATCTTCTGCTCCCTCAGAAATGCCACCATGGTCAGTTCTGGAAGCCTTATGGTTAGAGCCTCTTCCCAAATGGACAGCACTCAGTTCTCGTTATATCAGAATAAGTAAACCTCCCCCCTCCTACATTTCTGGCTGCTAGAGGGACATGGCGTATACTATCACATCAATTACAGTTTGATCCATTCTCTCATGCTAAATTGACTATATGGAGAAACCCAGATTAAAACAATTGGAAAGAAAACATTTCTGTGGAGGACATGGACAGGCAAGATACATCAGATGATGAGTTTTTGTCCTTTTCAGACTTGTGTGTTAAATATAATTTACCTGCTATGGCTCAATGGCAATACTTGCAACTGCAACACTTGCTGGAATCTAGGGTTGGCCCAGCTGCTTTTACAGCTTCAGAACCTCCAGCTTTGTTAGAAACACTTTCAACAGCTGAACTGACACATAGATCCACAACCCATATATATATATATATATATATATATATATATATATATATATATATATATATTTAATTGAAATAAGTAAATATGATACTCATAGTTTAAGACTAGATTGGAATAGAGAATTGGAGTGCCCTATCTTGCCTAACCAATGGACGGTGGCTCTAGCATCTGTATTTGAATCTTCTATGGATCTCAGGTTACGTCTTATTCAGCAAAAAAAAAACTGTTTCAGGTCTGCCTTTTCAATAAGGGTTTGTCTCACTTGCATAACTGTTGGAGATGTAGTGCATCTAATGCTTCTTTAACTCATATGTTTTGGCAATGCCCAGTAGTTGCCCCCTTTTGGGAGGAGGTTATAATAAGGATGAACTTTGTACTGAAACAATCTATAATATGGAATAATGTGCATCTCTTCCTAAATTACCTACTGGCTTCTTGGAAGTTAACACATGGTCAGAGCAGATGGATCTTCAAAGCCCTTATGACAGCCAAAGGACTTATATTATCACATTGGAAGGACAAATTCACACCTCCCATAATGCAATGGATCGAGGACCTAATAACACTTTCAACTTTTGAACAAGTGTTATATAGATGCAACTTGCAAGTGGATAAATATATGATTATCTGGTCTGCTTTTCTTGAAACCTTTGTATAACTCTCTCACAGTTAAAGCAAACTTAACTAATTTTGCACTTTCAAATCACGGTACAAACCAAAACTCAGTTATCCTTCAAAATTTGAACTTCTCTAATTTTTGCCATGGAGATCTCCAATCAAAACACATGTCTTTTTGGGCAAATGACATTAAAATGCATTATGTTAGGAAAATTGTTTGCCAAAAAAAGGTGTCTATTTCGTAAATATACATACAAAAGCACATGTGTTAGGAGAAATGTGCGCAGAAAGGCTTATGATTTTTCATGCAAACTTTAAAATGAAATCTCACTGTTTGGGATGAACCAAACTTAAGATTGCAAAAATAAGAAACTGAGTAAAACCCAAATCAACTGATTTGTCCTTCGTTACTGCTTTAGAAATTTTTCAATGGGGAATGGTATATAAATATTCTAAATAAATAAATAAACAAATAAATAAATAAAAGACCAATTCTAGAACTGCTAAACGTGCAAGCTTTCTCATAGCCAACTTTACTGCTTTTGGGTTCTTCCAAAAAGTACATTTAGGGCACAATCCTATGCACGTTTAGCCAGAAAACAATAAGTCCTACGATTCCCATGCTGGCTGGGGAATGCTGGGAGTTTTAAGACTTTTTTCCTGACTGCAAATGTATAGGATTGTACCCCTTAAACAACTACTTTCATGTTTCTGGATTGTTAAACAATTCAGATGATATAAACATTTTACAAAGTGCTTACTTTTCCACAGATCTTTCTTAGAAATTCCATTAGTGCTGAGCCAATTTTTTGTAAGCTTTCATGTTCAATGCAAAACTTGCTATGAGAGAAATATGAAAGGATTTGCAACAGCAATAACAAAGCCCTCATGTTTTGCACATGCTCCCCTTGCCTTCACAGCATCCATTATTTCCTCTTTCTCCTCCTGCTTTGGCACCATTTTCTTTTATCCTTGAAAAGGCTTCTCCGCTGCTGATGTCACAGCACCACATAGCCAATCTAATTTTCATAAACTGGAATCTTCACTGAAGGCAAACAAACCCATCAGCTTGCCCACACTTTGAATGGCGGAGTAGGAGAGAGTGAACGCATTCTGATTGCCCAGGCAACTAGGCCGATGCTCCCTATCTTAATCTAACACACTTGCAATTTCATTGTCAAGCAGAGCTGCCCTGGAAAACTTTCCGCCTTGTTCTGCTCTAGTCATGAATAGTTACACAGGACTGGTTGGGTAAAATGGGGAGACACGTTTGAATGAGCATCCAAATACACGCGCGCACACACACACACACATCTGCATTCTGTACCAACCACTCAAGTACTCCCAACTGGACCACAGCGAGGAAGAACCAGTCCAGTTGCCTTGGCAAGACAGACCTCTTTGCTCTAATACTCCTTTCAAACAGTTTTACACCCTTTTGCAAAGAGGTGTGGAAAAAAAACACTGGAAAGAGGGATGGATTTCATGGTATCCGTGAAATTGTTTGCAAAACACATCCAAATGTTTTGGTGTAGCTCTAATTTCTATACTCCTCAAGACAATAGTGTACAGTATGTCTCAGGCTACACTTTATACTGTAATGCTTTCCTTTCAGTTAACTTTTAAATAAACTCATCCAATTCTGCAGATGTAAATTGACTATATTTTGCCTCACATTTCGGCCATAGCTAGACCTAAGGCTTATCCCTGGATCGTCCAGGGGTCAAACCTGTTCATCTAGGTGACACACAGGGGATCCAGTGCTCAGGCAGGGGCGAACCCTGGATGATCCCAGGATAAGGCTTAGGTCTAGCTGTGGCCTTTCTTTAAACTGGAAAGTGATAGTTTAACTAAACTGAAACTGCTGGTTAAAGTGAATTTATTTATTTATTTATTTAATTTATATACCGCCCCATAGCCGAAGCGCTCTGGGCGGTTTACAAAAGATAAAAGAGTGAACATTAAAAAGTATACAAGTTTAAAACCATCCAAAATATAAAAACAACACTGTAAAACAGATGTGTTATTTTAATTCTGTTTATTAGCTTCCTCCTGCCCCATCTCCAATGCCTGACCACTTCTATTAAGTCTCATACCTGAAAATGTTCATTTCAAAAAGATGAATAAACTTTTCATTGGTAAACTGTGGCGTGATATGCTGAAGATTCAACTCATTAAGCTTTAATGTCACTAATGCTCTTAACACTAATTACCTGTTCATTAACTTGATTGTCTTAGCAGAAAGTCTGGGTCCTCTTCTCTGCTGGTTCATCACATTAATTTACATGTTGAATAAAAAAGAGAAACAACAAAGATTAACAAAATTAATTCTAGAATACTTGAGAGGATATGACACAGTTAAAAAAATCTTTATTGATGGAAAATTACTTAATGCTTTGCCGCTCCTAATGTAAACATTTCAGATAGTGTCTTAGTATATGGATAAATCTACCAATTAATCGCGTATACTCATGCAGTATGTCCAGAGAAAATACAAAGGCACAAAGAAATCTAGTTACAGCCATCAACTACTTATGGAAGAGTATGCATGAGAGGTACTTTCAAGAGGAGACAAGATTCCCAAGCATTTTGCAGAAAAGATTGGTGAATAGGAGACCAGATCCTTGCCCACACCTGTTCTTATTTATGGCCTTCATGCAAAACCAATGAGGATTTCACTTTATGGCATAGTACAAGTGGAGGCTGGTGGCTCTGATTATGGTGAGTTTGTAAATCTATTTCAAGGCCTAATCCACACCAGCCGTTTATTCCAGAATAGTATCGAGGTCATCCCTACTGATGTGGTCACATGATGCACATCTGATCCCAGGATATCAACGACAGCTTTTGTCCCATTCCCCCCCCCCCCCGCTCTTGCAAAAATTCCAGGATGCGCAGCTCGTATGCCCTCCCCTCATGAAGCTGTTGCTGTTCCTCACGAGTAGCGGAGTGAGCCCATGGGTATCAGGAGTGAGGAGGAGAGCATTGTCAACACATTCTGGATAGGTCTTGGGGTCTTTCAGTAGGGATGTGCTCCGCTTCTAATCGGACCGGCGAATTAGAAGCGGAGCAGGGTGCTTTGCCTCCCCTTAAGGCGGAGGCGAAGAGGATTGGGGGGCCGGCGGAGCGTGGCGAAGAGGATCGAGGTGAAGGTGGATCCTTCGCCTTGATCCGGAGCTTGTGGCCCAGACTTCCTGGTTGAACCGCGGGCTCAATTGAAGAAGCCGATGGACCGCGGACGGAGGCAGGTAAGGCCCCCCTCCCCCTTGGTCCCTTACCGGGCTCTGCCGCCATCGCCGCACGGGCGGCGATGGCGGCAGGGCCCGGTAACACCCCCCCCCGCCCTCCTCTCCCGGCCTTACCTGGCACCACTCCCCTCCACTGCGGTGCTCCGATTCGGAGCCGGAGCTCCGCGGCGAAGAGGGGCGGAGCGGGGCGGAGCGGAGCGGGCCGATCTGAAATTTTCAGATCGGCCCACGGGGCAGAGCGGGGGGTCCGTGCACACCCCTATCTTTCAGTGCCAAGTGTGTGTGTGTGTTTTAAAAACCTCATCTTTGCGCAGGATCACAATTCTGCTCTTGTGCAAGAGGCAGGAGTCATTTAAAAAAATGTTTGCCCCGGAACGGCTCTCCTTAAATTGCGGGCAAACTCGCTGCTGTGTGCCCCATGAGGGAAGATTGCTGAAGCAGAAAACTTCACAATCATCCCTCCCCCTCTTGAAAGGACTCTAGGTGTAGATGAGCCCTAGGTTTCAGGCAGAACCAGCTAGAACTCTAAAGGAGCTACCAAGGTGCTGAACCCTAGTCCAAAATAGGCTCAGCACCTTGTATACCTCCTTTAGAGTTCTGGATGGTTCTGACTGAAGCCCAGAATGAATTCACAACCCCACTGAAATCGGAGCCACCAGCCTCCACTGAGTAGTTCATTTAACATGGAAAATAGCTGAATCAAACCTGATACAAATACTCCTAAGACTCTTTTTTCCCATTGGAAGAGGTCACTTAAATTTCTTCCATTGAAATCAATGGGGAAAAACACATATGTGGTCCCTTAAATTTCTTCCATTGTAATCACTGGAAAAACTAAGTATGAAATTGTGGGTGAAATTAAATGTTGCAAGAACAGAGCTCAAAATGGCAGCACCGTGCTGTGTTCCCCACCACCTTCCATCAGCTCTAATACAACTTAAACTATTTTATTATTTATTTAGTATTAACATTAATTTATTTATTACTAACATTTATAAAAAGCCATTAAGGCAGTGCACAACAATTTAAAACGATAAAAAAGATCAAGAACATTGAAAACAGTATAGATTAAATCAGCTGCATAATTTAAAAGGCTAAATTAAAAAGATGTGTCTTTGCACCCTGACTTAAAGCAAAGGAAGTGGGAGCTAATCTTGGTTCTTAAAGGAGCATGTTTCGGAGTTTGGGAACAACACAGGAGGCTCTGTGGGCCTCTGTGGTGATGTTGCCCCCAAAATGGCCTCTTCTGCAGATGTCCCTTAGATAGCCAGGTCCTAAAGCAATTTAGGACTTTAAAAGTTAAAATCAACACCATGAATTGAGTGTGGAAAGCAACCAGCAACCAGTGCACCGGTTAGCAGCCCAGCTACCACATTTTGCACCAATTGAAGCTTCCAAATTTTCTTTAGGGTTAGCCTCACATAGGACCTTGCTAGACTTACCTGAAAATCCGGGCGTGTGGAGGGGCCAGTCCGCAATAGAAGTAGTGCGGGCTGTTGCTCCTATCCACACGTCCAACGCGATGGGGTAAAGGAAAGCCCCGTCACATTGGCCATTTTGTTTAATATCTTAAAGGGGCCGGGTGCGCAGGAGTGCACCAGCGACTAAGGTAGGTGGGTGTTTTTTTTAAAAAAGGGTTTCCTGCTCCCCCCTGCCCCCGATTTCCCTACCCTGGCCGTGATTCCCCCCCCCCCGGCGATCTCCAATTCCACCCCCCACCCACGATCTCTGATTCCCCCCCCAACTGCAATCTCCGATCTCCCCCAACCATGATCTCCGATCCCCCCAACCACGATCTCTGATTCCTCCCATCCCCCCTGGCTCCGTTTTCCCCCATCCCCCCTGGCTGAGTTTCCCCTCCCATCCCCCCTGGCTCCGTTTCCCCCATCCCCCCTGGCTGAGTTTCCCCTCCCATCCCCCCTGGCTCCGTTTCCCCCATCCCCCGTGGCTCTGATTCCCCACATCTCCCCACCCTGCCCTGATGGCGCCGTCCACCGCTTTTTCCAGCTACTTGCGAGTAAATGCGGTAGCTGGGAAAAGCAGTGGAATGGGCTACACGCCCGTGGTCTGGGGCTCAGCCCAAGACCGTGGGAAATACCGGGCCACAAGCGGTGCCGGTTACCCCAGGGCCAGGGAGGTTTGACACCTGCCTGAGCCTGGGTTCCCCTGTGCGCGGGCCTCGCACCAGGTTAACCCGTCTTCTAGCAAGGCCCATAGAGTGCTTTGCAGTAGTCTAGGTGTGCTATAATAAATGTACGGATAACTGTTGCTAAGTCAGACTAGTGTCCTATGAAAATTTAGACCATTCTCATTCAATTTGATAGAAAAGCAATTGCTTTTGAAAAGAAGTTCAAAGGAAAAGAAATTTTGGAGAAATTCTCATGGGTTTGGTTCAAGGTTCTTGTGTGTGAGTGTCCTGTCTTTCATTTACAATCCTCTCTCTGACAGCCTGTAGCCTCCTTGGCTTCCCACACTTTATGCCCAGGGGAAGACATGAATTTTATTCCTGCCATAGGGCCTTTTCAGATCAGGAAGTGCAGCCAGCTTGGGAGACTGTAGAGCAATGGTGAGATGTGTAATAGAAAGAAAGAAAATAGACAGTTCCCTCAGCCACCTCACAGTGATTAGTTAAGGTCAAAATCACCACCCACACATATTCAAAATAAATGATAAACTGCCCTGAGAATGGGGCAGAAAAATGGAAGCCCCTTTCAGGAAATTCCTGAGATTTTTTCTTTTCTTCTCAAAATAAAAGGAACTTTTCAGAATTTTCTCCACATTTTCTTTATCTTTTTTTTTTTTTTTTTTTGGTGGTTGCTGCTTCCCCTCCCATCAATGCCCTGGAATGATGCTAGGTATATGGGGCATTGTGCAGGATGATAGTT
Organism: Elgaria multicarinata webbii; assembly: GCF_023053635.1. Classification (NCBI taxonomy): domain Eukaryota; kingdom Metazoa; phylum Chordata; class Lepidosauria; order Squamata; family Anguidae; genus Elgaria; species Elgaria multicarinata. The sequence continues at coordinate 70,810,108 of NC_086171.1, read as the reverse complement.
GCCACTTGTAGTGGTAGTGCAAAACACACACACACACAAACAAAACCCAGAGAAAAAAGAAAGAAAGAAGCTGTTCTCTAATGTTGATACCTACCTGTGAGAAATGGTTGGAGAATTTCCCCCTGGAGGAATTTCCCACCAATTTCTCTATCACAACTAAGGTGGAGAATTTTGAGAGGCCATTTGCACACAGCTCTAAGTCAGGCCAACTTTCAGCTGCTTCCCCAAGCATAACTTGCCAAGAAACTCCTTGCTAAGTCCACACCTGAACTTCCAGGGACGGTGTAAGGACCAGGAGCACTCCGAAGCTGCAACCCTTATCCTTCAGGAGGAGCACAGCCCATTCCAGAACAGGTTCAATCCCAGTTCCCAACTCAGGCTTTCTACTGACCAGCAACACTGCCAATGACATGGAGTAGAGGTGGAGAAATGTGCAGGTTATAGGATAAGTCGCCGTCAATTTTAGAGACAGCTTTTAGTAAATTCCAATAAAGCTTCAAAATTACCCTACAAATCAAAAGCACTGAGTTGGATCCTGACTATATTCATCTTACAGTCTGTCTAAATGCTCAGAAAGCCCCCGGGTGGGTGCGCGTGGTAAAGCGTCAATTATACGATGCCACTGCAATTGCGCACCCACCCCGGGGCTAACTGCCAAAGCTGTGGAAAAATAAAGTCAGGGATTTACTCTGACTTCTTTCTCTGGAGTGAGGCAAGGATGCACAAGACTACATCAAAACAGGCTCTCATCTCACTCCAGAGTCACCGCGGAGGCGTGGCCACGCGGTGCCTAGTGGAAGGCACCCTGTGATTGGTCACTTTCCATCAGGAAGAGGACAGGTGGCTCCTGTCCTTGGGTGGCTGTCCAGAAATCCCTCCTCAGTGTATGGATTACCTGACGCCACCCTGGGGGAGGAGAGCAATTGCAAATTGCCTTAAAAGGAAATATTTTACTTTGAAAATGACTTCAAAATGTGCATGGCCCAGTCAAATGTAAACACTTGTAGGTCCCAATGATTTCACTGGAAGAGAAATCTCCCATTGAATTAATGGGGCTTACAATGCAATCCTATGACTATCTACTCAAAAGTAAGTCCTGTTAATTTCAATGGGAGTTACTCCTTGATAAGTTCATACAGGACTGCATCCCCAAACAAGTTTAACATTGGATGGGTAATGGCATATATTTCTACCTCCAATTATTATTTTAAGTTGTTGAATATTTCCCCCTGCTTTTGACTACAACTGCTCTGCCCTTGATTGCCCAATATAAGTTACTGCCACACCTTCTTCATAACTGACAAGTACTTAATTAGCAATTAACTCTGGAAGAGAAACAGTGTCAGAAGGGAAAGTAACTAATAATTATAGACCTTATGATCAGCTACCACTCAGTATATGTGTGGTGGGAAGGTTGCCCAGTTCCTGCACTTCAAAGACTGATGACTGACCATCCATCATGGTGTAAGGTGCGTGTCCCTGAAAGCCATATGGCCAGGTTAATAGCAGAACATCCATGATGAGCAGCGTGTAATTGATGATAGTAGATAATTATTATCAGTCCTGCGGAGATGAGATTATGTAATATTGAAAGAAAATACAATCAGACTCATTTACGGGAAAGTAGTAACAATGATATCCCTTGATCTACAGACTGCTGCTCATTATTTACAGAGGAAGATTAAATTTTAACACAAGTTCAGAATTACTGGTTTTCAGCAGGAAATGGAATAATGCTTTCCAGATTTCTAATAGGTTTACAATGTGGGCTGCTCCGTGTGTTGAATGAGGGCCTTAAGAAAGGCCGTAAGTGTTGAATAAATGGCTTCCTCATTTTTGCAATTATCTTTTTAAAGCAATTATTACACTCACAATAGAAAAAAGAAGAAAGGTGAGCAATTTTATTAAAAATTATTAACAAAAACATTGAAGTGTTCTCTTAAGCTGACAAATAAATAACAGCAATATCCTTTTTTTTTAATATACAGCCTTTCACTGATAGTTTTATCTGAATTTCTTTCCCATCTAATTTTACATTTATCTTCTGCTATGTCAAATTTCATCCATATCTTAAATATTAAATAACCCTTTGGGTTATTATTTACCTTTTAACAATCTTTTCAACAGCAGAAAATTCCGGAATATCTGTCATGTCCCAGGAGCCAAAAGTAGGCATCACATGGGATATGTAATTAGGATAAAGGATGTTTTTTTCTTATTAATTTTAATTATTAAACCCACATGACTGCTTGGAGGTCAGGAAAATGGTCCTCTGAGAAGGATGCTAACCTATGGGCATGTCTAGATGAATTGATATCCCGGGGATCTCCTCGGAATCATCCCTGTGCGTTCACATGATGCACAGGGGATCCCGGAGGTAGGGAGGTGTGATCCCTCCCTTGCCCCAAGATAGCTGGGATGGCTTTAATCCCGGCTTTTCCCATGGGATCGTCCGTGAGGAGCTGGGAAGCAGGCACAGGGCACAGAGTGCTCCATGCCCATCAGAGGTGGGGGGAGCAGGGTCAGGACTTTTCTTTTCCCCCCCCCCCCATCACTTTTTTGATGGAGCGCTCGTGTGCTCCAGCTCCTGTGTTTAAAATAAATGGCGGCCGCAACATCCTCCATCCTCCCAGGACGTCGCATGCCATATGTAGACTGAGGGGGAGGATCTTGCGATCATCATAACGTGAGATCATCTCCCTCCAACCTCCTGGTCTAGCCATGCCCTAAATCTGTCTTTTTCCCCTTCCAGAATTAATATCCGCTTCAGGGTGGTTGGGATGGGATTGTGGGGATGTGTTAAATACCCTTTCCCAGAGCATCACTTCCCTGATCTTCAAAGTATTCAAATAGGGCTATTAATTAGGAAATGATTAAATATGATTGATTATCTAAAACTCATTTGATCAAGTGACAGCCCTACTGATTAGGTGAATTGTCTAAGGCTCCATTGCCCTAGACTTCAAGGCTTGGTCAATTACTTTTTCAGCTGTTATTCTACTTTAAACTATTGCATTCCAGGCAGAAATTTAACCATAGCGCTTTCTCCTTCCATAAGAGTCACAGGGAGGGTCTGTAACTCAGTAGTAGAGTCCCTGCTTTTCATATAGAAGGATCCAGGTTCAATCCCCAGCATCTCCAAGGAGGGCTAGAAAGGAATTCTACCTGAAACCCTGAAGAGCTGCTTCCTGTCAGCATCAAGAGTACTGGTCCTGATGATCTAATGGCCTGACTCAGTATAAGTTTCCTGTATTCCTAATGCAATGAAGGCGGAGGTGTTGGGGACTTGGTTCAGCACCTTGGATAGCTCCTTTAGATTTCTGTCTGGTTCTGACTGAAACCCAGAAGGGATTCACAGCCCCACCAAAATTGGATCCACCAGACTCCACTGTGTCACCTTCTTCTAAGGTCCTCCTCCAGGTGCCTGCTCTGAGCAAAGCTCGGAGTATGGCAACAAGAGAGAGGGCCTTCTCTGTGGTGGCCCCCCAATTGTGGAACAATTTCTCCCATGAGGCCCGCCTGGCTCCAACATCGTTATCTTTTCAGCGCCAGGTGAAGACTTTTCTCGTCTCCCAGGCATTTAGCAATATGAAATGAGCCTGGGTCTGTTTTCTTAGGCTCATAGTTTTAAAGTTGTTATAGTGGTTTTAAATGTATGTGCATATTGTATGGTTGTTGTTTTTTGTGTGTGGTTTTTAATTTCTGAATATTGTTTTTAAGAGTCTAAATATTATGTAAACTGCCCAGAAAGCTTTCGCTATGGGGCGGTATACAAATGCAATAAATAAAAAATAAAATATTCTAAAATTCTGCCTCTTATGCAGGTGTTATAAGCAGGTGTCGGGGGAGCTGGAAACTTGTTATTTCAAAAACTGCCTGTTCCTTTTTGTAGAATAGTGTGAGCAATCAGAAAAATGGTGAAATTCCTTCTTCATCACAACAGTTAAAGATGCAGGAGCCCTGCCCTGAGTGACCAGATACAAAAGAAGGCAGGGATCCTGCATTTTTAACTGTTGTGATAAAGAAGGAATTTCACCAGGTGCTGCATGCATACAAATGACACCTGCTGAAATTCCCCTTTTTATACAACTGTTAAAGATGCAGGATCCCTGCCCTCCTTTCCATATGGTCACCCTAGTAGGGGTGGACAAATGTGTCATTTTAGCTTTCTCCTGAATATCTCAAGTTCTTTCCATCCCAAATACGATGACATTTGGTAAACTCTTATGAAAACCTTAAACTAAATTCTCGCCCATTCCTAGCAGTGAGTGACGAAAGTCGGGCCTTTATTGGGCTACTTTTCAGTTGTTCATCAGTGATCCAAGTTCCCAATCCCTGACTTAGCACTTACCTATATCTTCTGCAGATGACCAAATAACATGTGTATAAATGCATGTAAAGGAGACTGGGATCATGCCCACCACTCCCAATCCCAGCCTTCACACATTGTTAAAGGGGCTTCTGCACAGAGCCTGCACATGAAAAGATTGTATATAAAAGGCTGTGCAGAAGGGCTGGTCAACACATGGAGATTCGAACAGAAATGAGACAAGTAGGCATGATCCCACACCTCTCTCCATGTATTGATGGCCATGTGTACAGTTTTGGTGGTCATCAGAGGCCTAGAGCAAGGGTGCAGAATCTCAGGCCTGGGGGACAAGTGTGACCATCCTGAATCCTTTGTCCAGCCATCCGAGGGTCCCCAAATGGCCACGAACCCTTATTCTGGTCCCACCCCCTTCCCCCTGACTACCAGTACTTTGGTGGCTTCCTGGCATTTGTGGCATTTAGAATCTCCACATTCTAAAAGGTTGAAATGCCAGAATCTCCTAAGGCTTATGTACTATCAGTAAGAACTTTAAGATACTTTGTTATTTTTTAACCCTTCCTCTTCTCCCTTTGTTCCTGCCCACCACTGGTATGCGGTCCCCGACAGCTTCTCCAAAATGGCATTTTGCCATCGGATTGAAAGAGGTTCTGCCCCCCTTGGCTATAGAGATTTCAAATGGACAGAAGTGGTGCCAAGGCTTAGAAGAGACCTTTGTAAGGTTTGTGGTTAAGCTCCCCTTGGTATACTGTATAACTTACCTGGGATTAAAACCCGTAATAATGAGAAGTCTGCTTGAAAAACAAGTAGAAATACTGACCAGATGGAAGGTTTCATTTTCAGGTTTTGTCACTCTGCTCCGACATGAATTTGCTGTTTTGGGGTCAGATTCATTAGAGTCAAATTGGCTGACTTTAGAAAGAAGCAACAGCTAAATTGCTGGGGTGTAGAAATTTCTTCTTATATCATAATTATTGGTGGGCAGTGAAGTGTGTAATTAATAAGTTGGGTAAAGAAGGATGTTTTTGAGAGCAAGCAACAGTGATCTCCCTCTGCTGGTCTTTGTTGCTCTGGAGGAGAGGCCTGACATCGTAAAAAAAGAATTTCAAATCAAAATGTGATCTCTCCCTTCATTTTGGCTTTATGGGTATTATGTTTGTACTTTTATAAATGCACTTTTGGGGGGGGTTATTAATAGTTACATTTTAATTCTTGGTTTTATATGGCTTTATTCTTCTTTTAAAAAACAAACACCCTGTGTTTTTATTAAAGGGGGGGGGAGAAATGCCATACCTCTTTAGAGGAAATGACAAGAACATACAAAAGTAGAAAAACTGAAACATAGTAGCACAGATATAGTGTCACCATCAATGTTCCAGTATAACAGGATTCATAGAACAAACCTATGCATGTTTCCTCAAAATTAAGTCCCACTATTTTCCCACAGTGCAGTGAAGGGCAACTAAAATGATCAAGGAGCTGGAACAAATCCCTTATGAGGAAAGGTTACAACAGATGGGATTGTTTAGTGGGGGTAGGGGGTACCCCTTAGAGCAGCCTTTCTCAACCTGGGGCGCTCCAGATGTGTTGGACTACAACTCCCAGAATGCCCCAGCCAGCTCTGCTGGCTGGGGCATTCTGGGAGTTGTAGTCCAACACATCTGGAGAGCCCCAGGTTGAGAACCACTGCCTTAGAGGGTAAGGGGATACATGGTAGAGGGATACAAAATTATGCATTGTGTGGAGAAAGTGAATAGGGAGAGATATTTCTCCTTCTCTCATAATATTAGTACCTTGGGTAATCAGATGAAGCTGATTGGTTGGAGATTCAGGATAGATAAAAGGGAGTACTTCTACCACAAGATATAGTGATGGCCACCAGTAAAGGATGGCTGTAAAAGGGAGTTGGATAAATTCCTGGAGGAGAAGGCTGATGGCTATGTGCTACCTCCAGTATCAGAGACAGTAAGCCTATGTATAGCAGTTTCTGGGGAACATGAGTGGGAGGCTGCTGTTGCACTAGTGTCCTGTTCATTGGTTTCTGGTTGACAGTTGGTTGGCCATTGTGTGAACAGAATACTGGACTAGATGGACCCTTGGTCTGATCCAGCATGGCTCCTCTTATGTTCAATGGGGCTTATCCCCTAGTGCAGTTGCAGGGCACCTGTGACCTTCCTGATATTGTTTTTCTCAGGAAAACATTTCACCAATGGCTCATTATTGACAAAGGAGATGAATGGATGTCAATCATCCATGAAAGAGTCTGAATAAAAAAAAAGACATTAAGCATTTAGGCATTTTTGTCCCACCATTCAGCCAAAAAAGGCTCTCACAGCGGCTTACAAAAATATTTCTTGACAGTCCCTGGCCACAGGCTTACAATCTAAAAAACATGCATTTGTTTTGTTAGCTTGCCCATTAAAAAAAAACCCCTAAGGACTATATTTGTCTATATACCATTGTTCTATCCTTGGTTGTTTAATTGATTATGAAATTGTTGGATTGTACTATTAAAGAACAACTATAGCAATCACCATATTTGACTATTTACCACTAGTCTGTTTATTATTCCATTCTTGAATGTTTCCCTAAACATTGCAAGGCTTGTGTTGAAATGAAATGAAATATGAAGAATGAAAATGTACATACCCTAAGCTTTGGAAAGATGCTTAAAAGGTACACGGACATTGGCTTTCTCTCCTTAAATAGTGGTCCATTAACATATTGTACTTTGTACTTGATTGCAGACACTTGTCCTCAATAACAGTTTCACTGGTCTTCTTCCATTCTCACTTCACAGGCCCAAGGCAGTCAAGGAAGGATTCTGGCCATTTCTACACCTGCCTTTTTCCCTGGGATCATCCCAGAATCATCCCTGTACATCCAAATAGCACACAGGGGATTCCGGGAGCAGGCAGGGACGATCCCTCCATTTTCCTCAGATAATCCTTAGGTGTAGAAAGCCCCCCCCCCCCCGCTCTCTCTGTGTGTGTGTTGCTACAGCTGTTGTAGAGCCATTTCCTGATGCGATGAATAATGCATAGAATAACTCTGTGAAGATGTCCAACCAGGCAGCTAAAAATAGCTAGGAAACCAAGTGTCTGTGACCTGAAAAATATCCCCCATTGGCTTTTACCAGAATTAAAAACAAAACAAATAGACAGACAAAAAAACCTAGTGGGAACTTGTTAGTCTCTCTATAGCCCAACATGTTTTATCAAATAAGTTTGGATCCCCCCACCTCATACCCCCTACTGTTTACAAGCTTAAACTGCAATCCTATACATACTTATCTGGAAGTAAGTACCATTAAACTGAATTGGACTACTGCATAGACAGACATAGCACAGCCAGCCCTACCATTAGGCAGAGTGAGGCGACCAATGCTGGGAGGCTACAGTGGTATCTTTCTGGCTGTTCCTCATGAATTCTCTGGCTATTCCCCTTAGTTGGAGTCAGAGTTATTTATGCCGCACAGCCTGTCCTGGGCCTCCTATACTGCCTCAGGTGTCATGGTGGCTGCTATCCTATCTCCATTATTGAAGATTCAACTGCTAGTTCAGTCAGCCTTCTGTACATGAGCTGGGGTAGGGGCGCCATCTTGTCCTTCATTTCAGGACACAAAATGTCTTGGGCCAGGCTTGATGTAAAGGATTATCCTATTAGTGGTACACACAGTTATAATGATGAAGAATTCCCCACCTAATGGATAAAAATAATTATCTGCTCCCAACAGCGCTTGATGTCTATGGGCCATTTCACCCCTTCCTTCCCGTGGCAGCCCCTCCAGCCCCTGAAAATGCTACACAGAAAATCAGGAGGTCCGGATGAATGGGGCAATCTGTGTTGTAGGGGGGAGGGAGATCCCCCCAAACTGATGGAGGACTTTTCTGCGAGCAAAGCCTGGCCCCCTTGAGGAAGGCATATCTGGATCCAACACCGAGAAGAGAAGATTCTTAAAGCTGAAATACTGCAAATCATAAACAGCTTTCCCCCATTTTTTAGATGTATCGCTTGCCCTCCCAAGGGCTTGTGTTAGATTAGAATACTGAACCCAGTACATTTCTTTTCTGAAGGCCTTCAGTCTATGACTGCTGTTGTAGTCAAAGTTATGTTTGTACGTCACTCACTTTCCACCCAACAGTGGCTTACGAAGGTAGCTTACGTCAAGATAACAATACATTCTACAACATCCCAGTACATTCCAGTACATTCTAATATAAAAAACCTACAACTAAAGAATACTACATAAATGAATAGATAAACCAAAGTTTATTAAACTGATCCATAAGGGGGTGATTTCAGAAAAAACAGTGGGGTGGCAAAGTATCTACATGGGAATTTCAAAGCCTCCGAAATACACATGGAAATAAGCCCACAATGCTAGTGTATCACTTGAGAATGACTGGTAACAATCAGGATTACTGTAGCTATGCATGTAATGGTTTCCCACAGTCACCCTGGTATCAAAGCCTTTCACAGATTTTTCTTGCACTTTTTAAAACTTGAGCCAACACACATATATCCTTTTAAAAAGGGAAATCTGGCATTCTTGGGAATGCAGCATTATTGAGGGAGGTCATATTCCATAGTATCAAGCACAAGTGTAAGAATGCAACAAATCAGCATTCATAAATATGAACCTGCTTTTTTCTAGCCCCATATTTTCTATTTTGCTACGGTAGCAATCCAGGAAATTCTTTCTTTTCCTACCTGAGATTGCATCTTTAGTTGCAGGAATCTTATGTATGAAAAATACACATTCTGCCGCTTAGCTATGGCTCATCCCTACATGATCACTTCTTGAACACATTTATTAAGGATCAATTAAGAGTATAATTTGAACCAGTCTTTCCCAACTAGTTTCCCTCAAGATCTGGGAAGCTACAACTCCCAGCATGCCCTAGAAGTTGTAGTCCAACTCATCTGGGGACTGTCTATACACACTATTTACCCTGTTGTGGCTGCGCAGTTGCGCTGCATTGTTTATATGATGCAGCCGCCAACTCACAGCCATGATGGGCTTTCCCCCTGAAACTGCGCTTTTTAAAGGTGTTGATTTACCATGACTTTTTCCTTTGCTCCAAGGTCACCAGATTGTTTCTTTGTGCATCAGTGGTGGCCTTGGTTAGGGTTATACAAGTGGGTGGATCAGTAAGCATTTTGTCATCAGGACAGGGGGCACGGGGCAGGCTTAACAAGCCAAAGGACTTATAGCCCACACCTTCTCCTGCTGTCTTACGTCATCGCTTCCATTCGCAGCAGCAATGCTGTGGGGTTTTCAGGGAATGTAATGCTAAGATTGCGTCATAGGCCCACTTGGAGAGCACCAGGTTGGGAAAGGCTGAGTTAAACCCAGCGTGAGTACACTTAAGTACCATTGATTTTAGTTGGAGAGATTACAGCATGTGCATAGGTTTTTCCACTGAAATCAATGGGAGTTTAAATGCTTAGTTTTCGCTGGATGGTACACAACGTTTCAAGTTGCTTTACTTTAATTAATATTTAGAGATGGAATAAAAAAGTGGATATTTTAATCAATAGATCTAAATGAGATAGATTTCACCACTGGGTTATAACAGTGGGACTGTGACGGTTACTTTGTAACCTTAAGAATACTGAAACGATAAGATACTTGCATGCAGGATAATGGGCTAACATTTGGTTATATTTCTCCATGACAAGCTTTTCTGTGTATTCATGAATAAGTAATACCAACAATTTGGTGTATGACTGACATGTGTTGTAAATTATACATGTAGGAGCCAGCAATCTTTGTATGAGGATGTTTTATACGCTGCGTTTTCCAGTTACACTGGATGCCATAGCAAATCAAAATCACTTTCATTCATTTCTAAATGGCTCATTCTGGCTCAGATCTGCATTAAAAGATGCTTCACATCTCTCAAGGACAATGGAAGATGAACAGATATGTGCCAGAAACTAGGCCTGTCATCTCATTGTACCAACATGGAAGAGATTAACATTCCTTTTTGTAAAAACAAAGGCCCTAACTATAAATCCATAAGATTTCTCAGAGTAGACTGGGATACCAGCAACAACACCATGGCTGATTTTAAGACTTCTGTTCTACTTGGATAAATCCGGTAGATAGTTGGGGGCTCACCATTATCCCTTTCATAGCAATGGCAGGGGTTACATGGTGAAAGGGCCATTATGTTGTTTTTAATATTTCTTCTTGAAGAAACTGTCTGAGTAGACATTCCAGGACTTCCCCCCACCCCAACCAAGTCTAGCAAAACCAGACAGCTAAAATTTACTGCCAAAGATAACCCATGGAAGATATTTCAGTTAATTGCTCCTTCTCTGAAATGTACCAAGTAACAGAATGTGATGTTGTTTTAGCTTGCTACGTGTTGGAGTCAAGCACCCCTCCATCATGCCTGAATACAGTTCCAGGTGAGAACGCCCACCATCTTACTACCAACTGTTGCTGCTGAGGCCATCAGAGAGAGGGCAAGCAGCAGTCAGGCACTGCTCTTTCCTGCCTAGATCTATAGGAAGCCATCAGAGAGAATGGAAGCATCAGTCCTTCCATTCTGTGCATGACCTGCTGAACTTGGCAACTAAGGGCCTTGCTAGACCAGGCGTTAGTGCGGTGTGAGGCCCGGTTTCCCTCCTGTGCATCCAGATGATGCACAGGGGAATCCGGGGTCAGGCCACGCTAAAACCTGCCTTAAGCCAGCATAAGCAAATCCGCTTATGGCCTGGCTTTTCCACAGCCCTGGCCTCAGGCCGGGGCTGCGGAACATCTAGCAGGGTCCGTGGCTTTTTGTGGCTGCTCGCTTACTCGCAAGTAGCCGGGAAAAGCCACAGAGTGGGCACAGCGCTCATACAAGCACTGTGCCCATTGGGCCGGGGGGGATCCCGGGGGGGGGGAGAGAGGGGTGGGGAGAGAGGGGCGGGGGGATGGCCGGACCCGCCAGGAGAGAGGGGGGGGAGAAGGCCGGGCATCAGGGACGGGGGCGAGGGAAGGAGAGCGGGCATCGGGGTGAGGGACGGAGAGCTGGGGGCAGGGCATCGGGGATGGGGGCGGGGATGGCGCGGGGGGGGACAAGGCCAGGCATCGGCCATCGGGAAAGGGGGGAGGATGGGCGAGCGAGGGGGGAGGGGGTCATCGGGCATTGGGGGGAATCAGGGGTGGGGGGGCTTTATTGTTTTTAAAAAAGCACCTACCTTCTCTGGCGCACATGGCCCCTTTAAACAAAAAAAATGGCCGACGCTACAGGGCTTCCTGTTGCCCCGTCGCATTGTGCGTTTAGAAGCCAGCGCCGGCGCCGCTAGCTCTAGCGCACCATCACCCCTCCTCCCTGCTGGCTTATCCGGCAGGTCTAGCAAGGCCCTAAGAATCAAGTGCATGGATTTGCTCTTTTTTTCCTCCCTCCGAACCCCCTTTCCTTTTGTGTTGTGTAATTTTTTAAGATTGCAAGCTGTCAGGCAGAGACTGTCTTAAGAAATATCTTTGTAAGCCACCTTGGGAGCCTTTTTGGCTAAAGGTTGGATAAAAATGCTATAAATAAATAAACTTGTTCACTCCTTGCTAATAAGCACTCCTTGCTTATACTGCTGGCTACAGAAGCTGGGAAAATGCAGTCTCCTTTCCACTTGTGATGGGCATGAACCCACTTGAATATTACTTATTATTATTTATTTATATAGCACCATCAATGTACATGGTGCTGTACATAGTAAAACAATAAGATAGCAACACCCTGCCACACAGGCTTACATTTATATCCTCTCCTTGCAGCCTTTATTGTCAACTCTTTCTCGAGTTGCTACAACCAACCAGCTTCCCATGCAGTTATAGACTTTGCCTTCGTCTTAAGGCTTCACCCTTTTTTTCTACGCCCTCTTTCCTGTCCTGTCCCCTTTTCATCTCCTCTTTTCCATCACTGCCACCACTGCTGCTGGACTACCTGGCAAAAGCCAAGAATGTGACCGCTTCTATAATGAATCATCTTCCATATACTGATGCTAATGTTCCCTATGAGTTTGCATTGAAGCGTTGCAATTGTTTGGGGCAATACTACTTTGCACAGAAGAGAAGAGAAGAAAAAGTGGGAAGGCAAGAGAGAGTACATAGAAAGCAGAGTGAAGCATTCAGACTAATGGAGCAGGGAAATAGAAAAACAGAATGTAAATATAATAAATAAATAAATAGTGCACATTCAACAATACTTAGCCTAATGTAGGAATATTCCCAGTGTATTTGGAATCTGTCAACATAGTTTTTAGAGAGAAATAGAAGTTTTAAAAAAACAAAAACACTCAAGAAAACTTGAGTACTAATTATCCCCGTAGTTGAAGATGATAAAGTGAATGCATTTTTATTGGTCTGATTTCCACATTAGTTCGTTCCTCTCCCATCCACTTCTCCCATCCACTTCTCTGCCAGGCAATTTATTTTCCTTTCCTTCCATTTTCCTGAAAAGAGAAAAGATGGGCTGGCAGTAAAACTCCAAAATACCCACGTGCTCTCCACAAAGTGCTCAGTACCTGCATGAAATAGCCCTATTTTAAATGAATACATCTTAAGTTAATCATCTTGTTCCCCCCACCACACACACACACACACACACACACACACACACACAAATGATTAAAATTCATCAAGCTGATCTTACAGAACAGTTCGATGCAGTAGTCTATGAAGAGAATCTGCAAGGGCCCTATTGTCGAGAACAGCCGGAAAAAAACACCAGCTCCTTTCCAGTAACCTTTCAAAAGGGGTAATTTCTTATTTTAACCTTTTTAATTTTTTCCCCCCAGAGGCACTAAGTGCAGCTTTAGCATGTACCAAATGGCATGCTTCATCTAACCACCAGCTTATTAAGCTGCCAAGCAAATTTCTGTCGTGATGATAGCAGGGCTGTGCTGCTGCTACCTTCAGCCCCTTGCACAAAGCAGAAAACACAAAGCCAAGCAAATCTCTATGTGCGTTTTGTTTCCAGTGTGAACATGTGCAGCTGAAGCTCCAGATGGCACAGGCGTAACTCCCATGACTTAGCACCACTCAAAAGGACAGCCAAGCCACCTGCTCATTAAATTGCAGGCAGGCCAAGGCATTCTGACATATAAAAACGGTTAGTTGTGTATCCATGATGAATGAGCAAGGCCTGGTGGGTAATTCCCCAGCATGCCTTCAGGTAGACGGGTTTACCTACAATGCCTAGGCATTGTGCTTAAGAACATAAGAGAAGCCATGCTGGATCAGACCCAGGGTCCATCTAGTCCAGCACTCTGTTCACCCAGTGGCCAACCAGCTGTTGACCAGGAACTCACAAGTAGGACATGGGTGCAATAGCACCCTCGCACCTCTCTTTCCAGCAACTTGATTTTATGGAGATGCTTTTCTACCTCAGCACCTTCCACGCGAGTCACAGCCATGCAGCATGGCTAAACTAATAGCTTGCCCTGAACATCCGATCAAGGAGGCCGAAGAGTTTTGACCCCCAAAAGTCAGCGGAGAAAAATGTTCAGACCAGATGAAAGCTTGAGTGGATATTGTGGGTGAAATATTGAAGCATTTTTAAACATAGGCCTTTTTCCCCCCCAATCTGCATGAGTTTCAATAAAACTCTCTTCAAAATATTCTGGGTGGAGAAAGTGGATAGGAAGACAATTCTCTCTCTCATAATTCTAGAACAGTGGTTCCCAAAGTGGGCGGTATTGCCCCCTTGGGGGCGGTGGGATTGCATAGGGGGGCGTTAAAAGGCAAAGGGACGGCAGGCGGCGCTGGCATGGGGCGCTAACAGGCAAAGGGGCGGCAGGGGGGGGCCTCGAGGTGGTTTCTCCAGAAAGTCCTAAAACCCAGGGACCGAGCAGGAAAGAGCGGCAAATTCAGCTGCTCTCCCCACACCGCTCCTGCTCAGGATGGCCTTTCTCACTCACGCAGCCGCTCTCTCCTCCCACCAGAATTAGGGGGTGGGGGAAGCGCCCACAGGAGGCAGCAGAGCAGGAAACAGCGGCGAATTCAGCTGCTTTGCCCACTCTTCTCCTGCCTAGGAGGGCCCAGGGCTTCTTTCCTGCTGGAGCCACCGCCGCCTGCTCGCTCGCTTGCTCCCTCGGCCAGAGCTGCTCCCTCCTACAAGCTGCCCTGGCAGACCTCTCGCGATAGTTGCTGCACAAGGTGGGAGCAGCAGCCATGTGGCGGAGAGGAAGGAGCACGTGGAGGACGGCGGGCGGCAGAGCAGCTGCCAAGAACAGCAGTCAGCCGGCAGGCTGGGTGGGGAGCAGGACTGCTTGTGCTGCTGCAAGGTATCACCAGGCTCCCTTCCCCTGTCAGGAGTTGCAGATTGGGGCCATCTCCCCTCTGAGCTGCTGCCCTCCTGTCCTAATCAGCCCGGCAGCTATTGTGAGACTTGGGGGGAGGGGGGGTTGGAGAGAGATAGAGAGATAGAGATGCTGTGTGTGTGTGCTCCCACCCCCCAAAAAATCTGGACTACAACAGGATTGGGAGAGAAAAGAAAAGGGGGAGGGAGAGAGAATTGCAGTTCCCCAGGTCCTTCCTGGCTAAAGAAGATTCAGCAGCACCTTTTCCCAGAATGCTTGCTGAAACCATTCCTATCTGCCCTTGCTTATTTCAGGGTGTCCAACCCCCTTTTTTCAAGCGTTCTTTTGGTAAACATGGCATGTGTGTGTCTTGTGTCACCATAAAAACAGAGCTGCAACACAATCCTAAGTATGTCTACTCAGAAGTAAGCCCCACTGAGATCAATAGAACTTACTCTGAGGTAAATGTGCATAGGACTCAGCCTGAAAATGAAGAGAGGGTGAAGAAAAGACAGGAGAAAATGAATTGTAGAAATAGAATAGCAAGGTAACTGTGGGATATTTAACCATATTTAATGACAATAAGTACAGTAAAATTAGTGCCCCTCTACTTCAGTCCCAGCCAGATTTTCCATAGGAAAACTCTTTTTTTTTTAATAATTTTTTATTCATTTTCTACATTATATAAACATACATAAACATTACCATAATAATGAAAAAAAAACACAGAAAAACATCAAACAACTGCTGCATACATATTGAATAAATGTTGAGTACAATGTTGAAAAACTATTACATATACCTTATCATACTACAACATCATCATTCTTAACATAAAAGTGCACCCCCCACCTCGGGATCATTCCTGAGTCCAAAATCTAATCGTTTCTTCTGCTGGTGGTTTCCCACTTCCCTTAATAAACACAAATATTAGGAACTCCATAGGAAAACTCTGTACCAGGGGGCAGATACTTATTTTAAAATTTTAATTAAAATACATTATCCTTTCCTATAACAAAATGGTGCTTACCCCTAAGTAAGTGTGTTCCACTGAAGAAGGAAATCCTATTTGATTCCTGTATTCATGCTAGTGTGACATGATAAGTTAAAGGCACAATTTTATGCATGTTTAGACAGAAAAAAAAGTCCTTCAACTCCTAGAATCCCCTCTAAATGGGAAGCACCTGCCCCAGGCTTGCTGAGGGAGGGAGGGAAAAGAGAGCGAATGCCTGTTTGCAGCCAGCATGGCAGGGCACACCAATTGGATTTTGAATAAAGTATTCAATTAATTGTTACTGTTTTGAATTTTATTGTTATTATCTTCCTTGGTGGGTCGTTGAAAACCACTATTCTGAATAATGATTTTTATAGTGTAGAGTAGGGGGGCGCTGGGCATGAGTTTGTGGAACCAGGGGGGCGGTGACCTGAAAAAGTTTGGGAACCACTGTTCTAGAACCTGGATCACCCCATGAAGCTGATTGGTGGGAGATTCAAGACACATGAAAGGCAGTACTTCCTCATAGTTAATGTGTGGGATTCATTTCCACAAGATGTAGTGATGGCTACCACTCTGGATGGCTTCTAGCCCTGATGGCTATATCCTGCCTCAAATATCAGAGGCAGTATGTCAATGTACACTAGTTGCTAGGAAACATGGGTGGAAGGGTGATGTTGTCCTGGGAGATGTCTATGCACAGTGAAAGCCCAATGGTGGCTGTGGATCTGCATTGTGCTGGTTAGACAACCTAGGCGCAGCTTCACAGCCACCGCGGGGCTTCCTCATGATGCTTCAGTTTGAAAAAGTCAGGGATTTACCTCAACTTTTTCAAATGGAGTGACATCAATATGGCGCTTCTGCCATTTGGCGTCACTCCAGGGCCAATCCGGACTCAACCCAAGGGTGGTGCCTGGTGGAAGCCAACTGGCAATTGGTCGCCTTCCACTAGGAAGAGGGCAGGGGTAGCTCCAGTAGCCGGATGGCCACCCAGAAGCCCCACGCTCCCTCCTCGGCATCGGGATTACCTGACACTGTCCTGGGAGAACGAAAGTGTGGGGTTTGAGAGGGAGGCAGTGTCAACCCAGTGCCATGAACAGAGCCCCCTGCTTGTGGGTTTCCCACAGGCAGATGGTTAGCCACTGTATGAACAGAATGCTGGACTAAATGGATCCTTGTTCTGATCCAGCAGGGCTCTTATGTTCTTATTAGGGTTGTGCACGGACCCCCCCGATCTGCTTCAGAGCCCGATACAGACCTTCTGAATTGGGCCCGATCTGCCTCGGACTGATCCAGACCTCCCCCGATCCACCTTGGACCTGGATCCGAGGCAAGATTCAGAAGTCTGATTTTTTTCCGATAGACTTGCATTGGAAAAGAAAAACGCCTGTAACATTTTTATTTTTCAAGATACACACATGTAATTGGGCACTGTGATAGCATCTAAATAGATCCTTAGTCATGCCAATTTTGAAACAAATCGGAACATCCCCTGATTTTTAGGGAATTTTTACAGTTTTCCCATTTACAAAATTGCATTTATCCCCATCATTTTTCAAGATACACATGTGAAACTGGGCACCATGATAGGCTCCACATAGGACCTTATGCATGCCAACTTTGAAGCAAATTGGATTATCCCTTGATTTTTAAAGAATTTTTAAAGATTTCAGCATTCCCCCCATTTACAAAACTGCATTCATCTCCATCATTTTTATAGTTAAAGACATGTAACTGGGCACTATGATAGTGTTCCCTTTGAAATGCTAATGTTGTCCTGAGATGCACTTTCACTCCCTCCAATAGACATATTATTTCTGTGAGAGATTGTGGTTGAGCTTTAACTTTAAAAAACCACTAAAAATCAGGGCATGATCTGATTTGCTTCAAAGTTGGCATTCATAAGGTTCTATGTGGAAGTTATCATGGTGCCCAGTTACATGTCTTTAACTGTAAAAATGACAGAGATGAATGCAGTTTTGTAAATGGGAGGGAATGTTGAAATCTTTTAAAAAAAAATACCTAAAAATCAGGGAATGATCCAATTTGCTTTCAAAGTTGGCATGTTCCTATGTGGAGCCTATCATGGTGCTCAGTTACATGTGTGTATCTTGAAAAATGACAGAGATGAATGCAGTTTTGTCAATGGTGGGCAAACATTAAAAATTAATTTAGAAGCTATCATGGTGCCCATTTTCATGTGTATATGTGCTTGGGAAAGGGTCTGAATCGATCTGAATCAATCTAAAGCTATTTAGACCTCCCAAACTGCTTCGAATCAATTCGGACCTCCCCCGAGCCGCTTCGAATTCGGAATTCGGAGGTCTGAATCATCCCAATCCGCTTCGGAATTCAGATCCGAAGCAGTGCACAGCCCTAGTTCTTATGATGTTAGTCGCATCAAATACCAGCCCAATGTAGGGTAAATATCAGCATTTCAGTATGATTGTTGTTGTTATCCTCACCTACAGGGATAATTAGTAGTCACGTTTCCTTGAGTGTTATTTAAAACCTGTTTCACTATAAAGACTATGTTGACAACTTTAAAATACACAAGGAAGGAAGTATGAAAATGGCACGGTTACAGAAGGATACATTCAGTGCTCATGTGGAAGATTTCCATTGGGGGCAGGGGTTGATTCACTTCCCTTTCCATCTCCCCACATCCATGTTATTTTGGCTGATTCGTATGAAAATGTCACACATCATCGAGGTGTCTCCAGGCAAGAAATGTGCCAGGTTTCAGAAGGATACATGCAGAGGCAAGGGAGTTATGATGCATGAAAACTAGTTTAAGGCTTTTTCATAGTGAAACAAGGTGGAATTGGATGAATGGCAATCTCAAGGTCCCATCCTTGCTTTTGTATCTGGTCAAGAGGGCAGGGCTCATGAAGCTTTAACTGTTGTGATGAAGAGGGAATTTCACCAGGTGCTGCATGCATAAAAATGACACATGCAGAAATTCCGTTGTCTATACAATGTTAAAGACACAGAAGCCCTTTCCTTGTCATATGGTTGACCTACTCCCATGTACATTGGAGCATACATAAAATCCCTTCTCATGCCCCCTTTAAACTTTTGCTATCCCCCCACCCTTAGCTTCTGTTTTGGAAGGCTATGATAGGAACCTTGACTTGGCTAAAACAGGGAGGAGATGGGTAGGACTTATGGATTTCAGGAAGGCTGCCCTACTTTTCCAGCTATAACTTGAGCATTGGGCTACCTTTAGTTTGAATGCTTCCCTCATATTGCCTCTCTCTTTCTCTCTCTCTTGACTCCTCCCTTTTCTTCTTTTAATCTGATTTTCTCCATTGCGGTTGGTTTGTTGGTTTTTAGGAGTGGGGAATGCGATTTTAGCGGAAAATGCTTTGCAAACTGATATCCCTTGCTTATCCCTCACACAAAAGCCATGCAGTTGATCAGAATTACCCTGTGTGACACATCCCAGACAATCAAATGGTTATTGATGGGCTATTGGGACAGGTTGCCATGATTGTCTGATGCATAATTTATAGTCTCTCTCTGTCTCCCTCTCTAAGCTTGTGGGAAATGGAGGAATATCTCATTATCTAAAAGAATGCTGCTATACACAAAAGACCTGAATTCATTTGATCTGCCCACCAATCCCTACACCAAAAAAGAAAAGAAAAAACATTTCCTTGAAGCCAAAGCTCTACGATGACTTTCATCCTTCAGGCCAGTTCATTTTTAGTATGCCCGCCTGTATGTGTTCAGATTCGAACTGTCAGTCTAAGGTATTTGTTCTTCTCTTGCTATGTGAATGTTTCCCCTACTAATAGGCATTTTATATTTAAACTTTCTCAGAACAGAGGCCTTTCCTTGCTGCATTTAGAAATCCAGTCGTTGGATTGAAGGTGAGGTGCAATAGAGGGGCAAAACTGTCTCATGCCTAAAAATAGGATTTTGTTGTGGCTTTTGTTAAGTTGCTTTAGCTGCCATTAGCAGGAGATCTCCAAATTCCAAAAGATTATACTTTGAATGGAAAATAAAGATGGAAGGTTGTAGAATATGACTCAGGACTAACGCAGGACACAGTGTGCAAACTGAGGGAGTGGCTTCACACAAGCTCTGACTTTCCTTCCAATAAGTACAGTCACAGTTATTGATTAAATTGCTGAGAATAATAATAATAATAATAGTCACTTACCTCATTGACATAGCAATATCTAATGATAAAAATGCTATGCGGGGGGGGGGAAGGGAGAAAAATATTCACCACTGGTCATGGAAGTTAAGAACTATGGCAATGGGAAAAGTTTGCAATTATTGTGTTAGTCACATCAGTCAGCCACCAGCATCATCTCAAAAATGTTTACAGAAAACCTTCAGAAACAGGGCCTACCAAAATACATCCACACCAACATCCAGAAAGCAGACATACTTGAAACATGTTCAATAGTCAGGAAATCCCTGATTCTGTAAAAGACAGCCTGACTTGGCAAAGCCTGTCATGTCCACCTAGAAAAACTGCCATTAGCAAGTAAAGAGAGAGAATAATAATATTAATTTAAAAAGCAAAAAACACCCCCAGCTGAGGTCCAGAGGCTCTAACTATAGTCAGCTCTTTTATCAGCAACAACTACAGCACCAGGAGCTTCTTCCCACACTGCCAGATACACAGATAGACAGGTGTGTGTGTGTGGTAAAATAGATGCTTATTTGCACTAAGTTAGTTACACTGAAATCAATGGAACTTAAGTTAACCATGCTAACTTTTCACATTGATTGCAATGAGACCCAAGTGTGATTAACAGTGCAATCCTATACATGTTTAATTAGAAGTAATTATTCAATGAGATTTACCCTCAAGTATGTATGTATGAGACTGCACTCTAACTTAAGATGGGTCCAACCCATTTTAATGTATGGGATGTATAAAACTAAGCAACAACAAATTACAGCATAATATGAAATAAAGCAGATTTACTAAGATGCAATTTTCACACATTTCCTTTTGCAGTGGAATAAACATCACAAGGATGCTACTTTCCCCCTTCTTTGCATAGTGGAGCTTTCCTCTCAGCTCAAACACAACAGTGAGATTGTGATTTTAACAAAGAAAGGAAATATTGGTTTTTCATTTTCCAGGAAATTGTAATCTCACAATGCTGATGGGGGAGGGGGACATTTGGAAGGAGGCTTCGCTCTGCTGAGATTATGAGGAAAAGTCACCTTTGTGGGTACTATTCCAAGATAATATGAATATCCATCCTAAGGAACAGCTGGATGTAACAAAAGCAAACATTGGCAGGCATCTAAGCTCAGTGAAAGATTAGCAAAAGAACATCATTGCTAATGGTACACCTTGTCCTCTGCCTTAAGTTTGATCGTCGATGACATCAGGGTTGTGCTAAATTCTTTTTTTAACCCAGCAGTTCAAGGCAACACCAACAACTGCTTTTCCTTGAAAAGCTTTTGGGTCTTTCCACATGAAGAACAGAAGGTGGAGCCATTTGCTAACACTAAACTTAGATAGTCAGACATCTGCTGTTGCCTATAGAGTGGCCTTTTGATGTCTCTAAATCGTAATTGAAGTGATCTGATGTCACTCTACTCATCCCACCGGAACCCTCTCTAATAATGGGTTATTATTGGAGAAAGAGAAAAGGTGTGCTAATTGTCTAAGTCAGGGGTGGGTAATTTCTGGTCCTCCAGATGTTTTAGGCCATAGCTGGACCTAAGGTTTATCCCTGGATCATCCAGCAGTCAAACCTGTTCAGTGCTCAGGCAGGGGCAAACCCTGGATGATCCCAGGATAAACCTTAGGTCTAGCTGTGGCTTTAGCCTACAACTTCCATCAGTCTTAGCTTACGTAGCCAATGTTGAGGGATCATGAGAGTGGTAGCCCAAAGATCTGGAGGGCTACAAGTTGCCCACCCCTGATCTAAGTAGATCTTTTAAACCATTGTAATAGTGTTGCAAAATACAGCTACTTTTAGTTGAAATGGCTGGATTGCATCAGCAGGCTGTTCTTTACATCAGTGGAGGTTGGTGGCTCCAATGTCAGTGGGGTGGTGAATCTGCTCTGGGTTTCAATCACAACCAGTCAGCACTCTAAAGGAGCTATCCAAGGTGAGAAGCTTTACATCTTGTAACTGGTGTGGACATGGTCCTCAACTACTGGCTTCAATTTTTAAGTATTCCTCCTAGGATGCTAGTCCCAGTGAATTTAGGAGGACCTAATTCTAAATAACCATACCGCAGTAAGTAGACCAGGGAAAGTGTTCAGACAAGCTACCCATTGCCTGCCTGGGAGAAAGCCAACAATTTATTTCACAACAGGCAATGACTCCTCCATTAACCTTTGTGAATGGATTTGTGAAAGTTGTATGTTTTGGAACTCTGCCACCTGGGAATATAGGCTTGGATGTAGGGCAGTCTCCCCCAACTTGGTGACCTCCAGGTATTATGGACTACACCTCCCATCAACAGCAGCCAGCATGGCCAATCATTGGGGATGATGGGGAGTTGTGGTCCAAGCCATTTGAGAGGCTCAAGGTTGGGGAAAACTGTCATTGCCAGAGGCAAGTCCTAATGTGAGATCTCTTGCTGCCTAGGGCACTGCTGCTACCACTGTCCCACACCCCACACAGCCCTATGTTGTTGTTGTTGTTGACACTGCCATGGTTTTGCTGTCTAGAGAGCCGCACATTAGGAAGAAGGGATTGTTGCTCTTGTGGGAGTGTGCGCAACACTCATGAGACATGCAGCTGCTTTTTCTGACTGTGCGACAGTCCGGGCTGGTGGCGGGTGGGGGGGGCAGCTGCTTTCTTCCTGCAGCCAATGCCATGGTGGGAGAGTGATTGGTGGAATTCTCCATGAGGAGGAGTAGGGGGGCTGTCCTGGAAGGAATGGTGCAACTCACTGCCCCTCCTGCTCTGCTGTCTGATGCGGGCACCTTACCCTGCTTTGTGGGTGAGCCAGCCCTGCCAACTACACTTCTACCCTATCTGCACAGCCTCAAGCACTGTTTCCACCAGTGCAGCTAAACAGGTTAGGAAATATAGCCAACTTTGTGGGCAGAATAACAAGAGAAGAAATCTCTGTCAATATTAATAGGAGCCATTTACAATATTTCAGACAGACCAAATGGTTCCTATTCACAAAGTAGCCCCAAATTGACATGTAAAAACACATTTTATGCCACCAATTTATGCTCATTACAGGTGCGTTGCACCTGTTGCCAGAACAGTGAGACTAGCTCATGTCTCTTGTAATAAAGCAAGAAACTACCTTTTCTACCCAATAAACTTCATTCATATTAAATTAGCGAGTGGCATATACAGATTAGATACATTCATATCCAATTCATTCCTTGAACAAGTAGGGCTTACTTGATTAATGATGGCATAATAAACTGGTTTCTCAACATGGATGTATTATATAAAAAATGGAGAACAGAGTAATTTTCATGGCTTGGTAGACATTGCCAGTTCAGGTAATGGACTGATAAGACATTAGACTTATTTCCATCAATTCAAAAATACTTTAAGTAGATGGGTGTGTGCACATGCATGTGTATGAGTGCTTGTGTGTGGAGCCATAGTTTACATCTTAATCAGATCACCTAAGGGCCAGGCTACACATTACAATGGAGGTTCGTGAGTGCATCTCCATTACTTTCAAGTTTTGCTAAATAGTTTTGTGAAGGCAAGAGACTGTGGCACTGGCAGGGGGGAGGTAACCTAGGGCTCCTTGAATTCTGATGATTTTATCCCACTCTGTGTAGGTTTCTAACTGCCATGGAATGTGATTAAGAACATAAGAAGAGCCATGCTGGATGAGAACCAGGGACCATCTAGTGCAGCATTCTGCTCACACAGTGGCTAATCAGCTGTCAACAGGAAACCCACAAGCATGAGTGCAACAGCACCCTCCTGCCCATGTTCCCCAGCAACTGGTTGTGTATAGGCATACTGCTTTGATACTGGAGGAAGCATACAGCCATCAGTACTGATAGCCATTGAAAACCTTCTCCTCCAGGAATTTATCCAACCTCATTTTAAAGCCATCCAAATTGGTGTGAACAGAGTGCTGGACTAGATGGACCCTTGGTCTCATCCAGCATGGCTCTGGTGGACTGAGGGTATTAGCCAATGTTGTTCTACTTAGAGTACACCCATTGAAAATGAGTGGGGCTTAAGTTCACACCATTCTCTTATGCATTTGCTGATATCTTGTTTACTCTAGAATTCTATCGAAATTTCCCAGCTTGTTCCCTGTGGTTTTACCCTGTATGGGGCATGAACTCACCCTTTTCCCCTTTTCTTAGGTCAAGCTGAACTAATAAGCTGCCAGTAACAAGCCATGGGCAAACTTTAGTTCATAAAGCAGCCTTTTTAGTTAGGCCTCGTTGGTGTGCTTAATACGATAGTTGCCTTTAGAAACAAAAGCATAACGTTTTTCATGGTGTTTTAAATTCCTTACAGTGTGTTGTGTCCTTTTAGATGGTGAGCCTGCAGGCAGGGACCGTCTTGCTTTACTGTTTGCACGTAAGCCGCTCCTGGGGTCTTTTTAGTTTAGGAGCAGGTAAAAAACCATTCAAATCAAATCAAATGAAGATAAATAAATAATATTCCAAGGTTACTCCTGGTCTAGTAAGCATTTGTTTTATGTGGTGATCATTCTTCCAGCAGCACCCACCCTCATTCTTCAAAGTTACTTGAGAGCCAGGGATTAACCTACCCTGACCATATGTCCGGTTTTGGCCAGACATGCACAGACATGGGGGGGGCAAAATGTTTCCGAGGGAAATCCTACTTTCCCCCCATTTTGTCTGGGGGGGGGAACCCGCCACTCCCTGCCTCGATGGGGCCTTCTACTTGGCCTGTGCAATTGCACAGGCCGAGTAGAAGGACACCTTGGGGTGGGGGGAGGGAGACAGAGGGACCTGTTCCTGGACTTCCAGAAGTGTGTCCCCGCCTCTCCCTGCCTCGATGTGGCCTTCTAATTGGCCTGTGCCATTGCGCAGGCTGAGTAGAAGGACCCCTCGGGGTGGGGGGAGGGAGATAGAGGGACACAGAGGAGGAGGAGGACGAGGAGGCAGGCAAGCAAGCAAGCAAGTAGAGAAGAAGAAGGAAGGAAGGAAGAAGCAAGCAGGGGCAAGAGGATGAGAAGAAGAAGAAGAAGCAGCAACTAGAAGGTAAGACTGAGGTGTGTGTGTGTGTGTGAGAGAGAGAGAGAGAGAGAGAGAGAGAGAGAGAGTATGGGTACATGGGGTGATCCTGAATGTGTGTGTGTGTGCGCACGTGTGTGTGTGTGTGAGAGAGAGAGAGAGAGAGAGAGAGTGTATTGATGTCTGAATGGGGTGCATGGGGTGTTTGACAATGAATGAATGCATGTGCGTGTTTGCAATTGAGGGGGGCTGTAGTTTTCTGCTAGTTGGGGGATGATTTGGAGGTGATATTCCTATTAAATAATGCATTTTAAACCCATAGACCTTCCTTTCTAATTTTTGATATAATTGGCATGATGTATATTTTGTAACAATGGCTGATAATTGTTCATCCTTCTTAAAAACCTTTTAAAAAATTAACAGGGTTGCCATCATCATCTATCTCTCTTTTCTTACTTGTGGAGTTTTTTCTTAATTAACGTGATGGGCTTGCCAAGTCATGCTGTCTTTTACTTAGGGTGACCATATGAAAAGGAGGACAGGGCTCCTGTATATTTAACAGTTGTATTGAAAAGGAAATTTCAGCAGGTGTCATTTGTATATATGGGGAACCTGGTAAAATTCCCTCTTCATCACAACAGTTAAAGCTGCAGGAGCTATACTAGAGTGACCAGATTTAAAAGAGGGCAGGACACCTGCAGCTTTAACTGTTGTGATGAAGAGGGAATTTCACCAGGTTCTCCATATATACAAATGACACCTGCTAAAATTTCCTTTTCAATACAACTGTTAAAGATACAGGAGCCCTGTCCTCCTTTTCATATGGTCACTCTGTTTTACCGATTCAGAAATTTCTTGACTATTGAACATGTTTTAAGTATGACTGCTTTCTTGACGTTGGCATGCATGTATTTTGGTAGGCCTAATTTCTGAAGGGTTTCTGTTGAAAAAAATAATGATGTGATGCTGTTGACTGATGTAACTAACGGAATAATTGTAACTTTTTCCTGTTGCCATAGTTCTTGTGTGCTGTGAAATCAGACATGTGACCAAGGCCGTGTTTGGGTGGGCACGCCCCTTTGGAAGCTGGACATGTTGGTGGGCACGCCCCCTTGGGGCGGCCATGTTGTCCTCCTTTTTGGTTTCCAAAATATGGTCACCCTAATTAACCATCATCCAAGACACTGATAAAAGCAAGTGGCGATATCGGGGAGGGGTGGGTGAAAAAAAGGAAGGGGAAAAGAGAACATATTTTTTATTAAAATGTTAGCTGTGTGGCTGGCTGTCACCAAAGGCATGTTCTAAAGGACACTAAGAGCATCATTTTTCAACCATTATAGAATGGCCTTCCTCTAAGTCAGTGGATGCCTCTGATGTCAGTAGGGCGATGAATTTGGTTCTGGTTTCAGTCAGATACAGTCAGAACGCTAAAGGAATTATCCAAGGGGCTTCTAATTCACATTCATAGCTATTGTGCTAGTCCAATACTGGAGTCCAACACACAACACACTGCACCCTTTTCTTCACCGGAGGATGCATTAGCAATGAAGTGATCCTATGTGCACTTCCAACAAATTCCACACAACAGTAAGGTTTGATAATATAAACAATGTGACTTCCCCCCACCCCCGGCATAAATAACATGCCTTCTAAGAAATCAGTATCTTCAGAACCTCGAATCCACTTCAGACAATCTTCCGAAGGCGCACGGCCCAGTGCTTTTAATTCTCTTTGGGAAAGCAAACACAGAGGCCTTCAGAATTGACTCTCAGATGAATAAATGTGTTCTTTCATGCTTCCAGGGAGATTTCTTCTCAGTTTTAGAACTTATTTTGATTGTTTTGTTTGTCCAAAAAATAGGCCCAAACTGGCACTTTAAGGAAATGATGTTTGTTTGTTTAAACTTTTACCCAGGGCTCGCATCCAGGGTAGGCATGCCTGGGCACTTACCAGGGGCCCACAGACAAAAGCCCCCTGGAGTTGCTCATCCTCTTTGTCATGGCATCCTGCTTGTTCAACCATCTCTTGCTCTGGCCTGGCCAACGGTGATGGTGAGAATGAGGAGCAGTAGATGCCACTGCTGACTTGCTTATTGTCTCTCTGTCTGCCAAGCAAGCAAGTGGTAGCCATGATAAGAAAGAGGATGAGGAGGAATAGAGGCAGGTGACCATGGCAGTGAGAACGGAGACTCACTGAGCGAAGGAGGCCCATTGAGGGTATCTTGTCCAAGGGCCTTCCAAAACCTGGAGCCAGTGCTACTTGTAGCATCTAGAAATTTCAGAATCTCAAAGCTGCCAAGGAGGAGCCTGGTGGAGGTGGGAACAAACAAGAGGCTACATATACAGACGTTGACAAATTATATCAAGTGACGTTATACTTACATTTATTAAAACTATTTCTATACTACCTTTTAGTGAAAAACCCTCAAGGTGCTGTGCAATGCAAAGTTTAAAACACTTCAACCCCACCGAATGTAAAAATGTAAAAGCAATGTAAGATTGCTTTTTTAAAAAATAGTTTGGAACAAGCGGAGTTATCAACTCATAAAGCTAAGCCAAATAAAATGTATTCATGGCGGAAGTAAACGTTTCTGTTGCTTTATGACCAACTCCCAGAGGATCTCTAGCAGGATGAAAGTAGTCACAAGGCCAGGAGCTGGAGGGAGCTCCATGCAGTCTGAGCCAGGCTGAGGCTTGTTGCTGGTAGGAGTTCTCCAGTCGATAATCTAAGTTAATAAATAGTTGTATTTCAGCCATCTTGCCTCAGCTGTTGTTTCCTGATCTGAAGAGAATACTACAACAAGCAGTAAGGGAGCTGACCTAATCACTCTGGGAAGGAGTTTCACAGACAAGATGCTGCCGCGGAAAAAGCCCTGTCCTGTGATCCCACCAACCTAACCTCATCTGATGGTAGGGCACTGAGCCGAGCCTCAGATGATGAGCATTGGCAGTTATATCAGTGTATACCTCCATAACAGAAGGTATGGCCCCCCAATGGTTCTTAAGGAACCCATTGTGACAATAATGCAGGGGAGGGCAACCATCAGCCCATGGAGCTAATCTGCCTTTTGGAGGGTGTGTTGGAAGTGTGGTTGCAACTCAGCTAGCTTCAAAAGAGAAACAAAGAGAATAGATAGATCTCCAAATTTCCTAGACTGTCCTCTGACCTGTGCTGATCTTCCTTCTATTGCTAGATTGGTACTCTTAGGTTTGTGACCTCATTTCCTCCTTCTTCCTTCTTGCTCTTGCCTCTCAGGGTGTTACTAGACGAGGCTGTAGCGCGCATTACCTTCCGCAGTCGTGTCGAGTCTTCCAGATGACGTTCACGAGGATCCGTCGTTATGCTGCGGTGAAGCCTCTTTCTCCCAACTTTAAAAAAGTGAGTTCTAGTGCACCTTTTCCTGCCGGCCCGCGGTAATTCGGAGTACGTGTGGGAGGATGTGAGGTCACTGCGGTCCGCACTGGTCAGGAAAAGGCGTGCTAAGGAGAGTGGCCAGCGGCTTCGGTCAAGCCGCCTCCGCCATTTGTGCCCAGCCCGCCAGCTGGGGCAGTGCAGCTGAGCGGCTTTTTTTATTATTCCCACAGTGACAGTTTGCGCAGGAACGGAGGAACGGAAAAGTGGCTGGTGTGCTGCTGGGGGTGGGTGGGGGATGGGTGGGGGATGTGCGCCTGTTTTTCCTATTTCAACCTCTGCGGGGGTCACTTTTCGGAAAGGCGGGCATCCCACAGTCATGGGAAGTTGGTGACTCCTCGGGTGGGCAGCCACAGCGGCCGCATAATGGCGGTGCTGTACGCTGCACCGAAGATGTAAAGGCTAGCGGGGACTGAGGGGGTCGCTCCAGGCATGAAGGGCTGTGTGCCTGTTGGTGTGGGTACGCGGCTGGAAGAGGGCACAGCTGTTTCTGGGCTGCTGCCATGCCTACGCCCAGATGTGGGTTGGGTCCATGGGATGGGGGGAGGGCACAAAGGCAGTCATCGCCACCGACACTTCGGAGGCATGATGGGAGATGTAGGCACAGAGTGCCCATGCAGACGACTGACCTCGGGTCATATTACACCCGCCACGACCCCCATCAGGAAGTGACCGCATCAATATTCACCCTCAACACCTGCACTCGCTGGTGCCTGAGGGGGCTGGTACGCAGCACCACCACCAGCAGCAGCAGCACTTCAGCTGGCACTGCCAGTGCCGGTGCCGCCGCCAGTGCCGCGGCGGCATCGCTGACGGCTGCGCAAGCGATCTATGCTGTTTGCGGTCTTTCGGACTTGCGCAAACCGTGCGGCGAGCGGAAAAAAAACCCCGCGGAAATCAGGCCGGTGTGGCTGCGCAGCCGTGCTCAAGGCGGCAGCAGCACAACTGGTGCAAACTTCCGCCACAAATCTAACGAAGGTGTGGATCATGAGGCGTCACGGCTGAACGGGGAAATCTGCTTTCACCGCTCCTCAACGACGGAACACCCGGTAGGTCTAGCAAAGCCCTCAGAGAGGAGACATCTCTGTAGGTCTCTCTCCAGCTTGACTTGGGGACCCTCCTATCCAACATGTATTTCCTGCAATAATTGCAAGTTTTCTTATTCCTTTGATCTAGAGTCTCCAGTGTGATTTATCCAGTGCTCCTTCAGCCAGGATTTCACACAGCTCAACCTCGTCAGGGTTCTATCTCTTCTGCTAACCCGTTGTTCATCCAACCTTTGGAGAGCAGCCTGCAGGCAAATCGGATTGAGGGAACAGTTGTTTCAGGAAAAGGACCCCTTTGACATCATACACCCTGTGGATCATCTGGCCCCACAAGAATATGGCTGCCTGTCCCTGAAATAATGGGATGGGAAAAGGCTCACCCTAGTTTGTCTGACCTTTAAAGTTTCAGTCTGCTGGTTAAAAAAAATAGCAACTCCACAAACACAGCATATGTTGGATAGACATAACACTCCACACAACAAATATCTTTTCTTCCACCCTATTTCCTCTAATACCCAGCCAGAGAAAATGTCCTTGTTAATTCAAAAGTTTGCATCCAGCCTATTGAACATCAACCATTCAAAATAGGAGATATTGCCTCATTTCCTTGCTATTTGTTTTTGTTTTGCTTTGTGGGACCAAGGCAGTTATTGAGACGTTGGTCAAATAAGGCAGATATGGATTAATCCCTCTTCCTGTCACTCATTCCCAGATTCTGGCCGAGAGGCAAACATCGAAGAATGGGATGGAGAAGCGGGGAAACTCATCTAGGCCTTCCAGACACATCTGCTTCATGGATTGTTGACTCTGTGTGTATTTGGCTGTTGTCACCAGAGCAGTCACAGATGGCACTGGAATTTGCCTTCTGACAGTTTTGTCACTGGCCCTTTTACCTAGAGAGTGAGGAAACTCACTCCGCCCCACCAACACAAGCAATACTGAACAAGACTTGTCATGGTACATTTTATGTACATTGCACATCATACCAAGTCCCTCAATAGATATGGATAGCTCTATTTATTATTGCTTCATTGATTACATTTCTATACCGCACTTTAGACGAAGCTCTCGAGGCAAGGTCTGCAATGAAATAACTCACAAGAAGGTTAAACTATGTCCTGGGAACAAAAGACTGTTGTATTCTTAGCAAGGTAGATTCCCCGAACTCACACACAGAAAACTACAGCTGTCCCCCCCCCCCACACACACACACGCACAAACAAACACTACAAACATGCACATGCATCCATTCATTGGCCTGGTTCAGACAACACGCTTAAACCATGCTGCTTAATCACAAAATGGTTAATGCATTCCGTTAACCATTTTGTGGTTAAGCAGCATGGTTTAGCGTGTTGTCTGAACCAGGCCATAGTCAAACAACCAGGCAACCCATTCAGACATCATCACATCAATACACTCACACACTGCCAGCACACAAACACTCACACACTGCCAACACACTCAATATCACCTACTCCAAAACACATGCACACATACATCCATTCACTCAAACAAACAACCAGGCACCCCAGGCACCCATACATTCTCACACACCTCAGACTTACCTCCTACTTGCGTCTTCTCTTACTTCTTCTTCTCTTGCTTCTTCTTTCATCCCCCAACCCCCGCCCCAGGCCGATCTGAGCCTTTTCCTTGGCCTGCACGATCGTGCCAGCCAAGGAGACGGCCAGATTGGCGCTGAGGACGGGGAGAACCCATTCCCGAAAGACCGGGAAGGCATCTTCCAGCCCCTCCCTGGCCAATCTGGACCTTTTGCTTGGCTGGCATGATTGCACCAGCTAAGGAGAAGGTCAGATTGGTGCTAGGGGGAATGCATCTTTCTAAGCCCTCCCAGCGCTGACCCAGGCCTTTCCCGGTAAACTGGGGCCCAGTCCCTGTTGCCCTGGAGACCCTCATTTTTACGGAGGTCTCTGGGGTTCTCCAGGTCATCTGGTCACCCTATGCATACATTAATTATCTGCAACACTTCCCTTCCAGTAACTTGCAGATGAGGTTACATTATTCCCAATAGATAATGGGTCCAAAAGGAATTTGTTGAGAACTAAGTGGGGCTTCCTCCCACAGAACCAAGTGGACCTTCCTCCCCAGCTCCTTCTCCTCTTCCTTGCTGCCATCCACTTGTTTGCCAGGAAGACCACCAATGAACAAGGAGGCAGTGGCATCTCCTCCTCCTCCTTCCCATCAGCATAGTCTGGGCCAGAGCATGAGGCAGTTGAACAAGTAGGCTGCAGTGGTGAAGAGGAGGAGCAGGAAAAGGGGATCTCTTGTCTCTGTTGAGGTATGGGCCCTTGGCAGGTGCCTGACCGTACCAGGCCTTGACACAGGCTGTGGTTGGGAGCAGATCCCACAAATCCTGTGCCCAAGCTCCCCTCCAAATGTCAGATTGAAGGAGAAACAAGCACAACAAAATACACAAAGTAAGAAGTTGTAGAACATCTGGGAATTTTTCTTTTTGGTAAGCCATTTCTCTATGTTGTCATCACAATTCTGTCTCTCTTTTTATTGGATTTGTTGGAGGGTATTTTTAAGCAATCCCATGTGCAAAGGAATCAAGTAAGCAAGGAAATAATGATGTCTATACAATTGCAAGATTAGCTTTTATTATGCTCATAATAGGCTATTAAAATAATATCATTGATAATAAACGTAGTGTTCTCCCATGAAATGAGTTAAACAGATTAGTAAATTAATTGCCTGGAACAAAATAATTTAACACCTTGTGAACGGGAGTTCTGTCCAAAACGAAAGACAGAGAGAGCATAAAAATCAGAAAATCCCCCCCCCCAAAATTATCTTGCTCAATCTCCTGCATTGCAGCAGTATCAATTAAATGTTTCAGTCAAGGACAGTTTACATGATGAAGTGATAACTTTCCTTGATTGCCTGTTTTAGGCATAGTATTATGATAATATTAAAAAAAACTTAGCATCAGTTTATATGCCAAAGCCTTTCTGATGCAAGCAACAGTCGAGAAATTAGAAGAATGTTTGCAGAGAGGGCTCTAGAAGCTAGTTCCTTAATTTATTCCCAGAGGAGGACTGAATTCTCTGTAATATTTGAGGCAAATAGTAAGTAGCTATGCAGGCAAATAAGATAATATAAAACCCGGGGAAAGTATAATACTCAGGAGCTTGGTGCATTCTGCCGCTCCCAGATTGTGGAATGGCCTGCCAGGAGAGATTCGTCAACTTAAGAGTCTTCCGTAATTTAAGAAAGCCATAAAGACTGATCTCTTCCGACAGGCCCACCCAGTTGAATTTTAAGATGCCTTTTAATAATGTGCTGCTTTTAAATAATGTATTAGTTTTATATGTTTTAATTAATGATATGTATTTTATGGTGTTTTGCATTTGTGTTGTACCCTGCCTCTTTCCAGAGGGAGAGGCGGGTAAGAAATAAAATTATTATTATTATTATTATTGGTAGGGCGGCCACTTACGCATCACCAAAAAGCAGGAAATGTATCACCAAAAAAGAGGACACAGATTTGCATAAAGTCCAATATATAGGTCCAAATGTATAATGAATTACTATAATAGAAATTGAAATATAATACATCCCACCATTCTGTGGGAAACAATAACCAGGTGACCTGTGTGCCTACCTGCTAGGTCTGCTGTCCAGGTGCGAATTCTTGAGGGCAACAGTTCTTACGGCTCTTTATCTGGAAACTGGAATTGGACAGGGCAGCCCTCCAAACAGAGGACACTTTCAAATAGATGGCAGTCCTCTGGCAGCCTTCAAATAGGAGACTGTTCTGGTAGAGGACACATAGCCACCCAAGCCACTGCGCAGTGGTAGAGCACATGCTTTGCATGCAGAAGGCCCCAGGTTCACCCCCTAGCATCCCCAGGTAGGCCTGGAGAAAGCTCCTGCCTGAAACCCTGGAGCAACACTGCAAGTCAGCACAGTGAATACTGAGTGAGACGAGCCAACGGTCGGACTCCTTATAAGGCACCAGTGGGTAAGTTTCAGGCTCCATGCAGCCCTTGGAGGCCTAGGCTGTGGCCTATGAAGGTGCCCAAGGGCCTGAATTCCCCCCCCCCGCACCCACACCCACCCACATATGAGGCCACCACTTAGCTTTTTGGTGGACGGGCCATAGTACAATTGGGATTAGGAGGAAAATGTGTGGAGAGAGACATCTACCTGCACCATCCTTCTCATTTAAGTTGTTCCACAATTCACGCCCCATGTTTGGTGCAGCAGGTGGGGATGCATGATGGGAAATCAGCTTGTAGGGTAGGCTGGCCTAAATGTCCCCAAATCCTATATTCTGAGATCTGGGTGTCATGTGTGCATGTGTGTTCATGCCATGGGTGGGGGGAGGGGGTTGCCAGCCTCTTGCTACATGTGGCCCTCAGGAGAAAAAGGTGCCCCATCCCTGGTATAATAGTAGTTTTTGAGTCAGAACCGAATCTCAGCATTGTTAGCTAGCTAATCTTTTGACTCTCACAGGATATGGCACTCTGCTAAAGGCACTCTTTAACCACGTTAACATATGCAGCCTGTAGTCACAGAAGGTTTTGGTTTTTTAATTCTGATTTTGCTGCTAGATCCATTTCGTCTTTTGATAGATTATGGAAGCTGACAGGAGCTCATACTAATGAGGAACAGCTTCTTTTGCTCCATGCGCAGAAGCCAGGCAGGTCCTGGACCAGTGTTTGGATGCAGTGATGGGCTGGCCAACCAGCTGTGTTGGAATCCTGACGAGATGGAGGCACTATGGATAGGTGGTTCCTTCGTTGGGGCATTAAGGAAGTTGCCTCTTCTGGATGGGGTTGCTCATCCTATGAAGGAGCAGGGGTGTAGCTTGATGGGGTTCCTAGTTCCATCACTGTCAATGGAGGCGCCCTTTCCCAACTTCAGTTGGTGTACCAGATACAGCCATTCCTGGACAGGAAATGGCTGGCCATGGCACTCCAAGCCCTCAAGATCAGACTATCCCCATCACCGCCATCATTATTGTATCCCCAATTGCCAGGAAAAGGTGCACCTTTGAATGGCGGCCATCATGCGTATCAAGCCAAAAGAGCAAACGGTGGCAACCCTTATTGAGATGGTCGATTCCTATAAATATAGATATACATATATTCTCAATTGAGAGCCAGTGTGGGATAGCGGCAGGAAAGTTTATTTATTTGTTTGTTTCTTACATTTTCATATGGCCCAATTGCCGAGACTCTCTGGGCAGTTCACAATTTAAATGTTGGACTGGGAGTCGAGAGATCCAAGTGCTAGTGCCCACTCAGCCATGGAAGCTCATTAGGTGACTTTGGGCCACTCACAGACTCTCAGTCTAGGGTGGTGGTTGTGAGGATAAAAATAGAGAGGAGGAGGATTGTGTGCACTGCTTTGGGTTCCTTGAAGGAAAAAAAGGCAGGATATAAATGCAATAAATAAATAAATAAATAAATAATATTTTTTTTAAAAAAAAAAACCTGTCAGTTTAAGACCAGAGTCAGGTTGCCTCAAGCACCACAAAGCCAGGAAAGTGGAAAGTGGAAGCTGATATCTTAACTTGACATGCCCCATAATCAGCGATGATGTTGGGCTATGAAATCGTGCTTGCTTACAACGTATCCTCCATACACATACACAGTTATAGTGTTGGCACTTCTACCCAATCCCTCCAATTTATTTCCATTTGCTTTCTTGCAAGATTAACAATGGCCATTTCTACGTGAGGCATTTATTACACGCTCATCATTCCCTATTCAAGGTTCTAGTGGGCCTGTTCATACTACACACTAAGCCATAATGTTTAGCTCAAAATGCTTAACCACTGTGGCTTAGTGTGTTGTCTGAACAAAGTCTTAGACAACATCATGGCACTCTAGTTTTGCTTCTATGTCGTAACGAGTACTTTCAGTGAGTTTTTTAGGGCAGGGAAAAGTGGCATTTAATGGTGTAAGCGAAAGAATCTTCTTTTTTCACTGGTGTATTTATGCTATTCTGCTGTACCACAGTGCCACCTAGAGCTTATGCAGCCAAAAAGCAGGAAAGGAACAGCTCTTCATGTAGTGCTCAGATCTTAATTAACAGCTGATGAACAGTCTTGTATAGAAAAACTCTATACGATAATGAGATTATAAATACTTAACTAATGGTAATTATGATTTCATTTCAAGGATCAGGATTCTAAAATCTTGGGGAGAAATTCCACAGATAGAGGAGGCTGTCCTCTGTAGACTAGGGTGACCATATGAAAAGGAGGACAGGGCTCCTGTATCTTTAACAGTTGCCTAAAAATGGAATTTCAGCAGGTGTCCTTTGTATGCATGCAGCACCTGGTGAAATTCCCTCTTCATCATGGTCAATCTAGCTGTACTAGAGTGACCAGGGCTCCTGCAGCTTTAACTGTTGTGATGAAGAGGGCATTTCATTAGGTGCTGAATGCATACAAATGGCACGTGCTGAAATTTCCTTTTCTAGGCAACTGTTAAAGACACAGGAGCCCTATCCTCCTTTTCATATGGTCACCCTACTGTAGACAGTCACCCTCCACATGTAGAAAGCAATGAGAATGGTGAGGGAGGAGCTAGTGTGCTCATCCCCATTGCCCTTCCTCACATGTAGAGCTTATGACTTATCAGGGCTAAATTCTCACACCCATCTTAATGAGCATAAATAGAGTGTGAAGACATGTTCAGTGCAATGTGTGAATACACCCCGAGGGAATGACACAATCCTTGCATGTCCTTTTCCTACAACACAGAAAGGAGAGCAAGGATCAGGGCCCTTGAGCTGCGTTTCAGCTTTCAGAAAGGAGGCAGGAGGCCCTGGATCCTTCTACTCTCCCCACATGTGCCAATATTTGAGAGTCACATTGCATGTTATTTTAAAGACGTAGCTGGGGGTTGTTTTGTTTTGTTTTTTACTCAAAAGTAAGCTCATGGGATCAGATCCTTAGAGTGATGGGTCGGGCGCATGTGGATCAGATCCCTAGAGTGATGGGTCAGGTTTTTTAATCCTTTGCTCTATGCCTGCAATTTACCTTACAACTGGATGTCATTTTGGCAATGTAAATTGGAGGCATAGAAGGGGGTTGTTGTTCCAGACTGGGTCCACAACGGGGTGGCCTGGGAGGGGTGCAAAGGCTTAAAGTCTCCCTACCCTTCCCCTCCGTGTAGGCTCCAATCTGTGCAGTAATGTATTATCTCACCTTGTCAGGTCACATTCCATAACTAAAGCAATAAGCATTGTACACAGAAGCCCTCTGCATAGAAAACACTGGAGGACTGGCAGCCTTCTAGCTTCAGAGCAAACCTGAACACACCTGACATAACTTTGCCAGCAGTTGCTGCAGTAGGCTTTCACGGGGCAGGGGGACCCTTAGTAACTTTTGAAGCATTGCTCAGAATTTCACAAAAACCAATGAAAGGCCCACCTCCTCGACAAGCCAGAATTACATCATCAGTCGTTCTTTGCAAAAACGTGAAAGAAAAATATTCTATGACGAGCTGCAGCTTGGAAGGGGGGGGGAATACAAATGTGTCCATTTTTATCACTATTTAGCTTGCTCTACTTATGGCAATTTTCATCGAATTGGTTTGACATTTTGCATAACTGTAGACCTCATCAGGTAGCTCATGGCTGCCAAGTTCCAAATTATTAGCTCAACAGGTTTCCTATTTATAAGAAGTAGGAGTTTCGAGGGTTATCACGGTGGAATCTTATTTGTGTGACTCCTGTGCCCCCTTTAATATAGATGCAGATATAAAGATATGAATCTTTGACTGAGAGAATGTGTGCAGATGCTTCCTGAAGGAGGCTGAGCTCTAAAGTAAAAGTCTTTGACATTAGCGTTGGCGGAGGTTAAATTCATGACGCCATAGCTGAGATTGCCAGGGGCTAAAAGTTGGCATGGTTCCCATAGCCTACTGGGCTTTTGCTGTGGGGACGGCCACCAGCATCATCCTTAGGAGATTTCAAATCAGCCGATGTCCCAATGTGTGTGCTTTTAGCAAATCAAATTGTTTGATTTTAGATTAATTTATTTTCAAATATTTTTAAGTCCCCTCTGCAATCTTTTCTCATGGAATTAAGGACTGCAGCTGCCACGACACAGGCTCTGAACACCAAGCCTGGCCGCGGCTACTCCCTGCTCAAGCCAAGCGCCACCGCTTGATACACTTGAGGCAAGGGATAAAAACCACCTTCCTCCAAACTATGTGGAGAAAGGGTTAAATGGAGAAGGATTTCACTATATAAAATAAAACACTGTGAGTTATATGTGCTGAGGTGAATTATTGTCAGAGTGGGTGCTAAATGGGTAAACTTCAGATGATAAATGCCAAACAGACATGTGGGATTTTTGTGGTAGTTAAAAACAAAATAATTAAAATTTATTTTTAAAAGTTCACAAGCTTTGTTTCAAATAAAACATTTAAAAACCTTTTTGAAACCTTTCATCCAATCCTTTCACCCCTTCACATACACGCTTTTCTTTCTCTCACACAATCACTCTTGAGCTTTCTTTATTATCTGTATTGATTAATATACATCAACTATGTGCACACCACACTCCAAAGACACCACTCTCTACACTGACCCTCACATTTCCCAGAACTTAAGTACTCTAAACACAGAGAGCACTAAAGACTCTAAGAGTACCTAACAGGTCCCTCACAATCCCCTCCGTCATTCCCTTATATATCACTCCTCCCCCTCCCAAGACATTCTAACTCCGCCCACTCTGGCCAACATTCTAAACTCACCACAGACTTACAAACTGCAGACATACATTTGGGAACTGACTTGTGGGGTGTAACGCCACAGCAGCCACTCTAGAAAACATAGAGGAGCCTTCCTCAACTTGGTACCCTGCAGATGTGTTGGATGACTCTCCTTAATCCTCAGTCAGCAGGACCAATGGTCAAAAACATCTGGCGGGCACCAGGTTGGAGAAGACTGCTCAAGAGAAGTCAAGGAGAACTAGGAATGTGTTGCTGGTTGACCAAAGTATCATAAAATTAATTCTGTAAAGGGATAATAATAATAATAATAATAATAATAATAATAATAATAATAATAATAATAATAATTTTATTACTCACTCTCCCTCTGGATTGAGGCAGGGAACAACATAAAATATAAAATGTTATAAAATACATAAAAACGATTAAAACATATAAAAATGAAGACATTATTAAAATAACAGCCAGACATCTTAAAATTAGACTGGGCAGGCCGGCCAGAAGAGATCAGTCTTTATGGCTTTTTTTATATTAAGAAAGACTATTGAGTTGGTGGATCTCTCCCAGCACGCCATTCCACAGTCTGGGAGCAGCAGAAGAGAAGGTCTTATGGGTAACGGTTGTCAGCCTAGTTTTAGCCGTTTGAAGTAAATTCTTCCGAGAGGACCTGACTGTGTGGGGTGGATTGTATGGGAGAAGGTGATCCCGCAGGTAACCTGGACCCAAGCCATGTAGGGCTTTCAAGGTACCGTATTTCTTCAATTCTAAGATGCACTTTTTTCCCCATATAAAAATCTCTAAAAACGGGGTGCATCTTAGAATCGTGCGTGCGATTATTATTCTTAGAATCAAAGCTTTTTTTCTGTTGGTGGTACTGAAATTAGTGTGCATCTTACAATCGATGGCGTCTTACAATCGAAGAAATACGGTAATAACCAACACTTCATACTTTGCCCGGAAACTAATTGGCAGCCAGTGTAATGATTTTAAAACTGGTGCAATACGGTCACCCGTAGATGTACCAACCTGGCTGCCATGTTTTGCACCAGTTGATGTTTCCGGACTTGGCACAAAGGTACCCCCCCCCTAAAAATACCTGTCCCCCATTCCACATGGTAAACTACTTTTGAATCTGAGGGGAGTTTAAAAGTTGAATATAAGCCAGGCAGAAGGAATTCCATCTCTGGATTTTACACATACTCCTTTAATTTATTTGCTACAAAAGTGAATAGAGAAGCCTGTGCCTTCATCTGATCAATTGCCAGTTTTCTCCATGAACAGGAAAGTTCTCTTGGACTCCCTAGTGATAGGAGTGTCATTTTTCCCCAAAGAAGAATTTATGAAACCTGTGGGCAAATTGGAAAATGATGAATGCACCTTCAGTATCCGCTAACCTTGAATAGATAGTGTATTTACCAAACAAGAAAAATCTTCCTTTTTTGAAAACAGCTTTCCAGAAATGCCACTGTGTTCCAAGAGCAGACCATGACAAAATGTAATGAGAAAATATTTTCTGCAGAGAACAAGACTTCCTTTGAAGGGGGTGGGGTGGAACAGGACTGTCTTTTTACCACACCATCACTCATGTAACACTAAAAATAAAGCAATAGCTGGGTTATGGTACTTGAAGCACATCCGGACTACCATAAGCACATTCCATATAATGGCAGTCAGCACTCAATAACTCATGTTACTGGAGGGAAGAGAAAGAGGGTGAGACTGTCCAGTCCATAATGACAGTAAGCAAATCCCATGGGCACAATGGACACACCTTTGGCAGAATTGCATAGCCTCTGGGTTGGCATTCCGTAGACTATAATATAGCCAGTGCCAGCTCCAGGTTTTTGAGGGCTCTTTGGCAACACATTCTGATGCTTACTTTTTAAAACTAGTAAGGAACATCCATTCCATTATCATTGAAGCCAGGAGTAGGGGGGCGATCAAGCACAGGTAAGCTTCAGGTTTCATTTAGCTATGCACTCTACTATCCCATCCACAGGTCTCTATGACCATTTCTACACCAGCCTGGTGTAGAGGGAGGGAGGGGGGAGAATATCGCAATATCTTGATTGCGAGATCTTCCACTTAGTCCACATGCGGGCGTGACATCCCGGGAGGAAGGAGGGTGTCGTGCCTGTATATATATATATATATATATATATATATATATATATATATATATATTAAGGAACTGAGTGCTCATGCACTCCAATGAAATGTGAGGTGTGTTTTTTTTTAAAAAGCCCTGACCCTGCTCCCCCTCACCCCCGATTCCTCCCAGCCTGGTTCCTTCCCTCTGCTGCTCCCTGCTACTCATGGGGAGGAGGAAAAAAGCCGGGATGGGCGGCCACACAACTCCCGCAGTCTCGGGAAGATCTCGAGGCCGCGGGAAGAATCGGATTTTCCCAGGGATTATTTATCCCTGGGAAAACCTGCACTCGTCCCCCCTGCTCCCGGGAGTCCCTGTGTGTCATTTGGATGCACAGGGATTCGGCCGTGACTAGCCCACATTTTTGGGCTGGTGTAGAATCAGCCTATATCATCATTTATGCTCACGCAAAACCTAGGGATGGTGGGGAGGAAAATTCAGAGCACATCTTAATGTGAATTTACCTATGTGGACCGAAACTCAATCTCTAACCAAAAATGCATACAAATGTGTGTACATCAGGGAAATGCACACATTCAAATGCATATATCATCGAAAACAATGTTTAAAAATGTTTGTGTTCGGCAAATATCATTCACACACAAAAAGGGTGTATATTAGGCAAAACTCCATATAAAAAAAATCACATCTTAAGAGAAGTGGGAACAAAAATCCATACATATTTTCATGCAAACTGAGGGGGGGAAAGAAATCTCAAAGTTTGTTATGAACCAAACTTAATATGGGGGGGGGGAATGAGAAACCAAGAGAAAGCAAAATCAAGAGGGTCATGCATGCCTAGTAAACCCTGATCAGCAGCTGAGTTCACATCTTCTCTCCTTCCGAATAAGAAACTCTCCACTGCACAAGGCATGTCCCAGTATCAGAATACTCTCTGTAATTCAGAACTTCTGTCTTTCAGGTAAATGCAGACAAGAGAACGAGCAGGTAAAGAAAACTAGCAGGTACGAAGTACAAAGTCGATAATTTTAGAATCCCTCTCATCTGGATATAACATAGATTGAAGTGCAAGCTGAAAAGCTATAGTGAGAGAATCTCATTGAAAGCTTACAAGGTTATTATAAAGAGTTGCTAAGAATAGAAATAACTGGCAATGAATGATGTGTTGAGTTAAATTACGGTGACCATATGAAAAGGAGGACTGGGCTCCTGTATCTTTAACAGTTGTATTGAAAAGGAAATTTCAGCAGGTGTCATTTGTATATATGGAGAACCTGGTGAAATTTCCTCTTCATCACAACAGTTAAAGCTGCAGGTGTCCTGCCCTCTTTTAAATCTGGTCACTCTAGTATAGCTCCTGTACCTTTAACTGTTGTGATGAAGAGGGAATTTCACCAGGTGCTGCATGCATACAAATGACACCTGCTGAAATTCCCTTTTCTATGCAACTGTTAAAGATACAGGAGCCCTGTCCTCCTTTTCATATGGTCACCCTAGTTAAATAAGAGAGATTGCAGCTGAAATCCTAGCTGAGTTGCCCATTAAGTTCACTGGGTGACCTTTTGCTAGTCATTGTCCCACCACCTAACCTTCCCCACAGGGTTGTCATAAAGTGGAAATAAATATATCCGTACTAAGGCTATAGGGTGCCTGAGGAAAGGGACATTTCCTAGGGTCCCTGGTCCTTCCAACTCTACAGTGGCCGTTTTCCTGCTGCCAGGGACCAGCAGAGGAGAGAAAGACTCTCCTGCTGCCTTTATGCCAATGGATCAGCAGAAATGGCGGAGCGGAGCAGCCTCAAGTGCCACAAAGGGGGATTTGGAGCACACGAGGCAGAGGATGCCAATTATGAGCACATGTAGAACAATCAGGAAAAATAACTTTTCCCCTGAAAGTTCTCCATTGTCACTTGTAATTGCCTGTCCCAATCTGAAATTGAACTTGAGAAAGATTGTTCATCAGTAGCTGAACGATGGGCCTGCTCAGAGAACATGTTACGCCATGGTTAGGCCGCTAAGCCTTTTGCAGCAAATGGTTAGTGGGCATGTTTAAACCGTGATTATGTAGCCACCATGGTTAGGCATGGTCCACACGACACGCTAAGTCATGCTTCACACGACACGCTGAGCCATAATGTTTAGCTCAAAATGCTTAACCATCATGGCTTAGTGTGTTGTTGAACAGGGTCACTGTGACATGTAACAATTTCTGCTGCGGTAGCTCCATTCATCTAAGGTCAGGGTGCCCAGCTACTGCCTATATGGTCAACTTATTATATTAGACCGAATGAACTGCCATCAATTCATCCAGGAATCAGGCTTTACAACCCAAACTGTGCATCATATATTAGCCTTTCATTTTCTGCTGCAGGCCACGTTGTGTTCGATTCGTTTGGTGTCATCATCGTAATTAGCAATAATTAGCATGAAAAATGCCTTTCTAATCTCAGGACGTGTTATGCCACAGAAAAGAACAGAAAACTATTTAAAAACCTGACTTCATTCTGAACTTCTCGATGTCAGCAAGCTTTGCTGCTGCTAGTGCCATTACTGTTTCCATGGCGACAAACACTTATCAAAGAGGGAGGGGGAGGACGCGGCACAGGACTATAAAAGGCAAGATGCGAACAAAGTAAATACACCAAAGTGGCATAAACAAATATGGGATGGTACAGGGAGATATCTCTTTTGTTACAGCCTGGCAATAAATTATATAACCCAGCAATAAATTTATATAACTCCTGAATAATAGGATACGTCTAGCCTAAGTCATTGAGATAAATATACAATACACGTAGTCTTCTTTACGTTTTCTCTTTGCTCACTCGCTGCCCACATGCTGAGAAGGTTTCACAGCCAGTCATGGGCCTTGATCTCCTATGCACACAAGAGCACATGGAGGCCAACAGTTTACGTATCACCATGAACTGGCAGAGTACTCATAATTGGTGGGAGATCCAGGACAAATAAAAGGAAGGACTTCTTCACACAATGCATAGTTAAATTATGGAACTCACTACCACAAGATGTAGTGATGGCCACCAATTTGGATGGCTTTAAAAGGGGGGTGGATAAATTCCTGGAGGTGAAGGCTACCAATGGCTATTAGCCCTGATGGTTGTGTGCTATCTCCAGTATTCGAGGCAATAAGCCTGTATGCACCAGTTGCTGGGGAACATGGGCAGGAGGGTGCTATTGCACCATGTCCTGCTTGTTCATCCCTGGCTGACGGCTGGTTGGCCACTGTGCGAACAGAGTGCTGGACTAGATGGACCCTTGGTCTGACCCAGCGTGGCTCTTCTTATGTTCTTATGTACTCATTGGAAGGGCAAATATTCTCCAAAAACTTTAAGGGATC
The DNA here is from genome assembly GCF_023053635.1 of Elgaria multicarinata webbii. Taxonomy (NCBI): domain Eukaryota; kingdom Metazoa; phylum Chordata; class Lepidosauria; order Squamata; family Anguidae; genus Elgaria; species Elgaria multicarinata. The sequence continues at coordinate 70,766,708 of NC_086171.1, read as the reverse complement.
AACACTGAGTCTCTCTGACCCCGTTCAGACATAATGAGAAATCATGTGAACATGCAGTGAGCCTCTGTCTTGTACACTCCCTGCTCCTGGCTCTTCTTTCTTGCTCCAGCTGTGATCAGAGGTGAACGTGGTTTCTTATCCTGGCTTGTTAAAGTTTTAGGGTTTAAACCTGGGGAACCCTGAAGGGCCAAATTTGGCCCCCAGGCCTGAGATTCGGCACCCCTATTTTAACAAGCCGCAGTTTCCTGAGTTCGGGCATAACTCCAGTCCCTTCCCTGTGGCTGTAAAAGTGGAGGATATGGAAGGGGGGAGTATGGAAGCCCATGGCTTGCTGCAGCTCATTCATGTAGCAGGAAACCATGGTTTACCCTTATGTCTAAACTGGGCCTCTAGAACTGGCTATCCTCTGCCTTTATTGAGAGGGCAGCAGTAATTGCTGGTTTAGTTTCATCGCAATAACCTTTTCTATGTTACTTGCATTTGCATCCAACCCTTTGCACTTTGCTTCTAAACCATGCTTTATAAAATGCCCCCCTTTACTATGAGCCGTTCCTTTCATGCTGGGTATTAGGAGCTCTCATTGGGATTACTGCAATGCATTATACAAGGGGTTGCCTTTGAAAATGGTCTGGAAACCTCTGCTCTTTCAAAACAGAGCAGCAAGATTGTTAATGGATATGCTTTATGATCTGCAGTGGCTCCCAGTCTGTTTCCAGGCCCACTTGAAAACCCTGGTATTAACCTATAAAGCCCTAAATGGCTTGGGGCCAGGTTACCTGAAGGAACGGCTCTTTCGATATATACCTCCCTGGACCCTAAGATCACCCTTGGAGGCCCTTCTCCAAGTGCCAGAGCCAAATGAGGTGAGGTGGGCTGCTAATAAGGAGAATGCCTTTTCCATGGTTGCACCTTGGTTGTAGATAGATCTTCCCCCAAAAAAGGCTCACCTGCCTCTTACACTATAGCCTTTTTGGCACCGGATAAAAACCTTTGTATTCTCCCAGCCTTTTTAGACCTTAAATTTGAAGCGTTGTGCTATAGGGCGTAATCCAATGCATGTTTAAACAGAGAAAAGTCCTACAACTCCCAGCATGCCTGGCTGGTTACATGATGGGAGATGCAGGACTTTTTTTCTGTCTAAACATACATAGGCTTGCACACACAGTGTGTTTTTGATCTTTGCACTGCTGCTGGCTTTTCCCCACTAGGTTCCTACTTTGTTTTTATTTGTTTGAAAAGTATGTTTTACTATGTTGTTGTATTTTATGGCTTTAAGGATTATTTTGTAAACCACCGTGAGGGTCTCAGCCAAGTGCGGTGTAGTGGCTAAAGTGTTGGACTGGGAGTCGGGAGATCCAGGTTCTAGTCCCCACTCGGCCATGGAAACCCACTGGGTGACATTGGGCCAGTCACAGACTCTCAGCCCAACCCACCTCACAGAGCTGCTGTTGTTAGGATAAAATGGAGCAGAGGAGGAGGATTATGTACACTGCCTTGGGTTCCTTGGAGGAAAAAAGGCAGGATATAAATGAAATAAATAAATTATTATTATTATTATTATTATTATTATTATTAATAATAATAATAATAATAATAATAATAATGATAATAATGGGCATTATGGAAATAAATAAAGTAATCTACATTGCAGATGTGAACTCATAGGCAAGCCATTTCCTCCCCCTATGGAAGAGGTGGGGATTCCTTTTTCTGTCAAGCATTGGGGGTGATCTGTTGGGAGTTGCATGCCAACAGCTGGCAGACCTGAAGCCGTTGGTGGCTGGGCCAGAGCGAAGAGTCAGTGGGACCACTCCCTTTGTCTCTCTGACAGCCCAGTTCTTCATCTCTCCCTCCTTCTTTCTCCATAAGGAGGGACCGATTGCTCTTGCCAGACATCTGAAGGGATCCCTTGCAGAGGGCTTTTGAAATGAAACCAAGGACCACATGGAATAAAATCAAGAGTCCCAGGAAGTCAGCCTTGCCCTGAGGGATCCTGGGAACTGTGGTTTATGTCCAGATCTTTGACAGAATAATCGGTACCAATCTTCAGTTACCTAAATTCTTTAGGGGTTCCTTCCATGGCAATTATAATGAATGTAAGCTTTGTTGTGTCGTTAGTAATACCCTAGATGGCAACTTTCCCATCTCCTTTCTCATTTTACAAACTCACCAGTTGAATCAAGAGGCTCAGCAGCATTTCTTACTTTACATATTACGCCTGCTGTGTGTGACATTTCACAAGTTTGATGAATGACTTTGTTTCCCCCCAATTATAAAGTTGAGTGCTTAACCTTTGTTGCGAGCTCGGCAAGAACAAAAGTATCATTAATTATCACCCTTTTTGTGTATCCGTGAATTGCTCAGCCGCAACATCTCTGACACAAAAACCTGAAGAAAAAAAATGCACCCATGGAGATGTTTGGAAACAGTTGCAAGGAAGCCGGCTCACCCTGCTCTGTCGCACAGCCTGTACGCTCAGCAAATAAGAAGCATCCCTCCACCAAATATGCCTGCCATGGCCACTCCTAGACTGTGATAGCTTGGGCACATTGTTAAGCTCAAGATTGGATAATTGGGATGCACTCGATGTGGGGCTATCCTTGTGCTTGGGGTGGAAATTGCATCTGGTGTAGAATGCAGCTGCAAGGCTACTAACAGGGGCCTTTTTTTTTTGACAATGTATTACACCTCCATTAGAAGAACTGCTCTGACTGCCAATAATCAAATTCAAGGTTTTGTTGTTAACATGTAAGGCCCTAAAGAACAAAGGGATTGCCTCACCCCATACGTCCCTGCCCAGTCTTTGTGATTCTTGGAAGGAGAACTTCTGAGGGTGCCACACATGTAGTGATGGCCATCAATTTGGAGGGCTTTAAAAAGGGGTTGGATAAATTCCTGTAGGAGAAAACTATTAATGGCTACAAGTCCCGATGGTAGGGTGACCCTATGAAAAGGAGGACAGGGCTCCTGTATCTTTAACAGTTGTATTGAAAAGGGAATTTCAGCAGGTGTCATTTGTATATATGGAGAACCTGGTGAAATTTATTATTCATCACAACAGTCAAAGCTGTAGATGCCCTGCCCTCTTTTAAATCTGGTCACTCTAGTATAGCTCCTGCAGCTTTAACTGTTGTGATGAAGCCAGAATTTCATCAGGTTCTCCATATATACAAATGACACCTGCTGAAATCCCCTTTTCTATGCAACTATTAAAGATACAGGAGCCCTGTCCTCCTTTTCATAGGGTCACCCTACTTGATGGCTACGTGCTGCCTCCAATATCAGAGGCACTAAGCCTGTGTGCACCAGTTGCTGGGAAACATGGGTGGGAGGATGCTATTTTATTTGAGAAGATTAACCAGATGACCTATGTGCCTGCTCTGTCTGCTGTCCAGGTGTTCACTGTCCATCGACAATGCCAAGACCTCTACTTTCCTTCCCCCACACACTTTCTCTCCATTTTCCTTTTTCTTTAAACCAGACCTGGATAGGAGAGACCATCAATTAGAGGACATTTTCTAATGGAGGACATCCACCCCGACCCTAAGGGTCTCCAGCCTCCCCTCCATTTCTCCTGTCCTAAGTTCTCCTTTTCTTCCTGTCTTCCTTTGCTACTTCTGATAATGCCTTAAACGCTCAGAGCTACAGAGCCCAATGGGCAAGGCTGCCAACAGGGAAGGTTGAGATGGCTCAAATCACACAATGCTAATTTCTACAGGAACTACTTCGGGTCCTGTGACATTTATGTACCACCATGCTAACCCTGACAATAGATGCAAAACTCGGTGGCTGGCATGGCATTGTAATGAATATAATTAATCCAATTATTAGGAGGCTTTAAAAGCATTTGCTATGTATTAGTAACTTTTACCTTTTGTTCTATGAATCTCTTTGGGGCAAAAAAAATCACCCTTGAATGCTAAGCCTCTGATGCACATTATGCTGCACCAGAAGTCTTTTTCCCTTGAAGGTTACAACCCTTGGGCCCAAGAGCCTTGGTTGCTATTGCACTGGCAATCCTAGCAGGGAAACATTCTCTGGATAACCTGATATCATCTTAAGAAGAATGCCAGTCTTACAACAAATGCTCTTCTACATGCAGAGGAAAGGCTGTCTAGTAGAAACGCAATGTATGTGGCCTTGAATTCATGGAAGAAGTAAACTGAACCATGCGAATGAACAGCTTGCTGGTTGCGGTTTGATTAAAAGAAGGCAGGGCTGATTCGGTCTGTCCCCATCTCTTATCTGAAGCACTTGTATACGAGCTCTTGTATACGAGGGGATATGTTCTATAGCAGAGGTGGGAAACCTGTAGCCCTCCAGATATTAACAGGCTACAACTTCTATCATCCCCTGCCATTTATTTATTACATTTATACACCGCCCCATAGCCAAAGTTCTCAGGGCGGTTTACAAAAGTTAAAAACAGTGAACATTAAAAACAAATATACAAAAAAATTAAAAGCATAAAAACAGCAATATCATTTAAAACAACTATTTATTTATTTATTTATTTCATTGCCTGTGCTGACTGGGGTGATGAGATTTGTAGTCCAGAAACATCCCAACCCCTGCACAATGGGGATTATCATCATCTGTGCAACATTTGGGAAACTGACTCTATACACCTAGGAAATGTGTCCAAGACACAATGACCATGTTCAGACATCATATTAAGCCGCAGTGGTTATTTATTATTTATTTATTTAAGGATTTTTATGCCGCCATTCAGCCAAAAAAGGCTCTCACGGCTGCTTACAAAAGTATTTCTTGACAGTCCCTGCCCACAGGCTTACAATCTAAAAGACATGACACAAAAGGAAAGGTGATTGGGAGGGAGGAGGAGGGGGGAAAGGAAAGCAAATTCAGGCACTACAATCTTAGTTGCAAAGTTCAGCAGTTACAGTTGACAGCAGGAGGGAGGGGGCTTTGAGCTGGAGCTGGACCTAGGCACGGTGGAGAGGTGCCTGGCTGCTGCTTCCTCTCTCACTGGTGGCCTCTCCAGAGACAGTTGGTAGCAGGAGGGAGGGGGCTCTCAGCTGGAGCTGGACCCAGGCACGGTGGAGAGGTGGTTAAGCATTTTGAGCTAAACATTATGGCTTAGCATATCGTGTGAACCATTTATAACCATGGTGGCTATATAATAACAGTTTAAATACACTCACTAACCATTTGCTGCAAAAGGCGCACTGGACTAACCACGGCTGAGCATGTCATCTGAACAGGCCTAAAGCTTCGGTCAGGAGGAAAGGGGTTAACCCTGACCTCTGTGGTAGGCAGGTCCCCTCTTCCAATAATCAGCTAAAGAGGTGAGACAAAATGTCTCCAAATCGATGTCAATTTCCACTCACCATAGGAGTTGTGTGAGGAAAAAACATCAATGTAATTAACCCAGTGCTTAAAAGGCTTCTGTGGCCTCTTCCTTCATGAACTTTCTATTTCCCCACAACAAAGCCTTATTGGTATCAATTCCTCCTGCTGTTGTTAATGAACTATTTTGTTTCTCGGTGATTCCTTTTTACTCTCATTAATCAAAAGCCACAATGTACATGTTTTCTGCTCGAAGGAAAGAGCTGGCAGTGCATCGATAAGAAGAGTTAGTGGAGGCTGGTGGCTCCGATGTCAGTGGGGCGGTAAATCCACTCTAAGTTTCAGTCAGAATCACTCAGAACTCTAAAGGAGCTATCCAAGGCACTGAGCCTGTTTTGGGGATAGGGTTTGGCATCTTGGGTCATATCTACACCAGCCCTATATCCCGGGATCATCCCAGGATCATTCCCTGTGCATCCAAATGCCACACAGGGGATCCTGGGAGCAGGCAGGGATGATCCCTCCATTTTCCTGGGATAACCCTTAGGTGTAGAAAGGGCCTTGGATAGCTCCTTTAGAGTTCTGACTGAAACCCAGAGCAGAGATTCAGTGCTCCATAAAATCTGAGTCCCCAGCCTCCGCTGACAACAGTTAAATGCCATCTTCTTTGAAGGAAGAAAACGTGCCTAGTACAAACACAAATGCAACTTACAGGCAATCTACTAGGCATGTGCTCCGCTCTGATTAGGAGCGGAGAAGCAGTAGTGAATTGGCCTGCTCCGCCTTACCCAGAGGCGGAGTAGAAGCGGACTGCGGACCCCTAGAAGCAAGGCGAAGAGAAGCGACCATTTTTCGGAGCTCCTATTTCAGGCGGAGCGCTCCGATTGCCATCTTGAAAACATTTCGCCCATAGGATTGCATTGCGGGAAATAATCGCGGATAACTGGGTTGTTTTTGAAGCTATTGTTCTGAAAATTCTTGTGCTCAGAGAGTCGTGGATGGGGGTCATTTTGAGACTACTCTCAGCTCTCTGCGTCGTGCGGGTCGTGTGCTAGAATTTTTTACAAATCGGGTAAACAAACGTACAGCGCGGGTCAAACAGCGGTTTTTGCCCATAGGATTGCATTGAGGAAAAGAATTGGGCATAACTGGGTTGTTTTTTAAGCTATCGTTCTGAAAATTCTTGTGCACAGAGAGTCATGGATGGGGGTCATTTTGAGACTACTCTCACCTCCCTGCGTGGTGCGGGTCGCGCGCTAGAATTTTTTAAAAAATCGGCGGGAAAAATACCTTTTTCAAAGGGCTGAGGGGCAGAGTCAGCTCCCGGTCATGATGATACCAAAGTTGGAGGAGGGGATAGGCAAAACGGGTAACTTGGGATTCTGGGAAACTTCTCTTTCTTAATCTGAACGGACTTTTCCCAGTGTTTTTTAAAACAGTAGCCCCACCAAATGCACAAACACAACCTGAAATCATATACTAAGCCAATAATAAGAGATAGAAACACAGCACTGCTACCCACCCTAACTTTGGGGAACAACTGAAAAGATGTGGTGCAAGGGGATGAGCTCCCCTAGGGCATCTCATTGTGGACGTGCCCCCACTCTCTCCTGTACTGGAAGGCCATCAGAGCCTTCCAAAGAGAGTAACCCGGTGGAGCAATGCCTATCATGAGTTGAAGTGAGCATTTACTTCTTAGTGGTGGAGCAATGTCTTTCATGAGTTGAACTGACAGTGTTGCTTCTTAAAAGACTGGTCACTAGGACCAGTCAAATTGGCAGCTGCTTCCCCCTCCCCCGGGCACATCCCCCTATTACTGGTAAAAGACAGATATAGCCTTTTAAAAAAAGTTCTTCTTGTTGTTTATTCAGCAACACTGCTGCTTTTAATTCCACCCCTCCTTTGTTTATTTATTTATTTATTTATTTATTTATTTGATTTTATATGCATTACTGGCTTATCCTTGGCTCACTTCCTTATGCCCCCAGAAATGCCAGCTGCATGCCTGCCTGCCTTCCCTCCCTCCTCCCCTGCCCACCTCGTGTGTGGCTTTGACTCAGGGGAGAAGTCCTTCCTGCGCTCACTTGGAGTTTTGGAAGTTCCATATTTTGGAAGTTTTGGAAGTTCCAAATTTTGCAGGTTTAAGCCCCGCCAAAAAACAGGGGATGATGGGACTGCCTTGAGTCTTGGCATGCGTATGTATCCCTGGATAAGCTTTCATGGTGGTGAGTTTGAGGTTTTTTTTTAACGTGCAAAATTGACGGAGCTATGGAAAGGGGTGTTGGATTTTCATAAATTCCCCAAAAATCAGGGGATGATGGGACTGCTTTGAGTGTGGGCGTCCATGTGGACACATGGATAAGCTGTCATGGTGCCGAGTTTGAGGTTTCTAACATGCAAATTGACAGAGCTATCCCAAGGTGTGTGAATGGGGTGCCCTATTTTCAAAAATTCCCCAAAAATCAGGGGGTGATGGGATTGCCTTGAAACTTGGCATGCGTGTGGACACGTGGATAAGCTTTCATGGTGCCAAGTTTGAGGTTTCTAACGGGCAAATTGATGGAGCTATCGAAAGGGGGGTTATGGGTGGTGCGTTAGAGGTTAGAGCCGCGCCAAAAAACAGGGGATGATGGGATTGCCTTGAGTCTGGGCGTCCATGTGGACACATGGATAAGCTTTCATGGTGCCGAGTTTGAGGTTTCTAACATGCAAATTGACGGAGCTATCCCAAGGGGTCTGAATGGGGTGCCCGGTTTTCAAAAATTCCCCAAAAATCAGGGGATGATGGGATTGCCTTGAAACTTGGCATGTGTGTGTATACATCCATGAGGTGTCATGGTGCCAAACGTGAGGTTTCTAACTTGAACAGAAAAAAGTTGTATAATTTTTTAGCTTTCAATGCAACCCTATGGAGGGGGAAAACGGAGCTCCTATCCGGATCCGGAGCTCCAAGCGGAGCGGAGCAGACATAGGCAGCCCGCTCCGAAAATCGCGGATCTGCAAGTGAAGCAGAGCGGGGGGTCCGTGCACACCCCTACAATCTACCATAGACACAGCTCTCTTTTTTTTTTTTTTACTGGTGCATTGTGGATGATATTCTCTTTTCCATTATGCCTTCTCCATGCCTTTCTCCCTTGCCCAGAAGGCACACATAAGCATAGAGTGGGATAACTCCAGGTTTGAAAAGCTCCCAGCAAAATATTGCCTGGCAGTTACTCATGATATTAGTATGCCCCCTGGTGAGCTTACAAGTGGTAGTAGGCAGTGGCACTGTCCACCCTTTTACATTTCCCACAATGCCCTGACAAAGCATTGCTCCAGACCGTTGTGAGAATTTTAAAATGGTGCGCAGCTTGCAGCCACCTCCTACAGGATAAAACTGTACCAGGGAGAAAGGAGAAGGTGGGTGGACCTGGCCCGCAGCACTAGTTGTCCCTTAGCTGCTGCCCAGAAATTCCAGCTGCTAACACTGGGCCTGGGCATCATGTCTGAAAAAGACATTCACGTGTACATCACTCATGTAAATCCAGCTAACTTCGTCCAAAAAATATACATGTATCAGTGAATCAACTATGCAGTTTGGGCTTATACAAGTTGATTTTTTTAAATTTATTTTTTTACACATACACCCTTTTTAAGCATTATACCCATGTGCAGACATCATTCAGGAGTGTTAGAGTGGAGGGAATGGAAATGTGAGCTTTCTCCCCTGCCCTGGATAGGGAGCACAGAAGAGACAGACTCATCCAAACTGGGCCATTTACAGTCACTCGTTGATTATAGGGCCATAATTGTGCAAGCTTTGGTCCAGCAGTTTTAGTAATTACCATATGGTAAACCATATAATAATAATAATAATAATAATAATAATAATAATAATAATAATAATAATAGTAATAATAATAATAATAATAATAATAATAATAATAATAATAATAATAATAATAATAATGCCTTCATTCCATAGGTAGGGTGACCATATGAAAAGGAGGACAGGGCTCCTGTATCTTTAAGAGTTGCATAGAAAAGGGAATTTCAGCAGGTGTCATTTGTATATATGGAGAACCTGGGGAAATTCCCTCTTCATCACACCAGTTAAAGCTGCAGGAGCTAGACTACAGTGACCAGATTTAAAAGAGGGCAGGGCACCTGCAGCTTTAACTGGTGTGATGATGAAGACATTTCACCAGGTTCTCCATATATACAAATGACACCTGCTGAAATTCCCTTTTCAATGCAACTGTTATAGATACAGGAGCCCTGTCCTCCTTTTCGTATGGTCATCCTGCCATAGGTCTTGTTTCTGAGGCTCTTTCTGTTTTGAAATGGCTGTGAATTGGTACTTGTTTTGTAAAAGGATGAAGCTCTAGGCTAGGGTTAATAGATAGCAGAGGGAGCTGTCATATACTGGCTTCCAATGTGCAGTATGATGATCTATTAGCAAGAAAAGCTTTCCCCCTTCTGGGAGGCCCTAGGGATGGCCATAGGGGGCATGTGCTTTGCCATGAGAAAGCAAAGCCTAGGACCCTCATTAAGTACATTGCTTGCCCTATTTTACATATGTATAAGACCATGCACTAATAGTCACTTTATATATCTATATATCTTTATCTATTGATGTAGTTTTTACACTGGATTTTAGATAGATCTTTTCTTATTAAAAAGTAAATAGCCACCTCAACTATAAAAATTACTGTTGTAACATTGCAATTATTTTAATGTATTTTATTATGTTTATAAGGAAATTTAATAAACAATATAACATTCATCCTAAAAATAATAATTCAAGCATCTGTATTAACTAACATTCCCACAAAATACAGTTCCAAACAGGTAGCTAATACATTGTTAGACAAGTACAAAAAGAAAATAATTATACAGTTCACATCTTAATGAGATGAATACAAGGAAAAGCTTTTATATTTTTCAAGGTCCAAGTTGTAGCTAGGCCTCTTAAAGTCAATAAAATGGCACCAGACATTTTTTTAAAAAACAGGCAGTCTTTTTTCTATCATATCTGAAACAGACATACTCAGTGTCGTGCTTCAACCAGACCCAGATCCTTCAGTGCTTGAGAAGGTCGTGTGGAGCCCCTTGGTGCTAATGTTACCCCGGGCCACTCCAGCATCTGTAAGGAAACTATACTGGGCCCTTCAACAGTGGTGGACCCTGAGGAACCCATGGACCCCTGAGGAACTCAGGAACTTGCCTCAGGTGTGGTGTCAGAGGAGGCTGAGCAACTGCCCAGCCTGAGAGAGAGCTGGCCCCTGAAAGGACAGGCTAAGACAATGGCCAGGCAAATGAGTACTCACGTGCATAAAAAGATTCCTCAAGAGTAAAGGCCTCCTCATGAGTAAGGCCCTACTCACAAGTAGGATTTTTGCCAGAGAGCCTGTGATAAAATGTGGCTGAAACTTGGGTGGGACTTTGGAAGCTCAGGCAACAATGTCTTTCTACCTGCTCAAGTGCCTTGTATCTCTGACCTTGCTCCATGACTGAACCATCAGGCAATTGAGGCTTGGACTCATGCTTGACTGCTTCTTGGACTGCATTTTGTATCTACTGCTTAAATGTGTTTGGACCTTGGCTCCTCCTCCTCAGACCTTCTTCTTGGGACTCTCCTTCTTTCCTGGTAAAACTTTGACCGTTGCTTATTTACTGACTTGAAAATGGTCTGTTGCTGGAGTGGTATCTCTGTGGTTGACCTTTGCCTGTTTATTGACTTCCTTTGGGATTGCCCTTTAGTTTGCCTTAATGCTGAGCCTGATCCAGCAATAGCAGGACACTCTGTAACCCTTCCAAATTTTACACAACCATTCTTTCAGTCTTAATGTAACATTGTTATGGCGAATTGATCACTAGAAGTTACGCCTATGATATATAAAAGGTTCTCAAGTAGACATGACCATGTTTGGCATTTACCTGATTTCTCTTGCCTTATAGTCACCTAGCCAGTTGCACTTTGGTCAGCTGGAGGCAGTCATATCAAGGGAAACTTAACCTTAAATTATCTCCTGAAGCTAACCATCATTTTGATACAGAGACAAATTATTAGGTTCTTTTTCTACTAGATAATTTATTTGTCTTGTAAATAAATAGGACACGACACACTGAATATTGTAAATCCAACACTCAGCCTCTGGATAACTAGAAATTATTTTATGTAGTCTCTTGATCACTTCATATTTTTGTAAAGAAAAGGACAATGTGGGTCTGAACCAGCAGATGGAGATATTACACACCTAGCTAATTATACAATTCGATACAACTTTTGCAATCATCAGTATTAAATGCTATTGCACCTGTAACTGGGGATACACAAACTTTTTACCAAGTGGCAACGTACCTGACCTACTATGATGTGCATGTAACCCTTTGATAAACCAATTGTCCATAACATCCATTCAACTGGTGAGGAAAATTTTACCACAGAGCAACACCCAATCAAAAATCCAGGCAAGAAAGGGAGCAATATAATCCTCTCTGCTGCTTATCAGATTACAAAAGGGCTTATATACACACTACTTGGTATCAGTGACCACCCTATGACCAGGTTCACACCACTAGGTAACTAGTCATAGGCTGGCCATTGACCCATCACCAAAAAAGAGGAATGCATAACCAAGAAAAGAGGACTTAGATTTGCATAGATTTCCTATGCTAATTTATATGTATAGGTGCACATTTAAAAACAAATACTATAATTTGAATAGAAATACAATAAATGGGCCTGTTCAGACAACACCCTAAGTCATGGTTAGGCTGCTAACCCTTTTGCAGCAAATAGTTAATGAGTGTGTTTAAACTGTGGTTATGTAGCCACCATGGTTAGGAAAGTTTCACACAATATGCTAACTTATAGCTCACATGACCCATTAAGCCATAATGTTTAGCTCAAAATGCTTAACCACCGTGGCTTAGAGTGTGATCAGAACAGGTTCTCCAGCTCTTCATAGGTAGGGTGACCATATTTGGGAAACCAAAAAGGAGGACACCTAGTGTGTGTGGGGGGGAAGCAGCTTTCTGAGCCCTGCAGAAAGTACGTTATTCCCCCGCCACCTTAAAGAACCCGATTGGAGTGGAGGAGGGGAAAGGATTTCATTCTGCACCACCACCATCCACTCCAATTGGGGCCTTTTCTATAATGTCCACGAATGACCCACTTTCCCCTTTAAGACCTCAATTGGAGCTCGGGGTGGGGGAATGATGTGCCTCAAGAAAGCATGTCATTCCCCCCTGCCATGCTAATGGCAGCCTTAAAGGGGAAGGTGTGTCATTCCAGGACATTATTGAAAATTATAGAAAATCCCCCCTGACACCATGGAAAGAACAAAAACCAGGACAAATCCGGGGAAATCCTGACAGTTGGTCACCCTATTCATAGGGGGAAAGATTGTAACCAGGTGAGCTGTTTGCCTGCCTTCCAGGTGCCATTGATGGGTAATCTCAAGGCCGCTGCTGCTCTCCCTTCTTAAAACAGACTTAGGCCAGATCTGCACCAAGAAGGATATTTATTTATTAAAACGTTTATATCTCGCCCTATATCACTAGGATCTCAGGGCAGCATACAGATAAACTTACACAACAATATAAAATAATAAATATACGCAGCTAAAAACAAATTAAACCATTAATCAAGCTAAAACCAGTATAGACTTTAAAAGCAGTAGAACCAATTAAAACAGTTAAAACAATGTGCAAGTTTGGTGAATTTAGCCATATAGCACTATGAAAGTGGTATGAAAGCATTATATGGAGGCAGGATCTACACTACTGCTTTATGGCAATATTGAAGTGCACTGACAACTGTTGGGGCCCATTGACACATTCCATATACTGCTTTCATACCACTTTCAGAGTATTGTATCCTGCTTGGTGTAGATGCGTCCATGGGTCCCAACAGTTGTCAGTGCACTTCAATACTGCTATATAGTAGTAGTGTAGATCCTGCCCTAGACAGGACAGCGCTTCAAATAGAAAACACCTTCATATAGAGGACTGTCCTCTGACAGTGACAGCCTTTCAAAAAAGAGAACTGTCCTCTGTAAAGTAGATTTATGTATTTGTTCGTTAAATTTACATCCCACATTTCTACCCAAAACAGCATTCAAGGCTATTTATTGTTATTCAACAATAATACAATAGAGATTAAAACAAAAACCTTAATTATAACTTTAAAAGAAATAAATTAAAAGTTCAATTGAAAATAATAAGAGAGGAATCTTTTGGTCCCTGAGAGAGCATCTGGAAACACAGAGGATGGAGAAATGACGATCATCTCTGCTGCTGTTCCTCCCACCCTGCCAGCTACAGCCTTTTCCACATCCATCTCTCCCCAAAGCAGGGAATCACAGCTCTGATAAACCCCAACAGGCAGGCCGATGTCCAAACAAAACCGGGCCATCGCTTTCCCCCTCCAACAGGAAGGACGGCCTCACACACCCTCCAAACTAGGGTGAGCATATGAAAAGGAGGACAGGGCTCCTCTATCTTTAACAGTTGCATAGAAAAGAGAATTTTGGCTCTTGAGTAGCACAGGGAACGGGCAGGCTGCAGGATGGCACCCGCACACTGACAGTCTACCTGAGCAGGTGGTCTCTTCTCTCCTAGGAGGGCGGTTGCTGGTACTCTCGCGGCCACCCTTCCTGGTCATCCCTGCTCATCTTATATCTCCACGGTGCATCAAATGTTATCCCCCCACCCCCGCTAATTAGATGAAAGGAGACAGATACTCCTATTTAGCACAATAACTGTCAGCTTTACCATGAATATTTCCTTGACTCTTGTTGGAGAACTATTGCTTTTCCTGGGCATTAGGCCAATGAGAATGATTAGATGCTATAGCCATATTCATAAAAACAAACTCAAAAAAATCGAAAAGATGCCTCATGACAAAACAAGAGCAGTATTTTAACTCTTCAGGGTTTAGAAATCTCAGAAACATCAGCTCTATCATAACAACTATTTCTATTCATTTCTGCTGCTTCTACTGATTTTTTTTCTTTTTGTAATGATACAGAGATTTATTAGACATTGCATAGACCATTTCATCCAATCTACAGGGCAATTTATCTATACATTGTTCTTCATAAACTAGTATAAAGCCCATGTCACCATGGGCACTAGTAGTCTAAGGTAAAAAAAAGGGGGGACACTTTTGCTTGATTTTAAAGGAAAGGTGTCATGATTTGTGCCTCCAATCATTTATGATGCAGCCAAGATGGCTCCCATTTCCCCACTCAAAGTCAGCCTCACCCGTCACAGACACCTAAACCACCTCATGTGCAGCAGAAAATGGCGAGTTACCTGTACAGCACCACTTCAGCTCAATCCAGACCAATCCAGGTCTGACCGGATTAATCTAAATCACCCCACTCCAGCTCAGGATTCAGACCCGGAGCCAAAGCAGAGCACAGCCCTAATCAAAACATTGTGAAAATTATACCATTTTGCATTGTGTGTTAAATCCGCAATATCCCACAACTCGCTTAGAAATATAAATGTACGTTACATTCCTATGCATGTTTACTTGAAATAAAGTCCCATTGTATTTAATGAGACTTGCATCATTAATTTGTTTTTAAATTAACTACAGCTTTGAACATCCACAGGAAAAGATTAATAGTTTGCTCAAAAATAAACTAAAACACATCTAGTCATACAAATCTACTGACCTCCACAGAAACCAAAATTAAAGCAATAATGTAAGAGAGTTGGTGTCAGGAGTCAGTTCTCAGCACAGGAGACAAATAGTTGTCATAGAAACAGTAAAATAAGAAACCACTTTCCTGGCTCATGGTGCTTTTCTACTTTTGGAAAAGCAAAAAATAGACACACTGCAATATTTCTCCCCTCAAAATTCAAGTGAGTATATGCCACAATGACTTCATGTGCTTACTTATATAATTTTAAGTCCTTTAAATGGAAGGGAGTAAAATCTACTTTGTTCTAATATTTGATTACGTCTAACAGTTTTAAATGCTGCTGTTGCCCCAGTAACATACTGACAAACGTTAAAACATGGACTCCAAACTGTTATTACTTAATTCCCTCCTCTTTGTTCCCCCTCCACACATAACTTTCAATCTATAACACTCATTTCTGTAATGTTCTTCTTTTTTTTTTTTTTTACAAGGGGCACAGTCCACCAGGACATTCTCTGGTACACACCACGTTGAAATAAACATGAGTGTTTTTTATGGGGAGAATATCTTAATGGAGAAGCACACCCCAATAGTTTGTGTGCCAGGTAAACAGAGAAGACCTTAGGTTATCACACGGGGGGAAATCACATTTCCTTACTGTCACTTCTCCACCTGCGCATTTGTCCTTCATTACTTCCTCTTTCTTAGGGAGAGGCAAGAGGAAATAAACAACGTGCACGTGACCCATTCAGTGGGCCATTTTGATTGCGCTGCTTCTCCTGCACACACCAGGGGATAGCAGCAAGTTCCATCTTAAAAATAATTCAGATTTACTGGGGTCTTTTTTGTTGTTGCACGAAGAAGGCTAGAAGGGGCGGGAGGCACGTGGGATGCAGACGCCATCATGAATAGGACTCATGAAAGTCCGTGAGTGGCCAGTAATGAATGTGCAATAAAATGCTCATCTGATGACACCCTTAGACTAAAACAAGGGAGGATTCATGTCAGTTGACATCACCTTTGGAAGCCCTGTGCTGTGTCCTGCCCCCCAAGAGAAAAGCAATTGGTGGGGAAGCAGGACAGAGTCTTATTGGCAGTGTTATCTCAGTTGTGAAACTCCCTCCCCAAGGAGGTTAGGCAAGTGGCTCAGATGCTTTCATTCCCTTTGTTCTGTGTTTTAGTCAGATATTACTCTTGGAAACACCTTGGGAGTGGTATAAACACGTTTTTATAAATCCAAATAGGGAGCTGGATTCAGGATCTGCCTTCTGCAAGAGGGAGGGTTCCTCCTGTGGAATGTTCATCTGCCCTATTTGGGGGTGGCACTTTCCCCACACACACCACAGCTCACCCCATTCAACTGGGTCTCTGTGTAGCATTTGCTGGGGCCTGGAGGGGCTGCCATGGGAAGAAGGGGGTGGGGAAATTTACTTCCTCCCGCACAGTTGATCCAGCATAAATCTGGATCCAACTCTCAATGTCATGAATTCAGCCATACAGCAACCCATTCATATGCATCAAAGGGATACTTCTACACACAAACATGTCTACACACTGGAGGCTTCTGTTCTCTGCAGTCCTGACATGCTAATTCCATCCTGCACTGCCAGACCTTCAAGATTTCCGATAATACAGACACCAGGAATAAGAGCTCTGCCAAACAAAAGCATGTTCTGATTTTCCCCTGTTTCCAGAGGAATACAAATTCAGAATGGTTTGATTTACTCAGGCAAAAAGGCTGGCTCCTGCAGGACATCTAAAGCTTGCTCTCTGGGGAATGAATAGGACGAGCCCCACTGACTTGCCCACCATGGCATTTAAGTGGGGTGTGTGTGTTCCATTTCCTGTTTCAAATCTCATTAGGGATGTTAGAGGAATCCACAGCAGATTCCAATGAGTTTGGATTTCTACGAATCCAGCCTGCGGATTCCACAGCAGACCAGCTTTTTCCAATTCTGTGGTTTTCTGGACCAGTTTTTTTGTTTTTCCTTTCAGGGAGTGTTGCGCAAATTCACAGTTTTGCTAATGCATATTAGCGCAAGTGGGCATTAGCACTACTGCGTAGTTGCAGTGGAATGAAATCCTCCTAAATCCCTAAAAGAAATCAGATTCCGCCATTGAGCAGGTGATGGAAAGAAAGATGCCTGACAATCCACTAAACATGGACAGAGCAGATTTAACAAAATCCGTACATACTTAGATCACATGTGACTATTTCGCTGCCTTGTAATTAATTGCAATTAATCCTATGCGGCTGCATCTTTCTGTTCCTTGCCTTGGTCTTTATTGTTGTTGTTGAATTTGTTTTTAACAGTGAATTTTAAGTAGTGATTTTTAATGTGTATATGTAAACTGCTTAGTGATTTTATTATATTAAGCAGTATATAAACATTATAAACAAACAAACAAACATGATGCATGTTACCCTGCAGAATGAACATATCTGAACTAGCCCAGCCTTCCCCAACCTTGTGCCCTCCAGATGTTTTAGATGACAATTCCCAGCATTCCTGAACAATGGCCATGCTGTCTGGGGATGATTGGATTTCAAGTCTTAAACAGGTGGATGGCACCAGGTTGGAAAAGGCTGGTCTAATGAATCAGCACATTTGGTCCATAAGTACATGTGGTCTGGTTAGTTCACTGGTCCTTCTATATGCCAAGTGACTGTCATAAACAATTAAGGCTGCAACCCTATGCCTGCTCACCTAGGAGTAAGGCCACCGAAGCCAATGTAAATCAACTTAGGAATGAAATGCTAGGTCTGGTATACTTGCATTGACACCACTGCTACACTAATTGTGAGGCATTTTAGGAACATAGGAAGCTGCCTCATGCTGACTCAGACCATTGGTCCATCTATCTTGGTATTGTCTATACTTACTGTCATCAGCAGTCTGGAGATTCAGGCAGGATTTCTTTCCAGTGGAAGTTGCTAGCTCCAATTTCGGTGGGGCTGTGAATCCATTCTGGATTTTAGTCAGAACCAGCCACAATTCTAAAGGAGCTATCCAAAGTGCTGAACACTAAACCCAAAATAGTTTCAGCACCTTGGATAGCCCCTTATGGTTCTGGCTGTTTTTTACTGAAACCCAGAACAGATTCACAGCCCCACCAAAATCAGAACCACCAGCTTCCATTGTTTCTTTCCTAGACCTACCTGGAGACACCAGGAATTGAACTTGGGATTTGTGCATGCAGAGAAGGTCTGCCAGTGAGCTGTGACCACTCCTTTTTCAAAGTAACCCCAGTCAATGATTCATAGCATGCACTAGTGGTTGTTTTTCTGGTTGCTTTTTCCAAATGCATCCAAGGGGAGGCCTCTGGATCTGCAATGAATCTTGACCCCACCCACTTAATCTCTTTGCCTGCCTCTCCCCCTGCAATATGAAGTGGCACTTCAAGTCTGTGAGTGTATCTGTGTGTGAGAGAGAGAGAGAGGGGGCGCTGTTCAGAAGACACCTTAAACCATGGCTTTAACCATGGTGGTTAAGCCAGAAAACCAGGCTGTGTTCAGAAGACACTTTAAACCATAGCTTTAACCATGGTGAATACGGCTTTTTGCTTTAGTCACCATGTTTTAAAGCCATGGTATAGGTGTCTTCTGAACACAGCCTGGCTTTCTTGCTTAACCACTGTGGTTAAAGCCATGTTTTAAGGTGTCTTCTGAACAGGGCCAGACACACACACACACACACACACACACACACACAGAGCTTTCATGCTTACATTACTGATTAAAAATAGGATTTTTTTTTTATTGCTTTTGGCAGCAGAGAACCTATTCTGCTTTTACAAATGCCAGCAGGATTCCATTCTGTCCTGCTCATCTCAACATCAGCGTTTTCAGATAAATTCTGACTGTGGAACATCTCCTGTTCCATAAGGCATATTATGCAAAGAGAGTGAGGCTGAATTTTTCATATTGTGCTTTCCCTTTTGAAAGACCACAACTTTACTCTTCCATCTGCTAGACTGGAACATCTCCCAATGGGGCGGAAATGAACCAAATGTTTTCCTCACAGGCCCCTTTTTCCTGTTTACTTTGGCCATAGCCCACAGATCACTTCTCTTACACAGTGGTAGGTCCAGTTGTAGGTGTGCAGGACATGACCTAGCAAGCTGAACGATGCCCACCAGCCATGCAGTGCTGCTAACCCCTTTGTTCATACTGGAGCTTTCCCCAACCTGTTGCTTCTGAGATATGTTGGACCGCAACTCCCATTATCCCCAGCCAGTTGTTGTTCAATCCATCTGCAGTGACACGAGCTTGGAGAAGCCTGTTGAACAGTTTCAGGCAAGCGGGAGAATCAGTCCGTGATTGGTGCACTGTGCTTGGCTTGGCGGGTGATAAATCCCCCATCCCATATCATCAGGACTTGCACCGCACAAGGTTCCCAGCAGATTTGGCTCATTAGTTTCATCTTTTACCCCTTCATACTTGTGATCAGGTAGCAATCCTGCTGTTACTGAAACACTGACATGCCTGCAAACGATTACGAGTTGAAGATAATAAAGCCCCTACTGGAGTTCCATTTCCTAAAGGATTCGGTGTAACCCATCACTCATTCTCATTCTTTGCAACTCTGCTTGAAACAGAGATTCATGCAGTAAGCTGCTTACTTCTTGGTCAAAATATATATTCACTCCCCCCCTCCATTTCACCAAGGGACTAATTCATAGCTCCTACTGCACAAATCCCCTTTGTTCCATTTTTCAGCTTGGCTGACATGATTATGTGCATTAAAATGTATCAGGAAAAAACTCTCTTTCTCACTCTCTCCGTATAGGTGTATCTATGTTTGTTTATCTATAAGGGTAGCCATGTGTCCTGTTTAACAGAGGACAGTCTTCTGTTTGAAGTGATGCCAGAGGACTGTTCTCTAGAAGATCCCCAATGGAAGGACTGTGCAGTCCAAATTCAGTTTAACCATCAGATAAAGGATTATCAGAAGAAAGAGCTGGCCTTTGATGTTCCCCATTAATAGCACTTGGACAGCAAGTCTGAGCAAAGGACACACTTCACCTGGGCAGAGCCTCCATACTTTGGTGAAATGAACTGTATCTGCATTTAAATTGTAATACCGGTTTCTAAATTTGCCTCTATACATATAAATTAGCCTCTGCAAGCTTTAGGCAAACTGGCATTCTCTTTTGTCCTCTATTTT
This sequence comes from Elgaria multicarinata webbii, assembly GCF_023053635.1. NCBI lineage: Eukaryota > Metazoa > Chordata > Lepidosauria > Squamata > Anguidae > Elgaria > Elgaria multicarinata. The sequence continues at coordinate 70,746,586 of NC_086171.1, read as the reverse complement.
GGGGTGATGCTTTTTCTCTTCTTTGGTGATCCGTGCGTTGCCACTAGAATCTATATCTATACCTCGTGCCAATCCTCTTTGTAAATAATTAACTATAGCTGTGTTTCAAAGAGGAGGCAACACAGTTTTTCAACTCCTCTTTTCACACGGAGCGATGCATACTAATGTATTAAAAGGGGTGCATAATATTCATGTGAACATATATTTTGAAACCAGTATCTGGATGGGGGAATCCAGTTTGTTGTTAGGCAGCTCATTTGCAGAGCTTGTTGCTGCAGAGAACTCCACCGTCGGGGCCTCGGAGGTAGCCAAAGCCCAGTAGAGTGGAAGAGAGGGGGGAGGGGCAGTTTATTTCCCATTTCCATGTCTCTTTCTTTTTAAACAATTTTCCTCCCTCACAGGGGAGATCTAAAAAAAAAATCCCACCGAGGGATCATAGGATTGCAGTATGTCTCTGTGTTTGGTGTGTGTGTGTGTGTGTGTGTGTGTGCGTGCGTGCGTGCGTGCGTGCGTGCGTGCGTGCGTGCATGCATCATAAAAACATAATAAGGGGCCTGCTGGATCACACCAAAGGCCCATCTAGCTAGCATTCAATCCCCACCATGGCCAACCAGATGTCCATGCAGTCCTCAAGAGCTTCTCCAAAACTGAGTTCAGCACTTGGGCTGAAAGAGGTTCCCTGCCCCTGATGTAGACAAATGATCGAAAGTAGTTAAAGAGAATCCTTCGATTGTTTGAGGTCTTTTCTCCTCAAGTTCATTTCAGCCCCAAACAGCAGCCAGATGAAGGCAGCCTAGCAGTGTTGTTCAAGCTAACCAGTTAGGTTAGGAAAGCTGTTCTCATAAACTCCTCTTCAATTTCAAATCTCAGCATCAAATACCACATAATGTTCGGTCAGAAAGACTCTGCCAGCAACACCTAATGTTTTGCTTATTTATATGTAAGTATGTCTTGATTGCCTTTAAACTTAAATGGTCTCTGAATTGGTTGCACTGTAAATGGAACACTGATTCCCCATTACAGGAAAGGCCGCAGAAAACTGTAATCACACCTTCAGCCGATCAACGGGGATTTGCATGAGCAGGCAAAAGCGACTGAGAGACTGAACTAGAGTATTATTAAATCTTTGAGAGAGACATCTTCCACTTTACCTATTGCTTGCAGGTGGCACTGATGAATAAATAGCAGGATGGGCTTACAAACACCCCCAAATATTTACAAATGTATAACAAAATCCACATGGCACCATTCAGCGACAAAACTGACCTATTTATTTATTACATTTCTATATTGCCCAATAGCCAAAGCTCTCTATGTCTTTGCAAAAGATGTCAACTCCAGGCTGGTTTTATATTAATGAGAATACCAAGCAGAACATTTATTCATGCATTATACACACACACACACCCACACCTGCTGGCATTGCTCCACAGACTCTTCAGGGCATATGATAATATAACAGATATATATATATATATATATATATATATATATATATATATATATATATAGTCTCTGCTATTACTTAACTTTATTTATTGATTGTTAGTAGGGAGGCGGTTATGTGTTTGTTGCTCAGGGTTTTGGAACCAGTCAGAACTGATGGGGCTGCCTTTGAAAGACAATTTGGAAGCTGTGGCTTGTGCAAAATGTAGTGTCCCACCCCTTGGACAGCTGCTTTAGAGTTCTGACTGTTTCTGAATGAAAGCCAGCACAAATTCTCCGCCCCACTGACATCAGAGTCACAAGCTTCCACTGGGTGTAATAGACTTTTCTTTCCATAATTCAGGGTTAACTTCTTCCTTAAAAATATATCATTTTCTTCTTCCTAAACATTAAAATCTAAACAACTGGAGAGGAAAAGAGTTGACAGATCAAGGTAGAAAAGGAGGAGGAGGTAATAAAAATATTGGGCACCTAATAAACAGAAATATTATTTTTCTAGCTAAAACTATGTTGGGTAAGTGGTGTGTGGGCAGGACATATTAAACCTGGCACTTAAAGGGAAATGAAGCTTTTCTTTAGCTTTTGGCTTCTATCTTCATCTAAACGGCTTTCAATCAAACACAGAGCTTACAAACAAAATCATTAGTAATTTAAACAAGGTGGTGTGCCAGTTCTCTTCGCCCCCTAGCCTGAACAGAACCGGATGAAGAAAATAAGGGGGTGTTCTTTATTCTAAAAATATACTCCCAAGATTTCAAGTCCACTGTCCACGAGCCTAGGAGAGAAAGGCGAGAGTCTCCTTCCAGTAGCAGATGTGCTTGCAATGGCCTAATTAGAATGATTTAACCAAATAGGCCAGGAGACATCTAAACCAATGGTTAGTCAACCGATCTGTGCTTTACAGATTGGGGGGGGGCGGGGAAAACAGTGGTGTGAAGGATTCTCAACTTAAACAATCAAGAAAAAACCATAACTGAGTAGCGAATCATTTGATTTTGTTTTAATAATTTATTTATTTATTTGATTTACAACATTTATATACCGCTCACCATTCAGAATTATGGAGCAGTGGACAAAATAAAACAGACTAAAAACACATTAAAAGTACATTTTTAAAAGAAACAAAGCATCATGAAGAATGACATTTTCAGGAGGTGCCAGGAGGATTACAACGTTGGCGGATTACAAAGCTGCCTGAGCTCCAGAGGCAGGGAATTCCATAGAAGGGGGCCCACCGCACTAAAGGCTCCAATAGGAGTCCACCAAGGGAAGATGTCTCACTGGATCTATGTTAGAGTTGTGATCCGCTTCTCTTCGGGTTGGAGAAGCAACAGCAAACTGGGGTGATCCGCCTCCGCTACAGGTGGAGGAGAAGCGGATTGGGCGGGCTGGAGAAGCATGGCGAAGAGAAGCGACCATAAGCGGATTGCTCCTCTTTTCGCGGAGCACTCCGCCCGCCATTTTGGATAATTTCCCCCTTAGGATTGCATTGTGGAAAAGATTAGTGGATAACTTTTTTGTTTTTCAAGCTACCTATTTGAAACGCGCTGTGCTTAGAGAGTCATGGATGGGGGGCATTTTGTGCCTGTTTTCAGCACTTTGCATGCTGCGGTTTGCTTGCTATGTTTTTTTAAAAAAGAGGGTTAAAAAAGCGGGAGAGGTACGTTTTTTTGAAGTACTAAGAGGCAGATTCAACTCCCAATCATGATCACCTGACGAAGCATCCTCCAATCCCAAAGTTGGAGGGGGGGATAAGCAAAATGGGATACATTCTTCTTGTTGTTGTGATTCAGCAACACTGCTGCTTTTAATTCCACCCCTCCTTTGTTTGTTTGTTTATTTATTTATTACATTTATACACCCCATATCCCAAGCTCTTCTGGCTTTCCCTCTTCAGTGAAGTCAGGCAGGCTTTCATTGTGGTTCAACTCCTTATTGTTGTGCTTGTTGTTATTATTATTATTATTATTATTATTATTATTATTATTATTATTAATTAGTACTGCTATTATTAACATTATTAATGGCTGTGATCACAGTGCAGTCAATCAACTCTGAAGCAAGGATCACAAAGCTTTACTCTTATCCTCCTAGTCCCCTAGTTATGGGATGCAAAAGAAAAGGCATCTCTCTGTGCTGCTCCCGCCTCACAGGGATGGTTTGCATTACTGGCTTTGAAACAATCCTTGGCTCACTTCCTTGTGTCCCCAGAAATGTCTGCTGCATGCCTGCCTTCCTGCCTCCGCCTGGGTGCTGTTGTTTTGGGGTATCTGCTGGGACTTACTTCTCCATAGATCTATGGTATAGTCGTACATCTCTGCTTGCCTCTCTGCTCGCCTGGTGCCTGGGAGATGTAGTACATGATGGGCTTTGTGGTTCAACCCTGCCAGCCTCTGACTTGCTTGCTCCCAGTGCTGCCTGTCCTCCTGTGTGCCCGCCTCGCAGGGATGGTTTGTGCATGTCTTGCTTTGACTCAGGGAGGATATCTTTCCATGTGATAAAAGGCAGCTGCATTGCACGCTCTTGGTGTGTGTGTGTGTGTGTGTGCATTTTTGGAAGTGTTTCACCTGAGAAGAAGATCCTTATTTAGAAAAAAATATTGATTCCCCTAAATCATCTGTGTTATTGATTGCTATGGGCAAGCAGTTTGCGACGGATCCCTATGGGCAGGTATGGTTTCCTTATGGGCATACTGTTCTTTGTGGGGGATTTTTCATATATTCCCCCAAAATCAGTGGAGGCTCGGATTTCCTTCCAACTAGGCATGAAGGTGGATACATGGATAAGCTGTCATGGTGGCGATTTTGAGGTTTCTAACATGAAAACTGACGGAGTTCTAGCATGGGATTTGAATTGGGGTGAGTTAAAAGGGGGGAAATTGCCAAAATCAGGGGGTGATGGGATTTGCTTGAAGCTTGCCATGAATGTGGATCTAGATGGCATCTCTGAGGGTGTCCACTTCCAAGTTTGTATCTGTAAAAATGTCAGAGTAAATCCCATTTCTGAAAATGGGGTGTCAGATTTTCAAAAATTCTCTGAAAATCAGGGAATACTTGGATTTGCTTGAGTCTTGGCATGAATGTGTATATATGAATAAGGTCTCATGGTGCCAATTTTGAGGTTTCTAACATTAACAGAAAAAAAAGTTATAGGCATTTGGATTTCAATGCAAGTCTATGGGGGGGGAAAACGGAGCTCCGATCCGGATCCGGAGCTCCGCAGCGAAGCGGAGCAGACCATAGGTGGAGTGGAGTGGAACGGAGCGGACCCGATCTGGAAGTTGCGAATCTGGAAGAGAAGCGGATCAAGGGGTCCATGCACAGCCCTAGCTTTTAACCTGCAACGTTACCATTGCTTCGGTTTCCAGATTACGGGAATAAGATCAGATATCTACAAAATGGTGTATGTTTTTCTGTACCTTCTGCTACATCAGCTCTAGCTGGCACTATGGTATTGTAGAATAATGCAACTACACTAACATTGGGTGACCATATAGAAAGGAGGACAGGGCTTCTGTATCTTTAACAGTTGTAGAGAAAAGGGGATTTCAGCAGGTGTCATTGGTATGCATGGAGCCCCTGGTGAAATTCCCTTTTCATTACAATAGTTAAAGCTGCAGGAGCCCTTCCCCTTTTTGTATCTGGTCACTCTAGTATAGTTCCTGCAGCTTTAACTGTTGTGATGAAGAGGGGATTTCACCAGGTGCTGCATGCATACCAATGACACCAGCTGAAACTCCCTTTTCTACACAACTGTTAAAGTTACAGGAGCCCTGTCCTCCTTTTCATATGGTCACCCTAACTAACATCTCATTTCACCATTCCCCCAAATGCTGCATTTCCCCAGGAAAGCAGGGGAGAGGACCTGGAAGATTATGATGCACTGGCAAACTACTATGAATGGGGAAGCCTCATCTAGAAATGTCCATAGTTTCTGAAGACTCTTCAAGGGCAGCCCCAACTTTATAGTGTTGTGTTGTTGTTGTTGTTGTTGTTGTTGTTGTTGTTGTTGTTGTTGTTGAAGTTCTGGGAAAAGGAGAAAACCTGAACATAGCCTATAAAATAAACAAAGACCATTTCATTCTCTAAATGGTTCCTAAAGAGAAGTTCCAAAGTTAAGTAATACAGGGATCCTCCAGGTTTTGAAGAGCTGATGCCACAGGGGTGACCAATTTCACAGGGGAGACAGCAGCCCCATTTTATGCTCATAGAATTGGAGGGATAGGGGTGGGAGAGTGACAGATGTAGGGGAAACCTCTAATCAGGGCTGACAAAGGGAATTGGAGGCACTCTGTTCACACCGTGGCCAACCTGCTGTTGACCAAGGACCCACAAAGCAGGACATGGTGCAACAGCACCAACCAACCACGTTCCCCAGTAACCTCAGATACTGGAGGGAGCACATAACCATCAGAGCTAGCCCATTGATAGCCTTCTCCTCCAAGAATGTATCCAACCTTCTTTTAAAGACATCCAAACTGGTGGCCATCACTACATCTTGTGGTAGTGAATTCCATAATTTAACTATGCACTGTGTGAAGAAGTACTTCTTTTATTTGTCCTGGATCTCCCACCAATCAGCTTCATGGGATGACCCCGGGTTCTAGTATTTTGAGCGAGGGAGAGAAATGTCTCCCTAGCCACATTCTCCACACCATGCATAATTTTGTACACCTCTACCATGGCTGCCCTTAGCCTCCTTTTTTCCAAGAGAAACAATCCCAGCTGTTGTAACCTTCCGTCATAGGGGAGATGCTCCAGCCCCTTAATCGTTTTAGTTGCCCTTTTCTGCACTTTTCCCAGCTCCATAGTATCATTGTTTGGGTGTGGTAACCAGAACTGTACACAGTATTTGAAGTGTGGTCGCACCATAGATTTGTATAAAGGCAGTATGATACTGGCAGTTTTATTCTCAATTCCTTTTTTATAATGCCAAACATGGCGTTTGCCTTCTTTACAGCGGCCGCACACTATGTAGACATTTTCATCTAGCTGTCCACCATAACCCCAAGATCTCTTTCTTGTTTGGTCACCACCAGTTCAGATGCCATCAGGTTATACTTGAAGTTGGGGTGGGGGGTGGGGTTGCCCCCACGTGCATCACCTTACACTTGCTTACATTGAACCGCATCTGCCGTTTGGGTACGCACTCTCCCAGCTTGGAGAGATCCCTTTGGAGCTCTTCACAATCCCTTTGTGTTCTAACAACCTTAAATAATTTGGTGTCATCAGCAAACTTGGCTACTTCATCGCTCACTCCTAATTCCAGATCATTTATGATCAGGTTGAAAAGAACTGGAGCCAATACCAATCCCTGTGCGACCCCCACTGTTTACTTCTCTCCATCAGGAGAATTTACCTCAGAGCTGTAATAACTCCCTGCCCAGTTCCTGGCACTGCCATAAATCCCATGAACAGCTGAAGGATTAGGTGCAGGGCCCTTCTCCCTCCTTTCTCAGTCATTGTGCCCTTTCCTCAGGGCTAGAGGCGACAATGTGGCAAACGAAAGGACAAAATTATCTCCAGAGGTGTTTCCGTATGAGACCCACACAAATAAGTCAACAGCAGGGTGTTCTGCTGACTCAGGTCAAACGGTATTAAACCGTTGTAGTTACTGCAATTCCTAAAGGATGTGGTATTTTGCAATTGCATGAAGAGGAAGGGGGTGGAGCCAACAATTATTATTATTACAAAATCCACCACAACAAACCAAATAATCCATGATGTTGCTTTTATAAAATGCTCAACTACTGTGAAAGAGGAAGAATCCTTTCGCCAAAGGCGGAAGTCCCATCCATGCCACAGCTGCAACAAAACAAAGCGAGTAAATGGAGGGACGGCCTCAGCTTCTTAGGAAAGCGTTGCGCATCCTGCATGGGGCTTTAGCAAGACCCGAACAAGCTGACAGACTAGTCACTAGACAATCCAACCACTTCTGTTTTTATCCCTCAGACCGAGTTAGCGAGCTTGTTCTCTTTTGAAACCATGACACGTAGGGGACTCTTTTTTACTTTCTTTTCTGTTTTAGCAAACAAGCACATTTCAAGGACTCGCCTTAGATATTGCACAACCCTGGGGGTTGTTGGTTTTGCACCTTTCCTCTCTTCTTGCCTCACTTACAAGCATAGGTGTGTGCAGCACATTTCATTATGCGCAGGTACAGGTAATAAAAATATAAAGAAAAGGAGTGGGTGGGGAGGAATGGGCAGCCAGAAAGAAGATACATGGTTCACCCAGTCCCTCTCCTCACCCCCTCCTCTGGCTGCCACTTTCCTCACCCCCCCTTTTTAATTATTATTATCTGTATCTGCGCAGCTGTGCAGATACAGACAATAAAATTGAAAAATGGGGGAGGAATGGTCCCGTTCCTCTCCTTCCCTCGCCTGTTTTTACTTTTTTTACTTTTCCAGAGCTGGGAAATTCCCACCTGTGTTCTGTCCTGTGCAGATGCCGGGAAGGAACGCGAGTGCGGGAGCAAGGCACTGCCGTAAAGACAGGGCCAGGGATGTGAGGGGAAAGCCTGCCTCTTCAGCTGCATCTCACAGCCGCGTGTCCGACTGGTGCACTGATGGCCCAAACAGCTGATAGCATTACCGTTGCACTCTAGATCATGTTGCAATCTGTAGGGGTTGAATTCCACGTTCGGATGCTCTTGCGTGATGGCAGGGGGACCTGTTAGCGTTAGGAGAAGCCGTGCACCTGAATGTGTGTGATGTTTCCTGTAGTTCCACCAGAAGGTGTGCGGCTCCTCCCCCAGCCCTATGGCACTGCCAAGTATTGGAATCGTTAATTTCAAGAGTTGGCCAACCTGCATGTTGACACATTTATGTTGTACGTATGTTAGAGGAGGGCTCACAATCCCAAGTATCACTCTCCACCGTATGATATGTACAATATGCTGTGATTATCCTGGTTATCTAGATTCGTCATGTCTCCAACTTAGGCAACTCCGTTATTCTTTCTCACTTCTCTCAGCAGCTTCTGATACCATTGATCACAGTATCCTCCTGGATAGATTCTGGACTGGGGATTGATAGAACTGGAAACTTTTAACTCCTTTAAAGCCCTACATGTTTTGGGTCCAGGTTACCAGCGGGATCACCTTCTCCTGTACAATCCGCCCTGCACACTCAGGTCCTCTAGGAAGAACTTACTTCAGTCCGTGAAAACTAGGCTGACAACCATTACCCAGAGGACCTTCTCTTCTGCCGCTTCCAGACTGTGGAATGGCCTGCTGGGAGAGATCCGCCAACTCAACAGTCTTCCTGAATTTAAAAAGCTATAAGGACTGATCTCTTCCTGCAGGCCTACCCAGTCGAATTTTTAAAAAACTGGCTGATATTTTAATAATGTAGTAGTTTTATATGTTTTTAATCAGTTTTATATATTTTATAGTATTTTTATATTTGATATTGTTCCCCACCTCGATCCAGAGGCAGAGGCGGGTAAGAAATAAATTTATTATTGTTATTATTAATCTGCTTGCGAGAAGTGGACAAATGGATGCTCGGGTGGTTCTAATCTATTGCGAGAAAATCTTGTTCAGCCTGACCCATCAGGATACTAACTAGCAAATGTCTGCCATTAGTTCTGCCTTTGCTACACAAATGTCCTGTTTCACAAACCATTCACAGCCAAAAGCAGGGAGCAATTTTAATTCTTGATGGCAGAATAGGTGCTGCCTCTTTTCTTTCAGTTCTCTGACTCGGCTGGCTTTTATTCATAACATCCAGGGAAACAATCATATGTCCAGTGTTGTGCTCTGCTCAATCAGTCCACTGTACAATTCAGCTCCACTGAAAGATCACACTGTGCACTAGTCAGGGGGTAGAAGAGCTACTAGCCTTTAAGCCAGGAGTGTCCAACCTCTTTGCCCAAGGGAGACATGCACATTTAGGGAAGCTCTCAGCGGCCAAATGCCAGTGGTGGGCCAACCACACTTACAAAGCACAAGGGCTGGACCATTCAAGGAGTGGCTCCATCAGTCCCCTCCGCACGATGCCATGTGAATCATGTTGCTTCTCCCTCCTTCAGCTCCCGCTTGAGGAATCGCTCAGTAAACGTCCCCCACCGCTGTTCTGCAGAGCTTTAGGCACAGGCTGATGTCTACCATTCATTGGGATTTTTGCTCTGAGCTCCCCACACACAAAGTCAAAGGATTTCTCTGATTTCTCTGGCCCGCCATATTGTACCCCAAGGGGGTTCACTATTCCGTTTAGGGGCGCAATCCTATGCATGTTTAGACAGACAAGTGTCCTACAATTCCCAGCATGCCCCAGACAACTGTACTGCCTGGGACATGCCGGGAGTTGAAAAACATTCTCTCTCTCTAAACATGCATCGGGTTGCGTCTTAAGTGTTTTAAAGCCCATGGTGCCACCCCACTCCCAGGAGTATCGCTCTGTTGAGTTTGGGATAGAGATCTCTGAATAGAGGAAAGTAAGCCGGTGGCGATGCACCCAGACCCCGAAATGAAGACACAAGACAACAGTGCTTTAGTTGAATAAGGACTACTGTTTTATTTACCATTGGCATTTAGTGCTGGGTGACCATATGAAAAAGAGGACAGGGCTTCTGTGCCTTTAACAGTTGGATTGAAAAGGGGAATTTCAGCAGGTGTCATGGTTATGCATGAAGCACCTGGCAAAATTCATCACAATAGTCAAAGCTGCAGGAGCCCTGCCCTCTGACCAGATACAAAAGAAGCTTTAACTGTTGTGATGAAGAGGGAATTCACCAGGTGCTGCATGCATACAAATGACACCTGCAGAAATTCCCCTTTTGAATACAACTGTTAAAGATACAGAATCACCGTCCTCCTTTTCATATGGCCACCCTAACTTAGAGGATCAGACATTTTTATTCTATCTCTCTACCTCCTAACTCTCCAGTGAGGACACACTTTGGGGTAAGGTAGAGTAGATGGCTCTACTCACTTCTCCTGCTGGCTTACACATCTGGGAAGGTGAGGACCGGGGTCTGCCCACCTCACCATCACTCCAGGCCTCATACCTTAGGGTGGGTGAATGGTGCAGATCTAAAGCTGTGCTCCTGTGCCTGTTCCTCAAGCCTTCAGGTCCTGACAGCTGGGTCTCAGGCAGCACCTGCTCCTCTGCCTCTCCGGATGCCTCAGGATGCTTGTCAAACCTCCTTCCTGTTCTCTAGGGCTGTGCCCAGGCACCCAAGGGGTTTTCACAGGCACTCAAGGGTGCCCACAGGCACTCGGGAAAGCTCGGCACAAGGCCAAGCAGGGGTCCATTGGACTGCTCCCCCCTCCAGCTCTCCCCATCCCTCCTGGCTTCCCACAGACACTGCAGGACTTCCTGAAGCCTCCACATGCACAAGGAGCCACCTGTCCTCTTAGAGAGCCACTCTACCCTGCCGTAGATCTACTGTGGTAATCTAAAACAGCTGGAAATGTCCATTTCTGACCATTTAGTCTACAACAGTAGATCTATGGCAGGACAGAACGGCTCACTAGGATGATGGGGGTGCACAGAGGCCTCAGGTAAGTCCCATGGGCGAGTGTGCAGGTGGGGAGAAGCAGCTGGCCATTGGACCAAAATGGCCATCAGGCTGAATTGGCTGAGTCAGGCCAAGGCAGCCCAATCGCATCCCATGCCGAATTCGGGGTGAGGTGGACATGAATAGGCCCCCTTTGACTTGGATTTCGGGTTCAGACCCAAGGCGAAGCACACCCCTGCTATTCTTCACCCCTCTAACTGACACTACACCTGTTTATGCACCTCTTGATCCAATGGGGCAACTTTTATTACTGGCTGCCTGCCCACGAAGGGCTGCACAACCCCAGGTCAGTGTGGAGTAGGCGAAAAAACCCTGTGGGCCCCCAGCCAATCTGGGCCCACAAAGGGGAAAAAATTCCTACTCGGCCCCAAACAATTGGCGACCAGCCAGACTCACACTGATCTCTGCAGGCAGTGGGCAGGTGCCAGACACGGGAGAACTAGCGCAAGGATGCGGGACTACCTGGCTGGCAACACCTGTGTAAACCTTTAGACCTGTCTTCTCCAACCTGCTGCTCTCCAGATGGGCTGGACAACAACTCCCCTCATCCCCTGGGTGGGGCATTTTAGGAGTTATAGTCCAACACATCTGAAGGGCTCCAGGTTGGGGGAGGCTGCTTCAGAGGATCCTCAACAGGACAGTTTTCTTCTACACATCTACCTCCCATCCCTCTAGTCCAGGGACGCTGTAGTCTGAGTCATGGAGGCCTTCTCGTATTGCCTCAGCCACACAGGCCTATGTGGCCAGTGAGGAGCAGAGGCAGGCCTGCCCACGTCACCACTACCCTGGCCTTGTAGCTCTGGGTGGGTGAATGGTGCAGACCTAATGCAGTGTTCCTGCTCCAATTCCTCAAGCCTTCTGGTCCTGATAGCTGGGTCTCAGACAGCCCCCGCCTTTCATCCTGTCGTAATGAGCTAGGGTGTTTCCAAACCTCTTTCCCATTTTCTGAGGCTCTGCCTACCCACCCCAATTCACCTCGGAGACTGATTTGGACTCATGGCAAATTTGACGCATAGCAACTTGGCCCACTTCGGATTCACTTCCGAATTTGAAGTTGCCCGGCTGTTTGCAGTTTCCCAGGCACCCAAGGTGCCTGGGAAAGTCAAGCACAAGGCCAACCCGGAGTTCATTGGACTGCCCCCTCCTGCTGCTTGCCCCCTCCCCTTCCTCTCCTCCCCTTCCTCTCCTGCTCGCCCCTGAAGCCTCCACAGGCACAGAGGAGCCGCCCATCCTTATTGAGAGCCGCTCTGCCCTGAGGTAAACTACAGCAGCTGGGAATGGCCATTTTTGGCCACCGTAGTTTACAGCAGTAGATCTACAGCAGGTCAGACTCCCTAGGAGGATGGGCGGCTCATTGGTGTGCCCAGAGGCTTCAGGTAAATCCTGTGGGCAGGCGAGGGGCAGCGGCTGGCCATGGGGCCAAATTGTCTCAAACTGCTTCAGCTAAGTCAGACCGAGACAGCTCATTTTCGCCCCGAACTGGATTGGGAGCATGGTGGGCTGAATCGGCCCACTTTCACTCAGATGTGGGGTTCAGACCCTAGGAAAAGCACACCTTTATGCTTCACCCATCTTACCCATGCTGTACCTATATATGCACCTCCTGATCCAATGGGGCAAGTTTTATGATTGGCTGCCTGCCCATGAAGGCTGCACAATTCCAGGTCAGTGTAGAGTAGGCAGGAAAAAACCCCATGGGCTCCTGGCCAATAAGGACTCACTCAGGGAAAAAATTCCTACACTGCCCCAAACAATTGGCCACCAGCCAGGCTCACACTGATCTCTGCAGGCAGCAGGCAGGTGCCGACACGGGAGAACTAGCACAAGGATGAGGGACTGCCTGGCTGGGCCCGTCTTTCCTCTCAGCAGGCCGCATGAAGTTTCTGCAACCAACCTGTCATCTCATGGCAACTCGGCCCACTTTGGATCTAGTTCTGAATTTGAAGTGGGCCAGCTATTTGCGGTTTCCCAGGCACCCATGGGTGCCCACAGGCACTCCGGAAAGCTGGGCGCAAGGCCAACCAGGAGTCCATTGGACTCCCCTCCCCACCTGCTCGCCACCTCCCTCGTCCTTGCCCACTGACACCGCAGGACTTCCCTAAAGCCTCCACATGCACAGGCGAGCCACCTGTCCTCTTAGAGAGCCACTCTGACCTGCCCTAGATCTACTGCGGTAATTGACAGCAGCTGGAAATGTCCATTTCTGGCCACTTAGTTTACAACAGTAGATCTACAGCAGGACAGAGCAGCTCACTAGGATGATGGGCGTGCACAGAGGCTTCAGGTAAGTCCCGTGGGCAGGCGAGCAGGTGGGGAGCAGCAGCTGCCCATTAGGCTGAATTGGCCGCTTCAAATTCAGAACCAGATCCGAAGTGTAGTGTCAGTTAGAGGGGTGAAGAACAAGGATGTGCCTCGCCTTGGGTCTGAACCCAAAATCCAAGTCAAAGAGGGCCGATTCACATCCACCGCACCCTGAATTCGGTATGGGACCCGATTGGGATGCCTTGGCCTGACTCAGCTAATTCGGCCTGATGGCCAGCTGCTGGCCCCTCCCCACCTGCTCGCCACCTCCCTCGTCCTTGCCCACTGACACCGCGGGACTTCCCTGAAGCCGCCACATGCACAGGCGAGCCACCTGTCCTCTTAGAGAGCCACTCTGACCTGCTGTAGACCTACTGTGGTAATCGACAGCAGCTGGAAATGTCCATTTTTAGCCACTTAGTTTACAACAGTAGACCTACGGCAGGACAGAGTGGTTCACTAGGATGATGGGCGTGCACAGAGGCTTCAGGTAAGTCCCGTGGGCGGGCGAGCAGGTGGGGAGCAGCAGCTGGCCAGCTGGCCCAATCGGGTCCCGTACTGAATTTGGGGTAAGATGGACGTGAATCGGCCCACTTTGACTTGGATTATGAGTTCAGACCCAAGGCAAAGCACATCCCTGTTCTTCACCCCAGTAAGTGACACTACACCTGTTTATGCATCTCTTGATCCAATGGGGCAACTTTTATTACTGGCTGCCTGCCCATGAAGGGCTGCACAATCCCAGGTCAGTGTAGAGTAGGCTAAAAAACCCCATGGGCTCCTGGCCAACCAGGACCCACACGGGGGGGAAAATTCCTACTCGGCCCCAAACAATTGGCAACCAGTCAGGCTCACACTGATCTCTGCAGGCAGCAGGCAGGTGCCAGACACGGGAGAACTAGCACAAGGATGAGGGACTGCCTGGCTGGGCCCTTCTTTCCTCTCAGCAGGCCGCATGAAGTTTCTGCAACCAACCTGTCATCTCATAGCAACTCAGCCCACTTTGGATCTGGTTCTGAATTTGAAGTGGACCAGCTATTTGCGGTTTCCCAGGCACCCATGGGTGCCCACAGGCACTCCGGAAAGCTGGGCGCAAGGCCAACCAGGAGTGCAATGGGCTCCCCTCCCCACCTGCTCGCCACCTCCCTCGTCCTTGCCCACTGACACCGCAGGACTTCCCTAAAGCCTCCACATGCACAGGCGAGCCACCTGTCCTCTTAGAGAGCCACTCTGACCTGCCCTAGATCTACTGCGGTAATCGACAGCAGCTGGAAATGTCCATTTCTGGCCACTTAGTTTACAACAGTAGATCTACAGCAGGACAGAGCAGCTCACTAGGATGATGGGCGTGCACAGAGGCTTCAGGTAAGTCCCGTGGGCAGGCGAGCAGGTGGGGAGCAGCAGCTGCCCATTAGGCTGAATTGACCGCTTCAAATTCAGAACCAGATCCGAAGTGTAGTGTCAGTTAGAGGGGTGAAGAACAAGGATGTGCTTCGCCTTGGGTCTGAACCCAAAATCCAAGTCAACGAGGGCCGGTTCACGTCCACCTCACCCTGAATTCGGTATGGGACCCGATTGGGACGCCTTGGCCTGACTCAGCTAATTCGGCCTGATGGCCAGCTGCTGGCCCCTCCCCACCTGCTCGCCACCTCCCTCGTCCTTGCCCACTGACACCGCGGGACTTCCCTGAAGCCGCCACATGCACAGGCCAGCCACCTCTCCTCTTAGAGAGCCACTCTGACCTGCTGTAGACCTACTTTGGTAATGGAAAGCAGCTGGAAATGTCCATTTTTAGCCACTTAGTTTACAACAGTAGACCTACGGCAGGACAGAGTGGCTAACTAGGATGATGGGCGTGCACAGAGGCTTCAGGTAAGTCCCGTGGGCGGGCAAGCAGGTGGGGAGCAGCAGCTGGCCAGCTGGCCCAATCAGGTCCTGTACCGAATTTGGGGTAAGATGGACGTGAATCGGCCCACTTTGACTTGGATTATGAGTTCAGACCCAAGGCAAAGCACATCCCTGTTCTTCATCCCACTAAGTGACACTACACCTGTTTATGCACCTCTTGATCCAATGGGGCAACTTTTATTACTGGCTGCCTGCCCATGAAGGGCTGCACAATCCCAGGTCAGTGTGAAGTAGGCGAAAAAACCCCATGGGCTCCAGGCCAACCAGGACCCACACGGGGGGAAAAATTCCTACTCGGCCCCAAACAATTGGCGACCAGCCAGGCTCACACTGATCACTGCAGGCAGCGGGCAGGTGCCAGACACGGGGGAACTGGCACAAGGGTGAGGGACTACCTGGCTGGGTCCCTCTTTCCTCTCAGCTGGCCGCATGAAGTTCCTGTGACCAACCGGCCATCTCTCCTTTTCTCTGGCTGGCTGGGGGCAGAGCTGCACCCCTGCCCCATGTGTAGCAGAGGGGGGTGAGGTCACTTGCACCCAGACCCCATCATGAAGAGATGGGACCCCCAACGCTTGAGTTTAATAAAGGTAAGACCTGTATAAACCTTCAGAGCTGTCTTCCCAGCCTGCTGCTCTCCAGATGGGTTGGACATCAACTCCCATCATCCCCTGGGTGGGGTATTATTGGACATAGTCCAACACATCTGAAGGGCACCAGGTTGGGGGAGGCTGCTTCAGAGGATCTGCAACAGGACAGTTTTCTTCTATTCCTCTACCTCCCATCCCTCTAGTCCAGGGACGCTTTAGTCTGAGTCGCGGAGGCCTTCTCTTCCTGCCTCAACCACACAGGTCCACGTGGCCAGTGAGGAGCTGACCATGTCACCATCACCCCAGGCCTCATAGCTTTGCATGGGTGAATGGTGCAGGCCTCCAGAGAAGTTGTCGGCCCTGTTCCCTCGAGCCTCGTGGCCTTGAAAGGCAGGTCTGAGGAAGCCCCGAGAGTGACCTCAGGATCCTCACCAAACCCCTTTCTTCTTTCCTCCTTTTACTAGCACTACATCTGCCATAAAAGAGGGGGCCGCCTTCTGCTTCGTTTCCCACCTCCTCCACAGCCCTGCTTGCAAATCCTTCAGGGGATGCTGTACCCCTTTTCAGAGGGATGGATTCCATCCTCCTGATGCAGGGGTGGGAAGGGGGGCTGGAGACCCCAGGGCAGGAGGAAGAACCTGCTCCAAGGGGACCTTTTCCCCTTTCCCCTGGCCTCAGCCATCTGCTTCAGAGCTCCACTGTCAGGGGTCGAAGCTCCTCCTGGACCTGAATGCCAGTGGGCTTGTCTGTTCTTCCATGCTAGCTCACGTTCTCCTAGGTGAATCGGGAGATCCGGAGGCTGCGAGTTGAAGTGCAGCCTACACAAGAGAACTGGGAGATGCTTGCTCCCACGTAGACTGCACCTCCGTGCCACTTCTGCCCATCCAGGAAAGGCAATCTGCATTTTGCTGCTGGAGACAGGGGCCCTCCGTAACACCCCAAACATGAGACGGTGACCCCAGAGAGATCCACATAGGATCTCCCCTCCTGCTGGCACCTGAAGAAGAAACTTGTAAGTGCAACATCTGTATCATTAATAATACCATCTTCCTCGCCAAGCCTGTTCCGTTTCAAATCCTATGAGATTGGACTTCCAGGAATGACCCAGCACCACACCTGGGTGCCCAGCAATCGCTATCCCCAGAGGTTGCAGATGGGGTGCGGGAGTGAGAGACAGAGTGAAAGGAAGCAAAAGAGAGATCGTGTTAGGGATGTGTGGTGGCAGGGTGGCCCACAGGAGAACTTCTGATGTAGAGCAGAGCTCTTGAACCATCTCATGGGTGGGCGGCTGGGATTATTGAGATTTCTGGACCTGGGAAGAAATCAGGAACCATAACCTTAAAGATATTTCAGGGAAGATCTGCAAAAGGAGTTTCATGGGATCAGTACAAGAAATAGAGGCAGAACCAGAGGGGGCACAAATGAAGAGCAGCTGAAGGAGGTGGCATCTCAGACAACCAGGCACGGCACTACAAGAAAACTGAAGTGTGGTCTGCAATAAAGCTGCCAATGGGACAGTGAAGGCTGAGAAGAAACAGAACAGATCCAGGGTGGATCTGCTAGAGCATGAAATCTCAAGGTTTCAAGGCATGAACTGATGTCCCATATCTGGGACTATTTCCGAGACAAACGTTCCAAAGTGATTCTTCCAAGAGCTCCAAGGAACAGTTAGAGCATGATAGCAGAGGCCCAAAGATAGCCCCAAACCAAAGGAAATTGGCGTGTGACCTCATGACAGAGATGATTGCAGAGAATCTCTGCAATGTTGCAAAAGTCCTGCAGGTTCAACAGAATGTAGACAAAAAGACTTCTGACATGGAAAGCAGAACTCAGGGATGCAGACATCCAGGAGACAAGGAGGGCGCAATACTGCAAGATGCATTCTGGGAAGAGGCGTGAGGTCAAGCCCTTCTAGAACCAGCCTCAGGAGCCGCATCTGATGGACAGAAGCAATGCAAGGCCTGTGGGAGTCAGTCAGGAGAGTCAAGGAAGAGCTGTTTAGCATAGGCTGAGAGAGAAGAGGACGAAGACAGTGAGGATTTTCTTCCCTGATGGCCTTGAGACGACACTAGATTGCCAAAGCTGAACAGAAGGGCGGCGCTTGAATACTAGGCACAACATCTGTTAGCCCAAAATACATTTCCTGACATTTCAAGCTGAAAATCTAAAATCAAAATGTAATTATTTTTTATTTCTCACCTGATGGGTGGCTTGGCCTGCATGAAGGAAGTCAATCAATGGTTAAACAGTGCGGGGAGAACAGCTTGGACATGAGAGAGCTTCAAGGAATTTGCTTTCTCCGGTTCCCTTCTCAGATGGCCTGGGAGGGGCGAAGGGCATGTTAGCTGGGCGGGGGGCACGGAGGGGCGCTCTCTAAAAGGGGGTTAATCTGCCCCAGACGGCATGTGTCGCCTTGCAATACGAGAGGAAAAAAATGGCCTCTTACCTGGTTGATGCTTTTGCCTGCTTGAAAGAACATGGTTAAGTATAACATACCTGACTACCTAACCTGGCCACTAACAAAACAATTCATATATATCTATAGAAATATATATATAGGAATATATATAGAAATGTATATATAGATCTGGTTATAGATATAGATCCATAGATATTGGTACATAGATATAAATATAGATGTATATGGATTTATAAAAGAAATAAAAAGCAAGTCATGTCCACAGATATAATTTGCAGCTAAACTGTAACAGTGCAATCCTATACATGTCTGCTCAGAAGAAAGGCTCCTTCAATTCAGTGGACCTTACTCCCAGGTAGCGTGTGTAGGATTGGAGCCCCAGACGTTTAACTTCAACCAGTTAAATAAATATCATATATATTCCATATACATTGATATATAGCTATAGAGATATATATATAAAAATATATATATAGATATATAAATATATAGCTATTACTATATGTAGATATAAATACATAGGTATTGATGCATAGATATAAATATAGCTATATATGAACATAAGGAATAAAACAAGTCATATCTGCAAACATAAGTTGTAGCTAAACTATACCTAACAGTGCAGTCCTATACATGTCTAGTCAGAAGTAACTCCAATTAATTTCAATAGGACTTACTCCCGGGTAGCATGTATTGAATTGCAGCCTAGGACATTTAACATTGATTAATTAAATAAATAAAAATAAATAAAAATTCATATATCTCTATAAATATATATATATAAATATATATATATAAATATATATATAGATATAGGTATAAATATAGATATAGATGTATAGATATAGATGCATAGATATAAATATAAAGATATATGAGTCTATACATGAAATAGAAAGCAAGTCATATCAGCAAATATAATGGGTCGGGTCGCTAATCTCTAAGCCTAACTAACTAACAAATGGAAATATTTAAATAGCAGCTTCAGAGTTTCAGTAGAAAGCTCTTTACGGCCGGCTGGCCACTGCTGCGGGGACGACCTCCAATGCCACAGCAAGGAAGGTTAGGGGGCTGGGTAGTTTGGGGGGGGCGACCTCGTCAGCAAGACAATGTCAGAGTGGTAGTAGGAGCTGGCAAAGGCTTGGAGTTTGTGCTTCTTAGTGCAACCCCACATGGGGACTCCAGCAAGGCCAAAACGTGGGGGCCACCCATTAGTTGTCCATGCCTGGGGCTCCCAAGGGACGAGAATTTCAGACACGTCTTCTGTTCAGTTTAGGTTTGGCTCTGAAATTCTGCACCCAGAGAGGGGCGTTTTGCACCATCGCTCTCTCCCAATGTATGGGACCCGGTGTGGGTGCTCTAGACTACTGATTAAGGGAACAGCTTTTGCCTCTTTGCTTGTATCTGTAATTCTGTGGGGCGGGTGACAGGGGCTCAAGGCCAAAAAGAAGCCTGTGGCATTCTTTGTCCTTTTCCTTTCTCTTAGGGAGTCACAAAGAGGTAAGTAGGCTGAGCTGGGGCAGAGCGCTGTGGGGCAGGGCTGGGCTGGGTGGGAAGGGGGCTGGGCCGAGAGGGCAACTTCACATTTTTCAGAACACCTGTAATAAAAACATGATTAGTTTTGGTTTCTTACCTGGTCAATGTCTTGGCCTGCATAATAAAGGGTTAGGGTTAAATGCAACATATGAACCCACCCCCTAAGCCTGCCATCCAACTGCACAGATGGACCCTTGAAGGGGAACCTCTCAAAAGCAAATTCCTTTCCGCCGGGCAGACTTTGGGCCTGCGGGATCTACGTCGCATTTTGCTCAGAGCCCAAGGCCCTCTCCTCAGAGCAAAGTGAAAGACAGTGGCTCAAGAAGACAGACACAGAATTGCAGGACAGCGTGCCTCTGAGCAGATGCTCAGGCCAGGAATTGGTTTTCAGGAACAGAACTGGCGCTCACACCCAAATCGTTTCACACCCAAATCTCCTCCTGTTTCCCCCCAAGCATTGAGATCTTGGAAGCCTGATTTCAGAGGGGAAAAGATCTGTTCGTGTCAGTAGTGTTAAAGCATGAGCCGCAAATCACCTGGCGATCTCCCAGCAGGTCTCCAACTCTCACCTGTCCGCCTGGCTTCAATCTCTCTCATGTCCAGAGAGAGAAATTCTTGGGACCGGGAGGCCTGCAGCTGGCCCAGGGGCCCTCCAGGCAAGGCTTCTATTGTGCAATCGCCCTGCCTCCTGCATGGAATTAGAAATATAGAAATAGGGACACAGCCGTCAATTCATGAAAGCGAAATATAGAGGAAGTCCTATCTGCAAATAGAAGTTGTAGCCGAATTACAACTAATACACATCTCCTCCAAGGCAAGTCCCATGAAGTTCTCTCCCACCTGGGGAGAGGGGGAAAGTCCAGCCCTTGTTTGATCTCTTACCTGATGGGTGGCTTGGCCTGCATGAAGGAAGTCAATCAATGGTTAAACAGTGCGGGGAGAACAGCTTGGACATGAGAGAGCTTCAAGGAATTTGCTTTCTCCGGTTCCCTTCTCAGATGGCCTGGGAGGGGCGAAGGGCATGTTAGCTGGGCGGGGGGCACGGAGGGGCGCTCTCTAAAAGGGGGTTAATCTGCCCCAGACGGCATGCGTCGCCTTGCAATACGAGAGGAAAAAATGGCCTCTTACCTGGTTGATGCTTTTGCCTGCTTGAAGGAACATGGTTAAGTATAACATACCTGACTACCTAACCTGGCCACTAACAAAACAATTCATATATATCTATAGAAATATATATATAGGAATATATATAGAAATGTATATATAGATCTGGTTATAGATATAGATCCATAGATATTGGTACATAGATATAAATATAGATGTATATGGATTTATAAAAGAAATAAAAAGCAAGTCATGTCCACAGATATAATTTGCAGCTAAACTGTAACAGTGCAATCCTATACATGTCTGCTCAGAAGAAAGGCTCCTTCAATTCAGTGGACCTTACTCCCAGGTAGCGTGTGTAGGATTGGAGCCCCAGACGTTTAACTTCAACCAGTTAAATAAATATCATATATATTCCATATACATTGATATATAGCTATAGAGATATATATATAAATATATATATATATAGATATATAAATATATAGCTATTACTATATGTAGATATAAATACATAGGTATCGATGCATAGATATAAATATAGCTATATATGAACATAAGGAATAAAACAAGTCATATCTGCAAACATAAGTTGTAGCTAAACTATACCTAACAGTGCAGTCCTATACATGTCTAGTCAGAAGTAACTCCAATTAATTTCAATAGGACTTACTCCCGGGTAGCATGTATTGAATTGCAGCCTAGGACATTTAACATTGATTAATTAAATAAATAAAAATAAATAAAAATTCATATATCTCTATAAATATATATATATAAATATATATATATAAATATATATATATAGATATAGGTATAAATATAGATATAGATGTATAGATATAGATGCATAGATATAAATATAAAGATATATGAGTCTATACATGAAATAGAAAGCAAGTCATATCAGCAAATATAATGGGTCGGGTCGCTAATCTCTAAGCCTAACTAACTAACAAATGGAAAGATTTAAATAGCAGCTTCAGAGTTTCAGTAGAAAGCTCTTTACGGCCGGCTGGCCACTGCTGCGGGGACGACCTCCAATGCCACAGCAAGGAAGGTTAGGGGGCTGGGTAGTTTGGGGGGGGCGACCTCGTCAGCAAGACAATGTCAGAGTGGTAGTAGGAGCTGGCAAAGGCTTGGAGTTTGTGCTTCTTAGTGCAACCCCACATGGGGACTCCAGCAAGGCCAAAACGTGGGGGCCACCCATTAGTTGTCCATGCCTGGGGCTCCCAAGGGACGAGAATTTCAGACACGTCTTCTGTTCAGTTTAGGTTTGGCTCTGAAATTCTGCACCCAGAGAGGGGCGTTTTGCACCATCGCTCTCTCCCAATGTATGGGACCCGGTGTGGGTGCTCTAGACTACTGATTAAGGGAACAGCTTTTGCCTCTTTGCTTGTATCTGTAATTCTGTGGGGCGGGTGACAGGGGCTCAAGGCCAAAAAGAAGCCTGTGGCATTCTTTGTCCTTTTCCTTTCTCTTAGGGAGTCACAAAGAGGTAAGTAGGCTGAGCTGGGGCAGAGCGCTGTGGGGCAGGGCTGGGTGGGAAGGGGGCTGGGCCGAGAGGGCAACTTCACATTTTTCAGAACACCTGTAATAAAAACATGATTAGTTTTGGTTTCTTACCTGGTCAATGTCTTGGCCTGCATAATAAAGGGTTAGGGTTAAATGCAACATATGAACCCACCCCCTAAGCCTGCCATCCAACTGCACAGATGGACCCTTGAAGGGGAACCTCTCAAAAGCAAATTCCTTTCCGCCGGGCAGACTTTGGGCCTGCGGGATCTACGTCGCATTTTGCTCAGAGCCCAAGGCCCTCTCCTCAGAGCAAAGTGAAAGACAGTGGCTCAAGAAGACAGACACAGAATTGCGGGACAGCGTGCCTCTGAGCAGATGCTCAGGCCAGGAATTGGTTTTCAGGAACAGAACTGGCGCTCACACCCAAATCGTTTCACACCCAAATCTCCTCCTGTTTCCCCCCAAGCATTGAGATCTTGGAAGCCTGATTTCAGAGGGGAAAAGATCTGTTCGTGTCAGTAGTGTTAAAGCATGAGCCGCAAATCACCTGGCGATCTCCCAGCAGGTCTCCAACTCTCACCTGTCCGCCTGGCTTCAATCTCTCTCATGTCCAGAGAGAGAAATTCTTGGGACCGGGAGGCCTGCAGCTGGCCCAGGGGGCCTCCAGGCAAGGCTTCTATTGTGCAATCGCCCCGCCTCCTGCATGGAATTAGAAATATAGAAATAGGGACACAGCCGTCAATTCATGAAAGTGAAATATAGAGGAAGTCCTATCTGCAAATAGAAGTTGTAGCCGAATTACAACTAATACACATCTCCTCCAAGGCAAGTCCCATGAAGTTCTCTCCCACCTGGGGAGAGGGGGAAAGTCCAGCCCTTGTTTGATCTCTTACCTGATGGGTGGCTTGGCCTGCATGAAGGAAGTCAATCAATGGTTAAACAGTGCGGGGAGAACAGCTTGGACATGAGAGAGCTTCAAGGAATTTGCTTTCTCCGGTTCCCTTCTCAGATGGCCTGGGAGGGGCGAAGGGCATGTTAGCTGGGCGGGGGGCACGGAGGGGCGCTCTCTAAAAGGGGGTTAATCTGCCCCAGACGGCATGCGTCGCCTTGCAATACGAGAGGAAAAAAATGGCCTCTTACCTGGTTGATGCTTTTGCCTGCTTGAAGGAACATGGTTAAGTATAACATACCTGACTACCTAACCTGGCCACTAACAAAACAATTCATATATATCTATAGAAATATATATATAGGAATATATATAGAAATGTATATATAGATCTGGTTATAGATATAGATCCATAGATATTGGTACATAGATATAAATATAGATGTATATGGATTTATAAAAGAAATAAAAAGCAAGTCATGTCCACAGATATAATTTGCAGCTAAACTGTAACAGTGCAATCCTATACATGTCTGCTCAGAAGAAAGGCTCCTTCAATTCAGTGGACCTTACTCCCAGGTAGCGTGTGTAGGATTGGAGCCCCAGACGTTTAACTTCAACCAGTTAAATAAATATCATATATATTCCATATACATTGATATATAGCTATAGAGATATATATATATAAAAATATATATATAGATATATAAATATATAGCTATTACTATATGTAGATATAAATACATAGGTATCGATGCATAGATATAAATATAGCTATATATGAACATAAGGAATAAAACAAGTCATATCTGCAAACATAAGTTGTAGCTAAACTATACCTAACAGTGCAGTCCTATACATGTCTAGTCAGAAGTAACTCCAATTAATTTCAATAGGACTTACTCCCGGGTAGCATGTATTGAATTGCAGCCTAGGACATTTAACCTTGATTAATTAAATAAATAAAAATAAATAAAAATTCATATATCTCTATAAATATATATATATAAATATATATATATAAATATATATATAGATATAGGTATAAATATAGATATAGATGTATAGATATAGATGCATAGATATAAATATAAAGATATATGAGTCTATACATGAAATAGAAAGCAAGTCATATCAGCAAATATAATGGGTCGGGTCGCTAATCTCTAAGCCTAACTAACTAACAAATGGAAAGATTTAAATAGCAGCTTCAGAGTTTCAGTAGAAAGCTCTTTACGGCCGGCTGGCCACTGCTGCGGGGACGACCTCCAATGCCACAGCAAGGAAGGTTAGGGGGCTGGGTAGTTTGGGGGGGGCGACCTCGTCAGCAAGACAATGTCAGAGTGGTAGTAGGAGCTGGCAAAGGCTTGGAGTTTGTGCTTCTTAGTGCAACCCCACATGGGGACTCCAGCAAGGCCAAAACGTGGGGGCCACCCATTAGTTGTCCATGCCTGGGGCTCCCAAGGGACGAGAATTTCAGACACGTCTTCTGTTCAGTTTAGGTTTGGCTCTGAAATTCTGCACCCAGAGAGGGGCGTTTTGCACCATCGCTCTCTCCCAATGTATGGGACCCGGTGTGGGTGCTCTAGACTACTGATTAAGGGAACAGCTTTTGCCTCTTTGCTTGTATCTGTAATTCTGTGGGGCGGGTGACAGGGGCTCAAGGTCAAAAAGAAGCCTGTGGCATTCTTTGTCCTTTTCCTTTCTCTTAGGGAGTCACAAAGAGGTAAGTAGGCTGAGCTGGGGCAGAGCGCTGTGGGGCAGGGCTGGGTGGGAAGGGGGCTGGGCCGAGAGGGCAACTTCACATTTTTCAGAACACCTGTAATAAAAACATGATTAGTTTTGGTTTCTTACCTGGTCAATGTCTTGGCCTGCATAATAAAGGGTTAGGGTTAAATGCAACATATGAACCCACCCCCTAAGCCTGCCATCCAACTGCACAGATGGACCCTTGAAGGGGAACCTCTCAAAAGCAAATTCCTTTCCGCCAGGCAGACTTTGGGCCTGCGGGATCTACGTCGCATTTTGCTCAGAGCCCAAGGCCCTCTCCTCAGAGCAAAGTGAAAGACAGTGGCTCAAGAAGACAGACACAGAATTGCGGGACAGCGTGCCTCTGAGCAGATGCTCAGGCCAGGAATTGGTTTTCAGGAACAGAACTGGCGCTCACACCCAAATCGTTTCACACCCAAATCTCCTCCTGTTTCCCCCCAAGCATTGAGATCTTGGAAGCCTGATTTCAGAGGGGAAAAGATCTGTTCGTGTCAGTAGTGTTAAAGCATGAGCCGCAAATCACCTGGCGATCTCCCAGCAGGTCTCCAACTCTCACCTGTCCGCCTGGCTTCAATCTCTCTCATGTCCAGAGAGAGAAATTCTTGGGACCGGGAGGCCTGCAGCTGGCCCAGGGGGCCTCCAGGCAAGGCTTCTATTGTGCAATCGCCCCGCCTCCTGCATGGAATTAGAAATATAGAAATAGGGACACAGCCGTCAATTCATGAAAGTGAAATATAGAGGAAGTCCTATCTGCAAATAGAAGTTGTAGCCGAATTACAACTAATACACATCTCCTCCAAGGCAAGTCCCATGAAGTTCTCTCCCACCTGGGGAGAGGGGGAAAGTCCAGCCCTTGTTTGATCTCTTACCTGATGGGTGGCTTGGCCTGCATGAAGGAAGTCAATCAATGGTTAAACAGTGCGGGGAGAACAGCTTGGACATGAGAGAGCTTCAAGGAATTTGCTTTCTCCGGTTCCCTTCTCAGATGGCCTGGGAGGGGCGAAGGGCATGTTAGCTGGGCGGGGGGCACGGAGGGGCGCTCTCTAAAAGGGGGTTAATCTGCCCCAGACGGCATGCGTCGCCTTGCAATACGAGAGGAAAAAAATGGCCTCTTACCTGGTTGATGCTTTTGCCTGCTTGAAGGAACATGGTTAAGTATAACATACCTGACTACCTAACCTGGCCACTAACAAAACAATTCATATATATCTATAGAAATATATATATAGGAATATATATAGAAATGTATATATAGATCTGGTTATAGATATAGATCCATAGATATTGGTACATAGATATAAATATAGATGTATATGGATTTATAAAAGAAATAAAAAGCAAGTCATGTCCACAGATATAATTTGCAGCTAAACTGTAACAGTGCAATCCTATACATGTCTGCTCAGAAGAAAGGCTCCTTCAATTCAGTGGACCTTACTCCCAGGTAGCGTGTGTAGGATTGGAGCCCCAGACGTTTAACTTCAACCAGTTAAATAAATATCATATATATTCCATATACATTGATATATAGCTATAGATATATATATATAAAAATATATATATAGATATATAAATATATAGCTATTACTATATGTAGATATAAATACATAGGTATCGATGCATAGATATAAATATAGCTATATATGAACATAAGGAATAAAACAAGTCATATCTGCAAACATAAGTTGTAGCTAAACTATACCTAACAGTGCAGTCCTATACATGTCTAGTCAGAAGTAACTCCAATTAATTTCAATAGGACTTACTCCCGGGTAGCATGTATTGAATTGCAGCCTAGGACATTTAACCTTGATTAATTAAATAAATAAAAATAAATAAAAATTCATATATCTCTATAAATATATATATATAAATATATGTATATAAATATATATATAGATATAGGTATAAATATAGATATAGATGTATAGATATAGATGCATAGATATAAATATAAAGATATATGAGTCTATGCATGAAATAGAAAGCAAGTCATATCAGCAAATATAATGGGTCGGGTCGCTAATCTCTAAGCCTAACTAACTAACAAATGGAAAGATTTAAATAGCAGCTTCAGAGTTTCAGTAGAAAGCTCTTAACAGCCGGCTGGCCACTGCTGCGGGGACGACCTCCAATGCCACAGCAAGGAAGGTTAGGGGGCTGGGTAGTTTGGGGGGGGGGGGCGACCTCGTCAGCAAGACAATGTCGGAGTAGTAGTAGGAGCTGGCAAAGGCTTGGAGTTTGTGCTTCTTAGTGCAACCCTACATGGGGACTCCAGCAAGGCCAAAACGTGGGGGCCACCCATTAGTTGTCCATGCCTGGGGCTCCCAAGGGACGAGAATTTCAGACACGTCTTCTGTTCAGTTTAGGTTTGGCTCTGAAATTCTGCACCCAGAGAGGGGCGTTTTGCACCATCGCTCTCTCCCAATGTATGGGACCCGGTGTGGGTGCTCTAGACTACTGATTAAGGGAACAGCTTTTGCCTCTTTGCTTGTATCTGTAATTCTGTGGGGCGGGTGACAGGCGCTCAAGGCCAAAAAGA
This sequence comes from Elgaria multicarinata webbii, assembly GCF_023053635.1. Classification (NCBI taxonomy): domain Eukaryota; kingdom Metazoa; phylum Chordata; class Lepidosauria; order Squamata; family Anguidae; genus Elgaria; species Elgaria multicarinata. The sequence continues at coordinate 70,719,039 of NC_086171.1, read as the reverse complement.
AGCCTGTGGCATTCTTTGTCCTTTTCCTTTCTCTTAGGGAGTCACAAAGAGGTAAGTAGGCTGAGCTGGGGCAGAGCGCTGTGGGGCAGGGCTGGGCTGGGTGGGAAGGGGGCTGGGCCGAGAGGGCAACTTCACATTTTTCAGAACACCTGTAATAAAAACATGATTAGTTTTGGTTTCTTACCTGGTCAATGTCTTGGCCTGCATAATGAAGGGTTAGAGTTAAATGCAACATAGGAACCCGCCCCCTAAGCCTGCCATCCAACTGCACAGATGGACCCTTGAAGGGGAACCTCTCAAAAGCAAATTCCTTTCCACCGGGCAGACTTTGGGCCTGCGGGATCTACGTCGCATTTCGCTCGGAGCCCAAGGCCCTCTCCTCAGAGCAAAGTGAAAGACAGTGGCTCAGGAAGACAGACACAGAATTGCGGGACAGCGTGCCCGCAGGACCAGAAGTGGCGCTCCCACCCAAATCGTTTCACACCCAAATCTCCTCCTGTTTCCCCCCAAGCATTGAGATCTAGGAAGCCTGATTTCAGAGGGGAAAAGATCTGTTCGTGTCAGTAGTGTTAAAGCATGAGCCGCAAATCACCTGGCGATCTCCCAGCAGGTCTCCAACTCTCACCTGTCCGCCTGGCTTCAATCTCTCTCATGTCCAGAGAGAGAAATTCTTGGGACCGGGAGGCCTGCAGCTGGCCCAGGGGGCCTCCAGGCAAGGCTTCTATTGTGCAATCGCCCTGTTTGCATGGAATTAGAAATATAGAAATGGGTGCATAGGCATGAATTTATAAAAATGAAATACAGAGGAAGTCCTATCTGCAAATAGAAGTTGTAGCTGAATTATAACCAGCAGTGCAGCATACACTTGCGTACTCAAAAGTAAGTCCCATGAAGTTCTCTCCCACTTTATTATTATTAGCATGTGTCCGAAAGGAGCAATTCAAGGCTTTTTGTGGCAGTTTGGAGCATCAGGGAAGAGAATTAGATGTTAGAATAGAATGAGAGAGTAAAGAATGTTAGTGAAATAGAGAGTTTTCTTCTCCGATGACCTGGAGGCAACAGTAATTTGCCATAGCTGAACAGGTTTGTCCAAATTCCATTCGCATGGTTCAAGAAAAATTATGTGTGGTCTGTGACAAAGCTGCCATGGCAAAATGAAAGCCGAAAAGAAAAAGAATGGAGGTATGGTTTCTTGAGGATGAAGTCTCAGGGCTTCAAGGCGATGCATGAGTGCTTCGAGACAGGAAGGTGAGTGTCCAGGGCCCTCTCCACTATGAATGTTGCATTGCACTTCTTCCAAGACCTCCAAGGGAGGAGATACAGCATAACAGAAGTGCCACGGAGAGCCCAAAAGCAAAGGAACTGGGCGCAGGACCTCATGACAAATCTCTGCACTGTCAGAACGGCCCAGGAAATTAAATTGAATGCATAGACTACAAAGACTTCTCAAGCGGGAACTCAGGAAGGCAGGCACACTCCTTACTGAAACCAGAAATGAAGGGATGGGGGGCAACCAAACTTGTGGTTCAGAAGTCCATCAGCAACGGAGAAAGAAGGCAAGGAGCAAGAACCACCAGTTGCGAGCCCAGATGTGGAGCCCAAGAAAAACAGGGCCAGTGGAAAGGGCTGGTATGCCAGGGTCTCAGGGGCGGCTGGGGCGGTGGTGGAAGAGACATTGCTACGCAGATCAAGCAAGCCTTCCCTGACGAACGTCAAGGGAAATGAACAGCCCACGTGAGCTGGGATGGGCGGTCTGAGGATCCAAGCCTCCCAAAAGCTTTTAGGCCTCATCTTGACAGAAAAGCTACAATACAAGCATCATGACAAGTAGGCCTCCTACTTGGCAAATGGTTTTGCCTGCATGAAGGAACACTGTCAAATGTACAATATTAACCTACCTAACCTTTCTACCCAAATTTCTAATACACTTACATAGCATTATCAATATCTCAATGAAACATAAAGCCAATCCTATCTGTCAATGTAACGCTTAACTAAACTAACTATGAACCTCAGCAGCTAAAGTATTCAAATATATAACCAAATTAAAGCAGGACTGAAATATTTCAAAAGCGACCATCTCTGGGTTGGATCCAGATTCACACTGGAGCAACTGCGCTGAGGGAAGTGGGTTTCCATGGCCCCTCCTTCCCACGACAGTCCTCCAGGCCCCTGGAAATACTACACAGAGGCACAGAAGCCCCTGCTCAAGGAGGTGATCTGCGATCTGGGGGTGGAGATCTCCCCCCCCCCAAATTAGGCAGAGGGACTTCCCATGAGCAGCAGGCGGATCCTAGACCCATCCCTCTGTTGAGGCTCCTCAACTGTCCTAACGGCTGTTAGATACGAAATGACATCACAGAGGTGATGACATCACTTGGAACCCAGAGCGTTGTGGCCTCAGAGGTGTTGTGCATTTCTTCCTCTTAAAGCTATATCCCACGTCCCCAAGGGAAGCAGCCTGCCTGCAGGGCAGGGCACCATACAAACTTGGATTCAAAACCACAGGATGAGACAGTACATCATTTCAGCTAGCTTGATGCTGGGCTGGTGGTGGCCTCCAAAAGGGTCCGCCAAGGCAGTTTGCTGCCTGAGCCAGAGCAGCAAATGGTCCCACCTGCCCCTACAAAAGCCACGGTATACAAAACCACAAACGTTATTTTGGCACCTGAAGCAGAAAATCCTACAAGGGCCTCTTTCCCCTCCCTGGCAATAAGAATGCCGAACAAGGCGTGGGCCACCTTGGCTGGTCCCAGGCCTGCCATCCTTCCCATCTGGATTCTGGATTTGGGCCTGAAAGGCCAAGGGAAATTGTGGGTGTAAGTTGTAAGCATGCACAAATTGTGACACTGCACCGCATCATCACTGATCATGGGGCACATCTGTTAGGGCATCAGCTTCCCATTTCCTGGCTGTTTGGAATTTGAGCCAACGATAGAGTGACCATGAGCCCGTCCCGTCCCCCCATGCGGCTCCTCTAGACCCGGGCCCACACGCTGCCTGTAATGGCTTCCTTCCCCTTTCAGGAGCCGCGCAGCACCTGCACGTCCGACAAGGTATCGTGAAAGATCCCGCGATGCCTTGTTGGAGAAGGGAGAAGAGGCTTGGCGGTCCATGAATCTTCCCTTCAGGAAAGTCGGAGGGTGCAAAATGACCCCCTTACCAAGAACTATGGAGGCAACACGGGGCTTGGCAAGGGGGTCATTTTTGCCCACCCCCACCCCCGATTTCTCATTTTTTGTTTTTGTTCTTATAATCCCATTAGAGCAAACGGGATTTGGAGAAAAACAACAAAACAAAACAAAAAACATTAGGAAATCAGGGGTGTGTCCCCCCAAAATGATCCCCTTGCTAGACACTGTGTTGCCCCTACATTGCTTTGCAAAGGGGTTATTTTGGGGGTGGGGGGGCAGTTTCCTGCTTTTTGTGTGTGTTCTTATAGAATCGTAGAACAGTAGAGCTGGAAGGCGTCTATACGGCCATCAAGTCCAACCCTCTGCTCAATGCAGGGATCCATCTTAAAGCATCCCTGACAGATGGCTGTCCAGCCGCCTCTTGAAGGCCTCTAGAGTGGGAGAGCCCACGACCTCCCTAGGTATAGGTAATTGGTTCCATTGTCGTACTGCTGTAACAGTCAGGAAGTTTTCCTGATGTCCAGCCAAAATTGGGCTTCCTGTAACTTGAGCCCATTATTCCATGTCCTGTACTCTGGGGTTATTGAGAAGATATCCTGGCCCTCCTCTGTGTGACAACCTTTCAGGCTCCATCCCACCAGCTTTTCATCATACATACTCTCAGCATGCCTGGTTTGCTGTTTTGTAAATACTTGAACGGTTGTCACACAGATAAGGGCCAGGATCTCGTCTCGATCCTCCCAGAGTGCAGGACACGGAATAATGGGCTGAAGTTACAGGAAGACAGATTCTGACTGGACATCAGAATTCTGACTGGACATCAAAACTTCCTGACTGTTAGAGCAGTACAACAATGGAACCAATTACCTAGGGAGGTTGTGGGCTCTCCCACCCTAGAGGCATTCAAGAGGCAGCTGGACAGCCATCTGTCAGGAATGCTTTGAGGTGGATTCCTGCACTGAGCAGGGGGTTGGACTCGGCCTTATAGGCCCCTTCCAACTCTTCTATTCTAGGGTTCTATGAAACGCAGGCATTCTGGTGGAGAGTGAGAAGAGAAGACCTGGGCTATGAGGAATCCTATGGCCTCGCCTCAGCCCAGCCCCCACTAGCATGCCATTTCTAGATGGGCCCATCTAGAAAAAAAATTAAAAGGAGGATAGAGAGGAGAACATCACCCATGCTGCTGCTCCTGCCCTGCCAGCAGCATCCTAGCAGGGCACTGGATACATGGAAGCTTCCAAGATCGTAGACTTCTTCTAATGGGAGCACAATCCATAGATTGCACTCTAAATAAATTGCATTCCTCTGCAATCTGACTGGTTCCTTAAGCATCAAGGCACTTTTTCTCAGGCTCCTGCCATATTAGGATGCAAGAACTCTGTTACGACTAGCCTTGAAGTTTGGTTCGGAACCTTAAAAACCAAACGCTATTTTCAATGGTCCACTTCATCAAGCAAGATAAGTAGTGTGGGCATTTGCTTCTGGGCTCTTAAGCCATGTGCCTGTCAAGTGTCTGTTGAATTCAGGCATATCAAGATAAGCATGGCCATCTGTTTTGGAATTCTTCAAGTGACATGGCCATATTTGGAGCCCAATCTGGATCGCCAGCTCCAGTTTTCAGGACAGGATACAGAAGCTGTGAAAAGAGGGCTTCTAAAAGAAATTAAGGGTGCAATCCTATGCATGTTTGGACAGAAAAAGTCATGCATAGGATTGTACCCTAAATGAAATAAATGTACATATTATGGTTTAGATCCCATAATATGCACATTTATTTCATTTAGGGTAGAATGATCTGAAAATTAATTTTGAGAAATCTAAAGTCATGGTCTTTGAAAATAGATTTTCTCAACGTCCCTTGATGGGCATATCCTGGAACAGGTGAAAAATTTCTCTTACCTGGGGCTGTTATTCCATCATACCCTGTCCTGGAGTGCCCATAGATCGGCCACCCTTAACAAAGCTTCAGTCAGTTCAGCTGCAATAACACGCTTTTTCTTTACTAAAGGAGGAATGTTTATACCATCTGCCATCAAAGTGTTTAATGCCAAGTCTGTAGCCCAGCTTTTATATGCCTCCAACATCTGGATAGGGGGATTAGCATCTGAGATAGATAGGCTACAGACAAGGTTTTTGAGGACCCTTCTTCAACTCCCAAAGTGTGTCCCTAATTCGGTACTTTTGTTGGAAACCGGGGAAAGCTCTCTTTCACTTAGGGCTTGGTGGTCTGCCTTAAAATTTTGGATGGAAGTTAGTCTATTTGGGAGGGGCTCAGGTCTGCTTCCATGTCTGGCTCAGGACAACTATGTGAACAGTTGGTCCAAGCTTCTTGCCAGGAAGGCAGCTTCAATCGGTCTCTCCTCTTCCCTCCTCCTTAATTTGGGCTTGAATTTTGCTTTGAAATCTGTTAAACAAAGACTGTGGGATATAGCCTTCTGTGACTTGCGCACTCGCTCTTATGTTTCCTGCTCTCCCAGTGCATTGCATGTTCATTACGTTGGGCCTCTTCAGCTGGCTGACTATCTAAAGAACCTGTCGGTGGCTAAATATCGTATTGCTTTCTCCAAGGCCAGATGCAATATTTATTCTATTGAATTACTTCAGGGCAGATATGCTGGTGTCCCCTGTCAGGAATGACAGTGCCCCTGTAGGAACATGGAAGTGGAGACGATGGAGCATATCCTTCTGTCCTGTAGCTTTTATAATCAGGCCCGCCATCTTATGATCACCCCATTGTTGAGTAAACTGTCCAGAAGTTCAGACAAATTTTATGTTAAGTTTCTGTTGGAAGATAAGTCCTCAAGAATAACTTTGGCTGTTGCTAAATTTCTTACAGTGGCGGCCAGGATTAGAGCTCTCTATGTATTAGACATAAGTTGATAATAGCTCTAACTGTATGATTTCATGTTTGATTCTTGTTCTTTGTTCTTTTTCATGGATCTATGGATCGCAATAAAGAAGTGTGTGTGTTTAGATCCCAAAGGGCCAAACTACACATTATGTTCATTGCACAGTGTGTAGCCGAGATCCATCTTTTCTTTTCTTTCTTAACTCTCAAGTAAGTTCTTGTGGTACCAATTTGGACTGGGACCACCATGCACTGGCAGGGGAGAATTAACCCTTCCCTTTCCCAACTGTTTGCTTCCTGAACCCTCCACCCCCACCCCATGCACAGTAATGAACAAGAGGAGGAATATACTCCATTCACTTCAACTGAACCTTCCCCCCTCCTCATTTTCTTTTCCAAACCCTTGTGTGTGAGAGGGAGATTTTAGGAATGATTGTGTTGTTAGTCTAATTGAAATCAATGAGACTAGTTAGTCCTGATTAATATAAATCCCAATGAAATTCAGACTAAGTCAGTCCATGACTTAGTTTGGATCTAATCCATTATGTATGGCCATCAATTTTATTTTTTTCGGTCCTCTAACCTTCCAGTTTGAACTTTTAAGATGAAAGAATTTTCACTTCACACTAGACTTGGTTTAGGTCCATGTCAAATGCAAATAACCCACGATTTTAATATGAAAACAGTTTGCAAAGTCCTGTTTGTCTTCCTAATTTTAAACTGCTTGTTCAATAGACACAGTCATTATTTTTTACCTTTTCTGCCGTGCACCCGCTGAGAAACTTCATGCTGTCTCTAATCCATGCTGTTGGTTGCTACTGTTGTATATATTTTAAATGATGCACCCTGCTGAGAGTGACTCTAATGGAAATCACTCACCGCAGTTTAATTGTAAGTCTCTCTACACGAAGCACCTCATGGCTTGCGGAGGTAAACAAAATGAATTGCCGCTTTCTAGAAAACCATCCATCTTTTCTCAATGGATATCATCTTTGCATACTTTCAGAACATTTTTCTCCCCAAAGAGGAGAGCATTGGCCTGCTCAATGACAAAAACCGGTGGGATTTCCAAGTTTGTAGCAGGATATTCGTAAGACAAGTGGCTGGTTCAGGCGAAGTCCACTTCCCATCTTTTTTACAATATTAATAGATGCAACAGAAGTCACTGGAAATATAAATAGGGTGAATTTGGTTTCACAGTGAGGATTCACTGCTGGAGCCTTCTGGATACAGGATTCTAGAAGAAATACAGGAATTCCACTTATTTCGTATCACTCAACTAACATAAAATAAAATGTCCTTATCTGGCTCAATTTGGTTTGCCTGGTCTGTGCTGCTTGGTTCTAATGGTAACAGGCCGCCCTTATGTAAGACAATGCGGCTGTTCAGACAACACACTAAGCCATGGTTAGGTTACTAACCCAATTGCAGTAAATGGTTAGTGAGCATGTTTAAACTGTGGTTATGTAGCCACCTGGTTAGGAATGGTTCACATGACACACTAAGCCGTCCTTTTGCAGCAAATTGTTAGTGAGCATGTTTAAATCATTGTTATGTAGCCACCATGGTTAGGAATGGTTCACACGACACACTAACTCATGGTTCACACAACACATTAAGCCATAATGTTTAGCTCAAAATGTTTAACCACAGTGGCTTAGCATGTCATCTGAACAAGGTCAATTTGTCCGTTTAGTCTAACATTGCCTACTCTGACTAGTGGTAGTTCTCCAGGGTCTCATGTAGAGTTTTTCTATTCCATCACCAGCTACTGAGTCCATTTAATTAGAGATGTCAGAGGACCTGGGACCATCTACATACAAACTAGTGTGCTGTCTCTGAGCTATGGCCCTTCTGCATAGTTCTGAATATCTGAGACAAGCCCCTACTAAGGTGTGCCTGATAGCTGGTCCTTCCTGACATGTGTAGATGGCTGCAGGAGAAGAAGATGATTATCTCAATAACATTTTTCCATCACATGCACACATGCTTTTCCATCTGTGATGACTGCTGCTTTGATAGGATTTCACTTTCCCAGGAAAAGTCACCTCAAAAATACAAACCAAGAAACAGAGTTCACTCATTCCATAGAAAGAAATTAACAATTGCAAATACTTTGGGCAACATCCAATGTCACACAAGCAGAGTCCCACTTCTCCAGATGGTCCCCAAACTTCTGGAGGAGATTTGGGGGCTTGCAGTAGCAAGGGGCAAATCCATTCCACCAATGGTCTCCACTCTGCTTGTGGATGGACACTGTTGGATCCAACCCATTTCCTGAGCACATCTTTAAAGTTGACCACAAACCGTCATCTTTCCATGTGAAATCACTGTTCTATAATAGTGCCTGCGGTCCTTAGTTATGGGTTTATTAATGTTCTTACCCAATGATGATCAATTATTTTCAGAGGCTTGAACTGCATTTTATAACATACTGGTAAATGAATTATTTTGAGTTTTGGGGAAACGATACCTTGTAATTTAGATCCTTCATTAAAATGTCACGCATGTAAAACAGAAGGGCAACACTTAATGGATGGAACTATTAGCAACATAAAAATCTGTGAATCTGCAATACATTTTGTGGATTTAAACATGCAAATTGGGTGTCTAGGCAATCATTACTCACCATACTGGTAATTAAGTTAGTCCCACACAAAATAATAATGCCACTAGTTTTTCCATTCATTTGTTCTACTATAATGCAACAGCTGCTTTTCTAAATGACTGCACTTATTTAAGCAGCAAAACAAGAACTAGAAAAAGAAGCCATAAAATGGGTGAAGTTGTGTTGCTTTGACTTCTTACTTTCTTTACTGAATGCATCCTCAATTCATATTGTATTGTTCTCAATCAAATACTTGATCTGTCTTGGAATAAATCCTCCAATGGCAAGGTTTACACTAGAGGAAGGCAACCAGAATGGGTTAGAGGGGAGGCAGATGATTCCCTTCACCCAGCCCTTGGCAGGTTGAATGATGTCAGAATTGTGGCCACCACCCCTGATGTCAAAGGGAGTGTGGCCATGTCCTCTGCCATCATTTGGTTATGCATCCCGCAAGTGTGCCTGCTGGGAACAGGCTTAGCTGTAAAGATTGGGCCCAGCATTTTAGGCCTTAGCTAGACTTACCTTATAGTCCGCAACGGAGGAGGGAAGATCTCGTGTTGTGATTAACACAAGATCCCTCCTCCGTTTACACATGAGGCATGACGACCTCAGGAAGAGAGGCAACGCGCCCGCCATTTTTTTTATTTTTAAAGAGGACGGAGCACACAAATACTCGTGCCCTAAAAGTAAGGGTTTTTTTTTAAAAAAAATTAACTACTTTCCCTGCTCCCTCCACCCTAACCCTGATGGGCACAGCTCACAGCTCCACGTGAGTAATTGCATGGAGCTGGGTCAAACCGTGGCAAAGGGCCACACGTTCCGCGGTCTCGGGCTCAGCCCAGGACCGCAGAAAAAGTGGGCCCAAAGTGGAGGGCTCTATCCCGGGGCAAGGGAGGTATCATCCCTCCCTGATCTCGTGATCCCCTGTGCATCATGTGGATGCACAGGGATGATCCCGGGGTTAGCCCTGTGATAAAGCCTGGTCTAGCTGAGGCCTTAGGGAGCTCCTTTAGAGTTCTGGCTGGTTCTGACTGATACCTGGAGCAAATTCAACATCCTACTGACATCAGAGCCACCAGCCTCCACTACCCCTCTGGGTGCAATAGACTATGTCTCTCACCCTGCTCAGCTGGCATGGCCATTGGTCTGCTGGCTGTGGGTGATGGGAATTGTAATGCAACACATCTGGAGGGTGGCACTGATCTAAACCTTGGACTACAGAACTTCCCCTGACCTAAACCTTGATTCCAAAATATTCATGTGGTCTTCCTCTTTAATAGAGCAAGGCACTCAGGGTGAAACGACATGCTATATTTATTTTATTTCATTTCATTTCATTTGTATACAGCCCCATAGCCGAAGCACTCTGGGCGGTTCACATAAGATTAAAAAAAAAAAAAACGTAAAAATAATATACAAAAATTACAAACCACAAAAACATGCAAAATGCACATACATTTAAAACCACTATAACAATGTTAAATAAAACTACTATAGCTATATTAAAAACCACTAAAACCACTATAGCTATGTTAAATACATAGTGTGCTGCTGTTTCTCACCTTTTTAAACCTCCAAATAAGCATGGGGTGGGCAATCTGGATTGAGCCCACCATGCACAGGTAAGGGATGGCTAAAGCTGCTCCCCACCCTCCTGCTCCCCACAGGGGGCTAAAAGAAGAAAAAAGGAAATGCCCGTTGGTTACTTGAAGGTTAAAAAAATGGTGAGGATCAGCTGTACACTACAGATTTAGTTTTGGATTCATGGCCCCACTGACCTGGGACTTCAGCTAGTCATGATTAATGGAAGTTCTGTTGATTTCAAAGGGTCTGCTCTGAGTATGACTAAATTTAGATCCAACCACTTAACTTTCCCTATAAATGTGTGATGGTCCTGATCCAGATCAGCTCCCTGCACACTTAAATGGATGTTAAAAAAGAACGTGAGGAGCAGCAGCTACACACTACATATTTAAGGAGCGTGTAGTTTAGCCCTCAGACAATAGGTCACTACACACCCTCGGTTTGGATTTAGCCTAAATTAGCTGCACTTTGTTCCCATGGAAATCAATGGGAGTTAAGGTAGTCATGTCTAACTTTTCACATTGACTTTAATGGTTCCGAAGTACAACTAACATAGTTTGGATCCATCCCCTTCCCAGGCTTCCAACAATTTGAAAGTCTGTTTCAGATTGGTTGGGATCAAAACCCACATAAGTAACTAGCCTGTGGGAGCTCCGAGTGGAATTGACCAAGCGATGCCACACGGCTGTTAGCATCAAAGGTTTGGCATTGTGTTCTCAAACTGTTTGAGCTATTTCGAATAGACAGTCATCAGCTCATAACACATAATGCACAAATAGGTGTAATGGACCTCCAATACCATTTTCTTTTAAATGAAAAAAACATCTGGGGAGATTTAGAGCACAGATGTGGTAAGGGGAAGGTCTTGCTTGGTCTTTCTCTGCTCTGGCCTACTCCAAAGTAATTTGTTCCGCTATAGGATTCCAAACACAGGAAGACACACATTTTCAATACTGCTGCTTAGGAAGGTAAACTAAAACAAAGAAACAATGGCCATATAATGGGGTTAGCAACTCCTTCCCACCACTTTTCTGCCCTACATCCCCTGGGGCCTGGGGGCACATTTGGAAAATAGAAAGAGTGCTGTGAGAATCCTCACAAAATGGCCACAATGGTCAGTTTGTGGGTGGGTGGGCGGCGGTTCTTGCCCTTTCATAAAATGGCTACCAGGTTGAGTATGGATGGTCACAAAACACTCATTTCCCAAAAGGCAAATTGGTGAGGCTAAATGAAAAGTAACTTGCCCAATACAAGATGGAAGTCAGCTCTGAGCACCAAAACATTAAACCACTCTTTGAACCCAAATAAAAATGGTGTGGAGGTGGCATGATGGTGGCATGCTAGCCTCCCAGGGTTGTTGTCTTTTAAGTACATTTTTAATATGCAATAATCTTTATTTATTTATTTATTTATTTATTTATTACATTTCTATATCGCCCAATAGCTGGAGCTCTCTGGGCGGTTCACAAAAATTAAAAACATTCAAAGTATAAAACAACAGTATAAAACCATAATATAAAATACAATATAAAAGCTCAACCAGATAAAAACAGCAGCAATGCAAAATTCTTAATCTTAAGAAATAAAATTAAAATCAGCAGGGCCGCAGAGCTTGGCATGCACCAAGTTTTATATATAGGGAGGCACCATTCTACCCATTTGCTGATAACATGTAGCTACCATCCTTAGCCAGGAAACTATTAATTTGGGGCATTGGAACTATCCAGGGTGCTGAAACCTAAAACTACAGTTGATTCTATTTTATTTCTACCTAGGATTAAGTTTACTGTTTGGATTTATGCTGGGTATTCATTTCCAATTGTGTGCTATTGTGGCAGCTAAACAAATTCCACTTAAATATGAAGTCGGCATATTGAAGCTATTTTACATTTTAATTATTTTCGTTTAAAACTGCCCACATTTTATCTTGCTTTTTAACCCTACAAAGTTCATTTCCTTCTGAAATTAGATTCTGGAAGTGATTTGTTTTGACAGCTTCTATTGCTTGGTCTGCACTGCTAAGGGATAAAATGTTTTAAGAGCATGCTGGGACAGCGTTTCAAATCTCCAGCTGGATTCTTTGCCACTATTTTCACAGTGCCACTATTGAATGGTCACTATACATGACCATTCAGAAGTAAGCACCATTGAGTTCAGTGCAACTTACTCCCAGGTAAATGTGTACAGGATGGGAAAGCTTCATGCAGGTTAAAGCAACCTCACTCAAGAAATCCAGAAGGCAGGATTGATTGTACTGAAACATGCAGGCACAGTTACAATCATGTTCTATTATTAATATCTCTATATCACCTTTTTTCTTTCTTTCTTTCTTTTTCGTCCCAAAGCCACCAAGGCAGTGCACAACAAATCTAAAATGAAGCAATAAAACCAATATAAATATTCAAACATAGCACATTAAAAATAATATAAAAGGCCAGGTGAAAGATGTTTCAGTGCCCATCTTAATTCTGGAGGGAGTCCATCCCACAATTTGGGCATGACACAGGAAAAACCGTTTTGCCCACATGCCTGGCAGTGAGGCCTTGCAGGCAATGGTGTCCTTAAGATGGCCTATCCTGCAGATTGTTAATAACCAGACAGGTTCATAAATGAAGAGCCACTGTGGTGTAGTGGTTGGATTGTTGGACTGAGCCTGGGGAGATCCAGGTTCTAGTCTCCACTCATCTATGAAGCTCACTGGGTGACTTTGAGCCAAACACTGACTCTCAGCATAACTTACCACACAGGGTTGTTTTTGTGAGGTTAAATGAAGTGAAAGACTATGTAAGCAGCCTTGGGTTCCTTGTAAGAGGAAAAAGGGTGGGATGTGCAATAATAATAAATAATGACACAAGCAGTCCCTTAGGTAGCTAAGCACAAAGCTGTTTAGGGCTTAGACTCACATTTCTGTGTACCTCTGACTAGGAAAATGTGACAATCCAGGGAGGCTGGATAGATGATAGATAGATAGATGATAGATATGAAAGAGCACTTTCATTTCAAAAATGGAGGAAGTAAGAGTAATGACATCACTTTCTGGGACTGAAAATGGAATGGATGAAGGACAAGGAAAATTGTCTATATAAATTAAGGAGATGGAATAATGAAATTCGTGGTTTTATCTGAACCTTGTTCTTTTAAAATGTCATTTTAATGGTGTTTTATTCTGTTTTTATTCTTTTATTCTATTTGTTCACAACTCCAAAACCTTCAGATATAGAATGGTGTATAAATATTGTAAATAAAATAAATAAACTGTGATGATGATGATGATGATGATGATGATGATGATGATTTCTATACTGCCCAATATCCAAGGCTTTCTAGATGGTGCACAAAAATTAAAACCCTAAATTACAAAATAATTAAAAATATAATATAAAATCTTATCATACAAAAAGAGCATCATCACACAGGACAGAATCCCATTACCTTACCATCGCTTCTCCGCCCTTGCTTTTATCCGTCATTACTTCCTCTTTCTTCCTGGTGGGGAAAGAGGAAGTAAACAAAGACCACGTGACCCATTCAGGGGCTATTTTTATCTTGTTACTTTTTCTGCACACAACAGAAGATTGCAGCACATTCTGGTCTTTTTTTAAAAAGTCAGATTAAAAGGGGTCTATTTTGCTACAGAAAAATGAGTGGAAGGAGTGGGAGACACACAGGAGGCAGACAATAACATCTAAAAGATGAGCGCACATCCATAAGTGGGCAGTAGCAAGCGTGTGATAAAACGCTCATCTGATGAACCTCAAAGTTAAAACATCTAAAAGACCATTAACAATACAACATCAGGATCCAATCAGATAGGGGTGGGGAACATCAAGCCCTGGGGTCAAATCCAACCCTCCTGTGGGCCAAATCCAGCTCTCTAGAATTCCCCAGATGGCCTCACATCCTTTCCAACTACCAACCATCATTCGGTAGTTTGCCTTCCTTTACACAGTTGTTTCCCTTCTCCTGTGGCTTTTTCACCTGCAACAGTTTTAAGCTACCATACGCTGGTGTTGTTTGTTATTTTGGCCCCACCCCCTTTGGCTTGGATCCCACCCACCACTGGATCATCTTTGGCTGATTGTCTAAGCATTGTTTTTAGATAGATGTTGCCTCTGTGTGTGTGTGTGTGTGTGTGTGTGTGTGTGCTGTCTGTCCACCTAAATGCTTTTTTGTGCTTTGTAGTAGGCATGTGCTCCGCTCCTATTAGAAGCGCAGAAGCAGGAGCAAATTGGCCTGCTCCACCTTGCCTAGAGGCGGAGTAGAAGCGGACCGTGGACCCCTAGAAGCAAGGCGAAGAGAAGCGACCATTTTTCGGAGCTCCTCTTTCAAGCGGACCGCTCCGATCGCCATCTTGAAACATTTCGCCCATAGATAACTGGGTTGTTTTTGAAGCTATCGTTCTGAAAATTCTTGTGCTTACACAGTCGTGGATGGGGGTCATTTTGAGACTACTCTCAGCTCTCTGTGTCATGCAGGTCGCATGCTATATTTTTTTTAAAATCGGGTCAACAAACAGGGACAGCGCGGGTCAAACGGCGGTTTTCGCCAATAGGATTGCATTGCGGAAAAGAATCGGGGATAACTGGGTTGATTTTTAAGCTATCGTTCTGAAAATTCTTGTGCTTAGACAGTCGTGGATGGGGGTCATTTTGAGACTACTCTCACCTCTCTGCGTGGTGCGGGTCGCGCGCTAGAATTTTTTAAAAAGTAGGGTAAAGGCGGGAAAAAGATTACCTTTTCGATTGCTGAGGGGCAGAGTCAACTCCCAGTCATGATCACATGATCCCAAAGTTTGGAGGAGGGGATAGGCAAAACGGGTAACTTGGGATTCTGGGAAACTTCTCTTTCTTAGTCTGAACGGACTTTTCCTAGTGTTTTTTAAAACAGTAGCCCCACCAAATGCACAAACACAACCTGTGAAATCATATATGAAGCCAATAATAAGAGATAGAAACACAGCACTGCTACCCACCCTAACTTTGGGGAACAACTGAAAAGATGTGGTGCAAGGGGATGAGCTCCCCTAGGGCATCTCATTGTGGACGTGCCCCCACTCTCTCCTGTACTTGGAAGGCCATCAGAGCCTTCCAAAGAGAGTAACCCGGTGGAGCAATGCCTATCATGAGTTGAAGTGACAGTTCCACTTCTTAGCGGTGGAGCAATGGCTTTCATGAGTTGAAGTGAGCGGTCGACTTCCCTTAGTGGTGGAGTGATGCCTATCATGAGTTGAAGTGACAGTTCCACTTCTTAGCGGTGGAGCAATGGCTTTCATGAGTTGAACTGACAGCCTTGCTTCTTAAAAGACTGGTTGACCACCAGTCAAATTGGCAGCTGCTGCTTCCCCCTCCCCTGGGCACGTCCCCCTATTGCTGGTAAAAGACAGATATAGCCTTTTTTAAAAAGTTCTTCTTGTTTATTCAGCAACACTGCTGCTTTTAATTCCACCCCTCCTTCATTTATTTATTTATTTATTTATTTATTCCATTTTATATGCATTACTGGCTTATCCTTGGCTCACTTCCTTATGCCCCCAGAAATGTCTGCTGCCTGCCTGCCTGCCTTCCCTCTCTCCTCCCCTGCCCGCCTTGCAGGGATGTTGTGTGTGTCTGGCTTTGACTCAGGGGAGAAGTCCTTCCTGTGCTCACTTGGAGTTTTGGAAGTTCCAAATCCATTTTTCAAGTGTGGAAGAAGATTCATATAGATTGATCTCTACTCCCCAATTCATGGCATGTTGGGATTTCCTTTGAAATGGCCCCATTGAGAGGTCTGCAGGTTTAAGCCCCGCCAAAAAACAGGGGATGACGGGACTGCCTTGAGTCTCGGCGTGCGGCGTATGTATCCCTGGATAAGCTGTCATGGTGGTGAGTTTGAGGGTTTTTTTAACGTGCAAATTGATGGAGCTATTGGAAAGGGGTGTGAATGGGTGTTGGATTTTCATAAATTCCCCAAAAATCAGGGGATGATGGGACTGCCTCTCGGCGTGCGTATGTATCCCTGGATAAGCTTTCATGGTGGCGAGTTTGAGGTTTCTAACGTGCAAATTGACGGAGCTATCGAAAGGGGTGTGAATGGGGTGCCCGATTTTCAAAAATTCCCCAAAAATCAGGGGATGATGAGATTGCCTTGAAACTTGGCGTCCATGTGGACACGTGGATAAGCTATCATGGTGCCGAGTTTGAGGTTTCTAACATGCAAATTGACGGAGCTATCAAAAGGGGTGTGACTTAGGGTTATGGGTGGTGCATTAGAGGTTAGAGCCCCGCCAAAAATCAGGGGATGATGGGACTGCCTTGAGTCTGGGCATCCATGTGGACACATGGATAAGCTGTGATGGTGGCGAGTTTGAGGTTTCTAATGTTCAAATTGACGGAGCTATCCCAAGGGGTGTGAATGGGGTGCCCGATTTTCATAAATTCCCCAAAAATCAGGGGATGATGGGATTGCCTTGAAACTTGGCATGCATGTGTATACGCCCATGAGGTGTCATGGTGCCAAACGTGACGTTTCTAACTTGAACCAAAAAAAAGTTGTTTACTTTTTTAGCTTTCAATGCAACCCTATGGGGGGGAAAACGGAGCTCCGATCCGGATCCGGAGCTCCAAGCGGAGCGGAGCAGAAATGGGCGGAGCGGGGGCGGGGCGAAGCGGCCCGATCCGAAAATCGCAGATCTGGAAGTGAAGCGGAGCGGGGGGGTCCATGCACACCCCTACTTTGTAGGATGCATGGTTGGTAATTTTTGTGAACCACCCAATGAAAACTTCAGCTATGGGGAAGTATAGAAATATAATAATAAATTAAATTAAATGGAAAGCATCTCCCTCCCTCCCCCACCTGCGCTTTTCTGAAATGGATGCTTGGGTTGGAAGAGGGTCCCCACACCTGCAATAAGGCAACTGACATTAAAAAAAACCCACCATCCTATGCCATCAAATGCCTGGGTGTAGATCTACGTTGTGGGATGTGCTGAGCTAAGGGTCAAGACAGAATTGAGGGGCTAGATAGCTGGCTATTTTTAAGCAATGAATGATTAGATGAAAGCAAAACCAATGAAGCCTGGAAGTCCACAGCTGCAGTCCTCTACACTGTTACCTGGAAGTAAATTCCCAGTAAGTAAGATGTACTGGAAACATCTACAGGACTGCCCCTTTATTGCAGTATGAGCTTTCATAGCCTACACCTCACTTTATCAGATCCAGGAAGTCTTGCTGAGAAGTCTTCTTGTTACTATTATAATTGTATGTATTCACTGCTTTGTCTTTTATTGTTTATAGCTTTGTTATTGTAAGCCACTCAGGAAATTTTGTGATTGACTGGTATATAAAGATTAGGTTGGATCTGGATTTTGTCATAGCCTAGAGAGGTAAGTGTGGAGAGCATTACAACTGTGGTCTTCCAGGCTTCATTGTTTTTGCTTTCAGCTGATCATTCCATTTTTTTAATTTTGAATTTTAAATCTCTGCATTGCAGCTAGGTTTTATTCTGGTTATACTTTTATGCTGTAGTTTCAAGCTTTTCTATTTTCTACAGTGGGTTTTTTTGCACTGTGTTTTGTGAGGGAGGGGTGTTTGTGAACAGCCCAGAGTCTTGACTATTGGTGCCATAAATATAATAATAAATAAATTAGGGTGACCATATGGGAAGGAGGACAGGGCTCCTGTATCTTTAACAGTTGGATAGAAAAGGGAATATCAGCAGGAGTCATAGTTATGCATGCAGCACCTGGGGAAATTCCCTCTTCATCACAACAGTTAAAGCTGCAGGAACCCTGGCCTCTTTTGTGATTTCCTCTTCATCACAACAGTTAAAAGCTGCAGGAGCCCTGCCTTCTTTTAAATCTGGTCACTCTAGTATAGCTCCTGCACTTTAAGTGTGGTGATGAAGAGGGAATTTCACCAGGTTCTCCATATATACAAATGACACCTGCTGAAATTCTCTTTTCTATGCAACTGTTAAAGATACAGGAGCCCTGTCCTCCTTTTCATATGGTCACCTATATATCCTGAGTACATAGAGTAGAAGGTTTAAAAAGGTAAGAGGTTTGTATGTTTGTTTGTTTATTTGCTTGTTTACAAAGTGTAGCCAAATGGTCAAACAATGCAAGAGATAGCAGTATATGTGTCACATTACTATGCAGACCACAAATTAATCCCGAATCCAATCAAGTGGATTCAAGATCCAATCAGTGTGGGTGTAGCCTTCCCTTGACAAACAGCCACTAGTGATAAATTGGCATAGCAAGATCAATAGTGCAATAATAACCTCCTAAAGAGGAGCAATTGTTTTCTGCAGGGACCTAGACATCCCCAGGATTTGTTGTGACCCAATTCGACAAATTCAAATGTGCTCATCACTTCCCTTTTACCTGCATCACATTGCAGCGCCGTCTTGGGAACTTTTTCACTGCGAGATGGCAAATCGAAGGCCTGCCCTGGGAGATTAATCTGCCACCCGCAGTGGTTTCTGCGCTATCTTTTTAAATGTCCAGTTTGTCTCCATTGATTCTGTTGCACAGAACGTGAACTCTTCGGCCTTTGTAAATGGCAGGTGGGTATCCCAGGCGGATGGTGGCAAATATAGCATCAGAGAAGGTGCGTATGATAAAACTCCTAATTGGGATGGCTGAATGCTGCCTAGGTAGATACGGAGACATAAGCAGTCCAGGGCCTTGTTGCAGGGTTTTTATCCCCATTAATTCAGCATTGAGCACTTTGTGTATCAGCAATATCAAGCTTACTACTCAAAGCATGTGACCAGCAACACTCATCTGCCAGGAGGGGCAATGGATCCTTGGTTTTCAGCTGGAAAGGTTTTTGCTGAAAGCTGTAGGAAATGACACATGGCATTCTGCTACATTTTATGCTGGGCTTGTCCCATTATAAGTGACTCCTGGGTACCCATCTAGTCTTCTCAACCTGTGTCGTTGCAGCTTCCCCACCTTTTTCTGGCTAATATTGTAGTTTTGAGACTTCCTGTTACAAATCCTGCAGGCAGTGCTCTCTCTTCCATGGACTGGAGCAAATGTGCTTATAGCCTAGCACTTGGTTGTAGACAATGAGAATTATAGCATGCTCTGAATGGTAGCTGGAAGCCTGTAGGTAAGTGCAATGCTCACAGGTCTTTCTTCAGAAGTCTCTCAATGGAGGACAAATGGTTCAGTATCTAGCACTGGATTGAACAGCTGGATTTGACACCTCTCTGGCCTCAATATATGTACAAGGCAGTAGTGCAGGTAGCTACAATGGGCACACTCCAATTCTTCACCTCCTCTGTCATTACCACTGCACACATACGTACTGATATTTTTGTTTTCGTAGAGAGCCGTTCTCTATTCTGGACATTTGTATAGTATCATTTAAGAGAGGAGGGCAAGGGAGAGAGAGATGGGGAAACAGAGAGAGAGAGAGAGAGAATCACAGATATGCAGGACAGGAGATGGATCCCAGACTAGTGGTACACCAGTTTAATCAACCATCTGAGTTGATTAAACTGGTGCCATAAAAAGAAACGGTTGAAACTTCCCACATGCACCTCTTGGTCCCTTGAGTTCTTGATAGCTTGGAAAGGAGCTATAAGGACTCATTGTTATGGAAGAATTTGCCTCAGTATAAGTTTCTTGTCTAGATATCTCTTTGCAGGGCTAGAATTTTCTATATTTCATTCCGACAACAGAAGGGAGAAAATCCCGCAGAGACTGCAGTCATTTGTTTGTAAATGGTATTTCTGCTGGGAAGGCGAAGGCAACATAAACCAGGATTAAATATAAGGGAGGAAACAGATGTGAATCAAGCTGTAAACCTGTACTGGCAATAATTGTAAATTACTTTGAAGCATCTGACGATACTGGCCTTCTCTTTAGGGGAAGGTATAGATTTAAAGTACAGCAGAGAAGTCTTAATTTCTCTCAACATCCTATGTTTTATTAATCCAAAGCCTAGCACCCTGGGTCTAATCATTTTAAACCCAAACACATCGCTTCATAAATGTTTGATATGAAACATCGACTTTTGAATGGGCCTATATTTTAAAATGAGGGATGTATGACTATGCAGTTTAAAAAGTTTGCACCAAACAAGTGATTGCAAAGGCAACATGACTTGCAAAAGAGACGTGACGTTTGGTGGAAATCGGGGAAACGGCAGGCAGGTGAGCAGGACACACGCCAAGCAGGGGGAAGACGGCCCCTGGGGCTTCTGTTCTCTAGCAATCGTCTGAACCTAACCCATTGCCAAAAAAAGAGGAAATGCATCACCTAATAGAGGACAAAAGTGGGTGCCAATTTGCATAGAATTTGCATATGCTAGTTCACACCAATTAATGCAAATTTGGAAATAATAACTATAATTTTTTTAAAAAAATATCATACATCTCACCATCTTGGGGAAGACAGCAACCAGGCGCTATCCAGATACTAACTGCTGATGGGCATGTCCAAGTCCACATCCCCCTTACCCAGCTGTTAATGGCTTGGTGGTTTCCCAACTTTTGTGCATCCTCCCCCCCATTCTAAAAGGTTGAAATGCCTCTCCTACAGGTTTGTTACTGGCAGTAAGAGCTTTGCCTTTGGACACACACACACAGCCTTTTGCCTCCAACCTTAACCACTACTAGAATGCGGGCCCTGGATACTTCTCCAAATCAGGCTAAAGAAGGTTCTGCACCCTTGCTGTACGAGATCTACTGCAAACCACCCAGATCTACTAGTAGATCTACTGATAGATTAGGCTGCCCATACCCTCCAGAAAATTCCGGAAACCTCCTGGGAAAGCTGGAGGTCCGGAGGAACCGGACTTGGGGTCCAAAATACCGGGGTTGTTACTGGGCCCGCAGCAACCACAACCCCAACTTACCAGGCCTAAATTTCCCCAGCGAGTGGCGGCGGCCATCTTGAATCTCGCCCAAACTCACGTGAGATCTCGGCAGCTGGCTGGAAACTCTGCGAGACACAGCCAACAGCCGAGATCTCACGTGAGTTTGGGCGAGATTCAAGATGGCCGCCACGAGGGGTGGGCGGCGAGGGCGAGGTGAGTGGTTGGGGGCTGCGTGCAGGAACTTCCAGCAATGCAGCCTCCAGCACCCCACCCCCCAGCGCAGAAGAAGAAGAAGCAGCAGCAGCAAGAAGAAGCAAGCAGGAGGAGGAGAAGACAGAGTAGGAGTTAAGACTGAGGTTTGCGTATGTGTTTGTGTATGAGAGAGAATGTGTGGGTGCATGGGGTCTTTGAGTGAATGCACGTGTGCATGCGTGTGTGCATGCGTGTTTTTGGAGTGAGTGATGCTGAGTGTGTGTGTGCGTGCGTGCGTGCGCACGTACACGTGTGCTGGCAGTGTGAGTGTATTGATGTCTGAATGGGATGCCTGGTTGTTTGACTGAATGAATGCATGTGCATGTTTGTAGTGGGGGTGGCTGTAGTTTTCTGTGAGTTGGGGGGGATGATTTGGAGGTGATGTTCCTATTAAATAATGCATTTTAGACCCATAGACCTTCCTTTCCAATTTGTTTACTATAATTGGCATGACATATATTTTGTAACAGTGGCTGACAATTGTTCATCCTTCTTAAAGAAACTTTTAAAAAATTAACAGGGTTGCTATCATCATCATCATCATCATCATCATCATCTATCTCTCTTTTCTTGCTTGTGGTGGTTTTTCTAGATGAACATGATGGGCTTTGCCAAGTCGTGTTGTCTTTTACTGATTCAGAAATGTCCTGACTATTGAACATGTTTTAAGTATGACTGCTTTCTGGATGTTGGCGTGCATGTATTTTGGTAGGCCTAATTTTTGAAGGTTTTCTGTAAAAACAACCACGATGTCATGCTGGTGACTGAAGTGACTAACAAATAGTTGTAAGTTTTTCCTGTTGCCATAGTTCTTTAACTTCCATATCCAGTGGTGTATATTTTTCTTTTCTGCAACATTTTTGTCATTAGGTATTGCAATTTCAATGTAGGTGTGTTTTTCTCGGTTGTTTTTGACTGTTATGTCTGGCTGAAGTTGAAACAAGCTAAGACACATTTTAATCCTGTTCCATGGCTAATGTTTGCAGGCTAATACTCTTTCTGAATGCTTGGTTGTTTGGTTGTTGTATACTTCTCAACGGCTTCATTTGTTCAGTGGTAGCAGTATCCAGTAAGGTGATGGGGAAACAATGTTAAATGTTAGGAAAGGTTAGACTATGGTCATCCAGTGAAGGATTTGCAGTCAGAAAAGATATTTGAGGGAAGGGAAGACTGTATCACACACAGGGCTCATCTACACCAAGCAGGAAATTCCACTTTGAAAGCGGTATAGAAAAGCCAGGAGCTAGGGGTGTGCACGGACCTCCCGCTCCGCTTCACTTAGAGATCCGCCATTTTTGGAGCGGCCCGCTTCGCCCCGCCCCCGCTCCGCCCACTTCCGCTCCGCTCCGCTCGGAGCTCCGGATCCGGATCCGGAGCTCCGTTTTTTCCCCCCATAGGGTTGCATTGAAAGCTAAAAAAGTATACAACTTTTTTTCTGTTCAAGTTAGAAACCTCATGTTTGGCACCATGACACCTCATGGACGTATACACACGCACGCCAAGTTTCAAGCAAATCCCATCATCCCCTGATTTTTGGGGAATTTTTGAAAATCGGGCACCCCATTCACACCCCTTGGGATAGCTCTGTCAATTTGCATGTTAGAAACCTCAAACTCGGCACCATGAAAGCTTATCCATGTGTCCACATGGACGCCCAGACTCAAGGCAGTCCCATCATCCCCTGATTTTTGGCGTGGCTCTAACCTCTAACGCACCACCCATCACACCCCTTTTGATAGCTCCGTCAATTTGCATGTTAGAAACCTCAAACTCGGCACCATGATAGCTTATCCATGTGTCCACATGGATGCCAAGTTTCAAGGCAATCCCATCATCCCCTGATTTTTGGCGAATTTTTGAAAATCGGGCACCCCATTCACACCCCTTGGGATAGCTCCGTCAATTTGCATGTTAGAAACCTCAAACTTGGCACCAGGACAGCTTATCCATGTGTCCACATGGATGCCCAGACTCAAGGCAGTCCCATCATCCCCTGATTTTTGGCGCGGCTCTAACCTCTAACGCACCACCCATAACCCTAATTCACACCCCTTTAGATAGCTCCGTCAATTTGCATGTTAGAAACCTCAAACTTGGCACCAGGACAGCTTATCCATGTGTCCACATGGACGCCCAGACTCAAGGCAATCCCATCATCCCCTGATTTTTGGCACCCCAAATCAAGACCCATTCTACAACTACGTCAATTTGCACGTTAGAAACCTCAAACTCGGCACCAGGACAGCTTACCCATGTGTCCATATGGATGCCAAGTTTCAAGGCAATCCCATCATCCCCTGATGTTAGGGGAAGTTTTGAAAATCAGGCACTCCAGTATGTCAGGCAATGCAGACAGCTCCTCCTCCTCCCCCTCCACTGTGCTGAGGACCTCGTCTAGGTCCATCAGCGGGCTCATGGGCTCAAAGGATAATGAAGGAGATACTCCTCCTCCTCCTCTAATGGCACTGCTACCACCTGCCTCTTGCAACCTGCCTCTTGCTGCCACCTGCCTCTTGCCACCTGCCTGCTTACTGGTGCCAGCCTGAGCCTTGCTGCTTTCAGCACGCCTGCTCCCTCTTCTCATGATGACTAATAAAATATTAATACTACTAATAATATGTATAAGGTACTTCTAAGAATATGTATAAGAAGAATATAATATGTTTAAATGTAGGGAAATGGGACAAGAAGTGTGTGTATGCTTTCCACAAAATGCTCAATCTGTGGCTGCCTGTTGCACTTCACAAAAGCAGCACACTCACAGTCCAAGTTACACAGAGAAGAAAAAGAGAATAATTTTTTTTTTTTGGTATTTTTTTCTATATAGATAGAAGGAAACACAATCAGGATTTAAGAGAGGGGAGGGGGGGAAAGAACCAACCAAACACTACTACTATACTAATATGTATAAGAAGAATAAAATATTAATACTACTAATAATATGTATGAGAATATACTAATATATATACTACTAAGAATATGTAAAAGAATATAATAATATGTTTAAGAATATTACTAATAAATGTAGGGAAATGGGACAAGAAGTGTGTGTATGCTTTCAAAAGAAAGCTTTCACAAAAGCAGAACAGTCAGACTTTAATAGAGGGAAGGGGGGGCAACCAACCTAACCAACCAAACACACA
The DNA here is from genome assembly GCF_023053635.1 of Elgaria multicarinata webbii. NCBI lineage: Eukaryota > Metazoa > Chordata > Lepidosauria > Squamata > Anguidae > Elgaria > Elgaria multicarinata. The sequence goes on along the minus strand of NC_086171.1, from coordinate 70,694,662 downwards.
CGCCAAAATTTAAAAATAAAGTTTATATTAAATCAAAGTAAGGGAAAAACACAGGGCAAACTAAGCTATAAGTCAGAAAGAAGCAAACAAACACACACGCAGGCGCCAAACTAAATCTATCCTAATCTATCTCCAAAGTCCAAAGCAGGAGCACTAACTAACTAAGTCTTCCCTCCACGAACGCCAACCCACAAAGAGACACAAAGCAGAAAGCTCTCAGGGTGGGTCTGCCTTAGTCCCCCCTCCAACGCTGGGATTGGAGGATGATGCTTTATGAGGTGATCAATTCTCATCAGGATTGGGAGTTGAATGTGCCTGTCATCGCTTCAAAAAAAACAAAAAAAAACCCCAAACCCCGATTTTTAAAAAAATATTGCACGTGAACCACAGGATGCAGAAAGTTGAGAGTAGTCTCAAAATGACCCCCATCCACGACTCTCTGAGCACAAGAATTTTCAGAACGATAGCTTAAAAACCAACCCAGTTATGCCCGAGTCTTTCCCGCAATGCAATCCTATGGGCGAAAAGCCGAAAAACGCCGTTTGAGCCGCGCGGTTGACCCGATTTTCAAAAAAATATAGCACGCGACCCGCACGACGCAGAGAGGTGAGAGTGGTCTCAAAATGACCCCCATCCACGACTCTCTGTGCACAAGAATTTCCAGAACGATAGCTTCAAAAAGAATGTAGTTATCCGCAATTATTTGACGCAATGCAATCCTATGGCGAAATGTTTTCAAGATGGCGACCGGAGCGCTCCGCCTGAACTAGGAGCTCCGAAAAATGGTCGCTTCTCTTCGCCTTGCTTCTAGGGGTCCGCGGTCCGCTCCTACTCCGCCTCTGGGTAAGGCGGAGCAGGCCAATCCGCTACTGCTTCTCCGCTCCTAATCGGAGCGGAGCACATGCCTACCAGGAGCCACACGATTGCTTATAGCAGTATTGAAGTGTACTGACAACTGTTGGGGCCCATGACACATACCATATACCACTTTCATAACACTTTCATAGTGTTATATCCTGCTTGGTGTAGATGTGTCATGGGCCCCAACAGTTGTCAGTGCACTTCAGTACCACTATAAAGCAGTAGTGTAGCTCCTGCAGTGCAGTTGAATACCTCTATAAAGTAATAGTGTGGCTCCTGCCTTTTATATAGCGCTTTCATAGTGGCATACCCTGCTTGGTGTAGCTGAGCACACAGTATAGCAAAAGCTTCAACGTACAGCAAAAGCTACAGAAGTAGGAATGAGTGAAGTTAATTTCAGATACATTGAATGTCTCACTTATACTTTATTCCTGTGATTTTAACATTAAGATGTTATGTAGAACAGGTTTGTCTTAATTGTGTGCTGTGAAATCAGACCTGTGACCAAGGCCATGTTTGGGTGGGCACGCCTCTTTGGGGGCTGGACATGCTGGTGAGCATGCCCCCTTATGGGCTGGACATGCTGGTGGGCACGCCCCCTTGGGGGCTGGACATGCTGGTGGGCACACCCCCATGGGGCGGCCATGTTGTCCTCCTTTTTGGTTTCCAAAATATGGTCAACCTATGACAGATCCCAATATACATTCTGCCTAAGCTTGTCATAGGTAACAAAGCTGGAAATACACAGATCTAGTGGCTACACTACGGCTATTCAACATCCTACAGATGGTGCACACAAAAGCAGCAATCGGGGAGGGATTGGGCCTTTGCTTCTGGGCTATCATGTATGTCCATTATTCATATACAAGCTTTGTACTTCTTTGAGCCAATTAAAAATGTGAAGAATGAAATTGGCACCAAGAGATTCAATCCCATGTTTTTCCGGCACACCGGAGAACGCTGAGCACTGGCAAGACAACAAGGATTTACAAACGCTAAGGGCAGTGAAAGGAAACACAGGAAGCTACACATACTTGCGACACAGTAGGATCCCTGGTGTTGAAAAAGTATTCTGTGCCTTTAATCAAAAAGCGGCCTAGAGAAAATTGGGAAATATCCAGGCTTTGGCTGGATATTTTGCTGAAGAAATGGAAGAGATGCCCCCTGTTGACTTTCTCCCAGCTTAAGTCACTCATTGACAAGCTGAGCATATATATTGGTCTTGCATCTCCTCAACAAAGAGCAGAAATATCTGTTTGGGAGAGTCTCGTAGTGCAGATTTTGCTGGGTTGCACCATTTCAGAGTGCAGGTGGCGGATTCCAGATTAAATGCTGCCCCATATAAACAAGATGAGCCTTGGTGTTGCTAGGACTGGCCCTTTGGGACAAAGTCCCATAGCCCAGGGATGGGGTGGGCAAATGACCACCCAGAAAGTGTCAGGTGCAGAAGCAAACACTGTTTTATTCCTGTAGTCATGATTGGGGCTATGGTTTAAGTGAGTTTAAAAAGCAAAATTGCATGTGCTCAGAATATTTTGTGGGTTGGTTTTTGTTGTTGTTGTTTTAAACTGGGTTAGCACAGAATTTTGTTGCTGTTGTTCTGCAACAAACGTATCAGGAATGTAGGTGCAATTACAAAGAAAGGGTGGGGTGAGATATGGTAGTGGTGTGCTCAGTGGAGGCTGGTGACTCCGATGTCAGTGGGGCAGTGATTCCGCTCTGGGTTCAGTCAGAACCAGTCAGAACTCTAAAAGAGCTGTCCACAGTACAAAGTACTGCCCCACTGGCATTGGAGCCCACATCCTCCTCTGGGTGTGCTTCACAACTGCAGTAATACGTGTGGCTATCAAAAGAGGCCCCCATAAGTTTATTAAGTCCAGGGTCTATAATTGCCTAGCTGCACCACTAAATAAGAGAACAGCAAGATGTACATGTAGAAGAAAAAATACTTGAAATGTTGTCACGCAGAGGAGGGCCTGGTGATCATTTCTTGATCATCCCAGAGTGCAGGTCACAGAATAATGGAGTCAAGTTACAGGAAGCCAGATTCCGGCTGGATATCAGGAAAAACTTCCTGAGTGTTAGAGCAGTACGACAGAGGAATCAATTACCTAGGGAGGCCATGGGCTCTCCTACACTAGAGGCATTCAAGAGGCAGCTGGACAATCATCTGTCAGGTTTGCTTTAAGGTGGATCTCTGCATGGAGCAGTGAGTTGGACTTGATGACCTTATAGGCCCCTTCCAACTCTATGATTCTAAGAGAAAGTGGACTATAAACAAAATAAAGAGTGGTTTCACTAGCCATCCTGTAGTAGAACCTATTTATTTAAGTGTATACTACAGGTGTGCTTTAGATCCGGCTGAATCCTGAACCACTGGTGGAGAGATTTGGGAGATGTCTGAATTGGACCAGGGCTCCTCCAAAGAAGACCAAATCTGAATCTGAATGCTCCTGAAGATTTGGGATTTGGAGGGACATGGAGATGTAGTCAGCGTATTTACCAAAGACACCTTTCTCCCTGGGCTCTCCATGTAAAGAAAACCTCATGGTGGGAAGGTGTAACTTTGGGACTGGCAGCTCTAGCTTCTGGTTTTACCAGGGCTCTCTAACCCCAGTGCTTTGGGAGACAGCTGAGGAAGCAGTATATCGCAGGATTGATTCAGTGTTCAGAGCTTTTTGTTAGTTCACCCTTCCAAGTGATTGGTGCTGCTGTGGAACCAGGAAGTGCATCACATGGGATGCTTGCTTAGAAAATGAAGAATGTTCAAGTCTGTCTTTCTCTGCCGCTGTGTGCTTCGTATCCATCAGCGCCTCCTGTCCTTTTGAACTTTCTGTGACTATGGTGCCAATTGAACAGAAATCAAACATGTATTACGGGGATTCCCTGCTCTGAGGTTGGAGTCAGCGCTCCAACCTCGGAAAGGGGAGTTGGAGTTTTTATATTGTGGTTTAAGTTTTATACTTTAGGTTGTGCCATGTGCTTTTCATTTTTGTGAACTGCCCAGAGAGCTTTGGCTATTGGGCTGTATAGTAATGGAATAAATAAATAAATAAAAATAAAACAAATAAATTCGCATCCCCACACCCCTCTGTCACCTTGCAGCTAGCATGGAAAGAACCACACCGGCTGCCCTCTAAAGAAGAAAGGTGAACAGTTCAGTGGATAAGGAGGTGAATAGACTGGAGAGGCCAGGATACAAGCTATCCTGAGTCCCCTCCTGCCTCCACCTCCAAAGTACCATTGCTAGATGGGCTAAAAAGCCTGTCTAGCAAAAATGCAGGGTAGGAGGATGGGGAGGCTACAATCACCACCACCACTCCTCCCACCCTGCATGGAATGACCTGAGGCTTCCGGGTTCAGGGACTTTCAATCATTGAAGTAGGGTGACCATATGAAAAGGAGGACAGGGCTCCTGTCTCTTTAACAATTGTATTGAAAAAGGAATTTCAGCAGGCGTCATTTGTATGCAGGCAGCACCTGGTGACATTCCCTCTTCATCACAACAATTAAAGCTTCAGGAGCTATACTAGAGTGACCAGATACAAAAGCCAGATTCAGATTTGGACACGACTCAAAGTGGTTGGCCTCCAAATTGGTCTGAGTTCAGTTAGGCTGATTGCCAAATAGCCAAATCCAGCTCCAAACTGAACCTTGTGGTCACTGCCAACCCCTAATTGCAAGTAAAAAAGAAAACAGTGTCAAAGCAGAAGCAGACTAGGGCAATAATGATTGCTAACAGCTGTGGGGGAAATGCACAGAAGTATGAAAAACTGGAGGTTTGTGGGTGGTGACACCTGTACTATGTATGAGAAGGAGGATGCCTTATAACTGTCACAATTATATGTCTCTATGGATTTTTCTCCCCCAGCCCTGTTTCAGATGCCTCTTTATTCTGGTCAAGTGCTCCTCTGTTTACCTGGCAGAAGAGCTGGGGGGTTTGGTGCAGTAGAGGGGGGACTGTATGGCTACACAATCCACCCAGATAATTAAATGAAAACAACTATTTAAAGCTAGTTGTGTCAATTGCATGAAGAATAAGGACCAAAACAGACATTATTTCAGACCTGTGTCTAGCAGCTACACCTATTTTGTTTTTACTCTAGAGTAGGTGCAGAGGCCTCAATCCAGATCAAGACCTTAGCATGAGGAGTAGTGGGGCTTTTAAGATCCAGATCTACAGTAAAAATGAAAACAGCTGTAGCTGCTAGACACAGATTTAAAGTAGTGTCTGTTTTGGCCCTAACTCTCTTTATGTTTTCCTGCCCCTGTGCCATGTGTTCTAGAAAGCCAGTGCTAAAAGTTGCTTCTACTATCAATAAGCTATCATTTAGCAGAGGAGGGAAAAGGCACAGTATTAGGCAGAGATTAAAGCTAATGCAGTTCATCTAGCTAGCCATAATGAGTTTGTAGAACCCCATAAATCTAAGACATTAGAGGGAATGCTACAATGTGACAGGAGAGAGGCGACAAAATCCAATTGAAACAAGGCTGTTTATTTGATAATGGATCAACAACAAAAAAGGTCAAAGAAAAAAATAAGTTTGCTGTCTTTTTTGTTTATGGGAAGCGCTCTAGAAAATGTCCTTCACTTTGGATAAGTGCAGTAAGAAATAATCACTGAGTGAAGTGGAAACATGATCATTAAACAGTTGTCACTTGCTAATCCAACGAAAATAAACTCTTCACAAGAAACTCTTCACATTCATAATATCTTTCCATCCTGGAAGCCAAATTCCATTTCAGAGTAGCTTTGGGGTACAGCCCTAAACACACTGATAATACTGCTGGTCATTTAGCCTTTAGGAGATGTATTTCAACCTTTTGGAATAAGAAAAAACACTGCACAAAAGTGTCAAAACCAGCAAACGATCAGTGGTTGAGAAAGGCCAGTGGGAGAGACCACAAGGAAGGGGAGCGGTCATATGGGGAAACCCAGAGGGTTGGATTGGGATGCGGGGATGCTGGATTTGGCCTCCATGCCTGAAGTCCTGCACACCTGTCATGGAAAAATGGTGCCTTAATCTAAGGATGTCCATATTTTGTTACATCCATCCCATCCATACCTTTCAGATTGCCAGGTGTCTTTTGTTCTATCACCCACTTATTGATGGAATCAGAAATTTGGGCGGGATGTACAAGAATTTTGTTCCGCTTGCATAAAGGCAAAGTAGCGCAAATGTGCATTAGTGCAAGTGCGAATCAGTCCTAATGTGCCTTAGCACAAGTGTGACTTTGGCCGCATCCTCCCCAAAATTAAAAACTAGTCAGCAAGACCGTAGAATCCATACAACTCAGAAAAAGCTGGACGGTTGCAGAATCCACAATTCAGATGCATAGAAACCTGAACTCATTTGAATCCATTGTGGACTTCTCTCACATCCTTACCTTATTCCTCTATGGAAAGTCCAAGCAGTCCACATATCTATGTTCTCATAGTATAGATTAGAACTGGGGTGCATAGAAAGTAGATCTCCAGATGTTTTGGACTTCAACACCCATAAGTCCTTGCCAGCATGGCCAATGGTCAGCAATGCTGGAAGTCCAAAACATCTGGAAATCTAGTTTACTGCCCAACCCTGGATTAGAACATGCTTCTCAAAGGAGTTTTTCAGTGTGGCTTGGCAGATCATTTAATGAAGGCCGTTATGAATTAATTTCTACGTTTACAGTTGACATGCAGTATCTTCGGACAGGTTCCAGCATCACTGAAAAGCAGTGGGCTTTCACCAATGTAATCTGACAGAGTTCAGCTTCCATTACATGGCCTAAGAAACTAATCCCATTCAACAGGCTCTGAAGAATGCTCAAAATAGAAGCTCTTTTGCCTGCTTGCTAATTAGGCCCTTGCATATTTGCATCTCATTGCTTCCTTCTCCATACAGCACAATTGCTCTTTCCTGTGATACACTAGAATCGGAATCAGAAAAACATAAGCTATCAATGTCTGCAGAGCAGAACATGTTGTGTTTTACAGTTAACACAAAACCAAAACCCAATTGTCTTCCAATTGCTCCCGGAATACTTCTTCCTCTCTTATCAATCTCTTTAAGTAAAGACCCTGTAATTGCTCCAGAAATGACCTCCTGCTGACGGGATTAATTGCCAGGAAGCAGTCCAGAGTTAGTGCAGATTTGATGTTAAACACTTAAGCAAAGCTGCATGAATATTAAGCTGAAGCATGTGGGAGGAGAAGGAGCAGAAAGATCAACAAGAGAACGGAAAATGTAAGATAATAAACTCTAGTTATTTGCACAGGGGGGAAATCCCCACGTTCAGCGCTAAGATCATGTTCTTCCCCATCCTTTTAATCATACCAGTGAAGAGCTCCTGCAAATGTCTTGACATTTCTACCCCTTCTTTTGACATTAATCAAGATCAATCAAGTCACGACCATCCTATAGATGGCACTGATAGACACTAATTACACCAGACTCTCTGCCTACTTCGGGCTTACATAAATATGGCAACAGCTGCAGCTCTGCCCCTGCACTTCTGTTGTGTGGCAACAGGCTTCAAAAGGCAACAGCCTAACTAGTAGACCTTAAAGGCCAATCGCACAGCTCTGCTGTGCCAGGAGCCACTTAGGCTGGTGGAACGTAGCCATGAGCCTATGCTCATCACACAGCAAAGCAGAATAGCACTGGGGGGGGGGGGGGGAATGTCCGCGTACGAAGACTAACAGCTGCTTCCACAGAGTTGCTGGTAACTCAGTCACCATCAGGGATATGTAAGCATTTCGTTGTGGGTAATCTGTACAGCACCATGTACATTGATGGTGCTATATAAATAAATAATAATAATAATAATAATAATAATAATAATAATAACCCTGAACATGAACGAGAGTGTATTGGAGTGGAGGGAATGTTCCCAAATGACCAAACATATAGTCACATTCGAAAAAATTTGTATTTTGAAAAATGGAAACTTTAAATGTGCATTTTAAAGAAAATATACATATTCATGTTTTAGTCTGTCATAGGAAAGGGGTGGAGAAGGGAAGGGAAGGGAAGGGGTGGGGTCATCTGTGATTGGCAGTCTTAGGAAAGGGGTGAGGTTATTGGGGGAGCACCAAATGACTGGATCGGGGGCCCAGGCAGGCTGGATTTGGCCCATGGGCCTAAGGGTGTGAATTCCAAATCATCAGCAAGCCAGAGGTCATGACCCAAGAGTAGGGTGACCATATGAAAAGGAGGACAAGGGCGCCTGTATTTTTAACAGTTGTGATAAGAGGGAATTTCACCAGGTGCTGCATGCATATAACTGACACCTGCTAAAACTCCCTTTTCTACACAACTGTTAAAGATACAGGAGCCCTGTCCTCCTTTTCATATGGTCACCATACTCCAACTTCCATCGACTCAGGACATGGTCTAAAGGCACATGAGACAGCCATCTTGCTGAAACTAAGCAGGTCTGGGACTGGTCAGTGCTTGGAGGGGAGACTACCTGGGAACCTTATGCAGGATAAAAATGTAATATATAAATACATAAATACTCCAGCTAGCCTGGCTAGTGATGAGGGATGATAGGAACTGTAACCCCCACAAGATCTGGAGGTCTATTGCTTCCATACTCCTGGTCTGGGGCCTGAAGGTACTTCCGTGAGCAGGCTGCGAGGCACCTGCAATTCAGTGTTTCACCACGGGAGGCAGTGGTACACAGGCACAGCAGATCCTGACACATCCATAGTCGGAGGAGTATACAATCTAAGCAACAGATTAATAAAAAACAAAAAGCCACCACATTTTCTAAATGTGAACATATCCTGAGCAGGAGGATGTCACTGTAAATATAAAAGGAGAGCTTGTTTGCGACGATAAGCTTACAGAGATATGGTCACCCCCACGCATCTGCCAACAAAGCTTATCTCTGAGAACGCACGCAACTCGCTTTAATGAGTCAGCTGGTCTAAATACATTTGCATCTCTAAAAATAACATTTCATTTTGAAATTAGCATATTTTCAATTAAGACTCCATGGGCTATTATGAAACGAGAAACATGAGTGTTAACCACTAATAGCTCTGTCGTGGCAAATTACATAAACGAGACTGACAAATGATATGGACTTGTTTCAAGTACCGTAACACACCATTTCCACAGGAGGAAGAGGTAGAAAAGCAAGATGAAGATGGGCCCATGCAGTACCTGCACTGAAGGAGATCCATGCAAAATAGGCCAGCTTTGGATGCCGGTGATAGAATTTGGATGATACAGTTTGGTTGTGATGTGGGTGGGCTTGCTGGTCATTGGTTTTGTTTTTTTAAAAAAGACACACACAGCAACATTGAAGGCTGCAATCCTAAAGCTGTGCCCACATGACCCCTCGAAATTCTCCACCTTATTTGTGAGCAGAGAAACTGAGGGGGCAATTTCACTGAATTTCTCCAGAGGCAAGAGAAATTTGCCAACAGTTTCTCACAGGTAGGGCTCACAGGTAGAAAGAGTTGTAGCACAGCTTCTGCCTTTTTTCCGCCTACAGTGGAAAACAGCACAAGAAAACATACTGGAAACAGCAGAACAACACACCAGTAACAGGAGTTTATGAGTGGTAACTGTAGCAACTGTACTGGCAGCCTGACCCCCCATTTTGCATCCTGCATAATGCTCCATATTTCGCGGTTTTTCAGGGCACTGTGGAGGAGGAGGGAAGGAAGCCACCACACACATACACACACACACAGTAGTGGTGGGGGAAATGGAAAAAAATATTCAGAGTGGCATTTTATTTCCAGGGAAATAAGGAAAGAGAAAGAATCCCAAACTTCTTTGAGAAAACATGTATTCTGAGAAGTTTTACTTCAGCTCTAGTTGTCATTCTTCAGGGTTCCTCACCCTGTTTCTGAGCTTACCTAATCACTACGAAGTGACCGAGTGTATTGTGCATGTGTTTTCTTTCTATTAAACATATCTCCATTGCTCTGGAGCCTCCCAGGCTGCCTGCACTTTGTGATCTGAAAAAGCCAAAGGAAGAGCTATCTCATGATGTCTTCCTCTGGGCTTTAACTGAAGTGCGGGAAGCCAAGGAGGCTACAAGCTGCCAGAGAGATGATTGTACCATGAAATACAAGACATTCACACACACTCTTTGGTCACCTCACAAGTATGGTAAGTGCAAGAACCCTCAACCCATGAGACTTTCTCCCAATTGTTCTTCTCCTATACATTTGTTTTCTGAAACAATTCCCTTTCAGATTCCCTTTCAAAATCTGGCCTACTTGGGGTTCCAATCCAGGGTTTCCCAGATAGCCATGTGCTCTTCTCGAGATCCCACCCCTTTCCCCTAACCATCATTTCTTTGATTTCTCCAGCTTTTCACCTCTTTAAAAGGTTTCCCCATTCTCCTCAGGCAGCAAGAGCTTTCAGCTAAAATAAGCTGATTTTCTCACCTACCCATTTCTAGGATGTACCTATTACTAGGATGTACCAACACCCCGAAGAGATTCTCTGAATTGGAATTAGGCCTTTGGGCTGAAAGAGGTTCAACACCCCAGCTATACATATATTCACATTCAACGGGACTTATGTCCGAGTAGATGTGCGCATACAGTAGGTGTGCACAGTGCGTTTCATTAGGCTGTGCACCCAGAGGATTTTTTAAATTTTTAATTTTAAAAGATGAGCATTTATTGAATACTCAGTCATAAAGAACATTATTTTTATTCGTTTATTTATTAAACACTGTAGACACTGATGCCCTACTCTGCATTCTGCTTACTTGACATGGGAGGCCAATTGCAGGTGAAGGGGGGGGGGAATGAGGAGATGTTCCTCAAGCCCCAGCATTGGTGGGCTTTGCAGTGACACTGGCCAGAGGAGGGACTTATTAGGTGATATTTGCCTTCAGGGGCCTCTACCTGGCCTCTTTGAAGTGCAGCTCCTAGCAGAGAGGCTCCCAGCAGAGCAATTTGCTTTCACTCTTGTTGCCAGGAGCAACAGTGGTATCTCAAAGGCAGCAGTTCTTCGGTGTGGCGGCAGAGCCACTGAAGGGCAGCGGGAGGACCATTCCCGCTGTGTCTGGATCCCTACTCCATGCCCTCCTCAATCTGGTGCTTATTCCTTGAGATATTAGGGTGTGCCTGGGCACACCCAGCACACCCCTTGTGCACGCCTATGGATGTGCGTAGAATTGCACTGTAAATGTTTCATTTCTCTCTCAGTTCAGTGTTGCTTGACTCATGCTGCTGCTTTGCTGTCAGTCCATGTACCCAGCCCCATGCAATAGTGGGTGGTGGGTCTCTGGGGCTTCAGACAAGGGTCTTCCCAACCCTTCTACTTGAGATGATCATTAACTGGGACACACTTTGCCTAATGAAGACGCCTGTGATTGAACCCGGGTGCCTTTAGTGTGCTGAATCTGTACTTTGCTACTAAACTGTGGGCCCTCCCTTCTCTTTTACATTGTGAAGTACAAGCCGGAACAGATCTCTACAAGATATTAAAATATCATTGCAGCCTAATGGCATCATTTCATTGGCAGCTAAACTTTGGATAATAACATTATTATCCCATTTTCATTGTTCAATAAGTCCATAATTGCTATAAGTTTCCCAGAAACTCTGTTGATGATTTAATGGCAACATTCTGCTACTACTCAGCTTCCTTGCCCATTTGTCTCTCTGGAGATTTGTCTAACCTGGTTTCTCTGAGCCAAGCCAGACGCATCATACATTTATTATATATTTGTCTACAAAAGATGCCCAGTCTGCATTCCTCCTAGCCAAGCCAAAGTGGCTTTAAAATGCAAAGAAAATGTATATTAAAGTCATGATGTTGATGATGATGTAAAAATAAAATAACTGTAAAGATAACTATTATATTATACAAACAATTCCAATGTTCCATCAAAATGACTGGGAACACAAGAAAGTGGAGCAATTGTTTCATTTAAAAGCCTGCTGGAATAAGTATTTTCCTTCCTGCTCCTCTTCTCTCAGGAGGGAGCTCTAAAACTGAGGATACATGACAGAGGGTGCAACTTTGCAGGACCTTCATGGATTTATCCAAATAGAACATAACGCAAGGTAGCAATCCGATACATCAGGGTTGGGCAACTTTGGGAGCTCTGTGGGCTATTTTCACACACACCCGAACTGCCCCCATGGGCCACACTCTTTGGTGTGTGCCCAACCCCCCCCCCATGGCAGTTTGCCACTGAAATTCAGTAGCAAACTACTCTGTGACCCTGTTCAGATGACACACTAAGTCACGGTGGTTAAGCACTTTGAGCGAAACATTATGTCTTACACGTCATGTGAACTTAGCATGTCATGTGAAACATTCCTAACCATGGTGGCTACATAACCATGATTACACTCAATAACCATTTGCTGCAAAAGGGTTAGTGGCCTAACCATAGCCTAGCATGTTGTCTGAACACTCCCAGTGGCTTCAGGACAAATTAAAAGCACACCTACCCCAAATTTTGTGTTTCTTTCATATAAGGGAGCAATGGGGGCTGCAGTCCACAGACTGCACGTTGCTCATCTCTGTTGTACATGCTTAATTGGGCAAATCCCTCTGAACTCAGTTTAGAGTGGGGATTACATCTTGAGTAGACATGCATGGGATTGAACTGTGTGACACCAGTGGGACATGGAAGTTGCTTGGATTGGCTCCAGTATGAGGTGTGTGGCTACTGGGGTCAGGGCTGGCATCAAGGCAGGCATGGTTGGGCCACTGCTGAGGGTCCACACCTCAGCAGGGCCCCACTGACAAGAGTCCCCTGGAGTTGCTCCTTCTCTTCTCCACTGCAACCTGCTTGTTCACCTGCCTCTCTCTCTGGCCTATATGGTGGTAGTGGTGGTGGTGGTGGTGGTGGAGAGAAGGAGGAGCAGGAGCAGTAGATGCCACTGCCAACTGGCTCTCTACCTGTCAAGCGAGTGAGCAGTTACAACGATGAGAAAGAGGATTAGGAGCCAGAGCAACTGGTGTCAATGGCAGTGAGAAGGTAGACTTGCTGAAGGAGAGGGCCCATTGGGGGTGTTCCTTATAGACATCAAATGCCATTCCCAGATAAGAAGGGCCTGCTCATGTGAATATGCACTGAACAAGTGACTCGCAACTGAAGACGTATGATATGAGGGTTCCAGTGTTGATTTTCCTCTAACATATATCAGGGCCATAAAACTGTTAGACATCACAACACCTCTGAGAAACATTATGTTTGTCATGGGGTCATTCTTTTGAGTTCCCTCAGAATTTTGAAAGACACTTCACTAAAGCAGCACCCCTTAAATTTGCTTTAGGCAAAATTTGGTGATCACCCTATGAGCAAATGTATGCTTCTCGTAAATTTGGAAGGTTTGGCACAGCACTATGTAATTTGGCACAGCACCTATACACCAGAGGGGCAGAACCTCCGACCCACCAAATCTGGCCTGCCTGGGATCCCAATCCAGACCTCCAGGGTTCTCCAGATGGCCACTCCCCCTTCTCCCTATTCTAAAAATGTGACATCCTTTCCTAAGGCTTAATTGCTGGTGGTAAGAGCTTCAAGCTAATCTGTACTGGTGTCTTTTGGTATCTCTGATATTTTGGGCCCAGCTCTTTTCTTTTTAGAGTTGGCCACCCTGAGAGTTTCTCCAAAATTGAATTCAACAATGGGGCTGAAAGGGGTTCAGCTTTCCTGGTCTACACTGACTAGCTGCAGCTCTCCAAGGTTTTGGGCAGGATCCTTTCCTAGCCCTACCTGGAGATGCCAGGGATTGAACCTGGGACCGTCTGCATGCAAATCAGGTGCTCTACCACTGAGCTAAGGCACTTTATTTTCAGTATCTCCATCTCAATGATTAGGACATCTGCACTCATCTGCTGTTTACAGAACATTGGAATTGGAGACATTCAAATCCGGTTGACATCCCTTCTAAACCCAACGTCACCGAAAACATTATTTGTTGCAAATTATTTGCTGAGCTGTAATGATGACGATAACCTTTAAGATCTCTTAGAAGGCAAATACAATTGAGACTGACACTGACTGTGGCAAGAAACAGGCCTCCAAAAGGTTAATCTCTTTCCCAAGTTTAAAAAAAGAGAAAGCAAACGAAAACCACCTCATTAGCTAGGAGCTGTCATTCTAAATCTCTACTCCCGGCTCAAGTTGAGCAAATCACTAAGTGGCACGTCGTGTTTTAGTCGTTAGCCGCTTTTCATTCACCAGCTTCCTTTCTCTTTCCCTGCTTATCGGAGGTCTTGCCTGAGCTCCATTCAAGACCTAGGCTTCTCTTGATTCCTGTTATTTTAACGTTTATATCTCTTAACCCCTCATTTGTTGCTTGTGTAATTTACAGTCAAGAGGGTTCAGCTGAGGTTTGTTTTAGGGTCAGGCAGTTTGGTTCACCTATGCAAATATTCATAATTCTCTCGGAAAAAGAACGCTGATGAAAGTCATGCACAAGTTTGGGGACGTCTTGTGTGAACAGCTGAAATTATATTCATTATCCGGCTGATGTAACACTACGGACATATGTACCAACCAGTGGTGGCTGGTGTCCCTGATGCTAGTGGGGCTCCATGTTTCAGTCTGAACTATCCAAGGAATCCCTACTGCAGCCTCCTCTACCCCCTCAAAGCATTACCTCTTGAAAGGCCTGGTATGTGGAATGAGGGCTGCATTGGAATGGGGGTAGCTGGGAAAATCAGTAGAGGCAGCTTGTGCTGGCTTGGAATACAACTCATTGGTTTGCATCCAGGCTTGGTCATACTTAACAGTAGACTCATTGAAATCAATGGGACTGGCATTGGTCCAGAATAACTTAAGTCTCATTGATTTCAATGGGTCTACTGTTAAGTATGACCAAGCCTGGCTCCAACCCATTGTTTTTCATTTCATTCATTACATTTCTATATAGCCCAATAGCCAAAGCTCTCTGGGCTGTTCACAGCATGGAAAAGTACAATACAAGATCTCTCAGCATTCAGAAACATTTAAAACTATTAAGAACAACTGACAATAAAACTCAGAACCTGATAAGAAGCTAAATGCGTCATCATACGATGTCAAACGTCTGGGAGTTGTGGAAATTCTTTACCTGGAGACAACAGGCTGCCAATGTTGGCATCAGGTGGACTTCACTGGGGAGATCATTTGAAAATCGAGGACCACCACCAAAATGGCCCTCCCCCTTGTTGCCACCCTCCAAACCACCCTTAGAGGAGGCACTCTGAGGAAGGCCTCAGATGTTGACCATAGTGTACAGGATCATACTGGAAGAGGTGCTGCATCAGCTTTGCAGTCCCAAGCCATGCAAGTCTGTATAGGTTAAGGCCAGCACCGTGGATTGGGCTCAGAAACATACAGGCAGCCAGTGCAATCAGCCTAGAATTAGTGTGATATGCTTTCTAGTGGAAGAATTTTGTCTCTCCCTCTGCAGAGTCCCTTTTATTATTATTATTATTTATTTATTTA
Organism: Elgaria multicarinata webbii; assembly: GCF_023053635.1. Taxonomy (NCBI): domain Eukaryota; kingdom Metazoa; phylum Chordata; class Lepidosauria; order Squamata; family Anguidae; genus Elgaria; species Elgaria multicarinata. The sequence goes on along the minus strand of NC_086171.1, from coordinate 70,679,386 downwards.
TATAGCACCATCAATGTGCTGTCAATGATTGTGGGACACCACTTGCAATACTTCTGCCGACTATGACCACTTATCCTTCGTTTAGGACATGGCTGGGGAACCTGTGGCTCTCCAGATGTTGTGAGACTCCAAGTCCCATCAACCCCAACCAAACTAGCCTATGGTCAGGTATTATGGGAGTTATAGTCCAACAATATCTAGAGGGTCACAGGTTCTCCACCCTCTCCTTTAAGGTAGGCCTTAGCTAAGCCCAAGGTTTATCGTCCCTGTTTATCCCTGTTCATATAAATGACACACTGGGGATCCTGGGAGCTTGCAGGGATGACCCCGGGATGATCCCAGGATAAACCTTAGGTCTAGCTAAGGCCGTCGTGAAGTCTGGCAAGAGAGAGAGGTGTTTGTTTTACACACACATAGAAAATACTCCAGGAAATCAGGAAACATTTAACAAAAAAAAGCATTTTGGCAAAACATCCTCTAAGAAATTCCTACCTACAGTAATGCTCACCACTGAAATTCATCCCTAATGAATCCCAGTGTCTCCATTCCAGGAGTAAGCAACCCTTTTGGGTCATGGGCACATTTGGAATTTCAGAAACTGTCCTGGTTGCATTCACCATGTAACTTGGGGGAAGGAGGCTTTTGAGGAGAATTTTGCATATGTATTTTCTTCTCAGGAATCAATTGCCAAGTGCAAAATATGAAGCAGCCCTTAAATCACCCCAGAGTGCAGAGTGTAATACAAATACTGAGACATTCATCTTGCCCCAAACATTAAACACAAGGGCTTGGGTCCAGGATCTGCCTTCCATGAGAGGCAGGGCCCTGTTGTAGAAGGTCCCTCTGCCTGATTTAGGAGTATCCTACTCTCCCCCACAAACACCCCCCCCCCATTCAGCAGGGTCTTCTGACTCATTGAGTGGCATTTGCAGGGGGCTGGAGGGGATGTGATGGAAAGGAGGATCCAACCAGTAGCGGGCAGCTTTTTCTCTTTCTTTTTTACTTACAAAAGTACATAGGACTACTGTGCATGGTGGTCCCAATTGGGATTGGGTCCCACGTACTTACTTCTAAATAGAAGAGACAGAGATAGTAAGCTGCATGCTATACATTTCGTGTATTGTGTAGTTTAGCCCTTAGGTGCAATCCAAACCTGCCTACCTGGGAGTAAGTCCCATTGAACTCAATGGGACTTACATGTACAGGATTGCATGGTTTATTGCTGCATGGTTTAAGTATAAGATTCAAAGGAACTATGAATGAAACAATGCCGGTGCTTTATGAAACATTATAACCAAGCAAAAGGACCACATTCAAAGTATTAAGACTAATCTTCAACCCTCCTTCATTAAAAGCAGTCTCTCAACAAATCTGAGAATACTAATAAGAAATTCTTTATCCATTTTTAGCTTTACAGATATTTAATTGGCATACCCGGTGTGGAGTAAATGAGCATAGAAGATGGAAATGAAAAGACGCTAAAGTCTGGTTGTATGGAGGGGGAATCACTTCTTTCTGATGCCATGCTGAGTTGAAAAATTATTGTATTTTTACTTTTATTGACAATGACATTTCTTCCTTGGGAGAAAATCATTTTGGCATTCTTAACAAAACCATCTCTACCACTCGGGCTGTGGAAAGAATAAAGAAAAGAAAAAGGCAATTTCACCCTGATCATTAAAAGCACAGACCGGAAACAGATAATTTAGCTCTGTCTTGCATCTAACTGTGTGCCACATACCTTTAAGTATCTATGCTACTACATTTTAATATTCTTTTCTGTAATGGTGGTGAGTCTGGAGCTCTGAAAGCCACAAGGAGTTTATCAAGATGTACAAGATGTGCTGTTCTATTATACATATTTATACAGCACCTGACCCTGTGATTTTTTTGAGGGGGAAAATTCAACACAGGGACATGGTGACAATCAATTTGAATGCAACGTATGAAATCTAAGATTCACACTCCTAGTTCAAAGCCTCTGTCAATCAAGTGTGTGCTTCCTTTTTAGGAAAGTAGAGGGTTCCAAAGCAAAAGTAAAAGCAAAGAAGAAGGAAAGGACCGGGGGGGGGGGGGGGGAGACGTATTAGTTAGGCAGTGGATAAATGTGGTCCAGGTAGTAATTTGGAGCCTGACATTAAAATACAAGTCATATTGGAGAACAAGAAAGGATTACATAAAAAAGGCAAATTTGCAGAATTTTAAAAAAAGGTTATTTAAAAATGAGGGAGGGGTAAAACAGCATATTTGAGGACTGAGCATGCTCAGTTGCTATGGGGTGCTGGTTGACTGGGATGGGGAAGGAATGGAAAACAGGGGGGAGTGGAGTGGAATGGAGTAACTTGCAAGATGGCATCACTGACTGGAATCCTGACCAGAAGTACTTCGCACTGCAATATTTTGTTGCAGGTGCCACCTGTTTGGGACTAAAATGAAACTTGTATTCAATGCAGCAGAGCTTATACGCAACAGTCAAACTCAATTACAGTTCTTCTGCTGCCAATTCATTGAAAATATGTTCTTGCTTTACAAATTAATTTCTCTCTCAGATTCCCCACACACCATTTTCCTTTCAATTAATTTCCCTCAAAAGATTCATTTCACCTCTCCCACCAAAGGAGAAAATGCAGCCATTTTTTGTACATGACCTCACTCATGCCAATGCACCATCAGAGATTAGTAATGGGCCAACCACCACCATCCACCTTGACTCTTCATTTTGCTCCACCATCACCCCGAGCTTTCCTACAGAATACTTTTTAAAATTTCCATCAAAAAAGCCAAGAAAAATCAAATGAGTGGATGATGACCTTCTTCCCTGCTAGTTAGATCTTTAGAGAACTTGCTCCAGAAAAATCAGTCCTTCATTAAAGCAGAAAAACTGTTTTTGGATATATCTACCAGCTGCCACAAGGGAGATTGCCCATGTCAAGCTTGCCACTTCAAAATTGTAGTTAAGCCATACGTCACTTTACTTAGGAGTAATATTTTATTGAGCAAAATATTACCACAGTCTGTCAATGTGCATCCCTTTATCCATCTTCTACCCCAGCTGAAGGTTATCGCTCCCTTACTTGTTTAAATATACTCTGAAATAATAGCTTTTCAATAGCTGTCTAATAATACCCACACCTTTTTCCCCTGAGCATGATGGGTTCAGCTTTGATATGAGACACAGGTTCATTTAACACAGAGTCAACAGCAGCTGCCTTTATGTAGTCATAAAACTCAGAGAGAGAGAGAGAGAGAGAGTAATATTACGCAGTCCCTTTTGTTGAGCTGAGCATATTTGGCATGTAATGTCCTCCCTTTTGGGAGTGACTGAGTAGGTAGCGTTCTATTTTGAGAGGGAAGGAATAGAAGAATTGAGATTAAAAGGTGGGACTGTTATTCCACTCTGTAGCTAGAAGGAATAGATTTGGTTAAGTAACTGAAGCAGCCTGTGTCAAAATGCATATTCAAAGCAGTCAACGTAGTTTCATTGCTGTCTCATTTGAACACACTTTGATCTTAAATTGTTTTCATCACTCAAACCTTCTGCAACGCCACCTGGCTTTCCTTTTTATCTTTATTTCCTGCTTTTATACACGTCCAATATTGCTGGAGCGTTGTCTGAAAGGTTTTGAGGCTTGCGCTGGGTGGGGCATTAAAATCATTTATGCATGGGAGATGGTAAAATCTTAAATAGATTAGCAATGGGTTCTAAAAAAATATTATATATATATATATATATATATATATATATATATATATATATATAATACACAAACCACATCCATACTTATACTGTAACCGTTCCCATTCCCTCCCTACACTTGGTCAATTACATCAAATCAGAGCATTTCATAGCAATGGGTTCTAATTAAAGATACCATTTAAAAATAAATATTGACATCACACACCGACAAGACCTGCAATGACTGGAAGAGTTGTGCCGCTGATTGAATCAGTTACCCGTGATTTGTCAGGAAATACCAGTGGGCCATGGAAGCTGCTTGGATTGGCTTCAGTATGAGGGATGTGCCTACTGGGGTCAGGGCTGGCATCAGCGGTAGGCTAGGTTGGGCACCTGCAACAGCCGGGAGAATTGTGCCACTGATGAAACCTGTTGGTCAAAGAAGGTTGAACAGAGGAGACCTTCTCAGATCCAGAGACAGGCTCTTGAGATTTCTTGAAGGTGGTATGTGGAAGTATCTCTCACCAGCTGTGGAGCACAGAATGGGAGAAAAGTCGTATCTGATTATCCTGCGTAACTGCTTTCACCTAGGCCCTTTCTACACCTAAGGGTTATCCCAGGAAAATGGAGGGATCGTCCCTGCCTGCTCCCGGGATCCCCTGTGTGGCATTTGGATGCACAGGAACAATCCTGGGATGATCCCGGGATATAAGGCTGGTGTAGACATGCCCTCAGTGTATTTCAGTCTCTTGGAGAACACAGGACAGCCAGTTGAAATATGGTCCTTCCACTGGGAACGACCTGAAAGAGCTCCCTCAGATGTGTTTCATTGCATGCTCATTATTGGGCACTCACGATTTTCGCGGGTCCCTCTCATGACGTTGTCTGCCTCCTGCACACCTCCTGCCCCTTCTAGCCTTCTTCGTGTGACAAAAAACACCCCAGCAAGTCTGACTTATTTTCAAAGACAGAAGTTGCCGGTAACAGGATCAAAACAGCCCACTGAATGGGCCACGTGCACATTGTTTACTTCCTTTTTCGAAAGAGGAAGTAATGAGGGACAAACACGCCAGTGGAGAAGCAATGGTAAGCAAACGCGATTTCCCCCTGTACGATGGCCCTGTAAAAGTCAAATCTGAAATTGATTGGATTTAAGCAATCTGCATGCCAGCATCTTTCAAATGTTTCCAAGAAAAGCTTTGGGGGTCGTTCTTATTCTTCGGGCCTTGCTAGACGAGGCCTTAGAGCGCTTTGAGGCCCAGTTTCCCTGCTGTGCGTCCAGATGACGCACAGGGGAATCCGGGGTCAAGCCGTGCTCAGACCTCCCTTAACGCGCCATAAGCGAAGTCGCTTATGGCGCGCCTTTTTCGCAGTCCCGGCCTGAGGCCGGGACTGCGGAACGTCTAGCAAGGTCCGTGGCTTTTTGCGGCTACTCGCTTACTCGCAAGTAGCCGGGAAAAGCCACGGACTGGGCACAGCGCTCATACGAGCACTGTGCCCATCGGGCCGGGGAGGACAAAGGGGGGGAAGGCCGGACCGGCAGGAGAGGGGGATGGCGGAGGGTGCACGGGATGGCGGAGGGCAACACAGGATGGCGGAGGGTGACACAGGATGACACGGGAGGGATACATGGGAGGGCTACACGGGAGGGCGGAGGGCGATACGAGATGGCGGAGGGCGACACGGGATGACACGGGAGGGCGACACGGGATGGCGACACGGGATGACACGGGATGGCGGAGGGCGACACAGGATGGTGGAGGGCGACACAGAGGATGGGGACAGGAAGGGAGGACAGGGAAAGAGTGGGCAGGAGGCATGGGAGGGGATCAGGAGCGGATGGGGGGGCTGAATTAAAAAAAACCCACCTACCTTCTCTGGAGTCTTCGGGGCGCACGTGGCCCCTTTAACAACAAAAAAAAGTGGCCGACGCTACAGAGCTTCCGCAGTCCCTGCGTGTCGGCCGTCTAGAAGGCGGGGCAGCGCGCGCTAAAGTTAGCGTGCCGTCGCCCCGCCTCCCTGCCGGCTTATCAGGCAGGGTCTAGCAAGGCCCTTCCTACCGAGAATTGAAATTGCAAGCCCTTTCCCAGCTGCTCTTCAGATTGAGGCAAAATTCACTGTTGCCATTTTTATTTGAAAGCTACGGAATTCCACAGTACATAGCACCTTTCCCTGCCAAAATAGCTCTGTTGGGCTCTTGCATCATCAGCGATATCAGTAGAACTCCCTGGGAATAGGCTTAGCTTGCTAAAATAGAAGTTTATTTTTAAGAACCCACTTTCCCTTTTCTCCCTCTCCTTTTACTCATAGGAAGGATGTCTAGGAAGGGAGGCTGGGAAAGAAAAGAAGAGAGAATGAAATATTTCAGTGAAGGGCTGAGATACATTTGACTTATTTGGTCAGCTTTCCTTCCAGCGCCTGCCTTTTTTCTAAACAGGGTAGTTTTAAAAACAAACAAAACACACATCCTAAGAATTTCAAATACAATTGTTTGCTACACAATCTTGAGTAAAACTGATCTACACTAGGCAAGCCCAGCACAGCATACAAGTTATCAGTGCCCTTTTGTGCTATATGACTGGGTGAAATCAGATTTCAGTACACCCCAGGCACCCTCAGACGAATTCCCATAAGGCTTAATAAAACCTTTTTTGCACCCCATCCATTTCCACCTAAGCATCACTATTATACCCAGACAGAGTACATGAACCCCTTGGAGCACTGCTTCCGATCACCTATGAACTTTTCCAAAAAGCTACCAAATAAGGCTTTTGAATTAGTGAAATGGCAACTTCCATTTACAGAATGATAACTTTGGCCTAATCTACACCAAGCAGAATATTGCACTATGAGAGTGGTATGAAAGCGGTATACAAAAGGCAGGCGCCACACTACTGCTTTATAGCGGTATTGGAGCGCACTGACAACTGTTGGGGCCCATGGACACAAACCATATACCACTTTCATATCGCTTTCATAGTGTTATATCCTGCTTGGTGTGGATGTGTCCTGGGCCCCAACAGTTGTCAGTGCACTTCAGTACCACTATAAAGCAGTAGTGTAGATCCTACAGTGTACTGTAGTACCGCTATAATGCAGTACTGTGGCTCCTGCCTTTTATATACCGCTTTCATACCACTTTCATAGTGGAATATCCTGCTTGGTGTAGATGAGCCCATGGTTTCAGAATAGGAAAATTCATGGGTTGTTGTTGTTGTTTTAAAAAAGCACACCAACAGCACTGGTGTCACTGGCTACTAATCACGATGGCTGCATGCTGCTGCCAGCATCAGAGGTGACATGCCTATGTACTGGGGAACATGGGTGGCAGGGTGGTGTTGCACTTGTGACCTGCTTGTGGGTTTCCTGTGGGCAGCTGGCTGGCCACTGTGTGAACAGAATGCTGGACTAGATAGACCTTTGGTCTGATCCTGCAGGGCTCCCCTTATGTTCATGTGTCCAGAGCCCGTCAAAAATATTTATTTCATGTATTTAAGTGCATTCCACTTTTCAAGCTGGTGGCTCCCTAAGCTGCTTAAAGTAATAATAAAAAAATAAAAATTAGAATGCAATCCAAACACAATTACAATTACATTCTCTTCTGTCAGTCAAAACAGTCCAGAACCATTGTGAGCTGACTTGCAGGTAATATAATATAGTATAGCGTAATGCTTTCCTGGGGAAGAAAAGGGGTGAGGGAGATTACATTCAGAAGGAAAAGGGGTGGGGGAGATTACATTCAGAAGAAAAGGGGTGGGGGAGATTACATTCAGAAGAAAAAGGGGTGGGGGACATTACATTCAGAAGGAAAAGGGGTGGGGAAGATTACATTGAGAAGAAAAGGGGTGGGGGAGATTACATTGAGAAGAAAAGGGGTGGGGGAGATTACATTCAGAAGGAAAAGGGGTGGGGGAGATTACATTCAGAAGGAAAAGGGGTGGGGGAGATTACATTCAGAAGAAAAGGGGTGGGGGAGATTACATTCAGAAGGAAAAGGGGTGGGGGAGATTACATTCAGAAGGAAAAGGGGTGGGGGACATTACATTCAGAAGGAAAAGGGGTGGGGAAGATTACATTGAGAAGAAAAGGGGTGGGGGAGATTACATTGAGAAGAAAAGGGGTGGGGGAGATTACATTCAGAAGGAAAAGGGGTGGGGGAGATTACATTCAGAAGGAAAAGGGGTGGGGGAGATTACATTCAGAAGAAAAGGGGTGGGGGAGATTACATTCAGAAGAAAAAGGGGTGGGGGACATTACATTCAGAAGGAAAAGGGGTGGGGAAGATTACATTGAGAAGAAAAGGGGTGGGGGAGATTACATTGAGAAGAAAAGGGGTGGGGGAGATTACATTCAGAAGGAAAAGGGGTGGGGGAGATTACATTCAGAAGGAAAAGGGGTGGGGGAGATTACATTCAGAAGGAAAAGGGGTGGGGGAGATTACATTCAGAAGGAAAAGGGGTGGGGGAGATTACATTCAGAAGGAAAAGGGGTGGGGGACATTACATTCAGAAGGAAAAGGGGTGGGGAAGATTACATTGAGAAGAAAAGGGGTGGGGGAGATTACATTGAGAAGAAAAGGGGTGGGGGAGATTACATTGAGAAGAAAAGGGGTGGGGGAGATTACATTCAGAAGAAAAGGGGTGGGGGAGATTACATTCAGAAGGAAAAGGGGTGGGGGAGATTACATTCAGAAGGAAAAGGGGTGGGGGAGATTACATTCAGAAGGAAAAGGGGTGGGGGAGATTACATTCAGAAGGAAAAGGGGTGGGGAAGATTACATTGAGAAGAAAAGGGGTGGGGGAGATTACATGGAGAAGAAAAGGGGTGGGGAGATTACATGGAGAAGAAAAGGGGTGGGGGAGATTACATGGAGAAGAAAAGGGGTGGGGGAGATTACATTCAGAAGGAAAAGGGGTGGGGGAGATTACATTCAGAAGGAAAAGGGGTGGGGGAGATTACATTCAGAAGAAAAAGGGGTGGGGGACATTACATTCAGAAGGAAAAGGGGTGGGGGAGATTACATTCAGAAGGAAAAGGGGTGGGGGAGATTACATTGAGAAGAAAAGGGGTGGGGGAGATTACATGGAGAAGAAAAGGGGTGGGGGAGATTACATTCAGAAGGAAAAGGGGTGGGGGACATTACATTCAGAAGGAAAAGGGGTGGGGGACATTACATTCAGAAGGAAAAGGGGTGGGGGAGATTACATTGAGAAGAAAAGGGGTGGGGGAGATTACATGGAGAAGAAAAGGGGTGGGGGAGATTACATTCAGAAGGAAAAGGGGTGGGGGAGATTACATTTTCTAAGAACTTTGGCATAATTTCATAACCAAACCTCCTCAGAATTTGTGGGCACTATATTTGCACACAAAAAAGATAATGTATATAGAGATCCTATCAACATCAAGATCCTATCAAGAGAGCTCCGGCTATTGGGCGGTATAGAAATGTAATAAATAAATAAATAAATAAACAAACATGACACAAGGTATAGATCTAGTCCAGCAGAGTGCTGCTTTCCCCCTTTTCATTTCCTTCTTCACCTCAAGAGGGCAACGGAGAATCCTTCTTGGGATTTGTGCACACTTCAAAAATATATATTCAGAAGTTCTGCTTCCTGATCCAACAGTTTAGAAGTATATTTATTTTCTAGTAAACAGTAACGTTAACAGATGCCTTGGTTCTTTAAAAAGAATTCCTAACCTTTTGGAGGCAATTTATAAAATTCATAAAGGCACAGATGTGGTAGCTTTCATTCATTTATGTAAGATATGAATATCCTAGCTCCATGTAGCAAAAGCACAACATCACGCTCAGGTGCCAGGCTGCCTGCCACAACGATCCATTTCCCAATACATCATCAGGATATGTAACCTTAATGAGGAGCTGCAATGCAATTAGAGCCATCTTCTGCTATGGGAAAAAAATGGTTTCGTCTGCTGAGATTGGCATGCTTTTATCACAAAAGGATTCCTGCTGCTTAATAATTAATCTATAAAAAGAGTGCCTCGGCTAGAGCTGAAGAAGAATTTACCATTAGATATTGAACCAAACGCTTCTATCTAACAAAAGTAGGGTGACCATATGAAAAGGAAGACAGGGCTTCTATATCTTTAACAGTTGTATTGGAAAGGGAATTTCAGCAGGTGTCATTGTTAAGCATGTAGCACCTGGTGAAATTCCCTCCCCATCACAACAGTTAAAGCTGCAGGAGCCCTGCCCTCTTTTGTATCTGGTCACTCTAGTATAGCTCCTGCTGTTTTAACTGTTGTAATGAAGCAGGAATTTCACCAGGTGCTGCATGCACCCAAATGACGCCTGCTGAATACAAGGTACAGGAGCCCAGTCCTCCTTTCCATATGGTCACCCTAAACAAAAGCATAGTTACCTTGTAAACATACCTAGATAATGGTGGAAGAGCTAGCCGGAGGAAGCATTCTGGAGAACTTGGAAGCTTGCTCACTTTTTTATGACAGCTTGCTTGGTTTTAGTAAAAGTATTGCCCTGCTGTGGATTTTGATTCACTGCCCACCCCAAACACACCCTTGCCATGGTCCAACACTGCTATCTCTGCTTTTTCTGTATGTAACCAATTGGGTAATATTTAGGACTGCTATTCTTTTAGGCAGCTTTCTCCAACCTGGTGCCCTCTAGCTGTTTTGGAATACAACTCCCATGAGCCCCAAGCAGGATGTCCAATGGTCAGGGATTATGCAAGTTGCAGCCAAACACTTCTAGAGGACACTAGGATGGGTGTGTGTGCTGTATTTAGGGCTGCCATCCTGTACCTGTTTACACATGCTGAAGCATGGATACCTGGGGTTGAGACCAGATTTATACTGGACCAACTGTGCTGATAGAAATGGACTTCCCCGACCAGCTAAAAAAAAACTATAAAGAGAGTCAGGAGACCCTGCTGAATGGGTGAGCTGTGGTGCATGGAGAGGTAGGATCCCACGAAACTGGTGGAGAGACCTTTCCACAAGTTGAGTCCTTCCTCTCCCACAAGGTCCCTTCCTCTTGCAGAAAGCTGATCCTGGATCCAACCTGTTCTGTTTATTTCATCCTGGCACCTGCTTTTCTTTTACCTTCAACATGGTTCAATCATGCTGGTTGGGGAAAATGGGAGCAGATTCCAACAATCTGGAGGGAGCAGGTTGAGGAAGGCTTACCTACTCTTCTCTTCCTTCTATTGTCCCACATTGTGGTTGCAAGGTCAAGCTTGAGTCAATTCATGCACATTATACATTGACTTTCTTTCTTTTCTTTTCTTCTCAATCCATGCAGTTAGTCCCAACAGTACTCATGATGAAGCAGTCATGAGAATTGGCTGCCATGAGAACAAATTACTGTTATGACTTGAGTAGGCTTTCCTTAGTGTGTGCTTAAAAACAAATCACCGATAGGTGTCAAGCCAAAGATTTGACTAAAATATTGACTTAATTAATGCAGGCCATCTTAAGCTTGCTAATTTTTAAAGTGGTAGTTCAAGTACATCTCTTCAAAAAAATATTTTTCTTTATTTCAAATGTCTGTGTACAGTGTCCTTTTCTTTTTATCATAGTTAAACTCTAATAATAGGGAGATCTTTAAGACCTAACAGAGAAATAGGTTATCTGCTTTAATGTGTTAAAAAAAAGTTTTAAAAAATTCTCTGTGAATAAAACTAAAATATTTATATCAGTTCAATTAAAAAATAGTCCAAATTGAGTGAATTCTAGGTGACACTGATTTTAATCTCAATGAGCTAATTAGTTTTTTTAATAATACATAAAAGTTACAGAAAAAATCAAAAAGTCCCAGTGGTTCTATATTCTTTTTGAAACCTTAATGAGATCCTATATTTGGACATACAAATCCATTTGTTGCTGCATTTCTCCACCACATATATTGGTCATTAAGCCTCCTTCCACCACCAGACACACACACACACACACACACTAATAGAACACTTAAGATGAGACTTGGATCCTAAAAATACCCACTGAAATTATTGAGATTTGAACATATAGTTTAGATTAAAGCACCAATTAAACAGAACAGAAGAAAAGCCATGCTGGATCAGATCAAAGGTCCTTCTAATCCAGAATTTTGTTCACATAGTGGCCAACCAGCTGTTGACCAGGAAAACTACAGGTAGAATATGAGTGCAATAACACCCTCCCACCCATGTTCCCCAGCAATTGGTATACATAGGCATACTGCCTGTGAAACTGAAGATAGCCATCAGGACTAGAAGCCATTGATAACCTTCTCCTCCAGGAATTCATCTACCCTTCTTTTAAAGGCATGCAAATTGGTGGCCATCACTACAACTTGTGGTCCTGAATTCCATAGTTTAACTATGCACCATGTGAAGGAATGCTTCCCTTTATCTGTCCTGAATCTCCCACTAATCATCTTCATGGAATAACCCCAGGTTCTTGTATTATGAGCGAGGGAGAAAAATGTTTCATTTGTGAACTGTTATATGATTGTGTTCTTTTTGTTGCTTTTATTTATTTATTTATTTATTTATTTATTTAAAAACTTTACTTTAAAATAAAATGAAATGTCATGGTAAAAACAAAACAAAACAGAGCCTTGGTTAAAACATAAAAACAAGCCATTTTTTTTTAAAAAAACCACCACTTTAACAAGACAGCAATAAAAAGAAACAAATGGTACCCAAGCAGGCAAAATCCCCTTCCATAATAAACCAGGTTACATACCAAAGTCTTGCCTGAATAAAAACAACTTTACCTGCAAGCAACAGGAGAACAAAGAGGGAGTCGACCTAGCCTCTGTTGGCAGGGAGGTCCAGAGACTGGAGTGGCCAGTGAGAAGGTCCTCTCTCATGTCCCCATCAAATGTTCCCCTGATAGTGGTGAGACCAAGAGAAGAGTCTCCCCTGAAAACCTGAAAACCCAGGCAGGCTCGTATGGGAGAATGTGATATTCCCTTGTGTGCATTTTGTGTGAATTCTTTCCTTGTGTGCATTTTTCAGCCTATACTTCCCATTGTTAACGTCAGACCTTTTCTGCATAAGGGTGTTAATCCACTTTATCTACTTTTGGTTTTGTCACAGAATTGAGATCTGAGCACTCCATGAAAAGCATTTCCTTTTCTGCTTTTCTGCTACATAACCTCTAGGTGGCACTGCGGTTAAGCAGAATAGTGCAATTACACAAGTGGGAAAGCATTTTCTTTTGCCTTTGCAAATAATATATTTTCCCTGCTCTAAAACAACTCGCTGAAAGTGCTGTTTAAAAACAGAAGCAAAACTGGAGGGTCACAACATCATTTAAAGAACCTATAAACAACCATAAGTGGGGAACGAGAAGCACACAATATATGCCTTATGTAGAAAAGCTCAGTTACTCTTTTTTGTGTGTGGAAAATGAAATTGCAAGTTCACTGCTTCTCCTCAGTTTGCTAGCAATAACTGCAGCTATTTATTAATTGCTATCTATTTTTTTCCATCTTTGTTGTGAGGACGAGAAAAACAGCCATTTTGGAAATCTGTATCAAAGAGGCATTTAAAGCATATCTATCAAAGAGCTTTTGTTAATTTTTAAACTGTGTTTTCTTTGTGGAGAGGTGATAAAGATTATCTCATTGATGGGAGGGGAATTATGTTTACTATGAGTGGGATGAATGGATCATGCATGAGAAAAAATGTGCTTCAAGAGACACAGCTGGATCAAGACATACTCCCAGAATGTGAACCTGGTCCTTCAGAGGGAGTACAACCCCATCTAAAATAGGTCGAGCACAATTCACCCTTGTTTTAGTAATGTACTCAAGTTTTATATCTCCTGGCTCAAATACAAATTTGAATAGTCCATAATGCCAAAATGACCTCAAAGGTTCTTCTCCAGTTTGGATTTTAATGCCTACACACACACACACACACACACACACTCCTGATAACATCAAGGGTTGTGATAGGGTCCAAATTGGGCTCAGGGGAAAAAAGGGGTTATTTTCTAAGGGCCTTCCTAGACGAGGCCTTAGCGTGCATTCTGACCTGGCTTCCCTGCTGTGCGTCCAGATGACGCACAGGGGAATCCGCAGACAGGCCGCGCTGAGGCCTGGTCTTACCCGCCATAAGCGAAGTTGCTTATGGCGCGCCTTTTCCCCAGCTCCGGCCTCAGGCCGGAGCTGGGGAACATCCAGGGACTTCCGCAGCTTTTCGCGGCTCCTCGCTTATTCGCGAGGAGCCACAAAAAGCCGCGGACCGCTGTGCCCATCGGCGGGGGGGTGAAGGATGGCAGGGTGGGTGGTAGGGTGGGTGGCACGGGGGGAGGGCGGGTGTGATCGCACCGCGCGGGCAATGCCTGGCATGGGGCGGCGCTTGCCCGGGCAATGCCGCCCCATGCCAGGCATTGCCCGCGCAGCGCAATCGCACCCGCCCTCCCCCTGTGCCACCCCCCCCGCCATCCTTCGCCCCCCCCCATAAAAAAAACCAAAAAAAACCCACTTACCTCTCCGGAGTCTTCGGGCCGCACCCGGCCCCTTTAAAATAAAATAAAAAATGGCGGACGCCGCAGGGACGCGACGTCCCTGCGCGTCGTGCGTGTGGTAGCCTGGGGGAGGCGCGCTAACTTCAGCGCGCCTCGGCCCCACCTCCCTGCCAGCGTAAACCAGCTCGTCTAGCAAGGCCCTAAGTTGTGAATAATATCTCAATGGTGTGTTGCTTTTCCTGAGCCTAGTTCAAAACCTGATTGGGCAAGTTTGCCCCATCACAACTTCTCTGTATGTCTATTCCATGGCACTGCTGTAATGTATAAAGAACCACACTGGAACCAAGTACCCAGCAAATATCTTCCCCTTGATCTGAAGAAACAGCGTTGGCCACTGGAATCTGCAGAAAGCACTTTTCATTTGTAGTTCCAATGCACTAGTCACTGGCAATATCTTAAGCAATGCTTGGTTTTCCTTTCTCCAGCTCAGTTTTCAATCTCTGGCGTTGGGTACTTCCAAAAGCATGTTTTCCATACAAAATAAAAAATAAAAATGGAGCTCTAACATTTGTTTATAAGCAACCCAAACAAATCTGTCTGGGTTTATGCCTTGCAATGAAGAATGGAGCAAAATAACTTTTTTGTTATTACTGTGATGCTGTTATTAGTGTGATGCAGCTCAGCTCCTTCCGCATGTTTATTAAGGTAGTTTTCATTTTAAGCAGAGCCCTCAGTCATTTCAATGGATTAACGTTGGGCTTTTCATAAAATATGTTATTGCATAATGCATATGTTTCCATCCAAAGGAGATGCAGGGAAGAGCTAATAATAAATTAACTAACCTTTCTCTGCATCGCTTTCGAGTATGAATGGTGCATTACAATCCTTTCTTTCTCAGTTTTAACATTGTTAATACCATGTAATTTCCTTTATTTTTCCTTTCCTGCTTTTTACCTCCCTCTTGTAACATTAGTCATCTTCCTTGCCATTCACAAAAAGGCAGCCATAAACACCAGCCCATTCTAAGTTCTCTCGTGGGCTCTGCATAGAGTTCATTTATGGTACAGGGATGGGCGATAGAATAAAGTATCAAACAAAGGCATACAAATATCTTCCCCTTGAACTGAAGGATAAATATGGGGATAGTGGGAACTGCAAAAAGTTATATATAACATCTGTTGCTCCGATACACACACACACTAGTCATTTGCAATCTCTTCAGAAATGCTCATTTCGCTTTCTCCCGCTGTTTTGAATCTCTGATTTGGCTATTTTGGTTTGTGTTACATTTGCAAACAGTTACTCACTTGTTTTCAACATCCAATAGCAGGTTGGGGAGGAACGACACACGGACCTGTCTTCATCTGCCCTCCCACCACTCACTAACAACTGCCCTCCCTTTGCAACAATTCGATATCATCAGTTGTCAGCAGCAGTATGGGAGTAGGCTATCCTTATTCCCATTTGACAGATAGAGCTCTGATGACTGAGGCCAGATCTACACCTTGTGTCAAATCATTTCGAATGTGGAATAAAAAGCAGGATATAACACTATGGAAGAGGTATATGGAATGCATTTTGTGCCCCAAGAGTTATCAGTGCACTGATACAAAGCAGTAATGTAGATCTAGCCTGAGAGAAAGTGACTTGCCCAAAGGGCCATCAAGAAAGTGATGGCTTATTTGGATTTGTAGGGAAAATCCAACAGTCTAGCCACTGGAGCAGACGGATCTTTTAGAAAGCTGTAGTAGTTATTCAAATATTTTAGTGTATGCAAGTCATATAGAGGATCATCAGACTGGGGGAGGGGGTTTGCATTTCCCTACCGTCACTTTGGCTTCCTGCTTCTGTCCCACAACAGGGATGAGCAGCTTCCTCTTCCTTCACATAAGGAGAAGAAAGAGGAAGCAAGCAGCGACCACATGGCCTGTTCAGTGGGCATTTTTTATGGCACAACATCTCCTGCACACAGCAGGAAATAGCGCCAATTAGCTTTACAGGCAGAAGAATCGGATCTTTGGGCTGGTATTTTGAAGTGGGGAAATGACAGAAGGTGCGGGAGATGCATGGAAGGACTGCAGCATCGTCAAAATGTCCTGCAAAGATCCTTGAGTGGCCTTGAGTAAATCAAGTTAAAATGCACACAGAAATGCATAGATAATGTTGACAATGTATTATATTACGTAAATTGCTTGCAAATAAAATGTAAATATTGAGCAAAAATGCATGTATTACGAGAAATGCTTATGAATTTTCTTGCAAACTTTTAAAATTTGCAAACTTTTAAAATTTCCAAAGTTTGGAAACAACTCTTTTCTCTGAACCAGCAATCATTTGGGGTTTCCCTGCTTTTGTGAAGCTTTTTTCCCATTCCAAAAAGAAATGCCTTCTCCTAAGGCCTAGTTACTGGCAGTAAGAGTTTTAAGCTAAAATATGCTGGTATTTCGTCTCCGCTCCTTTTGCTTTGGGCTTTGCCAACCACTCTGCCCCCAAGAGCTTCCCTGAAATGCAAGTCAGCCCATGGCTGACAAAGGTTCAACACTCCTGATCTAACCCCTACCCCACCGCAATGGTGCCCTCTAAAATAGGTCGCTTCACCCTGCTACAGGGCAGGGCCAGCCCTGAACCTCAATAAGAGCTCTGTTGAACTCCCAAGCTTGCATACTATGTTGAGAAATTTCAGTTTTTCTTAATTACCATTTAGTTGCTTTTGAAAGTAGGTAAAGTGAAGCATTTTGAATGCATAACTTGGGGGTCTTTATCCAAATGATCCATGCAAAAAACAACCACTACAAAATACATATGTTGTGATTTTGCTTTCATTTTGAAACCCAGTCCCAGTGTCACCATTTTCTGCTGTATATGGACTGCCAGCAAGGAGAATAATTATACACAATCGCAATGAACTGAAACACCATAATGTGTAGGAGGAGGAACGTCGTGGACTAAAAATGTGTTGAGTGTCATGTTTTCCTTGGCCAAGTGTACACCCAGCAATTTCAGTCATTTGCTTCTATGCCCTAAATGCTCTGTCCTAATTAGATTCTCCTTCTAGTAATTAGTTCTACTAAATAGAATATAGTCCTTGCTGTCTGGAAAGATTCCCCCACCCACCCAAATGCTCAGGGACATTTTACATATTAACTTGGAATGAGCTTCATGACTTTGAAGAATGGGGCTGGTTATACAGCTGAAATTGCACTTCCACATTGAGATGCTAGGGCAAAACTGAGTCAAACTTTCATCCTAGCAACCAAGACTTCAAACTCCCCTACGTTACTTAAGAAATGGCCTACTTTGATACAAAGTTAGCTCACTCGTCAGCTTCATTATTTCTCCCTGATGTTGTTTTATATCAGAGTTGTGCTGACTTCACTCTTGCATGGTCTAAAGGGTTGGGGTTTTTTAACCTTTAAGAGAATCTCCAGTGATCTCTGTGATCCCACAGAGATGCATTACATTTACCTAGCAATACAGTAGTATATGCAAGGAGACCTCTGAACAATTAAGGCATAACTAATCTGTGTTAAGTGAACCCATGCCTTTAGAAATGCCTTTCTCACCCAAGGAATGCTGAGTTCAGACCAAGGATGTCTCTACTTTAAGCAAAAACATATTTATCATGGCTTTCTGCTTTCAGGTTCTTTGCGGTATTAGGATGGGCTCCTTTAAATGGCAGACACCTGATTTGAATCAAGAGAGTGCCTCCCTCCCTCCCTGGCACACAGCAGGAAATGGTAGCAAGTTTCATCACAGCCAAAAGAATCGGATTTTCCAGGTCTTTTTTGTGAGGGAAAAACAAACAGAAGGAGCTCGCAGGAGGAGGACAGTGTCATGAAGAGGACCCACAAAAATCCATGAGTGGCCAGCAATGAGCATGCAATAAAACATTTGTCTGATGACACTCTATGGGTCTGCCAAAAATATTCATTTTTCCTTATGCCTTTCTTATTAAAAGTTTCATTCATTCCATTCCCCTTTTGTTAGAATTACATTTGTTGAACAATTCAGGAGCTGTTAACAGTTTTGGTTATTCCCATTAATTTTGACTTCACCACTCCTCTGCTGCCAGTGGCTTTGGCATTCTCCATTCCAACTGCATGACACTTCCAGGTATTCTACTACTCCCCAAGAATAAGAATAAAAACCAATGTGAAACCAAAGGATTTTCATTGGGAAAATATTCATTTCAATTTCCATGGACCAATGGAAATAGTCATCTTCCCCCTACCTCCAAGAATGCCCTCTGGAACGAAGGGCATTCTTCAGAGCGAAAATATAGGATCCAAGCCTCTGTACTCCAAATGTGTTGGACCACCACTCTTATCATCCCAACCAGCATGGTCAGTGGCCTGCAGGATGGGGATGATGTGATCCAACATACCTGGAGAGTGCCAGATTGGGGAAGGATGTCTTAGGGTTACGTCCATGTCCACCATATGAGACCACTTTGAATCACTCCTCGTGACAGTGGTATGGTAGCTCCTATAGGGATCGCTTAGTTTTCTCCATCACACTGCTGTTTATGGCAGCATGGAGAAAATCACCATGCTACTGCAAACTAATGGATCACCATTTGTGAAGGCTGCCATTTGGAGCAACTTCAATAGTGTCTAGGGTGACCCTATGAAAAGGAGGACAGGGCTCCTGTATCTTTAACAGTTGTATTGAAAAGGGAATTTCAGCAGGTGTCATTTGTATATATGGGGAACCTGGGGAAATTTCCTCTTCATCACAACAGGTGCCCTGCCTTCTTTTAAATCTGGTCACTCTAAGGCCAGATCTACACTACTGCCTTAAAGTGCTTTATAACAGTTTTGACAACTGTATATGGAGTGTGTCCTAGGCCCCAACAGTTGTCAAAACTGTTATAAAGCACTTGCATTTTCTTCCCCTCCTTATTGTTTTACCATGATTTAATTAGAATGTAAGCCTAAGCGTCAGGGTCTTGATATTTACTGTTTTACTGTTTTACTCTGTACAGCACCATGTACATTGATGGTGCTATATAAATAAATAATAATAAATAAATAAATAATATAGCTCCTGCAGCTGTAACTGTTGTGATGAAGAGGGAATTTCACCAGGTTCTCCATATATACAAATGACACCTGCTGAAATCCCCTTTTCTATGCAACTGTTAAAGATACAGGAGCCCTGTCCTCCTTTTCATATGGTCACCCTATTAGTGTCCAAATGGAGGGGGTCCTAAAAATGTGGTCCAGGGTTCAGCTGAGTTCTCTTAAAGTGGGGCGGACAAATTCAGTGGGTTGTGGGACTGCATTAGCCCCTCTGGAACCCACAACATGCCACCATCCCCTCCCCAGCCAACAGATATAGCTGTGTGATCAGATTCCCAACAATTCTGGTAGAAAACAATGTGTGCTCCCTGCGTGCCCCATTTCCCGACAGAATCACCGTTTATGCAGAGAAACGGAGTGGGCGAGGAGCATGTGGCCTGTTTATCTACAGAACGCCCCTTTCCCCTGCAGTCTGCTAAACAGCTGGGGGGACATTCTGCTCCTGGGAAAGAAGGCACGGCAGGTGTGGCACAGAACCCACAAGGGATGTAAAAGCTCTTGCCGAGGGCCACAGGTTGTCCACCCCTGCCTTGAAAGAGAGGGACCCATCTCGTTTCGAAAGTAAAAACTAAGAAAGGAAAATACATAAAGATAGGCATGAATTCTACAGAGTCTCAAACTAGAACAGTTTACATTCATACTGACATGAACGTGCGCTTTAGCTTTAGACCCCATTTAAATGTGCAGCTGGTTCATAATGCCTATATTTATGTAGGCATTATGTTGAGGCATATTAAACTTATTTATTTTGAATCAGATCAAATAAAATCCTTTGATCTGAATTTTTTTACCAACCCCTGGGATAAAATCATTTAGTTTGTTTTGATTTCTCTCCATGATATATTTTATAAATATCTATATTTACCATTTCTAGCATAGTAGAGCACAGTGGAGATATGAAAGCAACACTTAATTACTGGTAGATGAGCTGCATTTCAATCAGAAGCCGGCCACAATGACTTGGCAAGAAACATCTGTGTGTACCCAAACACACCCAACACAGCAGAGACTTCTAGACGCAGACGTTCTTATCCTTTAAGCCAACACAAATGGAAAATTTAGGAGAGAAGGGCATTTTAAAAAAAAAAGAAAAAAAAAGAGAGAGATAAAATATTTAACACTGTTATTAGAGCTCCTTTTCTATAGCCATGAGATGTGGGCTATGAAATGTTTTCATATTTTTCAGCTTGACATGTTATTTCTGGGTGCATCAGATCTGCCAAGTTGCATTTCATGGTGTTTAGAAGAAGCCCTTTAAAGCTGATAGACAAAGACATACTAAAAAAAAAAACATACTAAAACAAATAATATAAAAATGTTTGGAGTGGTAAAAACAGTTAAAATCCAGTTCAGAAAATTTAAATAAATTAAAACAAGAACAACAAAAATAAGTTGTAGAGCTCAATACACAATGATTTCCTACAAAGAGATTCTTCACCCCTTGAGACGAGCCTTCCTGCCACAGTATATGTGTAGGGACCACTTGTACTGAAGAAGACACCAGGCGTGTGTAGCCTCCTGTACGACTTAGTGCTGCACTTGGTGCAGCTCCTTCTCCACAAACAGTCTCTGCTCAGAGGATATTTGTGGAGAAGGAGCTGCAGCAGTTGGACCCTGAGCCTGCGTGTTCGTTCCTGTGCCTGCCCACCACCAGGTACTTAAGGCGGGGCTGCCAGCAACTGTTGGGGAAGATAGAAAAGGGCACGCACTTAAGGGTCCCTCGATTCTAAGCCATGAATGAGCAACCTGTGGCCCTCAGTCTAATTTCCAAAGCCCTCTGGAAGTGATCAGGAAAGACCTGTGGCAAGAGCAATCTGTCCCTTGCCTGACAGGCCACTGTGTGGGGAGGAAGCGGGTAGAGAAGGGAGAAGAAGTGACCAAAAGAGAGAGAAAAAGTACTGCGGGCAAAAGAGGGAGAGCAAAAGGTAAGCCCGCCCACTTTTGGCTCTGCCCCGCCCAGCATTGACTTTGGCACCACCCCCTGCCACAATGTGACCTGCAGCAGCTTCCCCTTGAGGGAATGTAGCTCTCCACAGGGGGTGGAGAGGAGAAAGGTCCCCATCCCTGTTTTAACCTAAGATATTAGCCATGTCTAGACAGGATGATATCCCAGGGATCAGCCCAGGATCAGCCCTGGGCGTCCACATGACGCACAGGGGATCCCGGGAGCAGATCTCCTTTTCCCCAAATCTCCTTTTCCCCAGGATATTGCCCCACTCTTTAATCCCGACTTTTCCCACGGTCATGAGTAACCGCAAGGAACTGGGAACCAGGAACGAGGTGCAGAGCTCCTCAGGAGCTCTGTGCCCATTGGGGGGGGGAGCGGGAGGTGTTTTTTTAAAAAAACCCACACCCTTACCTTTGTCGCTCGAGCGCTCTTGTGTTCTTTTCCGATTAAAAAAAACCAAAATGGTGGGCGCGACTTCCTCTTCCTCCCAGGACATCACGCGCCATGTGTAGACACAGGGCGATGATCCCAGAAGTAGGTAAGTCTGGGATTGCCCCCTCTCCAGCCCTCTGCACCCATAGGTGTAGTCATGGCCATTATCTTAGAGAATTATCCACCTCAGAGGTGTTCAACCTTAGGCCCAACGGGCCAAATCTGTCCCTCCTGGGGTCCCAAGCAGGGCCACACACCCTTCCTGAAGCCCCACCCTCTTTCCCCCACCCACCCACTGACCATTTGGTGCTTGCCCAGATTTTGCACATTTTCCCCTATTCTAAATGGTTGAAATGCCTGTCCTAAGGTTTTGTTACTAGCAGTAAGAGCTTTAAGCTAAAACAAGCTGGGGTGTGGGTATGGGTGTGCTGTGGTATTTTTGCCTTCGGCCCCCTACCTTTTGCCCCACCTCCCGAGCGCTTCTCCAAAGTTCAGTTCAGCCCTTTCACTGAAAGAAGTTCAATACCCCTGATCTACATAGAGGTTTTCCTCTGCCAGCCTCATTGGAATGGATGGAAGCTGCACTAGAGCGGGTCATAGAATATCAGGAGGTCTTCTTGGGCAAACTTCTTTAGAAGGAATGATAGCTGCGAAAGAGCAGGGCACAATCTACTGAAGACGTTGCTTTGTGCAGTGTCCATTTCTTTCAAGGGGATTTGCACAAGAGCACAGTCGGATCCAGTGTAATGCTCTCGCCCTGCTCCCATGAATTTTACTCTGGATTCCAGGTAGAATTTTCCCTGGTCTTGAACAACCCCTGCTCATTTCAATCAGGCTTGTGCAAGAGCATGTCCAAACCACACAAGAGCACTACCATGGAAACTACCACAGTCTTGTGGTACTTCCATTGGTTTGCAAAACATGCAATCACACTCTGTTTGAAGCCCCAAAACCGAGTGTGAGCACAGGCCCGTTGAAAATGTTCACAAAGTGCTGGACATGCACTCATGTTTGATTTGCGCAACTTTATTTGCGCAACAGTTGTATTGAAAAGGGAATTTCAGCAGGTGTCATTTGTATATATGGAGAACCTGGTGAAATTCCCTCTTCATCACAACAGTTAAAGCTGCAGGTGCCCTGCCCTCTTTTAAATCTAGAGGGAATCTACACGTCGTTGTGAGGGCGCTTACATGCGCCCCCAGTGCGCCCCCACAACGACTGTGTAGACCGAGAAAGAAGAGATAGAGGAAGAGGCAGAGGAGGAGGCGGCTGGGGAACCGGCCGCGTCCTTGCCGCCGCCTCCCCGTCGGCCTCCTGCTGCCGGGCTAAGAGCCACCCAGGTCGGAGAGCTCGGCGGAAGCATGTAAGCGCCCTCACAACGACGTGTAGATTCCTTCCTGGTCACTCTAGTATAGCTCCTGCAGCTTTAAGATGAAGAGGGAATTTCACCAGGTCACCCTACCCAATGGCCCCTCAAAATCCTGGAGCCAGCACTGTTTCTGAATGTGTATTGCAGGGCAGGGGAATAAGGGGAGATTTTGTGGATGCCCTTTCTAGGAGCAGCCCATGGCACTTTCATATGGCCAGAGCAGGGAAGCTATTCCGAAGGTTTCCAAATGCTCAGGCAGGAAGCACACTCTTACACCCTCAGGCACCCACAGCAATATCTGCAACTCCGAAATGGTGCTTTCTATAATAAAAGAAAAGCTTACTTTCGTCCTGGATTTTACAGGTACATTTCCAGCACAAGAGTGTAAAAATAGCTTTCGTGTATAAATTATGCATGGCAGCCAGCTATAAATTACACACTCATTAAAAGAGCTCCCTATGTAATATGAATGCGTCTGTAACAGGGCAAGGCTCTGTTATAATTTATGTGGACTGCTTTTATCAATGTTCATACCTTAGGGATGAAATGGACAGATAAACCTTTCCCAATGAACTAACTTTATTTAGTAATGTCAAAGTCAAGTTATCATCCAGTTCTTTTCCTGAAATGCCAAGTCTGTCTCTCTTCCTCTCCCAGTGCATATCTTTTCCCTTGCTCTCTCTTGCTCGCTGTCGCTCCCTCTAAGATCGTTTTTTTGATACCAAGCTAATGACAAGTCTACATCCACCAGATAAGTGTTAACAAACAAACAAAACACAGGAAAATCAATATTGTGACTAATTAACTGTAGACACATCCATCCATCCCTAGATTATGGTCTGCTGGCCTTATCTCAATTTTCAAAACAAGAACAACAACAAAAAAACACACAAAAAACAAAACAAGCAGAACATCCCACACAACAAAATTAATCTGACCAAAAATCAATAGAAAGCGGTATTATCTTTCTGTTGAAAAGGAAAAGCAATACGTTCCAAGCTGATAAAGGTGGCTGTTTCTACAGTGACGTTACTTTAATTTGTGGAGTTCATTGCTCCAAGACATCGCCAAGGTCAAGAATGGCTACAGTTGTATGAGCAACTAGCTATGCAAGGAAATAGTTCCGGTGATGGGAATAGCAGAATTACCCTGGTCCAGTCGCCAAGTTAATAGCCGTGAGAATTCAAGGCATACATGCTAATCAGTGTGGAAGCATAACAGATAGTTCTACCGGTTTATGCTCAGCTACATTCCCAAGGGATCTAAAACCAGTATTTAGACTTTCTTGCCCAAATCCAGCAAGCCAGTCCACCAGCAGATGTAATGGAGGTGCTCACACACCTCTGAATACTGCTAGAACTGTCAGGCTACAGAATATAGGCTCATGAGCCACAGATACAAATCAGGGCCAATGCAAGGCATTTTTCAACCTGATGTATAGAAAATATCCCACCCCCTGCTCCCGCCAGCACCTCAGAAGGTGCATAATACGCAAATCAGTCAAGTTATTTTGGCACATGAAGCAGAAAATCTCAAAAATGCTCTCCACCCACAGTAAAAACAAACAAACATTAAGTAACACTTTGCTGCCCTTTCACGACAATCTAAATGAACTGCCAGAGGCAGTCATGACTCAGTACCTAATAGTCGGGCTGGCCCTAGGAGCCAGCCCAAGTGATACATGTTTATGTTCCATTTCATTGGGACCTTTGTGGTGTATCATCACTCACTTCTCAACTCACTTCTCAACTCTCACATCCCATTCCCTACAATACTCAGGACTGACCCAAGATATTTTGCTGCCTGAGGCAAAGGGCAAGATGGATGGTGCCCCTTCCCCATTCCATGTACAGAAGCTTCCTGGACTGAAATTGGACCGTACTTCAACACTGGCAATGGCATCACATCTGCCACATCTGAGGCAGCAGGCTAGGTGAGGGGTCCCTAGTATAGTTTGTGTGGTATATTCAGCTCTGCCCTCTAAGAGGAGGAAACAGAGGCTGCCCCTGCTGCCCTGAGGTAGTTGATTCACAGTGCCCAATGATAGGGCCAGCCCTGACAACCCTCCAGGCACACTGGTCCTGAGCAGCAAGTTATACCCAGGTCCCATCCAGAGTATTTGAATTCACCTACTGTTAGATTAACCTGATGCATTCATTTATGTTGGGGAGGGCAGCATGAGGCCAGCAGGCTGCATGCACACATCCTTCTGTACGGCCCCCACTGCCCCCTGCTGCTGAACTTGCCATGGCAGCAACAGCAGCAAAACAAATTGGTGGTTGCCATGGTGCGACGGCAAAAAAAGAGGGCCCATTTCACTTCAAAACAAAGCTAAATTGGGCCCCTTTTTACCACTGCCGTGCTGCCAAATTTCAACAGCATACCACCCATTGTTTTCCTTATGCTGCCCATCATGCTGCCAAAGTTCAGCGTCGAATTTGGCAGCGCAAGAGTGGAGGGCAGAATCTGGCTGCTGGTGGGGAGAAATTGGCACCTGCAAATCCCGCCCCCCTCCACGTTACACAGTTAGGGTGCAATCCTATGCATCTCCCTCGACAGGGAGAAAAAGTCCTGCAACTCCCAGCATTCCATGGCTGTGGAATACTGGGAGTTGTAGGACTTTTTTCCTCCCTAAACATGCATAGGATGGTGCCCTTAGACTCTCAGCTAAATGGCCTCTCCCTCTCTTTAAATGGTAATGGAAATACGGTAAATTAGCCCTTGTGCACTTAGGAGTCTTTTTGCTCCTTCTCACAAGTGGGGTGCTGGAATCCTGCCTCAAAGTCCCTACCCTGACTGGCTGCATTACAGATCAGAACTCCTCTACCATTAAACAGTGTAGAAGAAGACGACATTTTGACAGAGCCTTTTCCCAGCTGTTCTCACCTCCTGCCACATTATGACACAGAAAGGTTCTCCTCCAGAAACATCCCTTTGCTGCACAACTACTAAAGGTACAGAAACTCTAGGTCACCCAGGCCTCAGCCGACTGCACCTTCTTCTTTCAATGACCTATTTCAGTGTGCCTCATTTGGTCGGCGGATCTTGGAGCAAAACTCACACTTGTGTTGTCCGCAGTCTTTGAAAGCGCTAATAATTCTGTAGCATAGCACACTGTCGTCGTCCCCCCCATTGCCCCCATCTCAAGAACTGACCTTCGAACTATAACATGTCGCTTTCAATGCCTCTTCTTGATGGCTTGTTTCAGAGACTCAGAGGGGAAATGCATATATCTGCCTTTGTCCTAATTAAGTTCTACAGTACATTTTATTCAAACCAACTCTCCAAGGGAAGACTGGGGATTTCTATTCCTACCGTAATTGCCCTTAACACTTCTTTTAATTGGAGGCAGCAATGTCTTTTTATTTCCTACATATTTAGAAATCAGGATGTCCTCTCTAAAGCTGGAAACAAGGCATGCTAGTAGCAAACTAACATTGTCTGGACTGTGTGAAACATGCATCATCTGTTTTAGAAATAAATAGGGGGCGGGAGCAGGGTTGCATGGAATTTCTATCGAAAACAACGGGAGAAAATGTTTCTGCTCCATGGAAAATGATTTACATTCGGACATATTTTTCCTAGAGGTGAAAGGGAGCGTAGGGTGGCCCCTTATGCATATCCAAAAAAGAGGACACACACCATCAAAAAAATGAAGATTTACATAAAATTTGCACAGGCTAATTGATATGTATAGATGCAAATCTAGAAAGAATTACTGTAACCTGAATAGAAATACAATATATCTCACCAATGGGGAAGATTTTGAAGAGTGACAGGTGTGTCTGCCTGCTCAGTCTGCTCTCCAGGAGCTTACTGTTGATAAGCAGCAACATGGCCCCTGCTCTGCTGGTTTTTTAACTCTATACCCAGTGGAAGCTGGTGGATCTGAGGTCAGTGGGGCAGGGAAACTGCTCTGGGTTTTGGTCCGAACCAGTCAGAACTCTAAAGGAGCTCTCCAAGCTTGGATAGGTCCTTAAGAGTACTGACTGAAACTCAGAGTGGATTCACTGCCCCACTGACCTCAGAGCCACCAGCCTCTACTGCCTATATCAAGAATCGTGTCAAGAATTATTTATTTATTTATTTATTTATTTATCATACTTATACCCCGCTCCTCAGCCAAAAAAGGCTCTCGGAGCGGCTTACACTTAGCAAAAAAGACAGTCCCTGCCCTCAGGCTTACAATCTAAGAATTGGACTAGGCAACTCTTCAAATACAGGATGCCTTCGAATAGAGAGCTGATCTCTATAAAATAGGACACATGGCCATGCTAGCAGAGTGTCTGCTACCTTAAAAATGTTTCAAACATTTCACTTTGTCCATAGCTAGACCTAAGGTTTATCCCTGGATCGTCCAGGGGTCAAACCTGTTCATCTAGATGACACACAGGGGATCCAGTGCTTAGGCAGGGGCGAACCCTGGATGATCCCAGGATAAACCTTAGGTCTAGCTGTGGCCTTTGTCATCCTTACCTTTTCTATCACCAGACTGGGGGGGTGGGGGAAAACCTCTTAATTCCCTGAATCGTTTTAATTCTTTTTCAACTGATTTATTCACCTTTTCACTTAGCAGCCAAAACAGCAGGGAAACCAAGGATTTAAACAAACCATAATGGGTGTAGGAATATTTCTGGGCAGGGGGTGCTTTATGTGAAATAATAATAATAATAATAATAATAATAATAATAATAATAATAATAATAATAATGTGGTCTGTTTCTATGAAGTTTAGGGCTGAGTCTTAAACACTAAGTAGCATATCTGTTTGTCTGTTCTTTGGCCCATAACCTATATAACTAGGTCTATGATTCTAAGAGTCCCTAAGTGCAAGTACAGCTGAAATCAATAGGACTTTAAGCATGGTGGCGTGGCCATGTGTCCTCTTTTACAGAGGACAGTCCTCTTATGGAAAGGCTGTCTGCCTTCTGAAGTGGGGGGAAATGGATACAATTTCGATTAAACCTTGAAGGAGAATGGAAACTTTAAATATATGTGTGTATAGAAACTTAATCACATTTAGATTTTCTATTAACCTCATATTGATCTAGCATACTAATCAAACAGTAAGCATGCAACCATTAGTATAGGTTTAAAGGCCCATCAAAAAGCCTAATAGCACAGCTCTAGCATAAGTCTGACCAGAAAGCCAAAGCTAGCATAAGATGGCATAGAAAGGTTATAAGAAGAGGAACCAGAAAGGAACAAGAACTAAACATTTGCTGATATAGCAGTTAGAAAATAGATACAAAGGAGACAGGCAGGCAGTGTTGTGGCCTAGAGGCTTAAAGATGATTACTGAAATGTTGAGACAAACAAATGACAAAGGCAGGAAGCATGGATAGAAAGGGATAGGCCAGAATATGATAGTTGCAGAAGCCAATCAGATTCAGGGCACACCTTTACCAAGTCTGATACATTGAAGGAGGTATTTAAGAGAAGCAACACTGTGCCAAGACATTTTGCTCCCTGAGGCACAAAACGAGATGGTGCCCCCTTCCATTCCATGTACAATTGAGTCTTTCTTCAACATCGGAATTGGCTCAGCATCATCTGAAGGCAGCAGATACAGGGCAAGCTGTGTGGCACACAGCTCTCTCCTCCAAGACCCTATTGCTGCCTGCCAGAATCTGCTGCCTGAGGCAACTACCTCACTCTACCTAATGATAGGGCCAGCCCTGAAGGGAAGGCGAAATATTAAGAGATGAACTCCTAGTACAGGGTTCATCTCTACTAACAGAAGGCTGTAATGGATCTTCTTTTTGCCTCTTGTTCTGAACTTTCAAGATAGTGGACAGAAAACCAAGAACCAGAGTTTCTCCTGTCGGACAAGGTTTGTAGGGATTCTTCTAAATAAAGTGTCCTTGACTGTGATTTTTTTTTTTAATTCCCATAATCAATTTTTTTCTTCATTTTTTCATTTTTTTCAATTTTTCATGGGGAAAACAAAAAAGGCTATGGAAAAAATACCGGGGTGGGGGGACACTGTTTTTCCCCAATTTTTTCCTGGTTTTTTCCAGGCCTTCACATCTCTAAGAGGGATCCAGGAAATTAAAGGCTGGTTAGCTTAACATCTGTTCCAGGTAAGTTCGTTGAAAGCATTATTAAAAACAAATTTAGGACAAGCCCTGCTGAAAAAGAATCAACACAGCTCCCACAATGGTAATTCCTGTCTCACTAATCTTTTAGAGTTCTTTGAGAATGTCAATAAACATGTAGACAGGAGACATCCAGTAGACATTGTTTACTTTGTCAAAACCCAAAACCCTTTTGGGTTTTGACAAAAATTCCTCATCGAAGAGACTCCTGAGCAAATTTAGCAGTCATGGAATAAGAGGAGAGATCCTCTTATGGATCACTAACTGGCAAAAGAACAGAAAGCAAAGAGTAGGAATAAATGGTAAATTCTCTCAATGGAGGGAAGTATTTATTTATTTATTTATTTTATTACATTTCTATACCGCCCAATAGCCGGACCCCTCTCTTAGTGGGGTCCTACAGGGATCTGTATTGGGACCAATGCATTTCAACTTGTTCATAAATGATCTGGAATTAGGAGTGAGCAGTGAGGTGGGCAAGTTTGGCAACGACACCAAATTAATTAGGGTGGTTAAAACAAAAAAGGATTGTGAGACACTCCAAAAGGATTTCTCCAAACTGGGAGAATGGACATTCATGGCAAATGCAGTTCAATTGAAGCAAGTGTAAAGTGATGCATGTTTGGGCAAAACATCCAAACTTCAAGTATAACCTGATGGGATCTGAGCTAGCTGTGACCTACCAAAAAAAGACATCTTGGGGTTGTGGTGGACACCTTGATGAAAATGTCAGCCCAATGTGCAGCTGCTGTAAAAAGAGAGAGAGAGGGGGGGGGGGGAAGGAAGGAAGGAAGGAAGGAAGGAAGGAAGGAAGGAAGGAAGGAAGGAAAGAAAGAAAGAAAGAAAGAAAGAAAGAAAGAAAGAAAGAAAGAAAGAAAGAAGGGAAAGAGGAAAACTCCATGCTAGGCATAGTTAGAAAATGAACTGAGAATAAAATTACCAATCTCAAACTGCCTTTATACAAATCTATGGTGTGACCACAGTTGGAATACTGTGTACAGTTCTGGTCACCATACCTAAAAAAAAAATCCTGAAAAAGGTGCAGAAAAGATAACTAAAATAATCAAGTGGTTGGAGCATTTCCCTATGAGGGAAGGTTACAACAGCTGGGATTGTTTAGATTTGTGGGGGGGAGAGAGAAGGGTAAGGGGAGACATGATAGAGGTGCACAGAATTATGCATGGTGTGGAGAACGTGAATAGGGTGACATTTTACTAGAACCCGGGGTCATCCCGTGAACCTGATTGTTGGGAGATTTGGATAAAAGGAAGCGCTTCTTCACACAGTGCAAAGTTAAACTATGGAATTCACTACCACAAGGTGTAGGGATGGCCATCAATTTGGATGGCTTTCAAGGGAGGTGGGATGAATTCCTGGAGGAGAAGGCTATCAATGACTACTAGTTCTGATGGCTATGTGCTCCCTCCAGTATAAGAGGCAGTATGCCTATATATACCAGTTGATGGGGAACATGGGTGGGATGGTGCTGTTGCACTCATGTCATGCTTGTGGGTTTCCGATCAACAGCTGGTTGGCCACTGTGTGAAGAGAATGCCGAACTAGATGGAGCCTTGGTGTGATCCAGCAAGACTCTTCTTGTGTTCATATAGGTATCCATGGGCACCATGTTGGGTAGCCCAGAGTTAGACTTTAAGGTGCCACAAGACTCTGTTGTTTTCCATTCCTTACTAGTTACCAAAACATACATTATTGAATTATTTAGAGAAGCTGCCACCTCTTTCACTCGCTTGATCCTATTTCAATCTATTAGGGAAAAAGTGAACGTTTCCGCTTGCCTCCGAACTTGTAAGAATTGAAATGCACTGCAGCGATCCGTGAAGCTACTGTACTTAGAGAATAAAGCTCATTTAAATGCAGTGCAACTAGTGCTTATTTTTCATCTAATAGGAAAACCATCGCTCACGAGCAATGATGCAGGGGGAGGGGGGAGCTTGCATTAGATTTGAAGCAGACAGAAAAGCCGAAATGCCTCGTGGTTTTTATTCACCCCCCACTTAGTGATCAAGGCCAAATGCTTCCTGGGAGTAAGGGGCTTCCAGCCTTTTATACACGATTATTTATTTAAAAGATGTTAAATCCACATTTCAGAGCACGCTAGCCTCCCAAGGCAGTTTACGAGGTGAGAAAATACAATTACAATTACTATTTACCTTCATCATCATCACTCTAGATCTGAGATTTGTCTCAAGAATTTTGTTAAAATTCTTAAATATTCACACTGCTGGGTTTGGCAGAGGGGAGCTTCTTAAAATAGGGCAGGAAGAAAAAAAAAGCACTTTCCAATGGTTTGGAAATAAAATAAAAAATAAAATCAAGGGGAATTAATTATTTTCATTGTTCAAGTAAAAAGACAATGACGATGACGATGATGATGATCATGATGATGATAATAAATTTATTTCTTACCTGCCTCTCCATCTTGATCAAGGCGGGGAATAACAGTAAGTATAAAATACATAAAATATTGATTAAAAACATAGTATATATTGTTAAAACTTACTAAGAAACATACTAAAAACATACTATCATACAATGATAATATAATTTAACATATTCACCTGTGTGTCCTGGGTTTGAACCTGAAAGAAAGGCAGCTAACCTAAGCACAAAAGTAAGCAGTTGCCAGAGTTTTGTTTTGTTTTTAATTTTGATTTTACTCTAAATGAATGATGAATTATTATGGACTGGACCAGCCAGGGTTCTGAAAGGTTGGGCCTCCAGTGAAATGGGAGAATTGAGAGCATAGGTTTTGGGGGGGGGGTTCCCTGGCATTATCTAGGTGGCGTGGGTGGGCTTGGCTTTGGCGGAACGGGAAAGAGAATCATTTGTCAGCAACGCTATTAGGCCAGTTGGCTTGGCTGGAGGTCCTTGCTGGGGTTTGGAGGTTACTTAAGGCTTGGAATGTGTTTGCGAGGAAAGGCGGTGGGGGATTGGGTGGCAGGACAGTGAGAGACAGTGACATCAGTTGAGGGAGGCAACAGAGACACCTGCATGCTGTGTCGCCTTGCAGTCCACCTACCTAATCATGATGGCTTCCCTGCAGGTGGTTTTGATGGATGGAGAAGGTCATGTCATCTGAACCAAGTCCATTTTAAAGATAAAGAACTCTAAGGCCTCAGCTAGACCTACAGGTCTAGCGCGACGGAAGGGTGAGGATCTCGCAATATTTTTATCGCGAGATCTCCCCCTCTGTTTACACGCGGCACGTGACAGCCTCGGACGAAGAGGGCCCACCATGGGTTTTTTTAAAAAAGAAACAGAAGGAGTGCACAAGCGCTCGTGCGCTCAAAGGTACATTTTAAAAATATATATATTAATATCCCCGCTCCCCCTCCCACCCCCAATGGGCACAGAGCTCCTGAGGAGCTCTGCGCCCCGTGCATGGTTCCCAGCTCCTCACGAGTAACCACGAGGAGCCGGGACAAACTTTGACGTCCGCCAACACGTTCAGGAGTCTCAAGATCATCCCGAGACCATGGAAAAAATGGGCTGAAAGGGTAGGGCCATATCCTGGAGAGAGAGAGGGATTATCCCTCCCTGCTCCCAGGATCACCTGTCTGTCATGTGGACGCACAGGGACAATCCCAGGATTCGCCCCAGGACATCAATAAATATCGCCCAAGGAGATATTATAAGAAAGGAGAGCAGGGGCCTTGATGTTATCCATCGACAGCACCTGGATAACAGACTGAGCAGCCACACAGATCATCTGGTCACAGGCTTTCCCAGTTGGTGAGATGTATTGTATTTCTCTTTAAACTATAACAATTCTTTCTTGATTGAAATCACTCTATGTAAATTGGCAGAAGTAAATTCTATGGAAACCGTTGTTTTCATTTGTCTCCTTTGATTAATTGATTGATTTTGATGAAATATAAGTGGCCACCATAACTGCACAAATAATAAATATATAAATTGCTTTATATGTCAGCCAGAGAAGGCTCCAGGTTTTAGCTTATGAGGTCACTGGTTCAGTTTCACTTACTAGCCTGGTCACGATATTAACACATTGACATGAACACATTGATTTCCCAATGGAGCAGCTGTACAATTGCTGCTGGTATTGAAACTCTTCTTGCAATCAAAATGAGTCAGTTGCATTTATGAGAAATGGCCACACACACCCACACACCCCAGAATCACTTCGAGGGGCTAATTCTGAGGGAGACGTGTTTGTGGGAACAGATTCACCATGCGAATGCCAGTCGGATATAGTAAAATATCAAGTGGAGATATCACCAAGGTGACTAATTAACTTCAAAGCACTCGAGCTGTTTTCCTACTCCAATATGGATGGCACTGTTTCGAGGAGGTTCACAAGGAGGTGAAACGGGGCCGTGGGCTTTAAGCTCGCCATCATTGCCTCGGTGTGGGAACCCCGGTGTGGGAAAGAATTGACAAAATGACAAAGCGTTTGCTCAAAACAGGACTTGTCCTCGCTGAATAGGGATGGCTGACATTGCTGTGTGAAATTGATTTAGCAGAGAAATTTTAAAATAGTAACACGTTCTTTTGTGTTGGCTTTCTCTTCACAGCAATGACAGCAGCATTTAGGTTCTTACTCTTAGTGTTTTCACACTGTCTCTTGCACGATGTGGCTGTACAGTTAGAAGCACAGAAACACAGGATTGGAGGGGATCCTGTTGGACACGGCTGCCTCAGCTACGCTGGTCAATGGTAGGCGTGGTTGGGCTCCTATCTGCTAAGGGCCCACACACCAACAGCATCTTAAGCCTACATTGCACTCACATGGTGTTCTGGTCAGGTGGGTTGTGCCAATACAATGCCATAGGCCAGTAGTTCCCAATTGGGGGTCCATGGACCCCAGGGGGTCCTCGTAACCCACCCAGGGGGTCCGTGGCACCATTCACATACTCACAATTCATTTCTGGAGTCCACTGACAATGAATTCCTACCAGAAGTAAAATATAACATCACTGAGCACCTGCGACTAGCTTCAGAGATTACTTCCCTGCACCTAATCCTGAAAACTCATGGAGAAGGAATCCTTTTGAATGTGGTGATGTACAAACTAACAACTCTATCTGTGGAAGAACAAGATGCACTTGTTGACGTGACTTGTGATGGTTCATTGAAACCATTTTTCAAAGAATATAGACTGGACCAATTCTGGGTGATGGTTTTTCCTGATTATAAGAAGTTAGGTGAAAAAGCTTTGAAACATCTAGTTCCCTTTTGTTCCACATATCTTTGTGAACAAACATTTTCAACATTTTGTTATATGAAGAACAAGCATAGAAATCGGCTCGATGTTGATCCAGATTTGAGATTAAAAGTAGGAAATATTGAACCGGATGTGGAAGGGATTGTTAAGGACAAAAAGAGGCATGATTTCTCCCATCACATTTAGGTTTAGTAGCTGCTAGACATGTCATAATTTGTTCAATTGTAAACTAGACATTAGTAAAATTAAATTCGTCTTTATATTCCTAATTAAATCATTGTCATTTTTGCGAGGTAATATCACAAATATCACAAATTTTATGGTCTGGTTTTTAGTATACATAAAATGCTTTGCTTATTAGGGGCTACCCCTTATTTTCTCCAAAAAATTGCTTCGCACAGGTAACTACCATAAGAGATAACAAATTTTTCAAAAGTAGGGGGTCCATGGCTTGGCATTTGAAAAAGAAGGGGTCGGCAGTACTTAGCTAATTGGAACCACTGCCATAGGCTATAATATGGGGGTGGGGAACCTCTTTCAGCCCGAGGGCTGAATTCCATTTGGGAGAAGCCCTCGTGGGCTGCATTCCAGTGGTGGGTGGGGTCAGAGACAAAAAGGGAGGGACCAAAATATCTCAACTACCGGCATATTACAACTGACAGCTCTTATTGCCAGTAACTAAGCTTTCAGCATGGCATCTCAGAGGGCCAGATTTGGCCCCCAGGCCTGAGGTTCTGTAGCTCTGCTATAATATATAATTCTGCCTTAAACTCAGCCAGACAATTTATTTATTTATTTATTTATTTATTTATTTATTTATTTATTACATTTGTATGCCGCCCAATAGCCGAAGCTCTCTGGGCGGTTCACAAAAATTAAAACCATAATAAAATAACCAACAGGTTAAAAACACAAATATAAAATACAGTATAAAAAGCACCACCAGGATAAAACCACGCAGCAAAAATTGATATAAGATTAAAATACAGAGTTAGAACAGTAAAATTTAAATTTAAGTTAAAATTAAGTGTTAAAATACTGAGAGAAGAAAAAGGTCTTCAGCTGGTGATGATGTACAATGGGTACATCTAGCCCAATATTGCTTCCTCTAACTGGCAATAGCTCTCCATCAGGTCTTTTCTAGCACCTGCTCCCCAATTCTTTAACACAGGGTTGGGGGACCTCAGGCCAAGGGGTGGGGCGAACATGGCCCTCCAGGGTTCCCCATTGGCTCCACCCATTTTCCCAAACCATTAATCATTTTGTGTTCACGCCCTTTTTCTTCCATTCTAAAAAGTTGAAATGTGTCCCCGAATGCTTTGTTACTGACAGGAAAAGCTTTAAGTATGCTGGTGTGTGTGTGTGTGTGTGTGTGTGTTTGCATTTTTGACTCCACCCCTTTTGTCTTCAATCCCACTGTGTTTTGCCTTCAGTCCTGTACTGTGGGCAGAAATTTAATTCAGGCCTCAGGCTGAAAAAGGTCCCCGGACCCTGCTTTAACAGGAGATGGACCTGGAACTAGGGATGTGCTCCGCTTCTAATCGAACCGGAGAAGCAGTAGCGGAGCGGGGGGCTTCGCCTGCCCTTAAGGCGGAGGCGAAGAGGATTGGGGGGCCGGCGGAGCGTGGCGAAGAGGATCGAGGTGAAGGCGGATCCTTCACCTCGATCCGGAGCTCCGCCGGAAAGGTAAGTGGGGTTTACCGGGCCCTGCCGCTGTCGCTGTCGCCCATGCGGCGACGGCAGCAGGGCCCGGTAACGCCCCCCACCCTCCTCTCCCTTACCTGCCTCCGTCCGCGGTCCGTCAGCGTCTCCAATTGAGCCCGTGGTTCCAGCAGGAAGTCTGGGCTGCACTTGCAGCCCAGACTTCCTGGTGGAACCGCGGGCTCAATTGAAGACGGCGACGGACCGCGGACGGAGGCAGGTAAGGCCCCCTCCCCCTTCGTCCCTTACCGGGCTCTGCCGCCGTCGCCGCATGGGCGGCGATGGCAGCAGGGCCCGGTAACGCCCCCCGCCCTCCTCTCCCTTACCTGCCTCCGTCCGCGGTCCGTCAGCGTCTCCAATTGAGCCCGTGGTTCAGACTTCCTGGTGGAACCGCGGGCTCAATTGAAGACGGCGACAGACCGCGGACGGAGGCAGGTAAGGCCCCCTCCCCCTTGGTCCCTTACCGGGCTCTGCCGCCGTCGCGGCATGGGCGGCGATGGCGGCAGGGCCCAGTAACCCCCCCTATGGGTGGGGACTGGAGCTCCGATCCGGATCCGGAGCTCCGAGCGGAGCGGAGTGGGCACAGGCGGAGTGGGGGCGGGGCGGAGCGGGCCGATCCGAAAATGGCGGATCTTAAAGTGAAGCGGAGTGGGGGGTCCGTGCACACCCCTACCTGGAACCTTCTGGATGCAATACATGTACTCTGTCTCTGATCTATGGCTCA
The DNA here is from genome assembly GCF_023053635.1 of Elgaria multicarinata webbii. Lineage (NCBI taxonomy): Eukaryota > Metazoa > Chordata > Lepidosauria > Squamata > Anguidae > Elgaria > Elgaria multicarinata. The sequence goes on along the minus strand of NC_086171.1, from coordinate 70,642,708 downwards.
TCCTCTGCTGAAATAAAGAGGTCGTAGAACATATGAAACTGCCTTTCTCTGGCAAGGACCATTGGTCCATCTTGTCCTGTATTGGCTACTTTAATTGGCAACAGTTCTCTGTGGCAGTAGAGGCCAGTGGCTCCAATATCAGTGGGGCAGTGAATCTGCTCCAGGTTTCAGTCAGAACCCTAAAGGAACTATCCCCTATGTTGTGGATAGGGTTCAGTACCTTGGATAGGTCCTTTAGAGTTCTTACTGAAATATGGAGTGGATTCACCACTCCACTGACATCGGAACCACTGGCTTTCACTGCTCCATGGATTCAGGCAGAGGGTCTTTCCTATCCTTGATATTGGAAGTGCTGGAAATTGAACCCAGGATCTTTGGCGTAGGATCTTTGGTAGAATATGGGCTCTACCACTGAGCGATGACCCTTCCACTCATCCTCTGACAGGAGGCTTTGACACCATTCTCCCTTGCACCACAACCTAATAATTTCTTTGCTGATCTAGCAACAACTGAAATCGAGCTTCAAGTATTATTTTGAAACAGGTGATATACAGGCAGCATCAACATGGGGTGGGTGGAGACAGAGTGGACAGGCAATATCTGACTCATAATGATTAATGATGATTGGGAGTTCAGTCTAACACATTAAATATTGAAGAGTTACTTTGAAGAAGAAGAAAGAATTGTTATTTATTTAACGGTTGATATTAATATTGCAGTATTATTTCGTTTAAAGCTCTTCACTGAATTAAATATATTTTGCTTAATTCTGAAGTGTGGCAGATAACATTTGGAGGGTGCTACGTTCAGACAATTTTCAAAACATGTCCACACTGACAGAAAGAAAGATTTGTCTAAGCTGCATCCCAACACTGTAATTGAATGTTAGTTTCAACATCACTGTGGCCAATAATTGCTAAAACGTTAATGGTTAAAGGATTCTTAGCCTCTAATCCTGTACCCACTTATCTCATAAGGAATTCGCCTTATACTTAATGGTTAGGATCCAGAATCTGCCTTATGCAAGAGGAAGAGACCTTCCCCAAGAGGAAGGGCTCTACTCATAAATCCCTTTGCCTGATTTTTGGGGATTCCACACATACCACAGTTCACCCTATTCAGGAGAGTCTCCTGACTCTTTGGCCCAGTTCGCACATAACAAGAAGACACCATTGGTAAGTTTTCCTGTGGGACTTCTCGTTGCAGTGGCAGCTGCCATTATGAATATTTGGGGTGTGGTGGGGATGCACCATAGTTTCTTGTTGCTGGGGTGGATGAAAAGCCACCCAGAACCCATGGGCTGTTTTAGAGTTGCAGGTGGCTTATCAACCACTCCCACAACCCAACTTCACTGGGTTTGCACGTAACAAGAACCTATGGCATACCCCCACCACACACCAAATATTCAAAATGGTAACTGCCGCAACAAGAAACTCTGTGGGGAAATTTACCCATGGTGGCTTCTTGTTACGTGTGAAGTAGATCTCTGGGCATGTCTACGCCACAAGGGTGATCCTCCCTGAGTGCTTAGACGTCGCACGACATCCCGGAAGGATGTCACAGCTGCCATTTTTAAAAAACAATGAGAGGAGCGCACTTGCCCTCCACTGCTAAAGGTACAACAAACAAACAAAACCCACTCCCACTCCCCACGCCCAACCCTGATGGCCACAGATGCCACTGTGCAGCTCTGTGCCCATTTCAAGTGTCGCACTACTCACAGGAAGGACAGGACGATCTGGGAGCAGGAGCCACATGGCCTCACTCCACAGGATGGTCCCAGAACCATGGAGAAGTCAGATTTTCCATGGTCCCTGATATCCCAGGGTAAGTCCTTTTTGCACACCAATGATACGGCCAATGTGGTGTCCATGCTGGCATAAAACTATATGGGTTGGATCCAGACTTTGTATTCTGCAATCAGTAGGGCACACTCCTTTCCCAGAAGAGTCCAAAATCTAGCAGAAGTTCCCAGTTGGAGAAAGGTGGGGGGAGTGATTTTTGCCAATTCTCCCTTCTCTCTGCAGCTGCTAGTGCCACCTTCCACACTGTTCCAGAGGTTCCCCCAACCCCCCAGAGGAGCTTTTCAGGGGGGCACAGGGGAAAGGGGGATCAGCAAAATCCCCCTGCCCCTAAGGTGACCAATTTTTGTGAACTGCCCACAGAGCTTCGGCTATTGGGCGGTATAAAAATGTAATAAATACATAAATAAATAAATAAATAAATAAATAAATAAATAAATAAATAAATAAATAAATATGAAAAGGGGGACAGGGCTCCTGTATCTTTAACAGTTGCATAGAAAAGGGAATTTCAGCAGGTGTCATTTGTATATATGGAGAACCTGGTGAAATTCCCTCTTCATCACCACAGTTAAAGCTGCAGGAGCTATACTAGAGTGACCAGATTTAAAAGAGGGCAGGGCGCCTGCAGCTTTAACTGTTGTGATGAAGAGGGAGTTTCACCAGGTTCTCCATATATACAAATGACACCTGCTGAAATTCCCTTGTCTATGCAACTGTTAAAGATACAGGAGCTCTGTCCTCCTTTTCATATGGTCACCCTACCTGCCCCTCTCCTCCAGTGACAGAGTTACATGGACAGACTTCTGCCCATGGGGTAGCCCACGTCCAACCCAATGCCAATGAGCTGGCTATGAGCCTTTTAAACATTATGCAAAGCCCATGGAATGCTTATGCAAGCAAGCGTTGCAAATCACATTGCGTCTTATAGTGTGTGTGTAAATGGTCATTCCAGCTAATCAAGTGGAGCAGAAATTGTTGACAGCAGTTGAAATTCAGATCCGTAAAGCAGCTAGGAGCACATTCTTGTCCACTCTTTATATACTGCAATGCATGGTGGGGAATTGAGCACCTTGGAGTATAAGGAACTCCACAGGCCAGCACTATGCATGATCACACAAAAGCAAATCTTGCCAAGTTGAATGGGACTTTCTTCCAAGAAGCCTCTGAGCATGTACAGAGTTTCTTCCTGTCACCATTTAGTAATAACATTCCCTCCATATAAGACCTTAGAAGCCTGTGCTTCTGATTCAGAAACTTTGTTTTAAGGCAAGCTGGATACTAGCACCTTTCTCCTCCCGCCTTTTCTTCATTTCTTCCTCTCTCTCTCTCTCTCTCTCTCTCTCTCTCTCTCTCCCCCTCCCTGTTTTTAAATTAATGAAGCCCTGGCCTTGCTTACTTTGTGTGTCTATATGGATAAACATTTTAAATTAAATGCAAAGTCAGAAGGTATCTATGAAACTGATGTACGGATATGTATTCCTCTCACTGTGCCCCCTGCATTATGAATGTGCTCAAAATCCTGTTTCAGGTTCTAATTTTAGTCACATCCAGATATGGCTTGAGGATAATTTTCTTTGGCTTTTTCGATGCCATTTCACTTTAGGCCTCAAAACCTTGTTTGCTGGCTACATATAATATGTTAACTATTTCCTCTTTCTTTCGCTAAGGCTCTACAGCTTGCTCATAAAAAGCCCTATGCAGAGTTTTTCTCTCCCCTGCCAAGGAAAACTTCAAGGGAAATATTTCCCCCATCCAAACTGACCACCCACTTCTCTCACAATGACTTAGGCCATAGCTAGACCTAAGGTTTATCCCTGGATTGTCCAGGGGTCAAACCTGTTCATCTAGGTGACACACAGGGGATCCAGTGCTCAGGCAGGGGCGAACCCTGGATGATCCCAGGATAAACCTTAGGTCTAGCTGTGGCCTTACTGTTCACCTTCATCAATTAAAATAGTCATGAAAATGCTATGACATCAACCAATGACCAGAAAGTGTGGGGTCTTGCAGGTGACAGTCAGTTTTTAGCTTAGCCCTCACTTGCTTGTAAAGTGGGTTTCTCTCATGCAGACTCACTGGTTCAAAAGGGGAAGAGATAGGATTAAAGGGGGAGTCCCTTAAGATGGCAGGGCCCCCAGAGAGAATCACAAAATTCCTACTTAAACACCTACATACATACATACATACATACATTACCACCATCACCACCAGTGCCTGGAAGGAACTAAGGGCTAATCCGTAATGACAGGTATTCCTTAAGGTGTCCCAGTCCTAAGCTGTAAAGAACCTTAAAGTTCAGAACTAACACTTTCAATTGAGTCTGGAAACCAAGTAATAGCCAGTTCCATTAGTCAAGCAAGGACATAACATGATCATATGAGAGCTAGTGTGGTGTAGTTGTTAGAGTGTTGGACTGGGACTCAGGAGATCTGAGTTCTAGTCCCCACTCAGCCATTAAGCTCTCTAGGTGGCTGTGGGCTAGTCACTGACTCTCAGCCTGATCACAGGGTTATTGTGAGGATGAAATGGTGAGGAGGAGGACTATGTAAGCCACTTTGGGTTCCTTGCAAGATGAAAAAAGGTGGGATATAAATGTAATAATAAATAAATTACTTCAGTAGTCTAACTGGAGGTCACCTGGACATGGATATCTGAGTCCAGGCTATCTCTGTACATATATAATGTCATGGCTAAAGTAGAACTAGTACTGGTTCAAATCACTATTCAACTATAAATCTCACTGGGTAATAATCTTGGACCTGTCACTCTCTCTCAGTGTGAACCTCAGAGGGTTGTTCTGATAATAAAATGGCATGGAGGAGTACATGAGAGGAGAGAACCACATACACTGCCAGGAACTCCTTGGAGGAAGGACAGGATATACAAATAACAGAGAAATAGGATCTCCAGGTGAAGCCTCTGGACCAAATTCTTCCCCTGCACCTCCAGGATCCTTCGCCCCTTCTCAATTTAAAGGCTTATGGCCAATAGGCCTTAAAGGAGGAATATATAATCTGAGACCAATTTCTCTCACTTTCCCCCCAAAAGACCTTATAAACTACACAGGAGAATGTCACTTGCCGTTTAAAGGGCCACAGAGCAAATCTGATGCCCCCAGTTGCAGTCTATCTCCATGGCTTTCAACGGCATGCGAAGATTCCCATCCAGATCTTCCCCTAGCCGTTCTTTTCCACATGCTACGATTCTCCCCCTTCCCTGAGCTCTCCCTACTTGTGATGTAACATTGCAAAGCCAAGATATTTAAAAATGAAGGTGAGGATAACAGTGTATTGCATTTATCTGATTCAAGCAGGCTGCCTAGTTACGTTTTTTTTAAAAAAAAAAACCACCACTTGTTACATTATTATCGAATAAAGAAGGGCGGAAAGACATTTTGAGAGTGAAACCCTTGAGTCATCTTTTCTGGGAGAACCGTCAAGCAACAGACAATTCAGTCAAAGCTGGCAGATGAATAATTGGGAGAATGGAGTGAGTGCAGCAGGTGTCAGCACTAATTTGGCGATTACTATTTTTTAAGTCCCAAAAATGGTATGATCTAGTCACTAACATACATCCATGATGTGCTACATTTTTAATATAAGAAATGTAAGACATACATTTCTAATACTGAAAACATACCTCTTCCAACAGACATTGCCAGGAAGGTAATCTTATTCTCTGTTAAACAAATGCATACATCAGAAGAAATGCTTGGTTTCACAATACTAAAGCAATTAATTCATAGGTAGGCAACATGGCACCCATGGGTGCCAGTGGATGCCCAGGCACCTTTCTTGGGGCCTGCCAAGGTGCCCTACACCTCCCACTTTTTTTAATTAACACATTTTCTTATCGACTGCTGAGATTGCTATGAAATAGGTTTCCATTGGTGTTGAAACTGTGGGGTCAAAGGACTTATGTGTTGTGGCTCAGACCCACCTCTGCCTGTTACTCAGTCTTTTGGGCAGGTTACTTGTCCTTTGTCATACTTCCCATGGCAGTCATTTTGTGATGGTGCCCAGAACAGTTTCTCAGATTGCCAAATGGGTCAATGGGCCAAAATTGCTCTTCAGCAGCATCGGCAAAGGCATTTAGGAGTATTTTACAGGGATGATGCATATTTCTTATAGACCTGCTTCCCCCAATCTGGCATCCTCTGGATGTGTTGGACTATAGCTTCCATGCTCCCCAGATGACTTGTAATCCAATACATCTGAAGGCACCAGTTGGGGAAGTGATTTAGACATTAAAGATGTTCCATTTTAACCACTCTGAGCTTCACCCCACATACCCATTTCCCTCAAATTATCCCCATAGCGTAAAGCTGTCATTGTTGTTGTTGTTGTTAGCTACATTACACCCCAGGCGATGGCACTCCTAAGATCCTTTGCATACCAGGAAAAGGATTTAAGGGGGAGAAATGTAAAAAAATAATTAAAAACCAATGTATGACCCAAACCGATTCAAATTAGGTATGCTCCTTAATAACTATTACTGTGCCAATTTTGATGTCTTTATCATTAAAACTTATGCAGATGTAAGCATTTGTTTAATTTGTATTTTAAACTTTTCAAATCCTCCTCCTGTGCCCGCAGTGGCTGCTCGGAAAACAATATAATATTCGCTCCTAAAGGGGTAGTAAAATATGTCGGTTCTTTTGGCTAAGAAGCACAATTAAAGCAGGATGCATGGGAGTGCTTCACAGTCAAAGCAGATTATAAGATGGAAAACTTTGGAGTCCTTTGCACGCAATTCGCAGTGATTGCACAGTATAACGCTGGTGTAATGAAGCTATCTATCTCCCAAGGGCTGTGAGATCAAGCTAATCATATAGTCAAGAAAAGCTACCCAAGGAAGATTTTTTAATTTCTATTTTCTCTTTGATTTCTCACTTATCGTTCCATTGGTCTTGCAATGTCAGCTTATCATAAAAGGATCCCAGGTTTCTTCAGGACATCATGGTCAATGGAGGTGATAGTTTTTTAAAAGATAGTTGAGGTTTTAAGTAGCCATACAGTTTTCAGCAGTTTTCAACAGCAATTGCAATCTGGAGATTTTCCCTACCTACCATGAAATTCACCTCTGATTGAAAGGTGAGGTAGGGATGACTAACCCTGTTTGATTTCACTCCGGTCCTTTTGTTAACATGAACTCACACCCACAGGTTGCAATGTGTAAAACTCCAGTTGTGCTGCACAGCCAAAAGGGAAGAAGGATGAATGGAAGGAAAATGAATCAGACAAGCAGCTAGTTATGTATCTCCTAATTCAGAGATTAATTTAAAAGCATATAGGGTTCATTTTCAGGTTGCAATTCGGGATGCCTTCAAATTTCCTTCTCTCCACATTTTCCTTCCAACTTAGAGGTTCTGATTTATCTTGGCCCGGTCTTGGACAGTGCCAATGCACTTATGTTGTGCCAGTTTTCCTCGCTTGCACTTCTGGCATTCGGAAAGACAGCATTGTTTGATTTAGAAATCTTTGAAATCTTGCACACACACAAATCTTCTGAGAACCTGTGCATGAGTGGTGTTCCACCCCCACTACAGAAATCTTGCTGGAAAATACATATTTTTACATTGAATTACTATACACACCAACAGTGCCCATACACCTGCTCTTTTCAACAACAACAACAACAACAACAACAACAACAGAAACATGCATTGGCTGGCAGGTAGGATTTATTATTATTATTATCTTTTCCTCTTGCAAGGAGCACAAGATGGTTTATATGGTCCTCTTCTTCTCCATTATAAAATGTACAAGACAAAACAACGACCCTGTGAGATAGATCAGGCTGAGAGTCATGACTGGTCCAAAGTCACACAATGAGCTGCCATGGCTGAATGGGGGACTAGAACCCAGATTTCCCGAGTCCCAGTCTAAAACTCTAACTACTACACCACACTGGTTCTCTTGTAAGATCGTTTGGGACATGCACTGGTTTGGAACAATTACTGCCTCTCCATGGAACTGACAAGGAGTTGAAAGTATTTGCAGCTTAACTACTACTGCTACTACTAGTAGTAGTAGTAGTGAATATATGGCATAATCCAGTGCAACACTACTGCTAACATGATTACATCACACTAGCCTAAACATCCTCTAGCACAATGCCAATAGCATCTATTGGTGCAGCAAGTTTCCCTGGAAAACGCATCACACCAGGAAGTGCCATTGGCATTGCACCGAAGGTCATTTATGCTAGCATGACATAAGGTACATTAGTGGTAGTATCACATTGGATACTGCCCATAATTTATGATATTATTAATTGAAATTTATTTTATATTAATATAATGATTTTTTTAATTAAAATATTTGATTACCAACAAAGATGCATTGACATGCCTTTTATTTATTTTTTTGTACAAGACAAAACAAAAATGCCTGAAACTGACTGCTGCTCTCTTTGTGTACGTAAAGCTGAAATTGCTTTCGTTTAATTAGATCCTGGTGCAGCGTTACAATGCCGATGAGGATCGGCATCTTACCAGGAAGGAAAAGAGAATTCAACATGAAGCGATGGAAGGATGCAAACGCTGGATCCAGGGCAAGCTGTGCTGGCACCATTTCCAAAATTCATTATCATATATTAATAGCTAACTCAGGTGCTGAGTTATGACAGCTCTGTAGCCAAACTGGGGCTACTGAGAAACAAGAAGGAGGTATCAGCATCCTCAGGGGAACTTCAAGGTCTCCAGAAGGGAGAAACATCTTTTTTTTGGTGGGGGGGACTTGCTACTGAGCCTTAATTCTGAATAAACTTCCTCAGGATAACATTGTACATCATCTACATTCATTTCGGTCTTCCGCATAGTTGCAGTAACCTTATGCTAACTTCACTCCAAATTTTGCAAATCTCTGAGTATTTGAAAGTTTAGAGATGCTGCGGGGCCTCTGGCATTTAGCATATGTGCTGTTCATCAAGCCTAAAAAATACGTTATTCCTACTTTAGTGCAAAGGAATGCATAGGAGGCCTCAGCCCTCTCCCTCGCGTTTTAGCACGGCTTTGCTTCTAGCCTACCAAGCTAAGAAGCAGGCTACATGGGAGAACTAGGCAGGAATGCAGCTTGGTTTTACACCAGAGCAAGCACTCCAGCCAGGTGTCCCCCGTGCCATTGGTTGGCTACCTGGGGCCTTAATTACACTATACTGCCTTGCTTTTGTGCCAATCGATACATCATGGTTGTCAAGTAAGAAGATTAACCTTTGTTTTTGTATAGTCAACAGCTAGAGAATTGCTTAATGATTTTTGTTGTTTATTCGTTCAGTCGTTTCCGACTCTTCGTGACTTCATGGACCAGCCTACTTGATGGATAAAAGATTATTGCTCAAATGACATTGATGGCTGGTGGCTAATGGCTACTACTGGATACCTCCAATCCACTTGGTTGGGAGCCTAAGAAAAACTGTTTGATACTTGGAATATAGCCAGAAAGAAGACAAGAAGTCTAAGGCCTAATCTAGTAATCTACACCTGCCATTTATCCTGGGGTGGTCACGAGGTCATCCCTGCATGTCCAAATGACGCACAGCTGATCCCAGGGTGAACCAGGGACAAGCACTCAATTCTCCTGGGAAAGCTGGGACTGCTTTTTGTCCCATTTGTCCATGGGCAGTGTGACCCTCCTGGGGTTCTCCCTCTTACCCACGAGAAGCGGGGCTCAGGAAACAGGCACAGAGCTGCGTGGGGGAAGTCCATGGGCATTGAGGGGGAGAGCATTTTTGGTTTTGGTGCTCGCCGTCTTCCAACGTAAGTTTGTTGGGTTCACACACACACATCTATATCACCTTCATGCAAGATCGCACCCATGCAATTGTGCAAATTTCTCCTATTTTTTTTTTAAATGTCACCCAGGACTGCCCCGCTTTACTTCCGGGACAACTCGCTGGTGTGTGGCCCCTGAAGGACAATCCTGAAAGTGGAAAACTCCATGTTCATCCCTCCCCACTCCCCAAAGGGCTGCAGATGTAGAAGAGCCCTAAGTTTTTATAGCTGGCAGCCAAGGAGGAGCCTCAGTCATGGAAGAGAATTGAAAGGTTGCTTGCTTTGGGGGAAACCGATGATGCTTTAAATAGTGGTTCTGTCTACTTGGATACATATGTGCCACCGGCTGCCCGCTGCTCATCTTGTACATTGATAAATATTTCCTTATTTATTATTTATATTTACATTTATATCCTGCCTTTTTTTCTCTTGCAAGGAACCCAAGGTGGTGAACATAGTCCTCCTGCTCACCATATTATCCTCACAACAACCCTGTGAGGTAGGTTCGGCTGAGAGTCCATAACTGGAGATTAGAACCTGGATCTCCTGAGTCCCAGTCCAATTCTGTAACCACTATATCACACTGCTTCTCTAAATATCTATGACAGAGAAAGCCAACCCTGTAGATGCTGCTGGTGGGGAAGTGTGGTGGGCAGTTGCTTAGGTCAGTAAGTGCAGTTTTGGGATGTTATGATTGCAGTGGCTGACACAAAGCAAAGTGTGCTGTTGTGCATTTCAGCCCTATTTTGACTGTTAATAGATCCATTGGGTGTCATATGTATTGTCCAGTAGTGATTCCTTTCAGCTCTGCTCCACTTTACTCTGAAAAGTATTTTATTTAATTGCCAGATCTGACAACTGAAACAGGAGTTTCAATGTCATGCTGAGCCTTTTTCCTGCCTTCTGCCTCATTATCAATCATGAGCTATCCTGCAGTCTAGTGTGTAGTTGTTTTTTGTAATGTACACAGTCAAACAAGCTCCATTGACAATGAGAATGCTGTAGATTAAATTACATTGGGCAAAACAATGGGAAAAACAATGGTCAGGTTTGGAACAGAATCCAAGCCTGCCTGTGTTCTATAGGTACGAAGATCTACTTTGAATGTAAAGGGGTTGATCCTAGAGATAGGACAGGATGCTGTTCTATAGCTCTGGGGTCTCCAACATGGTGCCCATAGGCCCCAATGTGCTCACAAAACCTCTTAAATCCCACCTCTGCCTTCTACATAGGTTTTAGGGCAAGTTACTTTCCTTTTGGTATCATTGGTTTGCCTTCTGGGAAGTGAGTGTTCTGTGACCTGCCATGCCCATGCATGGCAGCCATTTTATGAGTGGACAAGCCTCACCCGATGGCAGCCATTTTGTGAGAGCACCCATAAAACTCAAGCAAAATTCCAAATGTACCCATTGACCCAAAAAGGCTGGGTATCCCTGGCATGGCTTCTTTTCAAATTATAGGCACACATTGAAAAAGAACAAAATGGTGCTTTCAAATCTGGTTTCTATATATCAGGGATGGGGTTAACCTGTCAGGAGGCATATGCCAGTAGTGGGTGGGGCCAGAGATGAAAGTGGGTGGGGCCAGAGATAAAAGTGGGTGGGGCCAGAGCCACCCCTCTTCTCTTTCACACACACACACACACACACACCACATTCATACTGTATATAATCTATTCATTCTTTCTCACACCCTGCACACTCCCATCCTTTCATTAATACACAGAGAGAGACACAAATATACACCCCTTTCCTCATTCATCCATTCACGCTCGTTCTCCTCTTCTCTCTGTTTCTGCCAGTTTCCTTCCTCAGATGCCAACCACTCCTTGTCTTGTCCCCCTTCTGACTGCCAAACATGCTTCAGAATAAGCTGAGTGCCAATTCATCTATTCCTTGGCTTCACGTCTCATTTGCCATAAGGCCCCAATCAAACCACGATGGTTAATGCTAACCTTCAAATGATGATTTGAAACCATGAGCTAGCAAATCATGTTTTTAAGAGGTTAGTGCTAGTCACAGTTAACTGTTGTTAATGTCACAGGACACTTTGGTTACAGCAAAAAGGGAACAGGGGGTGAAACAGCTGTTGGAGAAGGTGGGGGGGGGGTGTCCACCAGCCTTCAGCATATTCTCAATTCTCCAAACCATGGCAAGCCTCTGAATGGAGCCACTGAGGGAGACAGAGTAGGAGCAGAAGAAAGAATGTGTGCCAGTGCCTTCACAACACAGGAAAGTTAATTCAGTAAGTCATTTGGCTGCCAGCATGATCACCGTGGCAACCTGTAGATACTGCTCTTTTCAGCTCAGGGATGCGTTCTTTGACCTTTGAATGGGCCCTGTTCATTCTGACATCAGTATGCCCACAGCAGGAACTGGTGATGCCCTTTTATATGCAACTTATGTATCCTGTTCCAAGCAAAACGGTGTCCCTGAGTATTTGTGCATCATGGCATGTGACAAATAGAAGGCCAGTCTTTGTGGTAGGTTTTGGCTCATCAATGTTTGTCTCTGTGTGTATTTTGTGCACACACTTCACATGACTAACCACAAGTTGCTGAGGCGGGCTGGACCACAGCCAGGACCCTGCAGAAATAGTGTTGGACTGGGACTCAGGAGATCCAGGTTCTAATCCCCATGCATCCATAAAGTTCATTGGGTGACTTTGAAACACTCCCTAACCTACCTCACAGGGTTGTTGTGAGGATATAATGCAGAGGAGGAGCTCCATGTGAGCCGCCTTGTGAGCCTTCCAATAGAGAAAAAAGTGGGATATACTTTTTTTATTAATAAACGTATTAATAAATAAGTACATGCAGAGCCCAGCCACGAATATATGAAGTTTCCAGGCACACATGCACATACAAATTGTACAAATTGTTGCTTGCTGCAACAATTGCATTCCCGCTGCCCCATGTGCATTCATTGTAGGGCTGTGCACCGCCTCAGATCTGAACCCCGAATCCGAAGCAGATCGGATCGGAGTGGTTTGGACCCTTCCAAACTGGATCTGAGGCGGTTCAGGCGAAGGCCGAGGCGGGAAAAAGCCAAAGCCCATTGGCTCCGAAGCTTCAGGCCGCCTCGGCACTTCAGGGCCAGCAATGCCCCCCACCAGTATCCTTACCTGCTGCCTCCGTTGCTGCCACCATCTTTCTTCTGGCAGCTTTTGGTGCAATCGCCGGAAATGAAAAGGAGTAGGCCGCGTGATCTTAAGTTATCGTGCAGCCTACTCCCTTTCGTTTCCAACAGCACCAGAAGCCGCCAGAAGAAAGATGGCGATAGTGACAGAGGCAGCAGGTAAGCCTCCTCCCCCTTCCCCACTTACCTGCGTCCGCCACCATCTTATGCAGGTAAGGGGGAGGGGGCTTACCTGGGTCTGACGCCGATGCCGACGCTGGCTTGCGTCGGATTTGGCATTGGCTGAAGCGGATCGGGAACCCCAGATCGGCCTCCGAGACAGATCGGGGGGTCCCTGCACAGCCCTAATTCATTGTACACTCATTCAGTTGTGTGTACAGTGCTATTCATTTTCTCCCTTTTCTTCCCTCTGTTTAGAAAAACAGATATCAATGCAAGACAAGCAAAGGGTGCTTTTTGCGTTGTGTCATGTTCTCCAGCACATGCCATCCATGTCACTATATCTGGAAAACAAGAAGATCTTGGGGAGCCGTTGGCTAGAGCATCAGGTTCCCACAATTTAGATGAGTGTCCAAGGAATGGAGATGTGTATCAGAACCAGTGAAGGCTGTTGGCTCTGATTTCAGTGGGGTTGTAATTCCATTTCCCCACACCTCTAAAAAGAGCTATCCATGGTGCTGAACCACCCACCCACCCCCATTGAGCATGTCCAGTTCTGCATTTTAAACTTGCCAAAACCAATGGGGGCTGGTGGCTCCGATTTCGGTGGGGTTGTGAATCCATTTTTGGGTTTCAGTCAGAACCAGCCAGAACTCTGAAGGAGCTATCCAAGGTGATGAACGCATTTGGGACTAGGGTTCAGCACCTTGGATAGATCCTTTAAAGTTCTGGCTGGTTCTGACTGAAACCCAAAAATGGATTCACAGCCTGCCCCCCACCCCGAAATCAGAGCCACCAACCCCCACTGACCATAACGACCACAACAATAACAGTGAGTTTGCTTCTGCTTTCTTCTGAGTGGTCAGGTCTCCCCACCCCAGAGCTCTGTTTAGAACCCATCAAGTTTGGCTGCCTCTAACTGCACACCACTGGATACACAACCCAATGGATGCATATGCATATGACACTGCAGAAAGGTAGGCTGCCCAGGACTGAAAACCAAAGGTGACTAGCTCTCAGTCTAGAATATTGCGATTCTGTGATCCAGAATTTATTTATTTATTTATATCCCGCCTTTTTTCCTGCAAGGAACCCAAGGGGGTGTACATAATCCTCTTCCTCTACATTTTATCCTCACAACAACCACCTTGTGAGGTTGGCTGGGCTGAGAATCTGCGACTATCCCAAAGTCCCCCAGTGGGTTTCCATGGCCGAGTGGGGACTAGAACCCGGATCTCCCGACTCCCAGTCTGACACTCTAGCCACTACACCACACTGGCTATAGAAAGATCTAGTTTTTAGGCGGTGGCAGGAGCAGGCTTGGTCTCTGAAGCTCGATGCCAGCTCTGGGGGTCCGGATGGAGCGGCGCGCGTGTGGACGGAGGAGGCGCGTTGCTTCCTTCCATTACTACAACGGCACATGCTCCTGCCCAAGGCGCTGAGCAGCGGCTCCTCCTCCGCCGCAGCCGTTACCTCCCCTCTCGCCGCCTTGGCTCCATGTGTTACGCTCAGGCTTTCTGCTTCAGCTCACTCCCATTCGGATCGCTGGGGCCGGCGGCCGCCGCCGCCGCCACTCTTCCGCCCCCCTCTCTGGCTCTCCCTTACACGTTCCCGGCGGCCGATGAGGGAAGAAAAAGGAGCCACGAAAGCCCCCAAGCGGCGGGGGGCCCCCCTCCGCCCCTGATTGGTTTTTTGTGTGTGTGTGTGTGTGTGTGTGTGTGTGTGTGTGTGTGTGTGTGTGTGTTTTTGACGGAGAGCCATCGATAACTTGCAGCAGGATCACTTGGGGGGCGGGGGGGAGGAGGAGGAGGGGGGGAGGATTTTTAAAAAGGAAACCCCACACTTGCAAATCGAGTCCCACGGAGTTCCTTGGCTTCGAAGGAATGGGGAAGCCGGAACACGTGAAATAAGCAGAGCTCTCCCTGACGGCTCTTCCCAGCAGAGGCAAAATGATTCCTCCAAGCAACGCGACTGAAGTCAGCCTGGAGAGTGTGGAGAAGGAAAACGACACCGAGAGCCCGGATCAGCCCCCATCTCCTGCCTCTACCACCAGCCAGGAATCAAAGGTAGGGATCCATTGTGTGTGCCTCTGTGTGTGCATAATATGAAAAGACCATGTCCATTTTAAATCGGGGTAGATGCAGACCCCTCCTCCTTTATCGGATTGTGGCTGACGGGGATGATTCCTGGAAAATGTTTACAAGGTGGGCTCTATCCATTCACGTAGGTGGCTCAGGAGTTTCTGGAAACTGGGGCGACACCTGACTATGTTTGGAATTGTTCTTGACTGGGGAAAGTTTTTTTTTTCCCCTTGGAAGAAGGGAGAGAGATCTCAATCGACATTTAAAGCCATTATTTTCTTTGGCACCCAAATAGGTCTAGGTTTACATGTTGATCGCTATTAAATAGACGGTGGCAGATTTATTATAGGAAACTTGTTGTGTTTTTAAAAAGTATTTCCAGGAATTTTGCCATAGAACTGATAAATAGGTCAGTAGCTGAAGTCTAGCTATGGACATTATGTGAAAGGAAGAGCAACCATCCTTTGACAACCAGTATGCCCCCAACCTTTTTAAAAAAAAGTATTGGCCTGTTTTTTGTCTAACCTGACTGATGAGAAGGATGGTTCTGTTCTACATCCTACACTTCAAAATTAAGCAATTTAAACCAGTGAAAAGTTTCTTAGTGGATTACTTCAAGCGGAGATCTGTAAGTGGAACAAAACTGCTTACAAGAACAATGATGGGCTTCTGCGTAATCAGGGCATGACGTAAAGGGTACCTTGAAACCTCAGCAACTTGTTAACTATTAGTATTGCTAATACTCTGGCCCTTGAAACATGGCTTCTTTAGCCCTCATAGACAAATATTACCTCAATGTTCAACAGAAGCCTGGCTATCGTAGTAACAGTGGTATAAGATGCCACATGATTCTGTGGCATCTCTTTGGAATGGTTTATAGCTTCCTCTGAAATGAGTACTTTTACTGTATTGGTACCATTTGACAATTATCCAGTACTGTGGCACATGGAACAGGATTTGGAATGCTCCTCTAAAACGGTGTAAGGAATGTGTGGCCCTCCGTATATGGTAGACTCCAAATCCCATCAACCTTTGCCATTATAGGCAATGATAGGAGTTTGTTTATTTATTTATTTATTTATTTATTTATTACATTTCTATACCGCCCAATAGCCGGAGCTCTCTGGGCGGTTCACAAAAAAGGAGTTGTGGTCGGACATCTGGAGGCCCACATGTCCCCCATCCTTGCTCTAGAATAATATTAGTACAGTGGAAGGGATGCAGCTGCCTTACAGGCCTTGAGTAACCTTGAGTTCCCAGCGGAGTTGATATGATTCTAACAGGCACCTCAAAGGTGGTAGCCAACAGGGTGGTAGATCACGCCTTGAATGAGATCACGTAAACAAACAGAGTTGCCACCATGCCATCACAGGGCAGTTACTTGGAAGAGAGGCCATGCATTGCTGCTCTTCTTTTAAGTTTATTTACTTACAGTATTTTTACCCCACTCTTCAGCAAGAAAAGACACCCAGCTTACAAAGATGAAGAATGAGACAGTCCCAGCCCTCAGCCTTACAATCTAAAAGACACGACATAAAAGGAAAAGGGATTGGGTGGGAGAAGGAGGAAAAAAGAGGCAAACTCAGGCACTTGTTCTTAGTTTCAAAGTTCTTTTAGGTGTTCTTTCTGGCAGGGAAGGGAAAAGCAGCTCGCTCTTCTCTAGCCGATGGATGGGGTAAGACTGGTTTCCCGCTTGCCATGATGTTATTCCTGGGAGACAGGGGGCACAGGCACCCAGTGGCTGATGGATGAGGCCAGAGTCTGCTAGAGCTGCATACAATTCTGATTAGAGTTATTGATCCATAAATTCTCTAGGAGTCTATGGGAGGGGCAAATCGACAGCTGTAATTTATAACAGGATTGTTGCCGAAAATATAAAAACCATTACATTTTGTCCTAGGGTTTGATATTAATTAAAATGTATCTTTTGATGAGAAGGCACATAAATAATAAAAGCATTAGCAATGATATACATTTTGAAAACATTTTTGATATTGTGTTATTTGGGCTGGGGGGGCTCATCTAAATTCTCCACTTGCAAATGGAGATATTAACACCTCAAAATTTAAAACAAATGGAACACTAAAACTTAAAATGTAAGTGCCGATGTGTTATATTCTGAGGTTTAAATTTTCTATGAATGTTTAATATGGGGGATGGGGTCGGGGGTTTGGTGCAATTTCTCAAGTTGTGGTGATTTTACTTTCAATAGTTCTTTAAACTGAAACACCAAACTTAAAAGCTGTTGTTAAACATCAAGTGATGCTTGCTTGCAAATTTGTGTAGAACTTTTGGAGTTTCATCCTAATGAAGACAGTCAAAGTGCTAATCATTTTCTTGTGATATGCAAAGTTTGTCAGAATTCCAACTAAGTATGCCAGTACTCAAAAAAATGGAAAGGTAATAAACTCTCTCAGGTTTTGGATTTGCATTTGGATATCCACATTTACAAAATTTGTATTTCTAAATTGTCCAGTTTTTCATTTACATGATCACTTTCTATTTTCTTTCCATACACCAATAAGAGTTACTTGGCTTTCCCCACACTAATAAAATACCAGTTGTTATCAGGTGGGAAACCATGAGCATCATCAGACTGGTGGAAAATTATGATTCCTTACCGTCACCTCTCCACCCCTGCTCCTGTTCCACAATACTTCCTCTTTCTCCCTGGAGAAGAAAGAGAAAGTAAACACAGACCACGTGGCCCATTCAGGGGCTGTTTTTATCGCGCCACTTTTCCTGAACACAGCAGGAAACGGCGGCACATTCCGTTTCCTAAAAGTAAGACCATTTCATGACGGAAAAAAGGCAAGAAGGAGTGGGAGGTTGGCATCGTCATCTAAATAACGCCTGGAAAAACCTTGAGTGGGCAGTAGCGAGTGTGCAATAAAATGGTCGTTTGATGAACCCCCATGATTCTTCTGAAGATTTCATAGGTGAACAATGTTCACCACTTCGGCTTACGGTAACTTTCAGAAAGTCTTGCATGGCAAGAGTCCACATCTGATATCATTGAAGGCAAACCTTATGAATTTTCCTTGAATTAAAAATATTCAAGGATGACAGCCAACTCCAAACCTGAAGCATTTAACATTATCTAAGTTGGAAGCCAGGGGCAGGGAGGTTTCAGGAGGACAGGCAGTGCTGGCTCCAGGTTTTGGAGGGCCCTTGGGCAATACGTGCTGATAAGTGAGACCACCTTCTCACCACCATTGTCACCTGCTAGTATTGCTGCTGCTGCTCCTCCTCCTCCTCTTTCTCATCATAGGTAATACTTGCCTGTTTTACAGGTAGAGCCAGTGAGCAAGTAGGCAGGGACATCTACTGCTCCTCCACCTTTGTACCACCACCATTGTGTGGGCCAGAGTGAGAGGCAGGTGAACAAGCAGGTTGCCATGGTGAAGAAGAGGAGCAAGTCCAGGGGACTTTTGCTCGAAGGCCCCTGCTGGCAGGTAGGCCCTTGGCAGGTGCCCAACCCCAAGGACAGGAAATGAAAATAGTGTTCTTTTTACCTTCTGTAAGTCCACAACCATGCTAGAGGCCTCCTGTTTGGCCTAGGCAGAGGCTTGAATAGGGCCACTCCCGTTACAGGTAACAGAAGACAAACACTGCAAAATAGTTTCTCTTCAGATCGTAGACATCTTTTGTTTTATTTTTATGCTGCAAACTGTTGGTGCCAGTCCCCACTTGCTCCTGTCTAATCTGAAATGACTTTATAGTCCAGCTTTGAAGATTAATAATTGACAGGGGGTAGGGGGAGAGGTGCAGTTAACCCACCAACTGCTGTGCTCCCTTCCCCCTAGTGATCAGTGGAACGGGCAACGGCTATAGCTAAAAGTTGTGTTTCCGTGGTGGCAGTATTAATGCAGGTTTTATGGTGCTGCACCCCATCAAGACAGCACTAGGACGATTGCTTTTGCAATCCCGCACCTGTCCTTTGGCCTTTAATCTGAGACTTGCGCTGCAGAAACACACCTTACCACTAAGGTGGCTGCTCCTATAGGCCACTTTCTCTCCTTCCTGTTCTGAAAACCAGAGAAGGACTCCAGCTGTGCATCCATCATGGCGCTGTTTCATTGAACTCTGCTGCCACTGCTTTTACGCCTTTCTCCTTACCTCCTGGCTTTGAAAACAAAAGAGTGTGAGGAAACCCAGAACAGATGGGGCAATTTCTATTTTTTAGAAACAAGTTCCAATGGGGCCTATTTCCAAGTAAATGTGGTTTGGGTAGGGAGATTGAAGTATGTTGTAGTAATATCGCTTTTTGAGGACTGTATTTGTGCAGTTATTTTGACATTATTGTTCAGTAAATATTTGCAGTGGGTCATGCTTTCATAACTCTTCCCTCTCCCTCCCCTGTGCCATTCTGCTCACATTACTTATAACCAGATTTGCTAGATTTTAATTGCTGCATGCAAGCCCCCCTCACAGAGGCCTTAGCTAGACCTAAGGTTTATCCTGGGATCGTCCCTGTTCATGTAAATGACACACAGGATATCCTGGGAGCAGGCAGGGATGACCCCGGGATAAACCTTAGGTTTAGCTAAGGCCCCAGTCTCTGGATTTCACTGTTGAGGAGAAAGCAAAACAATGACAAATGTGCATTCTCCAGGTCAACCCAGATCACCTGACAAGTTTACAAATTAACTTAGACAAGCTATCACATGACTCCCTTGGCTATGGCTATAATCCTAAACATACTTATTTGGAGACGAGTTCACTGGAACTGAGACACAACATTCCAACGATAAAAGATAACAGGGAAGTAAGTTTTATTAGATGGAGACCCACTTTCCCATGAAGAAGCTAACCACCTGATCTACAACTGACTGAAATAAATGTATATGTAAGTCCTAGATATGCCTATTTGGTATACCAATTTTGGCAGAATATACTTCCAAATATGTATTAATGAAAAATAAATATAAATCAGTCTTATTTATAATATTATTTACATTTATATCTTGCCTTTTCATTAATGAGTTCAAAGCAGCATACATGTGTGTTTTTCCCTCCACATGTTATCCTCACAATTGGGCAGAGACAGAATGACCGGGTGCAGATAATATGACAGCCCACACTCAAGGCTTGAGTATGCGTTCAGTGTGGGTTGTCGTTGAACTGTGGGTTGTCATTGAACAGTAGGTTATCATGTTTTCTGAACCCGGCCATGCTAAGAAACTGTGATTGGTTAACCATGAACTATCCATGAAGAGAATCTATAGTTTGTTGTTGGGTTGTGAGCTGTGGGTTGTTCGTGGTTAACAAAGCGTGGTTTGTTATTGCAGCTGGGTTCAGACAACACAATAACCCACATTTCAATCACAACCCATGGTTCAACGACAACCCACATTCAACCTATACTCAACCTTGAGTGTGGGTATCATGTTGTGCAGACCTAGCCAATTACTGGCCCAGTGAGTTTCATAGCTGAATGGGGATTTGAATGTGGGTCTCCCTGGTCCTAGTCTGACACTCTTTCCCAAAGAGTGCCCTCAAGATGTGTTCAACTACATCTGGCTGGCTGGGGTTGCTGGGAATCGTGGCCCAGAAGGGCACCAGGTTGGGGAAGGCCGGTCTATCCACTACACCATAACAGAGAGCCAATTAGGACATTCATCTGGTAAAGCTTTTCATGACTTAACCACTTCTGACTGCAGGTAGAAAGCTGCAAGATGAGTTATTATTATTTATTATTTGTGGCATTTATATATCACTGAATATAGTAAAATCTCTCAGCTGTTCACAATATTAAAATGCAGTATTAAAAACACCACATTAAAACATAGCATTAAAAACACTTCCAATTACAGTAGAAATTGAGGAGCAGTTAAATGGAGCAGCATAATTTCCTTACAGCCCCAGGAAAGCCTGGGGAACAAGTGTGTTTTCAGGAGGCATTTAAAAGATGTCACATTTTCTGCCTACCAAATTACACAAGGAAGGGTTTTCGAGATGGTGGGTGTCATGACCAGCAAGATTAGTACGTTGCGGCATTCAAACTCCCAGCACATAGAAAAGTAGCATGTCAAGGAGAAGCCTAGATTGATCCCTCCCATGCTGAGATCCAGGAGGGTTTCTCAACACCAACACCAACACCACCATGGGGGCTCATTCACACGTGTGATCCCAAACTTGCAGGCTGAAGTGGTACTGTTGAAGAAATTTTTTACCATGTGAAAAATTACATGGCTGTGTAATTTGATTCTCTCCTTGTTACACTCTTGGGGGCAGGAAAAAACTTTTTTGTTCCAGCAGGCCTTTGGAAATATTCTGGACTTGTGTTAATGTATTGGATTTTTTAAAATTGTGTTTAGCTTCTTTAAAAAAATAAATGTTTTTAATATTGGAAAGGTTTAATTCTAACTTCTGTAAATTTATATTTATATGTTTTAATTGTATATGTTTATTCTTGTAAACTGCTTTGAGTCCCAGTATTAGGAAAAGGTGGGATGTAAATAATAGCAATAATAATAATAATAATAATAATAATAATAATTCCAAGTTATAAATCAAGGTGAACTGAGTGGGGGGATGGGACCTTGAATTGTATTAATACAAGTAAGAATTTTCCCACTGTCCTGTTTTGGTTTCAAACTTGCAGCCTGCACTGATCAACAGGCTGGTCATTCAGTCCTAGGCAGAGTTTTGAGGAGAACTGCCTCCTTTTTAAAGAGCAGGTGATCTCATCGCACAAAGACAGGCAGGACGTAACGTGCAGTCACAACAAAGGGCTTTGTTTTTTGTATTTCTCTCAGCTGAGTAAATGAAGAAGCTACACAGACTAGGCTGTACATATGGGGTTGGATCCGGCTTAGTCATTTTAGAGTAGACCCTTTAAAATCAATGGACTTAAGTTAGCCATACTCTACATATGACTATGTTTGAATCTGACCGCAAGTTTAAAAGCAGGTAACTTCTGCTTTCTAGCCTCCTTAACCTACAAGTGATGCACTCCAGACGGGCTAAAATATATTATGCAG
Source organism: Elgaria multicarinata webbii (assembly GCF_023053635.1). Classification (NCBI taxonomy): domain Eukaryota; kingdom Metazoa; phylum Chordata; class Lepidosauria; order Squamata; family Anguidae; genus Elgaria; species Elgaria multicarinata. The sequence goes on along the minus strand of NC_086171.1, from coordinate 70,620,766 downwards.
ATGCTGTTTTGAAAATACTCTCGATGTGCATGGTTAAGTCAGATGTGTGTAAACGTCATGGAAGCACCCCTATGTACAAGTACTTGGTGAGGAGGAATTCTGCATTCTTAAGTCTCCCAAAAGTTATGAGCCAAATGCGAATATCCTTCTTTAAATTACTGGTACTACGCTGACATCCCGTTCGCATTTTGCACTGCGTAAAGTCTACTTCAGTACATGTATTAGTGCTGACTCTTGGCCACAAAACTCTTCCTACTCTGGTCTGATGTAACTGGTCTAACAGTTCAATAGAACGATCAGTGACAGGCACCACTGATACTGGCCTGGTTCAGAAGATACTTTAAACCATGGCTTTGGTTAAAGCCGTGGTTTAAAGTGTCTTCTGAACCAGGCCAAAGTGTGGATCTACTCTTGACTGGATCCAGATTTAGGCCCATACAACTAGGCTGACTGATGGGGATTTCCCTGCTCTCTCCTCTCCATAGCAACCCTTCCAGCCCCCTGAAAATTCTACAGAGAGAGTTAGGGGAACCTGCTGAATGGGATGAGTTGTGGTCCAGGGGAACCCCTAAACATCAGGTAGAAGCATCCATGAGAAGCATCCAACCCTTTGCTTTCTAAGAAACCCTTTTGCTCTTCCCTGATATGGTAGATGTGATATGCCAGGCACACATTGGTGCTTGTCTCTGAATTTGGTCCTAAAACTTAGAAAGCCCAAAGCTGTGTGGCACAGAAGCTAGGGAGGTGCTTGCTATAGACAGTGCTATATCAGTACCTAGGTAAGAGTTGTACCTGACAACCATCCTTATACCACCTATCATATGATAGCATGGGTAGAGGGACCGTAAAACCTGATGTTATAGAGACATGCTGGGCCATAATGGTGGCGCATTACTGCTTGATCCCCTGGCCAGGACAATCTTGAATTTTTCCTGTCCGTTTTTATAGGTGATGGTCTGCTACTTTCACTATCCTCTTATATACATCGTAGTATTCAGCTGTATCGTGCTGGTTCTTAATATCTTGAATATACTTGAGCAATTTTTGTTCAGTAATTACCTGAAGAGTAATGGTGGTCTTGGTCTTGGATTTTTAGTTATTGCTCTTTAATCATCACATACCCTCTTACTCTTTTTTGTTTTAGAGGGGTAGATTATTAATACTGCCATTAATGATTTTGTGACTTGCCTCTTTGATTTTTCTTCTTCTATGTACTATAAAATAGTAGTCATATAGAAAGTCATACAATATCAACAAGAACATATTACTGTCTCCAGATAAAAGGATTTATCTCCAGATCTTTATCTCCAGATAAAAGGAAATACTGATATACAGACCTGGTTTTGCTAGATTTTGATGGAACCAGCTCCATTAAAATAAATATTTCAATGGGAGGTCAATCCTATGGGTTAGGTTCAGTCTATTTTTTGACTAATATTCTTACAGAGGACTAAACTCTGACTTGGAGAAGTGCTCTACTTTTCTCTCTCAGCAGGAATTGACCAGCTTATGCTTTCCTGTATAAGAGCTGATTCAAATCTTTTTACTTGTATTTTATGGCCACTGCCTCTTAAGCTTTAATTTAAAATGATAACTCAAGGTATCCCAGAAATGATTTTTGTCTTGATGTTGTATTAATTGGGATGGAATGGCCCATGTGTTTACAATTTCAGGACGGTGCATCAGAGTTTTAGACTTGTTTCTATAGAATCCTGCAGTTACATTCCTATTAAATTCCATAACACTTTACTGTGGGAACGGAAGAAAACTTCCCCCACCCCACAAATGAAATCAGATTACACTGTCTGCTGTATGCCTCCATATTCATGTTGAGTATTAAAAATCTTCAGTGGCAAGCTACCCCAAAAAATCTTTAGAAAACTTCTATCTGCATTCACAGATCCAAGCTTTTAACTTGGTTTCCTGCTTCTAAATTTAATGAATCACCTATCACATAAAATCAAGTCTTTCTTCCACAACATGTGCCTCTTCCTACCTCCTTGTGCAAAATCATGGGGCTGACAGCAAACATTCATGCACTAGAACGTGTTGCGATAACTTTAACGTTTGCAAAATAAATAAAAAATGGCAGGGGAAAGGCTCATTGACTTCCAGATTTGACTCTTGAGGTGCTTCCAGATGGACAGCTCCTAGCGCTATCCATCAAAAGGCACCATGCAGCTGTTCTGGCTTTCCCTCCTTAATGGATTTTTTGTGGTTAAGAAAAAGAGACAGAAGAAGCCATCACAAAACACAGGAGGGTTCCAAATGAAAGATTCCATCTTCGGAAATACCTTGCACCGTCTCACACACACACACACACACACACACACAAACACACTGATAAAATTATGGATAAGAGGCCAGTCAATTGCACAATAAAATCCTCATCTGGAAGCACGTTTGGGTCTTTTTTAACATTAAATTAAATGTTAAATGACATCCAAATGACACACAAGGAATCCCTGGAGCAGGCAGGGACAACTCCTCCATTTGCCTGGGATAATCCTTAGGTCTAGCTAAGGCCGAAGTAAGCTTGGAGAGGTATTTCATCCTTTTATAATAGTGGGGCGGGGTGGACCACAGAAAAGCCAAGAAAATATCAAATGGTAAGTGTTATGGGGAAATGGGGCATGTCCATCTGGGGGAACCCCAGAGAGCTGGATTGGGACCCCCGGAATATAGAAAATATGGCATAAGTGTGCTCCTCCCTTGTGTGACAATGTCGTGGTCACAACTCCGCCCCATTTCAGCTCTTCCACCAGGGTATATTTGGCCAGCCAAGTATTCCTCCAGCTAAGGACCAAGCTAGAAATTCTTTAAATCACACGTAGCTCTGATTGACGTACTTGCCTCCCTGTAAGCATATGTGGCCCTGATTCAGATCAGGACTGTGGCAATTTGGGAAAGGGGGATTTAAGCTTCTTCCCTCTCATTTTCATGCCAAAATTCCCCCACCCACAGGGAGGTTCATAACAAAAAATATTTCCATTGGATGCCAGTGGAGATGTGTGTGTGTGTGTGTGTTTTTCTTTTTAAGTCTCTCTCTCCACAGGGTGAGCGTGGGGTGAAATTTCGACGCAAAAATGGAAGGGAGGGCTTAAATCCCCCCTCCCAAATTGCCGTGGTTCCATTCCAGATTGTGGCTGTGAACATTTACATGGAGGAAAGGAAGCCATTAGAGGGAAAGGAAGCAGCAGCCAGGCACCTCTCCATCATGCCTGGATCCAGGTCCAGCTGAGAGCCGCCCTCCCTCCTGCTACCAACTGTTGCTGATGAGGCCATCAGAGGAAGTGGCATCCCTTCCACTGTGTCCATGACCTTCTGAACTTGGCAACTAAGAATCTAGTGCCTAAATTTGCTTTTTTCCTCCTCCCTCCCAATCCCCTTTCCTTTTGAGTCATGTTTTTTTAGATTATAAGCCTGTGGACAGGGACTGTCTTAAGAATTATTTTTGTAAGCCGCCTTGATAGCTTTCTATGGCCAAAGGGCGGGATAAAAGTGCTATAATAATAAATCTGCTATGCATGATTAGCAGAATATTTAGTTTATCATAATGGTGTGATGTCATAGTGATGCCACATCCGGCACTTTGCTGGCATAATGGGATTGAATCCTGAGGCCCCCTTAGCCGGCAGATCTTGAGTGTAAGGTTGAGTCCTTACACGTGTTAAAAGCAGCATTTTGTTGAGAAGGACAAATGATTTAAACATCCAGATGCCTTTCCAAATCTCTGGAATAAGAGCACATGCTATAGTTGTGGCATATATGTGGGATGATTTCCCACTGAAAACTTGTGCACTGTGCACAGTCAAGGATGTCTACTGTGGTGAAGGAGGTTCAGTGTGCAATGGGCCATTGGCAATAAAGAACCACAGCTGACTCTACTATTTATACCATGATTGTCTAGTATATTGAGTAAAAACACTTACCAATTAGTAAGGAATAACATCTAATTTTGTAATGGATGTCTGTAAATTCTAAGAATTCTCATGACAGTGTACAGTTCCTCCCTCTGAACCGTTGCATAGGGTGGATCAACCTTGTCTGTTTGGTTTCCTTAAATGTTGCTAGCTTAGCATACTTTTGCCTCCATGAGCCTGTGAGTTTCTAAACTGGATGAGCTACAGTATTCCTGGGCAATGGGATTTCAGTGAGAAAGCATCTGTAACTTAGCAATTCGACAAACATCTAATGAAAGTTTGAGGGAAAGCCCTTTAGCACACATTGTAGGCTTTCCCTTCAAATAATTTCCCCAAATAGCTGTGCATCATAGACACAAACCCCGCCACCACCTCAGGGACAGTAAATACATCCTAATTAAATTATGTTTCTAATATAAACATCAGGACCCAATGCTGAGCTAGATTATCCAACTTGCAATCCTATTGAAGCTAATTGGTTTTAAGTCATGGTGTGTTTGGCCGATAGAATTGCACTGAGATTTCCCCTGCATCATGGAATTAATACCTTCTGAGTTTCTATTGGTGAAGGATAGGTTACTGGCTACTGAATATTTTAAAAGGACAGGCATACAGGCAATGTTCGTCCCTTCAGTCTCCTGAACATACAAAACTGCAGTTTCAAGGAAATGTGAGAGCAACTCTTTAAAATCCCCAAAAAGAATTTGAAAATCGTCAGCTATTCTAACTTTATTTTTCCCATACTTCCGAATAAAATGGTGAGTACATGTTGTGAAGAAATAAAATTTGGTGTACTGAGAGAAGGGGGAAATTGGCTAACTGGCATGCTACATATGTACGGTGAATTTTTCAAATATGTCCATTCATAAAGTAAGTAAGAGGTGCTGTGTGTGTCTATGAACAGCCTAATTTTAACTTTCAGTTTTGTTTGAAGTTTTAGCTGAAAGTGATTTCATTTGTCTGCCTTTTCGCTCTTTCTTTGGGTATATTAGAATTTTGTTTCTCTAGGTAACTTTTTTATTATAGGAGCAGATCAGCAAATTGGAAATGGTGTGAGTGAATTCTACTGGCTTACTTTGTTATAAATCTGTTTGTCCTGATGTTCAAAATAGGATAAAATACCAGTTGCTTGTTGAAGGGTAGATACTTTTTATGCTGACAATAATGATGAGTCAGTTTGGTGTAGCTGATTTGGATTGGGGAAACCAGGGTTCAAATTCCTGCTGAGTGATAGTCAGTCACTATCTCTGTCTACCCTATTGCATGGGATTGTTTTGAGGATAATATGGGATTTCCCTATGCCCTGACCTCCTCGGAAGAAAGAAGGGTTCCAGTGTAATTAAATAAAATAATATTTGTAGTCTCGCTGTATTTAACAGTAGTAAAATTATTGTGAGCTGAAATGAAACAAGTACTTTTTGCAATTGAATACCCTCCATTTGCTCCTGTAGGATATGAGAGAATCTTTTCACAATTTGTATATCTGAAATTAGATGTTTAATTGCATACTTCAAAGAGTACTTGCAGTATATGGATTTCACTGTTAACTGATATGGTGATGACCACCAGTTTAGATCAGTTTTAAAAAGTATTAGATTCATGGAGCACATGTCCATCAATGCTTCATAGATAGGGTAGTTGAAAAGAAGCTTCCAGGTTTGGCAGTCACCTCTGACTGCTGGATTCTAGTAATGATAAGGCAAATCTATCACCTTCATGGCCTGATTATGGGTTTCCCAGAGACATCTGACTGGTGGCAGTCTGGAACAAAATGCTGAACTAGATTTGGTCTGACCCAGCAAGGCAGTTCTAATCTTATTATGGGTGTTTCCATGCACATATTAGGAACTCTGATACATAGAGAAAGGCAGGAGTATCTCCATTGGTGAACAAAGCACTCATGCAATTTGCAGGTATAATATCTGCTGTTATAACATTTCCCATCTGTAGCAATGATTCTCAACCTGTTGCAGTGGACTATGAATACCCCAAGGTCCTTCGCAGTTTAGATACTAGGATTTCCACATGGTCTTAAGTTTGGCCCATACAGCAGTGTGCAAAACCTAGCTTCATTGTAGTGGCATTGGGTTCAATTTGTATATATTGGCAAATAGTTGAATGTTGATGGAAACATTTTGTTAGATTTCATTCTGTTCTTATTCTAAAAAAGAAAAGAAAAAGACAAATAACTGGAATATTTTTCCATGACCAAAAGACCCCTAGATCAATTGTCTGACCATCACCTGCCTGTTGAATCTGAACACAGTGGGTGTGGAGGAAATTGCAGACCTGTTGAGATTGGTAGATTCTAGCCTGGACACTTTTGCCAAATGCCAAAGAGTAAATGCCACTGCTAGGTCACATTTGCTGAAAAACTTTGTTGTGCTGACTTGTGCCAGACCAGACCAGGAGAGCTAAAAGAAGGAACAGATTGCAGCTTCTTGCTTCTCCCTTCCCAAAAGATCAGTGGTTTGGAGTGCCTAGAACAGATGCCCAGTGATAAAGGAGATGAATCCACACCATTGTTTGATACACTTGAAACTCTGTCATGGTTAGCTAGAAGAGACAGGGAAGAGGTATAGCAGAGTTTCCTAGAATCCTCTTTCTCCAATCTGTTTTAATTTCTTTCCATGATTAGGACCAAAACCCAACAGCCACAATCCCGCACACTGATCACAATGTGATCCAGACCCATTGATATATGTAATTGTGCGTTATATTGTAGCTACTCTTTGGGGGACGGGACTCTGAAGAGGTGTTGTAACACTGGCGATTTTTTCAGCGTATATGAACAGATCAGGAACAATTCCAGTGATATAAAGTAGACGTAACCAACTGGGAGGAAACGTGATAGCTTGGACTTGCAAGTCAAGCCAAAGAGGCTCCCATCCTAATCTATAACAGGCATAAAATAAACTGCCTAGATTGTTGGCATCTATAGTGTAAACAGTGTCATGCTTTGCAAAACTGTTCTTAAGTGCAAAGCTATTATGCCCAAATGCAGTCCCCTCATGTGCAAGGGCCAGCATCTATAAAATTAAGTTAAAATAAATTATGAATTTGTCTGAAGAATCGCATCCTGGCTTCTCTCTCTCTCTCTCTCTCTTTCTCCCTTCCTAAGGCTGCAAGGGCTTAATATGCTTCTATTTTGAATTCATTTGTGTGAGCAATCAGTCAGTCAATAAATCCATAAAATTGCTGGGTGTGGCAAAAAAAGGGAGAGATCAGTTCATCCCTCCTTTGCTAGCCTGGCCACTCATTTGCAAGGTGTTTCTTCTCGCCTATGGCTACCAGGCTAGTGCTTAAATACAAGGCTGGTTGAAGTACTCACTCCCCTGGCTCATCAAGAGTTGGTAACCTCACATCTCTTGCCTCAGAAAAATGTACAATGTGAAGAGTGCTGCAGACGTGGCCAATTCACCTGATCCGTGGCACTGGATGGAATTGACATGAAATGTGTAGTGATTTGAAAATGACTTGAGGTAATTGGGGCAGGATTGTCATTCCTATAGTCCGTAATTCCTTGGGCATCTAAATAAACCCAAGGCAAGGTTGTTTGATTCAGGATAATGACTTCAAATTAGCAATCTTTCAAGCAACCTTGTTATCCCTGGTCATGTAAACAAGCTCTAAGTCACTATTTTATTAAGTACTGCATCCAGTTGTTCCACCACCCTCAGGAGCTTTTGAGACACGGTTTGAATTCCTGAGTCAATCCTTTAAAAAGAAGTGTCAGCGACAGCTCAGGGGACCTCTTTTACTTGATGCAGATAAGCTTTTAAAAGGCATTGGGAAATGAAGCATTATTCAGACACGACACACACACGCTGCTTTATTAATGAGGCACGTTTGAGTAAAGTCAAATGTTCAGAATGGAAAGCAAAATACTGCTGACCTGGTGTACATGCCAATTAGGCACAGACTTCACGGGAGGAAAATGCTCAGCACTGGCTAATGTTGACATGCTAAACTAATACAGTTTTTAAAAAATGTTCTTTTTTTTCTGTCAGGCTCAGACACGGCTTGGGTCATGACAAAAAGACCAGCATACTGTTGAAAATTGTTGTTAATCTTGTATATGTAGCCCTTTTTTAATGTCTATGTCTCTTTCGCTGGTGTGCTCTCATTATACCTCTCTGTAAGAGAAGCTCCACACACTTGATGTGGTCAGCTAGTGTCACAGTATTATTTCCACAGCAGACAGATGAAATGTGAATGAATACACATGTTTACATGGGCCTACGAGCATGCATCTGGGGGGGGGGGAAACCTTGGGCCAGGATCCTCCAACAAAAGTTTGCCTTAATCTCAAAAACCATGTATGTTTTTGTAGCTATTAAAACCATTGTACACTGGGCAAAGCCATTTGCAGAGACAAGTGTGGTGCTGTTCTAGATTGGAGGTGGGCAGACGGTAGATCTGGATCTACCAGTAGATCTCCAGGTAATTTGCTGCAGATCAGCAAGGATTTCTGACTCCCAATTGCCAAGCAATAGCCACAACAAAATGTTTTTTCCTCACCTTTGCCCTGAATTGTACTACTGGAATGAAGAAAGATTGGGGTAATCAGGAGTGGATTTTAGTGTGGAAGGACTTTGAGCTCCGTTTGCTTTGGGTACTCACAATAAATTCCAGGGCTCAGAATTCTCTTTGTCTGAGGGACCATAGGATACTGGGGATTCCTCCCTCCAACGTCACAGGCAGTGCTCCAACCTCAGAAGTAGTCAGATCTGCACCCCGCCCCCTCGCAGCTGTCACAGACAGAACTGTGCCAGTTGGCCTCCGAGGTCAGAAAATTAACCTAGGAGCGGGGGGAAATGGGGCGTTCCAGTGGGCAGGGAGGGGAGCAGACTAGAGAGGCAACAATATGAGCTGTCCTGATCCTCTTCTTCCTTCCCCTCTGCAGCACCCTCGATAGACAGGCAAAAAAGCCTGTCTACTGAAAAATGCAAAGGATGGGGCGAAGGTCACCTCCGCCATTCCTCCTGCCCTGCTGGCTTCAGCCTGGTAGGGCATTGGATACACGTCTTGCGAGGGTGCAACCTCTAGGGTTGTTACCTAAGTGTAAGTCTTTTGCCTCTGGCTAACAGTAAAGTGGATTTTGCATCTCTATTAGGTTTGAGAAATAGTTGCCTGTCCAAGACCACCGAAATGTTCATGGCTGGACAAAAATTTGACCTTGCTTCTCCCAAGTCCATTCCTCTAGCTCTTAAGCCATTCTCAGTGCTTCTCAGTTCTCCTCTAATCTATCCTAATGTAACTTTGCTGCTTTCCGCAGAATTTGTTTAACTCTACAGCAGGGTTAAAAGGGAATTGGATCAAATATAATGCACAGTGCCATCTGAAATTCCAATACCCCTACGTGCTCTTCTGTGTGGATGACCTTATGCCCCTTACTGTCTTATCTCAATGTCTTGATTTAAAAGAACAAACGTGCCTGAGAAATTTTAACTGAAAGATTTGATGCCTGTTTTGTCAGTGTATCTGCCTCTGTAAATAAAAGTGGTCTGGCTTAAGACTTAAAAGAGTATAGGTTTGGTCACTGTACCAAACATCTTCAAATACCTAAGACCCAATTCATATTTTGCCAGGGTGGCTTCGTTGCAATTTCCCTCTGGCTGGGACCTAAACTACTTGGGTAATATTTGAATAACAAATATCATGGCACAGGTAGATCATTAACAGTGCAATCTTACGCATATCTACACAGAACTAAATCCCATTGAATTCAAGGTGTATGGGATTACAGCATAAATCTGGATCCAAGCCTTAATACTCTGAGACCCATGTATCCAAGCTCTGATGACTATCTTCCAGCCTTTCTGTTTTGTCTTCCTTCTGTTCATTTTTCATCCAGCGGCTTGGACACAGGAGGTGGATGCTTTGTAGAAGCAAAACATCCAAGTTCATCTCTAGTCAAGTGTCAACATGCCTATGAAGAAGACAGATGGCTATTTTTTTTAATAGGAAAGGGATGTTTTCTAAGTGCTTTTAGGACTTTAAAGAATGCTGGACACAGCAGACTTTTTCTTTCATTGTTTCTTTTTAAAAAGAATCTCACATTTGAGAAAAATATACTGATGCTCTTCTCTCCCTATGAGCAAGAAAAAATCCAACTATAGGGTTGCATTTCAACTGTCCAACACAGTTATAAAGAGGCCTAATTTTTCTCCTTAGAAATTCATAACAACAAAGCAGACTCTAGAGCAAGTATTTCTATTGTTTTAATAAGCCATTACTTAATCAGTAATAAATAATGAACAGAGGCTAAAGCATCATCTGGGCATTTTTCTCCTCGCTAAAAGCTGATTTTTCTTTAATTGCTCCTTTATTTATTTGGTATAAAATAATATTGGCCAGGCACTTTTCTACCTCTTCCTCATCTCCACCAAGAGACACTTCATTTTGCTTGAAGGTGGGTTTTTTTAAAAAATAAAAAATAAAATCCTGACATTATAAAGTACCAGCTACTTGAAATCCCACTAAAATTAGAATTCGCAAAAGGGCAAATTTATTGTTTGTGATAATGGCACACACTAATTATGTGACTATTAAAAGTTTCTTTCCAGTCTACTGAACCCAAAGAACTAAATACAGCCCCCAAAGAGAATGTACACATACACAAGAGGAGATATAAGAATAACAGTAAAAGAGAAATTTGGGTTCAAGCCAAAACGTAAAATGCTGCTACTGATACTCATTAAAGTGGAAAGGTTAAACCAGATCATGCAATTTTCCCTAAACAGCTTGTGGGATGGGAGAGGTTCTCGTTGTAGGTTTTTACTTTTTTGGTTGTAGAAATTTCAGTTTCTTTAGAGTGCAATCCTATGCATGTTTAGACAGAAAAAAAAGTCCTACAACTCCCAGCATTCCGCCTGGGGAATGCTGGGAATTGCAGGACTTTTTTCTGTCTAAACATGCATAGGATTGTGTCCTTAGTGTAACATTCTATACTTTCTGCTTACAAGTTTGCAGGTTAAGACTAGGAAGGATGATGCTGTGCTGTAAACGTATGTCTGTATTGCTTGAAGTATATTTTTCTCCTCTCTATTGTAAGACAACACTTACGGCATTTGCCCCTGATCCCTGTCCAGAACTGGAATCTTTGAGAAAAACATGTTTTTTAAGATGCCAGCAAATATGGAATTGATAGTGGGTGTTCTGCAAAGCAGCCATAGCATGCATAAATGAAGGATTTTCCAGGATGGCTTAGGAAATTGTATTAAATATCAGAACCAATTCCAGTATCTCTCTCCAGTTAGCTTAGATTGTTGATATCTAGGCCACATGAGTTATCCAGTCATGCACACAGTACAAGGGACATAAGATTTAAGTATTGCATTTATATAGAAATGTAACCCTGTTCTTCCTTCTGATGTTGTAAACAAGTTACTCCTCACCCAGTCCTTACACTGCCACAATTTCCATCCATTTCAAGTTCTAGGTCTTATTTTTAAAACGCTCTCCCTCCCTCTCTCTCTCTCTCTCTCCCCCTCCCTCCCTCTCATGTCTCTGGGCTGGAACACATATTAGCCTCACCACAGAGATTTCGCTAAAAATAAACCTCCTTTGGCAACTAAGCCCTTTATAGAACTCCATTAATAATTTTATTAGAAAGCAGTATACAAATGTGTATAAGTGCTTAATAAAAGAACTGTTGCTCTGTATATTTCCATATGTTAAGAACATTAAAAAGCTATGCTGGATCAGACCAAGGGTCTGTCTAGTCCAGCACTCTGTTCACACGTGGCCAACCAGCTGTTGACCAGGAACCCACAAGCAGGACACAGGTGGAACAGCCCATGTTCCCCAGCAAATGGTGTATATAGACTTACTGCCTTGGATACTGGAAGTAGCACATAGCCATTAGGACCAGAAGCCATTGATAGCCTTCTCCTCCAGGAATGCTTGGAGGGAAGTGGGACATACCTACGGCTGTGTTCTCTTAAAGAGCCATCAATGGAACAATCCCATGTGTGTCTACTTAGAAGAAAGTAAGTGTTATAGGCTGCAATTCTTTGGACAGTTATTGAGAAGTCAGTCACACAGACTTTAGCTGGGCTTACTTCTCAGTAAATATACATAATATTTACATAATATACATAATATTTGGCTACACCTGTAACAATTAAAATTTAACAAATGACTTAAATGACTTAACTGTGCAAAGGCAAAGGGTTGCATTATACTTACCCAGTGATACAAAATAGACCCATTAAAATCAATGGGACTTAAGTTAGTCATAATGACTTGCTTCAAAGAGTCTTCTCTAAGCATGACTAAATCTGGATCCAACCCAAAGACTTTAAACAATTGGCTCTTAGCTACCTTAGATACATCCTTATCAATACAAATCTTCATGAGGTGCAATCCAACCAAAATTAGGTTCTTGGAAGACTTGTTGCTACCTTCCCCAATCTGGTGTCCTCCAGAGGAGTTGGACTACAATTCCCACCAATCCTAGCCAGCATGGTGGTGAGTTGCAATCCAATCTGAAGGTCATCAGGTTGAGGAAGGCCGGGTCTATTGGGGTAGACATGAATATATATATATATATATATATATATATATACACACACACACACACACACACACACACACACACACACACACACACATACCTTTCTCAGTCAATGGGATTTAAGAGTGTGACTGGGTTTGGATGACATGATAATCCATGATGGGTTATTTAAGCCATGGTGGGTTATTGGTGGGATTTTTTAACCCATGGTGGGTTATTTTGTTGAGACAACCCAAACAAATAACCAGTGATGTGCAGAGTGGGTTATTTAAACCATTATTGGTTATTGTGTCATGTGGAGGGCACCGTTGGTTATTTTTGTCGGCTATAGAGTTGGTAGGCAAGAGCAGTCAAAGTGATGGCTGCTGCTCTACTCAAGCTTGCAGAAGTCTATTTTCAGTAGCAAGGGATGATGGGGTACAAGTGGGAGGACTGAGAGGAGGACGAGTTAGTCAACGTACCGTGGATTAATAATCCTCTCACAGTTGCTTTCTCTGACCATGTGGGTAGTACCCACAAAATCAACTGTGAGTTAACTATTAACCCTGTGAGTTTACTATCATAGCATCCGAACGCAGGAGTGACAATTTGGGCTGCATCATGTTCCAATTTATAATAAATTTAGAACAGAACAAAATTTTCTTTTCTTTTTTAATACAAACAACAGCAAAACATGAACCTTATCATTATCTCTCTTGATGCATCTGCTTCATTTTGCATCAGTGAAAAAACACGGAGAGACTGTGAGCTGACCTAGGACAGCAATAAAAGTGACTCATAAAGGGGCTTGTGTACTGAGTATCTTTTTTAGCAAATGGCTGTAAAAGAAAGGCGGCGTGTGCCGTCTTCTTCCTTAAAACAAATGTTCCGCAGCATGGAGAATTAGCACGCTGCCTCTCTAATCTCAAGGTAACAGCTCTCTTCCTTCATAATGCACAAAAAAGGCAAATGGGACGATGTGCTCATAAGCTCTGCTGTAAATAACAATCCACAAGTTTTTTGATTGTGTATGTTATGGTGGATGGCTTAGACGGTCAGCTGCTTGAATTCTGCACAAGATTACAAAGGAAGAACCAACAGTCACTGGGTGGAAACTCTACTTACTCTCGTGATTTGGATTCGATGCAAGAGAATTTTTTTCCATGTATCAGGAGGATTCCAGGTTTTTTTAAGTATACATTTTGAAGATTAGGTTGAAATAGCACACATCCACCAGAAGGATCTTTCCCTTTGAAACTTGATAGAGGCTAGCATTAAGCAAGATTGAATGGATTGTTTCGGCCTGGTATATTTTACATTTTGGTAAGGTTTTAACCCCTTCATGCGTGAAGAAGCAACATGTGCCAATGGTCCAGCTCCTAAGCTTGTGCAACTCCGGAGACTCAGCCCCAACATCCATGTCCTAATCATGGAGTCACATGACCTCAGGAATGGGGCCAGTGACACTGCCCCACAGTCCCGTTTGATTCCTGATCTATGCATAAAAGCTTAAACCAGCCAAGACAGAGGTGCTCCTGCTCACTCAAAAGGCAGATCAGGGAATAGGGACTCAACCCGTGTTGGATGGGATTATACTCCCCCTGAAGACTCAGGCTCACAGTTTAGGTGTTCTTCTGGAGTTGGCCTGGAACCTGGATGCCCAGATTTCAGCAGTAGCCAGGACTGCGTTTGCACACCTAAGACTAGTACGCCAACTGCACCTATTCCCAGAGATGTCTGATCTAGCCACGGTTAGTTACATCCCGTTTGGACCACTGTAACATGTTTTATGTGGTTTAACCTTTGAAAACCATTCAGATATTTCAGCTAGTCCAGAATTCTGCCACCAGATTGTTCACCACAGCCAGTTACAGGGAGCATGTAACTCCCTTGTTGCAAGAGTTTCACTGCCTACTGGTGTGTTTCCAGCCAGAATTCAAAGTGCTGGTTATGACCTATAAAGCCCTAGATGGATTGGGATCAGGTTACACCACCTTCTCCCATACAAGCCTACCTGGTTCTTAATAGCTTCTGAAGAGGCCAAGACAGCTGCCTTCAAAGGCATGTTTGGTAGCGATAGAGGGCTTCATTGGTGGCCTCATCCAGGCTGTGGAACTCCCTCCCAAGGGAAAAGCTAGGTTCGCTCCCACTCTATTGGCATTCTGCTGGCAGGAAAAGACACCTGTATTCAAGAAAGCCTTTGGCATGTAAGCACGTCTGTTGCGTTGGGTGCTGCTTTTATTCTGTTGTTGCTGTGTTTTTGTTGTATTTCAATGCGTTGTTTTATTCTTTTAATCAAGTTTTACTTATGATTGTAAGCCGTCATTTTTCTTGACTGAAAGGTGGGGTACAAATTAAATATATGCATACAAACGTAAAATAAAACAAGCTTATACTTTCCGTTTGTTTTAATTGTTGATTTAATGCATCAAGGAGACACCATTTACATTTCTCACCAGGCTCCTGATGTTAGGGTGGCCATATGAAAAGGAGGACAGGGCTCCTGTATCTTTAACAGTTACATAGAAAAGGATATTTCAGCAGGTGTCATTTGTATATATGGAGAACCTGGTGAAATTCCCTCTTCATCACAACAGTTAATGTGCAGGAGCTATACTAGAGTGACCAGAGTGACTAGAGTGACCAGGGCACCTGCAGCACTATCCTCCTTTTCATATGGTCACCCTACCTGATGTAGCATCCCTTTCAGGCATTGTGGGAAATTTAAACGGTAGGTCCTTGACCCACTGACCTGGCCCTGCTATTGAAGGGAGATGACTGTCAGAGGGCACTTCACTCACCCTGCAGATGTTCAGTACCTTTCAACATTGCTGAACACTGCTGCAAGCAGTTTTCTTAATCTCTACAATTTCGGCAACAGCAAGCCCTAAAAGGCAATACTAGAGGAGGAGGAGGAGGTCATCAAAGCAGACAGTGCAATGTTGCATGTAGAAGCTGAGGGTATATTTCTAAACCATAAAGATAAAATCCATTTTATTGTGTATAAAATCACAAAAGGCCAGCCATAATGATGGCAAGTACTGAATGCCATCCTACCCCAGTGACTCACCATGACATCAGAGTAAACACTATGGGGACTACTTGTTTTACAGGTTTGAATGTCTTGTTCTACTCATGATCCATGGAAACTGTTTTTGAAAGAGCAAGTATGTGCTGTGGTGAATTCTTAGAGAGGGTTGCTCTCTTTTCTTATTGACAATATGTTTTCCATATGCAGGAAGTAGATTGTGTCAGAAGAAAGGGGATGCCGAGGTGGGGCTGCCTACCTAGGTCACATGAGTGATTAGCAATGAGACACACAGATGAATGGCGTGAAATGAGGAGGTGGCCTTCTGAGCCACATTGGCATCTTTCAACTAGTCAGAGCACAGTGAGACACTGGGCTCATCTACACCAAGCAGGATATTCCACTATGAAAATGGTATGAAAGTGGTATATAAAAGGCAGGAGCCACACCAAGCAGGATATAGCACTATGAAAGTGGTATATGGTATGTGTCAATGGGCCCCAACAGTTGTCAGTGCACTTCAGTACCTCTATAAAGCAGTAGTGTAGCTCCTGCCTTTTATGTACCACTTTCATACTGCTTTCGTAGTGGAATATCCTGCTTGGTGTAGTTGAGCCCACTGACTCTCGTGACTCAAGTCAAGTAATCCAAGAGTATCTTGGACTGCTCTTTCTCTCCCCATTCGATGAAACATGGGTACATTTAACTACATTTTGGTGAGGAAAATCCCAGTCTAGAATACCCTCAGTCCATAGTATGGTGTTCCTGCTTCCTTCTAGCTTTGCCTTCTTCCTCTCACTTGTTAAAGCCAAGACTCTGACGCCATTTGTTTATTTATTTATTTATTAAATTTATATACCGCCCCATAGCCGAAGCTCTCTGGGTGGTTTACAAAAGTTTAAAACAGTGAACATTTTAAAAAGTCTACAAAACTTAAAAACATCAAAAATATAAAAACAATAGTATAAAACAGTATCCATTTAAACAACAAAAGTTCTGGGGTCCATTAAAAACAAACTTAGCATATGTTGTTAAATGTCTGGGAGAAGAGAAAAGTTTTGACCTGGTGCCAAACAGATAACAATGTTGGCGCCAGGCGAGCCTCATTGGGGAGAGAATTCCATAATTGGGGGGCCACCACTGAAAATGCCCTCTCCCTTGTTGCCATCCTCCGAGCTTCCCTTGGGGTAGGCACTCGGAGGAGGACCTTAGATGTTGAGCGCAGTGTACAGGTAGGTTCATGTCGGGAGAGGCGTTCTGTCAGGAATTGTGGTCCCAAGCTGTGTAAGGCTTTATAGGTTAAAACCAGCACCTTGAATTGAGCTCGGAAACATAAAGGCAGCCAATGCAAGCGGGCCAGAATCAGTGTTATATATTGCTTAAAAGGGTGGGACTAGCACTCTGGTAGACAAGAACATTGAGGCCCACCTTGCGCCGACTCTGGCATCTTTTCAGTGCCAAGTAAAGACCACACTCTACTCCCAGGCTTTTAATGGGATATGATGGGGCATCTATGTGTGCTCTTTTTGATCAGGTCTGTTAGGGAATAAATTGTTTATTTAAATTGCTTTTAGAAGTTTACATCGTTTTAATTTTTCTGTGTTACAATTTTTAGATGGTTTTTGTTATGTTGTATTTCTGTAACGCTGTTGTATTTTTATGAATTGCTGGTATTTTGGGCAATTTGGCCCCACCCATCACTGGGGTGTGACACACACACACACACACACACACCAAGAGCTTCTCTGAAAGAGATTGGCCAGAAAGAGGTTCAGCACCCACAGTATAGGACGTCAGCGTTCAGCACAGCTAACTTTAGTTGTATAAAATAACTGCATTTTGTTTTATAAATGTTTGTTCATTGTTTTTACTAATATTTGAAAATGTATTCCTGTGAGTAGCTGGTTGCCCTGGGGTGGGAGTTGTGGTTGATCCTTCTTTGTAGCGTGGTGGCTTTGTACTGTACATTTCTTTGCATTCACCATCTAACTTGTTTTCCTAAATCTATTCATTGCTTGATAAGTTTGTGTGCACATTATAACCGCCATCAACGGACTAATCTGTTTACAGTGTTTAGATTTAAAGCAGGGATCTCATAGTAAACATTACTAATCTAGTTTGGTTTTTTTACTAAATGATATTCAGATCCTTTCTGTGATGTACTGTTCTTTAAATCTTACTTCCTATTTCCCGTTTGACTCTTAGACCTTAGCTAGACCTAAGGTTTATCCCGGGATCGTCCCGGGGTCATCCCTGCCTGCTCCCAGGATATCCTGTTTGTTATTTACATAAACAGGGATGACCCCGGGACGATCCTGGGATAAACCTTAGGTCTAGTTCAATAAAAGTAGAAAGCTTACCATGGCAGCTCCTGTGAGTTGCTTTAAGGCTACGTACATAACAATGTCCGTCCATATTTTTCACACAGTGCAATTCAAGACCCATTTACTCAAAAGGAAGTTCCTCTGAGCGTAATGCAACTTGCACCTTATACCGTGTGCTTGGGATTGCAGGCTAAGATTCAGTTTGAATAAGCTTCGACCTAAAACATCTATGATCCAGAGATGCATGTATTCGTTGGCGTGCTCAAGCATGGAGGGAGCAGCTCTGCCTATGCATGCCTTTGTTCATTTGGAAATGCTCCTTGCATTTGGATGCCGCTGGGTGCGGTCATCCGGAGCTTTGGAGTGTGCTGTCATCAGTATGCTGACGACACACAGCTCTATTTCTCCTTTTCATTTTCAGCAGGAGAGTCTGTGAATGTGTTGAACCGGTGCCTGGCTGCGACAATGGACTGGATGAGGGCTAATAAACTGAGACTCAATCCAGACAAGACTGAGATGCTGTTAGTAGGTGATTCCGCTGACAGGATGGGGGGTGTTCTACCGGTTCTGGATGGGTTTGCACTCACCCTGAAGGAGCAGGTTCGTAGCTTGGGGGTTCTTTTAGATCCATCATTGTCACTTGAAGTTCAGGTGTCCTCAGTGGCACGGAGTGCCTTCTACAAACTCCGGTTGGTGACCCAGCTACGGTCCTATCTAGACAGGGATAACCAGGCTTCAGTTGTCCATGCTCTGGTAACCTCCAAGTTAGATTACTGCAATGCACTCTACGTAGGGCTGCCTTTGAAGACGGTTCGGAAGCTGCAGCTCGTGCAAAATGCAGCGGCCAGATTGATTTCGGGAACCAGAAGGTTTGACCATATAACACCTCCTCTGGTCCACTTGCACTGGCTGCCTGTATGTTTCCGAGCCCAATTCAAGGTGCTGGTTTTGACCTATAAAGCCTTACACGCTTGGGACCACAATACCTGACGGAACGCCTCTCCCGACGTGAATATACCCGGTCACTATGTTCAACATCTGAGGTCCTCCTCCGGGTGCCTACTCTGAGAGAGGCTCGGAGTGTGGCAACGAGGCATAGGGCCTTTTCGGTGGTGGCCCCCAGACTATGGAATGATCTCCCTGACGAGGCTCGCCTGGCACCAACGCTGCTATCTTTCCAGCGCCAGGTTAAGACTTTCCTCTTTGCCCAAGCATATGGCGGCACATCTTAATCACCCACATGTTTAGGTTTTTTAACGGTTTTTAATGCTTTATGTGTGTATGTTCTGTGTTTTAGAGTTTTAAATTTTGTATACTTGTTTTTATCTCAATTTTAGAATTTCTGTAAACCGCCCAGAGAGCCCTGGCTATGAGAGCGGTATATAAGTGTAATAAATAAATAAATTGAAAAGAAGGAGCTAAAGAAGTAATTATGGGCAGGGTTGCTTTGAGCGCACAACAGACAAGGCCAGCCCAAGACATTCTGCTGTCTGAGGTGAAGGACAAGGTCCCTCACCCCCATTCAGAAACTGACTGGACTCCCTAGCATCCTCCACCACACCAGAGGGCAGCAAGTCAGTTTAGGGGGTGCAGGAGAAGTGGTGTGTCATACACAATCCTATCCTCCAGCAAAGGAGAACGAACAGGGCAGGTTGTTGCAGCTCCCTTCAGGCGCCTGCCACCTGACGCACTCACTTCACTTTGCGTAATGCCAGGGCCTGCCCTGAGAACAGAGCCTCTGTGTGTCTTCAAGGGGTAGGTGGGTTGGGGTAAACTTGGCGTGCCAAGTTACTTTCTACTGGAAATGTTTTTGTTTCCATACTAATGTGCCGTTTACCTGACACATTCTAAGGCTGCAGATAAGAAATGTTGGGTACGGAAGTCTGGGAAAGGATTTCTGGTCCTGCAGTGAAAGATTCCAATTATTTGAATCCATCTTGGGAAAGCTTATTGGGGAAAAACAGTCAGGTAGAGGAGGGCAGACATTTAACTCACAGTGGCTATAGTAATTTGTCAGTGCTGTTTCTTTCTCTCTCTTTATTATTTTTTTTCCAGTCTAAAAATCCAATAAGCAAAGCTCAGACATGTTTGTGGAGAAAGAAGGAAAAAGGAACGAGTGGGTGATTGAATCTAATGTCCTTAATACCTCTCATTATTTATAATGCATGAAACATATCAGTTTCATCTGAATAAATAAAATAAAGAAAATATGTGGGTTTGACTTTAAACATATGTTTTGAGGGTGCAGTAGGTGAAAAATTTATAAAGAGCTAGTTTCCTAATGGTTTGATATTCAGGATGCAACATGCATTTTAAAATCCTAAGATGAACTGCTTCCAGTGAAGATTTGTGTGTGTAGTGGTGGGGGGCGGGGGGAGAATTCTGATTAGTTTATTCCAAGTGACACCTTCCAACTGTGGCGGGAAGTATCCATCCACAGCGCGGCCACTAAGCTTTCACAAAAGAGATATCTTATTTTTATCATGACCATCATTATTTAATTTCCAGCTTGCCTTTTTTGAAGATCAGGCCCTGAGAGTGGTTTGCAGTGGTATCAACTAGAGCAATGCAAAACAATACATATTGAGGAGAGCAATTCTATGGTGGCTAGACAGCATCTGGGAGCATCTGGCATTGGATAGTTTGGATTCCTAGATCCGAGGGCTGAGAGAACCCTCCTCCTCACACTGGTGCAGAGAGAAGCGCCCCAGCTGCCTCTCTGAGCTCACAAAAGCAACCTCAGAGAGGACAGAAAGTGGGCACTTCTGTGGACAGGGAGGGGAGGGTACTGGGGAAGCAAGGATAGAAGACCACTCTCCCAATTACTCAGAAGCTTTGCAGATGAAAGATCCTTTCGCTAATGTTCTAAAGCAAGGTGCGGGGTGAACTGTGGCCCTCTAGATGTTGTTGGACTCCAGCTCCTATCAGCCTCAAGCAACATGGCCAATAGTCAGTGATGATGGCAGTAGTAGTCCAACTACATCTGGAGAGATGCAAATTCTCTACTCCTGGTCAGGGCCGGTGCCAGACTACTTTGCGCCCTAAGCAAGGTGTGCTACTTTCACACACACTCCCAAAAAAATGCCAACTTTGATTTTTAAGAACATATGTCTCCTGGAAAAAATAAGCACAAAACTTGAAACTGCTAAATTTATTTTAAAGTGCAAGAAATACGTCATGCCAATTATAGCAAACAAATTGGAAAGGAATGTCTATGGGTCTAAGATGCATTATTTAATAGGAATATCACCTCCAAATTATCCCCCCCCCCAACTCACACACACGCGCACACACTCACTTAGCATCACTCACTCCAAACAAACACACGCATGAACACATGCATTCATTCAAAGACCCCATGCACCTCATGCACCCATACATTCTCTCTCTCTCTCTCTCTCTCTCTCACACACACACACACACACACACACACACACACACACACACCCCTTAGTCTTACCTTACTCACTTCTTCTCTTTCTACTTCTCTACCTCCTGGCGCTTGCTGCTTGCTTCTTCTTGCTTCTTCTTCTTCCCCCTCTTCTTCAGCACTGGGGAGGGGGGGTGCTGGAGGCCCAGCCGCTCGTGACAGCGAGCAAACTGAGCCCTGACCCCTGTCTCATGTCCCCCTCATGCTGATGAGATTGCGCCCCATGCCCGCCCAGCCGAAGCGAAGCCAGTGATGCTGGGGTGGAGGCGGCGGCTCCACGTTCAGGCTTCCAGGCACGTTCCGGAAGTCCACACGTGGATCCGCCCCACCCCTACCCCAGCGTCCCTGGCTTCGCTTTGGCTGGGTGGGCGCAGGACGCCATCTCGCCTGCCCAGGCCCAGCTAAATCCTCGGGTTGGCCTGGCTCACAGCCAACGCGCATGAGTGCTGCGCTGTGCCCAGTGCCCCTCTTAGCTTGGCGCTCTAGGCGGCCGCCTGAGTGGCCTCTATGGTAGAACCGGCCCTGCTCCTGGTCTAAAGGCTCTAACAGAGTGCATTTGGCAACTCTATTAGGAGAGTGTTCGACTTTGGGCATGGCTAGATGTGGGCAATATCCTGGGGATTGTCCCGGGATCATCCCTGTGCGTCCAGATGACACACAGGACATCCCGGGAGCAGGGAGGGATGATTCCTCCCTTTCCCTGGGATATCACCTTACCAATTAATTTCAATTTTTCCGCGGTCTCGGGATGATGCTGAGACCATGTAACGTGTGGCCCATCATTGTGGTTTCCCCCCGGCTCCTCATGAGTAACGCAAGGAGCTGGGAACTGGGCACAGAGCACCTCAAGGGTGGGGTGGGGTAGACGCCAGGGGTTGTTTTTTAAAATTTACATTTCGGTCGAGCGCTCATACGCTCCTTCTCCTTTAAAATAAAAATCCAAAATGGCAGCCGCGATATCACACGGTCATAAAATTGCGAGTTCGTCGCCCTCCAACCCCCTCGTCTAGCCATACCAAGCATGAGGCCATGACATATAATTTACCACTCCCATCATGTGACATGCCACTTCTTTATACCCCTCTAATGTGTCAAATAATATAATCTTGTTAGAATCTAGCCACAGATGTATATAGTTCCCCCTGCATCTCCATGTGCACAGTCACGTATATTGGCTTCCATGTCTCCTCTAGTGTTTTGCTTTGTTTAGTTTTGCGGCGTGTGATCTCCCTCCACGTTGGATCTGCACTTTGTCATGGATCTGAATCAAAGTCAAGGCAGGAAAACTGGATGGCAGGCTGGTGCGATGACTAGTAATCACACTGCACTGCTATCTGAATTTAATCCTGAGCAATGTTGAAAGCAGGACCTTGTTCTTGTTTTCTGAAGTATAAGGTACTTTGCTTCCTGTTGTGTTGTTGAAGAAGCAACATCAGTGGGAGAATTATGCCAAAAATATGCTTGATCATGGGGTCTATTGATGCATTCTTAGGCTTGACATTTCAGGATTTGTGAATGTGTCATTAGAACCCCTTTTTATTTTTATTTTAATAATCATTAAAATGGAATCATCCCCTGCCTTGAGGAAAATCACTTCAAAGTGTGACTGATGTGCACCGCAGAGGTAACAAAGCAGAAGAAAAACTATCCAGACATATTCTGAGCTTTAAAGTCATAGGTTTCTAGGATCAAAATACAGCAGCTTTTTTAAAGAAAAATGCACACACAACAACACTTCTGTAACACAAATTCTATCCCTTTATTTGTTCATTCAAAATATTCGTATCTCGTCTCATCTTGTGCTTTATGACAACTTAAAAGCATAATTAAAATCACAACATCCCTTATTAAAAAAAACAAAGTTACAAAACGAAGAAAGGCTATATTCAAAAGGAGAGTAAACAAAAGTACAGTAAGCAATGTGTTGGCAGTAATGTTGAAAGACATTTTATAGCCAGTGGCTAGTTACATTGTAGCAGACGCTCATTTTATTATTTTCATTTTAAATATGTATTATCTCCTTCTACAGTAAAAGTGGTGCTCATTTCTATTTAAATGTGTTTAGCAGCAGACGCTAACACGGTTTTATTCCTGTGGAAATGATGGTTCTAGATAAGTAAAGCAAGTTTCAAATGCAAAATTCTCACATACTCAAGAGTATTTTTCCCTTCTAAAATCAGGGTTGGCAAACAGATTATTATTATTATTATTATTATTATTATTATTATTATTTCTTTTGTTTGCTCTAACGTATCAGGGAGGCAGAAGCAGTTGTAAAGCATGGAATAGCTGGGGCTGGGGAGAAGAGAAACGTTACTTGTGTACCAGAAATCTGGAGCTGCTATCCAGATGTTAACTGTTGATGGACAATTTCAAGGCCCGACTTGAGTCTTTATCTTTAAACTAGATTCAGGCCAGATGTACACCTTGTGCAAATCATTACGAATGAGGATTTAAAAGCAGGAAATAACACTATGGCCTTAGCTAGACTGGGCTTTATCATGGGGCGAACCCCGTGATTAACAAGGTGTAAATCTGTCCACATGACGCACAGGGGATCCCGGGATAAGGGAGGGATCATCCCTCCCTTGCCCCGGGATAGAGCCCTCCACTTTGGGCCTGCTTTTTCTGTGATCTCAGGCTGAGCCCGAGACCGCAGAACAGATGGCCCGTTGCCGCGGTTTGAACCGGTTCCGCACAAGCTGGGAGCTGCGCATCAGGGGTAGGGTGGAGGGAGCGGGGAAATGAAATTATTTTTTAAAAAAAGCACCTACCTTTAGCACACGAGCGTTCGTGCGCTCCTCTTCCTTTAAAAATAAAAAATGGTTGTCGCACCTCACGTGTAAACGGAGGAGGGATCTCTAGCTAAGGCCTATGAAAGCGGTATATGGAATGTGGATTGTGTCCCAACAGTTATCAGAGCACTTCAATACCACTATAAAGCAGTAGTGTAGATCTAGCCTTGGACTGGACACACCTTCAAATGTAGGATGCCTTCAAACAGAGGACTCTGACAACACTTCAAATAGAAGAATGCCATCTGTAAAGAAGGGAACATGGCCACCCTACCCTCAGGACATGAGCAAACTCTCCCCACATTGACAGCTTTTACATCTCAAAGGTGGAGGAGATGCAGAAGTTCAATTTCAGGCAAGACGGAAATACAGAAGAGCAGGAAGCATGAGACATTTGTGCTTCTTGTCCTGGCTTTAGCATCGTTGTCACTGAAGAAGCAATGACTAACATGATTGCCTAAGAATAATGAGAAGGGTTTACTTCCAGTGGACATTATTTCGGATTTAAATCCATAGTTTTGGACCTCCTTTCATACACAGACAAAACCTGTCCCTTCTATGTAAGTGGGCAAATGGCTTCTCTGGAATTATTACCAAATCATGATATGCCTGAAACTAAATTTCTAGTATTACTTTAGCTTCTCGGGGCCTATCGCTGAGCCAGCAAGGGGGTTGTTATTTAGAAAAACAAGAACTTTGTTGTACTGCTTAGTCTCATTCCAAAGACTAAGAAAAATAATGTTTACCATTTAATTAACCTCATGTGGCATGGTGGGAAGGGATGGCCAATCAATAATGAATGTCATTACAGTCACCTTGTGCAACAGCAGTTCTGTGTTTTGTGGGAGGGGAAGAGATAATGAGTCTTGATTTCTGCAAGAACAATTTCCATAGTAGGCAGGTGATTAGTTACTGAGCTCAGTGCTCCCACTGGAGGTATGCAATGAAGAAGCTTCTTCACTACAAATTGCTCTGAGCAGGAGAGCCAAGGATTGGAGACACAAGATGGAGGACACTGTTTATTGTCTTGTTCTGAAGTTATCTTCACCTAAAAACCCCAGAATTCCCTTTCAGCTGCTGCAATAAATCAGGAAATGAGCAGCTCTTATGTTCCTAGCTTGCTGGTATTTATCCATATGATTTCCAATTCCTTCTGCTCCCACAAATAGAGTGGCAGCATATGTATCATCCAAACAAAGTGAGGAAATGCACCACCAAAAAAGAGGACAGCTATTTGTACAAAAATTGCAAGTGCTAATTTATATCTATAGATGCAATTTTATAAATACGTATTATAATTTAAATACAGCAATTTTCACCATAATGTGGAAAAGTGTGACCAGGCTGTTGTTCGGATGCTGTTGACGGGCAACTTCAAAACCCAGCTCTTCTTTCTGATGGTTTTTTTCTCTCTTTCTATTTAAGCCAGAATTGGACTGGGCAGGCCTTCAAACAGAGGGCACCTTCAAAATAAAGGACCATAAAAGAGGACACATGGCCACCCTAGGACATTAAGATGTCTTTTCTTTGCTAATGTGTTTTCAAACTAGATGTGTGATGCAGTACATAGCCTTTTTGTAGAAATAAGTCCTGGACCTGTGACACCTGTGGTTTCAAAGGTGACCATTATTATCTGCCATGGCATTTTACCATAGAGGTGCAGGTTCTCTTTCTGGCTATGTGTGGCCTCTCCCGCCCTAGAAAGTGCTGGATGCTGTATTTCTAAGAACACAAAATGGTTGATTCCAACCAGAAAATCACCCCATTAAAGTAAATGTGACCTGCACAAGAACATTCAACTCTCATTCATGTCATTGAGACGTGTCCAAGGGACTTCCCATTGGATTATGCTCTTATCGTTTTCTGATGTGGGAGAGGCTTGTTCTTGTGCACTATATTGTTGTTCTTCTGCAATGGTTCCCTTCATTTAAACCAGGGGTGGGCAGAAGGTAAATCAGGATCTACTACTAATAAATCTCTGGGTGATTTGCAGTAGATCAGCAAAGATTTTTGACTCCCAATTGTTTAACAACGGCAACAACAAAATTGTACTTCTGAAATGAAGAAAGCTTGGCATTGTGGGGTGGGGAGTATAACCAATAGTGGATTTTTACATGGAAGGAATGTGACTTCCCTTGAGTTCTAGTATTTGGAACAAAATCCTTGGCTCAGAATTATTTAATTCTACGTGTATGTCTTTTGCATCATGCTCCAGCTGGTGGATCTCGCAATTCTAGTTAAACAAACAAACAAACCCCAAGGTAGATCCCACAAGCCTGAAATCTGCCCATTTAAAGGGTGTTTCAGAAGGAAAATGTCCAAGTGGGTTCTGCTCCCAAAACATTAGCAAAAGAACATGCAAAATGCGGATTTGTGTGACACCACTGTGCAGATTTGCAAATACAATTGCCAAATTATCTCTTGCAAAAGTAGCCTGAGTGAAATGATAAAGATTTAAGGTGTCATGCAAGGTTTGTTGCAGGCAATTGTGAGATTATTAGTGCTGACTGGAAGCATTATGAATGGCCAGAGGCACTATCATTAATCTGTCAAACCTGCCTATCCACAAGCCAACAGGAGGACTGTTGCAATCACTGAGCCAAGAGGAGGGGTGAAAAAAATAACACTTTTTTTTCCTATTTAAAAGATTGGTGTTAATCCAAGAGCTGCAGGAGATAGTTCCTGTTCAATCCTTTAGCCACCGTACATCTACAGGACCAATAAATGTATCACAGACTGTAACAGCTGCTTTCATCTTTGTCAGTTCAATCACCATGTCTTAGTAGCATTCCATGCTAAATGGCCATCTAGCACAGTTCACTGACCGGTTGAAGTTCTCCAGGCTTTCAAACAGCAATCTCTCTACTACTTGATCCCTTTCAACTGGAGGGGCGGTGGATTAAACCTTTGACTTATATTAAAGTGTGTACTGTACCAATGGGATAACCTTTCTTGTACTTCTCATTCAAAAGGAATCTACTGCCTTTTCTCAGTGCCCATCACATTGGCCCAGATCAGTTGTAATGCTAACTCTTGGGTCCCAGATGTTGGACTACAGTTCCCATCATTCCCAGTCAGCATGACTGATGGTCAAGGTTGATGGAAATTGTAGTCTAATAATATATGGGGACCAAAGATTGTAAATCTCTGTGATAAACCAGAGTTTAGCCCTACATAAATGAGCCTGGGCTAGTGTTAGGCTTATGCACTCCCACCTTTCCTCTCCTCTCTTCTCCTCTCCTCTAGCACAGCTGCAAGAAGGCCATCAGAAGCATCCCCCTTCCAGGTTTAAACTAACTGCAATTTGTTGTTGCATCCAACAAAGACAAAATGTGGTTAATTTAAACAATTTAATGAAGATCAATAAACAATAGTTTAAACTAACTGCAGTTCCTGGTTTGGACATAATGGCCTGGTTTGCACGTAATGACAACCTGGAGTATGGATTGTGTATGGGTTGTAGTTGAATCGAAGGTTGTTGCTATGTGCAAACCCTGCACTATGGTTTAACTATGGGTTGTTAACCATGAATAACCCAGGAAGAGAACCCATGATTCGTTATTCAGTTGTGAACTCTGGGCTGTTTGTGGTTAACAATCCATAGTTAAACCATAGTGCATGGTTTGCACATAACAAAAAACCATGATTCAATGACAACTCATACTCCGGGGTTGTCATTACATCAGTAACAAACTGTGGTTAGTTTAAACCCAAAAGCAAATCCTTCCTATCTCCTCATTATGACTATGTCAGAGGAACTGGGGAGTGTGTGAGCCAAAGATTCACCCAGATACATTCACAAAGTACTAAATTTAGCATTATGTCTGAACCGGCAAATTCCATATATATACTGTTTCTAGGTTCTCTGGGTGGCACCAGATTAAAAAGAAAAACAAGATAAAATAATCACAATTACAATAAAATATAATAAATAAAACAGAGCTATAGAGTCAAAAGGACCACAGAGCAGAGGAACACAACTCCACAGCATTAAATAAATTGAGAGCACAAAGTGGAATAAAATTTACAAATATATTTAAAAATCAACAAAAGTGAGAAAGTGACATAGCAGAAACTCAAGACAACTGCTTTAAATCTCATGTTAGAATTGCTGATTGCTGCTAAGCTTTTTCAGGAAAGCATATGTTCTCACTCCCTTATGTTTATGAAAACGATCCATTCCAATTGCTACCATATATTTTATAAACAATAAGATGTATCTTGTGTAAACAGTAGCTGCTGGTTACCTCAGAACAGTCTCTGCCTGTTCTTGGAAAATTTTCATGGTACATCACACCAGCCAAGAAAACAACGCCTCAGAGTAATTAAAAACTAATCCAGTGTGAAAAGTAAAACCTGCCTGCTCACAATGGCAAGCAGCGAGGGTTGGGGATAGCAAGGCCTCTGTATTAAACTGCCGCTCTAGGCAGGGCTTGCAAGCCCTGCTTATGCTGGAGAGAAATGGGAGGCAGGCCGCCTGGGCCTGGTGATTTTTATGTATGTACTTTCGCTTTGAAGGAGGCTATCAGTGCAGCTCAGGCCAACTGAGATTGGGCTCCGCTGTCCTCACCAACAGGATGGTTTGCCACCCTTTCCTGCCTCTGTGCGTTTGCCCTATAACATGAGCACGGGACCAAATTCAGCCTCACGGTTTCCCCACAGGCCTTTTCTTGGCCTCACCCTCTTTCTTCTGACCACCGATAGTTTGTTGGTTTCCCAGCTTTTGTGCAGTCCCCTCCCTCCATTCTAAAATGCCTCCCCTAAGGCCTAGTTACAAGCAGTAAGAGCTTCAACCTAAAATAAGCTGGTATTTTGGGCCTGCCCCTTCCCCCTTTGGTCCTGCCCATTACTGGAATGAGACCCCCCAAGAGCTTCTTTGAAAGCTCTAAACTGTTTGGGATCTAGTTACTTCAAGGACCACCTTCACCCATATCAGCCCACCCACACTTTAAGCTCAGAAATAGAGGCCCTTCTCATTTGCCCACCCGTGAGAGCAATTAGGTGGGTGTATGCACAGGAGAGGGCTTTCTCTGCAGTGGCCCCAAACTCCCATTGGAGGTCCGCCATGCACCATCCTTGCAGGCTTTTAAGATGGCCTTAAAAACATTTTATTTTACCGTGGCCTTCCCATGATGAGTACTGTTACCGCTACTATTGTTCTTGCTGGTTTTATTGTCAGTTTTACAGTTTTTAATTGCTATTTTATTGTGATAATGTCTTTATTGCTTTTAATATTTTAACTGGTTTTATGTATTTTATTGTTGTAAGCCGCCTTGTGAGGCCTCTGCCCTGAAAGGTGGCCAAGAAATGTTTAAATAAATAAATAAATAAAATTTGGCCCTGAGGCTAAAAGAGGTGGAACTCCCTGCACTTCAGTGAGAAAGTGGGGAGGGAGACCTCTTCTGTGTACTCTTTTCATGCTCCGCCTGTCTTTCCATCGGGATGCTCTGTGCTCTGCCACCGGCATTGCCAACCTCTCCTCTCCAGGTTTCCCTTTCCAGGGCCTTCCTGCTTTAAGGCCAGGAGTTCAGAAAATACATTTGTATCAGCAGTAGGCCCAGGCAGCAGTGAGTGAGCCTGGAGGAGGAAGAGAGAGGGGGACAGGGCACACATTGCCCCAGTCCCCACTTTCATCACAGTCAGGCAGCCAGCATGTCTGACAACAAGCATGTAAGGTGGTGGCTCCAAGGGCAGTTTTCCCAAGCTCCTCCCAAAGAGTGGAACTGGGCCTGTTTAAACATATGTTTTGTTGCCACTGTCCAGCTTACCATAGGGGCTGGCTGTAAGGTAGCTGGTACTACACACTTTATAGTAGCATAGGCAGCCTAAATTAGGAGCTTCTTCAGACAGGGGGGAAATTGCGTTTCCCTCCCCTTGCTTTGCCTCAGGCTATTGTCCCACAATAGGGACAAGCAGCTTCCTCTTCCTTCACACGCTGAAGAAAATAAAGACCACATGGCCTGTTCAGTGGGCGTTTTTAGGGGGCTGCTTTCCCTGCACGCAGCACATTTTGCTGCAGGAGGAAAAATTGGATTTTCCAGGGTCTTTTTTTTAAACGGGAAAATGACCAGAAAGAGCAGGAGGCGCATGGAAGGCGGATGGCATCGTAAAAAGGACCCGCGATAATCTGTGAGTTCCCAGTAACGAGCATGCTATAAAACGCTCGTCTGATAATCCTCTAGGAGTAGGGAAAATAAGGCATCACTGGGACAATTAAGGCCTTTCCTACAGACTACAATGATACTCCATGACAACTCACCTGCAAGCTTGTATTTTGGGGGAAAGATCTCAGTATACCAGATGAGGCCAATGGTCATGTATTGCCTGATCCTGACCAAGGGCAATGCAGTGTTTAGAAGAAATTTCTAGATGTGTCTAGACTGAATTAAAATCCCAGCATTTGGAATTACAGTCATTGTTTGCCATCAATGTCAGCAGGGTTATGTACTATGAACTTCGCCATTTGTAACCATTTTGTGTTGTATTGCAGCTCCAGAAACTGAAACGATCACTTTCTTTCAAGACCAAAAGTTTGCGGAGTAAAAGCGCAGACAACTTCTTCCAACGGACAAACAGTGACATGAAGTTGCAAGTTGACTTGCTATCAGAAATCAACCCCAGAACTGGCCAGCCCCCAAACCCCGGAAGTCAGACCTCCACGCCAACCAAAGTCCATTACCAACAGGAAGGCAGCAAGACTCACGTTTTCCAGGAACACATCTTCAAAAAACCCACTTTCTGTGATATCTGCAACCACATGATTGTTGGTAAGAATGATCTTGCTTTTTTCTGTACATGGTTTATCTACATTAAAGAACAGTGGCCTTTTCTGGGGCTGTGAGAAAGTTCTACCCCAAAGGAATTTGCACTGGTTATTTGTTGGTCTTTTTAAATGTGCACTCAGAACTGCTAAGCAAAACAGTCTCAGAGCCGGCCCTACTTATAGACAGAGTGAGGCAGCCAACTCAGCAGGTGCTGAGAGGAAGAAGCAGTGGCTATGTGATGGAGGACATGCAGCCTGTTCTATACCTCCTAAATTAGCCTGTTGTCCTCAGGTGTGGTGGTGGGCACTGTCCCATCTCTAGTGTTGGAGTAAGATTCAACTTCCTGTCCAGTCAAATTCTGTATATGAAATGTGGGTGAGGTGCCATTTTGTCCTTTGCCTCAGCCAGCAAAATGTGTTGGGCTGACGATACTAGACTTGGAATTGGTACAATGGAGATTTTATGACATTCCTGTGAGAAAAATTAAAATGGTGTGAGTTGACTTCAATAAGAGTAAATACGAGGCTGGATCTAGAGGCTTCATATGGAAGTGCACTGCACACACGTAGGAGCATTATTCAGCCCTGCCCCCTTCCAACTACAGCCCGATGCTGTCGAACTAGCCATTCCCAAACTTAGCGGACATTGGGAACAGCCTATGAAGAACAAGGAACAAGGAACTCTGGTGAATGGAAGGGGGCAATAAAGCCATTGTGCATGTGTGCTAGCAATCACTCACGCAGACAAAACACTTTACATCCTGAATCTTTTCCATAAGTACTTGTCAATCCAAATATGTAAGAGCTTTCAGGGTTCTGCACAAGCTCTGTGTGTGTTTTTAAAGGAGAGGTCTTAGGCCCTTTCTATACCTAAGGATTATCCCAGGGAAATGGAGGGATCGTCCCTGCCTGCTCCCGAGATCCCCTGTGTGTCATCTGGATGCACAGGGATGATCCCAAGACAATCCTGGGGGGAAAAGCAGGTGTAGAAATGGCCATAGTCTTCCAGCTTCTAAATTCTCCATGCAAAGAAATGTAGCCATCCATAATCACAGAGCTGGTTGACAACTCTTCCATGTGTCACCCAGTTCACACTGATCTTTTTCTGTATTGTCATGTACCCATCTAATCACATGAAGAGTTGCATGTATTGTAAACCCACCGTTTGTTTCAAATCAAACTAAGGATTTTCTTGGGGGGTTGCCAGATGCCTTTAAGGTCTAACCGAATAAGAGACCAACGCAGTGAGTATATGTGTGTGTGTGTGTGTGTGTGTGTGTGTGTGTGTGTATGTGTATTCTTGCACTACATGTTCCAACTATAATTATGATCCCTTGAACAGATTCAGGAATCCTTAAGTCCTACAAATTGCTTGATAATAAAACTCCAGAAAGTAGAAATAATATTCCTACTTTGCTGCTTCATGGAGCAGACTCTGGGTAACTCAGGCAGTTCCTTCTCCCTGTCCCTCAGAATTTGGAACAGTTAAATTAAAAATAAATGTTATCAAGAAGAAACCAGAACATCGTGGTATTCGGAAATGCAAAACAGATTCCAAAGCTCAGAATCTTTGTGTCTATTGGGGTCTCTCTCTATCTTTGAATGAAACTGTTTCTGACGTGATTTATTTATGAGTTACTAAGAAAAGGAAAGAGGAGGAAAGTGATCAGTCCCACCCACCCATTACAGCCCCAGCCTGCCCTGTCCAATATTCTTTCTGGTTTGGTTTAGTCATGTTTTCCCATTCACCCTTGAGAGCACATGTTAAATTATATTAGGGATGGGCAAGCAGGAGGCAAGATTCTACAAGAAGATACTATTTAAGAGACAGTCTGGAGCAAAACTGCAAAACCAACATCACAACAAAACACGAGGTTATTATTTTGATGAACTCCAGCCCCTCGTTGCCCTTTTTCTCCACTAGCCTGTGGTATCTTCAGTCATATATGTACAGTTCTGCACTAAAGAAAACAACATGCCAGTGCTTCACACTGCAAAGCAAAACATTTTATCTAACTTTTAAAAATTCCTGCCACTCCTGAAGTCCATTTCCTGTAGTGACTCAAATGGAAAAAATCTTAGTTTTCCACACATTTTTTGCATACTATGTCTCATCGTCTGTGTCAAATGCAAGGATCCATAAAAAGATTAACTCAAAATAATTTAAGTTCAGCATGAGCATAAATCTGTCCAAAAGACGAATGGATTGAGTGGGAAATCAAAAAGAGAGACTGTTAAATGGATGCTCTCTTGACACTACTTAGCTGGGAGAGTGATCATTCATTTTAAGTTTTTGCAGTGTAATCAGTTCCAATTTCATTTAGTTTTAGGAAATACAGATTAGTTCTATTTTGAAAAATACAAATTGGAAAACAAGCAGAGATGCATAACCATTTTTCTCATCAATCCTGCAAGAGTCTTTAAGTGTAAATATTTCTCAATGTTGAGAACTTGAACCCTGTGGCCTAATCTACACCAAGCAGGATATTGCACTATGAAAGTGGTATGAAAGCGGTATATAAAAGGCAGCAGCCACACCAAGCAGGATATAGTGGTATGAAAGCGGTATATGGTCTGTGTCAATGGGCCCCAACAGTTGTCAGTGCACTTCAGTACTGCTATAAAGCAGTAGTGTGGCTCCTGCCTTTTATATACCGCTTTCATACAGGTTCCATAACGCAATATCCTGCTTGGTGTAGATTAGGCCTACATCTAATCTTATGGTATCTTCTGCGTTTCTCCTGACCCCTGCATCAACTATTGGTTTCATAGGGGGACATCCTTGCATATAATCACATGTATAACAGCTGATTGTTGCATGCAAGGATCTATAGATTGGGATACTATTAATTATTATTTATTTATTTATTTATTGCATTTCTATACCACCCAATACCGAAGCTCCCTGGGCGGTTCACAAAAATTAAAACCATGTATAAAACAACAGTATAAAACCATGATATAAAATACAATATAAAACACAACCAGGATAAAATCAGCAGCAGTGCAGAAATACAAATTTAAGATACAAATTTAAAACAGCAAAGTTAAAATTAATTTATAGACTGTTAAAGTACTGAGAGAATAAAAAGGTCTTCACCTGGTGTCTAAAAGAATATAGTGTAGGTGCTGGGCGAACCTCCTTAGGGAGCTCATTCCACAGCTGGGGTGTCACAGCAAAGAAGGCCCTCCTCCTGGGAGCCACCTGCTTCACTTCCTTTGGCAGGGGCTTATGGAGAAGGACCCCTGAGGGTGATCTTACGGTCCAGGCAGGTACGTACTAATATTCGAGGAGCAATATGAGACACTTCTAATGCAGAGTGGCAAGGTGCAAAAGAGCAGGGGACTCCTGCAGCTAGAATCATAGAATAGTAGAGTTGGAAGGGGCCTTTAAGGCCATCGAGTCCAACCCCCTGCTCAATGCGGGAATCCACCCTAAAGCATACCTGACAGATGAAGTGGGAATTTCAACAAGTATAGATTTGTTCACCTCTGCAAGTTCTACATTTCCGTCTTCTAGTCAGCAATTAAAGATATAGGAGGTACATCCTACTTTGAATCTGGTTACCCTGAACCATTCCTAATTCTCATATGCAGAGAAATGTCATCAAAACAAAGCAACCACGCTTCCTGAACTTCCTTGTTTCAGATCAGGTCGGGACTATGTAAGTATAGTCAGCCCCATCCATAGTGTAGTGGTTAATTTTGAAGTGCAGGTGACAGAACCCATAGCCACACCGCCAAGGGATGTCCCAAAATGCAGGCATTTGCGTTGACCATTAGCTACAAACCATTTCCTTCAGTGTTCATCTCTCTGAGGAGCAGATCATTTGCAAATGTTGGTCTTGAATGGGTCTTAACTTCCTATTCTAAACCAGCCCCCCCCAATATTTTGCATTACAATAAGGAACAATATATTTCTGCTTGGACAATTCATTTCCCACCCCGACCCCCCACCCAAGCTACTGTGAGGATTTGCAGCTGAGCTCATGGGGGTGGGTGGGTTGCCAGATAACATCAGCTTTCCTGCTGATAAAAAAGTGTTAGCCGTGGCTCCACTACCCCACTGACCCCCATACTGATCAACAAGGGTACAGTGAACATAGGAATATAAGAAGAGCTGTGCTAGATTGGAGCAAGAGTCCATCTAGCCCAGCATACTGTTCATACAGTGGTCAACCAGCCGCCTGTGGGAAACCCACAAATAAAACATGGGTGCAACAGCACCCTTTTGCCCATTTCCCCCAGCAACTGGAGTACATAGCCATACCACCTCTGATACTGGAGATACCATATAGCCATCATGACTAGTACCCATTGATACCTTTATTGTTCATGGATTTCTCTGATCCCCTTTTAAAGCCATCCAAATTGGAGGGCATCACGATGTCTTGTGGTAGCAAATTTCATAGTATAATTATGCGCTGTGTGAAGAAGTACTTCCTTTTACTAAAAGGGGATTTGATATTCATGGAGGGCATTGATGACTACTAGTCATGATGGCTATATACTGTCTCCAGGATCAGAGCCAGCATGCCTCTGAATACTAGTTGCTGAGGAGTGACAGTGAGGGAGAACTACTGCGCTCAGGTCCTGCTTGTGGGCTTCCCCTTGGGCTATCTGGTTGGCCACTGTGGGAACAGAATGTTGGAGTAGATGTTCCCCTTCCTCTTTGGAAAGTTTGCCAGAGGCTAAGGAGAAGCCTCACCGCAGGAGCTTGGGAATTTGCTGTCAAAAGAAAACCTAGATTCTCATATCTTGGAGGCAGAATGGTAAGCATTCATACCCGCAAGAGCTGGGCTTAGAAGAATCAAGAGACAATGAGTCTTCCAGCAAGGGTCGGAAGATGCCATCAGTCTCAGGACTATTATTAACTGGACTGTTATTGTCTTCC
Organism: Elgaria multicarinata webbii; assembly: GCF_023053635.1. Lineage (NCBI taxonomy): Eukaryota > Metazoa > Chordata > Lepidosauria > Squamata > Anguidae > Elgaria > Elgaria multicarinata. The sequence continues at coordinate 70,585,109 of NC_086171.1, read as the reverse complement.
CCAGCAAGGGACTAGCATCCCTGAAGGAGGAGCTGCCCCACAATTTGATAACTTAGTGCTTAAGGGCGAAAGCCTTCTTGGAAATCTATCGTTTCGCTTTCTGTGGCTGCAGCACACTTCATTGAATCTCGCCGTAGGATTGCAGGAATCACAGATGTTGCTTATTGCTGTCCATGTTTTCACTGACGCAAAATTCGCTACTTTGAGTCTAAGATTAATGATGATCCGCCTCTGTCCTTTCAGCGAAATTATGCCTTCACATACACACATCTGTGCCTTTAGTTGATGTATGCAAGAGCCAACCACTCATCCAAGGACAGCATTTGGTTCCCTATTAGAAATCCATCCAGTTCCAAGCTATACTGAGCATTAACTTTATGTTACCATCTCAGAGATGTTTAGCAGCTACTTGGGGAGGTGAGGTGAAAGGAGAATCTGTATTTCAAGGCTAAGTAAGTAACTTGTCTTTTTCATTTAGCCTTCCTCCTTTAAATAAAATAAAGAGGAGGAATTGTGTGAATTGGCTGTTTGCATGAATGGGTGTCCAGCTGGAATGCTCACACTTGCACATGATGCTATCTGTGGTGGAGAAAGGGTGTGTGCCCACTCCTTTATCATGCACAGGGAGTGTACCCATTCCATTTAGCTGCCTAGTAAACGTCTGAACTGGGCCTGTGTTATGTGAGGGGATAAAAAGGCATATGCTCTAATTTGACATGGGCCCTTTCTATACCTGCCTTTTCTCCCGGGATCATCCCTGTGTGTCCAAATGATGCGCAAGGGATCCCGGGAGCAGGCAGGGACCATCTCTCCATTTTCCCGGGATTTCTGGGACTGCTAATATCCCTGCTAATATTCTAGTCCTGAGGACAGCAGGCAGTGTGGGTGCCCACCCTGGCTTCTTCCCTCCTCCCCGTGAGTAGTGGGGGTCAGCAGAGGGAAAGAGCTGGGCCATGGGGAGTCCGGGGACATCGGGGGTGGGGTGGGGAGCAGGGCTTTTCGTCCCCCACTTACTTTTGCATTGGAGCGCAAGTGTGCTCCAGGCTCCTGTTCTTTTCTTTTTTAAAAAAAAATGGTGGCCCCAACAGGCGCAATGTCCATCTTCACTTCTGGGACATTGCGCGGCCGTCTGGATGCAGGGCAATGATCCCGGAACACGGAAATCCCAGGATTGTCTCCCCTGCGCCCCTTTACACCCTTAGGTGTAAAAAGGGCCATGGTTATTTCTGAGAAGGTCACCTGAAGTTCCAGAACAAGAGTGGTAATGGTAGATTAACTATAGATATTTACCACTATTACAAACTAGAATGATTCTCAAGAGCACAGGTTGCTTGCAGCTGCTTGGTAAGGGAGGCCGACAGCAAACACATACACAGCTCTCCTCCAGTTCAAACCCTGCCCTGTCTCGCTTTCTTTAGTATATGGAAGTACACATACAATTTCAGATGCACAACTACTGTTGTAAGCAAGCTAGAAAGTTGACTTCAACTGAAACAAGTGTTCTCAGTCTTGCTGAAACTGTAGGAAAGCAGTATAAAGTTTATTGTGGGAAACTATTCACTTTTTTTAGTTCCCTTTTTTTTTTTAAAGAACACTCTCCTGAAAAGAAAGCTCACTACTTAATGCTTCATTTTTTTAACTGTTTCCAAAAAAAGCCATGTCCCTGGGAAATAAGTTCTAATTTTAATCTTGCTCCTAGCATTCCTACATGCAGTAACGGATTCAGCTGTTTCCACTGGGGATTTAAAAGGGGGGGGGGAATCCACCAGAACCTAGAAGACACATTCTAGACAGCAATTAATGATAATAGAAAGTGGGGAAATGTCTTGCTCTAAAATGTTAGCAGTCCCTCACCCAGCTGCAATGCTGCTAATACGTTTGTTTTTTGCAACGTGGTATTATTATACAGGACCAGCTCCAGAGCTAAGGGGGCCTTCAGCAGGAGTGCTGTCTAGAGGGGATCAGAGGTTGCTCTTGCAGCCAACATCTTAGTTTTCCCAAAATTCAATGGCCTGGAAGTTCCATCATTCTGTGGCATTGTGGGTTAGAAAACATAGTGGCTGTCCTGCTTCCCCCCCCCCCCCCCAGTGCCAGGGAGCAGAGGCCCCAGAAAGCATCTCTGTCGTTGGTGAGCAGCAGCAGGCAGCACCATGGGCAGGAATGCTGGGTCTGTTGTTACCGTTTATAATTTAGTGAAATGTGTGGTGTCATTGTTGACTTGCCTATGAGTCTTTATACTAAGTACAATTGCTTTGATTGTTGGGAGGACAGTTAAAGCTACACTAGCTCTATTAGAGAGACCAGATGCAAAAGAGGGCAGAGCTCCTACAGCTTGAACTGTTATGATGAAGAAGAAATTTCACCAGATGACACTTGCAGAAATTCCCTATTCTATGTAACTGTTAGAGATACAGGAGCCCTGTCCTCCTTTTCATATGGTCACCCTACACATGGCTACTTTTATATAGGGTGAACATATGAAAAGGAGGACAAGGCTCCTGTATCTTTAACAGTTGCATTGAAAAGGAAATTTCAGCAGGTGTCATTTGTATATATGGGGAACCTGGTGAAATTTCCTCTTCATCACCACAGTTAAAGCTGCAGGTGCCCTGCCCTCTTTTAAATCTGGTCACTCTAGTATAGCTCCTGCAGCTTTAACTGCTGTGATGAAGAGGGAATTTCACCAGGTTCTCCATATATACAAATGACACCTGCTGAAATTCCCTTTTCTATGCAACTGTTAAAGATACAGGAGCCCTGTCCTCCTTTTCATATGGTCACCCTACTCTTATAAGGTCTCACTTTGACTTCCTCTTCCTTCTGACACACTTGTAAACTTTCTTATGGCTGCAAACATCTTATCAAAAGAGTCCAGTTTCACTTTTAAAACTAACTCAAATGTTTTTAATGAAAAAACATGAGCTGTATTGATTTTTGCAACACAATCACCTTGGGCTATTTTTATTTATTTTTTATTTTTTTACACACTGCCTTAGTGGTATAATAGACCTTCCATTTCTGGTACGTTTTTGTAGTTTTCTCTAAAAGCTCTCTTACAGCCACATTGATCTTTTAGAGCTCTCCGTATCTTCCTTCCACACTGGATTAACAAAAGCACAGAAACAGCGCTGTGTGCAAGCATCTTGAGCTCAGAGTAAGTTATCTCAAACCCATCATCCGGATCATGCTGTCTCTGAATTCCAAAAGATTTGCCTTCAACTGTTGTGTCCATTGTAATGGACATGGAACAGCACTTGCCATTTTGAGTCTGAAAACATTGGCTAACAGGTCTCACAAACACTACAAGTAGATATGCTGACCTTTTTCTTTTACCAAGCAAAGTAGCCACTAGCAGATAGAGTTCAAGGGCAATGACAGGCAATAGCAGTCCATATGTACTCTCATACAACAGCTATTATTATTATTATCATTATCATCATCATCATCATCCAAGGAACCCTGAGAAGAAGTAAAGCAGCCACTGTTCTTTGAGTTAATCACACGGCGCATAAATTAATTATAGAATTTGCAATCACAAGTTGTGCTAATGTCCATGGGCTTAGATGGCTTGAAAAGAAGTTGGATATTGGATAAGGATATCAGGGATTACTCGTCATAACAGCTCTATACTGCCTCTAGGTCCAAAGGCGTATGATGGGGAAGAACAGCTGCAATTGTCCTCATGCCATGCTTTTCAGCTTCCAGGAAGCATCTGGTTGGCCACTATGAGAAAGATGTTGCAGAACTAGTTAGGCTTTATCTAGCATGGGTCTTCTTATCTTTATTATTTATTATTGCTTATTTATTTATTTATTATTAACATGCATATATCATGTCATTTGCTCAAATCAAGGCATTGTGCAGCAATTTAAAAACAATAAATCCTTGAGGGAAAGAGCCTATGGCCCCCTAGACAGTGTCTGTGGAGCCATAGGATAATTTGGTTTCCCAAATCTGAGGTTGGAGACCTCAGACCTAAAGCTAGACCAGGCTTTATCACGGGGCGAACCCCGGGATCGTCCCTGTGCATCCGCATGACGCACAGGGGACCCCGGGATCAGGGAGGGATCATCCCTCCCTTGCCCCAGGATAGAACCCTCTCCTTTGGGCCTGCTTTTTCCGCTGTCTTGGACTGAGCCCGATACTGCAGAGCTGGGAGGAATGCTGCGCCCCTTGGGGGTAGGGTGAGGGGAGTGGGGAAATTAAGTTAAATTAAAAAAAGAAGACCTACCTTAAGCGCACAAGCGTTCATGTGCTCCATCTTCTTTAAAAATTAAAAAATGGCGGGCGCGACACCTCTCTTCCTGAGGTTGTCGCGCCTCTCATGTAAACGGAGGAGGGATCTCGCGTTAATCGCAACATGAGATCTTCCCTCCTCCGTCGCGGACTATCAGGTAGGTCTAGCTAAGGCCAATGCTTCAACCTCAGAGCTGGGAATCGGTACTCTGACACCCACCCACCCGGACCCTCAAATTGTGTGGAGAAGACGAAAGACCTCGGAGAAGATGAAAAGGGGGCGTGGAGAGGAGACTGAAGAAGCCAGGATGCAAGCTATTCTGAAGCCTCTCAGCCTCCTTCCCTCAATCTCAGAAAAAAAACTGTCTAGCAAAAATGCAGGATGGGAGAACAGGGAGGTGAACAGTGCCTCTGCCACTCCTCCTGCCCTTCACTGGATGACCGGAAACCTCCAGGTTCAGAGGCTTACAATCATCACAATAAGATTGCTCCCTAATACTATTAAAAAAAAATAACATTAACAACAGTAAAGCTACATAGTTCAAAAAGCTAAATTAAAAAGATGTGTTTTCGCACCCTTTCTAAAAGCCAAGAGAGTGAGCGCCAATTATAGTTCTTGAGGGAGGGCGTTCCGCAGTTAGAGAGTGACACAGGAGAAGAAAAGGGCCTTTCTGGCGTGCCCAACAAACAGGGCAATGGTCCCCTCAATAGGGCGTCTCCTGCAAATCTTAATAACTGGGCAAGTTTATAATCAGACCGGTCTTAGATACCCCGGTCCTAAGCCATTTAGGTTAGAGCCAGCACCTTGAATTGAGTGCAAAAAGCAATGGGCAACCACAAAGGATGCCTTTTAATCAAACTCTCATACTACATTCTCATTGCTTTATTTGTTCGAATTTGTACCCTTCCAGGCGACTGTATAGGGCCCTCACAACAGCTTACAATGTAGCATAAAAGCAACAATAACGTTTTATTGTGGGGTTTTTTACTGTTATCAGCTACCAAATAAAATTGCTCTTATAAAAAAGGAGAGCAGCACCTATGACATAACAGCTGCAGATACAAGAATCCCAAAATTCATAGCAGTCAGCCTTATATAGCCCATTTCAACTGTTCAAAGCATTATGTCATCAATTCTTAAAACTACCCTGTAAGATACTGGCTGCTAGCCATGACGGCTATATACTACCTCCAGTATCAGAGGCAGTATCCTTATATATACCATTTTTGTTTGTTTGTTTATTTTGTTTGTTTGTACATTTCTATACCACCCAATAGCCGAAGCTCTCTGGGCAGTTCACAATAATTTAAACCATAAAATACAACATGATAAAATACAGTATAAATATTTAAAATGACTATAAAATAAAAAATAAAAACCAAAATCAAATCTATCATCAGTGCAAAGGTTTAAAATACAGTAGCAGATTTAGGACAACAGTAACTGAAATACTAAAAAGTCTGGAAAATAAGAAGGTCTTCACCTGATGCCAAAGAGAGCACAATGTAGGCACCAGGCAGGCCTCTCTGGGAAGCAAATTCCACAACTGGGGTGCCACAACAGAAAAGGCCCTCTTCCTAGTAGCCCCGCACCTCACTTCTTTTGCTATATATACCGCCCCCATAGCCAGGACTCTCTGGGTGGTTTACAGAAATTCTAAAATGAAGATAAAAATGAGTATACAAAATTTAAAATTCTAAAACACAGAACATACACACATAAAGCATTAAAAACCATTCAAAAACTAATATGTGGGTGATTAAGATGTGCCGCCATATGCCTGGGCAAAGAGGAAAGTCTTAACCTGGCGCCGGAAAGATAGCAGCGTTGGTGCCACTTTGTACTTGTGGGCTTCCCACAGGCAGCTGGTTGGTCACTGTGTGAACAGAATGCTGGATGAGATGGGCCCCTGGTCTGATCCAGCATGGCTCTCCTTTTCTTATGATATGCTGATTGTATTATCATTCCCAGATAGCAGAAGAGGTTCTGATGCTGACTGAATCATGGCTTGCCTAAAGCCACCTTCCCCCAGCCTTCAGGGGATCATGGGAGTTGTAGTCCAACACATCTGGTGGGCATGATGTCCTGGAAGCCTGTCATCAGGGCTGTCATTAAGTGTTGAACTGGGGCCTTGCACTCCCTAAATGCTACCTAGCAGCAATGTACTAAACCATATTCAACGGTACTCACAGAATGTCATATTTGACTTTACTCAGAACACCAGCGAGGAATGAAACTATATATAGCGTTTTCCTTTGGTGCTCTGCTTTTCCTCAGTGAAACTGCACTAAAGTGTGGCAGGTTTTGAACTCTGAAAGGCAGCCTGTCTCTCTTATGACTAGGGGTAAAATGACTGTTTCCTATTTATCTGTGCATCAGGCATATTATTTAAGGTACATACTGAATATGAAATGATCCTGATCAACCTAAGTTAATACTTGGATATTATTGGGACCAAAGGAAACACACACACACACACACGAAAGCAATCATTTGCTCTACCTCTCTAGAGGAAGCCAGAGTAGCAATTGAGCCACCTGAATTACCGCCACACTGTGTAATTTTACTTCTAGGTCTAATGTGATCCTACAGACTGTTGAATTGATATGACTTCTACTTCAGGCTGATTAAGGGCATTGCTTGCTTGAGTCGCTGCACTGGCCCTCTCAGCTGTGCTTTAAGTTTGATTTAGGGGGACTTCCACTGAAAGTGCTACACAGTAGGCTGCAAACCACCTGTCCCTTTATTTAGAAGCGAGAGAAGTAGTTGACTGGAAAAGGCCAAGGCTTTTACCTTCACAATATATAAGAGCCCTGCTTGCCAGTGCCACAAGAAGAAAGTAGTTTGATGTCCAGTCCTCTTCCTCACTTACTCAAGGCAAAAACAGTGGCCCTGTTCAGAAGACACTTTAAACCACAGCTTTAAAGGCCTTATTCACCATGGTTAAAGCCCTGGTTTAAGGTGTCTTCTCAACAGGGCCAGTGTGTCTTCAAGAGAGATTTCGGACCTGCCTGTACGATTGCAAGAGTGTTGGGATGCTCTTGTAAATTTAAATTTTAATTGTCCAATATTTTGTACATGATACGTGAAGGTAAGATGCCTTACTCCAGGGGAGACAAGTCATAGGCAGCCTTACTGAAGGGAGGAAACAGTCCTGCTGTTCTCTTTTGTTTTAATCTGCTTAGATGCAATTTCCTGTGCAAGAGAAAGAGAATCACATACCCCTGTAAGAATCTTCTTTTTAAAAGATCATTGTTTTAATACAAAACAAAACAAACCCTAAATGAAAGGCTTACAAAGTAGCATGGCATTGCTGCAGGAGGAGCAAATAGGATATTCTTTAAAATGTATTTTAAATTAATTATATTTTCATTGGTTTATTTGTATGGTTCTTTTTATTTCTTTCCTTACATGCTTGCTTACTTGTAATTGTAATATATAAATTGAAGAATAAAGAATATGAAAAAGCCCTCTCACACACTTGGGCAGTATATATTCAAGGAGAACATACAATTTCCAAAGAATGTGAATGACAGATTGGCCTGGTTCAGATGTAATATTAAACTATGGTTCAGATGTAATATTAAACTGTCGTTTAGCCTGAGCTTGTGCCCTCTCACGGGGTGGAGATCAGAAGCTTTTGCTTCCACTTTCACTTAATTACGGTGTATTATTATGTCGGAACCAAAATCATAGAACTTGAAGTTGGCATGTTTCAGTAAACCATATTTAAAGACTAACCACACTTTATATGGATTTGCACATAATGCAAAACTGTAGTTAGTTAAAAATGGCAGCAAAAACTTTGAATCCCTTCCTCACAGCTGCACGGAAGGAGGGGAGAGGGGCTGATGGTCCTAAGGCTCAGTCATACGACACCATACCATAGCTTAGTGGTATGTCCGAATGCTGTCATTTTTATGTGTGCATGTGACAATTGAGACTATCGTTCTTTCTAGAGTCTTTAACTCTCATGACTCGCCAGTTAAAAGCAAGGTGAGAACTGGGGTGCAACCCTCAGGCGACAATATGGTATCCCCCCTCCCCAGTGGCCATTCAGAAATGTAGCTCCTTAATAAGCAACACAAACTCCAGTATCAAAGGCATTAAGCCTATATACACCAGTTGCTGTGGAACACCGGTGGGGGAGTGCTGTTGCGCCTTGTCCTGCTTGTGGGTCCCTGGTTGACAGCTGGTTGGCCACTGTAGGAACAGAGTTCTGGACTAGATGGACCCTTGGTCTGATCCAGCAGGGCTCTTGTTATGTTCTCTGTTAGACAAATTAAATGTTCTCCTAATGAGTTGGAATCGGGTTTAAGATGGAATTTGCGTTCTGCCAATTTGCACTTCCTTATTAACAATATTAGTTTGGTTTAGAGAATGATGATCAGAAATCAAGGATTTGTTTTCTTACGTCCAGTACGTCCATTTAGATTGGACATATATAGCACATGAGGTGGTAAAGCTGTTTCCAAATTATACTACTGCAAATTACAAGCTTGAGGATCCTGTGATGGAATGATTCCGTATTGGGAGGGCGGGGCAAACCCGCACTTAGCAAATTAGCAGGTCAGGAAGACGACTAGGCTAGGACCTTTCCTCCTTAATACACTAGGGTTTTTGATGCAGGGAATTTGGCGTTGTATGGAAGAACATTCAACAATGGGATTCCCTCACCAATAATAAGACACAGCCACAGTCTAGACATAGCTGTACCATTTCTCCCAGGGGTTCTAAGAACTAGGCCTGAGAACAAAGGTAAGCATAATCTAAGGGTCAAAAAATGCATTTGCTTAGTGCATACTATGCAGTTACCTATGCTTTTTTCCTAAATTACAGGCACGTGTGAGGGGGAGGGATTATCCAAATGACACCACCAACCCATAGAAAGCTCCCATTAGTGCCAATGGGAGCTTTTATTCTAAGGCTCCAAGCCATGCCATGTATTAATATAATAAATGGATGAATGCTGGAACTTGCGGGGGTGGTGGAGGTGATTTTTGTACAAATCATAGCTGAAGAGGGAAGAGATAAACTTAAACCTCCATGCATGGGGTGTTGTCAACAACAACAACAACAACAACACCCCGTGCACACATGTAATTAAGAAAAATCAGAGACGTAGCTGCATGCTAAGCATTAAGAATAATGTGCCATTTGGCCCAAAGCCACCTAACAATTAAAAAATGTTTTTATTTTGTAATTAATCTCCCGCCTCCCCTTAAGTAATCTCTCCTTGTGTTGTATAACATTGCTCTGCCACATGATGAAATCAACAGCTGGCTGCGCTGAGCTATAATGCACTCTTCTCATGCCTGGACATTTGGAATGTGGGAGGAAGGAGGGTGTTTTCAAAGGGTGGTTTGCATGATGTTAAGAGCTCAGCACAGACGTCGAAGCAGGTGCTAAAAGAGTCAAAATAGTGTTCTCTCCTTTAGGGAACGGGGGTTAAGCTGAGATATTTCAATTGCAAAATTCTGTTTTATTACGAGAGGTTGTGTCTGTATATATGTACGTGTGTGTGTAGTAAGGTTGCCACATGCTTATTGCTGGGGCAGCTGAGTTTATCAGGAAGGAATTCCACTGGTGAAGCTTTTAGCATATTGATAAAATTGGATGGCATCATCTGGTGAATTTCTGTCTTGACATGACAATGCTGGTGTAAATGAGTGGGAACAGGATACATAAGGAGAGCCCTGGCGGATCAGACCATCTGCATAATGCAGGAGAAACTTCACACTTATACACATACACTGGGGCTGCTTACACAACACACTAACCCACACTCAGTTTGTTGAACCATAGGTTAGCATGCTGTCTGAATGCAACACGTTTCCCGCAGGGTGAGCTCTTAACCACCCCAACTACAAACTATGGGCTCTCCAGGTGGCTTGTTTGAGAAAATAAGCCACACTGCATGGTAAACAAACCAACCTGGCTGCATTCAGACAACACAAAAACCCATAATTTAACAAACTACCCATGGCGTGGGTTAGCGTGTTGTGTGAATAACCCCACTATCTGGGGCCACAGCACAGGATTGTTTTCTGCACATTACCAGTCAGTGCAACACCTTCTTATACATGACTGTTTCTGAATCAAGAAAAGAGAAGAAGAAGCTGCTGTTTGCTGTATGTTATTTTATGAAATCCTTGTGTTGGGGGAGACCATATCTCAGTGGCAGAACACAGGTTTTGCATGCAGAAGGCTTCCAGATTGGGTAGCAAGTGATGCCTGTCACCGCCTATCCGAGGAGGCAACACTGAACCAGATAAACAAATAGTTTGACCCGAAACATGGCAGCTTCCTATTTTCCTATGCATTTCAAGCTTTCTTAAGGACACCAACTACAAGAATCAGTCACACACACTAGGGTGTTACACCCTTATGGGTAATACGCAGGAAACCACCCTGTGCTGTGGTCCCAGATACAGTATGAGGATGTGCCTTTGATGGATCCCAGGATCTTCAAATTGGATGGGACTTCAAAGGTAATCTATCCCTTATCAAAGCAGGAATCCGTGGCTATAGCATCCCTGATCGATGGCCATACAGCCTCCACTTAAATGCCTTTGACAAAAGAGAATCCACCACCCTCCGAGGCAGTCTGATCCCCTGTCAAACAGCTTATTCACCATCAGGACGTCCTTCTAATGTTGAGTCAAATCCCTTTCTTGTCATTTGAACTTGTTGGTTTGGCTCCTATCTGCTGGAGCAACAGCAAACCAGTTTGCTCCATCATTTACATGACAGCCCTTCAAGTGCTTGAAAATGGCTATCATATCGCTTCTTCATCAGATGAGCCTGTGGCGTTGCATCTGCACTATGCAGTGATTGGAAATGCATTAGATTGTCCATTGGTGCTTCCTGTTCCCACTTATTCAGCCAAGAGATGTAAAGATTTGGAGAAACTGAAATATTTTGCTACGGTGCTGGTTCAAATAACAGTTGCCCCTGAGGAAGAGTGATAGCTCAAGGTATGTAGGGCATGGCATTTACAGAATCAATAACTTACAGTGTTCACACACTCTTTTTTCCTTTCCGTTGCTGGGCTTCTGCTGCTGCAAAGGTTCGCCTGGCGCCTACACTGCATTCCTTCCGTCACCAGCTGAAGACCTTTTTTATTTTCTCAGTATTTTAACACCTAATTTAACTTAAATTTAAACTTTGCTGTTTTAATTCCGTATTTTAATCTATATCAATTTCTGCTATGTGGTTTTATCCTGGTTGTGCTTTTTATATTGTATTTTGTATTTATATTTTTTAGGCTGTTGGTTGTTTTACATTATACTTTTCATGGTTTTAATTTTTGTGAACCGCCCAGAGAGCTTCGGCTATTGGGCGGTATAAAAATGTAATAAATAAATAAACTTTCTTGTTTTATATTTCTCTGGATCAGGGCTGAAATTGTATATATGCTTGGCTGGGAGTAAGACCAATCAAACTCAATTGGGCTTGCTTCCAAGTAGATATGCAAGTGATTGCTCGGTTAATTTACAGAGCAATCCTGTGGTCACATTTCCAACATTTGCCGGGGGCGCCATAATTATGTCCACAGAACATCCATTGCATCGAAAGCATCCCCACCTCTGTTGAGAAGGGTTGGAAAGCAATCCTCATTTTATCTTTCCCTTCCATTGGAGTCAACGAGATGGCAATTGCGTACACTAGAACCTGCCTTGGCATAGATTTCCATGGTTTGTGGGCAAGCCTATGAAATGAGGGGGTTAGGATTCCATGTAGGTGTGCGCCTCCCTTCTGCTACCCATACCCCACCTACAATTCCACACCATTTTAAGGGTCCTACAGGCGGAATGTTGCTGGCAGACCATCTTGATTGGCAGAGCCTTTCTGCAGCTCATGAAGGCATTTCTGTGGGTGGGTGTTTTTGGCAGAAGTGGCACATCTGCACTTCTGGTGGTGTCCAATGACCTAGTGTATAGAGGAGTGTACGCTTACCCAATTGTGTCATTACCAGATGACCTAGTGTATAGAGGAGTGTACGCTTACCCAATTGTGTCATTACCAGATGACCTAGTGTATAGAGGTACCCTTGGTATATTTCAGGTTATATCTTTATCTTTTAAAAATGTTGCTACCAATTCCAACCCTGCTGGATGCAGATATTATTAACGGAGTAAAAGTATGATACCCAATTACTTTTGCTCTTAACATTATTGAATGACATCTGTGACAAGGTTTTTCAGGATTCAAGAATAAAGGGGAAGAAAATTGGATTGTTTGTAATGAGATAGATAGATAGATAATTAGATAGATTTGTAAAATCTAGAATAAGTGATGAAGCAAATTACAAAGCAAACCATAGTTACAGTTATTGAGAACCATTTCATTAAGGCACAGGGTTGTACTTTGTCCTGTAATTTGCGATGCACTTCTGCTTTGCAGATGAACTGACCTTTCATCCAACTAAGTTGCAGCAGTTTCTTTTAGAAAATTAAGTGAGGTGTGAAAGTTCACCACCTAATTGGGAGAAACCCGAAAAATGGTGAAATGGATTCCGCCCAGTTGCAATACGGCTGCAGATTTGTGCCGAACGAGAAAGTTGAAACCCCATTGAGCTTTTAGGCCACGTCACTTGGTGAGTGCATGGAAACTATTGATGTTCCTTAATTAAATTATTTCTGTGTCTCTGACAGGAACAAATGCTAAACATGGACTGCGCTGCAAGGCGTGTAAGCTGAGCATTCACCACAAATGCGCTGAGAGCATTGGACAGCAACGCTGCATGGGCAAACTGGTAAGCCAATATATAACTGGAGAGCTGCAAACCAGGCTGAGCATGGGATAGGATCCAGCAGCCCTCTCCAGTCAGCCCTCTTTGTTTTTCAGCCGAGTTGAAGCAATGCCCTTACAAAGCAAAGGCATTTTAGTAAGCTAGAGGAGGAAAAATGATTCTAGGTGCAAGTATAAGAACCACACCAGATTGTGCCACTTTAAGAAGCCCAGGCTCTTCTAAGCGCAGCTTTTCACACGCTTGCTTTTCACACAGTGCTAGAAGAGGGCTGGTGTCAGGGGTCAGCACTGTTGGGCACCTGCCAGGGCCCACATTTCTGCAGGGGTGTGTGGGCACTGCTGACCCTGGAGGCTCCTGGCCGCTGCTTCTTGTCCTGGTTGTGTCACTTCCTGTTCACCTGCCCTTTCTGCGCACTCAAGCAGCAATAAGACTAGAAGATGTAGCAGCGCGTCCTCCATTCGCCTTCTGGTCTTCCTCTGGGCAGTTGTGCAGATGAGGCCCAGAGGAAAAGGGAAAGCACATGGACTGCGGCTTGGAGGAGGAGGAGGCTCACTCAGAGAACGGGGCCCACTGAGGGCATCTTGACCAAAGGCTACCCCTGATTTGGAGCTAGTTGTTCAAGGCTGAAAAGAAAGAGGTTTCCTCTCTTGGTTTTGAATCATGGCAGAATAACCACACAGTCTACGGTTTTGAAGCCCCACTCTAGTGAAGTTCAGGGGTCAGAACTCTCTCACATTGCTTCATTGTGCGTGGTACCATTTGGATTTTCAAATGGTTGCATTACAGTTGCCCTTTTTCTATATGATTAGATCCTTGAAACACTTGAAATGCAACCATTTCATTTCGAGAGCTCCGGCTATTGGGCGGTATAGAAATGTAATTAATTAATAAATAAATAAACCATTTCTGTTGCTGAAAATAGGGTGGGGTGTCCTTTTCCTAACTTTCTTATTTAATTGAAAAAGGAAACTGGGAGGTCTTTGACTGCAGACCACAGCCTGCCAAACCTCCAGCATGTGTCCCCCCACCCCCCATCCTCTCAAGGACTGGCCTGATGGGGGTGGTTCTGTGGACAGGGAGGAGAGACGATTGGAGAAGGGGGATACAGGTTATCCCTAGCTTTCCCCAGCCTCCTTCCCTCTCCCTCCACAGTACCTTAGCTAGATGGGTAAAAATGCCTGTCTAGCAAAAATGCAGAGCAGAAGAAGCATGGAGGTGAAAATCACCCCTGTGCTTTTCTCACTCTGCATAGAATGCTCATCAGAGGCTGGTGGGCATTCTATGCAGAGTGGGAAAAGCGCAGAGGTGATCTTCACCTTCATGCTTCTTCCGCTCTGCATTTTTGCAAGACAGGCATTTTTACCCATCTAGCTAAGGTACTTGCCATTAGAATGTTTAATGCTAACTCCCATCTCTTGAAGCAGGCGCAGAGATGAAGCGCCTACAGCTGGTACAAGGAATCCGCTTTGCATAGTTAGTACCTTGTTAGTCGACATTCATTTTCCTTATAGTTTTAGACATCAAGCAAAGTGTTTTTTATGACATCAGCTTTTTAAATCTTCTCATTCTGTCCAGTTTTCCCCCCTTTATTTTATTGGTTGCTTTGTATTTATGTGTTTCAAATATTTTTTTTATTGGCACAACTGGGAATAGAAGCAACAAAAAAGAACAGCCCTAGCAGGAAGGGAAGCTTTTAAGATATTTTCAGTCAAAAATGAAACATGCTTCTCCCAAAAATTGTAATATATATCCTTATGATCTGGTTCCAACATGAATCCAGCAACAGCACGACACTTACTCTGTTCAGTTCCAGCTTTGCTCAAGAAAGAGCTGAGAACATAAGGCAGGGGAGGCTCTTTCAGCTTGAGGACTGAATTCAGTTTTGGAGAAGCTCTTGGTGGCTGCATTTTTTGTGGGGGAGGCAAAGGCAAAAGGGGCAGGGCCAAAAATACCAAGATATTTTACTTTAAAGCTCTTACTGCCAGTAACTAAGGCCAGATCTACACTAAGCAGTATATAGCACTATGAAAGCGGTATATGGTATGTGTCAATGGGCCCCAACAGTTGTCAGTGCACTTCAATACCGCTATAAAGCAGTAGTGTGGCTCCTGCCTCTTATATACTGCTTTCATACGACTTTCATCATGTTATATCCTGTTTGGTGTAGATCTGGCCTAAGCCTTAGGGGAGACAGTTCAGCCTTTTAGAACTGCAACTGATCAGTGTTCAGGGAAGGGGCGTGGTCATTTGGGGAAATCTGGAGGGCCAGATTTAGCCCCCCAGGCCTGAGATTCCCCACCCCTGATAAAATGGACGTTCCATGTCGCTGCACCAGTGATGTTTGTGACCTGCGTGCCACATGCTCATTTTCTCTCTTTCTCCCCCTCTCTTTCTTTTACTCATTGTCTTTAGCCCAAAGGTTTTCGCCGTTACTACAGCTCTCCACTACTCATTCATGAGCAGTTTGGCTGCATCAAAGAAGTGATGCCTATCGGTATGTTGGGATGGCGTCTTGTTTTGTTTTTCCATTCTGAAAGTGGCAGTGAGAACTTTGTTTCAGTTCAGCTTGGCCAATTTAACAAATTTCAGAAAGTTATCCATATGAGGGACAAAAATAACTTGAGATTTAAAAATACCAGTGGTGGGAGAAACTGAAACCGACAGATTTGTCCATCCGGGCCCGGGGCACTTAAAAGTCCAGGGTCTTAATCCCTATGTACTCAGCCATGTCAGTGCTTAATTAGAATTGCCGCCTTTTTTTCCTGAGAGGCTCCTCGCCTTTAACAGTCTTATGGCAGGCGAGTACATCTTGGTCCTTTTCCTGTTGAGTATAGCTGTACATATTGAATTTGGCTGGTGAAGAGGGATAAAAACTTAGTTTCAGTTCATTTTCAATAAGAATTTATCAAAATTTGACAAGTACTTCGTATTTGGGAAAGAATGAATTTGAGATTTAAAAAAATTGGAATGTGAGAGAAAATAAAACTGACAGCTTCATCAGTCCTTACTAACAAGCCCTTAGACAGCGTCTATTGAGTGGTGGGGAGGATAGTTCAATTCCTGGATCTGAGGTTGGCGACAGTGCTCTGACCTCGGACCAAAGAATCTGAGCACCCCTCCTCCTCCCCGTCACAGCTGGCGCAGAGAGAACCATGGTGGCTACCTCTCTGCAGTCACAAAAAGGTACTTGGGGAGGAGGGAAAGGGGGTGGTTCTTTGGACAGGGAGGGGAGACAATTGGAGAAGGGAGATACAGGTTATCCCTAGCCCTCCCCAGCCTCCTTCCCTCTCCCTCCACAGTACCTTAGCTAGACGGGTAAAAATGCCTGTCTAGCAAAAATGCAGTACGGAAGAAGCATGGAGGTGAAGATCACCCCTGTGCTTTTCTCACTCTGCATAGAATGCCCATCATAACCTGTATCCCCCTTCTCCAATCGTTTTTTTTTTTAACCCGTCTAGCTAAGTTTGGAGGCTGATGGACATCCAGGTAGGATTGCACCCTTAATCAAGATCTTGAGCAAGAAGCACTAAGGTGATCATTTCAGGGGAATGTAGTGATGACATACCACCAAGCTAGGTGAAGTGGTCACCCCAGGTGACAAAATTTGGGGTGACATTCAGAGTGGGAGACTGAACTGACCCATGGGACATAACTCTCTTTTTCTTCCTTTGCACATCACGTTGAAATTAATGGGAACTGCACAAGAGCTCTTATACAGCTCCCATTCGTTTCAGTGAGGCTTCCACAGGAGAACTTCCTGGTGAATGGTGGCCCCTGTTGGTTAGGAGGAGGAGGAGGCAGGAGTTAGATTTTTCCACCACAGCCATCAAAATCTCTTGAGCCATCCTTGAATGAACTGAAAATCCAAGATGTGTTGCAAAATACAGGTTACCCACATCTTGGCAAAGGTAAAAGTGGTTACTGAACATGTCTGGAAACTGTGGGTCATCCTGTGAGCTCTTTGGCTGAGTTGCAATTTGAAGGTGGATCTCCCTGGTCCAAGACTAACACCCTTAAACTACTATACCACATCATCTGTCTTTTTAGTGTTCAGCAGAGACCTTGTTCCCAGACCAAGCCCTCTGCTGAATCTCTGTTTGGGTCCTCACTCAGCACAAGATGACAAGCTGATTTGTATCTGGAAATGATCGTTCATGTTTTTCTGTGAGAAAGGAGAGGGCTGACCATGACTTAGCTTTTGTCCCTTCTTATTTGTGTTTCACTTCTTTTGCAGCATGTGGCAATAAGGTCGACCCTGTCTACGAAACACTGCGCTTTGGGACTTCCTTGGCCCAGAAAAACAAGAAAGGCAGCACCGGGAGTAGCTCAGGTTCACCAAAGAGGAATTCAGTAATTATGCTATTTCATTTATTTATTTATTTTCTCTTTTAATATGATCTGAGCATTTCCATTCATAGTCACCCTGTCTGATGTGGTGGTGGTAGAGGGTCGTCAAGATATGTGGGGCTTATAGAATAGCATAAGCTACACACACCAGACAGCTCCCTGCCACAAGTACCTTACAATCTACATTACAGTTTTCAAATACTGAAAAATAGGGATGTGCTCCGCTTCTAATCGGACCGGCGAATTAGAAGCGGAGCGGGGTGCTTTGCCTCCCCTTAAGGCGGAGGCGAAGAGGATTAGGGGGCCAGCGGAGCGTGACGAAGAGGATCGAGGTGAAGGCAGATCCTTCGCCTCGATCCGGAGCTCCGCCGGAAAGGTAAGTGGGGTTTACCGGGCCCTGCCGCTGTCGCTGTCGCCCATGCGGCGACAGCGGCAGGGCCCGGTAAACCCCCCCTCCTCCCCCTTACCTGCCTCCGTCCGCAGTCCCTCGGCTTCTTCAATTGATCCCACGGTTCAACCAGGAAGTCTAGGCCGCTCAATTGAAGAAGCCGACGGACTGCGGATGGAGGCAGGTAAGGCCCCCCTCCCCCTTGTTCCCTTACTGGGCTCTGCCGCCATCGCCGCACGGGCGGCGACGGCGGCAGGGCCCGGTAAACCCCCCCACCCTCCTCTCCCGGCCTTACCTGGCACCACTCCCCTCCACTGCGGAGCTCTGATTCGGAGCCGGAGCTCCGCGGCGAAGAGGAGCGGAGTATGGGCGGAGCAGCGCGGAGCGGGCCAATCTGAAATTTTCGGATCGGCCCGCGGGGCGGAGCGGGGGGTCCGTGCACACCCCTACTGAAAAAGATGGGCAACAGAAGGAAGGGAGAGGCAAAGGTGGTCGCTAACAGCGAGAGAGGGAGAATGGACAAGACAAGGGTAAGGAGGGGTTGATATGAACAGATACATCAAAGGCACTGAGGCTTTTGCAGCTGCCCATACATAAGAGGCAGCTAGTGATAATGAAGAGAATCATTTGAGAAAGCGCTGGGCCTTTGGCTAGCTAAGGATGGTGGAGTTGGTGGAGCAACACTATCATCAGAATGCCCGAAATTGTAGGGCTTTAAAGCAAATTCTATTCCATCCACAGTAGGATCTGGCTGGCATCACAAGCAAAACAAAAAAGACAGTCTTTTAAATGACTGTAAGAGAGAGCAACAGAAATGGAACAGATGGGAATCCTGTTTTACGAGTTTGATTTAGAATACTGATATTCGATCAGAAAAACAGGGCCAGAACTATTTTTGATAATTACGGTGCAAAGCAACAGTTGCAAAACACTTGAAATGCTGGCTACTGCAAAATGGATTCACTATATGTGCCACACAGATAGGACTATGAATGATAACCAGCACTTCTAAATATGAAACAAATAGAGTTATGATGCTGTAGACAACGCTGGTGTCATGCAAAGAAAATGGCTTTTCCGGTAGTCATTTGCCAGAAGGGCTGAAAGGATCACTCAAACATAACCCCCACCCCATCAGTCATTACTGTACCTGTTTTTAGCTCTTGAAACTTTGGTATAACACACATACGCACAAACGTATTCTCTAGTGGGGAAGTAGTGGTGGTCAAGAGCTGGTCTGTGTTCTCTTTAGTACATCAGTGTGGTAGCAATAGCAAAACTGGATTAACCACCAGACTACAGATGCTATACAGCAGGGCCCTTGTCAGACTGGAAGCTCTACTGTACTGTCCAATAATTACCCGAATTTGCTTCTAACTGGGTTTGCACAACATGATAAGCCATGGTAGGTTGTGAGCCTTGTATGTGTCATGTGGCTTATTGGGACATCTGAACCAGGCGCGGACAATTCAGCGCTGTTTGTTAACCATGCACAAGCCACCCTGAGAACCCATGGCTTATTGTTGGGCTGTTGAGAGTGGCTTGTTCTCAGGCTGGCTTGTCGTGATGTGTCAGTGGCTTCTTGTCAGTGGCTTATCAGCACGGGCCACAGAATGGCATGGCAAGGCCCGGCCACTCCTCGCAATCTCACTAGTGCCACCTGATGTTCACCCCTCCACTGATACTGAAATGGCACTTGGGAATGCCCAGAATGTGTTCACCACTTCTTCTTTTGTTGGTGCTTTGGAAGTACACAATGAGGTTGTAATTTTTTAAAATATTATTATTTCCCCTGGTCCTTCGCAAGTGCGCAGATTCACCTGGCTGCTATGTACAGTCAACAGTAGTACATTCGCCTTGTGGGTTTTCTTTTAAATTACCTATTCCACTTTGGTGGTTCACTTGACAGCTTTTAGAGTATGCAGCGGCTGAATGGGGTGGAGCTATTGGGGCGGGCAGGCATACTTACTGCAGAAGTGGGTTGTGGGGGGTTATTGTTATTATTATTCTATTTTTAGCAAATGGTGCTGAAAAGGGGCAGTGATCAGAATAGGCCAGGAAGCTGGAAAACCCCCTCTGCAGGGATGAAGATATGAGAGGCTTTGTGATGCAAAGGACCATGGGATTTATACAGGGTATGGGCTGGAGGACTAAGGGGGAAACAGGCCACAGCAAGGCACAGAGCACCTGCTTGTATGTTGGGAATAACATGGGTTAGTGAACGAACAACCAATCCACTGCAGTTCATTTTCAGGCTGGCTTTCATGACCCGGCCCTCTGGGTACAGGGGGTCTGTCCTGCTTCCTATACTGGGCTTCCTTCAAATTCCCTACGGTTGTCCAAATGAGGGTAGCTTTCAGAACAAGTTATATTAGGCAAAGATAATGTGGTTGTTTTTAGCTCTGTGTTCATACTTTTCTATCTGCTTTGACTAGAAGGTATAAAAATATGGAAGAGAAGTGGCAGAATAACATAACATCTATGACTGACAGGGAATCTCCTGACCACCATGTTCCTTCAAGTGCAACCCAAGTGCAGCAGTGTAGTGGTAAATTTTGTCATCCCAACAGCCCCCACAGGAGCGTCCCAAAATGTAGGCTGCTGCCTTGATCCATATCAACAAACCAGTTCTAGCAGTTTCCATCTCCACCAGCAGCAGGCCATTTTAAAATCTAATGGGTCTTGATAGCCCATTCAAGACCAAATCACCCCCAAGTACTGCATTACTATAAGGAACAATATTTTGTTCCCAGAGTGGGTTTCTTGACGGTATTACTTTGTCGCTCGTTCCTTCAAAACAATGCAGCATCGCAACTGTGGGGAGGGAGCGGGCAATCCTCACAGCAGGAGAAAGAGCAGGCTTTCTGGGCAGCGCTGGCGGCCATTCAGCGCATTGAGCCTGCCCCCTTTCTGGCCTTCCCATGCATCCCCTCGACTTAACATGGGCCTCGATTCCCCGCCCCCCCAACACCCCAAGCCTCAATGTGAAGTGAGGTCACCACCGACAGGTAGAGCCGTGGAGACAGTGACCTTAGAGTAAAGCAAAACATTGCGGTAAGTCAGTGCGCCATTTTGGGGGGAAGTCTGAGGTGGGTGCAAGTTGGCAGCTGCGTTGTATGAACTACGCAGCACCACTGCCTAGCCACCAGGGCGTATACAGAGCATATAGACAGCCCACTGGTTCCATTACACCACTGCAAGTGTACACTAAGGTTCACATTTCGGAAGAGCCTCTGCCTGCTGACGCTGCTGTGGACTGACTAGCAAGTATTGGACTAGAAGCCTAGGTGGTCTCTCTGGGGGACTCAATTCTTACCACCTGGGTAGAGGCCAGTTTACAGTTTTGTTAGGAGTAAGGGGGTTGGACTTGTCCCTCCCTTCTGGCAGCTGTTGTTCTGCAGGGGGTCTCTGGCTGCTATCATTGCTGATGTTCCAAAGAACTCATTGGCATGAAGAAGAGTTCTGTGCCATCCAAAAGCTTGCATGCCCCTACAGATATGGCCTCTTACAAACCATCACCCCTTATCAGTGTTGTCTTTCTGAAACTTTGTTGAAATGTTGAGATCCTTCTGTTTGGGACCAGAGCTTCCACAAATGTAATTATTTCTTGTCAGATTGGTAAAGGAGTTTGTTAAATAATAAATGATTACTCAAGCGTACAAAACATGAGCATATTGTCAGCTTGCCTTAAAATTTTGATCAGATGGGGAGTGGGCGTAAGTATTGAATGCCAATATGTCATGGGATTTACTCCTTGGCAAATCAGGCTGTCAGGCAGCAGATTACGCAGAAGCATGCAGTACTTAAGACCACAAATACTGTGGAAGAATACACGTTCAATTGACTAGAATATTGGGTTTCAGGGATTCACGAGTGTTGAAGGCAAGGGGTGAGCAACTGTGAGGAGTCTGGGGACCTTTTTCACACACTCCGGACAGATACACACATTCCCCTCAATGCAGGGCACACTCAACGGGGGCACCAGGGGGTCGGGGGATGCTGTTTTACCTCCAAAGTGAGTGGTGAACATGTTTTCGGAAGCAAACCAGCAAAGTTTTTGCTGCTTCTGCCATGAATTTCAGCAACAGGGAACAGGGGTGAGTAGACTGCTGTAAGGGATGGTGAAGGCCCACAATCTAAACCTCAGGTTTAGAGGTGCCTTTTAATGTATTTATTACATGTATATTCTGCTTAACCTCCAAGGAGCTCAAGCTTCAGACAGGATTCTCCCCCTCCCCCACGTTATCCTTACAACAAACCTGTGAGGTAGGTTAGGCTAAGAGAGAGTGACTGTCCCAAGGTCACCCAGAGAGCTCCATGGCTGAGCAGGGATTTGAACCTGGATCTCCCTAGTCTTACACTCTAACGGATATACCGCACTGGCTTTCACCAAACCCTGTTATTTTAGACCTCTACGGTAAGGCTCACAATGGTATGCTAACCTTTCCCAATAGCACTAGCCTGGTTGCCCCGCTGGCTGCAGCCAGCAAATATCAGTACTAAGTCCGGTGGGTTCAGTCTGACACATTGGGGCTTGCTTACAAATCAGCAGGCACTGGCCACTTCCCAAGGGCCTGTCAAGCTCTAGTGAGACCATGAAACCGAACCTAGACTGGGGAGGGATGGAGTTATGCAGGTGGAGAGATGGACTTAATTCTCAATGGGTTGGATCTAGATTTAGTCATACTTTGAGTGGACCCATTGAAACCAATGGGACTTAAGTTAGTCAGGACTGACAGATGTCCCATCGATGTCAATGGGTGTAGTCTAAGCATGACTAACACTGGATCCAGAGTCAGGATCTGCAACCACCAGGGGCAGATTTAATCCCTGGAGTACACCCTTCACGAATGCACCATTTTACTTTAAGCCAGGAATGGATGTTTTTGAGCCCCAAAGACCATATTAAGTAATGGCAGGGGGCTCGGGGGCCACACACATGTGCACACACACACACACACACACACACATATCCAATACTAATACTACATCCCATCAATCCTGCAACAAGATCACTGGGGTGTTGGGGGGGCAGTGCTGGGGGTGGGGGGGCATGGAGCTTTAACCTTGCCCCCCATCCCAGTGATTCTACCGCAGGATCGCTGACATGGAGAGAAGGTTACAGGGTTTCCCTAGCTAGCACTTGCAGTAGCATTAGCAAAGGAAGCTCCGCCCTTATGCTCTTCTGTCTGATGAAAGGCAGGGTTTCCCTTCCTAGTAACTGCGGTCTCCATCACTCCATAGGGTGCAGGTTGTGCCCCACGTTTGAAGCTATGTAAGGGAATGTGGGGAAAGTAAAGCACAGCACATAACAGACACAATTGCAGTAAGTACAGAGGCATAATTGTAGTCTTCGGGGAGCTTTGCAAGGTCTTCCTTCGTGCATTCCTCCTGCCATAATGACAGACATTTTATTTGTAGCAGAACAATTTACAAACTGCTCCTTGCTGGTAGTGCCTGGAATTATACATTATAACCCAACCTCTTTAGTATATAAGCTCTAGAAAGTAGTGATCCTTTTCCCCTCAACTCTGTTTTCCTCTCTTGTGGAAATAAGAAGCCCTTCATTACACCGGTCTGCAATTCTTTTCAGATGTCCTGCTGCCCTCCCATCAAGTATCTGAACTCTGGATAACATGTTCCCATCAGCATTGACTCTTCCTCCTGGCCCGCACCGCACCCACCACCGAGCTGTCTCCATGTGCTTAAATCTCTGGTGTGTTTATGTCACCTCATTGCTCACTTTCACTCTCATCCCCTTCTCCTCCCTTCTCACAGACATCAGATTTGGCAGAAGTTCCCGAGGAAGGTGACAGTCTGGGGTGCGTGCTTGACATAAACAGGAGACGCAGCAATAGCGGTGAGTATAAGGCTAAGATTTTCAATAGTCTTTAAACCTATGGGCTGCTTTTCACATCACCTGTTATTTTGACATCTCCTGACAATGAGGCGTCATTCCCTGTACACAGGTCCAGATATTGCCGTATTTCTTCGATTGTAAGACGCCATCGATTGTAAGACGCACACTAATTTCAGTACCACCAACAGAAAAAAAGCTTTGACTCTAAGAATAATAATCACACCCGCGATTCTAAGACGCACCCCATTTTTAGAGATGTTTATATGGGGGGAAAAGTGTGTCTTAGAATCGAAAAAATATGGTATTCATGAAATGAGTAATAAATGTTACCGGTTCCCAAATGGTCATATAAGCCAGATTTTGGATGCCTTCACAGCCCTTGCAAATAAGTCTTAAGGGGATGGTTGTCCACTCCCAGCTATCTTCCGTGTTTGTTTCTTAAATCCCTACGGGATGGATCCAGAATCTGCTTTCTGCAAGAAGGGCTCTGATCATGGAAGGTCCCTTTGCCTGATTTTTAGGGACACCCCCCCCCTTCATCTGAACCCAGCAGAGTCGCTTCAGCATGGGTTGTTTAAAATGGTGAGCAAGCTCCCTGGCTAGAGCAGTGAACAAACCTGCCAGCCGCTCCTCGCCATCTTGCTAACAATATCTCTTCTCTATTACATCTTGAAATATCACCAGTCAATTTACTCCTTCATTTCATTGCCTCCCTAGACAGCGACACCTTTTTTTTCACCTTCAGGGAGACTTGCTCAAATTTAACATTTGTTTATTTTTTCCCCACCTTCAGGAAGATTTGCTCAAATTTAACTTTTTAAAAAAAAAAAAAAAAGTTTTCAGGGAGATTTGTGTGAATCTCCCCAGAAGATTAAAAAGAAAGTTAAATTTGCGCAAATCTCCCTGAAGGTGGGAAAACCCATAAAGTTTGTGTAAATCTCCCCAAAGGTGAAAAACATTCCACCAAAACCCCTCTACTCCGTTAATGAGCACAAATGTCCTCATTAGTGAACCAACCACTGTAGGTTATTTTCAGGGTAGCTTATTGTGATGTGCAAACCAATCCTCTGTGTAGCATTTTTAGGGGGCTGCTGTGGGAAAGAGGAAGCCAGGAAGTCACTTCCACCAGCACAATTGATGATCCAGCATAAATCTGGATCCAACCCTAAATATCTTCTATTGTTTATCTATGGCCTCAGCTAGACCTACCTTCTATCCCACGACGGAGGAGGGAAGATCTCGCGTTGTGATTAACGCCAGATCCCTCCTTCGTTTACACACAAGGAGCGACGACCTCAGGAGGAGAGGCGTCGTGCCCACCATTGTTTTTATTTTTTAAAGACAGAGTGCACAAATGGTTGTGTGCAAAGGTAAGGGTTTTTTTAAATTTTAACTTAATTTCCCCGCTCCCTCCACCCTACCCCCGATGGGCGTAGTGCTCCTGGGGAGCGCTGCTCCCGGCTCTGCGCGAGTAATTGCATGGAGCTGGGTCAAGCCACAGCAATGGGCCACACGTTCTGCAGTTTCGGGCCCAGCCCGGGACCGCGGAAAAAGCGGGCCCAAAGTGGAAGGCGAGATCCTGGGGCAAGGGAGGGATCATCTCTCCCTGAACCCGGGATCCCCTGTGCGTCATATGGACGCACAGGGACGATCCCGGGGTTCGCCCCAGGATTTCACCCGGTCTAGCTAAGGCCTATATTAATCTATTCCACAGAACATAGACTTCATTCACTAAGGGTTTCATCTTTACAGACAACAAATCGTTATAATCCCCATTACATGTTTTTTGGTTCCCTCTTTGTCATTGACCTATTCTGTATTTATAAAAGAACAGTTGTTTGCGCATGACTTCCCATTGTATGACAAAAGTCTTGTCAGAGTTGTGTGCGTATGCCCCAACAAACATCAGCACGACATTAATCATTCCTTTGATCAGCATTCGATTTCTTTACTGTTTTCCTGTCGGGCTCAGCACGTAAATTATATAGGAGCTACTCCAAAACGTTCCTCTTGGCAGTTTTAGAAAATCACCCATGCTGTCCACACAAACCACGATAATGCAAAGCCTTTGTCATGCTCCCAGAGATCCTGAAGGGTTGCGACATGTAGGCAACTGGAAATGAAAACAGTTTAAGGCCAAAAGTCTGATTCAGTGTATGCTATATGGTAGTTATGTATCATGTCTCATAGGGTTATGGTGATGTTTGGAATATCCATGTCGTGGGAGATCTGGATTGCATCAGCCAATCACTCCTACTGCATGGTTACATAGGAACATAGGAAGTCGCCTTATACTGAATCGGACCACAGGTCAATCTAGTCCAGTATGGTCAGCACTGACTGGCAGCAGCTCTCCAGGGTTTCAGGCAGGATTCTCTCTCACCCACCCTCCCACCCGAGGACTAAACCTGGGACCTCATGCATGTGAAGCATCTATTCTACCACCGATCTATGATCGTAATAAAGTCTATCTGTCTATCTGCTCTACCACTGAGCTACGGACTCTCCCCTAAATGTTTCATCCATTGGATTTCTCATTTTCGTCTACTGTACAGATTGGACCTACATGCATTGGTTTCTACACATGTATAAGCAAATGTGAAACAAATGCACAAATTACAGGGAAGGATGTGCATGCCATGGCGGCTGCGGCGGGTGTGGCCAGGCAGCTGTGGCCAGGCGGCACCAGCCCTGTCCCGGGCTGGGAGGTGCCTCCATATTCCTGCTTGCCTCCTGCCACGTACATTCCAAACATCAGGACAGGACTCTCGTCACACTTCATCTCATCCAATGATTTTTCCAGCATGAAAATTAGTATTCAATATAGGAAAAAGTTAGCCTACAAAAGCTGATTTCTTGTCTTTCCAGCAATGTGGGGGAATGCCATCTCATTAGTGCAAAACTAGAGCAATGCTGTAGTGAATCAAAGAGTTTATTAAAATGAGTTCATGTATCTTTCAAGGGTCTTTTACATGTGAGCATCATTTCCTTTTTAAACGTTCTATATTTGTCCCGCTGGGTTTCCAATCTGAATATTACTTGGGGAAGCGTCAAAACTTAATGGCCAAAAAGAAGCTGTGTTTCCACAGACATGTGAAACTCAGAATTGTCTGCTCTGATTGATAGCATCTCTCCAAGGTCTCAGCAGATTTCCCAGCCCTTTTACTTAGAACCCTTCAATTGGAGACACAAAGGCTGGGACCTTATACTTGTAAACCAGGGGTGATGAACCTTTCTGAGCCCAAGGGCTAGCTTCAGTTTCAGAGAAGCTCTCTGGGGGCACATTCCATTAGGGGACAGGGCCAAAGGCAAAGTGGGCAGAGCAAGAAAAAAACCCAACCAGCCTCCCAAAATCCATTGTTACCAATAGGAGGTGTGTATCCTCA
The DNA here is from genome assembly GCF_023053635.1 of Elgaria multicarinata webbii. Lineage (NCBI taxonomy): Eukaryota > Metazoa > Chordata > Lepidosauria > Squamata > Anguidae > Elgaria > Elgaria multicarinata. The sequence continues at coordinate 70,558,136 of NC_086171.1, read as the reverse complement.
GAAGTAAGCATGAACATCATGTCTACTCACAAGTATGCAAGAGAATCCTCTACATGTCTACTCAGAAGGAAGCAGGTCAAGGCTTAGAAGGAAGCAAGGCTGAATCAGCAGCTTCTTCCCCTGGCCTGACCAGGGAACTCTTTTCAGTGTTAAGCAGGGGGAAAGCACATGTCTCTGATCAGCTGCTAATAGGAGATAAGAGTTTTTTCCTCCATAGGAAAGGGGCCAGAGCCAGGAGAAGAAGCTTATAGGTCAAATGAGGGATCCCTGTGGGCCTTATCAGGCCTGTGCGCTGAAGGTTCCCTATCCATGGTGTAAATGCAGGTGCCTTCATATTGAGTGATTCGGTGCTATTTTTCACTACAGGAATACATATTTCCTGATCAAAATTGAAAAAGAAAAAGACTATTTTTATTATTATTATTTTGTAGGTCAGCTATGAGAAAGATAGCAGTAATAAGATCAGTCCTCATAGTCCTCAACCTATTGTCCCTTAAAGTCTTGCAGTGGTGAACAATAGATAATTTGGCTATTTCATCCACAGAAGGCATTGCTCAATATGAGCAAAAGTTACAAAATCTCTCCGAAGAAAGAAAGGCAAAATGAAAGTGAGAAAATAATGGAATAAGGATAAAGAAATACACAAAACTGGCTTGTTTGGGCAGATGGATTCTTGATCGTAATATCTCTTTTCTCTTTGGTTATAGTGTTTACATACTCGGTAAATGGTACCGCAGACTTTGGAGATGAACCGAAGAAAATAAACTCAGTCCTACAGGTGACTTTTTAATGTAACTATAACAAATGTTCGATTACGTTTCACATTCCTTTGAACAGAGTTGATTTTCCATGACAGTATACCAATAAAGGGTGCTTCTTCAGAGACATTTTGTACTCTGCTATACATTGGCAAATGCACGTGGACCGTGTAAATTTATCTGGGTGCGTGTTCCACAGGCAGCTTTTCCCTTTCAAATACACAGATGCGGGGGTGGCCGACGCTATATGCTTGTTAGGTGCTCTTCATAATGGATGTGGCACATGTGCATTTTTTTTACTCAAGCACACATTATCTCAAGTGCAAAATGTACAGCAAAAAGTTTATCCTGATCTGTGGACTGGATGGACATGGGAAATGCAGTCTGATAAATGAGACCTTCAGGAAGATGTGACACTGATGGAGCTCTTCTACATTGGCAAAGGCATTTTTAAAATTCAAATGGCTCCAGCTAGAAAGGAACTGAGTGCATTTGAAAAGGATTCCTATGCGTATGGAGTATACAGTAGAAGGCATAAACCTTCTACTTTGGTGATGACAGCTTGATAAGCCCAAGTGGGTCTTTCATACCTGATTGCTACCCTTCTCCATTGCTGGCAGAGATCAGGTGGGAAAAACTCAAGCTGTTGGCCCCATTTATGCTTTTCCTTCATTCATCCAAACCACTGGGCAGCCTGAGATTGAGGAAACAGCTCCCATTCAACAGTGGATGCTTGGGCATAACACTTTATTTATGTCCATAATAAAGTGGTTCAATGAATTCTAGAGCAGCTTTCCCCAACCTGGTGCCCTCCGGATATGTTGTACTACATTGTCCATACTGGTTGGGGATGATGGAAAATGTAGTTCAACTAATCTGGAGGGTGCCAGGTTGGGGAAGGTCACTCTATAGTATGGTGGCACTTCCTTAATCCCACAAGCTGATGACTCATGAACTTTGTTTCAAAACCAATCCAGACACCATCAATTAATACATTTTACCAATGGCTTTCTGCAGGGCTCCTGTATCTTTAACAGTAATGTAGAAAAAGGAATTTCAGCAGGTGTCAATTAAAGAAGGTGAAATTCCCTCCTCATCACAACAGTTAAAACTACACTAGCTGTAGTAGAGTGGCCAGATACAAAAGAAAGCAGGGCTTCTGCAGCTTTAACTGTTGTGATGAAGAGTGAATTTCACCCTCTTCGATTGACAGCTGCTGAAATTCCCTTTTCTACATTACTGTTAAAGATACAGGAGCCCTGTCCTCCTTTTCATATGGTCACCCTATTTCTGCATCCAGGGGCTGATTTCAACAGGGCAAACGCTACTGCATATTCAGTTCAAACATGGCTATTGTTTGAACTTTTGGTTGCTCTACAAACCAAAGAATTCATATCCTATTTCAAAACGGCACATCGTTTTCAGAGTGCGTGTGTTTAAATTTGTCTACTCAGAGGTAGGCAACCTGGGGCCCTCCAGATGTTTTGGATTACAATTCCTAGAAACCCCAGTCAGTATGGCTAATAGTTATCAATTATGCAAGATGGACTCAAACACATCTGTAGGGTCCCAGATTGCCTTCCCCTAGCCTACATCTCTGTTCTAGTCAGCACAGCTTTAACAAAACAGCTGCTGATATCTCCTCTTCTTTTTCCCCCTCCATTCTGAAGGGAACTCTTAATAAAGACGCAGTACAGATGAATACCTATGTTGCCTTGTACAAATTTGTACCACAAGAGAATGAAGATTTGGAAATGAGGTATTTTTTTGTATATTTGAATATGTGATTTGTAGGAGTTGGGAATAGCACAGCTCTGATCTGTCCGTCACGTATAGGTTCATACACATCCAGCAAGGGCTGGATAGCATTGGTTCTACCTCTCTGTAACTGCAGAGGATCCACCACATCAAAACTGGTCAAACAATTCACAGAATGTAAGAATAGAGCTTGGGGGACAACACAGTATTCTGTGACATGAATAGATTGGTCAGGGTTAAGATAAAAATAAAAGTTGTATTAAAAAAAAACCCATAAAGTTCTGTGGGAATCCAGAATAAACTATCTCGATCTCTCAGGCACCCACTTTCTCTTTCCAAATTAAATGAAAATTATATGAGTAGGGCAAAGAGAACCACTTTTGTGAAGTGGTTGCATGCACAAAAGGCCAAACTGCACATTATTTACAGAAGCATATCAGTAAGGTGACCATATGAAAAGGAGAACAGGTCTCCTGTATCTTTAACAGTTGTATTTAAAAGGGAATGTCAGCAGGTGTAATTTGTATATATGGATAACCTGGTGAAATTCCCTCTTCATCACAACAGTTAAAGCTGCAGGTGCCCTGCCCTCTTTTAAATCTGGTCACTCTAGTATAGCTCCTACAGCTTTAACTGTTGTGATGAAGAGGAAATTTCGCCAGGTGCTGCGTGCATACAAATGACATCTGCTGAAATTCCCTTTTCGTTGCAACTGTTAAAGATACAGGAGCCCTGCCCTCCTTTTCATATGGTCACCCTACATATCTGTAGCCCATCCGCCCCTTAAACAACAGCAAAACTAGGACAAGCCTTTTAGGAGATGGTTGTGATAAGAAAGGCAGCAGCAGGCACAAGGGTGCTTAAACCCTTCCCCACCCACTCGTTCCCCATTTCAAATCCCCCAGCATTTCCTCTAGCAAGGTTTCGCCCATTTGTTTTCCCTCTCCCGCATTCGTCTCCCCCATTCGGCAATCACCATTTCCCACTCCCAAAGAGCCGCCTGGCTGTTGGTCACATGTGTTTGCCCGAGAGGCATCCTCTGGCCCAGAGCTAGATAAAGTCCTCTACAGAGCTAGAACCAGCTGGTGAAACACCCTGGCAACTACGCAACATCACACTGCTGAGCCACAGTTGCCACCACCCACCTTGTCCTGCCACTTAATCGCCTCCCTGCCATTGCAGCTGCCACCTCCTGACCAGCTGGAGAAGGAAAATATGGCTTGGAAGAAAAACAGACCTTGTCATTGCCTAGTAACCATATACATGCTTCCTCCTGGCCTTCCTTAGTGCCTCCCCCCATAAAACCGACCCCATGTCAGAGCTATGACCTTCACTCTTAGCTAGAGTGACCATATGGAAAGGAGGACAGGGCTCTTGTATCTTTAACAGGTTCATAGAAAAGGGAATTTCCGCAGGTGTCATTTGTATATATGGAATTCCCTCTTCATCACAACCGTTAAAGCTGCAGGTGCCCTGCCCTCTTTTGTATCTGGTCAAGACGGCAGGGCTCCTGCAGCTTTAACTGTGGTGAGGGAGAGGGAATTTCACCAGGCGCTGCATGCATACAAATGACACCTGCTGAAATTCCCTTTTCAATCAAACTGTTAAGGATACAGGAGCTCTCTCCTCCTTTCCATATGGTCAGCCTACTCTTAGCTGGTCATGAGGGGCAAGTGGCAGGAAATGGACTAAAGGTGATTCCTTGAATGGGGCGTGATCACATGAACCTCTTGTACTTAGAGTAGGGTGGGGGAACCTGTGGATTCCAAGTCCCATCAGCCCCAGCTAACATGACCTGTGGTTGGGTATGATGGGACTTGTAGTACAGCAGCATCTGGAGGGGTGCAGCTTCCCACCCCTAATGTAGAGCTTCAAACACCTGGTTATTGATAGAAGGTTGGATCCAGATTTAGTCATATTTAGAAGAGACCCATGGAAATCAATGGAACTGAAGTTAATTATGACTAACTTAAGGTCCATTGATTTCATTGGGTCTAATTTAAATATGACTAAATCTGGATCCGACCTGCAGTTTCCATTAATGGAGGACTTCCTCACCTTGCTGCCAGTATCATCTATTTTGGCAATTATTCACCTCTTTTTTTTTTCTGCCAGCGTCAAAACAGTACCAATGACACCCATATGATAGATATACAAGTTTTATGTCCAGATTTAGTCATACAAGAGTAGAAGCACTGTAATCAAGGACTTAAGTTAGTCATGATTTAAGTATGACTAAATCAGGATCCTTTGTACTCATCAGCATAATATGTACGTGTGAAGCTGACATTAACATTCTCCTGTCATCCCTCTGCAATCTTTTTTTTAAAAATTCCCAGTTTCCAGCTGCACCCTTCCCCGACTATAAACAGTTTATGTGGGACATAAATGACAGAACTTTCTGGCCATCTTGTTTACCTGGCAACTGATAGTGATTACTTTGTGTCAGGAGCAAGGCTAGAAAACCAGACATAAATGAAGGACATTTTTAAAAGGACACAGAGGGTTGGATCCACATTCTGGTTCCCATTGACCGAAAGGCTCCACTCCTTCAATTTTGTGAGATACACACCCTGCACCAAAGCACCACAGCTCACTCCATTCAGCAGGGCTCCCTGACCCTCTGTGTAACCCTTTCAGGAGGCTAAGGGTGGAGGAGCTGGCATGGAGGAGGAAGGGATGGAAAAGTCCACTTCCATCAGTCCAGGGTAATTTTATGTATATTACTGCCAATTGTTGTGAATCACTCAGAGAGCTTCAGCTATTGGGTAGTATAGAAATGTAATAAATGAAATACCTCTTTTTTTTATCCAAAATGAGCAACTTTGACTTTATAACATCCTCCTTCTGAGATGTTACATGAAGTTCTTTTTAGCAACCAGTTAAAGGTTTTGCGTATAGATATGTGGACACCATCTGAAACAACCACAAAAAATAGAGAAAATACATTCACAAAACCTAATGAGAACAGCAAAAGAAGCAATGATCCCAGTCAAGTTAGCCACGAGTAAGTCCCATTGAAAGCAATGGGGCTTCAGTTAGTCATGACTGCAGATGTACGGATTTTGTGAAATCCGTTCTGTCTGCATTTCATGGGTTGTCAGTTGCCTTTCGTTGGGTCCTCTCACTGACAGAATCTGATTTTTCCCAATTTCCTGAATTTGTGCAAATTCACACTTGTGAAAATTCACAAATCTGCCCCCCAAATATGCAAATACCCCCCTAAATGCTCAGTTTTACACTTTAGCCAGTGGAGAAAATACACATTTTTAGCCAGTTTTTTTTAAAAAAAAAAATTAAGTATTTTTCTATGACGAAATTTGTGTAAAATTCCTGAAAGTAAAAACCTACAACACCAGTCCATAGAATCCATACAACTTAGGAAAAGTTGGTCCACTGCGAAATCTGCAGTGGCTAACATAACAAATAACCTTGTATCACTACAAGGCATTTCAGTGGCCTGAAGAAATTGTGAAATTCACTGGTACCATTGCGCATGAGCAGGCACATTTAAACTCAACCTTCCTGATCTTTCTGTTTTCTCATTATAGGCCAGGAGATAGAATCACACTTCTGGAAGATTCGAATGAAGACTGGTGGAAGGTATAATAATTTAATTAACATAGAAAGAAAAGGCCGGGCTGGGGGGGGGGGGCGTGGAGAACAGTATAGTATACACTTCTTAGGTGTGGATGGATTAGTGCAAACTCATTTGCAGCCTGACCCTATGCTTCACTGCATTGGAGCAGCAGTTCATAGGCTTGAGAGCTGTGCTCTTGGCTCTGGTGTAAAGCCATAGTTGATTATTTGGGTAGCTGCTCTACAACAGTACTTCACTGGTATTCTAAGGCCGTTACTACACCTGCCTTTTTTCCAGGGATCGTCCCGGGATCATCCCTGTGCATGCAAATGACACACAGGGGATCCCGGGAGCAGGCAGGGATGACCCCTCCATTTGCCTGGGATAATCATTAGGTGTAAAAAGGGCCTAAGAAAGCCCTTGCAAGGCCCAGGGTGTGACGGAAGACAACGTGAGGATTTAGGGGCAGGGCGGATTGCCAGCAGCACCTTGCACCACTTCCTGAAGACTTTGTTTTATTTATTTATCTATTTATTTATAACATTTTTATACTGCCCATCAGCTGAAGCTCTCTGGGCAGGGCACAATTAAAAATCATAAAATACAACAAGTATCAATTCAAAACATTAAAAAGTTTAAAAGGAAATATACAGCCAGCTACTTTAAAGACCAGGGAAAGCCTGCGTAAAAAGGTGTGTCTTCAGGAGGTGTTTAAGAGACTTTTGAAACTGCCCCATCTCCCTTACATTACCACACCCCTGCTCAGGATAGGATGCCACGTCAGGGCAGCACGGGAAAGTGCCATCAAGTGGTGGATACATTTATAAGTACAGTAATGTGAGGGTAGCTAGAGCAGGGGTCCCCAACACACCTTTTAAAAAATTATGTATTGCCATTTTTTAAAAAATATATGTACATGGATTTGTATATATAGCTATGAATACCTATGAAATGCATACATTTTTCTACCCTGTTTCACCGAAAGTAAGACATCCCCCGAAAATAAGACCTACTTCCAGTTTTGCCTCTCGCTGTAATATAAGGCATCCCTCCGAAAATAAGACCTTTTTTTTTGTTCAACAATAAATGTGTACCGTATTCTTCTTCATGGAAAAATAAGACATCCCCTGAAAATAAGACCTAGCGCATCTTTGGGAGCAAAAATTAATATAAGACACTGTCTTATTTTCGGGGAAACAGGGTAGTCGTTCTGTATAGGCTACCACAAAAGCAGATCAAATAGCCAAATATGTATGTGTTGGTAGGTGGTATCTGTGTGCCACCCATTCAAATATTGAAAGCTTTGTAGGGCTGTCACTCCATTGCATTATAGGAGGTGAGTGTTTATCCTTCCAGTGCTATAATATCAGTCTTTTAGCTGTCAAAAAACACACAGAGAATCCATTTACGCTGACCATTTGTTAATTTCCATGAAGAAGGTAAACAATTTACAAGAGGGTGTTCATCAATGAATATTAAAGACTGTTCCAGTACAAAATTTATCTGTGTAATAACCTCCTCCCACCAAAAAAACATTGACAAAACATATGTTTAAAAGAAGCAGTAACTGTATTGCACTGCCAGCAATTAGCCAAATTAAGTAATCCTTTTTTAAAGAGCCCCTGCAGTGTTGAATAGACACGAATCAAACATTTTTGCTGAATTTGATACAACACCAGATCCTTAGAAGCAACAGGTAGATGCCAAAGCGATGGTCCACTGATTAAGCATTTAATAGTAGTGCCCACAGCAATAGCTCAAATTTTGAAATATGCCCACAGGCCCTGAAATAGAGCCTAAAACTGAAGTGATTCAGTTTCAAATCCCCACTCGGCCCTGAAGCTCAATGGATGACTTTGGATCAGTCACTCTAGGTACCTCACGGAGTTGTTGCAAGGATAAAATAGGGGGAGGGGAAACTGTGTACACCACCTTGAGCACTTTGCAGGAATGACAGGATAGAAATGTAATAAATAGAAAAGCAAAATTTGTGTCCTTAATGTTAAAGTCACTGTTCTGTCATCATGTCCTCTTTGCAGGGAAAAATAGAAGACCGGGTTGGCTTTTTTCCTGCTAATTTTGTTCAAAGATTACAAGATGAAAACGTTTTCAGGTGTATCAGAACGTTTATTGGATGCAAGGAACAGGGCCAGATAACCCTGAAAGAGAACCAAGTGAGTAAACTTGGAATTACTTCCTGGGCATTACAACTTTAAGGGCATGCCTCCGCTTTTCTTATGCAGTTAGTTCCCATGGCACAAGCTTCCAAAAAAACTGTACTAGGATTTGAGATTCAAGGCACACATACATGGAAGATACTTCTTCACACAGTGCCTAGCTAAATTATGGAATTTGCTGCCCAAAGATGTAGTGGTGAACAACAACTTGAATGGCTTTAAAAGGGGGTTAGACAAATTCACGGCCAATAAGGCTATCAGGGTGCAATCCCCTATGCATGTTTAGAGAGAAAAAAACCCTACAACTCGCAGCATTCCCCAGCCATCGTGGCTGGCTGAGGAATGCTAGGAGCTGTAGGACTTCTTTCTCTCTAAACATGCATAGGATTGCACCCTCAATGACTGTTAGTCATGATGGCTATACTTTACCTCCAGTATCAGAGGCAGTAGGCCTTTGTATACCAGTTACTGGGGAAGGTGCTAGTGGACTTCCTGTTGGAATCAGCTTGGCCACTCTACGAACAGAATGCTGGATTTGATATGTATTATCTAAGGCTGTTCTTGTGTTCTTATATGTGGAATAAATGGGCAAGTTCACACAGACATGTTCCTCCCTTGATGTTGGCAGCTTGAAGGGATCATTTGTGAAGTGGCCGTCACAGATCAAGCACCACAGAGGGAGTTTCATTATAATCTCAGGCACAATAGTTTCTACTATGGACAGTTTTGTGTAATCGAGTGATTAGGCAGAGGAATGGGCTTAGATTGAGGCATAACTGACATGAAAATGATCACCATGACTAATTACAAGGGCCTGGTTTTGGTTCTGGTTTGTTTCCTACCAGACCATGGAAATCCAGCTGATGACAGGCAGTTAACCCTAAGAAGGCTGGAGTCCATTCTGCCACTTCCTTCATTGCTTCTCTGACACAGCAAGTGAAAGTAATTGACATATTTTTTTAATACATCAACACAAAAAGACAGTTAAGTCAAAAGAATGCTATTGGATCATGCTATTATTATTGGATCTATTGGTCAACCAGGCTGACCATATGAAAAGGAGGACAGGGCTCCTGGATCTTTAACAGTTGCACAGAAAAGGGAATTTCAGCAGGTGTCATTTGTAGTTATGCAGCACCTGGTGAAATTCCCTCTTCATCACAACAGTTAAAGCTGCAGGAGCCCTGCCCTCTTTTGTATCTGATCATTCTAGTATAGCTCCTGCACCTTTAACTGTTGGGATGAAGAGGGGTTTTCACCAGGTGCTGCATGCATGCAAATTGCACCTGCTGAAATTCCCTTTTCTGTGCAACTGTTAAGGATACAAGAGCCCTGTCCTCCTTTCCGTATGGTCACCCTAGCACAGAGGAGGGAAAAGAGAAGCCCTCTGCCACTATGGTGGGAAGAAGAGAAAGTAGGAAGCTGCCACATACAGGGTCAGATCATTGATCCACCTAGCTCAGCTCCGTTTATGCAGTCATGCTGTTGAGGTTATCAATGTGCAGTAATGGCTAAAAATCACTGTGCATGGTGATAAATTCAGGTCAGATTTTTTTAAAAATGGAATAGGAAGCTCTCAGGACAGATGGTTGGTCCATCTAGCTTAGTATTGTTACACCAGGAATGGGCGACAAATGGGCCACATGCAAAGCCCACTGCCCCCGCACCAGGTGAGGCCCCTGCTTCGCCACTGAATTTGTTTGTGCCCCAAAAAGCCTTCTTTTAAATAAACAAGAAAGGAGGGTTTCAGCACTACAGAGCACTAAAAGAGTTGCATTTAGCTTGTTCAGAAGCAAAATTTGATCCTCTTAGCATTCCGTAGCCCCTATGAAGCACTAGGAGGGTCAAATCTCGCTACAAAACAAGATAAATTTGACCATTTAAGCCCTCTGTTGTGGTTTGCTGCTGAATTGTGGTGGCAAACCGTCAATCCCCCCCTCCAGCACGGCACCCCAGCAGACTGTGGCCTGGGGATGAGGAGAGGTAAAAATGGCCCCTGGACACCCCACAGTTGCCCACTCCTGGTTTATTAGTGTGACCATATGAAAAGGAGCATGGGGTCCTGTATCTTTAACAGTTGCATAAAAAGGGGAACTTCAGCAGGTGTCACAACGGTTAAAGCTGCAGGAGTCCAGCCCTCTTTTGTATCTGGTCAAGAGCGCAGGTCTCCTGCAGCTTTAACTGTTGAAATTAATATTATTATTATTATTTCTTACCTGCCTCTCCCTCTGGATCAAGGCGGGGAACAACATTAAATACAATATAATACAGATCTTTGCCTGCATCAGTCACCACATACATGCAGTTTCAAGGTACACATACTTGCAGCACCTTGAAACTGACAAATCCACATTGGTGCACATTTAAATTCACAGTATGAAGCTGTGCTGTCTTTCTTTGATACGGATATCTTTAAAAAAAAAAAAACAGTGGGCCAAACTTTCTACTGGAAAGAAACACTCTCTTAAAGGTTTCAGTCACTAAGCCTGAGGTTGACTCCTTGGTGCCTTGAAATGGTGCTGGATATCTCAAACAGGAATATATCCTGCTAGTTCTTACACAAACTCGTCAGCTGATTAACAGGAGTTACATGTGCACAGCAAGACGTGAATACAAACCGTAAAGTGTTTGTCGCAGGAAATGAGGAAGTTTTTATGCACAGCATTATATCAACAGCAGCAACGCATAACATTATTCAGACAGGCAGCGATGTTTTAAGTGCCCGTAGGCATGCCGGGTCACTTTGCCCAGACAGTGAGGCAATTTGTATTTATATGGCTTTCTTGCCCTTCTACTTTCACATTGATATAAGCCCTTGTAACAAAGCTGGGACCTGGGAGGAGTGGAAAAGAGCATGTTTTGCCATCTTCTTTAGGAGGGACCAAGGGAGCAATTGTACAAAGCTCTCCTTGAAAAGGTGGTTCCAAATAAATGGCTCTCTAATCTTCACAAACATTGCAGCCACCATAGGGGCCAATTCTGGGGTTGAATCCCTGTGGCGTAATGCTGAGTATATTATGCACGAGGGATGAAAGGAGAAAGAAACCGCTGGGCAGCAGAACCAGGAAGATCCAGAAAGTGGTGCAGAGAAAACTTGATTGGCTTGGAGAAAGTCCGTCCTGCTCCTTGGCATTCCACTTTTATGTAGTCATATGTGTATTATTCCATACTTAAAAGAGGACAGAAGATAGATGGACGTGTGTGAGTGTATATACACGCACACGCGCACACACACATGTCATGTGCACACTGTACATTAAAAACAACAACTGTGACCTAACCCCTGGTTACCAGATACCTGCAGGTTTGTAAACTTTTGTGAACCGCCCAGAGAGCTCCAGCTATTGGGCGGTATAGAAATGTAATAAATAAATAAATACTTACCTAGTTGCCTCATTTTCCTGCACCAAGTAAAAATTCAGGCTGCTAGCAACATTCACCCAAGCCAAGCTCAGGAATGAACCTCCAAGAGCTCTTAAAAGCCTGCCTAGGCAGTTAACGCCTTGGAAGACTTCTCCAAGGGCTCATCTACACCAAGCAGAATATTCCACTATGAAGTGGTATATGGTATGTGTCATGGGCCCCAACACTTGTCAGTGCACTTCAATACTGCTATAAAGCAGTGGTGTGGCTCCTGCCTGTTATATTGAGGACTGGGGTAGGGAGGATTTTTCTGAGCCTTTGTGAAAAAATGGCTTGGGGAAATGATGCAAGCCCATTCACACACAGTTTCAGATAAATTCAGAGTCATTGCTTCTCTGACACACCAAGTGAAAGTAATTGACATATTTTTAATACATCAACACAAAAATACAGTTAAGTCAAAAGAATGCTATTGGATCATGCTATTATTATTGGATCTATTGGTCAACTAGGCTGACCATATGAAAAGGAGGACAGGGCTCCTGTATCTTTAACAGTTGCACAGAAAAGGGAATTTCAGCAGGTGTCATTTGTTATGCAGCACCTGGTGAAATTCCCTCTTCATCACAACAGTTAAAGCTGCAGGAGCCCTGCCCTCTTTTGTATCTGGTCATTCTAGTATAGCTCCTGCACCTTTAACTGTTGGGATGAAGAGGGGATTTCACCAGGTGCTGCATGTATGCAAATTGCACCTGCTGAAATTCCCTTTTCTGTGCAACTGTTAAGGATACAGGAGCCCTGTCCTCCTTTCCATATGGTCACCCTAGCACAGAGGAGGGAAAAGAGAAGCCCTCTGCCACTATGGTGGGAAGAAGAGAAAGTAGGAAGCTGCCACATACAGGGCCAGATCATTGATCCACCTAGCTCAGCTCCGTTTATGCAGTCATGTTGTTGAGGTTATCAATGTGCAGTAATGGCTAAAAATCACTGTGCGTGGTGATAAATTCAGGTCAGATTTTTTAAAAAATGGAATAGGAAGCTCCCTCAAGGCTAGGACTGCTCACCCAGCTCTAGCTTAAAAAATTGCTTCTAAGAAACCAGGCACGGAAGCCTTTGTAAATCGGAAGAGGTTTCAGGCCAGCAGTAGCCCTATTAAGATGTGTGTGTGTCCCGTCCCGTCCCGTCCCGTCCCCCGCCTTATGTGATGAGAGGGAGCTGTGTAGAAGAAGCAAATCCTGCCAGGGGTTGAATTCAAGTGCCCAATTTACAAATTTGCCTGCAGGTGGAATGCTAAAGTCCCATGCTATCATCACCATTACCCATGCTGAGGGCACTCATCCTATTGTCATGACGGTTCAGAAACTTTACACAGGTTTTCAAAGGCTGGAAACAACAATAGTGTTTTAAAGTTGAAAGCGGTATGACAACAGTGGCTTTGCCGATGGTGTACATACACCTGTCTTTTTTGTCACATTGTCACCTCTGGTTTGTCTGAGAATCGAAGCATTACAAACACCAGCAAAATCTGTTTGCCGGAGGCAACAGTGGAGCTAGAGCACACGCCATGTGCGCTGCTGCCCATGTCATATCACTGTCCACTTCCTTTTAAAATATATGTGTCTCTGAAACCCAGAGATAACAGCTGCACAAAAGAAATGAGTGTGTGTTCACACTGGGCCATGATGCCTCTGCCACAGCACCTTCGACACTCTTAAAAGCGATAGTCTCACTCTAGGATTAAGCTGATGTAGTTCTTGTTTAATGGTGACTGAAAACTTGAGACTTTTAATGGGGAGGCAAGGAATCTCTAACAAAGAATTTTCAGCACCCCTAGAGATTCAGAACTACAATTCCCATGATTCTGTAGGAGGGTGCCATACCAAGACTTGAGGATGCTGCATCAACTAGTTTCAGACTGATTTAAATTTTTAATCACCACAGCAAAACAGGTTGTATAGTGCTTTGGAGTGTTCAAAGTTCTTCACATATGCTAGCATTTACAATAATCCTATAAGGTGTGCCTTGATTATTAGCCCCCATATTCCAGAGGAAGCTTGAGGATGAGAAATAGTGGCCTGCTCTAGGCCATCTATTAGGTTCATGGCTGAACTAAGACATAGCAAAGAATTTTCTGGTGTGTGGCCCACGTTATGACACCAGGTGGATATACCGCATACAGCCCAATCCTGTATTTACTCAGACGTAAGTTGTATGATTTTAATGGGACTTACCCTTCTGAGGTAACCATGCATAGGATTTAATTATTAGTTGGTTTATCCCAGGGGGTGATGAACAGTTCTCCTGTTGAGGTCCACAGTCAAAACCTGTCGGGGTCTGCATTCCAGCAGTGGGTGGAAGCAGAGTCAAAAATGGGTGGGGTTATGAATGTGACTCTTACCTCTTGCATTGAAAGTATGGTGGAGCTATGAAGCTCTTAGAATAAGGCACAGTATTTAAATACCAGCTGCCTCTTTAGAAGGGGATATTGGATAACCTTTGTACGACATTCATTTTTCATGGAGACAAGGGCCAGATCTACGCCAAGCAGGATATTGCACTATGAAAGCAGTATATGATATGTCTCAATGGGCCCCAACAGTTGTCAGTGCACTTCAATACCGCTATAAAGCGGTAGTGTGGCTCCTGCCTTTTATATACTGCTTTCATACCACTTTCATAGTGCTATATCCTGCTTGGTGTAGATCTAGGAATAATTTTGCAACTTAACTGGTCATCTGCTAATAACTTCTCTGAACTTTCTCTTAAAGGCATACCTGAACAATGTATGAGCCACCAAGCTGAATTTCCTCCTCCTCCAGCCATGTATTGTGGCCTGGGAGGTGCCTAACAACACCATTATTTTTGCACCCCCAAGCTGGTAGAAAGAAGGGGATGTTTATTAACGCCCTGCTGGGCTGCCATGCATGGTTGGCTAGTGGCATTTTGGTGTAGTGGGTCACAAATTGTGCAGAGGAGCCTGAAGAGAGAAGCAATGAACAGAAGTTCTGAGAAAAACGGACAACAGGTCTGAAGACATTCCAAAGTTCAAGGAACAGGCAGGACCCAAACAATTTTATTTTTAGACTAAAAAGGGGGGGGGGAGCAAGAAAAAAGTGGCTAATATTAGATGGTGTTTCCTGTCTGTCAAGACCAACAGACTAGTTCAAAAATAGCCTATGAACTATACCGTCTTCTAAACCATTTCTGGACACTTGAACTCTAGTCGGTGCTAGTTATTGATTTCTTTAATCCTGGGTCATTAATGAGGACAGGAGGTTGCTTTCCAGCCCCTGTCACCTACACAAAATCTTTTTTGCATGAATCAACCACACCAAGCAGCTACTGTTATTTGTAAGCCGAGTCCAGTTTGATATAGCAAGCTGCAAGCACTTGATAGCGGCCGCCTCTCAGGCCGTTTTCTGTCCTTCATGCACATAGCACAAGTTGTCAATAAAGTAATACTGTGAGACAGAGTCGAAAAGCATAAGCGCACATGAGTTTCTCTCTCACAAAAGCATTACATATATATGAAGAAACAGGGTCTTGGTTGTTCTCCCACTTATGCCATCCATAGGCACAATTGCAGATTTTGGTATGAAGTGTACTGAGAATCTCAGCTTTCATTTATTTTCATTTACCCCTGTCCCTCGTCACACAAATTGGGTTTATCTGATTAGGGTCCCAGAACTGACCACATTGTTCACTCATGATGTTTGGAGTCATAGGAGAACAATATAAGGCAAATTCACAAGGTATCAGACCTGGGCAGTGTCCCTACCCAGATTAGGTCCATTCATTTCAGTGGGTCTACGCTGTGTAGGAGTACCATTGGATACTGTCCCTGATGTTGACATCCTGAATCTGAAAGTTATTAATGGGCCCAGCCCACCAAGAAGGTTCCAGTGAACACCTCAGACAAATCGAATGATGAACGTTTACTCAACCAATTTTAATTTCTGTGGAGACTATATAAGAGAAGTGCACCACTGATATCAATGAAAGATTATACTGGCACATCAACAAGAAAAAGTAAAATGCTCTTAAAATAGCTTCCATTTTAAGCTATTTAGAAGATTTACGGCTAAGACTGAGGTGCGCAGAAAAAAATTGGGCATACTGAGAGGAGGTTGTGGGACATGATTTCCCCCCCAACTACCACCACCCCATATACCTTGAGTTGATTTCTTCTGTGGCTGTTCGTGAACCTCACAGCCACAGTGGTCTGGTTCTCAGCTGTTCATATGCATCATTGAGTTTGTGTTGTGCTCTAGTGGTTTGCAGGATAGCACTGAAAGATAGGGAGTCACCCAGTTACCTAGGCCTCTGAGCCACACACACCTTGTCTTCTGGTACTATGTTACAAGCTGGAAGATAAGAAGCATATCTGTTGGCTAGACCACTGGCCAACTCCATCCCTTACCACACTGATGCTGGAGGATAGGGAAGGATGTCCATATTGTCTGCCTTCGTAGCTTCCCCCAACTAAAGCATCAAGGAAAGTGGGGTTCATCTTCGCAGGCTACAAAAAAAGGAGGGCTGTGAAGTTCAGTGGTCATCCTTATTTACTTGCTAGAAGCCTCTCCCAACTACTATTGGGGTTCTACCATAAAAGTGATTCTTGAGTATGTAAAATTTAAAACTTTTCTCTCCATTCTTTGCATTCAGATCTGTATGACTTCAGAGAAGGAACACGACGGCTTTATCAAAGTATACAGTGGGAAGAAAAGGGGCTTTGTCCCCACTGATGTCCTAGAAAACATCTGATTTTTGCCTGCTCGTCCACTGCAGTAGCGAAGCTTTGCCAGCCAGGCCCGTCTGCGTCATCTTGCACTGTGTTAACCCAAACAACGCTGTCTTGCAGACGACCAGGGAAATCATGAGACAGCCACTATGATCCATTGATATCGGGCGTCAAAGCTGCTCGTGAGCAACGAGAGATGGTTGATCGACAACAAACTGTACTATCAGGAAAGGAGCCTGACAAGGGTGGGAAGCGTGTTAGGAGAAGGGTGGATTGGTTGTTTGTTTTTTAAAAAGGCAGGTGAAAAGTTAAATTGGCTGATTTTTCTGAGTAAGGCTGCTAAGCGTTATCCTGATGGAAGCAGACAAGTAATCTAAAAAGATGAGATGTGCACTCTGTTCATGTGTCTTAAGAAAATTGTTTGGGACTTTTTTCTTTTTCGAAGTGTGATTGAATGGGCAAGGGTTCAGACTTTTTTCCTTGTGCTACTATGGTTTGATGCTTGAAATATATAGTGTGAGTCTGGTCCTAAAATGTTGTCCATGGTATTAGGAAATCAGCGTAATGTTTGGTTCGGACTTTTAAAGATTTGTAACAAAGCAGTTCGGGTGAATCGTGCAGACATCCATTTGAGAAAGGTACTGTAGCCTGGACTAATTTCTCTGTGATTTTCGGTATATGTTTCTGTGGTGAGCTTGTATGTCCTTTGGATTCCTTGTATACAAGCAAAGATTTCAGTGCACGTTGGATGTAAACACTGTTAAAACAGCTAATTAACAAGCGCGGTTTCTCCAGTGTAGGCCTAGTCAGAAGTAGCTACCTGATCCTTACCAAAAGAAGAAAAATGCTAGAAGCATGGAGCTGAGTTGCAGACATGCTAAAGAAATTTTCTATTTTTCTTATATTGTTTGATCATATTTTATACATATGTATATAGCATGAACCTGTTTATATGGGTAACCAATTCCATTTCGCAGTTTAAAACAGAGGAGATTCTTGTTGATTAAAAAAAAAAAAACATTGACTGGAAGAAAAACAGATTGAGCTAGCATATTTGTGAACAAATGCAGCAACGTTCATGAGAGCAAAGTTTAGGTGATTCACCAGGAAGCATGTACTGGCCCCAATCCAACACAGAGTCAGGCTTGCTAAAGCCTAGTGAGTTCAGCAATCTTACGTAGTTTGGATTTTGACCACTGATAGAAACTACAGCTATACAGCCAGAATTTCTTTCAAATTCTGTTTTGACACCCAAGCCAAGCAACAAGCTCCTGATTCCAGTCAGACTTCAGGATCGGCCTCTTGTTTCTTCTTTCTATCTAAAGGGAACAGTGGATCACTCTTGAAGCCATTCAGAATCCATTGGCCTAAAAAAGCTCATTGGGAATACCACCATTCAAAGACATAAATACCTACAAGGAATCCTTTTGTCACCAGATGTTCGATATTTTAAAGAGCTGTAAGTCCCCTTTTTTATTAATCAGTTAAACCAGCAGTTATTTTATTTTTTTACAAACTTTGCAAGCATGATTAAAACACAGATATTACTATAAGGAAGAATATAACATTACAGGAAGGAAGAGAGGGTGCTGGGAGTTTCAGGGAAAGGGGAGCAAAGTGAACCATGCCCCTTTTCTATGAACATATAGACCTTCTCCCCACATGTACTAGTGCAATAGAAAACCAAGCATGGCTCTTAGAGCACTGCAGCTCTTTGGCAAACCATAGAATGAAAATGCAACAGTTTTGCTCTATTTACTAGTTTGAGAAACTTTGAGCTGAGAGCTCTTAGCAGATAGCATACTGCCAAGTACAGCTCTTTAATCTTCACCACTTGCCTTGCACTCCAATCTGTGGCTGGCTGAGTACCACTGTACATTTGCCACCAGAGATGGTGCAGTTGGGAAGTTCAAGTCCACACTTTGTACTTCGCAAAGGGCTGCTGTAATCTAGCATACACTTTGGGGTTTGAATCTGCATCCCGAACCTGCAATGACATTTGCTGACATGAAAATGCTGAATGCATGCATGCTGCATCCAAGCTATGGGGGCTATATGGGGGGTTACATGTAGACCTGGTTAGCTTGAAGGACTTTGCTTCTCCTTATCTGGAGTGGAACTGAATACTGCTGACAACCATTCCATCAGTTTTCTAACTCCTGTGCTTATAAATAAAGCCTCCCCAGGAAAAATGATAAAAATTTCATATCTTAATACAGTGGGAATGCTAGAAATCTTTTATTATATGGCCTTTTTTCAATATAAAAGCATTTTAAAAAAGCAATTTTCTAATTCAGCTCATTTTGCAAAGGGAATCCAGACAATTTAGAGTTGGAAAACAACCAGTCTTTATGATAAAAGAGGGAGAACAGCAGAGATATTATCAAACCAGCCTGCTTTATGTCATCACTTTATTTGACATTCACTGATCTGAGGTGGGGAATCCTGAAATGCCTGTTGAAAAATCAAAATCAGTACTATGGTTACTGTCTTTTGTTCCACAAAGACTAGATCCATCCATCCATACGTGCTACTGTTTACTTGAATGCAACATACTGTGATTCTTGTCTCCTTCAGTTGCTTCTGTTATTTCAATTTCTCTTTCAGTCCTGCCTCATAGGATAAAGATGAATATTAATTTCAATTCACAATGGCCTTTAATCAATGTCTCATTTCTTTTGATACTAAGCAATAAACAATAAAGTGATTTTTAAAAGACTCCCTAACTTAATTACATCATACACTTATGAGTCAATTCATGTCGCTGCTATAGACTAACGCTTTTATCTTTTCCATTGCCGCCTTTTGATGTCGATTCAGATCTTTGTATTGGCCCTCATGTTTAATATGCCTGAATCAACATCTTTATTTCTCCTGTTAAATTATGGTGGCTTTAGAGCCTGTTCACACACACATCATAGCAGTCCCCATTGTGTTGTCTGCTTATCCACAGACAGAAAAACAGGATAAAAATGCTTGGAAAGATATTCATAAATCTGGAGGAGCCCTCAGCCCCACAACCGGTCAGCACTTTTGGAGAAGCAGCTGTGCACGTGGCTTCCACTAAGTCTCCTATAGCATTGCAGTTTTTGGTGCCATTACGAAAATTGTGGCGGCTGTGTGAAAACTCTTCTTTGGATGTACCTTTTTATGCAACCAATACTACAGAAAACATATTTTTTTTCTGAGAAAGTTTCTGAGCTGTTTCTTTCTCACCCCACCCCAGAAAGAGATGGCCTCTTCACAGAATTTTCTCCGAATACTTACCAATGTTGGGGGGTGAGGGGTGGCAGTCATCACTTTTCCCACAATGCCCCAGAACGATGCAAGACAGAGGGCATTGCGGAATAATAATAATAATAATAATAAATTTATTTCTTACCCACCTCTCCATCCTGATCGAGGCAGGGAACAACAGTAAATATAAAATACATAAAAGAGAGAAAAATTATATATTTTCAGTTTTTCTAAGCTATACTTTCATCCAAAAATGGATTCCAGGATGGTGGCACACATTTTTTTAAAAATCAATAGAATATTAAAACAATAAAATGGCGCCCATGCTGCCAACGCACTTGTTGAAGCAGAAGAATAGCAGTGCTTCTGGCACTGCTAATGTGAGCCCTACCCCTAAAAAACTGGTGGAGAATTTCTTCCTTCTCTGGAAAAATTTGATTGAAAGGCTCCCTCCAATTGCTCTGCCTACAAATAGGGTAGAGAACTGAGAGAGAGACCATTTGCACACAGATCTAGTTACAAACCCAACAGCAGCCCCATGCATTCCACTGAACTCGCAACTCCACAAGAAAATGGGGATGCAAAAAGTCCACACACCCCATGTGCTCCCAAGTCAATTGCACATAGACTGCCATTATGCACAAATTGGTCCTTTGTAACATGGTAAATTAGTGTTCCTCAGAAAGCTCTTTTTCCCCACCTGCTCTGATGTGTGCAGCTCCAAATGGATAAAGCACTAACAAACTGATTAACTTTGGATGGACCCGCTTTTATCAGACACTAGCTCACAGGGAAATTTAATTTTAGGAGCTTAGATGGTCACATCTAATTTAATATTCTCTTTAATAAAGAACATGCAGTCATTGGAAAGAGAGTTGAAGAACATGCATCTTGCTCTCTTCATTGCCCGTGCCTTCCTGACAGGCAGGTCGTATCCTGAAGAGTGCAGCTGCAGCCATCTCCAAAGAAGATACAGTAGCTGTTTCACTTCCAGAGCAAAAAATCCCATTTTTGCTCCCAATGGGTTTTACGCCATGAAAATGCACAACAAACATTCAAGACTCGGCATTAACTCATAACATGTTTAAGCTCAGTTGCTTCAGTTATATTGGCCCTGAGATCTCAAATAGCCCTGCATTTGAGATAAAAGCCACTACAAAGAATTACCCAACATACAATTTAGACAATTTAGACAAGAACATTAATGATATTTACTGACATAATTGATGATATTTACTGACATAATCCAAAGGCCACTTCATGGTGTATTTCCTAAATCAGCATCTTCACTCTTGATGGAAAAGCAGCACTAGCATTGAAAACACCCACATGATATCCATACATTACCCATGCAAAGCAAGAGTAGTTTTTCTACAGGGCCAGTTCTAGGTTTGGTGGGACATAGGCAACATGCCCTAGGGTGGCCATACGCAGTAGGCAGAACCTCCTCATTCAAATAGAGATAGGTGGCAGCCCACCAAGAAAGAGCTGGCGGTTGCCAGGAGGAGGAGCAATCACCAGCCATTCAGAGAGGGCAACTTAGCCTATTGACAGGAGACAGGGCAGGTGCCTGAGGATGCTGGCCCATGATGCCACCTTGCTTCACTGTGGCAACTTCAAAATAAAGGTACTATATGAATTGGACCTAATGTATTCTCAACCCAATGGGTATGAGTATGTTCAACATGGAGTTGGATTGTGGCCATAACACAATCCCAGTTGGGACAGGGAGCAGAACCCAGGGGATCTTGCTGGTTGGAGATGACAGCAGGGATTCCCCTCACCACTGGCCCTCAGGACCAGGGTTTCAGGGAGTGGAAAGGACCTCACCTGAGGCCCCATAGGCCAGGTAGGCTGTCCTGGTGGGCCACATTGGTCTGTAGGCCTTCCCCGACATAGGAAAATACAAACAAGTAAAAATAAGAACATGCCATACTGCATCAGACCAAGGGTCCATCTAGTCCAACATTCTGTTCACAGGGTGGCTAACCAGCTGCCCATGAGAAATCGATAAGCAAGGCATAAGTGCAATAACACCTTCCCATTCATGGTCTCCAAGAACTGGTGTACATAGGCACACTGCCTCTTATACTAGAGGTACCAAATAGCCATCAAGACTAGTAGTCATTGATATCCTTCTCCTCCAGGAATTTGTTTACTCCCCTTTTAACAATATCCAAACTTGACATCACTACATCTTGTAGTAACAAATTCCATAGCTTAACTATGTGCTACATGAAGAAGTACTTCCTTTTATCTGTCCTGAATTTCCCACCAATCAGCTTCATGGGATGACCCCAGATTCTAATATTATGAGAGAGGGCAAAAAATGTCTCCCTATCCATATTCTCCACAAAATGCATAATTCTGTACACCTCAATAAATCATGAAGTATGACTTCTTCTTCTTCTTCTCCCACCTTTCTTCCTCCAAGGAACCCATGGCAGCATACATAACCCTCCTCCTCTCCATTTTATCCTCACAAAACAACCCTGTGAGGTAGGTTGGGCTGAGAGTCTGTGACTGGCCCAAAGTCACCCAGTGGGTTTCCATGGCCGAGTGGGGACTAGAACCCGGATCTCCTGAGTCCCAGTCCAACACTCTAGCCGCTGCACCACACTGGCTCATTCACTCTATTTGTACAAGTAAGGGACAAATTCTTTTGGGGCTATTATGACTATTCAGGTATTTTAGAAATATCATATGCTTAATTTATATGGCCCACAAAAGGAGGAAACTGTGAAACTTTAGAAAACAATCCCATTTGTAGGATTCTTTAAATGAAAGTCCCTTTCATATGTTCATGCTACCCCAGTACTAAAATATTGTTAGCACAAACCAGATAGCACATTTAACATTAATGATGTTTACAATCATAAACTTTTAAAATACATCAAAGTATTTAATATATTTTTTTTAAAAAAACAACTCGGCAAATAATCATTTTCCTGAGTGGAATGTTCTTTTAGCAAAAAAGTGCAAAAAAAAATCACCCAGTAAGATGTTAGCTTCAAGCCATTTAAAGCATTGATAAGTAGTAGCTGTTAAAGCATGCGTCTGAGCAGATTTTGCTCAAGTACAGTGAAGGCTGGCGGTTCCATTTTTGGTAGGGCCATGAATCCATTTGGGTTTTCAGTCAGAACCAGCCAGAACTTGAAAGGAGCTATCCAGTATGCTGAACCATAGCCCCAAAATCCCTCATGGTGTCTTGGGAATGCTGGGATTTGCAGGACTTTTCCCATCTACGTATGCATAGGATTGTGTCCTTAGTATTGGAAGGATAGCATGTCTTAAATGTACCAACTGGTTTCTGCTGATTTTGTGGGGCAGGGGCATCACGCACTGCCCAATGGAAAGTGCATCACTTGTGAATGTCAGCTATTCTCTTAATAATGTAACATTGATGGATAGCAATGCACCGGCACTTTAAAGTTCTGGAACGGAAAAAGAAGAGCAAGACAAACTGAAAAGACCCTTACCCCGGGGGCCTTTCTACAAAATAGGACTAAAAGCTGAAAGCAAACCAGTAGGAACAGAGATAAAAAGGATTCAATGAAGCCAAATCCATGTTGGTGTTTGTATCCACTCAAGAAAGCCAAATCTAAACCTTCCCATGTCGTAGTTTTGTGTATTTAATTGCTCGTGGCAGTAGAAAGAGTCCCCATTTGCCACCAACTGGCTTCCAAGGGCTATCCCTATTGTGAATGCCTATCTAGGTCACAAGGCACAGAATACCTCTATGTATTTCCTCCCCCAGGCTGATGGAGTTTTGTGTGCCATTGGAATGTCCTCACTCAATTGTAAGATTCCTAGAATGTTCTTACTAATGATCTTTCAAGGCAGCTTGGGTAAACATAAAATGCCCAGAGCAATGGGGAGATGATGATGATGATGATGATGATGATGATGATGATGATGATGATGATGATGATGATTAAAGAAAAGGCTTTCTGGGGCACTACTGAAGGTCATGTGCATCAAGCAAAATCTGGAGAAGTTATGGGGCAGCAGGGACCTACAACAAAAGGTTGCATGGTAGAGTGTTGCTATTCAGGATGCCAGCCATATCCTTTCCTGGGTTACCCTATTCCTGCTGTTCCAGCACCCCAGTTTCCAGGGAATGTTCCCTCTCAAACAATCAGCCAATGTTCTGCGACTAATGGGCAACCTCAGTCTATTTTGGGCTATTTTGGAAATTCCGCTCCTTAAGTTTGTTTTCCCTAAAGATTTTTCTGTACTTCACTTCAGCAAGTTTTCCCAAGCCTGCTGACATCATCCTACCTTATGCCTGGGTGGTGCCATTTTGGCTCACTCAGAGAATGAGTTCTGTATTAGCATGTCATAGGGGTAAGCAACCTGATGCCGTCCAGACTACAACCCCCAGAATCCCTAACCATGAACCATGTTTGCTGATGATTATTGGATTTGTAGAGAGCTTCAGCTATGAGGCGGTATATAAATAAAATAAAATAAAATAAAATAAATAAATAAATACTCCGAAACATCTGGAAGCCATCAGTTTGCATACACCTGGTATCTTATATAAGAATACAATCATGTTAGGCTTATTACTCAAGATCTACCAGACTGATTTTGCTCATTTTTCTTTTAAATTGAAGCTTGAGCAATCTAGAGGTACAGAAAATTTTGAAACTCAAAAAAGTTCAAAACTCAAGCTTCAATAGCGGCAATAGGTTGCATTGAAGCTTCTGGAAGACTGACATAGTGGGAGTCAAGGAACATAATCTTTTGCTACTAGTGCCCACTTGTATAGGATAGGCACTTAGAAGGTATATAATATATTCCCCCATGGCTCTCCATCTAGCCCAACTTTGAGAATATCAAGGCTGTCCCCTCTGCACCTCAACCCCTTTCTACAGCTGGCCCTACCATTAGCTGTGGTGAGGCAGCTTATTTGGGGAGTCATGAAAAGGAGGCAAATTGTTATTTAATTTGTTATTATTAGTTTTTTATGTATTTTTTGCTGTCAGGGAGAGGTGTTTGAGGGAAATAAATACATACATACATAAATAAATAAATAAATAAATAAAGTAATAATAATAATAATAATAATAATAATAATAATAATAATAATAATAATAGTAGTAGTTCTTACCCACCTCTCCCTTTGGATTGAGGTGGGGAACAACATCAATTCAACAATACAATATAAATCAAATGCATAAAACTAACTAAAAGTACATATAAAACCAATACAATATTAAAATAACAATCCGGGCATCTGAAAATTCTTAGGTTTGAAATCCATCTGGTTAGGCTTGCTGGGAGAGATTAGTCTTTATAGCTATCTTAAACTCAGAAAGAGTGTTAAGTTGACGAATCTCCTCCGGCAGGCCATTCCGCAGTCTGGGGGTGACAGAAGAAAAGGCCCCCTGGGTAACAGTTGTCAGCCTAGTTTTGGCTAACTGGAGTAAATTCTTCCCAGAGGACCTGAGTGTGCAGGGGCAGATTGTATGGGGAAAGGCGATCCTGCAGGTAACCTGGACCCAAACCATGTAGGGCTTTAAAGGTGATAACCAACACTTTGTATTTCACCTGGAAATTAATTGGCAGCCAGTGAAGTGATTTTAAAATTGGTGTTAATATTTTATACCCCAGGTGTCAAAACAACTTCACCAGCCTTGGGAACTATGCACCTTGGAGAGGAGTCAGAGGCAGGGACACATTTACTGTTCAGCCTGAGCCAAACAAAATTCTTGTTCTGGCCCTCTGCACAGTCAAAAAGCTTTTTGCCCTAAGATGAATAGCAACAGTGTTTTCCACTCATGTTACATGAGTGTGCCAAGACAGAGCCAAGGGGGTATAAGGGGGAAATCCTACTAAAACCAACATTACTGTTCACTCAGGAGAGCCATTTCCCTATGACTTGGTTCATGAGGGAAAGAGAAAATTTTGGTTGTTCAGTTAATAATAATGGCCACTGTTTGTTTAGGGTTTTGGCGTGTGTTTAACTAGCTTGCTGCCCACAGGTACAGTGTTGAACTAAGTTTCAACTGTCAGTCAGCCTTCTCTATGTGTAATGTGGGAGGATCGCTTGTCCTTTCCCTTGGGTAGCAAAATGTCTTGGGCCAGTCCAGAAAAATCCCACAAATGTCTGTTCACCTCCCTGACAGTAAAAATACAAGAATAATAAAGTAAATAACCAACCATTTGCTTCCCTTCCATGATACCCAAAAATAAATTGCCTGAGGTGGCTGCCTCACACTTAGAGCCAGCTAAGAGTTGCATTCACATCCGAATTCTTGTACTAACAATACCTCAAGATCCCATCTCTAGGTTTTAAAGGCTGTAAACTACTGGTGTATATTCTCCAGCTACCTGGGCAATATTCAAACTTCACACTGAGCAGGAGAGCCAACAGGCTCCATGTGTAGTCGGCAGGGTGCAAATTTAATTAATAGACCTCGAAGCTTGGAGGATGTTACAAGGAAGGAAGCTTGGCATTTCCCCGATCAAACAGATATGAGCATCTGTGATGAATGGCTGGGCCTCCAATTGTGGTGGAAAATGTACGAGGCAGCCTGGGACACATAAAAGGCAAAGTGATGTGTCAATTTGTAGTCAAGTGTGAGCAATAAAGCCTGACAGACCATTACTCAACTAGACGGGGAAAAGAGTGGCGAATCCTGATTTTTGCCTCAAGGGAGAGGAGGAGGAGGAGATGGAGAAAGGGCATGTAAATCCATCACATTCCATTTGTAAAGAGGAAGATCATAATTACAATGGGCCTTTTCCCTGCTCTTTGCAGAGCCATGTAGCTCAGGGAGAGTGCTCCAGATGAATGGCCAGGGGCAATAAACCTCATCACTACTAAAAATCCATTAACATCGCTAATGCACTGGACTGATTTTGAGCATGAGGCACCAGTGAAACAGGGCATAACATCTGCCTAACAGCTGATGCACTTCCACGGCTGGCAGCCAATAAAATACTACAGAGTTCAGTTTACAATCAGGGATGTTGAGATTGGGGGGCGGAGCTGGCCGCCTGAGCAATGGCGGGTTTCTTCTGAGGCTCTAAGCGGCGTTTGCCGGAAAAAGCAATTATCTCTCTTCTAATGGGCATAAATCTTTGAGCAAACGACAGAAAATGATTATAAAAGTCACAGGAGCTGGAAAAGCTGAGAGATTTGAAGAAGGGAGGTGAGATGATTGATATTTAATACAATGTCTGTATAAACGGCAACACTATCGAAACCGAAAGTAACACTGACGCAGTTTAAAAAGAAGGAATTTATGCTTGCTGGACATTGATTTGTGTTATAACCTTTCATTCTTATCTCACATGGGAAAGATTGAAATGCTGGCTTTGTAAGGTGGAAGTTGTTGATTGGATTTATTGGCGTGGTGAGAAGGGGGGGAGAGAAGGTGGAAGAAGCTGCATTCGGCATTCGGTGAGGGAGATGTGGGAAGCTGAGAGGCTGCGAATGATTAAACTGATCCCCTCTAGTGAATGCTGTTGTGAACTGGATATTCCCCCCCCTCATGAAGAAAGAAGAAGTGTTTGATATATAACAGAGAAGCCAGCATAAGTTGCTAAGGAAGCGAGTTACACTCTAAGATTTATGCCCTACCCAGAAGAGTCCCATGCCTAACATTAAAAGAAAGATCAAAAGTTGGGCAAAGCTTAATATACAAAAAAAGAAAAAGAAAAAAAAAAGAAAAAAGAAAAAAAGAAGAAAAAAAAATAAGAAACCTTCAAATTATAAAAAAAAAAAAAGGAACTTTCAAATCATAATTTGGCATGCCTCTCCCTCCTGGAAAGGACAGCCCCTGGAGTTGAGCAAGAGGAGGAAGATAAAGACCCAGTCCCTTTGGATACAATACCAAATAAAGAAAAAATATGACTGAAGGAGGAGAAAGTGGTAGTAACCCTCCCTCGTTGATGGAGATCAGGCCCATTATAGCTGAAAATAACATTGTTATATTTTAAAAAAATGGATCAGCATATGAGTGAATTTAGACATTAATTGTGTATTTAGCGGATAAAAAAGGTGGAAAATTCGGATAAGATCAAAAAGATAGAGGCTAAAGCGGACTTGGACCAGAAGGAATAAGAGGCTTTTGAGAAATCAACTAATATACAATTTAAAGAATGGGTACTGTGATCGATTGCCTCGGAAGATTAATCTAGTAGATCTACTTTTTGAATAAAGCAGCTAAAGGAGTCGCAGGGAGAAGATCTTAGAGAAATCATCGTGAACTGGTTCAAGGAGCTGATGCCGATATATCAATAGACGGATTGGATCCGGATCGAGTCCATCGTGTGGGGGGGCAAAACCACAAAGGGGCAAGAGACATTTTGGTGAAATTTGGTAATTATTATAAAAAAGAGCAAATTATGAAAGAATTGAGATTTAAGAATCAGATATAATATAAAGGCAAACCAGTGTAAATTTACAATGATCTTTCTCAACGTACATTAAATTGGAGAAGTAGTCTTAAACTAATAATGGAAACATTAATGAAGAATGAAATTCCTTATGCATGGGGTTACCCGGTTTTTTTTAAGATTTACATATGGGAGGAGGGAACACAGAGTAACCTCATTGGATCAAGGTAAAGATTTGCTGAAGAGGCTGGGTCTGGATGGGGAAGCAGATGGGGCTGGAGTGGGTGGGGGAGGGAATGAGGCTGGGACATCTGGAGAGTAAGAGAATTGTTAATTATGTTTGGAGATAATTGCAAATAAAAATGCTAATATAGAAACCTGCCGGCCAGGCACAGCACTGCCTCCCCCCTCCCCCTTTAAAGTAGATGGCTGGAGTACTAGACTCACGGGGATATGGGGGGGGGATTAGAGTGGGGGGGTGGGGAGGGGGGGAAGGTAGGGGAGGAGGGATTGGGGTAGGAGGGTGGGGGTTTTATGTATGAAGTTTGTGTTTTTATGTAAGCAAGTTTGAACTGCTGAGCACAAGGGATCGGAAGAGATTTCAAAAGGGTGATTATGGATAAAAAGATAAAGGTATCAACACTCAATGTTAAAGGTTTAGGGGCAGTCGTGAAAAGGAAGAGAATAGAACAAATGCTTAATAAAGAGGGATCAGATATTATAATGATCCAAGAGACACACCAAGGCTCCGAGAATTCGAATATGATAAAATTAAAGTGGCTAGCCTATTATGAAAAGTCATTAGGGACATCAAAAAAAAATGGAGTGGCCACTTTGATTTCAAAAAAAAGTGGGTTTACATTAGAAGAGGTAAAAAAGGATGATAAGGGTAGATATCTTATGTTAAAAGGTAAAATTGAGGGAAAGGTCTATACTTTGATTAATGTTTATGCCCCAAATGAGAGGCATAGAGAGTTTTTTATAAAGTTGTTTAAAGAAATAGAAGAATTTAAGGAGGGGTATGTTATATTAGCGGGGGATTTTAATATGGTTATGGATAATAAAAGAGACAGGTCAAATCCCACTAATGTTGAAAAGAGAAACAATATGACTATATTGAATAAATTAATAAAAGAAAATGATTATTTAGATTCGTGGCGCTTACTTAACGGGAATAGGCCTGGATTCTCATATTTTTCCCCAGTTCATCATACATACTCCAGGATAGATCATATATTTGTTTCAAAAGACTTTGCAACGAGGATTTGTAAAATGGAAATGGGGGTAATAAAAGTAACTGATCATGCCTTGTTAAGTTTAGAATTTACAGTTAAGAAAGATTATAAAGAGGCATATAGATGGAAGTTGAACACAAAGATATTGAAATACAATAAAATAGTAGATAAAATTCGGAAGGAACTGTCGGAGTCATGGGAAATTAATGAAAAAGGAGGAACAGCTGGGTCAGTCATTTGGGACACCATGAAGGCTGTAGCAAGAGGAATCTGTATTAGAGAAACATGTAGTTTAAAAAGACAACAACGTGCAGAACAGGAAAAGTTAGAGATAGAAATTAAAAACTTGGAGGAAAGATATTGGCGAAGTAAAGATAAATATAAATTAGTGGAAATACAAGCTAAGAAGAAACAATTAGAAAATTTAAATATAGAAGAGATTCAAAAGAATTTAATGTATATGAAAAGGGAATATTTTGAAAATAGTGATAAGAACTCGAGGTTGCTTGCCAAGCTCACACAAAAAGAAAAAGGGAGGAATGGGATAGAAACGTTGAAAGATAGCCGAGGGAATTATTGTCATGCAATGAAAGCTAAAATAAAAATTTTTCAGGAATTTTATCAGGAATTGTACAAGGGTAAAGAAATTCAACAAGAAAAGGTGGAGGAGTATATTGGAAGGTTTATAAAGAAGGAAATAAAATCAGAATATAAGGAGTTAATGGAGTCAGTAATAACTCAAAGAGAAGTTGAAGAGGTTATTGATAAGTTAAAAGTGGGTAAATCACCAGGAGCAGATGGTTTGGGTCCAGAATATTATAAGGTCTTCAAAGATTGTCTAGTTCCAAAATTAATGGAACTTTATAATAGGATATTATCAGGAGAGAAGATACCTGAATCATGGGAACATTCAGTGATAATTCTGATCCCAAAACCAGATAAAGATTTGACTAATCCCGATTCTTATAGACCTATTTCTTTAATAAATCAAGATGCTAAAATTTTTACATCTATTATGGCCAAACGATTAAATAAATTCTTGGCAGAATATATAGGAGCAGATCAATGTGGGTTTGTGGTAGGAAGACATATGCATAATTTAGTGGGTAGAGTTTTAAATGTAATAAATGTAATAAAAAAAGCAAATATTAAGGCAGGTATTATGGCATTAGATATTTTTAAAGCTTTTGATTGTGTGAGCTGGCAGGCACTAAAGAGTATTATAGATAAATTGGGATTTGGAAATAAATTTAAAAATGTAATAGAACAGCTATATTCCCAAAATACGGCGGTAGTGGTGGTAAATGACGGACTTACTGAAAAGATACGACTAGCCAGAGGAACAAGACAAGGATGTCCGCTCTCGCCGGTCCTTTTTGTAATGGTTATGGAAGTTTTGGCGAAGGCACTAAGGGAGGATAAAGAATTAGAAGGAATTGGAGAGGTAAGGGAAATAAAGCTAAACATGTTTGCGGATGATACTTTATTGACCATTAAGAATCCATTAAGAAAATTAGAAAGAATTAAATATCAGTTGAGGGAATTTGAGGAAATTACAGGGTTAAAAATAAATTGGTCTAAATCAGAGATGATGTTGTTTAACTATACTAAGAGGGAAGAAAAGGATTGGGAAGTTAAGGGAATGGAATTGAAAGTTAAGAACGAGATTAAATATTTGGGAATTAAAATTACAAAAAATCTAGAGAATTTAGAAAGGGAAAATTTAACGAGGTTAAAGAAGGAGGTACTAGAGAAATTGGAAAAATATAAAAGATTAAATTTATCTTGGTTTGGGAGAATAGCTTTGATAAAAATGAAGATATTAGCTAAAATTAATTTTGTATTTAGGATGTTACCTATAAAAATATCAGAAACCGAGATAAAAAGTTGGCAAAA
The DNA here is from genome assembly GCF_023053635.1 of Elgaria multicarinata webbii. NCBI lineage: Eukaryota > Metazoa > Chordata > Lepidosauria > Squamata > Anguidae > Elgaria > Elgaria multicarinata. The sequence goes on along the minus strand of NC_086171.1, from coordinate 70,527,039 downwards.
TATTATTAATAAATATTGTAATGGAGAAAAGAGAGCAAGAGTGAATAAAAATAATTGGTACCTAAGCCAAAAAAAGGGGGGAATGGGTCTCCCAAACATAAAATTATACTACGTAGCAAATAGATTAAGACATGTTGTAGAAGCAATTATGGGAGTAGGAGATTTATATTGGATGGAAGAAAAAATTATAAGTAAGGTAGAGATGAATCTGGAGAATGTTTTTTTTAAAGATGGAGGAAGAAAGTGGGTTGGAAGTATAGATAATCCACTCCTGAGGACTCAATGGGAAATTTGGAGTAAATTTAAAGGGAAGCTGCTTCCGAGCAACTCTCCCTTAGCACCGATAATAATGTTAAAGAATTTCCCAGAGGATCTAAAGGGTAGATTATGTAAAATATTAAAAGAGAAAAATAAAATAAAATTAAAGGATTGGGTAAGAGATATTAAAACAAGAGAAGATATGGAAAATTTGTTAAAGGAGAAGAAGCTATCTTGGCTAGAATATGGTCAATTAGAGCAATGGAATAAAAAGTGGATTAAAGATAATAGAATGTGCAGAAAGATGACGAGGTTTGAAGAATTAGTAGTAAGTAAGGAGAAAGGAAAAGGAAGTAGTATAGTTTCAAAAGGATTAATGAGTGAAATATATAAAATATTGTTAGAAAAGGAGTTTAGAGAGAATACAGAGAAAATGATTTGGGAATCAGATTTGAAGATACAAATAGGGCGACAGAGCTGGGAGGGACTATGGAAACAAAGAGTGTTGAGAAGTTTATCAGTAAGAATAAAGGAGAATTATTTTAAAATTTTATGGAGGTGGTACCTAACCCCGGTTAGATTGAATAAGATAAGTGATCAACATTCAGCAAATTGTTGGAGAGGATGTGGGGAAAAAGGAACGTATTTACATATGTGGTGGCAATGCAAATATGTACAAAGATTATGGAAGATGGTGTTTTCAGAAATTGAAGAAATAGTGGGAATGAAAATAGAACAAACACCAAAAATAGCATTGCTGTCACTATTTGAAGATATAAAGTGTGGAAAAGGAACTATAGAGCTGATATCGAGTTTGTTGGTTGCAGCACGATTGATGATAGCTAGGAACTGGAAGATCCAAGGGGAATATTCTATTGAGGAATGGTATAAAGTAGTATGGGACATAGCCATTAATGATAAACTGACATGTAATATTAAGTGGAGAAAAGGCGTAACTAAAATAAATGAGTTCGAAGGAATCTGGAAACAGTTCCTAGTGTTCGTGTTTACTAAGGGAAGTGGGAAACCACCAGCAGAAGAAATGATTAGATTTTGGACTCAAGAATGATCCCGAGGTGGGGGGTGCACATTTATGTTAAGAATGAAGATGTTGTAGAGTGATAAGGCATATGTAATAGTTTTTGATATTTGTACTCAACAATTATTCAATATGTATGCAGCAGATATTTGATGTATTTTTTTTTCTTATTGTGTTAGTTTCAGTTATATTTTGGAAATGTTTATCTATGTTTATATAGTGTTGAAAATGAATAAAAATTAAAAAAAAAAAAAAAAAGGGATGTTGAGATTCTGTTCATGGCTGGCGGAACTTCACAATGAATTAAGTTTTGAGAGCAGGTGCCCCAAAACGTGTTAATTTTATATTCCACCTTTTCCTACAAGGAGTTCAAAGGACCATGTGCGGATATTTGTTCAGCTCTGCCCCTATGTAATCTCACAACAACCTTGTGAGGTTGGTTGGGCTGAGAGAAAAAGAGAGAGAATGACCAGCTCAAGGTCACCCAGTAAGCTTCATGATCGACTGGAGATTTGAACCCAGGACTCCCTGGTCCTAATCCATTCATTAACATTAGTGGAATTAATAGATTTTTAGCTCTAACCATTGCACACCTATCCTGCCTGCCTGTGGACAAGTAACTATCTCTGTGAAATGCTCATAATCTCCTCTCTTTGTGTCTTGTTCATTGACATTTGAACAATGTATCTTCAAACTTATCCTTGCAACCAGAGGCACTAGAAACTTGTCTGGTGCTGAGCTTCTCGGAATCTATGCAATTATCAGTTGTGATGGTTGTAGTAAAGCAGTCAGCCAGAATTTGACAAACTATGCTATAATTTCACACACACACACACACACACGTGTGCGCACACACAAAGACTTGTTTAACCATTCATTATGGAAATCTATTTTTCTCTCTAGCTGATGTTGAAGGGGGGGGGATAAAGTCTTTTCAGTTGTTCATTTTCATTTAAATATTTCATTTAATTAACATGTGGTAACAACACCCCTGAATTCTCTTGAATGACACAGAAACATTCATTACTCTTTCTTTTCTTCCTGGAATGATTGAGGGATATGGAAGGTTAGATGAAAAAAAATATGTGTTGGGGCAACTTATTACTTTCCCTGTCTGTCACGGTGGTCAAGGGAATGGAAAGTCATTAATCACCTATCAAGGCAGCAGATTAGAGTTGCCAAGGATTTAAAAAAAGGATCATCAAAGCATAGCAATTAACTGAAACGAATAAGACAATGTCAGGCTCCTTTTTGAAAACCAAGGAGCAAGTGATGGGTAACAGATCTTGGCTGATAAGGAGAAAATTGAGGCAAGTCATTTCCTTGCCAGGTAAAAGGAGAAAAGGGATAATAAAATGGAGTGAAAGGAGAGTCAAGAGGCTTCTGTTCATGAACCCAGGTTCCTTGTTGTCCTCAAGTGTTCAGCAGGGCAATGCTTATATTTTTTATTTTTTCTATTTGCAATGTTTGTATACCGCTCCATATCCAAAAGATTGCAGAGCACTGAACAGCAGACAATAATAAATATTTTTCAAAAGAAGCAGAGTTCTGATTAATAATAATAATAATAATAATAATAATAATAATAATAATAATAAATATTTCTTACCCGCCTCTCCCTCTGGATCGAGATAGGGAACAACATAGAATAGAAAAATATTATAAAATACATAAAAATGATTAAAACATATAAAACTAATGCATTATTAAAATTATAGCCAGACGTCTTAAAATTCGACTGGGTAGGCCTGTCGGAAGAGATCAGTCTTTATTGTTTTTTATATTCAGAAAGACTATTGAGTTGGCGGATCTCTCCTGGCAGGCCATTCTACAGTCTGGGAGTGGCAGAAGAGAAGGTCCTCTGGGTAACAGTTGTTAATCTACTTTTTACTGGCCGAAGTAAATTCTTCCAAGAGGACCTGAGTGTGCAGAGTAGATTGTATGAGAGAAGGCGATCCCACAGGTAACCTGGACCCAAACCATGTAGGGCTTTAAAGGTAATAACCAACACTTTATACTTTGCCTGGAAACTAATTGGCAGCCAATGTAGTGATTTTAAAGTTGGTGTAATATGGTCACCCGTAGATGTACCAGTGACCAACCTGGCTGCCATATTTTGCACTAGTTGAAGTTTCCAGACTAGGCACAAAGGTAGCCCTATATAGAGCGCATTGCAGAAGTCAAGCCTCAAAGTTACCAGCATGTGCACTACTGTCTGACAAAGTTACCTCACAAATGTTATTAATTTATTTTATATCCCACTGTTATTCAAGTGGCACACACAATTCCCTACTCCTATTTTACCCTCACAACAACAACCCCATGAGGTAGGCTAGAATGAGAGATAGTGACACAAGGAAACCCAAGGAGGGTCATGGCTGAATAGGCATTTGAAGCTGGATCTCTCCAATCCTGTGCCAATATCATAACCACAACATCACATTGGTTTTCTGTTAGTGTCAACTAACCTAGAGCAGCCTTCCTCAACCTGGTATTCTTTAGATGTTTTGGACTTCAACCCCCGGCAGCCCCTGCCTGCATAGTCGATTGCCAGGAAGTGGACAGCAGGTTGGGCATGGGCATCTAAAGCTCCCCACTGCAAGACCACAGGGTCTAAAATGACCGAGCTGCACTATTGTAGACACTTCCACTCCCTAAAACTAAGTGACCAGGCATCTCCAATGCAGAGAGGCAACTACCCATACCATGAGGAGAAGAGCTGACTGCCATCTCCCTTAAAGGCCCGGGGATCCCTGATCTGCATCAGGGACCTGTGACACAGACTGCTTCTCTGTGATATTTGCTTTGGGGGGTTGTATCTCCATGCCATCCTCCCAAGAGGATTCCTCCAGAGGGGGCATGACATAAATCCATTCTGTGATGCAATGCAATTTATCAGAGTGTATTTTGAGCAAACCCCACCATGACTGAAAATGACAACCTGGAAGCTTTGCGGTGCTTTGACGGAGAATAAAAGGGTAGTTCTCTTGATAACAATGCTAGTGTCTACATACCTTTCTGGAAAACCAACTGAGACTATTTGTCAGCCATCCACACCAAGTTTAGAAGCCTTTCTGTATCAGAGCTAGTTCAAGAAACTGCAGTACCCTGGACAGAGCCCAGCTTAACTAGTGTGACTCTCTAACCCTTTCTCAGCAAAAGGGTAGAATACCCTTATAGGTGCTCTGAGCTGCTAAGCAATTCTAGAAAGCCTCTGTGCACAAAAAGACTGATGAATTTTATGTGTGCTAAAAATTGTGAACTAATGCAGAAACAGGATGAAACCAGCTTAAGATCAGAAAAGTGAGAAGTCAAGAGAAGCAGAAATGGACAGATTCCTCCACCTCCAGCAAACCCCCTGTTCTCAGGGGAAGTATTGATTTGACCTTTGATATTCAGATGTGCAGATTTAAGGCCTACAACAGGTATAATACTTTCCATCCAAAACCTCAACAAGCATCTGCTCAAAGGCATTTTGGCGTGATTCAATTATAAGTTCTGCTTTTTAGTACATTTTTGGTTGAGATTGTCAAGCATTAGGCAGTTGGTTTCCAAATTAGTGAATCCAGCCCCATTCAGTGTTTACAACACAGAAGGGAAACTGACAAACCAGTCTGAGAAGTAACTCCCAGCCAAAGAGCATGAGATACTCAGTTACACTTTCCTTACCACCTTATCGCAGTCAGCCATTCTGAATCAATCTCACCTTCTAATCAAAGTTCAATATTTGGCACAAGACATTTACTGCAAAATTATCCGACTTCTGCTCACCGGAGCATGCAGCCCTAGGCTGCTGCACGGCATCAATCTCCGGAGAAGCAGAGGCGTTACAGCAAAGTCTGTGTCGCGTTTCCACTTGAAAATTAAGTAATGCTGTTTCTGCATGACTTGGCTCAGTCCAAACCCGGAAAGGCCAATAACAAGCAGGGTTGCTGTGATTAGGGATCAGACATTCAGGGGACATTAAGCTAATTACAGTCCTGCTAGCTGCTGATTGCTCTGTTAGACTTAGTGCTTAAGGCACACGACCTGTTGTTGCAGCCAGTTTTAAAAGTAACCCTTCAGAGGTTCTTTCAAAGTTGTTATACCTGTAATATAAATGCTGTATTTGTGTGTACTCCACATGGGGATGTCAGAGGAATGCGTCCAGGGGGTGGAGTTCACTGAGCTTTCAGCAGCTCAGCCCCCCACCCCCGGACTTTGGCTCGCTTCCCCACGAGATCTACATCGGTTCAGGCCAGCTTGCAGATTTTCCAAGTTGTTGAGGTTGTTATTTTCTTGGGGATAGAAAGTTGTGCAAATTGCAGGTGCAATTTGCATAATTTGAACCCAATCTAGCTGTAATTTGTTTAATTCGCACAGATACCAGCCCTAATTTGCACAAGTTGTGGCTACAATTTGAGCAACTTTCTATTGATATGAGAGAGAGAGAGAGAGAGAGAGAGAGAGAGAGAGAGAGAGAGAGAGAGAGAGAGAGAGAGAGATGGTAAAAGTTACCAGATTTGGGGAAAAGCTCAAAAAGGGCTGGATTTTCAAAGGACAGACATCCCTAGCTCTATGTAATACTGTGACACACTTACAACTACTTCTTATATTGCTTTACCTTTGTCCTTACCTTGTAAAATGATTATTATCTCCTTTTCATCCTCCTCTCTAAACTTATCACAGGGGTGGGCAACTTGCAGCCCTTCGTATATTTTGGCCCACAAGACCCATAAGACCTAGCCAGCATAGCCAATGAGGAGCATAGAAGTTCAACGCATCTGGAGGACCACACATTGCCCACCCCTAACCTACAGTTTAGCTGACCAACTTGCACCAGTCAAAGTAGACACTCTGACCCATGAAAGCTTATGTCAGAATAAAAGTCTTATCCTTTAAGGTGCCACATGATGCTGTTGGTTTTGATGCACTAATCTAGCAAAGCTACCCCTCTGGAGTTCAAAAGTCATCTGAGAATGAATAGACCACCTCCATACTGTATTGTAACATTAAGTAAAGACATACTACTACAGCCTTCCCAAACCTGATGCCCTTGAGAATTATTATTATTATTATTAAAAATTTACTTTTAGATACCACCTCTGGTAAATATGCTGGTAAATGCCTGAGAAAAGTGTTGGACTGCAATTCCAATCATCCCCGGAAGACATGACCAATGGACATAGTGTTTGGGGATGATGGCCATTGTAGTCCAATGCCATTGGAAGGTGCCAGATTGTGGGAGGCTGGATTACTCCACGTCTTTAGGTTTCCATGAGTTGCTCAGGGAAGACCCTGTTTCAGCTATGAAGCTTAGCTCTACAAGGTCAAACTGAAGTTATTGAGCGGGACATGAAAAATGTGTGAAGATTCCCAGGTCTATGTCAAAGCTAATTTCACCTCAGATAATTCATAGCCTTGTGTTTAGTGGGTTAGATGCAGACTGAGCCAGTTGAACGTCAGTCCCATTGGAACCTGTGGAACCAGTTAGTCACAGTGTAAGTGCCATCGATTTCAATGGGAGTGAAGTGCCACTAACTTAATGTGGATCCAATCCCTCCGGTTACTATCATACAAAAGATACAAGAATAGCCAAATCTGAGACATTTTTTCTCTCCAGATTGCATTGTTATTGAAGAAAGAAAGAAAAAATGAATCCCTGCAGACTCTCAAGGAATCTCTTGTTAGAAGTAACTCTCTACTTACTGATTTTCTAAATGTATTTCAATGCAAAACCAATAGCAAACCATTTTATTATCCAGGAACCAAGAGCGGAAATGTTTTCTATTGGCACTTTAAAAAGACAGATGCTAGCAGAATTGGAGTTTTCGCTTTTCTAAATGAAGTCAATTCTATTCTTGAAGGCTGCTACTAGTCTGAAAAATTCTTAGAAAGCTGAGGAACAATATATATTTTTGAGTTAGAGAAGTATTATGACTTTCAGCAAGTGAAGGCCATTCTGCAGTTAAAACTCAAGTTGGACCTTTTTTTTAAAAAAAAAAAGGAGGGGGACTATGTGACTGAATCCACAGTAAACATCTCAGTCACAAAGGCATATTCGGACCTAGCTCCAACCTATTTAACAGCCCTTACCTTTTTCCTTCGTCTTTTCTTCATTCTTTTGATTGCAGGACAGGTACACTAGAGTGCAGAAGAAGTTGTGTTTGTAAGCCTTTAAAAGACCTTCCCCAAGTAGCAGGTGTATGGTAAAGAAAATACACACAGTGTAGAGAATGTGGACAAAGAGACATTTTTGTCCCTCTCTCATAACACTAGAAATCGGGGTCATCGATAAAAAGAAGGACTTCTTCATGCAGCACTATGGACTTTGCTACTGGCCAACAACAAAGGGGGATTGGACAAATTCATGGAAGAGAAGGTTGTCAATGGCCAGTAGTCCTGCTACTTCCATTATAAAAGGCAGTATGCCTATGTACACCAGTTGCTGGGGAACATGGGCAGAGGATGCTGTTGCAGTCATATGCTGGCCACTATGCGAAAAGACTCCTGGACTAGATGGACCCTTGATCTGATCCAGCGGGGCTCTTCTTATGTTCTTAAAGTACAACGAACTTGAATAGTAATGCTCAATACAACAACACTTAAGAATCTTTTTTTAAAAAAAAAAAATGAAACTACCTTTCAAAAGAAAAACAGTTTCATTAACTATTTGGTTTAATTTATCTGGCACATGGCAGCTCATTAACAGACCACAAGCTTTGCACATATGCAGTTCCAGATTAAATCCATGATACTTTGAATTGGAGAATGGCATGTAGCAAAACTTGAGAAAGACCCTAGAGAACAGCTTAAAGGTAGTATAAGCACCCCTTGGCTAGAAGAAAGACCACTGGTTCAAATCAGCAGAAAGCATCTCAGATACGTCCTTTCCAAATTGCAACAGCTATGTAATGTCCAAAGTTGGGTCTAAATTCACTAAGACTACAATCCCATGCATCTTTAGGCCGAAAAAAGTCCTACAACTCCCAACATCCATCTAGCCAGCCATGCTATCAGGGGCATGCTGGGAGTTGTAGGACTTTTTTTTCTGACAAAACATGCATAGGATTGGACTCTAATTTCCATAATGCAACAACAGTCATACTCCAACTGTCTTACCGTGTTCACTACACTTTCCTTCAAGGAGATCAGAGCAGCATTTTAGCCTTTGAAGTAGGTTAGTTTGAGGTATAGTAGCTTGCCAAAGTAAGCTTTATGATGAGCAGGAATTTAAAACCAAAGCCATCCCGTCCACTACATCAAATCTCTCATTATCTCCCACCCAAGGATCCTTTCCCATAGTCTGAGTAATAGCACATCAAGATGGCTCTAATTTCAGGGATGCTATCATAATATCTCAGCCTTCCATGGCTGACTGGGGGATGCTGGGATTTATAGTCCAACATATTTAGAAGGTGCCAGGTTGGGGAAGGCATGCACATGTGATGTATCCCAACATCACATGTGCGTGCATGCACACATGCTCGGTTCCCCTGCTGTCCACCTCACAACACTGACAGCCCAAAACCTTATCAACCCTTGACTTCTAGGAGTGAGCATAAGTCCATCATGGGGGGAAATATCCCTTGGCTTGGATACTACTTTTCCTTCTAAGAGTGCTCTACAAACAGAACAGAACCTCAATTTCTGAGCAGGTGACATTGTGCTTTGTAACTTAAGGTCTCTAAAGCACACAATGCTCTTTTCATCAGCCACATCACTGAATGCTTAAGAATCCTGGCAACTTCTACTGCAGCATATTGGATTCCAGACTTCATCCTGTAAAGAGGTAAGGTCACCTAGAGTGCAAGCTTTCTTTGTGTGTGTAGAGAGTGAATTTTCATCTGTCAGCATGCTCACAGTGCAGTGCCCATCTGTTCTAAAGGGATAGGTTTGCTTGCAACATGATCTTCCAGGTATCATGGTTCACACTCATGGTAACCACACAGGCGTGACAAGAGCCTCTCATAGCAAATCAGGTGTATCAGACTAAAAAGGACATGGCCTCTTGTTCTCTTTTCTAATTTTCACCAGGTCCCCAAAGAAGCCATCAATTAGCACCCCTTTCAGAGCTGCATTAGCATTCAAGTCTCATGGAAAAAATATGAGGCTGGCTCTCTTAATGACTTGTGTTGCGCAAAAGGTCTAGAAAAGCAAAGACCACGGAGAAAAGAAAATTGGATGTCGCTAAAATAGCGTGGTGCGACAAGCGAATGTCTCGCAAAGTTCAAAGCCAGTCACTCAACCTGAAAGCCACGTCTGGTTTAATCGACCACTTCAAAAAGCGGGACGGTGTAAAAGCCGGAACGGAACGGAACAGGCCGGAACAGCCCCATTATATTAAAAAACCATACCAAAAACAGTGGCATGTGTTAGCAACACTTGAGAACAATATTTTAGGACTAAAACCATACCAATATTATATCACTATTAACCCCAAAACTCCCAAAACGACGTCCGGAACAGAATGGGATGGCCGGAACGGCCACTACTGAACAAGCGATATCAACCAAACTCACCAGTCATGCATACCTCCATGGCAGGGACGCAATAAGACACAAAAGTTGCCCCGAAACCACGTTCAGATACCCGTTCCGGGCAAAAACGCATATTGCGCAAAACGGGCCGTAACGGCAGCTTCCCAATGAGGAAAGTCAACCAAACTCACCAGATGCACATAACTAGGTGGGACAAATATAGAAAGCTCCAAAAGTTGCCCCAAAACCACGTTCAGATACCCGTTCCGGGCAAAAAAGTGTATTGCGCAAAATGGGCCGTAACGGCAGCTTCCCAATGAGGTAAGTGAACCAAACTCACCAGATGCACTTGACAAGGTGGGGCAAATATAGAAAGCTCCAAAAGTTGCCCCGAAACCACGTTCAGATACCCGTTCCGGGCAAAAACGCGTATTGCGCAAAATGGGCCGTAACGGCAGCTTCCCAATGAGGTAAGTGAACCAAACTCACCAGATGCACTTGACAAGGTGGGGCAAATATAGAAAGCTCCAAAAGTTGCCCCGAAACCACGTTCAGATACCCGTTCCGGGCAAAAACGCGTATTGCGCAAAATGGGCCGTAACGGCAGCTTCCCAATGAGGTAAGTGAACCAAACTCACCAGATGCACATGACAAGGTGAGACAAATATAGAAAGCTCCAAAAGGTGCCCCAAAACCACGTTCAGAAACCCGTTCCGGGCAAAAACGCGTATTGCGCAAAATGGGCCGTAACGGCAGCTTCCCAATGAGGAAAGTCAACCAAACTCACCAGATGCACTTGACAAGGTGGGGCAAATATAGAAAGCTCCAAAAGTTGCCCCGAAACCACGTTCAGATACCCGTTCCGGGCAAAAACGTGTATTGCGCAAAATGGGCCGTAACGGCAGCTTCCCACTGAAGTAAGTGAACCAAACTCACCAGATTCACATAACTAGGTGGGGCAAATATAGAAAGCTCCAAAAGTTGCCCCGAAACCACGTTCAGATACCCGTTCCGGGCAAAAACGCGTATTGCGCAAAACGGGCCGTAACGGCAGCTTCCCAATGAGGTAAGTGAACCAAACTCACCAGATGCACATGACAAGGTGAGACAAATATAGAAAGCTCCAAAAGGTGCCCCAAAACCACGTTCAGATACCCGTTCCGGGCAAAAACGCGTATTGCGCAAAATGGGCCGTAACGGCAGCTTCCCAATGAGGAAAGTCAACCAAACTCACCAGATGCACATGACAAGGTGGGACAAATATAGAAAGCTCCAAAAGTTGCCCCGAAACCACATTCAGATACCCGTTCCGGGCAAAAACGCGTATTGCGCAAAAACGGCCGTAACGGCAGCTTCCCAATGAGGTAAGTCAACCAAACTCACCAGATGCACATAACTAGGTGGGACAAATATAGAAAGCTCCAAAAGTTGCCCCGAAACCACATTCAGATACCCGTTCCGGGCAAAAACGCGTATTGCGCAAAAACGGCCGTAACGGCAGCTTCCCAATGAGATAAGTGAGCCAAACTCACCAGATGCACATGACAAGGTGGGACAAATAAAGAAAACTCCAAAAGTTGCCTCAAAACCACTTTCAGATACCTGTTCCGGGCAAAAACGCGTATTGCACAAAAACGGCCGTAACGGCAGCTTCCCAATGAGGTAAGTGAACCAAACTCACCAGACGCACTTGACAAGGTGGGGCAAATATAGAAAGCTCCAAAAGTTGCCCCGAAACCACGTTCAGATACCCGTTCCGGGCAAAAACGCGTATTGCGCAAAATGGGCCGTAACGGCAGCTTCCCAATGAGGAAAGTCAACCAAACTCACCAGATGCACATGACAAGGTGGGACAAATATAGAAAGCTCCAAAAGTTGCCCCGAAACCACATTCAGATACCCGTTCCGGGCAAAAACGCGTATTGCGCAAAAACGGCCGTAACGGCAGCTTCCCAATGAGGTAAGTCAACCAAACTCACCAGATGCACATGACAAGGTGAGACAAATATAGAAAGCTCCAAAAGGTGCCCCAAAACCACGTTCAGATACCCGTTCCGGGCAAAAACGCGTATTGCGCAAAATGGGCCGTAACGGCAGCTTCCCAATGAGGAAAGTCAACCAAACTCACCAGATGCACTTGACAAGGTGGGGCAAATATAGAAAGCTCCAAAAGTTGCCCCGAAACCACGTTCAGATACCCGTTCCGGGCAAAAACGCGTATTGCGCAAAATGGGCCGTAACGGCAGCTTCCCAATGAGGTAAGTGAACCAAACTCACCAGATGCACATGACAAGGTGAGACAAATATAGAAAGCTCCAAAAGGTGCCCCAAAACCACGTTCAGAAACCCGTTCCGGGCAAAAACGCGTATTGCGCAAAATGGGCCGTAACGGCAGCTTCCCAATGAGGAAAGTCAACCAAACTCACCAGATGCACTTGACAAGGTGGGGCAAATATAGAAAGCTCCAAAAGTTGCCCCGAAACCACGTTCAGATACCCGTTCCGGGCAAAAACGCGTATTGCGCAAAATGGGCCGTAACGGCAGCTTCCCACTGAAGTAAGTGAACCAAACTCACCAGATTCACATAACTAGGTGGGGCAAATATAGAAAGCTCCAAAAGTTGCCCCGAAACCACGTTCAGATACCCGTTCCGGGCAAAAACGCGTATTGCGCAAAACGGGCCGTAACGGCAGCTTCCCAATGAGGTAAGTGAACCAAACTCACCAGATGCACATGACAAGGTGAGACAAATATAGAAAGCTCCAAAAGGTGCCCCAAAACCACGTTCAGATACCCGTTCCGGGCAAAAACGCGTATTGCGCAAAATGGGCCGTAACGGCAGCTTCCCAATGAGGAAAGTCAACCAAACTCACCAGATGCACATGACAAGGTGGGACAAATATAGAAAGCTCCAAAAGTTGCCCCGAAACCACATTCAGATACCCGTTCCGGGCAAAAACGCGTATTGCGCAAAAACGGCCGTAACGGCAGCTTCCCAATGAGGTAAGTCAACCAAACTCACCAGATGCACATAACTAGGTGGGACAAATATAGAAAGCTCCAAAAGTTGCCCCGAAACCACATTCAGATACCCGTTCCGGGCAAAAACGCGTATTGCGCAAAAACGGCCGTAACGGCAGCTTCCCAATGAGATAAGTGAGCCAAACTCACCAGATGCACATGACAAGGTGGGACAAATAAAGAAAACTCCAAAAGTTGCCTCAAAACCACTTTCAGATACCTGTTCCGGGCAAAAACGCGTATTGCACAAAAACGGCCGTAACGGCAGCTTCCCAATGAGGTAAGTGAACCAAACTCACCAGACGCACTTGACAAGGTGGGGCAAATATAGAAAGCTCCAAAAGTTGCCCCGAAACCACGTTCAGATACCCGTTCCGGGCAAAAACGCGTATTGCGCAAAATGGGCCGTAACGGCAGCTTCCCAATGAGGAAAGTCAACCAAACTCACCAGATGCACATGACAAGGTGGGACAAATATAGAAAGCTCCAAAAGTTGCCCCGAAACCACATTCAGATACCCGTTCCGGGCAAAAACGCGTATTGCGCAAAAACGGCCGTAACGGCAGCTTCCCAATGAGGTAAGTCAACCAAACTCACCAGATGCACATGACAAGGTGAGACAAATATAGAAAGCTCCAAAAGGTGCCCCAAAACCACGTTCAGATACCCGTTCCGGGCAAAAACGCGTATTGCGCAAAATGGGCCGTAACGGCAGCTTCCCAATGAGGAAAGTCAACCAAACTCACCAGATGCACATGACAAGGTGGGACAAATATAGAAAGGTCCAAAAGTTGCCCCGAAACCACATTCAGATACCCGTTCCGGGCAAAAACGCGTATTGCGCAAAAACGGCCGTAACGGCAGCTTCCCAATGAGGTAAGTCAACCAAACTCACCAGATGCACATGACAAGGTGGGACAAATATAGAAAGCTCCAAAAGTTGCCTCAAAACCACGTTCAGATACCCGTTCCGGGCAAAAACGCGTATTGCGCAAAAACGGCCGTAACGGCAGCTTCCCAATGAGGTAAGTCAACCAAACTCACCATACGCACATTAATAGGTGGACAGCAATTCAATAGTCCTGTTTCTAGAAAATCACCAAAAGGAGCATTCTCTACAATCCAGTTCTTGTCTTCAGCAATACAACAGTATTACACTTCATCTTGGTCTTTGTGCTTAATGGGTGATCAGTGCAAGAAACCCAAGAGGGACACCATGGTTCTGTGCGAGGGAGCATGTCAGGACTGGTACCATCTCTCTTGCCTTGAGATAAATCAAGCTTCTCGTGGTATATTCAAATGTCCAAAGTGTTGTGAGAAATGAATAATCTACACTGTAGGCAAAAATTTATGTTAACAGGTGCTATATGTTAGCATTTACATTTACACACACATACACACACACACAAACAGAGAGAGAGAGAGAGAGAGAGAAAGAGTATATATAGATAGATATTATGTACATTGTTTTTGTTCTTACTGTTTGTGGTTATTTTTCTTGTATTCATGTTGTCATAAAGAATATGACTAAAGAAGCGTATATGTTAATAAAGCTTCAGAACATCACAGCCAATGACAATGGGTTATACTGAATCAAACAAATGGTCAACCTAGCTCCCTCTTATTCACATGGGGCTAACCTATTCAAAACACCTAACATACAATTAAAAATTGTGTGATTGGCTTTTAAAAATAAATTCCATGTTTGGGGAGGGGAGGGGTACCTGTCAAGATTGTGGAATGTGGGCATTAACGCTTTGTCTCCTGGTGTGATAAGGGTGACCAGATGACTCGGAAAACCCGGGGGACCTCTGGAAAAATGGAGATCTCCAGGGCAACCGGGACTGGCACCCAATTTCCTGGGGGAAAGGGCTGAGGGGGAAGGCCTCCATCAGCCCTGGAAGGGGTTGGGGGCCACGTTTTTGGACTTCCTGGAATGCAGCCTCCAGTACTCCCATGGCAATCCTCAAAAGACCTGGGCTTTTTTGACAGAACATTTATATCCCACCCGCCACCCAGAAACGCATGGTGAACTACAATGGCCTTTCCCAATTTTGTAATAACCCTGTGGGATAAGTTAGGTTGAAAGATGTGAATAGCCACAGGTCATTGTAAGCTTCATGATGGAATGAGACAGGCCAACTCCAACAATGCCATCATAGACTGATATTTTAAGCACACTATCAAACCACATGACAACTATGGGCTTCTGTAGGAAACCATCTTTGCAGAACTTCACTCCGGATTCTGAGAAAGTTTATCAAATGTTCCAGTTAGTACAATGAAAGTAGTTTATTTGATTGCATTCACACACATAGAAGTTGCCTTTCGAGGCAATTTCCCGACAATAGATAGTGCCTCATTTTCCTCACCCATAATTTTCTTTTCCAGCTAATTTTGGGAATATGAACTATGGCCCGGAATGGGTAACAGAACCTGACTTTCATGGAAATTTCAGAGGTTATTATATCTGTCCCACCTAGTAATGCGCATCTGGTGAGTTTGGTTGACTTACCTCATTGGAAAGCCGCCGTTACGGCCCGTTTTGAGCAATATGGGTTTTTGCCTGGAACGGGTATCTGAACGTGGTTTGGGGGCAACTTTTGGAGCTTTCTATATTTGCCCCACCTAGTTTTGTGAATCTGGTGAGTTTGGTTCACTTACTTCATTGGGAAGCTGCCGTTACGGCCCATTTTGCGCAATACGCGTTTTTGCCCGGAACGGGTATCTGAACGTGGTTTGGGGGCAACTATTGGAGCTTTCTATATTTGTCCCACCTTGTCATGTGCATCTGTTGAGTTTGGTTCACTTACCTCATTGGGAAGCTGCCGTTACGGCCCGTTTTGCGCAATATGCGTTTTTGCCCGGAACAGGTATCTGAACGTGGTTTCGGGGCAACTTTTGGAGCTTTCTATATTTGTCCCACCTTGTCATGTGCATCTGGTGAGTTTGGTTGACTTACCTCATTGGGAAGCTGCCGTTACGGCCGTTTTTGCGCAATACGCGTTTTTGCCCGGAACGGGTATCTGAACGTGGTTTCGGGGCAACTTTTGGAGCTTTCTATATTTGTCCCACCTTGTCATGTGCATCTGTTGAGTTTGGTTCACTTACCTCATTGGGAAGCTGCCGTTACGGCCCGTTTTGCGCAATATGCGTTTTTGCCCGGAACAGGTATCTGAACGTGGTTTCGGGGCAACTTTTGGAGCTTTCTATATTTGTCCCACCTTGTCATGTGCATCTGGTGAGTTTGGTTCACTTACCTCATTGGGAAGCTGCCGTTACGGCCCGTTTTGCGCAATATGCGTTTTTGCCCGGAACAGGTATCTGAACGTGGTTTCGGGGCAACTTTTGGAGCTTTCTATATTTGTCCCACCTTGTCATGTGCATCTGGTGAGTTTGGTTGACTTACCTCATTGGGAAGCTGCCGTTACGGCCGTTTTTGCGCAATACGCGTTTTTGCCCGGAACGGGTATCTGAACGTGGTTTCGGGGCAACTTTTGGAGCTTTCTATATTTGTCCCACCTAGTTATGTGCATCTGGTGAGTTTGGTTGACTTTCCTCATTGGGAAGCTGCCGTTACGGCCGTTTTTGCGCAATACGCGTTTTTGCCCGGAACGGGTATCTGAACGTGGTTTTGGGGCAACTTTTGGAGCTTTCTATATTTGCCCCACCTTGTCAAGTGCATCTGGTGAGTTTGGTTGACTTACCTCATTGGGAAGCTGCCATTACGGCCGTTTTTGCGCAATACGCGTTTTTGCCCGGAACGGGTATCTGAACGTGGTTTCGGGGCAACTTTTGGAGCGTTCTATATTTGTCCCACCTTGTCATGTGCCTCTGGAAAGTTTGGTTGACTTACCTCATTGGGAAGCTGCCGTTACGGCCGTTTTTGCGCAATACGCGTTTTTGCCCGGAACGGGTATCTGAACGTGGTTTCGGGGCAACTTTTGGAGCGTTCTATATTTGTCCCACCTTGTCATGTGCCTCTGGTGAGTTTGGTTGACTTACCTCATTGGGAAGCTGCCGTTACGGCCGTTTTTGCGCAATACGCGTTTTTGCCCGGAACGGGTACCTGAACGTGGTTTCGGGGCAACTTTTGGAGCTTTCTATATTTGTCCCACCTAGTTATGTGCATCTGGTGAGTTTGGTTGACTTTCCTCATTGGGAAGCTGCCGTTACGGCCGTTTTTGCGCAATACGCGTTTTTGCCCGGAACGGGTATCTGAACGTGGTTTTGGGGCAACTTTTGGAGCTTTCTATATTTGCCCCACCTAGTCAAGTGCATCTGGTGAGTTTGGTTGACTTATCTCATTGGGAAGCTGCCGTTACGGCCGTTTTGCGCAATACGCGTTTTTGCCTGGAACGGGTATCTGAACGTGGTTTTGGGGCAACTTTTGGAGCTTTCTATATTTGCCCCACCTTGTCAAGTGCATCTGGTGAGTTTGGTTGACTTACTTCATTGGGAAGCTGCCGTTACGGCCGTTTTTGCGCAATACGCGTTTTTGCCCGGAACGGGTATCTGAACGTGGTTTCGGGGCAACTTTTGGAGCGTTCTATATTTGTCCCACCTTGTCAAGTGCCTCTGGTGAGTTTGGTTGACTTATATCATTGGGAAGCTGCCGTTACGGCCGGTTTTGCGCAGTACACGTTTTTGCCCGGAATGGGTATCTGAACGTGGTTTCGGGGCAACGTTTGGAGCTTTCTATATTTGTCCCACCTAGTTATGTGCATCTGGTGAGTTTGGTTGACTTTCCTCATTGGGAAGCTGCTGTTACGGCCCATTTTGCGCAATACGCGTTTTTGCCCGTAACGGGTATCTGAACGTGGTTTCGGGGCAACTTTTGGGGCTTATTGCATCCCTGCCATTTAGTTATGCATGACTGGTGAGTTTGGTTGATATCGCTCGTTCCCTAGTGGCCGTTCCGGCCATCCCATTCTGTTCCGGACGTCGTTTTGGGAGTTTTGGGGTTAATAGTGATATAATATTGGTATGGTTTTAGTCCTAAAATATTGTTCTCAAGTGTTGCTAACACATGCCACTGTTTTTGGTATGATTTTTTAATATCATGGGGCTGTTCCGGCCTGTTCCGTTCCGTTCCGGCTTTTACACCGTCCCTCAAAAAGCCAAACTCTTATTGCTTAGACCCAGTTCCATAAAATATAGTATTTAGCAGGCAGGCATACTAACCACATTTTCAATGACTGACATATCACTCTCAGACTCAATTCAAGCTTCTAGCTTTGGCCTTTAACAACCTGGGATCAGAGTATTTCGAGAATCACCTCCTTCCTTAATGAACCTGCTTGAGATCTTTGCTCCTTTTCCGAAAGTCTGTTTGGTTGTTGCTCCGAAATTATGGAACAGCTTACGAAAGGGGATTTATCTGATCCAATCTTTTCTTGCTTTTAAGAAGGCTCTTAAGACTGTTTTATTTTGGTGGGCATTTTTTTAAAAAAATCGGAGCCCCTAGTTGATATATTTTTATCTACTGTTACTAGTATGTTGTTGTCTGCTGTTCCTGGTGTGTTTTCTCATGCTGTTTTATTGCTGCTGTGGATTTCTTGCTGTTGTTCTTAGCTTGTACTTTAGATTGTTTTGCTGTTGTATTTTGTTGTTATACCTTTCTATCCCTTTGGCATAGAAAGGTGGGATATAAATATCAAAATTAAAAGCTGCAATTCCACTCCCATCAAAATCAGTTGGGTTTACTTCAAAGTACTTGAGTACATAGGACTGGGATATACGATTTACACATGAACCATAAATAATTGTCCTAGATCGAAACCTGGTGTACAAACTCTCTGATCCAGTTTGCATGTAACCACAGCAAATTGTGGGCTTAATTAACCCACAATTTGCTGCAGCACATGCCAGACTAATTCCATGGCCATTTTGAATATTCAGCCTCCAATTGGGCCAACTGAGGGTTGCTATATAATGTCCAAATCTGGACTCTATGGCCTTAGCTAGACCTAAGGATTATCCAGGCAAATGGAGGGGTTGTCCCTCCCTGCTCCCGGGATCCCCTGTGTGTCATTTGGATGCACAGGGATGATCCCAGGATATAGGCCTGGTCTAGCCATGGCCTATAAGTTAATTGCAGGTTAAACAACCCACAGTTAACAAGAATTAGTAGTAAGGTTAATTATGGCTTGTTTAACCTGAAACTAGTGGAAACACCTCCCTTCTGTTCCAGGAATGGTTCTTTCTGATTGTTTCAGGTTATTTTTAAAAGCGCAAAAGCCCTGTTGGGTGAGCAGTCGCACCCATGAGCACACGAGCACAATGGGATACTACCCAATTGGTCACTTTAGATCACGTGCAGATAATTGAATTGTAGAACAGAATTTAAGATAATTTAAAATCTCAAATAGTGTTTTAAGTCTGCTGGATGCGTTGGAGTTTAATTGGGAACAATCAACAAATAAAACAAAACACAAATACCAGATTACAGAATCAAATCAGATGAAGGGGGTCCCTTTTCAGGGATGTGTTGACAACAATGTCTTTAGTAGGCATAGGCCACGGGGGGGGGGGGCTTCCAGATGTTTCAAACCACAACCCCCATAATCTCTTCCCATTGGCCACGCTGCCTGAAACTCATGGGAGATGGAGTGCAAAGCATCTGGAGGGCATCAGGTTGCTTCGGCCTGGCATACCCTAAAATCTCTGAGCTCTGCAGCTGAAGGGAATACGTTTACTGCTGGGGAAGGGCAGCTGTTAGAATGGCACTGAGCTAGTTGTTGGCATTTGATGAATTCCATTAACCTTCGCACACTTCAACAGAGCCTTCCTATTAACGTAGCCAGTTCTTCAGAAACCATGCCATGGAACTAGATGCCTTTTAACTTGCATCATTTTATATACTTTCAACACTATTTGCAGTGCAATCCTAGATGCATCTGCTCAGAAGTAAACCCTATTGACTTCCAATTAATCTTATGCCCAGGTAAGTGGGTATAGGATTGCAACCTTATAGCACAATCCTAAGTGTTCAATGGGCCGAAATGTTCCAGGAACATTTTATAACAGGGGTGCAGAACCTCTTTAGGCCCGAGGGCTGGATTCCATTTTGTAGAAGCTCTTGGGGGCCACACTGCAGTGGTGGGTGGGGCTGAAGGCAAAAGGGGCAAGGCTAAAAAAACAAAAAATATTTTAGCTTAAAGCTCTTACTGCCAGTAACTGAGCCATATGAGAGGCATTTCAACCTTTTAGAATGAGGGGGGGGGGATTGCACAAAAGCCGAGGAACCACCAAAGGATCAGTGACTGGTGGAAAGGGGTGGGTTCCAGAGAGCCAGATGGGGACCCCGCAGAAGGCTAGGTTCTACACCTCTTTTTTACAGGATTGCAACCACTGTAGCTCCAGTCTCCCAGTGAGGCCACGTTAACTCCACCACCATCACCAGGAGGAACAACCGGGTCAGCCCCTCCATTCACCCATGTGTAGGAGGTGGGGGGGTGCAGTGCAGATAACTTCTACTCAGTGCAGGCTGGTGGCCCTGATGTCAGTAGGGTTGTGAATCCGCTCCAGTCAGAACTCTAAAGGAGCTGTCCACTGTGTGGAGCATCACATTTTGCACAAGCTGCGGTTTCCCAAATGCCTTTGAATCATAGAATCATAGAATAGCAGAGTTGGAAGGGGCCTACAAGGCCATCGAGTCCAACCCCCTGCTCAATGCAGGAATCCACCCTAAAGCATCCCCGACAGATGCTTGTCCAGCTGCCTCTTGAAGGCCTCTAGTGTGGGAGAGCCCACAACCTCCCTAGGTAACTGATTCCATTGTCGCACTGCTCTAACAGTCAGGAAGTTTTCCCTTGGAAAAGGCAGCATCTTGGATAGCTGCTTTAGAGTTCCTACTGGTTCTGACTGAAACCCAGGCTGGATTCACCGCCCAGCTCACATCCGAATCACCAGCCTCCTCGGCTTTTACTGCAGCATTTTCAAGCACCGCTTAACAACAGTCAGAATCTCCGCAGCTTTCTAAAAACAGTCGCTCAGGCAAGGGGGTACAAAACAGACTGTTCTTGACATATATTCCGCCACATAACCTTGGAAACAATCCAGGCGTCGTAACTCTGTAATCTCTTTAGTACTTTATCCTTCCAGCATCTACACATTTGCTTGCCCTGAAGGATTTTCCCGACATTTAATCTAAATCTGACTTCTTGCTATCTAAATCCTTTACCTCCTTAACATGTCCTTAGCTTCTCTGCCTCTCCATAGAGAGCGAAGTCTGTCTTCGTTTTGTTTCTGCTAATCTAAAAATAATGCTGACAAAACTAGTAGGACTAATTTAACGACATGCACTCCCCACACCACCCCCACCCCCTTCTCAACAGTATGCAAATCCAGAGAAAAAACGTACTAGGTTTTCATCTCCTGTCAAATGCTCCAGTGATTTGTTCTTTAAGAATAATATCAGATTACAGTTCAGGGCAACCTGAGCAGCCCTGTGATGAGGAAGCCGCATGCATGCAATGAAAGAAAAGCAAGTGTAGGGAGAAGGAGAAAAAAATGTTCCTGGGATTCAGCAGGGTTATTACAACCACATGATGGTGTGCAGATAAATATCTTTAAATTTCTTAAGGCGCAATCCTATGCAGGTTTAGATAGAAAAAAGTTGTATAGCTCCCAGCATTTGTCAGCCAGCATGTAGTCATGGGACTTTTTTGTGACTAAACATGCAAAAGATTGCATCCTTCACTATTAACTAGAAACAGTATGGTGTAGTGGTTAGAGTGATAGACTGGGACTTGGGAGATCCGGGTTCTAGTCTCTACTCAGCCATGAAGCTCACTTGGTGTCTTTGGGCCAATCACTGACTCTCAGCCTAACTTACCTGACAGGGCTGTTAAGAGGATAAAATGTAGAGGAGGAAGCTGGCTGGGGCATTCTGGGAGTTTTTTCTGTCTCAACATGCATAGGATTGCACCCTTAGAATTAAATTCTATACTGTCAGCTCAGACAGAATGAGCAGAATCTCAAGAACTTCTGCAGACATTTAGAAAATATAAATACGTTACTACTAGTACTTTTTTACGAGTACCAGCTATGCTGTTAACCCAGACAAATTAATTACATAATGCCATAGCTTTGCAGTCTAGGCATAGCGGTTTCACAGTTCCACCTTCAGCCCAAACCAGAAAAGCAATGAGTGGTCAGAACTAGAAAACCTCTGTTTGGAAGTGCCCAGTTTTTCTTAATGGCCTTGGATGGTCATCTGAAGTCTCCTGATGGAAGGCGCTGAGGATTAGGAGAGATTTCTTACAGTTACATCCTGCCTTTCCTCCAAGGAGCCAAGTGGGTTTACATTCCTCCTCTCAATTTTATCTTCACAACATCTACTCCACCACCACCCCCTTGCTATTTCCATCATTCTCTCCCTCTCCTCATGACCTCCTTCTACTCCCCACCAACTCCTGCCACACTCATCCTTTGGGTGTCTTCAGACGGGCATTTTTCCCCACAATCATCATGGTTTGGTCACTGGTTTTACCACGGGCCTTCCATACAGTTGTTGTCTTATGCCTCCCCCCCCCCCTTCATGTGTTATTTTGTTATGGGGGAAATGCGGTATTTTTGATGGTCATGCAATGAAACCACCATTGCCTCCCCGTGTAATCCTCCTATCGCTTTGTGTGAGTGGGTGTTGAGCAGTGTAGCACTGATGTCGGGATCAGTTGGAAGTATCTTCTCCCGCATCTCCGCCCCTCTACCATTTTGCTCCTGCTCAGCTCCCTATTTCAGGAATGCCGACGCAGATGGCCAATGGGGAGGGAATGGTGGTTGCAATAGACATGAGCACATGCAACCCATTTCCATTTAATCCCCTCTCCAAGTGTATACTAAAAAGAGAAAACGTCACTGCTGCTTTCACAGGGACAATACTGACTTGCACGTGGGGTTGAGGGAGGTGGACCTTTGAAGACACGGACTTTTGAACTCGTGAAGAATTAGTGCTTAACAATGAGATGGGGGACTGCTCTGCACGTTCTGCTCAAACAACCTGTAGCCCTTTCTATTCAATCCTCACACACTGGAGATAAATGGAACCCCCTTCCACTCAATCCCCCCTCCCAGTCTATACAAAAACGAGAACAATGTTACTGCTGCTTTTACAGGGACATTACTGACTTGCATGTGGGGGTGGGGGTGGGTGGATCTCCAAAGATGCAGGGCATGTCTACACCAGCCATTTATCCCGGGATTGGCAGTGGAGAAAAGGAAAGGTCTGGGGTCCAGCATGGTATGGCAGAAGCATTTGGGGGCCTTGGAGGGCCCCAGGGTACCGTTGGCTTCACATTGCTGTCCCTGGCATTAACCACTACACTACACTGGCTCTACCACACTAGATAGTTGGCAATCTCAACTGAGTGTTTTGAATGAGAAAGCTGACAGTGTCTGGAAGAGGACACCCACCATCCAGCTAATGTAAGACACGTGAATACGTAAGAACAAAAGGGTCCATCTCAGAAGAGAAGAAATGCAAATAAAGAACTGAGACTTAGCTGAAGACTGGGGGGATTTTGAATGTAGAGATGTGATGCTGTAGAATGTACGTGCTGCCTGGTAGGGCCCCCTGTTTCTGATCTCTCCTTTTGCTCTACCTGTAAGCTTAATCACACCAGCATTATACTGTGCAATCACTGTGAATTGCATGCAAAAGACTCAGAAGTTTTCCACCTTATAATCTGCTCTGATTGTGAAGTGCTCCCATGCATCCTGCCTTACTTGTGCAATAAAGCAAAAAGATTCGTTACACTTAGCCCCTACATTTTCAGCGTATCTTCTGAGCCGCTGCTGGGTTGCAGGAGCAGGATTTTAAAGAAATGCTTACATCTGCGTAAGCTTTAAAAATAAAGACACCAAAATTGGCACAGTAATAGATATTAGGGAGAGCTTTAAGCATACCATACTTGAATTGAATTGGATCATCCGTTGGTTTTTTATGATTTTTTACATTTCCCCCCTTAAACTCACTTCCTGGTATACAGAGGATCGCTGTCACCTGGTAGCAAAAACAACAACTGCGAAAGCTTAGTGCTACGGGGATAATCCAAGGGAAGCAGGTACATGGGATGAACCTCTATGTATTTGTACATACACTTGCTAATCAGCTGACAGCACTCCTGGGCGAAGCTGATTTTCTAGCTGCATTTCCATCTGGTTTAAGGCTCAGTTTAGGGATAGAAACAACCTTGGTAGCTCTGTTGGATAATTATGTCAGGGAATGGATGCAACCCCACTGGTTCTTTTTTTTTTGAGGGGGGGACTCCAAATCCAAAAATGTGACCCCTCTCCAATGTCAATTTATCTAACCAATTATCCCAAGGGAACAAGGAGATAATAGTCCAGATAATAGATTCTGAGAGGATGCATTTTTGGAAAGAGAGCCTGTCCAATGATGCTTACCTGTCTGATTTTGCTACCCGAGGGCCTGAGAAATAGATTGTAACTCAAGTGAAAACCTTTATATACTCTTCCCAGATAAATTCTGAACCAATCTGTTTAACAGAAGCAGAAAGCCTGATTAGACAGGCTTCCCATCTTTTCTGGAATGCAAATGCCTTTCATCTTGCGTCTACTTATCCATTTTCCAATTACAGACATGGCTAAAAGAAATTTATTACTTATTCTAATTGAGGTAAGATTATATTCCTTCCCTGGTGAGAAATGAAATCACAGAAGGTATGGGGAATTTTAGGCAAACAACATAAAATTGGAATACATCCTGTAAGAAAATTGACTTGACAACCATTTCCCCCCTGCCCCCAATTTAAGTAGCAAGCCTAAGCTTACAAATAAATTACTGGTAGCGTCCCATGTTTATATATTTTTGTATTGTTTGCATACAAAAATAAAACAACACAGAGAAAGCATATGATGATGATGAACATGTGTGAAACAAGCCCAAGTTACACCAAGTTAAGATGCTGTTCTATCTGTGAAAAGTTTAAAACAGTTTTCCAAAAGCTACCAAAAAACATGTTTTGGTTAGCTGAGGGCTCATCTACACCAAGCAAGATGTTCCGCTATGAAAGCGGTATAAAAAAGGCAGGAGCCACACTACTGCTCAGTCTGTTATCCAAGTGCTGACCATTGATGGGCAACTTCAAAGCCCCGGCTCTCCATCGTTACGGTTCTTTGATCTTTTTGTGAACCGGCCAGAGAGCTTCAGCTATTGGGCAGTATAGAAATGTAATAAATAAATAATCTTAAATTGGACTTGGACTGGACAGCACTTCAAATATTAGACACCTTCAAATAGAGGCCTGTATGTTTACCTGGAGGAGGCGGCTTTCAATCGCTACTAGTCCTGATGGCTACTTGCTACCTACCTCCAGTATCAGAGGCAATAAGCCTATGTACACCAGTTGCTGGGGAACATGGGTGGGAGGGTGCTGTTGCACCATGACCTGCTTTGTTGCTCCCTGGTCGACAGCTGGTTGGCCACTGTATGAACAGAGTGCTGGACTAGATAGAGCCTCAGTCTGATCCAGCATGGCTCTCCTTAAGTTCTTAAGTCCAATTCAAGATGCTGGTTTTGAGCTATAAAGCCTTATATGGCTCAGGACCACAATACCTATGGGAACAAGGCTTTCAATAATTTTCCAATCCATTCCTGCATCCTAATTTAAAAACAAAAAGTCATCTCTAAGGGGGTGTGGGGGTGTACATACAATGGGTTTGATCTAGATTGAATCATACTTAGAGTAGACCCATTGCAATCAATTCGACTTAACTTACTTGTGACTTCGGATGCTTCCAGACTGTCTCATTTTACAGGGGGTCCAGACGATAATGTTTTCAACTTGTAGCCCTCCTGCTTCGTCTGTCTTTTCTATTATCAGGGGCGGGGGGATCATTAAGGAAGAAAAGGCAGAATATCTGCAAAATGCCTTTTGGTTGGACGCTCTAGGAGCCCTCGGTCTGGAAGCAACCTAACTTACGTCCCATTGATTTCATTGGGTCTGCTCTAAATATGACTAAATCTGGATCCATTCAATTACATTTTTGCAGGATCCACCTTGGGATAAATGAGCATTTAACCAGGGTCGCTGTCGTCTGCTACTTCATGTTTTGCTAAAGGTATGCCGCAGAACCCCCTGGGCAGATTCTCGCCTTTCGCTGCTGCTTAGAAGAAGATTTGCAGCTGCTTTGAGGAGTAAACAGAGCACATATTTCTTGACGCAGCAAGCACCCAAAGGGGCAAACCCATCTGCACACCAGCCTTGAGTAATCTGCAGAGGGAGCCATTGGCAGAACCAGCCGCGTTCTCCCTGGAAATCACAGCTAACGACCTGAAAGGCTAATGCCTGCCAGAGAAATGAACCAGTGGCAACTGCAGTAGCAGAACTGAGCAGTTGTGAGGCCACTCAGTGGGAAGCAAAATGATGAGTGAGAGAGCGGGGCAACAGGGGAGCTTTACATGTGGCGTCCAAAAACGGGAGAGACGTGGAAAATGCAGATTTTGGCCATTTCTACACCTGCCTTTTTCCAGGGATCGTCCCGGGATCATCCCTGTGCATGCAAATGACATACAGGGGATCCTAGGAGCAGGCAGTGACAATCCCTCCATTTCCCTGGGATAATCCTTGGGTGTAGAAAGGGCCTTTGATTGATGGATGGATGGATGGATGGATGGATAGATAGATAGATCGATAGATGCCATAAATACCCACACATACACCAGCATCTTGAACTGGACTTCAATAAGGATCCCTCATCACAGGTTTTGCCAACAGTTCTTCACATTTTGGGGGGAACATTGCGATTTGGCAGTAAAGCTATCTGGATACGTACCATATTTCTTCGATTGTAAGACGCCATCGATTGTAAGACGCACACTAATTCCAGTACCACCAACAGAAAAAAACAAACCCTAAGACACACCCACGATTCTAAGATGCACCCGTTTTTAGAGATGTTTATATGGGGGGGGGGGAAGTGCATCTTAGAAGCGAAGAAATAGGGTATTTTCTCAAGACCTTTGTAAATCAAGTTGGTCTCAGAACTCTCACTTCATCCTCCTGGCCAAATCAGAACACAAGATTTTATGAGCATATTTAGCCAGAGGAAGCTCACACACCATTCAAATGGTCATAAAACAGAAGTGACCCATTCTGGCCACCAAGGGAACTTCTATGTCCCCTAGTGGTCTGCCAAATCAAGGTATAGGGTGGGGGGAGAGGAATTGGAATTCCTTGGAATTGCCACTCCTGGGACCCTGGTAATTTTGCTGCTGAAATCCAGTGGCACAGCAGTGACAGCGAAAGAAGGTAAATCTTACTTTAAAACAAGGAATACAGGATGCATGCACCTTGTTTAAAATTAAAAATCAGCCCTTATGCCATCAAAATTCACTCAGGAAACTTTTGAAGAGAATTTTGTATAGTAAATTCATTTTGTCACTACCCATTTTACCTCCACTCCTGTAGTTTGTTTGTTTTCCCCCCAAGACTGGCTCCCTTTGGCCAACCACATATATTAATTTTGCAGGCAGTTTAAGGCATAGAAAATTAATGCAAAGACATTCATTTTAGAAGAAGGAGAAGACCTCAGAAACGGAAAGGGAATACGTCTTTTGTGAGACAGCAAAGCAAAATGGAGGGCTTAAGCAGACATGCACACACCTTCAAAAGACCATTACAGACGCTAAATTTAGCAACTGTCAGTCCATTGTCAGAAGCAACGTTCGGATGATGGATGATACGCTGATGACCGAACAAACCTTGTTGCCAGTCTTCTGTGTAAACTAGCAAATGTCACCCATATCAATGGTGCTCTTGCCTTCTATGGCAGCTGCAGCACAAGAACAATGCTCTGCTTTCCATGTTATGGGGATGAATGTTCAATGGGTTTCAAGAACAACGCCCAAACAGAGCTTTCTGGCTTTGGTGGAGAGAAAAAAATATATTTATTTATTTATTTATTTATTTATTACATTTTTATACCGCCCAATAGCCGAAGCTCTCTGGGCGGTTCACAAAAATTAAAACCACAGTAAAACACCCAACAGTTTAAAACACAATTACGAAATACAGTATAAAAAGCGCAACCAGGATAAAACCACACAGCAAAGTTGATATAGGATTAAAATACAGAGTTAAAACAGTAAAATTTAAATTTAAGTTAAAATTAAGTGTTAAAATACTGAGTGAATAAAAAGGTCTTCAGCTGGCGACGAAAGCAGTATAGTGTAGGCGCCAAGCGGACCTCTCTGGGGAGCTCGTTCCACAACCGGGGTGCCACAGCGGAGAAAGCCCTCCTCCTAGTAGCCACCTGCCTCACTTCCTTTGGCAGGGGCTCACGGAGAAGGCCCCCTGTAGATGATCTTAAGGTCCGGGTAGGTACATATGGGAGGAGGCGTTCCTTCAGATAACCTGGCCCCAAACCGTTTAGGGCTTTAAATGTCAATACCAGCACTTTGAATTGGGCCCGGACCTGGACTGGCAGCCAATGAAGTTGTAAAAGGACTGGCGTAATGTGATCTCGCCGGCCAGTCCCTGTTAATAACCTTGCTGCCCTGTTTTGCACCAGTTGAAGTTTCCGGACCGTTTTCAAAGGCAGCCCCACGTATAACGCATTGCAGTAATCCAAACGAGAGGTTATCAGAGCATGGATAACTGTAGCTAAGCTATCTCTGTCCAGATAAGGGCGCAGCTGGTATATCAGCCTGAGCTGATAAAAGGTGCTCTTTGTCAATATATCATTGAAGCCAATGACAGC
The DNA here is from genome assembly GCF_023053635.1 of Elgaria multicarinata webbii. NCBI lineage: Eukaryota > Metazoa > Chordata > Lepidosauria > Squamata > Anguidae > Elgaria > Elgaria multicarinata. The sequence continues at coordinate 70,498,533 of NC_086171.1, read as the reverse complement.
TGCTCTGTCTCAACCCGCCTGTGATATTTTCACATTCTGAGGTGAAATGGCAAGCTAAAGACCCTATGGCTGCCTTTGCCTCAGCTTTACTCCTTCTTGGAATAAATCACCCTGAATCTGCTTCCATAGTTAGGATCAGGCCCAGCTTCAGCTCCTGGAATCCTAGGGCACCAACCCAAGCCTCTCCATGCCAGCCAGCTCAGTCTGTGAGCCTTCATTTTAATTTCCCATAATGACATTACTTCAGGCACTTGGGAGCATTGTGGGAAATTAAAATGGCAGCTCCCAGCCACCCCTGGAGTACTGCTGCCAGCTCCACTGCTAAGTAAGCCCAAGGGGGGGGCATTAATTTAAGATGGTGTTCACAACAGATAAGACTGGCCCAAGACATTTTGCTATCTGCATAGGATAAAAAAGCCAGGCATGTTATTTGGGCACATGAGGCAGAAAACTCCATAACTACCTGTCCTAATCTAGCAGTAAAAACACAATGTTAACAAACTAAATAGCTGACAAATCGTTGCCCTTTTAAATCTGCTGCCTGAGCTGGATGCCTCACTCTGCCTCATGGGAGGGCTGACCCTGACAACAATGCACTTGGGCCAGGACCCAGCCCTGCTTAGGATGGCCAACTGCAAAAGAACCCAAGGCTTTGGTCCTTGTATAGAACAGGCAATTTCAGCTGCATCTTGTCATGAGAAAAAATTGTGCTCCCTGAGTTTCTCTGGAGTAAAAGATGATAATAAAAACAACTCTACTCCAGGGAGAATATTGCAGAGTTGTATCGTTAACCGTTTTGCCTTATGCATCAGACTCATTTCTTTACACTGCTCACATTCCCCAAGGACTTGTTTTTCATACTGCCATGCTTAGTGGCAGGTAGAAACAAGTTGACCAGGGCCTCAGTGTACTAATACGGAAGCTCTTGTCATTGCCTGGCCGGTGTTGGACTTGGCACTCACTACTGCCATGCAGAAAATGCCAAACTCCCTTTCAAGCCTGATTCTCCTATCTTTGCTAGCAGTCCAATTCCACGCATACCTGCCTGCCCTGTTTCCCTCTGAGGGAATCCTCACTAGAGCTGCACCAGCCACGTCTTCTGTTTCCAGCTCTCCAGATAGCTGGAAGTGGTTGTGTGGGTGAGGTGGTGGCAGCAGCATGTGTGCTTTCCTGCATCAGCAGTGGGTAGGGTGACCATATGGAAAGGAGGACAGGGCTCCTGTATCTTTAACAGTTGTGATGAAAAGGAACTCTGTGAAGTCTGCATTTTCACTCACTAACCAACTCGCTTCAAGCTCTATAGCCTAGGATATGCCTCAGAATCCTCTGCAAGGCAAAAGATTCTGGGGCAGACATGCCCAGTTCCTTAACAATCAAGTCAATGTGGAAAGGATTGCTCAAGGTACAAGTTTGAAAACTATTATTATAGACCAATTGATTGACTGTGGTAAATATCCTGATAAACAGCTTGAGAAGGTAGTCAGAGGGAATGTATTGCAATTTGAGTTGCAATACATCACAATATAAATCACATTAGGATGAGAAGTGGCATGCAAAAAAAAAAAAAATCCCCGTAGATGGTGAGCTAAATAAGAACAGTTCATTGTCTAAACACTTGATGGAGCATCTCAACATGAATGCTAACCATTGTTATTTTACAGTATTTTAGGGAAAGGGTTAAAGTGCCAACTGCAAAGACCAATGAAATGAGCAAGGCCCAATTCTTCTAGGTGATTCTGTCATACAGCCATGCAGAGTTTGGGCCCCTAAACATCTATCTCTTCAGGCAAGACTGGGAGTAATACTTTTCAGAAAATATTAGTCACGCTATCACTCCGAAAGGTTAAGAGAAGGATTTACTTATCTGTAATGATTTATGGAACTGACAAGCTGGTGTACAAATGTGGCTGGGAAATGCGTAGCAGCAGGCAGAACAGCTTAGAAGCAAATCATTTTGTCGGGGCATCGAGCAGAGAGATTCCTTTCTATAATGAAACAAGTGTTCTCATTTATAAATCAAGTTTGTAGGAATAAATAAAAGGAGGGAAAGGGAATCGAAACTTTGAACCATCGGTCTTTATTATGTTCTAGGCGAGTTTTGGCCCCCTTACTTGCGCAACAGAGGAAGAGGCCACAGACTATTCATTCTTGCACGTTCAATGGGTAGCTAAGTAATGCTTCCCTACCCATCATACATCATCTCCGCTGTGAATCAACACTATTTCTGATCATGTCTAGATTGCCATTGTGGGCTAAGTGCTCTTCGGCAACAGAGGCTTTAAGCGGCAAATGAGTGACGTGCATTGAGGAGACGGACATGGCCGTAAAAGCTGTCGCTTGCTTTAACTGCCCAGACATTTCAGACGCGGCTTCACGCAAAGCAGATGAAAGCTGTCCGTTGAAGTGAGAAATGTGATGGGCTACTTCAAGTGGGATTGCCATGTTTATCCAGCCAGAAAAGCTACCTGCATAAATTTGCCGAAGCAATTTTCTAAAGGGTAATAAACAAACATTGAACTTCTACTGACATTCATTGCAGGTCTTTATACATTCTGTTTAATCTACAAAAGTTGGCGATGGAGTTCATGTGCTGAAACCTCTCCAGAATAGCAATATTGCCGTCCCTAGTTTAGGGCGTTCCAAGCCCTTTACCCCAAACAGAAATTGGTATGGTAACCATAATATCAATGTACCACGCTTACCAAATGATATCCATAAATCACGGCTGTCAACAAGGACTGGCCTCTCCCTTTAGGACATAAGGAATATTGCACTTCTCAGGAAGAGTCTGTTGAGTGAGCCGGGTTTGTTCCGGGCACCTTTTAAAGCTTTAATATAATAGCATAGACGTACTTTAGAGTATATGGACAACCTGCAACACAGATCCCCAAGGAGTGCAACACTGTCGGGTGCCACAGAGATCAAAGTGGGAGCCCTGTAGATTATGTATAGGGATGCACAGATTTCATTAAATCCATTCTGTCTGTGTTTCGCAGATGGTCAGGCATCTTCCACCCATTCATTCACAAAATCAGAATTTTTGGAGGGATGTACCAGAATTTCGTTCTACGTGTGCAAATGTGCCTTAGTGCAAGTGTGAATTTGCACAAATCCCCCCACCCTCAACAGAGTTTTTAAAAAATAGTCCACAAGTCCACGGAATTCTCACAACTTGGGGTCTGCTGCGGAATCTGCAGGTTGAATTCCTAGGGACGCATCCAAAAGGGACGCAGTCCATGCGCACCCTGCCCTGCCAGCCCAAGTCCTCAGGTAGCCCCTACTGCACATAGCTGTGATATACACTTCTGGGGCAAGCCCTGACGTGCGTGCAAACATTGATTTCTGAAAGGGCAGGTCAAGAAACAAGCATTTTTGTGTTATGTTATGGCTGCATACGGACCTGGACTGGGTGCACACAAGCACCACACCTATTGCATTCTACCCATAGACATCTGAACTCATTTGAATCCATTGCAGATTTCTTCAGCATTCCTATGGCCTTAGCTAGACAGGGCGAAATCCAAGGGCAATATCCTGGGGCAATCCCTGGGATCGTCCCTGTGCGTTTACATAGCGCACAGGGGATCCCGGGATCAGGGAGGGATGATCCCTCCCTTGCGTCGGGATCTCGCCCTACCCTTTGGGACCGGTTTTTCCGCAGTCCTGGGCTGAGCCCGAGACCGCAGAATGTGTGGCCGGGCATCTCGCTTTGTCCCAGTTCCTCGTGAGGAGCCAGGACCCGTGCATGTGGCGCAGAGCTCCTCCAGAGCACTGCGCTCATTGGGGTGGGGTGGAGGGAGCAGGGAATTTTTTTAAAGAAAAACTTACCTTCTGCACATGAGCGCTCATACACATCTTCTCCTTTAAGAAAAAAAAAAACCAAAATGGCAGGCATGATGTCTCTCCCTCTGAGGTCGTCGCACGCCGATGAGAACAGAGGGGGAGATCTTGCGATAAAAATATCACGAGATCTTCACCCCTCCATCCCGCTAGACCGGTAGGTCTAGCTAAGGCCTAAGTAGGTGTGAATGCTTTCACTGCTTGAGCTGCTGGTCAAAAGAGGGAATTACAGGTCAGTGAAGCTGGAAATTATCCACAATTCATGGTCCTTCTGGCACCTCAGGGCCAGTCCTGGAGAGCGACCATCTTCTGCTACTGAGCACCTTTCCATGGACAAAGAAGCCCCAACGCTGTAACTGGATGCCATCACAAAGTGGTGACAGAGGGAAGCAGGGATGCAGCACTGGCATTAGCAGGGATGCTAATCAAAATCATACATACACACACACCCTGCCAAACACTCTCTGCACTCCTTTGTCCAACACACCATTTTCTTTCTGGGTTTAGCTGCAATCCTCACACTAGTTGGAAGGAAAATGGATTTTCCCAGCAACAATGTATCGTTCCCTGTTTTACAACATTTGGGGTTCAGACAAGAGATCCATTTTTTTTACCACTTTCCGCTTTACCTAGGCTCAGATTTACGTATTCAGCAATTAATATTTGTGTATTTTTGTCCAGTATGAGGAATCCATGGAAATAGTGATGTAAACTATATTGCATTTGGAATTTTCCAGAAAGGATACAATGTTCCCCCAAATATTTTTTTTAAAAAAGAACTAAATAGAAAATACTGCAGCATGGTCTAACACAACAGCTTGAGCTCAAGCTTTATCCGAATATAGATTTCTCCTATATTGGCCATGATCATCCGTCAATATATAGCAAGTTATTTTGAACACCACATTAGCACGTTTTCAAAAGCTTGTTGGATTTGAACAGTTACGTCTTCCGCTCCCCTACCCCACAAGTCAGCTGTTTCAACACCCACAAATTTGCAAATGGTCCAGAATGCACATATTCCAGAATTAGCACTGAGCCAAAGTGGGAGTCATTTTCACATTTTCTCCCATTACAACACACACACACACACAGAGACTTTTAGTGTTATTGGGGTGGGGGCAATGAAAGTCAACAACAGGTTCTCCCAGTGGGAGTGCAACCTCATACACTTCAGAAGAAAACACTCCAGAATTAGCCTTTTTGCAGCCTCCTCCAGCCTCTGTTTTGGTGCCATTTGTTCTTTCAAATGGGTCTTCATTTTCTTAGCACTCATGATGTCATCACACAGCCAAATTTGATTCAATATGTGTGATGTCAAAGTCAGCAGGACGAGGACAACCTTTCTTTTCTTTTTAAAAGGTGCCCGAAAAGGTACTGAACAGCAGTGACACTGCCCTAAAAGGTAAGGTTTGAGGGCTCCTCCAAAAAACATCTCAGCCCCCACCCCACCCCCCAAAAACCCTTTTCAAACTAAAATCATTCACATTTGAAAATTCATTGCAACCCTGGGGTCCATCACACCTACTTTTTCCCCCAGGTATGATCCGTGGTTTCCACCTCCATTTCATTAGCGCATCAAGTGCTGATCCCTTTCATGTGCCTTCCTGGTATCGCCACTGTATCAGCGAAATCTCTTTTCACTTGTTTGCTCTTCCACTACTGCGACTGCCCCACCACGTCCCCTTCTCCTACCCCCTCCAGTTCATTAGTTCTTGTGGCTGATGGACATTGTGATGGGCGTGGGCGCCTTCCCCACCCTCTCTTTTTGTTGTCTAGCATTTTAGCGATTCATAGGCTGGCATCATTTCTGCCTTTAGTGGTGAGATGCTCCTTTCTGCACGGGGTCTTCGTGCGCCCTCTGTCCCTCCCCTTCCCGGTTGAGCGGTTTTATGGACCGGAGGAGAACTGCCCCCGCCCTCCTCTTTCATCAGCAAGACCACCCTTGAATGCACACGCCCCCAAGAAGGGATGTTTTGCGACATAGTGTGAAGACGGCAATACATGGGGACGGAAGGACAGTTTTATCCTACATGGAGGAAAAATGCTGCACTTTCCCCGTCCCAGGAAAACATGGGAAATTGAGGGGAAGAGGAAAGATGACTGCAGAACAAGGACATCATTTGCGGCTCAAGGGGCAAAATGGTAATCAAGGCAGGACAAAAGTGCGCTAAAATGTTGGTGTGTTGGAGCTCCCTATCATTCTGTCATCACAGTTCTCAGAGATATCCCAGGCTCAGTACAAAATTCACTTTAATCAGTGTAAAATGATGCAGATGAAATAGTGTCTCTCTGTGTGTATGTTCATCCTATGCAAAGGGCAGAAAATTAAGCAATTATCCCTTCCAGCCCCACTCCTTCTGAAAATCTGTCAGAAATTATGGACTTCACAAACTTGTATGACATCTAATTAGCATTTTCCAGTGCTAATGCTGGAAAAGCTGAAGTGGGTTCGGTAGGCAAAATGCCGGGACCATTTGAGTTAGGCCTGTCATAAACATGTCACTTTTTCCCCCAGTTGAGAGCTAATGAGCTCATAAACTTTTTCAGCTATTGTAACAAACTTTTCGTTTCATTGTTCTCAACTTCTCAACAGAGAAGTTCTCAACAGAGAAGTTCTCAACAGAGCCTGCCTAAATCTACTCAATGCAGAGCTTGCCAACTTTCTGCTAGTTATTGTTGGATTCCCCAAGGGTGAAGAGCCCAAGAAGCATTGGACTCCAGAGTACATTACTGCAATGATTTTTTAAATCTCTAGATAGACACACAAATCCACATTCCAATGCCCCTCTAAATTCAAACCATTTCACATGAGTCCAACTACCACTGGATTTTCTGCGTTTATAGAAAAAGATGTGTTGTCTCAAGCGGAGATAGGAACAGGCACAATTATTATGTGGTACCTCTAACTTGAAGCAACTACCAAATCTCTTTTCATTAGTAGAGACTCTAAAATAGAAGAATATAGAGTCATAGATTGGATTTGCACAACACGCTAATCCACACTCAGTGGTTGAGTGTGGTTTTTGCTGAAACATGGGTTTGTTGAACCATGGGTTAGTGTGTTGTCTGAATCCAAGACATTTCCCTCATGTTAACCATGCAGTTTGGCTCATTTTTCTCAAACAACTCACATTGAGAACCCATGGAAGCCACACTGCATGGTTAATAAGCCACCCTGAAGAAACTGTTCTAGGTTCAGACAGCACGCTAGCCCACAGCTTAACAACAATTCACACTCATGATGTGTGAACTGCCCCATATAGCTGGAGGGGGCCTTGTAGCCCAATCTCCAGCTTCATGCAGGAAATGCAGAGCTAAAGCATCCTGAACACAAGGCTGTCTAGCTTCAGCTTGAAGACCTCCGATGAGGGAGAGCCAGAGAGCCTCCCCTCCCACTAGGTTTCTGGTTCCATGGACAAATGGCTCTCACCATACAATGTGCCTTAAAAGGGTAAAAGGGTCATCTTGCGCTCGCTCTCACACACACACACTCACACACAACGTGGCTTCCGCACACGCGCACCCCCCCCCCCATATTGTTTCCTTTATACACTCTGCCTTTTGGCTTTCCCTCTTGTTTTTAATAGTGATCACCTTTTAAGGACACAAGCTGTTTAACCTGTTATTTATATTGCAATTTTAGTAATGTAATATAGTAATCATAGAATAGTAGAATTGGAAGGGGCCTTTAAGGCCATACTTTAAGAATCCACCTTAAAGTATCCCTGACAGATGGTTGTCCAGCTGCCTCTTGAAGGCCTCTAGTGTGGGAGAGCCCACAACCTCCCTAGGTAACTAATTCCATTGCCATACTGCTCTAACAGTCAGGAAGTTTTTCCTGATGTCCAGCCGGAATCTGGCTTCCTGTAACTTGAGCCCATTATTCCGTGTCCTGCACTCTGGGATGATCCAGAAGAGATCCTAGCCCTTCTCTCTGTGACAACCTTTCAAGCATTTGAAGTGTGCTATCATGTCTCCCCTCAATCTTCTCTTCTCCAGGCTAAACATGCCGAGTTCTTTCAGTCTCTCCTCATAGGGCTTTGTTTCCAGACTTCTGGAAGGGATAACTGGGCAGGATCTACACTACTGCACTACACTACACTACTTTATAATAGTTATGACAACTGTTCAGGCCCAGGACACATTACATATACCGTTTTCATACCATTTTAAAAGTGTTATATCCTGCTTGGTGTAGATCAGACACTGGAGGGATGCTAAATAATAAAAGAATGGTATGTTATTGAATAATATATGGATTAATATTATTAAGAGTGTGTGTGTGTGCGTGTGTGTGTGTGTGTGCGCACAAGTCTGAAAAATCTTGTTTGGGTTTGCATGAAGTTGGATGCAGTTGCTATAACTCATGGAGGTAGTACCAATAAACCAAGGCTGTTCAGGAATGCAACCTTTTGCTCATTAAGCCTCCAGTTGTTGAAAGCTGGGAATGAATGGCAGGGGACCAATCACATCACTAGCTGCCCTTTACAGATTCCCCAAATTGTTCGGAGCCAGCTGCCGCTCTTAGACGTATGTGGCTCCTGAGGATAGACCATTTGTCTGACCCAGGAAAATAGCTAAGCTCACAATAGTGTGTCATCATCGCCTTCCTCCACACAGCATTCTTTTAACTTCCGTTAACACGCCAAGTGGAATTATCACTGGAAAGGGCTTTGAGCATTTGGAACTGCTATAAACAGTAGCAGAGATAGCAGGGTGGGGAGCAAAGTCAGGATAGGATTCCCTCAATAAACAAGTACACACATTCGCCTTTTATGAAAATTCTCAAGATGATTCAATTCAAAAGACATTGCTTCTACTTGCCTTTGCTTTATTCAGAGGGGAGCAACATCTCCCAATCCATCAAATTCTCTCCAAGAAACCAGTGCCTAGCAAGGTTGCTTTCCACAAATCAAGTAGGGGGACAAAAGGAAGTATATCTTCCCTCAGAAAAGTGTACTTTCCCCTCCCACAGTGTATCTTTCCTCTCAAAAGGAATACAGGCCGTTCTCTCTACCTCCACATACACACACACACACACCATTGCTGAGTCCTTCTCCAAGGGTCAGGCCACATTTTGCAACGAGTGAGGATGTTCTGTTCTCAATGTGCTGCTTGGGGTGGGGTGGGGGATGACTCCCAATAGGTTCCCTTCACCTCATGTTGTCTTGTTTCTCAGTTTCCCCATTTCTGGCTACTTAGCCCTCAGCACTTGCCACCTAAGTTCGCTATTAGAAGGCGTGATTGTGAGGCAATTAAAAGTAGCAAAGGAATGGAGATACATCAGCATCCTGGGCAGAGCCCCAGAGAAAATATCCACATCTGGATTGAGCTCTGCCTACACTGCAGCATTTTTCCCAAGCATCAGTAGTGAGAATCTCTGCTAATGCTGGAGAGAAGGACCATTTCAGGGCATAGGAGTAAAGATACATCTACCCCAAGGTTAGCGCTCCAGAGTAACTATCACCCATCCTGCAACATCTCTCTTAAAATAAGCATTTATTTCCATATAGATGCCTAGAAAAAGCATTGTCCTCAGGATGGCTTTTTAGTCTAGTTATTTATGGTTTGTTGTTGTTGCTTTGTTTTTGTTTGATATATTTGGTAATACATCCACATTATGATTTATTAAAGAAGAAAATAAAGAAAATTAGGCCTGGTTTACACATGCAGCAGAATGAGGTGATAGAGTGAACAGTACTACTGGAAGCAGGTAAAGGATCCAAAAAATATATTTACGCTTCCCTGCAAGTAGAAAAGTAGCATGGTAGGAAGCAAACTGGCATGGAACTTCTGAGGCGCTACTTTTTAACTTGCAGGGAGGTGTGTGTGTTTTTAATGCATGGAATAACTTTAAAATGGCATTCCCCACCTGTGGTCTGAAGTTCATTCTACCAACTTGGCATTCTACTGCCTTATTCTGCAACATGTGAATATAGATCAGACCAAAATTAGTTTGTGTAACCCAGTGTATTTTTCAGAACAGAGTGAGAGCATCCATTTTGATATTGCTTCCAGCCTTCTCTCCACTGAGGGTGTTTCATATTCATCAGGATTTGCAGCCAGCATTGTCCTTCATGGGAGAGAGATGGCTCCGAATAAAACAAAAGCTGTTTCCCCTCAGAGGGATTCTGCCCCTGGGAGCAGAAGAGGAGTTTCTTTCATATTCACTTCAGAGCCACTGAAGCTGAAGCACTTTACCAGCTAGTGGGTGAAATCTGTTCACTTTTGCCAGCACATCTGTTTGACTAAGAAGCCATGTCACCTTCTCCTACTTAAACAGACTGGCTGCATTGTGAAGCAGCTCTTGAGTGTGGGAGTTCCTCCCCCCACACCCCACAACCATCTCAACTAAAAAATAAAAGAAACACATTAGCTAGTATATAAGCAAATTTTTGGACCCCAGGAGAATTTAGTTGGTCTACATGCAACATAGGGTCAAGCTTTACTAAAACTGAAGACATGCATCACCCCAAAAGAGGACAACAATTTGCACAACCTTTCTGTGTGTCTGTCTGTGTGTGTGCAAATTAAGAAACAATAACTATAATTTAAATAGAAATGCAATATATCTCACCATAGTAGAGAAGACCTGTCTGCCTGCTCAGCCTACTGTCCAGGTGCTAACTTTGGGCACCGTCAAGGCCCCTACTCTCCCCTCATTATGGTTCTTTGACTTTAAACCAAACTTGGACTGGGCACCTCTTCAAATAGAGGAGACCTTCAAATAAAGGAGCGTCCACTGTAAGAAAGCACACCTAACCACCCTACAACTGCCTGAGATGGCAGATGCTGAGAGGCAGCTGCAGCAAGCCTGAGAGGGCCTCCTCTGCAGTGGCCCCACACCTTTGGAACAAGCTGCCATTGGAGGTCCGACATGCTCTGTCATTGCAGGCTTTTAATAAAGCCTTGAAAACATCTTCTTTTACCACAGTCTTCTCTTGACATGACTGCTGTTATTGCTACTATTGCCATTGTTATTGCTGGTGGTTTTATTGTTGGCTTATATTGTTGTTTTTATTGCTATTTTATTGTGTTTATGTTTTTACTGCTTTTAATGTTTTAACTGTTTTTATGTATTTTATTACTATACGCTGCCTTGGGAGGGCTTCTGCTCTGAAAGGCAACCAAAAAATATTTTAAATAAATAAAAAAATAAGCAAAATGTCTTGATCCAGCCTGGTCAGGGGACAGAAGATTGCAGCAATTTTTCAAGAGAGTCTTTGGAGCATAAGAAACTCACAATGTGAATTCTAGCCCATGAAACCTTATGAAAGCCCACAATACAGGAATGAGCAATATAGCCCCTGCTACCTCTCACTGCAATCCCTCCCCCCACCACTGCACCCCCAAATAATAATAATAATAATAATAATAATGATGATGATGATGATGATGATGATGATAATGATAATAGCAACTTGTGACAAATACTTGCCCCAGAAGCCTTTGCATCTTATGCCAAATATTTGTGCCAGAAGCCTCCTGCATCAACCTTGCAAATATTTATCCAAAACAAACTTAATGGTCTTCCACAATTCTCTCATAAATTGCTACACATTTTCATGCAGAAGCCAATGTATTAAGACATATTCCTGAATTAGGCAAAGAATTCTAACAGAGGTATACAGGCTACGAAGCTGTAACTTTTCATTGAACTTTTCACTGACCTCTAAGCTTGCCTACATGAGAAAAGCAAGGTAGAATTACTGTCCCAGCTAAACTGAGGAAAAGCAAGGATTCCTGCTTAAAATCAGGAAATATGAGATTAGATTAGAAGGAAGGAAGAAAAACTACTTACTGGATATTGTTCACAAGTTTTTGCTTGTGGCACAAATAAATGAACATAAAATATTGTGAAAAGTAAAAAGAACTAAGAAACACTTCAAATTTAAAATAGGGGGAAAACAATAAATCTGTGGAAGAGAAGCAGATGTTATCCTGTTTTGAAGGGAAGTGTGTTTCAACAAAACTGACAAGGTATGAAGTAAATACACTACTCTCCAAAGTGATAGGTGGAAATTTTGGGGAAATAATAATTCTTAGAGAGATTTCCATTGGGTGAAGTATCACATAAGCAGCATTAATAAGAAACCATTTTAAAATGTAATGCAAAATACAGGAATTTCAGAATCAAACATTGGTTCTCACCAGGAGATATTACCTGTACTCATGAGAGTACCTGTTTCATTGACTTTCCTGCTCCATTGTTGCTTCAGCTTAGAAATGCGATGAGAAACTTTATTCTTTACATTAAAAGCAATGCTCTTAGAATTGAACTGAGAATACTTTAAAGATGTGTTGTGTTTGTAACAATTACATGTTTTGTAGGTTCCATGCTCTTATATCAAATTAGAATCTTATAGAAACTGCTTATGATTTTGAAATAAAAGATAAAAAGACATTTAAATACTCTAAAAATCAGGAATTTTGAAAACTTACAAATTCCATGGTGACACTTTGTTCTAGAATATGGGACAGGATGTGTTACATGCTGATCCATGATCCAGGTCAATAGAGAAATCCCATATCATAAATTCCCTAAGACAAGGACAAATCTGTCACAGCCTGGAGTGGACCATTTTGATCCCTTTTTTACCCTTTTAATATTCCATGGCTCCTACAGAGCTCCAAAAGGGTAAAAATAAGCTTGCAAACATGCTAATTTTGACCCTTTTCAGATGCCATTTTTAAAGTTGTTATTATTTTCGGCACCACTGAAAGAACAGGGTCTATGCAAAAATGACCCACACAACTCTTGAAGTTGCCGACCCCTGCCATAACACATTTGCTCACCAAGACCCCTTGTTTTCACAATATTGTTGAGATTCTAAGCTAAAGTCAGAGTACAAGTATAGGACGGAGGGGGGAAGTTGATTTTTTTTTTCCTTCTGGAAATTCTAATTCAAGGAGACGAGAATCTTCATCATTACAAGCTGTTTAGGATTATGAACAAGCTCCGCTTCTCAGATACTTCTAAGGCTCTGCTGCATAGAATGCCTCCTTGCACAAGTCTGTAGAATTTTATTACATATTTTATTGAGCTACCACAGTGAGCTTGAGCTGTGATTTGATCCTGCACGTTTGGGAAAGGCAGGCTTTTCAGACCTTATCTTTTAAGTAGCTCCTTGTGAACAACACTATTTGTCTCCACAAATCCCCAGCTAATGCCTAAAAATACGCTGAGCGCATCGAACAATGTGCGTCTTAACCAATACAGAGAAAAGTCTTATTATGAGAAAATGTAGTTAAGAGTATTCATTTATATCACACTTGCAGTGAGAAGGAACCTCTTAAGAAATGTCAGGATAAAGAAAAGATCCTGGCTTCATAGGAAAGCAATTAAAAACACCTTTTATAGGTGCCACTTGTCTGACGTTGTATATAATCCTTTCTATACCCTTTCTAGAACTTACTATAAAGACATCCATCATCTAAAAAAAAAAACCCTTCCATGGTCAGTACCCTGCAGGACCTGCTATTAGAACAACGGAAACTAGTGATCACCTTAGTGCAGGTATGGGGGTGGGAGAGATGCAGGGATGGAGAATGTCTGATCCACAGGGGCTTGGGCTTCCTCTTTGGTCCCCACACACTCCTCTCCCCATGCCCCACCCAGGGGGCTACCAGAGGCTTGGGGAGGAGATGCAGAGAAGAATCCCTTTGTTACCTCCAATCTTTGATCAGAGATAAAACAAATCTTCCTTAGTGCACCACACACACACACACACTGGGACGGCAAGTGACATGAAGAAGAATCCCCAGCCCCGCATTCTCTCTGATCACATATCAAGGGGATTCCCCTTACTTAGCCTGCTGTTCCACCTCCCCATTTGGTCTCCGCCCCCTGACATCATCCAGCCCATGGGAAGATCTGGGGAGAATCCTGCCCCCAGAACAGATATGTTTCCCCACCTCTGGCTTAATGTGATTATACAAGATGACCAAATACAAAGCTGCTGCAGCCCTAGAGGTGTGTGTGTGGGGGGGGGGGGGGGAAATGCCCTTTGGAAAAAGGCAGACTGAGAACAAACAGAGGGCTGAGTTGGTAAGCAATCTTGGGTTGCTGGCTGCCTCTCCACCTAGAAATCTGATATGGGAACAGTAAGGCACTTCAGTCAGAGTATTTAATGCTATACCTCCACCTCTGCTCAACCGGTATATTATCAACACAAATATTTAAAAAATGCCAGCAAGATTCCAGTGACCTCCTTCCAAAGGAAACCAGATGCAGGTAAGTGCCTGTTCCATCTCCTCACTTGGAGAACTAGAATGCATGTTGCACTGGTGTTAGCAGGACTGTGATTCCTTGGAGAGGAACTGTGACCTGGTGATTGAGCCAAAATGGAAGAAAAAGCAAATGCAGTTGATGCTCTAGTAGCCACAGGAGGCCTTGTGATGGCGCCAAATAGAAGCCTGGAGGCAGCAGACAGAGGCCATAGCTAGACGGGGCGAAATCCCAGGATGATATGTGTGGGGGGGGGGGGGAAGTGCAGTACTAAGATTTTTAATTAGGGCTGTCAAATAGTTTGGTCATTGTTGTAACATATCAGGAATGTAGAAGCAGTTGTGAAGCATGGGGTTGCGGTTGTGGGAGTAAGAGAACTGTTAGTGGTGTGCTTCATAATTGAAGCAATGATACTACAGAGAGCTTCAGCTACTGGGTGGTATAGAAATGTACTGAATAAATAAAATACACATGGCCATCTAAAGGAGGCCTCCAGAAGACCATTAAGTCCAGAGTCTAAAATTTCCTAGCTGCACCAGTGAGCACATCTCCCCAAAACATTAGCATCTCAGAATTCTCAAAACTTCTTCTGCCTATCCAATCCAAGCTTGGCTCTATTCATTTATCCTGGAGCATTTTCTCTGGACTTGGGCAAAACGGATTTGATCCCCCCACCTTGACAGATGGGAATGATTTGTTTTCCATATGCTTTGAATAGCCAATGGCTCTTTCATGCACTTTTGGTTCACTCTCTACTATTGGACCATGCCAGCCCAGGGATTAGACGTCATGCAGTGGCACAGCAGGACTCACAGCAATATAAACTATCTCCCAAAATATGTTATGTTACAAGCCAAATGTTGGGATGTAAACAACAACAACAACAACAACAACAGAAATACAGTGGATAAAATATGATATGGAGCTAGCAATTAACTTTTTATGGAAGTATAAATTGTTGTATTCTACTTTAGAATATGGATTTTATAGGACCTGAGATCTTCAGTGAAACTGGTTTATTTTTGAAAGTTTCATGAGCGTTGCATTTAGAGATGTAAAGGCTTGGGGGAGGGGGGAATGGAGGAAATCGGGGGGGACAAAAAGTATTCCTTGGGGAAAACATAGGGGTGGTTCTGATTTCCCCCCCAGTTGTATTTCATTTTGTCCAGGACTTCACATCTTTAAGGTAGAATGCCTTGGGCCAGCCTTGGGAATAGGGAATATGGTGTTTCCCTCACGTCTAGTTTCCCTCTTTCTTGCAAGTGAGTGAGACTTCCAGGAAATTGTATATATTTTCAGTAGTGATGGTGCACAGAAGTTAATCTTTGTAGTAGCCCTCATCATACTTAGGAACCCAGCAACAGAGGAAGATTCTGCTTATTTCTGGTGACGATAAAGAACTCTACTTCAAGTAATATGTGCAGATGGTCTGTGATTAAGCAATCTAGTGAGCTGAAAGCTTTCAAAACAGGCATACTCCCTAAAGGGCTGAAGCGGAGGCAATTTAATTGAATTCAAATTACCATGACCAATAGATTTTGCATGTTAACCAAGCTAAGCAGGTGTCCACATTAAGCTATGGTACTACCAGTGGATTCTGCTACATAATAATTTAGGGTGACCATATGGAAAGGAGGACAGGGCTCCTGTATCTTTAACAGTTGTACAGAAAAGGGAATTTCAGCAGGTGTTATTTGTATACAGGCAGCACCTGGTGAAATTCCTTCTTCATCACAACAGTTAAAGCTATAGGAGCTATACTAGAGTGACCAGATACAAAAGAGGGCAGGGCTCCTGCAGCTTTAACTGTTGTGATGAGGAGGGAATTTCACCAGGGGCTGCAAATGATACCTGCTGAAATTCCCTTTTCTACACAACTGTTAAAGATACAGGAGCCCTGTCCTCTTTTCCATATGGTCACCCTACTTGATAGTTTTCTGGAACATTGAGTACATTTGTCCAATGGCAGCGCTGGCCCCACAAATCCCATCTTTCCTCATAAAGTGAACACAGAAGAGCACTTTGAAGGAAGAATTTATGGGCAGATGGAGATGCTAATTTACCACAGCAAATCTGTTAAGGAGAAAAAGATGAAATAGCTACAGAATGCTTTCTAATAGTGCCAAGAGCCCTCTGTCTGGTGGCACCTATGGTGTCTTGCAGCACTGCCCTCTCTCCTTATTATATCACCATGGATGAAGTGAATTGCATAAAACACTTTGCTCTCTGGTGGCAAAGTCTGTCCCCTGGGTTCACTAAGGCCTGTGCAATTACAGCCTCTTGAGGAAACAACTGAAGAGTACAATATATTGCCTTTTAAAAAAGTATATCTGACACTGTTGTATTTTATGCTTTTAATTGTGCAGTGCTCAAAGAGCCTCAGAGAATGGACAGTATAAAAATGTAATAAATAAATTTCAGTTACCGTAGAAACAACGTCAAACAGTCCTGCCAGCTAATTGGTCATCAGAGCCTGGAACTTGAACTGGGGCCATTCAGAATCCAAAAGCAAAGACTCCAGGCCTTGAAACAAACAAACAAAAGAATTCTCAATAGCGTTGGGACATTTCCCTCTTTACAAATCTTCAGATTTAGGGTCCCATAATGTGACATAAAGTACCAACGCTTCCCCTCAGGAGAAATCAATCTCATGACCTTTGGCTTCAGAAACACCACTCCCTGTTCAGTGAGAGCAACAGCTTTAGCAATACATCCCATAGAGAGAAGCAATTAATAGAACAGATGGGAGATCTAGGCGTTAAGTAGCTATGACCACAGGTTCATATCCCAATGGACCTGACTCAGAGGTTTACCCTTTGGAGATAAAATGAACTCTTCTTTACACCCTTTTGTAGATAGATCTCTCAGAAAAGCTCCCTAAGAGCTACACAAGGACAGAGCCTAAATTTTCCACACACTTTTACATAAACAGTAATTCTACTTACGTTACACAGGGTCAATACAGTGCCTCCATTGCGAATGCTTCTCCCCGCCCAGCCATCTCCAATTTTAACTCAGCAGCTCCATCGTGTGCACAACGTTGGAAACCGAAGTTTCTATGCATGAATGTTTTACACTTCTGCAGGTTTGTTGCTCCAAGCATAAACAGGCACACTATTGTATCTTACCAAATGGTTAAACAGAGCCCAAGTGATTATCCAGGACATTATTCAACTGAAGAGGAGATGTAACATTTGCAGAATGTTTTTTAGAAACAACATTTGATGTTAAGCTTGTTTATTAAGTAATTCAGATTTATGACTGCGGACTCTTTTCAAAACCAATATTGATAACATCACACTTGATTTGTGAATATAAATACTGCCTAGTTTCTCTCTGTTTTCCACTGAAAATGGAGATTGCATGCTTCAGCCAAGACAGAGGCATCTGTGAGTAATAGCTGGATTATATATTTTCAAATATAGGTGGATCAAACTTTTCTGCCTTTCTTGTGCCCAGTAGTCCTAGGGGCAACTCCAGGTGAAACCTGAAACCAACACATCACCTGCTAAATCTTTATTTGAATGTCTCAAGACCCTTCCCCCCTCATCACAAGATTGCGATGATGCTAGGGTGACTATATGAAAAGGAGGACAGGGCTCCTGTATCTTTAACAGTTGTATCGAAAAAGAAATTTCAGCAGGTGTCATTTGTATATATGGAGAACCTGGTGAAATTTCCTCCTCATCACAACAGTTAAAGCTGCAGGTGCCCTGCCCTCTTTTAAATCTGGTCACTCTAGTATAGTTCCTGCAGCTTTAACAGTGGTGATGAAGCTTTAACAGTGGTGATGATCACTTCAAAGTGATCTTGATAGGCTGGAGTGCTGGGCTGAAAAATAACAGAATGAAATTTAATAGGGATAAATGCCAAGTTCTACATTTAGGGAATAGAAACCAAATGCACAGTTACAAGATGGGGGACACTTGGCGCAGCAATACTACAAATCTTGGATTTATTTAAAATTATCCCACTGGAACTGGGAAGAGATCATGGCTCAGTGATAGCGCATGTGCTTTGCAGGCAGACGGTTCCACTCCTGGAGGCTGGTGTAGTCCGGGTTTTATCCAGAAGCAGCCAGAACTCTAAAGGAGCAAGGTGTTAAACCCATTTTGAAGACAGGCATCAGCAGCTTGGATAGTTCCTTTAGAGTTCTGGCTAAAGCCTAGAATGGATTTACAAATCCCACCAAAATTGGAGCCACCAGCCCCCCACTGGTTCCATCCCATGTTCAGTCCCTGGCTTTTCACTGACAACAAACCTGTGTAGCAAGAATAGGAAAGCCGCCATGGCTGAGGTTGTGGAGAGATGCTTCCACCAGAGTAGATAAGATAGACCAAGGCAAGGCAGAAAAGTATGATCTACTATTTATAGGATGTGTAGTATTGACCCATTCATATGGCTTCAATCAGTCCCAGAGCTTTAAAGAATGGTTTATTGACATTTATTTAAATAGTGTGTATGTGTGTGTGTGTTTTGTTTTTTTAAGGCCCATTGTCTAACATTGAAGGCAGAGCCAAACAGAAAAGAAAGGCATTGCTTGCTGAAAACTGGCTATCTGGTAATTTGTCAACCACCACCAGGTTTAAGATCTTGGTAGCCAAAGCCAATCTTGGAGAAATCCTGGAATGGAGTAATCGGAGAGAGTCATAGACTCATAAAGTTGGAGAAGCCTTTATAGGCCATTTAATGCTAAGAATAGTGCAGCCTCATCTGCAAGTTACAGGAAGGGGGCAGTGTTGCAGTTAGGTCATGGAAATTTGGGCATAGCTAGCCTTAGGATCTCTGTAGCCTACTGTGTGGTTTCCCACTCTTCCCCTTCCTTTCCCCCTCCCCACCTCTCTCTCTGACCTTCCTCCATTTCTGGAAACACTTTGCTTGCTCTCTTTCCTGCTGGTGTTATAGAACACAAAGAAACGTACTCAACAAATTCTTTTCTGAAACTGTACGCTGTACCTGCATTTTATGCAAGGATGTTACGATTAAACCATTTTACCTTTTTCTTCACTAAAGATGGGTGTAGTCTCTCTCTCTCTCTCTCTCTCTCTCTCTCTCTCTCTCTCTCTCTCTCTCTCTCTCTGCCTTGTGAGCATGTGAAACTGGTAAACACTCATTCTGTTCTGCCTTTGTTTTTTCTCTGCAAACTGCCCTTCTAACCAGAAGCAACAATACCAAATAATTCCCATCATTTAAAGTGCAATCCTATAGATGCTTAAACAGAAAAAAAAGGCCCAGAAGTCCAAGAACGCCCCAGCGGGCATAGCTGGGAGTTGTAGGCCTTCTTTTCTGTCTAAACATGATTGTGCCCCTAGTCCAATTTCCTTCTCAATGCAGGAAATACAGAACTTGAATATCCATGGCTGTCAAGCCTCTGCTTGAAGGTGTGCAGTGAAGGAGAGCTCACCACCCATCTAGGTAATTGGTTCCATTGTAGAACTGCTCTTACTGTCAAGATGCTTCTCCTAATGCTGCTAATAGCCCATCGAGCTGTAATGTTAAGAACTTGGGTTTGCTTAGTCCACATTGCTACTCTTAATATGGACAGCTGCAGACTGGTAAATAAGCTTAAGTTTGCCCACATGTCCAAAGTTTTGACTGATTGGACATATTTTTGAAAGGTCTGAAAAGTATGGATGGATTTTATCTGAATTTTGTTATATCAGGCTATTTCCAATAAGGCACTAGTAAATTTCATACCAATTACAAATCACTGGTTATTTGTTTGCTATGGTAACTGACTGGATAAATTGATAGGCTTGTTTTCTTGAAAAATATGGGATTATAATGACCATTATGGCATTTATAATCTGGCATTAATTACAATAATGTGACTAAAATACTGAAGTATCCATTGGCGTTGAAGAAAAAAAACTTGATTCCCCCACTAACAGGGTGAATAGCTGGGCTACCCATAAGCCTCTGGGTTAAAAGCGGGTTTGTGCTTAGTTGTGGGCTTTCCTCTAAACATGTCACTTGGGGAATGGCCGCTCGAATCAGAAATTTGTCCAGCTGGTTGAAGGCTCCAACTACAACTGCGCCAGCAAAGCTAAGCTATAGGGACTGGAGAAACAGAAATATATGTGACACTTCCAGAACAACTGAAGGGGCGGGGAGTTCACACTCTCAGAGGACAGGTTGTGGTCCTCCAAATGATTTGGCCTACAACTCCCATGATCCCTCATCATTGGCTATGCTGGCTTGGGCTGATGGTGTTGTAGGCCAAAACATCTGGAGGGCCACAATTTGCCCAGCTCTGGAAGCAAAGTCCATATAAAATGTGCTAGGACTTCTTTGTTTTAGAATGGTGTGTTCCTGTGGTAAAAAGATAACCCTGGTTGCCTAGAGAGGAACTTATTTTCTTTTATGAACAGAAAAAGTCACCTGAAGCTTCAAAGAAAATTCTTATCAGAGAGTTGGTTAGCTCAACCTCGCATTTTGAATTCGGAAATGCAGAACCAGTTATAGGTATAGCCTGATCCCTGTTTGTGAATTCCAATGGCAGCTTCATCAGGTAACATATGGGAGTGATGCAAAATGCTTTCAAAAAGCTACCATGGGATGTCTTGCAGGTTAGCTTTGGTCATTTAAAAAATAATAATAATATCCCTGTCAGGTCAGGTGGCAGTGGCCTGCTTCTGAGAGTTTCCATCTGGATTGCAAAACGTTCCAGCATTTTTTTTTCTTCCCAAAGGCTTAGAAAGTAAATTCCATTTTACATGTAGCTGTCTTCTCATTGTAGACATTTTAACAAAAGCCTGTGCAAAGCTCTTGAAACATTCTCAAGGATGCAGCCTTGTCGACCAATATATCCATGAATGTTAAAGTACTTATTACGTGATCATCTGACTTATCCATATACGTGTGTTTTTTTAAGTTTCTCAGATACTATCCACCCCCATCAAGAAATTGTTAGGATTCAATAATGGATCATACAAACCCCACATAGATGCACATTCTCTAGTCAAACAAACCCACTTCACAGTCAAACTTTGCTGTTCAGTCAAGCAGGTGAAATTATTAGAAAATTATTAGAATTATTAAAACCAGTCAGAACTGTAAAGGAGCTATTCAAGGTGCTGAACCTATTGTTCCATCATCTGCTCATTGATGGAATTGGATTTTTTAAAACCAGAATTTCATTCATTAGCACATTAGCGCTTATGCGAATTTATGCTAATGTGAATCAGTGTAACACCACCAGCACTGCCTCAAAATGAAAAATAGTCCACAAGCCCGTGGAATCTGTGTGAATTGGGCACACAGGAATGTCATGATGCCCTGTATGAGAATGTCTCCTTGTGTGCATCCTTGCATCCTTCTTATCTAATATAAACAAGAATCCTGGCTCCAGCTGTCTCCAAGTGCTGCTGTGTCGAAGTTAACTTCTATAACTTACTGTCAGGCCAAAGGTATTGTTTACAGAACTGTTTAGCATAATTAGCTATGCCCCAGTGTTATGTTCTGATTGGTTAATGCTGCTACTGGGCCCTGCCCCTTGAAAGCTCAAATACTGTACCATATTCCCTATGTCTTTTGTCTGATTGCTCCCTTTGAAGAGACCAGGCCTTGATTACTAATCAATAAAGCGCTTCTGAACCCTCTGTCGCTGGAATGGTGGAGTCGTGCTTAAGGGCTGTTTGGATTTCGTCCTTGGGTGAAAAGAACATTGATCTAACAGGGGGGCAGGGAATAGTCCATTGCATAATCCGCAGGTTGGATTCATAGAAATCAGAAATCTGTTGCAGATTTCTCTGACATACTTAGCTCAGCCTACAAGAAATAGCTCTAAGAAGGATTGGTCAGAGCCTCTCTCACATACATTTGTCTAGGTCAGATTTCAGATGTGATGGGGGTACAGCTCCCATTTCTCCAGCCAGCATAGGCAATAGCCATGCATCGCGCTCTCTCGCTCTCTGTGCGATGATTTGGAGGGCGCCAGGTTGAGGACAGATGATCTAGGGGGTAAAAGACAGAAAACAGAGAAGAATCAGGCCTTTGGTTTTGTTTTTCACCTAAATTCACGGCTCAGAAGAGTCTCTGAAAATCATACGCGACAACAATAGAATGATACTGCCACCAAAAGATAAGAACGAGTAGCACATGTACACTGTTAGAAACAGAAGGCCTCAAATTCATTACAGCAAATGCTATTGTCCAGGCCTGTCAGGCACTGGCAGCTTAATATTATTTGGAGGACAGCAGACTGGGCTTTGAACAAAAAACATGTAGACAGCAAAGTGTTCTCCCAGTGCTGACACTCTTCTTATTCTGCCCTCATTCATTTCACAGTCATTGGCAGGAATGTCCATTCAAGGTATGGCTGTTAGCCGAATGTATTCTCGGAAACAAACCAACGGCAGGACACATAAAGGGGTTAGGATGGAAGGCAGAGCAGATGTGCTCATTGGAAAGAGTTCTAAACATGGGTTACAGGTCGGTATTGTTGTAAACCAGCTAGCTTTTTGCACTGGTTGGCCCGTGGACAAAGTCTCAATACATTGCCTCTTATATGCAAGCACCGTCAACGTTTTGTGTGACATTCCTAAAATAAAACTCTGCCTGGCAGGAAGATATATTGGCTGGCTCATTGGCCTGTGTCTAAAATGTTTGTTTTGCTTTCACCAGATTACAGCCATGATTGCGTAGCTCCTGGGATGCACACTGTGGACAGTACTAGCTGACTTAACGGCTACAGCTTCACGCGCAAAAGGGAGAGGCAGTGCCTGTTACTGAACCAATTAAAGAGTGCACAGGCTCTCCAAGATGTACAATGATTTTGACTGGATGTAACTGCTCAGAGCAAATATATTGTGCTTTCAGTTCTTCAGTATCCAGACTTTGAGGTGTGTCTCAGACTAAGACAAAGGCTGTTATGCAGATTAGCTGTTGCTCGCCAGCTATATTGGCTAGCTGGAAAAACAGGAATTGTAGTCAACAGACATACAGGTTGGGAAAAACTCCAGCAACTAAAAGTTAGTCTGGAAGGTGTCCTGGTGGCCCATTCAGTCTGGCCCTGCTAGGCTCTTCCACAGCCCTAGTTCCTTTCCAGGGAGCCCTGCCTGCTCAACTCTAACCCTAACCTGACACTTAACCCTAACCCTAATGTACCCACTAAAGATCAGTCTGCAACGTGTCCTGGTGGCCCACTTTGTCTGTCTGACCCTACTAGGCTCTTCTTCCACGGCCCTGGTTCCTCTCCAGGGAGCCGTGCCTCCTCAACCTTAACCTGAGTCTTAACCCTAAGCCAAATGTACCACTGAGATAAGACTCCAGCCACTAAAAGTCAGTGTGCAAGGTGAAAGCTATTGCCATGGATAAATGGAGGGATTATTCCTCAACTCCATATAGAAATTCACTTGAAGTCCCAGCCAGAATTGTAAATCCACGGTAATAGCTTTCATGATGATGATCAGTATTTTCTGAAGAAGCTACTCGCGAAACAGGTTGAAAATGAACCGGATGCTTTTATTTCTTTGTTTATTCTCTTTATAAATAACATTGTAAAAAGCGTTTATTCACTTTTTATAAAATATCTCCATTTAGCATTTGCTCCTTATCGTTGACTGCTTAACTGTTGTTTAAACACTCCTTATTCGGCTGTGTCAGCTTGTTAATATAAACTGTATCAATTTTATTTCATGTTTCAGCAATATTATATGTATAGAATTTAAGAATTAATATATGTTAAAAGCATTCTCTTACCCCCAGCTTTGAAATTTATTATAAATTAGTAGTTGTGTGCATTTTGCATTATATATTTGTTCAAAACATGTAAACCCAGCACCTATTCCTCTACAGCAGTGGTTCTCAACCTATTTTGCTCCTTTCCCCCCTTCCACCATTGTTCTGAATATAATTTCCCCCTTCCCAAGATAGTCTAACTCAAAAGGTGCATTCCAAATAATATGCATATAATATTGAAAATCTTTTATTTTTTTCTATATTAGTCCCATTTAAAGGGGCAATGCAACGCAGGGCCCCTTTTACATTCTCAGCTCCCATGCTTTGCGTTGCCCCTTTAAATGGGAAGCTTGAAACTTCTAGGATTGTGAGGGAGGGAGGGAAAAGAGAGCAAAGGCCTGACTTTTGCAGACGCCATGACACTTTTCTGAGCCGTTTTTAATAATGTGTAGGAAGACGTAATCTACAGGACATCATATTTTGCTAGTGGTCCCAATTCCCCCCCCCCCCCGAAACTCTAAAATCCCCCTGGCGGGGATTCCCCCCTTGTTGAGAACCCATGCTCTAGAGCAGCCTTCCTCAACCTGCGGAGCTCCAGATGTGTTGGACTACAACTCCCAGAATGCCCCAGCCACCTGGCTGGGGCATTCTGGGAGATGCAGTCCAACACATCTGGAGCGCCCCAGGTTGAGGAAGGCTGCTCTAGAGGATCAGAGCTGGTACAACCACTTGTAAGCATAATAACACATCAACCTTTGTTTGAGTATTTTTCAAGCATTGTGACAAAAGTGTTCACCCATTTAGATTATGTCATTGCCATTGGGCACTTTGTCAGAAAAGAGGGAGGGAAAATTAAGTCTTTAAGCAGTGCTGCTGGAATGGCCCTCACCTCAATGACATTATCATGTAGTCAAATCCAGTCAGCTACATAGCATCTGTTCACTACATTATACTTTCCCCTTCATTCCCCTTCCCTTGGGTGTCTTTTAGCCTGTAAGCCTGATTGATTGAATTAAAGTGCTTTTTAAGGTGTTCCTCAGCTAAAAAGGCTTCCAGTGGAGGCTGGCGGGTCTGATTTCAGTGGGGCTGTAAATCCATCCAGTCCAAACTAGTCAGAATTCCAAAGGTGCTGAAACCATTTTGAGGATAGGGTTCAGCACTTTGGATAGCTCCTTTAGAGTTCTGGTTGGTTCTGACTGAAACCCAGAAAGGATTCACAACTCCACCAAAATCAGAGCCATCAGCCTCCACTGTCTCAAGCGGCTTACATGTAGTCAGTAAAACAGGGGAGTCCCTGCCTGCAGACTTTCAGTCTAAAAGGATATGACAGAAAAGGAAAAGGTCATGGGAGGAAAGCAGAAATTAAGTATTTTAGCAGGGCTGGTGGAATGCCCATACGTCCCACTCTCATGCAGCCTGTCTCTAGGGTGGCTCAGTGTCTAACTTTTTATTTTATTTTTATTTATTTTGCTATTGCATTTGTATCCCACCTTTTCCTCTTACAAGAAACCTAAGGTGGCTTACCTGGCCCTCTTCCTCGTCATTGAGGATAGTCCTCTATTTGACAGCATCATCTATTTGAAGGGCTGCCTGTCCGTCCTGCGTAAAGTCAACAAACTGTAAGAAGAGACATTTGGGCCTTGAAGTTGTCCATCAACCGTGAGCACCTGGGCAGCAGACTGGCCAGGCAGCCAGGTCACCTATAGATAATGAACGAGAGACGAGCTCTGGTGCTGTTGAAAACGGTTACAATATTTAATAGTTCTTATATGCAAAATGCTCGACTTTTCGAATTTGTTGTAATCCTTCCTCAGGAGCTGACGCTGGAGACAGGCTGCTGAAAAACCTGTTCCTGTATGCAGGATATTTGGGGGAGTTTTCTTCTCTTCTGAGCTTTCTACTGCGGAACTGCATTTAGTCAAAGAATTTTGGCTCGTGATAGCGAGTCTGGGACCCAGGTCACCTAGCCCACAGACTTCCTCACTATGGTGAGATATATTACATTAAATTATGCATTATATTTCTAAATCAACCAATATGCAGGCAATGCAGTGCTCACGGTACAGCACTCCAAAACAAAACAAATGACCACCAGTCACATATCCAGTTTATAAATTTATAGATTTAAAAAAATTAAGTTGTATAACTTTAAAAATTTCTCCATCTCTCTTGAGATAGATAGATTAGGGTGACCAACTGTCAGGATTTCCCCGGATTTGTCCTGGTTTTTGTTCTTTCCATGGTGTCAGGGGGGATTTTCTATAATTTTCAATAATGTCCTGGAATGACACACCTTCCCCTTTAAGGCTGCCATTAGCATGGCAGGAGGGAATGACATGCTTTCTTGAGGCACATCATTCCCCCACCCTGAGCTCCAATTGAGGCCTTAAAGGGGAAAGTGGGTCATTCGTGGACATTATAGAAAAGGCCCCAATTGGAGTGGATGGTGGTGGTGCAGAATGAAATCCTTTCCCCTCCTCCACTCCAATCGGGTTCTTTAAGGTGGCGGGGGAATAACGTACTTTCTGCAGGACTCAGAAAGTTGCTTCCCCCCACACACACTAGATGTCCTCTTTTTTGGTTTCCCAAATATGGTCTCCCTAAGATAGATATAACAGATTTTATATATTTTGCACTTTTAAAATCTGTATATAAGATTTCTTAAAATCTATAAATTTTTAATTTTTAAATCTATACATTTATAAATTGGATGTGCTACTGGTGGTCATTTATTTTATATTTCTATTTTAAGTTATAGTATCTATTTCTCAATTTGCATCTATACACATACATATGCAAATAGGTTGCAAGTCTTATGTCCTCTTTTTCCCTCTATTTTAGCGGCTCTTTTTTCTTTTTTAACAATGGACATAGAGGCCCCATCTGTGCCTATTATTATTATTATTATTAGCATTAAGTGAGCAAGGTTGGAAGGTAGTATCAGTCTGAAAAGTAGGATTAAAATAAAGTAAAATATATATATTTCCTGATTGTGCAGGATCAGCCTGGGGCCTATTCCCTCATGAAAACCCAGTAAACATAAGAGGAAAGACAGCACCACAGCAATAGCAGATTGGGAGAATAATGGCAGCAAATAAATGTGGGTGATGGGAAAGGTTATCAGCATCATTGTTTAGAAAGTGCTGCTCTCCCCACTCCCCCAACAAAAAATCATAGTGGGTGAACATTCAGTGCAGCCTTCGTAAAAAAAATTGCACTCACAGAAATACTCAGCTGGGAAAGAAAGAAGGCCATATTGTCTTTTCCTTTGCTAGCAGCCCCATCTGCTGGGCACCATTTTAAATGGGTAATGAGCACTGTAAGGAAGAAAGCGACAGCTCGGGCCAAGAAATCTGTGGAAGACGAGAATCTTCACCTACGCTATACTAACCTACTGCTAACCTAAAATTCCAAAGTATTCAGCAGGTGTAATATTGCCTAATGCAGTAAATGGGGATGTATGTCCCACAGATGGGCGTGTTTATTACCCTATTTCTTCGATTCTAAGACGCACTTTTCCCCCCATATAAACATCTCTAAAAATGGGGTGCGTCTTAGAATCGCGGGTGTGTCTTAGGGGGGGAGGTTTCTGTTGGTAGTACTGAAATTAGTGTGCGTCTTACAATCGAAGAAATACGGTAAATAAAACAAGCTCCCACACTGCTTCCTGCTCAAATTATTGTGGGGGGAGGAATCGTTTAGGCCCACCCTTGACTTACCTCAGTTTTAAAGAAATCATGACTCCTCTTACCCTTCTAAAAATAGTAGCTATGGAGGGAGCATTGCAAAAGGCATGGGGAGGCAGGGTCCCTCTGTTCCCCTCCCAATAATTTTAGTACTGACTCTCATTTAAAAACAAAAAAACAAAACTAAGGGTGAAGTCAGACATAATCAAAAGCGAACTCACAGAGTCCCTCAGCCCCTTCCTCGTGGCTTTTCAATTTGAATGACAGACATGAGCACCAGTGAATGAGACAGCACTACAGCCATCCTTCAATTTGAATGATAGAAGTAGTACCAGCAAATCAAACACTGGTAAAACTGTCAGTCTTGTCCCTGCCTCTATGCCAGAGCTTTCCAAACTTCTCATGTTGGTGACACACTTTTTAGACATGCATCATTTCGCGACACAGTAATTCAGTTTTACTAGCAAACCGGAGGTTAAACTAACCCCTTATAAGAGATACGGACACATACATAAATTGTAATAACGAAATGTATGGGGACACAACATATCTCATGAAAACCTTTCATTTATATTTTTAAAAATATATAATTCGCAAGATAATAATATACATTTCCAAGACTTTTCACACTGAACCAGTTTTGTCGAGCTGCGATCGAGCAGCGGTTGAGACGGTGTTCTACCAAAAAACTGGACCCATGGAATTTCTCGAATACATCACTTCAGGTGCAGCCGGGTCACCGGAAGTGACGCGGAATCCGCTGTTTCGACCCGATTATGCATACTGCGCATGCACAGTACCTGTATGATCCCTCGACCGTGGTGTGCATACATGGATACGACGGAAGAGGAATATACGTTGTTGTTTTCTAACTATTTCAGGGACTGAAGGCCAGCGAAACCTCACTATCCACAGAAGACTTCTGCTGTAAACTTGCAGAACCAATTTTTTCATGGTTCATCTGCAGAGGAAAGTGACAGTGCTATGGTTCAGTCCCACTGCTCTCCTTTTCTCTCTCTCTCCATAAACTAGTAGATATACCAACATTGTTCTGGTCCAATAATAACTCTGCTTTTAAAAATTGCATATATCTCTGAGAGTTAATTATCTTAGCGATGTGAGATCCATTTTTCTATACCTATAAAGCATAATGTACGTGTGTCTGTTTGTATGTCTGGAAATTCTAACCCACTCCCAGATGAGGCAGAAACTTTAAATTTTGGATGCATTTGAATTTTTTAAAAAAACAAATCCGAGGCTTGGGCAGCCATTTCACAGAATAGCCGCTCAGCCTGCTCAGCCCTTGCATCCACTGACAAAACACCTACAACTCCCAGCATGCCTTGGCCAGGAGGGCAGACTTACCAGGCTCCAGGAGCAATGGGGCGCTTATGGCCTCTCTGCTGATGATCTCAAGGAACTGGCCACCCACCCGTGCGATCGTGGCTGCGTGAGACCCTGCATGGGTCCCTGTGGGGTGCACAAGCGCTCCGCAGCTGCCCGCCTCCCATGAGAGAAGTGGAGGGAAGCAGGTCTCAAGGGACGCAGGAAGCTGCGTGGCATTCGCGTACCCTGCAGGAGCCCATGCAGGGTCTCGCGCAACCACGATCGCGTGGGTGGGTGGCCGATCCCCTGGGATCAGCAACAGCGAGGCCACGAGCACCCCATTGCTCCTGGGGTCTGGTAAATCTCCCAGCCAAGGCATGCTGGGAGTTGTATGTATAATAGCCACCAAAGCCTCTAATTTGTTTTTACTTATTTTCAAACACTTAAACACACACAAAAATCAGTTTGTTTTTTTAAATATTCCAGTTGATTGTACAGCAAGACTTATCAGCGTCCAAGTTTCTAGCTCATCTGGAAGTGGGTTAGAATTTCCACACACATACATTCAGCTTTACATGTACAGATGTTGTTACATCTCACCCTAAGTGTCTAGTCCTTGTGATTTCATTGAGAAATTTGAAAAGGATAAATAGGACTGCAGTGAACGCTAAGGTGTGTAATGGCCCAATCAAACTGACTAAAGTATGGCTGGATGAACATGAGACTGAAAACAGAGCACCTTTGTCTTACACTCACGTTCTTGGGAAAGTTACTTGTCATTTATTCTCATCAGTTTGCCTCTGGAAAATTAAAGTTTTATGACTGGCTATGATCACCATGGCAGCCATTTGATGAATGAGCAACCCCTCCTGGCAGCCATTTTGTGAGAGTGCCCATGACACTCTAAAAATTACACCTGTGCCCACCAACCCGAACAGGTCTAATCTAAGTATATTGAATATGCTTAGGCTCCTTCATCATTCCTCGTAGCATAGAATAAATTTTGATGGCTGAGGTTTGCTTTTTGCAGAGTAGCTCAAGTTGCTCCAAGGACACAGCCCCATGAAGGAAGTAGTGCCTGAATTGGCGAGTCTGTGCAGTGATTCAGCAGCCATGGAAGCTGGAAAATATACTGCCACACTCCCATTAATTAGCAGCTTCCGCCATGTGTCTGGATCCATGTGGACACTCAAACAGGGCCTGTAAGTGCTCCGCCAAACCTACAACTCTTCCTGTCGGGCAAATGCTGCAAGGAGCCACAGTCAGTTAGGAGTTTGCTGCCTGAGGGATCCATATGGAATGTGTTTTAATTGATGCTTTTAAGCACAGTACAGTCTTTGGCATGATACACTACACACATGCCAAAAAAAGCCAATAACATATGAAACTGCCATGAGAAGCATAAGCAGAGACCAGGGAGTAAATTGGCAGTGGCATCTACTGCTCCTCCTTCGTACCGCCATCATTGTCTGGGCCAGAGCAAGAGGCAGATGAACAAGCCGTTGCACTGGTGAAGAAGAGGAGCAAAAGTAATGTGTATTACTTTTACACATTATATTGCAAGTTGCATTTCTCTTTCCTTTTCATGTTATGTTTCAAGAATGGCCATGTCGTTATACCCATCTGGTCCAGCAATTCTCTTTACTTCAACAGCCAGCTAGGTGCTTTTGGAAGATCACAAGCAGAGCAAGAAGATGACGGCTTTCTCCTTGCCCCGATATTCACACTTATTCTGAAGACTCTCTCATCTTCTAGTAGCTTTGCTTCTACAGCTTTGATCCATTTCCCCCCACTGTTCCTTTTCTATAGATCACCTGAGCATCTGGAAGCAGAGTTCAGCAAGTCGCAAGCCTCCCCCTTCCATTCCTGAGGGATTTCTCCATATCTCATGCTGCAACCCTTTGCTTGGAATATCAGTCCTTTGAGAATTACAAACGACAGACAGTTTTGCAGGCACTTAAAAATAAATGCCATTGGAATCATTGTTCAGTTGAATCTGTATTCATTTATTTATACGGTTGGGCAGTCACAGTTTTATTTCTTCTAAGGGTCCCCCCCCCCGCCTAACATTTAGGGATCTGTAATCCCCAAGGAGGGATGCTAAGGTTATTAGCGTGTTTATGCAGAACCACACTTTCCCCAAAGGCCACACAGAAATAACTAGCAAATGGCAACTGGAATGCTAACTGTGCAAAAGAAAACATTCTTTTATCTTGCTCCCTAAAGATTCGTTAGGCTGTTTACGATGCAGATTAATGTAAGAAATTAACGACATCTTGGGGGGAAGAAAAGGCCACTCGCCTAATTATTTAAGCTTTGCTCACTTCCGCATGATTTGTCTATTGTCTTCAATTCAGAACGATGCCTCTTCGGATTTATATTTTTTAAAAAAAACACAGGACTAATGCATTACACTAAAGTGTGTCACTGTAAACATAGGCCATGGCTCATGTGTTCCTGGAGTAATATCATCTCTGCATGCTAGTGGTGTAGTGTGCTTACATACACAGACAGACAGACAGACAGACAGACAGACAGACAGACAGACAGACAGACAGACAGAGAGAACAGATGAAGTGTAGAGAGAAGAAATAGTGTTCATTTTCCCCCTCCCTCCTTAGCTGTTTTGTTAACATCAGTTTTTCAGCATCACACCCACACCCTGCTCAGCTGAGACACGCAGCAGACCAGTGAAATGTTGGTGCGTGTGTGTGCCTGAGTGACCTGTCTTGGAGTTGCGGAAGGTGGGTTCCCCGCCCCCCTTTTCCTTTCTGGACTACAGCTGAACTGAGCATGTGCACAAGAAGGAAGGTAGCAGAGGAGGTCAGAGCCTGGCTACCTGCCAGAGAAAGGCCAGAACTACACCAACCAGGATATTGAGCTATGAAAGCAGTACGAAAGCAGTATCTAAAAGGCAGGAGCCACACAACCGCTTTATAACAGTATTGAAGTCCACTGACAACTGTTGGGGCCCATTGTCACATACCATATACCGTTTTCATACCGCTATATCCTGCTTGGTGTAGATTAGGCCAATGTGACTGCTGAGTGAAATGCAAAACTGACATAAGAGACTTGTATGGTCAGGCAGAGGACTAGGGGACAGGAGAGGCTGTGTGGGCTCAGAAAGGTGGACAAGCACAGCCCTGCCTGCCCTAAGTGCTGAGCCTCTTCTGCTTAATCCATCATGCAACGACAAGGCCATCTCTAACAACTGTGTAAAATCGATCCAAGGCAAATTTTTATCTTCCAGTGGTTTTGTTTCTAGAAATGTGGTCTAATTACCCCGTTCCTTCACCTGCTTAATTAGTACATGACAGATAGCTGTTGAAAGCACAGCAGCAGAGCCAGTAGCAAAGGTGGCAACAAAGCAAACCAGATGAGCTTCATAGAGCAGGGGCTAAATGCCAGAAGCCTGTTGCTGCTTTTCAAAGCAACAGTTAAGATTCCATCACTTCCAGCATTAACTTCATTACTTAGATAGATTTTGAAAGAAGTTGCCAACATTTTTGTTACTGCACCAGTGCCTCGGACGTCAATCTGAAAGGTCCATGCTACTCAGAACAGACTTAATCTAAATTTTATTTTTGTCTCTGAAAAAGCAGGAACACCATTTCTAATGTCAGTATTATGGGATGCAGAGAGAGAAGTAGGACACATTCAAGGTCAGATTCAAAGTCTCAGTCTTAGATATATAGTTAAGACCTAAGTTCATAATCCCCACTCACCTACAAAGCTTGGGTAACAGTCTATTTTCTGCCAGCCCAACCTACCTCACAGGGTTGTTGAAAGGATAAAATGTTGGGGTAGAATGAGGCATGGCACACTGAGCTTTCCTTATTTAGAAATGGAACTAAACAGTCATAAGACAAAGTTGGCATTAATCTGGTTGCAGCATTTGTCTTGCCGTAACTGATCTAGTAAGTATCCCCATCTTACACCGCTCCATTGTACATCTCATTCAAGGGTACCTGCTTAGTGGAAGGGGACCATCCCAGTTATGAGCATACTGTTTGTTGATCAAGCATATACAATATCTATACCTTCTACTAGATGTTCCAAATAAGCTGAAGAATGAAGCTGCCTCTTTATGCTATTTATTTATTTATTTATTTGTTACATTTCTATACCGCCCAATAGCCGGAGCTCTCTGGGCGGTTCACAAAAATTAAAAAATGCTAAAGAAGCAGACTCCACATGCCAAAGATTGCTCACCGCTTAGATGTTAAACTCGTAGTGCACTATGCAGCCAACCACTCTGCAGTCAAGAATGAGCACTGAAACAGTGCAACCCAAATAAGACAGGAGGTGTATTGGTACAGAACTGTCCTGCAGTCACATCATTTTTAGACAGCCCAATACACTGTAAACCAGCTTTATATGCTCAAAGAATATGCTGTACTGATGTTCCTTCCATAGCTGCCAAATCAGGCCTTCAGACAACCTAGGATTACAGGACCAACTTCAATGTAAATATTAGGCTTTTCTAAGCCCATGAAAAGGAGACCTACATAAGTATGACATTCCCACTGCCAGCTGTATCATCCCCACCGAGACATCCCATTTGTGAACATAGGGCTGCCATAAACCTCCCTATGGAGTCATCCGTATATTGGGAATCCACAAACTGGTGAGAGAGGGTAGTGTCACATCCAAATCAAACAAAGAACAAGAGGGCAGGGAGAAATTAAGGGGAAAGTGAAAGCAAGGTGCCAGGTTTAGCTCTGGTTTCTTCAGCTTTTGTCTGCATATCTAAGCTATGGGAGTTAAGTAGCCAGAGAGAATTACAGGGTCCTTTCTGGCCTGCAGATGATACAAAGAACATTCTTTAATAATTGATTATAAGCCAAGTCTTCTCTTCCTCTAGAGTATGAAAAAATCACAATAGGTTGCTTCTTGAAGGACAACAGAACACAGCCTGATATCCAGACTGGCAGGAGCACAGAACTTGAAAATGTGTGTTCATCTGATCCACCTTTGACCTTTTTAAAATAATACTATGGCACAAAGCCTCCTGCATCCTTGAAGTTGTTATCCAAAGTGGCATTGCATAAAAATCAATGAAGTTTTAGAATCAATTCACAGATTTGAGAACCTTGATCAGCAGTTGAACTCTACAGCATACTTTAATTAAGTGTGGATTAAATGTAAGACAGTTTTGAAGCCTCTCTTAATACCGGAGGAGAAATTTCCATTTCAGGTCTACATTAGCAAATCCCCACTTTTGAAGCTTTATTCCCCAGAGAGCCCATATGGAAAACGTCCACTGTAAAAATCATTCCTTCTTTACCCTTGTTTATCTGAAGACCAAGCCATGTCAGCTGTAATTACGATGTTAATAAGTCCTGTCCACTATAAACAAGGCTGAGTAATTCTCCTGTCTCCCACTTTCATCAATCAGATTTTTTTATAATGGCACAGAATTAATATCTTCTGCAGAATTTCTGGAAACCCTCTTTTAATTTGTCACAAAGAACAAATTCATAGATTTCATGGCAGAACAATCATTTTAGCAATGTCTTCTCAAATTAGACAAAATCAAGTCGAACTTTGGGTTCTTCATGGAGAATTCAGGGTGGCAAAATATGTGAAGCCCCACACATACT
This sequence comes from Elgaria multicarinata webbii, assembly GCF_023053635.1. Lineage (NCBI taxonomy): Eukaryota > Metazoa > Chordata > Lepidosauria > Squamata > Anguidae > Elgaria > Elgaria multicarinata. The sequence goes on along the minus strand of NC_086171.1, from coordinate 70,464,163 downwards.
TTGCTGGAACTTGACAAAAACTCGGAGGAGCAATGGAATGGATAACTTTATGAGCCACCATAAACTGTCTCTGCTATGTTTTTTCATCACCAAACACCTACGCTGACATGATGGGATAGCCATGTTTGTTTATTCACATGTGTTTAAGCTCCACCTCCACTTTACTTCACCATGCACTTGTCTTACTGGCCTACCTCAGATGTCAAAAGTGAGTTGGCTGAGAATTCCCGGAAAAGATCATCAGCTCACACATCCACACACTCTTTTTGATGTATTAAACTAAACTCCTTCCATACTCCATTTTAGACATGAATGGGACAGGCATGAAAAACAAACATCTTTGTAACATCTACCCTGTCCCTGAAAGTGTGAATTGTCTTATTCTTTAAAGATTAAACATTGAAACCCAGTAAAAAAAAGGGTTACTTTATCATTAAGTATCAAACATATTTTAATTCCACTGCTGTAAGAGACCAAGAAGGTGAATCCATGTTGGACAGGTTAAGAGCAGTAGTATTTAAAAGACTACCTTAACTAGACTCATTTCCAATAGTTCCCAAAATGAAATTTCCTCACAGACTATTCCATAAACAAAGAGGTCTGTTTCTTCTGTCTGCCAAACCAACCAACCAACAAACAAACAAATGAAACTAAAATAAAGAGAATGCATTCCTGAGTTTTTCGTTTAATTTTTTTTGCTCAGTGTTACAGTCCAATCCAGTGAAAACAAGGGATGAAAAGAGAGATATAAAAACTAGGCTGGCAAATCTGCAGTTGAGATCTAGCAATAGAGTTAAATTTCTCCCACCCTAAATTGGAGGTGAAGAAAAAGAGAATTTCATGTAGACTGTGGCAGGAACATCAACTGTTTCCATGCTCAGAAAGATCCACACATGTGGATCAGTTTCCCACATATTCCTTCGTAAGTATTAACAAGGTTTTCTGCAGAAATTGGCCTTTCATTCTGGAACAAGAAACTAGGAAAATTGATTTCTCCATAGTCCTCAATGTACCAGCTCTCATGGTTCTTCCTACTTATCACTTGCTTCTCACAATGCTGTCAGACCTACAAACAACCTTACTCAGATCTACATCAGGAAACAGAGGCACGAGCTGGAGCCTCACATGAAACAGGCAGAGAAGCTACTGCCTTGATGGTCAGGCTAGGACAGATGGACTAGCCTCCAGTATTTATACCAGACCTGGCCAGACTCCCAGAACATTCATAGTGCCAACGTTGTGCACTCCTTATTACTCCACACCTGAGGCCCGAATGCACACAACCCCCCAGAGTGGTTACTAGGCTAAAGTTACAAATTTGGACTATAAAAGGCTACTGATTCAAGGTCTGCTCACTGCTAAAAAATATGTCAAGGCAGGAGATTAACTATTCCCTTTTGTCTCATATGTGCTGTTTGCAACAGCAGCTTAAATAGGATGCCCTAAAGAAAAGGCTAGAACTCAAAGAAGATCTGATTACATATTGGAAGCAACCAAAATATATAAAGTCACAGAATAAACCTGCAGGATGACTCTGTCTGGCTAAAGAAGAGGGACTTATTTCTTATGTGTTCCAACTCTTCACTATTTATACTGGAAGGAGGAAATTAAATCAGTCACGATTATTAAGATAATTTACATTCTATTAGCACAATATCCTATTATTATTTTTCTCGTAATTTCTATTACATACACAGAATAGAATATATACATCTAAATACATTTGAAACAAGTCTCTGGCATACATCGATAAAACATACAAAGAAAAATGTAACACCAGGGATGAATTCAATAACTAGGTCCCAAAGAACTCACAGGAAATTCTGTACGCCCAAGCAGGGCTTTGGCTTTATATTTCTCAAACAACAACCCTATGCCACAAGGTAAGCTACCTTTGAAACTTAAAAGATATGGAACTCTGCGGCTTTATGCCCAAAATCCCCCTAGGCATTCCTCTACCCAACCACCTAGAGGCACACCTAACATAGCTTTTTGGATCCTGGACAATATGTAAACATATAAAAGATATGTGGACTGATTGCAAATAGAATCCCGTCTTATCCATTTAACTAACAGCAGGGTGCAGTCTTTGCAGGGTGCATTTTTCAAGACATCCAATGCCTTCTTCTTTTTAATGTTTCCATGATAACAATTGACACCTAAAGAGGTGAAAGGCAGAAGCATACAGAGAACTAAATTAACAATAAGAAAGTCTTCAGGTGCTTGAAGATGTACAAAAATAAATAAACAAATAAATAAATAAGGGAGATATGGTGTATTTCTCCAGCAAGGTGAGCCCAGCTTCATTCTAAATTTGGAAAGCCAGTGTTAGACATACAGTGTTAGCAAATTTAATGCCAATTCAGCCGAATATTTTGCCCTTGCCCCATACCTCAAGTTTGGGAACTCAAGGTTGTTTCTACGAAAAACAAAAACAATCTCTCTTTTTCCAAGCTGCTCTCTAGAAGGTGAGGGATGAGGCCACATGACATCACAGGCAGCCAGGCAGTGCTGTGCACAGCAGACTTAAGCCCTAAGGGGGAATAACGGATTTTCTTTGCATTGTGTCCTTGAAAGAAGACTGTACATCTGAACAAAATGCACCCACAGTAAATGTGCATTCCTCAAGTTATGTGTATCTGGGCACCCTCTTTATGAGTCTTCATTGGCAGCTTCTGTCTTGCGTTGGCTCCGAAAGTGGCGCTCAAGATTGATGGTCACCTCCCTTTGGAGGTTTCTGCTGCTGTTTTTCCCAGCTGTATGGATCCACCGATGCTGTAGAACTTGCTGAGCAGTGAAACGCTTTTTGGGGTCAACCACAAGGAGTCTGCTTATTAGGTCTTTTGCAGCTATTAGGGGCAAAAGAAGAAGAAGAAGAGTATCTTTTACTATTTTTCTTTCTTTTTATTGTGAATTTAACAAAAGAAAACAAATCGTGAAAAGAAAAACAAGAAATTCCATGCATAGAAATATCAATATTCCATCAAGTACAATATCCTAAAACAAAGAAGTTAACATGAAGGCCAAATTACATGTTCTACTAACTGCATATAGCTGGGGCTGCTATTTTTCCTTCTCCTTGTGGAAACACATGTGATCCCAATCAAGATCAGGACCATGGCACTCTGGGAAGGATTAAACCTCCCCCTTAAATTTGAAAAAGAAACCCATGTGGGGGGAGGGTAAGAATACAGAAATGCATAGTAATTAAGAGTTAGTGTATGGCTACATAAGGAGCTCCATCAGACAAGTGTTTTATTGCACACTTGTTACTGAGCACTCATGGATTCTCGCGGGTCCCTCTCATGATGTCATCTGCCTCCCACCCCTTCTAGCCTTCTTCATGAAACAAAAAAAACACCCCAGAGTTATTTTTAAAGAGGGAACTTGCCGCTATCTCCTGCTGTGTGCGGCCCACTGAATGGGCCATGTGCAAATTGTTTTCTTTCTCTTTCAAAAGAGAAAGTAATAAGGGACGAATGCGTGGGCAGAGAAGCAACAGTAAGCAAATGAGATTTTCCTTCTTCCGCTGCCCCTTACGCCTGGAACGCTCTTCCAGAACATTTGAGAACTACAAGTTCAATCGCAGCTTTTAAAGCTCAGCTAAAAACCTTTCTTTTTCCTAAAGCTTTTAAAACTTGATTTTGCTCTGACTTTATACTGTTAGTTTTACCCTACCCTGTGCCTGTTTGGTGCATTCTCTTCCCCTCCTTATTGTTTTATTATGATTTTATTAGAATGTAAGCCTATGCGGCAGGGTCTCGCTATTTACTGTTTTACTCTGTACAGCACCATGTACATTGATGGTGCTATATAAATAAATAAATAAATAATAATAATAATAATAATAATAATAATAATAATAATAATAATGACGCTCTGTGACACATGCTGGTAGGTTTGTATCATCAATATATTCAACAGATGATGGCTGGAAACTCCACTGAGGGCTCATCTAGACCAAGCAGGATATTCCACTATGAAACCTGTATATAAAAGGCAGGAGCCACACCAAACAGGATATATAGCATGTGTCAGTGGGCCCCAACAGAGGTCAGCGCACTTCAATACCGCTATAAAGCAGTAGTGTGTCTCCTGCCTGTGTGGTGTGAGAGCCAGTGAGAGCCAGTGTGGTGTAGTGGCTAAGTTGTTGGACTGGGAGTCGGGAGATCCGGGTTCTAGTCCCCACTCGGCCTTGGAAACCCACTGGGTGACTTTGGGCCAGTCACAGACTCTCAGCCCAACCTACATCACAGGATTGTTGTTGTGAGGATAACATGGAGACGAGGAGGAGGATTATGTACGCTGCCTTGAGTTCTTTGGAGGAAAAAAGGTGGGATATAAATGTAATAAATAATAAATACCACTTTCATAGTGGAATATCCTTCTTGGTGTAGATGAACCCTGAATCAAGTAAGGCTTGTAGGCAAACCATGGCAAAGTTTTCTATTGTTCATCACAATTTTAGGACAGAGTATTAAGAATAATGAAGAAAATGCTGCTTTTTAAAATTACCAAAAGCAAAAAAAAAGAGAGGAACCCTCACTGTGAGACGGAAAAAAGAGGGGAAAGATCCACCAACACTCCTGAAATTGAGCGCACAAAATATAGGGAGCCCAATGTGCTGAGCATATACAAAAGCCTTAACATGATTTATCCTAGCCAGTTTGTGACATGTTTTTGACTTTGTTAATTAACAGTAACTTTGCTGTTTATTAAATGTTTGCTAAACGTCCATTGACATTCATTATATGATTGCTGGCTAGGATAAATTGTGTTAAGGCTTTTGTATATGCTCAGCACATTGGGCTCCCTATATTTTGTGAGCTCAACTTCAGGAGTGTTGGTGGATCTTTCCCCTTTTTTTTCTTTTTTAAATTACAGCATGATCTGACAAAACTGAACTTCACTTTCAATGAAAATATGAGTAGGGGAGTTTTTACATAAAAATAATGCAACATGGAATATAAAGGATTCTATGTTTACTCTGCATGCAAAATATATATATTCAAGTTTTGCACCACGATATCCCAAATTCCACACAGTTCCCTGCTTCACAATTAGCATTATGAGGACAACCCACTCAGATTTTACAATTAAGAACAAGCCGCAGTGAATCTTGGATTCACACGCTCCCCCTTCCCCTTTGACTTTAATGAGATGAGAGGATCCTGCTTCTATTTTAGATTAGACTCAGTTAATTACATTTTATGTTCCTAAAGTAACAAAGTGACTTTCAAATCTGTAAAAAGTGCTAATATTGCATTATTTCAATTTTTCCAAAAAATTTCGGGGGGGGGGGGGGGTCCGACACCACCACCACCACCCCGGAATAAAACACGTTTTTTCCCCCATGGCTTCAACACACCAGTGATGGCACCCATCACGTTTCCCTTGGGAGTGCATTCCAGAGTGGGGGGGGGGGACCCACTACCGAAAAACGCCCTCTCCTCCCCCACCCCTGGCTTCTTTCCTCCAGCTTCTAAAGTTTTATCAGGCACTGGACACACATTTTCAAACCTAACTTTTCAGCCTTACAGGCTAGAATCTTGTCAATAAAAATTAAACTACTGTATTTCTTCGATTCTAAGACGCACTTTTTCCCCCATATAAACATCTCTAAAAACGGGGTGCGTCTTAGAATCGCAAGTCATTTATTATTTCTTAGAATCAAAGCTTTTTTTCTGTTGGTGGTACTGAAATTAGTGTGCGTCTTACAACTGATGGCATCTTAGAATCGAAGAAATACGGTAAATCCTCAGAATCCTGCATGAAACACCAAATGTAACACTGCTTACAATGGCAGAATTGTGGGATACACACAGCCCCAGCTATGAACAGGCTGATTATTTTTGGTAGCTTACCAGCTGAAATGTTGTCCCAGTATGGTGAGAGAAATTCATAATGCCCAAGTTGTATGATCTGAAATAGCTCCTCTTGATCTCGTTCATGACTTCGGAAAGGGGGGAAGCCGCAAAGCAAAATGTAGAGTATTACACCAGTAGCCCACATGTCCACTTCTAGTCCATAGCCTTAGGGGAAAGAAAAATAAATCCAGAAAATTTAATATGCAATTCATTTGTAAGGGACTGCTGCTTTCATATTTTAAACCATGGATGAAACATTGGATTCAGCCAAATAATTGGCAGCACCTTTTTAGCTCACCTTGAAAACTTACTCACCCACTGCCTCTGCTTCCCTCCACCCTCATTCCCAGGAAAGCATCATCTGTTCTACAGATGAATGTGCAAGCCGGTTGTGTGCAGAGAGCCTGCTGCTATATGCAAGGACCCATGGGTTGAGACAATAATACCAACCCCAGCCTTAACAAAGGAAGAAAAAGGCTCCAGGATATCTGACCTCCTAACACCCTGCACAGGTTAACATAAAAAAAAAAAACAGCAGTTTTTTCTGAGCTCCCTTATTTCCAAATCATAGCAGGATGATGGATGCTGCGCGCGCGCGCTCTCTCTCTCTTACACACACACACAAAAACAATTCAGTGTGGATCAGTCAGGCTGCCTTAGAACATGTTTGCCCTCTGCCAGGAGGCATCTTTGCAGGTTTTGGCTAGAGGGAGAAAAAGGTACCACCTGTGTCAGCATCCTATCCCTCCATGGAATTTCACAACCTACACTTCCTCCAGATGCCTCCCCACCAACCCACATACATACATGTGTGTGTGTGTGTGTGTGTGCGCACACACACACGGGCTGGATCAACAGTTGAGAACAACTGTTCTATATTCACATAGCTTTATGTGGAATACAGACATTTAGACTCAAGAAGAGTCAGTGAAAGAGTAAGTGACAATTTGCAAGCAATTTACACCGGTGTTGTCTCAGTGATTTCAAGGCACAACACAAAGTGTCTACTACTAGTTTTATTTTTGTACTGTTTTACCACTTCTGTTTCCCCGCCACCCCAGGTTATTCTGTTAATATTTTGTTAGTTAAAGAGTGAAGAACATATGAAACACGCTAGGTTTCACACAAACCCCCCAAACTATGCCATGTTTGGACAATCAGCTGGGGAAATTATGCACTATGGATTGTTTCCCCTGCCCCTCCACGTTCCAATCGCATGCCTAGCATTTCCCTAATTACCCTGTCATCTAAACCTGGCGCACAGCAGGGGTGGCATCCCACCCACTCCACAACCCCTACTGTAAGGCTGGGTAAGGATATTTGGACAACACGGCAACCCACAACGTGGTGCGGGTAATTAGGGAAATGCTGGTTGCATGACCAGCACGTGGAGGGTCAAGGGAAACAACCCATTCTGTGTTTTCTCCCCACTTATCATCCAAACACAGTTTATTTCTTGAAGAGTTTTTTTTTAAAAAAACGAATTAATACATACAATTACTTGAATTTATTCTCTACAGAGACTGCATATTCCCTTATCCCTCCCTACCGTACCATCTATCCACAACCCTACTAAGACACCCCCTAAAACTTTCTTCCATTTTGCCGTCTTTCCTCCCACATTGCTGACCGGGTTGAAAAAATGTATTTCAGTGATTGGTTCAGCTTTTCCATCGGCTTTAACAACATAAAGGAATTGAGAGGTCAGAGAGGTGTTAAAGACGTAGAAGGTAAAAGGAAGCCAAGGATACCATTTGCCTTACAACAATCTTCCACAGGCTGGTGCCCTCCAGATGTGTTGGAGTACAACTCCTATCATCCCCAGCCAGTGCAGTTATGCTGGCTGGGGTCATGGGAATTGTAGTCTAACACATCTGGAAGGTGCCAGGCTGCAGAAGGCTGCCCTCGAACATGTTCACATGTTTTAACAAGTACCATCTGTGCTGTACAGATTCTCATCTGGATAAAAGCAGAGCATGGCACAACAATAATGAGAAGATCACAGCATCTAACGAAAAACGTCATTAATTAACAAATATTTTTCTAATTATTTGCAAATTCTGCATTTGACGGACATAAAAGTATATTCACCTTTCTCAGCAAGTATTTCAGGAGCAACGTAAGTCGGAGTTCCACACACAGTGAATATAGGTTTCTTCACCTGCTTTGCAAGGCCGAAATCTGCTAACTTCAATGTAGTCGTTTTATCTGGATTACGCTGAACCTGGACAGAAAAACAAAATCCATATCAATTGCAGTATAAGAACATGAATAGTTTAGGCTTAACAAGAACATAAGAAAAGACTGAAAAATTAAGTACAAGCGTGATAGATTGCAAGCTTTCAAAAATGAAGATTATTTATTCCTATATAGATTGAGGTTGAAACTGATCATATGCTGTCACCAATGAGTCCTTCCCTGCCAGAGATTGGCTGAGCAACTATGATGACATGGAATGTTTAAAAACATTTGAACTTTCTGGGTTGAATGCCAATTTCTGTGCAAGTCTGTGGAGTCCACAAATAGATTCCCCTCTTCATTCATTTTTTTAAAAAAACTACAAAAACTTGCCCCTGTACTGAGGATAACGAACTCTTGTTCTACCCATTCCAAGTACAGATATGAATATTTTTGATATTAATTGAAGCAATGACCATAGCTTAGTGGCAAAGCATGTGCTTTTCAAATAAAAGCATCCCGTTTCAGTCTTTGTCCTCTCTGGTTAAAAGGATGTTGGGGAAAACATTTGCCGAGGATTCTGTTGAGATTAATTTCAGCCAAAGTAGACCATACTTGCCTAATGGGCCATTGGTCAATGTAAAGCAGGTCCTCATATTTAGGTCTCAAATGATAATACGATGTGGCAAATTACACTATGAGTGTACATGCATTGGAATGTGTTAATTTGGTTAGCAAGGCAGTAGTGACTTCACTGAAGGTACAGGTGTCCAAGCATGCAGGAATGACATCAACCTTAGAACCTCTGCATTTTCCTCTGCTGTATCTCCTTGCAACACAAGATGGCAACACTACATTATTATTATTTCAGAACATTCATGTAGTAGGAACAACAGGACTCTCTCAACATTCCCAGGTCTGTATGAAGCCAAGGGAACAGGACTATGCCAGTCTCTTTGCGTTGGTATCCTTTTATCTACACTCCCTTAAGCTTATATTAGCACCTAGATATACTCTCCACTCCTAAGCATTTATTTGCCAAACAACCATTTTAAACTTGTTTATGTGTTGTGAATTAATCCCAAACCCATTATAAACAATTAACCACATATTTCACCTTTTGCATTGTCTTTCATACAACAATTTTGTGAAAAATGTTGACCAGCTTGAAGGAAGGGGAGGGAACCCAATGTAAAATTATTCTTTTAAAAACTATTATCAAGCCTGAATGAAGCAAAACATGACTTTTGGTTTTCCCTAGAAGGTGACCCAAGCTTTCTCTGTGGCAGCCTGCCCCCAACCAGGCATCCTCCAAATGAGTCTTTTTTACTTCAACTCCAATAAAGCCTGATCATTGGCCATGCTGGCTTATGGGAGTTGCAGTCCAAAACATCTGGAGGGCACCAGATTGGGGAAGGCTGCGCTATGGGGCTGGCCAGATGAAGGGCAACTCAATCAATGCAGGCAGTCCAGATTCCTAGGTGAACCACCACCATATTGATTTTATGAAAATGTTACCAATTTCATACATTACAACATAGCATGGAGCTCAGTTTGCCTCTGTGTACAAGTCAACAGGAAAAATGGACCTTTATCCTATATGACAGGAGAAACCCCTGCCCCCTTTGGGCATTTGCATCTTGTATAACCCACGACTACTGCTTAGTAATACTTCTACAGGAGAGTAATTCCCCTGTGGCAATTCCCCTGTGGCTCTGGTAAAGCAACACCAGCAACAAAGAGGACTAGAAAGAGGACTTTTTACCACATTGTGCCCCCAACATTTCCAAACAGCATCGTCCAGTGAAAGTTTCAAAAGCCACAAGATACCAATACCATCTGACTCTACAAGACTCCAGAGGAAACTGTCATGGAAACGTTGGGATCTAGATATTTTAGAATTTTTTTAACTCGGCTTTTTGTACCATGTAAACAGGTGCAAGAACTTCATTGAAATGCTATTTAAATACTCTAAACAATACATGCACACACTTTTGTGAAGACTTGCTTGCCATATTCACAATTTAAATACTAGGCGTACATTGAAAATACATAACGTGTGAAGAGGCCATGAAATTAAAAAAAAACCACCACCATAGCCTACATACACAACATTCAGAGAACTACCTGGGTTGCACAGATCCTACCCAGGGTTCTGTGCACAGCAAAAACTGCTAAAGATCTGGGGTGCATACGGCAATATGGTTCAGTTTCCTACGAATTACTTCCAGTATAGATGGGGCCCGGGGAAACTTCAGCACTAGCAGACCTGATTGTAAAATACTGAAAAGTAAGAGAGACCAAAGAACAGGGCTAGGATATGGGAGACCACACCCATGAGCGTGCCTTTAAACTCGGGCAGGTTCAGAGCAGTCTCTGTTTATAAAACGGGTATTAAGAGTGGCAGGGTCAAGAAAAGCAAGGAGAAGCACCTCTCGTGGCAATTGTCTTCCATACCAACTGCTTGCAAGAGGTTGTGATCAGAAGAGGAGCCCATCTTTCTCATTAACCCCTCCTCTCCATGGCTCTGTAACTTTTTTATGGGCTACTGCTGCTCCCAGTTCCTGCCCAGAGTGGCAGGATCGAGTTCCTAGTAATGGACTGGGAAGAGTGTCTTCACCACTTCACAATTGCCTTGGGTCCTCCCTACACCTTCTCTCAGTCTCTGTCATTTCTGGACCCTGGCTGTAAACAAAATGATACTCAAATGTCTCAAGGGGATATGCCTGCGACCGTTGATTTCAACAAAATAAAAACCTATGCTGTAGCCTTTATTTAAATTAAAGGGGAACTTTCGTCAATGGCGGGGCGTGTTCTGATGACACATAAAACTTTAATCCTTCATACTAATTTCAATCTCCATCTGCCAGTGCAAAACCTTCACTGGCCTGAGCAGCAGAGGAGCAAAGGAGAGGGAGTTCGCTAAGATAAAATGAAGGTTTAGACTCTGATCGAGATGATGGGCAGTGATGGGTGTGCAGAATAAGAAGGAAGAGAAAGATTTGGGAGGAAAGATGAGCAATTCAGTCTGTGGCATGTTGAGTTTGAGAAAGCAATAAAACATTGAGGTAAAGTATGAGACAGGCAGCTGGAGATGCACGACTAGATGGAGCAGGGAATCTTGTAACTGGCAACGAAATCAGTGTGGTGTCCTGGACTCCAAAGACGTTATGCTTCAGCCTGAGTGCTTGCTTCCATTCTTAGGAAACTCTTCCATCCCCCACTCATTCACCCTTCTTCAGCACTTGCCCATCACGTTGTGACCCTGTTCATATGGCATGCTAAGCCACGGTGGTTAAGCATTTTGAACTAAACATTATGACTTAGCATGTCCTATGAACCGTGATTTAGTGTGTTGTGTGAACCATTCCTAACCATGGTGGTTACATAACCATTGTTTAAACATTTGTTACAAAAGGATTAGTGGCCTAACCATGGCTTAGAGTGTTGTCTGAACAGGCCCTCTGTCAGCAGTGGGGAACAGCTTTGGGTGGAGGCCAGGTGACATTTAGGGTGTAGGGCCTATAGCATGATCTGGTCCCTGGCCCAAGTGCTGGCTGGAACTCCTTTCCTGCCTGGGGAAAGCCTGCACACAGCAAAGCTGCCCCAACTGAGGAAGAGGCTGGAGGAATTCTTAAGCCCCAGCCAGGGCGGCCTCATCCACACCACTTTAGCTACATCGCATCCTTCCCAATGGGAGGAGGCACTGTACAGACAAGTCCCCATGGAGCTGTATTAGGCCCACAAGCCAAAGGTCCCCCATCCCTGTCATCTGTTTTTATAGCTCCTCCTGTCATGGACAGGTTTTGAAGACTACAGCCTGCCCTATTCCCCACTCCAGTGTATGTATGTGGGAATGAAGGCAGTTTGCTGCTTCCTCTTGTCCTTTTTCCTGCTCCACCACCACCTTACCCATTACTCACTAGTAGTCACTAGAAGGGCCTTACCAGAGTTTCCATGTAACTATCAGCAGCTCCCGACGTGAATATACCCGGTCACTATGTTCAACATCTAAGGTCCTCCTCCTGGTGCCTACTCCAAGAGAGCCTCGGAGTGTGGCAATGAGGGACAGGGCCTTTTCGGTGGTGGCCCCCAGACTATGGAACGATCTCCCTGACGAGGCTCGCCTGGTGCCAACGCTGCTATCTTTCCGGCGCCATGTTAAGACTTTCCTCTTTGCCCAGGCATATGGCAGCACATCTTAATCACCCACATGTTTAGTTTTTTAACGGTTTTAATGCTTTATGTGTGTATGTTCTGTGTTTTAGAATTTTAAATTTTGTATACTCGCTTTTATCTTAATTTTAGAATTTCTGTAAACTGCCCAGAGAGCCCTGGCTACGGGGGCGGTATATAAGTGTAATAAATAAATAAATAAATAAATAAAGCAGGTACAAAGCTGCTAGAGGGGAATGAGAAGCCAGCTGAGATGGGGGCCAGATACTGATAAGGTCTTCCTGCTTTTCCTCCCTTCATAACAAACATTTAAATCTGTACACATTATTTAGATGTATCAAGCTGGATTTTTTTGGGTGTGGAGGGTGTAGCTCACTTATTTTCTAAAACGTTTGCTCTCTGTGAGGCTGTAAATCTGTTATTTATGGTTTAGGCTAACCTGAATTTTCAAGCTTGGATGCTTAAAATCAATCGCTCAGGAAGAGAGGAGAAGCATGGCTGTGGGTTTAGGAGGAGATATGTGGGAGGAAAAGAGATGCAAGCACTAAACTTCTATATCACACACACACACACACACACACACCACCACCACCCCTTCCTCAAAACATAGGCAGAAATAAGAAATGAGATTCTAACATACGAAGTAACATATGCAGTTGCTTTAATGATATTTTCCTTGCAGATAGTAGTTATCTCCTTCTTACACAGGTGTGATTTTTCACCACAGAATAAAGCTAAACTAAATCAAGGAGCCACACAAGGGGTGTTTAAGATGCCTAATTACAATGTAAATTAAGCAACAGACTTAATGAAAGAGAGCTGGTTCATTTTCTACTTTCCAGATGCCACTACAGGACCATAGGAAGCTGCTTTATACTAAGGCCCTTTCTACACCATATGGTTGTAAAGGGAGGGAGGGGGCGATCCTGGACTTACCTTCTTCCAGGATCGTCCCACGTGTCCAAATGGCCAGCACCACATCCTGGAAGGGAGGTGGGACGTCAAGTGAGTTGAGGCAGCCATTTTTTTAAAGTATAGGAGGTAAGTGCAAGAACAAAACAACCCACCCACCCCGATTCCTCCTGGCCCGGCTTCTTCCCTCTACTGAGTGTGGGCCAGGACAGGGGCCCACACACCTCCCGCGGTCTCAGGATGATCCCGAGACCGTGAGAGGAATCAGGTTTTCCCAGGGATTATTTATCCCTGGGGAAACCTGTGCTCATCCCCCCTACCCCTGGGAGTCCCTGTGCGTCATTTGGATGCACGGGGACTTGGCCGTGACCAGCCTGGATTTTCGAGCTGGCATAGAAACGGCCTAAGTGACCATTGGCCTATACAGTACTATTGATACTGAATGGCAGCCACTCTACAGGGTTTCAGGCAGAAGTCCTTCCTAAACCTACCTGGAGATGGTGGGGACTTAACCTGCACTCAACCACTGAGCTTCAGTTCCTCCCTATGAGTATCTCAGAGCAGTTGCCGACTCTCTCGCTACAGAAACATGCTTTAGGAAATAGAGATTTATCCTGCCATTCACACATTGCAATGCATCTCCATTTGCTAATATTCTAGTCCAAAAAACACACCCAAGTCAAGGCACTGCCTGATGGCTTATTTCAAACGTACAGTATGTGGCCCTCACAATACATTTAAAATTCAGATCTATGTATACCTTGAAAAGCTAAGAATTAATTCTGTTCCCTTCTATAGGTAGTCATATTCTGTGATTTAATTTTCTGCTCTGTTCTGCATCTGAAATATTAGCAGACATTTTGATCAAGATATTCATAATTGTGTGTAGAACAACAGCAACATCAACAACCACTTTATTTAGAGATGCAAGATATTTTTCAGTACTTACCAGAAGATTTTCTGGCTTGAGATCTCTATGAACAATGTTCTTGCTGTGAATATAAACTAGAGCTTCACACAGGTCAGTCATCATGAGAGCAGCATCACTTTCCGTGAATTTCACACTCTCTATTATGGCATCAAACAGGTCCCCGCCAGGAACAAACTCCAAGATTAGGTAGATTTCTGCATCTGTTTCAAAAACTTCAATCAAGCTTACGATGTTGGGGTGAGAGAGGCTCTTGATGATCAAGATTTCATTTTCTAGCATATCTTCCTTTCCTTTCAGCTTGGACTTATCAATGATTTTCATAGCATAGTTCTGATTGGTGCTGTGGTGATGACACTCCATCACAACAGCAAAGTTCCCATCTCCAAGGGTTCGACCAATTTTGTAGCACTTCTCCACATCTGCTCTGCAAGAGACATCATGTCTCAACTTTGAGTCACTGGCCCTACGTTTCTTGCTCCCCTCTTTGTTGAGTTTAATTTCTTCTTCCCTTTCTTGCCTAATCAGTTCACTCTCCCCATGCCCCAATTTCACTTCTCCGATAGTTTCCTCTTTTGATTTCCGTACCTCTTCTCTCTTCCCCTGAGCTTTTGATGGCTTCTCGGCATCCATCTGAGAACCCTTGATCAGCCAACAGCTTTGATTCACTCTAGAACATTTTCTGTGTTCCTTCTTTAGTTCATAGGCATCTCCTACTATGGTACGCTGAGTTTCTATGGGCTTCATCTTCATCTTTCCTAATTCTTCATCGTGATCGTCATGGTTTTCCAGGGTTTGCTCTCTGCCAATGCTTCTCTTTTGCTTCTCAGGATCTTTGCTGACATGGCAGTGTGAGGATGTCCAGGAATCTTGACAACCAGCATCATTCCATGTAATTTTGGCTTCTTCCACTGAATTTTCCATCAATTTCCTGCAATTTCTCAATTTTGCAGGCCTTTCTACATTGTATCTCTGACACGTTCTCATATCCAAGTCTCTGCTGTCAAAAGGAAGATCAGTCTGTCTTTCCTTCTGCAGTTTTTGCATGAGTTGTCTCTCTCTTTGGCACTTCTCACATCTGACAACCAGGTCTGAACTCTTTTCTGATTCACTTTCAGGACATTTCTCTTGGTTAAAATATCTCTCAGTTTCTCTAGCTTTCCTAGGCTTCACATCTTGCTCTCCATTCCAGTTGTCTCTGAGCCATTTCTTTTTGGCCCTTGCCTTCTCCTCTTGTCTGGCCTTGGTTTGGGCCTTTACTTCATGTCTGTTAATTAGTTTAGGAGAGACAACATCCATACAGTTCTTGGTGGCTATAGGCTCAAGGCTGTTTTCTGCTTTAGAAGCCTTTTCATATAGCCTGTTTTTGGTTTTATCTACTTGATCCCAGTTTTGTGTAGCTCCAGTAAGAGGAGCATAAGGGTTTTCAGGATAAAGTTCTTGGAGTGCCACTTCAAGGTTCTTCAGAGTTAGCTGTTCCTTCCCCATAGCTATAAATGCATCGCCTTCTCTAAAGAAATCAGAAATGCTTCTGATTTCCCTTCCTTTCAAATTATATAATTTCCGCACACGGTCATTCTTCCATCGTGGAAATCCCAGGGCTTCTGAGATGTCAGCAATCAGTTGTTCAAACGTCTGAACAGAACGCCGATTTAGAAGCAATGTTATCTTTCTGACCATGTGCCCGCAAGGTTTTACTACAGTGACAATCCTTGGCTTTACAGGGCTATTCTCAGAATGGATAGTGTGGAAACCAGTCCGGGAATTTATGAATGGGGAACTAAAACAGTTTGTACCAAAGAAGGGCTTTCCAAAACTTCCACGCCCAATTGGTGGACAAGTACCTTGTAGTCTCCTCTCCATTATATTTGAGCTAATACAGTTTAAAGTGTGGTCAAAAAATCCTCGAGGTTCTGCAGAAAAAGAGAAAAAGGAGGGTTTGTTGTTTTCTCACCATGAACTTTTAGAGAAAATTTTCTGCATGTTGGGCGAGTGCAGAACACACAAACAAAAACATCCTGAACTAATGACCTGCAACAGCATATGCATATCAATTAACATGGCCCTATGCATCCTTAGGAATACATATTTGCAGGTTTCCACCACCGTTGCCACCGTTGCTGGCCGCTCTGCACAACTCTCGCTCGAGGGAGTTGTGCAGAGCAACTGGCAGGCAACAGCAGTGGCAGCTGCAGAGAGGGAAGAAGCTGTGGCACTGCCCTTCCTGCTGATGGTCACTGTATACATATGCACAGTGGCCAACGGTGGCAGTAAAGGACTTGTGCACAGCAATTGGCACTGCAATTGCCTGCTGCCACTGGCTGTGTGCAAGTTCTGACGAGGAGCCCACAACTCAGCTCATAAATACAAGCCAAGCCAGGGGGCAGGGGGGAGTAAATTCATCAAGCCCAAAAGGGCCAGTTTTCCCTGCACCAGACATCCCTAGTGGTAATAGGAAAAAGGGGGGAAATATATAGGAACATTTTAGAGACCTGCTTTTTCTGCCTACATCTACGAGAGGATGGTAATAAATGTCCACAGAAGCCTAAAACAAGTTGTTTGTGTACAAGTAAGTTTCAGCCTATCATACTAATTGTGGTGTGGATCATTTCTCCCCCTTATTCCTTCTGCTTTCAAGATTGCGCACTTGTGGGCAGGGACCTTTATCTTTGAAACAGGTTGTGCAGCGACTAACAACTTTGGGTGCTGTGTTAAGTCTTCTCCACATAGATACCCTGGGCACCCAGACCCTAACAGTCAATGTCTGGGTTCACACATCACGCTAACCCATAGTGGGTGGCAAGCTACGCTGGGTAGCTGTTTATGCAAACAACCTACTGTTCTCCAATCAGACAATCAGGCAAATAAGATACAAAGAGTCGTTTACTTCACCACCACCCTTGTCCCCTCTTTCTATAGTCCTCCCATTCAGCCAGGCAGGCATCCCAGCTTCCTTTGCAGTGAAAATAGAGATTGTTTGAAAGGAGCAGAGTGGCAGCAGTGTTTTTGGCCGCTCTTGCCGAGCGAGCTCTATAAGCGATCTCCATAACCCACACTGTGTGACAGACAACATTCTAAACCCCTATAGGTAAAATAATGCTTACTGCACATTGGATTTCTCAGGGTGGCTTATTTGGGGGAAATAACTCACAGGGGGGGGGGGGACATCCCACAGGCAGCACACTAGCCCATCAAGGGTTGTTCCAGAAAATAAATCATCATGAGTTAGTGTGTTGTGTGAACCCAGTCAATGCTGGGTTCACACAACATGCTAACCCACCCAGTGTGGGTTGTTGTTAAAATGTGAGTTATTGTGTTGACGCAGCACATTTTCCACAGGGTGAGTTTTGTGTTGTCTGAACACTGCACATTTTTCACAGGGTTGTTTGTTGAACAATCCAACAACAAGCCATGGTTTCGCAAGGTGGCTTGTTTGAGAAAAATAAACCACCCTGCATGGTTAACAAGCCATCCTGCTGAAAACACACTACATTCAGACAACATGTTAACCAACTCTGAGGAAAATGCTCTGCGCTCACTCAACACGATAACTCATGGTGGGTTAGAGTGTTGTGTGAACCCAGTCACCATTATTACTACATCTCCTGTTTCCTGCTCTGATCTCAGTTAGGCAGTAAAGAATCCTGCAGTAATGACTGCTACACTAACAGCCTCCTCTTCACCCCACCTGCAGAACTGTCTGCTGCCATGGTCTAGTTTCCTCCACACTTTACACAACTGCTTGGCAAGGAAAGGAGAATCCACCAGACACATAAGACCCCCCAAGAAGAGGCCTGCCTTAGGAATCCTTCCCATCTGTCTTAACAGTTGCTGTGCTGCTCCCCCCTATGATTCAGGCTAACTGCCTGAATTCCAAGAAAGATGTTATTCAGAATAGA
Organism: Elgaria multicarinata webbii; assembly: GCF_023053635.1. Classification (NCBI taxonomy): domain Eukaryota; kingdom Metazoa; phylum Chordata; class Lepidosauria; order Squamata; family Anguidae; genus Elgaria; species Elgaria multicarinata. The sequence goes on along the minus strand of NC_086171.1, from coordinate 70,446,203 downwards.
AGCTTCCATATATTAATTTTCTTCATGGGAATAAACTTTGGAAATAGTGGCCTTTAGGGCTGTGCAGAGTAGCTCTGCTCTGCTTCGAATTTCAAAGAAGTTCTGCTCCGCTTCAACAAAGCTTTGTAGGAGCTTTGATCCATTTTTGGATAACCTCTCCATAATAGTCTATGGAAATTAACAAAAATGATAACAGCTCTGTATTTTTTAAAGATAAAGATATGAAACTTGGCACCATGATATGTCTTAAGTAGGGCGTTAGCCATGCCAAGTTTGAAGCAGATCCATTCATCCCTTGATTTTTAGGAAATTTTGAGAGTTCGGGTGTTAAAATTATTTTTTTAAAAAAACCTCCTCTTTGGGGTCTTGCACCTTGAGCAGTTTCAGCCTTTGACATCAAGGGGATCTCCCAAGAGAGGCAGGCTGGCTGGCAGAGAGGCAGCAGGCAGCTAAGCGGGCTGGCACAGAGAGGCTAGCAGAAAGCAAACAAACCGGCCCTGGAAGGCAAGCACAGTGGTTCAAATCATTAGACAGTGAGAGATGCTTTGGCATCCCCTTAACAGGGGACAGCAAAGCATTTGTCTTTGTCTATCTTGTACCACTGTGCCTGCCTTGCAGGACCGGTTTGTTTGCTTTCTGCCGGCTTCTCTGTGCCCGCCCACCTAGCTTCCTGCTGGACAAACTGGTTAGTTACAACAATGGTTTAGAGAAACAAGCCAAGAAATATACAAACGTATATACACATGCATACAGTGTTTTATTCCACTTTTAAGTATACTGCTGAGAGGCAGCCCTTGTGATTTATAGATATATGTATCAGCCCAGACTAACATGTTAAAGAAATATATTTCTCCCTGAGAAAGGAGGGGATTCAAATAAAGTATTCGCTCCCCAAAATCAAAGAATAGAATTGAAACTCTTTTAAAACAGAAGCCAGCATGTTTTCAGATTTCAAAAAAGTCAGGTACATCTCTAGCTGTGAGTTTCCTGCACACAAAACTACTAGTAATATTACATTCTTCTGAATGGAAACAATCCAAACAAAGGTGATAAAGCCATTTTCTTGCTACAGGATGTTTTTGTTGCTGCAACAAAAATGTAACTTTACACACACACACACACACACACACACACACACACACACAGAGTTATTCAGGTCTTTTATTTATATAGCTATAAATAAGTATATATTATGAACCCAACATTATTTGATCATCCCGTACAAATCCAAATCAGGATAAAAGAGAACCCAATTTAATAGGGCAGAATGCAAACATTTAAGAACATGGTTGGCAGAAGTAGGGCTATATGTATGCTTTATTTCCGAAGAAGAAAACAGATATTTAAAAATCTGCATGCTATTTGCTGAAATAGGCTTTGAAAGTTTATCAGTATCTGGGGGTGGGGGGAATCCAATATCTGGAAAAATGAGAAGTTACTGTGTAAGTTTTCCAATGGTTGAGGTGGGGCTTTAGCGTCATTCATAGAACATTGCTCCTAGGTACAACAAAATAAATTGTGTAAACCAGCACAAACTGCTGAATAGATTATGCAAAGTTAAAAAGATAAAGATTAAAGATTAAATTCATCTATATGATTTATACTGGTTGCAGAATTCAGCTTCTCTTGTCAAATCACCTGGTGTTGTTGTATAGCTCTGATTTTTGCTTAGTGTAGAATATACGCAAATGTGGGCATAAGCCAAGTGTTTGGGGACATGGTTTTCAAATTGGAAACACAGTTGCTATGAAGCATACAAGGAGTTTCTTCCTTATCCTTCCTATCCCTGTTTGAATGACATGTCCCAATTGCAGCCCTGTTTGAATGACATGCCCTAAAAGCTGGCATTCTCTGATTTGCATAAGGAGAATGAATATTGTGGTAGACAGAACCTATTTCCAAATTGTGACTTACCAAATCTTTCTCCAACTCAAAAGATTTGGTCCAACTACTTCAGGACATGTCCCATCAAGGCAAAAAAGCCTTCCAGACCTTCAGCATGGACAGAATGAATGCCCAAGCTGGAGAATAGGGCTGTGACGGCAGATTCCACCCCAACCTATGCTCGTTCATTTCATGTTTGACGAGAGTCAGCGGGCACGCAAGTAGACGTGGATAGGGATCACTCTACCCAGTTGGTAAGACTGCCTTTTGCAAAGTCCCTAAACACACGAAGAGATCATGCATGTGTAATCTCTCTTCAGGCATTCAAAGAACCCATTGGGTTGGGTGTGTAGCCTGCCCGCTGATTCTAACTACACTGGAGGTCTGAAAGAGGGTCATATATTGAGCTGAAAAAACTCAGATCACCCAGGCTTCTGAGAGACAATTTCCTATGAAGAATATTTCTATAAAACACTGAAAAATATATGCCTCCAATAGAGAAGTCTTATAAAAGCAACCATCCTAAGCATCCTAGGCATATAAATGCAATAAATGCAATAAATTCCCTTTATGCCTCTCTTGAATCACTTGAGACTCCTATTTGAAAGCATGGAAAACTACTAGTAGACACTAGGGTATTAGGAACATGATTCTAAGCTATATACAGAATTTGATTTTAAAACAGGAAATCCAGTTCCTGATACTCTTGTTCCCAATTCATAGGGTGGGGGACGGACGAATGAGAGAGTAGGGGGGGGGGCTTCTTTGTTATATTTCTATTAGCCATCCAGTCTCAATTAGAGTAAGGTGAAGTCCTTTAACAGTGAGAGTCAGTGTGGAGTAGTGGTTAGAGTGTTGGACCAGGACTTAGAAGACCCAGGTTCTAGACCCCACTCAGTGATGAAGCTCACTGGGTGACTTTGGTCCAGTCACTGACTGTCAGCCTAACCTACCTTACAGGGTTGTTGCGAAGAGAAAATGAAGAGGAGGATCATGTAAGCCACATTGGGATCCTTGGAGGAAATCACATTACACAAAGGATTTTACTGTGACAGACTCACAAATCACTGCATAGGAGTAGGGAGAAAAGAGAAGAACCTATCTTATATGTGTATGCCTGACCTAAGCACAATTGAGGGCAGTCCTTTGTCTGCCGTTGTTTCCTTACATAACATGCCCAGGTTTTGCAATGCACAAGTGGCCATTATCTGTAGGATGTAATTTGAATCTTTAAGAACTGTATTAACTTCACTCTCCTGTTCCTTAAAGTAAATTATTCACAGTGGCTACTTGCAAGGCCAATGTACACTGTGTGTGCACGAGACTGTACAAAAAGGGGGAGGGATGAAGGCGGGATAGTAAACAACAAGTGTATTAAATTAGTCAGATGGAAACAAAACGTGATCACTGGCATCCTTTTACAGCAAGTGAATTTTACATTGGCATTGTTTACACACACGTTAGAAATGGAAACCTGCCTTCCTACTCTGGGTCAGCAAGTGGAAACACACAGGCAATGACAGTTTGAGGAAGTAAATTTTTTGGTGTATTAAAATAGAGAAAAATGCACACAGGCAAAATTTGAGCATCTGATTACACTTTTATCCACCTTTTGCCAACCTGCTGTACTCCAGTTTTGTTTGATTACATCTCCCATCATCCCCACCCAGCATGACAGCCATGATGGGTGAGATGGTGGGGTTGTAGTCTGACACATCTGGAGGCAGTTTGGGAAGACAGGTTTTATCATTCTAGAATTTCAATACTTGATATGCAGGTAAGGCATTAATACAATTGGTTTTGCAATTGCACCAGTTCTTAGAGCTTAAAGCAACCTAAATTCTTGCAATACTTGATGGGAATACTGAAATACACTCTGAAAGAAATTCCCAAAATAAAGGATTCTGTGAAGTTGCCTACGTGGAGATGCAGATAAAGTGTCTTCTAACAAGGTGGCTTACAGAGGAATATCAAGTTTATGCATTAACTTGCACAGTGGTCCTAAGAATCTCCCAAACCTATCCATCCCTTTCTAGATATAGATATCGAGCTTGACTTAATAGGCAACAGGACAAGTAATTGTGATTATTTTGCTTCCAGTGGGAGCAGATGTTCTCTACATTAATAGGGACAGCCAGAATAAAACACATCTGCCAATACTGGGAATTCATACTATTAAAAAAACTGCCTTGTAGCATTTTTGTAAGCATCTAAATTCAGCAGAGTGCTCCCTCTACCTAAGCCAATGACCATTTAAAATGTGTTTATCACATATGTATCGTGCCCTTTTCCAAAAATCTCAGGGCATCTTACATGGGATACTTCCTTTTGTCCTTACAACCACTCTGTGCAGTAGTTTAGTTTTTATTTACTTATTTATTTATTACATTTCTATACCACCCAATAACCCAAGCTCTCTGGGTGCTTTGCAGCAATAAAAACCATAAAATACAATATAAGATACAACATAAAAGTTTACATGTACAAAATAAAAAACAAACAAACAATAAAACCTAGCATCAATGCAAAGATTTAAAATACATTAACAGATTTGAAACAACAGAAACTGAAAGACTAAAATGCCTGGGAAAATAAAAATGTTTTCACCCAATGCTGGAAAGAGCCTAACATAGGCGCCAGGCGAAGCTCATTTCTCAACCAGGGTGCCACAATAGAAAAGGCCCTCTTCTTCGTAGCCACCCACCTCACCTCCTTTGGCAGGGGTTCCTGGAGAAGGGCCACTAAGAATATCTTAAAGTCTGAACAGGTATATATGGAAGGTGACAATCCTTCAGATAACCTGGATGTAAGCCATTTAGCAGGCCATGAATGAGCTGAGAAAGCTCCACTGGAAAACAATGAGAAAATGCAATGGCGGTGAAAAAGAACTCCCTTTTTGCCACCATCACCACTACAACACCAGCTTGATAATGAGGTCTAATCTGTGTTAGGTCAGACTCAGCATGAGTTTTCCTCCACATGTGTTCCAGCCATCTTCCCTCTTGCTTCATTGCCCTCTGCACAGGTGTATATAAAGCAGCGGGGCTGGGCTCTGCACAAAGGGAGAGGGTGCTTGGGCACGATAGTGTCAAATGCCCAAGTCATCTTTACATTCCGCAGAGTGACCTGGGCTTCAACAGGAGCACCAGCCATACCAGCACGAAAAGCCCTCTGAAATCCATTGGGATCCATTAGCCCTCCATGGGCAGACCATTTTAATAGGGGCCCCGCCCTTGCACAAAGGCCTCTGAGAGTCTAAACCTCAATACGAAGTGATCCACCCATGACAATGGAATAGATGTTAATTCCCCCATTTTCAGATCACCATCCTCCTGCCTAGTCGAGAAAACCAAATCAAGTGTGTCTCCACTTACATGTGTTGAGCTGATGACATATTGAGACAGCTCCATCCATGTTGTCATGAAGTCCTGAACCGCCCCTGAAAGGCCTTGGCACTGAAGCTGAGATTCTCCAGAAACCTCATTCTAGAGGTCCTCAATACCAAATCCGAGACCACCTCAGCTCAGGCAGGGAGACTGTTGAGTAGTGGGGATGGCCAGCATGGAGAGTGTTAGGGGGACCACCTAGACATGGGCCCCAGATCTTTTTTGAGCAGTGCCCTGAATCTTTAGAGCTTCCCCCATTGCCCTCATATGCCTTAGCACAAGCCTGCTTCTTCCTTGAGCTCAGTAGCCTTGCAGTTACTAGTAGAACTTAGGATTCACTCCTTAGCAGACTAACAGGGTATGTAGCATGAAGGCATTAGCCTTTTAAACTAGAGGGAAGACTGCCACCTTTCCTTCCACAGTCTGCTTATTATTTTCATATAATTGCCTAACACCAACTTTCTCAGAATATACTTGACTCTGCAGAGATCTGCCTAGCTGATGGCTACTGGGCAATTCCACTTGCACCCTGGGCAGCGAGGCCCTGATAAGAGGAAGCGTAGGGACATTGGCTGCTCACCTGTCAAATGGAGAGTCAGAGGCTTTCCTCATCTATTGCTTGCTCTAACCTGGCCTAGGCCCCTTAACTTGGGAGAAAACAAAGTTGCAAAAATTGTTTGAATGAGCAGCAGTGATGGAATTTGGGGCAAGGTAAAGTATTTGACTACAACTCCAAATATTTTGGATGACTCCCATCATCCTCAGCCAGCATGGTCAGAGATTATGGGAGCTCTATCCAAAATGTCTGGACAGCACTGAGTTGCCTACTTTTGCCCTAGACACTACTGGCTTCACACTGACAACTTACAAGTGTTTTCTAACCCACAAGCCCTAAGCAATGGCTAAAATCCAGCATGCTTAACCAACATATGCTAAAATGCAGGCTATACTCCTGCAAAACCTCAGAGTTTTTAATTCTGCACATAAGCTGCTTGAGTGACAGACCATTTTAAGAATGATTACTGAAAGTCTCCTTTATGTGTACAGGTAATTGCTTGCATTAGCGTCATAATTAGACAAAATAGAATTATACTAGCAACAGAAGGAAGTCGGAAAACGGTCTCAATTTTAATTTACAATGAACCAAATTACTTCTAGGTAGATAAACAATGTTCGGAAACTGTATATAATGCAACAAACCTAAGCAAAGAGTTAGGCTTGTTCAATTTTCTGAAGCTGGGGGGTTGGGGTTGGGGGGATGTTAAAGTATCGGCTCTTTTTAGGCTGCTTTGAGAAAGCATTCACCGCTTCAATCTCCCACTGATTTAAAACAGGAGCAGATTCTAAGGGAGACTGTTCCATTCCCACCAGTGTTCCACAGCTAATTACATTTAATCTTGCTCTAGTGGCACCAGAGGCAGTATTTTGTTTTGTTTTGTAAACCCATCATTTCTCATCATGTAGGAGTTAGCAAGAAACTTGAGCTGAGGTTCAGTGCTTAAGCTAAGTGGGAAGGAAACCAAAGAACAAACAGGACTGATTCTAGCAATAGCATTCATTTCTTAGTGTTTTGGCGGAATATGGCTTAGGAAAACCATGCCACACTCACAAGGGATGGCCTAATGCCATCCGGCTGTTACGGAGGCTGTCAACTCAATGGGCTCAAGTTACAGGAAGTCAGATTCTGGCTGGACATCAGGAAAAACTTCCTGACTATTAGAGCAGTACGACAATGGAACCAGTTACCTAGGGAGGTTGTGGGCTCTCCTACACTAGAGGCATTCAAGAGGCAGCTGGACAACCATCTGTCAAGTATGCTGTAGGGTAGATTCCTGCATTGAGTAGGGGGTTGGACTCGATGGCCTTTTAGGCCCCTTCCAACTCTACTGTTCTATGATTCTATGAACTCTAAAATCAACAGTTCTTATTTACTTAGGCTAGTCAAGCCAGGTTACATACCTTCATTCACAAGGCAGGAAGAGAGACCATAAGCTCAGTAGAGAATGTATTTTGCATGCTGAAGGCCTTCAGTTCAATTCCTATTGTCTCCAGTTACTGTAAGACAAGGGTTGGCAACCTGATGCCCTCCAGATGTTTTGGACTACAACTCCCATAATGCCAGATCATTGACTATGCTGGCTTGGATGTATGGGACCACAAAACATCTGGAGGGCACCACCTTGCCTACCACTTAACTGTAGACAATACTGAGCCAGATAGAACAACTGTCTGACTTACTATAAGGCAACTTCCTAAATTGAAAGCCCTTACACTGAAAGCCTTTATTCAGGAATGTTTTGGCCTTCCTTGATCCCTCACTATTGGCTATGCTGGTTAGGGCTGATGTGAGTTGTGGACTCCCAGATATTCTGGCCTACAAGTTGCCCATCCCTGCCTTACAGAGACCATCTTTGCATAGCCAAGATAACTACCATGTTATTATTTATTCCATAAACTTCCCTCCTTCTTTTCAATCCACTTAATCCTCTGATCATATAAACAAGATCAGATGCAAGTTAATGCACTGCTATTTGTAAAAAGCCATCTGTAAACTAATCTACAACTGCTTTTCCATCAGATAACCTTCTGTCTGCCTCAACAATTCTCCAACACCCTCCTACACAATCCATTATGAGCGAATTGCCATTCGGTGAACAGTTCTTTGCAATACAACGAAAGGAATATGTAGCTACATTTGAAATGCAACTACCTATATATGGGGAGGAAGGAAACAGTGTCCTCGTTTGCACAACACAACCAGAGTTGTCATGTTGTTCTGCAGTTTCCACAGGGTGGATTTTATTTTACGAACAAGCCACTACTCTGAATACCCAACTCTGAAAACCCATGGGTGGGTTGATCATACCCATGGCAGCTTCAGGTGACGTCCAAACCGGGCAAGGTGACTATCTTATGGGTTGTTGGGAACATCTAGAGAGCCACCCGGCAAAAGCAGTGAAAACCCATGCTGCTCCTCATGATCGCTCCTCCCTCATCCCTTAGCAGTACCCTTTGCCCCAGGTTCCTAAAAATCAAATAGAACTGGAGAGTGACCCAAATGCATTCACAAATTTTTTTTTTTATTTGGTCCTGCGCAAGTCGCAGGAGTGAATGTCCAATGCTATGAAATGTGCATAACACACACACACACTCTACTGTTCTGCCTTGGAATTTGCACTATTTCCCCCTGCATTTTACTGTTTTGCTGTGAAATTTGTGTATGTTTAGCAATCCCACTCACTGCTCTGTAACCTGTATGTATGTGTGACAGCTATCAATGGAGACCAGTGGAGGGAAGCAACAAGCACAAAGGGGAGAGCCGAACGCAGTTGGCAGGCTGCAAGAGAGAAGGAGCTTTACTTCAGTAGAATATGAAGCAGCCTTTAAAAACAGGTCTCTGCAAGCAAGACACTCACCCAAAGGGAAGATGAAATTGACAAGGACATTGACACCAGGGGGATATTGGCTAATAGTGGTCTTGCACTCTTGCGCAAGAGTGCAAGGCACAGAGGGGGGAAAACGTTTTCAAATGTGTTACAGCATTCATAAGGGCTCAGAAAATTAATTTTGTTTGGCAATCTGATGCAAGGAAGGGGATTCCCTTGGTAGCTGACAACCCCAGCAGACCAATTACAAAAAGGATGCTGCAAAAGTACCTGGGATATAGGCTGGAAACCAGCCAGAGGACTGAGGGGGGGAATAAGTCCTGGCAAGTTACAGAGCTCCCAATTGTCTGTTGGGTTAGTGAGCGAACACCAACCCATGGTGGCTTATGCTCAGAGTGGCGCAGCGTGACCTGCAAACCCACCCATTGGTAACTTCATTAACAAAAGCAATACAGAAAGCAAACATTCAGACTTCTGTATGATGGGTCATCTTATTTCAGTACAAAATAGCAAAACCTAAATGCAACGTCTAACGTGCTTTAATTTAAATTGAACAAAGCAAAAGGTAATTGGAAACAAAGTTAAATCATTCCAGCCTTTTGCACTCATTGGCCAAATGAGCAGTTATACTCCTTACTGAGCAATGGGACAGAAAACTACCTATATCTCCATAAGAAAACGGGACTGAGACAAACTTTTCTTAAACGAGGACTGAAAATTCAAGTGAAAGACTTACACTGTCTCCAAGGAGTTCAGTGTTCAAGCCCACATGTTTACCCTAGCCCAACTAAACTGAAGACTATTTATACATCTGAAAGTAAATCATTCTCAAGATTCCTATGGACTAGTAGATTCTGGCCCACAAAATTGTAAGTCACAATAAATGTAAGTCTTTCAGGTGCCAAAGACTTCGTTGCTAGCTAAACTGTCAAGAGAAAGAAGCCAAGCGGTAGGTGGGTGGGAGGGAAACAGCACAAACAAAACAAAAACTATCTAGAAGGGAAGGTGGGAAAGAAAAGCATTCTGCATCCTTGTACATGACATTAACTTAACAATTTCAGTCATTCTGGACTATATCATAATTAGTTAGCTTATTAATATAGAGAGGGGACGGTCCTGTTTTCTCAAATTCATGGCAGGGAAGGAAAAGTGAAGGCACACTTTTTAATTTTTCAACTAAACAACCATCTTCTTTCCTCTTCCCCCACCCCTCTTACTGCCAGGAACTATTTCCTTGGAAACCATGAGAGCCACAGAATTTTTTTACTTGTAAATCTTTCTCCTTGGTTCCCAATATGCTCTAATGTTTACAATAGTTTACCTGGTTTCCCAGTTTCTTTGCTGTCACATCTTTTATGAATTATCTGTTCAACATCTCTTCACAGGAAAAGAATGCACAAACCATATAATCAAGGATTACAGTTAAGGGTGCAATCCTATGCCTATTTAGATGGGGAAATGCCCTACAACTTCCTAGCAATGCTGTGAGTTTTAAGATTTCTGTCTAAACATGAAAGGATTGCACTCTAAGTCAGACAATAAGTCCAACTAGACTTTAAAAAATCAAAATAATTAGTTTTTTACATCAGGACAGCAACAAATACAGTCAGGAGGATCAGTCAATCAGTGAATTTTGTATAAAATGATATTGCAACATAGTACAAACTTAGGCTTACACATTTAAAATAACTCATTATTATTCCTACAATTGGATTTTTTAATAAAAATTATAAATACACCATGGCAAAAATGTGCACAAATGCTAGGAATGTAGAACTTAACATTGACCAAGTAAATTAATGGCCCATTATTATTATTATTATTATTATTATTATTATTATTATTTATTTATATCACACCATCAATGTACATGGTGCTGTACAGAGTAAAACAATAAATAGCAGGACCCTGCCGCAAAGGCTTACATTCTAATAATGGCCCAGTTAGTCCATTACTGACTTCATCAGACTCCATAATGTAAACAATTGTTATCCTTGAAGCATGTGTGATCCACTATCTGATTCCTGTGAAGGCTAAGTTCATGTACTGTATGTCCAACAATCAAAGAGTATTTCCAGCGTTTTGTACCAAGTTGGGGGTTGTTACCAAAGGTATCCAGAATTTGAGGGCAACTTCCCTAGTAAGTTACCTGAAATCAGACAAGGGTCTTCTGTTTCCCCAGTGCACGTCTGGAATTTCCCTGTGCATCTTTGGTTTCTAGCTGTAATAATGAGCAAGTGTTTTCTACATAGATCCAATTCAAATGATCCTCCAAGCTACAATCCCTCTTCTTCCGCCATTCCCCCATGCCAATTCCTTCTTCTATTTCTAGATTTCCTTTAAACATATTTTGCTGTTAAGCTGAATGGGACAAATATGGTAAATTCCAAAGCCCGAGCCATGGTTTGCAATCCCATTCCAAACTACGGTTTCGACATTAGCATTTAACACAGTTTGTCTGATTCAGTCATTATGGCAAACACCATAGAGCAACGGTTTGCAGAAAGTAGATCTCCAGATGTTTTGGATTTCAATGCCCAGAAGCCTCGCCAGCATGGCCAATGGCCAGGAATGCTGGGAACTGAAGTCCAAAGATCTACTTTGTGCCCATGCATGGTTTAGAAGACCCAGAAATGGAATGGGAAATAAGCACACAAGAGGTGGGGAGGAGGCACACTAATTCACAGCACTTTGATCTGGAAGATCAGAACATAAAACCTAAATTTAGCCAGTGTTGGTTCACATGTAATGCAATACAATAACACAGCTTGGCATTACATGAACCAGGCTTGAGGTCAAGCACTTCTCTCGCCAAATGCTCAAATTTACTTAGTTACTTCCTGGTTTGTGGCAAGCCTCTGCAGGTCTTGCTTTTGAATAATCATTCTTAGGATTGCTGAATATTTTAAGAGGGCTTCTAGACAGAGGGTCCCTAGTGCTAGCATTAAAAAGGTATCGTGCAGCTTTTCCTTTCCCCCCCTCTCCTTAACAGATTTTCTGCGTTAAGGAAAATGATGGAAGAAGCAGTAAGAAAGCACAGGAGGTCATGAGCACAGGAGGTCATGTCTCCAGTAAACTTCCATGAATAAAAGCCTCATCTGGAAGCATCCTTATTTCAATGACAAGCAGCTTCACATCATAAAAACTGAGGCTCATAAAGAGAAACGACAGATATAGGATCAGAATACATCACATCACTTTGCTGTGATGAGAATTCCACTACTTACAAATTAGCATTACCTATTATTATTATTATTTATTTATATAGCACCATCAATGTACATGGTGCTGTACAGAGTAAAACAGTAAATAGCAAGACCCTGCCGCGTAGGCTTACATTCTAATAAAATCATAATAAAACAATAAGGAGGGGAAGAGAATGCATCAAACAGGCATAGGGTAGGGTAAAACTAACAGTATAACCTACTTTTTGAAAGTCTACCCGAGTACATTTCAGTTTTCCTGCTTATTAATCATTTCTTACATAGACTGAATTGGACAGCATGTTCAATGCTAAGGAAGGTGCAAGGAGCCCCATAATCTAAGAGAGAGAAAAGTTCCCAGAGTAGAAAACTATTAACTCGTAGTTTTGAACCCAAGAACAAAATTACAATATAATACAGTATAAAGCATGTTGGTGTATTAAATACAATATCAACTGATCAGATTATATTTTTATAGTTACATCTATCAAACCTTCAAGTAATGGAAATATTTCAACATCTTTAATAAAGCGGAAGTATTTGGAATCAAAAACTACTATAAAGAAGCCGACTATTCTGACATATCCATATAGCTCAATTCCTTAATATTCAGTTATCTGTGATATTTAAAATGTGACAAATTTCCTTATGTCACAACATCAAATGTAACACAAGGGTGTCATACACACAACTATGGGGTATCCAGCATCTGCTTATTCAGCCGGCAGCCAGATTTGGCTCTACTAGACGTAGTGGGGGGAATGGGGGAGTTAATACTGGGAGAGGATCTGCTTCTTAACCTTTGAAGGGCAATGACAGAAATATAAAGACAGTTTACAAAGCTGGTCAAAGAGAAGAGAAAGTCCCAGGCTGAAACTGCTAGGGTTGGGATGGCATAGAGCAGCCTTCTCCAAGCTGGTGCCCTCCTAAAATTTTGGACTGCTACTCCTAGCATTCCTTGCCATTAGCCCTGCTGTCTGGGGCTGATGGGAGTTGAAGTCCAAAATCTCAAGAGGGCACCAGGTTGTGGAAGACTGGCACAGAGAAGCCACCTCTGCTCCCTCTCAGTAAGGCCTACCCCTTCAGTCCCCAAAGTGTTTCTCTAGGTCAGTCAATATTTAATACCAACATAACTTCTAGAGAAAGCCAAAACAAACCACTTAAGCCTCTTCTAAAGATAGATATGCATGACTGAAAAAAACATCGCGGGTGCTAGCAACTTCACAAAGCCTGTTTGCTTATTTTTCAACTGACTAGAGTGAAGCTGTTTTAGGCAAAGAGAACAAACATAGCCAAAAATCAAAACAAAAACCACCTGTAGAATCCGACACTTGCTGCATTCTCATTTGAGAATGGCATAGTGTATTCTCATTTAAAGTCTTTCAATTTGAGATCAGCCATACCTTTAAAAATGATTATTTTCAACAGAATTCCAACATGAAGATATACCTGATTTGCCCCATACTTTGAAATAACTAGAAGTTATTTAAGGTTTGCTTGCACCTCCAGATTCCTGCAGAATGAACCTTTTATTAAAAGCCTCTTCTTTCATAATTTCCCTTTTTATTTTAAAGAAACAAGATGGGTCCCCATAGAGCATACACAGAACCAGATTAATTTTTTCCTCCAAATGTTTTTTAAAGAAATATTTACTTTTTACTTAAAGGGTCCAACCAATACACACCCAAAAAATCGCAAGCCACCAATATGTTAGTGTCCTATTATGTTGACAGGTGTACTATGATAACAGACTCAATCAATGTTTTAAGTTGTGTTTTCAAACACCATGAAGGCATGCATCCCTGGCTCAGATCTGATGTTAATTGTGGAGATAGGGTCAAAAGACAAAGAAGAGGAAGAGAATTTTAAAAGAATTATTACATCAGAAACTGTGCAAACAAGAAGAGTGTATAGTTTTACTTTGAATGAAAATTGAGTCACAAATCTGTGGAGCGCTATTTTTTTCACCAAACACTATTACAGTGGTCTTCAACCAGTGGATCGCGGGATCAATCCACATGGGTTGTGGCAAAGCTGTTACTGCCACATTGGGCAATTGTGAGAGTGGATCCCATCTTGCAGATTGGGAGTGTGAGGTGGATCTCAGGTCTGGACTAGTTGAAGACCACTGCACTATTAGCAAGACCCTAATTTTATTCATGTTTTGAAAAAGCATACAAATAATTGGAGAAAGTAACTCATTAGGGAAGCACAAAGCTGAACAAAAACACAGTTGCTTACAATGATTTTTAAAATGCAGAAGAACCAGCTGGAGGCAACATCTAAAAGGACTTCTTAGGGTCCTAATACATGTTTAGGTGAATGCTGCCAGGCTGCCTGGTGAATGCTTAGAGTTGAAAGACTATGTTCAAATGTACATCCTGAACAACTACCAATATGTTGCATCCCACACTGAAGTAAGTACCATGTACATCCACTATACTGCACATGGAGTGTTTCAGCAGAAGTTCACACACCCCTGAACAACCCTGCAGCCATATGACCTACCACTAAGGCAATGGTTTTCAAACTATGGAAAAGAGATAACCCTCTTTTGGGAAGTAGAAGGTTTTAGGATAGGACAGGATCCTGAAGCAGGTGTATTCCTCCCCATCACCCTTTCCAGCTAAGACCTAGATAATTTGAATATTCCCTAGCAATGGATGCTCATAGCTGCACACGGGCTTGGTGGGGATACTGCCCCATTATCCCAACCTTATTTAGGAAAACGTTGCAGCTTTGTTCCAATGAAGTTTCCAGTATATAAAGCATGTCAGAGATTCCCTGTTCTCTTCTAATGTAAGTGTTGGATTAGTATCACACCCAATGCACAGATCCTCACACACATGAAAGCATACCAAATCTTTGCATGCTTGCTTGTATAACAGATGGCAGAAGTCAAGATGGGAGCGGGGGGGCTGGTGGTACGGGAGTGTGGGGAGAGAGATGATATAGTAAATTTAAAGGTAAAGAGACTCCTGATTCCAAGAAGTTTGAAAAACATTGCCCTAAAGGGTAGGTACCTTATCATGCATATATGGTGTAGAAAGAGACCCACTGGTTGAAGGGGTGGAGAAGAGATTATCTAACACAGGGGTAGGCTGAGTTCAGTCTTCCATACTTTATTTTTAAAGAAAACTTAGAACCAACGTGGTCCACTATCTTGTAAATTTTACAAAGAGGGGTGCATGTTAAGGATCTCTTTAGCAGATAGGCGTAGTATGTAATCTTGTATAATGTAAGAAGTACCTTGCTGGAACAAATCAAGGTTCACCTGATTTGGAATTCTTTTGCAAGAATCCACTGCAAATATTCTATTTTCTACTCCTGCAGACCTACTCACAAAGCCTGGCCAGCTATTATATCTGATCACCATTAACCACCAGGAGAAGAAAGATGGGGAAAGGGATCTAAATGCTCTCAGAATCAGGGAATGCTGGAGTTTTTTTGTTTCTCATATCACAGAACACTAGACCCTAAGACTGAGAAGATGTAAAACATACCCACACTCTCTCCATCACTGCCCCCCAAAAAGGGGGGTGACATTTAGTTTTATACCCCCATTGCACAATACTCACTACTTTTTAAGCACCTGTCATATAATTTTAACGCATTGTTGTTGTTTCAAAAAAATATTACTCTGTGTTCTTCCCAGAAAAGGAACTAAAAGATGATAAGTATTCTGGTCACTTCCCCCCAGTTGATCTAACCCCAGCAGAAAAGGTGCAATACAAATCACAGTACTCAGAGATGGAAGCAAGTTCAAGAGTTACACTTTGTCTCAAAGGAGTCGGAGGTTTTATGTGCCGACTCCACAGCCCTGCTTTCAAGGCAAGGATCCTTCCCATGCATGGCTTCAAGCTAGGGATGCCAAAAGGCTTCAACCCTCCTTGGGAGCAATTCCATGCCTGTTCAAACAGAAAAAAGTCCTACAACTCTAGGGGATTGTAGGGCTTTTAGCTGTCTCAACATACCCAGGATCGCGCCTTTACCCTCTTTCATCGCACACCTTTCTTGTATTTCTCCCCGCCCGCCCCCACTTTCTGAAGCCGAGGCGGCGATTCTCGCTTCTCAGAATCCTGTTGACACTCTGCCAAGCGCTACCTCACCTCTCGCCCCAGGGTTAGTCATCAGAAGTAATGATAAAATGGGAGAGGGGGACTTGTGTGCGAACCAATAAATGTGGGGCGAGTGGCGGGATGTTTGCAAAGACATAAAGCATCTGTAGGCGGGATGGGAATTTACTCTGGCACGTTTTCCGCCGGCACGTTTCCCAATCTCCCATCGCAGTTGGTAAGGAACAGAGAGCTAGGGTGACCATATGAAAAGGAAGACAGGTCTCCTGTACCTTTAACAGTTGTATTGAAAAGGGAATTTCAGCAGGTGTCATTTGTATATATGGGGAACCTGGTGAAATTTCCTCTTCATCACCACAGTTAAAGCCGCAGGTGCCCTGCCCTCTTTTAAATCTGGTCACACTAGCATAGCGCCTGCAGCTTTAACTGCTGTGATGAAGAGGGAATTTCACCAGGTTCTCCATATATATATAAGTGACACCTGCTGAAATTCCCTTTTCTATGCAACTGTTAAAGATACAGGAGCCCTGTCCTCCTTTTCATATGGTCACCCTAGACAGAGCCTTGGGGGGGGGGGGCGAGGGCAAAATCCACGCAGCAAAATTTGGGGGTGCAGCGGGGTGGGGACGGGACCATGGGGGCCCCAGGAGGAAGGCGCTGGGCTGCCCGTCAGCCGGCCGAGGGGACGGATCAAAGGCGAGCGGGAAGTCTTCGTGGCGCAAGGGGGGCACTCACCGGGATGGTGGGCGTAGGGGCAGCCACAGGAGCCCCCCGGCCCCGCTGCAGGGCGCAGAGGGGGCGGCGGGGCGGCGGCAGGCATGGTCCGCACGGAGCCTTCGTTTCCCTCCTCTTCGCCGCCGCCGCTGCTGCTGCTACTCCTGCCGCTGCTCCTCGCGCTCTGGCAACTGTGGCGAAGCAAGCGGCGGCGGATCTGAGGAGGAGGCGGCGGCAAAGCTACGCCTCCTCCGCCCTGGAGGTTGGTCCGCTCCCCAGAGCGCCCGGGCGGGAGAGGTGGCGCCAAAGCCCCACGCGCCCCGCCCCAGCCCGGGCTCCTGCGTGCCTCGCGGCCGCCTTCCGCCCTCAACTCGACCTCCCAGACGCGGCCGGCCCTTTCCCGCCACTTGACCCGAACTTTATTACCCGCAGAAGCTCAGCCTACACCACCCCGATTTAGGCTGCTCTTCTGCGCCTGTTGAATTTCTGCCTGCTCTTCATGCACAAACCCTTGGCAGCTGGAAAGTATCCCTACTTGTAGAGAGAGAGAGGATTTTGATGGAATCGAAACCCATTCATTCTAAGCATTAAGACTGCCATCATTTACCGCCTGCCAAGTTTTGGGTATCTTTCAACTGTAGTGTGGCAGGCTGAAATTCAACAAGTCAGCAGCACAGCCTTTCCTAGCAATGCAATGTTTGGGAAAGGCTTCTCATCTGGTTGAGCTTTTATATTGTATTTTATATTATGGCTTTATACTGTTGTTTTATACTTTGAATGTTTTTAATTTTTGTGAACCGCCCAGAGAGCTATTGAGCGGTATAGAAATGTAATAAATAAATAAATAAATAAATAAATAAAGTGGAATTCTTGCCTGAAATGCAGCGGTTGAAGGCAGGCACCCATTTTCAAGGGAATAATATGGCAACTTCGTATTGGCTCCTGTGTTCAAGAACTATGTGTGAGGCAAACATTTAGCAAGTGCAGCTTCCCCATCGTTAAGATGCAGTTATGGGGAAGCTTCACATATTGAGTGTCTACCTGTCATGTTGCCAGCATGAAAGATACAGGATGGAGCGAAGACACAACACAATGTCTTCCTCTTGCCCTCTTTTTGCTCTGTAGCTGTGCTGTCATTTTAAAATGCCAGACCATGAGACCAACAGAAGATTTCACAGTACAGAAATCCTATATATATGAAAGGATTAATAAATGAAGTAAATGTTGCTCAAGTGAAATTTAGTAGAACTGCGTACTTCCTTGTGTTTGAACTATTTAGTTAGGTAATTTTAGACTCT
Organism: Elgaria multicarinata webbii; assembly: GCF_023053635.1. Classification (NCBI taxonomy): domain Eukaryota; kingdom Metazoa; phylum Chordata; class Lepidosauria; order Squamata; family Anguidae; genus Elgaria; species Elgaria multicarinata. The sequence continues at coordinate 70,428,256 of NC_086171.1, read as the reverse complement.
GGGTGTGGTGGCCTTACATCCATACCCTTTAGATGATCATGTGCATTCCTTCAAAATGTGCTATGCTAGTTTGAGGACCGTCCTACTCATTCTGCTGAGTGGGGTCCTGCACTTCTGCTCCAAAGTCCCCCCGATAGCATCACTGGACCATGATGAAAGGACCTTTAAACTTCATCCAACTAAAGGTCTGTGAAATTTCATAGGCAGAGTGGGGAATGATGGGAGGGGTGGAGTTCCTCCCTGTTCACCATCACTCTGTTTTTCACTCCAGTCCTCCATCATTTAAGTCCCACTGCCTTTCTTCAGTCCTGAACCAAGAGTGGGGGAGAAAGAGCATTGCCAAAGAGAATGGGAGTGAAGGAAGAGTTCCATAGACCTCAGACCCATGGATTGTTCCTGGGTGCAAGTGCTCTCTTTGATCTACTCACACACCACCTCCATATTTTCAATCCCCTGGGTCCCAAATCCTTCTCTTACAAAATTTTGGAAAGAGAGACATTTTGAAAAATGTTTTCAATTGCCAGTTGAAAACTTGTATCCAATGCTATGTTTGTTTGTTTTTTTAACAGACCCCAGAACTGTTGTTTTTAAATGGATACTGTTGTTTTTATACTGTTTGTTTTTGATGGTTTTAAATTTTGTATACTTTTTAATGTTCACTGTTTTTAACTTTTGTAAACCGCCCAGAGAGCTTCGGCTGTGGGGCAGTATATAAATGTAATAAATAAATATTTATCCAGAATCTCACAGTCCTGGAAAATGCTTATACAGAAAACATTTTAAAAGTTTATCCTGTGGGTAGACCCCTTCATTTCAATGGGTCTACCCATTCAATAGGTCCTACCCAATGTGTAGGACTAACATTGGATGAACTAGTATAAGCATTTTCCAGGACTGAGATTTTTGTGGGTGATTTTTAAAAAATGAATCTGGTTATTGGTAATCAGGGAGTAGGTAATAATGATAGTCAAGCTTTAACACATAAAAAACTTTAATATTTAAGTTTAGACACTTAATTAGAACTCAAAGGGATAGAGTTCTAATATTAATAAAAAATTAATTCCCTCTTTCATGTTGCTGCGGAGACAATGCAAGACATTTTTGTGACTGAAGTAGAAAATCCAGACATTACTTTATTTACATGTATTTATACACTGCTGTTCTGCCCCAAAAGTGTTTCCAGAGCAGCTCAATGGCATCACCAATAGTAGTAAACAGTTTCTTTTTAATACTCCAAAAATCTGTCATCTGAGGTGGGCTGCCTTCTCTGCCGAATGGTAATTTTGGCCATGATGTTGTTAGGCCAACTTGGTTGCTATAGTGATCACCTGCCACTATTTCTCCGTTTAGCCTTTCATGGTCACTTGGTTACTCTCATTTCCTACCAAGGATGACTAACTGTTCCTCCCCCTTTCTGTACTATACTGTCAAGCAAAGAGCATTGTAATTATGGAGCAATGCTGGCTTGTGACCTCCCACTCATTAAGGATGGCTGGAATGAAAGTAGCGACATAATTTATTTGTTAGTGCGACATCCCAGTCTGCTTTGGCAGAGAGGGCTAAGGAAAGCAGTAATTACATCTCTCTTTAGGATCATCATCAAAAGTTGGGAGAATTCAAACAGAACAGTGAAAGCACAGGACAGAATATACCCTTTGCCAACCCCACATCAGAACCATGACCTAGATATTGGACAGGCTTATCTAAGAATCAAGACGGGGTGACAGAATTATAACGATGAGCTACTGCACAAACAGGCCTGTGGTCTGGAGAACCAAGAACATCCTTATTCCTGCTTCACTCTATTGTGATCACCCTCATTGTAAACAGTTATTTGGAAAGGGGAGGGAAGCAGATTGCAGAGTTACCAGACTCAAATGTTTTGATTTGATTTGATTTGTAGAGTACACTAACAGCTGTCTGGGTATGCAAGACACTCCTTTAAAGCTAGCCTAGTTATTTTCAGCAACTCCTGGGACCTACCATCTGTACTGCTGATTAACAAACACCTGACACATAATAAAGTATAAAAATAAATGTAATAGTGGTGTCCCTAATATTTAGTTCAGCAGTAAAACCAATTTATTCGGACTACTATGCTTACTTTTAGGAGGGCTGCAGCTCAGTGGTAGAGTCTCTACTTTGCATGCAAGAAGGGCCCAGATTCAATCCCTGGTATTCTGCCTGAAACCCTGGAGAGCCATTGCTTCCAGTCAGTGCTGGCAATACTGGTCTAGATGGGCCAATAGCCTGATTCAGTATAAGCAACTTCCTATGGTCCTATTTGTGTGGGAATGTCATTGCTTCCTATGCAGCATTTATGCCTCCACATAATATGAATGCTAGCTAGCTCTAATCCTTTTTGGTGCTGTGATATTGACCCTACCAATAGTACAATAACTGGTGATGATGGCACACTGGCTGTACTAGATTTCTTTTTATGAATCATGTAATCTTCTCGTTTGCAGTGCAGCTAATCCAGTTCTTTTCAATGGATGGTACTTAAATCAACTGGCATATTACAAAGTACAACACACACACACTCCCACAACTGAAAAGCACTGATCTCATCAACAAGTTCTTTGGAAACTAGGCAGCAGCTAACATCTCTTAAACAGCAGGTGTTACACTATATTGCAGGGATTGATTTTAATGGTAGCTGTGGGGAGGTGGCTGTGGAATCCAAAGCACCCCTCTGGTAAGCTGTACAGGTCATTTTGAAGTTGTATATGGGGGGGCGGGGGTGTTTGAATAACATAGCCAACAAGGAACTAGCAGTCTGGTCCAAAAATTAAGGGTGGAACCACACATTTCTTTAGCAAACATGCATTCTCACATTTGTTGAGGTAACACAAATGTGGGGGTAGAGAAGAGAATTGGGAGGAGGAAGGGGTACTTAACCTCTCCCTTGGCCACCAATTCTCCTCAGCAAATGGGTCCTAGCAATCCATTTTTCCCTCAGCCAGCCTTACTTCCAGTTAGAAGCCTGGGATTTTCGAGGGACAACTGGGTAGCATGGGAAGAGCTAAGCAATAGGGCTGGCGTCAATGGTAGGCATAATTGGACACCTGCCAATGGCCTACAACCCAGTAGGGGCTCACTGACAGGAACCCCCTGCCATTGGTCCTCCTCTTCATTGCAGTGATGGTGAGAAGGAAGAGCCATGGATGCCACTGCCCACTTGCTCACTGTCAAGCAAGCAAGTGGTAACAAAGATAAGAAAATAGGGATCTGCTGGTTCCCTTTCTCAAGAGTAAATCCCATTGATTTCAAATGCACTCACATCTAAGTCATACTAAAATCCCATGCATGCTTACCTTTGAGTAAACCCCATTGAATAGAGGCAGACTTACTAAAATGGGGTTTACTCAAAGGTAAGCATGCATGGGATTTTAATATGAATTGGATATAAATACAGTTGAAATCAGGGAACCAGCAGATCTGTATTTTATAAATTTGGAGATGCACAGCTTTGCATGATCAAAGGAAAGGAAAAGTGATCCATCACACTTCTGAACTTCCAGGAAAAGCATTTAAAGGGGAAAATTTAAGAAACTCTTTAAAAATCAAGGGATGGACCAATCTCATTCAAACTCGGCATGCTGAAAGCTCTACTTAAGAGCTATCACTGTGCCAATTTTGATCTCTTTATCGTTACAAATGGAGCTGCAGGCAAGGAGGATGCATTTTCCACATTTATTTTAAGGTGAAAATGTACTCCTGGTCATGCCTACTCAGGAGTAAGAAATAGAATTAAATGGGACCTCTCTCCTTCCCCCTTTATGGTGGAGTAGAGAACCGCACCGCCCTCCTCTTTTGTAGCGAGACCACCCTTAGACACACAAGCCCCCAACAAAGAATGGGATGGTCGATAGAACACAACCACAGAAATACAGGGGAGGGAGGAGAGCATTTATTTTGCATGAAGGGAAAATAATCCAGACTTTCCATACTCCAATTAGAAATGAAACATGGAGGGGAAGAGGCAAAATGAGTGCAGGCCATGGATGATGTCATGTGAGTATCGGGCTGCAAAACTGCATACCAAGCATGGGGAGTGTGTGATAAATCGCTGGTGTGATGGATCCCAGAGGATGAGGAGCGATATCAGTTGATGACAATGGTGAGGAGAAGGTAGATTCACTGAGGGAGGAGAGCCACTGAGGGTGTCTTGCCCATGACTCCCACACTGCTAAGCACCCTCTTCCCAGCCACCAATTTTCCCATGCTATCTCTCATATTTTCCTCACAAGCAAACTACAGGAACCCAGTGTTTCCTTTATAATATGTAATTCTACCTTTAGTTCTCATAGCAAATAACTATTAGGCCAGACTCAAAACTTGTGTTCTAGAATAAAAGTCAAAAAATACTTTTTGTAAATGATGAAAAGTTATTTACAAAAAGTCACATTTGTAAGATCTTACAGTGACAAAAGAAATTCAGGTGGAAAATGAGTGACTAACTGTAAGTGAATTGCCCAAATTCACACCTTTATCTTTAAATAAATGTAAATACTGCAGCACTTGAAGTAATAATATTTACAAGAAGAAACAATTTAATCACAGACAAAATGCCATTTATGCAGCAGTCATACTTGATGCATGTACATTTGAGATACAGGTATATAAAAGACAGGAATACATGGTGGACACATTTTACCTTCACGCTCTACAGCAAGGGTGGGCAGAAGGTCGATCCCTGGATGATTTATAGTAGATCAACAAGGATGTCTGACAAAATGACCTCCCCACTCTAAATTATACTGCTGACTTTTAAAAAGCTTGTGGAAACCAGGAATGGGTTTTCATGTGGAAGGACTCTAAAACACAATTCCGTTTTGATATTCAAAATAAATTCCTGGGGTCTAAATTCTCCAGTTGTAAGTATATGCCTTCTGCATCATGTTTTCGTTGGTAGATCCCGGGGCTGTAATTGATCCCATAAGCCTGACATTTGCCCTCCTCAACTATACAGCAGGGGTGGAGAACATTTTTCTTCTCTCAAGGGCTGCATTTCTTCAGGGGGTACATACTGGCCGGGAGAGGGCCCAAGCCAAAAGTGACTGAGGCCACCCCTTCTCCCTCTCTCTGTCCCCCTCTTCTTGCCCACCCAGTGGGCTGCCATGGGAGGAACAGATTGCTCTTGCCAGAAGTCTGAATCGATCAGTCGTGGAAGGCTTTTGAAATGAGGCCAAAGAGTCATCCGTTGCCCACCCCTGCTCTACAGTGCTTGTTGTGATACACACCACCAAGCTCATGGCAAACATGTTAACCTTGTAAAGTATAAATCACCATTATAAATTGTCTACTACAGGCCTGCACAACTTGTGTGGCTCACCAAGCTGTACGAAGTCCACCTACCATGTTATGGCAGCCCACTGCTATTTTTATTGCCTCTTTTGGACTGCAAAAATGAGAGAATGGTCTAGCATCTGGCAGGCCATACATGGCTGGCGAGTTGGTGGGTCAAAAGTTGTACAGACCTGGTCTAGTAAGGGCAGTTAAGAATCAGAGAAAATAAACCAGACATTCTTTGGCAAGATGAAACCCTCTTTCAACGCAATTCTAGCCATATTTACCTAGCCATATTTAAATGGCTTCAGTGGTGCTTACCCCTTAGTAAGTGTGTTTAGGATTTCATGCCATTTTACAAGAGGGTAGGCAACTCGTGGCCCTCCAGATGTTTCTTGGACTGCAACTCCCATCAGCTCTAGCCAGCATAGCCAATCGGAAGGAATGATGTAAGCTGCAGTCCAACAAAATATGGTAGGCCACCTGTTACCCACCCCTGCGTTATAAAGATCTAACCCTGAAAGAAGTGTTATCCTGTCTTCCCAAGTCAAGCAGGGCTGGTTCCCTGCAACCTTATTGTTCAGGAAAAGTAGGCCAGTGGAATAGGCAGCACAAGTTAATGCAAAGCATTGAGCCCTATACCTCCTCCTTCTTTTCCCAAGCATGCTAAGGTCGCTCCTGATCTGCTTACACACCAGCAAGACAGGCAATAGGAAGAGGCTGCTGCACCACCACCCCCTCAGCCACTGCAGCAACTTCTCCACTACTGTCACCAATCCAAAAGCGGAGTGTGATGGAAGTTAGTTGATTATTGTACAGAGATAATTGCAGCTCGGTGGCATACAAGAGCCAACACCTGCCGCATCGTTTGAAAGGGCAATGGTTCTGACGCCGCTGCTTGCATAAAAGAGAGGGAGCAAGAAAATAATAATCACATAGCATCAGAAACAATGCCACGAGAAGGCTCAGACTATATCGTACGTAGTACAGTAATGTTAAGCTACCAGCACTGATAGACACAGCAAGAACAGAAAATTTGGCAAAGCAACAGCAGTTGCACAGCAACCGCACCGCTCCTAAATAATTGTGCTATTAGATTGGGGAAAAGGGCGTGTTCAGATAGGAGGGGGTTAATGGGGGTAGAACCACTACAAATGTTCCTTAGTATCACATCTTCTGTTAGGAAAATTACAGGTAAATGATTCAAGGAGAATAGGAGATGGCTGGAGGAGATGAGTCATACTTATTTTCCTTGTTTCCAGCAGGGAGGGAGCAAGCTAGGTGTGAGTGGGGAGGGGGGAATAGTAGAACTTTTGGAAATAGACTGGCTCTCTCTCTCTCTCTCCCCCTTGAGACAGGGAGAGAGGCAGAAAGAGAATGATCTCTGGAAAGTGCCTTTTGGGGTGGGGGCTGCTTCTCTCTGCTTATGTGGGGTAGTGGCAGTTGCTGTTGAAGTGTCTAAGTTGTACGCCTCCGCCTATGCTCAACCTGTAAATGAACCCAAAGATTGCAAAGCCTCCAGTGACCCTCCATCCAAAGGAAACCAAACCTGGTTAGCATGGTGCCCCTGGAACTTCTCACCACTCAGAAGTGAGCCGAGCCTTTAAGCTCCATCCGACGAGCATTATTGCACGCTCGTTACTGGGCACTCACGGAGTTTGCTCAGGTCTCTAACATGACATCCCTTCTAGCCTTCCTTGCATGACAAAAAAAAAAAAAAACTCTCAAGAAAGTCCGATGTTTTTTTAAACTCGGAATTGCTGCTCTCTCCTGCTGTGTGCAGGAGAAGCCGCGCCATTAGACCAGCGGACTCAATGGGCCTCGTGCTCGTTGTGTACTTCCTCTGTTGAAAAAAGGAAGTAACTGAGGAACGACAACACTGGCGGAGAAGCGAAGGTAGGGAGCGTGTTAACCCCCAGTGTGATGGAGCTTTCAGTTATACACAAGCTAGCATCAAACACCTGAGTACTATAACATGCATGGGGACACCCCAAAAGAAATATTGCATGGCAGATTTGAGGGAGAAGAATTATGGACACAGACAATTTGCCCCCCACCCTAGCATTCAGGCCCAACTCTGCCAGTTTCTAACGATGGGATGATTTACAGAAGGCATGTTCTCCTGATCAAGCATCACTTAGATATGTGCTCACATTGTAAAAGGTTATGCATTAACTGAGTGATTGCATATTTTGTCGGAAGAAATTCCCCAGGGGAAGAGGAGTAGTACTAGGGAGTCCACTTGTGCATCGAAAAAAAAGAGAAAATCTATCACCAACAAAAGAGACTACCAATTTGCGTAAAATTTGCATATGTTAACATAGGTATAGATGGACATTTAGAAATAATTATTATAATTTAAATAGAAATACAGTACATCTCACCATAGTGTGTTAGAGTGTGACTACGGCCTTAGCTAGACCTAAAGATTATCCCAGGCAAATAGAGGGGTTGTCCCTGCCTGCTCCCTGTATCCCTGTGTGTCATTTGGATGTACAGGGATGATCCCGGGATATAGGCTTGGTCTAGCCATGGCCTAGGTGACCAGTGTGCCTTTCTCAGTTTGCTGTCCAGTGTCTGTTGGTGGGATGATTCTTTCTACAGGACGTGGAGTGGACAGTACTTCAAACAGAGGACAATTTCAACAGAGGATGACCATCTGGCAGGTCTTTGTACAGAGCACTGCGAAACAGGGGACAGCCACTCTAAGTCTGTAGTATTGTGTGCAAGAAGTGCCTTCAGAGGGCAGGAGATACCTATGTTGTGCATATCTCCCATGGCTGACGTTTAGAACTGAAAAATAGTCTCCCTTGCCTCAGATTAGACCTTCTAATGATGTCTGTGATGTTGAGATCCTGTATTCTAATACTGAACTCAATTCCTCAAGAGTAGATCCTGTGATCAGTGGCCACAGAATGTCTGGCCAAAAACCATGAAGGAGGAGGAATGGAATGGAGTAACTCAGAAGAGGCCATGGCTGACTGGCTGGCACCTTGAACAGGAGAACACTACACTGCAGGCCCCACTTGTAGAATATCAAATGGCAATTCTGAAGTACAATCACTTTCCAAGGTTATGGATTCACATCTTATATTTAGCTCTCGACACTGTCACAAGATTTTAACAAATTCTGTATGAACATGCAATAATTAGAAATCCGCGATGATGACAGAAGCATGGGAAATTTTCAACTATTTTTCAAAATGGCTAATGTGTCATTTTACAATCCCTTGTCAAGGATAACATGAGCAGAAATTATGACTGCTTGGCATTCTGTGCTCTTTTACATCACGCACAATGTGTGGTTTGCATTGAGCTGCAGTTACTGCTTGGAAGTGATAAGGCCATTGGTAGAGCTCTCTTCCCGCCTTCAGCTGCACACAGAGAGAGATGTGTACATGAAGAATACATCATCATAATTATTTATTTATTTATTTATTTATTTTATTACATTTATATACCGCCCCCCAGCTGAAGCTCTCTGGGCGGTTTACAACAATTAAAAACAGTAGACATTAAAAGTATACCAAAAAATTTAAAAACATAAAAACAGTATAAAAACAACAACAGTAAACAGCCTACCACAATTATAATAATTTCCACGGGTTGAGTACCATGCCTTTTGCTTAAAGCAGGGTTGGGCAACTTGTGGCCCTCCAGACGTTTTGCCCTAAAACTCCCATTAGCCCTTGCCAACATAACCAATGGTGAAGGATGATGGGAGTTGTAGGGGAAAGCATCTGTAGAACCACAGGTTGCTCACCCCTGATTTAAAGCTAGCTAAAATCACAATTTAATCCTATCTTGATAAACATTTTGTACAACATTATCTATGTATGGGTCAAAGAAATCCATCTAGCCCAACACTCTGTCTCTGAGAAAGTTTTACAAAAAGAGCAAGATCGCTAATGTTAGTATCCCAGCTTCTGGTAATCAAAGGTAGTGCCTCTGAACATGGAGGTTCCATTCCTAGCTATTATTATTCATATCTGTGGTGCAAAAGTAAAGCATATCCATGTCCCATTGCTGTCAGAGGTATGGCAAGGGGGCACATTAGAGGATCTTCTCAGTTGTGGCAGCCAGATTGTGGGAAAGCTTGCTTAGGAAGGTATCCTTGGCCCTATTACTGCCTGCCTTTCAGCAGGTGGTAAAGACAATTCAGTTCTAACAAGCATTCTCCTAATTTAGCCTCTTTAATATTTTAATTGATGTCTTTCCCCCTTTTTTATTTGATTTGTATTTGATGATTTTTCATTTTGATTTGTAGTAGTTTTATTGTGTGCCACTCTGAGTATACTTTGGTGTAGAAAGGCAGGAGAAAAATCCGGTTGACAGACGTATGAAATCCAATGGATTGGATCCAGACTTAGTCATACTTGGAGAAGACCCATTGACCAGGGGGTTGGACACAGTGGCCTTATAAGCCCCTTCCAACTCTAAGTATGACTAAGTCTAGAACCAAGCCAAAGTTCTATATTATAATTTGTTGTCCAGTTGGAAGTATTAATACACTGCAAACATGTTTGTCTGATTGGGCCAGATGCCAGCCAATGTATTCAGAAAAATGGAACCAGATGTAGAGTAGGAAGAGTGTTTGTATCTGACTGGAAAACTTGGATCCAAATCTACACTCCACCATGAATATTACTGTGTGACATTGCACCACACCAGTCACCATCTCCTACAAACAGCAGGTTTGCTACTGTGTAAACAATATGCTGAACTAGATAGGCCTGTGGTCTGATTCAGCAGGGCTGTCCTCATGTTCTTACCTCACAAGGCTGTTGTGAGATTAAATGTGCAAGGGGAATCCACGTATATTTCCCTGAGCACCTGGAAGGAAGGAAGAAAGGAAGGAAAGAAGGAAGAAAGGACAGAATAAAAATAAGTGTGTGTGTGTGAGACAGAGACAGAGAGACGGGGGGGGGGGGGAGGTCAGAAAAAGGTCTAGCTATCCCAGAGGTGTTAGACCTCTTTCAACTTCAGATGTGAATTCAGATTCAGGGGCCATATTTTAGTGGTAGGCAGGGCTCAAGACAAAAGTGGCAGGGGCAAAAATACTAGCATATAAGCTTCTATCATCAGTAACAAAGTCTTAAGAGAGACATTTCAACCTTTCAGAATAGGGGGGAAACTGCATAAAAGCCGGGAAACCACCAAATGATCAGTGGTCAGGGGGGAAAGAGTAGGCCCAGGGGAAGTGGGTGTTGCCATCTGAGAGACCCCAGAGGGCTGGATTGGCCTGCAGACCTGAGGGTCGACACCTCTGATCCACTCAAGCATTCTTACTTCAACAGAGGACAACTAGACATCTCACTTCTGAGCAGAATAATAAAGCAATATCCCTCCCCTCTTTATTCCCCCACCACTTGGTACTTAGCAGCATGCTGCCACTGCATGTGGAGGTTCCATCTATAGCTATCATGGCTAATAAAATTAAGGAGAGTATTAGCTTCCCAGTTCCAATGACATGGAGGGCACACTGAATTTTGGACAAGTAGGGAGTCTCAGGTAACCCAAGCTCAGATGACAACCATCCTGCTACTCTAGCAGCAAATAACTTGGTGGAAAAAAAACTGTTTACCCATGTTTTATTTATATAAACCAAGTAACAAACTCTCAGTAAGATTTATTATTTATAATGCATTAGGATACACAGACAACTCTCAGTTTCATAAAGAGTATCATGGTATTGGGGGATCTTTCTAAAATCTCCTCTTGTTGCCTAGCGAGAGTAGGAAATCTCAGCCCATATATTGTGAAGATGAATTTTTAGCATCCATATCAGAAATTCGCACCCTTATTGGCAATATGATAATATATTTGTAGGGCTTACGGACTGCATATAGGTAAGGCTATGTACACATCTAATTGCTACATAGCTGTTTACGTATTGCTCTAAGGGAGATGATAAAACATCCTTAGGGAAACAGCTTGTGGGAAATACTGTTTTTCAATGTTATTAATGACCTTGAAAAGAGAATTTACCTGTGAACAACATGAAATGTTATTACAGCACAGACATGAACACAGCAGAGATAGAATAATCGGAATTCCATTGGTCTGCTCACAAATAAATACTTGCATGCTCCCCAGTGGCATTCAATCATCCAGGGGAAAAAATCTCATTTTGCCTCACTTACCTTCAGTCAAACTGAGAATGAACAGGTTCAATATTTGAATTGTTTATGCAATCATTGGAGAGTAAATCAAGTAAGAAAAAGAGCTCAGTAACCACCAGAGAGCCTTGATGTGTCTCTTTCACTGCAGGATAAAGCTAACATAACTAAGAGATGGACCTAGTGAGGTGCTTTGCGCCTGGTAGCATTGGTGAGGCACGGCCCTTCTGCAACACGGTGAAACTGGGATTAACACTGTGGCCTAATCTACACCAAACAGGATTTTGCAGCATGAAAGCGGTATATAAAAGGCAGGAGCCACACTACTGCTTCATAGCGGTATTGAAGTGCACTGACAACTGTTGGGGCCCATTGACACCTACCATATACCGCTTTCATACCGCAATATCCTGCTTGGTGTAGATTAGCCCTGTGTTTCTACAAGGTATGAAACATAGCATATATTCCCCATAAAATTCTGGCAGTGGTCATTCCCATGGACAAGATTGTTTAGTAAACAAGTGTGTTTTGGCAGAAATAATTCCCATTCAGCTCAATGGGACTTCCTTCCTAAAAAGTACGTTTAGGAGTGCAACCTTCAATTAGTCTCACATTTTGACATAGTTTAAAGTAGTTCTCGTGGCTCTCAGCCACTATGTTACTTACTGAAAGGGTTGTTATGCATATTTAGACCGAAAGAAGTCCTACAACACCCAGCATTCCCCAGCCAGCATTGTAGAGCTTTTTTTTTTCCTGTCTAAACATGCATAAGATTGGGCCCTTAATTAGTAACTTCCTGTTCCCTACAAGCCAGGAGTGCTTTAATTACTCATTTCCTCTTTCCAGCCAGAATTCTTTCATTAAAATTATTATTATTATTATTATTATTATTATTATTATTATTATTATTATTAGTGCAATTGCACTTCAGCAATTTTTTTTTTAGGAAACCCTCCCCACAATTGCTATGTATGGAAAAAACAAACAATGAGAAGGCTGGTGGTAAGCAATGCAAAATAAAATTGAAATAGAACCATTATTATTATTATTATCATCATCATCATCATCATCATCATCATCATCATCATCATATGTATACTGCCACATAGCCGAGGCTCTCTGGGTGGTTTACATAGGATAAAAACACTTAAAAATAATATACAAAAATTTTAAATCACAAAAACATACAGTTTAAAACTACAGAAACATACAAAACCAAAACCAGGCTAATTACATATTGTTAAATGCCTGGGAGAAAAGAAATCTTGACCTGGCGCCGAAAAGATAACAATGTTGGTGCCAGGTGGGCCTCATCAGGGAGATTGTTCCACAATTGGGGGGGCCATCACAGAAAAAGCCCCTGTCCTCCGAGCTTCCCTTGGAGTAGGCACCCAGAGGAGGATCTTGGCTGTTGAGCGCAGTGTACGCAGTTGTAGGCTATCAATTGCCTCAGAAAACACTCCTCATGCCAGATGCATCAATAGCATTATGTTAGTTCACACTGGACAGGTTAGCACTGAATCAAAGTCAGAAAAATCACCACAAACCAGCTTTCTTTGAAAAGGCAGGAGAATAACAGAGAATACACTAGAATGTAATAGTTTGATATTGAGGTTGTCTAAGTTCTTTGTAATAACTGAGCGAACTAATTATGTCTATTCCCAGTGGGAAAACAGCTAGCAGTTCAAAGCTCACCTCATCTGTTAATTCACTGATGATCTTGGGCTAACCATTCTGTCTCAGTGTCAGTCCCTCAGAGAATAATACCCTCAGGGAATAATACTGATCAACCTTACAAAGTTGTTTCAAAGCAGGGATGGGGAACTTATGGCCTTTCATATGCTGTTGGACTGCAACAACGCACGTCATCCCAACCTATTGGCAATGCTAGGGTGACCATATGAAGAGGAAGACAGGGCTCCTGTATCTTTAACAGTTGCATAGAAAAGGGAATTTCAGCAGGTGTCATTTGTATATATGGTGAAGCTGGTGAAATTCCCTCTTCATCACAACAGTTAAAGCTGCAGAGCTATACTAGAGTGACCAGATTTAAAAGAGGGCAGGGCACCTGCAGCTTTAATTGGCATGATGAAGAGGGAATTTCACCAGGTTCCCCATATATACAATGACACCTGCTGTAATTCCCTTTTTAATACAACTGTTAAAGATACAGGAGCCCTGTCCTCCTTTTCATATGGTCACCTAACGCTAACTAGAGCTGATGGAAGTTGCAGTGTGGAAAGCCAAACATTCTAACCCTGCTTTAAAGATTACTGCGCTCACATATATGAAGCACTTCTTGCACTCTAAAGTGCTACATCAATGCTAAGAATTATTAACAAGGAGCAAAATCCAGGCCCAGATAGACACAGTCTAAATATCTGTCCATGATATGTAGTGCAAATACATAGCTCCAGGCCTAAGAAAAGGAGGGGGGTTCTCGTGCCATGAGTAGGGTGACCAACTGTCAGGATTTCCCTGGATTTGTCCTGGTTTTTGTTCTTTCCCTAGTGTCAGGGGGGATTTTCTATAATTTTCAATAATGTCCTGGAATGACACACCTTCCCCTTTAAGGCTGCCATTAGCATGGCAGGAGGGAATGACATGCTTTCTTGAGGCACATCATTCCCCCACCCCGAGCTCCAATTGAGGTCTTAAAGGGGAAAGTGGGTCATTCGTGGACATTATAGAAAAGGCCCCAATTGGAGTGGATGGTGGTGGTGCAGAATGAAATCCTTTCCCCTCCTCCACTCCAATCGGGTTCTTTAAGGTGGCGGGGGAATAACGTACTTTTTGCAGGACTCAGAAAGCTGCTTCCCCACACACACACTAGGTGTCCTCTTTTTTGGTTTCCCAAATATGGTCACCCTAGCCATGAGGAATGCAGATATTCTAAGGAAAGGACTGGTTGATAGTTCATTATCTCAGGTTTGCCTTCTAAATATCACACCTCTTTGCAGTTGTACAGTGTTTTTACACAGCAGCAATATCAGCTGATGGAGGGTTAAAAAGAAAAGTCAAGAGAAACTCCTTAGGGGAAGAAGGAAGTGGAAAAAACAAGATTTATGTTATCACAGGCGAGGCCTCTAGGCTAGATTCTCACTTTCCTAAACTCTAGCTTGTTTTCTGCTGACACAAATGTCAACAAAATAACTTCAGGAACCTTGTTCCCAAACAGTTGAGAGAAGAATTTAGCAAGCAGGAATTTATGGTATATGAGCATATCAGTGATCAGTGGCATATATTCAACATATTTTTAAAAGGAGGAGGAGGAAAAGGTTACATAAGGAACTTTCCCTGAGGCAACACAATAGCAGGGAAGAGCGACAGCATAAGACGTCTGGCCTGATAAATCATGGAAAAGTTGTACTGCTTGTCAGATCTTTACTAATATGCTACTAGTAAGTAGATTGTCCACCCCCTGAGCTCCAAACGATTTATAGAGATGGTCTATGCGGTTATCACACCACTGATTCTGGTGTAAATCCATTGACCTCAATAGGCTGACTCTGCCAAATAGAACCCAAGTCTCAATTTTGAATCTGGTTCTAATTCATTTGTAGTACGTGCAGTCAAAGATGGTATCTCTCCCACCCCACACCCCAATCCATATGAAAAAGCTGAGCAGACTGGCAGCTGTACCTAACTTCAACACTGGGCTCATCTACACCAAGCAGGATATTCCACTATGAAAGCGGCATATAAAAGGCAAGAGCCACACTACTGCTTTATAGTGGTACTGAAGTACACTGACAACTGTTGGGGCCCATGACGCATCTGCACCAAGCAGGATAAAGCACTATGAAAGTGGTATGGAAGTATATGGTATGTGTCAATGAGCCCCAACAATTGTCAGTAGATGAGCGCAGTCCCCCACTGCACTTAATAGCAGCAGGCTAGCTTTGGGAGTGCAGGGCAAGCCAAGGCACACACGGAGCTGTAACTACCAACACTTCACCACCACTGGATGAGGGCTAACAAACTGAGACTCAATCCAGACAAGACGGAGGTACTGTTAGCGGGTGGTTCATTTGTCCGGCGAGGTGATGTTTGCCCTGTCCTGGACGGGGTTGCACTCTCCCTAAAGGATCGGGTCCGTAGTTTGGGGGTGCTCTTCGATCCAGAACTGTCACTTGAGGCACAGGTGAACTCAGTGGCAAAGAGCACCTTTTATCAGCTTAGGCTGATATACCAACTGCGCCCTTATCTGGACAGTGATAGCCTAGCTACAGTTATCCATGCTCTTATAACCTCTCGTTTGGATTACTGCAATGCGTTATACGTGGGGCTGCCTTTGAAAACGGTCCGGAAGCTTCAGCTGGTACAAAACAGGGCAGCCCGTTTACTAACAGGGACTGGCTGGCGAGATCACATTACGCCAGTCCTTTTACAACTTCATTGGCTGCCAGTCCAGGTCCGGGCCCGATTCAAAGTGCTGGTATTGACATTTAAAGCCCTAAACGGTTTGGGGCCAGGTTATTTGAAGGAACGCCTCCTCCCATATGTACCTACCCGGACCTTAAGATCATCTACAGGGGCCCTTCTCCGTGAGCCCCTGCCAAAGGAAGTGAGGCAGGTGGCTACTAGGAGGAGGGCTTTCTCCGCTGTGGCACCCCGGTTGTGGAATGAGCTCCCCAGAGAGGTCCGCCTGGCGCCTACACTGTACTCCTTTCGTCGCCAGCTGAAGACCTTTTTATTCACTCAGTATTTTAACACTTAATTTTAACTTAAATTTAAATTATACTGTTTTAACTCTGTATTTTAACCTTATATCAATTTTGCTGCGTGGTTTTATCCTGGTTGTGCTTTTTATATTGTATTTTGTATTTGTATTTTTAACTTGTTGGTTGTTTTATGATGATTTTAATTTTTGTGAACCGCCCAGAGAGCTTCGGCTATTGGGCGGTATAAAAATGTAATAAATAAAATAAAATAAAATAAACCGTGTCCTGCCTCCCCACCCCAGCATTTGCTACATGGGGCAGCCATCTTGCTTTGCCTAATAATATTTATTAATTCATCGGTGTCATATCTTGCCTCTCTGCCTAGAAAAGGGTGCTCAGTGGTAGGGCTAGTCCTGTTCTACCTAACCTTGCCCAGTGCGTTGTGCAAATCGAATGGATATTCCCCACGTATGCTCCTTGATTGGGACAAGACTGACAAACCTCTTCCATCACAGCGGGGAGGAGAATATAGAAAGTGGAGCCGGGCAGCCTGAGCTGCTTGTTTTCCAACTTGCTCCACTTATAGGAAATGCTCTGCGCCTCCTGAGAAGAGCACTCTGGTCGATATGTGAAAGCACAGATTGACCTTGAACAACCAAGCGAAGAGTTAAAAGTGCCAACTTTTGTCTGTATCAGGGGGGAATGCACAATAAAGCTGAGGGGGTAAAGTTGTGTTTACTTCACCACACATGAGCTCACATTAACCTCTTTTCCAATTTTAGGCAGACCCAAGGGGAAATAAATTCTGCAGATGTAGCTATCTAAAGGGCATCTTTGATACACAGTGTTATCCAAAAAAGGAGTCACGCAGCAAGCTTCTCAGGTCTCTGTCTGCCTCGGGCACATAAACTGAGAACATGTGGGTTGTTGCTGCTTGAATCCATTTCAATGTGGCGCATTAGGCTTCATTTCACCACAGTGTCCTGTCCCTACCAGCTATTTTCTCTAACAAATATTCTTATTACCCACAGAAAAGGAAACCTCACACACACACACACACACACACACACACACACACACACACACACACACACAAAGAACTGATATTGCCAAAGCTCCAAAAGAACTCCTCAGGGCTATATTCAGTTGTGGAAGGGGAGGAATAGAGAAGGGGGGGACAATGTTAATTTGCAATGCATATTATATAACAAAGAGCAATTTGTCTTATTATGCAGGAAATTATATTGCATTGAATACACAACTGCATGATTCTGACATGGCAAACAAATCCAGGAATTTGGAACATTATGCAATTATATGCATATTTTTATTCAATTTTTTTTGTGGGGGGGGGAGGACACACAATCACAAAGTGGCACAAATGCTACATTATTATTTGATTGCACAACAGTCGCATTGATATTTTTCTACATTGCCATTGGCAGAGGATTCAAAACTTGCATCACGGCTGTTTTAGTCTTAGGGCTAAAGCAGATGTGACATTAATTTCTTATGCAAATAGCAACTGAGGAGAAGCCTAAACAGACTTGAGACCATAGGATGGAGATAGGGAGTTTGAGTCTTTCTTTCCCTGCCCCAGACCTCAAAAAAACATCTCTTGAAGCTGCTGTGTGCATTTCAAGTGAAGTTCTCTTCCCTTTAATTTCATTCACACCATTAGGTATTTAGCTTAACACTTGCCCAGGATTTTATTCTTAGGGCTGCCGACTGCCAAAGAGGACAAGGGTTTTTGTCATGCAAGCTACCCTTGCTGAAATTCCCTCTTCCACAGAACTGTTCAAGTTGCAGGAGCCCTTCCCTCTTTGTCATCTGGCAACCCTAGAAGGGAATTCAAGCTTTCATCTGTACAGTTGATGTGGCCCAGCAATGCCACAGGAGTTGAAGATACTAATTTTAGAGGTGTAAGGTATGGAATATGTGGAGAAAGGGCTCTGGAAAGGGAGCTAGCCAAAGAAGAAATCCTAGATTTGGAGGCAGGTTGTCTTGGGGTTCCAGAGCTGCTGTACTGCTGTCACTTTGGTTCAAACACTGTTTGCTTGACACTCTACCAGCTCAATATGTGTATTTCCTATAAAGGAAACTAACCCTATACAGTTGTCCTGAGACTTCCTGCCCCATGAATAAGTAGGAAGCATGAAACAACATGTTCTTCAAAACGGGGACGTCTTTACTGTATTTATTAAGATCTGTTTCAAGATGCCTCCCCCAAAATCCAGTGACCTTTTACACTAATGCTCAAGACATTCACATAATTAGCTAGTCAGCTCATTCCATTTTAATCCAATTTTATTCAGGGATTGTGGCAGACTTAGTCACATGTCTTTTTAAAAATGGCTTTTTATGGAACAATACAAATAAAACAGCAAACAAAAACTAAAAGAGGAAAGTTAAAATAGGGAAGGTGGACATGAAAAAGATGGGATAAAGCATTTTAACCATATAGATTGTAAAGACAACATATATTGGACGAGTCTTAGAGTGAATAACATGCTTGCATCTCTTGATTCAGGCAGTGAGGTTAACATGATAGTACGCATGGGTATTCAGAAGAACCACTGAATTCAATGGGACTTACTCCCAAGTATACGTTGCAGTCCAAAGTTGCATATTTGAAATCTTAAAGCCACAATTCCTTCTTGGAATTAACTCCTGTTAAAATAAATGGGAATTATTTCAGAATAAACCTGGTCAGGATTGAGCTGCACGATAATTTTGTAAACAATCTGTAAGCAATAATTAAATCAAAATAATTTGATTTACTATTTAGATAATGGTCTTTATTAAATATTTAAAGTTAACTGTTAACTGTTATATTCCTTTATTTTTTCCCATTAAATCTGCTAAAAGCAGATTGGCTGACTAATTAAAAGCAAGCAATATGTAATACTACATATTAATTACTACATACTAATTAATATGTAGTAGCACCAAAGAATATAGAGCCCTATTTTACATTAATATGTAGTAACACTATGGAACATAGATCTCTGTTTAGGCTAGTAGAGGGATAATACAGAATGTTCTAAAAATAATAATACTACAATGTCAATGTACCATCTTTAATCGGATTTCCCCCTTTTAAAAAGCTAAACCATCATCACAACCAACACCATAAAATCAATGCTGTTGCAAAAGGAAGACATGAAGGAACCTTCCCTGAACGAACTGACTTAGAAACCTTTCTAATCCCTCTCTGCTTATTAGGAATAGGCCCAACATGCCATGGAGGATTCATCATTAGGCCAGAAGCCTGGGGACTCTTCCTTTGCTACCATGGCAACTTATCTGCATCATCTATAATGCCCTGTGGAAAGTCTTCCTTGAGCCTTCACTTCAGTGAAATACAAGGAGTCAAGATAACGCTACTCATCTGTCTTTCCCATTAATATATTTTGTATCCAAAAAGAGCGGGGGGGGGGGTTGAAGGTGATTGAAGAGAATTAAAATTAAGAAAAACATTGTCAAGAAGCATTACGTATAGAAAGGACCTTTAAGATAAGGCATTGCAGGGTTTATTTCTCCAGCTATACATTTTTAGTTTGAAAAGATTTATGAAAGGCGCTTCTTCCACAAAGCTTTTGAATGTTTTGACACCGGCTAGCTTGTTCAAACATTGCATCTTTCACCATTTGATCTGCTTTGAAAATCATAGAGAGAAATTGGCCTGTTTGTCAATCACACAATTGCTACAATAGTTTCATACAAAGCCAGTCAGAGATCATGAAGAGCTTTCTTCCCTGCTGATTTAAAAGTGTGGATTACTGTTTTCGTTCATAAGCGTTGTGTAACTATATTGCAACAGTTTCTCTCTCACTTCACTCACTTTCTTCAAGCCCAATGAATTATGGAAAGGCAAACTGACCAGTTTTATTAAGTGGGATGGTGGGAAGCTTTATGGTAGTTAAAACAAGGAGCAATTTGTTCATAGGGCCTAACTACATGTTAGTGTTAAGTATGTGTGGCTCCAGTTCGGATCAGGTACACTGCGTACTGGCAGAGGAAGATTAAAACCTTTCCTCCACCACAGTTCTCCCACCCCCTGCAAATCCCTATATGGTTTGTTTGTTTTTTAAAGGAAGTCTCTATTGGTGTGCATACACTAGAGTAAATAAAAAGCTAGCTTTCAGCTACACACTAGAAAATTAGTGTATCATGTAGTTTGGTTCTTAGATCATCAGATTAGGATAGAATACGTTGATAGAATGATATTGTTATGTAGCTTTGTGATCACTCCAACAGGCAGGTTATTTTCCAAAGAAGACAATGATCCAGTTTAGGAAAACAGGTGTTTAATTTCTCAACTCCTGATCATACAATCCAGGTCTCTCTCTCTCTCTCTCTCTCTCTCTCTCTCTCTCTCACACACACACACACACACAACTTTTAAGATTCCAGAACTTAACGAACATTCTAGAACCCACCCCTCCACACATCCCTTCCACAAAGGGCTGACTTTATGGGCTGGTTTGGTTTGCACAATCACAACCACCATGGTTTATTTAATCCATGGTGGTTGTCGTGCGCGTAGGTGACCATTTTGAATATTCAACCCCCATCACAGGGTTTCTGTAGTTTCTTATCTTGTTCCATGGCTTACTGTAGAGGTTTGTTAAGGGTTGTTTCTCCTCAAACAAACCATGCCGTCCTGGTTCGGATGACACAACAAGTCATGGAGGGCTGTGTCAGGTGATACATTAAAATGCATAGGTGATTAGATAGATTGGTATATTAGGTTTATTGCACAGCAGCAGCTAGGTCATGTTGCACAAACACTGGATTAATCTGGCTGCAGTGTTTGCATTCTATGGATTTCATTAGGGTTAAAAGAACAGGAACCCTGCTAGGAAAAACAAGTTGTCTACTCCAGAAAGTACCACAAGAGGGAAAACAAGTGAATTGAACCTTTTAGGTACTTCTAGCATGGCCTTTGAAGGGGGAACCTGCCCAGCTTGACTTGACACAAAAGAGGACAGGATTCCTGTACCATTTAATAGCAATGTAGTTAAGGCAGAATTGCCACAGGTTGAATATTTTTCCAAGGTGATGCTCAAATTCCTCTGCATTCACACATTACAGCAGAAACGCAAGCCAATGATGCAACTTGAAGGGCATGGACGTTTTTCTTGTACTGAGCAAATTGGCTTTGAATATGGCTAGCATATCACCTTCAACGCATCATTAACTGCTTTGTGGACGTGGTGAAAAGCAGGCTATCAGACAATAAGAAATAAATAAGCAAACAAACATGGCCTGAAATTAGTTCTACAGCAGCCACTCCTCAGGCTTCGATTACATCAATAATAGTCAAATTAAAGTATCTTTTCACGCACATGTGTGTGTGTGTGTGTGTGTCTCCCCAAAATGCATCAAAGAAAATATTTTAAATCTTGTGAGGAAAGAATATAATCTTAAATAAAACAACTTGCTTCTTGGTGTTTTTCCTATGTTCTCTGGGCCCAACATTAGTCTAGTATTTTTCTGCAGTACAGGGGCAGCCTTCAATAAGAATTTTCAGAGTTTGTTTATCAAAACCATCCACTCAGAAGGCTCATCATCTCAGCCTATCAATCAGATGGGAAGACAGAAAGTAGGACAAACATTCTTGAGGAAAGAGGAAAAAAATAAGACAGCTGGTGAGAGAGGAAAATAAACCCAATTGCGGTGGATCATTCTTTTGTTAGTTGAACATTTTCTGTTATTCATCAGCCAACATTTATGATACACAGCCAAATCTTCAGTGACTATTTTATTTATATCCTGCATGTCCACCAAAATGGGACTCAAGACGGCTAAAAACAATAAATTACAGATTAAAAATGCCTTAATTAAAGCATAACATAAAAACAAATTCATTAAAAACACAGTATAAGAAATAAACAGTACCCAACATCAGCTCTTGATGCTGCTTTTAAATCAGGGCTGTGCACTGCCTTGGGCAGAATCCCCAAATCCAAGGCGAGGTAGGCCAGTTCAGCCCGCCATGGCTCGAATCTGGAGCAGCACCAGGTCAGCCTGAGGCACCCCCTTAGGGTGCCTCAGGCCAATTTGGGGCAGTGCAGAGCCGCTCTCCCATACCTGTCCACCCACCTGCCTGGGAAAGCCAGCTGTGAGTCCAGATGAGTCCTCTCCCTCTTCACCCTCCCCCACCACCTGAGCTTACCTGCAAACATGTCCACCTCCTGACAGCCAGGCCACGATTTCAGGTTATCACAGGGGCTCTTTACTTTTAGTATATCTATGGCCATAAATGGCAAATGGTCCTTCATGACCGCCATAGTTTTCGGCCATAGATATACTAAAAGTAAAGAGCCCCCACAATTACTTTAAAATGCAGCCTGGCTCTCAGGAGCAAGATGCGTTTTCAGGTAAGTTCTGGTGGCCGTGGGTTGGGGGCGCATGGGGGTGGTAAAGGGGGGAGCGGGGAGTCAGGCGTTTGATGGATTCCTAGTCAGTCTTGCTCCTGGCTTTCCTGGGTGCTGGCTGCATGGCTGGCACCCAGGAAACCCGCCAGGCTGACCTGCTTTGTGTGTGTGTGTGAATCCCTTCAGGAGGCGGGCACCCCCTAAAGCATCCTGAGTGGAATCGGGGCGATTCGGAGTCTCCAAAGCGGCCTCCAAGGCAAGTCAAGAGTGCTGTGCACAACCATATTTTAAATGTTGCTGTTATTATTTTGGGGGGTGTACTTTTATATTTTATTAGGTTTTTGTTTTATATACTGAAAGTCAGGATATACTTTCATTTCTTTCGAAAATAAAAATTTCACAGAGAAGCGTTATGCCTATTAATCATGCAGTTATTTAGCTTAAAAATCACCCAAGGTGACTTACAAAGATAAGACAAGACAGCCCCTGTCCACAGGCTTAGAATCTGAATGACATAACATAAATGGAAAGGGGATTGGGAGCAGAAAGAAACACAGAACCAAGTTGGAAAAGCCACGTGGTGTAGCAGTTGCTCATTACACATTGCATGGTGCATAGACAGTGCAAAAAGGAGGAGCATCATATTGTGTGATTCTCAAACTGGATATCCTGCAGAGGTCATAAGACTGAGCCCCGTTCCAGAGTAAGGTACTTGAAAGAGTGGTGGCATCTCAGCTCCACGCTCTCCTGATTATCTGAATCCATTCCAGTTTGGGTTCAGGCCTGATTTTGGGACGGAATTAGCCTTGGTCACCTTTTTAAGGAGAGGGACAAGGGGAGTGCAACCCTGTTACTTCTTCTCAATCTCCTCCGTGAGTTGGGAGTCTGAGGCACCATTCTACTGTGGTTTGACTCATTGTTTTTTCTGCCTCTTTCACAACGAAAGGGAGAATTTCAGAGAATTTTTTCCTTGGGGATGAGGATAGGATTTCCACATACCTTTTTAAAGTGTAGGAGGTTGTTGAGAGTCTTCTATTTTTTAATTTAAAAACAAACACCCTGGCACTTGAAGGAGTCTGGCAATTCTTCATGAATGCCTATTGGAGACCATGTGACCTCACCCTCTCCAACAGGCATTCAAGAAAAACTCCTGTGCTCCTGCAAGTGCCAGGGGTGATATATATAGATATAGATATAGATATAGATATATATATATATATATATATATATATATATATATATATATATATATATATAAAAGACCCCCTCAAAACTTCCTAGACTTCAAAAAGTATGTAGAAACCCTGTCCCCCCCTTCCCAAGGAGAAAATTCTCTCCTCCCCCAGCGTCTTTCATCAGAGTTTTCATTCCCACCCACCCCATGAAATTCTGCAAAAGGAATAATCAAAAATTTCACAACACTAACTTGCAGGTTTGGTTCCAGACAATAGCATTGGGTGACGGCACCTCAATCCCATGGCAATTGAATTGTGGGGTGCCACAGGGTATCATCCTGTCCCCGATGTTATTTAATATCTATATGATGCTGTTGGAAATGATCGTCAGGAGATTTGGGGTAAGGTGTCACCAGCATGAAGACACCCAGTTCTGTTTCTCCATGACATCTGAATCAGGAGAGGTTGTGCACATTCTGAACCGGTGCATGGATAGTTATAGCTTGGATGAGGGCCAATAAATTGAAGCTGAAAGCTGAATCCTGGTAAGGCAAAGACCCTACGTGTCGACAGTTCTCAGGTCCAGGAATTGGGCTGTTTGGTTGTTCTGGATAGGGTTGCACTCCCTCTGAAGGAGCAGGTATGTAGTTTGGGGGTGCTCCTGAATTCATCTTTGACAATGAATTGGTGGCCTTGATGGTCCAGAATACCCATTACCAACTTTGGTTGTTATGCCAACTACACCCATTCCTGGATAGGGATAACCTAACTACAGTGATCCATGCACTGGTAACCTCACGATTTAAACTATTGCAATGTGTTCTATGCGGGACTGTCCTTAAACATGGTTCAGAAGCTGCAGCTAGTGCAGAATACAGCAGCTAGGGGGCTAATTGGGACACCTAGCTATGCATATATACAACTTGTGGTAAAAGCACTGCCCAGGCTGCCTATTAGCTACTGAGCCATGTAAAATTTTGTTATTGTCATATAAGGCCCTAAACAACTTCAGACCAGGATACATAGCAGATTGCCTTCCTTTATACAAATCCAGGCAACCTTTAAGATCAGCAGAGGAGGCCTTTCTAATGGAATGTCATCACAAAGTACCTAGGCAGTGGGCCTCCCTCATGTAGTTTGGGAGGCAGAAAATATGACATCTTTTAAACGCCTCCTGAAAACACTTTTGTTCACCCAAGCTTTCCCTGAGTTACTAAATTTATTGTGCTTCTCCATTTTACTGCTCCTTGATTTTTTGATTTTTTTTACTGAAGTTGGGAATGTTTTCATGCCTTTTTAATGTTTTTTAATATTGTAAACCACTGAGAAATTTTATAATATTCCATGATATATAAATGCCACAAATAAACAGAAATCACAGATTTAATTGATAAAAAAACCTCCCAAATTTCTAGTCCTTAAGTTTGTAAATGCAGCATATAGGCAAATCTCCGGAGTTGATGCCTTCAATTCACTCTGCAGCTCACTGCACCTCCCCATGACCAGTAAAGACAGAATGCCTCAAAATAGCAAATATATGCGGCTGCACGTCATTTGAATTATTTATACCAGTTACAGAAATCAGCTTTACTTTGCTTGTAGAAAGTTTGTTTTTTAAGCTCAGAGTTCATGCAGACTTGGGCTTAACATGAGTTTACAAGACTCTTGACATAATCATAAAATTTAATCTGTGCATCCAGGGCTGGTTTTCTTAACATGTTTCTTTTCCCGCAATTCTAGGCTGCAATCCTAGGGACACCTACATGGGAGTAAGACTTACTTCTGCATAGGACTGGGCATCAAAGTCCCTATTTCATTGCCTCTGAAAGGATCCTGTAAACTCCATAAAGGAGTTACTGAAAAATTTTCAGAATCTCCATAAAGGAGATTCTGAAAAAGAATCAAATAGTATTCTTCCTTCCCTTATGGTTAAGCCTTTAATTCATCCTTTTCGTTCCCTAATATGCTATAAGCACACACACCCTTGGACAAGAAACAACAAAAGACCAATCAGATGACATAATGAATTCCACATATACTTTCATCTCTATCTGCTAGCAAACGAGATTTGTTTTATTCCTTGAGGATAAGATGGCTGGTAAAAGCATGAGACGCAAAGATGATTTTGTGCCCTCCTCCACACATACACGCCCCCACTTCCAAAGTGCCTGGTTTTAATCTCAGTGTATTTGCTGCAGTGTTGTATCTGTGGGTGAGAACAAACAGCTTCTTAGTAGTTCACTTTAAGTGGTGCTGTGTAAAAATATATCTGAAAACCCGCCTGGCTTTCAACGCATTCACTGAATGCATGTCTACCTTGGTGCTTTTCAAGCTGTGTTTGGGAAAGCCTGTGAGGTTCCTTGGAAGTAAGCTGATCATGGATTGCTCAATGAGAAGATGGCTAAAAGGAAACAAGCTTTCCTGAAAGGCAGTGAATGCTGACCTCTGCTGATCTCTTGGAATGCTTAAATCAGAAAAGGGAGTGTTGAGGTGTATCCCAGGCCACAGTTTGGAAAAACTTTGCCTGAAAAGATTAAGGGGAGACACGATAGCTATCTTTGCATATCTGAAGGACTGTCACACAACAACCAGGTTCACACAACACAACAGCACACCGTGGCTTAATTTAAGTGTGCAGGCTGTTGTATTATTCTGGGTGCCCATGGCTGCTATTTTTGCATGGTGCCTATGTGCACCTGGGCTGGGTTTGCATGACATGACAAGTCACAGCAAGCCAAAATGGTGCCTGTGAGTTCCCAGCATGATGTGACAGACTCCACCGGTAAATTATGCCACAGTGGGCTGCCGTGTTGTGAGAACCAAGTCAACGTGTTCTGTTGTTTTAGAGAGTGGGATCAGAACTAATAGGCTGAAATTGAAAGGAAGCAGACTTCTGCTAAGCATTAGGAGAGACTTCCCAATGGTAAAAGCTGCTCGATAGTGGAGCAGACAGCCTCGGAAGATGGTGGGCTCTCCTTTGCTGGAGGTATTTAACCAGAGATTTGATGGCCATCTGGTAAGGATGTTATAGTTGCAGATTCCTCCACGGAATAGAGTGTTGGACTAAAGGACCTCCAAGATCCCTTGTAACAGTGAAATCTTTTGATTAAGACAAAAAAAGAGCCCTGATAGATCAGACCAAAGGCCTCTCTAGTCCAGCATTTTCTTCCCATAATGGTCAACCAGTTGTCTGTGGGGAACCCACAAGCAAGACATGAGCACAATAGCACCTTTCCAGTTGTGTTCCCCAGCAACTGCTATTCAAAAGCATACTGCCTTTGATACTGAAAATAATAAAAAGCCACCATGACTACTACCCGTTGACAGCTTATTTTCTATGAATTTGTCTAAGCTCCTTTTAAAGCCAGTTATTGAAAAAGAAACAAAGTACAGTTTATAACATCAACATTGGTTTTATTTTATTTTAAAAATAATGCAATGCCACAATCTATTTTTGGAATCTGAAATGTATAAAAATTTGCCACTTAAAAATGTATATAAACAATGACACTTTGAAGAAACATTATAATTTTGACTTATGTAAAGAACAATTAATATCAAAACAAATTAGAAAAATAAACACAATCATTGACTCCATTCGGTTTCTGAGAGACTCGGGGGAAAGGACTAGGCATGGGTGTCACATATCCACAGTGGCATTTTACTTGCTTAAGCGATCATTTAACATCTTGAAATATTACAGTTTTATGAAACTTGAAAATCCCACTTCTTGCCGTGGGTGTTTCTAGTCCAGCTGGTAGTTTTTTGTTTACTTAAAAAGTGGAGAATTTAAAGTAAAGAAGGTGAAAAATAAAGGAGAGGATGAGTCTATCTCCCCTCCCATTTACTTTTGCATTGGTTTTTAAAGGTGGAACTACACATTTGATGGAGACAGAGGTCTACAAACCTGGACCTCTGTCAAACATCTGTAAAGTAGTAGAGAGAGGGTGTAATCTGAGAAGAACAAATGGAGGGGCTGTTTCCCTCACAATGCAGCAAATGCAGCAAGAAAAAAAGAGCCAAGCATCCCTTTCCTACCAAATGATGCTCCCTTCCAGTTGCTTTAACATTTCCAGCAGAGACTTGGGACTTTCTGGCAAATGGGCTGTTCTGGACTGTTTCACTGCTGACGAGCTGATTATATCCAAAATTCAGTTTCTCCACACACTTTTAAAATCAACCCCTCATGACTATAAGCTGTCCTTCTATCCAAATTCCTGTGGGAGAAAAATCTTTGCTGGTACACTTCACAATTTCTGTGTGTGCGTATTTTTAGACTTCAAGAGTAAGGTTTTTACAATGTAAATAAAATACAGCTGAAATCAAAGATTAAATCCCAGCACTTTAACGTTTATTTTCTTTTCTTTTTCCCCTTCTTTCTTGACTGCTTTTTGTGGTGCAGTTCCTCAAAGGTTACTTCTTCACCTTTTACTTCATTGTCCAAGTCTTTGTCATGGTCAAACTCTAGTTTAAAAAAAAAAAAAGGAAGGAGAAGAAACTGTTCAAGCTGATAAGAGATCAACACAACTATGTGCCAAGTCCACAGCAGGGCTGCTTACTAACTAGACTCATCTTGGTGATAGGGATTGTTTTGGAGTCACAAAGCCCTGTTTTTGGCATTGTTATTTGCAATTGTAAAAGAATGGTTAGTTTAGATTTACATCATGCCGACCATCTTTTTCAACATCAGTAATCAGTATGCCAAAATGGGAAGAAAAGAAGCTTGTGCTCATTATATCACTTCAGTCAGGAACAAGGTCTCCATGCAGATGCAACTTTAAACTTGTCAGGAAGGTTTCTGAGTCTTTACACAAATATAGTGTCTGTCTTAACTCTTCACAGTGCCTAAGATAGCCTTCCTCAACAACTGGTGCTCTCCAGATGTTTTGGACTATGACTCCTAGCATTCTTAACCATTGGCCATACTGACTGGGGCTGGTGGGAGTTGGAAGTCCAAAACATTTGGAGGGCACCAGATTGAGGAAGGGTAGCCTAAGGAATATGCAGCTGCCAGATCTCTTGATTGACTTCTCCTTAGGTCCATTAAGTCTCCATCCCAAAAGAAGCTCTAGAGGGAGAGGCGGGTAAGAAATTATTATTATTATTTGCAAGATTCATGCTAAGTAACTAATGAACTTGACACACAGTACATCACTGTTCCTGGAAAGCCACAGTACAATTAACCTCTAAATAATAAAGGTTTCCATTTTAACAGATGTAACATTATACAATGAGTTGTTCTACATGGATCTATGAAAAATATACCTTCCTCCTTTAGTAAGTAGGACTCTGTTTTCTCCAGCCAGTTTATAGCATTGTCTAAATAAGAATTCAAATTGCTAGCCAACTTGCACAAGGTTTCTTCAGCTAGAATAGAATACAAATTGATGCAACAAGTTAGAACTACAGTGGTAAGGTGTGATAATATATTTAGCACTTATGGAAATAGTTTTAGTAGGATGTTAAAACAATGAATATTCATAGGGCCTGTGGGGCGGAATCACTGAATTAGTTTCAAAAGGAAAATCAGCATATATAGACACGATGGTTGGTTGCTTACATATGTAAAAACACACACCTGGAAAACCTAGTTCACACAAGCAAACAACCCATTCTTACCCACACATCTGCTTCCACTTTCTGAAACAACCCAGAAATTTCCTGCTCTTGGGTTGTTGTTGTGTCCTTTGAAAATGACACTCTGGCTTTTTGAGGATTAAAGAACCTATAGTGTTAACCCATTGTTTGTTATTGGGTTAAAACTCTAGGTTGTTTAATCCTGAACAAGCCAGTATGCTGTTTAGAAATCATAACAACCTAGGAACAGGACATTTCTGTTTTGTTTCAGAAAACAGAAGTGACGAACGCACAGAAGGCAGCACACTCACTACTGCGTGGCCAAAATTAATAGAGTTAAATAGCCCGTAATGAGTTGTTACAAGAAAACCGGGCTGTAGGCACTGGATCTAAAACCTGATCCAAGCATTGTTATAGGAGTGGGCTGCTGTTGAAAATCACATCATGTAGCTGCCAGAACATTTAGATTCCCTATATCAATTTGATGAATCCCACATTTAATTCCCTGGATTTCTTAGTTGCAAAGAAAAAAGTTCTATGACTGTTGAAATAAAAGACATAGAAACAATCAAAATGGCCTACCATCTGCCCATGCTTTTCTCTTGTAGATGTCCTCCACTGTGTCAGAAATCTTCTTAATAGCATCTTGAATTTTTCTTTCCTCTATATTAGACTGCTCGTTGGATGCCAAATGACCTTTGATACTGGTATTCTCTACAATCCTTTCCACCACATTCATCCCCTTATGTATTAATGGTTCCACCTTGGTTTTGAAAAACTCAACATATTTCTGGTAAGAGGCATGCTTATTTTTATGTTCATCCAGGTTGACATGACTTTCAAAAGTTTGACCAGCAACAAAGATTTCACCCTCTTCCCAGTCAGTCTCTGTTGGCGTTGCCATTTCTGTGGTTTCTTTCTCAGAGTGTTCTGTCCGAGGACTGAAGTTTGCAGGATTTTGAAGAAATTTGACTCCACAGAGGTCACACTGTGTCTGGTCAATATCTGCTCTTTTAAAGACTCCCAACGCCATTTCCGAAGACTCTGGTTTTGAACACGAAATACTTTTCCATCTAACACAACAGCGGACAAACAGGAAAAGGCACCGCAATTTCCGCTTGGCAGAAGCTTTTTGTTGTTGCTTCTGCTGCCGTATTGAGGCTATGTTGGCTAATGGATCTTCTCTCTCTTCAACATAGATCATTTTTTCCAGGTCCGTTTCTGGCTCTTCAAAATAGTCTGCTTGGCTGAGGAATGCAAATCTGTCCAAGTCAGCAACTCTGTAATAGATCCCTCTGATACCTTTGTTATCCTCATGCCTTGAACTCCATGATCCTTTAGGATCCCACCTCCAACAACAGTCAGCTAAAAACTCTTCATCTCGGCAAAACAGTAGCTCCTTGAGGCCTTCAACTACTTCTTTAACATCAGAGGTCTCGCTCATCAAATCCACGATCTTAAGCAACCTTTCAGGCACTTTGGAAGGGCACCCCTTTTTCATTTCCATAAGGCTTTCCTTGAGGGTAGGAAAATGCTCAGCTAAGATAACTTTATATTTCCAATTAAGCACCTGATCAGCATTTATTAACATCACTAAGCAAAGCACCACAGTACGCTCAGCTTCCCCTGACATGATGTAATCAGGGTCACCAAAAGCATCCAGGAGTACATTGAATTTTTCATATTTACACAGAACGTCAGCTAAATACTTCAAATGAAACTTAAATTCCTGTATGGCTCGCTTTGTGTCTTCTGGCTTATACTCTTGTATAATTAAACAGACCTCTCTGTGTCGGTCTCCCCTTGTAAATAAAAAATCCCAGTAGTGGAGGAGAGCAATGTAACTCTTGGGAAGACACAGGGTCATGTTTTTGCACAGGCGCATGAGGACAGCACAGCCCAGGATAAACTGAAACTCCAGCAAAGTCACTGTGTTTCCTATGCTTGGAATCAGAGGGTCGATGCATTTCTTCACCAAGACGTTCATGAAACGGTAAAACAGCCATTTACACTGCTCAACGTTTCTGTGAACGTAGAGCTGGTCCATGGAATCCTGCATGAGTCGAATGAAACACAAGTGGGTGCTTTCAGCATTTCCTGCGTATTTGTCGGGCATCAACATGCCATATCTGCCCTCTACACCTTTGAGTCTCCCTCTCCCCCTTTCTTCTACCATCTTCAGTTCTCTATTATATTCATCTTCTTCTCTGCAAAGGAACCGCTCCAACTCTTCAGGATAACAAGACGTTAAGGCAAAGACTTGCATCGTCTTCAGCCACAAATCAGTAGATTCTCTTCTGTTTTGGGCAGTCTCGTTTTTAAACTCAGATCTGATGTATTCCCTCAGCACTGTCCTGCTAGGATTAGATATTCTAAAACCACAGGTATGAAGATTCAAGGTGTATTTGCATGCGCCTGAGTTTTCGGACACCATTCTCAGATGAAAATGTTTAGGAAAGATGACATTTATAAGAGATTTGCACAGTGCATACTTATCAACTGTCAACAATTCATCAATAGCATTGGGCTCATGAAGCATTTCTTTTGGGAACAATTGCTTGGCTTCTAACAGTAGCCCATTTATTGCAGCCAGGTGCATTTTACACTGAAATACAGATTTTATCTCATGGAATGCCAAGACTCTATGGAAGTCTTCACAGGCTTCATCCTCACATTTCAAGCCTACAATGAACTTCATACAGATATTGGGGAAGTTCAGTTCAAGCAAACGGTGAGCAACGGCAGTCAGTCTGTTCAATAAATGCTTATTCAGTGCAATTTTCACTTCTTCCAGGCTGACAATGAACGGATCACTTGTTTTCTTCTCTCTTGGGTGAAAATTTTCAGGCAGAAACTCTAGAACGCATCCAGCCTCATTCTGGGAAACCTGGCAAAGTTTCCCATCTACCGGCACAATTCCAAAGTATTCAAAACACGACTTCACCATTTCTCTCTCAGCATTAGTGCCTGCTTTTTTGAAAGCTTTGACCAGTTTCAGAAGCACCTCAATGCCATGGGATGCTAATTTCAAGATGACCTCACTTTCCTCATCACATTGAATTGCTTCAAACAGAGCTTCCACAGCACCAGCATAGTGATTCACATGAAAAAACATATGGAAGGCCTTTGTCAACGTATGGAAGTCTTTCTCTAGAATACCCATGAAATAGGTTGCCTCTGCACTACCAGACTTTTGCTTTTGTTGCTCACACAATTCTAAGGCTTCTTCCAAGATGTCCCTTAAGTTCTCCAGCTTATGACAGCCTGCCACACTAAGGCGGGCGGCAGCAAGCAAACATGATGCCCGGAAGTCCATTTGGTTAGTGAGCTTTGCTGCTTCCAACACAAAGCCGTGCTGTTTCATCAGCTTTGCAGCTTCTTCACTTCTGCCCTCCCTTTTCAATAGGTCAGCTGCTTCAGAAAAGTGTTTGTGCGTTTTCAAGAACACAAGCTGGTCTTCAATGTCGAGGTGAGAGAGCACCTCCATCATTTCGCTGATCCTGTTTGCACGCAAATACTTTGCGGCAGCTTCCAAATAGAACTGGTTGGCTGTGTATGAAAGCTGTCTGTCTTTCGGTAGTATTTTCTCATATCTGAAACAGAGAGAGAGAGAGAGAGAGAGAGATTCATAAATGTTAATAGTGAAATGGAAGTAGACACATGATTCAACATCTAGTAAGACATGAAGCATGCTAAACACGGCTGCCAAATTCCAGTACAAGGAAGAAAAGAAAAAAGTGAGGGTCTCCATAATTTTACATAGAAAAATCCACAATTCTTAATGAAAGTTATTCCAATATGTAAGTAACTTTAAAACATTAATATTTCAATGAAGAATGAGACCACAAGGTACATCAGAAGTTCTGCTTTACATTATTTAGTAATATAATATAAAATCAAGGGAAAATATAATGGCATTTTTTCACTTGCTAGAATATACAATGGCTGCATTTGCACATCAGGCTAAACTAAGGATGAGAATTCGGCTCATGGGACAAATCCAGGCTACAGTGGTTTTGTCCTGAGCTTTTCTCCTTCTCCCAGTGCTAGGACAGGAAACCTGCTGTTATCTCTGATGATTGAAAAGACAAGACCAGGGATTCCACCATAACAGAAAGGCAGCCTCTCTCTACCATTGAGAGAAGAAATCTTACTGTTACCTCCAATCACTGAATGGAGATAACAGGTGGGCATTCCTCTTACAGTGCTAGAGAAAGGCTGCCTATCTCTGCTGCTGAGAGAGACTGTCCTTTCTCCCCGCACAGAGCCAGGAGCAATCACACTGTGCCTTTCTCTGCACGTAGAAAGGCCCCCTCCTATGACTTCAGGAAAGAAGGGCACTTTTGGAAAGGTGTCAAGAAGCAATTCAGCACTAGAGTTGGAACAGTTTCTCACTGATGCTAAACAATGATATGTATAAGTAGGAACAACCTGCAGTGAGCCTTGAACTCATGTGCTCCCCTGACACCTGAACCACCAGGGGGGGGGAATTCAGAAGCTTTTCCCCCTCTTTTAGTTAAAAACAAATCGTTGTTTTGTTTAGTTAACCATTAACTACGTTCAGTTTCAAACAAGGCAACATTAAACCACAGGCTATTGAAACGAACCACAATTAATGTTGATCCCAACTCTGTGTCTAGACAACATACAAGCTTTGGTCAACTGAAATGGTCAGTTGAAAAAGCTTCCAAACCCAGTGTTGGTCAACTGAAAAAGCTTCCTTTGGCCATGTGGGAAAAGAGGAAAACACATGTAGCCCTGAAAGGAGGCTAGGCTTATTCACATCATAGTAAATCATGGTTCAACGTGATGTACAAATGCAGCCCATGAATTCAAGACTTTCACTATGACAGTAATCTGGGAACTCCAGTACAAGTGCCGGAAATTCCCTATTAGTTTTTCTTCTGCATTCATTTCAAAACAAGGGAACCAATTTATTAATCAGCACTCTCCATTGAGATTCTTGTGAATGCAAATATTTACATTATGTAACTGGGCACATAATCTGTAACATTTGATATTAAAAATTCAAGAGAGTCCAATCTCATGAATAAAGATATAAACACAATGCTGCACAACATTTAAACCCCTTCCTCCAATCACTATTAATTTTGAATCCATAAATTAATTTACTTTTTCCACATCTTAGTAATTATCTGTGGAAATAAGTATTGCAAATTTCATCTTTCAAACACACACACACACACACGATTGCATGAGTAATATATTTTTTTAAAGTTGAGTCAATGAACTTTAGCTTTTTATGATCTTCTACACGGAAAGAATAGAAGATAACATTATGTGCCCAAGACATATAATTTGCATGCATGATTTTGCCATGCTGAATTAAAAACAAAAGCTACTTGACATTTTTTTTAAAAAAAAATTAGCACTTGTACTTTTCTATTAAGTCTATGTTTATACATTGCCGAAAGTGCTTTAAAAATGACTCCTGAAGCACAACATTAGCTTTTCCCCTTCAAGTTATTTAAAGATGCTATGTAGCAGCATGCATTTCAGCCCAACGACTTCAAGTCTGCAAAATCTTTTTTAGAAAGCAGAAATGTAAAAAGAGGGGGAGAGAGACACTATTGTTTATGAAACATGCTTTTAAAATACAGACCGTTTAACAGACTTTGCTGCTTCTTCATATCGCTCCTCATGGCAACACATTTTAAGTGCAAGATCAAACTCCTGGATCTGTTCAAAACACCTGGATGCATCCTTGTAGCACTGGCCTCTCTTATAGAAATATGCAGCCTCTTTCACCTGCATGATGATACATTATGAATGTCTACATTGAACCCATAATTACTGGCAACAGAAAATGAGTGGGCACTCTGCAATTCTAGCAAACAGAGCTGGATCACACATGAATGTTAATCTCTTGTGGACTGCAAAATGAAGCGATAAACGAAGAAAGCTATTGGGTAGTATAGAAATGTAATAAATAAATAACGTTGCATATGTGAATGGGCTATCACAAATTTAAACATCACAAATCACCCAGGCTTAGCTCAAGTAATACATAGTCAGCTGAATCAAGTCACACATTCAACTGCAAGTCATCATGTGTACCATAATCAATGTAAAGGAAATCAAGTGATATATATCCATGTGTGAATCAGCCAATTTGTTAGAATTATTTCTGAGGAAATTATTCCCACTAAAATAAATGTCTTATAGTAGAGTTTGTATATGTCTATATTGTTGTACACACAACAGCACGAAGACTGGGTTGCAACATTTCAAACCTCTCAGATATTCAGCACATCAGAGGTGTAATGGATCCAGGATTCACAGGGATGCAGGGCTGACCATTTTTGACTAACAGGGATGCTGACATCATTTGCCACCCCTCCCCTCAGACTTCCCAGTTCCCTCTGAGTTTAGCTGCAAATCCTCACAGCTGGGGGGGGGGGGGGAGAATGAATTTCCCCAGCAAGGAGTTTAGCTGCAAATCCTCACAAGCATTCCTTATTATAATAGAAAGCATTTTGGTCCTGAATGGGCAATTAAGTCCCCTTAAATTTACAAAAGGCCTGCTCCTGGTGCAGATGAAAACTGCTAGAACTGGTTTATTGATATCATCATCATCTACATTTGTATACCGCCCCATAGCCAAGGCTCTCTGGGTGGTTTACATAGGATAAAAACACTTAAAACAATATTCAAAAATTTAAAATCACAAAACATACAATTTAAAACCACAAAAACAAACCCAGGCTAATTACATATTGCTAAATGCCTTGGAGAAGAGAAAAGTCTTGACCTGGCTCCAAAAAGATAACAATGTTGGCGCCAGGCGGGCCTC
The DNA here is from genome assembly GCF_023053635.1 of Elgaria multicarinata webbii. NCBI lineage: Eukaryota > Metazoa > Chordata > Lepidosauria > Squamata > Anguidae > Elgaria > Elgaria multicarinata. Next base: position 70,392,232 of record NC_086171.1, on the reverse strand, counting down.
GTCAGGGAGATTGTTCCACAATTGCGGGGCCACCACAGAAAAAGCCCTCTCTCTTGTTGCCGTCCTCCGAGCTTCCCTCGGAGTAGGCCCCCAGAGGAGGACCTTGGATGTTTACCACAGTGTACGGGTAGGTTCAACACAGCAGCCTGGATTTTTGGATTCTCCTTGGGGGTATGGCTACGGAGACTGTCATGATGAGAGCCTGCACTTCAAAATCTACCACTACATCACTGCAGCACACACTCCGTCCACCTCCCCAGGGCTGCCTGTTATTAAATCTCACCCAGTTATGTGTAAGGCTTCATGGCCCTCTCTCCACAACACACAAATGCTACTGGGGCATAACGTACATACTGAGCTGGTTGTGGTATCTGGCTACTGAAATGAAGAAATACAGCTACAAGGTACAGGCCAAGATAGCCTTCCTCACTCACTTTCCACTTCCATCAATTGCTATAATAGAACACGGGGCTTGACTTTGGTAAATAACCCAGCAAAGAGATTACTGCTGAACCTATGTACTCTCCCATACGTCAAATGTTGAAGAGCTCAAACAATACCATGTCTGGGCAATAGGATTCCCTCCTTTCATTTTTAAAATAGAAGCAGGAGGACAGGCCATAGTTACCTTTCCTAATTTTTCACAAAGCTGTGCACAAAGCTGGTACTCTTTGGCATGAAATAGGCATTTGAGAGCCAAATTTGGTTCATCACACTCAAGGTAGGTTTTAGCCAGATCCATATATTCCATTTGCTTCTCTCTGCCAAGAAAATACATCAATGATATACCAACATGATAATACTTTCTTAAAAAATAGACAGCAACTGACCAAATGTATTTTACTCTATCAGCTCTCATAAAACATTAATTAGTTAAAATAAAAACTGACACCAATAGTTCCTATTCTTAGAGACAAAAAATAAATTAAATAATGATTTACGGTACAATCTTATACAAGCTAAGCGTGTATAGGACTGCAGCATTAATTGCTTAAAAACCAACTTATATCTTCTGCTTAAATCAATTTATACACAGTGGCCACAATCCAGCTAATATCAATCATGACTACCCTACTGAAAGCAAAATGACACGACAAATTGTTCCACTGGCTTCAAAGAAGGCTTGCTGTACAGTCCTATGGTATTTACTTAGAAGAAACTCCAACTATGCTCAGTAAGGCTTCCTCCCTGGTATCTGTGCACAGGATTGCAGCCTTCATCACAACTAACACAAGTTCTTCTCTTGTTTGATCTTCTTTTTGAGCTCTCAAATAAGCAGGGAAGAGGAGAAGAACAGACCCTCACAATAATTTCCTTCTACCAAACTGTAAAGTACTTGGTAGAGTAAGAAGAACCACAGCTGCCTACCCCAATTGGTGCCCTTCATGTTTTGGACTTCAATTCCCAACAGCCACAGGCAATCTTGGCAATGGTTAGGAATGCTGGGAGTTGTAGTCCAAAAAAAAATCTGGAAGGCACTAGGTTGGGGAGGACTGAGCTTCGGAAATGATTAAAAACTGGAGCTCAGATCTCAGTTAAGCCACAATTCATTTCCTTAAAAAAATTCACTGTAACAAGCTGGAAATCCAATCTGGCAGTCTGCTGAGCACGAGAAGGGAAGAGCAAAAGCCTGTACTGTATCCTATCTGCCAGATCAGCCACTAAAGAGTGAGGTAGCTGGCATGATCCAGTACACCGTTTCTTTGTAATGGCCTACTATGTCTGTGTATTTTCTCTATTATAAGGAAACACTTAGGTTATCAGGACCTACCACCTGTCCCGTTCCTCCACCCCACATTTATATTAGCAGCAGGGAACCTGCGGCCCTTGTACAGGCTAGAGAGGATGGGAGGCAAAGTCCTACTGGAAAAGGTTCCCCAACCCTGCTTTACAGAAGACCTACCAGACAGATTAAAATTCCTAAAAAGCACTTACTTGGGGCTGATCTTCTTTGATTGAACCTTAAGCACGGCATCATGTGTCAAGGCCAGTTTTTCCTTTTCAATTGCTCCTCCCTTTTGATAGCATTTTGCAGCCACCTGAAATAAGGAGAATCATGTTTACATACAATACGAAAGTATGAAATTAATATAGAGGAGAGGTGATATAACTACTAGAATAATGTATTGCAAAGTAGGCAGAGTTATGAACTTTTTTTTTTTTAATTGCCATCTCCTGCTTCTGCGCCTTTAACAATAACTTAATTTGCACTCATCTTTAGGTGAAAATGCTTATCTCATGAAAGTGGTGCTGCTGGATCAGGTAGAACAAGGGTGCAAAACCTCAGGCCTTGGGGCCAAGTCCAGCCTTCCAAGGTGCCCCAGAGGGCCCAGGACCCTTTTCCTTGAACACTAATCGTATGGTGGTTTCCTGGCGCTGCTGGATCAGGTAGAACAAGGGTGCAAAACCTCAGGCCTTGGGGCCAAGTTGAAGCCAGATTCCAGCTGGACATCAGGAAAAACTTCCTGACTGTTAGAGCAGTGCGACAATGGAATCAGTTCCCTAGGGAGGTTGTGGGCTCTCCCACACTAGAGGCCTTCAAGAGGCAGCTGGACAAGCATCTGTCAGGGATGCTTTAGGGTGGATTCCTGCATTGAGCAGGGGGTTGGACTCGATGGCCTTGTAGGCCCCTTCCAACTCTGCTATTCTATGATTCTATGATTCTAAGTCCAGCCTTCCAAGGTGCCCCAGAGGGCCCAGGACCCTTTTCCTTGAACACTAATCATATGGTGGTTTCCTGGCTTTTGTGCAGTCCCCCCTTCACATTCTAAAAGGTTGAAATGCCATTTTCTAAGGCTGAGTTGTTGGCAGCAAGAGCTTTGAGAGAAAATATGCTGGCATTTTGGCCCCTCCCCCTTTCACCTTTAGCCACGCCCACCACTGGAATGCAGCCCCTGAGAGCTTCCCTGAAACCGAATTCAGCCCTTGGGCTGACGTTAAGTATCCTACTTCACACAGTAACCAACCCAGATGCTGCTAGGAAGCCTACAAGCAGGGCATAAAGGTGACTGCCTTCCTTCGCTACTGGACCCCCAACAACTGACAGTGAATATGGAGGTTCCATCTGGAGATGAACAGCCACTGATATACTTATCCCCCATAAATTTGTATGATATCATTTTAATGCCATTTAAGTCAGTGGCTATCACCGGATCTCATGGGAGTGAATGCCATGTTAATTATGCATTTATGAAGAAGTACGTTCTTTTGTCGGTCTTAATACATTGCCAATCAATTTTGTAAGGTAACCCTCCCCTTGAGTCTAGTAACAAGGGAAGGGGAGAGTCCCTTCTAGTCACCTTCTCCACAAAATGCATAATTAGAGCAAATCACTTAATGCCCATCCCCTTTCACTGCCTTTCCCCCTAAACTAAAAATGTCCCACTTCAATTGCAGTCATTTTGGTCGCCATGCTATAAATCACTTGTTGATTTCTGCCAATCAAAAGCACATTTTGCTGGACAGTTGGCAATCCTAAGCCTTGAGAAGTGTTGAGTTTGAAATGCAGCCACTGGATAGCCTTGGATAAATCATAGCATTACACAAATTATTTTTATACCAAAATAATTCAGTGTTAAGTTCTCATATATATATTTTAAAAAGTATTAGTTAAGTGAACAACTCAAGTCTAAACTTGAACATACCGTTACGGCTGCATGCAAAGAAATATGAGCTGGATCCAAAGAATTGCAAGTGGAAGGAAAAATAGCCGCTAGCCCCATTCCACAAACTATAGAAAAGTAGACACTATAATATCCTCGTGCACTTGTGCAAGAGGTTGCGCAAGTAGAACAATATCCTTGAATTTAGTTTCATTTTTCCTTTGCAACACTCTAGCGTGAGGCAGAACACAGTCTTTCCATGCATAGGATGATGCCATCCGCACGCAGGAAAGCACCTTTGGATCCAACCCTAAATGCACATGCTGTCCACCCAGGTGCATCAGTCTTGTAGAGAAAAGTAGTACACTAAATCTTTCAGTTTTGCAAAAAAATGTAATCAACAACAAAATGGGTCCATTCGAATTGTTTGGTTAATTAAACCACTGGGTTAAAACACACACAAAAGTAAGGAATCCAGACTTAACAACTTTTAGACACTTCTCAGATTGGAACATTCAGAACATAGCTGGCACAGAGTATCAGAGACAAACTGTGCTATTCCAAAATGTGAGATTTGTTCCACTGTCACTGATCTACTCACTGAATACATTTCATTGAGTGACACTGTACCAATAACAAAAATTAAGCTTCTTTTCCACTGCAAAAAGAAAGAAAAACAATTTTAAGTACTTAAGTATTTTAAGCAACAGGAGAGCTTGTGTACACATGCACCCTTGACTACAGATGTCGTGACTAAGAGCAGTACATTTTGCTGTGGCCAATCCATGAAGTGGCTTTTTAAAAAAGTACTCACGAAGTAGGAGAAAGACGATAAAAAACTACAGCTGCAGGGATCGCACTGATACACCCATGTCTTAAACAGCAATCTCTGCAACCTACCTGCAAACTCTGGCTTCAAATCCAAATTAAGATGGGAACCGTGATCAAAGTAGGTAGCTCCAGAACCTTTAACCGTAGTTAAGGTCAGCAGCGGAAGAATTTGATCCAGAGAGAGGAGGGAATTTAAGAGGAAGTATGATATCCTCTGACTCTTACACTTTCTCTTAATCATGGGAGGTGAGCTGGCATAACGTTGCATTATTTTGATATTTTTGAACTTCACTAAAAATGTTGGTCCCCAAAGTAGTTATGAAAAAGCAACACCTAAAAGGGGTCCAGGATCATTGCGCCTTACTTATTTAGATAAAATTAAATAGTCTGCCTAGAAACACTTTTAAGGAAATGTTTTATGATCCAAACTTACAGCTGACGAGAGATTAAAACTTTTATTATGGCAAAGCTAATGGGCAATATCCAATTCCGCAACTCTGGTAGTGCAAATGACGCAGCGCTAGCATGAACTGCCCCTAACGCAATGGCAGTAACATCTGCTGGCATGCCGAATTTCCCCGGGAAATTCAGTGCCAACAAATACTACCGGCGTTGCTTTAGAGATAGTTTCTGCTAGCATAAAATCATTTCTGTTACCAGAGTTGCAGCACTGCATACTGCGCCCCTACTGTTTCGCCTCATCCCCACTCCCCAAATTTTTTTTAGGCAAGTCTGTGAATTTACCTTCCAACACTGGTGTTTAGCATAATATTCTCCCTGTGCGACCCATTCTTCTGGAGTTGATGTTTTAACAAACATACTATCATCGAAGTCTAGAAAGAAAAGTAAGCATGCAAGAATTTGTTCATTTATCAGACAAATGGGTTAGCTTGTGATTTTTTTTTATTAATGACACTTTATTTCACTTATTTATGTGTTAATTTCTATACTGCCCAATAGTTAGAGCTCTCTAAAAACAAGTATTAATTACTGAAAAGCATATATTAATTATGCTATCTAAAATTCTTGTGACCACATTTCCACTCAATTAGGCTCTAAAAACATCTTCCAAACCAGTTATCCAGCAGCCTGGCTACCTAAGCAAAGACAACATAAGCCTCAGACTTGGATGGCAGGTTCAAGATCATCTCAGATACTTCCCTTGCAATTTATTTTTCAGTGTCTGATAAGACAATAATGGAGATACACACATTTGTTTTTGAGAATCTCTTTTCCATGAATGTATTCATAAGGGTATTACATCACAAGCCAATGCAGGACTCTGTTGAATCCCTCCTTGTAAATACAACATCCAAAGTTCCGACTGATCTCAACCTGGGCCTTAGCCAGACGGGGCTTTATCCTGGGGCGAACCCTGGAATCGTCCCTGTGCGTCCACATGACACACGGGATCCCGGGATCAGGGAGGGATGATCCCTCCCTTGCCCCGGGATCTCACCCTAAACTTTGGGCCCAGTTTTTCCGCGGTCCTGGGCTGAGCGCAAGACCACGGAACATGTGGTCCGTTGCCACGATTTGACCCAGCTCCACGCGAGGCCAGATCCTTTCTCTTGTTTCAATTCCCCCTCCCAGCTTTTCCCCATATTACTTAGGGGATCCATACATTCTTCCCCAGCATTCGTTCAAAGGGGGAGAATTCAGTGGAATCCTGGGGAATTTCACAAAAAGTGCAGAAAAAGTAGGGCAATTTTTTGTCCCAATCAAAGGGGTGGGTGGGTGGAGGGAGCGGGAATTTAAATTTTTTTTAAAAAAAACCCTTACCTTTAGTGCAAGAGCGTTCGTGAGCTCCTTCCTCTTTAAGAATTAAAAAAATGGCGGTTGTGACGCCTTCTCCTTCTGAGGTCGTCGCACCACACATGTAAACAGAGGAGGGATCTCGCGATAATCACATCGCAGGATCTTCCCTCCTCCATCGTGGGATAAAAGGTAGGTCTAGCTAAGGCCCCAGTCAAATCCTCGCCCTAAATGAATTTGCCAGTACATAAATCTGTTCCTGGGCAAGGTGTGAATATCAGCCCTTTGAACTTTATTTATTTATTTATTACATTTTTATACCACCCAATAGCCGAAAGCTCTCTGGGCGGTTCAAAAATTAAAACCATGAAGAGCATAAAAACAACCAACAAATTTAAAACACAAATACAATATAAAAAGCATATGAATAAAACCACACAGCAAAAATTAAATTTAAGTTAAATTAGGTGTTAAAATACTGAGAAAATAAAAAGGTCTTCAAGTACAATACAAAGCACTATTAATTCTTCTATCTATTATTCCAGCTTGTGATACAATATCCAAACATGCTCTACAGAGCCACAGGAAGCACAAATGAGGAACTGAAACTTTCCTATTTGTTATTATTAAATTATTATTTAAATGTATGCACTGCTTCCTACTGCAAAAAACAGTCTCAAAGCAACTTACACACACAGATACAGAAATCTATAATTAATATAACAGGAAAACAAAATCAATATAAACCATAATCAACACAATAACACATGTAAAATAAACACCATAAAATAATATTTTAAAAATCTTACATGAATCATCATATTCAAACTATTGTTTTTACTTTCGTTGACTTTGGTCTCCATAAGCACACCTCTCCTCTTGTACAAACATGTATATAAGGGAGGCCTGTGTGAAATCAGCCTTCAGTGCAATACAGTGTGCAGCACTGACAACCCAACAGCATTTAGAAGGCTGCTAAAACCCTGTAGTTGTGATATAGGCTTACAAAAGTATTCCAAAGGATGGCATCAGAGTGTAAGTTAGGGATCAGTAACTGGCAACAGAAATGACAAGCTAGAAGGAAAAAGAGCAGCATGAAAGGGATGGCAGTGGTCTAAACAGGACTTGTTAAAAAGCCTTTTTGAGGGGTGGGAAATGGGACCCTGCCTCCCAAAGTCCCACTCCTTTCTCAAAAAAGCTCTGGCAAAGCCAACTGGTATCCCCCTCCTCCTCCCTCCTAATCCCATTTCCTTTTGTGTCATGTCTTTTAGATTGTAAGCCTGTGGGCAGGGATAGTCAAGAAATATTTTTGTAAGCTGCTGTGAGAGCCTTTTTTGGCTGAATGGCGGGATAAAAATGCTTAAATAAATAAACAAACTGCCAGATAATGAATGAGAGTCTAGCTCGGATGCTGCTGAAAATGGTTAAAATCTTTAATAATCTTTAAAATCTTTCATATGCAAAATGCTCAATGTTTCGGATTTATTGTAATCCTTCCTCAGGAGCTACAATTAATGAAATTTATACAGTTTAAAATATATTTGAACAAATAAACAGACATGGAACATATCACCTTTATCAACCCAAACTTTTAAACAGAGGTTTGTTGCTTTTATAATCAAGATTATATGCCAACCAGGGATGTAAATACTCCTTTTATTCCCTGCATATTTGAACTGCCTTGATGGTTTCCTAATAGGTTTAAATCTCACTAATGACGCAGTTAGTCTTGGGTTGGTTTCATGGCTTCCCTGCAGGTATACTGATAACAAGAAACCAGAGATGTATTTGACACAGATCCTTTTAAGCTCATTAGACTAGCCCTAACCTAGCAAAGTCATAGGAATTTCCTTACATGAAGTCAATGAAAAAACTGAAGTGACTCTTAAGATTTCTCTTAAGAAACTCTTAAGTATAAGTTGTCTAAGCTTATGCCTTACATAGTATATGCAAAAATCAAAGAACGGTTCAGGGCCTGACTGACTAGTGTACAAAGTTTTACAAAAAGATTGTATGTAGGCCTTACCTTTATTCTCATCTGTTTTGACAACCTGAACAAGTTCTTGCTTGGTGAAATACTGAAATGCAGGTGCACGTCTGTCGCTGTTTTCATCAAAGATCCACAAATTGACCCTGGCTCTTGTGATAGCAGTATATAATTGCTTTAGCTCTCCATTAAGCATCTAGGAAGAGAATAAGGGTGTGTGATATGTGAGAGAGACTATTATAAAAATGAAATACTTCAGCTGAATACATTTACATTCACATTTCATAGAATGCTTGATTTCTATCAGAACACATAAATAAAAGAAACACTATTAAAATTGAACCTATCATGTTATTTATTAGCTAGTTGAATTAAGCCTTTGGATTAATTTGCTCATTATACCATTTGAATTCTCTGTTTGTTTATACAATTATTTCCCTGAAGGCTGAGACAATGGAACAGTGTTTGGTGGACACATTCAAGTCATCATTCTATGTTTGAAGTTCAAAAACTATCATGACCCCACAGCCATTTCAAGTCAGACAAGAAAGATGAGCAACACACTATAATGACCTCACTCTCTTGGGCACTGAAATTTGGCACAGAAACTTAGCATGTATATTTGTAACACAATTTGCAATGTAAGGCTCAAACATCAGCTCACCCTTTGCACCCATTTTTAAGGAACTGTAGGAAAGATACAAAATAGTGTATTATAATATATCAAGTGAATATTTGGATTTAACTATTTAGAGATTTCCAGATGCCCTCTACACTCAATATCCTCTCCAAGGTTCTTGTCCTCCATTCACAGGTCAATCCTACCAAGAGTTATTTAGATGCATCCCAAACTCTTCGGTTTCCAGTATTTGCACTCACTAGCCAGCTCAAGTCACAACAAGCCAACTCAAGAATAGCCCCCTTGCACTCTAACCCACAAGCTGATCTGGATACAAAAGAGGCATAATTAGAAAAAAAATGGGTTACATAGGAGCATGATAATAATTTCTGATGTTTTATCTGGTCATCACCTTGTACATTTCTTGGTTCAGAACAGGAAGCTTTCCTTGAGGATCAACTTCTTTCTCCAAGGGTATTTCAATGATCAATTTGTTTTCTTCCGGTAAAAAAGATAGGGGTGTAAAAGAAGAAATTATTTTCCATTCTTTGTAAGCCTGAAAATGTATGAAAAAACATACAGAAAGTTATACACAGGCAGCACTATTTCAAATAGATAGCTGGTACCATGTTTTCAACTGTATTAGCATTTGGGATAAATTAATATTAGAAAACTTAATTGGATAAAACATTTTGCCAGGGCCTGGCTTTCACACTGCAGTAGGCCTTGTAATTTATAGCTAAGATTTAATTAGACGTAAGTCTGGAAAGGTCTGGGCCTATTTCAGCCTGTGGAATGTCAGAAACTGTGTGAGCTTATCTCCGTCAGTGTTCTCAGAACAGAGCCAGAGGGAGTCACCCCGCAACCCATCTACCTGCTGTTTCGACCTTGGCAAAGAAGCTCTCCATGAGAACACCGACAGAGATAAACTCACACAGATTCTGACATTCCACAGGCTGAAAGAAGCCTCAACCCTGGTTCTCAAGATTCCCTGTGTCGTCTAAGGAAAAGATAACTGGGGGTGGGAGACAGGAAAAAAGAACACTCATCCCCCCCCCTCCCGCCAGTCAAAGTTCTTTGGGCACTAATGCCATCAGCTAAAATGGTGCTCAATATCAGGAAACATCCTCCATATTTTTGAGTAGTTCCAAAAGTTTTGAACGGCGCCGAAACGGATGGAAATTCTTCATAGATAAAATGAAAGATATGAAACAGGGCAGGGGTAAGCAACATGCTATCCTCTAAATATTTTGGACTGCAACTCCCATAATCCCTAAGCACTGGCCATTCTGTTTGGAGCTTATGAGAGTTGTAGTCCAAAACATATGGAGGGCACCGGGTTGCTCACCCCTGTAGTAGGAGATAAAGCAGAGGGAATGGAATACATTTATTAATTATTGGAATACTTATTAATAAAAATCGCCATGGGAATGGCATGTTTTGTTATTTAACAATATATTGTATATATGTACACTTATTATCTTTTTCTTAAAAGAAAACAACAAAAGAATGACCATCTAGACCAACCCACAGCTGTAAAACAGAGCCGGTCACCTCCCAACTATGTTCCTCTGCAAGTGGGCCAAAAACAGGCTAAGTGCGCTACAGAAAAGTCTGTATGGAACAAATAGCTCCCAAGCTCTCAAGCCAGCCAGCCAGCCAGCAAGGCTGCACACTGTAGGGAAAAGCTAAGAAACCCCCAGTCTCTTTGCAGTGTGGCCTAGGTGGGGTTTTTTTAATTATTTAATACTTCAACATACATCAATACAATAAAAACAATACTACATAATACATAAATTATTAGATAACATTTGATAACATATATTCTAGCTTATTCTATTAACATAATCATACTTAACATAAAAGTGCACCCCCCACCACGGGATCTTATTCCTGTTTCCAAAATCTCATTGCTTCTTCTGGAGGTGCTTTCCCACTCCCCTTAGTAATACAAATTCTAGGAACTGTTTCCATATTCTCTCAAAATCATTTGTTTTTATCATTCCTCGTCTAACTTTTATATTACATGTTAATTTGTCATTAATAGCAATATCCCATATTTCTTTATACCAATCTTCTATATGATAATCCCCTTGAACCTTCCAGTTCCTAGATATCATTAACCTTGCTGCTGTCAACAAATTCGTTATCAATTCTTTTGTCTCTTTACTACAATTTTATTTTCCATATAATGTTAACAGTGCCACTATAGGTGTCTCTTCAATCTCCATTACCAAAATTTCTTATCTCATTAAACATCATTTTCCAAAATTTTTGTACAAATTCGCATTCCCACCACATATGTAAATACGTTCCTTTTTTTTTTGACAACCTGTACAGCAATTTGCTGAATTCAACTTATTTATTTTATTTAATCTCACCGAGGTTAGATACCACCTCCATATAATCTTATAATAATTTTCTTTTATCCTCACAGACATACTTCTCAACACTCTTTGTTTCCATATTGCTTCCCAGCTCTGTTGCCCTATTTGTTCCTTCAAGTCAGTTTCCCAAACCATCTTGCCAGTACTTTCTGTCTCCCCCTTTTCAACTAATATTCTATATATTTCACTCGTTAACCCTTTTATTAATTTATTTTCCCCTTTCTCAACTTCCTTTTTTAAGATCAGCTCCTCAAATTTCATAGTCGCTCTACACTCTCCATTATCCTTTATCCATTTCTTCGTCCATTGTTCTAATTGGAAATAATTTAACCACGTTAAGTTTCTCTCTTTTAATCTCTCAATTAATTCTTCTCGAGTTCTCATCTTTTCTAGCCAATCTTTTACTTCATTACTTTCGTCTCTATTAAACTTTTCCCCAACTTATCTTTTAAGTTTCCTGGAAAATTCTGCATCATTATCACTGGTGAAATTGGGGAAATACTCAGAAATAAATCAGTGTGGCCTAGGTGTAAAAGTTCTATCTCAATTTCAAATGAGACCAACCGCATATGTGTAAGTGGAACTCATGTGCCAAGTGTTCCCAAAACCAAATACTTAGGGTCACATCTCCACATTACCCTGAGACCCCTCATTCTAGAGAGTCACCTGGCTTTATTCTAAATACTGAGGTGTGTTGATATGGCAAAACTCTTTCAATACAAGCAAGCACATGTGATAAAAATCAAACTAGCATTAGCAAGTGACAGAAACATACATACCTCTGAATCGGTGAAAAAGTTGTAAAGGAGCACATCATCAAATTCCAAGCCTTTTGCTTCATAAATTGTTAACACAAGAGCCAAACTAAGTTCCTCAGGAATCTTTTCTTTTGCCATTTCATTTGCTACTAGTATCACCTACAACAAAATGGAAAATCCTCCATCACCAACACTAGCAATTAGTAATCATCTCTGAGATGCATCTGGTGCTTTCACAGTATACGTTTTGTCAGCAAGTCAAGAAGTACGTCTTTAGCCAGGCCTATATATATTTGTTAAATGCATATCCCATCTTTCCTCCAAGGAGCCCAAGGTGGTGCACATGATCCTCCTTTCCATTTTATCCTCACAACAACACTGTTATGTTGTTGCATAGTTAAATTATGGAACTCACTACCGCAAGATGTAGTGATGGCCACCAATTTGGATGGCTTTAAAAGGGGGTTGGATAAATGCCTGGAGGCAAAGGCTATCAATGGCTACTAGTCCTGATGGTTGGGTGCCATCTCCAGCATTTGGGGCAGTAAGCCTGTGTGCACCAGTTGCTGGGGAACATGGGCGAGAGAGTGCTATTGAATCATGTTCTGCCTTGTTGGTCCCTGGCCGATGGCTGGTTGGCCACTGTGCGAACAGAGTGCTGGACTAGATGGACCCTTGGTCTGATCCAGCATGACTGTTCTTATGTGGTAGGCTACATGTGGGTGACTTGTCTGAAACTGAATCCAGGCCTTGAAATAATAATGTTCAGTAAGTCATGGGGTGAGGACAGGAGGTAGAGAGAATACAGATTCTCCTCATCCAGAAGGCCCACCTCCTTTGGGTGCCCAAGTTACAGTAGTGGTCCAGGAATGGCTTTCACAGACTCCATTTGAAATTGGGGCAGTGGACTCTTCTTTAAGATTCAGACCTTGTAGCCATAATTCATGCCTTTGGAGCAACCACTACGCTAGTACACAAATGAGTAAAGTACACAAATGAGTAAACAAGAAAAATAAGAACTCATAGGAATTTTCAATTACTTTTGAAAAATACAACATTTTTAATGAAGTTCTGGGGGGAAAGGCCTGAAGACTGGTGTTGGAAGAAATCAAGACTGCACACTGTCACTTTTGGGAGGATAAGACTATTAATGGCTACTAGTCCTGATGGCTATATGCTACCTATGTATACCAGTTGATGGGGAACACAACTGCGAAGGTGCTATTGCACTTCTGTCCTACTTGTGGATTTCCCAAAGGCAATTGGTTGGCCACTGTGCACACAGAATGCTGGACTTAGATGGACCTTGGTCTGATCCAGCACAGCTCTTTTCATGTTCTTAGTTACAAAAGTAACAATAACTTTAGAGAGGAGATCATGAGAATGGTGAATTCTGATGTTGCATTTGGCTACAAACAAAATCCATCTACATAACATCTTATGCCAAGGAAAACCTACCTGATGTGCTCCAAATTCTATTGGCTGTGTTTTTCTTTTGTTGCCTCTCAGCAAGATTGCCAGATCGCTAACACTGCATGATTCCAACACAGTTGGCTTAGGCCCATCAAAAAGGCCTGAATCCCTAGGAAGACGATCAAAAGATTCTGGGAAATAGTACTGAAGCAAATCAACAACTCCTGAGGCCAAGTGGAGAATTCCTGCAAACAAAGAAGAGAAGGCAGAATTAACACAATCTATCTATCTTTCAAGTACGAAATAGAAAATAGAAGAGTAACTGAATGCCAAAACAGAAATTACTTTAAATCTGTGACTAACAGCTGTCTTCTTTCCCCATTTTTACTCTAGAGTAAGCACAGGATCCTCCCCAGTCTGGATCTTAAACGCCCCCCTGCCCCCACACTAGTGTCCCAATCCAGATCAGGCCCCTGAGCCTACTCTAGAGTAAAAATGAAAGAAGATGTAGCTGCTAAACACAGATTTAAAGTAACTTCAGTTTTAGCCCTGAAAGACTATTAAACTTGAAAAGTCAGCTGATATCTGGTTTTAAAACTGAATCTGGGGGAAAAAGGTGTTTCAGAGCTGAAAGTTGCTTCATCAAAGGTGGTCAAATGGGAGGACATAAAAAGTGGGAGTGGGGGTGAGGAGAGATGTCTGAATCATATATCCTCTTCCTATTTTCCTGACTTGTATGAAGGGGACTGCATGCATCCCATGGATACAGGGGTGAAAAGAAGGGGGATACAATGGACCATGGCCTAAGGAAACAACCCATCTATTTGAGATGATGCTAGTACTCAACCCTGGAACACCAACAGCCATGACTACTACTGCACACCAAAAGGCTCAACAAGAGGCATTTTCTAAATAGGGGCAGTTGCTGACAGAAGGGGAAGGGTTGTACCTACAAGAACTCTAGAAAATGTTTTATCCATACAGCCCCGTATTGTCCATTCTTACTTGACTTGGCTCTCTGGGTCTCGGAAAGAGGTCTTTCCCCATTGCCTGAGCCTTTAACTGGAGATGCCAGGGACAAACCAGGAACTTCTGTATGTTTTATTACTGGATTCCTGCATTTGGGGGGGGAGGTGGACACAATGGCCTTATAGGCCACTTCCAACTCTTCTGTTCTATGATTCTATGAACTATGGTCCCTTCTCTCTGATATCCCTAAAGTTCCCAACAGGCAGATGGAAAAGGTCTTCTATTGTGATCCAAATAACTGTCAGAGTAAATCAAAGGCCCCCTGCATCCATGATTTCATGCAATAAGAGCACCGTAGGTCTTTTCAATGGCAACAACAACAGACATCCGTGGCTCTGGCTGGCTCATTTGCCTAGGCAAAGGATGTTACTGTAGCAGCACAAAAGTCCCAATAGCCCCACTCTTGTTTTATAGGATTAATGCTAGAAGCCACATGGTGTTGACATGGAACAAATTCAGATCAGTCATGGATGTACTGGATTGCTGTTCTCAGCCTCAATTCTCTGCTCAAGAAACATCCCAAGACAGTGACACAGAGCGGTTGAAAAGATATGTAAGATAAAGCAGTAATGTTACCTATTCCCAACCCAAAGAGATAAAACTGTACAATTAGAAACAGAAGCACTGATTTTGGATCTAACAAGGTGCAGGAAGATATATTCCCAAGTAACACACTCAGGCCTGGAACTTATTTTCATTCTAGGTTATTCAACTAGAACATATTTAAGGGCCCTTTACTTCACATAACATGACTAACTTGCTTATCAGCCTGCCATTTTCCAATCCCATCCCATTTCCAAACCACGAAACTACACTTTTCTTAAAAAGAATTCAATACCTGAGTGCGATCTGTAGTTCTGATAAAGCTGATATATCCTTTTTGGTTTTCTAACA
The DNA here is from genome assembly GCF_023053635.1 of Elgaria multicarinata webbii. Lineage (NCBI taxonomy): Eukaryota > Metazoa > Chordata > Lepidosauria > Squamata > Anguidae > Elgaria > Elgaria multicarinata. The sequence goes on along the minus strand of NC_086171.1, from coordinate 70,376,957 downwards.
ATACACTGTTTCTTGTCATTGGAGTTTTTACTGGCGTAGTGGAAAAGTGATCTCAAGTCACTGAAACGAAAAGCAACTCCTTTCATGATGCTCTGTGCAGTGTCACCAGTCAGGAACATTGCATTGGGATCATCGATACATTTCATTAGCAATGCTAGCTCGGCCTGTGTGAAATCCTGAATTTCATCCCCATAAAGCTCATGAATGCACCATGGTAAGTCGCTGAGCTTCAAAAGTCGTTGAGACAACTTGTGCAGGACGTCTTCCTCATCAAAATAATTTCCTTGTGATCTTATTTGTTGGTAACGACAAAATAGTTGGTAAATTTCACTACGATCTTCTTTGAAGTTTGGGCACCTCTTTCGGCCTAGCTTTTTATACTCTTCCTCTGTAAGTATGCCTTGGTGGCTGCTCAGTGCCTCAAAAGACCCTTTCAAAAAAGATTTTATTTCTTTCCAAACCAATGCTGCATTGTAGGTACATTTACCTTTCACCATTTTCGGCCAGATTTCATTAGCAAATACGACAAAAGTAACAAAGACTCGAGGATCACAGTCCTTTTTATGAACCTCTGCAGCCTTCTCATCCTCATCATAATCCACTTCTACATCAAGATCTTCATCCTCCTCTTGCCAATTTGAAATGACCCTATCTTCATTGGTAGACCATCCAGCAATGGTATGCTTAAGACTTCCATCTTCATTCCGAAGAAAAAATGGCTCAGGCATGGAGGCATCAAGTAAGAGCAGCAACTGTTTGGATGTGAGGAAAAGAGGAAAATTCTCATCTTTAACATCTTGAAGTTTGTAAACATTTGCTTCAAGTGGCTTGAAGTGACTGGTTGCCTTGGAAGACTTGCTAAGCTCAATGAAGTTCCTCTGGACTTCCTGGCACAAAACATGATTTTTAGTAACAAAGATCTGATGCAAGTGTTCCAGCTTGTCAGATTCTTCTGCAGTATGTTCCTCATCCTCATCACAGTCACCGACTGAATTCATCTCTGAGTCCCCTAAACTTGAAGAACACTGTTCATCCTCATCTTGTTCTTGCTCATTATCTGTACTGAAAGAGGATTCCAATTCAGCTGAATCAACAGGGTCATAGCCATCTTGTTTGTCATCGTGATCTTCCTCCTCCTCACCATTCTTGTTTCCCAACTGCACATTAAATTTCAGTCGGTGCCATACTTGTCTGACCAGCAAGGGACCTCCTGCCAACTCTGCTCTCTCCCAATAACAGTGAAATTTTTTCCAAAGCCGGTACAAGCAGCAAGTAGTCTTTCCTGTTCCACTCCGTCCAATTAAGATTATTGACTCCAATGGTTTGGGGTTCAAGTCAATGACTGCATATTCCAATTCACCCACTCTGAAAGGGTATTCCACAGCGGACGTCATATCACTTATGATATTAAGGGCCATGTTCGTACTGAAACTGTGAAATTTCATTATATTGTATTCAGTTTCTACTGCACTAGCTGGGGGAAAGTATTCAGGCAGGACATCATCTTTTGATTTTTCAGCCTTGGTATCTTCAACGTAAATGCGAGGAATGCGCTTTTGTGTTTTCAGGTTAGAAGAGGTCAGGCCTGCATTCATACCTTTGAGTTTTTTCCTCAAGATGCAAGAAAGTCCACGATTGTATGCAATACATATTGTGTCAATGGTGTGGTTGAGTTTGTCGTGATCCAGTACAATGTCCCATATCCGAATGATTTCTGTGTAAACTCTCCCAGTTTTTTCCGTTGGATGAGTAGAATGCTCGTTCTCTATGATCTTTTCTGCAGTCTCACTGCAACGAGGAGAAAAGTCTATCGCAAGCTCCCACAGCATCCTTGCGCCTTTGTCCAATTTTGCTTCAAAGAGCTGAATGTCACCTTTCAAATGTTTCAGCCGCTTCTGTAGACCCTGGGTCCACTCTCCATTCCCCAGCTGTTGAATTATGTATATTACCTTGCTCTTCATATAACGAGGGATGCTTTTGTTTCCCAACTTCTTCAGCATTTCAGATGTGCACTCAATTTCCCATGTCATATTATCAAAGTCCTGATTGCATGGCTCAAAGTCCTGAAATAGCACATCATCTTCAGCGGCTTCTCCCTCTTCTCCTTTGTCCTCATTGTGCTCATCATGGGCCTTCTTCCTTGAATTGTCTTTGTTTGGGCAAGCATCCCCGCTACCGTTATAAGCCAATCCCTCACGGCCACAAGTCTGTTGACATTCACTCTCTTCACTTTGAGCCTTAGCTACTGTAGGAAATGGTTTCGTTTCCTCGGATGCTACTGAATTAATTTTTGCTGAGACTTCACCCCATATGAGTTTCTGGATTAACTGTGCGATATCTTGCACAAGACAGTCTCGTACAGTCAACGGCTTATTAATATCCCTAAAAGCGGAATCTTTTCCTTCTGCTTCTTCCTGCTTATGGGAAACAGTGCCTACTTTGGGCTCCTTGCCCAGTTTTCCAGGTGCCATTTTGGATGAACATGCAGTTGAATGGCTTGAAGTTTTCAGTTGTGATTTGTTACAACCTGAAGTGGACTTGACTATTTTAATTGGCTGTCCAGCTGCATCATGTCGGGATTTCTTCTTGTTCTCAGCCAGAGCTTCATTCCAAGCTATAAGCATTGGGTCATTCTTCTTCTTTTTGTGACGCACATCTCTGCCAGCTTTATTTTTTAAATTAAAGTTAATGTCAAACTTTGCTAGCAAGCCTAACATTTTCTTAACCTCCTTGGTGGGGGTTTTCTGAAAAATCATGTGCATTACTGTATTTCCATTCTTGTCTTGATTATTGGGATTAAGATGTGGAAATGTGGATGGATCCAAAACATACAAATCTAGAAGGTATTTCAGGATATGGAAGCCATTATCATCTAGAGGAGGGGAAAATATACAAAGTTAAGAGGTGGTTTTTGTATAAATGTTATTTTTATGATAAATTTTATTTTTAAAATTAAAGCCAATTGATTCCTCCCCACCCCCCTACAGTAATAACACTCCAAGTGGCTCATGGCCATTTCTGATAACGTAGCTCCCCCTCTTTAAATTTACCTTAATTCAAATGAGAGGATTCCTACAGGATTCTACCAGAGCTTCCTAATCTAACAGAAGTCATAGGAAACTGGTTTATACCGAGTCAGATAATTGGACGCTGACTGGCAGTGACTCTCCAGGGTTTCAGGCAGGATTCTTTCCCAGTCCTACTTGGAGATGCTGGGGACTGAACCTGTGACCTTCTGCATGCAAAGCAGCTGCTCTACCCACTGAGATGTGGCCTTTTGCAATCCAAATGAGAGAAAAATATGGGGTCATAATACTCAGCACAACCCCCAAAGTCCATAATTCCAAAGTTTCGGCAACTTCACCAGCTTGAAAGTTAGTCTTGTATCTTTCTAGAATTTCGTAGTTTGGGGGTACTCCTAGATCCATCATTGCTGCTGGAGGCCCAAGTGGCCATGGCAGCTCAGAGTGCTTTTTACCATCTTCAGCTGGCTTCCAGCTACGGCCTCTTCTGGACAGGGATAGCTTGGCCAGTGATATGGGAATTAGTAACCTCAACTGGGTTACTGCAACACGCTCTATGTGGCGCTGCCCGTAAGACTACTCTAGAAGCTGGAGCTAGTGCAGAACGCAGCAGCTCAGCTGTTATGAGGAGCTGCCTCTTTTCAAATTTGAATTTGCCTTTTTAATCTTCTTGCTTTTACTGTTTATACCTATGTTCCACCACTCTGGAATCTGTGTTAGATAATTGAGTGGTATATAAATATTGTAAACAAATAATAATACAATGCTATGGCTCATTTACTCCTAATTAACATGGGAGAAACTTCTCCACTCGGTTGAATCCTAGTGACTATTTATTCAGATAATGCTTCCAAATAAAGTAATTTTCCAACAAAATAATCACAAGATAGAAAGGGAGAGAAAAATATATCATGCCTTGTGCCTAAAGCTTTGAAAGAACAAATATGAACATACATAGCTGCCTTATACTCTATCACACCATGTGTCGTGCAGCCCTGTATTGTCAATCCTCTCTAGGGTCTTCGGTAGAGATTTTTCTTAGCCATGCTGCCAACTTTTTTAAACAAAAAAATTAAAAAACACAACAAAACTGGAGATTGAATCTGGGAACTTCTGCATGCAAACCATGTACTCTCCCATTGTGGGCCTTCCCCCATTCTCTTCCTAACTGATTACATACCATATCACTTTCTATTCATGAGGGGGAAATGAATTGGTGAGGGGATAGGTGGTGAACATTTAATCAAATATGCTTGATAAAGTTTATAAATGGTTTCACCAACAGCCAAACCTATCCAAGTCAGAGGCTTACCTTTTTTATCAGAACAAATTGACAGTGCAGCATGTAAAGGAGTATCACCTTCCACAATGGATAGACGACGAGGATCCGCACCAGACTTCAGCAGCAAATATGCCAACTCAAAGTCGTTGTTTTTTAAGCATTTCTGAAGTGGATTCTCAGGGCTAGTTCCAGTCCCCTCGGGTGATGCTTTGGAAAAAGATGAACATGACACAAACATTGCAATTGTGGGCTACCAAGGCTGGAGAGAGCGATCAATGAAAGCTACATTCAAAAGTGACTTCAAATGGCTAAGGAAAGCCTGTTTCATCTACAAGGATTCTCAGTGAGAGCATATAAAGTCTCCCTATGGCTACCAGGAAGGATGAGAAGCAAGTGCAGCTCTCGTAAGACAGCACAGAGCTACGAATCATGCAGACAGGGCTCTCATTCACCTTTCTAGCCTTAAAGAATGAATGCCTCTGAATGCAGACTGAGAAAGGGATATAAGGTATAGCTTGTGGCAGGAGTGTTGAAACTCTTTCAGCCCAATCCCATTCTGGAGTAGGTGGGGCAAAATGGGGATAGGACAAAAAGCAAAAGGGGATGGGTCAAAATGCCAGTATATTTTAGCTTAAAGCTTTCACTGCCAGTAAGTACAACATGGAGAGGCATTTTAGAATGAAGGGTGACTATATGAAAAGGACAAGGCTCCTGTATCTTTAACAGTTGCATAGAAAAGGGAATTTCAGCAGGTGTCATTTGTAGACATACAGCACCTAGTGAAATTCCCTCTCCATCGCAACAGTTAAAGCTGCAGGAGCCCTGCCCTCTTTTGTATCTGGTCAAGAGGGCAGGGCTCCTGCAGCTTTAACTGTTGGGATGGAGAGGGAATTTCACCAGGTGCTGCATGCATACAAATGACACCTGCTGAAATTCCCTTTTCTATGCAACTGTTAAAGTTACAGGAGCCCTGTCCTTCTTTTCATATGGTCACCCTACTAGAATGGGGGGGGGGGGAGGGGAGAGAAACTAAACAAAATCAGGGGAACTACCAATAATTGGCAATCAGAGAAAAAGTATCACTGGCTATCTGGAGTGTGTGTGTGTGTTTGTGTGTGTGAATTGTGTGAATTGTGGACCAGACTCACAAGCTTCAGATTCAACACCCCTGGCTGATAGAGACAGTGTTTGTGACCTGAAGCCAGACACCGTGTCAGGGAGAAGTAAACAAAGGCTGAGCATCCAGCTCACACCATGGGTGAATACAATGTGGTTATGGACTTCAAAGGACTACTTCTCGAGCTGCTTTGGGATTACCTCAAGGGGAGCACTGTGAAACAGCAGAATGCCACGCTACAACAAATCCCTCCTTTCAACCATCCTCTTTGGAGTGTCCACCCTCCAAAGAATAAGAGAAGACGAGGAGTTCTTAGACCGAACGGTGGAACTGCAACAGCAACAACAGTCAGCTGAAGCAGAAGTGGAGTATGCTGAGGGGAGGAAAGCCAATGAAGAGGAAACTCTCTGGAAAAGAGTGACAGTTAGGAGCAGAAGAACTAGAAGGCATTCTGCACCGCTGGAACCATTAGAGTTAAGCAACTGCTTTCAGCTTCTGGAGGATGAGTCGAAGGACAGTTTGCAGAGGAAGAAGTACAGCAGACACCGTGCAACAATGAACAAGAGGCAGAAGGTAGGTCAACCAAGAAGAAGAGAAGAGTAATCGTTGTGGGAGACTCCCTGCTGCGTGGGATTGAAACCCAAGTATGTCATAAAGACCCATGGACTCACCAGGTGTGCTGTCTCCCTGGAGCACAGATTAGAGATGTGACTGAAGCTCATAAAGTCCATGGACACATACTCAAGGAGAAGACGAGGACGAAACTTTTGAGAAATAAATTGCCAGTGTTTCAAGGAAGTGTGATGTAGTAGTGATGGGGGACTTCAATTACCCTGATATCTGTTGGGAGACAAATACTGCCAAAAGCAGCCCTTCCAAGAAATTCCTGACATGCGTGGGTGATAACTTTCTCCTACAGAAAGTGGTGGAAGGAACTAGAGGATCGGCAATCCTTGACTTGATATTGACCAATAGGGATGACTTAGTGGATAAAGTGGCAGTTACGGGAACTCTGGGGGAAAGTGACCACGTCATACTTGAATTCTTGATTATGAAAGAGACAAAAGTTGAGTGTAGGCATACACATACTCTGGATTTTAGGAAAAAAAGGATTTTAGGAGTTAATTTTAATAAACTCATAACTATGATAAGTAAGGTCCTGTGGCAAGTGAGCCTAATGAGAAAAGGAGTGCAGGATGGGTGGGAGTATTTAAAAAAGGAAATTTTAAAGGCACAGTTACAAACAATTCCAACAAGGAGAAAAGATAGAAGACAACAGAAGAAACCAATGTGGCTCCACAAAAAGCTTAGAGATGACCTGAAAACAAAAAGGGATACATATAGGAAGTGGAAGGACAGCCAGGCAACAAAAGAAGAGTACAGACAGGTGGCGCAGAAGTGCCAAAATGGCGTCAGGAAGGCTAAAGCGCAGAATGAGCTGAGATTAGCGAGGGATGCTAAAAGCAATAAAAAGGCTTTCTTCGGATATGTGAGTAGTAAAAGACAGAGGAAAGAAATGGTGGTTCAGCTGCTTAATGAGGATGGCAAATTGATAACAGATGACAAAGAAAAGGCTGAAGTGCTCAATTCCTACTTTGCCTCAGTCTTCTCCCAAAAGCGGGTCTATGACCCCCCTGGAGAAAGTGAAGCAGAAGTTGAGGGGGGCAAGATTACAGTTTGAGATTGATAAACAATTGAGATTGATAAACTCTCAGAACCTTTGTCTATTATCTTTGCAAAATCATGGAAGACGGGTGAGGTGCCGACGACTGGAGGAGGGCTAACGTTGTCCCTATCTTCAAAAAGGGCAAAAAGGAGGAACCTGGGAACTACAGACCAGTCAGTCTAACATCCATCCCTGGGAAAATTCTGGAGCAGATTATAAAGAAGTCAATCTGTAAACACCTTGAAATCAATGCGGTGATCACTAGAAGCCAACATGGATTTGTCAAGAACAAGTCCTGTCAGACAAATTTGATCTCATTTTTTGATAAGGTAACCTCCCTTGTGGACCGTGGGAATGCTGTGGACGTCATATATCTTGACTTCAGCAAAGCTTTTGACAAAGTACCACATGACATTCTGATTAAAAAACTAGCTAAAAGTGGGCTAGATGGAACAACTATTAGGTGGATTCACAGTTGGCTACAGAATCGGACTCAAAGAGTACTTATCAATGGAACCTTCTCAAACTGGGGAGAGGCAACGAGTGGGGTGCCGCAGGGCTCAGTCCTGGGCCCAGTGCTCTTCAACATTTTTATTAATGATTTGGATGAGGAGGTGCAGGGAACACTTATCAAATTTGCAGATGACACAAAATTGGGTGGGATAGCTAATACCCTGGAAGACAGAAACAAACTTCAAAGTGATCTTGATAGGCTGGAGTGCTGGGCTGAAAACAACAGAATGACATTGGGATAAATGCCAAGATCTACATTTAGGAAATAGAAACCAAATGCACAGTTACAAGATGGGGGATACTAGGCTCAGCAATACTACAAACAAGAAGGATCTTGGAATTGTTGTAGATTGCAAGCTGAATATGAGCCAACAGTGCGATATGGCTGCAAGAAAGGCAAACGCTATTTTGGACTGCATTAATAGAAGTATAGCTTCCAAATCACGTGAGGTACTGGTTCCTCTCTATTCGGCCCTGGTTAGGCCTCATCTAGAGTATTGCGTCCAGTTCTGTGCTCCACAATTCAAGAAGGATGCAGACAAGCTGGAGCGTGTTCAGAAGAGGGCAACCAGGATGATCAGGGGTCTGGAAACAAAGCCCTATGAAGAGAGACTGAAAGAACTGGGCATGTTTAGCCTGGAGAAGAGAAGATTGAGGGCAGACATGATAGCACTCTTCAAATACTTAAAAGGTTGTCACACAGAGGAGGGCCAGGATCTCTTCTCGATCCTCCCAGAGTGCAGGACACGGAATAATGGACTCAAGTTAAAGGAAGCCAGATTCCAGCTGGACATCAGGAAAAACTTCCTGGCTGTTAGAGCAGTGCGACAATGGAATCAGTTACCTAGGGAGGTTGTGGGCTCTCCCACACTAGAGGCCTTCAAGAGGCAGCTGGACAAGCATCTGTCAGGGATGCTTTAGGGTGGATTCCTGCATTGAGCACGAGGTTGGACTCGATGGCCTTGTAGGCCCCTTCCAACTCTGCTATTCTATGATTCTATGATCCTGTTAGACTTACGCTCTCAACTGCCTAGAATGCAACATCAAACTGGCTTCTGACCTAGCAGTGCTTTGTACAGAAGCACCAAAGCAGTTCATTTCATCCGAGATAGGTATCTTGTTATTTAAGACAATACCATGGCTTTTTCAAGCCATGTTCAGCATGTGCAAAAGGAGATACAGGGATATTTAGAAAATGTCATTTGTGCATTTGCAAGACATTTATTTTAGTCCAGAATAGAGGCTGAACATCTAGAATATTTTAGTATCTGTGAATATTCACCTCCTCTTTCTATCAAGCATTTTACGAGCTGCACTCGTCGTCTATACAACTTGTCTAGGTTTTTCAAGACAGAGCCAATGTCAAGGTCTGAGAAATTGCATTTTTTAAGAAGGCTGTTTCCCGATGTCATCGCCCCTGTGGCCGTTCGGGTCAGCAGCAACAGAACTTCATGCCACCGATGGTTCTTCAGCAACAGCATTATGAAGTTGCTTGCAAAGGAAGGAGGAACGTCACAGACTATTTCTTCAGGAATTTCTGCACAAAATAGAACTATCATCATCATCATCATCATCTATATTATTATTATTATATTTATTTATATCCCGCCTTTTGCCCAATATTGGGCCTCATGGTGGCTTTACAAAATTTAAAACATATACATTTTAAACCTAGGAAAAGAAACATACAAAAATAAAAAATATTTTTTTAAAAAAACACCAATATTAAAACATTAAATGTTTAAAACACAACAATTTACAAGACCTTAACGGATTATTCTCCAAAGGCCTGTCGGAACAGAAAAGTCTTAGTCTGCCTCCTAAAGCACATCAAGGAGGGAGCCAGCCTAGCTTCTCAGGGAAGAGAGTTCCAAAGCACTGGAGCAGCCACTGAGAAGGCCCTCTCCCACGTTCCCACCAAGCGCGCCTGTGAAGGTGATGGGTCTGAAAGAAGGGCTTCTCCAGAAGATCTCAAAGCACAGGCAGGCTAATAAGGGAGAATATGGTCTTTCAGATAACCTGGACCTGAGCCATATAGGGCTTTATAAGTCATAACCAGCACTTTGAATTGTGCCCAGGAACAGACTGGAAGCCAATGGTGCTGTTTTAACAGGGGAGTTGTATGCTCCCTATAACCTACAACAATCTGGCTGCAGCTCTTTGAACCAGCTGGAGTTTCTGAACACTCTTTAAAGGCAGCCCCACGTCTTTTTTCCTCCATAGAACCCAAAGAAGCAAACATAATCCTCCTCTTAGTATCTCTTAGAGATTTAATATCTCTAAATCTGGATCCAATACAAGGTTTCTTTTTCCCCCTTCGTTAAATTCTATATCTATAAATTCCCCAATAATATATACCTCTGCACACTGCCTTGCACCTTGTTATTCCAAAACATAATAAAATTTGACATTTTTTCTATAAACCTGTAATTTCCCTGCCTTTAAAGTTTTGCTTCCTTAAATTACCTTTTTTTGCTATATATGTTCCTGAAACATTTCCAGGTTTTCTACAGTCAGACTTTTATAGAGATGTAAAATTTCCATAAATGATAAAGCTGGGGGTAGGGGGCTGTCCTTCGCTTAGAGGAAAACAGAAATTTGGGGGAAACTGAAAATATATGCAATACCTACTTTCTTATCAAACTCAAATTAGTTTTACTATTTTAATAACATTAATGTGTTAGCAGGCTACTCATGGTAGAGGAGGCCCTGCAACATGAGTATGTTGCATTTAAGAAAAAAGACTTGAGTCAAAACTCTGCCTGTAATAAAGGAGATTTAGTGCACACAGGCAAAGATCTGGCATTATGAAATCAATCTCCTTTGTTAACAGTGTCACAAGTTTTTTAATAGCTCACCCACATTTCTTTTTTGATGGCTCTGGCAGCAGGGTGATCAACGTCATTGTTTTCAGCCAGGAACAGACCTTCTCGGTATTTGAGAATCTTCCTACAACTTCTATGCTTTTGTCATGACAGCCATGATGTCAAAGTCTTTGCGTAAACTGGATAAAAACCCAGAGTTTTGTACACTTCATGTGCAAACTTTTTTATTGGTTCCAATTGCAGCTGTAGAACCTGTAGCATCTAGGGCCCCTTGCTACTGAACACCTGTCTCTTGACTATTATTATTATTATTATTATTATTATTATTATTATTATTATTATTATTATTATTATTTATTTCTATAGCATCATCAATGTACATGGTGCTGTACAGAGTAAAACAGTAAATAGCAAGACCCTGCCGCATAGGCTTACAATCTAATATTTTGGCAAGAGCTCCAAGCGACTCTCTCTTGGAGAGAGACAGACCCCAGAGTCCCCGCTAACTTGGACAAGCCAATACAGGATACTTGCTTCTACTATCTCCAAAATAGATAAAAGAATTTCAAAAGAAGGCAGCACAGGAGGCCCTGTCTGCTCCTCTTAAGATGGCGGCAGCCTCTGGGTACAGAAATGCATGTTGGATCTGAGTGTTGTATATAAGCTACAACGTACACAGAAATTTTCATTCTTTAATGCTGTAGGTTGAAGTTCTTTATGTAAGACATACTATACACTCTGAGTGACTAAAACCTTGCCTTAAAAAGCATTTTACTCATTCCAAAAGAGAAAATATTTTGAAGATATATTTTCCAGCGTTCCCCAAGTTTCCAACTTTTCTGTTGGAAAAATGGGGAAACAACATCTCACCCACACCATTTTTTTCATGGGCCTTCAGATCTCCATGTAGCACCCTAAACTGTAGCCTTAGGCTCCTTATGAGATGAACAGTATTAAGAAGCTGATATGATTATACCAAGTGTAGTAACTCCATATCTTCTTGGTGGCCAGCTAAGTAATTTTAATACACTTTTCCATTATCATGAGAAACCCAAACATTATCTAGCTCCTCAAGGCACTTAAAATAATATGCTACAAAAGGTACACGTTGAAGACAAGATTAAAACAAAGGACTCCTTAGGCAATACAAAACAGCAAGCGAAAAATTTTAGCCGCCAATTCATTTAAGACAGGAACAAGGTGGTGAGAATACACAACTGTTTTTCCCTAGACATCTCAGATTCCCTCAGTGGAAGGGAAGCTGAGGCCTCTCCTGTCATGAATGTACTATAAACTGTAAATCAAAAACAAGTCCTAGGTACGTCAAACTTTCTGGCAAGCACTGAAAGGCCCATAAGAGAGGCAAGAACTACAATGCCTGAAAACAACTGTCGCCTCTTAATCATCCGATGACGTGATACAATTCTTCAAGTTCCTCTACTCAGCTGGTTACCTTTCATAGGAAATCACTTTTCACAGTGAATTAAAGATCTAACTGAAGAACTTTTGTTGCCCAGAAGATATTAAAAAGGCTTTGTAATGAAGACCAACCCCGGTTGGTTTTTCCCCTCCCTCCCCTGTCTGTTACTGTGATTTTAGATTGTAAGCCATATGGCAGATTGTCTTGTTTTGTTTTATTCTGTACAGCGCCATGAACATTGATGGTGCTTTATAAATAAACAATAATAATAATAATAATAATAATAATAATAATAATAATAATAATATCCTGAAGCCTGGAAGTGAACAAATCCACATTCAGTGACTCATATGGCATACAGGCTAATAAATATATATATTAATCCTTTAGAGCTGGGGTAGGCAACCTGGTGCCCTCCAGATGTTTTGGACTACAATTCCCATAATATCTGTCTATTGGCCTTTTGACTGGGATTCAAGGGAGTCCAAACATCTGGAGGGCACCAGCTCACTTTGCATGTTTTACAGTGTTCAAAGCACATCGAATAAATTATCACAGAAAACCGAACAACCAACCTTTATAGGTATAAAGAAGCCTAACCAATCCGTATATTGGGCTGGGCGGAAATGACTTGCCATGAAGTTTATATTAGGTTAAATCATTTGAAAAAGCATAAAAATAAATATAAGACTCCATTAAAAATGAAAGAGAGAAACACTGCCATCTCAGAACAAACATTTTCTCTCAGGAATGTTTATTGGAATAATTATGTCAATGTACCTTCTGCTGCAGACAGCAGCCTCAGAAGCCTCTGGATTTTTTCATGCTTCAATGACTTGATACTACGCGCTCTGTTTTCCAAACAGCAAAACCGCACAAACTGGTCAAAAGCATCCTGAAGCGAGACAACAGCATCTGCAGAAGTTTTGCTTTCTGTCTGCCCTGCGTGGAACATGGAAAAATCACTGCTGTGACTTTATCTTTCCTTTTGGAAAAGGGATCCACTCATAGATTAGGGATCACTGATGAGAAGAGGCTACTTTTGTAGGCTGGGGTGTGTAGTGGTGGATTGCTGGATGGCCCTTAGTGGCTGACCTGGGATACTTTCCAATTCCTGTGATTCTTGACTCTTAAAATGTTAGTGTAGAGCTATCAGTCTGGGTGGCCCTGAGGTGCTTCCTCTTAAGACCTGACAAAGGATTGTTGACACCCCGTAATATTTGGGTGATGTGTGTCAACAAGAACCAAGATGGCCTTAAAAAGCGTAGGTGGAGATCATGACTCACCATTATTCCCTCTGCTCGACAGGAGGAGAGGGCAAGTCAGAGCTGTGTGTTACAAGGAAAACTAAAGAACAAGCCAGCAGTTTGGGAATGAGACTGAAAAACAACAGAGACCTGCATTGCTCTCTGTAAGAATCCTTTGGCACTGATGGTACCCTGGAAATCTGAGGCAGTGTCCGTCAGAGCAGTTTATGCTGTGAATTTCCATCTATGTTTAACCTGCATACATCTGCAAACAAACCATGCATTGCAAAAATGCCATCATTTTCAAGTGAATGTTCATCTATTTCTAGTGATCTGCCATTTCCAGAACCCTGGGTACACGCTTGCACTCCTGGAGTTTTCACTGCTGAGAACTGGGGTGAAAGGATGTAACAATACAAAGGCTAATGCTAGGGCAAGTCAACAAGAAGGTGCTCCAACATTTCTGCCTTCAACAGCTAAATATAGTGAATTCCATAAATAAACGGTTTTCAAACTTTCTACTTTTCCATATCAATCTTTGTGCCGTAGAAAACCTGCACAATATAGAGAATTCTGGGAACATTTTAGGACAAATTTGTTCTGCCTCACTTTTGCTCCCTATGAACCAAGAGCATGTCCTGGAACACACTCCAATAATTTGCAGCTGCACATTGCAGATCAGTGCCTAAGCTTCTTTCATGGAAGCTTGCCTGCCTTTCCTGATAGGTTTCCAAGGAACCCCAGTTTCCAGAAACACAGTTTGTCAATACTATGTTCTAATGCAAGAATTTAGAACCTTACACCCAGGGACCAAAACTGGCTCTCTAGGGATCCTAATTTGGACTTCTGAGTTTCCCCAAAAAGGTTGCACCCCCTTTCCTTTGCAACCACAACTCTTGTGCAGCTTCCTCCCATTTTAAAAAGGCTGAAATGCTTAGGGGCAATAGGAGCTCTAAGCTAAAATATACTGATATTTTTGTTATTTTGGCTCCAGCCATTCCAGGGCTTGGGCCCTGCCAATCACTATAATGCAGCCCACAAGAGCTTCCTCGAAATGGAATTCTTCCTGGAATTCAGAATGAAAGACTTTCTGCACTCCTGTTCTAATGCAGGTATGGAACAAACATTTTGTCCGAATCACCCAAAAGAATATACCGATGGAGCTGAATCCTCATTTCACAAAGTATTTCCATAATAGTAGTACCCAGAAACCTGAACAAAGGTGGCAGCTGTACAAAGGCCCATATATGCTGGCTTCATCCCTGCAGTGGGATTGATAGTAAAACTAACATAGCAGTTTTGTGTTACCAACATACATCAATTGCAAAACTTAGGCTACAACAACGTTCTGCAAAGACACAACAAAAAAACATGAGGGGCATAGAGGAAATTACAACATAAAAATGAGAGGGATGGCGCAACCCTACTTCCCAATCCCTGATTCACAGTTTATGTTTATGCCTGATAGCAGGCTATAGAAACCTAGATCCATTAGAGTAAGTTTTCATCAAGTGAGGGTTATTACTGAATTGAGCAAGCAGCCTCATAAAGTACCTGGTGACTCCTCGGGACATAACACATGTCTGCCTATGTGCTTGTTGATTATATCCATAGCCTTGAACTTCTTGTTTTTTTTTAAGATATCCACTGCAGACCTTGACTGTGCATCAAGGATTCTCGGGTCCACCCCAGCGTTTAGAAGCATCACCACATCTTCTATTTGACCTAAAGTATAAGACAAATAAAGAATATGTGACCCTCTTGATTTAAATAACTATAAACTATGCTTCAACATTCAGATTTGAAGATTGCAGGAAGCAAAAACCTCTGAGAAGTATATGGCACTGGTAAACAACAGGTCTGAAAATAGCCCAATGTGCATCTAACACTTGAACATCTGATTGCTGCAATCCACATGTGCCAGCAATACCAAACCAGACTAGTCTCTTATCTACTCCTGGTCAGTGACAGACAGAGATAACCAGAAATTGTAGAATGCTCCAAAGCCAGTAGTGTGGACTGCGAAACGTGTAAACCAAAAGCGCAGAAAAGTGCTATGCAGGTGCACTTTTCAATTGGGAAGGACAGATATTTAAGGTACAAAAAGGACTGCAGAGTAGAAAGAAACAAGACTGATGCAAAGCAAGAACAGGGGGGAATAATTATATCTGATTCATTAGAAACACACAATTGCACCTACTGAAAAAGTATGTTACTTTAAACTTCACATAAACAAACATGCTAAATGCATGAGACACTAATCATTAAAATAAAAGTCAGAGAGCTGAGAAACCAGGTAGGTCAATGAAGCATGCAGAGTGCAGGAAAAAGGGGCTAGACAGAAGTACATCTCCTTTCCATTACCTTTCTGTGACAATTGTGCATTTATTCGTCAAGCTAAACTAACTTTTCAGTCACACGTGGCTCTAAAATTCCTTCCAATTGCAAGGATGATGCTTACTGGGAAGTGGGAAGAGAAGCAATATGTCTTTACAGTCAACTAGTTGATGGTTGTGTTGGTATGGGATGGTTGTGTTGTTATGGGCTTCTGGTTCTACCGTTCTCTTACTCAAATTAGACTGATTCTTTTGGTTATCAAAAAGATGACAGTTTATTGATAGAAAATGGATGCAGAATATATTTGCAAAGGAAGTTCACACCTCTCTCCAGTTGATGAAGCAGGCACCTTTGTCACAAGCAGGTTGTCTATTTGAATCCCAAAACCAGACAAGAAACAGTTCCCCCAGGAACCCAATTTTATCCTAGTTGGTAGCATGCCTATTCCTCCTTGAAGCAAGACCAAAAACTAGCCTGCTTGACTTTGTAAGCTTTCTCTTCCTAAGCTGTGATGCAGAAAGGCCAGATTCAAGGGGAGAGCCTCCCAGAAGCAGGGGAGCTGTCATGTCTAGCCCTGCTCCCCTTAGGTTGGGAGAAGGAGTTTCAGGCAATCAGTCAGAATCAGATTCTGAAGTAGAAGAGACAGCGCCAGAAACATACCCACCTATACCAATGGGGGAGGCAGCACTAAGGGGCTCTTTACCAGCTGGGAATGAACCTTCTCCAGAGCTTATCTCCTCAAGTGTAAACAACACACAAGAGGTTGGGCTGTAGCTTAGGGCCCTACAGCGACGTAACAAACCCTTACACTAGGCCCGCCACATAGACCCTTCTCAGGCCAAGCACCACCACTTGAAAACCTGAGGGAGGGTTAATTAAAACCTTTTCCCTAGCTATGAGGGAAACAGGTTTAATACAGTATCTGCTCTAAATATACTGTGGGTATAATATGGGGTGGGTGTTTAATGACTGCAAGGCAGATAAATAATGCCAAGCTGACATGTGGTATTTGGTAGTGGGAAATCAGTATTCTTCTGATGGGGAGAGCACTAAGAGGCTAGCTGATCTTAGAGTATGCCGCAGACTAAAATGGGTGGAGCTAAAGAAAGGTGAGAGAAAGTCAGCCCGGCTAGCATCTTGTCAGAATCTTCATCAGAACCAGTCTCCCTGAAGTTAAAGCATTCTGGGGAAAGGCTTTCCGTTCTTTTTCTTGAAAGGACAAGTGCCTTGCTTAGTTTGCATGGTTTTGCCTAGAGGAAAGTTCCTAGAGATTAGAGTCTCTTCAAGTGGGAAGAGATGTTTATTGCTTGAATAAAGCTTTGTGGATTACTTGGCAGTCCTCATTATTGTCTCCCAATAAGGCGGGAGTTCTTGGGAAACACAACAGGAAGTTCCTTTCACTTCACTTTCACTTCATTGAGAGAGAAGCACCACCTTATCTCTTTCACTTCATAAGATCATACAGCTGGTCAAACAGCTTCAAGGTGAAAGCCGAAGATTAAGGCCTGGTGTGAAAGGCCTGTCTAATTAACTATGAAGCTGCTGGTTAAGCCAAATTATCCAAGACTACTACCAGCATTTAGGAACTGTGTGAAACCCACATTTTTGCTAACTAACCAACTCATTACAATGGTCTAAGTCTCATGCATAAAAGAGAGCTCTGCTAATGAATTTAAATGAATTCAAAACCTACCCTGATACCGGAACAGATATCTATTTCCCCATTGCCACCCAGTGGACTAAATAAAACTTGCAAGTAAGAAAACAACAACACCATGCTATATGGCTATAATTCTATGAGAAAACATCAGGAAGATATTTGAACTTCAGAGCCTGAAAGAAAGCTTTGATTCCTTGTCTGGGTGCTGTGGCAGCAAAGGGGAATATAGCCTGCACCATGAGAAGAAGGGGAAGTGAGCAAACCAGCTAACTCAGCGTCCCTTCCTCTGGTCCTCACTGCTGTCATGAGTCTGCCTCCAGTAAAACAGCCCTTTATAACCTCTTTAACTTACTTATTGGCCCAGCCAACTCATTGTACTCGACAGTGTGGTGAAGCAAGTAAGCGTGGGGTGACAGACAGGGCATCAGACCAAGGTTAAACCAAAACCCAATTTAGATTTTAGTAAAGGGTTTGAAAGGCAGCAGAGTTTAAGCAATTATTGTAAAAATATTGCTAGGAGGGGAAAACATTTTAAAACTGTTTTAGCAATTAACCATAAGAACAATTAGGATATGAAAACAACATGGGGAAATGCATCTATCTAAAGCTAGTTTAGCGTGTTTCCCTACTTTGGCAGAACCGAGTAATAAAATGATTTTAGCTCATCCTAGTACATTGGCAGTACAGTTTCCAACCTTTTTGCATCCATCTCAGCTTCTTTAGTCTCTGGAGTGGAGTCTGGGTCCTCTGCAGAACTCTTCTTCCTAGCTTCTTTTGATTTCAAGCTCTTTTCTCTTCTGAATTCTACAAGAATTCTCTAACACTAACCCTGCTCTTGCCTGCTTCACAAATGTACACTATTTTGACTTTCACATCCAACCTCTTGATTAATCAGAAAGGGTAGTAGAGTCTTGTTCAATTTCTGTTTCCCAGATAAATTTCAACCTTTAAGTTTCAGTTTCCTGGGCTGACCTTTTGAAGCTCCTGCCCAGAAGAGTTTCTAAACAGGAAACAACCAAGAACCAAGCACAAAATGGCTGAACAATGTACTTCACATATACTCAGTTCAAAATACATCAGCACAAAAGCTCATTTGAGTCTCTGTTAAAAGCACATAGTACTTGCATTTGGCCTTAGAACCTAAGATTTCAGTAGAAAACAACAAAAATAGAATAATATCAAGAATTAAACTGATCAAAATAAGATTGTATTATTCACATAGATTACATCATGATTATGTAACAAAAAGAATTTCTCACTAAAATACCTTATTATAATTTTAATTAAGTACATTTATAGCCTGCCTTTCTTCTATCATGTAACTCAAGGCAGCATACAAGAGGTTTCCATGCAGTATCCCATCCAGGTAGCAACCAGAACCATACCGGCTTAGCTTCAGGAAGGTGGCTGTATAATGAGTCCTCAGACCAACATCCTAATACTGGTGCCCTCCAGATCCCTTAACACTGGGGATGCTGGCTGGACCTGATGGAAATTTTACAAAATATCTGGAGGGAATCAGGTTGCCTACCCCAGCCCTAAGGTTACCAAACCGTTTCCCCCTTTCTGTGAGGAAAAGACAAGACTAGTTATTAGTTCCACATTAATTCTCCTACCCCCAATTGCCCTCTAACTAATAAGAGCAACAAGAATACCAGAGTGAGGTTCTTTGCTGCTGCTTCCCAGGTTGTACAACCTTCTACCAGAAGACTAGAATAACTAGCTTCTCTTCCCAAACAAAACTTTTAATCTGTTCAACCTGTCTGCAGTTTGTAATGGACCAAACTTCCTTATAGAAGACAATCATTTTATTTATCTGTTTTAATTGTTTTAAGAACTTGCTTAACTATTGCTACCTACCTTGAGACTTTGGGGATTGGAGAGGCTAAAAAGGGAAACAATTTTACATCACAGAAGATTAACATGATGATACAGTGAAGACAGATGCTGAACTTTGTGCTCAACTTACTTTTTAAAGGATATCCACTGGATTGGGATGCTATAACATGGAGAACCGTAGACCCTTCTTTATTTTGCTGGTTGATAAGACTCTTCAGTTCAGGCTTATGATCGAGTAGCCACCTGAAGAGGTGATTTCCTTCTGAATTTTTTAAAAGACAGAAGCATGCATCTTAATTTAAGTTAACCAAGTCTTACAAAATGTCCAAAAATGATAGGAATTTGTTTTGGCATTAGTCCTACATAGAGTAGACCCATTTAAGTGAATGGGGCATAACTTAGTTGTGACAAACGTAAGTTTTATTTATTGCAACGATTCTACTCTGCGTAAGATTAACATTGGATACTACCCATCGTGGATACTACCCATCGCTCTTGACTTGGATTTATCTGTTCTGTGTCTAACAAAGAATACTTTAGGGCAGTGGAGGCCAACCATTTTGTCACACGTACCAAAGTATGAGTTAGTAACACTCTACTACACAGTACAAGCTCTCCACAGTACAAGCTCTCCCATACTTTGAGGTTAGTTTTATCTGCAGTCTAAAGACTTTCTAGCCTAACTTTAGATGTGCAGTTCTGAAGCTGTTCTTGCTAGGAATAGTAACTGACTTTATAGCATGGGTATTTCTACTCTGGCCCAGGACTGCAACAAACGCATTTTCCCTGTCCAATAGTTAGCCATTTCATGTTGTACGGCTTGAACAGATCATCCTTTACACACCATTCTGAAAGGACCCTACTTGTTTTAAGTGCAAAATTCATTTCGAAATTATCTGTAGCATCATTCAGGCTATCATTCAATTTAAGAATTATTTTTAAGGCACTTACTTGCTTTGATACAAAGCAGGATGACAGTATGAAGTGGATAGGCTCCAATACTCTCTACATTTGCTCCAATGGAGATAAGCCATTCCACTAGTTTCGGTACCCTTTCCATTCTCTCATATTGACCAAAAATAACGTATGTCTGGTTGAAGAGAAAGAAAACATTCATACTTAGGTTATATTTGGTGGATATACAAATCCAGCTCACCCTTCACAGCAATAATCGTCCGATTGTTTTATGCAGGGATGAACAAAGCACATGAGCTGCACACTTGTCATTTCTGCTTTATATTAACAACCCAGGAATGCTCCATTAACTCTGGATTATTTAATTCCTAAACAACCCAGGGTTTCCGGGTTCAGATGTCACAACCTGAAATTTGTCAAATGATATAAAAAATGAGTGCATGGGAAGCAGTGCACTCATCCCTTCACTGGATTAAACAGAAACCGCCGCTGGGACACGCAACCCAAGTCACAATCTCCATCCTCTCTCAACACCATAACTTGGAGAGAGGATATCAAGGAAAATGCATGTGATCAAGCGGTATGTTATTCATATGTTGTTACCCACCCCCTCACCCCCGAACAATTCAAAAGATATCAAGAGCTGACTGCTGCAGTGAGCTGCTAACAGAAGAGAAGAATCCTTAAAATAATTTTGCAAACTGCATGCAGCTACTCTGAATTGCACTCTTCATCTTGTAAAGTAGATATTGGTTACTTACTATGCCACAAATGCTCAGGTGCAATCTGTTTCCTAATTCCATTCACCCAACCCCAGGTAAAGGATTTCCATCAAAAAGATTTGGACTAACCTCAAATAGATGCTTCAATGATAAATTGGTGACTCTCAGACTTTCTGGCAACCTGTCTTTCTCAGAAGCCAACAATAGGCAAGACTAGAACAGGGGGGAAATAGATTTTCTGAGTGAATGGCCTTTAAATATTAACTTTCAAATGCATTCAGACATCAAGCCTCTCTTCAGATCACTGGGACGGCTGGCGTTTGCAAACCTGGCATAGTTATTCAAGACTATGATATACACCGGGGAGGATGAGAGAGGAAGCAGCTCTAGAAGTATTCTGATGCTAGCATCATTCTGAGTTTCTGTACATGTGCTCCTGTTAATTACAAAATTCTGCTTATGAGACAACCCACCCACCCCACCCCAGTGCCAAGATTAGTACTGCTTTCCTGTCTGGCAGCAGTGATCACTTGTTGGGGGAGGGAGAAGTAAATGAGTTCAATACCCCACCATAGAGGTAATCAGCATCAACAAAGAGAATGTATGAGTGCAGTACTATCATGTGCATATTTCCGAGCACTGGAAGTGAGGTCGGGGTACTTCCTTTTGCTAGCAACAAGACCTGATCCATGCAGTTTAC
The DNA here is from genome assembly GCF_023053635.1 of Elgaria multicarinata webbii. Taxonomy (NCBI): domain Eukaryota; kingdom Metazoa; phylum Chordata; class Lepidosauria; order Squamata; family Anguidae; genus Elgaria; species Elgaria multicarinata. Next base: position 70,355,691 of record NC_086171.1, on the reverse strand, counting down.
ATTCTTGCAACTTGGTGCAGCAAAGGTAATTACCTAAGCAGCCACAAAGTAGCTTTGGTATTACTCCAGAAAGTACAATAATGAAGAAAGTGCATTCTACCCAACTACACGTACAGACTCGAGTCCCTCTCTTTCCCACCTTTAACAGATATGAACAAAAATCATGGAGGCTACCTAGGAACTGTGAGAAGCATAAAAATTAAGAAAGCACATGTACAATGCATGCCAGTTTATTCCAGCTATAAATAGGGCTTTGTAATTGCAGGATTTGAAACATTTAAGCAGAGAGATTCCAGGAGCCGTGATCATTTCCTGGATAACTTGGTCAGATTTGTTGAGAAGCCAACCCAAGCTTAGGAGAGGCAGAATACCAATATTTAAAATGGTAAGACGCCTACCTGCCACAATCCTTTCCTGACCAGCTTTTCAATCACCTGTTGCCAAACTGATGGACTGAAATTATCGTTCACAATTTGTTTACAGATGGATATAAAATGTGCGTTTATAGACCTTTCATCTAAAAGGGGGGAAATGAAACAAAGGGTGCTTAAGCTTATATCTGTATTTATTTATTTTTTAATAAGTTGTGCCCTTCCACCTTAGTTATTCCTCAATTTGGCACCAACAGAGAAGGAGAAGTGTAAATACTGAGGTTAGCAAGTGCGCTTATATAACACGAAAAGGAAACTACTGTAAGCTGTAGAATGGGTGGGCAACTTGTGACACTTCAGATGTTTCTTCTATGTATAGAACACCCTGCAAATAGAAAACAAGCACACCTTAAACCTTGCCCGGTAGCAAACAAGAAGGCAGTGCAGCCCTTTGAATTCCCAATGCAAGTCAGTGGAGATGACCTCCATTAATTGGATTTCACCACCCTACCCCTGGTTTTCCACTTTTTAAATTGTTTTTGGAACCCTTTTTGCAAAGCTGGGGTTCCAAGAACAACAAAAGCAGGATCCCCCTTCATGTTGGAGTGGGGGTCCCCCCACCAGGCCACCCCCATTCCTCCCCTGCCTCAAAGAAAGCCTTTTCCCATAAGTTGAGGGAAAGGATTTCTCCCTTAGTGTCACAATCTAATTATAGCTGTATGCAACAATACACATGCAGAGCCTGCCACAGCAGTTTAGAGCACTTGTGCAAAAAGGAACCACATTTTATATATCACATGTCTGAAATCACATTCTCTGTGAAGCTACTTCTACATAGCTCTCTCTCATTCTGGATCAAGCCAAATCCTAACTTCACCCCTCAAACTGGCACTGCAGACATTTAATCATCTACAAATGAACTGAGGCCACAAATTTTGCAAAGTAACAAAATATTAATGATTGCATACAATGCCTACTATATATCTGTCATCAGCCCTCAAATCTGTCATTATCATAATAGTCTAATGAAAATGTCACTTACTGTTAAAACTTGAGAAGACACCAACTATAAAATCAGAAATTTGACCCACATCTGATGAAGTACGGAGAAAGTTCAAACCTTGACAGAATATTCTAGCTGCATCTAGACAGCTAAAGTTGTAATTAAATTGTGACAATTTAATCATTGAGTAACCAGCTCTGTAGTACCCCTATGAAAAAGATCACAAGAGAGTCATTATTGTGGTTTAGCACCACATTAACAGATCGACATAGCCAAATAATTTCACAGCAACAATATGATGGCATGGCTTCCTAAATAAGAACGGAAGAATCTAACAGTAAATAGACTTAAATGGCAGGGTTTGGAAGGAAAATACTTTTGCACCAAACACAATATATTGTTTTACAATATTGGGACAATATTGTAAATACTCTTTCACAATATTGGGACATTTCAATCACCTCGCCCCACCCCGCAAATAACCAGTCAAATAAGCCAACTGAAAACTTAGTTAACCAAGTTACTGACTGGATTCAGATGTCACAATAACCCATGATGGATTAGATAAGCCATGGTGGGTTATTAATACCTCTGGCAGATTTTTTTTTAAACCCTTGCTGGCTTATTTGGCAACCCAGTCTGATAAACCACACTCTGCAGAGTGGGTTATTTAATTACTTCCCTGTAATTTTTCCCATGTGCATATTGCCCAAATCCCAGGGCACAAGGGGGAGAAGGCCAGGATCCTTCATTTTCCTGCTGCTGTGCTCCAATGCTGCATCAGTAAAACAAAAGAAGTAAAGAAGAAGAAAGAGCAGCCCTTTCAATCTCCAATGCAAGTCAGTGGAGATCACCTGGGGACTTCCACTGTGATTTATAAGTGCCCTGAGGAAAATCCAGGGTAGGGGGTCAAAATCCAATCCCTCGCCAAGGATTGTGAGAGCAACACAGTCCTTGCGAGACGTTGGTTTTTAGCACCTCAAGGAGTGGGCAAGGAAGCTCACTTCCACCAGCCCAGTTGATCCAGCATATATCTGTATCCAACCACTTATTTGCCAATTTACAAACCTGAAGTAAAATATTATTAAATCACAAGTACCAACATTTTTCAATGAAACCCTAAAAGGAGATTCAAAAACAAACAACCTGTAGTTATTCTTCAGACCCTTAAGCGAAGGTCTGGTTCACACATGTGAGTAAGTAAGTGCCTTTACACTTGATGACTGGAAGATTAATGTGTGAACTAACTCCACCTAAATTCTGTTTGAGATGATGGAAGATACGACGGTTCTCCCTCCATTTTGAATTCAATGAAAATTTACAGAATGGAGACTGTAAAGGGCTGTTGTTTTTTCAAAGTACCTGTTTTTGTAATGTAATCAGTAGCACCTAAATCTATCCTAGGAGTTGACAAGGAAAGTAATCTCCAGCACAACGCTTGTGAAATTATCATTCATAGTTGGAAGAATCCCTCCAGATTGCGAAGCACCTGCCCTATATGTACGGCAAATTTTTAAAAACTCCAGTGTACCAATCATAACTTTTATATGCCTAAGATCTTTCTAGATAAGCCTCCCATTCATTTCCACAGCTCCTACATAGAAACATGGCTCTGACTGGCAGCTACATTGTAAATAAATCTATTTTCATTAAAGCAGTTCTCATTAAGTAAAGACACATGTCAAAACCTGGATTTTCCTATTATGATAAAGACAAATGAACAAATTCAAATCCCAATTGCAGATGTTCTATTTCTCAACAAAGCTACACACTGACTCAAAGCATTTAAACGAAATCTTGATTTTTTTAAAAAAAAAAATACAACACATGAGAGACAAAAGTTTTCGGAAGGTACCTTAACGTAAGTTGGATCCCAATGGAGGCTGTTTTGTGCTGAGCGAAAGGCTTCGCCCCACTTACTTAAGTTGTAGAAGGCATTTGATCGATTGCACAGTAAAACTGCCATGTCTCGGCGATGAGAAACTCTAAGAGATGAAGATTTTAAATTTAATTGCTTTAAGTCCTAAAAGTTTGAGATAAACAGCTTTACATCATAGATTACATGGGTTTAAAAACAATTGTGGAAATCATCCTTCCCATTCATCTGCACAGAAAAGAATCTACGGAAAAAGGAGCTGTGTCTTACGCATTCCCTTTGTGCAATTTCAATAGGACCTCACTATAAAAATGTTCAATAACTAGAAAATGCCTTCAAAAGAAGTATCTATAAAAGTCAGTTGTAGCAAAACCAACTAAGAGTCTTGCAGTACCTTGAAGTCTACTAAACCCATTATGGAATAATCTTCCATGGACTAGAGTGGACTCTAGTCTAGGAAATCTCTTGCCATAATCCGTTCGGTACTCTTTAAGGTGCCGTAAGACTCTTTGCTGGTTTTGCTGAAAATTCCTAAGGGTATTCCAGCGTAACATTCCACTATTCGTTGGTTTAAAAAAACTCAAATACAGAGAAGAAGTCAGAAAGTTATTGGAGATGACACATATTTATTTTGGCTTCGGCCTGAGACAGAAAACATGCGATCTTCCATAGCCAGTGGTGAGGGATGGGAATTGCAGTCCAACATCTGGAGCGCCACATCCCTATCTGCAGCTTAGTTAGAGAAGCTGCAGCACTAGCTATAAGTACACTGGCTTTCCCCATAATAAATATGTGAGGGCACATATCTATCATGAACACTTTAAACATCTATGTTTATAGTCTGGGATCTCCTTATCAGGCTGTAGCTCACATGTTCACGGCCGTTTAAGGATGCATGTGTGTCATTTATGCATTCCCTTTGGGAAACAGCAGTATCCCATAGCAAACACAACTGCAGTGTAAAACCATTTTCAGCAGGTAACTCCAGTAGAGGACTTACACTAACAGAAGAAGTACCATCTTGGTTTTTTCCTGTATTTAATCCCTACAGCCTTGTAATCATAATTATTTTATACTCCACTGCTGCTGTCCCATGGAAGATAAATAGAAATGGCTGTTTTTCTCCCTTTTAAGCTTTAAGCATTTTGTTAAGACTTTTCTTTCACCTAGCTTTTAAACTCCCCTTTCCCTTTCTCTTTATCTCATGTTAACTAGTTGGTATTGTGTGTAAACACGCAGCGCCCTTAGGAATAAAATGAAACAAATTTATTGGTAGCGAATGTTACATATGGAATGTTAGAAATCCAGACCAAATTATGCTCAAGATACGCTAAGCGTGTCAAGTAACACCCCACTACATCTTAGATATGTCATATTGCAAATTTTGATTGGCAACCATTAAAATACAACTCCAACTTTTGTCTCAAAATTCTAATAAATCAAGGATGCTTGGCTTTTATGGAAAGGGTGGAGAAAGATTAAAAACCCCTCATCCTTTCCTTAACACAAGGTAAACTACACGTTATCTCCTCGATTGTATGAGGGAGTTGAAAATGCCTTTTGGTTTTGGAATGTATGGAATGCTGTTCAAGGAGACACAAAAACTCAATTCTTCACCCACCAGCTCAATAAGGACACATTTTGATGTACAGTTTAATATAAGTTTTAGAACATTGGAAGCCAAGTCAGACCACTGGTCCATCTACTCAATATTGTCAATACTTATTGGCAACAGTTCTTCAAGCTTTCAGGCATTCAGGATTCAGTTCTTCAGGATTCTTTACTAGCCCTGCCTGGAGATGATGGGGACTAAACATGAGCCCCTTCTGCATACAAAGTGTGTACTCTACCATTGCACTACAGCTCTTCCCCAAAGTCTTACTTTACTTTTAACACTATCTATTTCTACACACTTCGCTTATTACAACTTCTTGCAAAAAATAACTGTATTCTATTAAATTAAAAGGCTACCTAATATTCTGTTGTGGATTCTTTTCTAAAGAGTCATGCCAGAGGAGCAATTAGCCATTGACCAGGTGGTCTGGGATGGATAAGCAAATCGCAATACCTCCTACTACCTGACATAATAACTTTTTCTTAGGCTGAGTAGAGACGCCTTGCGCTTTTTTCAGTATTTGGGGACATAAAGATGGACCACACAACTGTTACTATTGTACACGAACTCTGTTCTTTGGTGAAAATCTGACGTTGCAATCACTATGTAAGGAGTGCCTCTAACAAACAAACAAGCATCATATAACTAACTTGGTCTCTGGAATCCAGCCTCATTAACTCAATAAATGAAAGATCAAGTGTAGAAGTTAGCACTGGACAGTTCACAATTCTCTAAATAAATGCTTACCCTCTTGTTTGGTATACATAATTCATTACTTGTATTGCTTCATCGTACTTTTTGATGGCTAAAGAATAATTCCCATTTTTGAAGTCTTGATTTCCATGTTCCTTCATGAATTCTGCATAACTGATGGGATCCCCACAGTTGAGAGGATTCATCCTGGCAAAGAGAAGGAAAAAAGTATGCTCTGAATTATAATACAGTGGCTCTCCCCATTCTGAATCTCAAGAGCATTGCAGTTAATTCACAAAAGGACCTACTGGAAAAAGCACCAACATGCATTTAAAGACCAATAGTCATTGTACAATCAATAGATGAGCAAGGGTATAACCACAATTGGCCAAATAAACAAAGAAGCAAGCAAGATCTCCACAGGAAGAAGTCTTTCATAACAGGAAGTGAGCAATAACCTGTTCTCTATGTGTTTGATTTGTATTGGCCTCTTAGTTTAAGGGTATAAGTACCTACCACATGATGCCATTTTAGATGACAACGCCTCTGGTCAAGATTAGATTGTCCAGCTGCACTTACAAAATAATCTCTTTACAAAAGAGGTCTAAATATGTATTATTACTATTACTATTATTGTTGTTGTTATTATTATTATTATTATTATTATTATTTATATAGCACCATCAGTGTATATGGTGCTGTACAGAGTAAAACAATAAAATAGCAAAACCCTGCCGCATAGGCTTACATTCTAATAAAATCATAATAAAACAATAAGAAGGGGAAGAGAATGCACCAAACAGGCACAGGGTAGAGTAAAACTAACAGTATAAAAGTCAGATCAAAATCAAGTTTTAAAAGCTTTAGAAAAAAGAAAAGTTTTTAGCTGAGCTTTAAAAACTGCAATTGAACTTGTAGTTCGCAAATGTTCTGGAAGAGCGTTCCAGGCGTAAGGGGCAGCGGAAGAAAATGGACGAAACCGAGGAAGGGAAGTAGAGACCCTTGGGCAGGTAAAAAACAGGGCATCAACGGAGCGAAGAGCATGAGCAGGGCAACAGTGTGAGATGAGAGAGGAAAGATAGGAAGGAGCTAGACTGTGAAAAGCTTTGTAGGTCAACAGGAGAAGTTTATATTGGATTCTGAGGTGAACTGGAAGCCAATGAAGAGATTTCAGAAGTGGAGCAAGATGGTCAGAGAGGCGAGCCAAGAAGATGATCTTAGCAGCAGAGTGGTGAACAGAAACCAACGAACTAATGTGAGAAGAAGGAAGTCCAGTGAGAAGAAGGTTGCAGTAGTCCAACCGAGAAATAACCAATGTATGAACAAGAGTCTTGGCAGAAGAGACAGACAAAAATGATCGAATCCTGGCAATATTATACAGGAAAAAACAGCAGGATTTAGCTACTGCCTCAATATGAATGTATGTATGTCCAGAAATGTTTACCCACTTCTAGATGAGCTACAAACTTAAAATTTGGGACGCTGCTAGATCTTCCTGTACAATGTACCTAAAAAAAAAATCCCATGAATTTTTGCAGTCTAACTATTTTAAAACAATTTGAAACAAATCCTACGCTGATGCCTACAACCCCCAGCAACTGTTGAGGAAGTCCATCTCAGAGGACGGGGCCACCTTTGGCCCGCCGAAGGCATGCTGGGAGGTGAAGGCATTTCAGAGATCTCAGGGAATCATGCACAGCCACGTGGGCAATCACCTGAGATCTCTGTAATGGCTACACATCCCAGTTTGCCTTTCCCAGAGCTGCCCACATCCACTTACAGCTTCTTCTCTCTATTCCCTGAGAGAGCGGCGAGAAGCAGCACTAGCAACAAGCAGAGGGAAGTGGATAAACGTTATTCGGGGACTCAAGGAACGCCAGGAATATCTTCTAGTGATATACACATAGAAATTGTTGGAATATTAGATAGCTATTACAATAAATAGTTACCGCACTTAACTTTGGTTTGTTCCCAAATCAGTAGCAGATCAATGGGAGAGCAATCTAAATATTTCGATCTTAACAGAATGTGACCTGCGAAAGCTACCAGAAATTTCATGGAAGTTACTAGCCCAAAGAATTTTTTTACTGACTCTCCTGTCCAAGCTCACCTATTTTAGTTATTTGTGGCCAAAAGAAAAAAAAACAATAACGGGATTTATGAAGTTCCCCATTTATCAGGTGAATGGCTATGTACAAGCCTGCTTTAAACTCTCAAACTGTAAGAAAATTAAAGAGAATTATTTTGGTACAAGAATCCATTTCAGAGTTCAGGTAGGACCCCTACATATCTCCCATAATTCCCTGGGAAAACAGCGAGTTGGCAGAACACAATTTGCCACTTAAGGCACTAGATGTTTAATACATGAAATTCTGACATGGAAGCCTGTTTTCTAAAACATGCACACTCCCATACCCAAATACACTCAGAACCCACCCTTTCTAAACATTTGAATAATCCCCATTGCCCTTATGACAGAATGGAAGTTTTCACAATAACATGTAGTCAGATATCTTGCTCATCTGGTTGAGGTTTTATAAAATACTAATGCATAAAGCAACCCATTTTGTTAAAAATAAAAATGACAAAATCTCACAATCTCCAGAAGTTAGCCATATGGCCAGGGGCTAGAAAGAGTTACTTATCCTGCTCCAAATAAATAACTTAGATTGGTCCTCCTCTTCAACAGAAAATTAGTAGGAAACAAGCAATGCTGAGGGTTTTCTTCATGAACTACATTTCAACAAAATCCATTGGCCTGTGATTGCTAATTTTTGGATGTTTCTAGTGATATTTTTTATTTTATTTATTTATTGTATTTGTATACTGCCCCAAAGCCGAAGCTCTCCGGGCAGTTCACGTAAGATAAAACACTTAAAAACAATAGACAAAAATTAAAAACCACAAAAACATGTAATATGCACATACATTTAAAACCACTATAACAACTTTAAAAATGATGAGCCAAAAAACAAATCCAGGCTCATTACATATTGCTAAATGCCAGGGAGAAGAGAAAAGTTTTGGCCTGTCGCCGAAAAGATGACAATGTTGGCGCCAGGCAGGCCTTGACAGAGAGATTGTTCCACAGTTGGGGGCCACCACAGAGAACACCCTCTCTCTAGTTGCAACCCTCCAAGCTTCCCTCGGAGTAGGCACCCGGAGGAGGACTTTAGATGTTGAACGCAGTGTTCAGGTAGGTTCATGTCAAGAAAGGTGTTCTGTCAGGTATTGTGGTCCCAAGCCATGTAAGGCTTTATAGGTTAAAACCAGCACCTTGAATCAGGCTCAGAAACATACAGGCAGCCAATGCAAGCAGGGCAGAGTGGGTCTTATAAGCTTGAACCTTCTGGCCCCTGTTATCAATCTGGCTGCTGCATTTTGCACAGGCTGCAGCTTCCAAACATTTTTTTTAAGTTGTTATAGACATTTTAAATGTATATTGTACATTTTAGTGGTTTTTAATTTTTAGATATTATTTTTAAGCATCTTACTCTTATATAAACCACCCAGATAGCTTCAGCTCTGGGGCTGTATACAAATGCAATTAATAAATATATAAAATAATAATACAGATTTTGTGGTTCTGATCCTGCACAAGGCTCCTCACTAGCCGATCTCCAAAAAGAGCCCTCTAAAAAGGAACCAAGTTCTACTTAGCTTCTTTAATTGGTTCACAAAAGAGGTTGCTTTCCTGAATTTCGTAACCAACTGGGAACACCAGATGCTGTTACCTGCAGTTCACACCTCTGTCCACAACATCCAGGGCATAAAGTTTTATGTTGAATTTTTAAACTGTCGGTGAGCTCCGTTTTTTGTTTCTGTTTTAATATGCAGTTTTATATTTTAACCTGGTGCCTTTTGCTTGATTCTTTTAAAAAGTGTATACTGTCCTGACGGTTTCATTGAACGGCAGCCTACAAACCTTTAAATTGATTTACTTAATAATATTACATAAATAAGAAGCGGCAACAAAATTTTGTGCCAGCTTAATTCAAATTCTGCACAAAGAGACACTGTTCTGCCCATCTCATGTAAGCTGATGTGCATGGCCAGGATTCAAAGAAGAGCACAACTCATAGTACCCACCCAGGGGTAGGAGGGCTTTTTGCTCATTGATCTTGAACAGCAGCTCTTCTTCTACGTGGTAAACTGCTTTGGAAACAGATGGAAGGTTCAAAAGTAGTTTGTAAGAAGGCACAGGGGTTTCCTCAAAGTAAAACATGCCAGTAGGCATACAGAAGCCCTTCTGCACACCTACTGCAACTTTTTAGACCCTCTGCCATATATTTCATTCATTCTACTTCTGCTAGTTATATGCCGGGTGACCTATCACTATGCAATGTGCGTTCATTACTATAAATCCTGCTCAACCCCCCACCTCGGCCTTCAGAGATTTCTTAAATTGTCATTAACCGCATGCCTAAATAAAAGCAGATGTCATTCAAGAAGCAGAACTGTCTATCCCATACAATAATGACTGCAGACAGAATTTGGGCCAGAACCTTAGAACCTTGTTTGTTTTAAAGCAAGGAATAGATAAAAATTCACGGGGCATAGCCACCACTCTCTTCAGGTTAAGAGGCCTGATAAAGTAGCAGCAAAAATAAGGTTGGAAGAACATTCATTGTTAGTGGTGAGGAAGCAGCATTAAAAATACGTGTCTACCTCATACTAGTCATTGCTGGAGAGACTAGCAGCCTACGGACCCTTGGTTTGACTCGCAACGGCAAAAACAATTTTCTTACAGCTCAGGAGCATTTTTTAAAACATACATTCTAACAAGTCACCTGCGAAAACTGAGCAATAACAAAACAACTCCCATCACCTAACAGCATAAGCTTGCCTTCCTCGTGTTAATAATGCAAAATTGTAAACTTTGGTTTACTGTAGGCTCCTTGGTTTACTGAAAAGGTCAGCATGACAGAAGTCTCTTTATCGCACTCCAAGTTTTCCAACATGCCCTTGCTATAGATAACGTTCTGCTTGCAAAACTGTGCAGTTTGGGGCTTCCATGCCAATATTTAGAAAATAGTCAACTCCTAGAGAATGTGCTGGACGATTACTAACATTGTTTGGCTTCCCCACTTATTTTCCAGAGTAGATCATTTTTACTGCTTAATTATTGGCAACAAATAATACTATTTCACAATAATGAAATGATTACTGGTTGTTTCTATCATGGAACAGACTGCTAATAAAGTTATTAAAAGCTGAACTTTGTGCAAGAAAATGTTTAAACGGTATTTCCCCTTTTTAATTTTCCAGATGACTTCTGAGTAATTGTATAAAACTCAAACGGGTTCATGTCACTTAGACAAGAAAAGACCTTACCAGATTAAAATTCAATTTTTCAGGAAGTGATATCCTAAGGAGATTCCTGGTGAGGCTTTTATTGTGCACTTGACCTACTTCATTTCACAGGAGCTCCAAAAAACACTGCCTTCACTTTTTAACCCTCCTGTGCTTTTCCACACAACGCTTTTTGATTGATAGTGTTAGGAGCCCTCCATTTGGAAGCACCCAAAATCTTTTCAAAAAAGCCTCTCATTTGCTAACTATCGGCTGTGCAGTTGTTTTTGAAACTTTTTCGTAATAGGTTTACTTAAAAATTCTTTAAAAATTGCCCTAAAGTTTCAGTGTAGGGAGAACCATTTTTGGAAAGAAAATATAGACACATGTATCATTCATATATATATATATATATATATATATATATATATAAAAGAAAATACTCGCACGCACACATACAGATGGAAAATGTGCACAGCTCCAGCCAATATTCATAGGGATGAGATGGGGACAGGAGAAAAGGGAAAATATAGGTCTTCTATAAACTGCTATAAAATCCCAGGTAGGAGGGTGCAGGGAGGGAAAAGGCTTTTAAAAAAAAATAGTGGGGGGGGGGGTGTTGCCACTCTGCCATATTTTCCTCAAGGAGTGGCATGTCGCAAGGGGTGCTTTCGGATTGTGGGTTCCAGCTTTACCAGTCAAAAGGCGCTGTGCAGCTATCCCTTTTATCTCCCCAAAATCAATTTTCTGTAGTAAGAACAAAGACTGAAGAGGCAGTGGGAACACACAGGAGGGTTACAAATGGAAGGCCACATCTTCTGGGCCCACTGTAACATTCTGTGAATAAGACAAGCAGTTTCCTGTTTGTATACTGGTGATTGCAGTAAACAGTGGAAAAACCAGAGATAGAACATATGCCTACACCCTGGCAACTGTATCAGCACTGAATACTTCATACATCTCACAAAATAGGCTGTGGCCCACCAAAAGATATGCTACATTAGTCTTTTAACAAGATGCAAAACTCATTTTCATTTTCCAGAGGGGTAGCCATGTTAAATCTGTTGCCGCAATAGTCTTGTGGCACCTTAAAGACAAACAAATTTATTCTGGCATAAACTTTCATAGACATAACTGATGAAGAGGCCAGTGTCCACCAAAGCTTACGCCAGAATACATTTGTTCATTTTTAAGGTGCCACAAGGCTCTTTGATTGTACTTTTCAAAGTGCCCTGTTTCATACCGTGAAAACCTCTTTTAGCATCCTATCGTCTCCACTCTTAGCAGACTTTCAGTGCCCCCAAAATGGCGAAACAGAGGCCTGCTGAAGTTGCATGCCAGTGAGTTGCTGTGGTTAGTCTAACAGAGCCAGCGAGAGATCAAAAGCAATCTCGTCTAAAGTTTGCAAATATCTGCTTTGGCCAAGGCTCTCGGTTTCATTTCTGATTTGCAAGTAATCTTTCCAAACAGCCAAGCTACGGGTCTCGCCCCACCAACATTAGTCAGACAGGCAAGTCATCGACATCATCTGTGTTGTTTTTTCTTCGGGAAGCCAGCTGTAAAGAGCAGGCGTGACATGATAACATGTTCTCCAAGGGTGATCCAGGCCTTCCTAGGGAGGTGCAAACAATTCCCAGGGCTTTTTCCCCTCAGAAGGTGCCATGGCAGGCAGGAGGCATAGTCCTAAATCCCTCTTCCACTCACTGCGGGACGTTGTGCTCCTAACCACTCGCGTTTACGAGCAACGAAACAACACAGGCACTTCTCACTGGGCCAAGGTTTTTTTTCCTTTCCTAATGTCTTTCTGAAGGAACACCGGTGCCAAACTTTGCTCTCCCCAGATTCCTTTGATCTGCTTAGTATCAGTTACGCTGAAAAGCAGGCTTGTTTCCTATGCATTTCCCCTAAGAAACTAAACCCCATCATCACTGAGCTCAATGGAGCTAAACCCCAAACAACGGTGCATAAAACTACAGCCTTAAACGGGCTCACGAACGCTGCAATCCTGCAAATCTCCACAAGGAAGTTACAATGCAACACTCGATAGAAGTCTATTCAGAAGAAAGCCCCATCGACTTCAATGGGATTGTTTCCCAGGCAAGTGTGCAAAGGATTGCAACCGAAGTCCCAATGATTTCCTCCAACACGTCTACCTTAATAGTAAGTGTCTGCAGGATTAGGGTTTTTGTGGGGTGGCGGAAGGCCACTTAGACGGTTCCAAGAAACTTAATTCCCCCACTGCGCTAGGCGTACACGCCCACCTCAAAGCAGCTGCTTCCTTCTTCTGGACAAGCTAAACAGAAACATGAATGCACACACACCTTCCCCTCGCCGTCATCCTACCTGGACTGAAAGCAGCCCCGCAGGAGGCTGCTATGGAGGCGTCCTACGGTGCAAGCGCTCGGAGGAAGCGGCTACCCAGCTGCTGCCCATCAACGCAGCCCAGCCTCATTCTCGCGGCGCGGGGGGTCTCTTCCCTTCGGTGCATAGAAGCTGCAGCAGCAGCCGCCGCGCTCTGACCCCGCCCCGCGACGTCATTTCAGGGAAAGCGGGCGGCGAAGATCTCCGAGCCCGCCGGCGCTGCTGCCACTTAGGCAGCCTTTCCTCTGCAGAAAACGAAACTAAACGAAGCTTTCGTTTCTAGCCCAGCTGAGCCGACGCGGTTCCCTTTGGTCTTCCAGCCAACTGCTCTGGACCACGTAACATACGCTCAGGAAAGCGAGAGGTTGAAGTTGGTAGATATCCCTCCATTCACCACTACCCCCGCGTTAATTTTTTAAAATGTGGAATAATAACGTTTCTCTCCGCCAAAATCACCTAATTTCCAGTTCTTTACTTGCCATATTGCAAATACAACCTGAATGAAGATTTGGAATTAAACCACTTTGCCCTCCCTCTTTCCCACGCTCACACTCTCTGGTTTGCAGGTAATGACAACCCAGGGGTACACGTTGAATCATGGGCTGTTATGTGCAAACCCTGCAATGTGGTTTAACAATGGGTTAACCACAAACAACTGTGAATTCACAACACAACAAACCATGGATTCTCTTCCTGAGTTTGTGGTTAACAACCCAGAATTAAACCATAGTGTGGGGTTCACACGTTAGAACAACCTGTACTCAACCCATACTCTGGGTTGTCATTATATGCAAACTAGCCCCTGGTTAGATCCAGGCTAAGTCCGCAGCCATAGTCCCACTTACCTAAGAATAAGCCTTTATTTATTTGTTAATATTTATATAGCGCTTCTCATTTGAAGCAATTTACAAAAGAATGAAAACAAATTTAAAAGACCACATAAAGTAGTACAAGCATGATTCAAAGATAGTTCATGGCTGGGAGAAAGCCAAATCAAACAGTTATGTTTTCAATAAATACCTAAAACACACCAGCATTGAGGCCTGACATACTTCATAATGGAACTTACCTCTGAACAAACATGTCTAGGATTGCTCTATCAGTTGAACACCTCTCTCTGATTTCAGTGGTGCCTTTGTGCCATTCACTGACTCAGCCTAACCTACCTCACAGGTTGAGGAGAGGAGAGAAGATTATTATTTAAGCAGCCTTGGGTTTCTTCCAGGAGGGAAAAAAGGTGGAATATAAATGTAACAAAAATAAATTAACTTAGGACACAATCCTATGGCCACTAGCCACTGTCTAGATAGCCATAGGAACTTTCAGTTTTTGGGAACAGATGTAGGAGCCCTCCAATCTCCATTCCTAGAAATTGCTCACTTGCCTCCTCTCCCACCACATCATAGCCAACGTGGTTCTCTCCGTGCCACCTCCTTCTCCACATTCAGAAATGGAGCACAGAGATGGTGAAAAGGGGATGTGCCTGGGGGTGGGGAACAGACCATGGAAGAAGATGCATCTTCCTATGCTCTGCACAGCCTCCCCATCTCCACTCTGAAGTTCCCCAGCTTGATGCTTGAAATAGAGCACCTAGGCAAAAATGCAGGGCAACCAAAGTATTGAGGTGAGGATTCCCTCTGTGCTCTGTCTGCCCTGCATTTGATAGTTGTTAGCCTCCGAGTTTGGAGGCTTGTAACTATCCTGATAGTATTGCGCCCTTAGAATCATGGAGTTTGAGGGAGTCTTGTAGGCCATCTAGTTCTGGGGTGCCCAATGTGGTGCCCAAGGGCACCAATGTGCCCTTATTCCTATGGTGTCCTCCAAGCCCTTCTTTTTTAAAATGTTCATTGAAAGAACTTTAAAGTGAGTGTCTCCAACAGATGGCCATCTAGCCTATCCTTGAAGACCCCACCACCCTTCCACATAATTGGTTCCATTGTCAAACCGCTCTCGGTGTCAAGTGTTCCCTAACGTCCAACTGAAATCTACTCTCATTAAAGTTAATCCTGCTGTTTAAGGCAACAGAGAACAAGTCTATGCCCTCTTCTGTGGGTCAGCCCTTCAGGAATTTGAAGAGAGTTATCATGCTGCCCCCCGCCCCCAGCCTTCTCTTCAGGCTAAACATACTTCTGACTATCTTTGTTGCTTTTCTCTGAAATTGTTCCAATTATATTCTTCTAAAAGAGAGGCACAAGAGGTCCTCAAAAAAGATTCCCATTCCTTACACTGGTATCACAGATATGAACAAGGAACTGGAATTTGAATGAGTACCTTATTATACTCATTCTGGAAAGATAGCTGGTGCCCACTATCCTCTCACATTGGTCAGAAGTTGGTGGTAGCAGCAGAGACCCCAGCAGTGAGGAGGGGAGAGAAAGATTTGTTGCTCTCTCTTTAAGAGGTTTCATCCTTTTATCCTGTAGGATATTCTTTTTGCCTGGAATTCCATTCCTTGGTTATTTCTGTCACACAAGTAAACAGTACTTAAATATTAAGCTTAACTTCCTGGGCCTGGATGCTATTTTGTATCTCTATAATTAAAATTGTATTTTTGTGTCCAGGTTTTATTCCAGGGATTTCTTGAGGACTATCACTTAAAAAAAACCACACTGTGTAAAACCAGCACAAGCTTTTATCTAGCTTAGAGGAGGAGTGAACAAACAGTATGAGTCAGTATCATCACAACATGATTAACTTTATTGGGAGACGGGTTGCAGTTTTTACGTTATCACTTAATTATCCTAAAGAAAAGGAACAGCTGGGAGGGAGCAGAAATAGTAATAACTACTGCTCAGAGGGACGAAGTGGGGTAAAAGTAACAACTACAATCTTTCCCCAAAGGTATAGAGAACAAAAATAATTAGAAACAACACCTTTCCCTTTACTTTTGCTGTATCCAAATTCAAATAAGAAGTGCAGATAGAATTTGCAAATAAAGTTGTCGGTTTTAGCAAATAGATCAATCAACCAAAACTTTCAGTGAGGAAGAATTTTAGGGCACAGTCCCATAGATGTTTAGCCAAAAAGAAGTCCCATAGGGACAAGAGCAGTGCTGTCACCTCCTTGAACCACCAGCTGCCTTTTGAGGGGCGTTCAGTTGCCATTTTCTGAAATGAATCTCTCCTGAAAGCACAGGACCGCCTCCGAGTTTATATCACAGATTCACTGGTATGGAATATGTTTAAATGTGGAGCAGTATATAAATGTTGTAAATAAAATAAGTAAGTAAATAAGTATCTGGAGCAGAACTTAACTCTGCCTCAATACTGATGTACTATATAAACATGAATGGTTAATGTGTACAGCTGTATTTCAAGGACAACATGTAGGAAGTGAGCCCATGGGTCCTGAGGCCAATTTATTTGTCCTTTGTGCAAACTAAACAGCCAACTTTCTAGCATGAACATCAACAAGTTGTTTAACACTACTAGCCTGATAGGATTCTTGCCAAACTCTGCAGAGGGATCTAAGGGCTCCATGACCTCACAGAAGCATTGTTGAGTTTCCGAGAAATACAGCTGCTAAAGGAAACAAAACCTATTCTCACTTGCACAAATCTACTCTTTAAACGAAACCAACGTTTTCTCAATATTTATAATAGTTTCTCCTCTCGCTGAAAGTGAAAGAAAAAAAATGTTGACATCTTAAAGTGACTAGATCTTGTTTACATGTGTATTCTGCAATTTCTTGTAATGCTTGAGCTTTACTCCTCACGTTGTAAACACATTCTCGCCCTTCTTTTCTCTGTACTCATAGGCGTGTGCAGCATATTTCCTTAGGGTGTGCACCCAGGGATTTTTTATTTTAAAAGCAAACATGTATTGAACACTCAATCATAAAGGGCATTGCTTTTACTCATTTATTAAACACTGCAGACACGGATGCCTACTCCATGCCTGACAATGGGAGGGACGTTGGAGGTGGGAGGGGAATGAGGAGATGCTCCTCAAGCTCCAGCATTGGTGGGACTTTGCGGTGACACTGGCTGGAGGAGCAGCTTATGAAGCGATATGAGCCTTCAGGGACTCTCCTCCTGGCCTCTTTGAAGTGCAGCTCCCAGCAAAGAGGCTCCCAGCAAAGCGATTCCTTTTCGCTCCTGCTGACAGGAGCAAAAGTGCTCTCTTGGATGGAGCAGTTCTTTGCCATGGCAGCAGAGCAGCTGGACGACCGTTCCCACTGCATCTGGATCCCCACTCAATGGCTCCTTCAATTCAGCAATTATTGCTTGAGACATTGGGGTGGGCCTGGGCACACCCAGCACACCCCTTGCGCACGCCTATGTCTGTACTGATGATATACATACCTACCCAACAAAGTTACCTATTTCATGGATCTGATGAAAAGTTATGCTGCAATAAATATGTTAGTCTTTAAGCTGCCGCAAGCCTCTTTGTTATTTTTGCTGCAACAAAATAACCCAGCTAGCCCTCTGTAACATGCCTTAAAGGTGATCTGTTTTTCAGGATCAGAAAGGTGCCACATTTGGGGACATAAAAAAGAAAGATCCAGATCAAAGGAAGCAACGAATATGGACAAACACTACCATTAAATTTATCATTCCAAAAAATAACAGACACCACATCTTTTAATAAACCGATCTTCAACTATTTGTTCTTCTCTAGCCTGTATATAATAGGTTAACTTCATCATTGTTGCCACATTCCAGATCCTAAAAACTCAATCAGACAGAGGAAGGACAGTATCCTTTTTCCAAAATGAAGCTATCCAGATTTGCTGCTGTCAAAAGATGAATTGCCTATGCCACACCCACCTTTTCCACACAATCTGAACAATTAAAGGATTATCCTAAGTAGTGCTGGCTCCAGGTTTTTCAGGGCCCTTGGGCAAGAAGACACACTCTGTGAGGCCCCTCCTTTAGTGAGTCTACCTTCTCACTGCCATCTCCTTATCCTCTTTCTCATGACTTTCTTACTTCACAAGCAGAGCGGAAATAGGCAGTGGTATCTAGTGCTCCTCCTTCTTGCCACCATCATTGTGTTGGCCAAAGTGAGAGGCAGGTGAACAAGCAGGTTGCCATGGCAAAGAGAAGGAGCTGCTGGTGGGACAGTAGAGGAAGTTTTGGTTTGAGAAGACAGTATTGTATATATCTCATTTCCATCCCTCCAAATAAATTTACAGGGGTCTTCCCAGAGGGAGATTTTTTTTTTCACATGACGTTCACATTTCCTGTAATTTTATACCACTAACGGTGATTGAATTTAGTCTAAAACGGAACAGGAAGCACATCCCAAATGGAAGCAAAGCCTTAAAAGAGTACTAGGGCTTATCTATACGCTCAAAATTACCTGTTGTGGATGTGCAGTTGCACCCTGTCATTTATATTATGCAGCCGCCAACTCGTAGCTACATCGGGCTTTTCTCCATGAAACTGGTTTTTCTAAGTGTTGATTTACAGTGACTTTTATCATTGTTCTGGTGTTGCCACTGTTGTTTCATTGTCTGTCAGAGGTGGCTTCAGTTTTGGGTTTAGATAATGGGTGTACCATGGTTGGATCCCAGCACACGGTAGGCACAGGAATACAGGTCAGAGGGCGGGCTTGTCAAGGTCAGAGGAATAGCTGCCATGGTGATGTGAAACTCCAGAGAAAGTAAGGGCAGGTAATGGAGAAAGTAAGGAAAATAATGAAGAAATTAAATGAAATGTTGTAGCGCATCTGTGCTGGAACATGCTTTCAAAGTTGCATGGAGTTGCCAAAAAAAGTGGTATTTTTTTCCAGTTTTCCTTCTTCTATTTCCTCCCCATTCGACGATGGCGCTGTGTTTTTTCCTGGCTGGATATCCTGCGCTCCCTCCTGCCATGTAAGTCTGTCAATATAGCCATATAGCAGCAATGCTGCAGGGTTTGGGGGGAATCGGTGAGCAAAACAGTGTGGTACAGATGCCCCCCCCCAACATGAATATTTTTATTGGGAAATACAGAATGCTCAGCACTTTTTTCATCACGTCACCTTCTTCAAGGGCAAACGGATTATTGCAATAGTTTATTCAGTCAGTTGTTTTCACGTTTTATATCTTTTCAAGGCTTTGCCAACTTTTTATTTTATTTTTTGTCTCGACAGCCCCATGGTGCTGCCTTTTTCTGTTCTAAAAGGAAGCAGACAAAAATCGAACAGCGGTTGCTCTTTGTTGTTAAATCTCTGTATCCTCATACTGGTATTAGGATAAGATTTGGCCTTCAGGAACAACAGACAGATCCAGTCAAGACTTCTAGAGGAGGAAGCTTGCTGTTTCTTTTGAGTGTTTATATTGATGTTATAACAGCCCTTAAATGCCTTCAGTATCCCCCCCATTATTAAATCAACATATTTATATCTTAATGTATGCAGACATCATTGTTTTGTCTGTATCAATGGTATGGATAAGATGATTATTGATTATAAACAGATGTATGAGTCAACCCTAAGTTAGGGTGACCATATTTGGGAAACCAAAAAAGAGGACACCTAGTGTGTGTGTGTGGGGGGGAGCAGCTTTCTGAGTCCTGCAAAAAGTACGTTATTCCCCCGCCACCTTAAAGAACCCGATTGGAGTGGAGGAGGGGAAAGGATTTCATTCTGCACCACCACCATCCACTCCAATTGGGGCCTTTTCTATAATGTCCACGAATGACCCACTTTCCCCTTTAAGACCTCAATTGGAGCTCGGGGTGGGGGAATGATGTGCCTCAAGAAAGCATGTCATTCCCTCCTGCCATGCTAATGGCAGCCTTAAAGGGGAAGGTGTGTCATTCCAGGACATTATTGAAAATTATAGAAAATCCCCCAACACTATGGAAAGAACAAAAACCAGGACAAATCCGGGGAAATCCTGACAGTTGGTCACCCTACCCTAAGTGCATCAACTAGGACCCACTAAGTTCAATGAGGCTTACTCCCAAGTAAATGTGCATAAGTCATATGCACCAAGCAAACATATGTGCTCTATATGCACACTTGCATGGGAGTAAGCTCCGTTGAACTCTATGGAGTGTACTTCCAAGTAATTGGCTATTAGTCTTATGTCCATGTATTTAAAATGTATTTCTGAAAACAACAAAGATCCTAGTGTTAAAAAAGGGTTGATTTCTTAAACTAGTTAACTAAAGACAACAAAATTGGGCATGCTAAGGAATGTAAGCGTCTGGGGCTTTCATTTTCATTTCATCAAAGCTGAAACCAACATTAATATGTATTGAAACTGAAAGCAGAATTCTGTTCCAAGGTTTTACAAGGGGCCACTGAATTCAGTGCTGTCGTTTTTTTGTGCAGATCGAACTGAAATAGCCACAGTAGAGAACCCTCTTAGGCTTCCTGGAAAAAATACGTTTTGGGCCTTGGTGCTCATGTAGGGTGACCATATGAAAAGGAGGACAGGGCTCCTGTATCTTTAACAGTTGCATAGAAAAGGGAATTTCAGCAGGTATCATTTGTATATATGGAGAAACTGGTGAAATTCCTTCTTCATCACAGCAGTTAAAGCTGCAGGAGCTATAAGATTTAAAAGAGGGCAGGGCACCTGTACCTTTAACTATTGTGATGAAGAGGAAATTTCCCCAGGTTCCACACACATACAAATGACACCTGCTGAAATTTCCTTTTCAATACAACTGTTAAAGATATAGGAGCCCTGTCCTCCTTTTCATATGATCACCCTAGCTCATGGACAAGTTTTCCAAAGACTTGAGAACATTGTGCAAAACTCTGGTGGAGGATGACTTCTATTCAAAATGCTGGTATTAACATTTAAAGCCCTAAACGGCTTGGGGCCAGGTTATCTGAAGGAACGCCTCCTCCCATATGTACCTGCCCGGACCCTAAGGTCATCCTCAGGGGTCCTTCTCTGTGAGCCCCTGCCAAAGGAAGTGAGGCAGGTGGCTACCAGGAGGAGGGCCTTCTCTGCTGTGGCACCCCGGCTGCGGAATGAGCTCCCTAAGGAGGTTCGCTTGGCACCTACATTATATGCTTTTAGACGCCAGGTGAAGACCTTTTTATTCTCCCAACATTTTAACAATCTATAAATACACTTTAACATGGTGTTTTAAATTTGTAATTTTGCATTGCTGCTGTTTTTATCTGGTTGAGCTTTTATATTGTATTTTATATTATGGTTTTATACTGTTGTTTTATACTATGAATGGTTTTAATTTTTGTGAACCGCCCAGAGAGCTCCGGCTATTGGGCGGTATAGAAATGTAATAAATAAATAAATAAAATGTTATCTAGCAGTGGTCTTCAACTGGTGGGTTGTGGTGAAGTGTGCCTAATAATAATAATAATAATAATACACAGCAATGCGAATAAAAGAATAACAGCAATACTACATGTATTCATTCATCTTTATTATGGTCAATATAGAGATAAATACAAATTACCATCAGGAAGGATAATGCCTTAAAACTAACGAGAAAAATAATATAATTTAAATAAGAATAATTGTGTATTTTTATTTAGAAAATTACCAAGCCTATAAATTACCAGGCATTGCTATCAATATTGTTGATGTGATGGGTCCAAGGATTTTTCAGTCTCCAACAGAGAAAAGGAGAAAGAAGGAAAGAGAAAGAAATTAAAATCCTGTAGCCCTCCTTATAGTTAGTGTGATCTAGCACTGGAGTATCAGACTAGGAACAGGGAGAGGCAGGTTCAAATCCCACGCAGCCATGAAGCTCACTGGGTGGTCATGGGCCAGTAGCTATCTCTCAGCCTAAACTACCTCACAGGGTTATTGCGAGAATAAAAAAAAGGGAAGGATCGTGTATGTTGCCTTGAGCTCCTTGGAGGAAGGGTAGAATATAAATGTAGTAAATAAATACATCTAGTTATCAGAAATGGGATCTGATCTTTACATTAATTTGGAAGTGAGCAGAGGTGGACACTGGAGGTTTTCCACCCTTCATAGATACTCAAAATGTCTCATGGGAAAATGTAAAATCCCTACAATATGCTTTTTTTTTTTAATCGAAGAGGTCACATAAACACATTTCATATCAGCATCTTCTCAAAACCAAACCAAATATGTTGTGGGTTTTCTATCTCCTGTACAGCTTGACAACGTGCTTCAAAGTTCTTATCAAGCACAATATTTTTGTTATCTTTCCGGTTGCCAAGGTCTCATACTGGCTATCACTTTGTCTCAACTAAAGTTACAAGCAGCATGGACAGAGCAGGACATTTCCGTAGCTGTCTTCCATTTTAATCCATCATGACTGCTCTGCTGTTTGCTGAATTCAATAGTTCCTTGAGCCTGCACGGCTCTTGTGAATATTTTTTAGTATTCATGAATTCATAGAAATTAAAATATACCATATAAACTTTATAGTATATTTTATATTATACAGGATGGGGAGATATTGTACCCAGATATATATCATGTGAGTAAATATTCAAGAGATACAAAGTAGTGTGTGGGATATTCTGTGTATAAATCACGTAGTTTTCATGCTAGAGATGCTGTATGGGGAAAAAAGGTTATTATAATTATCCTACAAAAATAAAATAAAAAGCAGATGCCAAAGAATGATAAAGATAATTGCTTCAAGATGAAATGTTTTGTTAGTGGTCCTCAGCTTGACAGAGATGTCTCAAAGGAAACAAAGAGGTTATGAATAGTGCTTCAATATTGGTAGGCCTAAATGTCACTAGGCAGAGATATCTGGAAAAGAAAACAAGAAAATCTGGTTGGTTGTATTAAACAATGACACTTCCTAAAGTTGTTGATAGCAGCATAAG
The DNA here is from genome assembly GCF_023053635.1 of Elgaria multicarinata webbii. Taxonomy (NCBI): domain Eukaryota; kingdom Metazoa; phylum Chordata; class Lepidosauria; order Squamata; family Anguidae; genus Elgaria; species Elgaria multicarinata. Next base: position 70,332,752 of record NC_086171.1, on the reverse strand, counting down.
TATGCTGGTGGAATGCTAACATTTATAATTTGTTATGTCCTAGGAAGAGCATTTTACTCCCAGGTAATTCCACCCTATACACCTTTATTTTGGAGTAAGCCACATTAAACTCAATGAAACTTACTTTTGAGTAGACATGCTGTATTGTGCTGTAAGTCACTTACCGAGGATCCGATTAGGGCGACCATATGAAAACGAGGACAGGACACCTGTATCTTTAACAGTTGTATAGAAAAGGGAATTTCAGGAGGTGTCACTTGTATGCATGCAGCAACTGATTAAATTCTCATCACAACAGTTAAAGCTTCAGGAGCCCTGCTCTCTATTGTAACTGGTCAAGAGGACAGGACTCCTCCAACTTTAACCGTTGTGATGAGAAGGGAATTTCACCAGGTGCTGGATGCATACAAATTGTACATGCTGAAATACCCTTTTCTATACAGCTGTTAAAGATACAGGAGCCCTGCCCTCCTTTTCATATGGTCACCCTAGATAACATGTCTAGAAGAGTTCCATTGGAGCTGGGCCAATTGACCACTAGTGGGAAATTATTTGGTTTTCCAGTATTAATACACGCCACAAACGCCACTTGCAGGAGGAAAGTAGTGGCGGCGGCTCCAAACTACACTTCCCAACATGCCTTCTGATGCGCGATTCACGGGGAATTGTCTTTTCTATCGCATCCAACTTCTGAATTGACGGAAGTGTCTGGAAAGACCGAGGCGGCTGAATGCGATTGAGTTCTTGATTCGAGCTAGGAAGAAGCAACTTCAATAGAAGGCCTTTTACACACTGCTAGAAAGTGACTCGGGAGGGGGGTGTTTACAGCAGCATTTTAAAGCACCAGGTTATGTTTGTTCAAAAAGGAAAAAGAGTTTGGGCAATGTGTAGTTAGTCGCAGACGCGCAGGGAGGAATAATTAATCTTTTCCTTGTCCGCGCTTTTCAAATCGAAATTATTTGCCTAGCTGCTTGGCAAATCCGTGGGTGATTTTGATAGAAAATGGCCAGCAAAAAGAAAGGTGAATCACCCGCTCTCTCAGCGCTGCTGCAATCAGCCTCGTGCGCAATATTGTAAATTTCTCCCCTGACATGCTCAGAGACCCACTTAACAACCCTGGAGGGTTATTGTTCTCTCTCAATATCACCACCAGCCCCTCGCTGCGATGTGTTTGTGACTACACCGGGTTACTTTGCAGACGATGATTCCTCCATCACAGTCTCTCTCCCCCCTCCCCTCCCCTCCCCTCCCCCTCTCACGTTCATACTCACACCAGAGCTACCTGTAATATAGAGATACTATGAAATGTATTTGCATTTTCAGAATAATTTTTAAATGTTTAAAAATAAACCAAAAGAATCCACATTTCCCACGTGAAATGAGTTCGGTGAATTTGAAAGTGCAGTGATGCCCGTCTTTGCCACCCCGCTTTTTTTGCGGACGTGGAAATACGCTGCTGCTCAATCACACGTTTGTTTAAATCCCGGATTTCTCCATAGTTTTTGCATCCGCTCCTTACGAGGTTCGCCCTCTCCCAATAGCGACGAAATGAAACAGGAAGTGCCCTATAGCTATGCCACTCTGCATTTTTAAATCTCTATGTCCTTTCCCTTTCGACGGAAAGGCGTCTATGGGCGGAAACAACAGCACTTGGTTGACATCCTCACGGCCCAATGGGCGCCGCGCTCAAACCCTTGCGTCAGAGGGCCCCGTGTTTTGGCGCGAGGTTTGCCACAAGAGTCGCTCCCAACCGCTTTCGTCCTTTCCTCGCTGGGCCTGCGGGCCGGGAGGCTGGACGCACCTGCAGGAGCTTGTCGCCTGGGGAGGGGGTCGCGCGTCTCTCTCGTTCTCTTCAAGGCTGGAGCTGCCGAGTTTCTCTTTGCTATTTACGACACTCCCACTTTGCGGCTGGGTTGTTCTGTTTCCTCACCGTCTTGTCTGCTCAAGAATTCCCTCCAAAGCCTTTTATTTCACTTCCAGTCTCCTCAGAGTCCTTACCCAAGGAGCCCTTTAACATTCCTGGGCGCTTTTCTTATTCTCTTTCGCCTCTTCCCCACCCCATCCCCGTTTACTTCATCCTATTACTTCAAATTATCTGTAGTCACCAGGTGATAATTTCTTCCACGAGCGCCTCTTCTTCACACAACTTCGCTCCCCGCCCCAGAACCGGGGTTCTTAGCAGCTGTCATGGCTCTGATGGCTGGCATGATCCGACGGCTGGATGAGACCGTAGTGAACCGCATCGCAGCTGGAGAAGTCATCCAGAGACCCGCCAATGCCATTAAGGAGATGATGGAGAACTGGTAATGCCGTGTCTCGCTGGGTCCGCTTTGTAGTGTTCTTGCCTGGGGAAGGAGATGGCTGGATAGATGCGCTTGGCTTTGCACTACGAAACCTGAAATGCATAGAAATGCAGGTGGTGCACGCACTATGCTGCCTTCCTGCACAGATAAATGTTGATAGTAGGCTGATTAGGATAGAAATTGAATTGAAACAACCGTATGCCTTTGGAAGCTGAAATCTGTTTCTTGTACTTATAGTTTGGATGCCAAAGCTACCAGCATCCAGGTGACAGTTAAGGATGGTGGCCTGAAACTAATTCAGATCCAAGATAATGGCTGTGGAATTAGGGTAAGTAAATTTAATTCACTTTCCCGTATTCAGAGCTTATTTAAAGAAATGCAAATAATGTTTGACAAAACACTGACTTGTGTCTTTCTTCCTTCTCCAGAAGGAAGACTTGGATATTGTATGTGAGAGATTCACTACAAGTAAACTGCAGACTTTTGAAGATCTAGCTAGCATTTCGACATATGGGTTTAGAGGCGAGGTATGTTGTTGGAATATGTACAATAAAGTGTCTTTGCGACTTTTTCTGGAGAATGGCAAGTACTTACCTGTTGCTTGGTAGAGGACCAGATAGGTCCACTTTGGTAGTTTACTCTTGATTTGTCCTTTGCCTCTGGGCATGAGGAGAGTGGTCTGGATAGGGGTGGGGTGGAAATTACCCCATTGTCATGATCAGACCACTTACTGGTGAAATTTGATCTCACGGTGAGAGTGGGGGACATGTTAAGATGGTCTGTCCCTGGAGACTTCTGAGCAATCTGAGCAATTCTTGAATGCTCTAGGGTTTTTCAGTACCCAGAGTTGGTGATTTTGCTGAGCCCCTTGTTGCCCTATAGAATGGAGAGGTGCAACAGGCCTTTAACACAAGTGCTCCTATGTGTCCTCTTCGGCACTGTGGTGCTTGGAAGGCTACCTGGTTTACCAGGGAGCTCTGGACAATGAAACAAGTTGGAGCATAAGTGGTATAAAACTTGTCATGAACATGCATAAGAGTGTGCACCACCACCCACAGTGTGGTGGTGAAGGCAGCAAAGAAGGCTTATTTTGCTGCTTCCATTGCATCCTCAAGTAGCCTTCCAGCTGAACATTTCTGAGTGGTTCAGGGGTTGCTTTCATCAGACCCAGTGAATCCAATACTGGAACCCTCTGTGAAGGTTCTGCTGTGAAGGGTTTGCAAGACACTTTGAGGAGAAAATCACCTTCATGCTGATTTGAACACCGCTAATGATGCAGTGTTTGTTGAGGTGTCCAGTGCATCGTCTTTTTCTGTTTTGTGTGATCAATTTCAGTTTTGGAGCCTTAGGATGTGGACAAGATGCTTATATCTGTACGACCCATCACATGCTCTTTTGACCCTTGCCCTTAATGACTTATTCAAGCTAGCTATGGGGAACTGTCCGGATGGATCAGGGGAGCAGTGAATGCATTATTGCCTGATGGGGTGGTCCCTACTGCCTAGAAGGAGGCACTGGTGTGACCACTCTCGGGTGAAAAACCACCTCCCTGGATCCAGAGATCTATGCTAACTGCCGTCTGGTCACAAACACTGCTTTCCTGACTAAACTGCTCAAGAGTGGTGGCGTCTTAGCTGCAGCCACGCTTGGATGAAACTGATTATCTGAATCCATTCCAGTCCGGATTCAGGCCCAGTTTTTGTATGGAATTGATCTTGGGTGCACGGATGGATGATCTTCTTCAAGAGAGGGATAGTGACCCTGTTACTTCTTGACCTCAGTGTCTTTTGGTACCATTGATCACGCTATCCTCCTGGACTGCCTCTGTGAATTGGGAGTTGGAAGCACTGTTCTACAATGGAATAAGGAAGGGAAATGATAAACCTTTTTACAAACGTATTCTGCTACTTCTATATATTTGTTATCTGAATTGCATATTAAATTGCAGTTTAAAATAAAACTTCCTAAACAGAAGTCTTTCTTGGTTAATCAGATTTTCATTTTGAGTCTAGGGCTGGGAATAGGACAAATTCACTATTTTACAGTTAATCACTGAATACTTATTTAAAATTAGCAAAGGATTAGGTGCTGTCTTTGATGTCTAAGTTGACTTACTCAATTTATAAAATTGCATTTTTCTTTTCTAGGCACTGGCCAGTATAAGTCATGTTGCTCATGTTACTATAACATCTAAAACAGCTGATGGAAAGTGTGCTTATAGGTATGTATATTTAGTTTTTAACTATGGTCAACATTTAGGATCTAATTAATATCATGAATAAGGTTACTGCATTTGGTTACAGGAGTAACTAGTTTGAAAAAAAGTTACAAAGCAATGAATCCTAAGCATGTTGAAGTGTTGCTTAGATTAGGGATAGGAAGAAAGTAGATCGCCAGATGATTTGCAGTAGATTTGTAAGAGTTTCTTATGCCATATTTAACCTTAGCAACAGCAAAAATGCTTTCCCCCCGTAAGGATGTTAGAGAACCTGATATCTAGAAACTTAGGTATAGTTTTGTTAGGGTGACCATATGAAAAGGAGAATAGGGCTCTTGTATCTCTAACAGTTGTAGAGAAAAGGGATTTTCAGCAGGTGTCATTTGTATGCATACAGCATCTGGTGAAATTCCCTCTTCATCGCAATAGTTAAAGCTGCAGGTGCCCTCCTCTCTTTGGCATCTGGTCAAGAGGTCAGGACTCCTGCAGCTTTAACTGTTACGATGAAGACAAAATTTCACCAGGTGCTACGTGCATTCAAATGACACTTGCTGAAATTCCCTTTTCTATACAACTTGAAAGATACAGGAGCCCTGTCCTCCTTTTCATATGGTCACCCTAGTTTTGTACTTGTGTATGCAAGTATATGGCTTATGGGGTAGAGTAATTAATTGTCTTTGCTGCTGAGACACCATTTTACATCTGGCTCTGTCCCATTGCTATTATTTTGCAGCTGGCTCGGGTTGGTGGACTTGGGTTTTAGTAATAAAAAACACAACGTAGGTCTTGCAAATTGTAAATCTACACATTGTTCAGAATATTGTGCAGTAATATTGTGGTAAGAGCAAATGAAAAATAGAACAGACTGAGAGAGTGGCATATGTATAGGTTCATTGTACTTTGACAAATGTCCCTTGTTAATGATCTAGGCTTGATGTAAATGAGATGGGCAAGAATGAAACTATATAGTATTGCGTTGATTCCTTTAAATGGGGGCTCAGCTACTGTGTGTTCTGTTATGCCAGCATAGTGCCCACCCAGGCTAATGATCCTTGGCATGCTAACAGATCATGTGAAATCAAAGCAGCCCAGCTTAAAGAAGCCATTGGATGTATGCAATGCTGCACAGATAAGTTCTTCTTACCTGCCTGTCATCATGCTTCAATTAGGCCCTAGTATAGCATAGGGGTTAAGCTTGCTCGAACCTCACCAACGCTACAAGTTCCTTAAGTTGCCATAATTTCTTAGCCTCAGCACCCCCATTTTTAATAAGAGCCCTACCAACTGAAGAAGTGCTGAGATGTGAAGTGTTTTGAACACTATAAAGTATTATATAAATGCTAGGTACAAGCCTTACAAAGCACACAGTCAGGTATACTAGCTAGAATTCTTACGTTTTCATATAAATAGTTTAACAGCAGTTGGTGTTAATGGACATGCTTTCTTGCTCATGCTTTCTTGCCCAAGTGTTATCAAACAGTCTTTCCCTTAAATTTCTCAAAAAATATTGGCATTCATGTTGTCAATGAAATATTCTAAGACCAGGATGCTTGCAGCAAGTTTCACACACCTATTGAGGATTTGGATTTGTGTTTGTAGAACAGCAAAACTTTATTCTACCTTCCAAACTGCTTCTGAAACAGAACAAACTTTCAAAAAGCAATTTATGATATGGCTTGTAGGTCTGTGGTTCAAAGCAAAAGACAAGGCTCGCACCAGGTGTGCCAAAGCCCATAGTGTGGCTAAAGTGGATCCTAGAGCTAAGTCTGCACTGACTTTTAAATGTCTATATCCTTGCCTGTTTTGTCTGAGATATTTCTGACCCAAGGGGTTATCGCTACATTTAGAGGGGGAGATGGTCGCCTGTAATGAAACCATTAAAATGTTAATACACAGCCTCTAGGTTGGTAGTCAAGAGCTTTAATCCAAACTTTATATTTTAGTGCTGGGATTTCATTTTTCTTCTTTTTAAAATCAATCCCCTGTTTTTCCATACATTGCAATATAATATTTTGTGAACTGAGATGTTGTTAAACATTAGGTTAAATCAAAGTTAAGTAGATTAAAAGAAATACTAAATTAAAGAAAACTTTTACAAACAGAAATCACATTTAAGTGTCTTTTTAAACTTTTGTAGATAATGCAATCTGCCTAAATGACATTTAAAGTATCAGCCTGCCTAATTTGTTTTCTTTAATAACAATCTCCCTACTTGTTCCTTTGAAACCATGAGGCAATAAATTGATAAGCATTAACTGAATTTGTTTGAATACAAAGTCCCTTGGATAATTCCTCCAGGAAATCTCTAAGAGGTGAATGAATGAAATCTTTATTGCTAAAAGCGATAAGCCATCACAATTTAACATAGTTAGAAAAATAAAATACAAGTAAAAAGATGAGCTGTATGTAAATAGAATAAAAATAGATAATTTAAAATACAATAAAAAGCTAAACAAAAATACAAGAGTATAAAAATACAAAATCACATTTACATAAATTAAGAGCTCCACAGTGGGGTACTAGAACAACACATTTAATAAGGGCAAAATAATAAGATGTATAAATTGCAGACAAAGTGAATAGTGGTTAATTAAAAAAAGAAAGATGTGTTGGGGTACACATTGCCACAAAACGCTGTTCACAATTTTAGATTTGTTAGATTCTACTTAGTTATGAGAGAAATACCCTTCATAGGCCCTTTCTACACCTAAGGATTATCCCAGGAAAATATCCCCTGCCTGCTCCCGGGATCCCCTGTGTGTCATTTGCATGCACAGGGATGATCCCGGGATGATCTCAGGAAAAAAGACAGGTGTAGAAATGGCCATAGATGCTTAGAGGCAGTCTGTTCCGTGGCTACTCTGTTGCATTTAAAACTGACTGTTGGGCTGAGCTTTAAGTCTTGTATATTGCACCTTATTGTTAAAACATGTAGATTGGATCCCGTTGAGAGTTCTTCAAGACCCACAGAATTCTGTGTGAGCTTAGTTAAGAGCATGGAACTTTGCATGGTTACAAATTTGTTTGTCAATATAAGGGACAATAAAACAACTCACTAGAAAATTTAAAAGCACAGCATAGAAACAATACGGGTGTTACTGAAGCAGTCAAACTCATTGATGTGTCAGAAACATTAGTTCAACAATGATAGCTACAACATTTGCAGGAAAAGATGATACATGAAAGGTTCAACCGTATTCAAGTAACCAACCTGATAGAGTGATTACTCTATTTGTCGTCAGCATTATGTAATACAATACATAGCCACCAGAGGCCACTCATTGTCTGATTGGTGCAAAGAAACCCTATTTTGAATGAAGAGCAGAAATTCTCCCCGTTACTTCTGGTGTAAATCTGCTATCTGCCCTCCTCCTGGTCCCCAATTCCTTTCCTACCCCCACCCCACTTAGGATTGAGTTGTTAGTTCCTCTTTTGGGTACAAAGCTGCTAATGGTGGTAGCTATGTTTTGCTCCAGTTGACTCATGGCACATTCTGGTTCACTAGATCTGCTAAGAGACCAATTTGTTGACCTGCTTCTTTTAGTCTACTAGAATGTTACTGGTGCTAGTAAGAGTTTAACGTCTGTTCCTGAAGCACTGCTGATTTGAAACAATCCTTGTGGACCTATCTGTTAGCTGATCTGACTGGCTAGCCATCTCTTTATTTATGTATTTATTGCTTTTAGGGCAAGCTATTCTGATGGAAAATTGAAGGCTGCTCCCAAACCTTGTGCTGGAAACCAGGGAACTCAGATCACAGTAGGTTATTTGCTTTTTAAACTTTTGTAATACTGAAGGAGTTACATTCCTGGTTAGTCCAGTATCTTTTCTCTCTTGGTAGCAATTTCAGTCTTTAGGTACTTTGAAATGCTTTTGAATTAGAGATTCAGGGCTTAATTTACCCTGAGGCTTAGCCTCAGAACCTGTTTTAGTGCCAGTCCTCAGCCCTCAAACACCTTAAGTATTAATCACAAGAATGCCCCAGTTCATTTCAACCCTTTTCCATACCATTAAGGTTGCAGTACTATGGGTTGTGCCCTCATTAGGTGGAAGTCTCTGATTTATTACAGGGAGAGCAATCCTATGTTCCCAGTATAGCATCTACAGCATCTTCTGAGTATCCAGTGTCCTGCCAGGCTGCTGCTGGCAGGGTGGTAGAAGTAGCGGAGGCAATTGTTGCCTCCTTATCCATTTCCCTCCCCCATTTTCCTATAGATGGGCCTCTGAACCCATCTGGAGTAGTTGTGCTGGTGGGGGTGGGTGGTGGGGAGCTGGAAAGGGCATAGGAAACATCATATCCTGGTTTCTCCCCTCCCTGCCCATTGAACGTCCCCTTTCAGACCTCTCTGAGGTCTTTCACTTTTGAAATCTTGGAAAACAGCTAATGCAGTTCTTGCCAATGTAGCTATGAGGAGGCACGGAGAGGGATTGGATTCCAGAGTTCCCCTTCCGAGGCGATAGCAGTGCCTATGACCTCATGGCAGGGGGCAGGGGACTTCCAAGAATCCTATTATCCCTTGAAAGGCGATCTCTCAGGACCATAGGATTGCTCTCTCCATAAGTATAACCAGATATCAAACATATAACATTGGTCAAAAAGACTTTAGATCAGACTTTTTTGATCAAGTAAATTTGAATCCTGATACCTAATTTCTTAATAAATAGAATACAATAAAGAGCATCCTAAACTCAGAAACAGGAGGTCCCTGTATTCTTTTGTGAAACTTCATAGCACTGACTTTATCTCTTGGAATAGCTCTCTTCAGAACAGATGCATATCTGAGTGCATTAAAAGCTGGAATCTCTTTATATCTGTCTCAGTTTTCTCTTACATAGAACATTTTATGGAATCCTTTACTGGTTTAAGACCAAGCAGCTACTTTGTAGAGTCTTACTAAAGACCACAGTGCAAATATAAACTCATTACAATAATAACACCGACAGTATTTAATATGGGCACAAATTTGGAGTCCATTTAAGAAGTAACGTTAAGGGCTTCAGTCTTCAAACTCCCCATTTAATGCAAGCTGTATTTTTTCATGGGGATTGTGTCAGAGCATTTGTGTCATAGTAAGTGTAAAGATGCTATAGGAAAACAAGTAAAATATTTCAGTATCAGCAGAAATATGGAATAATTGTCAAATAATGTTAGTTATGGATCTCTAGGAGTATGTTGTTCAGGCTGATTCAATAATGGTCCATGTTAACTTCCATTAAACTAAAATATATTGAAGGAACTTTTCAAAAGTGATGCTTAAAAGTATATTTGTATTGCCAGAGGTGGTCACACCAAAACATATGAGAGGAAAGTACGTGTGTGTGTACAAACTTGTGTGTGTGTATACAAACTCAGTTGTGTGTAGACTCAATTGAGACTCAATTGAGTCTAAACTCAATTTCACCTTGGTGTTGTGTGTTTGTGTGTATACACACATAGAGTACCAAGGCAAAATTGCGTTTAGAGCCTTTATTTTTGCTGATGTATAGCAAAAGTGATCCTATATTTTGATATAATCTCTTAATGTATATGATCATTGCACCCACAATCTGTTATGCCACGTATTGGAAAGTAGCTACTATACCATAGGCTGATGAATGGGAAAACAAGCAGTGTGAATATACAACAATACCTAAACTCACAAATTACGTTGGAGTCGAATATAGACAACACCATAATGACTTTGTCTTATACTGGTTAACCTTTATTGATTATTACAAAAAGAAGGCACATTTATGTTCCGGCTTAATCTATGTATTTAATTTACTGCTATATAAACAATAACCATTTCTCACTTCATCATATTGTAATACATATATTTTGAATTCCTTGTATTTGTAAGTTAATTGGAAGAGCCATATAAATCTGAGCATTTGAATTTGATGGTGCTATTCTGGTTGTTAAGTGCATTCAGATGTTGTTCTTATTGATGGTGATGCCCTGTAATGAGAAGAATATTTCTTCATCTTGATCTGGTCCCCAAGGAGTGCAGCTGGAGGGAGCAAGGAGTCCCATCTGACATGCACTCAGCACTGGGGAAGATCTGTTAAGTGGTGCAGGAGACCCATATGTGCTGGATATAGTTTATTTTACTACTGCCAGAACAAAGAGTATTGCAGAGTGATTCATGTTTTTGTTTGGATTTTTTAATATACTTTAAACTGCCTTTTTTTGGTTCCTTCTGCAGGTTGAGGATCTCTTTTACAATGTTGCCACTAGAAGAAAAGCTTTAAAAAACCCTAGTGAAGAATATGCAAAAATATTGGAAGTTGTTGGCAGGTATTTTTTTTTTCTTTAGAAAGGGTGAGGGAGCTCCAGCTTCTACTATCTGCATGCCCTTTTCATGTTAGTTTGGGACGTTTTTCTACTTCCAGCCAACAATGGCATCTTTGATGAATTAGAAACCTAAAACAGAAAGAGAAGTGCCTTCATGCTGATGTCAGTATACCAGCAAATACAGTTGGACCGTAGTTTTAGACTTGAGAAGTATCCCACTAAAGCCATAATATTTGTGTTATCTACCATTCACATGACAGTTAAGGAAGGACTCCAGAACTGTTTGTGTAAATCTTTGAAAGAGACACACAGAGAGTGGACTCATTCCATTGTACTTATCAGCAGGATGAGATTCTTCTGCTCCCAGGGTTATAAAGCCAACAAAAGTAAGCCAAGAAGGGCTTTGCCAAGATTGAAATGTGTTGTTTGGTACTTTTGTTGTGAGTCATATAGCTGAGAAGAAATGATTAAGCATTCCTCAGACTGTTCCTGCAGAGTTTTATTTTTTTTTACAAGAGCTTTATAGCTGCCACACATTTCCTTCTCTCCTGCCCCATTATTGTGTGCTGTGATGTTGTAATGTTCTCAGTTTGTTCACTCTACTTCATGGGCTGCTGCGGAGAGCCTTAAATCCAGTGTTGTGCAAGTGGACGTCCCTTTCCTCTCCTCTCTCCTGCAGCCATCTCTTTGTGGAAAGAAGTTCCCATATATTTTAGTAACGGTTTGTTCCGTGTGCACTTGAAAACCTGCCATTCACTATTTTACATATTGTGTTGTTTTTTCAGGTATTCCATTCACAACTCAGGCACTAGTTTTTCAGTTAAAAAGGTGAGTAAAAGCATTGCTGTTTCAATATTGGTAAAATAGAAGTTGCAGGCATTGGGTTGCTCAATACTATTATCTTAACTTCTAAATCATGCATAAGCTAGAGTAGATCCACGGTCTGGAAGTGTGTGCTTGAAAGAGGGGTGGGAGAATTCTACTGCATCCAAATATTTAATCTATTATAGGATATTTTAGTTTGTTAAACTAAAGTTATAACTTAAAAGCAACCTATAGTTTTAAATATAAAATCTAGAAGTTCAAATATTGTTGTGGTGATCACACAATTCCCCACCCCAACCCCCAGAAGTGGTCAGTTAAAATAAGGCTATTCTACTATGCAACATACCTGGGAGTATGTGCTACTGAATACAATGGATGATTTTGGTAGATTAATGGACATAAAACAAGCAACACACATGCACACTATTTACAAAACCTCCTTTTGCCTTGTTTTCCATTCCTATGTGCTATTCCAGGGTGTAAGGAACCTGGCGCCCTCCAGATATTTTGGAATACAATTTCCATAAACTCTGACCATTGGTCATTCTGGCTGGGTCTTATGGGAGTTGTAATTCAAAGCATTAGGAAGGCACCAGGTTGCCTACCCCTGTGCAATTCTTTGCCGGCAAGCATTTGTTTAGGACCAGACCTTAACAACTGCCAAATCATTGCAACAACAGTGCCTATGGAACTGAACTTGTATTCTGAGTCAGCCTAGGACAATTTGAATTTGTGCTGCCATACAGAGCACTGGCACCATCACCAGATGTAATTGGGCAGAGAAGAAATATGGCTGGCACTTGGGAGCAGTTCAGGTACCCCCAAGCAACTGGGCTAGCCAGGTCATCACAACCCTTTGTGCTTATTAGCTGCCACACTTAGACCTCATTGCTAGCTCATCTTCCCAGACAAAATGTAGTCTTTAGAGCCAAGGGACATACAAAATGACAGTGGAATATTGCTCTCTGGCAACACGAGAGGTGCTGTGTTCAACATGAAGCTAATTTTTTGATAGAAACAAATTATTTTGATAAATATGTGTAAGTTTCCATTCATTCTGCCACGTCTCCTGCTTAATTTTCTTTATATAATCAAAATTGGTAAATGGAAGGTTACTGTCTTTTACTCTTAGCAAGGTGATACAGTAGCAGATGTCAGAACACTGTTGAATGCTACAACTGTCGACAATATTCGGTCCATCTTTGGAAATGCTGTTAGCAGGTACAGTGATTATAAAATGCAGTATAACTTCTAAATTGTTTGAGATTAGTTTTAACAATACCACATAAAACAACTCTGATTAGGAGCACTGTCTTGTCATTATGTGCTGTGGAATGCAAGCAATTGTTGCAAATAAATTTAGTAGGCCGAGGAAAGCTTTATATTGAAACAGTACTGGAGCGCATGAAATTTTCAATTTATCTCCCAAAGAGGTTGTTCTGTCATTGGTCGTAATCTCAGCTGGATGGGGTTCTGGCCTAAGCATGTTGGTGTGGTGGGCAGGTTAGGCAAGAGTTCAGGTTCCAGTAAGGCAAAGTCCAAGTTCCAGGCAGCCCCTAGGACAGCTCCAGGAGAAGCTTATGTAGAAGATTCTTGATCGCCTCAAATGTTGCCTCAGCAACAGGGAAACCCAGACATCCTTAAACAGAACTAGAATTGTACTGGGTGCTGGCTCCACCTCCATTGAGAGAAGCTCCATTGACTCTGATGGCACAGATAAAACAGTGGTTCCACTGGAGCTTCTGGGCTGGAGCTTGAGGGCAGCAGTGTGTTCTGCTGGCAAAATGGACTCCCTTTGCACTGGAGCTTCTGGGCAGTGAGGATTTCTGGGACTGGTTCTGAGGTCATTCTTTCTCCCTCATTGATGCCTTCTCCAAATTGATGGCCTCATCCCCTGAAGGCCTTTCTCTTTTCTCAGGCATTTAGCAGCATATGATGAGTTTTCAATTGGTCCTGGGTTTGTCTTAGGGTTAGGGTTGATTGCTCAAAGTTGTTTTTAGATATGTGTTTTCTCTGTGTATACTGTCTGAGTGTTTTTATGTAAATGGTTTTAAACTTTGCATACTGGATTTTAAATATTTTTAGTCTTTGTAAACTGCCCAGAGAGTTTTGGTGTAGAAATGTAATTATTATTATTATTATTAATAGTAATATAATAACATAGAGAGTTAGACTCTGGGCTCATGACAATTTAAAAAAGATTAGGAAATAATTCTTATACTATTCCCAGCCCATGTTTCTGTGCATATTCTGTCCACTTCCATATGCATATCTGGAGGGGATAATGCAGCACATTATCTTTGAGGAATCTCTCCTCAGTTGTCTTTGCCAAAATGTCCTATACTAATTGTGACTTGTGCTTCTGTTTTCTTAACTTACCCATAAATGAATACAGATCTTTACATTCCCAATGCTGTTATGTTAATAATACAAAGAATGAGAGTGCTTTGACACAGGGAGGGGAAATGAAGGTGGGATAAACAGAACAAGAATATGTAATTCACTTATATGTCTGTACGCTTAGTTACAGAAGGGTATTGAGACCAGGGGATTGTGCAAAAAGCTTCACAGGAAATACAGCTTTTGCAAAGGGATTTGGAAGAAGTCAGAGAGGTGGCCTCAGGAAGGTGTTTGAAATAATCAAATGAGTATCTTAAACCACTGTATAAAGACAGTGTCTATTTAAAGCAGGACAGCCTGAACTCTCCTCATAGTGCCTAGTTATAGGAAGAATCTCCTTCCTATAACTGCATGGACAATGTAAAACAAACAAACAGAATGCCTTGCTGCCTGTACTCTAGGATTCCTGCCAGTATTGGCATAAAGGTCAGTGTGAGACTGTTTCTAAATTTAGAAATGGCAGTTATAGCTGTAGGTCTGAACAGTCAATGCTCATGCTATGCTAGTGGAAGCAGTTCTGAACAGAGGGCATTCCTTATCTAACGGAGGCTATACAGAATAGCTTGTTTGGTGCAGGCTTCTTTTCTGTGGGCTTGCAGAGCTGTAAATCTCCCTCCTTTTTTCTTATAAATCTCTAATATGTTGATGATCTGATGTTTGTTTCAGAAACATGAATGAAAGCATATAAATTTGTAATAAAAGCTAGTGTTAAATAAGTTCTAGGATATATTAGATATAGTTGTCCTAAAAAGGGAAAGATGCTGTTAATATACTTGTTCAATATTCCAGTCTGGTATTGGGTTGCCTTATCATCATTTTACTCTGTTTTTTAATTCTCTAAAGTTGGCTTATTCTTACAATCATCTAAACCATGGTTTACTATCCTGGTTTGTTTACTGTGGGTGGAATAACCCCTAGTTACTTGGGTTGATATATAATGGAGAGCTGTGCGTTTTTCTAAAGTAAAAACAGGTGCTTTTTCCTCAGGTGTACAGAATTGGAGGGGGGCATGCTGAGGCTAATGTGGGCTCACTGATCGTAACTTAAACTATGGTTTTTAGATCATCATCTGAATCAGGCCATGGAATGTGCCTCTCCAAAAACATAGTTGGGGCTTAGGTGGTGGATCTGATGAGTCCTGATAGCTTCACATGATGTAAATACATTACAGGAAAGGGAGAAAAGTAAGTCTAATTTACCAAGGTATGAGAAATGGCCACCTTTAAAGAGGCAACATCTATGAAGATGGCCTTGTTTTGTGAACAACGAAAATTAACTAATTCTGACATAGTGAGGTCTTGACCACTGTAACAAAGCAGTCTGTGTTAGTGTTTTGACAAATTATATTAGCAATCGATTTAGGGCACAGTCCTATGCATGTTTATACAGAAAACAGTCCAACTCCAGCATTCCCCAGCCAGCCATGCTAACTGGAGAATGCTGGGAGAGTATAAAGATGCCTAGGATTGCACCCTAAGGTACAGATGTGTGTGAAGATTTAATCCTATACACACACTTACGTATGCGTAAAGCCCATTGAAAACTGTGGATTTGTAAGATTTCACCTCAAATACTTCTGTTGCTCTTTGCTTTTTGTCACCATAAAATGCAAAAAAGAGGGGTGTTGAACTAATGCATGGATCTGAAGTTTAGCAAGTGTTGCTTGTGTCTAGAGAAGTGGTTTCTAAGAAGAAGGGGGAAATTAATTACTTTTTAAATGTTTCTAGAGAATTGATTGAAGTGAGCTGTGAAGACGCAACACTTGCTTTTAAAATGAAGGGTTATGTAACCAATGCAAACTATTCAGTGAAGAAATGCACCTTTTTGCTTTTTATTAATCGTAAGTACAGAAGTATGTATTTTCCTTTTGTGTATTATAAGACAGAATAATTTTTGGAGTCTTGATGAGATGTTGCACAACAGACGCTGAACAAGATCCTTTTCCTTAAATAGGGTATGGTAACTACTGTTGCCAATGAAGTACTATCATGACAAGGGGGAGGGGAAGGATTATTTCTCTGTCTGCAGGCTTGATTTCTGGATTTTGACTTCAAATTAATTTGTAATGAAGCATGTGAAATTTTGTTCTAAACTCCACATACATTTATTTATTTGATTTGTAACCCATCTTCCTACCAAGAAGATGGCACTCAAGCTGGCTTACAAGCATAGATAAATAAAAACTTGATTAAACTAGTAATAAAATCAATACATAATAAAAACAGTATCCAACCCAACAGACTCACTTGTAAACATATGTAATTCTGCTGTTTCCATGTATTACGAATATTGGTCAAGATGGCATCGTTACTTTCAGAAATAAAGCATATCATGCTTTGCAGAGCATGATATCCCTTCAGCAAAGGTGGCACAGCCCGATGGAGTTAGTATTGTCTCCTGATACTTCTTGCATTTTCTCTCTGGTCCCCTAAGAATGGGATATGCTGCCATCTGGAAGCACCCTAGCTCTCTTGGTCGGAATTTACAGTATTTGTCCAATGTATTCATTAAAAAATGAGATTAGCATAGAATCTTGGTACTTGAGAAACAGCCACCATGTTCAGGTGTAATGCTTCTGTTTACAGCTAACCACAGTTCAATGTTTTATTATAACTAATTAGGTCTTAACTGTGGTTTAGTCAGGAAACAAACCAGGATCATAAACTATAGTTGAAGATGGCTTATTTCAGTAAACCATAGATAAGCCTAACCACAGTTTGTTGGTTTGGACTTATTAATAGTTTAAATAGTTGCAAGTTAAAAGAGTAGGGGAGGAAGGGTGGAGCCTGAGACTTGTTCACATAACACTAAACCAAGTATTGCATCTAAATGAGACCATTATATAAGGGAGAAATAGGGAGCCACATTGCAACTAGGACCACTGCATTCAAGGGGTGGGAAGGAAATAGTGCCCCCCTGCCCAACCCTGAGCCCCTGCTTCTCCTAAACAAGTAGACCCTAGCAAAAATATCCCACCTCTTGAGGCTTCTGGTTGTGCATTCTGATATTGCCGGTATCTTGCTCTGATTGGAGAGAAGAAGCTAATCCATTCTTCACACTTTCACTTGATAATCCTTTTATACACACACTAGCTGCAGTGGAAGCTCTTAATCCAGCAAAAGTGATATGCATTTAAGCGTCATTGAAATAAATGGGCCTCATTTCCATCCTGGGTCAGACCAAAGGCTTATCTAGTCTAGCAGTCTGTTCCTACAGTGGCCAAACAGATGTCTCTCTGAAGCCCACCAGCAGGACATGGAGTTCAATAGCACCCTCCTACTTGTGTTCCTCAGCACTTGGTATTCTGAGGGGTACTGCATCTGATACGAGAGGTAATATATAACCAGCATAATTAGTAGCCACTAATACTTTATCCTATTGGTTTTTAAAATAAATAGATATGTATTTAGATCAGGGTGTTAATTGTGTTGAATCCAGCAGCCATGGCCATGCAAGAATGCTATCCAAGGACTATTGATGGAATTGTCTGTGTCACACACACACACACACACACACACACACACACACACACACATTTAATTTGCCAGTTGCTTATATGAATAAAAATTCATAATGTGTTATTGTAATGAAAGTAATGTAGACTGCTTCACTTGTCTCTGCTTTTATTTCCCCCTCAACAGATCGACTGGTTGAGTCAAGTGCTTTGCGAAAAGCAATAGAAACTGTATATGCTGCGTACTTACCTAAAAACACACATCCATTTTTATACATAAGGTAAAATAGCTTTACTGTTTAGTTTCAGGTGATCAGAAAGAAGAGAAAATGGTAGTTTTTTCTCTTTCTGATGATCCCAAGGAGGTTGTAGATATCCTAGTGATTGATATCACTAATGGGCTGGATGAGTACTAACAAACTGAAACTAAATCTGGGCAACACAGAAGTTCTTCAGACTGAAACGTCTCTTGCTGATTGGGATGTTCAATTTGTGTTGGAAGGGGTTGTACTTCCTTTGAAAACTCTGTATCACAGTTTGGGAGGTGTTTTTGGACCTGGCTTAGACCTGTTTTTTTCAGACCTCAGCTTTGGCTAGGAGCACTTCTGCAGAATGGTGTACCAGCTACTTCCCTTCTGATCCTGCTGTGGTGATCCATGCCTTAGTCTCCTCTCATTTGGATTATTGTAACATGCTCTATTATAACATGCCTTTGAAGGTCATTTGGAAACTTAGTTGGTTCAGAATGCTGCAGCTAAAACTTTTCAGCGGGGGGAGAACATAGTGTTCATATTACCCACCCCCGCCCCTTTGTAAACTGTACTGCATCCCTGTTTGTTTCCAAACACAATTCACAGTTCTGGTTTTGACCTAGAGAGCCCCAAATGGCTTGGAAATAGCTTGCCTGAAGGGCCTCCTTCCTCCATATAATCCTGCTTAAGAACTGAGATCTTCCACAGAGGTTTAGATATTTTGGCTGTTATGAGCTTTGTTTGCTGTTGCTTGTTTATATTATTTTACTGTTTTTGTGTGTGCACTGTGATCTTCTTGGGGAGAAAGAGCAAAATACACAGAGCATCTGTTACACCTACTCTGAAAGATCTGTTGCCAAGTATGTTACTGATTAACTTATACTTAATGTTCTAAAAATGTCTTGTAGCCTTGAAATAGCTCCTCAGAATGTAGATGTGAATGTGCATCCCACGAAGCATGAAGTTCATTTCCTTCACGAAGACAGCATCTTGGAGCGTGTACAGCAACACATAGAGAGCAAATTGTTGGGCTCAAACTCATCAAGGATGTATTTTACTCAGGTGAGTGGATTCTTTAGCAAAAAGCTTTCAGTCTCTGCTTATATTGTTGCTTATATGAATGAGTACTTTGCAATGAAGATTTGGAAATCTGTTGCTATAAATCCGTTACGTTTCTAGCTCTGCATATCCTTTAACATAGGCTAGCAGTGGTTTTCAAAATGTGTTGTGAGAATAGGCTAGTGCTCCACATGAACTGTAACCTCGAAATGTGGGCAAATGGACGTCCAGGCAAATGGACGTTGAAAGAATATCCTGATGGAAAACCACTGATGACAGAGTGAGTAATATTAAATTCGACTGAAAGGGTAATGAACATAAGCAGTATTAAGCATCCAGTTGTGACCCACCTTACCCTTGCAAATGGCACAAAGCCACTTTGTATGGGTTGGGTCTTCAACCAGAAAGCACTACTCTTGTGATGTAATGGTATTACTAGGCAAATATATGCCCACATTTGACTAAGCTGCCTACTTTGGGCACTCAACTGTGCATGTCACAATGTCTTTATGGGGTGTGGAAACTAAGACCACAAAGTAAGTCTTGCTGAAGATTCCCTCCTTCCATTCCCAACCACTTGCAGCCTGCAGATTTCATCTTGCTACTTACAGGTATAAAAAACCCACAAGTAAATGGGTGGAGATAAATGGATAAGATATAAAGGTTGCAATCTTCACATTCTGGAAGGTATTTGTTCAATAGGACGGTGGAACTATATCAAAATAAGATGTTTAAGGCCATAATGCTGTCAGTTGCATAAACATCATCTGTCATTCACGCTACACATTGCAAATAGTTCCAGAAAGTGCAATACCAAAAGATGTCTTCATATTTAGATATTAATAATTACATTCATATACATGAATACAGAAAATCAACATACAGGACAGCATGAATTTAAAACTGCTCAGTTTGTTTATTTCTATAGCCATCATACATAGATTGCTTATCTATATGTCAGCATGGAAAACAAATGACTTTAGCCTAGAAATATCCGGTTTTACTACATATAATTTTAACTTGTATTATAAGAAGCTTTAATGTACAAAATAAGATTACTTATAAAAATAGCTAAAGTCTTAAGGCTTATTTTGACACAATGGGATGGATCAGGATTTAGGGATATACAACTGGGCTGCAGAAGCAGATGTCCCCCAACCCCTCCTCCTCCTAGCAGCCATTCCCACCCCGTGAAGATACTGTACAGAGGGTCAGAGGAGCCTGCTGAATGGGGTGAGCTGTGGGGGGAGGGAGTGTCCAAAAATTGGGTGGAGGTAGCTTCTGTGAGTTTATGGTAGATCTTCAATCCAGTCCATTAAAATCAAACCAAAGGATCAGTAATGTAGCTATTTTAAAATAAGGTTTATTGGGGAAGGCCAGATCTGCCCCACAAATCAATTTGATCTGGTCCCTAATGGTGCTATCAAATTTAATCAAATTGTGTTCAGATTTGCCCACAATTTGTAAGCCAAAGAGAATTATTTTCATAAATAAGTGTGGGGGGGGGGGGATTTTTCATACTTTACTGTTGCAGTTCCTTGGGTCTCTGATTAATTCCTTGTGTTTTGAATGAAATAAGTCTGCAACATTTAATCAATTAACGTGTCTCCGGTTTTTTAAAAATATTTAAGTACTTAGATGGCAAGCACCATTTTAAGAGGTAGAATACATGTGCTTGTAACTTTCAAGTCTTTTTTAGTAGGTGGCACATATTTGGTAGTCTTTTTTGGTAGGTGGTCACTTGTAAATGGGAAGTTGTGGTGTTATGCTTTATTTGTAAGTCATTTCACATAGCTAAGTTATCATGTGATTGTTTGCAGCTCTGTAGTGTATCTGGCTTTGTGAATAGGCCCTGAGTCATGCTGTTCTGGCTGTGCCCAAGAATAAATCCCTCTCAAAAAGTTTTGGGGAGACATGTATACAGTTCCAATGACCCTGAATTGCTTCTCTTTTTTCATCCATTTCTTCAATAAAGACATTGCTACCAGGTGTTACTGCCTCTTCCACTGATGTTGTTAAATCAGCAAGTTCTTCATCTAGTCAAGGGGGAGACAAAGTTTATGCCCATCAGATGGTCCGTACTGATTCCCGGGATCAGAAACTGGACGCTTTTCTTCAGCCACTTAATAAATCCAGAACTTCTGGACCTCCTGAAGAGGCACCAGAGGACAAAAACAAGGAACAGAGTTGCAAGGGGACTGGACTACAAGATGTTGAGATGGAAGAATGCAATGATTTGAATTTAGGAGTGGAAGCTGTGGAAGCAGCAGAAAAGTTGGTGGAAAGCCAACCTATGTCTCTTGAAAATATACCTGCCAGGTAAGAGTGATCTCTGCAAAAATAATTTGTAAAACAGTCCAGAAAAACCAGTTACTGAAAAGGAGCAACAAAATAGAAGATTAAGGGCCAAAGGACTTCCTAAAAAGATAAAAAAAAGCTTTTCACCAATCAGCAGAAGGCCAGTAGTAAGGGGTGGGGGCAAATGGGCTTCTCCTGGGAGAAGCTCATACTGTTGAGAAGTATGTCACTTCCCTGTTCCATGCAAACAAACAGGGAAAGTTGAAACAGATGAGAGGGTCTTCCTTGATTACCTTAATGAATGGGCAGCTTAGTATTGGAGGAAGTATTCATTCAGATATTCTGTTCCCCAAAGCATAAAGGACTTTCAGGTCACTAACCACTGCTTTGAATTGGGCCCAGAAACGAACTTGGAAGTCAGTGTAAATGTTTCAACAAGGGAGTAACGATCTCCCAATATGCAACTTGTGTAACAATCTCACCACTACATTCTGAAAAAGACAGCCCCATGTAAAGCACATTGTAGAAGTCCAGATTTGATGTAACTAATGGCCCTGTCTGAAAGCTCCAAGAAGAGGCATATCTAGCACACCAGCCTAAAACTTGGGCAAAGGCACCCTTAGCCACAGCTACCTATGTTCACCACTCTGGAATCTGTGTTAGACAATTGAGCAGGATATACATATTGAAGATGATGATGATGGTGAAGATAATAATTATAATAATAATCTTAATTGAATTGCTGCTTATTTGTGAATTCATCACAGCACATATACATGGCTAGTAGAACAAATGCATTCTTTTTCATCTGACTTGCAGAAAGAGACAGCGAACAGATTGTGATGTGGAAATTAAAGAACATGCAAGACAGGAAATGACTGCTGCCTGCACTCCAAAAAGGAGAATTATTAACCTAACCAGTGTATTGACCCTTCAAGAGGAAATTAGTAACCAGGCACATGAAAGTAAGTTTATTACTTATCTGCCCTTACAGCTGTGTTTTTCCTGCTGCTTTGGGCCCTTTAAGTTAGTTTCATAAAGACAGTAAAACAAGTTTGCCACCGTATAGGAAAGGAATGGGTTTTTTTTTTGTTATTACATATTTCATCATAGCGCTGAGTTAAGATCACTTGTTAGGCTAAGGTATTTGGAAGGAGGTCAGAGTCAAAGGTATGCATGCCTACATATCGAACAGCAGGACTTAACATCCAGTCATCTCGTTTACCAAATTACTTAGAAGATCCTAAACTTGGTAATATGTTCCCATTTTTATTTTTCTGAATGCCTCATAAAGTATTAACTTGCATTCAAGGTTAATGGCCTGCAGAACATCAGCCTGGAAAAGCAACACTTTATTTATGTACTTTGGCTACAGATGTAGGAACAGAAATTTTGCTCTGAGCAACACAGAGAGTTGGGCTTGGAGGCTAGACTGCAGCATTGTGATGATGCTGGTTTAGAAACAACGGCCAGTGAAGTAGGCATTGATTGAGAGCACTATTGGCTGCTTTTTATGACCAGTTATGCAAGCAACGCCGAGGAGTCAAGCAGAATTCTGATCCCATTTCCACTAAATATTTATTTTGAAGGAAACAAAATAGCTCACAAATTCTTTATGCAGGTGGCTTTCTCTCAGCTTGTATTTTTCAGAGAAAACTTATTGTGTAATAGAAGTAGCTCAAGTTGAACTGGCATTCAGTTGCTCAGTTACATTTACATGTGGAAGTACCAGGAATCTATTATTCTCTCCTTCATTTTTGTCTCTTAGTCTGTTGGTGTTGGCTACTTGTATCATCTATATTCTGACAGCCAAGTCCAAAAAATCTGGACTTGTACCCACTATTAAATAATTAGAGGTTCATTTTAAAGCTTCTGTTGCAAAATTTGACATGGCCAGGTGGATAAACAGAACAGTTAAAATGGAGTTCTTGAATTTAAACGGTTCTTACTTCAAACCCAGTTACTTTGGCTGACCTGGTTTGTGGGTATGGGTGTTCCCCCCCCCCAGATTTGTGTGCAGAGTAGTAAGTATATTACTCTTAATAACCAAATGCTAACAATTCGAAGCAAGTAGGGCTATAGTGGTTTGAATAAAAAAAACAGCTTTGGTGTAACTGGTTTGTGAATTGCCAAAATATTTCTTGGAGAAGACACTGGGGTTGTTCAGACGATCAGCGGTGGAAATAAGCAGCAAATGGCATTTCGGAGGGTCTGCTGCTGGCCCCCCTGGCTCCTGCCGAGCCCCCCATCCCCTGGCAGGGGGAAAGGGGCACTGGAAATAAAAAAATGGCTCCAATCGTGATTGGACCAGGGATGGCAGACAAGATGGGTTCTGCCTTCAAGTCCCCTGGGATGCCGGGCAGAGCCAGCTAGAGGATTAAGAGGGAAACAACCAATGCACTGTGGGTGGAGCACACGATCGTCTGTTGGGTGCACAAGCCGCGCACTATGGGTTGTTCACAGAACAACCTACAGTGGGTTAGCATGTCATGCGAACACACCCAATGTGAAAAGTAAAATACAGCTGTTTTGGTATTCTATTGAAAATACAATGTTTCTTTTAAATCTTGGGAGTTCAGACTCTATACTTTTGGAAATTAGTGTAGGCAGGAGTGTGTGGGACTTGTGGAGAAAGTATAATCCAAGAAGTTTCATAGAGTGCATTCTAGTTTAACAAAAGTATGCACAGCATTTGCTGCTTTATGCTTTTCCAAATACTTTTTTTTCTGGAGTAGAAATAGAAAGAACTGCAGCATTAGGTTGAAATAGGGTTATTGGAAATGGAATAGCAGTTGAAATTTGAAGTCTGTGGTGCTTTAGTATTGTTAATGAAGCTATTGAGTTCTTGAAGGGAGAAATGTTATTGATTCTGTGTATTGTGCTAAAAACAGGTAGTTTCTGTTTCAGGTCTTCAGGAGATGCTACGTGATCATTCCTTTGTTGGATGTGTTAGTCCTCAGTGGGCATTGGTGCAATACCAGACAAAACTATATCTTCTCAATACTACAAAACTCAGGTAACAGTCTGTTTATTGTAAATTATTGTGGAATTTTATTATATTCAGCAGTATATAAGTGTCACAAACAAATAAATGAAATGAATAAACATTGTTTTTGTCAAAACAAAACAAAACTGAGCAGATTCAGTAACTTGAGGTAGGAAGAAAATAATAAATATAAGAGCTACATTATTCCAAGTCAAGTGTTGTGCGTAGGAATGTATGAGAAATTCGTTTCAGTTCATTTCTGACTCAAATTTGACCAGTTCACACTTTCCAGACCGAACGCGGACTTTGATGCAATCTACAGTGGAAGTCTGTACTTTTCCGAGCTTGTAGTGTGATTTGCGGACCAAAGAAAATGCATTTGACACCATACGTATGTTTGGAAAATGTGCATGAAAAAATGCATGCTTTGAAAAATGTGCAGAAATAGGCTTTGAACAATGGAAGTATGCATATGTTTCAAAGATGTGTGCAATTGGTACATACATATGGAAAAACATGCATGAAAATATGGATTTTCACTCAGAAAAAAAGACAAAGCTTGCAATCTAAGACGGGCTTGAGTTGGAATGAGCTTTGAGATGGAATTGGGAGAACTTTGGCAATTTCACATTTTGCTGATTCGCAGTCACTGGTTGTGCGTAATTTATCTTGATACCAGGCTCACTGTCCAGAAATGATGGTGACATGTATTTAAGACCAGCTTGCACATTCTGTTTGTGATGAGGATACACTTCACTATAGGATAGTCTGCAGTTGAGAAACAGGACACATAAGAAAAGCCATGCTGGATCAGACCAAAGGCAGACTCCAATGGGGCACTTATGCCCCCACCGCTTCTTTTCCACCCTGCCGATTCCCTTTTGCAAGCAGTGGGTCCTGACGATTGCATTGTGGAAGTGGGACCCACCTTTTACACAAGGGGGATTTGACATTTCCTAGGGGAAGCCCCCAAATGAATGGAAACACTCATGTCTAGAAGGAGGCAGGTTACAGACCTCCCTTATGCAAGCTCTGCTGGTCTGCCTCCTTCCAGAAATAAGTGTTTTGTTCGTTTTGGGTTGCCCAGAAGTGGTAAATCGCCTTTGTGCACATGTTGGGGGTGGGGGCACTTGCGCAATGCAATTGGCGGGGCGGAAGAGGTGGGGGCATCTGTGTCCTGTTGGATTCTGCCCCAAAGTCCTATCTAGTCCAGCATTCTGTTACCACAATGGCCAACCAGATATCTGTAGGAATCCTACAAACAGGACATGAGCACAATAGTATTCTTCCACTCATGGCCCCGAGCAACTGGTACTGGAAATAATATACAGCCATCATGATTAGTATCCCCTGATGCCTTCTTCTCCATTAATTTGTCTTGAAAGCTTCATGCGGAAGCACCCTCACTGAGAATTTGAACCTGGTTCTTTCCTATCCTGGGCCAACACTCTAAGCACTACATCACACTGGCTCTCCCTTGGGAGTGAAACTGAGGGTCATTAGAACCTAGAAAACATTGGCTGGATTCCAGCCAACAGATAATAGCTGATGAAACTGGAAAACCTGGTGACCAGGATCTACATAAAGAGTGAACAAAAAAAAAAAAACCCAACAAAACTAGAGAGAGAAGAGTGAAAGGCAAGTGGTATCTCTTCATAGGTTACCAAAGGAAGATAGAAGGCAGGTGAGGCCTTTAAAGTATGTAGTTACACTTGCACTTGTTTTTTGGTCTATTTAAATTAATTTTTAAAAAAGATGAGGGTGGTATAGACCCCAAGGTAGGATCCAATGGTGCCCTACTGTTGGCGGTCAGCACTTCTGGTTCCACTGCTCACGTGGCCCTTGCAATGTAGCAATGTAGCATTTCCAGGGGAAAGTCCTCAAATGACCAGATATGCAATTTTCTGGAAGGCACGCCCTTCCCCCTTCCAGAAACATGTATTTCAAGTGGATTGGGGGCTTGCCCCCGGAAGCGCTACATTGCCACCACCAGTGGTAGGGGCGGTGCACACACTGGGGACTAGTGGTATTGGCCACCAGCAGTAGGACACCATCGGGTCCTATCTTCAGTCTCCAGCTGGTTTAAGTTAGCTTCAGTGTATGGTTTGGTGTCACAGTATCAACTGACCTAGTATATAAAACAGGAATAAGAGAACTTTTCTCACCTTGTTGACTGCACTATAAATCATGTTTACCTTTATGATTAATTATAAGTACTACTTTTAGCCCCTCCCCCTTGCTTCCCATATTTATTTCATTTCATTTCATTTATTTAAAACATTTCTATGCCACTCAATAGCTGAAGCTGTTTGGGTGGTTCACAAAAATTAAAATGTTTACAATGTCCCTGCGGTCCACAAGAGTCATAGTCTACTATGTGTTTCTGCGTTTTAATTAACATTGAATCCATCTGTTTCAGTACTGGGAAGATTACCAACATAATTAAGCAAATGTATTTTTATTTATCACAATATTTTATCATAACTGTTTTACTCTAGATAAATACACACTTGCCATTCATGACTAAAAATAATAGATTTAGGGCACAATCCAGTGCAAGTTTAGACAGAAAAAAGTCCTACAACTTCCAGCATGCTCCAGCCAGCCATGCTGTGTGGGGCATGCTGGGAATTGTAGGACTTTTATCTATGTCTAAGCAGGCATAGGAGTGTGCCCTTAGTAGAATTCTGTGTTAAGATTTTCCATTCATAGGTTTAAACTATACAGCAACGAATGTGCATAAAACAAACCAATTTTTCTTCCTTTCTCAAGTCAAGAAATGTTCTACCAGATACTTGTTTATGACTTTGGAAACTTTGGAGTTTTAAGATTGTCAGTAAGTATACACTTTTTAATCTGAGTTAGATATTTTAGTACTCATTAATGAGTTCCTGTTTTCTTCAGTATTTTGAGGACAGAGTATAAAATCACTAATTCTGGCGTTGTACCACCTTAAAAAACTATGGAAGTAACTGCTGATGATATACAGCTGCTGTATTTTTGTGGTGGTAGCTTTCCTACCAGAACCTTTCCTACAGTGTTAAAGCACTGTAACTTTGTTCTGATTACATTACTTGTAACAACTATTTGCCTTAGTTTCTCAGACTCCTTTCCTGAAAATGTCCGTTCAGGTATGGATAGCTTCCCTACATCTTCCACAGTGAAGTCAGACACAATGACTGGGTTCAGCCAATCAGTGGAGGAAAAGAAGCCACCATGGATTCTTTTCCCCACCCACATGTCCCACTTGGCCTTTCCCTGAAGCACAGTTTGGGTAGCTTCCAAACTATGCCATAACTCGTACAACAAGCCATGGTTTGCAGGATGGTTTGGAAGCCACCCCTGGTACACAACTTGCCCGAGTTCAATAACCCGTGTTGCAGCGAGGGTAATTAGGGAAATAGAAGACACCACCGTGGCTTCTTCTCTCCGTTGATCATCCAAACCCAGCCGAAGAATTCATTTAGCTTCTCTTTAATCTCTCTATCCTTGTTTAGAACTCCTTTAACTACACTGAAGCTCTTTCACCTCAACCTTACATAGCATAGTATCCAGACAGCATGTAGCATCCACAACTTTTGCACCAGGCAGGCAAGTCACTGTGCAGTCTATACTCTTGTTACAAACCCAGCTGTCTATCTAATTATCAAATCATCCATTTTCTGGAACCCCCTCTCCTGGAAGCAGATTTTTAGTGTGAGGGATATCTGTTCATCCTGCCCAAGGAATGTGATAGACTGATAACCCCCACAACCAAGAACTATGAAGGTTGTCTTTCTACCTTCATAGTTCTTTTCCTTTATTGGGTTTGTTTTTCTGGAAAGTGAATTGCTAGCGGAAGGGAAGGTGGTTCAACTACGCTGGTCTTCTCCCCTAGAGCTAAATTTGCATTGGTGCTGCCTGTCTGCTTAACTTTTTACTGCCTTGATGCATTGTAACTGGGGATGAGATGTTTCATCACCATGACAGATCTTGCGGTATAGTCATAAGAGAAAATCCAAATGGAACAGAGGAAAATGCACCTGTATAGAATACAGGAATGGAAAATACTAGCTTTACATTAGTAAAGATATGTACAAACGCTGAGAACTGAACTCTATATTAGGGAAGGATCCTTTCTAACATGGCTTTTCTGTTGAACTACACTGTTCCACTTTGTGAACGTTAATTCTAAAGGAACTACATGACTTCCACAAATAAATAAATAAATAAATACATTTGATGCGTATTTGATAGCTGTTATATCCCATATTCATAGCCTTAAATATGGTGAAAATTGACTATCTCATGGCAAACATTTCTTAATGGTGCATGCAAAAAGACAGGTTGCTTCCTGTAACTGTTGTTCTTCAAGTAGTCATCTATGCATTCACACATTTGGGCTCTGTGCCCATGCAAAGCAGACTGCAATTTTGCAACCTGTACCTGCAGTAAAGTTGGTTTTCTGAGTCCCCTGTGGTTGCTGTGCAGGTGGTAAAGCCTGCTGAATCTCTTGCTGAGTTGGTGGCGGCTGCTGAATGGGTGGTACAAATAGTGCCAAAGGACAAGGAATGACCAGTTGGGTCTGGATGACTTGAAACTGTAGCTGACGGATGTCCATGATACTAACTTCCTTCCCACTAGGGATGATCAGGATGACGAGAACTGTGGGGTCTCCTGTACCACATATCCCATTGGAGCCAGGTCCCAGGTTTCACCCTCCGATGTAGACATTAATGTGATAGGTTCCCCTTGCATAGGATCCCTACGAGGTGCAGGCAGTGGTGGTCGAAAGAAAACTGAGGGAATAAGTGGGAATCCGCCAGGGACATGCACACTGGATGGTGGGGAAAGGGTTCTGCCAAAAATTCCTCAGCTATGGAAGCTTTCCAAATTTAGGCTTCACACAGGCACAGAGCCCACATGTGTGATGAACAGAGTCCACAAAGAAGAACTTCCTACTTATTCTGAATGTCTTGGATGTATATGCAAATCACATTTGGGGGTTCATGGCAGTAAGTAATGACTATGTGGTGTATTTTTTTGGTCAATCTAGGAACCGGCTCCTCTCTATGATCTAGCCATGCTAGCCTTGGAGAATGCTGAAAGCGGTTGGACAGAAGAAGATGGTCCAAAGGAAGGCCTTGCTGAATATATTGTTGATTTTCTAACAAAGAAGAGTGAAATGCTAAAAGACTATTTCTCCCTTGAAATTGATGAAGTAACTACCATTTTTCCTAACTTGAGATGGTTTTTCTTAACCATTAGCTACTATACAGTGCACTTTTCAATTTCTGCAGAAGACAGGGCAAGAAACAATAAGTAGGACAAATTATAGAAAGAAAGATTTAGGCAAGATTTTATTAATTAATACTCAAAAAACCTATAAATGGTTGGGGGTTTTTCCTTGTAGAATTCTAAGCAACAGCTATTTAGCTTGCTATTCTTGTCTGCCTCCTGCTTCCCAATTTGTTTTTGTTGTTTTTTTACTTTTTCCATTGGGCGGTTGGACAAGTGGACAAGGCTGCTAGCGTGTGTTGCAGACTCAGGAGTTGTAGCTTTGCATCATCTTAATTTAAATCATTTTCTCCAGAATGATGCAGAGGGGGGATTTGAGGGGCGGTCATGGCATGGGGTTGTGCACCCTTGATTTAGCCTGTAGAGTATCATATAGATAAGTTCAACACATACGTCCATTAGAAAAAAGTCCAGACGCCATAGTACACATTCGTTAGGACCAAATAAATAGGTCCAAATTAGAAAAATGTCACATTTTAGTTGGCCTTAATAAAGGTATTGTCTTACTGTGGCTTTTAACTAGAGTTGGTTCTAATTTTCTTTTAATTATGTTCTGTAGAATTTACTTTTTACTTTGGCAAAAGATGCAAATAACTAAAATAATAGGCAGTGATTACTGTGCTAGTTCCAAAGAACAGGAAAACAACAACAAAGTATGCCACAAGCAGACTTGGTTTGTATTTATTAGTTTAGGGACAGCTGTCATGTACGCATACGTAGAAGAAGAGACATCAAAATGATGGAAAAACTTCTATTTGCAGGTGGGAAATCTTACAGGGCTACCACTTCTGATCGATAATTATGTCCCACCATTAGAAGGGTTACCTATGTTCGTCCTTCGTTTGGCCACAGAGGTATGTTGACACTTAGCATGTAATAATTTCTTCAGACCATATTTATACGAATATACTTGGGCCAGTCTTGTTCTTTAGTGCCTGTACTGTTCATTCTGAGAGAACTGTTAATGGAAAAGGTGTACTGTTTTTAACAATAACACCTAAATCAAGAGCTGTGTCAGTCATATTGGATGGTTTTCCTAGTCATATGGAATGGGTAAGACCCTATATAGAGCCTTGAAGCCCCTTTCCCCACTATCCATTCTGAGTCATTCACAACTGGAGAAACTCATATTTTGTTTTATAAAGGAAAAACTGAAATTTTCAAGCAGTTAAATTCTGCACCCAATATCAAAATCTGTACTACAGAAACATAGAAGAGACACAGATTTTCTGTTTTTCCATATATATACCAAAACAGGCCTTTCTCTTTATCTTCTCAGGGTGCCTCTGTCCATTACATTGCAGGGAACAGAGCCTAGAAAACTCAATGTGACATCTTCCTCCAAAAATGTCATATTATATAGTCTTGTTTTAAAGGGTGTGCGGATAGTATAGAAGACATCAGTTTTCTCTAATAAAACAAGACTAATAACTTTATCCTTCTTGTAATGAGGATATTAATTAAGACTGTTAGACTGATAGTTGGAGGATATGTAACTGCTGCATAAATTGTATCCTTCACATATATGCTGTATCTTTATTGTTTCTAAAACTAGGAGCTTTCTACTCTCAATGAACTATTTATTTGCCATACAAGTGATATCCGCACACCATCCCAAACATTTGGACCAGTACTGGTTGGCTGTTTCAAGCACAAAGCCTTCCCCTTGAAAGGGAAGCAGTGATATTTCAAACAGGCAAGACCTCACTTGACAATGAGAGAATATATCCATCCTTATTGTATATCAAATTGCTGCTAAAACTAAAAATCTTTATTTTATAACATAAAGGTCAGCTTTTCAAGTAACTACTTAAAATAAGCCTTGAGCATAATAGTTAAAAATTGTTTTCTTTACCAGATAAACTGGGACGAAGAAAAGGAATGTTTTGAAAGTCTTAGTAAAGAATGTGCCATGTTCTACTCCATTAGAAAACAGTATATAATGGAAGAGTCTGATCTTACTGCACAGCAGGTACTATCCTCATTGCTTATCTTTCACAGACAGTAAAACGTAAAAGGATTACTTTTGGCCTGAAGTTTGAAAACTCTGCTTCAGAATCCTGTATTTAGAGACTGATTGAGATGGAGAGAAGAGTGCTTAATTGTTCCTTTTCTATGTAGTTGTAGGTTGCACTATAGCAAAAAGGGAGTTGAAAATCCATTTCATTACTTTATGCTAAAGGCTCCTAGACTACCTTGTACAGGGGGAGTTAAATGCTGCAGCAGTAACCAACACAAACTGTTAACAGTCCAACTGGATTATGGTTATAAAGACAGCCTCCCTAATGGAACAAGCATCCTTAAACTGAGTCCATAAACAGTAAGGGAAAATGGTAAAATCACAAAGGGAAAATCACTAGGACAGTAGTAGTGTCATTTATTTATTTCATTTATATACTGCCCCATAGCCAAAGCTCTCTGGGCGGTCATGCCTTTTGCTGGAGCAGTTATTAGAGAAAGTCCGGTCTGAGCAATGTGAATCACAAGGTTTCTGACTGTATTCATCCTTCGTCATAAACCAAGCATCCCATGAGGCTCCTTAGCCATGCAATTGCTTCAAGGAGTAGAGATGGGGCTGAGACAGTCATTTCCAGTTGGATAGGATCCTTTCTTGATCACTATTCTAGGGCAAATCTACATGGAGCAGGGGAGTGTGTGGAGGTCAGAGAAAGGGTATTTAGTCTAATAAGAATAAGATTGAACTTTAAAATAATTGCAAAAGAAATTATTTTGAGGGAACCGCAGTAACATACGAAATTACATGCTAAATGTTGCAGTGTGCAGCCTTATGTAAAATGTTTCTTTTTCATCACCAGTTATTGGGAATGACTGAAAAGTGTCACTTAACATTGTAATACCCCTGCTTTCACAGGGTCAATTGGGCTCTTTTCCAGAAAAGTACCTTTTTCAATATTTTAACTTTCAAACATTTCATAGGGTCATTTTTGTCTTTATTATCAGAACTGTAATTATGAGAAAGCCCTCTAGCTTTAGAAGTAGTAACCTTGTAAATATCCTTTGCTGTCTCAGCATTAACACCTGCTGAAAGCCACCATCATAATTTTCTGGCATAGTGCCATATTCATACTCAAGCGTCATCATGCCAATGTGAGGTGCATCCTCTAAATCTTTTTAATTTCTACCCACAGCAGTATTTGAGACACTCTAGATGTTTGCAAAGTGTGTTGTGCCCAAAGGAATTATTCGGCCAGACACAAATCTTTGCCATTTCATAGAGGACATTCCTGCAAATGCGGGTGTATGATTTCGGGTGGCTTAAAGTTTATTGTGGGGTCCTCTCACCCCCACTTCCTTATTCATATCTATATGCACTGGCTGTTAATAGCTCACCATGCTTGACAGAGTCTTGTGCTGTCAACAGGTCACTTTGTATTCCATTGAAGCAGGCCTCAGCCACAGCATGGTAGGAATAGGCCTCAGCAACATGCTCCTTCTGAAGTTGGGGGTGGAAAAAAACCCTTTTGCATTGAGCTAGACATTGCAATATTTAGTATGTTTTTTATGCTAGCCTGATGTCTCTAAAATAATTTCTTTTGCAATCAAGTATGCATATGGATTGGATGCAGATTTAGGACATACTTCGAGCATGGATCTTAGTTAAGTCCCACTGATTTCATTGGGTCTACACACTAAGTATGTAGTTCTGGATCCACCCCCCACTATCTTTGCTAGACTAATTATAATGTAAGGTAAATGGAATATTGGTCACTCACTTGCCATGAAGCTTCCCCCTTCTGGTTTGGTATGATGGAGGCATCCAAGAATGTATTCACTCCCCCTCACCACCCAGGAAAGGCAGGGATCACTGATATTTGTGATATGCTCAGCACCCTCCAGTTCTACCCTGTGGCTGAGCTAGAGATATGAAGGGTTGGGTATTCAGATTTACACTGGATCAGCTATGCTGGCAGAAGTGGATTTCCTCACCCTCTCCTCCTGTCACAGAGTTAGGACTCCCTGCTGAATGGGGTGAGCTGTGGGTTAGAGGGATGATAAAAGGCAGGTCCTGGATCCAACCCAAGTTTTGTGGAGTACTATGAAAACAGATGGTGCAGGAGAAAAGAGGAAGATGGAGGGGACATTGACATCTCCTCCATTCCAACCCCACCTCCCCAAAAAGCTGCAGCAGCAACCTGGAGTATGAACAGGGCTTATTCCAGTTATGTGTTGTAGCACCTCAGCTGCCTGACAGGATGGAGCTGTACTAAGAACGACCATACTAAGAATGAACTTCACAGTAAGTAACCAATGTTCCATTCTCAGTTTGGTTTGAGGCGGCATCAAAGAAAGGGATGTGTCCAAGCTGGCCTCCTGAGTGGAGCAGTGGCTTAGATTGAGTAGGAGTATCTCCAAAAGGCCACTTTAGCCAAACCAATAGGGTCCAACCCGTAATGCATGTTATAGCCACCTGGTAACAGTTGTGCTAGACACTCTTTTTCCTAAGGAGATGTGGGGAAAGGAGACAGATGATCAGCAGAGAAAAAAGAAGCCACAGCTTCATTTCCCTGCCCAACATGTGCCACATACTAGCATGCCATTTTCCTAATTATTTATGCCATAGCACCGCTTGTCTGAACCCAGTGAGGTGTGTGATGGGAGTGGCTTCCAAACCACAATTGATGGCTTCTTTTCCTCCACTGATCATCTGAACCTGGTCAGTGGTTAGTTTCAGACAACACAATAACCCCACTCAGCAGTTGAATATGGCTTATCCTTGAACCATGCGTTGCTGAAATGTGGGTTATTATGTTGTTTGAACCCAGCCATGACAACAAACCATGGTGAAAACCCAACATCAAACCATGGTTTTTCTTCATGAGTTTTGTGGTTAACAAACCATGGTTTGTTATTGCAGCTGAGTTCAGACAACGCAATCCATGGTCCAAGTACAACCTATATTCAACCCTTGAGTGTGGCTTACATTATGTGAACCTTACTGGTGCTGTCCAATATGTGTATATTCTGAGAAACCTACAGAAGCCCAACTTGTGCCACACCCTCTCAAAAAGGTAAGAGGACAGAAAGTAAGTTATCTCCGGTTACAAAGGCTGGAATGATGCACAGAATGATGTTCTGAAAGACAGAAGGCATTTATTACTTCAAATATCCTTCTGCCTGATATGATTGTCACTATCAAGGCCACTTGCAGAGAGAGCAGTCTGAAAGGAACAGTTCTTAATAAAGCACCATTTGAATCCTTAAGCACCTTGAGGACCACATGCAGACTCCAGTGGGTTGAGAAGGGACACTCCATAGAGAGGTCTTTTAAGGTGCAGGTCTACACCCAGGCTTGGAGAGGGGGGTGGGGAGTCCTGTCTCCAAAAGGAGTATTAGGGTCAAGTGCAAAGCTGCCTGTAGGAAATGCAGCTTTTTTAACTATACCAGAAGCAGGTATCAACTTCTTTCAGTACCAGCAGGTAAATGTCTTCCTCATTGTTTGATAATTTAGTAGCAGAATGATGGACAAAGATGTAAGGAGAAGGGGATATATTGGTAAAAGCAAAAAGAAAGTATATCCTGGGCAAAAAGAAGGGAAGAATTGCAGGTAGAACCACAAAGGTCAGGATCTTTACTTTTCCTGGGCAATGAGAAGTTACCCTATTCTTGGATGCCTCCTCACACCAAACTGAAAAAGTTCTGTTACCAGAACATGTGGCATTTAAGCCTTCCAGACTAGTCAGTGCTTCTCCAGTATATTAAAGTAACAGAGCATAGAGAAGGAGAGAATTTCATTCCACTTCCTTTTTAATGCAAACATACCTAATTAGCACTTCTCAAACCAAAACTGTTGTCCTGAAGTAAAAGCTGTTTTAAACTTAAGTATTTTTAAAACCTTCCTTGCAGGCTGAAGACTCTGGAGCAGGTACAAGAACATGGAAATGGACAGTGGAACATGTACTTTACAAAGCTTTTAGGACATATCTTTTGCCTCCTAAAAATTTCACAGAAGATGGCAACATTTTGCAGCTTGCTAATCTACCAGACTTGTACAAAGTCTTTGAGCGGTGCTGAACAGAGATGTATGAATTAAGGTCCATAGCTATTAACAGCTTGCTTCTACTGTCATTACTGAAAACTCAGTGCACCACTGAAAACTAGAGCTGTGATCCGCTTCTCTTCGGGTCGGAGAAGCAACAGCGAACTGGGGTGATCTGCCTCCGCTACAGGTGGAGGAGAAGCGGATTGGGGGGGCTGGAGAAGCATGGCGAAGAGAAGCGACCATAAGCGGATTGCTCCTCTTTTCGCGGAGCACTCCGCCCGCCATTTTGGATAATTTCCCCCTTTGGATTGCATTGTGGAAAAGATTAGTGGATAAGTTTCTTGTTTTTCAAGCTACCTATTTGAAACGCGCTGTGCTTAGAGAGTCATGGATGGGGGTCATTTTGTGCCTGTTTTCAGCACTTTGCATGCTGCCGTTTGCTTGCTATGTTTTTTTTAAAAAGAGGGTTAAAAAAGCGGGAGAGGTACCTTTTTTTGAAGTGCTAAGAGGCAGATTCAACTCCCAGTCATGATCACCTGACGAAGCATCCTCCAATCCCAAAGTTGGAGGGGGGGATAAGCAAAATGGGATACATTCTTCTTCTTCTTGTGATTCAGCAACACTGCTGCTTTTAATTCCACCCCTCCTTTGTTTGTTTATTTATTTATTACATTTATACACCCCATATCCCAAGCTCTTCTGGCTTTCCCTCTTCAGTGAAGTCAGGCAGGCTTTCATTGTGGTTCAACTCCTTATTGTTGTGCTTGTTATTATTATTATTACTATTAGTATTAATTAGTACTGCTATTATTAACATTAATGGCTGTGATCACAGTGCAGTCAATCAACTCTGAAGCAAGGATCACAAAGCTTTACTCTTCTCCTCCTAGTCCCCTAGTTATGGGATGCAAAAGAAAAGGCATCTCTCTGTGCTGCTCCCGCCTCACAGGGATGGTTTGCATTACTGGCTTTGAAACAATCCTTGGCTCACTTCCTTGTGTCCCCAGAAATGTCTGCTGCATGCCTGCCTTCCTGCCTCCGCCTGGGCGCTGTTGTTTTGGGGTATCTGCTGGGACTTACTTCTCCATAGATCTATGGCATAGTCGTACATCTCTGCTTGCCTCTCTGCTCGCCTGGTGCCTGGGAGATGTAGTACATGATGGGCTTTGTGGTTCAACCCTGCCAGCCTCTGACATGCTTGCTCCCAGTGCTGCCTGTCCTCCTGTGTGCCCGCCTCGCAGGGATGGTTTGTGCATGTCTTGCTTTGACTCAGGGAGGATATCTTTCCATGTGATAAAAGGCAGCTGCATTGCACACTCTTGGTGTGTGTGTGTGTGTGTGTGTGTGTGTGTGTGTGTGTGTGTGTATTTTTGGAAGTGTTTCACCTGAGATGAAGATCCTTATTTAGAAAAAAATATTGATTCCCCTAAATCAACTGTGTTATCGATTGCTATGGGCAAGCACTTTGCAACGGATACCTATGGGCAGGTATGGTTTCCTTATGGGCATACTGTTCTTTGTGGGGGATTTTTCATATATTCCCCCAAAACCAGTGGAGGCTCGGATTTCCTTCCAACTAGGCATGAAGGTGGATACATGGATAAGCTGTCATGGTGGCGATTTTGAGGTTTCTAACATGAAAACTGACGGAGTTCTAGCTTGGGATTTGAATTGGGGTGAGTTAAAAGGGGGGAAATTGCCAAAATCAGGGGATGATGGGATTTGCTTGAAGCTTGCCATGAATGTGGATCTAGATGGCATCTGTGAGGGTGTCCACTTCCAAGTTTGTATCTGTAAAAATGTCAGAGTAAATCCCATTTCTGAAAATGGGGTGTCAGATTTTCAAAAATTCCCTGAAAATCAGGGAATACTTGGATTTGCTTGAGTCTTGGCATGAATGTGTATATATGAATAAGGTCTCATGGTGCCAATTTTGAGGTTTCTAACATTATCAGAAAAAAAGTTATAGGCATTTGGATTTCAACGCAAGTCTATGGGGGGGGGGGGGGAAACGGAGCTCCGATCCAGATCCGGAGCTCCGCAGCGAAGTGGAGCAGACCATAGGTGGAGTGGAGTGGAACGGAGCGGACCCGATCTGGAAGTTGCGAATCTGGAAGATTCATGCACAGGGGGTCCATGCACAGTCCATGCACAGCCCTAGCTTTTAACCTGCAACGTTACCATTGCTTCGGTTTCCAGATTATGGGAATAAGATCAGATATCTACAAAATGGTGTATGTTTTTCTGTACCTTCTGCTACATCAACTCTAGCTGGCACTATGGTATTGTAGAATAATGCAACTACACTAACATTGGGTGACCATATGGAAAGGAGGACAGGGCTTCTGTATCTTTAACAGTTGTAGAGAAAAGGGAATTTCAGCAGGTGTCATTGGTATGCATGGAGCACCTGGTGAAATTCCCTTTTCATTACAATAGTTAAAGCTGCAGGAGCCCTTCCCCTTTTTGTGTCTGGTCACTCTAGTATAG
The DNA here is from genome assembly GCF_023053635.1 of Elgaria multicarinata webbii. Lineage (NCBI taxonomy): Eukaryota > Metazoa > Chordata > Lepidosauria > Squamata > Anguidae > Elgaria > Elgaria multicarinata. The sequence continues at coordinate 70,294,916 of NC_086171.1, read as the reverse complement.
TTCCTGCAGCTTTAACTGTTGTCATGAAGAGGGGATTTCACCAGGTGCTGCATGCATACCAATGACACCAGCTGAAACTCCCTTTTCTACACAACTGTTAAAGTTACAGGAGCCCTGTCCTCCTTTTCATATGGTCACCCTAACTAACATCTCATTTCACCATTCCCCCAAATGCTGCATTTCCCCTGGAAAGCAGGGGAGAGGACCTGGAAGATTATGATGCACTGGCAAACTACTATGAATGGGGAAGCCTCGTCTAGAAATGTCCATAGTTTCTGAAGACTCTTCAAGGGCAGCCCCAACTTTATAGTGTTGTTGTTGTTGTTGTTGTTGTTGTTGTAGTAGTTCTGGAAAAAGGAGAAAACCTGAACATAGCCTATAAAATAAACAAAAACCATTTCATTCTCTAAATGGTTCCTAAAGAGAAGTTACAAAGTTAAGTAATACAGGGATCATCCAGGTTTTGAAGAGCTGATGCCACAGGGGTGACCAATTTCACAGGGGAGACAGCAGCCCCATTTTATGCTCATAGAATTGGAGGGATAGGGGTGGGAGAGTGACAGCTGTAGGGGAAACCTCTAATCAGGGCTGACAAAGGGAATTTGAGGCACTCTGTTCACACAGTGGCCAACCTGCTGTTGACCAAGGACCCACAAAGCAGGACATGGTGCAACAGCACCAACCAACCACGTTCCCCAGTAACCTCAGATACTGGAGGGAGCACATCACCATCAGAGCTAACCCATTGATAGCCTTCTCCTCCAAGAATTTATCCAACCTTCTTTTAAAGACATCCAAACTGGTGGCCATCACTACATCTTGTGGTAGTGAATTCCATAATTTAACTATGCACTGTGTGAAGAAGTACTTCTTTTATTTGTCCTGGATCTCCCACCAATCAGCTTCATGGGATGACCCCGGGTTCTAGTATTTTGAGAGAGGGAGAGAAATGTCTCCCTAGCCACATTCTCCACACCATGCATAATTTTGTACACCTCTACCATGGCTGCCCTTAGCCTCCTTTTTTCCAAGAGAAACAATCCCAGCTGTTGTAACCTTCCGTCATAGGGGAGATGCTCCAGCCCCTTAATCGTTTTAGTTGCCCTTTTACGCACTTTTCCCAGCTCCATAGTATCATTGTTTGGGTGTGGTAACCAGAACTGTACACAGTATTTGAAGTGTGGTCGCACCATAGATTTGTATAAAGGCAGTATGATACTGGCAGTTTTATTCTCAATTCCTTTTTTATAATGCCAGACATGGTGTTTGCCTTCTTTACAGCGGCCGCACACTATGTAGACATTTTCATCTAGCTGTCCACCATAACCCCAAGATCTCTTTCTTGTTTGGTCACCACCAGTTCAGATGCCATCAGGTTATACTTGAAGTTGGGGTGGGGGGTGGGGTTGCCCCCACGTGCATCACCTTACACTTGCTTACATTGAACCGCATCTGCCGTTTGGGTACGCACTCTCCCAGCTTGGAGAGATCCCTTTGGAGCTCTTCACAATCCCTTTGTGTTCTAACAACCTTAAATAATTTGGTGTCATCAGCAAACTTGGCTACTTCATCGCTCACTCCTAATTCCAGATCATTTATGATCAGGTTGAAAAGAACTGGAGCCAATACCAATCCCTGTGCGACCCCCACTGTTTACTTCTCTCCATCAGGAGAATTTACCTCAGAGCTGTAATAACTCCCTGCCCAGTTCCTGGCACTGCCATAAATCCCATGAACAGCTGAAGGATTAGGTGCAGGGCCCTTCTCCCTCCTTTCTCAGTCATTGTGCCCTTTCCTCAGGGCTAGAGGCGACAATGTGGCAAACGAAAGGACAAAATTATCTCCAGAGGTGTTTCCGTATGAGACCCACCCAAATCATTCAACAGCAGCGTGTTCTGCTGACTCAGGTCAAACGGTATTAAACTGTTGTAGTTACTGCAATTCCTAAAGGATGTGATATTTTGCAATTGCATGAAGAGGAAGGGGGTGGAGCCAACAACAATAATAATAATAATAATTAAAAAATCCACCACAACAAACCAAATAATCCATGACGTTGCTTTTATAAAATGCTCATCTACTGTGAAAGAGGAAGAATCCTTTCGCCAAAGGCGGAAGTCCCATCCATGCCACAGCTGCAACAAAACAAAGCGAGTAAACGGAGGGATGGCCTCAGCTTCTTAGGAAAGCGTTGCGCATCCTGCGTGGGGCTTTAGCACGACCCGAACAAGCTGACAGACTAGTCACTAGACAATCCAACCACTTGTTTTTATCCCTCAGACCGAGTTAGCGAGCCTGTTCTCTTTTGAAACCATGACACGTAGGGGACTCTTGTTTACTTTCTTTTCTGTTTTAGCAAACAAGCACATTTCAAGGACTCGCCTTAGATATTGCACAACCCTGGGGGTTGTTGGTTTTGCACCTTTCCTCTCTTCTTGCCTCACTTGCAAGCATAGGTGTGTGCAGCACATTTCATTATGCGCAGGTACAGGTAATAAAAATATAAAGAAATGGAGTGGGTGGGGAGGAACGGGCAGCCAGAAAGAAGACACATGGTTCACCCAGTCCCTCTCCTCACCCCCTCCTCTGGCTGCCACTTTCCTCACCCCCCCCTTTTTAATTATTATTATCTGTATCTGCGCAGCTGTGCAGATACAGACAATAAAATTGAAAAACGGGGGAGGAATGGTCCCGTTCCTCTCCTTCCCTCGCCTGTTTTTACTTTTCCAGAGCTGGGAAATTCCCACCTGTGTTCCGTCCTGCGCAGATGCCGGAAAGGAACGCGAGTGCAGGAGCAAGGCACTGCCGTAAAGACAAGGCCAGGGATGTGAGGGGAAAGCCTGCCTCTTCAGCTGCATCTCACAGCCGCGTGTCCGACTGGTTCACTGATGGCCCAAACAGCTTTCTAATAGCATTACCGTTGCACTCTAGATCCTGTTGCAATCTGTAGGGGTTGAATTCCACGTTCGGATGCTCTCACATGGTGGCAGGGGGACCTGTTAGCGTTAGGAGTAGCCGTGCACCTGGATGTGCGCGATGTTTCCTGTAGTTCCACCAGAAGGTGTGCGGCTCCTCCCCCCGCCCCATGGCCCTGCCAAGTACTGGAATCGTTAATTTCAAGAGTTGGCCAACCTGCCTGTTGACACACTTACGTTGTACATAGGTTAGAGGAGGGCTCACAATCCCAAGTATCACTCTCCACCGCATAATATGTACAATATGCTGTGATTATCCTGGTTATCTAGATTCGTCATGTCTCCAACTTAGGCAACAAAAGCAAGGAGCAATTTTAATTCTCGATGGCAGAATGGGTGCTGCCTCTTTTCTTTCAGTTCTCTGACTCAGTTGATTTTTATTCATAACGTCCAGGGAAACAATCACTCGTCCAGCATTGTGCTCTGCTCAATCAGTCCACTGAAAGATCACACTGTGCACTAGTCAGGGTAGAAGAGCTACTAGCCTTTAAGCCAGGAGTGTCCAACCTCTTTGCCCAAGGGAGACATGCACATTTAGTGAAGCTCTCAGCGGCCAAATGCCAGTGGTGGGCCAACCACACTTACAAAGCACAAGGGCTGGACCATTCAAGGAGTGGCTCCATCAGTCCCCTCTGCACGATGCCATGTGAATCATGTTGCTTCTCCCTCCTTCAGCTCCCGCTTGAGGAATCGCTCAGTAAACGTCCCCCACCGCTGTTCTGCAGAGCTTTAGGCACAGGCTGATGTCTACCATTCATTGGGATTTTTGCTCTGAGCTCCCCACACACAAAGTCAAAGGATTTCTCTGGCCCGCCATATTGTACCCCAAGGGGGTTCACTATTCCGTTTAGGGGCGCAATCCTATGCATGTTTAGACAGACAAGTGTCCTACAATTCCCAGCATGCCCCAGACAACTGTACTGCCTGGGACATGCCGGGAGTTGAAAAACATTCTCTCTCTCTAAACATGCATCGGGTTGCGTCTTCAGTGTTTTAAAGCCCATGGTGCCACCCCGCTCCCAGGAGTATCGCTCTGTTGAGTTTGGCATAGAGATCTCTGAATAGAGGAAAGTAAGCCGGTGGCGATGCGCCCAGACCCCGAAATGAAGACACAAGACAACAGTGCTTTAGTTGAATAAGGACTACTGTTTTATTTACCATTGGCATTTAGTGCTGGGTGACCATATGAAAAAGAGGACAGGGCTTCTGTGCCTTTAACAGTTGGATTGAAAAGGGGAATTTCAGCAGGTGTCATGGTTATGCATGAAGCACCTGGCAAAATTCATCACAATAGTCAAAGCTGCAGGAGCCCTGCCCTCTGACCAGATACAAAAGAAGCTTTAACTGTTGTGATGAAGAGGGAATTCACCAGGTGCTGCATGCATACAAATGACACCTGCAGAAATTCCCCTTTTGAATACAACTGTTAAAGATACAGAATCCCAGTCCTCCTTTTCATACGGCCACCCTAACTTAGAGGATCAGACATTTTTATTCTCTCTCTCTACCTCCTAACTCTCCAGTGAGGACACACTTTGGGGTAAGGTAGAGTAGATGGCTCTACTCACTTCTCCTGCTGGCTTACACATCTGGGAAGGTGAGGACCGGGGTCTGCCCACCTCACCATCACTCCAGGCCTCATACCTTAGGGTGGGTGAATGGTGCAGATCTAAAGCTGTGCTCCTGTGCCTGTTCCTCAAGCCTTCAGGTCCTGACAGCTGGGTCTCAGGCAGCACCTGCTCCTCTGCCTCTCCGGATGCCTCAGGATGCTTGTCAAACCTCCTTCCTGTTCTCTAGGGCTGTGCCCAGGCACCCAAGGGGTTTTCACAGGCACTCAAGGGTGCCCACAGGCACTCGGGAAAGCTCGGCACAAGGCCAAGCAGGGGTCCATTGGACTGCTCCCCCCTCCAGCTCTCCCCATCCCTCCTGGCTTCCCACAGACACTGCAGGACTTCCTGAAGCCTCCACATGCACAAGGAGCCACCTGTCCTCTTAGAGAGCCACTCTACCCTGCCGTAGATCTACTGTGGTAATCTAAAACAGCTGGAAATGTCCATTTCTGACCATTTAGTCTACAACAGTAGGTCTATGGCAGGACAGAACGGCTCACTAGGATGATGGGGGTGCACAGAGGCCTCAGGTAAGTCCCATGGGCGGGTGTGCAGGTGGGGAGAAGCAGCTGGCCATTGGACCAAAATGGCCATCAGGCAGAATCGGCTGAGTCAGGCCAAGGCAGCCCAATCGCGTCCCATGCCGAATTCGGGGTGAGGTGGACATGAATAGGCCCATTTTGACTTGGATTTCAGGTTCAGACCCAAGGCGAAGCACACCCCTGCTATTCTTCACCCCTCTAACTGACACTACACCTGTTTATGCACCTCTTGATCCAATGGGGCAACTTTTATTACTGGCTGCCTGCCCATGGAGGGCTACACAACCCCAGGTCAGTGTGGAGTAGGCGAAAAAACCCTGTGGGCCCCCAGCCAATCTGGGCCCACAAAGGGGGGAAAATTCCTACTCGGCCCCAAACAATTGGCGACCAGCCAGACTCACACTGATCTCTGCAGGCAGTGGGCAGGTGCCAGACACGGGAGAACTAGCGCAAGGATGAGGGATACCTGGCTGGGTCCCTTTTTCCTCTCAGCTGGCCGCATGAGGCTTCTGCGACCAGCCTGCCATCTCCCCCCTTCTCTGGCTGGCTGGGGGCAGAGCTGCACCCCTGCCCCATGTGTAGCAGAGGGGGGCAGGTGCAATTGCACTGAGACCCCATCATAAAGACATGGGATCCCCAACGCTTGGGTTTGATAAAGGCAACACCTGTGTAAACCTTTAGACCTGTCTTCTCCAACCTGCTGCTCTCCAGATGGGTTGGACAACAACTCCCATCATCCCCTGGGTGGGGCATTTTAGGAGTTATAGTCCAACACATCTGAAGGGCTCCAGGTTGGGGCAGGCTGCTTCAGAGGATCCTCAACAGGACAGTTTTCTTCTACGCATCTACCTCCCATCCCTCTAGTCCAGGGACGCTGTAGTCTGAGTCGCGGAGGCCTTCTCGTATTGCCTCAGCCACACAGGCCCATGTGGCCAGTGAGGAGCAGAGGCAGGCCTGCCCACGTCACCGCTGCCCTGGCCTTGTAGCTCTGGGTGGGTGAATGGTGCAGACCTAATGCAGTGTTCCTGCTCCAATTCCTCAAGCCTTCTGGTCCTGATAGCTGGGTCTCAGACAGCCCCCGCCTTTCATCCTGTCGTAATGGGCTACGGTGTTTCCAAACCTCTTTCCCATTGTCTGAGGCTCTGCCTACCCACCCCAATTCACCTCAGAGACTGATTTGGACTCATGGCAAATTTGACGCATAGCAACTTGGCCCACTTCGGATTCACTTCCGAATTTGAAGCTGCCCGGCTGTTTGCAGTTTCCCAGGCACCCAAGGTGCCTGGGAAAGTCAAGCACAAGGCCAACCCGGAGTTCATTGGACTGCCCCCTCCTGCTGCTTGCCCCCTCCCCTCCCCTCCCGCTCATCCCTTCCTCTCCTGCTCGCCCCTGAAGCCTCCACAGGCACAGAGGAGCCGCCCATCCTTACTGAGAGCTGCTCTGCCCTGAGATAAACTACAGCAGCTGGTAATGGCCATTTTTGGCCACCGTAGTTTACAGCAGTAGATCTGGTCAGACTCCCTAGGAGGATGGGCGGCTCATTGGTGTGCTCAGAGGCTTCAGGTAAATCCTGTGGGCAGGCGAGGGGCAGCGGCTGGCCATGGGGCCAAATTGTCTCAAACTGCTTCAGCTAAGTCAGACCGAGACAACTCATTTTGGCCCCGAACCGGATTGGGAGCATGGTGGGCTGAATCGGCCCACTTTCACTCAGATGTGGGGTTCAGACCCCAGGTAAAGCACACCTTTATGCTTCACCCATCTTACCCATGCCGTACCTATATATGCACCTCCTGATCCAATGGGGCAAGTTTTATGATTGGCTGCCTGCCCATGAAGGCTACACAATCCCAGGTCAGTGTAGAGTAGGCAGGAAAAAACCCCATGGGCTCCTGGCCAACCAGGATTCACTCAGGGAAAAAATTCCTACACTGCCCCAAACAATTGGCGACCAGCCAGGCTCACACTGTTCTGTGCCGGCAGCAGGCAGGTGCCAGACATGGGAGAACTAGCACAAGGATGAGGGACTGCCTGGCTGGGCCCTTCTTTCCTCTCAGCAGGCCGCATGAAGTTTCTGCAACCAACCTGTCATCTCATGGCAACTCAGCCCACTTTGGATCTGGTTCTGAAGTGGGCCAGCTATTTGTGGTTTCCCAGGCACCCATGGGCGCTGACAGGCACTCCGGAAAGCTGGGCACAAGGCCAACCAGGAGTCCATTGGACTCCCCTCCCCACCTGCTCGCCACCTCCCTCGTCCTTGCCCACTGACACCGCAGGACTTCCCTAAAGCCTCCACATGCACAGGCGAGCCACCTGTCCTCTTAGAGAGCCACTCTGACCTGCCCTAGATCTACTGTGGTAATCGACAGAAGCTGGAAATGTCCATTTCTGGCCACTTAGTTTACAACAGTAGATCTACAGCAGGACAGAGCAGCTCACTAGGATGATGGGCGTGCACAGAGGCTTCAGGTAAGTCCCGTGGGCAGGCGAGCAGGTGGGGAGCAGCAGCTGCCCATTAGGCTGAATTGGCCGCTTCAAATTCAGAACCAGATCCGAAGTGTAGTGTCAGTTAGAGGGGTGAAGAACAAGGATGTGCCTCGCCTTGGGTCTGAACCCAAAATCCAAGTCAAAGAGGGCCGATTCACGTCCACCTCACCCTGAATTTGGTATGGGACCCGATTGGGACGCCTTGGCCTGACTCAGCTAATTCGGCCTGATGGCCAGCTGCTGGCCCCTCCCCATCTACTCGCCACCTCCCTCGTCCTTGCCCACTGACACCACGGGACTTCCCTGAAGCCGCCACATGCACAGGCCAGCCACCTGTCCTCTTAGAGAGCCACTCTGACCTGCTGTAGACCTATTGTGGTAATCGACAGCAGCTGGAAATGTCCATTTTTAGCCACTTAGTTTACAACAGTAGACCTACGGCAGGACAGAGTGGCTCACTAGGATGATGGGCGTGCACAGAGGCTTCAGGTAAGTCCCGTGGGCGGGCGAGCAGGTGGGGAGCAGCAGCTGGCCAGCTGGCCCAATCGGGTCCTGTACCGAATTAGGGGTAAGATGGACGTGAATCGGCCCACTTTGACTTGGATTATGAGTTCAGACCCAAGGCAAAGCACATCCATGTTCTTCACCCCAGTAAGTGACACTACACCTGTTTATGCACCTCTTGATCCAATGGGGCAACTTTTATTACTGGCTGCCTGCCCATGAAGGACTACACAATCCCAGGTCAGTGTGGAGTAGGCGAAAAAACCCCATGGGCTCCTGGCCAACCAGGACCCACACAGGGGAAAAAATTCCTACTCGGCCCCAAACAATTGGCGACCAGCCAGGCTCACACTGATCTCTGCAGGCAGCGGGCAGGTGCCAGACACAGGAGAACTAGCACAAGGATGAGGCTGGGCCCTTCTTTCCTCTCAGCAGGCCGCATGAAGTTTCTGCAACCAACCTGTCATCTCATGGCAACTCAGCCCACTTTGGATCTGGTTCTGAATTTGAAGTGGACCAGCTATTTGCGGTTTCCCAGGCACCCATGGGTGCCCACAGGCACTCCAGAAAGCTGGGCGCAAGGCCAACCAGGAATGCAATGGGCTCCCTTCCCCACCTGCTCGCCACCTCCCTCATCCTTGCCCACTGACACCGCAGGACTTCCTTAAAGCCTCCACATGCACAGGCGAGCCACCTGTCCTCTTAGAGAGCCACTCTGACCTGCTGTAGATCTACTGCGGTAATGGACAGCAGCTGGAAATGTCCATTTCTGGCCACTTAGTTTACAACAGTAGATCTACAGCAGGACAGAGCGGCTCACTAGGATGATGGGCGTGCACAGAGGCTTCAGGTAAGTCCCGTGGGCAGGCGAGCAGGTGGGGAGCAGCAGCTGCCCATTAGGCTGAATTGACCGCTTCAAATTCAGAACCAGATCTGAAGTGTAGTGTCAGTTAGAGGGGTGAAGAACAAGGATGTGCCTTGCCTTGGGTCTGAACCCAAATCCAAGTGAAAGAGGGCTGATTCACGTCCACCTCACCCTGAATTCGGTATGGGACCCGATTGGGACGCCTTGGCCTGACTCAGCTAATTCGGCCTGATGGCCAGCTGCTGGCCCCTCCCCACCTGCTCGCCACCTCCCTCGTCCTTGCCCACTGACACCGCGGGACTTCCCTGAAGCCGCCACATGCACAGGCCAGCCACCTGTCCTCTTAGAGAGCCACTCTGACCTGCCCTAGATCTACTGTGGTAATCGACAGCAACTGGAAATGTCCATTTTTAGCCACTTAGTTTACAACAGTAGACCTACGGCAGGACAGAGTGGCTCACTAGGATGATGGGCGTGCACAGAGGCTTCAGGTAAGTCCCGTGGGCGGGCGAGCAGGTGGGGAGCAGCAGCTGGCCAGCTGGTCCAATCGGGTCCCGTACCGAATTTGGGGTAAGATGGACGTGAATCGGCCCACTTTGACTTGGATTATGAGTTCAGACCCAAGGCAAAGCACATCCCTGTTCTTCATCCCACTAAGTGACACTACACCTGTTTATGCACCTCTTGATCCAATGGGGCAACTTTTATTACTGGCTGCCTGCCCATGAAGGGCTGCACAATCCCAGGTCAGTGTGGAGTAGGCGAAAAAACCCCATGGGCTCCTGGCCAACCAGGACCCACACAGGGGGAAAAATTCCTACTCGGCCCCAAACAATTGGCGACCAGCCAGGCTCACACTGATCTCTGCAGGCAGCGGGCAGGTGCCAGACACGGGGGAACTGGCACAAGGGTGAGGGACTACCTGGCTGGGTCCCTCTTTCCTCTCAGCTGGCCACATGAAGTTCCTGTGACCAACCTGCCATCTCTCCTTTTCTCTGGCTGGCTGGGGGCAGAGCTGCACCCCTGCCCCATGTGTAGCAGAGGGGGGCGAGGTGCACATGCACCCAGACCCCATCATGAAGAGATGGGACCCCTAACGCTTGAGTTTAATAAAGGTAAGACCTGTATAAACTTTCAGAGCTGTCTTCCCCAGCCTGCTGCTCTCCAGATGGGTTGGACAACAACTCCCATCATCCCCTGGGTGGGGTATTATTGGACTTATAGTCCAACACATTTGAAGGGCACCAGGTTGGGGGAGACTGCTTCAGAGGATCTGCAACAGGACAGTTTTCTTCTATTCCTCTACCTCCCATCCCTCTAGTCCAGGGACGCTTTAGTCTGAGTCGCGGAGGCCTTCTCTTCCTGCCTCAACCACACAGGTCCACGTGGCCAGTGAGGAGCTGACCATGTCACCATCACCCCAGGCCTCATAGCTTTGCATGGGTGAATGGTGCAGGCCTCCAGAGAAGTTGTCGGCCCTGTTCCCTCGAGCCTCGTGGCCTTGAAAGGCAGGTCTGAGGAAGCCCCGAGAGTGACCTCAGGATCCTCACCAAACCCCTTTCTTCTTTCCTCCTTTTACTAGCACTACATCTGCCATAAAAGAGGGGGCCGGCTTCTGCTTCGTTTCCCACCTCCTCCACAACCCTGCTTGCATCCGTATCGTTAATAATACCATCTTCCTCGCCAAGCCTGTTCCGTTTCACATCCTATGAGATTGGACTTCCAGGAATGACCCAGCACCACACCTGGGTGCCCAGCAATCGCTATCCCCAGAGGTTGCAGATGGGGTGCGGGAGTGAGAGACAGAGTGAAAGAAAGCAAAAGAGAGATCGTGTTAGAGATGTGTGGTGGCAGGGTGGCCCACAGGAGAACTTCTGACGTAGAGCAGAGCTCTTGAGCCATCTCATGGGTGGGCAGCTGGGATTATTGAGATATCTGGAACCGGGAAGAAATCAGGAACCATAACCTTAAAGATCTGCAAAAGGAGTTTCTTGGGATCAGTACAAGAAATGGAGGCAGAACCAGAGAGGGCACAAATGAAGAGCAGCTGAAGGAGGTGGCATCTCAGACAACCAGGCACGGCACTACAAGAAAAATGAAGTGTGGTCTGCAATAAAGCTGCCAATGGGACAGTGAAAGCTGAGAAGAAACAGAATGGATCTAGGGTGGATCTGCTAGAGCATGAAATCTCAAGGTTTCAAGGCATGAACTGATGTCCCATAGCTGGGACTATTTCCGAGACAAACATTCCAAGGCGATTCTTCCAAGAGCTCCAAGGAACAGTTAGAGCATGATAGCAGAGGCCCAAAGATAGCCCCAAACCAAAGGAAATTGGCGTGTGACCTCATGACAGAGATAGACTTGTGGGAATCTCTGCAATGTTGCAAAAGTCCAGCAGATTCAACAGAATGTAGAGACAAAAAGACTTCTCACATGGAAAGCAGAACTCAGGGATGCAGACATCCAGGAGACAAGGAGGGCGCAAAGCTGCAAGATGCATTCTGGGAAGAGGCGTGAGGTCAAGCCCTTCTAGAACCAGCCTCAGGAACCGCATGTGACGGACAGGAGCAATGCAAGGCCTGTGGTAGTCAGTCAAGAGAGTCAAGGAAGAGATGTTAGCATAGGCTGAGAGAGAAGAGGACGAAGACAGTGAGGATTTTCTTCCCTGATGGCCTTGAGACGACACTAGATTGCCAAAGCTGAACAGAAGGGCGGCGCTTGAATACTAGGCACAACATCTGTTAGCCCAAAATACATTTACTGACATTTCAAGCTGAAAATCTAAAATCAAAATGTAATTATTTTTTATTTCTTACCTGATGGGTGGCTTGGCCTGCATGAAGGAAGTCAATCAATGGTTAAACAGTGCGGGGAGAACAGCTTGGACATGAGAGAGCTTCAAGGAATTTGCTTTCTCCGGTTCCCTTCTCAGATGGCCTGGGAGGGGCGAAGGGCATGTTAGTTGGGCGGGGGGCACGGAGGGGCGCTCTCTAAAAGGGGGTTAATCTGCCCCAGACGGCATGCGTCGCCTTGCAATACGAGAGGAAAAAAATGGCCTCTTACCTGGTTGATGCTTTTGCCTGCTTGAAGGAACATGGTTAAGTAGAACATACCTGACTACCTAACCTGGCCACTAACAAAACAATTCATATATATCTATAGAAATATATATATAGGAATATATATAGAAATGTATATATAGATCTGGTTATAGATATAGATCCATAGATATTGGTACATAGATATAAATATAGATGTATATGGATTTATAAAAGAAATAAAAAGCAAGTCATGTCCACAGATATAATTTGCAGCTAAACTGTAACAGTGCAATCCTATACATGTCTGCTCAGAAGAAAGGCTCCTTCAATTCAGTGGACCTTACTCCCAGGTAGCGTGTGTAGGATTGGAGCCCCAGACGTTTAACTTCAACCAGTTAAATAAATGTCATATATATTCCATATACATTGATATATAGCTATAGAGATATATATATAAAAATATATATATAGATATATAAATATATAGCTATTACTATATGTAGATATAAATACATAGGTATCGATGCATAGATATAAATATAGCTATATATGAACATAAGGAATAAAACAAGTCATATCTGCAAACATAAGTTGTAGCTAAACTATACCTAACAGTGCAGTCCTATACATGTCTAGTCAGAAGTAACTCCAATTAATTTCAATAGGACTTACTCCCGGGTAGCATGTATTGAATTGCAGCCTAGGACATTTAACCTTGATTAATTAAATAAATAAAAATAAATAAAAATTCATATATCTCTATAAATATATATATATATAAATATATATATATAAATATATATATAGATATAGGTATAAATATAGATATAGATGTATAGATATAGATGCATAGATATAAATATAAAGATATATGATTCTATGCATGAAATAGAAAGCAAGTCATATCAGCAAATATAATGGGTCGGGTCGCTAATCTCTAAGCCTAACTAACTAACAAATGGAAAGATTTAAATAGCAGCTTCAGAGTTTCAGTAGAAAGCTCTTTACAGCCGGCTGGCCACTGCTGCGGGGACGACCTCCAATGCCACAGCAAGGAAGGTTAGGGGGCTGGGTAGTTTGGGGGGAGGGGCGACCTCGTCAGCAAGACAATGTCGGAGTGGTAGTAGGAGCTGGCAAAGGCTTGGAGTTTGTGCTTCTTAGTGCAACCCCACATGGGGACTCCAGCAAGACCAAAACGTGGGGGCCACCCATTAGTTGTCCATGCCTGGGGCTCCCAAGGGACGAGAATTTCAGACACGTCTTCTGTTCAGTTTAGGTTTGGCTCTGAAATTCCGCACCCAGAGAGGGGCGTTTTGCACCATCTCTCTCTCCCAATGTATGGGACCCGGTGTGGGTGCTCTAGACTACTGATTAAGGGAACAGCTTTTGCCTCTTTGCTTGTATCTGTAATTCTGTGGGGCGGGTGACAGGCGCTCAAGGCCAAAAAGAAGCCTGTGGCATTCTTTGTCCTTTTCCTTTCTCTTAGGGAGTCACAAAGAGGTAAGTAGGCTGAGCTGGGGCAGAGCGCTGTGGGGCAGGGCTGGGCTGGGTGGGAGGGGGGCTGGGCCGAGAGGGCAACTTCACATTTTTCAGAACACCTGTAATAAAAACATGATTAGTTTTGGTTTCTTACCTGGTCAATGTCTTGGCCTGCATAATGAAGGGTTAGGGTTAAATGCAACATATGAACCCGCCCCCTAAGCCTGCCATCCAACTGCACAGATGGACCCTTGAAGGGGAACCTCTCAAAAGCAAATTCCTTTCCGCCGGGCAGACATTGGGCCTGCGGGATCTACGTCACATTTCGCTCGGAGCCCAAGGCCCTCTCCTCAGAGCAAAGTGAAAGACAGTGGCTCAAGAAGACAGACACAGAATTGTGGGACAGCGTGCCTCTGAGCAGATGCTCAGGCCAGGAATTGGTTTTCAGGAACAGAACTGGCGCTCACACCCAAATCGTTTCACACCCAAATCTCCTCCTGTTTCCCCCCAAGCATTGAGATCTCGGAAGCCAGATTTCAGAGGGGAAAAGATCTGTTCGTGTCAGTAGTGTTAAAGCATGAGCCGCAAATCACCTGGCGATCTCCCAGCAGGTCTCCAACTCTCACCTGTCCGCCTGGCTTCAATCTCTCTCATGTCCAGAGAGAGAAATTCTTGGGACCGGGAGGCCTGCAGCTGGCCCAGGGGCCCTCCAGGCAAGGCTTCTATTGTGCAATCGCCCTGCCTCCTGCATGGAATTAGAAATATAGAAATAGGGACACAGGCGTCAATTCATGAAAGCGAAATATAGAGGAAGTCCTATCTGCATATAGAAGTTGTAGCCGAATTACAACTAATACACATCTCCTCCAAGGCAAATCCCATGAAGTTCTCTCCCACCTGGGGAGAGGGGGAAAGTCCAGCCCTTGTTTGATCTCTTACCTGATGGGTGGCTTGGCCTGCATGAAGGAAGTCAATCAATGGTTAAACAGTGCGGGGAGAACAGCTTGGACATGAGAGAGCTTCAAGGAATTTGCTTTCTCCGGTTCCCTTCTCAGATGGCCTGGGAGGGGCGAAGGGCATGTTAGTTGGGCGGGGGGCACGGAGGGGCGCTCTCTAAAAGGGGGTTAATCTGCCCCAGACGGCATGCGTCGCCTTGCAATATGAGAAGAAAAAAATTGCCTCTTACCTGGTTGATGCTTTTGCCTGCTTGAAGGAACATGGTTAAGTATAACATACCTGACTACCTAACCTGGCCACTAACAAAACAATTCATATATATCTATAGAAATATATATATAGGAATATATATAGAAATGTATATATAGATCTGGTTATAGATATAGATCCATAGATATTGGTACATAGATATAAATATAGATGTATATGGATTTATAAAAGAAATAAAAAGCAAGTCATGTCCACAGATATAATTTGCAGCTAAACTGTAACAGTGCAATCCTATACATGTCTGCTCAGAAGAAAGGCTCCTTCAATTCAGTGGACCTTACTCCCAGGTAGCGTGTGTAGGATTGGAGCCCCAGACGTTTAACTTCAACCAGTTAAATAAATATCATATATATTCCATATACATTGATATATAGCTATAGATATATATATATAAAAATATATATATAGATATATAAATATATAGCTATTACTATATGTAGATATAAATACATAGGTATCGATGCATAGATATAAATATAGCTATATATGAACATAAGGAATAAAACAAGTCATATCTGCAAACATAAGTTGTAGCTAAACTATACCTAACAGTGCAGTCCTATACATGTCTAGTCAGAAGTAACTCCAATTAATTTCAATAGGACTTACTCCCGGGTAGCATGTATTGAATTGCAGCCTAGGACATTTAACCTTGATTAATTAAATAAATAAAAATAAATAAAAATTCATATATCTCTATAAATATATATATATATATATATATATATATATATATATATAAATATATATATAGATATAGGTATAAATATAGATATAGATGTATAGATATAGATGCATAGATATAAATATAAAGATATATGATTCTATGCATGAAATAGAAAGCAAGTCATATCAGCAAATATAATGGGTCGGGTCGCTAATCTCTAAGCCTAACTAACTAACAAATGGAAAGATTTAAATAGCAGCTTCAGAGTTTCAGTAGAAAGCTCTTTACAGCCGGCTGGCCACTGCTGCGGGGACGACCTCCAATGCCACAGCAAGGAAGGTTAGGGGGCTGGGTAGTTTGGGGGGAGGGGCGACCTCGTCAGCAAGACAATGTCGGAGTGGTAGTAGGAGCTGGCAAAGGCTTGGAGTTTGTGCTTCTTAGTGCAACCCCACATGGGGACTCCAGCAAGACCAAAACGTGGGGGCCACCCATTAGTTGTCCATGCCTGGGGCTCCCAAGGGACGAGAATTTCAGACACGTCTTCTGTTCAGTTTAGGTTTGGCTCTGAAATTCCGCACCCAGAGAGGGGCGTTTTGCACCATCTCTCTCTCCCAATGTATGGGACCCGGTGTGGGTGCTCTAGACTACTGATTAAGGGAACAGCTTTTGCCTCTTTGCTTGTATCTGTAATTCTGTGGGGCGGGTGACAGGCGCTCAAGGCCAAAAAGAAGCCTGTGGCATTCTTTGTCCTTTTCCTTTCTCTTAGGGAGTCACAAAGAGGTAAGTAGGCTGAGCTGGGGCAGAGCGCTGTGGGGCAGGGCTGGGCTGGGTGGGAGGGGGGCTGGGCCGAGAGGGCAACTTCACATTTTTCAGAACACCTGTAATAAAAACATGATTAGTTTTGGTTTCTTACCTGGTCAATGTCTTGGCCTGCATAATGAAGGGTTAGGGTTAAATGCAACATATGAACCCGCCCCCTAAGCCTGCCATCCAACTGCACAGATGGACCCTTGAAGGGGAACCTCTCAAAAGCAAATTCCTTTCCGCCGGGCAGACATTGGGCCTGCGGGATCTACGTCACATTTCGCTCGGAGCCCAAGGCCCTCTCCTCAGAGCAAAGTGAAAGACAGTGGCTCAAGAAGACAGACACAGAATTGCGGGACGGCGTGCCTCTGAGCAGATGCTCAGGCCAGGAATTGGTTTTCAGGAACAGAACTGGCGCTCACACCCAAATCGTTTCACACCCAAATCTCCTCCTGTTTCCCCCCAAGCATTGAGATCTCGGAAGCCTGATTTCAGAGGGGAAAAGATCTGTTCGTGTCAGTAGTGTTAAAGCATGAGCCGCAAATCACCTGGCGATCTCCCAGCAGGTCTCCACCTCTCACCTGTCCGCCTGGCTTCAATCTCTCTCATGTCCAGAGAGAGAAATTCTTGGGACCGGGAGGCCTGCAGCTGGCCCAGGGGCCCTCCAGGCAAGGCTTCTATTGTGCAATCGCCCTGCCTCCTGCATGGAATTAGAAATATAGAAATAGGGACACAGGTGTAAATTCATGAAAGCGAAATATAGAGGAAGTCCTATCTGCAAATAGAAGTTGTAGCCGAATTACAACTAATACAATCTCCTCCAAGGCAAGTCCCATGAAGTTCTCTCCCACCTGGGGAGAGGGGGAAAGTCCAGCCCTTGTTTGATCTCTTACCTGATGGGTGGCTTGGCCTGCATGAAGGAAGTCAATCAATGGTTAAACAGTGCGGGGAGAACAGCTTGGACATGAGAGAGCTTCAAGGAATTTGCTTTCTCCGGTTCCCTTCTCAGATGGCCTGGGAGGGGCGAAGGGCATGTTAGTTGGGCGGGGGGCACGGAGGGGCGCTCTCTAAAAGGGGGTTAATCTGCCCCAGACGGCATGCGTCGCCTTGCAATACGAGAGGAAAAAAATGGCCTCTTACCTTGTTGATGCTTTTGCCTGCTTGAAAGAACATGGTTAAGTATAACATACCTGACTACCTAACCTGGCCACTAACAAAACAATTCATATATATCTATAGAAATATATATATAGGAATATATATAGAAATGTATATATAGATCTGGTTATAGATATAGATCCATAGATATTGGTACATAGATATAAATATAGATGTATATGGATTTATAAAAGAAATAAAAAGCAAGTCATGTCCACAGATATAATTTGCAGCTAAACTGTAACAGTGCAATCCTATACATGTCTGCTCAGAAGAAAGGCTCCTTCAATTCAGTGGACCTTACTCCCAGGTAGCGTGTGTAGGATTGGAGCCCCAGACGTTTAACTTCAACCAGTTAAATAAATATCATATATATTCCATATACATTGATATATAGCTATAGAGATATATATATATAAATATATATATAGATATATAAATATATAGCTATTACTATATGTAGATATAAATACATAGGTATCGATGCATAGATATAAATATAGCTATATATGAACATAAGGAATAAAACAAGTCATATCTGCAAACATAAGTTGTAGCTAAACTATACCTAACAGTGCAGTCCTATACATGTCTAGTCAGAAGTAACTCCAATTAATTTCAATAGGACTTACTCCCGGGTAGCATGTATTGAATTGCAGCCTAGGACATTTAACCTTGATTAATTAAATAAATAAAAATAAATAAAAATTCATATATCTCTATAAATATATATATATAAATATATATATATAAATATATATATAGATATAGGTATAAATATAGATATAGATGTATAGATATAGATGCATAGATATAAATATAAAGATATATGATTCTATGCATGAAATAGAAAGCAAGTCATATCAGCAAATATAATGGGTCGGGTCGCTAATCTCTAAGCCTAACTAACTAACAAATGGAAAGATTTAAATAGCAGCTTCAGAGTTTCAGTAGAAAGCTCTTTACAGCCGGCTGGCCACTGCTGCGGGGACGACCTCCAATGCCACAGCAAGGAAGGTTAGGGGGCTGGGTAGTTTGGGGGGAGGGGCGACCTCGTCAGCAAGACAATGTCGGAGTGGTAGTAGGAGCTGGCAGAGGCTTGGAGTTTGTGCTTCTTAGTGCAACCCCACATGGGGACTCCAGCAAGACCAAAACGTGGGGGCCACCCATTAGTTGTCCATGCCTGGGGCTCCCAAGGGACGAGAATTTCAGACACGTCTTCTGTTCAGTTTAGGTTTGGCTCTGAAATTCCGCACCCAGAGAGGGGCGTTTTGCACCATCTCTCTCTCCCAATGTATGGGACCCGGTGTGGGTGCTCTAGACTACTGATTAAGGGAACAGCTTTTGCCTCTTTGCTTGTATCTGTAATTCTGTGGGGCGGGTGACAGGCGCTCAAGGCCAAAAAGAAGCCTGTGGCATTCTTTGTCCTTTTCCTTTCTCTTAGGGAGTCACAAAGAGGTAAGTAGGCTGAGCTGGGGCAGAGCGCTGTGGGGCAGGGCTGGGCTGGGTGGGAGGGGGGCTGGGCCGAGAGGGCAACTTCACATTTTTCAGAACACCTGTAATAAAAACATGATTAGTTTTGGTTTCTTACCTGGTCAATGTCTTGGCCTGCATAATGAAGGGTTAGGGTTAAATGCAACATATGAACCCGCCCCCTAAGCCTGCCATCCAACTGCACAGATGGACCCTTGAAGGGGAACCTCTCAAAAGCAAATTCCTTTCCGCCGGGCAGACATTGGGCCTGCGGGATCTACGTCACATTTCGCTCGGAGCCCAAGGCCCTCTCCTCAGAGCAAAGTGAAAGACAGTGGCTCAAGAAGACAGACACAGAATTGCGGGACGGCGTGCCTCTGAGCAGATGCTCAGGCCAGGAATTGGTTTTCAGGAACAGAACTGGCGCTCACACCCAAATCGTTTCACACCCAAATCTCCTCCTGTTTCCCCCCAAGCATTGAGATCTCGGAAGCCTGATTTCAGAGGGGAAAAGATCTGTTCGTGTCAGTAGTGTTAAAGCATGAGCCGCAAATCACCTGGCGATCTCCCAGCAGGTCTCCAACTCTCACTTGTCCGCCTGGCTTCAATCTCTCTCATGTCCAGAGAGAGAAATTCTTGGGACCGGGAGGCCTGCAGCTGGCCCAGGGGCCCTCCAGGCAAGGCTTCTATTGTGCAATCGCCCGGCCTCCTGCATGGAATTAGAAATATAGAAATAGGGACACAGGTGTCAATTCATGAAAGCGAAATATAGAGGAAGTCCTATCTGCAAATAGAAGTTGTAGCCGAATTACAACTAATACACATCTCCTCCAAGGCAAGTCCCATGAAGTTCTCTCCCACCTGGGGAGAGGGGGAAAGTCCAGCCCTTGTTTGATCTCTTACCTGATGGGTGGCTTGGCCTGCATGAAGGAAGTCAATCAATGGTTAAACAGTGCGGGGAGAACAGCTTGGACATGAGAGAGCTTCAAGGAATTTGCTTTCTCCGGTTCCCTTCTCAGATGGCCTGGGAGGGGCGAAGGGCATGTTAGTTGGGCGGGGGGCACGGAGGGGCGCTCTCTAAAAGGGGGTTAATCTGCCCCAGACGGCATGCGTCGCCTTGCAATACGAGAGGAAAAAAATGGCCTCTTACCTGGTTGATGCTTTTGCCTGCTTGAAAGAACATGGTTAAGTATAACATACCTGACTACCTAACCTGGCCACTAACAAAACAATTCATATATATCTATAGAAATATATATATAGGAATATATATAGAAATGTATATATAGATCTGGTTATAGATATAGATCCATAGATATTGGTACATAGATATAAATATAGATGTATATGGATTTATAAAAGAAATAAAAAGCAAGTCATGTCCACAGATATAATTTGCAGCTAAACTGTAACAGTGCAATCCTATACATGTCTGCTCAGAAGAAAGGCTCCTTCAATTCAGTGGACCTTACTCCCAGGTAGCGTGTGTAGGATTGGAGCCCCAGACGTTTAACTTCAACCAGTTAAATAAATATCATATATATTCCATATACATTGATATATAGCTATAGAGATATATATATAAAAATATATATATAGATATATAAATATATAGCTATTACTATATGTAGATATAAATACATAGGTATCGATGCATAGATATAAATATAGCTATATATGAACATAAGGAATAAAACAAGTCATATCTGCAAACATAAGTTGTAGCTAAACTATACCTAACAGTGCAGTCCTATACATGTCTAGTCAGAAGTAACTCCAATTAATTTCAATAGGACTTACTCCCGGGTAGCATGTATTGAATTGCAGCCTAGGACATTTAACCTTGATTAATTAAATAAATAAAAATAAATAAAAATTCATATATCTCTATAAATATATATATATATAAATATATATATAGATATAGATGTATAGATATAGATGCATAGATATAAATATAAAGATATATGAGTCTATACATAAAATAGAAAGCAAGTCATATCAGCAAATATAATGGGTCGGGTCGCTAATCTCTAAGCCTAACTAACTAACAAATGGAAAGATTTAAATAGCAGCTTCAGAGTTTCAGTAGAAAGCTCTTTACAGCCGGCTGGCCACTGCTGCGGGGACGACCTCCAATGCCACAGCAAGGAAGGTTAGGGGGCTGGGTAGTTTGGGGGAGGGGCGACCTCGTCAGCAAGACAATGTCGGAGTGGTAGTAGGAGCTGGCAAAGGCTTGGAGTTTGTGCTTCTTAGTGCAACCCCACATGGGGACTCCAGCAAGACCAAAACGTGGGGGCCACCCATTAGTTGTCCATGCCTGGGGCTCCCAAGGGACGAGAATTTCAGACACGTCTTCTGTTCAGTTTAGGTTTGGCTCTGAAATTCCGCACCCAGAGAGGGGCGTTTTGCACCATCTCTCTCTCCCAATGTATGGGACCCGGTGTGGGTGCTCTAGACTACTGATTAAGGGAACAGCTTTTGCCTCTTTGCTTGTATCTGTAATTCTGTGGGGCGGGTGACAGGCGCTCAAGGCCAAAAAGAAGCCTGTGGCATTCTTTGTCCTTTTCCTTTCTCTTAGGGAGTCACAAAGAGGTAAGTAGGCTGAGCTGGGGCAGAGCGCTGTGGGGCAGGGCTGGGCTGGGTGGGAAGGGGGCTGGGCCGAGAGGGCAACTTCACATTTTTCAGAACACCTGTAATAAAAACATGATTAGTTTTGGTTTCTTACCTGGTCAATGTCTTGGCCTGCATAATGAAGGGTTAGGGTTAAATGCAACATATGAACCCGCCCCCTAAGCCTGCCATCCAACTGCACAGATGGACCCTTGAAGGGGAACCTCTCAAAAGCAAATTCCTTTCCGCCGGGCAGACTTTGGGCCTGCGGGATCTACGTCACATTTCGCTCGGAGCCCAAGGCCCTCTCCTCAGAGCAAAGTGAAAGACAGTGGCTCAAGAAGACAGACACAGAATTGCGGGACGGCGTGCCTCTGAGCAGATGCTCAGGCCAGGAATTGGTTTTCAGGAACAGAACTGGCGCTCACACCCAAATCGTTTCACACCCAAATCTCCTCCTGTTTCCCCCCAAGCATTGAGATCTCGGAAGCCTGATTTCAGAGGGGAAAAGATCTGTTCGTGTCAGTAGTGTTAAAGCATGAGCCGCAAATCACCTGGCGATCTCCAAGCAGGTCTCCAACTCTCACCTGTCCGCCTGGCTTCAATCTCTCTCATGTCCAGAGAGAGAAATTCTTGGGACCGGGAGGCCTGCAGCTGGCCCAGGGGCCCTCCAGGCAAGGCTTCTATTGTGCAATCGCCCTGCCTCCTGCATGGAATTAGAAATATAGAAATAGGGACACAGGCGTCAATTCATGAAAGCGAAATATAGAGGAAGTCCTATCTGCAAATAGAAGTTGTAGCCGAATTACAACTAATACACATCTCCTCCAAGGCAAGTCCCATGAAGTTCTCTCCCACCTGGGGAGAGGGGGAAAGTCCAGCCCTTGTTTGATCTCTTACCTGATGGGTGGCTTGGCCTGCATGAAGGAAGTCAATCAATGGTTAAACAGTGCGGGGAGAACAGCTTGGACATGAGAGAGCTTCAAGGAATTTGCTTTCTCCGGTTCCCTTCTCAGATGGCCTGGGAGGGGCGAAGGGCATGTTAGTTGGGCGGGGGCACGGAGGGGCGCTCTCTAAAAGGGGGTTAATCTGCCCCAGACGGCATGCGTCGCCTTGCAATACGAGAGGAAAAAAATGGCCTCTTACCTGGTTGATGCTTTTGCCTGCTTGAAAGAACATGGTTAAGTAGAACATACCTGACTACCTAACCTGGCCACTAACAAAACAATTCATATATATCTATAGAAATATATATATAGGAATATATATAGAAATGTATATATAGATCTGGTTATAGATATAGATCCATAGATATTGGTACATAGATATAAATATAGATGTATATGGATTTATAAAAGAAATAAAAAGCAAGTCATGTCCACAGATATAATTTGCAGCTAAACTGTAACAGTGCAATCCTATACATGTCTGCTCAGAAGAAAGGCTCCTTCAATTCAGTGGACCTTACTCCCAGGTAGCGTGTGTAGGATTGGAGCCCCAGACGTTTAACTTCAACCAGTTAAATAAATATCATATATATTCCATATACATTGATATATAGCTATAGATATATATATATATAAAAATATATATATAGATATATAAATATATAGCTATTACTATATGTAGATATAAATACATAGGTATCGATGCATAGATATAAATATAGCTATATATGAACATAAGGAATAAAACAAGTCATATCTGCAAACATAAGTTGTAGCTAAACTATACCTAACAGTGCAGTCCTATACATGTCTAGTCAGAAGTAACTCCAATTAATTTCAATAGGACTTACTCCCGGGTAGCATGTATTGAATTGCAGCCTAGGACATTTAACCTTGATTAATTAAATAAATAAAAATAAATAAAAATTCATATATCTCTATAAATATATATATAAAAATATATATATATAAATATATATATAGATATAGGTATAAATATAGATATAGATGTATAGATATAGATGCATAGATATAAATATAAAGATATATGATTCTATGCATGAAATAGAAAGCAAGTCATATCAGCAAATATAATGGGTCGGGTCGCTAATCTCTAAGCCTAACTAACTAACAAATGGAAAGATTTAAATAGCAGCTTCAGAGTTTCAGTAGAAAGCTCTTTACGGCCGGCTGGCCACTGCTGCGGGGACGACCTCCAATGCCACAGCAAGGAAGGTTAGGGGGCTGGGTAGTTTGGGGGGAGGGGCGACCTCGTCAGCAAGACAATGTCGGAGTGGTAGTAGGAGCTGGCAAAGGCTTGGAGTTTGTGCTTCTTAGTGCAACCCCACATGGGGACTCCAGCAAGACCAAAACGTGGGGGCCACCCATTAGTTGTCCATGCCTGGGGCTCCCAAGGGACGAGAATTTCAGACACGTCTTCTGTTCAGTTTAGGTTTGGCTCTGAAATTCCGCACCCAGAGAGGGGCGTTTTGCACCATCTCTCTCTCCCAATGTATGGGACCCGGTGTGGGTGCTCTAGACTACTGATTAAGGGAACAGCTTTTGCCTCTTTGCTTGTATCTGTAATTCTGTGGGGCGGGTGACAGGCGCTCAAGGCCAAAAAGAAGCCTGTGGCATTCTTTGTCCTTTTCCTTTCTCTTAGGGAGTCACAAAGAGGTAAGTAGGCTGAGCTGGGGCAGAGCGCTGTGGGGCAGGGCTGGGCTGGGTGGGAGGGGGGCTGGGCCGAGAGGGCAACTTCACATTTTTCAGAACACCTGTAATAAAAACATGATTAGTTTTGGTTTCTTACCTGGTCAATGTCTTGGCCTGCATAATGAAGGGTTAGGGTTAAATGCAACATATGAACCCGCCCCCTAAGCCTGCCATCCAACTGCACAGATGGACCCTTGAAGGGGAACCTCTCAAAAGCAAATTCCTTTCCGCCGGGCAGACATTGGGCCTGCGGGATCTACGTCACATTTCGCTCGGAGCCCAAGGCCCTCTCCTCAGAGCAAAGTGAAAGACAGTGGCTCAAGAAGACAGACACAGAATTGCGGGACGGCGTGCCTCTGAGCAGATGCTCAGGCCAGGAATTGGTTTTCAGGAACAGAACTGGCGCTCACACCCAAATCGTTTCACACCCAAATCTCCTCCTGTTTCCCCCCAAGCATTGAGATCTCGGAAGCCTGATTTCAGAGGGGAAAAGATCTGTTCGTGTCAGTAGTGTTAAAGCATGAGCCGCAAATCACCTGGCGATCTCCCAGCAGGTCTCCAACTCTCACTTGTCCGCCTGGCTTCAATCTCTCTCATGTCCAGAGAGAGAAATTCTTGGGACCGGGAGGCCTGCAGCTGGCCCAGGGGCCCTCCAGGCAAGGCTTCTATTGTGCAATCGCCCGGCCTCCTGCATGGAATTAGAAATATAGAAATAGGGACACAGGTGTCAATTCATGAAAGCGAAATATAGAGGAAGTCCTATCTGCAAATAGAAGTTGTAGCCGAATTACAACTAATACACATCTCCTCCAAGGCAAGTCCCATGAAGTTCTCTCCCACCTGGGGAGAGGGGGAAAGTCCAGCCCTTGTTTGATCTCTTACCTGATGGGTGGCTTGGCCTGCATGAAGGAAGTCAATCAATGGTTAAACAGTGCGGGGAGAACAGCTTGGACATGAGAGAGCTTCAAGGAATTTGCTTTCTCCGGTTCCCTTCTCAGATGGCCTGGGAGGGGCGAAGGGCATGTTAGTTGGGCGGGGGGCACGGAGGGGCGCTCTCTAAAAGGGGGTTAATCTGCCCCAGACGGCATGCGTCGCCTTGCAATACGAGAGGAAAAAAATGGCCTCTTACCTGGTTGATGCTTTTGCCTGCTTGAAAGAACATGGTTAAGTATAACATACCTGACTACCTAACCTGGCCACTAACAAAACAATTCATATATATCTATAGAAATATATATATAGGAATATATATAGAAATGTATATATAGATCTGGTTATAGATATAGATCCATAGATATTGGTACATAGATATAAATATAGATGTATATGGATTTATAAAAGAAATAAAAAGCAAGTCATGTCCACAGATATAATTTGCAGCTAAACTGTAACAGTGCAATCCTATACATGTCTGCTCAGAAGAAAGGCTCCTTCAATTCAGTGGACCTTACTCCCAGGTAGCGTGTGTAGGATTGGAGCCCCAGACGTTTAACTTCAACCAGTTAAATAAATATCATATATATTCCATATACATTGATATATAGCTATAGAGATATATATATAAAAATATATATATAGATATATAAATATATAGCTATTACTATATGTAGATATAAATACATAGGTATCGATGCATAGATATAAATATAGCTATATATGAACATAAGGAATAAAACAAGTCATATCTGCAAACATAAGTTGTAGCTAAACTATACCTAACAGTGCAGTCCTATACATGTCTAGTCAGAAGTAACTCCAATTAATTTCAATAGGACTTACTCCCGGGTAGCATGTATTGAATTGCAGCCTAGGACATTTAACCTTGATTAATTAAATAAATAAAAATAAATAAAAATTCATATATCTCTATAAATATATATATATATAAATATATATATAGATATAGATGTATAGATATAGATGCATAGATATAAATATAAAGATATATGAGTCTATACATAAAATAGAAAGCAAGTCATATCAGCAAATATAATGGGTCGGGTCGCTAATCTCTAAGCCTAACTAACTAACAAATGGAAAGATTTAAATAGCAGCTTCAGAGTTTCAGTAGAAAGCTCTTTACAGCCGGCTGGCCACTGCTGCGGGGACGACCTCCAATGCCACAGCAAGGAAGGTTAGGGGGCTGGGTAGTTTGGGGGAGGGGCGACCTCGTCAGCAAGACAATGTCGGAGTGGTAGTAGGAGCTGGCAAAGGCTTGGAGTTTGTGCTTCTTAGTGCAACCCCACATGGGGACTCCAGCAAGACCAAAACGTGGGGGCCACCCATTAGTTGTCCATGCCTGGGGCTCCCAAGGGACGAGAATTTCAGACACGTCTTCTGTTCAGTTTAGGTTTGGCTCTGAAATTCCGCACCCAGAGAGGGGCGTTTTGCACCATCTCTCTCTCCCAATGTATGGGACCCGGTGTGGGTGCTCTAGACTACTGATTAAGGGAACAGCTTTTGCCTCTTTGCTTGTATCTGTAATTCTGTGGGGCGGGTGACAGGCGCTCAAGGCCAAAAAGAAGCCTGTGGCATTCTTTGTCCTTTTCCTTTCTCTTAGGGAGTCACAAAGAGGTAAGTAGGCTGAGCTGGGGCAGAGCGCTGTGGGGCAGGGCTGGGCTGGGTGGGAAGGGGGCTGGGCCGAGAGGGCAACTTCACATTTTTCAGAACACCTGTAATAAAAACATGATTAGTTTTGGTTTCTTACCTGGTCAATGTCTTGGCCTGCATAATGAAGGGTTAGGGTTAAATGCAACATATGAACCCGCCCCCTAAGCCTGCCATCCAACTGCACAGATGGACCCTTGAAGGGGAACCTCTCAAAAGCAAATTCCTTTCCGCCGGGCAGACTTTGGGCCTGCGGGATCTACGTCACATTTCGCTCGGAGCCCAAGGCCCTCTCCTCAGAGCAAAGTGAAAGACAGTGGCTCAAGAAGACAGACACAGAATTGCGGGACGGCGTGCCTCTGAGCAGATGCTCAGGCCAGGAATTGGTTTTCAGGAACAGAACTGGCGCTCACACCCAAATCGTTTCACACCCAAATCTCCTCCTGTTTCCCCCCAAGCATTGAGATCTCGGAAGCCTGATTTCAGAGGGGAAAAGATCTGTTCGTGTCAGTAGTGTTAAAGCATGAGCCGCAAATCACCTGGCGATCTCCAAGCAGGTCTCCAACTCTCACCTGTCCGCCTGGCTTCAATCTCTCTCATGTCCAGAGAGAGAAATTCTTGGGACCGGGAGGCCTGCAGCTGGCCCAGGGGCCCTCCAGGCAAGGCTTCTATTGTGCAATCGCCCTGCCTCCTGCATGGAATTAGAAATATAGAAATAGGGACACAGGCGTCAATTCATGAAAGCGAAATATAGAGGAAGTCCTATCTGCAAATAGAAGTTGTAGCCGAATTACAACTAATACACATCTCCTCCAAGGCAAGTCCCATGAAGTTCTCTCCCACCTGGGGAGAGGGGGAAAGTCCAGCCCTTGTTTGATCTCTTACCTGATGGGTGGCTTGGCCTGCATGAAGGAAGTCAATCAATGGTTAAACAGTGCGGGGAGAACAGCTTGGACATGAGAGAGCTTCAAGGAATTTGCTTTCTCCGGTTCCCTTCTCAGATGGCCTGGGAGGGGCGAAGGGCATGTTAGTTGGGCGGGGGCACGGAGGGGCGCTCTCTAAAAGGGGGTTAATCTGCCCCAGACGGCATGCGTCGCCTTGCAATACGAGAGGAAAAAAATGGCCTCTTACCTGGTTGATGCTTTTGCCTGCTTGAAAGAACATGGTTAAGTAGAACATACCTGACTACCTAACCTGGCCACTAACAAAACAATTCATATATATCTATAGAAATATATATATAGGAATATATATAGAAATGTATATATAGATCTGGTTATAGATATAGATCCATAGATATTGGTACATAGATATAAATATAGATGTATATGGATTTATAAAAGAAATAAAAAGCAAGTCATGTCCACAGATATAATTTGCAGCTAAACTGTAACAGTGCAATCCTATACATGTCTGCTCAGAAGAAAGGCTCCTTCAATTCAGTGGACCTTACTCCCAGGTAGCGTGTGTAGGATTGGAGCCCCAGACGTTTAACTTCAACCAGTTAAATAAATATCATATATATTCCATATACATTGATATATAGCTATAGATATATATATATATAAAAATATATATATAGATATATAAATATATAGCTATTACTATATGTAGATATAAATACATAGGTATCGATGCATAGATATAAATATAGCTATATATGAACATAAGGAATAAAACAAGTCATATCTGCAAACATAAGTTGTAGCTAAACTATACCTAACAGTGCAGTCCTATACATGTCTAGTCAGAAGTAACTCCAATTAATTTCAATAGGACTTACTCCCGGGTAGCATGTATTGAATTGCAGCCTAGGACATTTAACCTTGATTAATTAAATAAATAAAAATAAATAAAAATTCATATATCTCTATAAATATATATATAAAAATATATATATATAAATATATATATAGATATAGGTATAAATATAGATATAGATGTATAGATATAGATGCATAGATATAAATATAAAGATATATGATTCTATGCATGAAATAGAAAGCAAGTCATATCAGCAAATATAATGGGTCGGGTCGCTAATCTCTAAGCCTAACTAACTAACAAATGGAAAGATTTAAATAGCAGCTTCAGAGTTTCAGTAGAAAGCTCTTTACAGCCGGCTGGCCACTGCTGCGGGGACGACCTCCAATGCCACAGCAAGGAAGGTTAGGGGGCTGGGTAGTTTGGGGGGAGGGGCGACCTCGTCAGCAAGACAATGTCGGAGTGGTAGTAGGAGCTGGCAAAGGCTTGGAGTTTGTGCTTCTTAGTGCAACCCCACATGGGGACTCCAGCAAGACCAAAACGTGGGGGCCACCCATTAGTTGTCTATGCCTGGGGCTCCCAAGGGACGAGAATTTCAGACACGTCTTCTGTTCAGTTTAGGTTTGGCTCTGAAATTCCGCACCCAGAGAGGGGCGTTTTGCACCATCTCTCTCTCCCAATGTATGGGACCCGGTGTGGGTGCTCTAGACTACTGATTAAGGGAACAGCTTTTGCCTCTTTGCTTGTATCTGTAATTCTGTGGGGCGGGTGACAGGCGCTCAAGGCCAAAAAGAAGCCTGTGGCATTCTTTGTCCTTTTCCTTTCTCTTAGGGAGTCACAAAGAGGTAAGTAGGCTGAGCTGGGGCAGAGCGCTGTGGGGCAGGGCTGGGCTGGGTGGGAAGGGGGCTGGGCCGAGAGGGCAACTTCACATTTTTCAGAACACCTGTAATAAAAACATGATTAGTTTTGGTTTCTTACCTGGTCAATGTCTTGGCCTGCATAATGAAGGGTTAGGGTTAAATGCAACATATGAACCCGCCCCCTAAGCCTGCCATCCAACTGCACAGATGGACCCTTGAAGGGGAACCTCTCAAAAGCAAATTCCTTTCCGCCGGGCAGACTTTGGGCCTGCGGGATCTACGTCACCATTTCGCTCGGAGCCCAAGGCCCTCTCCTCAGAGCAAAGTGAAAGACAGTGGCTCAAGAAGACAGACACAGAATTGCGGGACGGCGTGCCTCTGAGCAGATGCTCAGGCCAGGAATTGGTTTTCAGGAACAGAACTGGCGCTCACACCCAAATCGTTTCACACCCAAATCTCCTCCTGTTTCCCCCCAAGCATTGAGATCTCGGAAGCCTGATTTCAGAGGGGAAAAGATCTGTTCGTGTCAGTAGTGTTAAAGCATGAGCCGCAAATCACCTGGCGATCTCCCAGCAGGTCTCCAACTCTCACCTGTCCGCCTGGCTTCAATCTCTCTCATGTCCAGAGAGAGAAATTCTTGGGACCGGGAGGCCTGCAGCTGGCCCAGGGGCCCTCCAGGCAAGGCTTATATTGTGCAATCGCCCTGTTTGCATGGAATTAGAAATATAGAAATGGGTAAGTAGGCATAAATTTATGAAAATGAAATATAGAGGTAGTCCTATCTGCAAATAGAAGTTGTAGCCGAATTATAACCAGCAGTGCAACATACTCTTGCTTACTCAGAAGTAAGTCCCATGAAGTTCTCTCCCGCTTGGGGAGAGGTGTAAAGTCCAGCCCTTCTAGACCGCTGGCCAGGTGCAGCATGTATCCGAGAGGAGCAATTCAAGGCTTTTTGTGGCAGTTTGGAGCATCAGGGAAGAGAAGTTAGACGTTAGAATAGAATGAGAGAGAAAAGAATGGTAGTGAAATAGAGAGTTTTCTTCTCTGATGACCTGGAGGCAACTGTAATTTGCCATAGGTGAACTGGTTTGCCCAAATTCCATTTGCATGGTACATGAAAAATGTGTGGTCTGTAACAACGCTGCCATGGCGAAATGAAACTCGAAAAGAAATAGAATTGAACTATGGGTCCTTGAGGATGAACTCTGAAGGCTTCAAGGCAATGCATGAGTTCTTCAAGACAGGAAGGCAAGTGCCTAGGGCGCTGTCCCGTATGAATGTTGCATTGCATTTCTTCCAAGACCTCAAAGGGAGGACATACAGCATGATAACAAAGCTGCCAAGGAGAGCCCAAAAGCAAAGGAAGTGGGCGCAGGACCTCATGACAAATCTCTGCACTGTCACAAAGGCCCAGGAAATTACATTGAACGCATAGAGCAAGAAGACCTCTCAAGCGGGAAGAGGAACTCAGGAAGGCAGACACACTCCTTACTGAAACCAAAAATGAAGGGATGGGAGGGGGAATCAAACCTGCTGTTCAGAAGTCCATCAGTAACATTTGTCTCAAATGGAGAAAGAAGGTAAGGAGCTAGAACCACCAGTTGCGAACCCAGATGTGGAGCTCATGAAAAACAGGGCTGGTGGAAAGGGAGACCCCACCAGAAAGGCCCGAGGTGCCAAGGGACGGGGGCTCAGCAATGGCACCTAGACGTGGAGAAAACTCACACTCCAGGATGCCCTGCAGGTGTTGTGAATGTTCCAGGTAGGAGGCAATGCCTCAAGATGCGTTCTGGGGAGAGGCATGATGTCAGTCGTTCTAGAACATGGCTCAGGAGCTGCATGTGACGGACTGGAGCAATCTGAGGCAGTTGGGAGTCAGTCAGCAGAGTCTGGGAAGAGGCGTTTGTATAGGCTGAGAGAGACTAAGAGGGGAGGAAGATAGCGAGGGACTTTGGTTGTGTTGTTATTCTGATTTTCTTCCCTCACGGCCTTGTGGCGACACTGATTTGCCAAAGCTGAACAGGAGGGGGGCTCTTTAATGCTATGCCCAAATCCCATTTACGCAAAATCCATTTACTGCAAAAAACCTAAAATCAAAATGTGATTGTTTTTGAGGCAATCAGCTGACTCAGGGTGCTTCCAGAGAAGGCTTTTCTTGGGCAACTGCCCGGCCTCCTGCACGGAATTCTGCACGGAATTTTACTGGGGTCCCCCAGAAGATGGCATCTTCCATTTGTAACCCTCCCAAATGTTCTTCTGCCTTTTTTCTGATGAAAAGAAGCCTGTTCAGGCGGGGATGATGGAGAAGTTCCCCAAGGTCTCTGGACTGGGAGCACTAAGCACCGTGAGTCTAGACCAGCCTTCCTCAACCTGGGGCGCTCCAGATGTTTTGGACTGCATCTCCCAGAATGCCCCAGCCAGCTATATATATATGTAAATATATTGCATAGCTAAAGTAACTTCACAGTTCTCTCTTAATGGTCTCACAGTAAAACCGACTTCCAGGTCCAAAAAGGGAAAGACCAAAATCCTGGCAAAATTTCCCTTCATGGATCCTGTCCCAAATTTGACAAGAGTCTTCCGGCACCTTAACGATGAATCAATGTAATCTGGCCTCAGCGTTTGCGCTGTAGAGTCCACTTCATCAAAGGCCGGAACTGTTATCAGAGGCAGGGGAGGAAGTGGCCTCTGGTCCACAAAAGCTGGTTCCAGAATCAACGTGTTCGGGTTGAACCCAAGATCCGCCTCCCGTGGATGACGGGTTCTGCTGATGGAAGGTGCCTCCTCCTGATCTGGGGGGGGGGTTTGCCCCACCCAGCCTGCACATCTCACCCCACGGAGCAGGGTCCGCTGGGCCTCTGTGGAGCATTTCAGGGGTGAGGCAGGGTGGCTGCTTGGAGGAGGAGGTCTGTTTCCATCAGCCCAGTGGAATATGCCTAAATTGGGATCCAACCCTTGGACTTTTAAGGTGCCACAAGACGCTTTGGGGTTGGCTGGCAGCGGCTGGTGCTGGAGTCAAATCACACAGCTGATCCTCTGGGCATCTAAAAGGCACAACACAAAGGGAGGGGGCTGCACCTGTACACACCATTTGTAGTGCACTATCAACCATATTATGACTCTTCTCTGGGCCTGCAGGCTCTGGCCTCATCCCTTGGCCAGAGGACCAGGGACCCCTGGGGGGCTGCTCCTCCGTCCTTCAGAAAAGACATCATGGCTCCATCCTTCAGCCAGGGAGGGAACAGCCATGGGGAGACGGTTTTGCCCTTCCCTACCAGAAAGAACTCCTAGAAGAACATTGCAACGAAGAAACTGCCCCTGGGTTTTGCTTCTCTCCACCCTCCTCCCTCCCAATCCCTTTTCCTCTTGTGTCGTGTCTGTTAGAGTGTTCACCAGAGTCTGCCTCGTGATTCATCTCCACCAGCCGCTCTGGGAGTCTCTTTTGGCTGAAGAGCAGGGTCAAAACAAAGTGCAAACAAAGAAAGGATAACGGGGCCCATCCCAGCAGCCATGGCTTGGTGACATCAGCCACAATGCAGATCATTGGTGAGCCAGCGTAATGAGAACTTGATACAGCCGATAGGCATTTGCCGTAAACGCATGTCCCGCTTTCCCACCACAACTGCCCACAAGACAATTCGCCAATGTCCAATTCAAGAAAGCGCCCCCTGCAGGAAATGAGAAAGAATTGTGCCTCGCTTGATGGTAGAATTTGCCTCACGAGCCAGAGGGAGCCGTGTTAAGAGGCTGGTATGCCAGGGTCTCAGGGGCGGCTGGGGCGGTGGTGGAAGAGACATTGCTACGCAGATCAAGCAAGCCTTCCCTGACGAACGTCAAGGGAAATGAACAGCCCACGTGAGCTGGGATGGGCGGTCTGAGGATCCAAGCCTCCCAAAAGCTTTTAGGCCTCATCTTGACAGAAAAGCTACAATACAAGCATCATGACAAGTAGGCCTCCTACTTGGCAAATGGTTTTGCCTGCATGAAGGAACACTGTCAAATGTACAATATTAACCTTCCTAACCTTTCTACCCAAATTTCTAATACACTTACATAGCATTATCAATATCTCAATGAAACATAAAGCCAATCCTATCTGTCAATGTAACGCTTAACTAAACTAACTATGAACCTCAGCAGCTAAAGTATTCAAATATATAACCAAATTAAAGCAGTACTGAAATATTTCAAAAGCGACCATCTCTGGGTTGGATCCAGATTCACACTGGAGCAACTGCGCTGAGGGAAGTGGGTTTCCATGGCCCCTCCTTCCCACGACAGTCCTCTAGGCCCCTGGAAATACTACACAGAGGCACAGAAGCCCCTGCTCAAGGAGGTGATCTGCGATCTGGGGGTGGAGATCCCCCCCCAAATTAGGCAGAGGGACTTTCCATGAGCAGCAGGCGGATCCTAGACCCATCCCTCTGTTGAGGCTCCTCAACTGTCCTAACGGCTGTTAGATACGGAATGACATCACAGAGGTGATGACATCACTTGGAACCCAGAGCGTTGTGGCCTCAGAGGTGTTGTGCATTTCTTCCTCTTAAAGCTATATCCCACGTCCCCAACAGAAGCAGCCTGCCTGCAGGGCAGGGCAGCATACAAACTTGGATTCAAAACCACAGGATGAGACAGTACATAATTTTGGCTAGCTTGATGCTGGGCTGGTGGTGGTTCAGTTTGCTGCTTGAGCCAGAGCAGCAAATGGTCCCACCTGCCCCTACAAAAGCCACGGTATACAAAACCACAAACATTATTTTGGCACCTGAAGCAGAAAACCCTACAAGGGCCTCTTTCCCCTCCCTGGCAGTAAGCATGCCGAACAAGGCGTGGGCCACCTTGGCTGGTCCCAGGCTTGCCATGCTTCCCATCTGGATTTGGGCCTGAAAGGCCAAGGGAAAGTGTGGGTGCAAGTTGTAAGCATGCACAAATTGTGACACTGCACCGCAACATCACTGATCATGAAGCACATCTGTTAGGGCATCAGCTTCCCATTTCCTGGCTGTTTGGAGTTTGAGCCAACATGAGATAGCCTTAATTCTGTTTTTTTAATCATTGAATTTCCTTGGGTTTTGAAAAAGTAGTATCTCCCCAACATTGTGGAATGAGCTTTCTAGAGAGGGTCATTCAGCAACTACGTTGTGCTCTTTCCAGCACTTTTTTTTTTTAAAAAAAAACAAGATGCAAATAAAACCACAGCTGCTCTTTAAGGGAAGGCTTCCTGGAACAACAACATTTTCAGGAGGCACTGGAAGGAATAGAAAATGGGCACCTGCCTGACCTCCAAAGGCAGGGAACTCCATAGGAAGGGGGACACCACACTGAAGGCTCTTCTCCTGGTGGACTCCAGTCATACCATAGAGCCATGTGGAACTACAGAAGCATGCCCTCAGATGATCTCAGTGGCTGGGCAGGTTGATAGCCCTCAAAGGCTGTAATAAAAAGCCACGTTTTAACTTGGCACTGAAACAAAGCCAGTGCCAGCGCCTCCAAGGGGAGGGCATTCTATAACTCCAAGGGGAGGGCATTCTAGACTGGCCACTCACAGAAACTTGAGGTTCCTTTTGACAACAACATCAACCTCCTGCACATCTCCCACCCCTTTCCTCAGTAATCCTGTTCTAAAAACAACCACCAGGATATCCCGAATCTTCTGAAATATTGCAGGATTTCCTACTGTGTGCAGCCAAAGTTGCACTACAAAGCACCCACTACAGGGCCCTATGCCATTCAAGGCTATGAGCACCGAGAAGAGGGGACATTTTCAATTATAGACAAAGTGGTCACGCCTCTGCCCATGTAATGCAGCCTATTACAAATGCGCAAGAAAAGCAGGAAGCAAAGCCACGGTAAGGCAACACAATTTACCTTAATCTAAAGAAGTCCTCTATGTTCCACAAATAACTATATCTTTTAACTACCTGGTCTGAGTGGATTCTAAGGTTGGCTTATCTCACCCCACGTGCTGGCTTTGATATAAGCCCTTTTCAGGCATTCATAATTTGTAACCCTGAAGTGCTCCCCCCAACCCCGCCCTTCGGCTTTGTTTCTAACTCAGCTACATTAACAAAAGATCCCTTTCAATGGTAGAAGGATTGAAATTTGGACCTTCTGAACACAAAGCACGCACTCTACCACTGTGCTCTGGTAAAGCAGCGACATTTCTTTTTGACCTAAATGTAATGGAGTACAAAACAAATGATTCCATCAAATCAAATTTAAAGAGGCAGGCAGCTTGATTGCCACCAGATGAAGTCATCTCAACCACAGATTTTGTTCTTGACAATGAAATCTCCTGTGAAATGAGTGAAAAATGTCACTGATTAAGCTTATTTTTCTTTTTCTTTTATCACATCCAAAGACTCTGATTTTGAAGGTCTCTTCCAAATGTGTTGAGCTCTCTGTTTCTTGACATGAGACCCAGGGAGAGAAACAGAGAGATAGAACCAGCTGATAAATACTTAACATCTTGATCTTTCTCAGCAAATCAGCTAAAAAACAGAATGGTGGTGGGGGAGGAGAGGAGAATGTTCAACCGGGGAAGTTTGACATAAAAGAAGGACATAAAAGAAGACACCCTGCTGTCTGTCTTTTCTTTTTTCAAGCTTTCTCGGCCTTCCTAGGTTTCTTCTTTAGAGAAGTGTATTTCCCCCAGTGGTAACCTGACATGGACTGAAAAAAAGCTGACATCATGAAAAGCCGCTCTTTAGCAAGGAACAGAGAGAGGTCTTTCTTTCTGCCTCAGATTTCAGCATCACGTATCTAGGGAAGCCTGGGTTGGCTGCTTCGGAAGAGAATGTGGCAAGGGTAAAAAAAACTGATGTTAGATTAACTCCTGCATAAAAGTGTCGGTACTTTAGGTCAGTAAACATTGCATAAGTTCATTCTTCAGTTTTACAAGATTACACAATTCTGTAATGAAGAAAGCATGACTTGTGAATTTCCATTTGTAATGGAAAGTTATAACAACTGTTGCTTAAGTAGGTAAATTCAAGGGCTTCTATGGCAAAAGTTTAGCTATATAACTGTATCCACCTCAGCAGCACAGTTGTAATTTCAGTCAGTGGTAAATAATGGTGCTTTAAGAGTGAAGGTAACACAGTGAAATGCTTTTGCAACCTAATTTACAGTACTTAAGGTAGAAAACATGTATGCAAACAGCCAATACTAAGTAAAGTGTCTGTTTAATAGTTTTTTCTGCAATATGACTCCCACCCACGTTTCACTCCACACTTAAGCAGCTGACATACCAGGTTTCACAATGTACAACAAAACGTAGTCCTACTCTTACACTAAGAGTAGTTAAGGACAGTACTTTTGGAAGTCTAAAACTCAGGTGTGCATCACCCATGCAATAAAGCAAATTTTATACAGTCATTTCTATTTTATATAAATTTAAATATTTTACAAAAGTGTTTCCCATCAAAATGTATAAAGTTTAGCAAACAAGACCTCCAACTGTATCTTAAAATAAATGCTATCCAATTCCAAAGGTTATTTTAATCTAATCATTGAGGTTTACATTGCACTATATAGAAGGCACTTGTGCCATGTGATGTCTTGACCACGTAATTGGTTAGTTTTATAATGCAGCATCCTCTTGAATTCATGCAGTTGTCTCCAAGCACCAAGCATTATTAAAGCAGCTGAAAACAGTTCAATGAATAAACTTGATTTCACAATTGTGAAAATAGTTTTATAGCACTAAGTCAATCATACAGCATTGGGTTCCAGCAGACTTCAGAATTAAGCTACTAAACCTCATCATTTGCATAAAAGTTCAAGCCTTTTTTTTTTCATTTGCTCAAGTTACAAAATATTTGCCACTTAATTATGGAACTAAAATTCACTGAACAGTTCAGTGTTCAAAGTTTGTGCCAAAGAAAGTCTGTATTAAAACAAGCTGGGGCAAGTTATTTGAAGGAGCAGTGCATTTTTTTTTAAAGTTTCTTTTCTACTGTTGAGATAGAAGTGCAGTTCTGTTTGCCTTCATTTTTTCCAACCGTTTCACTAAATGGCTATTGGTCATCTCCATTTCTTCTATCCTGTCCAATGCTGTTCTTAACTGAAAAGGAAAAAGACAAAACACATAGTTAAGTGCAGTACTTTATTTTGAGAGGACCTATAGAGGAATTTTAACCAAACCAATACAAGATAATGCAGCTTCTAAACCAGAGCTAAGGAAGGTGTATGTTGGTCTGCAACTCCCATCATCCCTCACCATTGGCTACTCTGAAAGGATCCAGAGGGCTATGTGTAACCCCATTTGTTTTCTAAACATGCCACAGAGGAAAAACTAAACATTTCTGTGCAGATTAAAAGCATGTTTACACAAGTTAAGGTCCAGAAGCCATTTAATTATTCTGAAATGAGCCCTGTTGACAAAAAGAATCTCAAGGCATTTCAGCCCTGCTGGTTTGACTATATTAGGTAATTTGGAGCCAAACAAGTTACAGATTTAAACCTGGAGCTGCAGCAGTTATGTAGACGTTGACAGCTGAAGATTCTATTTTAACAGCAAAGAGAAACATGCAGGTAAATGCAGAACCTTCCCCATACCTCTAGTTTATTTTCCTGCAGCCCCTCTCCTCCATGCCAGGTCCGCCTCCAGTATCAAGGCAAACAAAAGGGAATGTGCTAGGGAGTTAATCCATGTGTGTATGCGTGTCAGTGTGACTTTTTTTGCTATCAACATTGGGCATATTCCTCCACCCACCCTCTCGGTTTCTGTACTGACTACAGCATGTCCAGGTTTAAACACTTATCAGCCATTTCATGCTGTCTGGATCTAAATATTTACTTTTCCTTTACTAAAACACTCTTTCCACTAGAGCAAATGTGCGGTTCGACTTTGTTTTCTACTAGAACCCTAAGTCCACCAACCAGACTCAGGTGCAAAATAGTGGCACAGTCAGGCAGAATTAAAAGGTGCATTTGACCCAGCTCATACGGCATGATGGCAAGGGGGACACACAATGCTTGCAAGCCGCTTTTGGTTTCTATAAACAATCTCCAATCAGTGAGATCGGAATTTGTCAGTGTGATGGGCAAAGCTGGACCAACTGGTTGTTTAAGGGCTAAACAATCCAGTGGCTAACCCATGGCTTGTTGTTCAGTTAACAGCTGAGGGGTTTAGGCCCTAAATAATCCATTCGTCCAGATTGTCATGTCACACAAGTCCCAACTGCACAGGTCAGATGTTTAGAGAAAATGAAAGTGGCTCACGTCTCCTCAAACTCACGATTTGTTGCCGAATGTCGCTGTGATGTGCAAACAGCCCCTTTGAGTACTTGTAGAGCCCAGGAATTTGTGATCAGTACCAAAAGCACGCTTGCAAGTGCTGTCACACAAAATTCACTCTTGGTTTCCCCCTTTGTTATTTTAGCAATCTAATTTAGGTGGGGGGAAACTTCAGCTGTTGCTGTTGTTACATAATTGGGAGTACTAGTATGTACTAGTACAATTCCAATCTACCTTCTGGACAATCCCTAAAATACAAACCTACCTTGATTTTGTGGTGTGAAACATCTGAGTAAGAAGACCTAGCAGTTGCTGCCTGATCTTAGTAGATGTAGTGGCAGATTTCTGCTATTTTAACAATCTCTTCCTATGAGGTGTTCTGGAGCACCTCCAAAATAGCCACTCCTATTGTGCCTTAGTTGGACATGAAACAGCACAATCTGTTTTTCATGTCAGCATTCAAGTTCAAGTTGGACATGGGATAGCTCCAGATTGGGTGGGTCATCCTGCCTAGAGGAGGAGATGGGTGCTATTCCAAGTCTGGAGACAAATTTCTCCCCCACCACCAACTCAAGTGAAATTGAGGACAGGGAAACCTTCCCCGCGTGTGACTCCTGGGAGCACCGGCCACCTCTTATGCCTCCCATGCCCTTGTTGGCACCAGGTCCCTCTGATGCTGTTTTCACTCTGGATTGGGCAATTTACTTTCCCCTGTACCTCACTTGCATTCTGTGGTACTGCTGTAGCAGCAGCCCAAATTGCCAGCATTTTATTTGGGCAACAAATAGCTGCCAGCAGAAAATAACTAGAGTGAAAATAACTTTCTAAACAAAACTCAGTAGAGCATGGCTGAGGCAGGCAAACAAACACTCAGGGTGAAATCCTATGTCTGGAAAGAAAAGAGTCCAACTTCCAGCATTTCCCAGTCAGCACTGCTGGCTGGAAAATGCTGGGAGTTGTAGGATTTTTTTCTGTCTAAACAGACAGGATTGTACCTTTAATGAAATTAATCAAAGCAAACTAAATAAACCTGAGATGAGCAGTCAAATTGGAGGGCAAATTAAATAAAGTTAGATATAATTATTCAAGAATCAATGTTAGACTCGAATGTAACAAATTTAGAAATGATCAAGCACCCCACCCACCTTAACTATGTGATGCCGGGCAGGGAGGATAGCCATAAGTAGCCTAGTAAAAAGGCAGAAGAACAAGAAGTCTAGAGAACCCTGTTGTTGCAGAGCCGGCAGAACCAGAGCAGGGTGGAGCCTCCTCCCAGGACTCTGCAATATCTGACTTGTGCAGCAAGTGGAAGGATTAAGTCGTTTTAGGAGA
The DNA here is from genome assembly GCF_023053635.1 of Elgaria multicarinata webbii. Classification (NCBI taxonomy): domain Eukaryota; kingdom Metazoa; phylum Chordata; class Lepidosauria; order Squamata; family Anguidae; genus Elgaria; species Elgaria multicarinata. The sequence continues at coordinate 70,255,011 of NC_086171.1, read as the reverse complement.
TATAGTTTGTTACTGACTGAGAGGCTAAGGCCAGAGCTAGTAACCCTTACTTCCCACAAATTCTTACGGTTTAAGGACACACAGCTTAACTTTTCCAGGAATGTTCAATTTAGGAATGCAATTCCAATCCCACTGCTACAGCAGTAAACTCTCCTGCCTTTTCCCCACAAGGGATGCAAAAACAGAATCCTAATTCCTACAGGTTCTGGGGAAGTGGGACTACAGCAGCAGGGGGAATGTCCATTTCTACATAATGTCTCCCTTGAGCTTTTAAAGCAGCAAAACTAGGCTCAAGTCAAAAGCTGACAGTCCTATGCACACACAATTCCCTACTCACAGTTGCCAGAGGCTTAAAGGTAGAGCATGTTTCAGTACTTTCACATTAAAATAACCAAAGCCTGTCTTTATATATAGTAAGTCTTCATTTACATTTACATTATAATTTGCTCACACTGAAATAAAAAAGGAGGCAATTACCTCTCGCTGAAGTTTTCTCTTTTCTGCTTTGAGTTCGTCTTCTACTTTTTCGGCATTCTCTGCAGCAGTTTTATATCTTACCACTTGCCCTTCAAGTCTTACAACCTAAAAGACCAAACAGGTTTAAAGGAGTGCTTTCCTTATTTTCCCATATGCAAAGATGAACTCTCTTACGTGAGACCTTCTCTTAAGTTGCACTAAAAGGATGTAAAAATTGATACTGTCACTGTCCCCGCAGGCAACCGATTCACATGAGAGAAATTCAGTTGAAGCAAACAGTACATGCTGAGGTGGTGTAACACCTTGGAAGCTCCAAGGATACCAAAACAAGTGAAATGCAAGGGTGGCCAAAATGTAAAACTCGGCATTTTTAAAATCTACCTGCACCCTTTCACCGTCACTTTTTGCAAGCGCTGTTCCAAGATTTCTAACATGAGGTGGTGATCTTTTCATTTTGTAAACTTGGAATGTAAATGCTTCCTTTTCTTGCAAACTCGCAAGGTAAATGCTTCATCTCTACCAACTCATGCACACCCATTCTCTTGTCGTGGAAGGATGTCACCCATAGTCCGGGACAGTTGCTCTGTGGGAGCCTGAAGCCCTAGGAATCATTGGCCTGATGGTGCAGTGAAAGAATTTCAACATTGCCAATGCAGCAGAGGCAACAGGTTATGATGAAGTAGAGGACATAAATTTCTTTCTTCAGTCTACTATGGAAGAACATGATGCTTGTACGTCAGGTGTGGGTAAACATTTGGCCTCCAGATGTTTTGGCCTGCAATTCCCATCATCCCTCACTGCATGCTAGGGCTGATGGGAGTTGCAAGCCAAAATATCTGGAGGGCCACAAATGTCCATCCCTGATGTATGTGGTATCAATAAAAGTTTGGGAAATATATGTATACCAAAATCTTAAAGGTACCTACATTTTGTTCCAGAGTAGTTATATCTTGTTCAGCTTTTGAAAGTTTAAATTTGAATTCACTTATTTGTCTGTTGGCATCTCCTAGACACAAGAAAATTAGGATTTTAAGGGTGGTCAACTGAGCTTTTAGATTTAAATCAAAATTATTGGTAGCTCTTGTGTTTAAAAAAAGAAAAGGAAATTCTAGGCTTACCTGCGAATTTCTGTTCTTTGAGAGGAAACCATGTAGCATTGGAATTACCCTTTTGAGGTATTTTCTACAGCTTTCTTATCCTTAAATCTTCAGGAATTGAAGACTTAAGAGCTCAAGCGTTTTAGTCAATGGTTTTATTGGAACACGAAAAAGAGCATCGCCGGATAGCAGCCTTTTCATCTTAAGGATGGTAGTCAAAAAAGAGTTGGTCTGCTGACCAAATAACGGTCAAGAATTGTAAAAGAGCCTTATTAGATTAAGAACAAGAAGTTGCTTTGCTGTGATGCTAGGTTTGCTCCTGAGCTGGGAGGGTGGGAAGAAGTGCTACAGAAGTGCAAGGATTAACTTCTTTGAGAAGTTAGCTGAGGCTACGCTTTTCTTTTGGAAATTAAGCGATGCAGTTTTCGCTGAGGGGTAACATATCCCAGTACCTGTTTAACGCCTGCTACTTATGGTCTTAAACAGGAAGAATGTTACATTCAAAGGAGATGGCTGCATTTCCCTGGTGAGATTAGCCCTTGAAGAACAGAACACTTCACTTATGTTTGTCATCACTGATCTTATTATAGATTCAGGTACAAGGGAGATACCCTTTGGGGAAACGATAGATGTTTCCGAATGTAAGACGCAAAGGGACCGTGCTTTCAAGTGCAAACATACTTTTTCAAATTCAAACAGCTAAATTGCACAACTCTAGCGAATTTATCAACTTCCTAGCCCTGTATAATTTTATTAGGCTCCAAGGACTTATTCATATAACACTGTATTTACAAAGAAGTGGATAAATAAAGGAGTAGATAGGTATAAGATCTACACAAGTCACAGGTGATGAACATGTATATGCATAGTGGGGACGCCATTGCCACCTGCAGGTTATACATGGGCAAAATAAACACATGCAGTCGTCACATGACTATTACACATGTAGACAAAATGACATGCATAATGCAGCATTGACCTAAAGCTGTTGGAGGATAACATTCACAGAATCCAATTTGTAGGCATCAGCTGCTTAGTATTATTCAATACTGAGTATCACTTTCATTCCAACAATATGGAATTAACAATGTAAGTGAAACGTTTAAAGCATTCTATATGAAAAAGAAGTGGCTTAGGAAGGATGGAGTTTCGGGTCTCCTTGTATTTCTCCTTACACTTCAGAGAGGTGGGGTGGAGAGAGGGAAGCCTGGTACACCCCACCCACCCCGCCTCTGTTGAGAGACTAGTACTTTTTGGTTCTTCCTCTCCCTGAAGTGTTCTCATCTTAGCTGGTCATTATAAGAACTTTGTAAACTTAAGGGATTATGCTTGAGTGTGCTTCTTTTCTCCTCTCCTTCTGTATTGTGCCTTTTAGATTTTAAACCTGAAGGCAGGGACTGCCATGCATTTTATTGATCTGTAAGCTGCCCTGGAAGTCCTTTTGGCTGAAGATTAGAGTATAAAAGCATGAATAAATAAATCTACCGCATCGCCCTGGCACAAAATTGCAAAGTACATTGAAAAACGCAATGAGTAACTTTTCTAGATATGACTGTTCATACCAAGTTCCCTCTTTGCATATAGAAAGAACTTTCCCCCCCCCCAAATGTACAGAATTGCAAACTGAAAGTATACATACTCTGCATTTCAATTAACTGCAAATCAGAACCGTTTTCCAATCCTGTTAAATCAGTACTTGTGCCATCATTTCTAGAGGATTTCTGTCGTTCCTCTTCCAACTGAAATTTCAATTTTTTAATCTGAAATTAAAACAATGTAATTAATATTGCTGTGCAGTCCACTACTAAGTCTATGCATACTTAATTAGATCTATCACTGGTACTTACAACAATTTTACTTTTTATGGTCATGCACCTACTGCTCCCACCAGCAGTCCACAATTATTTTCAACCTTAAATAATTGCACAGAATTTTTCTGATCAAACTTTATGAAGCGCTGTTGCTATTCCAAGAGAATGATAACTTAGTTGTGGCTATGCACGTAGAGTGGAGACATTCTTTACATACAAAATAGTATAACTGCTTGCCAACCAGAGCAATAAGTGATTTCAAGTGGACAAGGTTCAGCAGCAATGCAAGGTTGAGATACCCCCACATTTACAGTGGCAATAGCCAATGTACCAGAGGAAAGGAAGGAGAGAAGGGGAATTAATACCCCTGGTAAAATTATACCAGTTCCTATATGAGGCCTAAGACAAAGACTTGGGCTATGGTGGCCTCCAGCAACCTCTTCAGGTGAATCCAGTATTAGACACCAAACAAAACCCTGCATAAACTCCATTCTTCATGGTGGCCATGTTACATAAAAAGTTCCACGTGAATCTTGTAATTTTGTGGAACTCTTAACCAGAACAGGGAATTCTAATGGTAGACAGTAGTACGTTCTTCTTCCAGTCTGTTAGCCATTCTGACTTTGGACATTCATAGCCCTCATGAAGTTCACAGAGACTGCCTCATTACTCTGCTAATGTAGTCATCGAAGTGCGAAGCAAAGCTACCCATCTGGAAGGGTCTCTGATGAAAGTAGAGCAAATAGATCTGAGGACAAAATACTTACTCTACTACTGCCAGGTATCGCTTTGTAACACCCTCAATTTAAGTGTTTTATAAAATCTGATAAAAGCCCTGTCGCGTGTGGTTTGTTACTTCATTATTCCTTTAGAAACTATTATGGGGGTGGGGATTTACCTGTGACAACAGCTCATCCTTTTCCCCTGCTAGCTTTAGTAGCCTAACATCTAAAATAAAAAGAAAAACAAATCAATTAAAAAATGAACATTTCCTTATACTGGAAGATGAATGGGTTTTTTGTTTTGTTAAGATCAGAAAAACTTTCACAGGATGGAATTTCATTTGAATATTCTCATTGAGAAACAGATGGGTCTTTTCTGAGCAATGGAAATAAGAAGGATTGCACAAAATGTAGAAAATTAAAGATTAAGGCTGTAATCTTAAGTATGCTTACTTGGAATTAAGAGATTTCTTTAAATATGGTTAAAGTTTTGGGGAGGGAGATTGGGCATACCATTGGACAACAGCAAAAACAGCTTCCAAAATTCAACATTTGACACCAGAATACTTAAGTTCCATTTTTATTGGTATAAATCAAATAAATAGCAGACAAGCTAGTAGGTGGACCCATGCACTATTCATAGCACTGCTGCTATGCCTGTAAGGCCTCATTCTTGAGCACACAGTGCTTTAATATTCATTGAACTGCCACCAGCAATTAAGTATACATTCCTGCTTTTGGCACAAATATTTCAAACTCGTTTTGTCATAATAAAGATTATAGTATAACCTGTATAGTATAGTGTTCATTTTGACATGAAACACTTTCCATAGGATGGATTTTTTAAAAATGTAACAATTGAAACTTACAGTGCACCTATAGACGCATTTATATATCTGAATAGATTCAGACTGCAGTTAACTATGTATTTAAATCACACAGAACTAATGGTTTAGTCCATCCAAATATAATTTAAGCTCCTTATGTCTATGTAGGGCCCTAAGTTACTTGTTTTTATCTATAAACGTTGAAAAACCCAAATTCCACAACATTCTTAAGGAAATAGTTTTCTTTCTTTTTTTTAATTTTTATTTTTCTACAATACTTAAACATACACATTTACATTTTCACATAAAAACAACAACAACATACTACATAATGTTGAAATGTTGAATACATAATATCTTATCTTAATAACATAATCAAGATTAACATACAAAGGGAAATAGTTTTCTGCAGGTTTTACCTAGTGGCCCTTCGCCTGCTGATTCTAAGACATGAGCAGCCTCTTGTGATACAACTGTTATTGCACCAACGACTGGTTCATGGTTGACATCACCATTTGGAGTGCCCTCTGGGATTATAACTAATCCATGTTTCTGTGGGAAGGAAAGATTAACAGTGTGTAAGAGAAAGCAAAATAAAAAGTAGCAGCAGCATTGCTCCTGTTCAAGGTTTAGTAGAAAAGAAAGAACTTGAAGGTATGATATTTCACCCTTCGTTACACTACCTATGGATTCATCCCCCATTCTACATTGGTAAGTGCTGCTACTACTAACATACCTCTCCTGTCTTCATTGTTTCCTTGAGGTCAGCCAGCTCATCTCTGAGCTCATCTCGCTCAATCCTAATGCAGTCAAAGTACTCTTTTTGTCTCTCTAGGGCCTGGGTACAGGCAGGTAACACAAAGAAAATAGCACAGAGAAAGAATGTGTGATAGTTAAGAGAGATATTTTGCAAATAAAAGATTACCAGTTGAACAAAAGTGAAGCGAAAAGGAGAAAATAAAGTCTCACAGCCCTGTGTTTGCAACAGAAGTTCATGTGCGGCAAAAATATTCCTCACTTGTAACAGACCTGGCAAACATTAAGCCATCCAAGCTCTCTGACTCATTAAAAGTTACATGCTAAACTATAAATACAATCCTAGTATATTATTTCTAAAGCAAGTTTAGGCTTTTTGCCCAGCACTTGAGCCAAGTTGAATGAGCCCAACAATCACAGATCCAAAAATGTTGGGACTTTTCAAAGGACTTGATAACATGCTAAAAATCTTTAGTTCTACAATCCACATAAATTATATGTTTCCTTTTTTCAAAGCCTAACACTGTATGCACTTGTCAGCAAGTAAAGCTAATCCATTATGCTATGGAAAGATTCGATGGGATATTTTAGGGGGTTAAAAAACTCACAGATTCTGGGACTTTTTAGCAATTTTATAAAATCATATCCATTACACCAATTTCAATGGGAAACTAGGGCTAATTCTTTCAAGACAAGACCCAGGCACTCTTTTCACAATATCTGATAATATTGTATGACCTGTTAATAGATTAATTGTCCCATTTATGATATTAAGAATGGGCCTGCCATTTGCATACTTCCTCTCTCCTCACTGCAGGGAAAAGTGAATGACCAAATGAAAGATTCTTTCAGTGGCCTGGTTCAGACAACACGCTAAACCATGCTGCTTAACCACAAAATGGTTAATTCCATTAACCATTTTGTGTTTAAGCAGCATGGTTTAGCGTGTTGTCTGAACCAGGCCAGTGAGTTTTGTTCCTTCGTTATTATTTTTCACATGTGGAGGAGGGAATGTCTGAGCTCTGATCCTGAGCTGTCCTCAGGAACAATCCTAGGATGAAAATGTCTACAGCAGGCTCTAAACTTATGCCCTGTCATATTTCTATTAGGTTATCTAGTTCTATACTGTTAAGAAGTTGTGGAATTTTCATAGTACAACTCTACATGCCTAACACCACACACACACTTTTCATGCATGCATGAATGGACATCAAGTGTAGGATGAGGCTGTGCTGCTGCCTCCATCCCTGGGATCACACAACTCCTTGGTACCATCCCCAGCATCCACACTGGAAGTTGTCAAGGCTAGTACAATAAAGTTGTTGATGATGACAGCATCTGCAGAAAAAGCCTATGCAGACAGATATTTCCCAACAGCAATCTATCACTAAGTATTCTTGAATGTTGGGAATGGGTCTGAGAAGTCCAGCAGCCTTTTCATGATAATGCCCTATGTGATTCATGTGTGAAGGGGGTTACGGACTCATTGAAATTAATGGGTATTATGTTAGTCATGACTAACTGGTCCACTTCATTTCTACAGACCATAACGTGCTTCCTCTGAACTGAGGAGATTTAATGCTCCTAAATATGCCAAAATAGCTTTTTATGCCTTGTCTGAATGTTTAGGTGCAAAGACAGTAAAGGCTTTTAAGGCTGGTACCTGATCTACGTATAGATACTGTATTTTACAGTTTCTCAAAGCTGTGTTTTATTTTTAAGCAATGCAACAGTGTCTAGAATAAGACTAGCATACAAATCCAAAATAGCTATGCTGTTATTTACCTGTAACACTGGAATTATATATATAGGGTTATAAATGTGTTGGTGCATGAAGTTTTGGAACTGAGCTGCATGCCATATTTACCCTAATAGGCATCATGAAACTTAGTCAAAGAATTTACATTCTTCTATTCAGACTTCTCTCTGAAATGCACATTTTAACACTGAAACTACCAACAATCCTAATGCCAACTTATACCAGATTATACCTAATCACTCTACACCTCAGAATTCATCTCATACCCCAATTTTTTTATCTTTCCAATTAACAGTCTCCTGGAGGTCAAACACCTCTTTGGTTATAGATTCTATTTTCTGCTGCATGTGTTGGTTCTCCTGCAGTAAACACAGGGAAAAGAATAAGAGGAAGAAAAAGGAAAGGAAAGGAAATTACAAAAAGACAGAAGGAAGTGAGCAGGTAAGTCAATGAAACACAAAAGATGAAAGTTTTCTGAATAAAGGCTTATAGTTAAGATTCTTTCCTTTTCTTTAAACAATAAAATTATTAATAGCTATAAGTCACAATCTGTATTCCAGTAAACTATAAACTTGTACTTTAATTACACTGGAACTACAAACCTAGTCATAAAAGTATGTTGTTTTATAACACTGTTAGGCCCAGCATAGCAGCACAGCTAATTTTACTTATTAATACATTATTGAAAAGAGTTTTACAACAATACTCACACTTTATCAACTAATAGTTTCATATTCACTACTAAATTCATAACAGCAAAGTGTACAAAAAGAAATATGTTGTTTAAGAATTAGCTGTAAAGGAGTTCCAGCTTACAGGGTTGAAATGCTTATTTGATAAAGGCCGTAAGTCAGGTATCAGAATATATACTGCCAAACAGGGCAAACATAACACATTGATTTGTGTTACGGTGTCCCCACTTCCTTTCTGATCCCATCACACTAATCTCCTGTATCAGCCTAGCGCTCAAGTGACAGAAATAGCACACGCTGCAGGCCCTCCGGGAATACATCATGAACTCTTTGCACATGGAAGCCTATCATGTTGAGGAATAAAGGTTTTAATAGCCCTCTCCCCAAGATGTAAGCTTAAACACACAGGGCTATGGGGTGGGGGTGGAAACACATCTAGCTGCAATACATACCCAAATGGTATGTGGCAATACATCATGAAACTTCATTTGCATAATAAAAGCCTTAATACGAGTTTGAATTACAGTTATTCAGCAAGCATAAACATGTACCTCTATTAGTTCATCTCTTTGGCGAAGACCCTCTTTAAGTTCATCCACCTTGTGCTGCAGTACAGTGCACATGTGTTTCTGTCTTTCCAATTCCTGTATTAAGCAAAAATCAATTAAACAGCTCAGGCTTAACTTTAAGCATAACATTACATCAAGCATATAATGGGTAAAAATATATATATGATAGGATATTAACATAATAATTCTTGGTTATTAATTTTAGTCTATTATCCTGATTCTACAAAATGAGATTAGCTAGATGGGCACAAGTTTGTTTTAGCTGTTCCGGCCACTCTGCAACACCTTATTCCAGTCCATTACAACAGGGGTGGGCTGACTGAGTGAGCTATTTATTATTGGTAATCACGATGGACCCCTGTGGCCCACTTGTTTTAAAATGTACAAAGCCAGAATGAATACTCAGGATCTCCTCACAGTTAAATGAGCCTGAGTATGCACCCTAGTTTAAGAATTTCTTCAACACTGCCTTGTCAGGTCAGACCAAGGCTCTTTAGGTTCTATAAGGCCAGCCGGATCTGTCAGGAAAATAAACACAAGCAGGACAGGATTGTGTGATCTCATCCTAGTTTGTCCCCAGTATCCAGTAATCAGACATATATCAGTGCAGAGCAGAGATGTAGAATCTTCGGCCCATGGGTGTAAACTGGCTCGCAAAGGGCATGCATCCAGCCCACAAAGGCTTGCGCTACCTCCATACGCTCCACCCCGTCAAGCCATGCCCTTACACGGGATTGGGGAGAAGAATCCAGTTACTTATGATAACAAATCAAATGTAACAGTGGGGATCCCCCAGTGTATAGGCTTTCCCTGTCAGGAAAGCCCCACAAGCTGCTCGAATCCCCATCACAAAGAGGACTCATCCAGCTTGGCTTCATTGCACATGGGGCTTCCCTGACCTGGAGTGCCTGCGTGCAGCGAGGCCTGGTTCCTGGCTCAAGCACTTCAGCCAGAGAGCAATGACGTCAGATGGCTGTGGCCGTACCCAGTGGGGTAACACGGCCCGCAGAGAGCTGGATGAGGGGATTGGAACAACCTTTGAATCATTAACCTTCAGAACAAATTGCCATCGGAGGTCTGCCATGCTCTGACACTGCAGGATTTCAAGAAGGCCTTGAAAACATTATTCTACCATTGCTGTTATTGCTGCTGTTGTTGTTGTTGGTTTTATTGTTGGCTTGTATTGTTGTTTTATTGCTATTTTACTGTGTTTGTTTTTATCACTTTTAATATTTTAACTGTTTTTATTTATTTTATTGCTGTAAGCTGCCTTGGGAGGACTTCTGTCCTGAAAGGCAGCCAAGAAATGTTTTAAATTAATAAAGAAAACAGTGCATAGACACATAACTCCACAGTGTTGCTGATGCCCGTACACTGCCAAAATCTTAGCAACTAGCAATTGCTCGGCTGTCTACCAGAAACTGGCTAGACCAACTGGTAGATCTGTTTACTTTCTGTTCACCAATCTCTATATTAAAAACACCTGAGAAAATAAATAAGGTTTGTGCATCATTTTACAAAGATACTCAGGCGGGCCTTTGAAGGAAGCAAAATAACAAGGTACTTTCTGTTTGCGACCTTGAAACCCCATTACTAAGACAGATGCTATGTCTCTTGCCTCTCATCCCATCTAAGGACCAAGAGAGCTTGAAGCTTCCCAAAGAATAGGCCATTGCCTTCTAGAGAGAACTACCTAACATTCTGAAAACCATTAGTAGTCAATTCCCAAGGTGTAAACAGACAAGGCTGATGACAGCTACAAATGACAAAAAGTAGCTAAGGTGAAGCAAGATTATCATAGCATAAACGAACTCGTAGATCTGCAAATGGCTGAATTCAAAAGAATCTGGCTCTAAATTACAGGGAGAAAGTAAGTGGTGCTAAGAACAAGTAATTTTTCCCACTTCTGAGCCATCCAAAAATTCAACCTACTAGTAAGCTCTTCAGCTTCTTAATTAAAACGTGTTAAGTTGTTTAAAAGCATTGCTATTGAGAAGTATAAAATTACAGGTTTTTTAAAACATATTCAGCTAGTCATAATACACTCTCCATTTTAAAATTAAGATAAATAAAATACAAGTACCTTAGTCTTATCTCCATTTTCCCTATAGTATTCTGCTAATTGCTCTTCTCTTTCCTCAATGACATCCTTTAGAGTATCCACTTGATAGATCAAATTGTTTTTCTCATTATCCAATTGAGCATTAGAAACCATCGCTTTCTTGTATTTCTCTTCAACTTCAACAAGTGACTCCTAGATATATATTTAAAGTTTTTATCATTAAATGAATTCTAATAAAGCATTAGGAATAAACACTTATACTAAAATAGCCAAACATAGAACGTTTTATATTTCATTAACACAACTAGGTTTTTAAATGAAACCTGTACAAATATGTTATTTTTTCCAGCAAATGCAAGCAATCCAAACAAGTTATTTACAGACATGGGTACATGAGAGTCTAAAGAAAAGCATTGCCAGCAAAAAAGAACGGAATGGCCAGCAGCATTTTAGAATACTAATGGACGTATTATTGCTTAAGCTTTCTTGAACTAAAGCAGTCATGAACTAAGCTTTCATGAACATTAAGGTTTCATGAACTAAAGCAGTCCCCAACTTTGTGCCCTCCAGATGTTTTGGACTATAGCCATTGGCCATGAATGCTGAGGCTGATGGGAGTTTAAGTCCAAAACAGTTTGGAGAAGGTTGGACTAGAGTTTAAGAAAATACAGTCTTGTCTTCAACTTAATTATGGCTACATAAACGAGCTGAGATTTCCCCTAAGTACACTATAGTATATTTATGAGTTTAAATGTATAGGTTAAGTAAGACTTCAGCCACCTCAACTTCAAGTAGGAGAAATTCCTTAACATTAACATAGCTTTAAAATCAGGAAGCAAAGCTATCTGCAGGTTTGATAACTTAAGGCTTTTCCCGCCACAAGAAAAGGTACACTATTCCCTCTAATAGAAAACTCAAGTGGTTGAGAGTATAAGTTTAGAAGTGAAATGGGGCCACCCAAAGATAAGGTACTGACTTCTGCATACTCAGGGATGTGCGAGTAAGTACATCAGTACACAAATGTATGAATTAAAAAACCCAACCAAAAGCTACCTGAAAGCTTACACAGTATTGGTAGGAGCTGAACCTAGAAGTGGAGGTCAAAATAAAACAGAGATGAGTCTAGCAGTTTGAGACATGGAGTGTTCAGTTCTCAGCTGAAACAACGCCACCAAAGGAAGATGGAGGGCCAAGGAAGAGAGGGAACGGACCTGATAAAGGCTGGCAGCTTATAATAAATATCCTGTAGCAGGGGATTAAGAAAATAAGAAGAGCCATGATGGATCAGAACAAGGGTCCATCTAGTCCAGCACTCTGTTCACACAGTGGCCAACCAGCCATCAGCCAGGGACCCATAAGCAGGACAGGGTGCAACAGCACCCTCTGACCCATGTTCCCTAACAACTGGTGTACATAGTCATTCTGCCTCTGACACTGGAGGTAGCACAAAGCCATCAGGACTAGTAGCCATTGATAGCCTTATCCTCCAGGAATTTATGCTTAGCAGTTCCAGTGGCCACAGCTTCACTCAGACAGAGCAGGCACAATGTGTCCAATGGTGCCATCTGCATAACTTTGCTTGAAAGGTTCACTATATGTTACTAAGGGCTACTGAAGGCTGGGCAAAACTGAGTATATTCTCTAGTAGTATGACAAGTTCATATCAAGATTTCTTCATTCTGTGAAAGGAAAGACAAGCACACAGTCTTGGAGCTAGATTCTTCAATACAAATCAAATTCAGAAGACTGACGTTCCTTCCAAAACGTATATTTGAGTTTTACTTGAGTGCTTTTCTGCAAGACACAGGGCATTACTATAAATTATTTTGTGGACTATTGCAATGTTGCATTCACTTGAAATTCCACACAAGTGCCAAATGTGATACAGAGTAGGACAAGCCTTGCCCCAAAGCATTTTCACTCTAAACAGACAGGAGTACACTGTGGGAAAGGAACATGCTAAAGCAACAGCATGAACAATTACGGTTATGTGCATCATGTTCCTTCTCTGAAATTTCCCCTGCTGCAAGGGGTGTGCACACTGTAATTATTTAATGGGTGTATCAATTCAGGGATAGCATACTTTTATGCACAATTACCTGGAAGTGGAAGTGAAGAGTGCAGATGAGAGGGGAGTAAGGTAGAAAAGCTTGTGAAGGTAGGAAAAAACAAAACTGGAGAACATCCAAAATGATCCAATGGAATAAGGAGAGGAAGTCTCAAGATATAGTTGTATTCCAAGTAGCAGCCCTACGTATTTCAATCCTGACTATGGGCCTTCTTCAGGGGTCAGTTTTAATATATATAAATGCCTGCAGAGATCTTGGGAAAAGATAATATCCAGGATGAATCCTGCGATTGGACTTTTTCAGATATCTCTGTAGGCATTTGTACATTAAAACTGACTCATACTCATGGCCAAATCACATAGGGCTACTTCTTGGAATAAAACCATATATATATATATATATATTCAACATCCTGAGACTTCCTCTCTTTATTTTATTAGAAAAACTTGTGAAGACAGGCTGATTTAAACACTAAGGGTAGTGGAAGGGGCTTGTCAGAGTTGGCTCAGACTGGATTTAAAGTAAACGTTTGCTTTGGTTGTAACAAGCCAATACAATGTAAATGTTATAAAGTCAGTGCAAAAGAAATACATATCTAAGTAACTATAAAGGATGATTGAAAGAAAAAATAAATTAACATGCAAATAGTCATTGATCTCAGACATAATTTGGTACTAATCAAGAAGGCAAAAGTACAGAGGAGATTAATGGGTAAATGAACATTAGCTTCCTGCCAAAATTAAAGAGAAATGGGTATGCTAAATCATATTAGATATACACCTCTATGGGGCCCACCCATTGACTAGCAATGACTCTACGTAGGGGATAAAGAGAAATCTTAAGATACTATAGAATGACTTTTGTGGCTGGAATTTCTCACTAACTACACCTGTTTGGTAAGTTCACATACTATCACAATTTCCATATCATCACACCATCTTCTGGTAGGGAGATTTCCAATGTTTAAAGTTGCATAAGTAATTTCTTATGAGTGTAACCAGGATTCTCTTGTTAAAAAGAAAACCAGATCTTTATACTGTTCAGGTGAGGCTAATAACAGAACCTGGTCAAGTTTCCATATTTCTATACCAGCTTGTAGAAAGAACTGCTTTTAACCAAAACCAACTGGCTAGGTTACGAAAAATTCTTTGGGAGTGTACTAAGCCTTCTAAGATAGTGCCTTGACAATTTTCTAGACAGAGAGGGAATTTCATGACTGAGGGCAGCCTCTATCAAAGCCTGCAAAGGGGATGCCTCTGCTGTTTTTAATGAAAGGTTTTACTCCACATGAGGCAAGAGATGTAAATCTCATACATGCCTCATATGGATCACACCAAAATTCTCTGTGTTTGCATTTAGCATACCAAAACACATCATCATCTTTTTACTGTGGTTTTTATGTTTATTAAACTGAGAGCTTAAAGAAGCAAATATCTCCTGAAATTCCCCCAAATTCAGCTGTCCATACCACACCCTACTATTGTTACTATATAGTAGCTAAAAAAAAATTCAACCTTAAATCCAAGCCACACAAAGACTTTTGCTAAGCGTTTTGACATTGTTCGAACAACATGGTGGTTAAGCATTTTGAGCTAAACGTTATGGCTTAGCATGTCATCTGAACCATGACGTAGTACACCATTCCTAACCAGGGAGGCTACATAACCACAGTTTAAACTTGCTCACTAACTATTAACGGCAAGATGGTTAGTGGCCTAACCATGGCTTAGCATGTTTTCTGAACAGGCCCTTCGTATGATTTGCTCAAGTAGAATATCCCTATATAAAATATGACAATTTGCTGCCCTTTTCACACATGTATTAACTCTGTTTAAAACATCAGGGAAAATTCATCAGCAGATAAATCAAATATGACCCATTCTCCTATTTGTAGATTATGCACATGCTTTTTTTTTTTTTAAAGGAAGCAGTGTGTTAGTAAAGCTTTGTTAGTGAAATGGGCAAAACCTCCATTACCAACATATTACCATAGTGAATGCATGCTTGGGAGAAACCCTGATACCTTTAGTTCTTTAAGTCCCTGCATGTATCTCCCCTCTACATCTTGTATCTGGTCCTTAAGATCATAGATATCCTGCAGGACATAGGAATGAACCACTGCATAAGAACATTGCAAAGAATTCACTGTTTAATTTTGTGATTTAAAAATCCAGGACTTTAGCTTGCGTGTTTCACGTGAACAAATTAAATAAAACTTTTTCTTAGTTTTATAAGTAGCCAATATATATGGATTTTTAATTAATGTTGGTTATAAAGCCAAATCAATATGCAAAATTACTATAGAATGTTCTCCAACCCTCTAAGTATGAGAAAATAGATTCCAATTTCAAACACAAAAGATCTCACTGGCTCAGTTCACACAACACTTTTCTCTACTCAGTGGGAAAACTCCACTCAATGGTGGAGTTTGTAGGGGGTACTCACCACACAACATGTTCCAACTCCACTGTTGTGTGGGTGTGGCCTCCTGTGGAGTGGAGTAAAAGTCAACGCAGCATTTGATTGACAGTTCCTCCGCTTTCTCTCCTCCCCTAGTCCTCCCAATGGTATCCCATCAGCCATTGGTGCAAAAAAAAACCCCAATCCCAGTGGCTCTCCTAGAGCAGCACTCCCTCCTTTTGCCACTCTTGCCAGGTAACTCTATACCCACTGAGAAACTCAATTCAACTCAGCAGGAAACTCCACGAGCCTCCAGACAACATGGAGCACAACGGTTGTGCAGGAACTCTCCTCTGCACAGTGTGGAGATTCAGGGTGGAGTGTTGTTGTTTTTTAAAAAAAACCTCCACCATGGGGTCCAGACAACACATTTCTCAACAGTGGTGTCACAACAGTACAGAGCAGTTGTTATACTACCTATGAGAAAAGTGTTGTGTGAACTGAGCCACTATTTTAGCTCTGATACAACACCAAAAATCCATACAGTGACTATTGTGAAATAGAATTTTTGTAATTCTACAGCCATAGCTAATCCTAATTATACTACAAATTAAGCCCTGCTTCTCTCCTAAACTGTTAAGGGATGTTAAATATTGGAAGCCTGATCAACACTCTGTAAAAAAGAATTATCTGTCTTATTAACAAAAATGATTATACATCTTACTCTTGAGCAATTTTGAACAACTGTAAAAAATACTTGACGGTTAAAATATGTGGCCTAGACTTGCCAGAAAATGTGTGGTTAAACTTGCCAGAAATGTTGTAACAGTCTCCTTTAATTGCCAGTGTTTTTTGTTTTTACTGAAAGCATGTCATTTAGATGTATATTTGATAAATGTATTTTGAATACTCTGTAGCTACATCTTAACTAATGATTTAATCTTATGTGAAACTAGAATTTAACAATGTTTAAAGGGCAATCTTAAGCATGTTTAGCTGGAAGTAAACCCACTAATTTCAGTGTGATTTACTTTCTGTTAACTATTCCTAAGATTACAGTTCTAAAGATTTGTGATTCTGGGCCGTGATTCAATGAACCATGCAATCTGTTCCATAGGCTGAAGAGAATCTGGACTTGCATTTTGAAGACAGCACACTCCCAGCCCCAATGATACATAGCAAACCTCTCAATGCCAATGCCAAAATGTCAAAAAACCAAGCTGTTGGCTGCGCTTTAAGTAGGTCGTAAGATTTTGGTCTTGCAGTCTACCAAACCTATTTCTTCCTTTCTTACTTCCTCTTCTCTATTTTTAGCCAACAAAAATTTGCTCACCCGCAATTCACTTAACGAGGTATCAGGATCCACCAAACTACTATTATCTCCACTTCCTCTTCTAGATGAATTTCCACTCAAAGGAGTTGCTGAATTGCGAGATGCTGGCTAAAAAAAACAAAAACAGAAAAACTGTTAAAATTCCTATACAATTTAACAGCTTTTCCACATACATTATAATGGTTAACAGACATTTCAACATGGGTAATCCTATGCAGCTGTTCAAAATTTGTACCTATGGAGAGAAACAGAGGTGTGTGCTGTATCCCCACCCTGCTCCACCTGCAACCTTCCCATGTTTAGGGCTAACTTACAAGTGTATTAGTCAAGTCTTTTCATGGAAATACATGACTAGAATTCCTATATAGTTAAATCCATCCATGTTTTTTGTGATTTTTTTCAGGTTTAATCCCTCTCTGCTTACCACACTCTTACAACAGCAGCTAAAATATACAGAACTTATTTTAAAGAAAAATCTTGCAAGCAGAGATGGCAAATGGGTTATAGGCTTGACTTGGCATTATCTATATGATATTCTGCCAAACGTATAGAAAATATAATGAAGATAATCAGCAATACATAGGGATGTTAGAGCACTGCTGGCTCAAGAAGCCCTGCTGTACACTGGCAAAGGTCCTAACATGCATATTTGAACTGGAACCAGTATGTAGAATTTTTATATACTTTAAAATTACCCATAATTTGAGACTCAAATCTGTTTAAAAACTCAGCCTCGTGTACTTCTAAAATAAAATACTTTTTAAAAAAACAACTCACCCTTATATATAAATCAGAATATGGCTTGTCACTCTTCTCTTCCAGCTGAAAAGATAAAGAAAAATATTATTAAATTTGAACCACTTTGAATTACAAACACGAATGACCAAATCCCTTTTCTTCCTAGAAACCAAGTCAGAACATTTGCAAAGGTTCCTCCTCACTTTTCTTCCCATGTGAATACTGAGGTTGTTTTTAATTCAGCAACATTTCAGAAGATCCCATACAAAATGTCCCATACAAAAACAATATCAGTCCCACAAATCGTACATGCTTGAATTGCAATATGTTGCAATACGCTGCTTCTAAGGCTAGCCTTTTGATAAATTCATTACCATGAAATGTTACAACACGAACTAATGCAGCAACCCTATACCGACTTACAAGTTAAATTACATGATTTCACTGATAACCTGGTATACCCAGTACTTTATCTGACAGCATAAAGTATTTAAAAAACTGTTTAGTGGCAAAGTACATATGGATGGTTTCATTTCATTCATTCTGTAATTAAATATCCATGATGACTCTCTCACATGTGTGGAATTTCATTCTCCCCAGATTGTAGGGTCAGGCAGAGCAGTTGGTTAAATCTATGTAAATACATACTTCAGGAATTCTGTAGATGCAATGTGTGAATTCTAATTACCATTCCTGACAGATACACAACTTGTAGTGGCATAGTTTGGAATGTTGGCTTTATTTTTTCTTGTGAGTTGAATTGTACCATTACATTATTCTCAAAGTATAAAACTTTTCACATCTGAGGGATACCTGGTTTCAACAATGAAAAAGCCAATTTTCATTTCATTTCATTTATTGCATTTTTATACCGCCCAATAGCCGAAGCTCTCTGGGCGGTTTACAAAAATTAGAACTACAACAATATTTAACAATATACTAATCAGCAACATCACAATAATACTCAAAAATACTTATATACTAAATACAAGTTCACAGCAAAACAAACCAGATAAAAAGTTAAAAAGAAAAGAAAGCTTGGTTGGAACAGCGTTTCTCCCCCTGAAGCAGCACCTCTCTTCAGCTCCAGCCTTGCTTTTAAAGCCTCCAGGTGGGGGGGGGGAGCAGGTGGAATAGCTCCACTGGCTACAGAGTTTCCTGGCTAGAGCAGCCAAAGGAAGAGTGCTGCTCTAGGAGCGATGCCGGGATTTTTAAAAAATTTTTTTGCAGGAATGGCTGATGGAATAGCATCGGGAAGACAGAGGGAGGAGAGAGGGTGTAGGAACAGTCAATCAAACGCTGCGTTGAGCTTTACTCTACTCCATGGGAGCCCACAATCACACAACGGTGGAGTTGGAACATGTTGTGTGGTACTTCCTAAAAACTCCACCGCTTAGTGGAGCTTTCACACTGTAGAAAAAAGTGTTTGAACTGAGCCTTAGTCTTTCCGCTTCCAGTAACCACCTTAATGCCTCCCAAAAGATATTCCCAAAGTGGCATTTCATGAAGCACAAGTGGGTGCCACCAGAAAGGGGCGGGAATCAACAATCCACACACAGCACGCACATGTCTCTTTTGATCCTGGTCACAATTTACAACTGTGTTTTGCCAGCAGCAGAAGGCAGGCCAAGGCTGGTGAAAAATCTATAATTATTCTGCCACACCACATGTCATGAATCTAACTGATCTTTCCATGACATTTTATTTCCATGAAGGAAAATAATTTCTAATAGAAGTTCTTTTGTACCATTCCAGTATGCTAAGCTAGTTTGATTAAACCAGTCAAAGTATTTGGTTTTTGAGCTTCTCAGACTGTATCAATCTTCTCCTGACAATAAGAACAACATAAAAAAAACATGCAGAAAGAGAGAGAACTGGGATTCTTAAAGGAAAGTATTTCCTCTCTCCTCCCAGCCTTTCCCTTCTCATTCATAAATTTATCCTAACAGCCTACCCTTAATCATGGTTAAAGAATTACAACACTGACCTCAACCATAATTAGGATTAATCTGGATTCACTATTAAGCAAAATTTTAAATTAGAGCTTAAAATATTAGCGCATGGAAGGAATACATGGCTAAAAGTTCAAGACTGTTATATCTGCACTCACCCCGTAAGTAGTATCCATTTTTGTCCAATATTCACTACATTAAAGATAACCCGTCATCCCTACAGAACCCCATTCAGGGGGAAAATATACTATGATAAATAAGAATTTGTTTTATATAGTAGAGGTACAAGTTTATAACTATCTCTTCGGTGGTGTAATTACTTTTAGTGATCTGAGGTCCAATAAAGTTAATTCCTTTGTACTAGCGATAACTACAACATGTACAATACACTACAGTTGAAATCTTCCCATGTTTTGAAATCATTAGAGTGCTACAGTGAATCTCATGTATTTCTGTGATTAATAGCATCACATAAGAAATTAAGAGACACATGCTGGATCAGACCATGGGTCCATCTAGTCCAGCACTCTGTTCACACAGTGGCCAACTAGATGTTGACCAAGAACTCACAAGCAGGGCACGGGTACAAAGGCACTCTCCTGCCCATGTTCCCAAGTAACTGGTGTACATAGGCTTACTACCTCTGATAATGGACACTATTTGCCACTGGATTTTTGACATACACAGGTAATCTTCAATACAATTTTAAAGTGTAAAAGTAATCTTCAATGGCATTTTAAAGTGTGCATGTATTATTTACAGAAGCGTCATGAAATACGTCTAAATGAGGCAACCCCATAATCAAACATTTTTCAATGCAAGTCTCAGACTTATTTAACTCAAACACTTTGCAATAGTATCACGTTTGCAGAAAAATCCTCTACCCAAACATGACCCTCTGTGTAGTATTTTCAATGGCCTGGAGGCGTTGCCATGGGGCAGGGAAGTCTGCTTCCTTCAGCTCAGTTACATGTGCCTAAATCAAGATCCAACTCCATACGTAGGTATTTTAAGAAGAGTAAAATACAAGAATTTAGCTATGAAAGTTAGATTCTGTTATTTCAAATAAATCACTTTTATATTATTTTGCACTGCTAGCAACAAAATGCAATATAAAATTATTTCTTTTTACTAAAACCAGAAAACATTATAGGATGCTCGTACTCTTCCCAAGAAAATGGACAGTCACTAGTAAACCAACAGCAGTGACATCAGCCCAATATCAAGCACACTCACACTGTTCATGTCTGGAATGCTGACATCATCCAAGTCAGAAACAATGCTTCCCCTACGATTAGAGCGGCTAAAATAATCAGCTGCAGTTTCACTATGATCAGAAAAGTCAGTTGACTTCAATGACAAAGACAACAGATAGAGAGAAAAATGACAGAATAAAACATTTGAGAAACATGAAATGAAATTTTGTTGTATTATACTTATTTTATCAAAATTGTTCTAGAAGAGATTTTGCTTTGAAGAATGATGTACCTCTCCTTTCTGCCTGGAAAAATTTAAGGACATTGATATGTAAATTATTTATTGCTACGTGTTTCAAGCTGTGTTCTGGAACCCTGGAATTTCACACTGAAAAGCAGCCATTACCAACCTTCCCAAGTAACATTACAGGACTCACTGCAATCCTAGGTAATCATTATGTTTACACGAAACTACCACCATGTGTCATCAAACACATGCAAGGCTGAAGTCAACTCCACGGAGGACTCTGATGGTACTGCTGTAAGTGTGGGTTTTTTTTCTTCAATTTGACCAGCTTCAGAGTTTTAACTGGCAAAATGAGGAAGATATTGTTACCCAATTTCGACCCTTTAGTGACAAACAAATCTAACACACATGCACACACCTCCCCGTTGCTATGCTAGGCTTTTGTCCCTTCTTTGGCATCAAACCCCTGCAGGTAGACACCCACCCAATTCACGTTGCTACTGGGGCATAAGCCCCACTCTTACTCATTCTAGTTAAATGACCTGTATATGCCCTTAAGCAACTTGACAGTCAGCTGTCATTGGCTCTGAATGCCTCTCCCTACTGGACTTCAAAACACCTCCCTGATCTGAAAGGCTACGATTGAAAAGGTTAATTTACATTGGGGCAATATGTTTAAAGGCACAGCACCTTTGGTGGTCACATTTAGCTGCATTTAAAGAACGCTGCTGAATATCAAATTTTGTCAATATAATCCAGGGCAAGATGGTTGCTGAGATTCTCAGAATTTTAAGCTTGCACTTTAGGCTAAACTTTTAAATGCCAAGGGCAGCTGTCCCCAACTGCGTGTTCTCAAGATATTTTAGATGACAGCTCACAGTATTCATGACCATTGGCCATGTTGGCTGGGGCTGTTGGGAGTTGAGAACATCTGGAGTGCATCAAACAGGGAAGAGTGGACTAAGGTAATCCACCTATGCTTTAGTGCACTACTTCTCCAAACTCATCTCTCCCCCACTCTCTATGCCGTTATCTTATTTACTCCACAAAACTCCCCAGGTTGCTCCTCTTGCTCCTTTCCACGTTTCCATATTTATTTATTTGCTCTGGCCTCAAAGATACATTTTAAAATCCTTTTTTCTCCATAGGGACAAAAATTTTAAAGTAATCAGTGTTGCACTTATATGTACCTCGAACTGTGTTTTTCAAATACAGCTCCTGCAGCTGAACATAACCAGAAGTGCTGAAGGAAAGGTGCCTACTCATATCACCACCTTCACTGCAAGAAGACTCCTCTTAGAGCACTAATCACTTAATTATTTTTACAAGCCATCTCTGTGCATGAAAAGCTATAAAATACAAGCCACCAACACTATCTTCCATGTAATAGATTTGCTGAATTACTACTGCTGAGATTCTTTGATTTATCTGCAGTTGTAAGACTCAAAACAATTTACGAAAAACACATTTTAATCATGTGTTTAATGATATAGAAGAGGAAATTAAATAATGATCCTATATATCAAGACAGTTCCATAGACAATGTCACTGCCACATCATACATGATTGATTTCCAACATGGATATATCACTTCTACACAGGAATATCTTTATGATGCTTTCATTACACTCTATTAATACTAGCAAAAATGCTTCAGCTTGCAATCCAAAAAAGGAATTACTCTCTAAAATAGAGAAAAGGGGGTGTGGGGCAGGGTTGGAGGGGATGCCCAAGTGGGAGGCCACTGTGGGGCGTTCCCCACTCCAGCACTAATGGGGAACCCTTTAATAAGTAGGCATTCAAGACCCATTCCCCCGTGGAATGGGTCTTAAATGCCCACATACCGAAGGGATCCCCATTCATGCCAGGATGGGCCTGCACCCTTTGGGAGTCCCCCCAATTGGGAATCCGCTGCCCCCACCACAAACTTACTTCCCCCAAAAAAGGGCTTTGCCCCAGTCTGTGTGAAGGATCCTTCTCACAGCTTGCCTTTTAAAGGCAAACTGTGAGAAGGATCCTTCTCCTAGACAGAGGGGGAAAATGATGGGGAAGTGTAGGGAAGTTTCGTGGGAACTAAAAAAAAGGAGACCTGACTGCGATTGGAACTGGAGGCAGGAAAGAGGACATGGGCAGCAGCTTGGTCAGGAACACAAATGGCGCTGGGCAAGTCTGGCAGGGTTTTTTGCTGCTCTTGCCGAACAACTTGCTGGCTAATGTCCTTTACCCACAAGGGGCTGGCAGACAAGACACCAACTCATCATGGGTAAAATAACCTTTACCGCAGACTGTGGGTTCCCAGTGATGGCTTATTTGGCAGAAATAAACCACCCTAGATAGGAAAAACAGCTCACATTCTAACCCATCGTGGCTTACTTGCAAAAAATAAGCCACTGTGGGTTAGCGTGTCATCTGAACCCAATCAACGTGAATACTAACACCTATTATTCATCTCAGGCCTATGAAACTCCCGGTGCTATAGTTGATAAAAACACATAACAACCATGCAACCCTGCTCACCACACTATCCCTCCGGCCTCGAACGGCACGATCAGAGGATGCAATGCTCCCTGATTCATCATCTGTAAACTATAAGATTCAAAGACAAGTAATTAACTAATTTACTATTATATAAACATTTGTTTGGACCCAGATTAAAGTACTGAACACAATGTTAACCATTCACAGCATGCTAAAATGTGTAAGCCGTTGCAACATGCTTAGAAAGAATACCTTCATGATGACTTGAGATCACCACTTTTGCTAGCAAAACGATCATCATGATGAATGAGCTGCATGCAGAGGTAGGCTTTAAAAGTACAAAGACCCAAGCCGATGTGAAGCAGTGCAACTCTGTGTACTCTGCACACAGAAAAACATTACATTCACAGTAGGATACCCATCACTGAGGACTGGACTGTGCAATATTAGGTAAATTGTAGGCTTTGGCCCCAGTTTTTCTAAGTGCAATGCTTTATTTATTTCCCTATTGGAGCAAATAGAAACTATTCAGTTGTACAAAAGCAAGTTAAGGAGCACATTTCAGGACACTATTGACTAAACCTATTCCCTATCCCATGGCCCATTACAGAGAATCAAATCTGCTCATATCTGCATAACATCCTGGTTTTCTGGGTACACTAGAGCCATGAATCCCAACCTGGTGCCCTCCAGATGTGTTGGACTACACCTGCCATCATCCCCATGCTGGGCAGGGATGATGGTAACTATATAGTTCAATACATTTGGAGGGCAGGTTGGGGAAGGCAGCTCTAGATATTAATAAAATGTTGGGAACTCTTATATTTTTGTGTGAATGCAAGAGAGATAACACACACACTCTACCTTACTGGATTGTTTTAAGAATTACAGAAATAAGGTGAAGTGCCCTGAGTTTTTAGTAAAGGTTAATGAAATAGACATGTGCGCATGCACGCACACACGCACTCTGTCTATCCTTTTACATAAATGCATGCATGCATACAACATAAACCTTTACTAAGAGCTCTGGACACTTTGCATATCTTAACTCAGTTATTCTTTTAACAGTCAGGTTTTGTTACAGTTTGTAACATAACCAGAGTGTAGGTGTTGGGCAGAGAGAGAGAGGGATTGAGATTTCCTATGGGCACCTAATGAATTCATGCTGAGTAGAAATCTGAACTTCTAGCTCAAACACTGTCCTTTTAACTGCTACAGCACAGCAGCTTCTTTCTCATTTATTGAGAACTTTTAAATGGGAGTTTCACTGAACAGTGAAGTGCTCCAAGAACTGATTACTGCAGGGCACCATGCTCATAGGCTCCTCCATGTTAGTTGATAAGCAGACCCTTGTGCGATAAAGCTAAGACATTCACGTATTTAGATGTTCACTTTTAAAGTACAAGTGACCTGCCCTTTCTGATATAATGTCCAAACAAAATGCATAGATCTTACTCTCAGCAATATTCATGAAATCCAGAGACTATGAAGGACAACAAAAAGACCAACAGAATAGACAGGATGGTCTGGTAGGTCAATTGTGCATGACAGAATGGGATGTCACACAAAATGTAAACAGTAACAATTAAAATTGTGTCCATCACCATTCTCTGTATGGATTTTTATCCATGCATGGGAAGATCCATGCAAGATACAATGGGGAAGCCAAACTATTACAGGGAACGGAAGGTTCTTACATGCCTCCCATATTCCCATCCAACCTTCCTTACTCTTGTTGATCAAGGAATACAAAGTCTGAACTCATGTTGATGGGATGGGCTTCACAGGATATAGAAAATGCACACCTCTTCTGTTCCTAGTAATGGTCCAGGGCACAGCCAACATATTACTGAAGATAGGGAAAACTATGTCCAATGGGAATCCCATTACATACAGGCTCTGAGTCTTCATGGGACAGGGTCATCCAGAGTGTTTAACTGGGAGGGAGAATGCATGGACACTGGAGGGTTTGCAAGAATAAATCTGAAAGTTACATGACAATTCCTGACATAATTTTATAGAAAAATAAAAGGTTGAGCATCAACCTTATATTAGTATAGTGTTTAATTGAAAAGCCAAAATGCCCTTTCTGCTCACCATAAACCTCTAAGCAAATTGATTCAAGAACAAGCAGGACACAGGTAAAACCACTAGAGGCAGCGACTTCTTCAACAACTGTATTTCTCTGTAGCATTTTGGTAATTTTGAGAGATATCTTCTGTCTAATACTGTTCACGTTTCTTGTTACATTACTCTACATTCAAAAGCCATGGTAGCAGAAGTAAACCTTTACACTGATTTCCACATTGTCAGCCAAAGCTGCTTATGTTTCTGATTAAACTTTTACATCACTTTCTGTAAAACAAATTAGAAATCTACAATCCATGCACTTATCAGTGGAGTGATTTCACACAAAACAGATCTACATAAGAGCATTAGTCAAAAGGGGAAATCTTTAAGACGTGCAGAAAACCTCTCACCACTGGACTACTTCGTGCTGAACTTGCTCTTGAAGAGTAATAGCTGTATTCAGAAGGCTAAAAACAAAGTTGTAAAAGGAAGGGAAGGGGAAATATTTGTTTTTTCTGCTACTTATCACAAAAATATATTTTGTAAAATGCAAAAGAAATCCCTGTAGACTTACAGTCCGATAACTATATGATTTATACAATCCGTCACCACATAATGATGCCTAAAGAACAGAGAAAGTAATGTTTGTAGTTACAGTATCGGAGAACGAGACAAATCATCTATGTGGTGTGTAAACATCCCACATCATTTAACAGGGCGGGACAATTATGTGGCCCAATTTCATTCAAGTTGAAAAATGGTTGAAAAGCAGAAACAGATGGAGTGATGGAAGTGGGGGAGGCCCTCTGCAAGCAATCAGTTCAGACCTCCGGTGAGAGTGTTCTGTCCCTTCTCCAGCAGCTTGCTAGGTGAGGAAGAAGAGAAAAAGGGGGGCATCAGAGTAAGAGGAAAGGGGGCATCAGGAAGAGAAAGAAAAGGGATGTTTCTGCCCCCATTCAGCTCTGACCCCAGACACTGCCAGCCTATGGCCCAACAGATTATCACCACGGGAATAAGATTTTCAACAGAAAATAAAAGTTCCCTATTTGTGGAATACAACCTCAACTTTATCAAATTCAAATACATATGCCTTTTCACTAAGTGGGATTTCTCTAATGGGAAATGTTGTTAGATTGCAAACTTGCAGGCACAGCCTGTCTTATTTTTAATACAGTGCCTAGAATATTTACTATTTAGTAGCAGCTGTATTCATCATATTCATCTGTTGTAAACCACCCAGAGAGCTTCAGCTATGGGGCGGTATATAAATGTAATAAATAAATAAATAAATATTGATATTTATGGATTAAATTATTGCTTTCAGCATCCATTTTTCATACCAGTCAAGGACTCTTCACAGCCAAAACCTAATAAGTTATAAGCTTCATTAATATAGCAATTAGTTGTTTTTTAAAAAATCCAAGTCAAAAATATTTACAATGAGAAACTGAATTGTGTAAATTAATCGATATATTTTTCAGTTTCAAAGACACAATTAATCTAACTCAAGCCAGTATCTTAAAACACCATAATCTATACCTAAAACACTATTTTATGCTTTTCCACCTCTTTGTTGAAACCTCTGAAGATTTTACAGTATCTCAAGCTGACTTTGCTTATCTTTCCAGAAAGTCTGTGAACAATCAAACCAAATCCAAGCACTAGCAATTTGTTCATTTCCCATGCACTGCTGCCATTAACTTGAAGCTTCAGTTATTGCTGAAGGCTTTATCGCTGGTATGGCTACTACCAGATCCCTTAGTGCATTGAAACACAGACAAGCTTTGAAAAGTCTAAAGCAAGTACTTGCTGGGTGTGGCCCTTCATTTGTACTTCATAAAATAAGCATTTACACTATGTCTACATGAGGTTGTCTTCATATAATTTCTAAGATAGCAGGAAAAAAACCCAGAGATAAAGTCTCAATGAGTTTGTGGAATGCCTATCTATGGTTAACTTTTCTGATTAGTCCCAAAGAATTAAAGGCCTGAGCAGGCTAGTTTGATGCAGCATAGATGTGTATGTGCAGGCTGGCAGCTCTATGCATTCAAATCTCCCACTGACAGCTCAATAGGAGAGATACTGATGAAGCTCACCAAGCACAAACGAAAACAGTGGAGACTAAAGTACACAAATACTTTTCATATGACAGAAAGGCATGAGTGTGCATACAGTTTGTCTTTCTTTCATATACATTTTAGATATTCTTCCCCTATATATTCTTGCATACTTAAGCCAAAAATTTCCCAAACAGAACACAACAATGCTCCAAGCCACAGTACCCTCAGAATGCAAGCTTAAGGCAACCATGCAGATCTGCATACGAACCAAACTGGCACTTCTTATCAAACCAGTGTTTACATCTGGAGACACCTACAGAGAAGAGCATTGCTTTTAGATTTACAAAACCTTATAATACCTAAATATAGACTATTATATCATACTCTACTAACCCTGTTACTCTTAGTTGTCGCCAAACGATCACTGTATAGAGAAGATGACTGTGACAAGAATAAGACACAGTATTACATTTGCTGTACAAATGAAGCACATTACTCATAATGTCTACACATACAAAACAAATGTTAGTATTGTCATAAAGTGACAGCATAAAAACAATGCAAAATGACCCCAAATGGCACCAAACTGGCACTGGGATATCATATTAAACATTTCTCTGGTCACTTAAAAGGCGTTTTCCAAACACCTGCACTTTTTAGCTGAATTAATTTTCTGCACAAACAGCTTTAAAATGGTTACCCATAATACAGAAATGTGTTGACTGTATTTTTTTAACAATACCAAACTCAGAACAGGAAGTCATACCACAAAAAGTTAAGTGAATGCAAGTTTTAATTCCTAAACCTAGCATTATTTCTAACCCATAATTTGATTTACACGGAATTAATCAATCTGAGACAAAAGAAAGCACCAAATATTTGACAATTTGTTAATCCAAATCATAATACCACAAAACAAGCAAAATGTTTGGGTTATGGTGATGTTAACTTTCATGCTCCAAGTCTCCAGTAAGAAAAAGGTTGTTCACTAAACTCAGTTAAAAAAAAACTTGACAAACCCGAGGATGGTAGGTAGGAAGCGGTTTGCTATGCTTAAGGCTGCTGTAATTTCGCTGGTCATGGTAAAATCCACTCTGTCAAAAAATATATTACAAAATTGTAAAAGGCATTCAGACACAAACTCGTAAAGTACCAAAATATTGATCTTTGCTCTAGTATTAAAGACATGATAAGTTTTAACACTCTGAAGTGCTAAAATAGAGCAAGAAGCTGTTTCTATACCCATATGCTCTATGTTACAAAATGATTCTCATATGCTACACACTTTCTAGGGGCAGCTGCTTTTAACAAATAAAAGTAGGTAAACTTTTTGAATTGACCTGTATTAATGTATACCAGATAAATATTTGGTTGTATGTATACATCTGGTAAACAGGAAAGTATTTTTCACTATATTTCAATATCTTTAAATAGTGAAATGGTTAACTTCACATTAACTGCTGAAAATATTTTTTTTAAAGTACACTAAACTGTTCAATGTGCAGTTTAGACTGAACAGCCATTTAAACCTGCACCAAGAGAAGTCATAAAATTTAATCAGTGACCCTCTATAAAAACAGTTATCCTAAAAATCAACAAACCCAAGTGTTCTCAAATTGTGTACAAATGTTTTCTAGAAATCAAGATATTTAAGCTATGTTGCAATAATTCAGTGAAGTGGTTTCAGATGTTTACTTAATTTCAAGTATCTGACCTTATATAGGCTGTTTTTCAATGGAATTTCAAGCACTCATTACTGAGGGGTTTAATCAACTACGTTCCTATTACTAGTGAGAACAAATACAAAACCGGGGGGGAGCTTTACTTTATGAGTTCAATATTAAGGTCAACAATTCAAAATGCCTTGGAAAAAAATTCAGAAAGGAACAACACATATATAAAAAGTCTAAGGCAAGATCTACACTACTGCTTTAGAGTGCTTTATAACAGTTTTGACAACTGCTGGGGCCCAGGACACACTCCATATACAGTTGTCAAAACTGTTATAAAGCGCTTTAAAGCAGTAGTGTAGATCCGGACTGATAAGAGAGCAATCCTAGGGCTCTGAGACAAGAGTCCGAGCTCCCTGCCCCCTCCTCCACCCCCTCACAGCCGGCACGGAGAGAACTGCGGTGGCGGCTTCTATGAGCTCACAAATATGAGTTCAGAGAGGAGGGAAAGGGTGTGTGCCAGTGAGCAGGGAGGGGAGGGACTGGGGAAGCAGGGATACAAGCTTCCCAAGCCTCCCCCTCCCCAAGGCCTCACCTAGATAGATGAATATACCTCTCTACTTAAATTGCAGAACAGGAGGCACAGTGCACCTCCTGCTCTGTTTTGGATACTCATAAGCCTCTATGTTCAGAGGCTTAAGAGTACCAAGGGCCGATCCAACAGGATTGCACCCTAAATGACAAACATGCTAGAAGATAGAGGGAAATAGGGGAAACTATTAGTTTCTCACCAGGGTTTTACAATCCCCAATCCCCACATTTTAACTCTGCCAGCTTAGCTGCCCTTGTATAATGTAGTCAAAGAGTTTGCCCAGTCAGCAAGATTTTTTTTCAGTTAGAAGAGGCACCTTATATAGCCAACATAATAAGCATATGTGAAAAATATTGTTTGTATAAAAGCTATGAAGAGGTAAAACTACAGCAGACCCTAATTGAAAACACTAACCAAAAGTTCTTTATGAGAGCTAGAAGACTTCTTTCCACCATGAGAATCCCCATAAGCATGACTCTGTTGAGTAAAAAATTAGAACTTTACAAACATCAAGAAGCAGTGGCAGCCTCAGAAAAAATTCTAAACCACCATGTGATCATTTAAACCATTTTCATTTTTGAAAATGAAAATTGAGCAAAACAAATAGATTAGCTTTGGACGATCTAGAATCTGCTTATTTTCCCTTTTGGGTATTGTTCAACACCACACATGAAGTTACTCCACATGCATTTCATATGTATTATCACAGTGTACCGGGCACAGAAATTATAGATGATACTTATCATTCCGTTTAATGATATGCAGAAAGCCCCTGACAGAGCTGATCTTTAAGGTACATAAGCAGAGAAGTCTGCCGTACCTCACTTCATAGACAACGATAGCCCATGGATTCAACAACCCATGGGTTGTCAGAGAAAAGTGTATGAAAGCAGGCATGACTTCCACTTATACTAAGCAACTCATGATCGGCTCCTTCATAGGTTGATGAGCATGACATTCAAACTTGGACTGCTGGGTTATTTAGGGGTTAAACAACCCAGCATTTAACCCAATAACAAACCATGGGTTAACCTGTTTACCGCAGGTAGCATGCCTGGTCTCTCCTGCTCGTGCATAACAGCCCATGGCCTGTCATTATGTTTGAATCAGATAACTATGTTACTGTGAATAGGAGCTGCGAAAAGGGGGTGGACCCTAGATTACCCTTAAAAAACTTGCTGGAGATTTGGAGAGGTGTGTAATAGGGTATGGGGGGAGGGTCAGTTCTACACTTCAAAACTTAGGGATCACCTTGTTAAGGGGGCCATCTGGTCCCCTTCTCCTGAGCTGTCAGTGGGTAATTGTGCACAAATTATCCACTGACAGCTCGGGAAAAGGGGACCAGATCGCCTCCTTAGCTAGGTGATACCCAGTGTTTTAAGTGTTGCACTAACACTTGGAGCCCCCCCGCTGCACTTCCATTGCACACTTCCCTGAGTTTCCAGCAAGTCATTTTAAGAGTGATCTAGGGTTAACCCTTTTTTCATAGCTCCAATTCACAGTAATCTGGGAGCCATCAAAAGGAGGTAGACTGGTTTTAAATCTCCCAACTGAATACATTTCTTCAGTGAGGCTTTCGATTATTTCTGTCTCTTTCCTGACAAATAAAAAAAAAAGTAACATCCTTTTGTTTCTTGAAGCTGCTTCTGCTAATTGATTTATTGCCCTTCTACAGAAAACACAAAGCGATGGAAACAATTTGTAAAAAAACAACAAAAAATTAAGTCACAACTTCATACATTAGAAGGCACAGCCACAGCGTTGCATTGCGGGTTATTATACAACTGGCGACCACGTAGGGGAGGGGGAGAAGCCACGATGGCTTCTTCCCCCTGCATGATTGTATGAACACAGTCTCTTTTGCACCTCATATCTTACATTGTAAATCTGCCGGTTAACCTTGCTTATTTTATAAAACAATTCTCTGTTATTAAGAGAAGTAAGAGGTTACTCATTCCTTTAACACCTATTAAATGTTATACCTGCTCCTTTCCAAATCAAATATAACTCTGAAATGGAATCATCTCATTCTTATTCAAATGCTTATACACATTCTTATACAAATTCTAGGAATGCAGAGAGAATGTGAATATTTTGTATATCTAGTCTTCCCATAATCACACAATTTTTAGTAAAAGAAAAAGAAATTGTTAGAATCCAAATGCAGGAGCTGAAATAAAAGAACCACACAAACCAATATAGGTAAAATTACCAATCAGAGATAAAGAATTCCTATTTGTATTACATATAATATAGATCACACAGAGAGAGACATGCTTTTTAAAACACATTTTGTAGACACTGGTATTTGCCATAGGCCTTCAAAGATTCTATTGGATATAAATAAAAATATAACCCCTACCTGCCTCCATCTCATTTTTAAAAAGTTAAACTAATCCTTGCCCGTTCACAACTCATGAAACAAATGCTGGCCTTAAGGACTGTGATTTTAATCGCCATGGAGTTTTGTTGTTTTTCTCTGACTCCTCCCTACAAAGTTCTCACTTAACACGTTGAGCTTCCAAGATTTATTAAAATATTTTCCCATCACTATTTCTTATTAGTGCACACAAGTGTTATGTGAACAAACCACAGCATGCTCATCTGGACTACGCACCACAAGATCTCTCCTCCTGGAAGTACTTGTTCTGCTCCTGTGTGACCCACTGACATCAGTGGAGGGACTCTTAAGAATGGAATTGTAGAAAATTATGAATCTCAAAAGTAAAATTCACTGCAAAAAACATTGCTTTATGGACATTTTTATTTCTTGGTTTTCTAGTGAAATTTCATAGTATTTTAGCTTTACGTTAATCTAATACATCATGCTTTTGGTTGTAATTCTCATATTTCTAGTTCTCATATTTATTAACATAATGCATTTCAACACTGAAATGCAATTAACATCAATGGTTTGATTGGAAAAGGAGTGGAGAACTTGGACTCCAGCTCTCATCAGTCCCAACCAGCATGGCCAATAGTCAGAGATGATGGGAGTAATAGCCCAATAACATCTCTATTTCACTGGTACTCTGTTCTCTTTCTCAATCATTCTTCCCTAAACAGACACACATTCTACTGGCAAAGTCTTGACATTAAAAGACATTTAGATCTCAGATGAATCGGTGTACATCATTACATCAGAGACAGGAATCTTTTGAACTTCAAAGTTTTCCCCCTAAAGTTTATTTCATAAAAACATATTCTCCTATTGTAGGCATTTTCTTTGAAGCTTTTAAAACATTCTATACCTTCTGTTTGCTTGTTTTAAAGGAAAAATCAAAGAAACACATTCCACATGCGTATAAATGAAAACTTTATGAACTTTATCAAAGGCAAATTTTAAGTACTAACCCTGTGACTACCAGTACTTCGACTGGACACCAAGTCATCAGCTCCCTAGTCACAAAATTGAAACAAAAATAAGGTGACACTTTTTTTTCCTTCTTTTTATCTTTTTATGGAACAGAAAAAAAACCTATGACTTTAGAGGCTAGTACAAACCAGATATGATTGCCGGTTGGACCGGTGTGAATATCTAGCCTTCTCTGAATCATCCTAAGAAGAGAAATACCAGACACTGTTATTTAAGAAAGAGGAAAAATAGGAAGAGAAGTCCAGAACAAAACAAAACAATAACACTAGTATTTTTAACTTGTGAAAATTACTGAACTACTGTTCACACAAGTCTGATTCTTCTTCCATGTACCTTATGGGAGCCTACCTTGTTTTTCAATGTGTTATCAGTTCATCTAAATACATTCCAGATTACCCAATATGTTATATGAAACTAACCCATTAGGTTGCAACCTAAAACCATAACTTTTAAATTGATCAATTAAATTTGCATACATTTGTGTACAATCAAAACAATATTTGAGGAAGGAAGCATATTTGTTTATAGATGATACACGTGTGTCATACTAGGAATCATCTTAGAAAAGATGTTTGGCTTAGAAGAAAAGGGTAGGATGGTGCTTACCATGTGCACTTTTTATAAGCTATTGTATTTATAATACAATTCTGCCTGATTAATCAGGGATGCCTTTTAAAGAATTTAAAAGTTTTAAAATTAAAAAAAAATTAAGCAACTGATTTAACTGATCAATTAGCTGTTGCTGTCCTAGTTAAATGTTAAGATTAATTGCTGGCATGCAAAAAATACTCACTTATGCTATTAAGAAAAGTGAAAACAGACTTCATGGAAGGACTGCAGTGTTTCCCTCAGAAAAACCACGAGGAACTGCCTCTTCTACTATATTACAGTAACTATAATTTTAATTATATTTTTATCCAAGGAGATCAGAGAAGCATACATAGCTCTTCCCCACCCCCTCCATTTCATTAGCATAACCTCCCTGTAATGTAAGGATTGAGAGAAAATTTGAAACAGGGTTTCCTCAGTTCTAGTTTCACGCTTCTTCTCAATTATAACTACTATATAATATATGTATAAATATATGTAGATTCTTATTCAACAGGAACAGAAGTATGATTTACAGTGTCATCAATGAGCAATTCAAAACTATAAAGATCCAAAACTATATCCACAGAAGAGACAACGTAAGTCACATATTACCAACAAATTCACCAATAAGAGGTTCACCAATAATATGTTCAATAGTCAAAGTGAAAAATGGACCTACAAAATATTTACAGAAAAAAATCGGTCCCGCATGCCTGCTTACAGAGATCTATAAGGCTGAGCAATGAAATTTATTTCTCTCCAATCCATTTATTACATAGAAGCAACTTCCAAATATATTACTGCTTAGCCTTTATAAGGGCTCTCTCCTTATGATTTATAGTTAGATTTGTAAAAAAACAACAAAAAATTAAGTCACAACTTCATACATTAGAAGGCACAGCCACAGCGTTGCATTGCGGGTTATTATACTACCCAGATTTTAATTTGATGACATCACATTGATTTTGGGGTATACGGGCAGCATCAAATGCTTATGTCGCAACACGCTTGCACACAATTTCCTGTCCAATTATGAGCAGCCAAGTATCAATTACAGACTCTGCCATCTAAACGAAGAAACAAACCAAGAACATGCATTATTTCAAAAATGATTTTACTAGAGGCCAAATAAAATAATTTAAGTTCAAATACTTTATATACTGAATATTTTTATTTCGCATGGAGATTTAAAATAGGTTATCAGATACTTTAAAAACTTTGGAATATTTATGATGCCCTGGCAAAGTTTACTTTTTTCCACTCCAATCAAATACAGAGAGTAATTAACACAGGAAAAACTTGTGATTTATAATTACAATTCAGAGTTTGATTGTAGAGGATATGGTGGGGAAAGCTGATTTATGCTACATGTTATATGATTACCCAAAATAAGTTATTTCTATTAAAAGATTAGCAATTTGGGGCAGAATCCAATGGGCCTTTATTCCTCCACTGATTCCTTTCCTCTTGCTAATTGCCTTCCACAAGTGGTGGGTCCTGCCAATTCCAGTGCACAAGGAGGACCCACCGCTTATACAAGGGAGATTTAGCACTTCCTAGGGGAAGCCCTGAAATAAGCAGAAACACTAGTTTCTGGAAGGAGGCAGGTTGGCGGAGCTCTGTTATATAAGCTTTGTTGACCTGCCTCCTTCCAGAAATGAGCATTTCCACTGGTTTCAGGTTGCCCCAGAAGTGCTGAATCACTATTGCACAAATGGTGGGGGTCACCTGCATAACAGAATTGATGGGGGTGGAGAAGAATTGGCAGGAGGGCAAGCAGCCCACTGGATTCTGACCACAGGGTTAGATCCAAGACTGGATGAGCAGAAGCCACGCATGCAAGGATTTCCCTCTCCCTGAAGCAGAAGTGGAGAATCACCCAAAATTGTGACGAGGCACCTTACATTAACAAATTTAGGGCAATTCACACACACACACTCCTGCTCCAGCCCCCTATGCCAAAGCCCACACTTTTCAAGAGGTTTTCTCAAGCCTCAGGAAAGATCCTTTCACAACAGGCATTTTAGGGAATGGGAAAAATCCTTGCACTTTTGGAACTAATCCATAATAACCAAGATTGTACTCCAGATATAGGGAATAAATATGTTGTTTTCTTCTTAACGAAAATACTTAATTCTTAATTGAATTTCCATGTAAAACTACTTATTGCTAAAAATTTGGAAGGCCCCAAAATCCTTAAATAAAGAATGGTTAAAGAGAGCCTGGGATCACATTAACTTGGCTGAATTCACTCAAGACAGATGGGTGTGTAATACAAACACATGTTCCTTAGGTCTTCATTTATTCAGTACCAGAATGATAAAATTTAGGATATAACCCAGCCAAGATTAAGCACTTTTAAATCCAACAGATTTCAGTGGGAGAGTTACACAAATTCATAACTGACACTTATTTTTCACTGTATTAATATATTTATGTAGTTGCTTTACATATTTTTCATGAAAATATCTTCATAGTTTCTTCATAGATGTCTTCAACCTTTAACTCAAAGACATGTTACTGTTGATACTCAAACTTCATAGACTATACAAGGCATTAGTAAATGGAACACTCCAATCAGTTAGTTTTTCAAGTGTAACACACCACACAACAGGCAATCCTGGCCTACCATCCACTTTTGGATATGTCCCCATTTTCTATCATACGAACGCTGAGAAAGCTACAAAAAGGTAAAAATAATCTTATTTCACAAGCATAAGGCAATTCCAACAAGAATAGTTTCCATTTCACACAGATTCTGCTTACAAAATATAGAAAGAAATATATATTCCAATACTATATTAAAAAGTTGTCATAAAAACTGTTCCAATTTCTCATTTAACCTCCACAGTTATATTCTGTTAGCAAAGCCTACCAAGTGCTATTCAAAGATCTATTATACCAGTTTAAATGCAATACAGGCAAAGCCAGAGGCACATTGACAAATAATTCAAATACACTAATAATGATCCATGCCATTACAATGTCCTCAAAACTACAAACATCAGTATGAATTCATCATAAAATATAAACAATTACTTTCCATATTGAACACAAGGAGTCCTTAGCAGGTGTCTAACTTATATTAACATTAATTCTCTCAATGAGTCTTACATAGAACAGGCTAGCACAACACAAAAACCTACTGTGGGTGACAAGCCATGGTGGGTTGTTGTGACATGCAAACCCGAACCAATTCCCACAGGATGGCTTGCTTCTGGGCAACAAGCTATGTTAACAACCCATGACTTGCTTTAAGGGTTGTTGGCATGCCGTACGAACCTGGACCTGCCAACCCATCAATGGTTGAGGGCATTGGCAAGTGGCCACTTGGGAAGAGTGGCAGAAAGCCTTGCTGCTGTTGCCAAACGATCCTGCCTGTGCTGTAGTGACAGACACTCCACTGATGCCCAAGTGGCAGTCGCATTTTAAAAATAAATGTACCCCGATATTTGCACAAATTGTCACTCACAGTGGGGTTTTGTGTCGTACTAGCCCAGTTTATGTAAGACTAACATTGGGCTGAAAATTATTTTTTATTTTCTTTTTCAGCCCTGGGACTGTGTGCATTTTTTTTCAGCCCCAGGCATGTATGTCTTTATAATTCAGTTTGTATTTTTATTTATTTTTGGTCAGTTTTTCGTAATTGCACCAAACTATATATAGACTTGTCTATTGCCTTTTACATTTCAGCTGTCAAAGGAAACCAAGTGTACTAGGAAACATACAAGGTAATTCACAAGATAGCTGACAAGTGGACAGGGGTGAAGGGGACCAGAACAGTCCCTTAGCAAAGTTACCCCTAAATTTTAACATGTGAGATTTACCCTTGCCCTCCTTCCATTCCACCCCTTCTTGAGTGTTCCCAAGACATTTTAAGGGTGATCTAGGGTCTATCCCCTTTTTACAGCAAATGGGAGCTCTGAAAAGAGGGTGGACCCTAGGTAATCCTTAAAACCACTTGGGGAAGATGTGTGGTAAATGGATTTGGGAGACCCCCAAGGGTAAGTTCCACACTTCAGAACTTGAGAATAATTGTGCTAAGGGTGCAATCTGGTCCCATTTCCCCAGCATGTCAGTGGATAATTTGCGCACACTGACAACTGTCAAATTCAGGAAAGGGGATCAGATCGCACTCTTTGCAACCTGATCCCCACAGTTTGACATGTGGAACCCACTTAGCGAAGTGACCCCCAGAGTTGAAATGTTGAGCTGACACTTGGGGTGTTCTGCTTCCATTCCACAGTTCCCCAAGTCTCTGTCAAGTCCTATTAAGGAGTTCTACACTCCTCTACGCTCTCCTCCCCACCCTTCACAGCTCCCATTCACATTTTTCCAGGCCTGTCAATAGCTGTCAAATTAGCCTATTTGCAATTCCATCTTGTCAATCACCTTGCATATTTCATACTGACATTAGTTCCCCTTGACAGTTGAAACATACAAGGCAAGGCTATATATATATTTGCAAAATTGCTTAATTGGAAAACTGACAATTTAAAAAAAAAATGCGAAGACATTTTTGCAAATTCCTGGGGCAAATGAATAAAACTATCTATCTATCTATCTCATTCCAGGTCCATTTTTGCAAATGGGGGCCTGAA
Source organism: Elgaria multicarinata webbii (assembly GCF_023053635.1). Classification (NCBI taxonomy): domain Eukaryota; kingdom Metazoa; phylum Chordata; class Lepidosauria; order Squamata; family Anguidae; genus Elgaria; species Elgaria multicarinata. The sequence continues at coordinate 70,216,866 of NC_086171.1, read as the reverse complement.
AAAAAACACTGGGGAAGGAAAACAAGGTCACGATCAGAGTGAGGAGTGGGATGGGACAGGCAGACAAGACAGGTTCTGCTGCAAAATTCCCTGGGATATGTGCCAGAGCCAGGTGGAAGTTCGAGGGGGAATAAAAATCATCAGTCCAGCAGTTTGTTCTGCAAAAAACCCACCAGCTTATTTGCCAGGGTGGGTTGTCGTGTCATGCGAACTCGCCCATTGTTATTTAAACTCCTCTTAATTACCAGCTGCATATAAAAGAAACATTGTCTACACTTTTTTATACACTTTATTTGGACTAATGAGGACTTTCCATGTTTATTTGCTACATCAACCACACAAGTTCTTAACTCTCATCACACACAAAAAGAGAGTGAAAAATATCTGCAATACAAAGTTTGGCTATAACTTATGCAATTCACTCAAAAAGTATCTGTAGTAGTAAGAACTTCTGTTGAAAGCGTTTACATTTTGTATTTCATGTCTAACAAATCTGGGCTCTGATAGACTCTGCCTCCCATTACATGCCATGATACTGTTCAGAATCCAGCAGAAATAGTGATATTTCAGTATTTTAAATCTGAGGCCCAAGACAAATACATACTGCTTTTTAGCACTTAGAAATTATACACACACATACACCTGCAGTTGATCTCCATGCTCCCCTTTCTCTTCCAAACTCACACTTGAAAAAGTAGTAAACAAAAGCTTAGCTACAAGACTGCTAATTATAATATATTGCAGTGGTTATTTTCAAACTTTTTAAGATTTTGGAAGCTAAAGAACAATTTCATAAATTAAAGTAATGTCTAAAATGTGACAGGGGACTACATGAGGGAAGAATCAACAAAAATCAAGCACTGCTTTTGCCCTATTTTTGCAAATTTTACCTTAGAATACTGCTGCCCCTTCCCTTGCACCACATCCCAGCACCTTCCTGAAGATCTTCCAATCCTCAGGAAGGGGCTGGGATGTGGAGGAAGGGGCAAGAAAGCCATTGCCCAAGTTGCATAAAATCTGGATCTAAGCCAGCCTACTTTCACCTGACACTACTGTACAACAGCATTATCCTAAAAAACTAAAAAAAATATCATTTCATTTTTTATGGATAACAGAAGAGATCCTACTTTTTGGAACATATAACCCACCTGCTCAAGCGTGTTACAAGTGCTGCAGCTCCTGTACAATAGTTGCTGACATCCTCAGCACACTGGGAACTATTTTTCATATAAATCCAAGAAATATTCAGACATGTGTTTTATATTAACTGGTCATTTGGTTTGTCACATATTGGACCATCTTACACTTCCCATTGTATAAGTACAACACAACCTTAATAATCAAACTGAACTAGGCCTGAAGAATGTTGCAGCACTTGGAAAAACATCTCACCAGCTTTCAGAGTAGTGTTCAAAATCATGCAATAATGTCACAGTAAGGGACTGGTGCATGTTATTAACACTGATATACTGTACTGAAGCTAAGATAACCTGAATTTTGTTCAAAGTATAACTGCTCCAGTACCTCCTTCTGTTGTCGTTCCAGTTCCCTCATGCGTATATCTCTCGCTTCTGCTCGGGCTGCACGTTTGGCTGCAAGCCGTGCTTCTGCCTGTTAAATTGAAAGAAAATTGCTTCAAACACAAGGAGACGAATTTCTGACTCAATAATACTTTTTTAAAAACTGAATTAACTATTTTAAATGACCAATGATCAAAGTTACCATTATCAAAATATTATACTTGGTAATCCAGAAATCTAACAAAAATACAGTTTGAAAATCAACTTTTCAACCATGAGTTTTAGGTTGCAACCCTATGCAGATTTATGGAATGATCGTTTTGTCTGTCAAAAATATTTGCATGTCCTTTGCTTCACAATTTGCAAAGCATCTGTTCATACAGAGATGAATTCCCAATATACCATCCCAAGTTCTATCATACTCTAGCATAACCCTGAACGAGAAGAAAAAAACTTAGTGAAGAGCTATGTTGACAGTGACCAGCTTGGCTCTCAACAGCTCAATAGATTTCTATGAATAAGGTGGCTGCAATCTGAGATAACTGAGGGAGCAAAACTATTTCATTCTAGGTTCCATGATCACAAGAGACAGATTTAGCTTCCATCCCAGTACTGTACCAAGTGCACTTGTCATTAAAACCTTTTTGGAACAATGTTGCAGTGACAGCAAACCTGTACACCAAACCAATACTTGGTGGACCAGCTATTATGAGATCTGGAGGGTGGAGACAATATAACCCAGGTTTACAGGAGGAATCAAGACATTTCTTATGCTTCCCTCCCCCTCCCCAAAACAACAACAACAGGTGCCACATTCAGGAAGTATGAAGAAATCAGGCCTGGCTCCACCACTTCCTCTGTCTTGGTAACAGCATAAATTAGTGGTGGAAGGGTGGAGAATGAGGGACTAGTAGAAAAAGCTTCCCTTTTGCTCTTCATCCCTTTCCCTCTCAACAACCTTGACAGACCTTTAATAATGTACCATTTCTCTCAAATAAAGTTGAACAACAATATGTGCAAATTATGCAGACTTGGCTCAATGCAAAATGTTACTGTTTGCAGCGGAAGTGGACAGGGGACAGAGTTGCTGGGTATTGCCTGATCCTCATCTGGTAAAATTGGTGAAGAAACAACATGGGAAATGGTGCGAGGACATAGTTCCTTCTCATAGCAGCATGGGATTGGCTCAGGTGTTCCCATGCCATGAAGCTAATGTGAATCGGGATTTAAATGCTAACATTACATAATAATGTCTTGCCACAAAATATGAGCTTTTATAGTCATGGTTTGGATTTTATTGTAGTTTTAAAAGGCCCAATAATATCCCCCAATAAGATAAGAACAGTAATGGAGCATCTCAATAATAGACAGAATCCTACCAGGATTGGGAGGAGGGGCAAGAAAAGACACAATCCCACCAGGGAGGGGTAATAGCAACAAAACACAGAATCCCCCAAATAAACATTAGCCAGCCCAAAGGACCGCATAACAAATGTGCCCACAGGCCCAGGGGGAAAAAGACAGGTGTGCCTGTGGTCCCAAAAAGGTTGCCTACCCCTATTCTAGACTGTCAGGCCATGGTTAACAACAAATTCATTATATTACATACACTCCAGCCCATCTTGGCTCATAGTATGTGCAGTCTCTTATGAAGAACTAACTTGCCTATCCCTATTCTAAATCATTCAGAACGAGTATGAGTAAGAGTAAGGACTAGATTTACATCTGTTTGGACCAGATGTAAAGGAGAGTTATATGAGAGTACATTAAATAAAATAACTCTAAGTATAACACCAATGTAAACAAAGGATTTAGAGAGTTGATTAGCCTGAAGGACACTGTGGAAAACAAGATCGAAAAATAGATAGCAACAACTGAAGCAGACTCAACAATCAGCTCAAAAAAGAAACCATTTGTAACTGGCATATCCCAAAGCAAGTATTTGTGAAAACAGACCAGAAAGATAGCCAAGGTTCTAAAATGTTTAAATTTACCACAGTGAAAAAACTAGTTGGTTTTTTTAAATGATCTACCTACACCACTTCTCTTCCTTTCTTTTTTCTTTCATTCTTTTTTTCTTGTTCAAAACTAAGCTTGATTTAGGCTTAAAAAAAGTTAACTATTCCCCTCCCCCTTAAATCTAAATCTTGAAATACAAGATTGGAGACTATATTGCTTTCTTTCTCCAGAGGTTAACAGGAAAGGAAATATTTGGATTATTTTCTTACATTTTATAAAGAAAAAGAATATTGCTGCATGGATTCTTGAAGCATCATTACTATTATGCTGCAAGCAGCCATATTTGTTCCCAGCAAGTTAAGCTCCCAGTTGAACCTAAGCTCTTTAACTGGATTAACTGAACCCAGTTAAAAGATACAAACACACATGAAACAAAGAAAACAGCAAGGGAACACAGCAACAACAGTGGATCAATAATTTGTGCCTTGCTACTAGCTGAGTGTATGTGTCCCCACTCCCAAATGCCAGCACAAGGTCTCCTTGTTTTCAGTTTAGAATACCAGTAAAAACGGATAGATTGTAACATGGTTACTATATTTTTCATACAAACACTTTCAAATTTAACACAACCTTTTGAGTTTTTTCCAATGTTTTAAATCAATAAGAACTATAGCAATGAGAATCAATAAACATAACACAACACCACATTTTGGGTTTGTATCACATGGTAAACATAGTATCATTTTATTTAGATTGTAAGCCTGTGGGCAGGGACTGTCAAGAAATACTTTTGTAAGCCGCCGTGAGAGCCTTTTTTGGCTGAATGGCGGCATAAAAATCCTTAAATAAATAAATAAATAAAAAATTTGTTCCAATCCAGTCACTTTTTAAGTACCTGTAACTGTGTCTTCTCTGCCTTTTTAAAAGCTTCTGTAGCAGAATTTTAATCTCCAAATTATGATTGTCATTTAGTTGGGAATATATGCATACATATACCAACCTCTCTAGCAATATGACCCAAAGTTTCGTCTTCTGCAGAAAATCTATCTTTAACTGGAGTTCTTTTTCTTCCTGATCCAGGAGTCCCCATGTTTAAATATGCAGTTTTCTCACAAGACTGGGTCAGATCCAAGTGCCAGATCTAAAATAAAGTGAAAAGATTATCAGGAAAACTTTTAAAACATACATAAGTTCATACTCTACTCCACAAGACAGCTTTTGCTCTTCTGATACCCTCTCCTGCTAAGCAGCATGAGCATTTACAGGGGACATTTACAAGGGACAGAACTGGCCATTCACTAAGTTAACTTCTAATTTTAAAGTAAGATTTAGGCTGCATTCCTAAACACACTTAAAAGAAAATCAATCCCACTGAATTTAGTGGGGCATGTTTAAGACTACATCTTTAGTCAAATTTCAGGAAATACTATGGACAGCTCCTAAGAATGACTTAAAGGTGTTTCTAGGTGCTACTCACCGAGGCGCACATGCCTAAAAATAGTACTGCAGATCTAACTTCACACATTCCAATTACAACTTGTGGTCTATATCTACTTTCATCTACCATGCAATGGATACAGAGATATGACTGTAAGCTCGGAGATGGTGTGCTAAAACAATCATTAATTGAGCTTAATAGGGTTTGAGATTAAAGGAGCTCCAACTTTCTGGATACTATTGGACATAGAATAGAATATAGAATCTAACCCCTCTACAACACAGTAGATAGGTGGGAAGTGTGACTGCACAATGAACAATTCAAAACAGTAACAGTTACAAGCAAATATCTCATTTCTCCTTTGTTTTACTGTGCTGCCCCATATTTGGGAGATCAGCTAGTTACACAACAGATTGAAGAACTACATCTGATGAAGTCTGCATTTCCAATATGCAGTGCTTCTTGAAGACCAAGTCAAATAACCGGTTGCGACTTTTCCACCTTCAACACTGTCATGGTCAATACAGCCATTGTGGATGGCCATCTATATCATAGCACAATAAACGGTTTCTAGCATCCACTTCAAGAATGAATGAGTAAATAGAAGGCATTCCTACTTCATAAGAGATGAGTAGCTACCACATGTCAGACTACTTGTATGATCCTGAGGATTAGAGTCAATCCCATTCAGACACTGAGGCAAATTATGCTGTATCCCAGAACAGGATAGCACAGCACATAATACCACTTGCAAAGGGAATACACAAGCCTGAGGGTCTTCTATGTTCATTCGCAACTTAACAAATCAAACGTCTCCTCATTTGGGTCTGGGGCTACTTTGACTTCAGCCTCCAAACTTGCTTGATATGTGGAGATCTTCTGGTCACCTACAGGCAGAGAAAGATACTATAGGATATATTCTCCACCTCATCTTTTACTTTCTGCTTTGATGCCTGGACTAAAAGAATGTGTATCAAGTGTATGCAACACACTAAAGTATCCTACTTAAGAATGTACTATAAATATACAAGACATACCTTCACTTTTTAGGCAGACATGGGACATGTCTACACCAGGGGAGGGAAGGGAGAGAATCTCACCATATGCTGATCACGAGATCCTCCCCCTGGGTTCACATGTGGCGCACAATGTCCAGGGAGGAAGCAGGATGTCACGCCCACCATTTTAAAAAAAAGAAAGACAGGCGCTGGAGTGCACCTGCACTCAAGTGAAAAAGTTGGGGGGGGGAACCCTCACCCTGCTCCTCCACCCTGATGGCCCTAGATTCCCCCCAGCCCAGTTCCTTCCCTCTGATGACCCCTGCTACTAGCGGGGAGAGAAGAAGCCAGGATGGCTGCCCACACCACCCACGGTCCTTGGGATCATCCCAGGACCATGGGAAAAATCAGGCTAAAGGGGCCTGTCGATATCCCGGGCAAATGGAGGGATCATCACTCCCTGCTCCCAGGATATCGACTGGTGTAGACATTCCCATGGTGTTTAAAATCCACCTACACAGGAATAAAGTGATACATGCAGAGCTTCTCCCTCAAAAAAACTTAGGGCCAAACTATTACCATACAGTTGCATGTAACATTAATTCAACAGAGTCTTCAAAGTTTGCAACAACAACAAAAGTATTTACCAAGAGCCATCACTAAAACAAGGTTAGATGCAGCTGCACGGTAACGTGCAGTTTGACCCTTAAACATCATGTTAGTGATTTTCAATGTCTGATTTCGCATACCCATAATGGAATCAGTTTGCGATGAACAGCCACTCAGTTTCCTCAACAACAACAAAAAGAAAAGAGGTATCTGGAACTTGAGGGGAAAATAGCATAACTGAATACATTGTTTGCACAAATGATCTTCATGGTGATGTGATATATGAAACCACCTTATACTGACTCAGACTGTGATGTTCAGCTGCCTTATATGATGTAAATGTAAATATATATACAAAGTTATTGTTTATATGTATAAGGTTCAGGAAATAAGTAAGCCTCAAGGTACTTACAATTTGTAGGGTGTGTGTGTTGAATGCCTGAGTGTTGATTTGGATGGTTGAGGGAGAGTGCAGATTGGCTGAGTAAGAGTGGGAGGAGCTAGAGAAATGTATCTATATATAGTTAAGTGAGTGAGAGGAGGGGGTGATATGAGTCTGTGGGGTATGAGAGCTTGAGTGTTATGAGAGAGTCTGGGAAGAGAGTGAGAGATAGTGTGTGGGTTAGAATTCTTTGAAGTGAAGGCAGAAGTGGGGTAGAGAGAAGTGGGTGATTAAATGAGAGAAGTGGATGATTTTAGTAGTCTGTAATGGAACCTTGTAAGAAAGAAGTGACAGAAACCAATACACTTAGAACCTTGTAACCATACGCATTTGAACTGAAGAAACCAATAAGCTTATGTACACGCACTTACTTAAGTTAATAAATTCTAATTACATTTAAAAACAACTGGTGTGGTCTGTGGAGGAGTGACTGAGGATAAAACAATTAATGGTGGCAGCGGAATGGGAAACTGAGGGCTAGGTTGCTGGGCTGTGGAGCCTGAAGAATAAAGGTGAGATAGGAGCAGCAGCAGTAGGCCTAAACCCTCGCACACGTCATTAGCACAGGGGTGATTGAAGTGGTCCTGGGTGCTAGTGGTGTGGATAGTCCTGTCAGGTAGCTTGTGGGCATCTCAGGTGATGTTGAGACAACACAGGGGGGCAGGATGCGTCACAGAGACCACTGGTCCATCTAGCCCAGTATTACCTATTTTCATTGGCAGTGGTTCTCCAAAACCTCAGACAGAAATATTTCCGAGCCTGATACCCTTTAAGTGGAGATGACAGAGACCAAACGTGGGACCATCAGCATGAAATGCTGTCACTATACCATGAGCTCTGCATAATAATGCTTTGAAAAATCTCAGTATGAAACATAAACGGACAAAAAACATAGAGAACCAGCATAAGTTCTGGTAATTATATGAATAAGCTATCAAGAGGTCAACAGCTTTGCCTGTCTACAACGTTTCTCTGCCTGACACTTTTCTTGCCTTCCCCCATCCCCCATCCTTCTCTGATTTATCATATTTCTTGCCTTCCGCTTCCCTGGTTTCTCTCTTTCTTCTCTTCACTTTCCTCTGCTCAACACACACCTTACCCTAACCCCCTTTGCTCTATATTTGTTTTCCTCAGCATTGCTGAAGCTCTAAGGCTGTCCTGATTTGCTGACTTTCTGCTTCCTCATTAGGACTTCAGCACGGTGAGATAGGCATTACGGGGAATCTCAGAAAAAGGCTGGAGATGCTCAGGTGGGTGGAGTAGAGCAGAAGGGGGCCTAGCAGGTGCCATTGGGGGCAGTATGTCTGTGGGGGTGCCAGGTTGCCAATCCCTGATCCAATTTCTCAGGGTGGATGTGGTAACAATTAGAAAGTTGATGCAACTTAAATGTAAAGTCAATATAAACTTAGTTTTAGACAGCACGTATTTCTGCTACTGTACCATCTTCACCGGCTGCAGGTTCGTTTCTAAGTGCAATTTAAGGTCCTGGTTTATAGCCTCTTACATCTAAAATGGTTTGGGGTTGGGATACTTTAACAACAGTTTCCTCCAATATTAGGAAGGAATATTAGGAAGCTCCTCTTTCCACATGGTGTCCTACCATCATCTGTGGTTCAGGTGGTGGAAACAAGGGACAAACATTTTCTGTGACAGCAACCAGATAGCGGAATCCCTTGCCCTATGAAATTCCTTGCTCTGCACCATCCTTACTGTTTTCTACTGCCAAATTATTTTTTGTTTAGATAAGCATTTATTCTGACTTCTGTTTGATGGTTTTTTGTCTTCTGGTATGTTAGTTTCATCTGCTGTGCTTCTATTTTGTTTCTTGATGTGTTGTTACAATTTAATTGTATTTTAATAACCTGATGTAAGATGTCTTGGGAATCCTTCTGGATCTTAAAATAGACTAAAATACACTTAAAATAGACTAAAAATCTAATAAAGGATAAAACAGCCACATAGCAGGTGCATCCTAATAATCCAACAATGGAGTTTAATGTTATTCTATTTTACCACATAACAAAGATGAACTTTTCTACTCCTCCACATTTTACATACAACAGTATATCAAATGAAGTTTCCTATTGTCTTGCCACAGCCATTACAAATGCTAACTACATTTTATTCAATAACATATAGGGAGGCAGGCAGGAAGAGTTCAATTCATAACAAGCTCAGTTCCTTGGGGTTCTCCCTTAATCACAGCTCAATAAACAGAATAGTATCCTATTACTTTCTATATACTGACTAGCGAGAGTCATGATGAAAATTAAATCCTCCTCTTGAAACAGTGCCAAAGATTGTTCTACAAATGGGAACTCCCACAACTTTAGACAACTTTCATAAAATCTTCCTTGTTAATTTTTTCTATTCCTTCAAAGAGCTCAGAAGATCTTGGGTTGGATCCAGCTTTAAACAGATGCAACTGGGCGGATGGAAACAGACTGCCCTACCTCTTCTTCTTCACTGCATCCCCTCTAACCACTGAAAACAGTACACAGAGGGTTGAGGAACCCTGCTGAATGAGGTTATCTGTGGTGGAGGGGGATCCCCATGTTAAAACCACACAGAGGCAACATGAAAATACCCCTTCCACCTATGGAAGATAGATTCTTGATCAAATTAATTGACATTAAGAACAGCCTGTGGCTGTTAAGAGGCAGCTGGACAAGCATCTGTCAGGGATGCTTTAGGGTGGATTCCTGCATTGAGCAGGGGTTGGACTCGATGGCCTTGTAGGCCCCTTCCAACTCTGCTATTCTATAATTCTATGATTCAAATGTAAAAAGGTTAGTCCTTAAGTTATCTTGCTCAAATCTTATTTTTCTCACCATCCAATAATGCCACCTATTTCAGTAAACTTTATTTACATAGTGAATTTCATTAGACAATAATGCAGTCTACAACATACTAAAGTTACTGAAGCTAGCTGCAGAATTGTTAGTACCAGAAAGATAGTATTATTAGTACTTCTCCCAAGGAACATCGCCCAAGGAATCTTAAAAATGTCAAAATTATAACCATAATGCAAATTAAGAACATATAGTAACAGAGTAATGTCACTTGTCACTAAATAGTTATTTGAGAGGAACAACAATTCTTAAATGCTAGAATTCAGATGCATATTCATAAAAGTTAATACCAGAAGGCTAAACCACCCATCAAAGATCAAACACATATGTCATAATTCATTAAAAAGTATCTTATTGAAATTTGAAGTTGTTAGCAAGACTGGCATTTAGCATTTAAATTCTAGCACAAGAACTATTATCTAATGAAATTAACAGGGCAGTTCACATTGCTAGATATACTATAAAACACTGTGATCCTGTTCAGGCAATACGCTATTAGTATTACGCTAAGCCATGGTGGTTAAGCATTTTGAGCTAAACATGTCGTGTGAACCATCACTTAACATGTCATGTGAATCATTGTCAACCATGATGGCTACATAACCACAATTTAAACACACTCACTATTTGCTGCAAAAGGGTTAGAGGCTTAAGCATGGCTTGGTGTGTTGTCTGAATAAGCCCTGTGGGTTCAAATTGTTCTCTTCATAGATTTTCACATGCTCCAAAATACAAAGCATAGCAAACCATTTGCTGTGGTCCAAATGCATGTACTTAGAAGTATGCTCCATTGAAATAAATGGGACTTACTTCTGAGCAAGCATGCTTAGAATGATATTCTGGGGGAAACTATACCCTTTCTTAATTTCCCAGTGCAGTCAAAGGCACCAGCAACTTCCCATCTCTTGAAAAAAAGCTATTGAGCATCACAACTTGTCCCAGTAACAAAATATCAAATCTAAACATCTCTTCTTGACTTGATCACAAATCGTTAAAGTACATTAACACTCACTGCATTGGCCTCCCACCCATCCCTGTTTTAACATCAGAACTTCTAGAGCAACCAGTCATTCAGTACATGCTTAAAATCTGTATTTGTAGAACAAACATTTATTTTTAATCATGCACTGAGTGGAAACATCCCAGTCCCTTTTCTATCCTGACAGTGAATGTAATAAGAGATTAAAGACTGTTCAAGAGCAATTAATATCTATCAAGTGATCTTTGGTATACACCCTCACAGGGTATTTAGACAATGTGCAAGGGGTAACTAATATGCATTAAGTGAACCGATAATATGATTCTTGTACCTCTTATGCTGCAATCTTCAGCACACTTAAAATACTTTCCACTGGATCAGATCCAGAGAAGCAGCGAATCCTAACCCCTTTAGACAGTTGGCTAAAATGGGTTTAGATGGGGCAGAGATCCTCTTCCATTGGTAGAAAGAAGCTTTGCTAGAGGAGGGAGGCTATTTGCCCTAGAGGCCCTATTTATGCCAACAAAAAGTTCCATGGACTTTTTGGCATGGGCATTAATGGGGCATTTTGGTGGTGGAGCCAAGTTAGCTCCTTCAGTGAGGAGCCCTCGATTGCGGCCCTCAGCTACTGAAAAGTCAGGCAAAGCACACACACCTGCCAGACACCTTCTGCTCTGGCAGGCACAAGCTGACAAGGCTTTGGCAGTAGCAAAGGATCTCCCCTCTCCCCACCCCACTTAGGATTGCTGTCCAAGTTAATCGTCCTTAGCTCCCACTTAAATCAATGGGATAAAAGTCATAGCTAACTGTTCACACTGTTTCAACTTCAACATGCCTAGGATTGCACCCGTAGAGAGTGTAATTTAGATCATGAACCTACTAGGGTAGAGATCTATCTTCTTCTTTTTGCCTACGGACCTCTATAAAGCACTGTGCATATTAATCATCGCATAATAATAAATAATAACAGTTACTTCTCCCTTCCTCCCCAACTTCTGTGGAGCTTCCTTGCAAACGAATACGATCAGGATTTCAGCCCTGAAGATCAGGACTTCCCACAGGATCTGGCAACTTTACCATGTAGACGCCGGGTAATTTTATCCGCAACGGTACAGAATCGGTGGAAGTTTCTCCCTTGTCCTCAGCTGAAGCGGACTAACTTCCCCCAGACTAGTCCAGCCTATCCTCCTCAGGGATCGCCCCCGATCCCAAGACAACACGCCTTGTCAGGAACACCAGGAGTTTCCTGTGCAGCCGGCCTTCCCCTTCCTACATGTCCGGGGGCACCAGGAACCCTTTCCCCGCCTACCACCACCCTCAGCGAAGTGAAGGGTCCCCGCCCAGCCCTGTGGCAGGGAGCGCCCGCTCGCTCGCCTTCCTCCCAAACCACCAATTCCGGTTCCCCCTCCCTTTCTCCTTCCGCCCCTCCCGTGCCAACGGCTCTCTCACCAGAGGCCAGCTCCGTCCGGACGAAGAGAAAGGAGTTCAGGGGGACGAAGAGACTCCAGGCACGCTAGCAGGGTGGGGCAACCGAGGGCCCAGCCACCGAAGGAGGCGAGGATGATGGAGCCGCCACTCCCGCAACCCGAGGCTCTCCTCAGAGCCCTCCCGAAGGGGAAATGGGAGGGGAGGCTTCTTCGCCTGGCTGCCACCGATGGCTATAGCGACGTTGCCCCCCACGCTTGCGCCGACGGCTGAGCTCAGGCTACCGGGGAGCGCGAGGCACGCGCGGCGGTCCTCCTTTCGGTCCCGGCGTTGCTGGTACAGCCTCTATCGCCGCGCGCTCCGAGTGTCACCCGCGAGCCGACCGCTCGGGCAGCTGCAAGTGAGGACACCTTCCCCACACATACACACGAGCCACAGCGCGCATGCGCCGCTTCTTGAGTCGCGAAGGTGGAGCCCCGCAGGCGGCGGCCGTAAAGAGAAACGCATGCGCAGTACTGGTGGAGAGAGACGTGGGTTGGGTCGATGATGTGGGACTCCGCCGGAGGCTGCTTTAGGGCGGGGCTCGAAATCTCGGCCGTCCGCTGGGTCAGCGAGCCCCTGTCCAAGCCGTTATGCCTGCCTTAACGGCTGTCGGTGCGGGCAGGAACATAGTGCGGGCACTCGCCGACTGGGTCATGCAATAGGAGACACGCCTACGACGGGCGCTTTCGTTCAAAAAAAACTAAGGGCGCAGACGGAAAATCCTACACTTCCCAGCATTCTCCCAGCCATCCATGTTGGCTGAGGAATGCTGGGAGTTGGGGTTTGGTTTTTCTGTCCAAAAGTGCATGGAATTGCGCCCTAATGCATTCTGTACTAGGAACGTAGAACCGATTTTTCTGTATAGTGTCATTCTGTCTCATCGCTGACAACCTTTACGCTGTGAGAGAGGCTCTTTAAGAGTTGTGTGGAAAAAAAGTTGGGTCATTCTTTTCTTTTCAGATTCAAAAGGGGCTGCTTTGTTAGTCTGGTTTGATGTCAAATTCAGGCTTATTTATCCAGCGTAAGGACTGTCCAACTTGGCATATGTACATGGCACAAAGGCATTTCTGACACATGACAGTGTGACTGCAGCCCACAAAAACTCATGCCTTAATAATAAAACACTGTTAGTCTTTAAGGTGCCACAGACTCTTTATTGTTGCTGTTTTCACATATCAGATTTAAATTTGGTTTTGACTGAAATGTAGATATTAGGATGACTACACAGTACATCTGATTTTTCTATTGCAGAATCCCACGTTCCATACAAGAGACAGCCTCACATATAAACATAAAGTTATTTAAATAACTGGTCCAGGTTTATTAAAATTATGCATTGTGTGGAGAAAATTGATAGGCGGATTTTTTTCTCCCTCATAATACTAGAATTTGGAGTCATCCAATGAAGCTGATTGGCAGAAGGTTCAGGTCAAACAAAGAACATTCTTCACAAAGCGCACTGTTGATTTATGCAATTCGCAGCTACAAGATATAGTAACGGCCATTATCTAAGATGGCTTTAAAAGAAAATTAGGGAGCAATCCTATATCCCCTAGACAGTGTCTGGGGACATAGGATAGTTTGGCTTCCTGGATTGGAACCAGGGAACTGCACGACTCATCTCAGATGGCGGAAGGATGCAAAGAAAGCCTCCCAAAGAAAATCTAAAGGTCTGGTCAGGTTCATGTGGTAGCAAATGGTCCTTAAGGTACGGTGGCCCTGAGACATTTTTAAAGGCCAAAACCACCACGTTGAATTGTATGCAGAAGTGGACTGTAAGCCAGTGCAGCAATTCAAAATTGGCAAGAGATTATCTGAGTCCCAACCAGCAATCTAGCAGCAGTATATTGTACTAGCTGAAGCTTCCAAATAGTCTTCAGAGGCAGCCCCACATAAATGGCATTACAGTAATCCAACTGATGTTACCAGAGCATGGATAACTGTAGCCAAACTATAAAGCCCCCAGACTATGAACCTGATCTTTAAGGGGTCATGCAACCTCATCCAGAAGAGGCTGACCCCACATTGAAGAGCTTCTGTTTATTGGCCGTCATCCAGTCTATTATTTATTCACTTCCTCTGATCCACTTAGGAATTATTTATAAGATTTATATACTGTTCTAGATCCAATAAAGTTTTCAAGTGATGAACAATAAAAGGGGAGAAAACAATAATAAGAATAATAGAAATAAAGAGTTAAAACGTTTAAAATCAGTCTGAATAAAGTTGTGGCTGGTTAGTTAAGGAAGGGTTGATTAAATAAAAATATCTTCAGAATTAGATGAAAACAAGTAAGAGTTGGGTGTCATCCACATTCTAATGATACTGTACTTCAGATAACTTCTCAGAATGGTTCTGTGTACATTTTAAAACAGCATGAGGGACAAAATACAGCCTGTAGCATACCAGAGCACAATTGCAATGGGGCAGAGCAATAGTCCAGCAGCATCATTTTCTGGTAATTACTGTCCAGTTAGGAACAGAAACACTAAAGACCAGCACCCCCAATCTCCACCCCAGCCAACCACTCTAGAAGGATACCATGGTCAATGATACTGAAAGCCACAGAAAGGTCCAGAAGAATGAGCAAGATTGCATTTCCTTCTCCACCCCATCCTTCCCACAGTTTGTCATTTTGCCTGAAAAAGAAGCTTACAAAATATTAACACTTGCATACTCTCACCAGCAAAAACTGGGCCAATAAATGCCATCACACAACCAGTATGTGTCTTTGCCAGAAACGTGATATTTAAAGCAAGCAGCATGTCAATGTATCATCCTCACAGTTCAGTGATTTTTTTTCCCAATTCCCCAAACGTGAATTAAGACCTATGAACGTAGGATTACCCTGCTAAACTCCTGATGACCTAGAAAATACCAGAACAAATCGCCAAGCCATATTATTTACTCATCTGTATCAGAAGGCAGACTGAGTCAAAATAGCTGGATGGAGAAACAGGTCTATAAGTGTTTCTGTTTATAGAAGTCTATCTATGTTTAACAGAGTGCTCTGATTATGAAAGTATTTGGCCCAGAGATTATAAACCTAGAACCTTACTTGAAGGATTTATTTATACCGTCACCTTCTTCTAAGAACTGAAACCCTGAAAGGGCTAAATTAAATCTTATACCATGATCTTATACATATATACAGGCTGATTCTGTGTATGCTTGCTTAGGACTAAGTCCCACTGAGTTCAATGGGGCTTACTCCCAAACAAGCATACATATACACGTAGCGTCAGTCTTAGGCCTTAGCTAGATGGGGCTTTATCCCGGGGCGATCCCCAGGATCGTTCCTGTGCATCCACATGACGCACAAGGGATCCTGGGATCAGGGAGGGATGATCTCTCCCTTGCCCTGGGATCTCACCCTCTACTTTAGGCCCGGTTTTTCTGTGGTCTTGTGGCTGGGCGTCGCGGTTTGTCCCAACTCCTCGTGCTTCCTTGTGAGGAGCCGGGACCCATGCATGGGACACAGAGCTCCTCAGGAGCTCTGCGCCCATCGTGGTCGGGTGGGGGAGTGGGGAATTTTTTTAAAAATCCCTACCTTTGCGCGCACAAGCGCTCGTGCACTCCTGTCACTTTTTTTAAAAATGGCAGGCACGGCGCCTCTCCCTCTAAGGCCGTCGAGCACTGCGTGTGAACAGAGGGGGAGATCTTGCAATAAAAATATCACAGGATCTTCACCCCTCCATTGCACTAGACCACTAGATGTAGCTGAAGCCTTAGGGGTGCTTTAGAGGTTTAATTCACTTTCTCTCTCTCTCTCTCCCTCACTCCCTCTTCCTCTTTCTGTACGTGTGTGGATTACATGTTATCATTCCCTCTATTTCGAAAGTTCAGAGGTGAGTGCCATTGCTTACGTAGCCAAAACAGTATCACCCATGAGTAAGAGGTATTAGCAGACACAGGGGAACAAAAAATATTTAAGAAAAAACCCTAAGGCGGCGGAACCCCCAGTACATCCAGATGAGGACTAAGCGTACTTGCTGGCCACAAAATGCTGATTGACAGTTGGGAAAAGCAATGGAAAACCAAGTGGGATTGGGAAAGGGATTAAATACCTTGGAGCTGATTGAAACAGTAAACAGGAACACCGCATTGCAACAGGTCCTACCTGTTTATATTAATGTCGTTATTTTTAATGTGTAAGAAAGAGGGCATTTGTAATGCAAGTCGGCATTCTAGACAATGTTCATTTTACATAGGGTGACCATATTTGGGAAACCAAAAAAGAGGACACCTAGCGTGTGTGTGGTGAAGCAGCTTTCTGAGTCCTGCAGAAAGTACATTATTCCCCCGCCACCTTAAAGAACCCGATTGGAGTTGAGGAGGGGAAAGGATTTCATTCTGCACCACCACCATCCACTCCAATTGGGGCCTTTTCTATAATGTCTACGAATGACTCACTTTCCCCTTTAAGACCTCAATTGGAGCTCGGGGTGGGAGAATGATGTGCCTCAAGAAAGCATGCCATTCCCTCCTGCCATGCTAATGGCAGCCTTAAAGGGGAAGGTGTGTCATTCCAGGACATTATTGAAAATTATAGAAAATCCCCCCTGACACCATGGAAAGAACAAAAACCAGGACAAGTCCGGGGAAATCCTGACAGTTGGTCACCCTATTTTACATTTGTATTGAAAGTTATTGAAACCAGTGCCACTTCAAAACTTGTGTGTGAGAGGGACAAAGTCTATATAGGTCAAACACTATGACAATGTTCACATTTTTAAAAAAGCAAACAGCACTAGTGGCTTTGAGGGTGGAAGGGGGATACTTCAAATGTCTGCACAGTTCATATGCTCTTCAGGTTGAGCAATATAATTCCCACAAGTAGAGTCCTGTTTGGTGAAGTTATGAAGCAATTCCCCACAAAGAGGTCCTTAGCTTCTTATACAGTCGGACAAGTACAACCTGAATTAGTCACTAGGATGTGAGCAGCTTTGAAACTCAAATAAACTTTGAATTGACCAAAATTATAGGTCTGGACCACTAGGGAGCAGTGCTTTATGAGCTGCTGTATGCTGATGTCCAGTTCAAGAGGCCATGTGCACACAATGCTTAATTATAGGATGTTCAACTGCTATATGCCACCACAGACCAAATAACACAGTATTGTCTACACCAGGGCTACAGAGCCTCAGGTCTGTGAGCCAAATCCAGCCCTCTTGGGGTCTTAATTCAGCCATGTGGGGTTCTTCAGATGGCTATGCTCCCTTCCCCAGGCTCCACCTCTTACCCTCAGCTTTGTGCAGTTTTTCCCTGTTCTAGTTTGTAGGCTGAAAGGCCTTTCCTAGGGCTTAGTTACTGGCAATAAGAGCTTTAACCTAAACTAAGCTGCTATTTGGGGTGGGTGGGGTAATTTTGGCCCTGCCCCTTTTGCATTTGGCCCCACCCACCATGGGAATGTGACTCCTGAAAGCTTCTCTGAAATGGAATTATTATTTATCTCATTTCTATACCTCCCAATAGTTGAAACTCTCTGGGCAATTGACAAATTTGACCCTTGGACTGAATCAAGTTTCTGTATCCCTGGCCTATGCTGATTGAGATCAGTTCAAAAGGCTTTCAAACAGGAGACTTTGCCAGCCTAACCTACAAGGGATTGAATTTGGGGCCTTTTGCATGTAAAGCATGTACTCTACCACTAAACTACAGTCCTTCCCCATATTCTCCTTAATATTGTCACCCAATTAATGGTCTGCTGAGCAGGAAAACATCTCCAAAATAATCGTTGGCCCAGGCCAAATCATATGTCTAGTTGACTGGAATATTGTCCCTTATGAGCTGCTGTATTTATTTATTTACTTATTGCATTTATATCCTGCCTTTTTTCCTCCAAGGAACCCAGGGCGGCGTACATAATCCTCCTCTCCATTTTATCCTCACAACAACAACCCTGTGAGGTGGGTTGGGCTGAGAGTTTGTGACTAGCCCAAAGTCACCCAGTTGGTTTCCATGGCTGAGTGGGGTCTCCCAACACCAGGTCTCCCAACACCAAGTCCAACACTTTAGCCACTACACCACACTGGATGTATGTAGATGTTCCACCCAAAACTCCTATACAGCTTTCTCTGTCTTTACTATGGTGGTTTTGATTGAACTTGCTTCCTGCGCTGGAAGTTAACATCCGGATGGCAACCAAGTTTTCAGTGACAAGTCAGACTTCAAAATCATTGAAAGCATCCTGAGCAAAAGCAACTTACCTTACATCTTTCTTTCTTTGTCGCATCTGAAATTTGCATTGGCTAGAAAATGCATTGATCTAAAATTGAGAGTGTTTTGCTTTTTATCTCACTTCTATATCAACAAACATCCACAAGTCACAGATTTCACACTAAATAAACCTATGATTTGTTGTTAACTCTGGGTTGATTATGAAAACCAGAAGCAACCTGCGTGCAGTATGCGTCCCAGCAAACCCCACAATTTGCCTATGTGGTCCATTGGGTTGTATCCAGGCTTAATTGTACCTAGTGTAAACCCATCGAAAGCATGTCTAACTTAAATCCCACTTATTTGAATGGGTCTACTCTAATTATGACTAAATTGGATTCATCCCATTCCATGTAATTTTCTGAGAAGAAGAGTTTGCTGTGCAGCATGTAGATGATTATTCTTTCAGACACAGAACCTCTAATACAAAAGGAGGCTGTCCATGGCAGATAACATCCTATTTTCTTCAACGTTAGGAAATGTTCCTTATATATAACATTTATATCCCACCTTTTTTTCCTCTTGCAAGGAACCCAAAGTGGCTTACGTGGTCCTTCTCCATTTTATCCTCCCAACAGTGTGCATGGACCATTTGCCAATATCAAAGAAAATGGGGCAGCCACCACTTTTGAACAGCCCCTCATCATGAGCATCGAAGCCTCGCAGAACTGATCACAGAATGAACATGGCTGCACTTCGAGCTTTTGGTAGACATTTTAAAGCAATGTAGGTTGGTCATTTGCTCTCCACGCAATATTATCAGTGGTATGCCATATTTAGAACACCACTAACATTTCTGTGGCAAGAGATTGTGATCTCACAAAGCCAGAATTAATGACTCATCTGCAGTATGAAGCAAGAGGAACTGCTACATCATGAGAGCGAATGCTCCTTCAAGCACAAATTATAAAAGCAAAGAGATCGTGCCAAAGCTTCATTGTTCTCATGTTTCAAACGTATTTCAGAACAATCAAAAAACCAACCCAGCAAACTTTGCAGCTTTGATGATTCCTTGGGAGAAATTGTTTCTTCTAGTTACTTCTTTAAAATACTCTTCCTTTTGCCTGGCTTACCACACATATGATAACTTTCTCTCTGGAATATGTGAGTAGTCCTTTGTGAGTTGGCTTTGGAAACATTAGATCTTCCACGACTGTATGGGATGGTGCTTCTGATGACTTACAGCAAGATCGCTGAGAAAAGCTTTTCAGTTATGTTTGTACATTTTTTTCTAATGAAGTGGCACAGCTTGCACGCTTGTGTTCCCTCTATATCACGCATGGGATGTTTTTATTTAATGATGCAAAAGCTCATCCTCAATGCAAAGCACACAGGATGTGTATATGTGTTTATGTCCCTGGGAAGCCATACATAGTATCTAAAGAGAACAATTCCTAATATAGTCTTACTGTTGTATATATTAAAGATTTTAAATTTTGGTTTTTTTAAAAAAAGAAAAGTTGTATAGCTATCCCATATTGGACTTGGATAGACTAGAAATCTAAACAAACAAGAATACTTTAATCGGAGAAATGTAAAGAATCATACAAAATGTAAAGTCAGAAAATGGAAATTACAATAAAATGCCCATGTGCCTGTAAAGTCTGTGAGCATAATTCAAAGTTCTGCATGCATATGGGGATTCCCTAAGGTATGAATTGAACACTTCTTTATTCATAGAAGGGAAAAAGGAATGTCTTTTATACGCACAGTGATACACAAAGATACTGAAATTTTCCATTACTATGGGGATCCACCTCTGTTCTGTTTGGTTTATTATCTGGGGTGGGGGGAAACTGTAAATACCCCGCAGGACAGGGACCTGTCTTTTTTGTTGCAATAATTTTCACAAGGGTAGCTGTTTTAATGGCCATATTTGCACAAAACAATAAACCAGAATGAAGGAGAATTCTGGCCTATTGTTCATGAGCAACTGCTCCCACCAGCAGGAGTAGCAGCAGTAACCAAGAACTTCTACTTGTAGGCTTCATATTGGGGCATCTGGTTGGCCACAGTATGGCCAGAATGCCTTTGGTCTGAGTCAGCATACCTCTTCCTATGGTCTAAACTCACCAAATGGGGGGTGGGGAATCCTCAGCATTACACCCATAACTGACTCCAGGCTTGTCACGCAGCCCCAAACATGCCAGGAGTTGGAAACCAACTTCAAACCCTGGCTTCAGATTTTGGCTCATTAGGGGAATGACAAATCAGGAGTTCCAGTTCAGATGTAAGGCTAAGATTTTCCTTCTTGGTGAGTTTCTTGTTACTGTAGCTGCT
Source organism: Elgaria multicarinata webbii (assembly GCF_023053635.1). Taxonomy (NCBI): domain Eukaryota; kingdom Metazoa; phylum Chordata; class Lepidosauria; order Squamata; family Anguidae; genus Elgaria; species Elgaria multicarinata. Next base: position 70,196,103 of record NC_086171.1, on the reverse strand, counting down.
ACTGATGATGAGAGGAGCCAAATGGGACTAATTGGACAGTTTGTAACAGTGTGAAGTATAAGCCAGTTTGTTGTAGCAAAGACAATAAAAAATCTTGTGGTATCTGAAGAATAAGGGCAGTATCCAATACTATGACCCAATACTAGTACAGCAGGAAGTTAACAGTTGCTAAAGCAACCAGAAACAAGCAGAAACGCTCATTTCCTGAATGGGGTAGGTCAGCGGATCTCACAGAAGAGACCATTCCTGCTCATTTCTGGAGTTCTTTTAGGAAGCTCTAGCTCTCTGTTGTGCAAGTGCTTTGGGCAATAGAATTAGTAGAAGTGCAGCAGTAGTACTGGATACTGCCCTAATAAATTTATTATGGCATAAGCTTTTGTGGACTAGCTACATGAAGTGTTATGCTGAGCTGCTTATACATGTGGGTGTAGAAAGAAAAAATGGTAGCAGTGAGGCCAGAGGGAAATGAAATGCAGACTTTGATAATTGCCTTAAAGCTTAAATATATGTAAAATAATTGTAGTGACTATTCACAATGTAGTGTTGCTAACACAAACATCCTGGAACTGATAAACTACAGTTATTAATTAGCTTATAAATGTCAGGATATTTGTTATCTATCTTCAACACTGCTTTGTGAATGGTCACAGTAATTTTATTTGTAATTATATATGGTCATGGTAATTATATTTGATAGTCTTTAAGGTGACACATGATTGTTTGTTGTGTTTTGTTGTTGTTACTCTACAAAGTACTATATAGACAAATAAATAAACAATCAAATTAAAATAACTTGTCAGCCAGGATCTGAAGAATGTGCAACTAGTTCTTCTCAGCCAGCCTGGAACATACCATAGGGCAAAGTCATTTCTGAAAACAGGGCAAGTTTCAAAAGCATGTTGTAATCTTCATATGGAACCTCTTCTCAAAGAAAAGAGTGCTGTTGTTGTTTTTAAATCTCACTGGGCTTACACAAACCTTGGGTGTGCTCAAAGTATCTCTTTTGGGTCCTAGCCAAAGTTTTGTTCTATTTTTAGCTTTATAAGTGAAATATTATTCCCTGTTAAAATTCACAGGATGGGAATTAATTTATTTTTGTCCTCAATGGCAGTGGGCTACAACTGTATAGTAGTCCCAATTATATCTGAAGTGTCAGCAAATAATTTTATTTCCTTCTCTTCCTAAAATCTAGCTAGTCTGTACCTTTTTTATTGAAAGTTTCTACAAGCAAATCATAATACATGCTTTGAAATACTCCTCTCAAAGAGCATCTTTATAAAAACTAGTTTGTTCAGTGTCCTTTACGATCAATAGGAATCTGACTTAACATTTAAAAGGCTTTTGAATCTTTTATTGTGCTATTACACTACCTTGTTCATGGAATTATACTGGGGGTTCAGAAGATGTCTTCCATTTGTAGCTCTCATGGGATTTCCCACTGCTTCTTTCATCTTTTTTCTTAAAGAAAAAAAATCAGTTAAGGAGAAAATGATGAAATAGCTATTTCATCATATTCTCCTTAACTGTTTTCTTTTTCTGTAAGAAATGATGCCTTTTGATTGTTAGCACAGGAACCCCTTCCATCTAGAAGCATAGCAATATATGAACAAATTGAAAGTTGCACTTATAGAAGAAAAATTGCTTGTATTCAGTGGCTGGGTTCTTTGAAGAAGCAGAAAACATTTATTTATGGCTTTTATTTGTTATGTAATTATCCCATGAGCAGAGCTACCCTGTTTTATGTTCGTCAGTAGAATTGTCTTGCAGTTTCACAATCAACACACCAAACATTTTTTCCAGTAGCTTCTGTAACTCAATGTTGCTGATGCACAGAAAAAAAATGCTTTGATGCAATCAATAGTATATCCATGCTGAAGTTGCTGCCATTGTGCAAAAGAAAAAATAAACCATGCTCTTTTATTTTTCCAGACACAATGGATAGGGGAATCAATGCCAGTTGTGCTAGCAAGAATAAAAAGATCTATGAGGGCGGTAAGGTGCAAATGGGTAGGGTGACCATATGAAAAGGAGGACAGGGCTCCTGTATCTTTAACAGTTGCATAAAAAGGGAATTTCAGCAGGTGTCATTTGTATGTATGCAGCACCTGGTGAAATTCCTTCTTCATAACAGTTAAAGCTGCAGGAACCCTGCTTTCTTTTGTAGAGTATCCAGATACAAAAGAGGGCAGGGCTCCTGCAGCTTTAACTGTTGGGATGAAGAGGGAATTTCACCAGGTGCTGCATGCATACAAATGACACCTGCTGAAATTCCGTTGTTAATGTAACTGTTAAAGATACAAGAACCCTGTCCTCCTTTCCATATGGTCAGTCTACAAATGGGGTACTTGTCTTTTTGCACAATTCTGCAAGTATGCACTTGTGCAATTATTGTAAAGGTGGTACAGGTGCACAAAAACCTTCTTCTTCCTGCTGCCTTCTCTTCCCCTCTCTTTATCCCCTTCCTCTCCTCACCTGTTCAGTCTCAACCTCAGCCCCTCCCCTGCTCCAGCTCCTTCTCCTGTTGGACTCTGCACCATAATTGCCTCCACTACGTGAGAGAGGAGGCACAGCGCTCAGTGGTGCAGCTAGGTAATATTAGACCTTGGGCTTAGGACACAATCTTCTGCCTGTTTTGACAGAAAAAGTCCTACAACTCCCAGGGAGTTGTAGGACATTTTTTTCTGTGTAAACATGCATAGGCTTGTGCCCTAATTATCTTCCCCTTAGATGGCCAAGTGTACTACTTCAGTTGTTAAGCACACAACTAACATTTCTCTGTGCTTTACCACTAACATTCTTGACATGGTACAGCACACACATATTACAGTCCCTGAGTATGAGCAATTTTGCATTTTAATAGGGTAACCATATGGAAAGGAGGACAGAGCTCCTGAATTTTTAACAGTTCCACAAAAAGAAAGGGGATTTAAGCAGGTGTCATTTGTACGCATGCAGCACCAGGTGAAATCCAACCCAACAGTTAAAGCTGCAGGAGCCCTGCCTTCTTTTGCATCTGGTCACTCTAGTATAGGGTGACCATATGAAAAGGAGGACAGGGCTCCTGTATCTTTAACTGTAATGTAGAAAAGGGGATTTCAGCAGTTGTCAATTGAAGAGGGTGAAATTCTCTCTTCATCAACACAGTTAAAGCTGCAGAAGCCCTGCCCTCTTTTGTATCTGGCCACTCTACTATAGCTAGTGTAGCTTTAACTGTTGTGATGAAGAGGGAATTTCACCCACTTCAATTGACACCTGCTGCAATTCCCTTTTCTACATTACTGTTAAAGATACAGGAGCCCTGTCCTCCTTTTCATATGGTCACCCTACTCTAGTATAGCTCCTGCAGCTTTAACTGTGCTCACCCTAATTTTAAACTCAATTAAATCATAGCACCATCATGACTACAGGAAAAAAAATGTGGTTGCTTCTGCTGCCCTCATCAGCTGCCACATTCTTGGTGGCCATTCGGGCCCCTCCCTCTTGGCTACAGGCCCTGGACTTTGGCACCAAGATTTAGCCCTTGCTGCAAGACTGTGTGTGTTACAACAGGTTTCTAAGATAAATGAGCAGGTAAAGTGAATGAGTAAAATTTGTATAAGGGTGAAATGAAAAAAATGAATAAGGAACAGCACAATCCTATGATCGTTTACTCAGAAGTAAGCTCTGCTTTATTAAATGAGGCTTACGCCCTGGTATGGTTGCATAGGGTTCCAGACTAAAATAACAGCACAACCCAATGTCTACTCAGAAGTAAGATATACTGAGTTCAATGGGCTTACCCCCAGGTAAGTGTGTTTAGGATTACAGCCTGAGCAGAGGGCAATTTCAAGTTAATATGTATACATTTCAGATTAAAGCGAACCCCCTTCTTCTGAAACTCTGCATGTCGTGATGCTACCTGAGGTGCTTCCTAAGTAACTTCATATTTACATTCAAAGAAGCCCTTTGGGAACTCATAAGAAAGAAATTATCTCAAGGGATCGGCTTGCTTCTCTCAAACATCAGTTCTCTGCTTCAGCTCATCATCTGGCTTGCAAGTTGCTGCTTGCCTCTTTCATGAGCTTCCCTGTCTTTCTCACACTGTACATGTTTGACTCCCTGAAGGAAGGGTGGTAGTTTTATTTGCTCATTAGGTAAACCTATGGGGACACAAGGTATCATTGGAATACACCAATCTTAAAATGATTTTTGAATTGTTTTCCTATTGTGCAGAACAGGAGAAAAAAACCAAAGCAATATAATTTCCACACAGTCTGTTGTATATATTTTGGGGATGGTAGGCCACAGAACTCTGTGCTGTTAGTAGAGATAGGCAGTGGACTCCTCTGATATTGAATTTTCATCATCATGCCCTTCCTGCAGCTTTAACTGTTGTGATGAAGAGGGAATTTCACCAGGTTCTGCATGCAAAGAAATGACACCTGCTGAAATTCCCTTTTCTATACAACTGTTAAAGTTACAGGAGCCCTGTCCTCCTTTCCATATGGTCACCCTACTAGAAATCATCAAGATAGTGGGATGGTCCAATACTGTCCATTCAGGCTACAACCTTTTCAGAAGCTCTGTGTTGTTGTTGCACATGCCTGGGTTCCTGACTATGACGACGGTAAATGTATTCCCCATGTGCAGAGAGACCCTTGATCCGGTGAACATGTGCATTAGCACCCAAAGCCCATGAATATGCTGTGTTCTGCATGATGTGGGTTGAGTTATTCTCCAGCTCGCTTGGAAGCTTTAGTGGTCATATGTTTTGCATCTGTGAGAAGAGCAGCCCTGGCCTCCTTGAGAGGCTCTTTTCATAACTTCAAGACCAGTATAATAGAGGCCCTGCTTCTTGCAGCTGACGCTTTGATTTGGTGCAAAAAAGAAACTGATTCCATTGTAGAGGAAAATTGTTCCTGATAACAGTGAAGGAAGTCTGTCCTCCACATCAGTTCCTATCTACAGTCCTTGGTCATTGCAGTTGTTAGGCCTAGTGGAGAAGGAATTATTTCCTTAGTCTAGCACTGGCCAATCATCACCATCATAACTTTTTAACTTGTATGCCACTTTTCCACACAGTGTGCCCAAAGTGGCTCACGATAGAAGAACAGCAATACAAAAACAAGAATGCATATCAATATATCAATTGCAATATTACACAGGATCTAATCTTTCAGCACTGTGGAGATCCCTAAGATGGACCTTGCTGCTGCTGGAAAGGCAGTTTAGTCCAGTGGATAGAGGCATGAATCACATGGTGTTGTGTTCTAGTCCTACCTCTTCAATGCAGTCATAGCAATGAGTGAAAATCACTGCAAGGATGAGTTTAAAGGTGAGTGTTTATCATACCTGATCATATCATTCTTCTCTAAATCTTAAAATATCACTGTGGGGTTGAGTTATTGACAGGGGGAAAGGGCTCCTCATATAGAGCTTCTTTAGATGAGCATTTTATAGCATGCTCGTGCCTGGCCACTCACAGGTATTCGCGGGTAATTTTGACAACGCTATTAGGCTGCTGTGCTGTATGTCTCCTGCTCCATTTCCCAGTTTTAGCATTATAAATTAAGGCCTCAGCTAGACCGACGGGTTTAGCGCAACGGAAAAGTGAAGAGCTCGTGATATTTTTATCGCAAGATCTCCCCCTCTGTTTACACATGGCGCGCGATGACCTCAGAGGGAGAGGACGTTGCGGCCGCCATTTTTTCTTCTTAAAGAAGAAGAGCGCACGAACGGTCGTGCGCAAAAGGTGAGGTTTTTTAATGTAAAATTAATTTCCCTGCTCACCACACCCACATGGGCGCAGGGCTCCTGAGGAGCTCTGCACCCCATACACGGTTCCCGGCTCCTTACGAGGAACCTCGAGGAACCGGGACAAACCACAACACCCGCACACACATTCCACTGTCTCAGGATCATCCCGAGACCGTGGAAAAAGCAGGCTCGAAGGGGAAGGCGAGATCCCAGGGAAAGGGTGGGATCATCCATTTCTTCTCCCCGGATCCCTGTGGATGCACAGGGACAATCCTGGGGATCACTTTGGGATTTTGCCCACTCTAGCTATGGCCTAAGTCACAGAAAACTCAAATCTTCTGAAATAAGTTGGGATTCATTGGGATTTCCTGCTGTGTGCAGGCGAAGTTGCACTATAAAATGCCTACTACAGGCTATATGAAAGTCTGCCTTCTCCCCTACAAGGCTGCCTCGGTTTTAAGTTCTTCAGGGGAAGCCCTTCTCTCAATTGTTTTTAATTTTTGTTTTTAATCTGGATTTTATTTGTAGCTACCTTGAGTGCCATTTTGAGGGGACAAAAAGGCACGATAGAAATTAAATAAATTAGGCTGTAATCCTATTCCATGCTTATGTGGGAGTAAAACCCACTGAACACAGGGAGGCCTACTTACAAGCAAACATGCATAGGATTGTGCTGTTAATAAAAGAAATAACAACATCTGCTAGTCCTCTAGAAATACTTGTATTGAAGGGCAGGATAAAAATCTTGTAAGCAAGCAAATAAATATAAGGACTCTAGCACTGAGAATATAATATAAAAGCAATAGGATTGCACAAGGGTAGGACGTGGCTTGAACATTATTACAAGTGATGATGCAAGAACTTTGTTTCATTTTCACATCAGGTCCCTTTTCAGGCCTGACTGGTTGAAGATGGAATATCTTCTTAGCTGTTAAACTGGCTCTTTTCCAGACAAGCAAGCCCCATTCTTTCTGGTTCTGGCAAGAGCAGGAGGAGAGAAGATTGAGGTTGGCAGGCACTTGACTCAGGCGCCAGGGTGATTCATCCCTCAGGGATGTGGCCCAGGGACCTACCCCAACCGTATGGTATTAATCAGCAACAATTATGGCTGCCAACTTACTCTGGAAGAGCTTTTGTGCTTTTAACAGCTGAGCAAGAGGCAGAAGTTTTGCAGGTGCAGCTTTTCGTCAATCAGTTGAATGGATGCCTGTCAGACAGCCCTTAAGAGCACACAAACCCTGCCAAAATGGACAGAACTCTACAACAGTTACCAGAGGAGTAGCCATCTTAGTCTGTGGCAGCAAAAACAAGCTGCCACAAGAGTCAGCCTCAAGCTTAACAAATGACATCAATCTGTTAGTTTTAAGGTACCACAAGTCTCCTTGTGGTGCTTTTTCTAACAACAGTGAGAATAATTGCCTACCCGTAAATTTTCCTCCTCTAGCCTGACATAACAAATTACCCGACTATATGTAGCATTCAGTGACAGTTCCTAAACGGTTATTATGTGCTGCAAGGCTACAGTTTCATTTAAAACTTTGCCCTGAATGTTTATTTTTATAACTACTAAGAAGTTATCTGAATTGCCAACTCCTCAACACACAAGATGAAAGAGTTCTGTCTGAGCATTTCTTTCATTTCCTAGCAGCAAGACCAATTGTTATTGTTGTTTTTAAATAATAAGATTACTAGTTTCCAGACTTTATATAACACTGTATTCCAGAAAGCCCAGCCCTGAGAATACTTCAGGAGCCAGGGACTGAGTTTTAGGGAGCGCCACATCGTAGCTCCATGGCAGAGCACACACATTGAGCTCGCCTTCATGGCACTACTTCGTTGCTGCTTGCCGCTAAGTCCCGTGGTTTCACTGCTGCAGAGTGGGGGCAGGTAATCCCAATTGCAGGAGACAGCGTAGGCTTTCCGGTGGCCATTCGGCTTTCCGGATCCGTCCCATGCCCTTTGCCTGGCCTCTGGCGATCGCTCAGCAGACGCCATCTGCCCTGGATAGCTCTGGCTCGATGCTGGAGCGAGGTTACATGGCGGAAGGACTGTGGTGACCCCGCTTGGAAGGAAAAAGTCACTTTTTTTACCATGCAGCTTCGGGGGGAAATCCTGCGGTGGCTGCCGGTGAGTGGCCACATCGTATAACCAACAAAGCATCGCCAAGCAGCCACCGGAGGGCAAAGAAGATGTATAGACACCCCCTTTGAATGTTTAAGGGGACCAGTTGAATTCCTCACATCCAGGGTCCAATCATCTTCCTTTGTTAAACCCCAGTACAAATCTGCAACGTGTGCTTACTTCCACACAGATGCCACAATCTCATTGCATACATACAATCTCATGAATCATGAAAGAAAAGTGTCTATTTTAATTCTGAAATTACATGTTCTACATTTTTGAAATTGCACTATGGCTCACAGTGGGACTTCTCTAGCATGCCTCAAAACATACACACCCCTTTTGCTATTTTTGTTTAACACAACATCCACCCTGAAAATGGGCCATGCTGGCTGCGGAAAATGGGAGTTGTGGTTAGAGATGTATGGATCTCAGTTTTGATTTCTCTGAATTTCTCATTTCCCCCCTAATATTAATTTCATCTCATGTCCAATTTTGAAAATTTCTCCAGTCTTAAGTTCAGTTTGTCTTGAACTTCGGCATGTATTTTCCAAAATTCACATGATAATTCATAACCATTTTTGAGCACCTTTCTCCTAACATATGCATTTTCCCCTACTGGACACATTTTTTTAATAACCAACCATCCTAATCTATATTTTTTTACTGTTATTTCCCCTAATATGCACTTTTTATTTGTATACATGTTCTGATTGGAGAACTTTATTGCAAAATTCAAAGACATGTGAATTTTAAAGCATAACTGGGTTTCGGTTCGTACAAAATAGCTTCACATTAAATTGCGAACTGAACAAATTTCTCCCCCATCCTATTTATGGTCCAACAGGTCTGGAGGGCATCAGGTTTGGGGAGGCTGAGTTGCAGACAAAACACTTGAAGCATGTTTGCAATTTCTTTAGAAATGTACTAGTGGAACAAGCATTACAGGGTATAGAAACAAGGGGCTCATCTACACCAAGCAGGATATTCCACTATGAAAGCAGTATATAAAAGGCAGGAGCCTTTTATATACTACTGCTTTATAGTGGTGTTGAAGTGCACTGACAACTGTTGGGGCCCATTGACACACGGCATATAACACTTTCATAGTGTTATATCCTGCTTGGTGTAGCTGTGTCCTGGGCCCCAACAGTTGTCAGTGCACTTCAGTACCACTATAAAGCAGTAGTGTAGATCCTGCAGTGCACTTCAATGCCGCTATAAAGCAGCAGTGTGGCTCCTGCCTTTGCTTTCATAGTGGAATATCCTGCTTGATGTAGATGAGCCCAAGGGCAGAAGCTGCGCCAGGTTTAGACCTAATTTAGCCCACCCACTCACCCCCAAAAATGTCTGGTTTCCTCTCACCATATTCCCTTTACCCTCATATGAGGAACACTACTATCAACACCAACCTGGAAGGAGGATATGATTTACATGACAGTAGATTGTAAGCCTATGCGGCAGGGTCTTGCTATTTACTGTGTAATCTGTACAGCACCATGTACATTGATGGTGCTATATAAATAAATAAATAATAATAATAATAACTAGGAACAACCACCTGCCTACTGTGCTCATTCTCTCTCAGCAATTACCAGGCCCAAAAAGAGAGCTACTCCTTTATGCTTTTAAAGATATAGCCTGCTAGTAGCATCCTATTCTCCTAGTTTTGCATTTCAGCAACCAACCAGGACAATGAAAAGTGTTTTGTGAGGAAAGGTGGACAGCTCACTTCCCCTTCCTCAGGGACCATGCTTGTGCTCAGTACAGGAAATTGAAAGTATTACGTTAGTCTCTGTCAATGATGTGAGCAATTGATAGGGTATATATTATCTGCTCTATCAGGGATAGTCAACTGCTTGGAGGCTTTCCTTTCCCATCAAGATTCAGGCCTGGATTTGGGACTAAAACAACCTTGGGGGATGACCTTCACCAGGAGCTACACAGGGGCAGTGTGTCCCTGCTGGTCCACATGGTAGCTTTCAATAACATTGACTATGGTATCCTTCTGGAGTGTCTCTCTGCTATGAATCTAGGAAGGACCATGTTACGGTGGCTTTAGTCCTGTATGATTGGACACTCCCAGAAATTGGTGCTTGGGGATTACAGCTCAGCACTATGTCCATTGGTTTATGAGGTTCTTCAGGGTTCTATTGTTTTTCCTATGCTATTCAACATCTACATGAAATTTCTGTAAGATGGCATCTGGAAATTTAGGGATGGGTGTCAGCAATATGCTGATGACTCCCAACTCTATTTTCAACTACTGCCAAGAAGGCTGAGTCACTGTCTGGGTGCAATGCTGGATTGGATGTGGGTTAAGAAGCTGAAACTTAATTGAGACAAGGCAGAAATTCTGATGGCCAGTAGACGAGATGATTCGGGAATGAAAACACAGGTATACACCCTCTGAAGGACCATGTTTTCAGGTTGGGGTGTTCCTGGACTGAGCATTGCACTTGGATATTTAATTGGCTGATGTGGCTAGGAGTGCCTTTGCCTAGCTTTGGTTGGTGTGCCAGTTGCCCACTCCCTTCCTGGAAAAGGTAGAGTTGGAGACCTTTACACTGGATGTGCCTCTCTCACATCCAAAGTAGATTACTTTAACACAATCTACATGGGGGCACCCTTGAAAAGTGTCCAGAAACTGTAATTAGTGTAAAATGCAGCAGCCAGAATGCTTTCTGGTGCTCACTATCTGAACCATACCAATCCTGCTTCTAGTTTGTTTCTGGGTCTAATTCAAGGTGCTGGTTATTACCCATAAAGCCCTAATGGAAAGCTGCAGTATACTGAGTGAGACCATCAGTTCATCTTCAGTACTGTCAATACTGACTGGCAGCTCTCAGGGGTTTCAGGCAGGATCCTTTCCTAGCCCTACCTGGAGATGCCAGGGGTTGAACCTGGGACCTTCTGTATGCAAAGTATGAATTGTACCACCGAACTACAGCCCCTCTTGGCTTGAAGCTCAAGGATTGCCTCCTCCCATATCTGAAGCCCTGCTCCACCAAGGGAGGCACACTTGGTGGGGGAAGATGAGCAGGGAGTTTGGGGTAACAGTACTCCAGTTGTGGAACTCTGTCCTAAGGGAAGGGTGACTTGGCCATCTTTGACAGTGCTTAGGTTTTTGTTCTGCAAGGCTTTTAAGGATTTTCTTTCTTTCTTTTAAAAAATGTGTTAATTCTCTCTTATGATTCTGTTATTAAGCAACTATTGTTCTCTTGCTCTCAGTTTTCATTGCATGAAGATATATTTTTATGGTTGCAAGCTACCATGGGGCCTTTTTGAAGGCCAAAAGGCAGTATATTATATGAACTTCTGTTCTTAAAGGCCACTCTACACTCAAGAAGGCCAAAAGTCTTTCATCTACAGTCACAAAGGCTAGAAGTCTTTTATCTCAGTTATTACTTTGGTTCCCCCCACCCTGTTTTAAACTTATGGTTTTGTATTATGTTTAACTATATTAGTCTATTTTATGTTTTTTGCATTGCATTGCATTGCTGCTGTTTTTATCTGGTTGAGCTTTTATATTGTATTTTATATTGTGGTTTTATACTGTTGTTTTATACTTTGAATGTTTTTAATTTTTGTGAACCGCCCAGAGAGCTCCGGCTATTGGGCGGTATAGAAATGTAATAAATAAATAAAATGTTTTTGAGTTTTGTCTGATAAACTTCCCAGAGAGCTTTGGCTACTGGGCATTATACAAATGTAATAAATAAATGTGTTTTGCTGCACAATCCAATGTCTTCATGGATGGTGAGGCTTATAGTAACATTGGCACACCTAGTAGTAAGAACTCCCTATGTACAGAGTGCATGAGCCTTGCCACATCTGGAGTGTTACATGCAGATGTGACTTTGAAGTGTAATATTTTGCTCTCAAAGACTGCTAGTCAAAACAAATTTCCCTTTCAAGTGAAACTTAATCACACATTGATTAACATTTAGTTGGGCAGCCTGGGGCCACATAAAATTATTAGATTGGCTGGATTTGGCAAATAACCCAGTTTTGTATTGTACTGTATTAATTTAGGTATTTGTATTGTATTGTATGGGATTTTAGTCTTTTTAATGGTTTGCAATCCAACCAGAGAACATTAGTTACTGGGAAGATTAAAAATACAACAAATACATAATTTTACTCTCAAGTGGAGTAGATTGGACATGCTCCCACCACAGCTGGCATTGGTATGATACACTCTAAAGTCCTTTGCAAGGGGAGTCATGGGAGAGAGCTTCGGCTATTGGGCGGTATAAAAATGTAATAAATAAATAAATAAATAAATGTTGAATTTGTTAGGTTGCTTTGTTGATTCACGAAGTGATCATCAGATTGCCCAGGTTTTGCTGCAGCTGAACTACAAACTGTTCTGTATTTTTGCAAGGAGCTTTGTATTTAAATACGTATATTGCTTTCTAATGTTTGAGTCAGATCTTCTATTGTGGTAATTTACCAGTATAACATAAATGGAAACCAATCACATCTCTTCCCAGAGAGCAGTCATGAAATAGTAACATCCCCCCTCTCATACTTCCTGTGCCAGCAACGTGAAGAAGGAGAGAGAGAGAGAGAGGATGTGGCTTGATGTACACTGTCCCAGAGCTATTTTGGGCCTGTCAGTCATTTCATGGGAGCTGTGGCAGCTTGGCATACATTACAGCAGTTGGAAAACTGGTTGCTAGCAGCCAGGAAACATAAGGGCTGAAAGGATTGTAAGGGAAACAGGCTCAAGCTACAGACAGACGACTGGCAGAAATTCAGTCAAGGGACTGTGGTAGTATTGATCTCACTTCTTTCATAGAGATATTTTCCTAAACTTTTCAGTCGTCAAGGATGTTGTCAGAATTTTTAAGTGAATTACCTTGTTTGGGAAAATCAAAAATCTTCTTGTAGACATATTCAGTGCTATCGTGGGGGGAAGAAACAAATACAAATGCTATTGAAAACCATTAAATAATTGCAAGTAGGACCTGAAATAAAATGTTGGAGTGTGGAGTGCTCCTGTGCACAGTTCCAGTCAGATAGCCATGTCCTCCTTACCCATTGGGGTAGTTTTTTTCTAAAGTTTTTTTTTCTTTTTTGGTGGTATTTCTGCAAAACTTGGGCTTTCCCTAAGCCCGCTGATACCTCACTCTTATATCTGCACAATGCCATTTTGGCTACATAAGAGATGGAATTTGCCTATAACTTCAGAAACAGAGGAAATGATTTTATAAAATTTGGGAAGAATTCACATAATTGGAATGGGGGGAGTTCCCCAAATTTGTATTTACAAATGGGAAATCCTCTCATGAGTTTTGGCAAAAATCTGTTGACCAACAATTTTTTTAAAAAAAAATTTCTTAACAGCAAAACAAAAACAATAAAACAGAACAACCCTCTGGTATTTTGGATTCCCCCTCAACACTGTCTATGGACAAACTGTAATTATGCCAGTTTTTGTTGCTCTAGCTTGTTGTCTCGAAGATTAGCATTAATTAATACCCCTTCTCTCATAGTATGGAACAGTTATTTATAAATGATGATAGCTCATCAGAACAAAATTAGCGTAGGCTATTGAGCACAGTCTCCAGAGGGAAAAGTACTACGAAGCTTTGGCATGTTCTTTTGATAAACTGGAGTTTGGATAAGAATCTAAACCTCATGACAGTATAAAATTCAAAATGTACCATCTAATGCCTATTTAAGTATTAATGGCACATGTAATCATTTAAGAGGCTCAGTAACATTTTTTTTTCTGTATTAGTTATATGTACTAAATTAGGGTGACCAACTGTCAGCATTTCCCCGGATTTGTCCTGGTTTTTGTTCTTTCCATAGTGTCAGGGGGGATTTTCTATAATTTTCAATAATGTCCTGGAATGACACACCTTCCCCTTTAAGGCTGCCATTAGCATGGCAGGAGGGAATGACATGCTTTCTTGAGGCACATCATTCCCCCACCCCGAGCTCCAATTGAGGTCTTAAAGGGGAAAGTGGGTCATTCGTGGACATTATAGAAAAGGCCCCAATTGGAGTGGATGGTGGTGGTGCAGAATGAAATCCTTTCCCCTCCTCCACTCCAATTGGGTTCTTTAAGGTGGCGGGGGAACAACGTACTTTCTGCTTCCCCCCCCACACACTAGGTGTCCTCTTTTTTGATTTCCCAAATATGGTCACCCTAACTAAATTGAGGCCTCATACTGCTTCAGTGTGCAACCAAATGTTATCACTAGTACAGTTTTGAAATTCTGAGAAATGTGCCATCAGTATGTAAAAGCTTGATTTGGAAACTGACCCTGATATGATATGGACTGAGGCTGCAGCACTAAACATATTTACATAGAAGCAAGTCCCCTTGAAACAAGAGGGTCTTTCTTCCAAGTAAGCTCATTTAGGATTGCACTGCACTTCTAACTAATAGCACAATCCTTTTCACATTTACTCAGCGGTAACTGCTATTGTGTTCTATAGGACTTATGCCCAGGTAAATGTGTATAGTATTATAATCTCACTATATGAAAGATACAATTTTAAGACAATATAAATGGACAGATCCAAAGTAAAGCATCTGAATGTCTACATTTAAAAATAAAATATATGCAGAGTGGAGTGGAAGAGCACCACCTGAAGACAGCAGCATAGTCTGTTTATTTTGGATAGCAAAATTATGAAGGTCAACTTTGAATTATCAATATAAATGGAAGGACTTCCATATTATTGGAAGCTCACCATTAGTCTTTAAATGCAGTGTACTGGTCCAATCAATGTGCATTTGGAGAAATCCTCCCTTTTTTAAAAACTAAACTATTGCTCTTGTATAGTAGCGTATATATGCTTCTTATGAAAATGACAGGAGTAATAGTGAATTATGTCTTGACAAGAAAAGACCTATTATAAAACAAGTGGTTGGCTTTAGAATATTAAACATTTTAAATGGGTAGTTAGCAAGATCTGTTTTTACTCTGGATGATTGAACAAGCATGAAAGGAATGAAGAAAAAGAGCACAACTAGCGAAATGCAGCATACATTCCTTAGTCTAACATTTGTTAAGCTTCCAGCAGTTGAGGCATTTTGTAAGGTGGGTGGGGGAAATTAAAATTGGAGGCACACCTCACACTTACTCCCAAAGACGATTATTTTTAGGAGTGCAAATAAGGCAGATTCAATCTTCATGGAGCCCACCTAAGGCTTGTCTTGACAAAGGGTTTGCCCTGGGGTGGATTTGGAGTAGCAGCAGGTCATCTACATGATGCAGCCGCCATTGCAAAGCCATCCAGGGGCAAACTCCAGAAACTCCGCTGAAAAAAAGTCGGGTACTTACCCTGACTTATTTGTCTGCAGAGGGATGTCACAGCTGATGGTGCCCCCTGATTGGTCGCCATCGGCTGGACAGGGAAGGGGACAGACCTCCAGGAGCTCAGGAGAGGCCTGTACATCCTGGTAAATAAATAATAAAAAAACCAGGGGTGGGGATGGAGAGGAACGTGGCCCATTCTCCCCTCTGATTTTTTTAAATCTGTATCTGTGCAGCTTTGCAGATACAGATAAAAATAATAAAAAATGGGGAGGGGGAGGAACGGGCAGCCAGAGAGAGGTCAGAGGGAGGAGAGGTGGTTCGGGTGCCTGGCGTCCCTCTCCTCGTTCCTTGTTCCTCCCCCATCCCTCCTGCTGCTTAGCGCAGCAGCAGTGGCGGCGGCAACGCTACACTTGCGTTCCTTCCCATGCAGATGCTGGGAAGGAGCACAAATGCAGGAGCCTGAGGCCTCGGGGTACCAAAGCATTGCCGTCAAGACGGGGGCCTGATGTGTTTCTGCTCTAAGCATGCCTCCTGAATGGAAGGAGGCAAGCCCAAAGGACTGCTCATCCAAAGACTGAAAGGCACCCTCCCCTGAGGGCAGGTTGTCCTCTTGTGTCTTTGCTTGAGGGGTGCTTGAATGATCCAACCACACCTGAGGCTGAGCAGTATTACCTAACCACAGCTTCTTCTATGGGTGACAGGAGCAGCTGCTGAATCTGTGTGCAGCTCCCTCATATGGTGAATCACTGGAATGCAAGTGGCAGCCTTCTCAGTGAAGTATCTTCAGACACTGGAATGACTCTGCCACCCAGGCTAGCTACCGGCACCTGCTGGGCAGGTAGGAATATGAGGGGTTTCCTGTTCCAGCTAAGCCTTGCTTGAGTAACATGGTCTTCCTGAATGTTGGTGTGTTCCTATAACTTTGGTTATTCTTTAGTCCTGCCTCCTTGTTTGTCTTTTTTGGTCCTGACTTGTTCTTTAGACCTGACAGTGGGAGGGTTCTGTGGGCTCACAGGATATTTTAAATATTAGGGCTGCGATCCTAAACACACTTACTAGGGAGTAAAGGCCATTGCACACTAAGTAAATATGCACTGGAATATGCTGCAAATTAATTAATTTCTCATGGCATACTAGCATGCTTTGGTGCAGTTTTGAAATGATTATGCATCTTTACTCACTGTATGCGATGGGGCTTACTGCAAGGAGTGTGCTTAGGACTGCAGCTTCAATTAATTATTTCTGAAAGGCTGTTGATTTCTTTATTGGTTTTAGAGAAGAGATGCTGTTAAGTGGAGCCTGATCCTAAATACATTTATTTGGAAGTAAGTGCTACTGAATTTCATGGAGTTCACGTCCAAGTAAGTGTGTGAAGGACAACAGCCCATGATTTGCAGGTGTGACATACAGAACAGTTCAGATTACTAGAAAGAAGAGATGGCTATGTCTTGCCTATGCAATTTATTATTGATTCCAATATTTTAGACAGTTGCCTGCATCACCAACCCTCTTCCTCCACTTTATAGAAAAACAGCCTAGAAGCATTTTAAATTTAAAAAATCCAAATAGCTTTTTTTAAAAGCAGAGAGATAAGATCAGAGAGATAAAAACGGGCAGACTAAATTAAAAATGTTTATCCTAAGATCTTAAATTAGTACAAGGAGTAATAAAACAGTTAATAAAACACATAATCCAGGCACATGGCTGGAAAATTAGCCATCTTTCCCTCTACCTGATGAAATTCTGTGAAACTAAAACATAACAAAACACCAAACACTTTCATATTCCTTTTAGCAATATGAGATGTAACCTATTTTGCATGTCCAAATACAACAGTATTGCAGAAGCAAGCTGCAAATGGGAGAAAGCTGTTTTCAAAATTGATAGCTACACCAAGCCAGGAAGGAAACTGGGTGCCCTCCTTGCAGAAGCGATAAAACGAATAGGACTGTAAGCCTGAAACCTTATCGGATGCATTATTTTCCTCTGACCTGCAGCTTGTTTTATTCCATTCAGCAAGCCAGTAGTGACTAATGAAAACTAAAATTAGAATTCTACCCGAGGGACACAGAAGTATAAAATGAACTTAATATTTTCCATTATGCTACAGCCCCAGGATGAATCATCTACACTGTAGATAGGCGATGGGAAGCCTGGGGACTCAATCTTGCCCCAAAGGGCCTCCAATCAGACCTTTAGCATACTCCCCAGTTCAAAAGATTCCTCCCTTCTCCCCTTATGAACCTCAGCCACTTTCTCCTTAACACCCACCCACCCACAAACACACACACACCACTAGTACGAAGAGCAACAGAGTTTTCCCATTCATAATTCTTTTTAAAATTAAGAAGATTCTTCATCTTGAAATCAGTCTCTCCATAGGAGCTGTAGACCCCTATCATGTAGCAGTAGGTCAAATGTAAAAGGAGTGTCCAACACTTCCAGTTATCCACTACAGTGGGGTGCTAGTGATAAGGGATAGTCTGGAAATAAATGTTGTATCAGTGTGAGAGATTAAAGTGGATCAATCAGTAATTAGAGTCCCCAAACAAATATACCGCTGTCTTAACTTGCCTTCCACCTCAGATGTGAGCTATCATACTGAACACTGACAACTTAATTGGAAATTCCCAAGCTGTCAAGCTTGGTTATAGTTAAATCTTTGAAATTTCAAGCAATACAGAGATTCAGCAACAGGAACTTTCAAACTCACATGCTCTGCATTTTCAATTCCCCTCCCCTTTCAATTGGCTTTTTGAGGTAAATTGCAAGGTGTAATACATAGGACATTTAAAAATAATTTTCTGTTTCTTCACTATGACCAATAGTTTAATTTGCTCAATTCTTTCAAGAGATTGCTTTGCCTTTACTTTACTAAACCTACTTTACTAAACCCTTCTAAGTGTACTTTAGAAGTGGTTCCTTAGGACAGGATTTGGGGGCAGTGGTCCAAGGAAGAACGAGCACAACAACCTCCAAATGCAGCTGGATTTGCTTACCACATTTTAAGGTAAATTAAATAATATACAGTATCATTTAACCCACCCACCCCATAAGATCATTAAGCTGAGTCTAAAATTGCAGCTGTATGAGTAATTCCAGAGGTTTATAACATCATAAACATACCTTTGAAATACAGCCATGGTAAGACTCAACAACTTTCTGCATCAGGAAGACATTCTGTTTAAATAGTGTTTCCTCTAATTCTTCTATAATTTACTATAATATTATTTACATCCTTGATTATTCCTTTCCGTACTTTAGAATCACCTCGTCAGTATACTCTAGTCCTAACTTAGAGGATTTATACACTAATTTTCAATCAAATGATTCTAACGGTGGCTTACAACAGGTTATAGTACAAACCAAATGCTCACATATATGCACACACACAAACACACACCACCACAGCAGCCCTTAATCATGAGGCCAGTCCATGGAGCTAGAGCGTTCTGAAGAGTTTTCTTAAGTTCTGCAGTCTAAGGCAGTTGGAGGAGCCGAGTATTTGTTCTGGTTCCTTCCGTAGCTAATGGATGGCACCAGGTTGCTGTGCCCACTTCTTGGAGGTTGCAGGGGGTGCAATCTGAAAGAGGCCCTTGATCCTCTGGCTGATGGCAGAGGTCAGAGTGTGCCTCCTTTCAGTTCTGCAGTGTTTCTCTCGCCAACTTTAGGCAGGGGTGCAGTTTTACATCTGAATATGCAAAGGAAAAAATCACTAGGAAAGACCAAGATTTTCCAAAAGATCGCCCAAACTTTTGATATATAGCACTGGCAAGCTGGCTTGAAATGTGGATGCTGTTGAGGAATAATCATACATCGTTTGAAACATATGGTATGTAGGGCTTGCACAATATACATGGCTTACATAGCCAAACTGTCCATACTTTCCCCATCCCTCCTATGCTGGAGCAACATATCGGAAGTCTTTCAATTTACAAAAGTCAGAGGAGCCAAACTTAAATCACATCTCTTAGTAGTCAGGAATCCAGGGTACATCTGTAATGGAAACTGCATTAAAGTTGGTAAATGTAGTACATTTCACTGTGTTTCAAAACACACTACTACAAACATGACATCATTAATACAAAAGCTGTTTCTATCTAGTCATTCTTGTACATTTGGCTCTTGCTCTGTAACCTTTGTTATATAATATATTTGCATTGATAACAATGGCACATTGCAGACAAAATATTCTGTTCCTGCACTGCAATCTAGTGGTCATTTCTATTAACAGCAACCAGACACCAGTCTAACTATAGTTTTGAAGCTAGCTAGTATGAAAAACAAAAAATATATATACTTCAAAAGCCTGATTATATGAACTTCATTCATAAAAGTACTCAGGTCTAATATGACTATTGTACTGTTAAAACTGATGAAAAAAGCCAGGAGGAATGAAACCCCATCGAGTTTTTATGATAATTACTAGAGATTAACAGAATTAGAGTGTAGTGAGAAACTGACAATAAGTCTCAATTTATCTCTTGGTGGTAGCCATTCCCATCAAGCCACAGCAAAGGAAGAGACAGGTAGCAAGTCCTACAGAGCCCACTCCGTCTTGTGAAACCTGGAGCATCATCACAGAGGGAAAAATCATGTTTGCTTACCGTTGCTTCTCCGCCCAAGCATTTGTCCCTCATTACTTCCTCTTTTGAAAGAAGTAAACAACGTGCACATGGCCCATTCAGTGGGTCGTTTTGATTGCGCTGCTTCTCCTGCATACAGCAGGAGATAACATCAACTTCCATCTTTAAAATAAGTCAGACTTACTGGGGTGGTTTTTTGTGGCGCGAAGAAGGCTAGAAGGGGCGTGGGCGCATGGGAGGCAGATAACTAGCTTCATCCCAAGTACCTGTTTCCCTCGAATTATCCCTACAGCGCTAAGCTGTCGGCATTGTTGTTGTTGTTGCTACCAGGTGGCAAGATCCTTTGCATACCAGGAAATGGGTTTAAGGGGGGAAATGTAAAAAAATAATAAAAAAATCAATGGATGACCCAATCTGATTCAAATTTGGTATGCTTAAAGCTCTCCTTAATATCTATTACTGTGCCAATTTTGATGTCTTTATCTTTAAAGCTTTCGCAGATGTAAGCATTTGTTTAATTTTTCTTCAAATCCTGTTCCTGCGCCCCAGTGGCCGCTCGGATGATACGCTCGAAAACTAGTATCAAAATATGGCGAGTCTTTTGCTTTTACAGCACAATTAAAGTAGGATGCATGGGAGTACTTCACAATAAAAGCAGATTATAAGCTGGAAAACTTTGGAGTCCTTTGCATGCAATTCACAGTGATTGCACAGTATAATGCTGGTGTGATAAAGCTCAACGTCATGAGAGGGACCTGTGAAAATTTGTGAGTGCCCAGTAACAAACATGCAATAAAACACTTGTCTGATGAAGCTCCTGATCTTTCTGGGTCCTCCTAGCCCTGCACTGTTTGAATTCCATCCGGTTGCTAGTAGAACTAATGTTAAAAGTGGTGCCCAAGTTTGCTTGTTTCCCCCCGCCCCCTTCTTGCATTTTTGTTTTGTTTTGCCTGTTGTTTCTTTTAAATTATAAATCTGAGTGCAGGGACTATCTTGTTTTTTATTGATCTGAATGCTGCTTGGGGAGCCTCTTTGGCAGAAAACAGGGTAAAATGCTTTAAATAAATAAAGTGGCCCATACCAGAAGACTTGTAAAAGGAAGAAAATCTTCCTGATTAATTTTGTAATGTTAAGAAATGTTGTATCTTGGGTTCTGGCTCACTTTTTAGCCTGTGCCTACTTGCACTGAACTGATTTTAAAGGACGAGCAATATAATTGTGCATTTGAAAAGCAGTACTGAAAGCTGCATGAATTATATATGCTACTTTTCCATGGTGCGATTTTCTCGACTTTCAGAAAGCTGTTACCACTTAAAATGAGTGCTTTTAACATTAGATTAAGGTTGGCAAGCATTAAAAAACCTCTTAGAAATATTATTGAAATGTTTATTCCTTGTTCTAAAGAAAATTTCAAAATCATGGACCTTTGTGGCTTGATAATTCACCATCTCTAAAACCTTGCTCTTTCGATGCCTCCCACTTAGGCTGCAATCTTATATCACTTACCCAGAGTATGCCTGTCTGAAATTAATTAAATTTCCTTCCAAATTGACATGTAAAGGATTGTACTGTTAATTAGGAGGATGTATTTTGTATGAGAAAATGGCAGAACTTTGAAGAGAATAATGTATAGCAAGTTCCAAAGGTGAGGGTGGAGGTTTGTTTGTGATGAGGGTGGAGAAAGAAAAACAGCATCGAAACAAAGTCTTGATTTGGCTTGAATGCAGATTCGATGTGCAATGTGCTCCCGGACACTTCTCTTGGCACTTACCAGACCTCATGCCTCCGATTTTTATTGTATTTAAGTTTTTTTAAAAAGCTAGGAGGTTGTAATGCTACAAAGAGCATCATCAAACGAGCCTTTTATTGCACGCTCGCTACTGCCCACTTACGGATGTTCACACATCCTTTAGATGTCATTGTCTGCCTCCCACTGCTTCAGCTTGTTTTTCTGTCACAGAATAGACCCCTTTTAATACAACTTTTTTAAAAAAACAACAACCCACAGAATGTGCCATTTTCTGTTGTGTGCAGGAAAAGTGGCACGATATAAAGGGCCCCTGAATGGTCCATGGGGTCATTGCTGCTTCCTCTTTCTCTCCCTGTATAAAGAGTTGATCACTATTGTGGGACAGCAGGAGGCCATAGCGACGGTAGGGAAACGCAAAAATACAGCCGCCTGATGACGCTCAAAGTGAAGGTCCACCTTACAGTACTATTGTTATCTGGGCTCAAAATAGTGTTTTGGGACTCAGATATGACTGTTATGTGTACTTAGGTTCCTGGACAAGTTACTTTCCATTTAGTCTCACCAGTTGGTTTTTCTGGAAAATGTGTGTTTGGTGACCAGCCATGCCTCCTCTGGCTGAATATTTATGAATAGACAATTAATCCATGGAGTGAAAGACATTTTAAAAGCAACAACAACACTTTGCTCCTATAATACAACAGAAAAATTAGAGGGATCATTTTTAAAACAAATGCACATTCCAACCAACACAGGCATATTTAAAATAAAAAAGGTAATTGATAAAAAAAGAAAAAAGTATTTTCACAATTTTATTTGGGCATAAGCACACTACCATAAATGAAACATAATTTTAAAATGTTCAATCAATGTAAGTAATACTTGAGAAAATGACCTCCCTTACTATACTGTAAAGGTTGATTTAAAAACACACTTTTGTACTTTCTTTTATTAGCGTTCACAACTAGTGGGACAAACTAAAACAATGATAGTTATTCATTTTATGATGTCCTTGTATGATGATAATGATACCATTTTTATTCCCAAGGAAAGGTGCTTAGTTACCTCAAGTGTCAAAAAACTTGGTCAGCTTTGAGTACTATGCAACGTTTGTAAACCGTCCAGAGAGCTTCGGCTATGCGGCGGTCTATAAATGTAATAAATAAATAAACTTGACGGCGGGGAAGGGGCGCTTCAGGCAGCAAAACTTCGTGAGCTGCCTGGGAGTAAGTTCCATTCCACTTGTATTTTCTTCCGAGTTAATACAAAGCCGAGCTGTAAAAGCTTGCAGTACGTAGAAAAACTGTATGTAAATACAACCCGTAGTTGAACGAATAATCAAGAGCGCGAAAAGAATGGGGACAAAAAACGAGCTAAACGACTGGCAAGTCCTGAACGAGATTTGGACCTTGCCCCTTGCCGTAGCCGCTCGGTCCTTCTTTGGGTCCACGTTGGCGGCGCATGCGTACTGCCGCTGCTGGCTCACCTGCCGCTTTCGTGAGGGGGAGACCAGGAAAGAGGGGAAGCAGCTGTTGGAGGGGGGGCAGCGGGTGGAGTCAGCGGCCATTACGTCCTCTCCTCGCACCGCTTAAGAGGGCGGGGGGGCGTTCGTGAGGTAAAGCGGAAAACCCTACCGCCCCATTTCTACCCGGGCCCAGAAGGAGTGAAGAGTCTCCCACCGGGCCGCCGCCGTCTCGTTTTCCTTCACCTCACTCGGCCGCTGCTCTCGCCCCGTCGTCATGTTCAAGAAACTGAAGCAGAAAATTAGCGAGGAGCAAACGTCGCCGGCGCCGCGGAACCTCGGCAGTGGTGCTCCGAACCCGCCCCAGGTATGCGACGGAGTCAGAAGGCGCTGCCGCCGCCGAGGAGTCAGCCTAGCGCGGGGCCGGAGAGCCTCCTCCGTGTTGGGAGTCACCGCCGCGGTGGGGCGGGGGCGGGGGGAGTTTCGGAGGGTGAGAAGAAAAAGAAGGGCTTTGGCTAGTCAGCGGCAGCGGGGGCGGCGGCCGGCTCTTTTATTTGTGTGTGGGGGGGCCCTTCGTGCGCTTCGTGGCTCTGACGTAAAGATGTAAACACTTCCCGCCCCCTCGACCTCGCTGTCACTCTGGGGACGTGGTGGGAACGGGGGCGAAAGGCGGCTGTAAGTAGCTCAGGTTCAGGATGCCTCTCGAGAATTTAACAGTATGAAATAGTTACCCACCCGCCTTCCAGTCTTCTCACAGCTGCAGTCCGTTCCTGTGCATGCTTACTCGTAAGTAAGCACCACTGAGTTTATTAGTGAAATCTTACACGCGTCTGCTTGGAAGTAGGTCCCATTGCGGGATTGCAGCCTAAATATTCCAGGAAATAGTGTATGTATAGATAATTTATATACTTTGAAACCGTGTTGGATTCACGGATACTTGCATTCACTGAAAGATGGGATGCAACAAATTTACTGGGGTTTTTTCTGGGTGTGTGTTTGAGTGTGTCAGTAACAATGTGTTTCTTCCTTGATAGCATTTTTCTAGGTAAATACTTCATTTTAGTGCCAAATTCTTAAAAGACAGGATATCAAATGCACACAGGCCTCTTTTCATAAATATGGATAATTATAGGGGATGTAATATATCCCCTAGTGATTTTGATGTATCCCCTGGTGGCAGGAGCAATGAGTGTTTCAAATAGGAGGAGCAAGTTACTGCAATCTCTGTAGGGAATCTGGTAAAATAGAACAAGTTGTGCAGAACAGTGTAATTCATGATGTAGAGCAAGTTGTCATCCTTTGCTTTTTGAGTATTTGTTTAAAGGCTTTTTACATGATTAGGTTAAAAGAGTTAGTCAGGTTTAGAGTCTACTCTAAGCATGACTAAAACTGGATCCAAACCAAAGTAATTGCTGGAAGATATAAAAACTACCCTGGTGTGATACATTCTGCCACTTCCGTTATTCATCTTTTCTCTCTAGAATGGCAGAGTCAGAGCAACTGAAGGAGCAGTTACTATAGGCAAGTGATTACTTACACGTTTGCCTCAAGGACTTCTACATGAAAGGATGCATATTTTGTGTGATTTTCAGAGATTGAATTATGGAGGGAAAAGTGATAAGGCCTTACTGAAATCCACAAATGGCTGCCCTTTATTCCCCCCTGTTGTAGTCAAATCAGGCTCCTCTGTAGATTTCCAAAAACAATAGCTAAAGAGCCATTGCAAAAGATAAGTGAACCTGCCGCCCCACACCTTGCAGTAATTTCATTTTTTAACTACTAAAGTTCTGGAGTAGTTTGGTTGTCAAAGTTGTACTAGTCGAGCTATTGTGTTCCACGGAACCTTCATTGCAACTGTAAGTAGCATACTTACTTTTCTGAGATTTCCTGCATGCAGAATAATGAGGTGGTAAAGTGAGGAGATGGTAGAATGGATTGCATCAAACTGCAGGGTAAGAATACAATTTTCCAGTGTTTCTTCATATCCAAAAATCATAGTAAATAGAAAATTAATATAGCCGGAGAGTTCAGGGGTTTTATCCAGCCGTTTGGCTACTATGCTTGTTTTTTGTTTATAGGGAGGTTTTCATGTAGGGGAGCATTAAAAAAAATATGATCACCCATCTTCTGTTAGAAATGGTACAGTCCACCCTACTGACTCAGCAGTTCACCTCCTTATTCTGCTGCATGTGTAGATCAGATCTGACAAGGCTTCAGCAATGCTGGCAGTGGCTAACAATAAAAAGTAAAAATATGAATGTAAGTATTATAAAAGAAAGAAAATAGAATAAAACAGCATAGCTGCAGGATAAAGTAACAAAGCCAGATTAAATCACAATAAATGATGTTTTAAAAAGCTTGGGGTGAAAATGTTTTAATTGTTGCCATAAAGATATTGATGTAGGAGCCAGGCCGCTTTCCTTGGGAAGAATATTCCAAAAGTAGGGGCCAAAAAGGCACAATCCTTGGTCACCATCCATTTCCTTCCATAAGGCAAAGAGCACTTGAAGAAGGGCTCCCAGCAAAATTTTCAGTCTATGAGAAAGTGCATTTACATTAGATGGTACTTCACTATTGTTATTGCAGGGCAGCAACAAATACCAGTCTTAACAGGATACATGATGACCAGTCCATATAAGTCACTGTCCTCCTGGATGAACTCCTTGGCATTATTTTCTTCAGTTTTAGAGAATTATGGTATCAGTTAGTACAGTTGAAAGGGAAACATACACTAACAGTAAAATCTATATTTAAAATAATTTATTTAACATTAAATATTAAAACCATACGTTAATGTTCACCAACTGATCTCTTGACCTTGAACCACCACAGCATCAACACCATATATGTTCTAGTGTAAGATATGGAAATATTTAAATATGAAAAACAACAAAGGTCTGCATTGTGACAACCATATTGTAATATATTGTCCACATCTTGAGTTGACCTAAAACTGATATCTACAAACTTGAAATCTATATCACAACTTTGGATAGATTATCAGGTAGTGCCCCCCTTATTGGAATTAGGTGTCCCTGAAGCTGCCAATGGTTGTTTTATTTGGGAACTAGCTGTTACTCATTACTGTTACTTCTTTTGCAGGGGCCCTCTACGTCTTCACCATCAACAACCAGGAGTAGAACATCTTCACTTGTAGAGCAAAATGACGAAGGCACTTTAACACCCAACAGAGAGGTGGGCTGAAAATCTTCCTGTTATGAAGGATGGGGCAGAGGTACCTCCAAATAATTATGAAAGCATGAGAAAAGCATGTGAACCGCCCAGAGAGCTCCGGCTATTGGGCGGTATAGAAATGTAATAAATAAATAAATAAAAGGGCAAACAAGTTTGGCAGAAATCAATGAAAAATACATATTTATATTTAACATATATGCAGTAAATATATGTTATATATATGCACCACAGGGTATTTGGTATTTTGCCTGATAGGCCACACTTCTTATGTAGCATCCCAGAAGGCCTCCTTGCTCATCCACTTTCACTTCCTTAGAGGCCTGTCTTCTCATAGTTTGCAGTACCTCTGTGAGCAGGGACAGGAAGGGCTTTTGGGCTTGAGCCCATCAAACTCTGCCTGCTCTCCTCAAGTCCCACCCAGAGGCCAGCTGAAACCGGATCATATGAGAGTGTGGGTAAGTGATACCTGTCTATGACTCCATAGTAACAAAGAAACAACACAAATGACTTTGCCACAGTTATTAAAACAGCATCCAGGATAGAAGAAAACTGAAAGGAAAAACGCACACAACTGGGGTTGGCAGTGAGTCACTTCAGCAGGGCTGTTGTACCTTGGAGTATGTCTTAACAGAGAGTAGGGTAGCAGTGCAGCCTCCCATATAACACCAGCTCCATGTTAAGAACATCTAATATGTTGCAAAACTGTTTGTCATGGTACAACGGTACAGGAACCTGCCTGAAGCAAATAGGTTAAGAAACAGCCAGGAGCATCCTGGTTACTGTTGCTGGTAATGGGATGAGCCTCCCTTGTGGCCTGCATGGGACAGCATGTGGGGTGGATCTGTCTGTATCTGTGAAAGAGGAAACAGTGGAGAGCACGGGAAGACTGTGTGAGAGCGAGCGAGACAGAGACAGACAGAGACAAACAGACAATGAGCAAGGCAGCAGCTGGAGCACATAGTCTCTCTACTGAATGCACAATAGGAGTTTGTGACGGAATGATGTCAGTTGAGTGCATAGCTAGTGCTCGTCCCCATCACCACCAGTGAGGGAGAAGGGAAGACTGTAGTTACAGTGATTATATCCACCTCTTCCCCCTTGTGGGTTGCATTGGAACTCTGTGTGTGCAAAAGTGGCTTCTTCTGCATGCCTCTGGGTTGTGACCCTGAAAGGTAAAAGTACTCATGAGTATTTGGCTGGCAGTGTCTAGAGTAAAGTGCCTGACCTTTGCCAACAGAGTTTACCTGTGCGTGGGAGACATGACTTGTCACTGTTGGGAAAAGTGTTAGAGCAACATAGTATGCACAAATGACAAAGGGAACCAGGGGAGATGTGAGAGACAGAGTAGTGCTACTTTGTAACATGATTGATGTCTTCCATTGTTTACTTCTGTGAGATGTTGGTTCTTGGCACTTCTAGTTGTAGGAGTGGAATGAGAGTTTGTTGGCTGTTTGTGTCTAGAGTCCCTTGGAGAAGTGTCTGTAGGATACTAGACAGAGAACTGTTAGCAGAGAAGTGTTAAGCAATGTGCTCAAATCCATAGAAATGTTTTGAGACTGGCTCTTTTGTGCAAAGTGCCCTTTCTTTATGGTTCCACTTATCAGACTTCGTTGTGTTTGCATGGAATGTTAAGCCAGGATTCTGGAAAATCCTTAACTGTGAACATGCTGGTGCTTGCAGCCAATTTGTTCCTACTTGGCTCCTACTGTTAGCATGAGTGGCTAAACAAAGCAGAATTGGTCTGTTTAGCTTGTCATCCAAACTAAAAAAAACAGGGTTTTATAATCCTGGCTTGTATTGTGTATGAAAGGTATGTGTTGGTGACTTGAAAGGGATGTTTCATAGGCTATGCATTATGTTTTCCTTCTTTTAATCTTCTTTTGAAGTTTTTAATCCATAGTTAACCTTCACAGAGGGAACAGTTCTGTTGCTGTGTTGAAAAACAAAATGTATCCACTTCTTCAAATGTTCAACTTTTCCCCTTGCCCTGAGATCTAAATCTTCCCTTTTATTGTCTGTTACACATGGTGCTGCTGCTATTACTATTGTAAACTCAATGCATTGATTCTTATGAATATGTTTAGCTCCAGAAATGGTTAGGGAGTACGTGGTATTGCAATTTGCATCCCTCTCTCTGCACTTGTATTAAAATAAAAAATGAAGCTTGATTGTGGCCTTATGGCTTTTGGAATCAAATTTGATCTCATTATTTTTTTATTATTTCTATACCGCCCCATAAACTCTCTGGGCGGTTTACATAAGATTCAAACAATTAAAAACAATGTACAAAATTTAAAACCACAAAAACATGCATCATACACAGAAACATATATCTAAAAACAACTATAAAGATCTTTATAAACACCTACAAAAACAAATCCAGGATCAATGAAGTTCATCACATATTACTAAATACCTGGGAAAAGAAAAACGTTTTAACCTGGTGCTGAAAAGATAGCAATGTTGGCACCAGGCGGGCCTCATCTGGGAGATCATTCCATAATTGGGGGCCACCACAGAGAAGGCCCTCTCCCTTCTTGCCGTATTCTGGGCCTCCCTTGGAGTAGTCACCCAGAGAAGGACCTTAGATGTTGAACGTAGTATATGTTGTGCTAACCATTCTTGCAGCATGCTCTTCATTGCAGTGCCTTTTGGCAGTATTAACATTATGGCTGCTACCCAGAAATGTCGTTTACGTGTTCAGATGGGCTTGCATGTACCTTGTAGGTCCTCTGACATTTTTTCTACACCAGCATTACAAATGTCAAGAGTGTGGCTGGAAGAGTGTGTCCCTGGAGTTCTCTGGACAACACGTTATATATTAGGCCACAGAGTAGTGTCATGCATAAACGATGCAGAACCAAGCACAGAACTGAAGGCAGCACTTGAAGTTAATTCCAGCAGGAGCTAAAAAAACCAAACAAAATATCAGAAGCAAGCTGTCCCTTATTCTAGTAATTTACACAAGCAAAGCAGTGATAGTGGGACTCAAGTGGACTGTTGTCTACAAATGTTTATGCCATAATAAATTTATTAGTCTTTAAGGTGCCACAAGGCTCTTTTTCTTGAGTCCACTTTTTGTTTTTATGTGTGTATGGTTTTTGCTGGCATTTTTTCTTTTAAAATCAAAATCTTGAAATCATAATTTAGACTACAGCTGTGACATTCTCTCATCCCAAGTTATGTGCATGCCTTTAATATTAAGCACGGAATTGTGGGCTGCTTATTCCCAAAATGCTGCATAAAAATACAGTTGAATTTATAAGAACACAACCCCTAGAAACCTGAATACCTAACAAATGCACAGCTGAGGAATTTTAACAATGGAGTTAAATTTCTGATGTCTTTTCTGAATTTAAACTGGAAGACTAATTCTTACAAGCAAGCTCACTAAAGTTTCAGAACAATAATTGTTCCATAGCTACTTTTATGAGCTGACAATGTTCGCAATGTTAATATAGGCTATATTTCAGTTTCCATTATCATCCTCTTGTGCCTGTATATGCTTCTCGACTGATTTGAGTGTTCTATTTAAACTTCAATGTGTTCTGTTCAGACATTTTTCTTGATAACTTCGCATAGTTTTGCAGTTTTGTAAACATTATGCAAAAACTTCTTTTTGAGATGTAATTGCAACATGCTTTTGTTTTCCTCCCCCTTTACCTCATTACTTTGTTTTATTTTTTCATCTTGCTTTTTGCATTGAATGACACAGCTGCTAGCTGAGATGATATCAGAGCCTGCTTTTCTTTCTGAGTATACTGTCTTTGCTTTGGATCCTACCAAGCGACTTAAACCACAGAGTGAGAGTGTGGTGAGTCCGCCTGCTCTATTTGTCATAGAGACAACTTGACTGGGACAAGAGAATACTGTAATTCTAGAAGGCAGAGCCAATGCTGCTTTTGGTATATATGTCTCACTAAAAATACTGAATGGCATATTGCTAACCCTGCGCTAAAACTCAGGGCATATTTTTGGTTAATTCATGGTTGGGTACTTGATAACATCACCTTAATTTAACATAACAATTAACATTGCTTTGATGACACCTATTTCAAACATTCACCAAAAATGCCATTGTATTTTTGTAGTATAGCTGAAAATTGCTGTGACTGATACTTTCTTTTTTTAAAAAAAAGTAAAAGCAGAATAACTCCACCACTTTTTTTTTAGTAACAGACATTTTCTGTTGATGATTACTTGAGAGTAATGGGGAATAATAATTTTCTCAAGCTAGTCCAGTTCTGTAGAGCAATTCTGATCAGAGCGCAGTTATAGAATGATGACAAATGGAAGGAACAGGAACAAGAGTACAAGGAGTAGAATAGACTTATTGAGTACAGTGAGTTTCATTTGTGTTAGTGGAATTCTGTTGCTGGGGGACTGACAATAGAAACGGTTCTTGGGGTTTTATCACTCCACCTTGATTCTTATGTCATCATTTTCAATTGATGCCTCATGAAATCAGAGGAAGCAAATGAGACTCAAAGAAGATGTGGTGGTTCAGGAAAGCTTGCTATATGATCTTCTGGTAATTTAGCTTCAAACTACTTTGAGGAATGCAGTATTAAGGCATTTGGATGTAGCATTTGTAGTGTTTGCTCATTGTTGGAACTAAGTAAATGTGGTAGAGTAAGAGTCTCTGTGTGTGTTGCTTTTCTCTTCCATTGTTGAGCTGTTCTTACTGTGGTCAAAGTTTAAATTTATAATATGTTTATAAATAAAGTATAACATTTATAATTGTATCTAGGCTGTGTATTATATTATCCCAGGGACATCCAAGGAATTCAGAGAGGAGTCTTCAAACAAACTTTATTGCATACACTATGCAAGAATCTGGTTTTATACTTTCTTTATGCAATAGTGCATACCCCAGAATCAGATATTGGGTGGGGCACAGAAGGGGCAAAGTGTGTGTGTGTGTGTATGGGAGGAAGCGTTGTTCTACATGCTAGGAGCTCTGAAAGAGGAGCAATGATATATTTCAATTTAACAGTCCCATCCTTAACATGTTTTCTCTGAACTAAGTCCCATTGACTTTGATGGTATTAGCTTTCAAGTATGGTTGTCAGAATTATTTTAATTTCCAATTTATGATTCCATTATAACTGACGTGCCTTGCCTGCAACTAATCCATGGGTCCAGTGATGGGAGGAGGTGAGCTATTTTTCTGGATGAGTGTATGCTTCCCTCTGGTGATGCCTATGCTGTGTAAACCTACTGGCGAACTGGTTTAAGACAGTTTTATGTATGAAGGAATGGAATCCTCATACTGAATCAAAGACCTGAAGCAAGAGGATAGTATAGATTACAGACATCTGTACATGAGACTTTTATTGTGCAGTCATGGAAGTTTGTGGGTCTTTTACACAACATCATCAGCCTTCAGGCCTCTCCTATGCTTTATATCCTTTATCCTGCTATTTATTTATTTATTTTTAATATCAGGGAAAGTCTGGCATTTTTTGTAGAAGCACAATGAAGTGCTGCAATTGGTTCATGTACTTTCGCATTTCCATAGCACCATCTAGTGGCTGTATAATGAAACATATAGAATTTGCAGTGAAAGAAAATCACAGAAAAATCACTTAATCCCGCAAAGAATCTAGAAGAACAGTAAAGGTGTGGGATAAAATCTTTGTATAGAGAAACCCAGATCTCCAGTGAGTTGCTCATTATATTCTGAGTGGGTATTGAATTAGTGCTGTGTAATGAACATCCAGCAGTGTTTGTAGAATACAAATAGGATAAGGATTAACCAACTTTAACAATAGATTCCATATGGTTGTAGGTAATAATCTGACTATGAGCACAATCTAGCAGGAGGGTTTCCTGCATAGCTCCCATTGAAATGTTATGGGTACTATGAAGGAGCCAAGTCGACACCTTGAACAGTTCCTCTTTATTTCAGTGGGATTTGCATAGGAGAGCATCCTGCTGGATTTGCAGTATGCTATAATATGCATTATTGTTACAATTATGTTAATCTACAATTAATGTACTGCTCAGGGAGCCTCAACTATCGGGTGGTATAGAAATGAAATTAATAATAATAGTAATACAATGTTTATTTTCTAAGCCATTGTATGCAAAGTAGCAATCAGGATTGATGTAGCATATTGGTATATCATGTTTTTGCATTTGTAAAAGTGATGTCACATTTTTTAAAAATAGAATTTTAATGTTGGGGTTTTGAGAAGTGATACAAATTTCACTTAAAATTATACAATAGGAAAGTGTCTATATTCTTTTTGAAAATGTATTTCAAGCAGCTCTGACTCCTTTATGGCCCCAATAAATGTTAGATACTGAAGATCTAATCCTAAAGATTGATACTCAAATGTAAATCCCAGGGAGTCTAATGGGATTTGCATCCTCATAAATGTGATTTAGGATTGCAAACTCAGGCTCCATTCTGAACCAACTTAGCAGGAGGACTTATCCTATTTCACTCCCTTGGACTGATCTCTGAACAAATGTGTTAAGTATGGGCTGCAGATATCCATGTACTCATACAGGGTGATGCAAATACAGTGCTTGCAATTGCTTAACCATGATTAAACAACTTGTGACCAGGATATCTAGCACACTCCCTTCCATTATATACACTGAGACAACATTAATGATCTGCAGAGGAGGTCTTGCTGGCCATTCCGAAATGATTGGAATGTCGCTTTGAAGAACCTCGATGCCTTCTCTGTAGTGGCACCCACCATCTGGAAAAACCTCCCTCATGAGGTTCAGGAGGTAGAAAATGTAATATCCTTTAAACACCTCCTGAAAACACATATTTTTGCATAGGCTTTCCCTGGACTGTAACTTATTTTTATATGGCATTTTTAACATTTAAAGTTTAAAATTTATTCAGACTTGTTGTATTTTATGTTTTTAATTGTGCACTGCCAAGAGAGCCTTGGCTGTTGAGCAGTATAAAAATGCATGTGCATTCTCCTTTCAAAATTTGATTGGGGAACCTTAATTAGCCTTAAGAAAGCTGTGTCCTGCTAATGTAACTTCTGTAATTGTCTATGATGAATAGGAGGAATTTGAGCTGTAGAGGGAGTGTGTGGCTCTGTTGACCCCTTGCAGTTGCTTGTGTATGGCTAAGCTAGTGAGAGTAAAGGTCTGTTTACCTGTAATGACAACCCATCAGTTAACCAGTGGGTTTTTGTGCATGAGTGAGAGAACCTCTTCTCCTCTTATTCCACAACTCGCACTGCTGTGATACTGGTAAGCCAGAAATTACCTAAGTAGATATTGAGTGTTCTTCTAATCCTTAGGATATTTCTCCTGGCTGTTTGTTTTCTTTTCTGACAACGGCTGTAATATTTCTAAATTGTGGATATGTTGGCAGGATCCAACATATTGCATGACAACTTCCACATGCTCAAGAGGACATTGGCCTGTTCTTTTGTAAATAACAACCTATCAGGCTGTGCGTCAAATCAGATTTGAACATGAGGAGATGTTTCAAAGCAGATTGTGAGATGGCATAGGAGTCTGTTGTTCAAAGAAAACAACCTCAAAGCCTTCTTTGCCCAAGCCCCTGGGTGGCCTAAACTAATAGCTTCTTGGATCTTGGCCAGTACATTTGAAGAAAACTTAGTCTGTATATAGGAAGTGTTATAGAATTATATGATTTCTGCCATGCTCTTCATTATGGCTAATAAAGCATTTTTACACCTGAGAAATCTTTGATAACCTTTAAAAAACTTTATGTAAAGTTTATGTTTGAGAGCAGCAACACTGCTGGCATTATTTTAAAAGATGTTTTCACCCAAAAGTATAAATGCCAAAGAAATGTTTGAAATGATATTGAAGTGATGGAAGTGCTAAACTTCATAGGCTTTCTTTTAATGGTGTCTACAAGGTCAATATAGTTGCTTATAACGGAGCAGTTTTTTCTGGAGTTGGTGTAGGGAGCTGTCATAATCCAAAGTCTTGTGTTTCCAGTTACCTTCAGTGGAATAGAATATTGTATGTGTGGATATTTCTCTTCATGGAATAGAACCAGTCTTGTGACTGTTAATTAGTTTTTGAGGTTCTCCTTAAAGAGTATATTTTGAGTTTAAATTCTACATATTTCAAAAAAATTCATAGGCATTTTACATATACTTACATATCCTACTAATCCATGTAAACGCAGCTGCTTTATAATTCTGTGTATTACAGGAGGCTGATTCACACTTCTGCTTAATATGCTTGTTTCAATGTGCATGATAGCATCTTAATAAGCAGTTGAAAAGTAAAGGTACTAATGATTTACTAAAAAATGAATATGAAAAGTTATCATGGTATTGCTTTGTATAATGCAAATGGGCTTTGTAGGGCATTTCATCTTTATTCTATTATTGAACATTTTCTTTTCACCTTCTAGAATGTATCTAAGCAAGTAACGCCCAGCACTAATAATAGTGAAAGTGAACCATCTTCCCCACAGGTATGTAACAGCTATCATGTTTTGTAGCCCCTGACTAATTTAAAACTTGTGGCTGTAATATCGCACTATTAGAACATAAATGCTTTGATATTCTAATTTATTCATAAGTAATATATTATTTTTGGTCTTAAAATGTTTAATGTGCCCTCAGACTCACCCAGCTCAATATAAATTATATTGTTTTACTATTTTTGGAAATTAAACTTACATGTTATAGTGTAAGAAATAATAATTTTACTCACAAACTAATGAAGTACTTGTATTTCATAAAAGTAAATTCCTTACTTTCCAGAATTATACTGATGTTGATAATGAAACATTTTTTCAAGTATTCCAGTATATTTTGCTAGCTGTATGATATCCTGAAGATGTGATATAGAAACTCATTCCTTGTTTTTTTATATTGATTTATTTACAGCCTAGTGATGTCTATTCCTTTGCACAGAAGCTTCAGCTTCGAGTTCCTTCAATGGAATCATTGTTTCGAAGTCCCTTAAAAGAATCTCTGTTCCGCTCTTCTTCTAAAGAGTCTTTAGTGCGGACTTCTTCAAGAGATTCATTGAACAAACTGGACTTTGATTCTCCTGGTCCTACGTATGATCCACCTTCTGATGTTGAAAGTGAAGCAGAAGAATTGCCCGGAAATGCAGACAGCCTCCCCAAGGAACAGCTATTGCAACGGTTGCGTAGGATGGAGCGAAGTTTAGGCAGCTACAGGGGAAAATATTCAGAGGTAGAAAATATTTGAATTTTATCATGACTAATAAGATAGAAAAATATTTGAATTTTATATGAATTTTATTGTGAGAAGAACTGATTAATAATAATTATTATAATAATATATTTATTTCTTATCCCCCTCTCCCTCTGAATCCAGGCGAGGAACAACATCAAATATAAAAATACTATAAAATATATAAAACTGATTAAAAACATAAAACTACTACATTATTAAAATAACAGCCAGACATTTTAAAATTCGACTGGGTAGGCTTGCTGGAAGAGATCAGTCTTTTATAGCTTTTTTAAATTCAGAAAGACTGTTGAGTTGGCGGATCTCTCCCAGCAGGCCATTCTACAGTCTGGGAGGGGCAGAAGAGATGGTCCTCTGGGTAATGGTTGTCAGCCTAGTTTTCACTGACTGAAGTAAATTCTTCCCAGAGGACCTGAGTGTGCGGGGCGGATTGTACAAGAGAAGACAATCCCGCAGGTAACCTGGACCCAAACCATGTAGGGCTTTAAAGGTAATAACCAACACGTTATCCTTCATCTGGAAACTAATTGGCAGCCAGTGAAGTGATTTAAAATTGGTGTAATATGGTCACCCCTAGGTGTACTGGTGACCAACCTGGCTGCCATATTTTGAACTAGTTGAAGTTTCCAGACTAGGCACAAAGGTAGCCCTATGTATAGCGCGTTGCAGAACTTGAGTCTTGAAGTTACCACCGCGTGCACTACCGTCTTTAGGTCTTCCAACTCTAGGAAGGGGAGCAGCTTGCGTATCAGCCGAAGCTGATAGTAGGCACTGATTGAATGAGAGAATCATTTTCTGGACTATTTCTGTCAGTAGGACAAACAATGATTTGGGGATGCTGTTTTATATAGTCAGTCCTGCATACCAAATTAATTCTTTTAGATTATGTAAAACTTAGCCCAGGGTGCTTCCGCACTGAGACCCTTCAATGCTGCTTTTTTACATCAGCTGGAATCAAAATTAAAACAGTGGTTCCATGTTGCACTTAAAATGTAGCATTATATTATAAGGCCTTGAGTGCAGCCCTCACCATTACTACATTTTCTGCAGCAGTGGCAGCAGCAGCAAAACAATTGGCGGTTTGTGACAAATCACAAAACAAGGTGTGTGCTAAATGTTACATTTTTAGGCCACTGTTGTAAATCACTGATTGTTTTGCAGCTGAAATCTGGCAGCGCGCAGCAGTGGTGTGGCTCCTGCGTCATTCCAGGGGGTTGAAATTGGCCCCTGAAGTTGCTCTCTTGTTATAAGTAATGTCTGTGCTTGTACCAAGATCCTTACAGAATGTTTACTCAGAACTATGCACCATTGGCATTGGTCCCTGTAGTGTTAATTAGTAGTTTCCTTTTTTGTAACATCTACCCTTTTTCTTGTTTTAATGATTTTCACTTTCTTAATTATTGGCTTCCTTTCATTTTTTTCTTACTTCAGTAGTAAGTACCTCTGTCCTCATGGTGAGCAAGAACTGACTAATTAATTGCCATGGTGAAGGGGCATTTAATCAGTTACTTGCCAGCCACACTGAATAAGAAACAGTAAAAGTAGTGGAAGCTGCAAAAAGGGAAACTACCACTTAATGCCACAGTAGCCTTGAAAAGCCAAAACAGTGCTTTGTTCTATACTGGATAAGCTGATGTTACAATACATTTTACATGAGAGACTTGCCACAAATCAAATATGAGAAAATGGAGAGGACAGTACAGAAAACACTGGAATGGGATGGCACTAGTGTCTTCTGGATTCTCCATAAAATAGCGAGTGAATAAACTGTAGCAACACGACTAAATAAGTAGTGTGGAAGCAACCATGCTGTCATAGGTTGGAGGACCATATTTACTGGTTGTA
Organism: Elgaria multicarinata webbii; assembly: GCF_023053635.1. NCBI lineage: Eukaryota > Metazoa > Chordata > Lepidosauria > Squamata > Anguidae > Elgaria > Elgaria multicarinata. The sequence continues at coordinate 70,158,934 of NC_086171.1, read as the reverse complement.
ACCAGATGTTAGCTGTTCTCCAGACCAAATTATGTCCTTGTAAGAAAGTCATCATAGTTTCTTTCAATCATCCCATCATAAGCTTGAATATACTGTGCAAACATCCCTTAGATCTATTCAGAACATAAAGTTCACCTGTTTTCTGAGAGTTCTTTTGCGTTTTCAACTTCTCCCTTTAAATACAACGATGATATTCTTAGATCAGAGACTGCACAGTTACCTGGAGTCTCAAAAATGAACCTTTGGGGATTTTGTGCACTTTTGAGCTGTGACAAATGTCCAATATTTGAACAAAAATAGATGAAGTGGGTTGCATTGTTTGGTGTTATGGTCATGTAGTTCACAGCTATCAACACGAGTTTCATCAAGAAAGCGAACTCCTTTCTATGTGCCTACAAAACAACCAGGTCTTCCTAAATGCTGATAGTGTACATGTTAGAATTTCATTTTACATTCTCAGTGGGAGAAGAACTGGGGAAAATGACACTATTTATAACGTCTCAGTAAGGTGAGCTGGACAAATTTGTGTAACAAATCAAGTAATTACAAATGTTGACAACTTCACTAGAGGAAACAACAGTAAACACTTAGACTTGATTCACACAACAAAACAATCCATGGTGGGTTGTCAGCCTTGTTTATTTCAGGCTGGCTTGTCATGACATCTGAACCTGGTACAGTTTCCTCAGTGTGGTTTGTTAAATATGTACAAGCTGCTTTGAAAAAACATGAACTGTTGTGGTAACTTCTTTTCAGAGTGGCTTTTCACAATGTGCGAATCTGGCATGATGGCTTGTGCGTGCTTGTCCAAAAGGGCTACAGAGGTGCCTGGCAAGAGTGAGCAAATCCCTGATCACTCCTTGCAACCTTTCTAACAAAATCTTCTCTCTGTTGCATCTTGAAATGACGCAAGTCAATTTTCTCTCCACTTTGTCACCTTCCTAGACAGCAACACACATCCCGACCTTCAAGGAGATTTGTGCAAATTTAACATTTTCCCCCACCTTCAGGAGATTTGCAGATATGTAACATCTCTCCCCCACCCCCCGGTCTTTGGGGAGATTTATACATATTTAATGCGATTTTCAGGGTAGCTTATCATCATGTGTGAACTTGCTCTTATTGTAGACTATGGGAGAGTTTGCACAACATGACAACCCACACTGGCAAATGAGCCATACAGTGTGGGTTGTTGTCGGTGAGCCCAGCGGATGATCGGGCTTACCGTAGATTGTTCTCCCCCTCCTAAAGCAGGTTAGCTTTTACAGTAGCCACTCCAGTTTGTCTTAACTGCCAATTATGTTCTATGTGTTTCAGCTGGTTACTGCCTATCAAGCTGTGCAAAGAGAAAAGAAAAAGTTACAGGTAAAAAAAAGCCCTAAGTTACTGCCTGAACATATTCCACAGTCCTAAAGTTGTTTGCAGAGAAAAGTACATATGATACATCCTTCATTTTTAATTGTGCTTGGTATGTAAGAAGGAGTCTTAAAAATAGTATGTGATCCACGAAAGTTTTCCACTACCTTGATGTGACTCTTTCCATGGATGCTCTTGTAGCCAAACTCCAGAAAGCATCTAGGACCCAGACCCCCTTCAGTACACAGGATGTTAAGTTTTCTGTCAGAGATTTCAGGCCTAGAATGTCTTGCCCTTTGTCAAAGCATTTACAAAACCTCCTGACTAAGGATGAAGCAGTATTGACAGCAGTTGAAAGAAAGTCAGAAGTGCAAAATGATGTTTGTGTGCATCAGGCCCAGTGCTAGTAAGAACAGAATATTCTGCAAAGCTGGCAGACTGCTTGAATTAAAAATGATAATACAAAATGGCTTGATTTGGAGAGTCAGTGCACAGAAGAAATCCTTATTCACATTTACCTCTTATGTATTGAATTTTTCAAAGAACTTCCATCATTTTTCTTTTATTTTGTTTCAGGGAATATTGAGCCAGAGTCAGGATAAAGCACTTCGCAGAATTGGTGAATTGCGTGAGGTAACTCTTAATTCCAGTTTTATGTGTAATTTTCCAACAAAACGTCTGCGAATTTATAATGGATGCATGCATACTTATATTTTCCAGTGGCAAATTCCAATAACAAAAATATATACATTGCAATGGTAGATATAGACTTTCTTAAAATATGTGTCTACCCCTACTTTTTGATTAGCAATAGCTCTCTCTGATTTGAGACAATACATTTCTGTTTTACACTAGAAACTATCTACCATGCATTGTCCTTATGCAAATTCTGAATTTCCTAGCCAATATTCAACCAGCAATACTACTATTTTCTAATGGCACTTTTTGAAAAGTATAAACAATGGAACAATAATAATTCATACATACACCTTGTAAGGTAAGTCTAATGGCAAAGCTTTAGAAATACTCTTTCATTGGGTATTTTCATAGCATAATATGGAGAATAGAGAAGTCAACAATCAGTAAAATATAAATAATAGAAATAGGGGCCATACATTAGCTCTATTCAGGCATTCAAAAGAACATGTGAAGGCTTAAAGTGTTTATTGGGATGGGGCTGTGTAAGCTGCCCCCTCCCCCTATGTCTCTGGGCAAATAGCTCCCAGCACACACTGTTCAGACCTTGCTGTGTTGAACCAGCAAGGCCTTAAAGGGAGTTCTGCTTGCGTTTGCTGGAACATGAGTGGAACTCTCCACATGATCATGAATGCCTGAATTCTCTTGAATGCCTCAACAGGGCTATTGAATCATCTGAAACTCTGGGCAATTGCCTGAAGTGATGCGGGAATTGCCTGAAAACAAGGAGAGGGATTTTTCACTGCTCATGCAAAGTACCCAATTTCGTTGATTTCCCCCTCTCACTGCAGCCTGGTAAGGCACATTTCATGATGTTCTGTAGGTTTCCCTGACCCTCTGGAGGGGCTTTGGGTGGAAGTGTATGGGGAAGATAGGGAGGGGAAAATCTCATGCAGTGTTGGATTTCACCTCAGAAGATAGGGCGTCATAAGCAGAGAGAACCTGAAACAGGTTTTCCTTTCATTTCAGATATAGTCCTTCAATTATATTTGTTGACATTTTACCAATAAATGGCCATCTAAAGAAGCATTTTCTTACTTTCCCCAAATACAAATTTTATATTGTGGATTCTTTATACTTTAGAGTAAGAGTAGGCAACGTGGTGCCAGTGGGGCACCAATGTGCCCCAAATACCTTTCCTGTCAATCACCATGGTGCCCTAACACCCCATTTAAAAAAACCCTTAAAATAACGTTTTCTTACTGGCAGCTGGAATTGCTGTGAAATAGGTTTCTGTTGGTGCTGAAAACTGTAGGTTCAAAGGAGTTGTTTTAGTGTGTTGGGGCTCAGACTCCACCTCTGTCATATACTCAGGCTTTGGGGCAGGTTTCTTGTTATATTGCCAGGCCTCCCATGGCAACCATTTTGTGGTGGCACCAAGGACAGTTTCTCAAATTGCCCAATGTTCCCACTGCCCACAAAGATTCCCTACTCTTGCTTTTCAGTGTCTGACTTTATAAATATGGTGGGTTGCTGGTCTAGTTTTAGTCAGTATTCTGTTTTGTAAACGGAGTTACCAAACCCTATTCAACTCTATAACGTGTATTCCACAGCAGTCAATGCTTTGGAGCTTAATGAATATAACTTGTTCCTAGTGCATCATTGTATGTGCAAGATGTTGTCCCCTAAATGTTTTAGACTCCAACACTGATCATTCCTGGACATTGGCCATGCTTTGCTGCGATTGATAGGAATCTAAAACATCTGGATGACTAATTTCCATTGTACTAACCAACAGTGATTGGTCCAACATTTTCACCATTACTTTCTGTAGTAATATATAATCCCATTTTTATTCTGTAGTTGCAGAACCATTCCTGAAAAGATGAAGTAACTGCTTAACAAATAGTAGCAGCAATAGTGCGTGTACTAATTTGTACACCAAAGTGTCTTTTAATTTTTAGTGTCACCTTAACTAATTCTTTACGATTTAAAGTGTACAATAGTGTTTAGATAACTTAATAATCCTAGCTAACTTCCATGAACATTTATTATCTGATTTGTTTTGGGTCACACTGCAATGTGTTGGGACTTTCTATATATTAGGGGGAGTAAATGAGAGCTTATTCAAAGCAGCAGTAGGTCCTATTCCCTACTCCTGCCCACTTTGCTCTATTCTAGTGATGATGCAGATATTAACTGGCGTGACTATAATAAATGTAAATGTTTAGGTTTCAGTGTATTGAGAGATCAAATTAATCTGACATATAAGCAAGGATAATGTATTTACATTAGTAAATTAGCACCTCTCACTATGTAGAAAAGGAAATTATAGCAGTTGGTTCTTGTCATTTTTTAATGCTTTTCCTAGCCATTGGTTGAGTTAAAAATATAGATCTTCAATTGAAACTAGATGGACGCATTCTATGTGCAAACTGCCATGGTGATGTCACTGGGTTCCACATCCTGTTATATTCAATTGGATTGCCTTAGCATCAACAAACTCTTAGGGCCTGGAAGTGTGTAAATGTCAAACAACCTAGGTTTGAGTAATTTCGGAGGTTGGAACTTCTAAAACCAATACCAAAACAAATACCCTTAGAAGATGACAACAGAAAATGAGCAAATTTACCAACTTGTGTAGAGGAGCTTATATTTCCTTTGTGTAGCAAACATTTTTGTTTAATGCTTACCATTGGATTACAAAAAGTTGCTTCTCTTTTAACCATGTGTGGTCTAGTTCAGGTAAATATGTACTTTGTAGATAGCAAATTATTACTTTAATCATGTTTTTTTAAGAACTGAGTCCATAGCATTCTTTTCTCAAATCTCTTTCAAGAGCAAACTACGCAATAAGAAATTAGACCTTACCTATTCTGTTTGTCAGATTTATTTTCAGGATATTAAAAAAAATCATTTTCTGTGTAGTTTTACCAATTTGCTATAAAAAACCAATAACTAGTCTGCTCTTGTACTTTTAACTGCAACTTAATGTGCAGGAATGCACAAGTGAAGCTCTTTGTAGCTTGGGAACAAATTTTATCATCTCCTAATTGCTGCTGTTGAAGGCTCAGCTAAAGAAGTGCTTCAAAAATTAAAAGCTGTTTAAATTTCATTAAGAGTTAGTATTAGCTGTTTCTCATTTCTCCACAGGTTTGGTAGCAAACAATCTCACTGGCTTCAGCTGTGCATTTGTTTCAACAACAACAAATTGTTTTCAAAAGTATTTCAGAGTATATTCTTTTGGCAACCTGGTGTCCTCCAGATGTTTTAAACTACAACTCCCATAAATCCTAACCAGCAGGCCCAGTGGACAGAGATTAAAGGAGTTATAGTCCAAAACATCTGGAGGGCACCGCGTTGACTACCCTTGCTCTAGGCATACGGCTATAATAATCTTGTAGAATGGCTATAGTAATTTAGTTCCTAGGTTTATGAAACATCAATATTGGAAACACAACAAATTATACTTCTTTTTTGTAGACCAGCTTCGCCCCCTCGAGTACTCTTTGCTTAGACAAATCACCATTAAAATTGTCTTCACAACACAGCTGCCCAATACCATGTTTAATATATTCATATTTCAGTAACTTCAAAAAATCTGCCTTTAGGAATCGTTTCCACATTGACTCATATTCTAAGGAATCCCTGCATATGGCTTATGTTATAGGGCATGTGCTAATGATTTGTTCAGGATCCTTGAGTTCATATGCTTCCTTCTCCCAATCTATCTTTTGCTCATGTGCCATGATTCCTTCCTTCCTTCCTTTCTCCTTTCCCTCCCTGCTTTGAAGCAAACCATAGCTTGCTCCTTCATTTGAGACCGTAAACTGGTTTGTGTTTACCCTACAAAACAGGACTGGAAACTAAGACACTGCCCAGGCGTATTTGGTCTTCTTGATCAATGTAAATTGAGAGTTTGCTCAATGGTACCCTGCAGCTATGTACTGCAGGGGGAAATTACTGGTGGCAAGTTGATTTTAATGGACGTTTGTCTGGAACACAATTTGAAAACTAGATAGCTATTTTATACACTAGTTAATATGTTTCTATATTGCCTTAGTGCTTTCATACGGGGAAGTTTAGGAGCTGATGTAGCCCCATTCTCTGCTTAAGTTCTGTCCTATTATGAGTTGCTTACCCTTGCAAATGCTGAATTGATGACACTCTCCCTGTCTCTGCTTTTGGGAAGATGCCAATAAAGTATTTGGAAATGATTGAAATTGATACCTGCCCCATAATTGAGCTCTCTTAAGGTTTCTAGACAAAAGGATGTGAATCGTAGAAGGTGGATCCCAAAGCAGATCCCATACTGGAAGAAGGAGGAATGAACAAGAGTAAACCACGACTGTACTATATGGAGGCAGAGACCTAGAGAAGTCATGGGAGGAAGGGTGGTGAGGAGTGCAAGTAATAGCCTTCTAGTGAGGAGGGAAATGGGAATTGTGAGAGTGTTAAAAGCAGTCAAATTTAGATCAGTCCAGGGTGCATAGAAGAGTCAAATTTAGCTGGCATATGCTATATGGCTTATACTATATCTACCCCCTGCCCTTAATTTGCCTGTGAATTTTGTTTATAATAACACTTTACAGCTGGTTTAGATTTTTCAGTTATAAGTATTTGTGAAATGTGTGATTCCTTAGGAACTCCAAATGGATCAACAGGCCAAAAAACATCTTCAGGAAGAGTTCGATGCATCATTAGAAGAAAAAGACCAGCTCATCAGTGTCCTGCAGACTCAGGTAACTGTGCTTGATTAAGAGGGAGGCTCCCAAAGTACCCCTGGAGGAATGACAATTATTTGTCGTTATTTACATTCTGTATTACCTTTGCCAAAGAGATTGCATAATCCTTTTTACTGTCACCTCTCAATTGTTAGTTTCTTCTAAATTAATTGCCCAATTGTTTCATTATCAGAATCAGGTGAGGGAGTGGGGCTTAATATGTCAACATGCATCCAGATATATGCACAGGGCCTTGTTTTCTTTGTTGTGGTTTTTTACTCTTTCTTTGCTTCTGAGATCCTTGTGTTTCATCTGAGCCTACTGTGAAAATTTTGCAATCCAGTGGTTTGTTAGGTAGCAGAGTGGCTTTAATGTCAGAAGGAAGCCCCGATACAAGTTCTCTAGGGTGTGACCGATAGAACGCAGTAGAATAGTCTTTTAAGTACACATGCTTAGGATCTCACCCTAGCTCTTATAATTCATGTGCTCAAGGGAAAAAATAAATCCTAGCATGCTCTTGGCACTAAGCCATTCAATAGTAGCAATAATATGGCTTGATGTACAAGCAAAAAACCAAAACCCTAAACAGCGGTGTGAGCCAGGCTGCTGATGTTTTACTATATGCTTGCAAGGGTAATGTTAGGCAAGGATCCATTTCTCGTTTTAGTTGCTTAATAAACAAACAAAAAAAGCAAGAAGCAATTCTTAGGTCTATCAAACTGAAAATCAAATTATAGTGTAAAATTATTTCCCTTCCATTTTTGAAAGGAAAGTATGAGGAAAAATGTATGTCACAGTAGCTGAATAGATCAATATTATTTTGTTGCTTATGCAGGTATCATTACTGAAACAACGGTTGCAGAATGGCCAAATAAGTATTGAATTACCTGATCCAAATGTTCAAACTCAAGCACAAGTTCAGAGTCCAACAAAAGATATAAATACAGAGAATGCCCTGCAATCAGGGAGTTCTGGTAGGTTGGTGTCCTTTAAAAAAAAAGCCTTAACTGTTGTTTAATAAAGTATTAGATAATGTGTGCTTTAAATTTGTATTTAAGAACTGTTTTCTTCATGTGGACTACTTCTGCTTGGCTGGCTTTACCTTCCTTTTTATAATGTCACTGATACAGAGTAGGTTGGGCAGGTTATATTACTGTAATCAGAAAAATTTAATGGTCCAAACATTTAATAGTCATCAGGTTGCGTTCTGGTGAGAATGTTACAATGATTTTTAAATATTTTTTTTGTTATTCAGTACATTAATATCTCACCTTTCTTCTGGCATGCTACTCAAACTGTCATGCATGGGGGATCCCAGGCAGTCTCTCATCTAGGCACTGATCAGGCTCAGACCTGATTAGCTCCAGCAATGTTGCTGAATTATGTGTCCTCAGACCATGCCATGAGAACGTTTTGGTTGGCAAGGCCTTTAATTTCCCATTGCTTAGGAACTGGAACTTATTAGTGAATTTTATTAGGCACATAGGAATAAAAAGCACACACAATGATTACTTTGGGGGGAAATAGCTTGTAAAACAATTGTTGCAGAATTCTAAAATATTGTGATTAGTTCATAGATTAAAAACAAAATCATGTCCAGTAAACCACTGAAACAATTGTGAAATGAACTGGGTTCGAATGGTGGGGAAATTAGCTTTATAGACTGCTCAGAGGCTAAACAGATTTGTGATGCACAGATGACTAGGCCGTAGACATGTGAAGATTGTCTAGGTTGAGCTGCGTTGGGCTGTGCTTCTGAGGGAAGCTGCAAAAATTGGTCAACTTGGGGTCCCAGTGCTACTGGGAAGAAGAAACAGAAGAAAAGAAACTTCAGGGTTTAAAAAAATGGGGAGGAAAGAAGCATCTTGGGAAGGGCTTGGAGAGCAGATTGTGCATTGAGGCTAGTCCTGGAGCACAGTCACTATGACGGAAAGAGAGCACAGGGTGGGGGTAATTTCTAGCTATTTCACGCATTTGCTTCAATTTCCTGTGCCTTGTATACTCTTCCTTCTATTTCTTCATCAAGAACTATATTATCCAGAAAACATTTTGTACCAATGCAAACTTTCAAGAGTTTGACTTGGTTGAAAATCATATCATGATGAATTTACAGGATGGATCCCCAAATAATGGGGGTCCATCCATGATTCTTCCCAGTAACTGACTGGGAAGGCTGCACTGAAATAGCTGGACTCCTGACCAAGTGCTTTTTAAAACAGGAGTGGGCAATCTGTGGCCTGTGTAGTAAATATATTAGAAATGTAGTAAATAAATAAAACAAAATAATAAAATGAGCTGCCAAAGCATCTGAACCTGATCTTTATGCTATATAGAATGCATCAGTGACAGCAACCATGTGTGAAAGCCCCTACATGGAGGCTTAGTTCATACAATTGCACCTCCATGCAAGCTTCCAAGTAGTTTAGGTGATCACATTTAAATTGTCAAACCTGGCATAATTTTCTGCTATTTCTAGGCGGTGATGGGGATTCTGCCCAAACACTAGAATCTCTTACTCAGCGAGTAAGACGTCAAGAGAACTTGCTTCATCGCTGCAAAGAAACAATTCGATCACATAAAGAGCGCTCAGCACAGCTAACAAGTGAGAAGGAGGCACTGCAGGAACAACTAGATGAGAGACTTCAGGAACTAGAGAAAATGAAGGTACTGAAAAATAATGCCTACTGTATCAACTTATGCAAGACAAACACTTGCTTTGCTCAAATCACATAGCAAAAGATGTCAGATATCCATAGACATACTGTGAATGTCAGAGTAGAGGCATGAGGGTAGTGAAAAAGTTGTAGATGTTGAACCCACTGGGATTTCATATACAAAATGTGGACCAGTGCTACAGTCCTCGTTACAATGGAAGAATCTGGACACATTTTACTTAGAATTTTACTTACAGTTTTACTCAACCATCTATAATCAGCCAGGTTTTCACATCATGCTCAACCTACGAATGGGCCAATCGTAGGTTGTTGAGTAAAAGAGTAAGTGGCAGGTGTGTGTGTATGTGGGCTCTCTCTCCCCCACTCGTTCCCAGCAATCCATGGATTGTTTAATCCATGGGCTGTCATTGCATGTTAACCGGGTCGTTTTAAATAATAATAATAATAATAATAATAATAATAATAATAATAATATAAAATTAAATACACTAATTGCTGCAAAGTCTGAAATATTAATATAATTAAAGAAGGAAGCCAGTCTCTTCAATTTTTTCCATATATAATCAGCATTCAGCATAAACACATGTATTTCTTAAGGCAAAGCTTTCCCAGAGTTATCTCCCTTCATCTCCTGTGAAGAGCTAGCCATAATATACTTGCCTATAAGAAATATCCAAATGAAAGCCTTGCTGGGTATTGGGGGGAAAAGAGTTACTTTGGGATGGGCAAACTTTTCTAAAGTTCATTTTGTTCTGTCTCATAGGATCTGCATATGGCTGAAAAGACCAAATTGATTACTCAGCTACGTGATGCCAAGAACTTGATAGAACAGCTGGAGCAAGATAAGGTAAACAGCACAGTGTATTTTTAAATTGCCACAATTTTGGATTGGTGCTAACTCCTGTTAATGTGCGATTCACAAAATTATCACAGCCTTTTCATTACACTGTATTGGTGCTCAAAATAGTTTACTTTCAAACATGTTTAAGTAGTTACGTTTATTTTTGTTATAGCTATGCAGGATTACATCAGGTCAAAGTTTATTTATGAACAGAAGTATGTTTTACAGAAGGTGGAAACTTGTGCTAGGTTTATTACTATACTAGTCAGTCACATGGGTCTGCAAGGTACACCTGGCACCCCCAAGATGACCTGTAGAGCTGTGCATTGTGGTACAAAGTAGTAATCTAGAGTTCAGAATGCCATATGATTATATTGAGTAAATTACCCTTTTTAATTGTTGAAATCATTGATTAAAGACAGCATATAAATGTTTCAACTGATATAATTTTGCTCTTCTTCATGACTTCTGACCTCACATGGAAATTGGGCTGTTTATGCACAGACTGAATGCAGAATGCTTTAGAGCTCCATGAGATCCTCTTCCCCTCTCCTTGGTTATAGTTGCTGTACATTTGCCTTAATTCTTGCTGGTGCTTTCTTTCCCACAACACTTCTCCGCTTTGCTCTTAAGACAACAAAGAGGTGGTGATCTAAGTTGCATAAAAATGATTCTGTCCTGTTTCTGAGTGGAGCTTTTACATTTAGATATTCACACAGTGTACTTCTGCTGCCTGTAATCACCTATTTTATAGGGCATGGTAATAGCAGAAACAAAACGGCAAATGCATGAAACACTGGAAATGAAGGAAGAAGAAATTGCCCAGTTGCGTGCTCACATGAAGCAGGTTGTTATGCAAAGTGAGGAGTTAAAAGAACAGAAGGAAAAGTCTGAAAAATCTGGTAAGAAATGGTGGCTGTTGTCTCTTGTTTGAGTAGGAAACTTTTTTTTGTGGGGGGGCTTTTATTTGTTTGCACTTCTGTCACCAGCCATTATAATAATTCCATTAGCTTTATTTCCCTAACCATCAAAATTAAAATCATTGTTTGAAGAGTAGTGAGTATTGGGGTGTCTGTGTGCTTTCAAAAGATCATGTTGATTCCAGATTCTTGTCCTCAGTGGAAACCCAGCCTGACCCTCCCATCCCCCAGCAGGTAGTATAGAAATAAAAGCAGAAATAAGGGATTATGCTAGGCTGGCAGACCAAACGACTTTTCTCGTTTCTTACATTAAAATATTGGTGATAAGTATTTTCTTCTTATCGTGCAGGCTAGGATGTTCTATACAATTGAAACCACCTCATTTTGATTAATGTGAAAACCAGGGGTAGTATCCAGCGTTGTCCTGATGCTAGCACAAATGACTTTGCGCTAGCATAAACCAATGCTAGTACAGCATAACTAGCCCAGTGGGGAAAAGGTGCATGGAAAATTCCTTTCTAGTATCAAACATTGTGTGAGGGGGAAAACATATCCACTGAGACTTTGGCCTGATCTACACCAAGCAGGACATCGCACTATTGAAAGCGGTATATGGTATGTGTCCATGGGCCCCAACAGTTGTCAGTGCACTTCAATACCGCTATAAAACAGTAGTGTGGCTCCTGCCTTTTATATACTGCTTTCATACCACTTTCATAGTGGAATGTTCTGCTTGGTGTAGATTAGGCCCTGGTGCAGATTCCCTGCAATTAGAAACCAGCCTCATAAATGTGCCTTCTTGCCTCCCCACTGAAGAGCAGCAGTTCTCTTCACAGTATTAACCATGTTTTTGTCTTACATGTGCACTCATGATACAGAGATGGGCAATATGTGTGGGGGCTCCAGAGCCAATTTCCATATGGGGGAATTGCACACCTGCCGTTGCCATTGAATTGCCACCGAATTCTGGCAATTAGTAAAAGCTGTATTTTCTCTGCAAAATAAGGTGTGTGTGGAAATGTGTCTTTCTAATTGCTGCCACTATTCACTGCTGAAATTTGGCAGTGTGGAAATGATTTTGGGTTGGCAGGAGCAACAACAACAAAAAAGCCCTGGGGAGCCACATATTGGCCAAGGGTTGCTGATAGCCCATCCCTGTGCTAATACAAAATAAGTTTTCTCATAACTATTGTTTATAAATCATTGCAAGCCATGGTTTTATTGATTGGTTTACAAAGAAACTATGACTTGTTAACCACAGTTTATGGTGGAGGCCAGGATGACGCTGATTTGCAATCTGTAACTGGCAGGGAGACAGTGTTATGCCTGCACAGGACTGAGTTTCTCTTAAGAGCCAAGTTGCTCCATTGAACAACCTGTCTCCAAACTTAATCATTTCTGGTACTCCAGTGGAAAGTTAAAAAGTGCATTGGAGTTTAGACGAATGTAAAACATGCAGACCAATTTTTAAAGGAAGTATTTTTTATACAAAATATTAGATTAACGTTTTAAAGAATTATCTCCCCTATTTCATTTTAATATATTATCAAATACAACCTATTGTTATCCATTGGCTTGGATCCAGTCTTTGCTCCTGTTGATGGGAGCATCCAATAAGTAGAGTTCCACTCACAGGGTGTGACTTTTGCCAGTTCCCCTTCCACTGCAGCCTTTTCAACCCTCCGAAAATAAACTCTGGAACTCTCTGGAACAGTGTGTGGAAGCTGCCGGGGAAGAGGGGAATCAGTGAAAATTGCCACCTCTTACCTTCTCTTAGCAGGATCCCTTCACTGGATGAAAAGTCTTCTGTGGACAGAGGGAGCCTTTCTGTGTGTTCAAGGCCAAGTTAGGATTGAACCCATAGGCTTCTATTTCTAAATTGTTGAGAGCCACAAAGCTATTGCTTTAATGACTGCTTACTTTGATTTCTGAAATTAATTTTATGAGGTGTTTATTAAATTTAATAAATAAATAAAATTTCTGTGGGATGAATTCAGATTTATACTGGATCAATTGTGCTGCTGAAAGTAGGCTTCCTCCTTCCCACAGCAGCCCAAGCCCCTGAAAATGCTACCCAGAAAGTCAGGTGACCCTGCTGAATGGGGTGAGCTGTGGTGTGGTGGGAGGGGAGACCTCCCAAAATTGTGGGAAGGGAACTTCTGCGAGATGAGCCCTTCCTTTTGCAGAAGTCCAATGCTGGATCCAACTCAGTGAGTGTGTTTTTAGGGTTGAGAAACCAGTTAGTACTGTAATGGACAAGTCTTCTTGCAACGAGTCTATATGCCTGAAATTCAAACTTTGAAAATAAATGGAATAAAACCATAATAGTTCATATGTAATAGGATTATTGCACCTTTTTGTTCTGTAACAATGAGTGTATTGTTTTAAAGTCTCACTAAGCATCTTATTTTTGTGCATCCACACATGCCAATAAGTGAATCATGGTGCCTTTCCCAAGCCTTGTATGAACAGGATTGGGGTAAGGGATCCCTTTCTTACATCACTCAACTGCTGCTTGCAGCGAGCTTTAGAAAGTAAATTCTGTGCTTCTCAGGCAAAATCAAAAGGGAGTGCTTTCAGATCATTGCTATTCAATCTCTTAATGCCTTGGAATATTTGGCTTTGTTTTACAGTTCATTGTAATTATTGTGATTATGTAATACCTTTTGCATTTCTCATAATTAAAACATTGGCATTATTTCAGTATTAAAAGTTTTTGTTACAAAACTTCGTGAGGGCTAACCGGTGTTTGAACTACATAAAATAACCATTCCAATCAATTCTCGTAGTTTTTCTTCTTTGCATGTTAAGTTTATATTCCCTAAAATAACTTAAAGGTTCTTTAATTTATAGACAAAAACTCTCTTCTGTATTCAGATATTTGTCCAAAGTCATTACCAATGTAGGCTGATTAAATGAAGGACACTACTATTTTGACTAGGTGCCTTTTTTGTTACAGTTCTGCACTAGCAATTCTTGCATATTTCTTGAAACAGACTAAATGAATATTTCTCAGTCTGCATAATTTGGCTCCATGCTGCTTTCTTCAGCTGTCACCACTAGATGATGCGATAGTTGAAGACCTCAGTTAACATGGCATGAGAAACTTAAAAGAAAGAGGTAAAATAGCTTTTATTGTACCAACTCTAGTTATTGATGTTTTTAAAAATATTTTTTTTGCAAGCTTTCGAACCACACATAGGCATTTTCATCAGATTGGACCAAGAACAAGGTCTTGGCTTATGGCTGATATTTCAAGTCTTCATTTTTTAAAAATAATGTTCTAAAAATAATGGAAAATTAAGCACATCTCTTTCCTGTTCCAGCAGAGAAAAGAGTACGTACTATTAAGATCTCTCAGAATACTATTTTGTGGTCTGTGTCTATACAGCTCACTCATGTATCTGGATTACTTTATCTTCTTGGCACAGCATCAATTCATATGGCACAATTTTGCAGCCTGGTAGTGTCTTGTCCTACAGAATTAGAGAAATAAAATGATTGGGATACTTCTTTACTGGATTGGTCTGAGCCAGGAGCTACCTCTTTGTTAGGTGAATATCAATTGAACTTCCCTGAACCTTTATTTGTCCAGCTGATAAGATAACAGGCTTTCATGTATAAAATCACAGAATCCTATTTATACTTTTACTGAGATCATCTATGCCTGACGGAGAACCTGTGTGTGCAACTTGTTCAGAAGCTTGATGACCTGCTTTAAAAAAGAGTTGGACCAGTAAAAGATACTATCCTTTTATATTTGATTATTCCATACATAAGACCGTCTTTTATAAATCCACAACATGGAATTTTGATAACCCAACAAAGCTTCTTCCTGATCTCAAACTCTTAAATATAAGCAATGACACACTTAATTCTCACAAACAGCAGATGAAGCGGGAGGCCTGTATCCTTGGTATGCTGTGTAAGAACAGCAGATGAGTTGGTGAGAACTGTGTTCTTGACTGACCACTGCAGTCTGCTTGTGGGGGCAGCAGGTCTTTATTTTTTGTACAAAAATGGATTCAATGTGTTGGATCTAGACTGAGTTAATCACACTTGTTTCTCTTTGAAATCCATGTGAAATGGGAACCACACGTTGCTAACTTAGTCTGGATTCATCCCAGTCATGTGGCACAGTCAAGAACACGTACTTACCACTTCATCTGCTATTTGTGAAATGTAGGCCTCAGATTCCACTTGAACCTTGGGAAACATTCCTAAATGCCCCAGGATAGGAAAGAACAGTTCAATGAAAATATAACTTACCATTATATACCTAGCTAAACAGTTTCACCCCTACCCCCAGTAGACATTGGAGAATGTTTTAAAGCATCTTTGACTAGGAAACAACTCTGCAGGTGTAGGGAAGAAAAACACAGTGTTTCAGGATGGATTTTACATTTCAAATCAATATTTAAATATTGACATATTTAGAGGAACATTGAATAAAAGGTGAATTTGGACACCTGTTGGTGTAATTTCATAAGTACACTCATTCATTCATTGCTGGCACATGCCCCTTGC
Organism: Elgaria multicarinata webbii; assembly: GCF_023053635.1. Classification (NCBI taxonomy): domain Eukaryota; kingdom Metazoa; phylum Chordata; class Lepidosauria; order Squamata; family Anguidae; genus Elgaria; species Elgaria multicarinata. Next base: position 70,143,255 of record NC_086171.1, on the reverse strand, counting down.
ATTAGAATTAGCTACCTTGAATAGAAATGTCATGTGTTCCTGCTTATATGTTAGACTGCCTGAGATGCATAAAATTTTACTTTTAGAGAACAGAATGTGTTTCTGTGAAGTGCTGCTTCCTTCTGCCTTTCATACTCTTTTCTTCTGCCATTTATCCTTCTGCTTGCCTAGCGTTCTTCCTGATGTTGTGTGCTTGTAAATATGGTAATGCAGCTGCATGTTGCTGGGTTACTGCATTTGAGTAGTCCTAGTATATGCTGGAAAAGTTTCTGGTTACTATTCCTACAGATCTATATGTGTATTCCCTTTTCATCTATTCTACATCACAAAATGCTAACAAGAAGAAAAAGTCCTGTGTATTGCTGAACTCAACCATTTAGAAGTTTGTGATAGACCTGCCCAGGTTTCAACCTAATTCAGTTTCTACCTCATAAACTGAGAAGCAAACCCCTCAGGAACGCCTGATTTCACTTGGATTAGTTGTCCCCACTGACACCCAAGCTTCAACCCTCTCTCTCTCTCTGGATTCCAGGACATCCAATATGCCTTATTTGATTAATTTTATTTATGACATTTGTATTACGCCTTTTTTCCCTCCAAGGAAAGCAGTGTACACAATCCTCCTGCTCCTCTCCACTTTATCCTCACAACAGCAATCTTGTGAGCAGGGCCGGATTAAGGCCAGCTGATGCCCTAAGCACAGCCCAATAATGGTGCCCCCTTGGCCCTTCCATTGCTTCGCCAGCAAGACATTAAGACCCAATAAGTGCTGAAGGTGAAGTAAGAAATTAAAAACCCAGTTTTCTTCAAGGCCACCCCCCACAGCAGAACACACAACTATATTAAATATACTGTAAACTTTTTTTATTATATTTAACACTAAATAGCAGCAAGCAATATAAGCCAATTACTTATAACTAGGGAAAAAGAAAAAAAATACAAAGAATATGCTGCTAGATACTTTCTATGAATCTGGAATTCCTTAAAATTAGATGGCTACACCTATGGTACCGGTACTCTGTGGTGCCCCCCTTCCCTTGGTGCCCTAAACACAGGCTTATATTTCTTAAAGGTTAATCCAGGGCTACTTGTGAGATAGGTTGGACTGAGAGTCTGTGACTGGCCCGAAGTCGCCCCAGTGAGCTTCCATCGCCAAGCGGGGACTAGAACACGGAACTCCCGACTCCCAGTCCAGCACTCTAGCCACTACACGACACTAGTTCTTATTGGTTGCCTCAACTCAATACAGGAGAAGTAACAGGGAAATAGATTTAATAATGGTAGCCTAATAAGTCAGTCGACATGTGAGAGTTTGTATTTTTAAAAACAAAAGATTTTTTAAATTACAAAGTGCTTGGTCCTAAATCCCTACCTACTCTACCCTTTCTAAAATCCTATACACTAACCCCACTAACTAGATGCTGCTGCTTCAATCCCTAAACTCTATCCCCACAACTAACTATCAGATTTTTCTTTATATACCCTATTTCTTCGATTCTAAGATGCACCTTTTTCCCCATATGATCATCTCTAAAAATGGGGTGCGTCTTGTGTCTTAGGTTTTTTTTTTCTGTTGGTTGTACTGAAATTAGTGTGTGTCTTACAATAGATGGCATCTTACAATCGAAGAAATATGGTAACTATAGAGTACCTCACACACAAGCCCCTCCTACCTTTCACTCACTCTCTAGCATACTATTAACTGTATCTAACTTGGGTTCCATTTAGTAATATAAGCACATACATTACTATAACAGGTATATGTTACAAAGTTAGTCCTGCGGGACATGGAAGTTTAATGTATTCTTGTATGATCTTTCATTGCCAGTCCTATGTTAATTTTAGGGCTTAATGGCAAAAGTACACATTGTAGTTGACAAGGGGCTGCCACCAAAAACGGCATTCTCATATTGAATAATTTCCTCTTTCCCACCTTTGTAAAATTTGTAAATTTCCCACCTTTGTAAAATTTAGCAGTCTTAACAGTATTATGACAACCCTGCCCCAGTGACAGCCCTTGTTATGTCATAGGAGTGACTGAGTATACAGCTAAAAGGGGGATGAATTTAATTTGGTATTAACATTAACAGTGCCATATTTTAAAGGCAGTGCTTAGTATTTGATTATACGGCAGTTTCTGAATTTGCTCTATAAAAGAAGTACAGTTTATATCCGATATTATGCTAGTGGAAAATTGCAGGAGTTGACATTGTTCCGCTAGTGGTTGCACAACCACTAGCAGAACAACTAGCATGACTAGTGCAAGTGACATCTAACCTAATGAAGTCATAATGACTTGCAGGACGACTTGTGCAAGTGAAATCAAAACATTGATTTTGACATTTGCACAAGGATGAAATATGGGTTTCTGCAAGGGTTTCTTAGCACTAGAAGCTTTGCTATACGTTTATCTTTTATAGTACTGTGTGCTAAATCTATCACTAGGAGTGTAATCCTATGCACACTACCTGGGAGTAAGCCCCACCAAAAACAGTGTGACCGACTTCTAAGTAAACATGCACTGGAAGGCTCATCCCTGGAGCAAACTGATCTGTTGTGAAGTGCCTGCATGGAACATCATCCTTGTGGAAGAATGTGAAGTTACTGTGTTACAGATGCTATTTAAACAATTTCTCTAATGTGGTAATTTCCTTTTTTTCAAGTGGGGAATTTTTCCCATAGAAATTAATAGAAAGGTCACTGGTTGAGGATTTTACTATGCCAAAAATAACATTGATATCTGGTCTTTCAAGGCAGCTACCAACCAAATTTAAAGCATCCGTTAAAATAGCATGGAATAAAAGAAAACTAAGGTTATGATAGCAAATTTTCAGTAGATTTCCCCAGTAATTATGCACTGCACTGGCTAAATCCAAATCTATACAGCAGCATTTGACCTGTCTAATAAAGACATTAAAATGACATTAGTTGAGCTGGAATAAAATAAAATATTAAAGTTTTATGACAGTATTGTTGTTCATTATTCTTATGGAAAGAAACTTCTCATACTCCTATAAAAGCACTGGCATTCCAGTCATTTTTCACTTAGTGACACCTGAGAATTGCTAATCAAACATTACTTGAGTAGAATTGCTGGTGAATTCCCTTTTTCATACAACATTCTTGTTCAGTCCCTTAAGTGGTACAGTTGAGATATTTTGTTTTTTTAAAAAACACTAAATAGGAAGCAGAACTTAGTCCCTTGATTTCTGGGTTTTATTGTGTCAACATGAGGCCAAATTGCTCTTTCCGGACTGGCTTCATCATTTATCCTTAGATAATTCAATGAGAACATGACCTACATATCAGAGAATGTAATTCTGCCCTGGGCTTTTGCCGTATTATTTCATATACGTAACATCTTGTTTCTCCTTTTCCACAGCATTTGAAGAGCTTGAGAAGGCTCTCAGTACAGCCCAAAGGACTGAAGAAGTACGTAAGAAATTGCAAGCAGAAATGGATGAAAAGATCAAGGCTGTAGAAAAAGCAAGTGAGGAAGAGCGTGTGAGCCTTCAGCAGGAGTTAACAAGGGTAAAGCAGGAGGTTGTTAATATTATGAAGGTAAATGCAGGTCTGGAATTGCAGTACAAATGGTAATTGAGTATAAAGTTAGAATATAATCTTAATATTAGCAGAGCTCAATCTCCCTGTGTGTTTGGATGTGTGGGAGAGAAGTAAGTCATCAAAGGTCATGCGCTTGTTTGTTCCGCATGGACCTATGGCCCAATTGGAGACCACCAGAAAAAGAGCCTTCATTATGGTGGCCCCCATCCAATGGAATTCTCTGCCTTTGGAAGTCAGGCAGGAGCCAAAGCTGTGTTGCTTCCAGTGCCTTCCAGTGCATCATTATTTCAGGAAGCCTTCCTTGAGTAGTTTATCAAAACTCAGTTTTATCAGAACTCTTTCTTTTTGAAAATATTAATTATTTTAACTGTTCACCACTCTGAAATCTTTGGTTGTGGAGCAATATACAAATATTGTAAATGAAGAAATAAGTATACTAACAGTTTGATTAGAAGTCAAGCTTTACGCTGTTCAATTTGGCAGTGTAAACTCCTATCGGTCCCACCCAACACAATCAATTGTCAGGATTATGGTGGCTGTAGACCAAAATATCTGGAGGATACCAGTTTGGAGATAGCTGTTTTAAATATTTACAGTGCAGTCCTGTACACGTCTGCTCAGAAGTAAGCCCAGTTAAGTTCAATGAGATTTGCGCTTAGGTAATTCTGAATAGCATTGCAGCCTTTGTGATTTAATTGAAACTCTTTCTTTGGGTCTATTTTTAATGCACCAAGTAGTATTTCTTGCAAGATAGCAATGGGTTGGATCCAGGTTTAATCGCATTTAAAGTAGACCTATTGAAATCAGTTGGGGTTAGATTAGTCGTGATTAACTATGACTAAGTCTAGATCTAACCCATTATGTTAGTCACAATTGCATTTCCTATTTTCCTTTTCCTTTCAGCAGTATAGCACAGTAGCACTTCTATTTCTTGAGATCTTATATTTGTGGCTTTAAATTTGCAGAAATCTTCAGAAGAACGAATTACTGAGCTGGAGAAGTTGCATAAAAATGAATTAGCTAGCAAAGAACAGCTGTTGAATGATAGGCTACAGGCTCAAGATCAGGCATTCCAGGAACAAATGAAAGCAGCTCTTGTAAGTATCCCTGAGGGCTGAAGCAGACATGTCTGTTTATCTTGGTGTTTGTGAACTTGAACAAAATAGTGTGAAGGGGAGAGTGATCTACAGACTACATCATGTATTTATTTCAATATGTCTCTCTCTATGCACACTCTTTAGCAAAGCTTCTAGGGTGGCTTACAAATACAAAATAACATTTAAAAATAAAATATAGCAAATAACAGTATGTTAGGAAACTACGTTTAAAAACCTGGGGAAGAAGAAAAAGTCTTTCCTGTCATCGCTGTCAAATCCCTAGCGAAGGTTGCTACCACTCTGAAGGTTCTTTATCTGATCGCCACCCACCTTATCATGGATGGCAGGGGCACCTGATGCATCTGAAGATGATCTCAATACATGGGCAGCTTGGCAGGTGTTCCTTCAGGTACCTAGGTTCTCAGCTGAATAGGACTTTAAAGATAAGCACTAGCGCTTTGAATTATGCTTGGAAATGGACTAGAAGCTAGTTAAGTTTTTCATGCTAGTGAGATGTTTTTTCTCCAACTGGTCCCAGTCAATAGCTATTTTGAACTAATTGTACTTTCCAAACAGTCTTCAAATGAAGCCCCACATGCAGCACATTACAGTCAATTGCAGGTGTTCTACGGATATCTCTGGAATTCCGATCATACCATTGCCACATTTGGAGGATTTTGGAGACTTATCTATTTGCTTTGTTTAATTTAGTTGTGGTATTATTTTTAACGCTGCCCACCCCCACCCCCCAAGCTTAGTGCATAGGAATTACATAAGCTAGAGATTCCAGAGATATTGTCCAGATATCACTGTAATGTGAAGCTGAAATTATTATTAGTATTATTTATTTATATAGCACCATCAATGTACATGGTGCTGTACAGAGTAAAACAGTAAATAGCAAGACTCAAAAGCACATATTATTGCTATTTCAGATATGGGCCTGATTTATTCCACATATCATATGGAATATTTATTTATTTATCACATTTGTAAACCACCCAATAGCAGAAGAATAAACATTTTACACCCCATAGAAAGATAGGTAAAGGGGGATGTGCTGAGGAGAGGTTGCAGTTTTCTCACACTGGAGCCTGTCCCCTAGGCCCTATTACTATTTGCCATATGTGCATATTTATTTATTTATTTATGTATTTATTTATTGTATTTTTATCCTGTGCTCCTCAGCTAAAAAAGGCTCCCAGAGCTGCTTCCATGCAATCAGTAAAACAAGATGGTGCCTGCCTACTGGCTTACCATCTAAAAAGACATGACAAACAAGGAAAAAGGGAAGGGAAAAGCAAAAATTAAGTTATCTTTCAGTGGGACTGGTGGAATGGCCCTGCCTTCCCCTCTCATCTACCTTTGCACAGCATGCTGGGATGCCTGGTGGTGTCAGTTAAGGGTTGAGGAGCCTTCATGGGGCAGGTATTTCAGCATGGCCGGTAGAATGGACCTGCTTCCTTCACATCTCCATCTGCAATAGTATATAAGGTTAGATAAGGGTCAATAGATTAACACCCCCAAGTCTAAGTTTATTGCTGCCATTTCTTCATTCCAATTACTACTCTCTACACACAAAAACATAACTTTCAGGTTCCTTGGTGTTATATGAACATTTAAAATTAGGATAATTTATGGATTTTTAATCAGTTAGCTTGTATTATATATTACCAAATGTGGACTTGAGAAAAACAAAAAGCCAATGCTCATAGTGCCTCTGATAAATCAATAACTATACAGTATTTTAAAAACAAAGTTGTAATTCTTGACACAGGAAAAGTGCCAGAGTGAACATCTACAGATCATACAAGAAAAAGAACAGCAGGACTCATTAGCCTTAGAAGAATTGGAATTGCAGAAAAAAGCAATTCAATTAGAATGTGACAAAAAACTCAAGGACATGCAGCAAGAAACAGAGACCTTCAGAACTGTAAGGAAAAGCCTTGTAAACCTGTTTGTTCTATTCTCATTTGAATCTAAATGATAAATGTTCAGGTCTCCTGTGAGCAATTTGGGGATGGAGCTCCGCTTGTGGCTCGTTGGATCCTGGTCCATAATGCAGAAGAGACTAGAGAATCGTCTGAGGAGACAACAAAGGGGGCAGGACAGTGTCCGTTGCTGTTCTGTGAACATCACCTAACATAGTGGCACTAAATAAATTTGTTGAATCTAGGCATGTAAAATCCAATCCATCTGCATTTCATGGATTGTCATGTGTCTTTCATTCAGTTGAGCGCTCATTGATGGAATTGGATTTGTTTCAGTCCTCCCCAAAATGTGCAAATGCCCCTCCCCCACCCAAATTAGCATTATCACACTTTAGCCTGTGGAGGAAATGCACATTTCATCCAGTGTTTTTTTTATTTTACATATTTTTCTATGACTAAATTTGCATAAAATTCTGGAAAGTAAAAACAAAACAAAAACTGGTCCACAAGCCTGCAGAATCTGTGCAATTCGGGAAAAGCAGGTCTGCTGCAGGATCTGTAGATTGGAATCATAGAAATCTGAACTCATTTGATTCATTGGCAGATTTCTCTGTGACATCTCTAGTTGTATCATGGGGAGAGTAATCTGTCCTCCCATCCTCTGTTTACAATGCATCCTTTCCTTCATCTCCTGTTTCCCTTGATGGGCCTGGGAACAATATAGTAAGGCATATGATTGCCATCCCTGTGTTAATTAGCAGTATTTATGTTGAGGAATCTGTTACACAGCTTTCAGTTTTTTGTAAGCAGTTTCTTTTTTCCTCCTCCTCCAGGAGCTTTAAATGATTCAATAGGTGAATGTGTTGTATGTTTTTCTTTTTTTAAAAAAAAAACCTTGTGAAGCTAGTCTCTTAGCACCAGAGGGCTGTGCGTGTCAGAACCTAGGTGTTCTTCTTCGTGGTCTCTGTGCATCACACATATGGGCTCTGCGCCTGCGCAGGGCCAGCTCCGGAAACTTCACTAACTGAAAACCTTTTTAGGCGGGAACCCCTCCCCCACCGTCCACTGAGCATGCTCAGGGTTTCCCGCCCTATCTCCTCAGTTCTCTTCAACCGCCTGTGGTCAACAGCGTTCTTGGAGACTTCTTAGTTAGGTACACTTACCTTTAGCTGGAAACGGTCATTTTTTCTTCCTTTTTCTTCCTCTCCAGTTTTCTGTCGTTTCTATATTAAAAAAAATAAAATCTTATATTCTTAGTTAGTTGTTAGTGCCTATGGCACAAACAGGACTTTTCAAAAAGTGTTCATCCTGTGGACAGAAGATCTCCCAGACGGATGGACATTCGTTGTGTTTATTGTGCTTGGGAGAAGCTCACGTAGTTGAATCCTGCGTGTTTTGCTTGAAATTTGCTTGAATACTTTACGGTTCCGAAGCGAGATGGGGGCCTCCGTCCTATTTTGGACCTCAGGGAACTCAACAAGTTCATCAAGCCCAAAAAGTTTCGAATGAGCTCTTTAGCAACCATCTTACCTTTCCTCTCCAAAGGGGACTGGTTTACAGCAATCGACCTCAGAGATGCGTACTTCCACGTCTCGATTCACAACGATCATCGCAGTTTCCTCCGGTTCATTATAGGGGAGGACATCTTCCAATTCAAGGTGCTCCCTTTCGGCCTTTCGACTGCCCCCCGAGTTTTTACGAAGTGCATGGCACCCGTATGCGCCCACCTCAGGACTCGGGAGGTAGAGATATACCCATATCTGGACGATTGGCTGATAGTAGCAAGTACAGAACAGGAAGCCATTCACAGCACCTGGCTCACTGTCGACCTCAACAAATTAGAGCTATACATCAACGAGGAGAAGTTGACTTTCCAACCTACCCAGAGGATAAAGTTTCTCGGAGCAATCCTGGACTCAATCCGCTCCAGGTTACTTGGATTCATGGCAGCAACGGTGAGTGTCATACTGTGGGCACGCCTTCATATGAGGCCCCTGCAGCTGTGGCTCCTACGGGAGTACGACAACACAATGGACGCGCATCGGGTCAGATTGTCACTCCCGGCGACTGTGAAGGAGACCCTTCTCTGGTGGATAGACTTGTCCAACATTATGCAGGGTCTAGACTTCCGACCACCGGTCCCATCCAAGCACCTAGCAACGGATGCATCGCTGACGGGTTGGGGTGCCCACTGCGGGAAGTTAATGATACAAGAACGCTGGAGTCCTGCCAACAGGCAAAGACACATAAACGTTCTAGAGTTAATGGCCGTGCAGAAGGCACTGTGCGCTTTTCAACATACTTTATCAAGCCACGTGGTCCAGATCCGTACAGACAATATGGCGGTAGTCTGGCATATCAACAAACAAGGGGGAACTCGGTCAATGGACCTGATTACCCTGACCCTACAGATTTGGCACTGGGCGATTGATCACGGCATGACTTTATCAGCCCTTCATAACGCAGGCCAAGACAATACTTTGGCGAACAATCTCAGCCGCAGTTTTGTAGATACTCACGAGTGGCAGATGGCAGAGTCTGCACTTCCTATAATTTTTCAGACGTGGGGAAAACCTACTGTGGACCTATTCGCGTCCCCAGAGAACACCATCTGCAGTCGCTTCTGCACTTGGGCAGGTCACGGAAGAGCGTCCCTAGAGGATGCTTTCCAAATGTCCTGGTGGGGACAACTGCTATACCTGTTTCCCCCAATACTTCTCATCCCCATGGTGATAGTGAAGTTATGCAAGGACAATTCCAATGCAATACTAATCACACCCTGGTGGCCAAGGCAACCGTGGTTCATACCACTTCTCAAACTGTCCTTAGCGGAGTACATCAGGTTGCCCCAATGTCACAACTTAATCTCCAAGGGGAAAGGGCTCATTCTTCACCCGGAGGTCAAGTCACTGAACCTAACGGCCTGGAGGATACGACAGCGTTAGATCGTCAATCCTTACCCCTTGATATATGGCACATAATCCTAGCAGCTAGAAAAACAGCGACTAGGAAATCATACGCTACCAAGTGGGAAGCCTTCTCTTCTTTTGCCTTAAGTAGGAATGAGAATCCCCTTTCAGCACCTATTTCCACCATCCTTGCCTTCCTCTTTTCCTTGTTTAAAAGAGGCCTTAAGTTTTCCTCACTTAGAGTGTATCTGGCAGCAATTTCTGCTTCACATCTATGGATCCAGGGGTGTTCGGTCTTCACTTACCCATTAGTTAAGCGTTTTATGAAAGGAATGAAGAATACCATTCCACCCGTACGCTCCTTTGTTCCCCAATGGAGCCTTTCCGTAGTGCTCAAAGCATTGTCTGGCAAGCCTTTTGAGCCGCTGGCAACTACAGATTTTCGTTTATTAACTTTCAAAGTTGTTTTTTTAGTTGCCATTACGTCTGCTAGACGTTCATCAGAGCTAGCAGCAACTCCACATAGACCCACCTTATACAGTTTTCCATGCTGACAAGGTGGTCCTTAGACCGGACCCAGCCTTCCTCCCAAAGGTTGTGTCATCGTTCCACGTTGGTCAGGATATCATTCTGCTAAGTTTTTTTCCTTCGCCGACATCTCCACTCGAGTCAACCCTTCACACATTGGACGTTAAACGCGCCCTTGCCTTCTATCAGTCCAGAACAGCTTCCTTTCGGAGATCCCAACGACTTTTTGTTTGCTATGGTGGCAAACAAAAAGGACTTCAAGTATCTTCGCAAAGAATATCTGCATGGGTTGTACAGAACATTAAATTAGCCTATGAACTTGTTGGCCTTCCGTTAGAGGGCAGAGTACGCTCTCACTCCACAAGGGGAGTTGCCACCTCCACGGCATTTGAAAGAGGGATTGCCATACTGGACCTTTGTAAAGCGGCCACCTGGTCAACACCTCTAACTTTCGCCAGTCATTACCGCCTGGACATCAGAGCACATAGAGACTGTGCTTTTGGGCGTGCCATTTTATCGGCGATACTTTGAACTACATTTCTCATCTGACACCACCCGCCTCCGGTAAGTCAGCTTGTTATTCGCCCATATGTGTGATGCACAGAGACCACAAAGAAGAAAGACAGGTTGCTTACCTGTAACTGTAGTTCTTCGAGTGGTCATCTGTGCAGTCACACAATCCTCCCACTGTCCCCACTATGGTGTCATTCTTGATTACGTAGTGGTTTACCTCAGTGAGACTGTTTAGGCGGTTTCAAGAACTGAGGAGACAGGGCGGGAACCCCTGAGCATGCTCAGTGGACGGTGGGGGAGGGGTTCCCGCCTAAAAAGGTTTTCAGCTAGTGAAGTTTCCGGAGCTGGCCCTGCGCAGGCGCAGAGCCCATATGTGTGACTGCACAGATGACCACTTGAAGAACTACAGTTACAGGTAAGCAACCTGTCTATGGTGGGCCAGGTCACAATGAGAGGTTGGGATATGAGGTCAGAAGCAGCGTGCAAGTCTGATCAGACACTTTTAATCTGATAAGTGCCCTGTGCAATTAATGACGGTATGCCACATTTACCATCATAGGATGGTCAAGTCTGCCCTGAAAGTTTATGGAGTCTGGAGCAGATGGAGTGCTGAGGACCCTTGGCCCCCTACAAGGGCTCATGCATGTCTGGGCCTCTGGAAAGCAAATGTGGCAGGGCTAGGGCAGGGAACTACTTGCATCTCAGGGACCTGGTGCAAATTGTCCCAGTTCCTCCCCCACCCTCCAGTGGGTAGGTACACAGATATGGCCAATTTCACTTCATGTGAGGAATATTCTTTTGTTTCTGGATTTCCTTCTCTTAGTCATACTCAAAAGGTTCAGAATTTGTTTGTGCCATTGTGTGGTGTGATAAAATTTGAGAATCCTTGCTCCTGTTCTACTGTAGAAAATAAAATTTCTTCCACTTCAACAAGAAAAAGCGCGATAGTTCTAAAAGATTTCCCTTGGCTTTGGGTCGAATAATATTTCCCCTTCTCTATACATATGTAATTGGCATTTATTAATGGCACAATTCCACTTTTAATTTACATTTGAAGTTATATTGATCTGAATAGGAGATAGCTTGCATATGTTTAATGCTCCCATTGAAATCATGAAGATTTTGAAGTGCTAAAGTTTGGATGGATCATGTTCTAAGATTATAATCTATAAGAAACTTTTGGCAATATCTTATTTGACACTACAGCTAATGTAAATTACATTGCACTTGTGTAAATGACTTAGTGGAATGCCAACATGATATTCATCCTATTTTTCAACCAATCTTGTTAACAGAGAATTCTTGAGTTAGAAAGTTCCCTTGCAAAGTGTTCACAAAATGACAAAAACCAGATAGAAGAAATGAGTTGTCAGATAGAATCAGAAAAAAACAAGCTGAATAAAGAAGCTACTGCTATGGTTGAAAAACACAGAGAAGAGCTTGAGGCTGTGAAGCAACAGGAGCAAAAACTTTGGAGAAAAAAACTGGACACATTAATGCAGCAGCAGCAGTCAGAAATGCAGAAACTGAAAAGGCATCATGAGGAAGAAATGACTAAAGTACTGAACGAAAAAGAGGCTGTATTTCATGCTCACATAGAAGAGATGAATGAGAGAACTCTAGAAAAGCTTGATGTGAAACAGACAGAGCTTGAAGCACTCTCTTCTGAGTTATCAGATACATTCAAAATTCGTCAAGATCTTGAACAATGTCTGTCAAAGTTAAAAGATGATGCAGATCAAGCAAAGCAAGATTTTGAGGCAAAGTTAGAACAGCAGAAGAATCATCACCAGGAACAAATTGAAGCTATTTTTAAAGACCAGGAAGTATCAGAGAAAACATTTAAAGAAGAAATTAATCAACTTAAGCTACTTTTGGAAGCAAAAGAGAAATGCCAAGAGGAATTGGAAGAGCAATTGAAAAAATTAAAGGAATCTCTAGTAAAGACTGAAACTGAATGTAAAGAAATGTCTGCAGAACTAGATGTCCTACGTCAGTCCAGGGATGACAGTGCCAGAGAACAGGCAAGCATTTATGAACAGAAGTTAACAGATTTGCACCAAACTTTGGCAAATGTAAAAGCTGAAAAATTGCACCTTGAAGAAAAGATTGTAAAAGCTGAACCCCAACTGAGTGAAGTCAAAGCTGAGTTAGACTCTCAGATATCCCAGGTACACAATTTGAAATCTGAACTGGAAGAGCAAAAGAGAGAAAATATGCAGAAAATCTCCTCGCTGACAGAACAGTATGACTCACAGTTAAGAGACCTTAGAGAAGAGGTCAGTCAGGCAAAGATCCATTTTACTGATAAGGAAAATGAACTTAAACAAATGAAGGGGCTCTTGAACCAACAAATTGATGAGCTTAGACAGCATTTGTCAGCCAAAGAGGAGGAAATGAATGTTTTAAAAGGAGAATATGAAATCAGATTGAGAAATCAAGAAACAGAAACAGAGAAAGTTAAAGAAAAAGCAAAGGAGATGCAAGTAATATTCAAGAAGAAGCTTTCAGAGCAGGAAGCAAAACTGAAAAAGGAGATTGAAAACAAACAGTTGGAGCTTAGTCAGAAAGAGAAGCAATTCAATTCAAAAATATTGGAAATGGCTCATGCCAGTTCAGCTGGAATAAATGATGCTGTGTCAAAACTGGAGATGAATCAGAAGGAACAACTAGAAAGCCTTGCTGAAATTCACAGACAAGAACTAGAAAAAGTTGTAGAAACTTGGGAAAAGAAACTCAGTCAGCAGGCTGAAGAACTTCAAGAGAAGCATGAAATGGAGTTACAAGAAAAAGGAAAAGAATTAGGGGATGTGAAACAGAAATTGGCCACCTTCAGTGCTGAAAGAGAAGGGAGTAATGCAGAGATTACCAGGTTAAGGGAAGAACAGACAAAGCAGAAGAAATCTATGAATGAGCTTCAAGAGCAACTTCAGCAAACGTTAGCTCAAATGACTATTTTGACACAAAAAGAAACTGATCTAAAAATGCAATGTGAAAAATTAGAGGATGATCTTAGTTTGTCTTTGAAGGACAAGATTGCGGTTCAGGAAGATCTTAGTGAAATAAAGGCAGTAAGAGAAAAAGAGAAGAATAAAGTTAGTGAACTGGAAGAAAAATTGAAAATATCTGATGAGCACCTCCAGGCTCTAAAACTGTCAAATTCTAAAGAGCATGAGGATTATGAGAAAATTCTTCATGACAAAAATTTGGAGCTTCAACAACAAAAAGCTGAATTTGAGAAGTTTTCAAGGGATACAGCCACACAACTGGAGGACTACCAGCAGAAAGCAGAAACTTTACTGCAAACAAAAACCACTGAACTGATTGAAAAATGCAGGGATAAGATTTCTTCAGTAATTGCTAGGGTTGCACATTGTCAGCACCAGGCAACAAAAATTAAAGAAGCAATATTCACTAAAACCTGTCAAATTCCTGATCTAAAAGCTCAACTTAAACAAATAAGAGAGAGTCATGGTACTTTAACAAGCTGTTTACACGAGTCAAAGGAACACTTGCAGGAAAAGGAAAACTTGTTGATGTCTATGAAAGTTGACATTGAAACGCTTGTAACAGAAAAAGAGCAATTGCAAAAAGAAGGAGGGCACCAGCAGCAAGCAGCAACAGAGAAAGAAACTTGCATCACACAGCTGAAGAAAGAATTATCTGAGCATATTAATGTTTCCACTTCAATGAAGGAGGATCTGAATGAGAAAACTTTGGAGATTGTAGACCTTAACAAACTTATCAGTGAATTAAACCTCAGACTTGAAAATAGCATATCAGAAAAAGATGCTGCTACAGCATTGTTAAACAAGCAACACAAAGAGAATAGACTGCAGTTACTGAATGAGGTGCAGGAATTGTCTTCCAAAGTTGAAACACTTAGTCAGGAAAAAGCAGCTGCTCTTGAACAGGTAGACCACTGGATGAACAAGATGTCAGAATGGAAGAAGAAAGCTCAGTTGAGATTTACACAGAACCATAATACTATTAAGGAGTTACAAAACAAGGTTGAATTGAGTAATAATCAAGCTAGTGAAAAAGAAGAGGAATTGAATAGAATGAAGGAAGAGTGTGATAAACAAACCAAACATATAGAACATTTGAAAGGCTTAATAGAACAAAAGCAGAATCGAAGAGACAAACAAGAATCTGATTTGGTTGCTGAGTTAAAAATTCATACAGCAAGAATTGCTGAGCTAGAAGAACACATTGCTCGGAAAACAGCAGAGAATGATTCTTTAATGGATGAACTCAAAAGACACAATGAGCAGGACAGTGAGCAAAAAGAATTGGCACAAAAGCTTGAACAGGCTCAGGTGGCAGTTGTGGAAAAGGATAACAGGCTTAAAGAGATGGAAGAAAAAGTACTACTCTTTGAAAAGAAAATGCAGACAATGGAAATTGACTTTAAGGAAAAATCCAAAGAATTTGAAGAAACAAAAGTGGCTCTAATGAAAAGCAAAGAGGAAGAGTTAAAGGCTTTAGAAGAGAGGCTTATTTCAGAAACCACTGCTAAAATAGCAGACCTGAAAAAAAAGGCTGAACAAAAAATTGCATCCATTAGAAAGCAGTTGACATCTCAAATGGAAGAAAGGGAACAGCAATATAAACAAGATATGGAAAAGCAATTGCAAGAAAAATTACAAGGCAAAGAAAACATGATTATGTCTTTGGAAGAAAAAATTCGATCAATAGATTCAGAGTTAGAAAAGGAGACGATACAGAAAGTGCAAGCCATGCAAGTTTCTACAGAGCAGGAGAACATGCAACAGATGTATGAATTGAAAATTGATACTTTACAAAAGGATTTATTGGAAAAAGAGAGACTACTAAAGATCTACGATAAAGAACAAAAAAAATGTGGAATTTTAAAGCTAGAGGCTCAGAATCAACAAGAGGAACTCCTTAAAAGGAAACAAGAAGACCAGATCATAGTTGAAAAGCTTCAGCAAGAGCTTGAGGAGCAAATTAAGAATCAGGCTTCATTGCTTGAGCAACACACAAAAGATGATAGCGACTTAGCAAATATCAGAGAAGAATTGAAAACCAAAGAACAAAAACAGCAAAAAATGGAGAATGTGATTAAAGACTTGCAAAAAGCCCTGCAAGATAAGGAGAAAGAAGAGCAGTCTTTGCAGCAAAAGATACACAGTTTTGATGAGGATGCCATGAAAGAGAGAGAACTGCACAAAACTGAGATGGAAGAGTTGATTTCAAAATATGATGAGAAGTTGCAGGGACTCCAACAGCAGCTGGATGAAAGAAGTGGCCTTACAAAAGCTTTAGAAGAAAGCACAGAAGAAAAGACTAGATCAATCCTTGATCTTCAGAAACTGCTTGATGATCTGCAGATGCAGCAGAAGGATTTGCAAGCTAAACTGCAGGAGACTGAGCGGGAGAAACAGAAACTGCAGAAAGATCTGAGTAAGCTGCATAAGGATTTGCGGACTCTGCGGAAGGAGCATCAGCAAGAGCTGGAGATAATGAAGAAAGAATCTTTGGAAGAAATGGAACAAAAAATAAAGTAAGTTCTCATCAGTTCTTTTAAAATTGCCATTAGCAACTTGTATGAATACTAAAACTGTATTAAATAATGAAGTTGGCTTTACCCAACTTTGTACCCAAACAGTGGGTATAAGAACCCCATATATTTTTTTAAGTCAAATTCATACCAAACGCTATGGAAAATGAGTCATCAGCTCATTTTGGACAATCATATCTCGGTTTAATAAGCCAACATATGTGCAAGTCTTTTGCTCACACACAGGGACTCTTTATTTCTTCCTCCATGGAGTGAGTGATCAAATCATAACTCTCTAAATTATAATAGTTTCCTGTTTTATCCAAATTGAGACTCTATGTATACCAGCTTTGGAGCAATACAAATATAAGATTGCAATAAAATCAGCAATATAAAACAGCGTAACATACAGTATAAGGTAATACCAGATTGCAGGAACTCTTCAAATACTTAAAAGGTTGTCACACAGAGGAGGGCCAGGATCTCTTCTCGATCATCCTAGAGTGGAGGACACGGAATAATGGGCTCAAGTTACAGGAAGCCAGATTCTGGCTGGACATTGGGAAAAACTTCCTGACTGTTAGAGCAGTGCGACAATGGAACCAGTTACCTAGGGAGGTTGTGGGCTCTCTCACACTAGAGGCCTTCAAGAGGCAGCTGGACAAGCATCTGTCAGGTGTGCTTTAATGTGGATTCCTGCATTGAGCAGTGGGTTGGACTCAATGGATTTATAGGCCCCTTCCAACTCTACTATTCTATGATTCTATGCTAAACCTTGGTTCTCAGGATGGCTTGTTTACAAAAAACAACCCAAGACACTAAAACCACTCCAAGTTGGGACATCATGCTAAGCCCCCTTGCAACCACCCATGATAACAACCCACCATGACTTAGTGTGATTTGCCTCAGTAAAAGAAAAAGCACTTTTAACAAATCGTTTTTTAGAATATTTGGGCGGAATCTCAAAGTTTCTGAGTTTTTTGTTTTGAATTACTGTATCTCCCCTAAAAAATCTTGACCTTGTTTTGCTGTGTCTTTATAGATATGAACAGGAGGACATTGAATTGAAGCACAACTCCACATTAAAGCAGTTAATGAGGGAATTCAATACCCAGCTGGCACAAAAGGACCGGGAAATAGAAACAGCTGTAAAAGAAACTATCAGTGAGTTGGAATAATACCTTGTATAGATTTTGAGTGGCTATTCTTTCAGGGTCATTTAGAGGAAGAGCAACTATAGACCTGGTGAGGAGCCAGGATTTGTGTGTGTTTTCTGTTCAGATAGAGCTGTAAAGGGACATACTAAAGGGCAGTCTAGATAACCAGGCTTGAACTTCTTCCCACTTATTCTCCATTCCGTTCTTAGGTTTGAGTTCTCATATAGTACTGTATAATTTGTATATACTATATATTCAGATATGGAAACTCATTCAATTTATGTAAAAAATAGGAATGTTGCAGAAATATCTGAAACATTTTGTAGTCATGAGTTTACAGCTGGCAAGCTGAAATAAATTGAAAGTACCATAACATCTATTTAGTAGTGGTTTTTTTGCAGTTTCAAGTATGCATTAATCTTCTGTTTGAAACCAAGCTGTAAATAGATGTGTGTTGTTTGTGTTCCTTGTTCTTATAAAGAGACACTATGTTTCTAGAAGCCCGTTACCTGACTCTGGCCAATTGTCACCTGCTAAGTGACTGCAACAGGTGGCTAAAGTTCGTATTGTATGCTATCTATTTCATCATAATTGAGAGTGAATAAAATTGGGCGGACCTCTGCCCCATTTCGGGCAATTCCCTCCTCTTCCAGCACCTCCGCACCGTGTTCCATATTGCTTAGGAGGGCTCATGACTTTCTGGGGGGTTGCAGGAGACTACACATAGGAGGAAGAAGTAAGAAACTGTCCTCCCATGAATGTCTTATGTTAGCTTACCTTAGGATCCAAGCCAACATGTTCAGAAAACCCCACCTTGTTCTTCTAGGTTGCTTTTTCAGCTTAAGAGTATTTTCATTTACCTTGAGGAGGGCCAGATTGCAGTTACTGATTGGCCCAATTCCAGATTGGCCCAATATAGGAGAAGGTAGTTTCTTACAAGCTGAATTAGTAGTAGTAAAATAAGAAAAATAAAGGAAGAAGTAATGATGGATAAGCAGCTGGATTCTTTCTAAACTTTAAATTAAAATTAACTCCTTGCATGCTACTTAAGTTCCATCTTGTTTACCGATTTTGCACAACAGTATACTGGCTTTCAGAGCTCAGTAATCAGCCAACGTAAGGCTACTCTTGCATGAAAAATATACATTAATTATATTTTGGCATCTTGAAAGATGCTAATAAAGTTGCTTTGTCTTTCATGAATTTCTCTAGTGTTTCCTCTTGCACACTAGAGGCTATTCACTTTTTTAATCATGTGTAGAATATCTTGCTAATTTAACAAAAATGTAAAATAACAATCCAGTCATGTGCCATATTAACACTGCTGACCATTTTTAAACAGGTAAAGCCCAAGAGGTTGAATCTGAACTGATAGAAAGCCACCATGCAGAGATAACTCAATTACACAAAAAGATTCTAGAAAAAGATGATGACCTACAAAGGACGGTTAAAAAGTATGAAGAAATACTTGAGGTATATGTTGTGTTAGTTGTTTTTATGTTATTAAAAGTCAGAATGTAATTTTATCCTGTTCTATTGTGCTCATGATACAGGCACATACCCAGTCTTGTGCAAGTGTTTGTTTTATGCAGTTACTGGTGAACAAGTATCTGGACCCATTTTAGCCTGCTTTGATTAAGGACTTGGTGCAGAGTCCCTACCCAGTCTCATTGGCCCTTGTTTTTCAAAGTGTCCAGTTATGTTATATATGGTGACAAAATCCTTACTAATTTGTTTCATCCTTGTGTGATCACAGTGCATCATTTAACATCTCTGTACATTAATAAATGCAGTAAAAGATTACAGTCCCACTTAGCAGTTTTCACAATGCAGCTTTTTTCATTAAAATAAAGTATAATCAGAACTGGTTCTATGGCTCTAGAATATGAAGTTATATAATGGATGTGTGTGCGTGTATGTATGTATGAATGAATGAATGAATGAATGAATAGGACTTTTGCGGCTGAAGTTTATAGAAGCCTAAATTTACAGTGTATAAATAAATGGATTTCATTTTTTTAAAAATTCTAAAGACACGAGAGGAAGAAATGACAGGAAAGGTAAATGACCTGGAGAAACAGCTGGAGAAATTGCAAGAGGAGTACAAGCAAAGGCTGGCAGATGAAGAAAGCTGGAACAGTGGTGAAGTGAGTTGGAAAACATAATTTTACATATTTTCTAAATTTCTTTTCTACTTAGGAATTTATTGTAGCTCTAAATTTGTATCATGTTTTCTTTTCTGCAATGTTGTACTTTGGGGATGAAGATTCTGTGACATCCATAGAATTTTTAATTTTCTAACTATTGGAAAATGGTTGCTGTTGTTTTTTTACCTTGTCTTCTAACTGCCGTCTCACATTTGAAGCAATTTCAGTTCTATACCACAGATGCAAAGTAGGCTAACCTCAGGAACTGTTCTGACCTGACCTGGTTTTATATCAACAATAAAGTAGTGATACAGGGCTTGCTCCATAGTAAGTTAGTTGAAATGTAATGGCAATTTAACTACATGAGTCCTATTGATTTTAATGGGAACTAAGTGCAACTAGATTAGTGTGGATCCACACCATAATTTATTTATTTTATTTATTTATTACATCCTTATACTGCCCATCAGCCGAAGCTCTCTGGGCAGTGCACAATTAAAAACCATAAAATACAAGTATAAATTTTAAATAATTAAAAAATTAATAGGCAATATAAAACCAGCTACATTAAAGACCAGAGAAAGCCTGTGTAAAAAGGTATGTCTTCAGGAGGGGTTTAAAAGAATACGTTTCATTCTCATTCTTCTAGTACTGATAACCACCAGTTTCCAAAGCTGGCATGCAGGAGTATTTCTAGCTCTTCAGTAGTGAATCAAGTTTCCAACCTACTGCCTCCCTACCCCCACCCCTTTCACCTTTGAGAAATTAGAAATGAAATATTTGAAACAGTATGTGGGCATCACATAGCCTCTGTAGCAGTAAAGTAAAGAGGTCTGTCTCCACCTTCTACCATATTCACAATTCCATATGAATCTTTCCTTGTATATACAACCTTGACTAATATGAGAACGGTATTAGAACCACATGGGAACCAATTGTAGCTACAGAGGACAACATGGCTCATCCTGTTGTAAGTGTAGTCTTGCTGCATATGTGGTCATGCTAGTTGGAAGGATTACAGACCCACACCAACAAAATGCTCTCAATCTCCTGCTGGTAACTGATAATGCTCTACTCCTAGTTAATGCTTTACTCTAGGCTGGAGGGCTATGAGGAGTAAGAATGCAGTTTGACCTTGGGCTTGCTCACTATAAATATACAAGTTCCAAAAGGAAGTTACTTTATACACAGAGTTCACTGTTCAAGCATTGCAGCCTAGGGCTCAATCACCCTAAACCCTGTAAGTGTAACAGCCCTGAAATTGCAGCCCAAGTGCCAAATACTGTTGGCTAAATATTCTTTATGAAAGTTATAGGCACTTCAAACTGTTAGTTTGTTTGTAACTCTTGGATTTCTTTCCACTCAGTGTCCACTGTCCAAGATACACAGCAGTCATTACTGTTCAGCCTGTTCACACGTAATTACAGCCCATCAGTTTAAAAACTCATGGTTTGTCATACACAAGTGGGGATGAGCAGACACACTGCCTGTGGTGCACCCACCACTTCTGCTTTTACTTCACAACCCACAATTGGGTTAACCACTGGGTTGTTTAGCCCCTAAACAACCCATTGGTCCAGGTTTGGATGTCATACTCCACATCCTATGAAGGAGCCAATCATAGGTTGTGGGATAAAAGTGGAAGTAGCAGGCACACTGCAAGCAGTGCACCTGCTTGTGGACAACAGCCCATCAGTTTTTAAACTGGTGCCATTATGTGCGAACCAGGTCAAATGTTTTGCAATAAGCTTATGAAGCACAGAAATAGGTAGTGGCATGTTAACCAGGAAGTTAATGCAACTTGTGTGAGTCATACATATTTTTAATGCCTTCTGTTCTGTTATGGTATAGAGAAAAATGTTTCATTTAAACATTCACATTTTCTTTCTTCTAGGTTACAATAACTGAACTTCAGGTAAGATATACTTACTGAATACATTTATGTTGTTTCCTATTGGCATAAACTCACTAGACATTTTCCTGTGATGGTGGTTATAGTGTTGACATTCTCAGATGTGTGTTATACTGAAGTGTTTGTGTTCTGTTTCAGGCCCAGCTAGCTCAGAAGACAACACTTGTCAACGATTCAAAGCTGAAAGAACAGGAATTCAGAGAACAGGTAAGGAACTGGTTGGGAAAAGAAAGACCTCGGCTATAAAAGGCCACTTAGAAACAGACCCCTCCCCCACCCTGGCTTATTACCAGGCTTTTAAAAATGAGTCTCTTAAGCACTAGCAAAAATCAATTTGCAGCTTGCAAAACCTACTCCAGATAACAAAATTTAATTCTGTTTCATACCTGCTGGAGTGTCATGGATCTCTTCTGGCCATGTGCCTGTAGTTAATATGTTGACTTCTCCTGCCTGCAATCACCATTCATGCCAGTAGAGGGGGGAACTCTCTCTTTGTGTATGTGGAGCTGTTGCCTCCATTGAAATGAATAAAGAAACCTTGTAAGAAGGGAAGTGTTTTTTTAAAAAGTATTACCATATCTTTCCCTTTCTCCAAAGAAATCATACAACATATGTGGTAGGTTAGGTTGAGAGACACTGCCTCAAGTCCATTCAGTGGATTTTTTTGGTGTTAGTGGGTGGGATTTGAATCCCGGTCCTAGTCCAACACTCTAACCATTACAACGTGTTGGTTTTTATTTGCCTAGTTCTTGGAACAAGGAGGAAGGTGGGTTTTTTTGTGGAGTGGGGTAAGATATTTGGATACCTGATCTTTAATTAGAGATTTGTAATTTACTCTAATGGAAATAATCCTCCAGTGTTACTAGCATTAACCAGTATATCTAATGAACATAAATATTGTTTAGAAAAAAAGGTATAAAATATTTAAAATCCGCAGTTGTAACATTGAAGGGGAGGGGGTTAGTAACTTTATGGTTTTCTTTAAATGTTTCCTACATTTAAGAAACATCAGTGTTGAAACATGCTCCAAAGACATCTCAGTTCTGTTTATTTTATCCTCCTCATCCGTCACTTTATTTTTAGATTCATACACTACAAGACCGGTTGAAACATTATGAGAAGAGCATGTATGTCACAACAGTTGAAACTCCTTACAGAGGTGAGGAATGTTTGACTTGGCAATGAGCTAAAGAATAAAGCCTAAAAGAATGATTGCAAGCCTAATTAGGGCTGCAGTCCTATGCACCCTTACCTGGGAATAAATCCAGTTGAACTCTTTGATTTGGCTACACATAGGTAGCATCCAACGTTGACATGGGACTACTACTAATGACATTGAGCTAGTATAAACCAATACTTTGACAACATAACTAGCACAGTGAGGGGAAAAACGGTGATGTTAACCCTTGATAATAGTTGTGTTTCCCAGCCACTCTGCTCTGTGGTGTTGAAATGAACTATACAGATCTTGTCACACATCTATGGGCCTTCCTGTACATTTGACCTTAGAGTATGTATTTTCTCTAAGCCGCAGCCTTTCTCAACCTGGGGCGCTCCAGATGTGTTGGACTACAACTCCCAGAATGCCCCAGCCTGGGGCATTCTGGGAGATGCAGTCCAACACATCTGGAGTGCCCCAGGTTGAGAACCACTGCTCTAAGGGGTGCCCTAAAAGTTTGCATACACCAGGATAATAATGTTATATTGAAATGTAGCTCTTTGGGCTAATTCTGAAGCTTTTTCCTGTATGGAGAACTACAAGTGAAAAATAGTGCAGTGAATTGTAAAATCCGTATAGATTTCCCAAGATCTGTAAATGTAAGACTAGATGCTTGTCCACTTCCACTCATGGATCACTTCCCATGCAATTTATATATACGGATTCCTCCTTGGGGAAAAAAAGTATTATGAAGATATCACTAATAAAACATAGTTCATGTTTTCAGTCATTTTCATTCCAAATACTTACATAATATGGAAGGGAGAAGTTCAGAGCAGTATATTATTATGCACTGTAGTAATGTATTCCAGATGATACAGATTATAGCTTGTGATTTAATAATTTTTTGTTTAGTTAATTTTAACTTTTTTGGGAAAATAAATGTAACTTATAAACATGCCTATCATGTATCTCTCTATGTGGGTGCACGCATGCACATCTGTATAAAAACACTTGTATCTCAGGAATACTGGAATAAAGGTATTTTTAATAACCAGTAGCTAACATTTGAATTAGAACTTTTCTAGACATCAAGCAGCATTCAAAAGGAAATATTTTAGATCTCTTCCTAAATTACTTCCTTGGGAGTAATGTTGTCTTCTTCAGTGGCAACAGGACAAAACATAAATGTGACTGAGTATTGGCCTGAGGAGCTGCTGCTTGAGACAGGCTCGGATTGGAAGAGGATGCTTTAGTTTGATCAATCCTTTGAATTTGGAAGTGGCAATTTCCAGTAGCAGCCAGGAATGTCTGCCTGAATGCAAGCTGCATTTACAGGTGCATGTGTGTGTAAAAGGTTAAAATTTACATGTGATAAGGAAAGTAAAATACACAGCTATTCCTAGAGTTTTAAAAATGTTGTTTGCTTACTAAATGAACATCATTTCAGAAACAATTTTCATAGCTTAATCTTCAAGAATGTAGACACTTTCCCCCTGACCTGTTTTTAATTCGTCTGAGAGGGGTAGTTAGGACGTTTCTGTTTCAAATTTACTTATAAAAAGCAAACTTTGTAAAATATAGGCTGCCATTCTAAGTCTGTATGAAACAATAAAATAGTTGCTAAGGAACAAAACAGTTATAGGAGAAGTCCTAGGGAAAATGCATACAAATTTCTGGTTAATATATTGTAACTATTAAAAAAGACAATTTCCTTAAACATTTGACATAAACTTGCACACACACATACACACACACAAAAGGTGTCAGGGTCCCCTATGGGTTGGCTCCCCAAAGATCAGATTTTGAGGTTGGAGAGGCCAACTGTCTGAAGGAGTCACGGGTGCATAGTGTGGTTCAGAGTAGCAAAGAATCAAGTTTCATAAGCAGGTGCCAAAGATGTGAAGGGCCTAAGTCAGGTAAAATAACCCAAGATGGGAGGACTGTTGGGTTCTGAAGGCAGTGAGGGTAGGGGTTGATGGAACAGGAATTTATGCTCAGATCGTGTTCTGAGGCTGGGTTTTTATAAAATTTGGTGGAGCCAGATTGGTCTTTCCATTTGTTACATTTGTAACAATTTTGTCAGTTGGGATAAGTGTCCAGACAATTTAGTTATTTCATCTGAT
Organism: Elgaria multicarinata webbii; assembly: GCF_023053635.1. Classification (NCBI taxonomy): domain Eukaryota; kingdom Metazoa; phylum Chordata; class Lepidosauria; order Squamata; family Anguidae; genus Elgaria; species Elgaria multicarinata. Next base: position 70,118,688 of record NC_086171.1, on the reverse strand, counting down.
TGTATATTTCTGTATAAAAAGAGATCTGTATAAAATACTGCTTTTTCTTTATGCAGATGGGAACCTTTGCCATTCGGATGTCTCTCTCTTTGGGGAACCAACTGAGTTTGAATACTTAAGGAAGGTGCTATTTGAGTATATGATGGGTCGTGAGACAAAGGTATCCCTCTTGTTCAGGGCATATAACTGTCATATTAACAATTGTGACAATGCAACAACTACACAGGTTGGAGTACTCTGAATCCTTTACAGGATGTATCAGAGAAGAACTTACTTGGATAACTGCAGCAATGGTCAGCATGGAGGGTACTTTCATTGTGTTCTTTGATCTTAGCGAGGACAGTGTATGATCTATTACAGTAGTTTTCAAACTGTTTAGTCTAAATACCCCCTTTACAAATGGAATAAAACAATCATTCTCATGTTTCAAAATGTCCACATACCACCATACCCTTCTGAGAAGTAGAATCAGAGTTATTAAAGAGGGTTTTTTTACAGGCTGCAAATATGAGCAAAGCGGGGTATGCTACCCAGGCATAAAATTATCAAATGGCCCTATCCATTTTTTAGAAGGTAATTTCATGCCCTTGTTAGAAAAAGTGAAACGATATGGTTAAATGAAGAAAATTACCAATTTCGTGGTTAGGACAGGTGGTAGATGCTAAAATGAAAGTACTTCTGAATTGAAAAAAAAAGTCTATCACTTTGCATCAAGATACTACAGGAGGTTGTACTTCAGTGGTAAAGCATGTGTGTTGCATGCAGAAGGTCTTCGGCATTTCTTGGTAGGGCTAGGAACTCCAGGTAGGGCTAGGCACTATGCCCCCCCCCCCCAAGCCAACTGGCATCTGGATTTTGACTTTTTTTTTTTTTACCCCTTTTGTGCTCTGTAGACAGGGTCAAAATTAGCTCTGGACCCACTCTGGACATCAATTTATTTATTTATTTATTTATTTATTTTGAAGGTGGGGGTGAGAGGTGCCGCCCATGGAGGTACAGAGGGCGAAAATGGCCCCTGGATCTCACAAGGTTGCCCACTCCTGGGTTAGATGAACCAGTGGTCTGACTCTGTATAAGTCAGCTTCCTAGCTTCCTATGGACTCAGCAGCAAATATCCTGTGGTGGACTAGCAAGACCAACTATTACATACTATTATCATGCTTCAATATTGGTAGCACTGATCCAGTGGTTTCACATGTATAAAAATGTATGACTTTGGATAATTGAACTGGAAGGGTTGGATATACCCTTCCCAAAATGGATATGGGGCAGTCAGAAGGAATAAAAGACAGCACAATTTATGAAACTAGAGGAAATATTGCAAAAAAATTGGGTTAAGTATAGGTTGATATTAGCTCCAGACATTTCTTCTTTAGCACCAGTAATTAACACATATAGTTTTAAGGAAATGAGAGAAACAGGAGATAATCCAGATAAGTGGTGGCATCAGCAGATTTTAGAATTGTATGTCTCAAGGAGTTATTTATATGACCTTATGGTACATAGAAACACTGAAGTTCAATTACCATGCTATCAGTTTCTATCAGGCTATATTAAAAAAGTTGTAAGAGACATAAATAAGAATAGGTTGTTAACATCTTTTGAAAATATTATTTTTGGAGGAAACGAAAAGGGCTACTGTCAATATGTAAGATACTATTAAAGTAATCTAATATGAATAATATTAAGAACTAAAACTGGGAAAGGGAATTTTAATATCCGACTCAGAAAGGATTGTATATGTAATAAACTAAAGAAACTCTTAGTGGATATTGCTTCAAGGGATTTTTTTAAACAAAAAATTGATACAAAATTTCATACAAATGTTATACATCTGTGAGAATGGCAAGAATGTACCCTAATGTACCTAGCATGTGCATGGGGAAGCGGATCATTTGAACACATTTTGTGGGGAAGTTCTTGGGTAAAAAAAATAATTGGTCAGATATCTTTCCAAGTGAGATGTCACTTTTCCTGCAGCACTCACTCCTAACTTTTAGCTGTTTTTGGATCTCTGTGGACACAGTTTAAATCTTTCAGCAAGTCCCAATTGCTAGTCACAAATTATTTGCATCTGCTGCTATCTTTCTCTAACAGGCCAGGCATCTGGGAGAAATGATGAGTACTTGCAAATAAACTAACAAAACAAAAAGAGTCTGTAGCACCTTAAAGATTAATGGTATTTTATTATTAATGCATGAGCTTTCGTGGGCTAAACCCACTTCATCGCAAGAATGGATAGAAACAAGATGGAAAAGTCAGTTATATGAAGATAAACAAACACTACATTTTGCCTTAAATTGGATTGAAGAGAAAAGAGGTGTTCCATACACCTCTTTTGAGGCAGCAAAATCTTCTTTCCTAGGGCCATCAGCAGCACAACTAGTGGTTGCAGGTTCACCTGGAGAGAGAAAGTTGCCATTATAGGGATGCTGTTGTATGTATGTTGATATTTTCACCAGAAGTAGCCACCTTGTTTTGAAAATTGCTTCATCTTTAAAAGAACAAAATCAAAAGTTAGGATTAATTGCCTCATCCCACATTATATCTACACTATGTGCTTTGCTTTTTATATAAATTCATCTGGGCTCTAGTTTATATTTCCAGAATCCCAGTTCAAGTTGCTTAAACCAGGTTAAATTCAGACATCTTGTGATCGTTCCAAAGCTACCATTTTTCATATATGCATATGAAGACCAAATTGCAGACTTTCCAGTGAGGAAGGTATTGGGTGCACATGATCATTAGAAATGCACTCAATGTATTGTTCGTTTGGAATTGGGGTTGCACAGAAGCCATCCTTGATCTGTTGCACCTGAAAGTATTCATGTTCTGCATCTTTTTTTGGTCTGCATTATTTCTTAATAGGCATACTGAAATCCCAGAATTTGGAGGGCAGATATCTGTGTAGATATTTATACATGGCTCCATTAGACAGAGAAATGTCTTTGAGGAATTAGAATATCAGTCTGTGTTGTGTCTAGCTGTCTCTTATGTCTGGATTGTAGTACTAAAATGACAGGGATTATGATTTCAGTCTTTTGTTCCTTTTCTTGCTACATCATCCAAGATAACTAATGTACACAAAGCTCTTCTGAGCATCTTTACAATATTTTTTCCACAGTGAATCACTCTTATTGTTTAACATTGGCAAAGAGTTGAAATCATATATTTAATTGTTCATGCGGATAACAAATGATGCAGTGACGTTGTTCAGTAATCAGATCTTTTTCAGTTTTCCTGGGGTTCTATTTGTGTACAGTGGGATTCCCCCCCCCCCCAATTATAAACAGGACAATCAGAAAAAGACCATATAGCAGTCACTGATATATTCAGGCTCATGAAACTGTTTACTGTATATTTCTTACTGTTTGTTTGTTCTCCTTGCAAGAAGTAGCAATCAGAAGGAATGTTAAAAAGTGTTCCTTTCAAGTTGAATTTGTTTTTGCTATCCAGCAACTACAAGCTTCATCTGGACTATTGTAGCAAAGTATTTATCAAACATTAAAGCCATAAGGCATGGAATATTGAAATTTGTTGTTTTTTGGAACTTGTACTCAGCATTATTTTAAGACTGTTGGCATATTAATAATATAAAGCTATCACATATTATGAAAAGCACAAGTATTATTTAAGTTACGTATGCCAATATATTACATCAGTCTTTCAAAGTACATAACACTGTTGTGTAAATTTTTTGTGTAGATTCTTCATTCTGCTTTCTGCCTGATCTTTCAAAATTGAAATGGTTCTGAAATGGTATGGGGGTGGGGGGAACAGAAACTGAATCTGCTGTCTGCAGCTGGTAAAGTAACTGAGATTGGTATCAGCCATAAATACAAGCATTCATGTGACAAAATTACTGAGCACAATCCAGCAAAAGTGTAGCTGCAAATCTGTTCGCACTTACTTGAGAGACGGTCCCATTGATATAAGAAGGACTTTTAGTTATATATCTCTTTGATAGCAATAGATTGGGATCAGTCATGATTCATGAAAGCTGATTTGATTTCATTGGGCTTTAGCCTTGACGAAATTTTGTTGGAGAAAATATAAACTGGAAAGATATACTTTGAGAACTTTTAGAAAAGAGCATCTCAGTCAGATCTTAGGGTACCTGCGGCTGGCGTGGGAGGACAGGCTCTATGCAAACGAGGCTCTGCTTATCTTCATAGAATCATAGAATAGTAGAGTTGGAAGGGGCCTATAAGGCCATCGAGTCCAACCTCTACTACACGTCATTCAATTAGCATGTATTAGAGTAAAGTTCAATTAGCATGTAGTACAGTAAAGTTCAGAACAGATAAATACATTTGCACAGATAAGTACAATATACATTGGGGATGGATCCCATTTGAGCAGGTTTCCTGAAAGTGGTTTTCACTTGCTCCAGTGAGCAGGCAGAGAGTCATTGCAAGGCTTTCTTAAAATCCTTAGAAACGTGCAGAAATCTTGGCTGAGCAAGGCTCTATAGTTCCAAAAAGAATGCTTGTAAAAATCTGTTCAAGTCTTAGTATTTTATATTGTCCGTGTTCTGTTTTTCAGACCTCCTCTGTCTTCTTTGTAAATAGAAATTGAATGTGAAGGGCAGTTTACCAGAATATTTTTCCTGAAGAGCAGTAACATTCTGTTACTATGATTACTGAAAGCCTATTGTGTAATGGCTAACTTTTTTTTCAATTCCATGGTATGGCAATTTGCCATACCACTCTCAGACAAATAAATGCCATAATTAAAGCCTGCTTATACACCACACTTAGGGTATCTTCACGATGAGACTGGCGGTTGATATAATCAGAAGCAATTCCAGGTTGAGTGGAATAAATTTAATCACTGCAATTTATGACCTAGTAAAATACACGCTGGTAGATTTTAAAACATTATTATTCACTTGAACCAAGTAACCTAGTAAATAAATGGTTGTATGTGCTGACAGTTGTGCTCTTGGACCTTCCTTTTCCCATCCATTTATTGATACTATCTATTCCACCAATAATGTTCTTATCTACTCCTGTACCAAAGATGATGCAATGTCCATAGATCTATTGTCTCCCTAGCTATCAGCATCTTTTTTTGTTTAGAAGGTCCTTAAGCGATAAATGATGCATTGGTAGAAAATAATACTTTGGTCTGGAATACCATACCATTTCCAAGACTGTTTTGACAAATATCTTATCTGCAGTATATCTTTAGTCAATTATCTAGGTTTTCTGTAAAGAGAAAATTAAGTTTTGAACAAAGAAGTGCTAGCTAAAGGTTATTTGTGTTTTTAGACTGTTGGTTGTTTTATTATGCTTTTCATGGATTTAATTTTTGTGAACTGCCCAGAGAGCTTAGGCTATTGGGTGGTATAAAAATGTAATAAATAAATACATTTTTCAAGTGACTGAAAATGTAGATTGTTGTAGCATGTTGTGATTTGAATAAGACATATCTATTTTATTATTAGTGACTTGTTAGAATTAGCTCTGTGGAGTTTGAATTGTTTAGTGGTACTATAGTATATGTGGTAGTATAAACAGAGTAAGTTTGGTAATCTTGATTCTCATAAAATGGAATGGGAAATGAAATGTGTCCATCTAACTTCTAAAAAAATCATACTTCTATAAGCGGTACTATAAATAAAATGCACTGCTTAGATATATCAATAAAGTTGAAAGTACTGACTAGCCGTTCAGACTCTTATCATGTCAGTTACTTTGTTCGCTTCTTCTTTAGACAATGGCAAAGGTTATAACTACAGTGCTGAAATTCCCTGCTGACCAAGCACATAAGATATTAGAACGAGAAGATGCACGGACACAGGTAAGCCATAATATATATATATTTTTAAAAAACTAAACGAAAGAGATTTTTCATTTGTAGAGCCCTTTGAATGTCAGTCATCTAATATTTTCCCAGGAGCATTTTTTATTTGAAAATTAGTTTTGTGAGTAAGGGCTTTGGACAAGGACAGCAAAGCTCTAATAATGTTAACCATAAGACCATTAATGCTAGAGGAGACTGGTCGCATCTTTACTGAGTATGGTGACAAAACTCTCCAGCCAAAGATAAAATTATGTGAGTGGTGGCACAGTATATTTTGTGATGAAATTTCAGGATATATGCAAATTCTGTTCAAAAATGAAATGACAGTTTATTTTCCTCTTTGGCTACTTCGTCTAAAAACTATCCTGCTTTAATGCATACTAATCCTTCAGATGTGGTTTTCTGTCAGACCTAAATAGATGTGGGATACTGATGTTAATCCTATGTAAGTTTGCATGCAAATATTAGATGAGATGACAAGAATACAATATCGGGCCCAGTATTTTGTTTTGTGTTCATCAAAATCAGACAGAATGCATTCATGCCTTGAAGTTCTGTTTTTGAATACTAGCGTCCTTAGTAGAGGATTAGTAGAGTTACCAGAAGGAAGGAGAGGCAAAGAACAACTGTAAGGCATCTTGTACTAAAACTAGCCAGTTTGTGCAAGCACTGTGCATGTGCGTTGCATGAAACAGGCTGCACTTGTCTGATTTACCCTGGAGAGCGGTGCTTGAGATTGCAATCATTTCTTTTGCAATACTTGTTTAACCAGGCACTGTACAGAATATAGAAGTGCCATAGTTAATCATGGGTATTACATTTGCTATGGCCATAAGCCATGGGGGAAATAGATGTCTAGCACTCCTAAATTCACATTTGCTTTTATTAACACAGTAACCCAATAAGCTGTTCTTTTCCTGGCTTTGTAGTTAACCTCACCTCGCAGTGGTATCTTCTGAATAAACCATCAATCAGTGCTTTAGTTAGCATGTGGGTGAGTGTTGTCTAATACATAAAACTATTTGTTTTTTCTTCACTTTGCTTAAAGTAGTAATAAGGCATCCTTTACACTAACAAGCATGCTTGTTCTTACCATATTTGTCTTGCAATGCGCCCCCCCCCCCCCCAATTTGAATTCAGGCTGAGGCACTGCAGGGGATTAAACTTTTCCTTTCGTTGTTTCCCCAATTCAAGGTTCCCAGTCAAAACTGTTGTTAGCCACAGAAGGGGAAAAAGACAGATACTTATTGTCTCTCCATCCCCCCTCCTTTGGCTAATACCAGTGTTGGGCAGAGTGAATTCAAGTCAGGAAAATGGCACAAGTGGGAAAGGTTGAATCCCAGCATATTATTCTGATCCAAATCCCACCCCCCTCCCATGGCTGCTTTTACCCTAAGAAAGAGGTGCCAAGAGGTCCAATTTCAGATTTCTCATGTTATGTGTAGATTGGCTTTTAGTTGCCTAAATATACCGGCACACAATTGTGTTGATGAAAAACAAGAAATCAACTTTATAGTCATTGCTTTAGAGGAATTCTCAAAAGATGCAGGAAGTTGTCCGCAGAAAGCCTCAGTGCTGTAGAAGCAGAATGTTTAAGCTCTGTATTTTAACCTGCTCTCCTTTACATAGACTCTGTCATGTAGCCTTCTGCCATTACTTCCCACATAATTCCATGTTGTTCAAAATTCAAACAGTAAACAATGCAAAATAATTGAGATTATGCTGAACCTCATTTTTGAAATATTACCTTAATGAAATTAGATTACAGAATACAAAAGCAAAGAAACACACATTTAGGTTTCCATGCTACAGACGACAAATGGCTTTTACCACAGACTTATAGTAACAACATGTTTTAACACATTTGTATTAAACAGAATGGGTGGGGAATTACTCAAGATCCTATTAAGCTCTTAGGAATGAAAATTGTATTGGGCCACTGCAGTTTACATTAAAAGAACAAAAACTTGCCCACCAGAACAAGTGAGTTGTAGGAAAACCTGCTACTCAAGTATCATTACAAAGATCCAATTCATCCTAACCTTTAGCTTAAATAATGTTGGGATGTCTACATAGTACATACCACTTGGGTAACCATTAAACACTTGGAAGTCATAATCAAAGGCTAACATCCCACATTCATTTTTAAGGCAGCTAGTATTGTCAGACCTCCAGAGGGGCATAGTAAGCTCAGGATAAAAAGCATAGATATTTCAATAAATAAGTGTGCTGTGCAACCCCCTCTATCCATAGTGATGGATGGACAGCTCCATATCCTTCATTGCCTGCTGCCATGCCAACCTCCCTGCTGTCATTCTGTTACGTCATTGTACCTGTTCCATTCATATACTGTGTCACCTACTCTTCCAGCCAGCATTATTCTTGAGTCCTAGTCTGGAAAAGCCTGATGTAATGGTATATAATTCTTGATGAGATCTTTTTAGATCTCTGGAATTATGAAGAAAGGGATTATTTATTTATTTATTTATTTATTTATTTATTTATTTAGAATATTTATATACCACTCCCCATTGAAAAATTTCAGAGCTGTGTACAAGATAAAATGAAAATAAAAACAGAATAAAACAGTTAAAACAAAATTTAATTCTAACTACATTGCCAAGCTGATAAGAAAGTTGAGTTCGTCACTATCATTTCTGCAGTGTTTCATTTCAGGGAAGAAGTACCTTGTATTCTGGCCTAGAAGCTAAGGATTTCCCCAATTTTTAAAATTTCATCATTTGTGTTATCTAGTAATTCAGCTGTGTTAAACAACCTTTAAGTAAATGACATTTTGCTTTTACTTAAATTGTATTTCTCTTTCCTCTGCTCTCACCTTCCAGTCCTGGTTACGAACATCTTCTTGAAGAACCTGTAGCACATGCACTTTGTAGCGGAAGACACTGCTTTGAAATCTGATCATATCTCCATATTAGCTCATTGGAGAATGGACTAGAGAAGAACTATTATTCATGGTCCCACGTAAAAGGAGTAAAACAAAGAACATTGATGGGTTGGGAGCTGGGGTCATGAATATAGTTAATCAACTGCCTTGTGGAGAGAGTGTTTATCAGGTGATGAGTGCTTAATTTAGACACTGTTTTCTATTTTGTTCTGGAAGGTTTTTTTTTAAAAAGGAAAATTAAAATGCTTTGCCTCACTGCAAAATCTCAGTACAAATTTCACAGGATATCTCTATACGAATTAACAGTTTGACTGTCCTATTTATTTTATTGCAGTTTTTTTTGGTCTGAAATAATTGTGCAATACACTTTGGGTGGCTAGCAAGCCTTGGTGATTTTCCTGATAAGTTAAGCCACTGTTAACTCTCCCCCCACTCCCAATTTGATCTATTAATTGTTTGGTGAAGGCCATTTCTTTTAAGCTTTTGCTTATAATGAATCCATATTGCAGTACCTCATTTGTTTATTCCTAGCTTTTGTACTTATATTTTGTGGGGAATAAATTTACACTCCTGTAAATTGTAAATAGTTACTACCTAATTGTATCATATGCTGATCTCTGACTGTTGGCAGTGCTAATCTTGCAGAGCTGGGAGAAAATAAAACTTCTATTTACTGTATAATGCTGCAGCCTGATGTGCTTCTTAATAGCCATAGTTATTGACTAATAATCTTAATCTTTTGCAAGATGGTGAGTGAACCGCTCCTAAGGCATCAGATCCTGCTTCTGAAACACGTATAATGAGAAACTAGTGATGCTTTTTGTGTAGCTTTATGTCCTAATAAAGCAGCAGAAAAGGCATGTTAAAGAAGAATATCAGTCACAAGTTGGGGCAGTAGTTTTCTCTTAGGGCTATTAGAATACAGTTGTAGAGTCTCTTGAAAGTTCTGTGCAAACCGGAGGTTCTTGCTAGAGAAATAATTTGAAAGGACAACTATCAACCTTGAAACAGATATACATAAACAAAAATCCTTATTTAATTTCCAGAATTATGATTTTCCTCCCACAGCATGGTTTATTAAAGGTAGATGAACATTCAGGGAGCTGGATATAGCTTGTTTTTTACATGAAACATATTTTAGTGTGGGATCTGTAAACAATGGAACCATACTGAAATGAAAAAGCAATACTAACATCTACTCAAAGATGACCTCATGGCTGAGCCCTTCCTGAGTTATGTGGGAAAAGTGTATAATAAACACAAACCAATTGGAATGAAGATAGAACTGTGTCTCATCCTTCACAAGTAATGTTGTCTGAAGAATGAAATCATTTCTTTCTCTTTAGAAGATATTAAGCTTCCCCCCCGCCCCGCCCCCCAGGGCAGAACGTTATCAGCAGCAAGAATTTAGGCACCATATTTGAACAATGATGGCACTGAACAGAACTAAGGAAGTTGACTGGGCAATCTAACAGTGCAATCATAATAGGCTGGGAGAATGCTAAGTGGCAGATCTGCCGCATCCAAAACCCACTTCACACTGGCAAGGGTGGAAGGTTTGCGGGTGATTTTTCATTTCCCTCTCCAGCTCAGTTCTTTGTCTTTTTTTAACACCCCCATTCCCTTAATTGCAACAGGGAAATAGTTATAGTTGTGTAGAGTAGCCCTGGAATCCTAGGGCCTTTCCAGCAAATGAAGGGACTTTGGATACAGTACATCCAAGGCTTCCTCTATCCTGCTCCTCCCCACCCCCAGAACATCCCATTTCAAGGCCTAATGCCAACTACTGCCAGTGGCAACCTCACCAGTGGTGGGGCTCTTCTCAGTGTGTATCAAGGGGTCTTCCATGGCAGATGTTGCCCTTACATTCCCTCTCCAAGCAGAGCTCCTCCACCCCAGTCAGGAGATCTGGGTGTTAGGACTGCTCTGAAAGCCTTTTAGGGGAATAGTTCTACCAAAACTGCTAGCTCCCATTTAGTATCAAAACTGGAAAATATTGAACACAGTTTCAGGACTTCAGAAAGAGTCCTTGTGCACATCACAAGTCCTTGTGCACATCAAAAGTGGTTGTGATACTTTCTGAGGTGCTTTTAGTGGGTCTCTTAAAAGCAACTCTCACTCTCCTTTTGGCTTTTGTGTGTGTTTGGCTATATATGGAAAAAAAACCAGCCTACAGAAAAATTAGCAGACATCACTCATGCATGTGATACTGAATGAATTCTGTTCTTCCCATCTAGCCTTTTAGGGCTTGTAAAGTTTTTCTCTAAGCATTCTTAAAAGTAGCTAAAAATCACATTTCAAGCTTGGAGTTGCCATATATGGAATATGTCATATGGCATGAAATTCCTAGCACCTGCAATCTTTTACTCTTGACACTGAACTTCAGTATCTTCTTAAGAAACTGAACTTTTTTTAAAAAAAATATATGGCTTGAGAGTGGGATTTCTTTTCATTCCCACAAGATAGTAGTGAAGAGCTGTTTTTTGTCAAATGTTGCTAAGTGTAATGAAGTGAACTGAAGCTTGTGTGCTATTTAAAAGCAACATCGGTACAGTTGGGTGAGAAACTGAGTTCCATCATGTCTTAGGACTGTGTACAAATAATTTCTGAATAATGATGGATTTCCTCTCTTCCCCAACCCATTTCATGCAAAGCAAGCCACTAGTCCTGATAAAGCATCAGGATCTTGATAACTGGACAAATCTAATTGGGATTGGGAGTTTAACTCCTGTCCTAATTACATTCCTAATTCCTCTAGCTCACTGGCCTAATTCATGGTGAGCCAAGTGTACTGGTGTTGCCACCTTTAAGCATGTGTCTTCGCAGCAGCACATACAGCAAGGAGAGTAAAGTGAGTCTTCATGCTCTGCTTCTGTAGCTTCTCCCCAAGGTTCTCTTAGGAATGCTGCACATAACACCAGCAGCTTCCAGTGGTCTGTCTTGGGAAAGTGGGCCAGCAAGTAGTGGTGGAAAGGCTGTGGAGTTCATGTCAGCAGCTGTTGAATAGCAAACTTGAACTTTACAGACTGGTTATGAGTTGTTCATTCTTGAAACTGGGTGCTGATCAAAGAAAGGAACACCCCCAACGCATCTGTTTGTCTGTGTTAAATGGAGGAGGGAGAGATGGGGCCATTCTTCACCACAGCCTCCTGCCACTACATTCCTGATGAAGGCTTTGCTCCTCAGATATAACCTTCAAACTAATGTGTGGGTGGTGGTCTGACACTCCTCTGTGTTGCAACTTCCTCTACTCTAGTTTTCCCCAACCTGTTGCCTTCCTGATGTTTTGGGCTTCAACTGTTGGTTATGCTGGCAGAGGCAAATAGGAGTTGAATTTTAAAACATCTGGAGAGCACCAGCTTGGGGGAGTCTGCTCTACCCAAAGGATCATTTTCTCAGCACCCTTTTCCTAATATAGTTTGAGACACAATACACACTTAAATCTGGACTGGCAGGACATTGTTGAGAAGGAGACCGACTTAACCTTGAACGTGGGTTTCTGTTTTTGTTTTGAAGAGCTATGTATTTAGATATATGGATAAGATTAATCCTTTCACATACTTAAAAAAAAGTTCTAAAATTGGAAGGGGAAAAAACCCAGTTCCAAAAGTCCTTCAGGCTGAGTCAGGAATGATATCTTACTGATCATGAACACTATTTGACAGTTCCCTGCCCTAGTTGCACTGTAATGACTGCATGGCTATTGCTACATTGATGGCCATGCTGTTGGGAAATAGTTTGGGCATTAAAATTATTATTTTTAATTAAAACTCAAACTCACATTAACCCATGTAGGAAACAATGTGAATAAGAGAATGCTAGGGTACTGAGCATGATACAAAGCTTCCTGGGTCTGGCAGCTTGGCTACCCCCAATGACAATTACGAAGTAGTGTTCAATTCCAATTGGATCTGCATTCTTATTGGTATGTTTTGCCCAGACTTGAGTTGCCATTCAAGACCAGATATCATAGATACATATAGAGAAATACAGAGAGTGGTGTACACAAGCAAAGCCTTTCTGACTGGATTGTACACACATACACACACCTCTGAGGCCAAAGTGATTCTGTTGTCTTCTATCCCAAAGACTGCGTTCTGATATGTTTATTGGGCAGAGAAGTTGCTGGAGTTGCTTCATTCACTGTGTGGACGTAGGGTAAGCAATTGTTCAGCTGTTGTAAATCTCCATGGGTTGGATCCAAATTTAGTCATGCTTAGAGTAGGCCCATTGAAATCAGTGGAACTTGGGTTTATCTTGACTAAAGTGTCATTGATTTCAATGGGCCTACTCGAAGTATGACTATGTCTGGATCCATCCCAATAGTTTTTGCTTCTCTGATGCTTGCAAAGAAAAATCATTCTTGCATTTAAATATCCATTTCCCAGTTTTATCAGTCTAGGAGATGCACTTAATAGCTGTCAAACTAGAAGAAGGGGGAATATATTTTTATATTTGTCTATGCAGCAAAGTAGCGTTTCTGGTAGAGATCAGGTAATTAATGACCCCCAGAAGAATTATACTGTTTTCTGTCGGGCTTGCTGATTTTCCTTGCATTGATCCATTGTATCTGGATTGCTACCATTTGTAAAAAGATGCTGTGCTGAAGAAAAATGCATTTCAGTGGGAAAGTAATATGCTTACTGATTTAGAAAGGCTGAATAGTAGGTAGCAAAAATAAGAATGAAAGGCCTGACAGAGGTACAAAATGTAAAATGTATACTTGCTCTGTAAAATAGCTCTTGGACACCATGGAGATGTACTGCAAGCTTATGTGACTCTATAAACTAATAGGTTCAAAGCTGTATTTTAAACTCGGATTCACTACCACAAGATATAGTGATGGCCACCAATTTGGATGGCTTAAAAAGGAAGTGGGATAAATCCCTGGAGGAGAAGGCTATCATTGGCTACCAGTCTGGATGGCTAAGTGGAACCTCAAGTATCAGAGGCAGTAAGCCTATACACACTAGTTTTGGGGGAACATGGGTGGGAGAGTGCTGTTGTACTACGTTCTGCCTGTGGTTCCTTGGTCAACAGCTGGTTGGCCACTGTGTGAACAGAGTGCTGGACTAGATGGACCCTTGGCCTGATCCAGCATGGCTTTTCTTATGTTCTTAAGCAATGGATCCTGCTTGTGCAATGCAGTCAAGGGGACAAAAAGGAGTTGGTGGAGATGTAAGCACCCCAGTGGACACTGCACCCCGGTGGATACTGCACTTAGTGTAGGTAATTAATGCAGTAAAGGAAGCAACTAAATAAATCAAGTGAAATGCATTAACTTAAAACATCAGCCTTCTCCACCCCCCACCCCCCTCACGAAGGCTTAATTTAGGAGTATTGCTGACAAGGCGGAGAGGGAAGGGGGTTATTTACTTTGGCTGCGTTTTAAATGTTGAGTAAAAATAGCAGATCCACATATGTATGTGTTGTGGGCTCCTGATAACTTTTCAGGCAACCCCTTGGGCCTGTATTAATGGAGTGTTACAGAAAGGAAAAAGAATTAGCTTTGACAAGGCGATAAATGTGTGTGATGTAGTTTGTCATTAGCTAACCAGGAGCTTTGATGAATTTTGTTTTAGCCATAACATTTTTAGGGTGGAAATCGGCCCAAAGCATGAAGGCAGGTTCCCACAAACTATAAAGATTCTTGGAGATCGCAGCCAGATCATAAGAAAAGGATGCTCTGTTCCTAAAGATCCTTTGGTGAAAGTCACAGAAGTGAAAGCATGGCATTATTCTGGGATTACAGTGTAAGATTTCTGTTTATGTTATTTCTCATAGTTAAGATTGCAACCTCCTCCTCCTCCTCCATCATGTTAGTCTCCTCTCCAGTCAGTCTAGTCTCTTCTTGAGTTTGTGTACTAGCTCCTTGTCATAGTCCACATTCATTTTGTGTGTCTGTTCCTTTTAAAGCATTCCACCCTTTTGTCCCTGGTTTGATCTCCCACGTTGTTTCCCATGAAGGTCCACGTTTCGTGAAGTCCCAGATTCATAGCCCAGACCTATCCTGCCGAGAGGATGGCTATTCCTTCATAACTCCACTTACTCCCATTGCTGTGGGAGTAAGTGGAGTTATGAAGTTATAAATAGGCTGGCATCCAAATGACCCATGCGAGTGTGCAAAGCACTACCACACACATATGGAAGGTGGTTTTGTGTGTGTGTGTGTGTGGTAGTATTTTGTTGAGGAGTTTTTCTTGCTATCTACTGGGAGCTTCTCTTGCCAACCTTGAGCGTCTGCATCCTTGAGGGCTTCCTGAACACTGGGATGCAGTTTTAGGGGACATGGAGCTACCTCTGGAAGGGGGAGGCTAAAACCCATCATGCATGTGTCTTTTCCACTCTTTTAATTGACCACTCCTCTTGCCTCTTCAAGACCAAAAGAGATTGACACATAAGTCTAAAGGATTGAAACATGGAAACTCAAAGGCAGGGTAAATGCGCGGCCTCAGCCCACTGTCCAAGATTCCCAAACAACCGGGGCAGATATAGGTATCATATTCCACATTTGTTCTTCAGCAATTATATTTAGCATGCATCATTTGATGTACATATATCCCTCAATCTGAAGAATAGTTTGGCTCAGTGACAAAGGAAGAGAGTTTTGGATCTCTCACAGGTGAAGGGTTATTGTTCAACTGAACTTTTCACACAAGTAGTTCATGATAGTTAACATGTGCAAGAATAAACACTGAAAACCTAGCTGATCAACCGCAGATGTCCGACAAATTCCCCGCTGTAGTGTTTGAAAGCTGCACCGTAGAGTGGACCATGTTGGTATGTCATCCAGGTTCATTGTGTGATCACTGGGGCCTCTGGGTAATCATATCATAATAGGAGGCTAGGTTGGAAGAAACAGGCTTTAGCAAGGATGTAGGAGAGATGCATTTTAGTGTGTTCTCGATCGGAATTTTCACAGTTTTCTCATCCTGGAACTGAATGCAAAAATGCGCTCAAAGTCCATACACGTCCGAGTTTGTGATGACGTGATTCATAGAAAAACAACATCATCAACAACAAAAGCATTTAAAAATGTATACATTTGAAAAAAAACACATGAAATAACGCATACTTTTGAAAAATGCACACAATTATGCTTTATTCACTGGGAGGAAAATGTATACATTTCAAAACCGCACAATGAAATTATTCATGAATTTTTGTATGAGAAAGTAAACAAAAACAAAGCTTGAAATCTGATACAGACACAAGTCAGAACAAGCTTCAAGGTGGAATCTGTAGAACCTCAAGGAACTTGGGTTTAGCTGATTCGCACATCCCAAGGATCTAGTGGATTACGTTGAATTAGTGCATCTAAATCACTAATAGGGTTTACTTATCAGCCCTGGTGGGACACATGGTTCTTTGAACTGGATCATGCTTAAGTTGCCGGGGGTGGGGAGGCAGGGAGGTTGTCTGGCCCAATGAGTATATAAGTGAGCATCTTAGGGCAAGATTGTCATATAGCATTCAATCAAGGCTGTTTATATCACTCATGCCCAAGGAGGCATGGGAGGTAGTTTGGTTTATGTGCCTCATAGTTCTTAGGCATCCAGTTCTGACAGCAGCTAAGAATTAAGTACTTCCTGTTCTGCCTGATGAAAAGTTCTATGTACTGTAAAAGGCTCCATTCTCTTTCATAGAGGAGTTAGCCCAATAGGTTCACACTATGGTTTCTCTATACACTTAGGTAATCTTGGAAATCATGTGGAAAAACACAATGTAAGAACCCAGCAATTGTGGCGAAGTCCACAGCAATTCTTGCAAGCATGATGTTTAGAGAAAATGCTGTCTCTCGCGCAGATGTGCAACATGGACCTATCCCTGTGATCACCCTGTACATGCATTACATTTGATTTCTCAGTGTGGAAGCATGCTCAGTGATGCTCAGAACAGTTTGCATGCACAAAAATAGCCCATGCAAATACTGTGATCTGTCCTTTTGTAAGCCGCCGTGGGAGCCTTTTTTGGCTGTATGGCGGCATAAAAATGCATAAATAAATAAATAAATAAATAATAGTTATACAAATTTTGCATGGCTTTCTGCTCAGCATTATCACTGCAAGTATCTTTTTAGGATATGAGGAGGACTGTGGTGCCCTCTGTTTTCTGGCTGGATATTTTTTTATACCCATGATTTGGACAAATTGCTTAAATTGTTCAATTTTGTTGCTGTGCATTTTAGTTATAACTCAGCATGGAGTTAGGTATGCTCAGATCCATTGAATTCAAGTCTATATTGGTTTGTGGCCTTTCTTATGGTCTACGACAGCTGTTTCCAAGCTGGTGGCCTCCAGATGTCTTGTACAGCTCCTAGCATCCCCCCACCCAACTCTAGGGGATACAATATGACAAAATCTATACACTATATCTTCTTCTTGGTGGAATATTGTTGCTTGTTGTACTAAATAAGCAACAATATTTTACTGTAAAATACAAATATATTGTATATTTAACTAAACAAAATATATCCTAGATCAGTTTAAGTTGGTAAAGGATATTAAAACAAACTCTAATTGGCATAAATGTTAGGACAGCAGCAGCCTCCACATATACTACTAGAGGCATCAATGTGAAATTGAAATTCCTTGCAACAGGATTGCTAGTGATCCTAATCAAATATGACTTTTAAAAGCATGAGGATGAAACAGGAAATTCCCAAATCTCAGAGGCAATATAAGTGCTATTGATTCTGATGGGTCTGCTTCATGAATAAGTGGTTACAAAGCTGTGATCGGCCTCTGCAGGTTCAAGTTCTGCAGGCATCTATGGCTTCAATCCTATACCCACTTACCTGGGAGTAAGACATATTGAACTCAATGGGCCTTACATCTGAGTAGAAGTGTCTAACTTTGTGCTGTCTTTTATTCAATAGTTTGAGGAGCTAAAATGGAACAGGGTGAGTTGGAGTAGTATGTGCAGATAGGTTTAGGAGTGGTTCCCACATCAGCGTATAGATACCTGGATATGGTTGCAGTGGCGAAGAGTCTAGCACCAGAGGTAGGCATCTGAACAGCCAGATATGGAATCTCTCTTCTCTTAGGACAAAAATATTTTCATCCTATGTAGAAACTTGGTGAGGCTTATGTAACCTTGTGGGCCACGTCATTCATAGCCTCAGATTTCTGCATCAGTCACGCTGCCCTTATTGTGTACAACATGTGCCCCATCTTCTGCCGCTTACATGTTTCTCTGGGCGAGGGGGTTTGAGGGCAATGATCTTGCAATTTTATGATCGCAAGATCATCGCCCTCATCTACACGCGGCGCGCGATGTCGCAGGAGGAAAAGGGTGTTTTGGCCGCCATTTTGTTTTTATTTTTTAATTGGAAAAGAACGCAGGAGTGCTCCTACAAAAAAAGTTGTGTTTTTTTTTTAAAAAACCCACCCCTCCCGCTCCCCACATCCCACCCCCAAGGAGGGTTACTTGCGAGGAGCCGGGACAAAACTGCGACGCTGGGCCACATGTTGGAATAAAACTGTAGGGCCATATCCTGGGGAAATGGAGGGATCATCCCTCCCTGCTCACGGGATCCCCTGTGAGTCATGTGGATGCACAGGGATGATCCCTGGGGCGATCCCCGGAATATCGCTCTGTTTAGCCATGCCCACTGAGAATATGTGAGGCCAACGGATTTGTGTTTGATTATGATCATTACGACTGATAGAACACTATGAAAGCTCTATCAAAAGAAAATGGTTTGGACACCTGAAGGCAGGGGTGGACAACTTTGGAAGGTCCCGGGGACATATTTGCCCCTTGGAGCCACCCCCAATGGGTGTCATACAGATACACGCACCAGTGGGTGCCAAAAACAGAAGAAGAAAATGACCTCCGGAGCTGCTATGGAACGCCATGAACAGGGACTTCTGTATTCCCTAAGCTGCTGTCAAATACAGCCTTTTGAAGAGCAGTAATCCTTCAACAGAACTAAAAATCCTTAAGTAGGCTACTTCAGAAAATAATTTTGGATGCTTGAGGTGTGATTGATTTTTTGTGATGGAAGTTAGAAAAATGCTGCTGAAGCATTAGATATGATTGAAAAGCTTAGAGAAAGAAAGGGGTATACTTAAATGGTTGCCTTCTGTTCTGGTTGAAAAGGCAGTCTTTGACCTGATTTTCAACTTGGAGAAGAAAACACTGTTGGAACTGAAATTAATTTGAGCGTGCCCACAGTGCAACTACCACCCAAGAATATAAAGGTGAGCGACCAAAGCTTTGACACCTGAAAACTGCAGTGCTAACCAGTCTTTCTCTCTGACTCTATTTGGCAAAAAGCAACAGTTGCAGCCAAATGAAATGGAAGTTTGTTAGAGTCGATAATAAATATGCTATTTATTTATTTCCCGAACAACAGCAAAATGAATGCCATGGCATATTATCCTTTATAGCAAAGATATGCAAGATTTAATATGAAAAGAATTCCATTTTTCACTGTAAGATGGTTGATTTGGACTATAGTGCAGGATCTGCTTTCAAGTACAATGGCTTAAATCCAACGTCATACAAGAACGCAGGCCCCCAATCCCCTGATGTTCTCCACGTGCCTCCAAATTTGCTCCACAGGGTCCCCCAGAGCAGATTTGCAAGTGCAGATTTGCAAGTCTAGGCATTTAATTATTTTAAATTATTGATTGGTTTGTTTGCTGGTTGATTTGTTTTTATGCCTCTTATATTTTAATTTCATCATTATGATTTTTCTCTTTTTGTAATGTTATGTACCCCACTCTGGGATTCTTTGTGAATGAAGGGTGGCTTATACATTTTAAGAAATAAATGTTTGTTTCCCTACCTTATGAAGCTCTGTGCACTTAAATCAGAAAGATTAATGTGAGCATATGTATTCCTTAGTAAAATGATCCATAGTGTTTTAATCAGCCTTTTAAAAAACGGATACTATTTAAATAAAACAATGAATTAAATCCTTCTAGCAGTGAAATGTGCATTGTATTCCTGTACATAAAATATTGGTGATTTAAGCCTTTTCCCTCTTAGAAATATATATGGGGGTTTTCTTTCTTTTTATTTCTCCTAAATATGTTTTAAGTAAATTTCTTGTTGTTTGCAGAGGGCTTGTCTTGATGACCCATGGCCAACCTTCCAATTTTGTCTCTTCGTGTCTACTGCCTTCTTCATGCTGCGTTGTGCATCAATTCCCATTTTCTTTAATTTGATTGGAAAGCTTTTTCAGCGTTAGTCAGTGTTTGGGGATTTAACTGCTTTTGTGCTTTCAGATGCAACATCTTTGCTGCAAATATTATTAATGGATTGCATTGTCATCTGTGGAATTTGCCGAATCATTTTGTATTGACTTTTCTTTTAAATGGGATTATTTCATGGCTTGGGGGATAGCAGAGTCATTGAACCTCTTGTAGAAATTATTTTGTTAAAGTCTGGTTTATTGCTGCTGATACAGTATGCATGACGTTCACAACTCTTTAACTTTAGGAGATTGCTAAACATGATAAAATCTTTGCTTTGACAGTGCTTTAAAATTGGCAACTGATTTTTAAAAAATAATTTAAAACTTTTTTTTTGTTTTTGCCTGAAGACTTGTACCTATGACCAGGTTGCAAAAGTCCCAGCCCCAGGAGATCCATTTGTCCAATTTAAGAGCACAATCCCATGGGTTGCAGCCTTGTTAGTGGCCACTTTAAGAGCACAATCCCATGGGTTGCAACCTTGTTAGATGGAAGCCTCCAAGCCCTGCCTTAACTTGTTTTTAGTCTAGTCATAGAATCACAGAATAGTAGAGTTGGAAGGGGCCTATAAGGCCATCGAGTCCAACCCCCTGCTCAATGCAGGAATCCACCTTAAAGCATCCCTGACAGATGGTTGTCCAGCTGCCTCTTGAAGGCCTCTAGTGTGGGAGAGCCCACATCCTCCCTAGGTATCTGGTTCTATTGTTGTACTGCTCTAACAGTCAGGAAGTTTTCCCTGATGTCCAGCCAGAATCTGGCTTCCTGTATCTTGAGCCCATTATTCCATGTCCTGCACTCTGGGATGATTGAGAAAAGACCCTGGCCCTCCTCTGTGTGACAACCTTTCAAGTTCTTGAAGAGTGCTAGCATGCCTCCCCTCAATCTTCTCATCTCAAGGCCAAACTGTGGCCAAAAGTATATTTTAATGTAAAGAGAAGGTGGCGACTGGGCAAGCAAGATCTCTGAGTTGGTTTCTGTATCCCATTTAGCAATCAAGAGCCTCAAAGTAAAGACCAAGAGCAGGCTTGGGCTTGGGGCATTATAGTGCAATGCATAGAGCAGGGGTCCAGAACCTCAGGCCCATGAGTTAACTCCAGCACTCTGGGGTTTGCCTGACCCCATTCTCCCCCCACAAGCACTGATCATTTAGTGGTTTCCCAGCTTTTGTGTCATTTCCCCACCCACCGCACCCCCATTCTACGAAGCTGAAATACCTCTCTGAAGGCAGGAAGTGCTTTGAGCTCAAATATGCTGGTATTTTCGGTCCTGCTTCTGGAAGCTTATAAAGCATGATGGCAGCTGAGCTTATTTCCAAACTATATGAACCTGCTATGAAAACTTTGCTTACATATAAGAGCAGCATAGCTAACAAAAGATGGGTAAAGGATGGGATAGCTAGGAGAACCAAGATTAGGAGGCCTGACCAGAGGTTGGTTCTGAGGGTCTAATTTGAGCCAGAATGAATTCTGGGAAGTGCTTATTTGGTTAGCCGAATCATCTATTGACTTTGTAAATGGGAGAGGTTTATGGAGAAAAGCTTGCCTTTAATGTACCTTTTTAAAAGATATGTTGCCAACCACAAGGTATAGAGAGAAGTTGCTAACTCTCTGGAATTAGTCAAATGTCAGTAATTACATTTTCCGAAGGGATGTGCTTAGATTTAGAATAAGGGGCTTAAATGCAGCCAGGCCACCTTAGAATAACCAGTCAGTAAGCTTATAGCATAATGGATACAAACTGAAGCTGAAACCAGACAAAACAGAGGTGCTTGCTGTCAAGGGCTCTGACCTAGGTTTGGAGGTGTGTCAGACAGTTCTGGATGGGGCTACACTCTCCCTGAAAGACTGTGTTCGCAGTTTGGGGGTGCTCCTGGATCCGTCGCTCCAAATGACAGCCCAGGTAGATGTGATGGCCAGGAGTGCCTACTATCAGCTTCAGCTGATATGCCAGATGCGCCCCTTCTTAGAGTCAGAAGACCTAAAGACAGTAGTGCACGCGCTGGTAACCTCAAGGCTTGACTTCTAAAATCACTCCACTGGCTGCCAATTAGTTTCTGGGCAAAGTACAAAGTGTTGGTCATTACCTTTAAAGCCCTAAATGGTTTGGGTCCAGGTTACCTGTGGGATCTCCTTCTCCCATACAGTCCGCCCTGCACACTCGGGTCCTCTGGGGTGAACTTACTTCAGTCAGCTAAAACTAGGCTGACATCAGTTTCCCAGAGGACCTTTTCTTCTGTTGCCCCCAGATTGTGGAATGGCCTGCCGGAGGAGATTTGTAAAATTAACTCTCTGTGTGATTTTAAGGTAGCTTTAAAGACTAGTCTTTTCCGGCAGGTCTATCCAGATCAATATAAAATCAAGAATTTTTAAGATGTATTGATTCCTGTACTAATGTTGTTCCCCGCCTCGATCCAAAGGGAGAGGCAGGTAAGAAATAAATAAATAAATATATT
Organism: Elgaria multicarinata webbii; assembly: GCF_023053635.1. Classification (NCBI taxonomy): domain Eukaryota; kingdom Metazoa; phylum Chordata; class Lepidosauria; order Squamata; family Anguidae; genus Elgaria; species Elgaria multicarinata. The sequence goes on along the minus strand of NC_086171.1, from coordinate 70,096,319 downwards.
ATTATTATTATTATTATTATTATTATTATTATTATTATTATTATTCCACGTATAGTATTAGATAAAGGGTTGGCATAGGACTTATAGATAAAATAGATTTTTTTCTTGACAGGTGAGTTACCTGCCCTCTCATTTGACTCTAAAAGAACTTCTCTTTGTTGAGAGTTGTGTCTGGCTTCTTCTGTCCCCAGTTCTTCCTTCTCTCTGACTGCTTTTAAGATGCCTAAAGGCAGCAAAGAACTGGCTTGATATAGGAGTAGTTCCTCTTCTGCTCCATCATAGGTGATGCATGCATGGGAAGTAACTACGGCATTCTTTTCATCTCGCATGATTCCTGTCCCCTAACTCTCTGGAACAGATCGGTTTGTGGCGACAGCACAGCAGTAACCAAGGGGAGGGGAGAATCAACAAAATAGTCTCATTCTGCCAACAGGATTTATTTGCTGTATAAAAATCCTTTTGCATATGGGAAGCGCCCTTTGGTTTGCAAGAGACAACGTCTGAATCTGAGCCAGTGTGATGTAATAGTTAGAGCGGTGGGCAAGGACTTGGGGAATCTGGGTTCTTGTCCCCACTTGGCCATGAAGCTCACTGGGTTAGTCACTGACTCTCAGCCCAACCTACCTTGCAGGGTTGTTGGGAGGATAACATGGAGAGGAAGAGAACTATGTAAGCCACCATGGGTTCTTTGCAAGAAGAAAAAAGGTGGCATAAAAATGTAATAATACATTTTTGCTTCTGTAAATATTGCCATCATTTACCTTTCTATTCATTATTGTTTGAGTTTGATGTTCATTGACACATTTTAATGTAATTTTTGACTTTGTATACTTAATAGTTGCATGATTTAATAAAATAATATCTATCTATCTATCTATCTATCTATCTATCTATCTATCTATCTATCTATCTATAAAACGCTTAGGGATGTTTCCGTAAAGGCTTCAGCTGATACAGGTTGCTAAGCCCCTCACTTGACTCCTCCGGGATTTCCAAGGTAATCCTACCCCCCTTTCTGCCTCTTCGCTCCCCCCCGAAGGGGGCAGCGCCATGATCCGGACCATGAGCGAGGCATGGCTGGGGCCCTTGGTGGCCGGGTGGGAGGCCCTTCGCCTGCTGCGAGCCCTGGCCCCGGCCTAATCTCATGTGAGCTGGGCGGCTGGCCCAAGGTTGACAGGAACCCTGGGGAGAGGGGGACACCTGCTCCTCCTCCCCCCGACCTCCCTGTCCCCCAGGTCTGCCAGACGGTGCTATATCAGCAACCTCCAAGCATCCCCACGATGATATTTAATTGATAAACTTTAAGATATGCTACAATGGCATATGTTACGCCAGGTACAGCTAGTACAATGGAAAAATGTGTGGGTAAAACCTGTTTATATTTTGGAAGCCAGATGGAGGGCTGAACGGTGGTTAGAAAAGAGAGGCTCCAGTACTCTACTTACGTCTTTGCTCTGTCTCATGACAGCTACTGCCTGACTTGATCTAATTAAAAAGAAAAAGCCAAAATGTTCAGTGTTCTACAAAATGTGCATTAATGCCACAGAACAAGTTTGATTTCACCAATCTGTAGGCTTCTTGCACTTAAGTGGTTGCAGGTTTGGCACATAAGACATGAAAAAGTGTCCAGCAAGGAACACACAGACCAGCTTGATCTGTTAAATATAGGACAAATGGTCTGGAACACAAGGAAAAAATACAGTATGAGGATGATAAAAGAGGACTAATTTCACTAATAAGCATTCTGGCTTGTTGGCCTGTGACTCACGCGGATCCTTTTGAGAGTCTTTCTTTACGATTTGAGCCATTCCAAATGTGTGACCAATGACGATAAACTCAAGCAGAAAATAAGGAATGGCGCTCAAAGGTTTATGAGTTAAAGATTAAAACACCCCATTTCAGTGACTCACTGTTTTGAGAAGAAGCTAATTTCACCAGTGTTTGGGGGGGTGTTTAATGTTAAAAGCGATGGAATCCGCAAACAATGAAGTGATGGGAAGAACTTGGCACTGGAGTTGTACGGAAGCGCATGAATGAAAACGTCCCCAAAACCAGCAGGAATGTTGCTGGCTCAGAGGTAATGTTCTGAAAACAATGGTGTTCCAGCTCAAGCGCCACCTGCAAACTGTCTCTGTATGTGTTGTTTACAATGGGGTGTAGTGGTTAGTGTGTAGGACTAGGCCCAGAGAGACTTAGATTCAAATGCCCAGAGCCATGGATCTCTCTTCGTTGATCTCAGGTCAGTCTTATTTCTCAGCCTAACCTATCTTGTAGCGTTTTTGTGAGGATATGGAAAGGTTAGGAAAGAACCATTTACACAGTTCTGAGCTCTTTGGAGGAAGGGCAGGAAAAATATGTGGATGTAGAAGAAATAAATAATATAAATTGATAACCATTCAGACAAATACCCTCTACATAGGATCAGAGGCACTGTCAATTAGAGATCCCTGACACTGATTGAGCTCCACTTGATTTGCCCCTAAATGTATGCTTGACAGAGGGCTACTTCAGCCATTCATACTAATCATTTCACAACCACAAATATCAAGTTATAATTTGCATTAGCGAATGTCTCAGCCTAGATCTAACTTCATTGGTAGAACCCATTGCAATTAAAATATCTTAGGTATACACTTAAGGGACAGTTCACCCATGAACAGAGTGGCCCTATGTATTTATTAAATTTTATACCGCCCATTAGCCAAAGCTCTCTGGGCAGTTTACAAGCTTAGAAACATAAAAACATATAAAGCCCTTATCCATGTAAGTATCTGTCTAGTCTTACAAGAACACACTTTCTATATAAACTAGTCCAGAAATCGCACATGTGAACAGTGCACCTCCTTGGGCCAACAATAGCTGGTGTACCAACACATGAATGTGCCAGCAGTAAGTGCTTATAATCATGAACAGTCAGCACCTTCATCAGTGGCCTGTCAGCAGGGAGTGTTCAAAAATATAACCCTTTTGAACCTGCAATCTGAAATGGTAGCTGTCCAGAATTCTCTACCACTAGGGTGACCATAAGGAAAGGAGGACGGGGCTCCTGTATCTTTAACAGTTGTATAGAAAAGGAGATTTCCGCAGGTGCTATTTGTATGCATGCAGCACCTGGTGAAATTCCTTCTTCATTGCAACAGTTAAAGCTGCAGGACCCCTGTCCTCTTTTGTACCTGGGCCCTTGCAACTTGAACTGTTGTGATGAAGAGGGAATTTCACCAGGTGCTGCATGCATACAAATAACACCTGCTGAAATTCCCTTTTCAGTACAACTGATAAAGATACATGAGCCCTATTCTCCTTTCCTTATGGTCACCCTAGCGGTAGAGAATTCTGGACAGCTACCATTTCAGATTGCAGGTTCGAAAGGGTTATATTTTTGAACACTCGCAAATATTACTACGGGTGAGGCATTAAAAAAACAACTTGGCCAGGCCAAGATAAGGCTTGAGAGGAAGCAGAAAATGGCACCCATCTCTCTCTCCCCCCCGGCACCCCCCGCCCCAAGTCAAGGTGAATAGAATGCCAAATAATTCTGAAGCAGCAAATCCCACAAACGCCTCTCCTTGGCAGTAAAAAAAAGAAAAGAAAAAAGAATAATACTCTTGAGTCCTATGCATGTTTAGGCAGAAAAATGCCCTGCCCAGAATGCAATAGTCTGCTGCCTTTTCATATCAACGCCTCACTCTGCCTATCGGTAGGGCCGGTCCCCAGGAGAAACTCCCCCCAAAGCGGAGTTGTTCAGAGAAACGAGCTGCGGCGAGCGTGAGAGCAGCCGCTAGAGGGCGCTGTGGCTACGGCTTTGCGGCCGGCGGCGTCCCGGGCTGGGAGAAGCCCGCTGGCTCCACGCGCCCCTGGGATTGGCGTGAAGTGGAGCTCAAAAGTCCCAGGCTGACTCGAGGACGGAGCCAGAAGAAGCCCAAAGCTTCGCGCTTCGCTCCAGCTTTCCGGGCGGCGGCGGCTTTAGCGGGAACTGCCCGGAGGCTCCGGTCTGCAGCCTAATCGGTCTCTCCTATCCATACCGCCCCCCCTTTTTTTTGGTCTTGGGGAGCCCTTTGAATGCTCCAAGCTGAGGAATCTGGTTTCGTCGTTCTGATCTGAATCGCGGGCCGGAGGAGGGGGCGGCTGCTGCTGCGGCTTCCACTACTGCTTTGGTTCTCTTGCGCCCGGGAGGAGAGCAAGCGCGCCGAGGAAGAGGCACTTTTTAAAAGAACCCCCCCACCCCACCCTCAAACAACAACAACCGGAGAATGGCTGCATCCCCTGGGAAAGGCAAGCGGAATGGATTTAAAGTGCTGGTCGCCACTCTTTCGGTGGCGTTGGTTTACTCCTATAACATCGATCTGGACCACCCGGTGATTTACCAAGGGCCCAATAACTCTTTCTTTGGCTACTCTGTGCTGGAGCATTACTACGACAATACGAGATGGTGAGTCGCCGGGTCAGAGGGGGGGGGGGGGAGAAGGAGAGGGAGAGAGAAGGGGGGGTGCGTGGCGGCTCTTACCTCATTGGGGAGGCATTTTCCTCTTGCTTGGTTTCCCAGCAGGGCAGCCTCGCCGCCCCCCACCCCCACAAAGAGGGGGTTGAACTTTTCCTGCCTCTCTTCCCAATCTTCTAGATCGAGCCGATTTCTCCATCTTTCCTTCCTTACGTATGTGACTAACTTGTAGATTTCTTATTAGGACGTCTCCCTCCCTCAACTATTCGAAAAAATAAAATAAAATAGAGGTGTCAAGCCCCCAGCCTGTTTAAAACGCAGCCTTCTGACGGACACATGCCTCCCGGGCACATTTTAAAATTGTATGCCGGGGCAGTCTATTCACTGGGAAGTTGCTCTCTGCACATACGCAGAGAGAGTGGAGGCTGGTGGCTCCGATGTCAGTAGGGCGGCGAATCTGCTCTGGGTGTCAGTCAGAACTCTAAAGGAGCTGTCCAAGGTGTGATGCACCTTGGACAGCTCCTTTACAGTTCTGACTGAAACCCGGAGCGGATTCACTGCCCCACTGACATTGAAGCCACCAGCCTTCACTGCGCAGAGGCAAAGAATGTTAGAACCACCATGTTGGAGGGGGTCTTGGAGGCTATTTAGTCCACCCTCTGCTCAGTACAGGAGATTCAGAGTTAGAGGATCCCCAGCAAATGTTCATCCAGCCTTTGCTAGAAGACCTCCAGGAAAGAGCCTACCATCCCTCCACACAATTGGTTCCATTGTCAAACTGCTCTCACCATCCTGAAGTGCCTCCTAATGTTCAACCAGAATCTACCTTCCTGTAACATTAGCCCCATTAGATCCCGTCCTTCCCTCTGGGACAGCAGAGAACACGTCTGTACCTCTTTCTGTGTGACAGCTCGTCAGCTATTTGAGGAGCACTGTCATCTCTTCTCCATGCTAAGCGTACCCAGGTTCCTATCTCTCTTACTTGTGCACGTGAAGACAAGTTCTGAGTCTGTGCCCTTAGAGAACTCGGGTCCAAATTAAAATTGGGTGGTCTTGAGTTGATATTGATTGAATGGAATTTCAAAATGCTGTCAATCATCTTGTGAAGAGGGGAGAAAGTGTTTCAAGTGGGACTCCCTCAAGGCAGCCTTCTCCCCTCCCTCCCACATGACTGAGGGGGTTATTAGGGTTAGTTATTAGGGAAATCCATTTCTTTTTCCTAGCGGTCTCCAGATGATTCTGCAGCAGCAGCCTGTGTGTGTAGCAACTTTTCATAAACTAGAATACATACATCTACCTTTTCATGTTTGTTGTAAGAATGAGTGGCACTTTTCCCTTTAGTGCAAAAGAAAGTGTTGATTCTCAAATGGTGTGGTAAGAATGGTTATCAGTGGTGGCCCAATCTTATTGGGTGGGGTGTGTGCATGATTAAGGAGCTGGAGCATCTCCCCTATGACGGAAGGTTACAACAGCTGGGATTGTTCAGCTTGGAAAAAAGGAGGCTAAGGGGAGACCTGATAGAGGTGTACAAAATTATGCTTGGGGTGCAGAATGTGGATAGGGGGACATTTTCCCCCTCTCTCAAAATACTAGAACCCAATGGGGTCATGAAGCTGATTGGTTGGGGATCCAGGATAAATAAAAGGAAGTATATCTTCACATAGCACATAGTTAAATTATGGAATTCACTACCATAAGATGTAGTGATGGGCACCAATTTGGATGGCTTTAAAAGGGGGTTGGATAAATTCCTGGAGAAGGCTATCAATGGCTACTAGTCCTGATGGCTAAGCATAACCTCCAGTAATATCTGAGGCAGTAAGCCTGTGTGCACCAGTTGCTGGGGAACATGGGTGGGAGGGTGCTGTTGTACTATGTCCTGCTTTGTTGGTCCCTGGTCAACAGCTGGCTGGCCACTGTGTGAACAGAGTTCTGGACTACATGGGCCCTCAGTCTGAACCAGCATGGCACTTCTTATATTCTTATGAAGAGGAGGATAGGGACAGTCCAACTCCAGTGTTTCCTAGGAGGAGTTCATCTTTGAATGTCGTAGATTCAGGCAGGTAGATTCTGGGCATAGGCAATGATTCAGTGTCATGGCTCCTTGGTTCCCGTATTGTATGTTGTACCACTGAAAAAAAGTGGTGGTGGTAGGGAAGCAAGTGTTTCCTGAAAGCTTTTCACTGTAAGAATGCATGGGCAGTGGGCCAGATGGGCTAGATAACTGGTGAAATCTCATTGTTTGGAGGGTTTTGTTTTAAAGGTGCGTTTGTGTAGGACTTCTGTTTATGGGGGTGGCATTTGATTGTATGTATGGAGCGTACACCCTGGGAGTCCAACCCCCACTGGTCTTCTACCTGTTCTACATTGCAGAGAAGCGGGGGGGGGGCAATTACAGGACTGGAGTGGACTGTATGGACCAGACAATCCAGTGTAAGAAGAACCAAGATGGCCTGTTTTGTCCACGGCTCAAGAGGTTCTTCGTATTGTGGCCTGCGCCATGCGAAAAACTAGCTCCTCGCACTCACTTCTCAATCTCAGGGCTTCCTTTTCAGAGGGAACAGCTCCCCCATCCTGAGTCTCCCTGTGTTCTTGGTCCTCCCCCCTCCCCACCCCCAAATGCAGTTTGAGGATTAAGTGTGAGACATTTCCAAAAGAGGGAAATGACACTTGCTACCCCTGAGTTATTTTCTACTTAATTTTTGTGAACTGCCCAGAGAGCTTCAGCTATTGGGCGGTATAAAAATGCAATAAATAAATAATAATCAAAATAAATAAGATAAGAATCATCTTCCTGGACCTGCCCATTATGGGCAGCAGTGGCCTCTGAGAAGGTTGCAAGCAATTCTTGATCATTTTATTTATTTATTTATTTAATTAATTATTGTAATTATTAATTGTAATAGCGCCCCTTCCCTGCCCTCAGTCATTTGCCTCTTGTGCCTGATCATTGAAGGTATAGCGCCTCTGAACATTGAGTTTCTATTTATAGCCATTGATGGGTTTGATATGAGATTTTTCATGCAATCACCTAATCTGTGCCCAAGAAAGGAGCATTTCCCATGCTCCTGGCCCAGCAATGAGCTGGGAATGGGAACATGAGAAGCCTCTGAATTGCCATGTGCGGATGCTGAGAGAGCTCATGTACCTTTGAGAGCTACATTGAAGAGAAAATTCATCCTGTGTGGCTTCCATGTGTCAACCTTTCTTCCTAGTAGGCATTTGTTTGTCGACAGGGCCACTTTCTTTAAAATGACAGCTGCATAACATGCAGAGATCGACAGGTGTTATGCATGGAAACGTGGTGAGCAAAGGTATACTGATTGATTTTTGGCTGTTATGCAGTATGCTCTAGACAGAATATGTTGGGATGATCTGGATCAAAATAACTCTTTGAAACATACACATTTGTGATGAGAGTATATTTCCATTGAGTATGGAAGTTCTTCTTGTGGTGATCTACGAAGGCTCATGTGCATACTTAAGTCATCACTTGAAGCTATGGTCAATGAACATGCCTGTGTGAACTGAGTCTAGACTTAAGATTGATACTTGAATGAATGATTCTTGAAATGCTTTCTAACCGTATTACATCAGAGGATCTGTCCACGGTCTTAGCTGAACGGGGACGCTTGGTAGGATAGAAGCGCTATTGAGGTGTTGTTCTTCTCTGTGTACTATTAACATGTGATGGGGGGAGTGAAGATGGGCACACTAGCTCTGCCCCCCCTCCATTATGGTCCCCATCATCCTCTATGAGTTGGAGAGGCAACACCTGCAGCGGGAGCCTTCTCTATTTGTGTAGAGAAGTTAGGAAGATTTGGGTTCTAAATTGCATGGGAAGCCTACATCGGCCTGCCCCAGCCTGGTACCCTCCAGATGTTTTTATTTATTTATTTATTTATTTATTTATTACATTTTTATACCGCCCAATAGCCGAAGCTCTCTGGGCGGTTTACAAAAATTAAAACCATCATAAAACAACCAACAGGTTAAAAGCACAAATACAAAATACAATATAAAAAGCACAACCAGGATAAAACCACGCAGCAAAATTGATATTTCTTCCGATAGCTCCCAGCAATCCTGACCATTAGCCATGTTGGCTGGGGCTGTTGGGAGTTGAGGTCCAAAACATCTAGAGGGCACCAGGTTGGGGAAGGCTGGCCTGCATCCATAGAAAAGGCTCCTCGTACAATTTAGAACCCCTCCAACTCATGGGGGACAGTGATGTGGGGGGAGGGGAAGACTAGTGTGCTCTGTTTGCCTCCAACTAGTTTGCCTCCAACTCACGGGGAATTTACAGGGATGGCAACAGAGGATGGCTCTCCCCCCTCCCCCTTGCATGTTTATTGTACACACAGAAGAAGAACCCCTGAATAGGGCTAAAGTTATTACAATCTATGAAGATGTCAAAGAAAGGTTTCTTCCTGCCATGAGGACTAAAAATAGGCCAGGTTTTCAGGGATGTGGCCATCCTGCCTTTTGATTGTCCTACTTCAGACTGCAGCTGGAGGCTCATACGATGGGATATTTTCTCATGAAGAAAACACCCCCACTTACACATCAAGGAGAAGGCTGGGCCAAGACCCTTCCTCCAACAAGTCCTATCATCCCTGACCATGCTGTCTGGGAATGATGGGAATTGTAGTCCAATATATCTGGAGGGCCCTAGGTTGGGGAAGGTTGTTTTAGCTGGAGGAACGTTCCCTTATGCGAGGCTCCACCCACAGACTGAAGTGGTACAGCCTAGGCACAGGTTTACTGTGCAGTGAGGCCTGATTTGGTCCCAGCTGGTTGAATTGGAGCAATCTTAATGGTGATGACTGAGCTGGACAGCAGCTGGGAGTTACAACGCAGGGGTGTTCTTGTGTCCCAGCAAACCATCCCTAAATAGCACTCCACTTCAGATGATGTGCATGAATGTCAGCAGTTAGTATCAGATCAGCTTCTGTCAGGGCTTCATGCAGGCCAGGGATGGAGAGCCTCTGCCCCGTGTGCTGATCTGGCCTGCAGAGGTTCTCCATGCGACCTTGGGTTCCTCCAAGGGGGCAGAAGCTGTGCACAGGGGTATCTCCCCTATTATCTTGGTTCACAACAGGGCTGTGGGGCCGCATGAAGCTGAGGAATGAGGTGGTGCTGGGAGGGGCCGATCCTTTCAGCGGCAGCTGAGTCTTCTTTCATGAGCCTTTTGCAACAACACCCCCATCTGATGGAGATTGCAAGAGGCATACAGAGGAGGTGCCCAACTTGGCCGGCACTCTTCCCAGTGTGGCTAGTGCATTCCTGTGCTGTGCACCATCCCCATTGGGACAACAAGTCAGCTATCAGCCAGCACTGGGAGAATCTGCTCCTCCCAGCGCCGGCCAAGTCTTCTTTCACACAACTCTTTCTTCTTCCAATGGGGCCACTAAGAGCTGCATAAAAGAGACACTCAACTCAGTGATGCTGGGAAGAATCGTTCCTGCCAGCACTGCCCGACTCCCTTTCTCTGTGCTGAGAGAGGCGTGGAGCTCAGCGCTGAGAAAGGCAAAATGGGTAAGGTGGCCGGGGTGGGTGGGGCCATGGCCACTTACGTCATCTCGACTGCAGGGAGTCCTGGAGGGAACCAGTTTGGACCCCCTTTAAAATGTTTCCCCACCCAAGCTTTAAGTGAGATAGGGTTCATCATCAGAACCTGCTTTCAGCATTCAAACCTGGAACATGGGAAGTTGCTGTTGTGAAAGGGATGCCTGTTTCTCATCGCTGAGTAGCCACACTAACCAGACCTTAGTAAGCACACCTGCCATGAAGGAGCAGGGCTTTCGAATTGGGGGGTGGAGGGCGTGATATGCCTTTCAGGCAGGTTTCAGCTGTGGCATACCCACCTAGAGTGGGAAAGGACCATTTGGGGCATCAAGTCCAACCCCCTTTAATAATGAATTTAAAGAAATGAAGTGCTGGCAAAGGGGCAGAAGCTTCCATGCATCACAGAAGTTTGCCCCAAGCATAATGAAGTATCACTTTAGAACAAGGGTGCATTGCCAAGGGTAACTTTTACTTCCCTTTGTGTGAGGTTCAGTTTGGCCCTCCAGGTTATTGGATCAGATCCAGGGAATTGGAGAAGGAGGAGGAGGAGGAGGAGAAGAAGTTGTAGTAGTAGTACCCTGTTTCCCCGAAAATAAGACAGTGTCTTATATTAATTTTTGCTCCCAAAGATGCGTTAGGTCTTATTTTCAGGGGATGTCTTATTTTTCCATGAAGAAGAATACGGTACACATTTATTGTTGAACAAAAAAAAAGGTCTTCTTTTCGGGGGGATGCCTTATATTACAGCGAGAGGCAAAACTGGAAGTAGGTCTTATTTTCGGGGGATGTCTTACTTTCGGGGAAACAGGGTAGTAGTAGTCAGGGGTGATGTTACCATTTATAACCAGTAGCATTTTCCATTTGTCAGTTTCTGGGGCTTGCATAGGATGGGGATCGGGTCTGAGAGTTTTCACTCAATTACATCTCAGTGTGCTACACCCATTAATCCTAAATCTTTAGGGAGGTCAAGTAGCGCAATTCCAAATTATTGGACTGAGGGGACATTGTCTGTCCTTGATGCTGTTGCTTCTTGCCATCAGGATTTTAAATTGCACTATTAAAGCGGGACGCTGTGCGTGTACAGAATTAACTTTGGCATATCAGTCTGTACTGTGTAACCAGTTAAAGAAGGGAGCAAAGGCCACTCTTGGCAATGCCTCTTACACCCATCAGCTGCCTCCGAGCTAAAACGGTCTCTTTCACAGCCATTGAGCTGTAAATTCAATCCAGTTTTTAATCATGTATCTACTTGTTGTTGCAGCGGATCTGCTTCTCTTGCTGTGGTTCAGGAATGGCACTTAAAGTTGGCATCGGTTGTTAAGTCTCCAGTATAACTGAGGTCACTCGGTTTATACTTAGAGAATGTATTATGGTATTAAAGTAATTTTGCTCCATTTTGGATGTGGTGCAGTGGAACAAGCTTCGACTATTCCTGGAAACAGCAAATTACCAAATAATACTTAGGCATAGTTCTTTTTCTTCTCTTCCTTTCTTTTTCTCATTTTCCAAAAGCTGTTATTGTAGGCATGTCTTGCAGCCCTTAGTTAGTTTTTCATTGATTCCAAAGTAGCAGCTCCCCTAATTGAAAATAATAATGTCATATTCCTAACCTACTGCCTCTGGCAAAGGTCAGCAGGACATTTTATGAATTTTGTAAACTGCCCAGAGAGTTTCGGCTATTGGGCGGTATAGAAATACAATAAATAAATAAATAAATAAATTAAAAATAACAACAACAGTTATAAAGAGCTGATTCTTTGGTCCTTTTGGACTGTTGGGAACTCACCTGAGTGAGCTCACCACAAGTTCTTTGGAATGGATGGTATCTGCAGTTAAGCACTCAACAGACATTGCTGGAACATTTGCAGCAGGGAAGGAAGCTACACACATGTTTGATTTGATGCCACAAGTGCATTCTAAGAAGCCTCTGGGAATTTCATTTAGCCATGGGCTCAGGAATTGGCGATGATTGTGCAAAACTAAAGACCATGCCAGCCGTTGATATCAACACAGGGCTCATCTACACTAAGCAGGATATTCCACTATGAAAGCGGCGTAAAAGTGGTATATAAAAGGCAGGAGCCACACTACTGCTTTATAGAGGTAATGAAGTGCACTGACAACTGTTGGGGCCCATGACACATCTACACCAAGCAGGATATAACACTATGAAAGTAGTATGAAAGTGGTATATGTCATGGGCCCCAACAGTTGTCAGCGTACTTCAATACCATTATAAAGCAATAGTATGGCTCCTGCCTTTTATATACTGCTTTCATAGTGGAATATCCTGCTTGGTGTAGATGAGCCCACAGTTATCATTGCCCATTCACAGGTATATCTTGTGTGACCTCTGTTTAAAAATCTATGGTTTAGTCGAACTTCCTCTTCTCCTGAGTGGATGTGGGGCTCTGCATGAAAGGCAGCATCGGGAGACCTACATTCTCATGGGCTCAAGCGCTATAAGGCCCCTGGTGCTGGGCAAGATGCCAGCCTTCTGAGAAACTAATCAAATCAAGAGACCCCACCTTTAGCACCGGATCAGTGCTGGCCCAAGACATTTTGCTGCCTGAAGTTGAGCATCAAATGCCCCCCTTCCCCAACTGCTAGGGCCATACTTTTTTAAAAAAAGAGTTTTGCTGTCCCATTCAGATGATAATTCCTGCCTTTATCACCCTACATTTTGCCACCTGAAGCAGCCTGCTTCACATTGTACTGTGCTAGGGCTGGCAATGCACCTGATTGCTCTGTGTCTGTGAGCTGTAGAATGCTCTGAGGTGCTCTCTGCAATGTCATTGAGTTATCTCTGCTGGTGTACCACCCACCTTGCTACCCACCTCTGTCTCTCTACTTGAGCTGACAGAGTTGATCTCAGATGTGATTTTTAGGTCACCTAGGCTGCTGGTTTTGGGGGATGTCAACATGAATTCTGAGGGCAACTTGTCTGGGGTAGCTCAGGATTCCATGCCCCCCATGACAACCATGGGGCTGTCCCAACATGTCATTGGCCCAACATATGTAGCAGGGCACACACTAGACATGTTTTTTTCAGCCAGTCATGGAGATGGCGACCTGAAGGTGGGGACTTCGAATCTATCCCTTTGTCAAGTCACCTCTTGTTGAGATTTAGACTGACAGCAAGTGACAAAACAAAATAGGAGAAGGCTGGAGTGCAGATGGAGGAAAATTTGGTGGACACAATTGAACACTGCTGTGTGCCTATGGTTGGGTATGTTCGGGGTTGTGAAGGCAGCTTGGAAACAACGTTTTGCTGCCTCTGCATGCTGTCCCTAAGGACACTGTGGACCTGTCTGAGGCGGAACCGATGGCTGAATCATTTATTTTAAATCCTGCATTCTTTAAGTGCACGTGCTGCTCCCCTTGCTTGTGGCAGTGTTTGGTTTCCATCAGGTGAGGGAGTATTCGTTCACACAGCGAAGGAGATGGTCCTGTGTTTTTATCCTGTTGATACCTTCAGTTAATTTGGCTATTAGCCTGCCACTTTCCAGGCTTAAGGTAAGATGAGTCTGTTTTGGCAGCAGGGTATAAGCCCTGTGTGATCAAGCTTAACATGTCTGCTACTTCTCTGGTGAAATACTTCCCGTCTGGTTCTTATTTATTATTTCTAATATTCATATGCCACTTAATTAAAAAAAACCCTCTTTTCTTGAAAGAAGCAGAGACCGTCCTACCTTTCAGTCACAGAGTTGCTGAGGGGGGAGAAAAGGCATCAAGAGAAAACAAAGTTAGAGGGGATCAAAGTCAGAGAGCCAGTGTGGTGTGAGAGCCAGCGTGGTGTAGTGGCTAGAGTGTCAGACTGGGAGTTGGGAGATCCAGGTTCTAGTCCCCACTCAGCCATGGAAACCCACTGGGGGACTTCGGGCCAGTCACAGACTCTCAGCCCAACTCACCTCACAGGGTTGTTGTTAGGATAAAGTGGAGAGAAGGAGGATTATGTATGCTGTCTTGGGTTCCTTGCAGGAAAAAAGGCGGGATTACTTCTTGGGAGGAGAGCAATGACAAATCTTGATAAAATAGTTAAGAGCAGAGACACCACACGGACAACAAAGGTCCGCATAGTTAAAGCAATGGTATTCCCCGTAGTAACCTATGGCTGTGAGAGCTGGACCATAAGGAAAGCTGAGCAAAGGAAGATAGATGCTTTTGAACTGTGGTGTTGGAGGAAAATTCTGAGAGTGCCTTGGACTGCAAGAAGATCAAACCAGTCCAAACTCCAGGAAATAAAGCCAGACTGCTCACTTGAGGGAATGATAATAAAGGCAAAACTGAAGTACTTTGGCCACATAATGAGAAGATAGGACACCCTGGAGAAGATGCTGATGCTAGGGAAAGTGGAAGGCAAAAGGAAGAGGGGCCAACCAAGGGCAAGATGGATGGATGATATTCTGGAGGTGACAGACTTGGCCTTGGAGGAGCTAGGGGTGGCAACGGCTGACAGAAAGCTCTGGCGTGGGCTGTTCCATGAAGTCACGAAGAGTCGGAAGCGACTGAACGAATAAACAACAAAATAAATGCTATAATAAATAAATAAAAATCAATGCATATGTACATTGCCATCCAAAGCCCTTCACCCCAGTCACCTTATCACGTGCTGCTAGAAGTTCCATGCTTATTGCATAAATTCACTTGTGGCTCGAAATCAGCTTCACAGTATTTTCTTTGATCTTTAATCGTGATAATCCCTAGTGGAGGTTGGTGGCTCCGATGTCAGTGGGGTGTTCAATCTGCTCTGGGTCTCAGTCAGAATCTGTCAGAACTCTAAAGGAGCTATCCACAGTGTAGAGCACTTTGGACAGCTCCTTTAGAGTTCTGACTGAAACCTGAAGCAGATTCGCTGCCTCACTGACGTCGGAGCCACCAGCCTCCACTGGTAATCCCCAAGAATTAAGAGTAGGCATCATTATCACACTTTGAATGTAGCCACTGAAGAATAGGTTGGCATAGTGAATTGGCCTTAATTAACCCAGTTGCTGGTAGGGATTAATTCGAAGCATCAAATTAATGAGCCGTTGCTCTACGTGGTCCAGTGTTTTCCTTAGCAAGGACAGTTGGGACTTAGTGGCTGAGAGAGCATGTGCACACCTGTTTCTTATGTGTCACCAAGTGGTGTTTGTGCTTTGTGAGGTTGCCTACATGCTCTGCTATTTCTTGGGAGCTACCCGACAGCCCATCATCTTGACAGCAGATGCTTCTCAATAGGAAACATGATCAGTCCTATTGCGCCGGATGGGAATAAATTCTAGCAGCCTTAACAACTTTAAGCGAGAATGGGAAGAGCAAATTCATTTCATACTGCTCGTGTTTTAAATGGCTAAAGAGCTGATCGCGGCCTTCTAAAAACAACTGTCAGCATTCAAGGCCATAACAGGAGAGGGAGAGAGATATTTCAAACAATGATTGTAAAAAAAACCTCTTCTAGTTTCTTCATAACCTTATTTACTCTGACACATTTATTCTTTGCAGAACCAAGAAGCTACAGGAGGAGCGTAAACACTCTTTCTACATGTATCGGCCATTTTGTGAAAACGTAACTCTCTGGATTGGATGGAGCTAAATTCACCTGGAACCCTTTGAATGAAAGCAGGAATAGTTGATCCCTGTACACATTCACAATGCTTGTCTGTACTTCTTTCTGATAGATGGGGCTCTATTTCTTAAAATGCTGGCCTTGGAACTGTGGCGCACTGTGGTATAAATGCAGGCATTCAGTCTGGGCTCAGGTCCTAAAATGAATTGCTGTCATTCTCTTTGATTCACAAGTGCTTTTGCGTTTTGCCTGTCAACTTCCAGTGGAGTGTTTACTGATATGGAGTTTCTTAAATAGTTTTGGGCAAAGAACAAATGGAAAGAGCTCTTTCTTATGGTGTGTGTGTGTGTGTGTGTGTGTGTGTGTGTGTGTGTGTCTGAGGGAAGGATTTTGTTTTCAAATGGTAAGTTATCAGTTTGAGAGAGGAAATGCAAAAGTAAAAATGGCTCATTTTGAGCACATATACATAGGGATTTGTGTTAAGCTAGTGTATAAACAAATTTTTTATGATATGAAGGCTGTGTCATGCCTTTAGATCAGAGGTGGGCAATGTTTGGCCAAAACATCTGGAGGATCACAAGCTGACAACCCCTGATATCTGTATCTATCTGTCTGTGTATCTATCGATACATTTTGTTGTTTATTCGTTCAGTCGTTTCCGACTCTTCGTGACTTCATGGACCAGCCCACGCCAGAGCTTTCTGTTGGCTGTCACCACCCCTAGCTCCCCCAAGGTCAAGTCTGTCACCGCCAGAATATCATCCATCCATCCTGCCCTTGGTCGGCCCCTCTTCCTTTTGCCTTCCACTTTCCCGAGCATCAGCCTCTTCTCCAGGGTATCCTGTCTTCTCATTATGTGGCCAAAGTACTTCAGTTTTGCCTTTAATACCTTCCCTCAAGTGAGCAGTCTGGCTTTATTTCCTGGAGTATGGACTGGTTTGATCTTCTTGCAGTCCAAGGCACTCTCAGAATTTTCCTCCAACACCACAGTTCAAAAGCATCTATCTTCCTTCGCTCAGCCTTCCTTATGGTCCAGCTCTCGCAGCCATAGGTTACTACGGGGAATACCATTGCTTTAACTATGCGGACCTTTGTTGTCAGTGTGGTGTCTGTGCTCTTAACTATTTTATCAAGATTTGTCATTGCTCTCCTCCCAAGAAGTAAACGCCTTCTGATTTCCTGGCTGCAGTCAGCGTCTGCAGTAATCTTTGCGCCCAGAAATACAAAGTCTGTCACTGCCTCCACGTTTTCTCCCTCTATTTGCCAGTTATCAATCAAGCTAGTTGCCATATTTTTTTTCACATTTCTTCACACAAGATCATAGGTGTGCGCAGCACATTTCATTGAGCCAGTAGGACAGATTTCATTCTGTATATTTTCTGGAAAATCTCCTTTTTTTAGATGCGGCAACAAGGACCAAATTTAGTTTGTTTGCAAGTTGAATTTGACTATTTAGTACTCTGTAGCCACGACAGAGTGTGCAAGGGTAAAATTTAGCTCGTAAGCAAACTACCTTTAGTCCTTATAGAGCTACGGAGTGATTTGCCAACAACTTTCAGTGGCAAATACGACCGGATCAAGACATGCTGAGACCCAAGATTTAAAGACCCCATACCATTAAAAAATAAATAAAGAGAAAAATATATATTACATTATAATAGAAAGGTAAACATATTTGCATACATGCATAGGCAAAGATGCAATGAGGAACAACTAAAGAGAGCTTTGGCTATTGGCGGTATAGAAATGCAATAAATAAATAAAAGATACTTCTTGCAAAAAGTTTTATTTGCAATATCAAATATCTTATGATTTCTTAATTATATGAAATTGAAGACTTTTATAGAAACGTAAGATGAAATACACAGATCAGAACTGACTTAATAGAAGTAACAGTGTAGCTTACAATGGAAAATTAATACTGGAAGGGAAGTTGAAGGGACTGGGTGTGGGACCCCCATGGTTTGGCCCATCCAGCTCTGCATGTGTTTGGACTCTGTGGTGAACCGAGACCACTTGGACCTGTGACCCCTACTCTGTGACTCCAGAATTGTGTTACTCGACTAAGGAATTCCAGCTGCAGTGTCTCTGGCTTGGCTTCCACATTTGATACAGACAGCCATAAATCTCTGCTCTTAGCTGGCAAACGCTGTCCCCTGGGCTGAAAGAGGTTCCCCATCCTTGCATCCTTGAAAGGAAGATGTAAATGGGTGTGGAGGTGTTTGAATTTGAAATGTAGAATTGTATCTTAAACCAACTGTTATTCTGATCTCTGTGTCTTCAAGGCAGTTATTACATTACAATGTCTTTTGCATGTTTATCCTTCCCCTCTTTCTCCTTGAAGCAGAGGGTGGGTGTTGAGCTGGTGTTTCCACTTGAAATGTAAAATAGTGTCCTGAACGTGCACACCAAATTTCATTCCCATATCTTGATGTTCAACCGAGATACGGCACTACAAGTGGAGAATGCCAAACAGGCAAGCAAAATCAAAGACCTTATTTAACCCAGCAAATTAATGTAATGTAGTTTGCTGCAAATGTGGCTGGCTATTTTAAAGCATGGTTATCTAGACAGTTTATTGTCCTTCTGAGATTAGGTAACAAAGCAGCATTTGCGCTATGGCTGTCTAATCACTTTTTGGCACCACTGTGGGGAGATGCACGTGTTTGGCACTCTCCGCGCCCTCCGTGCTATTCATCACTCCTTAAAGTGCTGTACTTCCTGCTAGATGCAGCACTTTTGGCATCCAAAACTGTGTATCCTGAGGGCTGCTCAGCAAGGAAGTGGCAGGAGGTACACGTAACACAGGTGCCAAGCAGAGAGGACGAGGGCAAAGGCAGAAGTGTTAAATTGAAATTACTCTGTTGGCTTCATCACTAGTTGGGACTGTCATGCTGGGTTTTCGCACTCCTGAGACTGAGGAGTGTGCATCATCTTATCCTCCAGATATGAACATTAAGGTGTTGACTGTGTAATGGGCATGCTGTGTTCCTCGCAGCCAGATGGTTACTGGGATGGGGGCTCTGAAGGTTTGTTTGCAGAAACTAAAGTCGACAACCCTTTGTATTTTTCCTCCATGCTTGCCAAGTAACTCTCTTTTGTAATGAGCTCACATAAATCCTTTCAATACGCATTTTGACGCATGCTTACAGAAGTAGTAAATCATTTTTTTCTCAAGTCCCGCTGTAGTTCCTTAATGTGGAAAAACACACATGCGCTGCGGTTTCTACATTTAGGCTTGCTTCCATGATTATTCTGAGATTATAGTTAAAATCCTGTCTCTGATTCCTTTACACAAGCAGGAAGCTCATTCAAGACTGCAGCAATTTGGAAATGAGGAAATGAGACCCTCAGTAATCAGGGGCTTTTGCAAAGCGTGGCTTCTTCCAAAATATGCCTGTTGTCTTCTATATTCCAGCATGTAGAGGCCCCGACTGATTCGAGATAGGGAGGCAAAAATACCCTGGAAGGCAGAGATATTTGCTGCCATTGCTCACCCACTCAGCTGGGATCATAGTAGGTGGATGGCAGCATTTGTGGTGACCCTCTGCAATACTGTCTGCATGGCGATGGCACCCAAATGGACCCACCACTGCTCTTTCTTGCACCAGGACATCCCAGACAGAGAAGCAACGGCAGTAACTACTAAGTGAGGGAGGCAAAATGCACAGGAAAGAAGTCCTTCCTTTCGCCTCTGCCCCCTTCGCCTCTGCCCACTGAGAAACCTTGCTGGTCTCTTCTCCACACCAGTTCTGTTTCCATCTATGTAAGGGTACTTGGCTAGTGATATTGACTGAGGTAGGGGGAAGGGGAGAGAGCAGAATATCATACTCACATCTCACAAGCACTGGTCTCTCTGCTTCCCTCTTGCCCCCACAAAGCTATTAACAGATTCCCACTTGTGTATTTTCAAGAGATGCGTGTGAAATAGTCATAAAACTTCACGAGAGTATTTGACTAGTCACGTGTCCCAGGCATTAATGTATTTATTTGTTAGATTTATATATCGCTTTCCATATTTTAAAAAATAAATATCTATTTGGCTAACTGACTTCTGGGACATTGGCAGAACACGTTAAAGAAGCACTTCTGGCTATTGGGAAATTTCAGGGGTGCATCTTAGGGCATTTCTAGGTGGTTTCTCTACTTGCTTTGTGAGAAACGATTTGGATAAAATTAATTAATTCATGACACATGTATCTTGCCTTTCCCCCCACGATGGAGTGGAACTCAAAATGGTGGGAACAGGGTCCTCAGGTGGTCTTGATCTTGAATGCAGTCTCTGACCAGACTCAGAGCCACTTAGCTTCAGTAAGGTTTCTGCATCATGGGCCTTTGGACTACATCCTGAGTTCTGTTCCAGAAGGTAACACTGGAAATAGTATGATCTGGGCAACTCATGGCTGGCATGTTTTTGTAGGTCCTTGGGCAAGAGGCCTTTACTGAGTCCTTACCCCACTTTTGCCATTACCTCACTCCACTTTACTGTCAGAACTATGAGCCCTCTGGCTGTTCAGTCAACAAGCAGAAACCCAGCCATCCAGTCAATATTTCTTTAGTATGCTAATAGTGAGCTGTCAAGCAATGCAGACACAGCAGAAGCCCAAAGGCTGCCCAAGGACCTAATTAGACTAATCTCGAGCTTTCTAATAGGGGAAGACTTCACTAGGAAAAGAGAGTTGCAGTTTAACTAACAATAGGCTGCTACACAGAACCTGAGCAGCTTTCTAAGCCCCTACTTTAGGGTGGGTCATCCCACCCCCTCTGGTGGGTGGCCAACCTGGCAGAGTGCCTGACTCATGAGGTTCGCCCTCTTGAATCAACAGCGGATTTTTGTGTCTAAAAAGATGTGCCCTTCCTCCCCTTCTGAGGGAAGCTCTCCCACAGGGTGGTGGTGGTGATATCTATACCTGACCCTCCTGATTGTTAAGCCCTTGGAAGATTCTCATTCCCTGACTCCTGGGGAATTTCCTCTCCCCACCCTGCCATCTGTCCCAACTGCCTCTGAATCTCAATCTTCAGGCTCCAAAGGGACCCTAGGCCCAATCCTGACACTATGGGTGTGTTACTCTGAATAAGTAGGAAGGGGTGGGAAACAGGGTAAAAATAATTTCTTCAGAGTCATAGAATCATAGAATAGTAGAGTCGGAAGGGGCCTATAAGGCCATCGAGTCTGACCCCCTGCTCGGTGCAGGAATCCACCCTAAAGCATCTCTGACAGATGGTTGTCCAGCTGCCTCTTGAATGCCTCCAGTGTGGGAGAGCCCACAACCTCCCTAGGTAACTGGTTCCATTGTTGTACTGCTCTAACAGTCAGGAAGTTTTTCCTGATGTCCAGCCGGAATCTGACTTCCTGCAACTTGAGCCCATTATTCCGTGTCCTGCACTCTGGGAGGATTGAGAAGAGATCCTGGCCCTCCTCTGTGTGACAACCTTTTAAGTATTTGAAGAGTGCTATCATGTCTCCCCTCAATCTCGTCTTCTCCAGGCTAAACATGCCCAGTTGTTTCAGTCTCTCTTCATAGGGCTTTGTTTCCAGACTCTTGATCATCCTGGTTGCCCTGCTCTGAACACGCTCATCTTTACTTGACTGTTTTTATGGAAAGCTTAGAGTACACAAGCTAGACAAGGACTTTGATTATCTATGTCAAACCAGAACAGAACAGTGACAGGAAACTCCTGATGCCACCCTGATACAACTAAGTTCAGAGCCATTTAGTGACTAAACCATTTAATGACACTAACCACACACCTGTCTTGTGAGAATCATCACTAAGTTGAGAGGTGTGTACCATCTGTCAGCCTGGGGGGCTTAGAGTCAAGTCTAAGTTGGCCTACTCCCCTGGTGCAGGCTATGACTAGTATGTATATAGTGTGTGTGTGCGTGTGCATGAGAGAGAGAAACAAAGTAAGAAGTAGGACTTCCTTTCCCTCTGTTGAATTTCTGCATTGGATTCGGCTGCTGCCACAAATTCCAAATCTGTAACAAAATATTGACTCAAACTCTTGAGGAATTTGTAATTATAAAAAGTTACTCCCCCCACTCTTTTTGGGGCTTCACTTTACATGCTTTCCCATGTAGTTAGTCATAGAGATTCCAGTGCAAGGGAAATGTCTTGCAAAATATTGTGGTTATGACAAAGCTTATGAAAATAAATAGCTTTCTTAAACAATAATTTGACCACATTGTGACCAATTTAGTTAAATGGAGAACAAATTGAAGATTCTCTTTTAAAACCAACATCTAAAAGCCTGGGGTTCAGTTGTGAAATCCTGTTTTACTACTAAACTGGGTTATTTAAACTAATGTTGATTAACAGTAGAGAGATTTGGGTTTGCTGCACAGATAAATGAAAAAGGACAGAGTCCAGCAAAAGATAAACACCTTTAATTGATTTAAATAAGAGATATTTAACGATGTGCTTAACTCTTCTATTGCAATCAATAGGAATTAAAAATGCTTAACTTTGGTATCAGGCCCAAAATGAATACCACTACATTTTTGTACACTTGTGTACAGCTAAATGTTTAGGTCTGTTGCAGTGCAGAAATCCATAACTAAAATTATATACTTACCATCGAGTTTAGTTTACTCAACCAGAACCATCTTTGATGAATGCGAAAATAAACTAATTTGTGACTTTCAGTGTTTTGTTTTGTTGGCATTGCTTGGAAGTCCTTCTGTTGTCCCCCCCCCCCTTTTTTTTTTTTTGATAAAATGTAAGATGATCATAAGACTGAAATTAAATTCTTTTAATTTATTCCTTGTGGATCCTAGGTTCGTGGTCATGGAATGTAAGCAGATGATATTACATTACAAATATGGTTTAAATGTTTCCAGTCCACTCCTTGTGATATGGTCAACAGCTTCAATAGGTTACAGTTCTTAAAAGCCAAGTTAGCAGTCTCTGCCAGTTGAGCTGTATACTTCTGGGTGACGTTTGCAGAGATGTCAGACTAGCTAAAAGCAGGGCTCAAGGCATTTTGGTGTCTGAAGTATAGCAGCAAATGGTGCCTCATCCCTCCAAGTCAAGGTGCATAGTAACATAGGCTGGTCTTTCATGAATGGGTGTATGGTTTCCTTAATTTCACAAACTTTATTGTTTCCCCAGCAATGGCCAGTAAGAGTTCTTTTGGGTTCCTGTCCCCACAAGTGAAAAGTGTGGGCATGGGCCCATCGAAAGTAGCTGAAACCAATATGTACCTGGATTTGACCCTTGGCTTCCTTTTTGTTATAATGGGTCATAGAAATGTTTTCCTTACCAAGCACTTATAATTTAAATCGGGGTCCCCATAGCTGGTAATATTCCCTTCAATGGTTTACTTTTCCAGAGCTCAAGGATGTCAATAAGTTAAATGAATGACATTCATTCATACTGCATGTTTAAGGGACGTGATTGACATTTTGATCTGAGCATGGTAGTCACTCATTGGCATCTGTATTTAGAGCTGCTATTTCAGACTCCCTTGTGTTTGCTTCTCAATATTCGTCAGCTTTGTAGTTTTCTATAATTTAGGTATCTAGGCCGCTAATTGTTTTCACTTGTGAAAACATTGCTCGTGAGAAGGTAGCCCCTGTCAAAATCCTGTGATTTGACAGCTTAGCCTCTGAAACTCAGGAGAAATCAAACTGTTAATGTAGCCTTTTCCTTCTTTAAAGTTTATTTTAAATACCGTTGTGTAGTTTTTCTGACCTCAGTGAAGTGAGTTAATGTCAACTCAGTAGTGGAACATATTATTGTTCACCTAAATGCTTGTTACCGTGCGTGTGTGCGTGTGCTGTAGCTTTTGAAAACACAATACTATCCTATTTTTATTTTCCAAGATTTGATAAAGAGAAGGTAAATGTTTTTGTTCTTTATACAAAGGTAATAAAGAAGAGGTAGTAGAGATGCCTTACAAAATGGGAAGTGTGTCTTATTCCAGCACAGTGAATTAAGGCACAATCCTATTGATTGCACCCTTGATGATTGGAAACCCCCAAACTCAGAGGCTTCCAATCATCCAGTGCACTAGAATTATTAGTCATGTCCTATGACTCATTAATAAGAAACATGTGTCAACTGCCAAAGATGGCAGCCCAAATGGCAGCCCAGTTATCACGTATTTCCCACTTGTCCACTGTAATGTGAAGTACAACTTCCTGTGTGTCTTGCTGACACCAGTACACTATGCCTTTCCCTTTCCCTTTCCATATGATTGGCTGCTGTTGATGAAGGGCAGGATTGGCTGTTGCTGATGGAGGGCTCATGTAAAGAAGTCAGAAGGACACAAGATACATTGTAGTACATATTATGGAGGCTAAAGATGGATCTGCACGCAAGGCTGCTATTTTTGGCAGCAGCCCTGTGGTTTCTGATTGTGTGTCATTCAGCCCTTAATACAAGAAAGGAGTGGGCAACTTGTGACCCTCCAGATGTTTTGGACTATAACTCTCATCAGCCCTGGCCAGCATAGCCAATGATGAGGAATGATCAGAGTTTAGACCAAAACATCTGTTGGACTACAAGTTGCTCACCCTTGATATAGGACAAGTGTAACAGTTTTCCTCAGCCAATTTTTACAGTGTGCATCAATGCTGTGTATGTTTACCATAAGTGCAAAAGTGGATTTCTTTATCCACATAACGCTTTCAAAATAACTTGCATTTTACTGAAAAATTGTGTGTGTGTGTGTGTGTGTGTGTGAGAGAGAGAGAGAGAGAGAGAGAGAGAGAGAGAGAGAGAGAGATCCATTCCAGGTTGCATTGCCGATATCCACTGGCATACACATGATACCAGGGTCAGCTTTACCATTATAGAGAGGGAGGAAGCCACCTCAGGTAGCTGATTTGGGGTGTCACAAGAGAGCATCAACTTCTTAATCTATATATATGCTGCCAAAGAGGGGAAAAGATACTTGTAGGAGTTTCTACCTCAGGTAGAACTAACTGGCCTTGGCTATTATGGACTTTGACCTGGGCGTGGCCTTGGCTATTATGTACAATACACACTTTTCTTTGAGATTTCTCAGACCATTTTTCTAACTGATTCATTTTTGTTCTTTTGCGTTGAGAACCCCCATATTTACAGCTGAGGGGAAATATGGCTACTGCTGTTAGTTATTCATTCCTAGAAGCTTATGTTGGGGGTGGGGTGCGGCTTTAGCTCCATCAAACACTTCATGGATTTATTGAAGGGGAATCATTGCCTTTGCTTACCACAGTGGGTGGATGCAGACAGGATCACTTCTTCACAAGGCGAGTGGGAAAACGTAGTTTGTCAAGACAAGAGCTGTCACTGTGAAACTTATGTATTCGTTTCTTGTAATGTTAATGAAACATTCCTTTGCTCTTAATTTCCAGGGTCTTGGTTGGTGCCCCAAAGGCAGATTCTAAATACAGTGCCTCTCTTAAGTCCCCAGGAGCTGTGTTTAAATGTCGTGTTCACACTAATCCTGATAGGAGGTGCACAGAACTGGATATGGGTCGAGGTATGTATGTGTAGACCTTGTTTAGAGTGTATACATATGAAATCACTTTGCTTTGGAAGTCTTCTCTTCCCAAGAGTTGTAGGGCTTTCTTGCATGGGAAATATCTTCTGGCCCTTCTTTGATTTCTAGTGCCAATGTGGGTTTACAACAAAAGAAATGGCCTTCATAAAAGCAGGAACTAGTTGGCATGGGAAGATGTCATGCTGATGTCACCCATTTCAATGTCTAGTACATGTCCCTACCTTGCTCTTCCACCTTAAGGTAGATGTGTGGACTGAATGTGGCATAAAAATGGGCATGTTTTCTGAATCACAAATACATCTAACTCCCCAATCCAGCCTCCCCCCCCCCCATTTTCCCCTCCTCAACCCCATCAGCATCAGGTGTCGATGTACCTTGGGGCTTTGATCCAAAGGCTCTCTGAAGTTCCAGCTATTCCTGGAACATTTGCCCTTCTTGATTCTTCTTCCTGTCCTCTTGATATTGCTTCTGGGGTTCATGCAATGCTGGTAGTGTTCCTGGGGATCTGTGCATCAAGGCTCCTGGGAATTTGCACTGTCCATTGAGAGCCCTCTATATCTGTGCTTGATCAAGACGGATTGGACAGAAGAAGATTCTTTCTCAATGTAACGCCACCACCCATAAGGCACAAACAGGAGAGTATCTTAAAAGTCAATCTCCTTTGCCAGTGACTTCAGTAGGGCAATAACAATATGGTGCACGTTTCCTGTGGAATGGCTAATTATATAGATCAAGGTTGTGGGACCTGTGCATGTGGCCTGTGGAGCTTTCTTGGGTTCCTTCAGGGGGCAAGGGTAGCCTCCAAGCCCCGCCCCTGGAGGAACCTCAGTGGAGATAACAGCAGGCGTGTGGGCGGCAGTATACAAGATAAAATAAAAACAAAATAAAACACATTAAAATAGATTTGTAAAAGAAGCACAGTGAACTGTGGCTGGTCATCAAGGGAAGGCTTTCCGGAACAATGACATTTTCAAGAGGCGCCGAAAGGAATAGAAAGTTGGTGCCTGCCTGACCTCCAGAGGCAGGGAATTCCATAGGAGGTGGACTACCATGCTGAAGGCTCTTCCCCAAGTGGACTCCAGAGGATGGGTCTATGTGGAACCACCAGGAGCATGCCTTTGGATGACCTCAGTGATCAGGCAGGTTGGTCTCGGGCAGGTTGAGAAGGCTCTCTCTCAGGTATCCTGGTCCCAAGCTGTTTAGAGCTTTGTACACTAGTACAAGAACCTTAAACCTGACCCAGTGGCGAATAGGCATCCAGTGCAGTTCCCTCAGCAAAGGAGTTACATGCTGGAAAGGGGCAGCTCCGGACAACAGCCAAGCTGCAGCATTCTGCAGTAGCTTCAGCTTCCGGAGCAGCTTTAAGGGCAGCCCCACATAGAGTGCATTGCAGTAATACAAAGTACTGCAATGCACACATAGAGTGCATTGCAGTAATCCAACCTCCAATGAGGTTACCAGTGCCTGTACCACCATGGCCAAGCTATCCATGTTGACGATGGTATTATTCTAACATAAGATCATCCTGATTCCACCAGATATGCTAGCTGTAAATTAATTGGAGTGAGCATTTCCTGTGGATATTCCGGCATTGAACATCATGTTTATCCCTGATGAACTTTCACCCTTCTTCCTGCATTTGTTTTAGCTAATGTTCAGGGAGTGCCCTGCGGGAAGACATGTAAAGAGGACAGAGATGAAGAATGGATGGGTGTAAGTCTGGCAAGGCAGCCCACGGCTGCAGGAAGTATACTGGTACGTTCGCCTTTCCCTTGATCTCATTCAAGTGTGAAGTGTCACATTGTTACCAATAGTAAACGTGTGTAAATTAATGTGCTTTCCTGATGACGGACGGAGTCCAGCTAACTTTGTAATCACTTCCTTTAAGATGAAGGAAAATTGGATCCCAGGGACAAAGCTTGCTTCTTGACAGAAAGCTTCAGAGCACTGACACCTGCTTCTGTCACCCCTGAAGGCTTCCTTTTAAAAGCGACGGAAGCTTTAAGACTTGGAACAGCATAAATGGCACTTTGTGTTCCTGTAAAAGAGTCTTTTCTTCTTCCTTTTTTTTTTTAAAAAAATATGAAATTACATGTATGGA
Source organism: Elgaria multicarinata webbii (assembly GCF_023053635.1). Lineage (NCBI taxonomy): Eukaryota > Metazoa > Chordata > Lepidosauria > Squamata > Anguidae > Elgaria > Elgaria multicarinata. Next base: position 70,069,172 of record NC_086171.1, on the reverse strand, counting down.
TAGAGATATTAGATGCATTATGCCTAATAACATAATTTTACAAGAAACATTAAATGTATATATAGGCCAAATATTAAGCAAGTCATTACTGGAGGATGCATATTTTTGTGGGTGACCTGCTGATGCCAGAAGTATTGAAATCAGCAGGAATAGATGGTTCTCTGGGATCAAGTGCCTGAGTCATGACGGTGAATGGGTACCTTTTATAGTTCTGCAAAAGAATGGTGTGATTTCTCTCACCCAATGTAACCCATGTTTGCCACATCATTAGAATGTAGAAGCCTCCTTCACATGCTACTTGCATAAAGGCGTAGAGGGTCTTGTAGGAGGGTTGGGGGGAGGGAATTGCACCTGTAGCATTGTCCCTGATGTTGCACAGCTCCTACCATCTCTGCCCTCACTGTCCACATGTTATTGTGGATGACTGAAGTGGAGAAAGGTTGATGCATAGATTTCCACATATGGAGGTTTCTCCAGATTCTGAAATCCTGTGCAATCAAGGTTCCAGGATCTGGGGAAGACCCCTGACCATGAGGCTTTTAATGCATGGGTAGAGAGGGCAAGGGCAGTGAGGCAGAGGTTGGAAGCAACCGTGTGAGCTCCGTGGCAGGGCTGGAGGCACAAGCCTGCAGCCCCTATCAAGATGCTTTGCCTCTTCACGTAAGTAACATGTGAAGGCAGCTATGGTGTGTCATAGGCCCCAGCGAGTACCCCAAGCAGAGCTGAGCTGAAACTTCTAATAGTATTTTGCCAAGATTTTTGGCAGTACCCCAAAACACCTCTCACTTTTGGCGCTTCAGCTGCAAAAACACTTGCTTATTTATTTACATTTCTGTGGCCTTCACTTGCTTTATTTATGCAAGACCCCTCAAAATGGTCTAAGGTCTCTGCACAATTGCAGTTTATGTGCAGTGTATGTTTTACAAATGGTAATATGTGTATTTAGGAGGGAAAGTTTATCCATTCTGCTCCTCTACCACATGAATCCTGTAGCTGGCTCTGGTATATATGAACCAAGTCTAAATGAATTTTGTGGTGGAGTCAGAGGCTGGGTTCACACAACACGCTAACCCACCCAGTGTGGGTTGTTATCGAACGGTGCTTTTTCCACAGGGTGGATTATCACATTGACTCAGTGCAGTGCGTTATCTGTGGGGTTGCTTATTAACCATGCAGTGTGGCTTGTTAGCCATCCAGAACAACCCAACAATGCATTCTCAAAGTGGTTTGTTTGAGAAAAATAAACCACACTTCATACTTAACAGGCCACCCACGCTGCATTCAGACAACATGATCACCCAGCCTGTGGAAAATGCATAATATTCAGATAACCCAACTTCAGTTTGTTAATTTCTATCCAAAAATCAAAACTGGAGGATGTTTGGAGCCAATCTAGTGTCATATTTAATGGAAGTAATTTTGATTCTGATGAAAGTATGTTAATAGTCTCTTTGTATTGATTTCTTTGGTTAAATCCACTTACAAAGAGGCACAAGTATGCTAAGTACTCAAGTATGCTATTCTTCTGTTAAATATCAGTTTAGGATAGAAGGCTAAATGAAAGATCAGAGATTAATAAGAGGCTGACAGCATAAGCTTTAAATATGATTTTAGAAAGTCTCTTGGATTTTGAAGTATCAACATTAGAATTGGTGTTTGTATTAATTCAAGTGTTTTAATAACACAACAGAAGTTCCCGGCTCTCCTGTGCTATGACAGTAACATTTATTCTCTTACTTGTACTGGAAAAGCAACTGGTGACAGTGCAGTAAAACGTGGGAGGAAGCCTCACGTTCTTTAATTTTATTTTTTCAAGCACCTGCCCAATTTATCATGCAGTTTATCCTCCTCCTCCTCCAAAGTACTGCCATTTTTTTTAAAAAATGCACATGACTGGCAGTACATATCTACTCAGAGGTAAGTCCCAATGTGTTCAACAGGGTTTACTCTCTGATAAGTGGTTATAGGATTGCATCCTCATGGTATAAATTCAGAGTCACTTTCTCCATCTATATGGCTGGATTTCAGATTCCACATTCTAAGTGGTGGAGGAGGATGTTATTGTCAAATTCCAAATCTGCATTCATCTCTTCATGTTTGGGAACGTGAAACCACATAGGAGTCTCATTGTTTAAGAAAACACCAAGAGCTTAGTGAATGGTCTGGGAACATCCAATGTTTAATTGCTGAAGCTAATCAGGTGTGGAGTTGTTCATTAACCTGGAGAAGAGTCCTCCAGCATGCAAGATAAAGCATCTGAACTGAACTTCATTAGAACTTTAGTCAGTTCACTGAACTTAGTTTGCTGGCTCTTTTTGCCAGTGTCAAGGACAGAGGTCCCAAAGCTCTTTAGGGCACATTTGGAATGTTGAGAGTGTCATGGACATTCTCACAAAATGGCTGCCACAAGGGCCTTGCCAATTCACAAAACCACCTTTTTCTGTTCCGACATTCATTTCACAAAAGGCAAACAATTGATGCTCAGAGACATGGGGCCCAGAGGCATTCATGGAAATGAAGATGGCGCTGGAGGTTGACACTTCACTTACCAACAGGCCAGCCTCCCAGTTATTTTTTTTATAATTAAAAACATCTTTAAAAATAAAATAAAAATCAGGAGGTGGTAGGGAGCCTGGCTGGCATCAAAAGAGGTGTCCGTTGTGCCAAGGCTCAAACCATTGGATTTCCAAGAGAGCTGGTGTTTATATGTGTGTATATATGTGTATATATATATATATATATATATATATATATATATATATATGTGTGTGTGTGTGTGTGTGTGTGTGTGTGTGTGTGTGTGTGTGTGTGTATATATGTATATATATTAAACATATTTATAACTCACTGTTCAAGTCAAAACAAAGGCCCTATGGTTGGATTTTGTTGTTGTGTTTATTGCTATTTTACTGTGTTTACGTTTTTCTCGCTTTTAATATATTAACTGTTTTTATGTGTTTTTATTGGTGTAAGCCACCTTGGGAGGGCTTCTGCTCTGCAGCCAAGAAATATTTGAAAGAAACAAACAAAGAAAGAAAAGGCGGTGTGCCAATAAATAAAATGAAAAAGAAATTCAAAACCATGAGCAAGATTAATAGCAAAACTATCGTTAAAACCTCAGAAAGCAGAATCAACCCCATATTAAAAAATCATCCAAAGATGAACAGAACAAATATGTCAAAAAGTGAGCAAGCCTCACTTCTCTGGAGGAGGGAATCCCACAATTCAGGTTCTGCATCCTGGTGTAAACGATCTTGAGCTCTAGGCACAGGCAGTCTGATCAGGTGAAAGACAGTTTCCTGCATTCCAGTGTCAGCAGCCTTGTTTTACCTTTCTGGCTATATATTTCAGGTCTGAATTTGCCATCCATGAAAGACAGAATCCATTTTTCCTCCTCCCCTCTCCCCCCCCCTTTGCCTTAATTCCCCTCACCCTGATACCAGCCCCATTTGCAGCCATCTGCAATACCCCAAGAGAGTTTAAATGGGGGTAAGCGATGCAGGTCATTGGCAGTTTCTCCTGATGTAGAAAATAAATATATAAAAATTAAGAATAATACTATCATGAGACTTCGCCATAATTTAAAGGGGCCTTCTGTTGCTACGATTTGTATTGGCTATAAATTTTCATTGTATTCAAAATTCTTTCCTCCTTGCGACATCTTCTCTTCTCCAGTTTCCTCAGGAGACGCACAGAAAGTTGGCCTTAGCATTGTATGTCTGTAGGATACTGTCTTCCATTAAAATGTATATCTGCCTTTTGTATTCACAGTGGAAATGCTCCACGAGAGAAGCTATTTCCTGAACACTCTAGATATAAATATTTCATGATTATTATTTTTTTTAAATCTAAATGCAGCATGTTTAGGGAATTAAAACCATAACTGGGGCGGCTTAAAAGAGCAAATAAGTTGAGTTCAGTTTCTTATGAGTTTCCTTACATACATCTGGCCATCAAAGCGGACTGCCATTATAAACATCCTTTGCAGAATTGCATTCCTCATTCTGACGAAAGAGGACTTCACAGAGATACTTAGGGCCAGGGGCATCAATAGGTTGGTGTGATAAATATCTTAATTCACTAAATAACTGCATTTACATGAGCACAGTATGTCCAATAGCAATAAATCGGAAGCTGGTGTGACCAGTGTTGATAACGCTACTTAGTTGTGACAGTATAAAGAAACCATAATATATGCTTTTAAAATACATTCCTTTTTTTTTTTTTTGCAATGTAGTCTTAAATATATACAAGGAGGGCCCTTAAAACTTTGTTGAGAATCTTGTTTTTGCCACTGAAATCTAGTTTGGTTCCCCTTGCTCTAAGTAGCTGGGGGGTTGGGGCTAGCCCAAGGCTTTTTGCCTCCTGAGGTGAAGGATAAGATAGTGCCCCTCCCCTGTTCCATGTTTAGAAGCTAACCAGATTGACAGTTGAACCTTAATTCAACACTGGCTATGGGAGAGTTTCCTCTACCACATCTCCTTACTAACAAGGCACAGCTTGCAAGGTGGCACGTTAGCTGCTCTAAATGTAGGGTGACCATATGAAAAGGAAGACTGGGCTCCTGTATCTTTAACACTTGAACAGCAAAGGGAATTTCAGCAGGTGTCATTTGTATGCAGGCAGCACCTGGCAAAATTCCCTCTTCATCACAACAGTGAAAGCTGCAGGAGCCCTGCCCTCTTTTGTATCTGGTCACTCTAGTATAGTTTCTGCAGCTTTCACTGTTGTGATGAAGAAGGAATTTCACCAGCCCCCCATTATGTGACTAGCCGTATTCACCATGGGAGCCATTTTGTGGTGGTGCTCACAGCAATTTCTCAAATTCCCAAATGTGCCCATGGGTCCAAAAAGATTGGGGACCCCTGCCGAAAAGGATAATGTCTTTTTAAAGAATGGAGACATGCACAGTAGCCTATAAGAGTGATGGGGAAACAGTAGTCCTCCAGAATTTGTTGAAATACAGCTCCCATAATCCAGTAGTTGTTCCTGATGGCAGTTAAGGGAGTGAGGACATCTGGAGGGCACAACTCCTTATAGACTTACCCCTAGTCTATAAAGATATTGAAGGTAATTTGACAAGTGTCATCATTTCCTGTGGTGTACACACTAACTACCTTTGTCCTGCTGTTGCTTCTGATCAAGGAGGGTCAAATTGGGTTTGCAAGTTTCTGAAGTGCCAGGCAAGACCTATGAATGGAAGTGATGATGGGATACATGTATATAGAACTAGGAATGATCCCTCTATCCTACTATCTTCAACTCACTGGACAAAAATAAAGCCACAGATATTTCTGGAAGAGGTGTAATTCTCTTTTTCATGTGCGTTGTTCCCCTTAGGCCTGTGCACACCGTTGGAAAAATGTCTACTATGAGACAGAGTACATCCTTCCACATGGCTTTTGCAACATCATCCCACCCAATCTAGGCTCCAATGGTAAAAAGTTAATGCCATGCTATGAAGGTAAGGGGGTATTTTTTATTCTTATATGTTACTATTACTTGTAAATACGGCATGTGCCTGGAGATTGTTTGCATTTCAACTTATTATCAACAGGCTTGCAGACTTAACAAATATTTATTATCAAATTATTCTGAAAGCGTTTGCAGACTTAACAACTATTTGGGGGAGAATTGTCTGGTTTTGGTTCCGTGTTTGGAGTCATGAGTACAGCTCATCTGTAATGAAATGAAAGGGAGCCATAAAATCTTCCCACTTCGAGGATGGTTTTGGTTTGCTTTTCCTCTTTGTTGCCAGGATCAGCCTTGAGGGACTAAGAAGATTCATACCGATCATACAATATTTGCCTTTTATTACGCTCCCAAACTCATAGATAGAGGCCATCAATGGTGTATGTGTGTGTGGATGTGTTTTTTTTGTGTGTGTGTGTGTGTTTTGGTATGCATCATCTTTTGTATGTGGAAAACTACCCCAACAACAAGATATTAGTCAGGAATTGCTATAAAAATAGTGCCTGGACCCAAGATCTCTGAAGCAGCCAGTGGAAAATTGGCAGTTTTAGTATAGCCTACTGCACATTCTATTGTGCTGCAAACTGGATTGAAAATTGGGGACTTGCTAGCGTTGTGTGACAGCTGCCAAACTGCACTGTCGCATGGGGTGACTGAGTTTGCTTTGGGTGAACTCTGTAACTTTCAGCTTTTAAATGCAGTTAATTAGCTCCATCTTCCACTAAAAAAGATGGCTGCAGTCCATTGCTCAGAAGGAGTCATGGTTTAAAATTGACAGGGATCCTCCCTTCCTATAATAATCCTTTTTAATGCACCCTCCAGGAAGAAATAATGAAATCCTTGGCTGGGAGTCTGCAGCTAAAGAAGGGCTGAATGGAAACCGAGAGTGGGATAGAACCAGGACAGGCTGCAATATAACTACAAAACAGTGGCCCAGTGCTTCCTGGATGGAAGGTTTTGAACTAGCCAGATTTCTGTGCACTTTTTCCTGTGATAATGAAGTCTCAGATTGGTATGAGGTCTTCAGTTAGAGAGTGCGTATCCAAAGTCATATACAGCTGGCTCAGATTCAACAAAGACCTCCACTTAATAGCTCTATTTGTATGCTCCTCGTGTAGACATCCATGGTGAAAGGAGCAATGGAGCTCCTTTAGCCCCACCTCCAAATCTCATTGAGCTCCGCCTCCAAATCTTGTGAGCCCTGCCTCCAAAGTCATGCCACTCCTTCTATCCCCCTCTGTCACTGTCTCCATGCTCAGCAAAACTTCTGCAGCAAAGAGCCTCTTGTATTGTGGGTGTCCCTCATGAGATTTAGAACTTTGATTACTCAGGATTCTAAATCACATGAGTTTAGGAACCTGCACCCCACACCCTAGAAGTTACTTACTCAACTCCACGGTATCCCACAGTCACACAATGGTGGAGTTAAAACATGTTGTGAGGGGAGTACCTCCTAAAAACTCAACCGTTGAGTGGAGTTTTCTCAGGGCGTTGACTAACGTGTTGTCTGAACTGAGCCTAAATGTTGTTTTTTCCTTTGAAAATCACACCATACCAAAAACAAATGCATCACAGCCCAACACACAGAGAAAGCGGTATATGGCTTGAATGCATTATATGTGGCTTCTAGCCAGTCAGGAAACCTGGAAGCCAGTCACTGTTTGGAATATCCTGCAAAATGACAGAGAACACTGGGCCTAGTTTTATACTTACGAGGCCTTTTAGGTTGGCCAATTGTTTAAGCCATTCACTTAATTCACCTCCCTGTCCCCTCTTTCTCTGTCTGCTTAGGCTGCTGGGTCACCTGAATCAGCCTCCTATTTTGTGCCTGGTTTCTCCTACCCTGTCCTTTCTCAAACCCCATTCCATCCCCACCCAACCACCCCACTGCTTTCTAAAAAAAATTGGGTGGAGCTTTGACTGATGCATTAATTGACTCAGCCTGCCTCTTGAAAGTTTCTTGCTGGTTTAGGCTTTTGTTCTTCCTTTGTTTAGGCTGCTGTGTCACCTGAGTCAGGCTGCTATTTTGTGGCTGTTTATTTTTTTCCTATTCCAAACTGCTTTATTTTAATATGGAGCTTTGGCTGGTGGGCCACCTGACTCAGCTTGCTGCTATGAAAGCCTGGCAGGTTGATGGGGGTGGGATGGGGGGGAGGCATGTTAGACAGCTGGGGATGATCAAGGCAGGTGCAGGATCTACACTACTGCTTTCAAACGGTTTATAACAGTACTGACAACTGTTGGGGCCCAGGAAACACTGAAATATGCAGTTTTCAAACCGTCACATCCAGCTTGGTGCAGGTCTAGCTTTATAGTTTTTGGGAGTGAGTAAACTGGGGAGTTTAGCATCAGACTGCTCTAAGAGGCAAAGAGGGAGTGGATTTTGAGCTAAGTTTTGTAGCTTGTTTGAATGGTTCCCCCCCCCAAAATACTCAATCTTTGTTTCCCTGACCCAGCCTGCTATTTTGTATTTGTGCACATGTGGGTTTTTTCTTTTCTTTTTTCAAACTGTTTTTTTTTAAATAGCTACAACAACTTGGGATTTAGCTTTGGCTGGTGGGTTATGTGATTCTCAGATGCTGCAGGATATCTTTTAAAGGCATACAGTTGGTAATTGAGGAAATAAGCACGGGAACATAAAAACCAAAGCAGATTAGTGCATTGCAATCTTCGACACAGTCATACTGAACGAGCAATAGATATCATCCAAAATGACCTTGGGAATGACATTCTACTGATAAACATCCCCCCAAGAAGAGAAAGCCTGGAGAGAATATGACATTCCTTTATCTCCCCCTGCCACTTCAGGAAAAAAAAAAGTTTAGTTTTAATAAACAAATACAAATCTGATCTTTGCAAAGTTTGCCTAACCATATAAATAACTGTGTTATGTGGCTTAGTTGGAAAATGCTGGAAGTCCAAATTTAGCTGCCCATTTTCCCTAATGTATTTCATACTTTCCCAGTAATTTGCTTTTTTTAAAAAATTGTCGGAGGACCTCTGAATAGACAGTCTTAACACAAAATAACTGCTGCTTTCTCAAAAGTGACTTTGGATGTGACATTGATGACAGAACGGCCGGAAAGCACAAGATGCACAAATGGAGGTGTCTGTGGGCTGTGTGTTTGGCAAACTGATTCCAAATTTTTGTTTTGGTTGCAATACAGATGAGACGAGATAGCAGTCACAAGACCTTGTGCTTCTCCCTCTGCATCGCTGTTTTGTGCCTCGGGCTTTTCTCTGTTGCTCTTTCTGTTGCGCTCTTATGACAACAGTTACCAAGGTAAACTGTCCAAAATACCCTTTATTAAGACCAACCAAAATGTGATTAAAGAGTGTGGAAGCTTTCAAGTTCTTCAGAACTCTTCATTATACAAAAAGCCAGGGATAGGAAAAGAGAAGAAACAGAAAAGGCCAAAATTTAAGCCATAAATAGTGGCCATGAACTCTGATTTTGCAGGATTCCAGGGGACAAAACACATATTACTTCTGCGTCTAGCAGTTAAATCTTTTCTCACTTTTACTCTAGAGTAGGCAGAGAGCACTAGGGGCAGATCTACACCAAACAGGATATGACACCTTGAAAACGTTTTGAAAACTATATAGAGAGTGTGGCCTGGGCCCCAACAGTTGTCAGTACTGTTATAAACTGTTTTAAAGCAGTAGTGTAGATCCTTCCCTAATCTGGATTAAGACTCTAGCATGGGGGACAGGGGGACTTTTAAGATTTGGATTAGGTGCCCTGCACCAACCCTAGAATTAAAAAACACACACCTGTGGCTGCTAATCACAGATGTAAAAGAATGTTAGTTTTGTCCCTAAATCCAGTTGAGCAGAGACGTCTTGCTGTTGCAGATGTTTGCTTCCAAGTTGTGGAGGCCTAACAAGGACACAGTTGGGGTGGAGCTAGAGTGCTTGCCTTCACTTTCCTCTACTACATGAGTAACTTGAACACCTGAATAGGGCTACAGCATACTTTATACGGTTGGGTTTGGCAGGAATGTGAAAATGCCAGTTCTGCCTATTTCGATAATAGTCCTGCATGATGTTCTATGTCGATTCTAAATTTCAGGCAGCCTTCTGTTGCATCAGGGAGCACACTGAGATTGCTTAGCTTTAGTAGCAAAGGCAACCTCAGATCAATGTTGATGACCATCTGATTTATGCTGTGTTTCAGTTTGATGGGCCTTAAAAATGAAAGCCTAATCTTAATGAAACAAAAAGGTTTTTATTTCATTTCTTTTATAGTGGATATAGAGGATTTGTTAAAAGTGCTGGTTGGTCCAGTTACTATTTCTTTTTCTTTCTTTCTTTTATGTAGAGAGCTTCTGTGGTGAGGTTTATTATTAAGTTCTTGTGGTCTGTGAGACCATGAGGAATGCATTTGGTTTCGAAGACACAATCTGCAAAGTGATTCCGTGTACATTCTTTGTAATTTAGCAATGAGTTGGTGGTTGGCTGTTCCACAGTGTTACCAGGCTACATAGTGGGTGTTTTTAGAAACTAAAGTATACTGCTTTCCCCGCTAAAATCTCAGTTACTCTGGGAATATGTTGCAAGAAGCAGGAAGTGGGTTTTTTCCCCACAGAATGGCACACCGATTTGAATGTGAATTTCAGAAGTTCATCCATGCAAAACTCTGGTCTAGATTGGAACCCCGAAATGTTTGGAGATTCAGAGCTACGCTGCACATTTAAGCTGATTCCACATTGGCTTTATTTGTTTTTATTTTCTTCAAATAAATCTGAGAGTTGTTCTGTGAGCGTATGAGAGTATTTAAAAGATTCTTTGCTAATAATTTCCTTCGCGGGATTACATCCTTTTCCTCATTACATCCTTCGCGGAATAATTCCTTCGCAGAAACCTTTAAGCAAGTTTGAAAGTTAGTTTAAATTTGTAGGGTGGATGTACCCCAAGTTTCTGAAATTCTTTCCAAGGCAAGTGGTAATGAAGGAGAAAATTAAATTAAATAAACAACTGGAATAAAGTTATTGTCATGGAAATCTTACTGGATACACTGGGAATATGTTGCAAGAAGTAGGAAGTGGGATTGCCCTCGCCCCCACCGAATGGCACACTTATTATTATTATTATTATTATTATTATTTATTTATTTATATAGCACCATCAATGTACATGGTGCTGTACAGATTACACAGTAAATAGCAAGACCCTGCCGCATAGGCTTACAATCTAATAAAGTTGTAGTAAACAATAAGGAGGGAAAGAGAATGCAAACAGGCACAGGGTAGGGTAAACAGGCACCGGGTAGGGTGAAGCTAACAGTATAGAGTCAGAACAAACAATATTTAAAAGCTATAGGGAACAGAAAAGTTTTTAGCTGAGCATCACAGCCCACTGCTTCCACGCCACGTCTAGGGGACCGGACCGACCACTTTAGAGGAACCCAAAGCCAAGCCCCCCCTACTCACAGCTGTTGCACTTGTGGGTTGTTTGAATGTGAATTTCAGCAGTTAGGAAGCTAGACAACAATTTTATTCTGTCTCCAACAGGAACAGTACCGACATGGGGAACTCCTAACACCATCCAGATACAACTAGGTTCAATGCCGTCTAGTTACTGAACCATATGTGACATTATCCACTCAATTATTTTACTTATTTGTTTAGCTAGTTATAAATGTGTACACTTCCAAGCATGGCTCTGTGGAACTCCCAGGATGAGTTTATTTATTTCACTTCTGTACATTGAGTACACTTACATAGTGGCTAAATTTTCAAAGCGCCGTGCAAGATATCCCTTCCTGTAGGCTCACAGTCTAATATAGGTGATACAAAAGGAAAAAAAGAATGGGAGAGAAGAGGAAAGCAAGCGCTGGAGGAGGAGGAGGAGGTCATGCTCTGAATGGGGTCTGAATAGGGCCGTGGGTGTTCTGTCTGGCAGGGCGAGGCAAAGCAAAGTTTCCAGCAGCTGCTCCTTCTCTGGTCAATTTACGGGGCCAGGTTGGTCTGTCCCTTGTCATGATCCTATTGGGAAGCAGGGGCTGCAGCCTCCCAGTGGCCCTTGGTCCCCTGACTGACCCTTGGCCAGAATGTATGCCCAAGGCTCTCCCAGGACAACTGTCAGCTGGAGCTGATGATGTAGTTATAATGCGTACAGCCTCATTTTCAGGTTATATTGAAGGAAACAGGATAGGAATTCAGATAGTGGAGGCTGGTGCCTCCAGTGTCAGTGGAATTGTGAATCTACTCTGGGTTTCAATCAGAACCAGTCAGAATTGTAAAGGAGCACCTTAGACAGCTCCTTTAGAGTTCTGACTGGTTCTGACGGAAACCCGGAGCAGATCCACTGCCCCACTGATATCGGAGCCACCAGCCTCCACAGGATTCAGAGTTGCAAAGCCCAGTCCAGAAGAAAAGTCAGGACTGGCATTGAGAATAGAAAAGTACTCCATGGGAGAGATGGTTGGGCTGCTCCATCAGCCCTGCCTCTGGTGATGTCAAGTTTTCTTGTGCCTCTTTTGTATTCTCTGGACCAGCTTTCCCCAAGCTGGTGCTCTCTGGATGTCTTGCACTTCAGGTCCCATTAGCTTGAGCCAGTTGTCAGGAATGTTGGGAATTGTAGTCCTGTTTTAGACTACAAAACAGAGGGCACCATGTTGGGGAAAGCTGCTCTGGGCTGTCCTGTATTAGTAGCAGCACCATCAACACAACCATCAATGTACGTGGCACTTTATGAACTAACACAAATAGGTCTCTGTCCTGAGGAGCTTACAAGTCTATATTGTTATGGGGAAAAGAGAACATAGAGAGAAGGGAAAGACAAAGGTAAAAAGGCAAGGGGAGAACTGGGAGAGGCAGGGGGAGCTGGATTAATGTGCTTCATCTTCATTCAGCTTGAGGACCAGCCAAAGGGTTCAGCTAGTCCTCCTTTGATCAATATTTTAATTAAGTTGCTGCAAGTAAATTGTCCAGCTCCCACTCCCATCCAGCTTTTATCGTTCCTTAGACTTATGAATGGCCTCCGACCCTAAACAGAGAGTTGTTTGCTTCAGATTTAGAAAACAGGAAGGGATTGTTATGCTGTCGCTGTCCCTCGACTGCTTGGTTTTGACAATAACCATGTATTGTGGTAGAGGAGACTGAATTTCTGAGTTCCATGAATTCCAGCGATTTCCCAGTGTTGGCTCTGCTGTGCAACTTGACTCTTAGCCACACATGTGGAACAAAGTGCCGGTGGTGGTGATGAGGTGGATGGTGCAACTGTGAACAGCACACATCTGGCAGGGACTGACATGACCGTGTCTCTTCCTCCCCTCCCCTTTATTTCTTCCCCGTGTTAGAGTACAAGAAGAAATATGGCGAAGAGCACGGCTCGTGTCAGGCTGGAATAGCAGGCTTCTTCTCAAAGGTAAGTAGTAGAGCTTTGCTGAGAAGTTCAAGGCTTCCTTGTGCACTCTAAAGAGACGTTGAATAAAGTATTATCCCCTTTGTCTTTTCAACTTCAGTAGAGCTTTCCCCTGACTTTGATATAGTCTTTTATCCTGCACCTTTGCATCTATGCTGCTGTGAGGGAATTTTATTTGATTTATGGCCTACGCACTGAGTCTGTACACTCCAGCCTCATTTCTTTAATGGGTACCTGCTTTGTCATCAGCAGCATATCCAGGTAGAACACTGGAAGTCGCATTGCACCAAGTCAATCAATCTAGCTTAGTACTGGCTTGGACTAGGGCTGGGGAACCGGTTTTACCCTGAGGCCTGGATTGCCTCCAGGGACACCTGGCAGAGGCTGGATGATGATGTTAAGGGATGGGCTTCTCCTTCCCAAAGCCCTCCCCCCACAAACTCCTGCTCCGACATCATTCACCCCACTTTCCCCATGCGTAAAGAGGCATGCAGGCATGGGCATTGCTGTGTGTCTCTCCCACCAAGGGGAAGGGGGGGTGGTCAGCTGGCACCTGGAGGAATGTCTTCTCCACATTCAGGCTGGTTGGGGAAGGTGAGGGAGAAAGGAAGGAAGCTGACTGAATCACGCCACAGCCCCTCTCCTGCCCCTCTCCCTTCTCGGAGGGGACAGGGCTTCATTCAAGACCTCATGGGGCCAAGTGAGGGCTGGCTTGGTGGCCAAATTTGGCTTCTGGGCTGGAGGTTTCCCATCCCTGGTCTACATTGACCTGCAGCAGCTCTCTGGGATTTCAGACTGGAGACTTAGGAATGGCGGTGTCTGTCAGTTTTGCTTTTTCCTGCATTCAATTTTTTTAAAACCTCAAGTTCTTTCTCTCCCAAACATGGAGACATTTGCGAGTTTTGGTAAATTCTTATCAGAAGAGAACTGAAGCTAAAGTCCCCCCGCACTTCATATCCCCTCGACCAAATTCAATAGATACAGCTATTCCCAGCATGGAGATGACCATGATGTATCTGCCTGCTAAAGCTGTTAAAGATGAAGAGCCTGTCAGAAAAAAATTAATAAATTGTCAGGACACCTTTGCATTTGTCCAAAAGGGTTTAATCATTCTGGATCATATGAATAACATTTGTGCCCCAATGTTCAAAAACAGTTCAGTGGGATCTTTCCAGGTTAATCTGGAATGGGTGGCAACTTTTGCGATAATGTGTTTGATCACAGGAGCTGTGTCAGCAGCAGCTGTTTCCTGACTTGTCTGCAGTATCAAGCCTGTTTCTTTTCCCATGCTCTGAACTCCCTTCGCCTGCTCCTCATTCAAAAGGTGGCTTTGAACTTTGAGTGCACTGCTTCGAGCTTCAGCCGCTTCAGAATGAGCAGGAAACATAGATAAATGGGTTCTGGGTCAAACAGGCAAGCGCCTAATGTACGAGCACTCAGGCCTGCTAACGTATGCAGTTTTCTGTTGTGAGATGGGTTGGTTGGTTGTCCCTAAGGGATATCCACTCACTGAAATAATGCATGTTTACTACAGATGTACATATTCAAGTGGCCGCCACAACTCCAGTGCTTATACCTATTAGAGTAGCCATTTCAAATTGTCCAGGTCTCATTTGTTGGTCTGGCAGAGAGTAGTTTGGCGGCCTAAGACACCCAGATTTTCTGAGGTACAGCCTGGACTTTTGTGAGGGCTTACTGTAGATGGCCTGTGAGAGTACTGAGGAGAAGTGTTGCGGATGGACACATTGTTAAAGAAAGGCCCTGAAAAAGTGGCAAGATTTCTTTGTTTGCTGCCATGCCTCAGTAGTTCACTGTATGCAATGCATAACATTTAATATTTGTTTTTAAGCTAAATTGGTCCTTTCTAAGCTTCTGTAGCATATTGTTACTGGATTTTTGGCAGCAAACCACCAGGGCCTTTTTTTTTTGCTGCTGCCACTGTCATACTACCAAATGTCATCAGGTAGCAGTGAGCAGCTGTCTACCCTCTGGAACACTTTATTGTTCAGATTTAAGGTGATGAAACTCTTCTTTCGGTAGGAACTGGTCATCATGGGAGCTCCAGGGTCTTACTACTGGACAGGAACCATCAAAGTACTGAATCTTACTGATAATACATATTTCAGACTGAATGATGAATCTGTGATAGCCAAGCGGTACACATACCTTGGTAAGTGTTGTGGACCTCCTGACTGTTACTAGTATCAAATCTTGGCTGCAGTCTAGACTCTGTTTCCCCCCACTATGTATAATACATAAATGTCTGATTGCTTTAGCCCTATTGGTTTAAACCAGTGCATTCTGGGAAACCTGGGATTCTGTGATAGCTTGTCAGATTCTTTTCAGTGACAAGACCAGTAATCATACACAGACATTCCTGAATGAATTGAGAACTTACTACTACTGATCTTCTCTGGAGTGTTAGCGGTACAAGAGAGTGTCAGATGTGTCTTGGGGTGCACTCTCAAATCACATGGGTAATGGTGTGGTCAGCAGACCTGGACAGTAAGTGCCTGTTCAGACAACACGCTAAGCCATGGTTAGGCCACTTACCCTTTCGCAGCAAATCGTTAGTGAGCGTGATTAAACCATGGTTATGTAGCCCCCATAATTAGGAATGGTTCACATTACGTGTTAAGTCATGGTTCACACAACACATAAAGCTATAATGTTTAATTCAAAATGCTTAACCGCTGTGGCTTACTGTGTCATCTGAACAGGGTTTAAGCCTCATAAATAGGGCATGTGTATTATAAAGCACCTCAAGATCTTCTGCAAAATGTAGGAGTTCCATAAGAGATGTGCAGGAATGCCTCAGCAGACCACAGTGTGGAAGGATTCTCTGAAGGCACAAAGTCTGAAAACTGCCAAACCAAGCTCTAGGTTGGGACTCTACTCCCAGCCCCAGTCAAGGATCTTGTATAGAATTGGTTAAGTCTACTTTCCATGTTATGTATAAATCATCACCTTTAAATCTTGTGGCTTTCTTCTTCTTCTATATCCTGTAAATTTTAGCTCTTTGAGCAGGCATAGATCTCTGTCAGGAAAATCTCAGCACCCTCAGACAACTACAAATCCCAGTGTCCCTTGTGGGAGGCCATGATAATTCATCATTAACTTCTGTATGTGGTATAGCTGTAGTCTCGGTGTTCATTTTTGCCCATCATTGAAGTGGTCATAACATATTTGCAAGAGTAATTAATTAATCATCTCAATGTAAAGAAGTTCTTTATCAATGAATCATTGTTCCAAAGAAAATCTGCCAGGATAAGATAGGGATGGAAGCATTGTTACCAGAGGAAACATAGATTAAAAATGCAGTGAATGTCACAAGAGAAATACTGTGCATCTAATGGCTTTTGTCCAGTCCCCAGTGACCATTTGCTCTGATTATGGAAACATTGACAGACAGGCATCCATTTTCCCCACTTGTTTGGCATGTGAAGCTAAAGCGATGCTTTTAAAAATGGGAGATGGACCTCTTGTCTTCAGCCCACTGCCCTTGTTTGTTTATTTGTTTTAAAAACCCACTTAGTAAAAGCCACTTGAGAATAGTTAAACGAGAGATGGATGTGTATGCTGAGGTTTTCGCTTTGAATAGATCTGAAGAACAGTGTTTAGCCTGCAGATAACAAGCCTATAATTCATAGCACAGGGAGGGAAAGGTAGCTCTGAATGACAGCCTTACAAGGAAAAGGAGCTGAACATTTTCTACTGCAGACCCTTCCTACCTCATAATATAGCATTGTTTAGAACTGAGTACAGAAGATGGGCCTCTAATTAATCAACTGGATTTTTGGCATAGTAGATTCTAATTTGGTATAGAAATGGACCAATTTACAACACTTAACGATATATACAATATTATAATTGTGTTATCTACAGGTGTACTGGTAATGAATGTGTGTGAGTGTATTTGACATATTGTTATAATTACTTGTTAGTGTTTGGAATTGGGAGGGAGGGATTGATGTACTTGTTATTTTTGAAAAATGCTATATAAACAATTAAAAATGTAAATTTAAAAAAGAAAAAATGAAAGTAATCTATAACAACTGTTGAAAATCCATGTTTATACCTTAAGAAAACCTAGCAATATTTAAGTAAAAAGAGAAAAGAAAAGGCAAAGTGATCCATGTTATTGATCTCTGTTTCAAATAAAGTCTCCGTGTTTGATGTATGATTTCTATTAAAGACTTCGTACCCAAGCAGAGGTCTTGTTAAAGCATTCACTTTGGGTCTCTTCCCTATCCTCCCCTCCCCTTTCCTTAGGCTTCTCAAGAAGCTTGGCATAGCAGTTAAGAACATAGGAAGAGTCCAGCAGTCTGAACAAGGTGGACATGAATGCAATAGCACCCTGCTGTTTGTATTCCCCAGCAACTGGTGTTAACACTGGAGGTAGCATATAGCTATCGTGACTAATAACCATGACTGCAATACCCCTGATAGGTGGCCATCCAGCTTCTGCTTAAAAGGAGAGCCTACCGCTTTCCAAGGCAGCTCATACCACCAGAAGGTTCCTCCTAACGATAGTCTAAATCTGTTTTCTTGAAATTTGAACCCATTGGTTCAAGTGCTACACCCTGGAGCAACAGAAAAGAAATCTGCTCTTCGGATATAGGAAGATGGCTTCGTCTTCATAAGAACATAAGAGCCCTGCTGGATCAGACCAAGGACCCATTTAGTCCAGCATTTTGTTCACACAGTGGCCAACCAGCTGCCCACAGGAAATCCACAAACAAGACATGAGCAACAGCACCCTCCTGCCCATGTTCCCCAGTAACAGGTGTACATAGGCATACTGCCTCTGATACTGGGGGTAGCGTATAGCCATCAGGACTGGTAACCATTGGTAGCGTTATCCTCCATAAATTTGGCCAAATGCCCTTTTAAAGCCATTCAAATTGGTGTCCATCAGTACAACTTGTGGTAGCAAATTCCATATTTAACTATGTACTCTATGAAGAACAATTGACCATTTATTTGTACTCTTTACTTTCTGTTCTTCAACCATTTACTGTTTCATAAGAGGATCTCTTCTCATACCCCCATAACTATTCAGTGAACACTGTTCCTTTTGGTGTAAAGAGAAACTATCACTCAGCAGGCCTGAAAGATAGTGTCTTCCACCTAAATCAATCAGTGTGATTTTTTGTGATTTTCTAGTTTTAGTGCTTTTGCTCTTTCCTTGAGAATCCTATCCTTTTTTAAAAACAACAACATGCCATTTTCTGACTCAACCTATTGCCCTTGAGATCTCCAAGGCTTCTGTCCACACTTTCAGTCTTGTCTTTGAGAAAAGCATTTCCAGCCTTGAATTGAGTGCCAGCAAGTTCCTGTTCTGCAGAAGTAGACCTCTTGTGGCATTGTTTCCTCCTCCCCCTCTATAATGCTAGTATACTTACCCTCTAGGAGAAGAGAAATACTAATCTTGCTTTCATCCAGATGGCTGACCTCTTCCCCGGACCGGTTTCCTTTTCTGAATGTGTTTGTCATTTCTTTCCTCCGCTCCTCCTAATTGTCCACCCGAAAAATGACTCCCTCAGGATATGCAGTGACAGCAGGTCACTTCTCCCAGCTGACAACCACAGACATCGTGGGAGGAGCTCCCCAGGATGGAGGCATCGGAAAGGTGTGGCTGTCGAACAAACGTTATCTTGTGTACGAATAATGTGGCAATGTTTGATTTAGTTTCTGGGGGAAAATATGAATGAGAGGTTTGGGGTTTGCAATAATTTGAGTGGTACCCCTGAAAAGGATTTATCAATACAGGCTTGGAGTGTTTGGGGAGGAGGAGTCAAAATTGCTTGGAAGTCCACCATTTCTCCCCACAAATTCTACCTTCCCACAGCAGCCCTTGCCCCCCATTCCACATTGTCCGGCCAGCTCCCCATCCAACCCTCTGGAGTGGCTTTGGGGGGCATGTGGCTGCAGTGGGGAGTGGGGGAAACTTCCCTTTGTGAACTTCCCTAACTTATCCTTAGATCCAAGCCATTCTTAGATATTGTTTATGTAAAACCTATTAAAATGCACAGTACATTGTTTGTAATGTTTGTCTTCCTTAGATTTGAAATAACTGACTGCAATGATATAGGGTGCCTCCCAATCCTGAGTTGAACCTGTTTAGTGCTGCCTGGCCAAACCGTCAGTGGTTTTGCAGGGCCATGGACAGACTTATGAGTGCATGCTTTGATGGTAATCTTATAGACTAGGGATAGCCAGCCTTTTTGAGAAGTGTGCCAAAACTGGAGTTCAACATATGAAAGGATGTCCCTGTAGTGCATGCAAAAGCAAAGAGCTTGCTTGTGTGTATACTCACATGTGCATCCAGATGCATGCCATATCTTAGGTGTGGTCTTTACTTTCATCTAGGGCTACACACCTAGATAAATGCAATTCATTGCTTTATCTCACACCAGCGTGTTTAGGGGGCAACCACCCCATGAGTAAAATATTTTGAGGGTGGCAGAAGATTAATTATGATCACCATGGCATTAAATATATATCTGAAGGACACCTTTTTTCTGCATGAACTTGTCCATAAAGCGGATTGGATCCAGAGATTTACTCACGGAAGGGTGGGCATGGAAGCTGATTTACTTACCCCTCCTCTAGCCCCCAGAACAGCCTTTACCTTGCTCCAAATGGCCACATCTTTGATGGTTAGGTGCATGAATACTAGAGACAGTGGGCCTGTTCACAAGAGACCTTAAACCCTGCTGGTTAAGGCTTTTGGTTAAGCAGCGGAGTTTAAGGTGTCTTGTGCAATGTGTTTTGCTAAACCCTGCTCACTCACTAACCACAGTTGAATCGTCTGCAGCAGGGTTAGCGGCTCTAACCAAGGCTTAAAGTGTTGTGTGTGACAGCACCGTTTGTGGTTACTGTTAACCCCAGAGAACCACAGTTTCACTAACCACAGAGCCTGAAGTGTCGTCTGAGCAGGCCCGATGTGTTGTGGCATATTTGCCTAGCTCCTATTATGATTTATTTTAGATGCCTAATGAAAACTGTTTTATTTACCAAATCTTTTGGTGGGTTTTCACTGTGGATGGCATTTATTTTTTTATCTGTTTAGTGCTGCTGTTTATTTTATATATTTTATAGTTAATTTTGGTTATATTCTTAGCATTTGTATTGCATTTACATTATTTTCAACTTCAATTTGGTGCAGACACAGGGGGAAAAATATTTTAGGGTGCTTCCAGGATGAGGTTTTTATTGTGCAATTGCCTTGCTTCATTCACAGAGTTTTATGGTGGGCCCAGAAAATGTATTGGGTTTGTAACCCTCCCCTATTCTCCCACTGCTTCTTCCAACTTTTTTTTCTTATGGAAAGAAATTCATTTAGGAGGAAAAGGCAGAGTAACTGCACAAGTTCTTTTTATTGGCAGTGCAGGGAGCCCTCCATTTGGAAGTACTCTTACATAAATAAATAAAAATACTTATAAACATAAAAATGAAGCCGCACTTCACTAAACAATAACAAATGATTCCATATGATAACACTTGCGGTGGAATTAAATTACTTCATATTTTCTGTATATCTCTGTAGGTATACATTTTTCGCACCGATAAGAGGTCTGGTTCGTTAATAAAGATTTTTCAGGCTTCAGGTAAAAAGGTAAGTAATCCTTAAACAGAAAAAGATTGTTTTTACTTTGTAAGGAATGAAGAACTACTTCTCTCAGTACTTCTAATTAATTCTGATTATATCTACTCACAAATACATGTCTTGGGGGAGCAGCTTCTGTTTTCTCACATTCAAGGCTGGACTACTTTTTCCCCTATATCCTACTTTTTTCCCTATATCATAAGCATGGGAGGCTGATGTGGATTGGAACCCTGGTGTGGAGGGTGAGGGAGTTTTAACCGCCCCTGCTGATACCCCAATCTGGATCCCCTCTCATGATTGCTATTAGTATCTCTAATAAAAAGACATAGCAGCTGTACATCTTTAGAGTAATATGCCATTTGGGTCTACAAATCATTTCGCTGCCTGAGGTAAAACAGCAAATAGCACCCCACTCTCAAGTTAAAGCCCATAATACCCAAGGTGAGTCAAAAAGGCAGAAAATCCCACAGATATCTCAAATGAAATGCTTAATAACTTGCTGCCTTTTCATAACACCCCAATTAAGTTGCCTGAGGTGGCTGCCTCACTCCACCTAATGGTAAGGCCTGTCCTAGCCAATTCCTTTTCCTCAGTGCCATTTTGCACATGATTATTTCCCACATGGATACCTCATCTGTTTATTATTTATTTATTTAATACATTTTTATACCGCCTAATAGCTGAAGCTCTGTGGGCAGTTCACAAAAATTAAAACCATGTAAAGCATAATAAAACAACCAACAGTCTAAAAACACAAATACAAAATACAATATAAAAAAGCACAACCTGGATAAAACCACACAGCAGAAATTGATATAAATTAAAATATGGAATTAAAACAGCAAAGTTTAAATGTAACAGCTGGGGTGTCACAGCAGAGAAAGCCCTCCTCCTAGTAGCCACCTGCCTCACTTCCTTTGGCAGGGGCTCATGTAGGTATGTTGGGTGGAACAGACACATGAGTACTCATTGTAAGTGATAACTAACCCATATAGTAATACCTGTCTGAGAAAATTCCATGTGTAGAATAGCCTTTTGGTCATGTTGATACTGAGCCCTTTGGGAAATTGTGTTCAAATGTTTCAAAACGTATCAGAAGAAAAAAAAAACTTTTTAGTTGTGAAATGTATGTCTGAGGTACAGGTAATAGGAAATTATAAAAAGGTCTAATATTTTCTTGGGCTCAACAGCAAAGGTGCTGGACCCTGGAGCACGCAGAGACAATCCCTCCATTTTCCTGGGGTAATCCTTAGGTCTAGCTAAGGCCTAAGAGTAGTTCAGATAGGGGCAGATATTCTGTCAGTTTTGGTTTCTCATTTCTTCCGCCCTAAATTTGGTTTGTTTTGAAATTTGAGAATTTCTCCATTCTTAAATTCAGTTCATCCCAAACTTTGAGATTTTTTTTAAGTTTGCATGAAAACTCATAAGCATTATTGGGCACATTTCTCCTAGGACATGCGTTTTTGTATGCAGTTTTGCCCAATATGCACTTTTTTCCTTGTGCAAACAATTTTCCTAATATAATGCATTTTTGCTTGTTATTTCCTCTAATATACACATTTTTAAACACATTTTTAATTGGAGAATTCCATTGAGAAATTTGAAGGACTGCGAATTTCCAAGTATAACTGAATTTTGGTTTGCATAGTGGTTCAAAAGTGCAAATTTATTTAAGTTTCCATTAAAATGTGAACTGAATGAATTTTTCCATCATCCCTAGTCTCTGAGTTATGAGTTGCTTACGCTGAGGAAGTTGGCCAGAATCAGTAGTTTTAGAGCACCTTGCGAATCTAGTTGGATATTTGTGTCATGTGATGCTTGCTGAATTGATAGCAGCAAGGTCACCCTTTAATTTTTGTGAACTGCCCAGAAAGCGTCATCTATTGGGTGGTATAGAAATGAAATGGTATAGAAAGGGCTTCCTATTCACTACTGGGCCAGGTTTAAGGTTCTTGTACTTGTGTACAAAGCCCTAAATGACTTGGGACCAGGATACCTGAGATAGCGCCTTCTCCCCTACCAACCTGCCCGGTCACTGAGGTCATCCGAGGGCATGTCCTGGTGGTTCCACATAGACCCATCCTCTGATTGGAGTCCACCAGGGGAAGAGCCTTCAGTGTGGTGCCCCCCTTCTATGGAATTCTTCTGGAGGTCAGGCAGGCGCCAACTTTGTATTCCTTTCGGCGACTCCTTAAAACGTCATTGTTCCAGGAAGCCTTTCCTTAGTGACAAGCCACGGTTCACGGTCACTTTTCATTTTGCTTCTTTTAAAAATCTATTTTAAGGTGTTTTATTCTGTTTTTATTGTACTGTATCTTGTACACCACTCTGAAATTTTGAATAGGGAGCAGTATATAAATATTGTAAATTAATAAATAAAATAAATAATATGCAGTGATTATGCTGTAGCAGACCACAGATCAAGCCAGTGGCCCGGGCTAGCAAAAGGACAGGTATGTTTGGGTATCCACTGAGGACCCAGACATCAGCAGGACCCCAATGACAAGAACACCCTGGAGTTGCTTCTCCTCTTCACCGTTACAAATTGCTTGTTCCCCTGTCTCTTGCTCTGACCCAGATAATGGTGCTGGTGAGAAGAAGGAGCAATCGATGCCCCCACTAACTTGCTCACTGGCTGTCAAGCAAGCAAATGGTGGTGATCAGGAATGAGGAGGAGGAGCAATAGCTGGTGACAAAGGTGATGAGAAGATAGACTCACCAAGGCAGGCCCCCCTGTTGAGGGCGTCTTGCCCCAGGCCCTTCAAAAACCTGTAACGTGGCTACAATGGCACCTAGGGCAAGGTACCCGACTGCTTCCACCACAGTCCTCACTGCTAACGGTGCCTAGTTCCTTTTAAGAGATTGGAAACCATGTGTAAGTTAATGGTGCCAGATGTGAAAAGTGAAAAGTGATGGTTCTCACAGTAACACCAGGTCACCCACTCTGCACAATAATGTTGCAGTTGGGTAAACAACAGCCTTTTCCCATCTGAAGTGGTCTAAATCTATTGTTCACTGAGTATTATATATGTATATAAAACCCCAACAATGCTGTATGAAAGTCTTACAAACAAAGAGGAATCCACAAGAGAGTGAAATGCTAAATGTTTGACCTTCAGTCCACGAAAGCAAACAAATTAGAAACTGAAGCTGATACTTGCCGTTTAGTCTCTTCCCGACTTCCTGCAGTGGCTTGTAAACAGTATTTGCAACTTTCTGCACTGAAAGGTCAGTTTTGACTCCATGCTGATAGGTGTGGCTGCTGCCCCATGACTGATGTCATACATTGGCTGGAACCTCTGGCTCATTTTGGTCAAAGACCCTTTGAGTGACCAAATTAAGGAGGGGAGGGAAGCACAGCTGTCCAGGCAGTATGCAGCATGAGGTGCAATTAATGATGTTAGTGTCAGTGGTTTTCCATAATAGTTTGATGTCTCTTTACTTCAAAATAGTTTTCAGCAGTAAAATAAAGGTAATCAGACGTGGGTGCAATTTGGCACCAGATTAGTGTCACGTGGCCCTAATTTCATAGTGGGTGAATAAAGAGAAAAGGTTAGCAAGTGGCTGTGTTGTGTGGTAAAAATCCAGAGCCAACGTAACCATTCAGGGCAGATTTTCATGTTATGACTGCCACTTGGAAATTGTGCTAGATGCATCTATATGGTGGGAAGAATAATTTGTGACAGCTGTTCACCCTGTAGTGTGGAGAAATTCCATGCAAATAAATGCCAGCTATCACCACCATCACCAAAAATATGTGGTGTTGGTGTGGAAATTCTTCCCGTACTAGGGCTAATCCATATGGTGTGTGGCCTTCAGTCTTACGGCTGCTGCATTGAGCCAACCCTTTGATAGATATAAACAAAAATGGGTCCTCACTTTCTACTTGTCTGCCATCTTTATACTTTTTTGTTAAATTAACAAGCCACAAAAGCAGATTTGGGGTAGATTCTTGAGTTGACGAAATGCTATTTAGGGCTTTCAGTGCCAATAACTTTCAGTGCCAGTAACCCACAACAACATTAGCACATTTCTAAGCTTGATTTGCTTGACTTTTGCTACATAGCAATAACTAACTTTTAAATTATAACTCAAGTTGTGATGGGTTTTCTCATTAATAATAATAAAACTAATCTGTCCCAGCTGGCCACAAAAGCCAAAACAAAAAAACCCCAAACCCAGCAACAACCCAAAGGTACTTCCTAAAACTGCTGGTGTGAGATAAGGCAGCAAGTTTGCGATTTCAATTGCAAATAAAGAAAAGCATAAATGATTTCCTCTTGTGTGTGGGCAGATACTGAATGCTTTGTTATGACTCGGCTTGGTTACAGATGGGCTCTTACTTTGGCTCCTCCTTATGTGCAGTTGATCTGAATTCTGACGGACTTTCAGACCTCCTGGTTGGAGCGCCCATGTTTTCTGAAATCCGGGATGAAGGTCAAGTCACTGTCTACCTCAGCAGAGGAAATGTAAGTATGTAAAAGAGCAGAGCGAATGGACTAGGGAAATCCCTTGAATACTTAACTTGGATCAGCTGTATTGTATCATGTCAGTACTGCTTAAGAGCATTGGCCCATTTCTGTTCAAGATTAGGTAGGTATAAATATACGTGGGGACCGCTATAGTTTTATGCAGTAGGCCCCAAAGGCCAAGAATACACAAGAGATAGTGATGTCACAATTCTGAGCACAGATGACATATATTTATTTACTGCATTTCTATCCCACCTTTTTTCCTCCAAGGAACCCAAGGCAGTGTACATAATCCTCCTTCTCTCCATTTTATCCTGACAAAAGCATCCCTGTGAAGTAGGATTCCTTATCTAGCTTTAAACCAGGGTTTGTATAATCTAGGGTTTGCTTATTCACATCATGGTTTATTAAATCATAATGTTTGCGCTTTTGTTATGTGCTCTGTGTGGAGAAAACCACTCCCATTGCCAAATTAGCTAATGAGTTCTAATTCAACATCTTTCTTCTTTGTTTAAATATAGTCACTTTAAGACCAGCCCTTGGAGTTTGAAGTAAGATGGTTTAACCTACAACACAAATCCAATTGTGAGAATTGAATCCATGTGAAAAGTGGTGACAGAATAATTTTGATTCTGTTGAAACCAAGCAGTGTAAAAGTTATTCGGAAAAGAAACAACAATTCATTGAAAAGCTGAATGTTGCAAAACAACTGTGACCCAATGGTAGTCTAGGGAAATAATCAACATTAGCTTCCTGTCCTCTGAAACGACCATGACTACTTTGGAAGGAACATGAGCCATATGGGCTTTCTCAGAGACTCTTCTGTTTGCGAAAATGTCTCTCTTCCTAAATAAATGCTACTTGAGCTTTGGGTTTTACCATAGGGGTTACAAACCATAACTATGCAGGTCAGTTAAGGTAAACAAGACGCAGTAGCATGCCACAAGTTGGAGTCTTTTTTCAGACTGTTGAAGAGGAAGTATAGTACAATGACAGAGGTTTAGGCTTAAAGCATTTCAAATGCAGTATGGCATTGGATAAGCCAGGCTTCTCCAACCTGGTGCCCTCCAGATGTTTTGGATCAGTCTCAACCAGAATAGCCATTGGTCGAGAATACTAGGAGTTGTAGTCCAAAACATCTGGGGGGGCATCAAGTTAGAAAAAGGTAAATGGGGGGGCCCTTTTGGATTGGATGAAATAATCCTGACAGATGTTCAGCTGTCAACACTGAATTTTGGAGTGGTAGATTCAGTTTCTGTTTGGATTGCAAAATTCTTTGACTCCAGTCAGTTAAATTTTCCAAGTTCTACCGCAGGTCAGTAACACTTGTAATCATGTCATTTGTGTTCCGGCCATTCTCTTGAGTGTTCAGAATGGAGTACAGTGAGATATCCCTTTTCATCCTTAGAAGAAGTAAGTTGGGGTGAGAAACAACCCAGCATGGAGTTAAACCCAGATTTCTCCAGTGGTTATGATGCACAGGAGGCAAAAGCAGTTATACAACTTTATAAGATTAAATCTAGGAGCTCTCCCCAAAAGGAAATTAAAATATTATCTCTGAGTAATAGCAGATGATGGTGATGATGATGTAATACCCCTGTGAAGCTTTACTTAATTAATCCTATTAGAAATTTTGTTCTAGACTTGTCAGTAGTCCTATTCATGCATTATTTTAAATTGTAGGGGAATGACACATAACAGGGACATGGGGTTGGATGTTCCTGTTCCTGTTGGTTCTACTCCCGACCATCCAACATTGAGTAAGTAGATCTGAAGGAGAATTCTTTGAACACCAGCAGGATGTGTTTAGAATTCTCTCCATGATCAGGAACTCAGATTGTGCAAAGTTCCCAGTCACAGGAGGATTTTCAGCACATTCAGCTGATCACACTTAGAATCTGCCTTGATCTATCTGTTCAACGTAGGAGGGTTGTGGGTTGAGGTGGTACTCACGTGGCCCTGCTCTCCCTCCATGTGTTATCCCCCCTGCTTTAAAGTAGAGATGGGGTGTCTCTGGCCAGGAGGCCAAATACAGCCTGTGGGGTAAGGGACATCCAGCTTCTTCCTCAGCTCCGACTCCCTCTCCCAGAAAGGTAAAGCGCTTAATTTATTGGAGACTACAGCAGTTGATTGGAAACTACAGCTTTTCCTTCCTTTTCTCAGTGCTCACTGGTGAAAAGCTCTCATCTCCAATCAGCTGCTGATTGGGGTGGGGTTGGGAAGGAAGACGCTGAGTGATTCAGACTTGCTTACTTCTGAGTAGGGATGCCAAGGCTTGCCTTGCATACTTCTGAGTAGGCATACATAGTCTTACTTCTGAGTAAGCTTAAAATAGTTAAGATTAACATTTTGGCCCCACCCACTCTGCCTTTGCCCTCCCCCTCGATGGAATGTGCCCCCCCCCCCGAGGCCTTTGCCAGATTGGAATTTGGCCCTTGGGGTAAAAAAAAGGCTCCCAGCTCTGCTTTGAAGCAATGTTTGAATGGAGCTATAATGGTACGAACTATCAGAACCATTCTATTTGATCCTAAACTTTACCTCGCATCACTTGCATTCACTACACACATGCCATAAGAAAGTCACTTTGCACATGCAGTATTACTGTACTACACATGGACCCTTAGGGTAAACCTCATGAAATTATACCTTGCGCTCAGTGCTGAAGCAAAGGAAAGCTCAATAAAAACGTAATGTTTGCCTCCTTATTTGTGTTTCGGATTCATTATGTAGTTTTTCTTTATGTCAGCAACTTTCTGAAGACCTCCCAAAATACTTTATTACAATTTCCAGCAACTAGTCTCTCCTTGTTCACTAAGAAAGAGGAGAAAAGACCCCTTGGGATAGACACAGAGCGGGTTGGAACAGCCAAGGTTTGTTTCCTTGTGGAAATATTCTCTTGCACTTGAGGTATAGGGTGGATTGCAGAAGTTGACTTAAAAGCAGGTGTGAAAAATATGTCAGCATTTTTGTGGGAGTTCTGGTAGAATTTAAAGGCAAAACTTTGTGTGGCTTGATTGTTCTACTAGACTCCCTCCCTCAACTAAAAAAAAGCTGGACTCCAAGGTGGTGTTTTTTATTTCTTTTTAAGGGTGATGCTCAAACAGGAGCGGCCTCCCTTTTTGGCAAATGTACAAGCCAAGTCTGAAGTATCAGTTAATGCCCTTCTAGCTTATAAGCAGCCCACAGGTGCCTTGGTGTGGCTTTGCTTCTAACCTCTGAACAAAGGAGCAGGCGACAGGCCAGAATTTGGGTACGATTCTGCACTATACTTGGTTCGCAAGCCCTTCAGGAGAGCCACAACCTTGTGTCAATGAGAGCAGCCCAACAATGTGGACAAATTCAGAACAGGGTGAGTTTATATTCTGAACTCCTCCTGTTCACATAGCCTCTGCCTGTGCCCAGAGCCTCCAACCTTCAGACCTGGCTTGTACTGCACTTCACCTCTGCTGTCTCCTTCCCTCCGACATGATGGAACAACAATAGAAGGATCCCTCTGGAAACCTCTGGGTGAGGCCTCCTTCTATCTCTGGCACGTTGCACACTGCAATGGCAGTATTTGGAGAATGCTCTTTCCTAGGGTCCCTGGAATGCTGCTGCTGAAATAATATATATCTCAGGGAGAGAGGGGTTCCAAAGACTCCCAAAGGCTTCCAGAGGAACCTTGCTATTGCCCTGTCAAAGTCTGGGGAAAAGGTGTAAGGCAGGGGTAGGCAACATGTGGTCCTCCCAATGTTTGGGCCTACAACTTCCATCAGCCCTAGAAAGCATTCCCAATGGTGAGGCAGGATGGGAGTTGTATGGCAAAACATCGGGAGGACTACAAGCTGTCCGCCCCTGCTGTAGAGGTTCACAATGGGCTGGAGAGTTGTCTGGCTTATTTTCTTATTGTTGATCATTTAAAATTGTTTATAGATATCTGTGTGTCTCTGTCCATGCTGTCTGTTATATGTTTGTATGGGAACAGTTTTTATACTATTCATAATTTATTTTTAAGGTTATTAATCTTTGTAAACTGCCCAGAGACCTTCCACCATTGGGTGGCATAGAAATAAAACGATTTGGGGAACGTTGGGAGATGTAGGATTCCGCCCCTGTCCAAACATGCATAGGATTGCACCCCTTTTTTATTAACTACATGCATTTCTGCTGACTCACGTGTCGATTAAATCTGCATAAATGTGCATACTTCCTTTTGATTTTAGACGATAGACGCGGATGTCACAGCAGGCATCATTGTAGATGTGGCAACTCAACTCCCCATTCTCTTCCCCACAGGAGGGGATGGCTCTTCAGCACTCACCATCTGCACTTTCTATAAATACTTGAGTTAAAAAGAATTCAACATCATTTATAATCTGCTGCCTGAGGACATCGTTTTAGCTGATCAAAACGTTTTAATTTAATTATTCTAACCGCTGGGTTGACTTAAGTGCCACAGCCCTAATTATTTCACTGGAATTTGGCTGCAGAAACCAAATATGTG
This sequence comes from Elgaria multicarinata webbii, assembly GCF_023053635.1. Taxonomy (NCBI): domain Eukaryota; kingdom Metazoa; phylum Chordata; class Lepidosauria; order Squamata; family Anguidae; genus Elgaria; species Elgaria multicarinata. Next base: position 70,039,765 of record NC_086171.1, on the reverse strand, counting down.
GCATGCTACTGTTTTATCTCAGCCCTTCTTTTGACGAGAATAGAAGTGAATTTGACTTGCTAGCTAACGGTGTGATAGTTTGGACCTTTGCATTGGCTCATGTACCTGATTTGACACATGTACCATTTTGAGGAGCGGGAAGAATGTTATAGTTTGCCATTCACTGCTCTGTCCTCCTGGCCGGTGACTTCCTTTATGGGAGCAATGAAGTGCCTTTTTTAATTTAAGTCTTTCCTTTTTATAATGCACAGGTTTAGTTGCACTGCCTGAAGTTTTGGTTAGGAGTGCAGGAGCCTTACCCCAAATTTGTTCCAGGTGCTTCCTGAGGGCCATGTGCGTGAGTGCGTTCCAGCAAAGAGGCTATGCGTCTTTCAACACTTGCTCTATTTTGCTGAGCTTGGCCTATTTCCTGTTTGCTAGGGCGTCCTGGAAGAGCAGCTTGTTTTGTCGGGTGACAATGCCTACAATGCACACTTTGGGGAAAGCATGGCTTCCCTGGGGGATATTGACGACGATGGATTCCCAGGTCAGTATGTTTTCTTTTGCCTGTGGGCTTTGTTCTTTCTCGCCCTAGTGAGGTACATATATGATATAGTAGTTACATAATTACTAATTTATGTATTTCTTCATGTAAGCATTTTTTACCCTGCTCTGTAGCCAAATAGGCTCCCAGAGCGGCTTACAAAGATCAGCAATAAGAGATACCCTGCCCTCTGGCTTACAGTTTAAAAGGCATGACAGGAAAGGAAAAAAAGTGATGAGGAGGGCAGAGGAAAACAAGCATTGAAGTCACGTAGCAGTTCTAACAGTGGAAACCGATCGAGAGAGGAGGAGTCAAATGGGGCTGGTCTCGCAGTTGGTGGAGTGACCCTGCTTCCCATCAGTTTCTCTGCTTTAGCTGAGGGAATATAATAATTTAATAGAGAGAATGATGTGTCATGTTTTCTTTCATTCTCCAGTAGGGCTGTCAAATGATTACAGAACTTTCGTTGATTAATATTGTAAATAAATAAATAATGCATCTGAATTAATTTGAATTTAAATTTTCATATTGCCAAAATTTCCAGTGGAAGTTCCTGTTTGAGATATTGGAGGAAGTGTGAGCCGTTTCCATTTAGGGTGTGTTTTCATCGAGTCTCTTAAACAGGAGAACCTCATTCCAGCAGTAACTTGAGCAGTAAACTGTTTCTTTTCCTTCTTCTCTTCACTGTCAGTGGACTAGAAAGTAAACTACTTTTGTTAACTGGTATTTCCACGTTTAATGAGATGAGGCACTTTACTGTTGAAGTTACTGGAAGAGGAGACAGTTACTAATGCAACCTTCAACAAAAGCCACTCACTGTTAGAAGGCAAGGCCATTTTAAACACTTGGGGCATGGCTAGACGAGGTGGGTGGAGGGGGACGATCTTGTGATTTTATGATCGCGAGATCGTCTCCCTCAGTCCACACGTGGTGTGCGACGTTCCAGGAGGAAGAGGATGTTGTGTCCGCCATTTTTAAAAAAGAAACAGGAGCTGGAGCACATCAGCACTCCAGCGCAAAGGTAAGTGGGTTTTTTTTTAAAGCCCTGACCCTGCTCCCCCCACCCCCAATGGGCACAGAGCACTTGCAGAGCTCTGTGCCTTGTGACCAGTTACTGGCTTCTCACGTTTACTCACAAGGAGCCGGGACTATACCGGGATGGCTGCCCACATGTCCCGCAGTCTCGGAATCATCCTGGGACTGCGGGAAAAAGCGAGAAAAATGTGTAGGGCCATATCCCAGGGAAATGCAGGGATCATCCCTCCCTGCTCCTGGGATCCCCTGTGCGTCATGTGGACGCACAGGGATGATTCCTGGATGACCTCTGGGACATCGCCTCATCTAGCCATGCCCCTGGATGCTCTGAATTACAGGAATTCATCAGAATCAAAACCACACAAACACACACATTTAGTTCTGAGCTTTACAGATTCAGTTAAAATATGCCCTCACTGATTAAAGTTAACCCCTGCAAGTTAATCAACTAAAACTAGTGGATTAATTTGTTGATTAAAAACCACAGCTTTAATTTTAAATGAATTTGGAATGTGTTGATGCATCTCAGCTAGTCTAATTCATCTAGATACAATTTTTGTGTGGCTTTGCCTAAATGAAATCCCTGTCACCCATCTTTGTTTTCTTTCAAACTCTTTTCAGGGCTTTGTTGAGCCATCCAGCCCAACTTGCATTTTATCAGGGCTTTGGAAACCTGGCATTTTGAACAGAGTTTTCAGTGACTGTGCCATGGAGTGGTTTCATGGTGGGTGGCTTGTGTCCTGTGTGCCAGTCATAGCTTTGTGTACAACCGCCTGATGTTTCCCTGGGGATACATAAAGCATGTAAAGACATGCAGTGATTCTCTTGCACATGGCTAGTGTTATTTGTAGAACCCAAGCACATGTTTCTTGTTAGAGGAAATATAAATACACATCATGGGATATAATATTTTTTAACATCGGTGGCTCGTTAAATGAGACAACTTTTTCTAAGCCAGCCAGCCACAGCTCCAGTGGCTTTCATGTTTATGATGAAGATGATTGGTTGTGCCAAGAGTGTACTGAAAGGGACAGAAAGATGTGAGATGTATTTCTCATTGATATTCTCTTGCTTAACTAGATGTCGCCATTGGTGCTCCTAAAGAGGATGACTATGCAGGAGCAGTCTATATCTATCATGGATACATTGGTGGCATCACACCTCAATATTCTATGGTAAGTCCTGGATGTGTGACACTGCAAGGCTTGTAGGCATCTGCCAGAACACATAAGCAAAGTTGGGGCTGATCAAGTGTCAGTGAGTGGCCAACAAATCCTGCTTAAAAGTGCTCCGCTTAGAACAGCTTCTTTCCATGGACTTCAGCACTGCTGCAGCAATTTAGATTTAAAAGTGTCCCAGAACTGTTCCCGAGGTTTAGCCAGTCCTATCTCCTGTAGTAAATCTAAATCCTTCAGTACAAATACACCAGCTTCCTTAAACCTTTTGTCCCAGTCTGGATAGTGGTGATTTTTTGCTGATTGGAAAAAAGAAATCAAACTTGTTTTTTTCATCCTTCAGCTGTTTAAAAAGTCTGATCTAAATATTTTGTTTTGTTGCTGGGCGGGAGCCCATTCAGCAGGCTAAGTCAGAGATTTAGTGGTTGCATTTGAGATTTTTAGAACAGGCTGTAGATGATTAGTTTTGCTGTTTTCTAACTATTTTAGAACCCATTATCCCCCTTTTTTTAAAAGCATGCAGAGGAAATCCCTTTTTTATGATTTTTTTCTAAGTGATAATTTGTGGCGTATGGAGGACTTTCCTGTACCAAGGGAAAGGATGGAGGTTGGCTGAACTGATTCAAGTACATAATGACATTTTAGTTGAGCATGTCCAGATTTAGATGGATGGATGTTATTTGCTTCTTTTTACATATTTGAGGCAATTCAGAAGTTGCATAAGGAGACAGCTTAATGTTAGCAAACAGTAAAATTGACTGCTGTCTCTTACCAGATTAGTCTTTAGCTTTTGTGATCTTCTTCAGGATATGCTCCTGGCCAGCTATTTTCCAATCACTTCTTCTTGGCCTCTCTCCCTCTTTCTGTTTGAGGCTGCTAACAGTTGTGTTTTAATGCTGCATCTTGTTCACATGGAACAGGGCTGAAGGTCAGCCATTCGTTTGGCTCATGAATTTATCAAGCAGTTTCAGATGTTAAATTTGTAGTGTCTGCCTACCTAGCCTCTATTTGAACCAGTAACCTTGGGGTGAAAGGCTTTGTGTCCTATTACTATAACTCTGAACCATCCAGATGCTATGCATTAGCACACACACACACACACACACACACACACACACACACACCCTGTGTGAAAAGAAAGGGCTGTTTGTTTACAGTGATAGATCCCCCTCTCCACTGCCATTCTTGTTTTAATTGCTGATATTCACCTCTACAACAGCACGATCCCGGGTACAGCTGATGAAGAAGCCCTTTAACTGCCTCACCGATGAGGGTATATGCTAAATAAATATCAAGCCAGGTTTCAGGGCCTTTGATTTTGTTAACAGCTCTCAAAGCTGTGTAGTGTTATACTTCAACCCTTATACCCTTAATGGTATGCAGATGTCTGGGAAATCTGTATAGCCCTGGTTTGCCACCCTAACAGGGACCCCCCACAAAAGCCTCGCCACATTCTCTTGTGCAAATGTAATTTGAGGAGTTCAGCTGCTTTCAGTTGCCTTTAGTGTTATCAGTTCCAAAACTGGGGAAGTTTTCCTCATGACCTTTTAAGAGAGGGGGTTTAAGAGCTCTTTGTTTTCCTTTGAGTTTGATTTTTGTCTTTTCCAAATAATTACTCATCTGACCGTTGTGCACAATTATCATCTTTTATATTTCTTGCTCCAATCCATTTAGAACATGTTTGCCTAGGAGCTTTGCACATTGCCAGTTGCTTTATTACTAAATGAAAAGCACGTTGGACTTTGTGTTCCAAAATGGGGGCATCATGTTCACTGTTCACTGTTTATTTATTTCGGTCATAGACCAGCACAGCAGAAAACATCATCAACAATAATATTAGAAAACCCCAACAAGGTACATACAATAAAATACATACACCGCGTTGATTCTAAAGTGTAATTCATTTAATTTACTAATAATTAATGTATATATGCCACCACATAGGGAAAAGCAATTGGTTAAAGAAGATTGGTTAAAGTTGGAGGAGTATATCAATAAGCTGACAGATTTGTATCCTGAAGCCTCAGTGATCATGGCTGGTCATGTTCTGTACAATATTCTCCAGCATGGGCTGGACTAATGGGTCTGAATGAATCGCTTCACCTGTTGGATTGACTAGTGGAGGATCACCACAGTTGCCTTATGGTTATTGGACCAACTGTGTTGGTAGGGGCTGGAGACCTAGTGACTTCCCACTGAGCAGACATTTGCTCTGTGCCTTGATTTAAAATCTTATATGTATTGCCCCCAAAGCTGGAGCTGTTATGTATGCTTGTTTTCTCAGTATAACTGTAACCCAAACTGACAGACAGACTCACTGGAAGAGTTTCACATTATAATTTTGTGAACCATTCCAAGAGCTTTTCTATTGTACAGTATAGAAATATAATAATAAACAAACAAATAAATAAATTTTGGCTTGTGGTGAAGTATGGGTCACTATTATCCACTGTGTGAGATGAAAACTGAAGTGTGTATGTGTCTGTAATTTCTTAGTCAATTGTGAGACCTGCATGAATATGTGACTTAAGCCTATGCAATCCAATACCATCAAAGTCAGTGGGAGACTTGTCATTGAATCCAATGGATCACGTGCAATTTAGACATTACCTTTTCTTGGTTCTATTGATTCCAGTTCTATGTTGTCTATATTACAGAGGATATCTGGAAAACAGCTAAGCCCAAGATTGCAGATGTTTGGCCAGTCCATTTCTGGAGGAGTTGATATGGATGGAAATGGTTATCCAGGTAGGTTTGTAACACTGACAACAATAATAGTAATAATAGTAATAATAATAATAATAGCTGATAATGCAAATCAATAGATAAAATAAAATGGAAGAATGTATAACTTGCTAACTCAAGGTCCAAGGTTATTTATATTTCCCTTTTCCTTTTGTGTTCACTAAAAATATGTCCACATGATAAGCCTGTATCAGAGTGTGTGTTTTTATTATTTGGACAAAGTTGGACTAAGTTGCTTGAGTTTACAACAGATGTGACTAAATATGCTTTCCCCTTAGGGAGCAATCCTATGTTCCTGAGACAGCATCCTGGGGATGGGGCATAGGATTGCTCAGTTTTCCGGCTCTGAGCTCATAGACAGGGCTCCAAGCTTGGAGTCAGAAAACTGCATTTCTGTGCCCCACTTCCTCCCCCTCATAGCTAGCAGAGTGTGGAGATTGGGAAAAAGAGGTGTTCCTGGGGGCAGGGAGAGGAAGACAGTGGGGACGTGGGGCTACTAGGTGTTCTCAGCCATCCCCAGCCTCCTTCCTGCCCCCTCCTTGAAGCTGAAATGTAGAGAAGCCTCCGAATTGGATACACCTAAGTGCCAGAGTTGGGAGGCTTCTGAGTACGCAGGGCACATCCCATAGGATTCTACCCTTACTTAAGCAAATTTTAAGAATAAGAAAATGGAAACTCAACTGATTAGAACTTAAAAGCATGACTAAAGATGGTACATCTAAAAAAAATGAAATTGGTCTCGGATTGTCTCCACTGTCAATTCCTAGAAGCAAATCTTGAGAAATGTGGGAGGCAGTAGATATTGCAGGGTGGTAGTTAGATGGTGGTCAGGTTTGCTCTGGTAAAGGTGAACCTCTTTATTTTATTTATTTATTTATTTATTTATTTATTTTATTTTATTTATTACATTTATATACTGCCCCATAGCCAAAGCTCTCTGGGCGGTTTACAAAACTTAAAAACAAGGAACATTAAAAACAGATATACAACATTTAAAAACAACCAAAAGTATAAAAAAAGTATATTTTGGGTAAGGATTCTGTGCAGTCACACTTGATTATAATTCTTTGTGTTGCAAACCCTTGTTTTCAGATGTGACAGTTGGAGCCTTTATGTCAGACAATGTGATTCTACTAAGGTGAGATCAATTTATTTTGTGCCCTTAGATAACTTAAAATCGGTGTCTCTTGTAATTGTTGTGGTTCCTACAATTACTTTGGAAATGGTAGATTGCTACCATGCCTTGTATAAGCAACCATTTTTTTAAAAATGTGAAATTTATAAGCAACGGTTTATTGGCACTGGATATAAAAAGTAATGGTACCAATTCCTGTTTGCGCCATAGCCAAGAACTAATAGTAGCAGTTGAATATTGTTGTTCCTATGACCCCAATTCCTCGTGAAGTGGTTTGGGGATAAGACCATGAAAACAACCAATGTTGTTATAGTGCTCTTAGGGTGCTTCCAGATTGATGGGTTAAATCCAACATTATCAGAGCAGGGTTCTGCTCATGCAGTGGGGTTTTTCCTTCTCCTCCTCTCCGCTACAGTCCCTGGCATGGCCCCCAAATCTGTCTGGAGGCTCCCCCAACCCTCCAGAGGAGATTTTGGGGGGGGCATATGTGATGCTGCAGGTGGTAGGGGGAATTTGATCTGTGAATTGTGTCCATTCCGCTGGTGGAAGGACCCTGTTGACCACAATTCACAATGTCATAGAAATCTGCAATGGATTCAAACAAGCTTGGCTTTCTATGGAACTGCCTTGTGGATTCCACAGTGGACTGGCTTCTTCCAAGATTTGCGGACTGTTTTTAACTTTCAGGGGAGATCTGTGCAAATTCGCATTTGCACTAATGCGCGTTAGCACAAATAAAACTCATACATCCCTTTAAAAAAAAGTCTGAGTCCATCAATGAGTGAACAATGGAAGAAAAAGTACCTGGCAATTCCCTGAAACACAGATGCAATGAATTAAATTTTATTTATTACATTTTTATATTTATTTAGTTATTACATTTTATACCACCCAATAGCCGAAGCTCTCTGGGAGGTTCACAATAAAATCCATACATCCCTAGCTACCCCCACTACGGCTCCTGCTACTAATAAATTGATACGTTCCATCTATTCTTTCTCTCCTTCATGGATTTTCTGTGGTCAGGACAAAAGACGGAAGAAGTGGTGAGAAAACATGGGAAGGTTACAAACAGAAAACATTGAAATCTGGGGCCCCTATAAAATTCTGTGAATGAGGTATGGTGATTGCACCACAAAAGCCTCAATCTGAGTTGCTTTGTGTTGGCTCCTATAAGAGAGACCTTCCATGTACTGTGACGTGTCCTGTACCTGTATGTTTCATGTAATATCATAAAATCCCTTGTTTACACCTCTGATCAATGGAGAAACAGTGCTGCTAATGCTGTTACATTGATTATTTATTTATTTATTTATTTATTGCATTTGTATACTGCCCCATAGCTGAAGCTCTCTGGGTGGTTCACATAAGATAAAACATTTAAAAACAATATACAGAAATTAAAAACTGCAAAACCATGCAAAATGCGCATACAATTAAAACCATGGTAACAACTTTAGAAATGATGAGCCAAAAAACGAGACCCAGGCTCATTACATATTGCTAAATGCCTGGGAGAAGAGAAGTTTTGACCTGGCGGCGAAAAGATGACAATGTCGGTGCCAGGTGGGCCTCGTCAGGGAGATTGTTCCACAGTTGGGGGGCCACCACAGAGAAGGCCCTCTCTTGTTTCCACCCTCCGAGCTTGCCTCGGAGTAGGCACCCAGAGGAGGACCTTGGATGATCTGTTTGACATCTTTAAGGACACCATATTATTGAATGAAATATGCTCAACTTTGTAGGCCTTTTTTTTGTTGTTGATCCATTGCAGTCATCCAGCTGTTATAAATAGTGATGCAATGATGGAGGATCATAACAAGTTATCGAAGAAAGTTGTACACACAGTGTGTTCCCAGTTTGAAATGTTAAGGGAGATGCATTTGCAACTATTGGAGATCATATGATATTGATTAGTTAAATTGATAGTTTGTGACAGGGAAATTAGGGAAGGCAGGAACTGGGGGTTTGTTTTTTAACTGTGGTTTGCGGAGGGGGCTTGCAAGAGAGGTGGTGTATAGTTGATCTGATTAGAGGAAGCAGCTGGAGTAACATGGCCATAAAATGAACAAAGAATTTTGATAGTGAATGGTAGAAAAATGTGAAGCTTTGGGGTTTTCCCCCCTGGCTATTTTAAAGGGCTGTTTATTATTGTCTCAGAACCAATCAATGGACAACTTCCTGAAACTTCAAGTAAGGGTATCTTTAATCCAATTAGGCATCTCTTAGTACTTGTTTCATGATTTCCCATTTTTTGGACAACTTTCTATTGCAAACAGATTTTATGCTATTTGACATACATGAAAATGTTGAGTTCTACTGTATATATGTGTCACAGCCAGCACTTCAAGGCATGAAGATGGTGTTGAGGAAGTAGACAGGGAGACGTTTTTCTCCCTCTCCCATAATACTAAATCCAGGGTCATCCTATGAAGCTGATTGGTGAGAGTTTCGGGATGGATAAAAGGAAGTACTTCTTCACACAGTGCATAATTAACTATGGAATTCACTTCCACAAGATGTAGTGATAGCCACCAACCTGGATGGCTTTAAAAAGGGATTGGACAAATTCATGGAGAAGGCTTTCAATGGTTACTAATCCTGATTGTTATGTGCTATCTCCAGCATCAGAGGCAGTACACCAGGTGCTGGGGAACATGGGTGGAAAGGTGCTCTTGCACTCATGTCTTGCTTGTGAGTTTCCCGTGGGCAGCTGGTTGGTCACTGTTTAAACAGAATGCTGGACTTAGATGGACCTTTGTTTGATCCAGCAGGTGTCTTGTTACGTTCTTATGAAGATGAAGCCATCTTCAAATATTTGGAGAGCTGTCTCACAGATGGCAGAGCAGATTTCTTTTCTGTTTCTCCAGTGGGTAGAACTTGAACTAATGGGTTCAAATTTCAAGACAAAGGATTGAGACTAAGCATTTGGAGGAACCTTCTGATAGGAGGAGCTGTTCAACAGTGGCAAAGACTGTCTTGGAAGGTGGTAGACTCTTCTTTTAAGCAGAAGCTGGTGTATTGTAGTCATGGCTTTCCTGTGTCAACAGACTAGATGACATTTGAGCCCCCTTCCAATTCTATGATTGCTCTCTTCCTCTCCTTGCCTAGTCATAACAGCTAAAAATAAAACCTCCATATTCAGAAGCAATTTATCTCTTACTACTAAGTACTGGAGAAAAAAACAAAGGAAGGGATGGCTATTTCTTTCATCCCATGCTTGTGGGCTACTCAGGGCTAACTACTGTATTAAGATGTTCTTATGACTGAACTATTGCACTGCTCCACCCCATTTATCCTCCAGCTTGCACCCATTTCATGGCCATGGGGATAGCTGGAAGGGCTATGATCCCAGCAATGCACTGAGCTTGCAATCGTCATGCTTTCTGGTCTTATGGGGCACGACAGAGCCAGGATAGGTTGCCAGTTATGGGTTGCATTGTGTTTTTGCAACTAAGTGGGGAGGCCTTTTCTCCCTTCATGCCACCTTGATGAAGGCCCGGAATTAAGAGACTTTCCTTCACGAGGCATTTCCTTCTTGCAGTTGTTTATGGATTCTTTAGACAATGTCATGAACCTCCAGATTTGCTTCTGTAGCTAACAAGCCCTTTTGGCGAGTTGTTTTTAGAGAGGAAAAATGCAGCATTTTCCACTTGTGTATTTGCACCATTCCACAATACCACAGTGCCTCCTAGAGGTTATATAGCAGAAAAGCAGGAAAGGAAATGCTCTTTGTGTAGTGCTTGGATCTTAATTCTGTGATGAACCCCAAAGTAGACAAAGCGGATGAATAGCCAATTAACATCCTCATGTAGAAAAGCTCTAGGAAGCTGCCTTATGCCAGGTCAGATTGTTTGTCCATCAAGCCAAATATTGGCTATTCTGATTGGCAGTGACCTTCCCCAGACTCTGGTGCAGGGTCTTTTCCATCGCCTGCGACCTTATCCTTTTAAGTGCAGGTGCCAGGGATTGAGCCTATATCACTTAGCTTGGTCCTTCCTTGTCCCCGGGAAAGCTGCAAGGGCTGCTGCTTCAGCACTGTGCTTCTTGCACCCAGTTCCCCCTCCCTGTTCTTCTCAGCCAGCACACATGGCTCACAGAAATGGTGATGGCTCCTAACAGGGTCTGCAGATTTGCTTCTGTGGAACTCACTACCACAAGATGTAGTGATGGCCACCAATCTGGATGGCTTCAAAAGGGGGTTGGATAAATTCCTGGAGGAGGTGGCAGCTATCAATGGCTACTAGCCCTGATGGTTGTGTGCTATCTCCAGTATTCAAGGCAGTAAGCCTGTGTGCACCAGTTACTGGGGAACATAGGTGGGAAGGTGTTGTTCATCCCTGGCTGATGGCTGGTTGGCCACTGTGTGAACAGAGTGCTGGACTAGATGGTCCCTTGGTCTGATCCAGCAGGGCTCTTATGTCCTTATGGCCTATTAAAGAGCTCTTGCCTCTCCTGATATGCCTCCTTTAGTCTCTTACAACTCACAATGAGCAGTTGCTATCTTGACCTGTCATGAGCAAACCTCAATGGCATGGATCTCGGCTCACTGCCACTTTAGGAAGAGTCAAAAGTAACCAAATCGAGCTTGTGTAGACCTCTAGGCTGTATCCATTTCTGTATATTATGCTGCATTTCTATGAAAAGCAGATCTGGGAGGCTTTGCAGGTTCCCGCAGCAACCTGAACCTACCCGCCGCATCAGCCTCTGTTTATTTCTTTAGAGATCAGTGCATTACAAGCTAAGCATGTGGTGTGGCTGATGAGTTGCAGCTACTGCCTGTCAGGGAATGCACTGCCTGTGCTATTTGGATTAAGATTAGGGTAAAGTAGGCGGGTTTTCCCCACCCACACCTCACATCCCACAACTAAGTTTCTGTAAAGTTTCTTTGCCAAAAGCAACATGCTTCACACCAAGTGATATTAAAGGTTTTTGGGAGGCTGCTTTAATTTGAGGGATTGATGGGGATTTTCACTGTGTGTGTGTGTGTGTGCTCATTCTAGGTTGATGTGTGGAACTTCTTACCCTGGTAGTACATGGGTCAAGAAGTAATCTAAATAAATCATAATCACAGTTGAGTTATCCCATTCCCTCCTTGCCTGCAGGCATGAGGCCACTTCACACAATCACATGAGGTAGAGAGATGCCAGATACTGCCCTCAGATTGTTTACTGTGTCTACATGGCACGGCACGAAGTGGCACGCGTGGTTTCTGCTGTCCCACAGTTGTGGTATTACAGGGTGTAAAATGAACACTGTGGAAAGATTGGATAGTGATAAGATTTTATCCTTCTCTCTTAGTATTAAATCAAGCATCAAGCTGTTGGCCAGCTGCAATAATAGCTGGTATGCTGGGTGGGCTTCAGGTTTGACAGAGCCGAAGTTAGAAAGCTTCAAGTGGGAGCTGCAACAAAATGTTGCAGTGTATCCTTCATCTTAAATGCTCCTGTTCAGGTTCCAGCCAGCCACTCTCTCCCAGCGGGGCACCCCCCCTTCTCATCCAGCCCTGCAGTTTAACAGTTTCCTTTTCCATCTGGCTTTCAGTATTCCATGGCTACTGACCATGCTCAGTCTTCATTGGAGGGATTTGTTTAAAGACTTTAAAGGAAGATTTTTTTGAAAAATATTTTTTTGCACTTCTGCAAACCTTGGGTTCTCCCGAACATGTGGATTCTTCCTCCTTGCTTTTCACTGGCCACATTTTGGTTCTGATACGCTCAGCACACACCACCTAAATTCGTCATTAGAGGGAATATTATGGCCCTTATTTAAGAAAAAACTTCTACGATGTTTTTAATTCTATTTTCTAGGATATTTTCAAGGAAAGGCAGGCATGATATCTGCAGGGGATCCTTCTGCCATAGAATCTCAGTTTGGACTTATATAATGGGGGCTGCTTTTCTTGGTAGGTGGGGCTACTGCATTTTCCAATCTGCAATTTTCTGACCCCCCCACTTCCCCCCCCACCTTGCAAGGTGATTAGGCTTTATATATATATATATATATATATATATATATATATATATGGATAAAAATTGCTTGGTATGGTTTGTATAGAACCTGAAGCATTAAAAATGGATTTGAATAAAGTGAACATCAATTTCTGCCATTTTTAATCCAGCTCCCTGGAATGATGCAGATACTTTGAGGAAATCCAGAAGCTGTGGCCCAGGCTGTGCCTTATGAGCACTTCCTAGTGCATGAATAGGCTCTTTAATTTCATAACCAATCCCCAAGCATTCTGTGGTCGCCCTGTCATGGGGCAGAGAAAAGCAATGTGTTGTCATAAGGGCCATATGACTGACCGCTTCTTCAACTTGAAATTGCCATAGCAACAAGCCAGGGCCTAGGTTGCGGAAATGCAAAGCTTTCATTCATAACACGCAAGAGGGGAAGAGGCAAACAATCAAAGGAATGCTGTTAAGTCGAAGTTCAAGGCACTAGGAATTAGCCATGCATGTCCCCCATCAACATGGGTGCATATTATGTTTATTGCATCTCACTGCCCGGTAGGAAACCAGTTGGGTTGATTCCTCCCCCCGCCCTCCAACTAAAAGTGGAAAGGTTCTTTCCACTTTTAGGTGGGGTGAATTGTGCTGAGGGAAGGGGTCGTACAGAGCTGCAGCTGTTTCCTGAAGAGACAAGAGTCCCCAACCCACAAAGTCTGTCATCTTTTGCCCTCCAACTGGAAAGCAAGGCTTCTCTGGCACTCCATGAAAGAGCTGACTGAGGGGGGCGAAGGGGGGAAGGAAGGGAATCAGAAGAGAACTGGAGGGCCTAACAGGCAAAGCAGCTGGCTGGTCTTTCCTCTCCTTCCTGAAGCCCACACTTGTTGAGGCGGTGCATTGTCTTGGCCTATTCTTCTTTCAGCTTCTTAATGCCAGGAGGTATTATGGGCCGCTCAGATGGGCAGCTCCCCTCTGAGGCTTTGAGGGAGAAGGTGGTCCTGGAGGAAATCAGTAAGGGAACCCCATGGTGCTCAAGGCACTCCCCCCCCCGCACACACTCACCATCACACCTTACAAGACAGGCCCCTTTGCTTCAGTTGGAGCAACTTGGGTGAAGGTTTCTGTAGAAGGTCTGCCAAAATCGTGTCCTGTATGACTGAGCAATCACAGGTGAGATCAGTCCTTTCCATTCACATTGCCTCAACTGTAACACTGTACAAGGGTGCAAGTCCGCACATTACATCTGCAAGTCATCAACTGAGAGCTTGCCCTGGGACTGGAGAACTGAAGGGAACTACACTCTGGTTTCTGCCATCAGCCCCAGGGAGGCTGCACCCCCAGCTTCCCAGGAATAACGTCAAGGCTAGGAAACTAACCTCCAAGAGCCACAGAAAGATCAACTACAGGGATTTGTGCCCCCTCTCCCTGCCAGAGAGCACTCCGCTCCAGCTGCCTGTTCCTCTGGGACTGCAAAAGCGGGCAGAGAACACACTGGCTCCATCCATTGGCAGGAAGAAGACCCCCCAGTGCAAGAACACCATCAAGGGAAGATCAGTCTAGTCTGAACTGGATATAAATGTCTGCGTATAGTTGATTGCTTTGGCCTGGCCTTGAAGAACTCCTTCCTCTATCTTTTCCCTTCCCTCTTTCAGCTCCCTTTGTGGCCTGCCTTTTTCATTTGGAAGACTCATGGTAGGGCCTCTCTCTTTCTCTCTTTATGGATGTGAACAAGAGTAATTCAATAATAACTTAAGAAATACAAATCTACAAGTATTTTGGGACTTTTTTTTTTTTTTTTTTTTAAAAAAAAGGCAATTGCTGTTTTGCAATTCCATCTTAACCTGGGACTGGGGGAAAAAACCCACCACAAATGTATGAAGTTCAGGAAACGACTGTGTCCTGTTGCAGATGATCAGGCTTGCAGATGCTGAGTGGAGGTTTTGGTGGGTTGGCTGGACACTTGAGGAAGGAAAGGAGGTGGCAACAGGTGGTGCTAGCCAGTTAGGAGCAGGTGGTGGCTTTCTGGAAAGCAGGGAGCAGGCAGTAAAGGCAGAGTCTAGGTCAAAGTTAGGTTAGGTGTATATCCGCTGTTCCATTTGGAAAGTCTGCTTCAGACTGGCTGTGCCTAGAGTTCCACTTTGCTTCTGATTGTTTATAGAGAACTTCTGCAACTAACTTTAAAACTGGCGTATATGCAGTTTGCTCTTGCCATAATTTTTTATTCCTTCCATTTGTTTTTGCCGCTCTCCTCTGTTGCTTACCAGGTAATATGCCTAGACCATTCTGATCATCCAGGCCCCAATATAAAAGAAAGAGATGTTGATTTCCCCCCCTCTCTTACACACACAGCTTTTTTTTAATTGAGAAAGGTGCACTAAACTCACAATCAGCCCATGTAATGTTGCCTTCAAATGAGCATATATGTGTAACAGTGCTGGAACAAGACAGAGCATACATGGCCTTTATATAAGCAACTGATTGACTAGGAAATTGACTAGGAATATGCTGGAAATAGACAAGAATGTGACTTATAGTTTCTTGCATGCAATTGTCACCCTAAGAAAATAACTTACCCTGACTAGCTTGAAACAGATAACTTTAATGTTTACTTGATTCTGTCTATCTGTAGGCAGAAAAGAAGAGGTCTGTTTTATTGGAGCACTGGTCAATGGGCATCAGTGGTGGTGTATACAGTTTATTGGTTGGATGCAAGTTGTGTGAGAGAATTTCTGCTTCCACAATACAACTTCCTCAGCTTCTCTTTTCCCCCTGAAGCCCTCCCCAAATGTGCCCCAAATCTACTCCAGAGGTTCCCGCAGCTGTCCAGAGCAGATTTGAGGAGCTGGGTGTTGGTGGCTGCAGGGGGAGGGGAAATCCCTTCTGCTAGCCGTTTCCATTCTGCTAGCACAGGCATGGGCAACTTGTCGTCCTCCAGATGTTTTAGCCTACAACTTCCATCAGCCCTAGCCAGCATAGCCAATGGTGAGGGATGATGGGAATTGTAGGCCAAAACTTCTGGATGGCCACAATTGTCCACCCCTGTGTTAAGAGATGGCCAACACTGGATCACACTCTCTATAATAATAAAAGAGGAGGTCTGGCTATGTGCTGCCTCCAGTATATGAGGCAGTAAGTCTATATATATACCGGTTGCTGAGGAACATGGGCAGGAGGATACTGTTGCACCTGTGTCCTGTTTGTGGGTTCCTGATCGACAAGTGGATGGCCACTGTGTGAACAGAGTGCTGGATTAGATGGAGCCTTGGTCTGATCTAGCATGGCTCTTCTTAGGTTCTTATGTCTGTCTGTCAACGTCATACCTCCAAGACTATGAAACTTGGTATGCATAATAAGGGGACCATAGGGGAATGCATCTTGGGGTTATTTAGTTTAAAAAACACATTAATTTAAATTAATTTAATTGTGTCTCTGTATTTGAAGCCTGCAGTATCACCTGTGGTCACTTCCCTAACCAAAGCAATCCATAAAGTTTGAAGCTGGGGAAATAGTCTCAGGGACAGAGTTCTCTGGTTGCCCCCTGGCCCTGATTGCGTGGCAGCCCCCCACGGGGGAATAGAATGACCAAGCCCTTTCCTCAGGGATCTGTAGGGGTGCACCATGGTCAGGGGGTCACTCAGATGGGTGAGCACAATTTATTTATTTATTTATTTAAGACATTTGTATCCTGCCCTATATCATTAAGATCTCAGGACAGCATACAGATAAAAGCATACAGTATAAAACAATAAATATACAAAGCTAAAAGCAAATTAAACCATGAACCAAGTTAAAACTATATATAATTTAAAAGCAGTAAAAACAGTTAAAACAATTTATCCATCTCTTACAGCTGTGTAACTTTGCTTGAAGACTTTGCTGTATTGGACTTAGGGCTATTCCAACCTGTATGAAGCCAGACATGTTCACTAGAAAACAAATAAACAAAAGGTAGCTGAGAAAAAGCCTGCCAGCTAGCAGGAAGCAAAGGCAAAAGAGTATTTTTCTCTCAAATGTTTATTTATGGCCTTGGTGTGCATAGTAGTAGTAGTAGTAATAATAATAATAATAATAATAATAATAATAATATCTTTGTAGTGAGATTTCAGAATGAATGTCACACACAGACTTGTGTCAGACTGCAATGATGGTAAGGGAGTTTAAACAACAACAGCAACAATTAAACCATGCATTTCCACTGTTCAGGATGAAATCCATAGAGACAGGCACATTTGGAAGAATCCCTGGTTAAAGTTTCTTTATTTGTGAAAAGCAGGATCTGCTGCCAGACCATGGACAGCTCCACATCTGCTGACAAGTTGCTCCAATGTGCTGTAGAACTCAGCTGATGCCTTATCTGGATGCAGGCCCTGACGACTGTTCCGAATCCCACCTGTCAGAAGAGCATTTTAAAGTGCTTTGGCCTGGAGCCTTCTGCTTGTGGTTCGAAATCAGTAGCTTTTGATACGTCTGCTGATGCCTCCTTGATGAACAACAGATGAGAGGGGGTTGGGCAGCTGGTGATTCCTCATAGGCTACTCATTGAGGTGTCTCAGCTAAAGGGCGTTAGTAGTCTTAGAGCAAAACATACTGTCCCTTGACTCCCACTATGTAAGTCCTGCAGAAGCTGTATGGAGGTTATTTTCTTTCAATGCACCAGAGGAATTTTGGCCCTCACTTCCTTACATCCATCAGTGCTGAATGACCGTCACTTCTTCCCCTCAAGTCCACCTCTTTCCCACTTCTCCCACATTTTAAAACTTGACTTTTCCTAGGACTGCTCCTTTACCTCCTTCACCTCCTCTGCCTCAACGCATTCACCTCCACCACCATCCCTGCAGCCAATATAGCCACTCTGAGAGTGAGCTAGACTCACAAAGCTCAAGGCCCTCTCTCCATCCCCACTTTTGCATTTCCCCCCTGCATGCCTGTGTGATGCAGAGCTACTTGGGAGCTGTAGTTCCCCAGCTGCCTCAGGCCAGGACGCAGAAACATACTGTTTGGCAATTAAAGCTTTTGCTTTGGCCTTTTTAAAACTTTCAAAATTTTCTGCATGTCTGCGTATTAACCCCCCCCAGAAAAATCAAATAAAAATAAGGTGTTTTGGGTGCTAATGGGGACCACATTGGGGACCCCTTCATGGGCACCATTGCGAGTACCATGGCACCCATGGCTGCCACATTGGCCCCCAATGTACTAGGGAGTATTATTTTCTTAAACTATGGAATTCACTACCACAAGATGTAGTGATGGCCACCAATTTGGATAGCTTTAAAAGGGGGTTGGATAAATTCCTGGAGGAGAAGACTATCAATGGCCACTAGCCCTGATGGCTCTGTGCTACCTCCAGTATCCGAGACAGTAAGCCTATATAGAATATAGACAGTAAGCCTATATTCTAGGAACATGGGTGGAAACGTGCTGTTGCAGCATGTCCTGCTTTGTTGGTCCCTGGCTGACAGCTGGTTGGCCACTGTATGAACAGAGTGCTGGACTAGATGGACCCTCAGTCTGATCCAACAAGGTACTTCTTATGTTCTTATGATTTTCCATTGAATACAGTGGAACTTAGTTTTCAGTAAACTTGCACGGGCGTGTGCTGTCAGTCTTTTAAAAGTTTATTGTCTGTGCACAATACATGAGTTTCCAGTGCTCTCTCCTCTGATCTTGCAAAGATTTCACCACTTGGGGGAAGGATGAAGCCATTGCCTTTGTTGTATAGGAACAGCTAGAAAACAGAACTATGCATGCACCATTCTGCATGGGAAGCTACGTGAAGAGACTACAAAATGGTTGCGATTATTTTAATCATGCTAGTGCAATTGCCCTCTTCCAAATTAATATGGGGCTGATGGGGTTAAATTGGTACAACCATCTATGGATCTGCTTCGCACCCATGAGTTCCTGCATGAAGCAGCATCCGGGAGAGCATTGCAGGTATCATGCTTCCACTGTTCTTTAGAGTCAAGAAAAGAATGAGAGGCAAACAGGGATAATATGAGAGGCACGGCAAGAGTGCTCAGGCTTGCACAGTCAAGGGCTTCCTTTATTTAGAATCTTGTTGTGAGCTTCTTAGCCTTTATAAAGCGTTTTTGGCATGTTTGGAGACCCGCACATTCATTATCTCAGTGAATTTTACAACAACCTTGTAAGATAGTTCCAGAGTATTATCCCAGTGTTGGAGATGAGGTGGTGAGGCACAGAAAGGTGGCTTGTCTTGGGCTTCCTAGCAATTTCATGGCTGGGGTGAGATATGAACCAAGGAGTTTTCATTCATGCGTTAGTGTCTTCGTCATTATATTACACAAGCTGTTCTGGAAAATAACACTTCCCCCCTTTCTGTTGTTGTTTAAGATCCAGGCCTGTCATTACTATGGACATCTTCATTTTCTTGCCCGCATACATTGACATCACAGCTCCTCAGTGCCATGATGGATTGCAGCAGGTGAACTGCCTAAACATCACAGCCTGCTTCAGTTTCAAGGGCAAACATGTTCCAGGACTGATAGGTAAGATATAATCTCAACACCCATTACTATCTAGAATTGTCTAAACCATTAAAAAAATGAAAAAGCTCTTTGCGTTAATTTTTGTCCTCAGAAAATCCATGGTAAAGACTGAGTATTATAGATTTGATGAGGCCAACTAATCATTTAGCAAATGCAGGGAGACTTGAACTCAGATCTCCTGTCTTCCTTGCTGCATGTTCAGATCATGGAGACTCACAAGTCTAATAACACAGTGCCAGACAGCTAGATGTAGAACTCCTGGATTCCAGTGCTGAACATTAGCAGATCACGCCCTCTAATAGCGAACTCAGCAAGTGAGTGCTGATGGCTATGTAGCCAAAATGTTGCCACTAAAAATGAAAACTGGGGTATCAGGATGCTCAGGGGTACCCCAATGTTTGCAAAAGTGCAATAAAAAAACCTAAGGAGCAGAATACCCCCCCCCAAAAAAAACAGCTCAATGAGTACTGAACATGTTCAGTAGTCATTGAATGTTGAGTGTCATTGGGGGAAAACCAGAAAACCTGGTGTTTGTGTATGTGGGGGACAATACTTAGCATGCATAGAGCAGATTTCAAATGTTCCAGGCATTTTACACATTTTATGTCAGAAATCCTTACAACAACTTCATGAGACAGGCTAGTTTTATTATTCTGGTGCTGCAGATGCAAGACTGAGATGGAGAGATAGTGGCTTGCCTAAGGCCACTTATTGAGTTCATGGCAGAGGTGAGATTGAACTGAGGACTTCCAGTCCCACTTCCTATTCCATTGGTGAAGGTGCAATCCTATAGAGATAGTCATCAATCTCCAGAGGCTGACAACTATCCAATGCAGGGCAGCCAGAGCAGGGAGGCGATCATCGCCTCCGTGCTCCAACCACTTTGCTTTCTTGGCAAGATGGCCAATTTTGCATGTTGAACCAGGAAGCTTTGGAGCAGGAATTGGGGAGGCCGTGCAGTGCATAGGAAGCTGCATAAAGCTACTTCCATGGTCTCCTCTCTGCCCCTGGAACTGCCCCCTTTATGCCTTCTTTGTGCTCCATTTGCAAGTGCAGAGACATAGCCAGTGTGGCAAGAACCACAATGGTTATAAGGGGCAGGGGAATGAGTGAGGAGCACAGTTTCTGGGAACCAAGGTCAGGGTCCTGGCTCTGACCTTGGTTCCCAGAAATCGAAAAATCCTCTGGCTCTCTAGACAGTGTCTAGTTGCCATAGGATTACGCCCTTAGCTGCTATACTGTATTTGCGATCGGTTTCTCCAGAGTATAGGATAGCCCTGGATGAAACTTTTGGTTGGTGCAGCAGTTGCAGCCTTCAGATAGCCTGTGTTAACAGGAGCCTTTTCCAGTGAAGGTCTGATGAGTTCATCTGTATGTGATGAAATTGTTTTTATTGAAAACTGGAAGACTGAAAGGGGAATTTGGAAAGTAGATTTCTTCCTGCTCTTCCCTCATAAACCTCATAAACCCAAAGGCAATCCTGGAACAAGCCTGTGATACAATACTTGTATAATGCTTTAAGTGATGAATGTTTGTTTATTCATTTAATGTGGTTTATAAATAGCACATCTTCATTGTAACTGTTTTAGTACATTTAAAATAGACCTTTGTTGATATTTCTGGGAATGGGGTAGGGCTGGCTGCACATACTTTTGGTGACTTGATTTACAATTTATCCCTGTTTAGACAGAAAAAAATCCTACAACTCCCAGCATTCCTCAGCTAGCAATGCACCCTTAGATGATCATAGAATTCCAGGCCAGGAGAAGCTAATTTTCATTTATTCATTACATCGCATAAAATACAATTATTTCCTTTTCCCAGGCATCAAATCAAAACCTTTAAGTAAATCCCAATGAAGTTGACTTGGAAGTTAATTTTGCTTATTCCCAAAGAAAGATGCTTAAAGGTCAGCTAGCTCAGTAGCTTGACCTGAGTGCACAATAAAACTTTAACATGTTGCGCTAAGAATAGCCCTTTCTACATGCTAGTTAAGAATGGAATCTCTATGCTCAAAGGCGTTATAATTTGGATTACCGGAAGCTATTGTGGTGGGGGGCAGCTCTTTCCGCCAGCCCCTCTGTGCACGTTTGTGTGCTTGCCAAGAGGAATCTGGCCATTGCTGGAAACAAGACTGGCCAAGATGAATTCTGGCAATTCCACAGGTCCTTTTGGGAGAGCTACAGCTGCCACCGGCGTATCATCTTAGTCTGGCATATGGAAGCTATTGGTGATGTGCAGCATTCCCACATTCTTAATTGCATGGACACATGGCTTCTCCGTACTCCAGTTGAACTCTCCAGCAACACCGATAAAACTGCTATCAAACAAGCGCCATTGAGAAATTCGTTATGAATATAGCTAAATTATTAAAAGTCAAGGCAAGAGATTCCACTAGTTATGCTTTTCCACATTAATTCACCTCATTACTATGTTTTTTAAAAAAGTCTGCCTGAAAATCCACAACTAAATAGATATTTTGAAATGTATTTTCTCTCAAACTATGGATTTTGAAATTTATTTTTAAACATTTATTTATTTACATTGTTCTACCACGTTATCTGCTGAAAAGCCTTCAAGGTGGCATGCAAGACAATAAAATGTTGGAACAATAAAAACAAGAACATCAAAAACAAAAGCATTAAAACATTAAAAAAAAACCTTTTCAATTTTAGCCATCTAAAGGTTAAGAGCACAATCCTGTGGTACCTAGCTGAGTGTCCCAGGGACCATAGGATGGCTTGGGAAACCCCTCCAAGACAGCAATCCAACCTCAAAAGGGGGAGTTTCAGATATGACCCCAAACCCCTCCTCACAGTTGGCATGGGAGGAACCACACCGGCTGGTTATCTGGGGTCATAACCAGTGACCCCAGATAACCTCAGAGTGACCTCAGAGGAGGAGGAGAGGGGGCATTGTGGTGGACAGAGAGGGGAAGAGATGAGTTATGAGTTTGGGGGCTTCTAAGTGGTGACTGTACCCTAAATTGAAAACTTGCATCTTTACACCTTTTCTAAAGGCCAAGAGAATGGGGGCCCATTGTAGTTCTTGTGGGAGAGCATTCCATATTATTCCAACACAGGAGAAGGCGTTTTCATGCGTGTCCAGCATTCAGATTTCTGCTGGTAATGGCACCCTCTAAAGGGTTTTTTCTTTAGATCTTAATAGCCAGAGAAGTTCACAGTGAGACAGGTGGTCCTTTAGATAGCCAGGCCCTAAGTCATTTAGCTTGTTAAAGGTTAAGACCAAAGCCTTGAAGTGAGCCCAGAAAGCAATCAGCAACTGGTGTATTTGAGCTGAGAACTGCATCGGAAGCAGCGTTAGGAAAGTGCGAAAGCTGGCAGATAACTAAATTCCAAACCGCATATTAATTCAAGCACCCTTATGTTTAGCTGTTTCCCCTGAATTTTGATATTTAATGAAAGTACGCCTATTTCGCATGGAGGTGGCCATGCTGGAAGCAGGTCACATACCATGTTCCCTCTGAAGAAGAGGTCAATCAGGTTCACTTATTGCATAGTGGCACACTATTGTTGGCCTGGCTGTTCATTAAAGCACACGCATCTCACCATAAGAAGACTGTTTAAGCTTTTAGCTCTCACCATGCTCTCATAAAGTGCATGGACTATATTAGCATAATTCACAATATATGTTGCAGAACTAAACAAAGATACAAACAGCCAGCCACTAAAGGTGCAATCCAAAGCATGTTTACAGTAGCTGTCATGCATGGCTGGCTGAGGAGTGCTGGGAGTTGTAGGACTCATTTCTGTCTAACCATGCATAGGATTGCACCCTAACATTACAAGGACACCTAAGTTTCAGTTCATGCAATAACGTCAGGAGCCTTTATGCAGATAATTCTTCACATGAGCAGTCCATTGATGTCAGCAGTTTTGTGTCGGAATGTCTCTAAACATGAAAATCATGTTTACTTTGGATCTGATGCTCCATATTACGCTGCTTGTATGAGAAGGCTGCTTCCCTGAATGGTTATGTCTGCAATATATTTCCTGGAGTATCGTATGAAATGTCTCTCTCTCTCTCTCGTTCTGAAAAAAGAGCTAATTTATGAGCTGGAACTCACTTCTACATGCCCCTCTGAGAGCAGCATATGGAGGGATGCTCTGAGTCAGCTGCTAACTACCACTCTAGTGACACTCAGGGTGTGTGTAAGTTATTCCTGATATTTCAGTTTTCCAGCTCTGACATCATTGGCTGTTTCTGCCAGAAGGAAAAGTGGAGAAAGATGTAAAATATATGACACAAGAGATTGTAAAATGTCAGCTGTTGCTCAGAAGGGGCGTGCTCATGACTAGACAGGAGTTGTTTATGGACTCTTTCCTATGGTTTCTGAGTCCCAGTGTACGCATTACTATGCTGAGAGTGCTCTGAATTGATCCATGGGGCAGCGATTGCTGCAACTCAGGAAGGCATTTTGTGTACGGCAGCACCAACCGTGCAGATTGGTCTTTCAGTGTGTGTGTGTGTGTGTGTGTGTGTGTGTTGATTTTTAATATGGAGAGAAAATTGCACTGCCTGTGTGGTGAACCACAGTACATCTTTACAACTCACCACATGATGACAGCAACCATGTGGAGGGATTCAAGTGACCTCTGTGAGGTGGCTGGAATACAGGCCTGCACAGCTGGTTGCCCACGAAGCTGGATGTAACTCACCAGCCATGTCTTGTGGTTTGCCAGGTACTTGATGGATCCCCTTGTATATCCAGTTCCAGGGAGGTGGCAAAACAAGCGGCTTATTGAGCTTCTAGTGCAAAGATGGGCAAGAGAGAGAGAGAAAGAGAGAGGGGGAATGGGAGTGTGTGTGTGTGTGTGTGTGTGTGAGAGAGAGAGAGAGAGAGAGAGAGAGACAGAGGTGCCCCTCCCCATTTTGTCTCTGGCCCTGTTTATCAATGGCATGTGTCACCTGTCCCCAAAAAGTCATTCCCCAGCTCGCTTCTAGTGGGGCAACATACATGCTTAGGATGCATGTTGTGCCAGGCTAGCAAATGTGTGCATGTCCTCTCTCTGTAGAGTCCTCTTCAATGTAGAAGGGTTTTTTGTTTTGCTTTTTTTGGTCCAAAGATCACCTGTTTGGCTACGTTATACTTTGGGCTACGCTTCACAGCCATTGTTCCCCTTCCTTTCTGCTATTCTTCCAAAATGCATTTCTTTACCCCTACACCGTATGGCACATATTATCTCTCCCCACCCACTCATCCCATTCCCAAAGTTGTCCTGCTCAATCCTTTTCTGCCTGGCAGGATTTTTTGCAGACTCTGCTGATATTGCCCCTAGACCAAGGGTGGGGAACATGTGGCCCTTCAGATGGCGTTGGACTCCAATGCCCATCATCCTTCACTATTAGCTATATGCTGGATAGGGCTGATGGGAGTTGCAGTCCAACAACACCTCGAGGGCCACCCCTGCTCTAGGAACCTGGAAGAGCACACCAGCCATTCTGCTAGGTTCTGGCAAGTTCATTTCGTAACAGAGAAGGAATGATCCCTGGTTCTTTGTTTTGCCAATATGTGATTCAGCAATAGCATGTTTATTATTCTTAATGGTTTTACTGCACTTCTATCATGGCTTTCCTCCAAGCATCTTGGGGTGTCATGCACACTGTTCTCCCCTTTTATCCTCACAACAGCCCAACAATTCAAATTTGGACATGGGTCTTAGTCCACCACTGCACCCCTGTGGCTGGGGAACTTCTTATCACTAGTATTATCTGATAGTACAAACAGTGACCCAGATGGTCACAAACGGGTCAGTAGATCAGAAATCCAAGGTCTGGGATCAGGCTCCAATTGGGTATTTTCTGTTTCATTGGTAGAGTGCAAATGCGCAAGATCAATTCTATTTCAGTAAAAACACACTTTTGCCTCCCATTTCATTTTTCCAAAAGCAGCGCTGTCTATGCGCATCTGGTGCTTGACCTCTCTCTTAGCCTCAGGGGTCTCAGTTGAGTTAAAAATTATTTCTGCAATTCTTAATCTTGGTCTCTTGATAATTGCTTCACCCCACACACCACCACCAAAGAAAGTATTTTATCCTCTTTGCATAAAATCAAACTTGAATGAAATGGGAAACAATATGAGACATAGCAAACCAGATGTGTGGCACACTTAATTAAAATTCATCTGAATAATCTAATATGCAGCCTAATTATGTAATAAGCCATATAAAAGACACAGCAGCACGCTGTTCCTGTCACGCACACAATATGCCATTTAATCTTGTTGCTCTTAGTTATCTGCAACATCTGTGCTTTCCACGTTTTACTTTTTTATTATTATTCTTAATGGGATGTGCTAGAGAGGTGCCAGGTTTTATACTGTGAAGTCCAGTTTTGATCATTGCAGGGAATGCTGGGAAGTCTCTGGTGTATGTAAAATGGAGTGCCCTGCGCAACCCTCACTGGCGTTGTCCGGAGGTGATGCAATAGCAGTGCCTTCCTGTCCATAGTACTTAACATTTAGGGTAGTTGTTACCAAAATTCTTGGTATCATTTGGTTGAGTTGAAACTCTGTCGTTAGTACATGGTGGGATAGAGAAATCAAAGTGATATATCTTTAGAAAATGGAGATAACTTTCTCTATACCAGGTTTTCAGAACCTGAGATCTATGAAGCTGAATGCAGCCTAGTCCTCTGAACTGTGACTTGGCCCTTGACAGCATTTCTGTTTTTGAAGCCATTGGTGTAGCCGCAAATCCAGGTTTATAGAGCTCTTAGTGGGTCAACATGCACGGCTGGGGCACTGCATTGAAGTCAGTGGGTCCCAGATTTTGCAGGCTTGCTAGAATACAGCCTTCTTCAATCCTTCAGGATTGAATCTCCATTATCCCCAAACCAAATGGACAGTTAGTTACTCTGTCTGGCAATTCTGGGAGTTGTAATCCAACACATCTGGAGAACCCCAGGTTGGAGAAAGGCTGCTCTAGAACGTTGTGATTTTTATTTAACACAACCGCTCTCCATATTTAGGACCTGTTACCGCAAGGTAGAGGTGAGTGTGGCACAACCCTAAAACAAATACCTCTAAATAATGTGGCTAGAAAACAACCTGCTTTTATGTTAATTTATTAATTTATTTTTAATTTTAGGATTGAATTACAACTTGACAGCAGATGTGGCTAAAAAAGAAAAGGGTAGCCCAATCCGGGTTTACTTTGTCTCTTCTGGGGAAGCAATGGGCCAGATCTCGGAGCAGTTGGAGCTGTCTTATATGCAGGAGAAATGCAAGCACTACCTGGCCTATGTGAAGGTCAGTCCATCCCTCCCCATATTACGTACGAGTCTAAAGTTGTTGCCTTTCCAGTTTTAATGGACTTTCAATGCATCTGCACAGAATAGTTCAGTTATAATGGAATGTGTTTTTTCATCACTGAAATGGTTCAGGTTACAAAGACTTGTTACCTGGGAGTAAGTCCCACTGAATTACTTCCAAGTAGACATGCCTAGGATAGCATTGTAAAAGGGCCTTTTTGAGTGGAAAGACTTGAGGCTTTTCTGTACAATTATGGAAAGTGTGCTATATGTAAGTACTGGGAAGAAGGAACGTCTCCCCAACTCATGCTCTACCATAATGAGAGAGGTCTGGATCTGCCCCCAAAGCATAGAACTAGCTGAGGAAAAGACACGTGGATTTTCTGTGACAGCTAAGGAACAGCAGGGGCATTCTCTTACGGCAAATGGGTTACTTATAAACGAGTCACTTCCCCCATGTCAGTAGATAACATAGCTCTGTTCGGACATTTCCTTCCCCAAGTGCTTTGGCTTTAATTCACATAGTTTTATTTGGCCTGCTGGCTGACAGGTACCCAAGTAGATGACCCTAATTGTTAGACTCCAGTAAGGAGTTGATGATGACATTGCAAAAGATCCGTCTCTTTCAGGAAGAGGTTTTTTTTTTATCTTAGTTGGTGTGTGTGTGTGGAGAGAGAGAGAGAGAGAGAGAGAGATGAATCCATTCACTTACTATCAGTTTTCCTTTTCCAAGGTTTTGATAGAGACCACCAAGGAGCCCCATTTATCCTAATATGGTTCTTGGCATGTGAAACTTTTTCTCTTGCCAGCTGTGAAGTTTACTCTTGCAGAAAACTTCAGCAAGCATGCCAAGATGTATTCTTTTACTTATTTCAATCAGAATTCCTTGTTTGCCGTCAGTGTGTATCAATGCAGTTTCTTTGATCAAATCCATTTGTGATGTGTAGGTCAGCTCAATGGAACTGTCACTTAGCAGTCTGAGCAAAAGATCTTTCTGACTTGTTGCTGCATCAGAACAGTCTTCCCCAACATGTTGCCCTCCAGATGTTTTGCACTACAGTTCCCATCAGCTTGAGCCCACATGGCCAATGGTCAGTGATGATGGGAGTGTTGGGTTATTGTGCTAGAACTTTTCTCTTTCTGGAACTCTGTTTGTGCTCAGAAACAAACACATATCACGCAGGTCTTATACAGCAGAGCTGGTTTATTTCTTTCAGGCTTCTGTGCAGTTCAATTCAGATCAGTTCAGATCAGCACACTGAGGCATACACAGAGAGCAGTGATCATAGAGCAGTGATCAGAGAGCAGTGATCTGTTCTATTTTATATAAGTGAGAAACTATATACACATCTTACACAATTCTTATCTACATTACATACAGCTGTGATGAGGCTAACTTAGAATCTTGGCAAGGTTCTCAGAACAGCCTCTATCTCAAGGTAATTGCCCACAGATAGTCTTTCTCTGTTTAACCCTGAGATAGCCATACACACACAATTTTAATGACTAAGCAAGTATTTCTTTTCATATACTTAACAGTCCTCCTCTTGCGCATGTTGTTTAAATTGTGTTACAATCTGAGACCCAGCTTTAAAAGCATCTCTTTGTGTTTTACCATTGATATTGGTTTTGTGAATAAATCAGCTAACATCATTTTAGATGGACAATATTCAAGCTTAATCCAGCCCTGAGCTTCTGTAGGTTCTATTTCTTGAATTTCTTCAAATGAAGTAGGTTCATAGGCTATTAGTAAAGCTCTATGAGAAACCTGTTTGCTTTGGTATTCATCTGAGTAACGAATTGGAGCTTTGCGTTCCCTTTCTGATCGTCTTGGCATAGTTACAGGCATAGTTTCCTCCTCTACAGTTTCTTCCCCATCCCTCTCTTGCTGAGATTGTTCAGGAATTTCTTCTGTTTCTACAGCTTTCTGTTCTACAGGCAAACTTACATACTGTTTTGTTTCCTGCATTTGTTCATGAAAAACTACATCTCTGCTCACAATTACACTTTTGTGATATGGAGACCACAAACGATAGCCTTTTGTTTGTGTATCATATCCCAACAGTTTACATTCCAAACCTCTTTGAGCTAGTTTTCTTGGTCTGTTTTCTTTCTGAATATGAGCAAAACATTTACTTCCAAAAACTCTTATATGTGACACTCTAGGTTTTCTTTTGTAAAACATTTCATATGGAGTTTTTTCATGTACAGAGTGGTAAAGCCTGTTTAACAAATAATTTGAGGTGGACAAAGCTTCTGCTCAGAACAGGTTAGACAATCCTGACTCTTTCAATAGAGCTCTTAACATGTTCTGCAAGGTTCTGTTTTTCCTTTCTGCAACTCCATTTTGAAATGGTGAATATGGAGCAGTAAGGTCATGTTGTATACCCTCATCACTGAGGAATTTTTATAATTGGTTGCTAAGAAATTCACCTCCCCGGTCCGTTCTTAGATTAGCTATAGGTTCTTTAAATCTATTTTTACTCCACTTAACAAACGCTTTAAACTTTCCAAAAGTTTCACTCTTCTGTTTTAACACATACACAAATCCAAATCTACTGTAATCATCAACAATAGACAAGAAAAATCTGTTTCCTCTTTGACTTGTCTTAAAAGGACCTGCAAGATCTGCATGAATTAATCCAAAAATTCTTTTTGTTGTTCTCTCACTATGTTTTGGAATGTTTGACTTATGACACTTGGTTTCACTGCATACATTACATTCTACATAGTTAGAACATGGTTTGATTTTCACCCCTTCACACAATTCTGGGATCTTAGAAATTGTTTTATAGTTAGCATGACCAAACTTTTTATGAGTTAAATGGATACACTCTTGGTGTGGTTTGCAATTGGCTATTGTTTTTGTTGTGACTTTGCTGGCTACAACTTCATTTTCTGTACAAGTATTAATCACATACAAAGATTCTTTCATTATTCTTTGCACACACACCTTGTTTCCCTGTTTTATAGTACAATTTTCTTCAGTAAAACAAACCTCATACCCCATTTCTGTTAACTGAAACACACTTAGAAGGTTTGTTTCTAATTCTGGTACATATAAAACACTTTGTAGTTCAACTCCCAGACAATCAAAATATATATTATTCACACCACAAATTTGGATTTTTGTTCCATTTGTAAGGGTAACACACTTTTGCTCTGAAGTAGAAGTTTCTAAGGTAACAAATGAAAGTTTGTCTTTTGCCATACTTATTGAAGCCCCAGAGTCCAAAAACCAAGGATTCATTGTCTCTTTGACTCTTGCTAGAAGACACTTCTTTGTTGATTCAGCTTCATTCATGTTGTTTTCTTCTCTCCACTTTGCTGTCAACAGCTTTTTCTTCTTGTTGTTGCAATCCCGCCTTAAGTGTTCTGTGGAACCACAATTAAAGCATTTCCTTGCCTTTAATGCAGCCACCACGTCAGAAGATTTATGGCTTTGTTGAAATTCAGCCACAGGATGTTTAAGGCTCTGTTGTTTTGAAGCTTGTCTTCTTTCATAGGTTTCCAGTAGTTTTCCAGCTACATACTCGAGGGTTAAATTTTTCTCCTCTTGACTTTCTATCATGGTGACAACCGCGTCGTACGATGAATCAAGACTTGACAAAATCACATAGACTTGGTGTATAGTTGTAAACTCCATCCCTCGTGCCCTGAGTTGATTGAAGATTTCTCTCATGCTTTTCAAATGGCTTGACATAGACTCTCCTGGTTTCAGCTTCATTCCATACAGCTTCCGGGTTAGAATTATTTTACTGCCCGCTGTTTCTCTTTGATATACAGCTTGTAGCGCATTCCAGCACTCTTTTGATGTATTCAAAAACTGAATGAAGGAAATTTGAGAGTCTTCCACAGCTAATGCAATAACTGCCATTGCTTTTGCATCGTCCTTAAACCATTTAGCATTCTGTGGATCTGCTCTATCTGGTGGATCCTCTGTGACTACATACCACAGTTCAGCCTGAATCAGATACATTTGCATTTTGTAAGACCATAATGCATAGTTAGAGTCATTCAGCTTTTCCAACAATTGATGCAAACCAGACATATTAGCTCCTGCCATTTCCTCTGCTTTAGGAATTGGTATCTCACCGTCCTCCTGCTCAGAGTCCTCCTCAGAGTCAGCCGACTGAGATTTTTCTTCACTTTGCAGCACTGGCTTTAGCTTGATGTCTTCTTTCATCAACAGTTTTCTGTTTTAGCAGACTCCTGGTTCTGGTTCTGATACTGCACCGTTCCCACCAAGTTCTGGTTCTTCTGCCTGGGTTAGGCTGGCGTAGGCTTGTCTAGGCTAGACTGGGCCCATAACCTTTGTTGGGTTATTGTGCCAGAACTTTTCTCTTTCTGGAACTCTGTTTGTGCTCAGAAACAAACACATATCACGCAGGTCTTACACAGCAGAGCTGGTTTATTTCCTTCAGGCTTCTGTGCAGTTCAATTCAGATCAGTTCAGATCAGCACACTGAGGCATACACAGAGAGCAGTGATCATAGAGCAGTGATCAGAGAGCAGTGATCTGTTCTATTTTACACAAGTGAGAAACTATATACACATCTTACACAATTCTTATCTACATTACATACAGCTGTGATGAGGCTAACTTAGAATCTTGGCAAGGTTCCCAGAACAGCCTCTATCTCAAGGTAATTGCCCACAGATAGTCTTTCTCTGTTTAACCCTGAGATAGCCATACACACACAATTTTAATGACTAAGCAAGTATTTCTTTTCATATACTTAACAGGGAGTTGTAGTCTAAAACATCTGGAAGGTACCAGGTTGGGGAAGGCTGAGTTAGAAGGTATATCCTTGTTTGGAAAACTCTGTAGGCCTCCGTAGCGGGAATCTGTCCCTCAAAAACACAATATTTTGATTGATTTGGCAATTATTATTTTTCTTCTTTGAGATAATTATTTGTGTATAGTATATTTCATGGTGATGAACTGTTGGTTGCTGAAGTTTCTCAGGAATTGCAGTTGCTTAGATAATTGAAGGCAAAAAGGGCAACTCTCGATGTCATTTTTTAAAATCTGTGGATTGAGAGAGGTGGGGAACCATATAACATTTGTAGAGAAGAGAGCACTGTTTTTGTTTCCCCCTACTTATGAAAATGGCAGGAATGTTCATTTGCTTGCACAAGGAAGGATGTGAAGTGATAGGGAAGATGATCCTGGATAGCTTGTGCCCCAGTGGGAGGAAGTATTATTGGCTGTTTAATGTTTGAAATGGAAGAGCCTTGAAGTTTCAGGAGGTCTGGATGAAAGGGTCAAGATCACTTAGTAAAGAGGCCAAGGAGATGAACGTGCTTCTTCTTCTTCTTCTTCTTCTTCTTCTTCGTCTTCTTCTTCTTCTTCTTCTTCTTCTTCTTCTTATTATTATTATTATTATTATTATTTTTCAATAATTTCAAAATAAAATTTGGGGAAAAAAATTTGCATCTGGCAACCTACTTTACTCATTTAACTGCAATGTTCGGTGCTCTGTGATGTGTCTTGAGATATTTTATGCATAATTTTATGTTTGCCCTTACATTTCTTCTTCTCTCTCTCTTGAAAAGCATTCAGCAAGAAGTTGGCTTCTTTCTTAATACCTATCTGTGCTACTTTCTCTCTGCTTTTGTTTGTTTTGATATACATTAACAAGAGAGTCCATCATTACTTTCACTTGATGAAAATATCCATTTGGAGTGCATGCAGGCAAGAGGTACGGAATAATGGACAAAGTTATGTGGATTGCCCTCTTCAGACAACACACAGGGTCCAAAGGACTGCGTGTGAGCTTCTGGTCATTCACTTGGGATTTTTCCAGCCCTGATCTACTTAGGTGGCTTTACAAAACCCATTCATTTTGGGACATGGCTTCCTTGTATATCTGTTTACATTGAGAAGGAGGGATTTAAAGAGCTGTTCTATGTGTTTTGGCTTGGATAGGAGTGAGTCAGTAGGTGGAGTCAATATTGTCCTCCCTTGCTCAATGTGAAATAGGGCTCCTATTAAAAATAAATTGCCAATTGAGGCTATAGAAATAACTTCTGGGTTGGATCCAGACTTTATCATGCTTAGAGTAATTCCATTGAAATTAATGGAACATGTACATCATGACTGACCAAGGGCCATAGATTTAAGTCGGTCTACTCTAAGTAAGACTAAGGCCTAGTTCACACTTAACCATCCAGAGTATAGGTTGTCATTGAATTTTGGGTAGCAATTATGTGCACTATGGTTAACTATGAACTGTTTGCCATGAGCAACCCAAGAAGAGAATCCATGGTTTGTTGTTGGGTTGTAAACTCTGGGTTGTTCATAGTTAACAACCCATACTTAAACCATAGTGCAGGGTTCACATGTAATGACAACCCATGATTCAATGACAAACCATGCTCTGGGTCGTTGTTATGTGCAAACTAGATCTGAATCTGGATCTAACCCTTTTGTTGCAGCTTGTCACTGCTTTTCTTCAGTTAATATTTGCTAGCGATATTCCTCTGTTACATTTGCTGGACAGTTCTTCATGCAACTGCCTTAAATTCATTATTTTTAAAGGCAGAGCATAAGGTGTTAGTCTTTAACTAAATAAGTAATTCAATTTATCTATCTATCACTGGTAAAGAAGATCTAAGCAATATTCCATTGACTGATTTAGCTAACGAACAGCCTACCCTGTTTATGTGTTGCATCTGCAAAGTTTCTGCAGCTAAAAGTAGAAACATGACTTTTTTGAGCTTCTAGCTAAAGCCAGATGTTTAAAGAGAGAGTGAGTGATCTTACTAATGTTATGCAGTTTCAAAATGCATAATGTTTCATTTCTTAAAAATACAGTGTAGTAATACATTCTGACTAAACAGGATATTGTTAAATTAAATGGGGCGTGTATATTTTCTAATGCAAGATCCTATACTTTTTATTAGATTAATTCTGTTCCTGGTTCTTTAATGGAATTTTGTAATCTTCAGCAGGACTCCCAAGCCACAGGGTTTTTGTAATAATTCTGCTTTAGTGTGGCTGTTACAACTTTGTTGTAATTGCATTTCTGAAAAAACCCTAATCCAAAACTTTCCATTTCCTAATGTTTTTATTATTTGGGTGTGCCACTGTTTGGTATATTAAAAGGGACACACCTCTTATCTATGTATGTTTATTTTTTATTGAAGAATATCAACCATCGGTTCCAATTTTAGGCGGAAAACAGGGATTGGTTTTAGAAAACAGGGATGGAGTCAGTTTTGTGTATTTGTGAGACTGAATTTTTTTTCTTCTCTAGTAGCTTTTCAGCTGTTGCTGATTCTGTATTTATTACTGAAGCATAGTTGCAAAACAGATGTTTCCTACATATAAAGTGCTAGTGACACGGCCATTCACAGAAGATCTTGTGATTTCTGTGGTGACAGATACTTGCTTTGAGCATAAGTGCCTGAATCTAAGAGACGTGCTGATTTTTTGTGAAGAGGCTACACACTATACATCTATGGGGTCAGGAACTTTGGGGCCTCAGCCAAGACCTTTCATGCCTTGAACCTGAGGACAGGCCTAATCAATTATAATCAAGTGCATGAGATCAAACCTCAGAGCTCTCTTCAGGCATAGAAGAGAATTGGTGTGTGCAACATCAACCCCTGCAATTTGCAGGTAGTACAATTGGCCTCTGGATTGATCAGGTCTGGTATACATACTGGGAACCTCACCAATAGAACAGCGTCTTCTGCTTGTTGCTGTTCATGTTCTAGCTGGAGAAGACAGTCTCCAGATCTTGGTTCAGCTGCCTTTGGCCCTGACAGATGGCTCAGTTCAGGACAAATACATATGTGGTTGTCCTTTGGAAACCATCATTGTGAGGGTATTATTGGGGTGGGTGGGTATGAAATCAATTGCATAGTTGAGTCTCTAATTATGATACACAAAATCCAGAAGAGTAGCCATATTAGTCTGTGGTCAAAAAAGCCACAGCAACAGTGATTCCTTTAAGCTCACACATTTCTTGTGGCCTGAGCTTTCACCGATGAGAGCCCTCTCAGCTCTACAAGAGGTCATGTCATGATACATTTGTTACTCTTTCAGTTGCCGCAGCACTCTTTCGTGTGTCAAATGTTACATTTGAATAGATGTTCCCGGAGGCCAAGTGTGATAACCCTCTATGGGGTATGATGCCAGCTTGTTAATTTCAGAAGATAAAGAAAGCATTACACACTGCTGGTTATTCAGAAGGAGAAGGAAGAGATAACGCTATCTCTCTGCACTGAGGACATGTTGGTGCATGCTTACGCACTATTTCCGCTGAAAACAATAGGGAATCAAAGGAGCCTTTTTCCGTACAGTATTGCTGTCTAGGATTTATCTCAGCACGTAAAAATATTCAACGACAAATGTGGATTTAATTGTGCAACCAACCATCCTCTTACTAGGCTGTTGGCCTTCTGCATTCTTGTCTGCAAATGCTACAGCCCTTTTGTTATCTTTAAATGTTTTAAATCATCTCACAAAATATTTTTCTGAGTTATCGCATTATTTTAAGTTGGCACTGATGCCGCTCCTCTGTCCAAATCATCCAAGTCAGTAGCAAGATCGAACAGCTGTGTCTTTCCTTCTCTGCTTGACTTTAGGAGAATTTTGAGATTATTTTGAAAAGCAGTGGGCTCTATTTCAATAATTTCATAGTTTCGCACATGTGGTTGAATCTCCCCCTTCTCCATGCGGTAAGAAGTAGCAGGGGAAGCAGTTATAAGGGCTGTTTTCTTGCGGAGGAAAGCACAGGAGACTTAATGTGATATCAGTTTACTTGCAAATGTATATATTGAATTCTTATAACAATAAGAACTGATGTCTGAGTTTGCTTCCCCATCTCTTCCCTCACCATCCCTTGTTCCTTTTGTGTCATGTCTTTTAGATTAATTTTTTTATACATTGTTAATGATTATGCTAAAAACAAAGTCCTATGAGAACGTTTGAAAGAGCTGGGGCTACTTGGCCAGGAGAAGAGAAGGTTAAGAGGAGACATGACAGCTGTCTTCAAATACCTGTAAGGGTGGTCACACAGAAGATGGAGCAAATTTTTCTTTTGTTGCTATAGAAGGCAGGACTAGAATTATGGAGTGAAAATTGCAGGGAAGCAGATTTCAGCTGAACTTTAGTAGAAACGTCCTAACAGTTTTACAATGGGCCAGACTGCCTCGGGAGATGGTGCGTTCTTCTTCTTTGGAGGTATTTAAGCAGAGGCTGGAAGTTCATCTGTCAGGGATGCTGTAGCTGAATCCAGCATTGCCACTCTTGCATAGATTAGGGGGTTGGATTAGATGACCTCCCAGATCCCTTCCAACCCTAACATTCCGTTAGTCTAAAAATGAGGCGGAAATGCATTGAAGTGAATGACAGGAAATGGAGCAGAATAATTATTGTGATTTCAGAAGCTGGGAACAAAGGAGTCTCTGTGTCTGTCAGTCTTCGTGGGGCTGTGGTTTGACTATTTTTCTGTGGCTTTGCTTCAACCATGAAAGATAAAGTTGCCCAGCCCATTAGAACTAAAATGGTAATATTTTGTTTTTATAAAAACTGATGGAGGAAGTGGAACAGTGTCTTTAATATTTTATTCCTGGTCTTCATCCCCACTCCTGGCCTGATTCTGGATTCTGCCCATTGTCATCAAAGTGTACATAAACAAAATTGGGAATTGTTTCACTGTGAACCTGGATTGAAAGGTGATTCATGAACTGTTCGGATCTTTCTCATTCGCTAGTGATCACAAGGCTAGCATGGTGATGTTGATAAACATCTCATATAGTTGAGGCTGGTGGCTCTGATGTCAGTGGGGCAGTGAATCCATTCCAGGTTTCAGCCAGGACCAGGGTTGATAAAAATCATTTTTTTAAAAAAAGATTTTTAAAAATTTAAATTGGATTCTTTAGAATTTAAACCAGATTTTGAAATTTTCTTTAAAAGAAGAGTAAAAAAGAAGAAGAAGAGAACCTAAATCAAAGATATTATCATGAATACTAATTATACAACTTCTAATTACATTCTCTGAATATGATAACAGCAGTTTATGGAGATGGGAGATAACCTGATCGTCCTATTCTGCATGAAGTTGGTGTACAGATGTGCATGATCTCTCTCTTTTTCTCTCAAGGCCTGGCAAAGATAGAGAAATGCAAAGATAGAGAAGCAAAGCCGACAAGAGGGGGCGGGGGAAGCTGGTACAAATTACCGGGACCCGTTGGACTGGAAGGGGGCCTGGGGCCTGACTATGTTGCATAGCTTGGAGGGTCCCGGAAGCACTTGAGGGTCAGGAGCAGGGATGAGGGGGGAAGAGGCAGCCAAGGGCCCCACCCTGCCCTAGCGCCATGGGACTTGCAGCACATCTCTCGCCATGGAGGGTGTCCCTCGCCAGCCAGCCAGCCATGTGGCCTGGGGGAGGCTGCTGCCAGGGGTCTGCCAATCCTGCTCCCTGGGTTCATTGAGGGCCAGGGTGGGGGAGTGGGCAACCAAGCAGGCCTGCCCAAACCAGGGTGGGTGGGTGAGGGGCACTGGCAGGCCTTCCGATGGTGCAGGGTGGGGGCGGGGACACACCTGGGCCTCGGGCGGCCTTCCTCCTGCTGCTTGGGTCAGCAGATTCCTGCCCGTGGGCCATGCCAGCTAAAGATTTTTAGCTGGGCAGCCTGGAAATTTTGTTTCACTGGGGCCCAAACCCACTTTTGGCAGTCCTGTAGAAAAGGTCAATGAATAGAGAATTTGGGGAGATGGAGTAGATCTGTACAAGGCGGAGGAGTCTGGATATACATTCCAGGGGATGGGGAGGGGAATAAAAAGTGAAACCAGAAGTGAACAGAATATATTCATGTAGTCCTGAAGAAACTTCTGCTGCATATACCCTTCACGATCAAAGAGAAATGTCTAGTATGGCAACAGAAGGACATAAAAGGGATCCCATTTGTTTCTGTACCTGCTGTGGTTAAATTTGCTTAATTTGTGTGTGTGCGTGTGAATAACTTTACATTTATCTAAAAAGTGAAATAGTTAACCACACAAAAATACATGTGCTTGTTTGTTAATGCTGTTGTTTGTCGAAGAAGAAAACTAAACAGAGGAGTACACAATCTTATTAGTACAATTGAAAAGCCTGTTTAGTGTTGGTGATTCTGGCACATCATGACAAAAATATCATGATTAATTGAATAGTTGGACTGGTTCATCTCCTGAATAGCTTCACAAGTTCATTCTGATTTACTACTAAAATGTCCAAATTATCATCCGATTTTTGATGAAAATTAATCTGAAAACAATTCAGAATAATTGCTTAGTGTGTACCTACCTTCTAATGAAACCTATATCTCTGAATATGTATTAACATTATATTAAACAATAATGTACGTCTACTAAATATGATGATTAAATAGAATCTTTCTACTAGGGATTTTAACTGTGATTTAAATAATTAAAATTGAGTCCTTCAGAGAAATTATTTAAATTATGATTGAAATCAATTTGATTTAAATCAAATCAACTCTGGTTCTGATTAAAACCTAGAGCAGATTCACCACCCCACTGACTTTGGAACCACCAGCCTCCACTGTTCTCTTATGAGCCCTGTGTTTGTTATAGCTGACCCTGTGCAGCTCTATATCCAGCTGAAGGCTTGCCTACAGGGCTCAAAGCCAGGCCCTCAAAAAGCCCTCAACAACTTCAAGTGAACAAAGTCTGTAATTAAATCAGACACAGCATTTATGTTTCCCAGATACTCTTATCTCCACGGTTTGGCAGGCTGTCTTAAACAGCCCCATGGTGCCTTTCACATTAGCTCCCCATTGATTCTGCTTGTGGTTCTTGGGAGTGTAAAAGAGATGACAGATAAATGCACTTAACCTTCATCCTAAACGCTGGCACTACTGAGCCCATGTGAACAGACCCCTGCCCTCTGTGAGGTAGCTTGGCCACCTCTACACATTGTCCTGGTGAAGGGAGTCCTGCTGCAGCACAGCTCATGCCCTTGCTGATGGGGTGATGGGAATTACCAGAGGCCTCACCTCAGGTCCTCTCTGCACCAGCTTTGTCCCAGTTTCTGTGAGGGATGGTGCTGGTATGGGGTGGAGAGGCAACATGAGCTCATTCTGTGTGGCGTGGAAGTACTCACGTTATGTTGGCTCCATGTACAGCTACTGTGAAAAAGGGGAAATCCATGTTGGAGAACATTAGGAAAGGAATCAGGAATAAAATTGCCAATATCATAGTGCCCATAGACAAATCTATGGCCCTTTCTACACCTAAGGATTATTCCAGGAAAATGGAGGGATCGTCCCTGCCTGCTCACAGGATCCCTTTGTTTCATTTGCATGCACAGAGATGATCCCGGGACAATCCCAGGATAAATGGCTGGTGTAGACATGCCCTATGATGCCACCACACCTGGAATACTATGTATACTTCTGGTCATTGCACCTCAGAAAGGACGTTGTAGAGTTGGGAAAGGTGGAGAAAAGGCACCTAGAATGAAAAACTGGAAAAATGCCCCTAAGAGGAAAGGTTACAATGGCTTACTTGCCTTTAGAAAAAGGGTGAGTAAGGGGAGACATAATAGAGGTATACAAAATTATTAATGGTGTGGAGGAAATAGTTGTTCCTCTTTCATAATACTAGAACCTGGGATCACCCCATGAAGCTGTTTGGTGGAGCTCTAGGACAGGTAAAAGGAAGTACTTCTTCAGCTTGCATCGTTAAACCATGGAATTCGCTACCACAAGATGCAGTGATGGCCACCAACTTGGATGGCTTTAAAAAGGGATTAGACAAATTCATGGAGGAGAAGGCTGTCAATGGCTGCTACTCCTGGCTATATGCTACATTCAATATCAGAGTCAGTATGCCTCGGTATACTAGTTGCTAGGAAGCACAAGTGAAAGGCTGCTATTGCACTCATTTCCTACTTGCGGGCTTCCCACAGGCATTTGATTGGCCACAGTGTAAACAGAATGCTGGTTGAGATGAACCCTTGATCTGATTCAGCATGGCTCTTCTAATGTTCTTATCCCGGTAGAATGGGAAGGAACCATGCTGTAGCAACTTCAAAACAGCCAGTGTAATCCAAGAATTGGGCCTGTATCATCCTGCCAAGTGGTAAGGAAGTCTTGACCATTCCTCAGGTGAAGATGTTAAATGTAGAATGAGTGCTCAAATGGTTCTCTCTAACCATGCAGTGTACCTGCCTCACTTGTTGAAAAGTTCCAACCATATATGTAGTGGTGCATTAATATTATTAGGAAAAGAAATGTATTTTTTTTAATTAAAACATAAATGTTTAAAATACACAACAAATAAGGCATTAAGCCTATAGAACTGGTAATTTAAAGCAGCAGGTTGGGCCACATTGTTTTAATATTATTTATTTAATTTGCAATTTTAGACTGTCCAGTAGCCTGAGTTCTCTAGGCATTGTACAAGTAAATTAAAAACATAAAATACAAAAACAATAGCCAATAGCCAATGATAAAAACAGCACATTTGTACTCCAAAACATCTGGAGGGTACCAGATTGGGAGAAGCAATGGCTCTTAGTTAAAACACAATTTTTGTGTGAATATGGGCACATTTCTAAATGGAAATGTACATGTTCCAACAACCTTATGAGGCAACCTTCATACACTATTGTTATCTCAGACATATTGAACACATGGAATGACTTACACCATCTAAAAATAGCTGGTGAAATGTATTTGAGAACAATGCAACACATCACCTTATAGTGAACACTATGGGTAAAAGCTGTTGTCAAGATTCTGTTCCCAAGCATAGTTTGGGCTGCCGGCCAGGGAAAATTACCTGGCTTGCTTTTACTTTTAACACTAGCCTGATTTGCTGCAATTGAGAGGGGAACCTTTTCAGAGCATGAAGGCAAGCATTGTCACCTGCCAGTGTTTGCACATTAAAGGAACAGCTACAGGGGTTCATTCAAAAGTTGGCAAACTCTACACATACCATGGCATTTTCTTCTAGTAGTGTGGTTGATCCAGGTTGTTATTGAGCAGTTGTCATTGACTGACTCCGTCAAGTGAGCCTGAGCTAAAAACGTGTGGCAAATGTTTTTGTGCCTAGAACAAACTTCCACACAAACTTGGTGTAGACTTTGTAGGTTTTCTCCATCCATAGAGAAGCAAGAAATATTGGTGATCTTTGCTGAGCCGAAAGCTCTCTAGTGAGAATTTTCAGCTCAAAATTTAGGAGAAAAGGGGTAGTGAAAAGACAGTGATTGGTGGTGGTGGTGGTGGGATTCACCCCCAGGTTTGTGGCTGCATATGGGTTCTGACAATTAAAAAAGTTGTTTGTGGAGAGAGGGGAGCAAAATAAAAATAAGCAGCCCAGAATTTTGGGGAAATCTCCCCCACCCCATATGTCATTTGCAAACATGGCGATAAATTTGGAGGGGGCATTTTTGTTTGTTTATTTATTTATTTATTACATTTCTATACCGCCCAATAGCCGAAGCTCTCTGGGCGGTTCACAAAAATTAAAAACATTCAAAGTATAAAACAACAGTACACTACACTGTACTGCTTTCGTCGCCAGCTGAAGACCTTTTTATTCACTCAGTATTTTAACACTTAATTTTAACTTAAATTTAAATTTTACTGTTTTAACTCTGTATTTTAATCTTATATCAACTTTGCTGTGTGGTTTTATCCTGGTTGCGCTTTTTATACTGTATTTCGTAATTGTGTTTTAACCTGTTGGGTGTTTTATTGTGGTTTTAATTTTTGTGAACCGCCCAGAGAGCTTCGGCTATTGGGCGGTATACAAATGTAATAAATAAATAAATAAATAAATAAACAAACAGTATAAAACCATAATATAAAATACAATTTAAAAGCTCAACCAGATAAAAACAGCAGCAACAGAAAATTACAAATTTAAAACACCAAGTTAAAATTTATTTATAGACTGTTAAAATGCTGGGAGAATAAAAAGGTCTTCACCTGGTGTCTAAAAGCATATAATGTAGGTTCTAATAAATTGTTCTAATAAATATATTTCTTACTGGATTCACTGTTTGATGGTTTCACACACACCCCAACCCCAGCCTCCTCTGCCACTAGCTTTAGTAAATAGCTTGGCGTTAAAAGGCAAGTAAAACAATTTTTTGTGCTAGGCTATCAGTTCCATCTCTGAGGAATACCATTGTAGAGAATTTTGTGTGCCGCCTGCCAAGCA
The DNA here is from genome assembly GCF_023053635.1 of Elgaria multicarinata webbii. Taxonomy (NCBI): domain Eukaryota; kingdom Metazoa; phylum Chordata; class Lepidosauria; order Squamata; family Anguidae; genus Elgaria; species Elgaria multicarinata. The sequence goes on along the minus strand of NC_086171.1, from coordinate 69,998,242 downwards.
TGATTATGCTGGAATTGAGATGCAGGCTATGTGCCTGGTAAAGGGCAAGGTCCATTTGGTTGGCATTGCACATTTGGAAACTATGTGTGTGTGTGAGGGAGAAGAGTATTTAGTGGCAATGACAGATCTACAATTTAGCGAGCATCTGTTCTTCCGACCCAGTTGGCTTGTGATGTTGTTATCAGTTTCCTCAAGGTAAAGACTGTCACAGGCCATATTAAAGCTTGGACTCAACATCTCATTGAAAATGAACAATTCTGCGGAGTGATGTGCAATTTTATTTGTTGCAGTTTTCAGGCTGTTCTTTGTTAGAATCACTTCCTGGAAGAATGCCTAGTTACCCAACTCTGTGCAAAATGCCATGATTTACATTTTCAAATAGCGGAAATGATTTTTTTGGGGGCAGGAAGGCTATGACATCTATGCTTTCATCTATCCTTGTACACCTGTATATTTTGAGATTTTGAATTGTTGCTTTTATTGCTCACTCAGATGTCAGGGGATTTGCTGGGAAAGAAATCAGGGGGATGTTCAGATGTTCTTTCCTCCTCCCCCTGTACATGGAATACATGTACATGTACACACTGGCCATGCCCCAAATGCTGATGCACCTGCTGGCCATGCTTCTCATAGCATTGCATTCAGCATTAGTGAGAAAGGGTCCTAAACATGTACAACTATTCCTTGTGATCCAGAGCCTTGATTGGCCCAGTGTTTCTGATCTCAAGGACTTCAGGATTTCTGATCTGTACATGTGTAGGGCCCTTTATCATTAGCATCGTACATGTGGATCCCAGAAGGGTCTGGCCAGTGGGCACATCAGCATTGGGTCTGCTTCCTCCTTACACATGTGCCTAGTAAAGAGGGTGAGGTGTGAGTCTGGAGGTGCCGCCCCATATGTCCCCTCAATCATTAAGGGCCAAAGCAGATGGTATAAAAAATGCATGCACATATTTTACATTTCTTCCCCCCTTTCTTTAAAAAAAACCTCCAAAAAATAAAATCGCAGACACATGGAAGGAGGGTGATCAGGATCAGAACTGCAGCTGCAGTCCCAATGAAAATCTCAGACACCTATGCAGTGGTCCCAATGCAAAGCTCCTGCACAGCCCTGGAGAGGTTGCCATTGGTGCTAATAGCAGCTCTGCTCCAATTGGGAAAAGAGTAGCGTCAGGAGGGGAGTGGTTTTCATCGAAGCCGCAATGTGGGGGAAGGGGTTAGCCCCCTGTTTCCACACATCAGAGTGTAGAATGACAGATCTACAATTTAGCGAGCATCTCCCCGCACCCGGCCCAAAACATACTATTTCTTTTTAAAAGAACAAGATGTGAAATGCAATCATGTATCTCTTCTATTATCCACCCTGAGAGCCATTTCCTTGGCAGAAAGGCAGGGTATACATCAAATAAATAAAACATTGTTCTGCCTAACTTTCTAGGTGACCTTAATAAAGCTACTATTCTCTCAGCCTCAGCCCAGTCCCATCTGAAATGTGAGGATATAATACTGCCCAGCATTGAAGAGCTCTTAGATGGTGTACAGATGCTTATTATTGTGACAGTGAACATTATTATGTAAGAATTTGTTTTGTTTTCCAATTTCCTGGTTACATTCCTGTATGAAATGCATCTGAATTCCCACTAGGACATATATTGAATTTTCTTTGTCATTTGAATAGTTAAAATATTTTCAAAATATTTTCAAGATGTGATTATTTCTTCTTCTTCTTCTTCTTCTTCTTCTTCTTCTTCTTCTTCTTCTTCTTCTTCTTCTTCTTCTTCTTCTTCTTCTTCTTCTTCTTCTTCTTCTTCTTCTTCTTCTTCTTCTTCTTCTTTTCATCAAAGGCTTAATACTCATAATCAGTAATAATCCGTTATCAGCATTAATTAACTGGAGATTATATTCCATCCTAAGCATGGCTGTATTTCTGCAGAGTGTTAGTGCCTCATTTGAATACATTTTGGGAAAACTGTGTGAGATGTCATATAATGAAAGCTAGCCTTTTAATTCACCAACACGTATCTACACATCGATTTATTGTTTGAGCTTCATTTGGAGAAACAGAGAATGAAAAAATGGACAAGATCCATTCACAGTTTAAGTACAGTCTGTGCTTGGCTCTCTTGTTGGAATCAGTGGAATGAAAAGCAGTTATATTTTGCTGGATTCAGTGTTAGTCATTTTTTAAATATGAGTCTAAATTAGATTTTGAAATGTGCATCAGTGAAGCCCACTGGATAAATTGTGTTTTTCAATTCCATTTAACTTGAGCACTGAATTTCTGTGGAACTGTGTTTTAACTGTGCATTTTTTATTGCTAAGGGCGCAATCCCATGGATTTCCCCCGGAACTCAGAGGCTTATGAATATCCTATGTAAAGAGGGAAGTGATTTCTCCCCTCCAGTAGAGGCTTTTTGGGAGTTGCATTTTAAGTGCAACTTGTAGGAATATTAATTATAATTAGGAATCAATGTCATTGTTGGTAAACCAACAGTATTATGACCATAGTTGAAGTGGTTATTGGCTAGAGATCTTTGGGTATTTTAAATAACATATGGACTTGGATATCCTCCTTCTCTTGGATCATTATTTGGTTAGTGCTGGGGTGGGTAACCTGGTGCCCTCCAGATGTTTTGTACCAAACCAGGATCTGAAACCAACTTTAAACTGTGATTTCAGATCCTGCTTTCAGATCCTTACCCTGGTAACCATACTTTCCCAATTTGGATGTAATAGAAAACTATGGTTTTCTATTACATCCAAATCCAGGAAATCTTCCATTATGACATACCAAGAAGGGAAGGAGTGGCATCAGGATGGAGCATTTAGAGGCAAAAGGCTTGGGGATGTCTTGGCTTAATAAGCTGGCATACGTACATCTGAATTGAGTTCGCTATGGCATCCAATCAGAACCGTTTCTCAGCGCTAAGAAATGGGTCTAGTAATAAACAGAAGTGTATCTGAGCATCAACAAGCATGCTTTACTTTTGTCACTGAGAGTCCCCACACATCTGTGATTGGGGGAAGGAACTTCCAGGGATGAGGAGATGAGGATGTTTTCCAGGCAGATTTGAACTTGGACACTTCTCACTTTAGAACGTCAGCACTTGCTAGCTGAAAAGACACTCCTGCTGCCATTGACATGCTGTTCTTTTAGCAAATGGTCCTTGGTAGATTTACATCAAGGGGGCGGAAGAGGGCAGGGTTTGAAATCACCAGCCTTTTGGTCCGTATTTGTGCATGAGAGCACAGTCCAAGATTATTATAGTCATGGAGCACACAGAGGGGTGCGGGGGAAGCTGACCTATTGCATTGTTCAGCAGGAATCTTACAAATGCAGCATGTAAGACCAAAGACCCAGGGGTGCCTTGCCAAGAATGACGGCTGTAGCAAGGACTAACACTACAGATTCAGGGCTAAGTTTTATATCCTTTGAATGTGTTTATTTCATTGTCCCAGAAATACATCATGTCTTCGGCCTGCTTCAGAAGCTTATGGGGGTGGTCTTTCCTTTTTCTTTCTTTTTTTAAAAAAATCTTTATTTACACAAATGTGCTATTTTGGTGAATTTTGTACGTCTGTGCTATCCAGATCAATGTGAGGAACGTGCTGGGAGTCTATTGTACCGAATGTCCCTCTTAACTGAGACTGAGTGGCTGTAAAACTGTTAACTAAACAAACTCAGCATTTTCCATCTCCTCACTCCAATGTGAAGAGTTCAGCTCTCCCTCTGGATGCATGCTAGCCAGCAATGACTGTGCAGCCTGTGAGTGTGAATCTGGCCTCGTTCCTCTGACTGGTGGTTCAGAGCAGGGGAAAACGCTGCTTTTCCGTGTCAGAATATCTAATCTGTGCAAGTTGCATGAACATCAGTGGGATAAAAATACAATAAACAAACTAACATGGAAGCCTTGGAATTTACACAAAAAAGGAGGTTAGATTGCTTAAATTTGACATTTCTAGAGGCTCTTCTTTTTGTGTTCACACCTAACATTACCCAGTATACACTTCTCAGAGTAGCACAAAGCCCATTCCTGGGATACTGTGGGCATGTCTACACCTATGGGTGTAGAGGGCTGGAGATGGAGCAATCCCGGACTTACCTACTTCCGGAATCATCGCCCGGTGTCTACACGTGGCGCAAAACATCCTGGGAGGATGAGGATGTTGTGCCACCCATTTTGGTTTTATATCGAAAAAGAGCGCACAAGCGCTCAAACACAAAAGGTAAGTTTTTTAAAACAACAACACGTTCCTGCTCCCCCTACCCCACCCCCAATGGGCACGGAGTTCCTGAGGAGCTCCGTGCCCAGCTCCTTGCGTTTACTCACGAGGAGCTGGGACAAACCAGGATGGCGGCCCACACCTCCCGCAGTCTCGGGATCATCCCGAGACCGCTGGAAAAACTGAGATTAAAGTGTAGGGCCATATCTCAGGGAAAGGGAGGAATCATCCCTCCCTGCTTCTGGGATCCCCTGTGCATCATGTGGATGCACAGGGATGATCCCGGGACAATCTCCAGGATATCGCCCCATCTAGACATGCCCCATGTGACTGTTCTGGGAACACAGTTTAAAACAAGTGGAAGTAATATAAACTATTCAGGTGTTAGTATGAACCTTTTATTGGCTATGGCTTGGATCGACCACTCACTAATATTCCCCTTGGTTGTGGCTTGGATTGACCAGTCATTAATATTCACTTTTGGAGCAAATTGCTTGAGAGGGTGGTGGGAGACAACTGGAGATCAGGCCTTCTTAGTTGTGGCACCCTGCTTATGGATTTCTTTGTCCCAGGCAAGCTTGCCTAGTGACTGCATTAATGGCTTTCCAGTGCCAAGTGATTTTTCTCTCTCTCAAGACCTTTTAACTTGATGATATTTTTTTTTAACTTGATGAGATGTTTTATGCTATGTTTCCCCGCCCTGTTATAACTAAACCACAGCATTCCAAGACAGATGCAGGAATTGTGGAATAAAGTTTATGATTTCTATGTAAAAGCCTGGCTGTACCATTGAAACAGAAGAGTGAATGGAGGAGTGACTGATAGCTGAGGCTAGAACGGAATGGTGGGTGGGGTTAGTGGCAGTTGGGGAAAGTTAGATAGAAGGAGAAAAAAGAAAGTTAGTGAGAGGTCAGGGAAGTGGGAGCTGAGTTAAGATTGAGCGGTAGTGACCTGGTTTGCTAACCCATGCTTTATTTAAAATCAGCCACTCTGCAGGCCAGTACTACACCTCCTAGCATGCCTTTGGCGGCCCACAGGTGCCTGTGTCCTCTGAGAGGTGCTTCTGTGCTCTTGTTGCTGATGCTGCTCCTTGACAGAGCGACCAAAGCTATGTTTCTTATTAAAACAGTGAGTTGCACTAGGTCATGTCTCAATACAGTCAGGTCACACTGCAGTACAAGCAGCGGATGCTTCTGTTCCACACCTGCACATTACTTGCTGTCAGGGATTGTTTCTGTTACCTGACTCTCAGTTTCAACTTGACTCAGGTGGAAATTCCATAGTTATTTAGCATAGCTTTCTTTCTTTTTGTCCTTGCCATTGGTTTCTCTTACTGCAACAATTTTCTATCTCAGTAGTCAGACTTCTAGACTATTTTTCAGTCTCCCAGAAAGGAAGCTCACACATTCTGAAGCATACTCTAATTCTTATTAAAATTATAATATGTGGTTTACATGCAATCGGTATAAGCCATTAAAAAATAATCGGTGAGTTATTAATACACCAGCATTGCCATAAGACTCTCTAGAGCAGCTACCTGCCCTCTCCTTCCCTGCACACAGCTGGAAGAAGTGGCTTATGGAGCTCCCATGAAAGCTCACTTGGGTCTGGGTGATATCCTGATACACTACTACTTTCCTCTAATTTATTTCCCGTTATCCTAGCTGCTACACTTCTCCTTTTGAGCTCCCTGAAATTGTGTCAACTGGGCCAATTATATGGCTCTCCTCCTTTCTTCTGCTTTCCTTCTCTTCCTCCGTTTTACCTATAGACTCTACAACAGCCTTTTCCCAACCTTACAAATGTATTGGACTACAACTCCCATCATTCTCAGCCAGCACCAGGACATGTGCTTTTTGTTATTTGGCACTGGGCATCCTGAGGACTTTTGCTTTCATTATAAAAGCAGGTTCAAGCTGCTAAAATAGATTCTAAACCAGCATGACTGGGGATTATGGGAGTTGTAGTCAAACACATTGAACGGTGTCAGGATGGGGAAAGGTTGCTACAAGGTCTTAAGATACCTCTGAGACTTTTGCAAACATCTTAAGAAAGATCAATGGCATTTCCTCTCTTCCTAAAATCTTTTGATGTTTAAAATGTTTAAACATCAAAAATGTTGGTGTTCTTTCATACCCACACCACACCTGTCAGTCTTTTTAGCTTTTGAGGAAATTCTAAGTTCTTTCCTTACAAATGTATGACTTGACTCAAGAAATTTAAAACTTCTCACTGTGGTAGAGAATTTATGGCAATTGCCTCATAGCACTTAAAAGTGTAATAAAACAATGGTTTTATGAACAGGGGGAGGTGTAGCAATGGACTTTACAACATGAACATGGTATTTTTGAGTGTACATTTGTATCTCATCATGAGCTTTAAAAAGTGATTAAATGTTCAGCCACGATCAGTATATAGGATGCAACAAGATAATCCTGCAAAATGTACTTCTTTTAATAAAGTTAATATGCAGGTTGCTATATTCCCCAAAGATTAACACTCAAAATTTATTTATTTCCTGCATTCCGTTTTTCTGGGCATTGAACAATGATTTTTTTTTTTAAAAAAAAATCTCAAATCCACTAAAATAATATACAGTTTTAAAATACAAAATTACAACTTATATTTAAAAACCAGTAGCTTTTATGAGGAAACTATGAATGTTGGGTGAGGGGAAGAATCACTCCAAAAGGTATTATGTTCTCCAAACCAACCAACATTGTTTTAAGAATCCACATTTTTGGAATTTTACTCATTAGTGTGTGGACTTGTGGTTGCTCCTATAGAACTTTGCTCCGTGTCTTTGCTCTGCCACCTTATGTTTTAAATTAACCTTCCCCCTCTTTCCTAATTAGTGAGGCCATTCATAGTGTACTATGTAAATTGCAGCTTGGTCAACCATCTTCCTATGTGGTTCTCCTCATTGTGACCAATAGACCACTCCTGTGTCTTGTATTGTACTGTGCTTGTGATATTGAAGTCTTGCCAAAAGAATGAACGTGGAGTGGGCAGACAGACAGACATAGGAGACAAGGGACAGACAGAGAATGGGGTTGCTGGGGAGGGAGGGAGAGAGAGCATGCATTAGTGTTAGAATATGGGGTGTGTGTGTGGTTCTTTTAAGTCTTGCTGCATGGGGGGTGGGGGTGGGAAAGAGCTTTGTGCATAGGAATTTACCAGCCAAAACATTAGAAGTGTTGATCCTGCGTTTTTGCTAGTAGCCCTCAAGATGGCTTGCAATTGATTAAAACAACGTAAAATATCACTAAGAAGAAATAATGATACTCAAATGGTTGTAATCTTCCTTTGAGGAGAAGCTCAATATAATTTGATTGTGATTTGCCTGCTTTCAGTGGGGATGGAATTAGGTGTGTGTGTGTGTGTGTGTGGTAAAACGAACACTTTAAAAAGCCTTTGCCTTTGTTTTGAGTCAGTGTAGATTTTTTTCTTTTTCGTCGGTAAAAATATTCTGGCATTTCAGAGTCACTCCCAATGTATGATGAACTGGAAGGCTTGATGTGTCAGGAAGGCTCTCACTCTCTGCGTGTTGGCCTGCTGACGGATGCAGACTTCCTTTATTAGGCGGATTTTTGTATAACAGGCAAGCTGGCTTGGGTCTGGAGGCCCCTTGCCAGTTACAAGGCACAGAACACAGGATTAGCTCTTAAGTGTTGACTCTGTTCGCTTTAAGCCAGCACAATTCCATTTATTAGGACAACAAAGCAGAATTATAAAAACAGATTGAAAACATAGTCTCCCATTAAACTGAAAGGAGTTCAGTATTTTGAAAGGTGAAACTCTACCTGTGTCTATCTCACGTCCTATCAGTTTGAGATGTCCACATTGCCCCTCACTTTACAATATCATGGGCTCTCTTGTTCTATTTATTTAATTAGATTTATATCCCACTTTCTCTCCAAGGAGCTCAAGGCGGTATACCTGGTTCATCCACCCTTTTTTATTCTCACAAAAATGCTGTAGGGTAGATTAAGTAGGGAGAGACTGCCCGCATTTGCGTGCCACTTTAACCAGGAATCCTGGCTTATTAAACCACAATATGAACGAGATGCGTACACATAGCTGATTTGCTCCTGATTTGCACAACTGGGTAAACAAACCAGGCAGGGATAGTTTATTGCAGGGTTGGCAACCTGGTAACCTCCAGATGTTTTAGACTCTGAAAATAGTTCCCTGAAGGTAAAATGCTTGAAATACATTGAATATCACTGTTGCTGACATCAGTTGCCAACTTCCCCACCCTCTCTTTTCCCATCTTGATAGCTACCATGCTAAGTATGGGAAGGAAATATTTGTTAGATTAAATCAGGGGTAGGCAACTTGTAGCTCTCCAGATGTTTTGGCCTACAACTCCCATCATCCCTCACCATTGGATGGGAGTTGTAGATCAAAACAGCTGAAGGGCCACAAGTGGCACAGTCCTGGCTTAAATGTAACTATTATGTTTTCAGTGTTCCCACCTGACTTTCTTTCTGAGAACTCAGAAATGATTGACCCATTCCCAAACCGCTCCCTGATTCTACAGCCTCTGTGCAAAGAAAAATATCAGAGATGAGAGAGACTATTAAACTCAGGGCGGCTTTCCTCTGCGGCTTGTTGTTAGTAGTTTTCCTGTTTATAATGGTGCGGGAATATAACAGGGCCTGGTGACTCCAGACACTAATCCACACACACAAACAGTTTATTTTTCCTGTCCAAAATGGCCTAAAATTATCACATTTCTCTTTATTGTGTATGTTTGAGAGGATGAGCATAGCTTGTTGGCAAGAAATGCTAGAGGTACCAACAGGAAAAAAAAAGGCTTTCTTTTTTTATGCTTGAAAAGTAAACAATTTGTTTGTAAAGGATGTGGTCACTGGCTAGATTCCAAGTAACAACTTCTTAATAGTCTACCAAGTCTGTAAGTTTCTCTAAGGGCATCTGCATTTTATGAACATCGTCAGGGCCAGCCAAGATGTTTTGCTGCCTGAGGTGGACATGATGGTGTCCTCCCCCACCCCGCCAGTTCCACATATAGAAGCCGACCTGACTTACAACACTAGCGATGGTGTAGGCTTTACCTCTTTCACTATAACTGAGGGTATCAGGGCAGCTTAGAGGGTGCAGGGCAGGCTGTGTGTGACACACCCAGCTCTGTCCTCCAAAACCTCACTGGCACGGCCTGTCCCCTGTATTTTGCCACTGCCTAATGGTTTAACTGCATCTATTGCTTTTAAATTATACATTGTTTTAACTTGGATCATGGTTTAATTTGTTTTTAACTGTGTATATTTATTGTTTTATACTGTATGTTTTTGTCTGTACGCCGCCCTGAGATCTTAGTGATATAGGGCGGGATATAAATATTTTAAATAAATAAATAAATAATGGTAGAAACACCTTTACACGATTTGCTTTGGATGGTAAGCAAAGAACTCCAGGTTAGTGCTGCTTTTATTTCCTCTGTTCCGCTTTCAAAACAAGTTTGGCAAGGTTTTGTTGTGGTTAAAACAGTACAAACCCCCGAGACACCTGTTTTCTAGAGGCAAAAGTAGAGTGGGTGTTTGCACCATAAGCAAGCATCTCTCCTTCAAACATGTTTCAGCCTAAGTTCAAAGAGAGCATGAACAGTGCTTCTACTGAGAACGCCCTTTTCTTGGTAACCTCTCCTCGCATCTCTGGAAGAGGAACCCAAAGAAAGGCCTCTGATGAATATCTTAGTGTACAGTTAGGCACATCTACATACTCCCCCCTACCAAAACAGCCTGCCCCTTAGTGTGGAAAGGAGTGTGAGTGCTCCTGCCTTCTCCACCCATTTGGCACCCAGGTTTGTGTGTCTGTAGGCCAAAATTGAGGAAAAAAGCAAAAAAAAAAAAAAGCAAAAAAAACCCGACTGTGTGATTTTACTTATGACCTTAGGCCAGAGGTGGCGAACCTCAGTCCTGGGAGCCAGATTAGAGGGTCCCCAGAGAACAACTAGATTATCACCGTTGAAAAGCCATGCTCAGATAGCCACACCCCTTCCCCTCAACACCGATCGTTTGATGGTTTCCTGGCTTTAGTGCAGTTTCTTCTCCATTCTAAAAGATTGGAATGGCTCTTCTAAGGCTCTTACTAGAGCTTTAAGCTAAAATATACTGGCATTTTAATGTATTTTGGGCCACACGACCTTTGCCTTCAGCCCTGCCCACCACTGGAATTTGGCCCCCGAGAGCTTCTCCAACATGGAATCCAGCCCTCGAGTGAAAGAGGTTCCCCACCCCTGTCCTGGGCTGTATGCAGACATTCCAGCCCTGTGTGGGCCCATGGTGAGACCAGCCATGCCTGTACTCCTCTGCACATGATGATCCCTGAGCTGTCCCCCATTCAAAGTTCCTGTTGCACCAAAAAGGTCTCTTCGAAAATGCTCTTATTTTTTTTTAAAGAAGTGCTCCTTTTCAAAAAACCGAAAGCCATGTTTTTTTCAGAGCCCGGTGACAAGTTTCTGCACTTGAGCGGTATCACCACAGAATTGTGGATGCACACAGCCTGTCCCTAGCTTTACCTCTCATTTCTTGGCACATAAGAAACACTGGCTAAATGTAACACTTCCATGCTGCTTTTCATGAAGGAACATCGAAGTGATTAGAATGAAATATTACAATGCTGTAAAAGTTTAAATATGTTTTGTTGCCCTTAAAAGGAATGGTTTTTAAACAAAAAGAAAACAGGTGCTTTCCAGCTGTGATAAACTAGTTCATTATGTGCCATGTTTAGTCGGTCATTGGGCAGTGTTCTGAATTATCCTTTTGGAAAAATGCCATCAAAGGAAATGTAATTTCACGTCCTGGAATACAGCAGCCTGATAAATTAAAGTTGGTTACATGGCTTTTGTCACCCATGAAATTAGTCCAGCTCTTACTGATGTAAATTGTTTGGAAAGACACCCAGTTTCCTTGCCATTCTGATCCTGGATCAGAACAGGGGTCCCTCTCCAGCTATGTCCAACCAGATGTGGCGTTAAGTACTTATTTAAACCCAAGGTCTGCAGCTGAATTGCAAAACAAAACCACCTATCTATAAACTGACTCTTTTAAACTTCTCTTTTAGATGCCGTAAATATTTTCTTTAAAATGACACCAAGTCTGTAACTCCTTTTGCTCCAGTTATTTCTTATTGGATGGCACTGTCTGTAGTTGCCAAGGTGCCTCTTTCTTTAAAATCTGCAAGGCACCAACTGAGGATGCTGTCACATGACTGCTAAAGGCACAGGCAACCAGCCAGGAAAATAAAAAGGCTGGCAATCCCATTTAAGGCAGACCTAGTTATCACTGTGTGTGAGGGTGTGGGGTTCCCTGGAAGAAAATAATAAAGTTTGCGGGAAGTGGAGCATTTAATTGCAACAGGAAAGTGGGTGGCTCTTGGAAAAGGGTTATACAATTCATGGAACTGCTGTAGTCTCTGACGCGCTGCAGATTGTGTAACGAGAAAGAGTTCCTGTGTCTGTATCTTTCGCTTCTCTGATGCTCCCATGCCTGGCCTTGCCAAAATGCATGGGGACGTAGTCCAAAGCACGGGATGTCCAACATTTAAAGCTGCTTTCACACCACATCCATCGCAAGCAATGCGTGGTCCCTAAAGGGTGGAGAAAGAGCTTCTGTGTTTTATTTGTTCTTTTAAGAACCTGGAGAGAGACCAAGATTTATTTTTAAATTTTTACATAACCAATTTAAATATTTGTAAAGGCTCATATTACTCTTCCTAGTATTTGGAGAACACACATTTTTCCCTGTCTCTGAGGCCCACCCCTACACAGTGTTTTTCATGTTTTAAAATAGGGTATCTGAGCTGTTTTCTTTTCCCCTGTGATATGATATGACATGACATGCAATATGTTGTCCAAGGACTGCTAGGCTCCCACTGAGATATCACCATATGTACAGAAGTGTGTCAGACTTGACTTTTGTGGTCCAAACTCTTTTTTTAGAAAGCATAATTCAGATTTTTCCCTTAATTTTGACAAAGGGCCTGAGGAACACTGTGTTTATGATGTTTTCAAGGACTGAGTTGGCTCAGTAGCTGTGTTTATCAGGGCTGTGTGCTTGTAAGCATATTTACTCATGCCTGTGTTATATTTATTCATTCAAGGTTTTCAAAAGCCAGTCACCTATCTGATAATCCAGATGAAAAAGGTGTATTTAAGCATGAATCTGAGCCAAAACACTCTTTAATTTTGTTTTCACTTTTTGTTAGTGTATTTGATGTTCTTTTGACTGGCCCCTCAGGGTTTCAGCTATTCTTCATCCACATGGTGGGCACTTGAAAGAAGCGTGTGAAAGGCCTCAAAGCTGCTTTATCAGGCTCTAGGGAATGGTGGGGAATGAGCAATTCCACATCTCAGGTCAGATCCCAAGTTGTAGGAACAAAGGAATTCTGCAGTCCCTTGACCAAGTGAAGGGAAGCTCCCAGAAGCAGCAGAGCCCCTTCTATATAGTCTATGGCAGGGATAGGTAGAAGTTTTGGACTTCAACTCCCAGAAGCCCCTGCCAACATGGCCAGTGGTCACAAATACTGGGAATTGAAGTCAAAGCAACTGGAGAACTACTTTCTGTCCACCCTTGCTCTATGAAAGCCCTTCTTTGAGCCCATAAGCCTGTTAAGAGGCCCATTCTAGTCCAGTCACATGGGCTGGGAGGAAGCTTAAACTTTACAGAGAGTATATAAAGGGGCTGTGCCTAAGCTTCAGCTCAGTTGATTCTGGGAGCTTTCCTGAACTTGGTCAGGGGGTTGAAGAGCTGCATTGCTCCTAAAGTTTTGGAATGTCTATGGCCAGATCTGCACCAAGCAGGATTTAGCACTATGAAAGCAGCATGTAAGAGGCAGGAGCCACAACAAGCAGGATTTAACATTAGGAAAGCAATATGAAAGTGGTATATGGCATGTGTCCACGGGCCCCAACTTCAGTACTGCTATAAAGCAGTAGTGTGGCTCCTGCCTTTTATATACTGCTTTCATACCACTTTCATAGTGCAATATCCTGTTTGGTGTAGATCTGGCCCATGTTCTGGCCCTGTGGACAAGCTCAGGGAATCTGATCTGCAACCACACTTAAGTCCCTTCTACTGCAACTAAACGGTTTCCCAAAGGAGGCTGCTCAAATATGTAACTAAATGGTTATATTAGCCAGCTCAGGTAACATGTAAACTGGATATAATACTGTCATCTTAAACACACTGGGGCCTCTGTAGGGTTATCCTAGTCTAATGTTATGAATAATAGCTCTATTAATTTTAAAGCGATGCAGCAAAAATGACTTAATACAATAAGGGAAAGCACTCCAATCTGGAGTGCTAGATGTCTCAAAAAGATCTCAAAGTCACCTCAAATCTATGCAAAGTATTTATGCCTCTTGTGGGTGTAAAATTGGGCTTCAGATGCTATGGGACTATTTTCTGGATGGATTTTTTGTATTTTTTTACTGGCCAGGCGGCTAAAACAGTCCTTAGCACACACATGTCCAGCCCCTAGTAACTATCTTATTGAGTGCCTTAAGTGTCATTTTCTTGGTAGAAAGGCAAGGTACAAACCATAAGAACATAACAGCATGAGAAGAGCCATGCTGGATGAGTCCAAGGGTCCATCTAGTCCAGTATTCTGATCACATAGGCCCCATTCAGAAGACACCTTAAATCATGGCTTTAACCCTGGTGAATAAGGCTTTTTGCTTTATTCACCATGGTTAAAGCTGTGGTTTAAGGTGTCTTCTGAACACAGCCTGGCTTTCTGCTGCTACCAGACTGTGGAATGGCCTGCCAGAGGAGACTCGTCAACTTAACAGTCTTTTAGCATTTAAGACAGCTATAAAGACTGATCTCTTCCGGCAGGCCTATCCAGTGTAATTTTAGGATGCTTTAGGATGTTTTAATAATGTATGCTATATTTTTAATTTAGTTTTATGTATTTTATACTTACTGTTGTTCCCCGCCTCGATCCAAATGGAGAGGCGGGTAAGGAATATATTATTATTGTTATTATTATTATTATTGCTTAAGCACCATGGTTAAAGCCATGGTTTAAGGTGTCTTCTGAACGGGGCCATTATGGCCAACTAACAGCACCAAACATTTCCCCCTTGTATTTTACTTACATTTCAGATGGCACTTTATAAATTTCCTCATAGTTTTACGAAAGTCCCGTCTTAAGAAGATTGTTTATTTTGTATCCTAAAGGCTTGCATGGTATGTTAATATATGGAGTGCATAAGTTGAATGATCTAATAACTTACTTTTCTTGGTTGATTCAGGAAGCTGTACTAGATGGTAGTATTGCAGTGATCCATGTCCAGTCTCCTGATTTATTGGTAACTCTACAGCAAGTAGAGCTTTGACAAAGAGCAGTGCTTTCCATGAAAATGCATGAATGGAAGAATGTTTGAAAAAAGGACTTTTATGGTGTGGCTATAAATTCAAGAATAAGTAGTGATGTGTATTTCCTTCTGGGGAATGTGGAAGGATAGTGTAGAATGCTCTGTATGACCCAGTTAGATTAGTATACACATGACTGTTCACTTTAATCCACAGCAATTTGATGTCAACATTTAAAAATGTTGCATTGCTAAGGACATTTTGTTGTTGTTTTGCTTGTGCAATGGATTAGGCATCTGAATTTCAAAAATGCAAACATTTTGGCTGTATATATATTGTTGCATTCAGTCTTTCACCCAAATGACAGCGTGATCATGACCTACATTCACCACATATACTTGCTATTGGGGTTCTTGTGATATTTTCTAATGAAATATTGCAGACACTTGTTGGGGTTTCAGTCACAGTTCTCATCTCAGTATAAACGCTCAGTTTTTAAAATCCTTAATGTCTCTCATCCCATAGAAAAGACATACTATTCTACTCATAGGCCAGTTCACACAACTGAGATAGTTGTGTGCTATCTCCAGTATTTGAGGCAGTAAGCCTGTGTGCACCAGTTGCTGGGGAACATGGGTGGGAGGGTGGTGTTGCACCATGTCCTGCTTGTTGGTCCCTGGCCGATGGCTGGTTGGCCACTGTGTGAACAGAGTGCTGGACTAGATGGACCCTTGGTCTGATCCAGCGTGGCTCTTCTTATGTTCTTAAGATTTATTCAGCCATAGTTTTGTAGTGAATCTGGTGTTCTTTACAGCTGCAGAAGCAGAACTACATGAATCACATTTGGAAGCAAACATATAGGTCTCTGGGGAAATTACTCAGGCTACATTCATGGTCTGTCTATGCTAAATGTTGAATTCCTACTGCTGATGTGGATTTCAAGGAATTGTAATTTGAATCCATGCAATGTACTATATTTTGAGACCTTGTTGTGTTCTTTGCAAAACTTGCAGTATCCATAAAGGATTTGGAAGTCATATTCTAACTAAAATTGTATTACACCAAACTAGCAATCGGTAACATGTGTCTCGGTCACTTTCCTCCTTCAGAGGGTCAAATAATTGTGTCTCACTTTTCCAAGCCTCATGGTACAGGCTTTTGAAGATATTTCAGTGGCTCATTACACTAGGTTCCCAACCTCTCTAGGAAATCCTTTCACTGGTCATGTACATTGGCATATCACGCAAATGCCAGGGTGATCATTTTTTGGCTTTAGATCAACATAGCTGTACAATACACTCACAACATATATTTACTAATGGGGTTCTTGTAGTATTTTCACCTTTTGCATCTATTGGTTTGCCATTTGGGCCAAGGATAAGTGCATTAAATGGAATGAGTGTTGTTTAAATAAGTGGTTTTACATCTAAAGATTCTGCTTAGGATCAGGGTGTTGGTCCATAGGATAGAAAGCTGCTGCATCTTAAATATTGCTTTTGCCTTTTGCGTGTAATAGTACACACTGTAAGAACATAAGAAGAGCTGTGCAGGATCAAACCCAAGACCTATCTAGTCTATCATTCCATTCTCACAGTGGCCAACCAGGTGCCTATAGGAATCCCACAAGTAGAACATGTGTGCAATACCACCTCCTACTCATGTTCCCCACCAGTTGGTATTTAGAGGTGAACTGCCTCCAAAACTGGAGGAAATATATAGCCATCACATTAAGTAGCCATCGATAATTTTACCATCCATGAATTTGTATAATTTCCTTTTAAAGCCATCCAAGTTAATGGCCATATTGTGGTAGTGAGTTCCATAGTTTAATTCTGCAGTGTGCAAAGTTTCTCTTATTTGTCCTGAATCTTCCCACCATTCAGCTTCATTCGATAGCCCCAGGTTCGAACATCATGACAGAGGGAGAACTACTTTCTCCAAACCATGCATAACTTCATACACTGCTGTCATGTGTCCCTCCCACACCGCCATTTGCCTTTTTCCTAAGGCAAAGAGATTGAAACATTGTAACCTTTCTTAATAGAGAAGTTACTCCAGACCTTTCATAATTTTGATTGCCATTTTCTGCACCGTTTCCAGCACCACATTATCCTTTTTGAATGTTCTGCGTGGAACTTTATTACTGTTTCATTGCTGAATGAAAACAGACGTTTAGATTCTCCACCATTTTCGTGGCTTTCGCACTCAAAACACAACCATCTGCCATTTACTGAGTTTTGAACTTCCAAATTCTGTGGCAATGAAGTTGTTAAAACATACTCTTTGTTTTTCATTTCCAGCCAGTTCTGCCCTTTAAAAGTTTAAAAAGTAGAGACAAAGATAGAGACTGTCCAGACTCAGAGAAAAGTATTCAGTTTCTTGCCAGTTTCTGACAAACAAGGTTGTCGTAGTGATGATAATAGGAGTCCCAACCGTAAATCAGTGTTTCAGCATGACATGATGATGCTGTTGATGTTCTTGTATGTAATGTTTTGGCTGTGTTGGTGAAATGTAAAACTTTCCATTTAATCCTTTGCCTTAACTTTCACCAAGCTTGTATAGCATTTCCCGAACTTAAAAAGCGGTAAAGGAGGGATCAAAGGACATCGGGGAGAGAGAGAGAGAGATGGGGCTGCAGTGACAATAAAAAGAATGATAGCTCATCAGGGCTAGACATCAAGTATTAATTTGCATCTTCATCATTGTAGAAATTGTGAACAGGGGGAACCAGCATGGTTTTCAAGAGAGAAGGATTGTGAAGAGCAGAGCAATGCTCAGGGAACTGACATTTACAGTATTCTCTAGCAGCATTTAACAGCCCTCTCATTCTGCGTTCTGCACGTATGTAGAGAAATGGGAGGAACTCATGCGGAGTCGGGGAGTTCGCTTGTATCTTTGAAAAAGGCCTTGAGCATTACAAAATACTGCTTTTCTGTGGACAAATGGCCACGTTTTATATATAACGGCGATTAAGCAAACTGAGAATTTGAGAAGGCAACAGCCACTTTCTGCCATCTAGTTCTATACCTTAGAAATGAGAACTTCCTTCTCTTCATGAGAATAGCCTTTATTTTTTCAAGTGCCCTTTCCCCACTATTGCTAATTGTTTTGCCTAAAATAATGTGAGAATCAGGCAATCTGATACTGGGGTCCCCAGGAAGTGCCAAGAAAGTATGCAACTGAGGCCATGGCTAGACCACCAGGCCTATATCCCGGGATCATTCCTGTGCTTCCAAATAACACACAGGAACGATCCCGGGAGCAGGCAGGGACGACCCCTCCATTTGCCTGGGATAATCCTTAGGTCTAGCTAAGGCCAGAGAGGCAATTATTCCCAAGAGTAAAAGTTGGAATGCGAGTCAGACCACTGGTTCATCTAACCGGCGGCATACCTCGGCCCTAATGTTAGGCAGAGTAAAGCAGTCATCTCAGGCAGCTAATCCTGGCTACCATGAAGGGGCAACAAAATGTTGGTTGTTTAGTATTGTTGGTTGTTTATTGTTCTTGCATTTTTAGTACCAGGATGTGGGATTTTCGGGTATAAAAATAACTTGTCCAGCCTTGGGTGTTAAACACCTTTACTTGAGAGAGGGGATGCCATTTGCTTCTCTGCCTCAGGTCGCAAAATATCTTAGGCCAGCACAGTTCTTTCACAGCATTACTGCTGGAGGTCCTTTAACTGGTAATGCCAGGGATTGGACGTTGGCCCTCATGCGTGAAAAGCATGTCATCAAGCAGTGGTCCCTACCCTTACACTATGTGGTTCCAAGTTTTATTTGTTTTACCAAGTTGTTGGCAGAATAAGATGGTTTAATGCTATGCCCCAAACTGGCTATTAATTAGCTGCACATGGATGACTCCACACATTGGAGGTGACCCTTGCTTTTTCTGAATTTAACAAAAAGGATGCGGACAGTTAGCCAAACAGTGGCAGTGCTTTATATTTCCAAAGGCTGTGGTTTCTCAAATCTTGCTTCAGCCCAGTCCCACCAAAATAAAACCCTTTTTAAATCCACCAAAATAAAACCCTTTTTTAATCCACCAAAATAAAACACTCCTTAAATGCGTCAAGATTGGTTAAGAGCGGGAATGGTCCTTCAGACTGGCAACTCTTTTTTATTTTTTGTGGAATACCAGCCACATATTTATTTATTTATTTATTTATTAAACTTATATACCGCTCCCATAGCCAGGGCTCTCTGGGCGGTTTACAGAAATTCTAAAATTGAGGTAAAAACAAGTATACAAAATTTAAAACTCTAAAACACAGAACATACACACATAAAGCATTAAAAACCGATTAAAAACTAAACATGTGGGTAATTAGGATATGCCGCCATATGTCTGGGCAAAGAGGAAAGTCTTAAACTGGCGCCGAAAGGATAGCAGCGTTGGCACCAGGCGAACCTCATCAGGGAGATCATTCCACAGTCTGGGGGCCACCACCGAAAAGGCCCTATCCCTTGTTGCCACACTCCGAGCCTCTCTCAGAGTAGGCACCCGGAGGAGGACCTTAGATATTAATTCAGTTAATGTCACATCTAGTTTGGCCCTTAGCAAAAGCAAGTCTGAATTGCCCATCACAAAGGACAGTGTTCTCCCTTCTCAAAAAGACTAAAACCTCCTTTTATTTATTACATGTTCCAGCCCTTCCTCCAAGCTGGCACACAGGGTTTTCTCATGTTATCCTCATACCAACATTGAGAGGTAGGTTAGGCTAAGAGAGGGTAACTGATCAAGACCCCCTCACCCCCAGCTCCATATCTGGGAAGGAATTTGAACCCGCTACACAGCTTTAGCTACTCCAAGTCTCTTCATGGCAATTATAAAGGATTTTGTGGAGCAAAAAACATGGAAGGTAAGTTAAATCTAATATCTGCTTCATCGTGTAGTAAGGAAAATTGCAACAACAGAAATTTGAGGGTTTTTTGTTTTTTTTACTAATGCTCTAAATAGTTCATTTTTAGGATTGCCATCTCTGCATCTGATGATTCTTCAATTCTTTTTTGAGCCATGGTGTGGGATGTAGGAAAATGCTTAGGAGATGAGTTTCCTTTTTTCATTTGCTTGCCCTCCACAGTTTACTACAGGTGTAGAGTGTTATTTGGCTATAGTGATAATAGAAAGATTTTCCTTCCTAAGACTGCACGCCTAACTACACTAATGGTGAGTTCCAAAGAAACCTGTTTTGGACTTACTTCCAGTAGAATTTACTTCCAAGGAAACCTGTTTAGGGCTGTTAGAGAGCTTAAATGAAACAGGAATACCATGCAAATAGGGAAAAGTTAGCCCTGTTTTCTCCTGGATAATTGTTACTACTTTCTTCATTTCCTCATTGAAATTCTTCAGATCTTGACTGGTGACCGGTTTATCTCTTTGCATGAGAGCAAAACAGTATTAATATTTAAGGCTCTAATCCCAATTATGCACAGGAACCACAGGAACCAGTCTAAAGGAACAGCCCTTTCCACTTCTTTCGCAATCTAAAGCACACTGCCAAAATCTCCAAGAGCAAAATATTCCAAATGTTAATTATATACTTCATTTTTCGGAGAGTCCCTGTGGTGCACAAGGAATACATTTTTATATCTTGGCCTCCTTCCGTCAGTTCAACACAAACAAGACAATGCAGGGTGGTGTACAGTGAGGTTGTCATGAGGGCTGTAGATCAGCTGCTCTCCAACCTGATCCCCTCCAAATGTGTTGCACTACATCTCCCCTGGCTGGGGAATGCTGGGAGCTGTAGTCCAACACGTCTGGAAGGCACCAGGTTGGGGAATAGCTGCTCTAGAGAATGGGATAGGCATATTTTTTATTTTTTTATTTATTGCATTTTATACCGCCCAATAAACAAAGCTCCCTGGGCAGTTCACAAAAAATAAAACCATTTAAAGTATAAAACTAACAGTATAAAAACATGATATACGATACAATATAAAAGCACAACCAGGATAAAATCCATAGTAAATAATTTGTCAGTTAAGAATGTGCAGAATCCCTGTAAGAAATGTTGACAAATTGCTAGACTTCTTAAAATGGCTCTTGCATCCTTCTAAATTCTTCAAATGCTTTCTCTTGGGCACGAACCTCCAAATTTGCATAGATTTTTTTTTGTGTAGTAGGCAAAATTCATTCTCAAACAGTTTGTGTAGACCAGCTTTCCCGAATGTGGTGTCCTCCCAATATTTTGGGCAAATGTTCTCCTTGTAAAGCTGCTGCTGAAGGCATAATCTACACCAAGCAAGATATTGCACTATGACAGCAGTATGAAAGCGGTATATAAAAGGCTGGACCCACTCTACTCCTTTATAGCGGTGTGATCCAGGTAGGGTTATTTCATGCTCTTGAAAATCAGGCAGCAATCTCTATTCATATAGTCTATGGTTTGAATCTTTGTGCAGGATCAATAATAGTTTAGTTTGGTACTACAGGGAGATACTTTGCGGCAGTAGATTGCAGAATGCCCTTAAAAGTTAGATGAACAGATTGTTTTTACATTCCTTGGATGTATGTTCATTATCATGCATATCCACCCTGGATGGCCACCTGAAACACATCAAATTCATTCTATAAACATACTTTTAAGAGCATTTTCAAGCAGTTTGCTATTTTGGGATGCTGTCTGTTTTTGTTACGGGTCCTGTTTAAATGCTGTGCTCCAGTGGGAGCAAACCCTTTTGTACTCTATTTTTAAATGCCTGGAAATGTTTTGGGACAGCAGAAAAGCAAACATTTATTTGAGAGATTGGTACAAAAACAGTTCACATTTGCATTGTACTGTAGTTTCAACCCATGGTCTTTCCAGAGTTAAAAGGAAAGTGTGTTATTTATTTATTTGTGACATTTCTATATTGCTGATTATAATAGAATCTCTCAGCGGTTTACAACACTAGAGCACAATATTAAAACACAACATTAAAGTATACCATAAAAACGCAGTATTGAAACATCTCCAACAACAATAAAAGAGCAGTAAAATGGGACAGTAGAATGGATTAGGATAGTTAGTTTATTTAAGGTCCAGAGAAGGCCTGGGTGAACAACTTCAGGAGGTGTTTGAATGATGCTACATTTTCTGCCTCCCAAACTACATGAGGGAGGGTTTTCCAAATGGCGGGTCCTCCTACAGAGAAGGCTTGCCATCTAGGTTCTTTGTGATGTCATTCTGTCCATTTCGGAATGACAAGCAAGACCTCTGCTTATATGACATTAACATAACCTTGCACATGGCTCGGTAGCTAAGAGGCAGACAGTGCAGTTTTTTTAACACAGGTGTTATGTGGGCATAACTGGGTGTCCCAGTGAGCACCCTAGTGTTAAAGGAGAGGCTTATGAGTACTTATCATTCCTAAGAGCTCAGAGTGCCACATCTATTATGTCAGCAATCCTTGCAATTGTCCTGTAAGGTAGGCCAGTAGGCTGAGAGATCAGCTGCCATCTCCTGTCCCTTGAATATCTATCAGGAGCCATTCTGTCTGTCTGCAGCAGGGCCCACTCCATCACCTTGTCTCCTTCCATCTAAGTACCATGATATAAGAACTTTGTACTTTAAACTCTTTTAAGAATGGGTTCTTGTGTTTGCTTGTTATCCTCTACCCTCCCTATTTTTTTTCCTTTTGTGTCATGCTTTATAGATTGTAATCTTTTGGGTATGGGCTGTTTTGTTTATTCTTGCTTTTATTATTATTAATTGTATATTAGCTGATTTGGGAGCTTTTTTGATGGAAGAGCAGGGTAAAATGCTGTAAATAAATAATATGCATATTACAGATGAGAAGTTGAGGCAGAGAGTGAGAGGGTTCTTTGCCTAAAGTCAATTATTAATTGTTTAATTAATTTAGTCAGTTTTATAAGCCATCCTCCAGTAACAGACTCTCAGTTTGGCATAGAATTCATAAATGGATACAATGAAATCGTAAAAGCAAAACCAGAGTCATAGAAACCACAACAAAAGGCACTATAATTTAGCAAAGCTATAAAACACTTAAACCAGCTATAAAACATGCTGGAATACCTAAGAATAGTGAAGATGGCCTCAGACACGTTTCTATGGGGAGGGCATTCCATATTCAAGATGCCATGACTGAGAAGATCCTCCCATTGGTAAATAAATCTCTGCTGATTTATCCCATCTCTCCTCGAAGGAGGCCATCTCCATATATCATAGGTGGGCATCTTTTGTCCTTCCAGATGTTTTGGCCTGTAACTCCCATTATCCCTCACCATTGGCTATGCTTGCTAGAGAGTTCTAGGCCAAAATATCTGGAGGGCCACAAGTTGCCCACCCCTACCATATGTGTTTCCCCTCTTTTCCATTGTAGCCTTCCAACAATGCTGTGAGGTAAGTTGCACCTCAAGATGGTGAGTGGCCCAAGCTCATTCAAGGAGAATCATGGCTGAGTGGGGATTTGAACCCTGGAGAACATGATGCTCTAACCTCTATAATATCCTGTCATGCTTCATCTTGCTTTAAACATGTAGAGGTAACTTATCCCAAAAGGGAGGGGAGGCCCAGGATCCCGCAGCCCACGCCCAATCTCTTAACAGAGCCGCATCATTATGTCTGCAGTAATCCCTAGTGATGAGACTTGAACCGGAGATTTCCAAGCTCATAGCCCATTCTTTTAACCACATCACTTACTCTGAGTAAAGTATTTGTGTTGGTTCCATATAGAGGAGAATCAGGACCAAGAGAAATGTGGTCCTGTTGCTTTTGCTACCACTGGCTTTTCTTTTCTTTTTCTTTTTCTTTTTTTGGTACAGAATTGGTATCCCAACCAAGCATAAATCTTACATTACTGTACAGCCCTTGTTATTTCAAAGGAGAGATGAAACATTGTTGCCCAAGCAATTAATATGACTCCCCCCCCCAACTGCTTTGACATTGTTCATGCTGTTGCCATATGTGTTGTAAATCAGCTATCATTTTACTCCCCAAATATGGCTCAGTTTAAATGCTGGCTGAAACGGTTCCTGTATAAGTCATGGTGTTCGGAGTGCTTTGGGAGGCTTCCAGAAAAGCCATGAAGGCTCTTAATTTTAAAAGTCATTCCAAGCCCATTTTGTGGCTGGCTGGGTGGGTGAGTGGATGGGGAGGAGGGGAGACCTGGCTAGAAGATTATAAATGCTCACCTTCTGATGATCCTAAAAGACAATTGATTGCCAGAAATCTCTAAAATAGTTTTGCTTAGGACATTCTTATTGTAGAAAAAGATATACCAGCTGGGTTCTTTTTGTAGTTTTGCAAGCTCTAAGGCTCCCCTGAATATGCTGGTACCCAACTCTTGTCTCCCATTGGCTCTGTTTTGGATATAATCTATCAGCATTTATCACCTGAGTTCAGTATTAGCAGGTGTGATTGTATACTAATGGCTATGTGCTTCTTTTAAAAAGCAGGAGAAGGAAATCAAAATTGGATGTCGTGAGGGACATACTAAAAACATTGCATGGCCATTGGATTGCACTGGTTCTTTCTGAACAATGCAGAGCTGGCCCTACCATTAAACAGAGTGAAGCAGCTGCCTCAGGCAACTGCTTATAGATGTCATGAAAGGGCAGCAAGTTTTCAATCATGTATTTTATTATTGTTGTATATGTTTTACTGCCAAGGACAAGGAGAGGTTCTTGTGGGATTTTCTGCCTCAGGTGTCAAAGCAACTTGCCTTGAGTCTTTTAGACCTTGACTGGTGGGGTGTGGGGGGGTGCCATTTGTTGCTCCACCTCAATCAGAAAAATCTCTTGGGCCAGCCCTTGGAATGGTGGTTGGAATGCACTGAATTTCCAAATGGCCAGTGGAATGGGTTAAACCAAGAGTGATTAGTTGCTTACATGTCTGGTCCCCAAATCCTATGCCTAGAAGAAGGTGAGCTGTATAAATTGGGCAAATTTGGCCTCTGTTTGTTTATTTTGCGCAATTTAGCCTCCTTTGAATGCCATGTGAAAACTGCAGATCCACACAGTTTTAGAACACCTGTTCCGCATTCAGAAGGTTTCAGGTTCGATCTCTGGCATCTCCAGGTAGCAATCGATGGGGAAAGGCCTGTGCCCTAGATGTTGGAGAACCACTTCTAGTCAAATGAGACAATACTGGGCTATGTGACTTAGTAGATGGCAGCTTCTCGTGTTTTTAACCTCACCCCCACCCCGAGAACGTTAGTTTGCCATACTGAAATTCTTGCAGCTTCCCTCAAAATTCTTTTGGGGTGCTCTCCTTAAAAAATGCTGTAGAACTTTTGTCTCTCTAAATATGTATGGGGTGGCGCCCAAGAAGTTCTAGGTTACTGTTTGTAGGGAGAGGTACGCCTTCACTATAATTTCCTCCCTGCAAGGCAAAGAAAGGCCATTGGGCATATTGGAGACCATCATAACTTGAAAATAAATTTTGTGGAATCAACTCCCAACTCTCTTTCCTGATTCCCTTTGTACCTGTTTGTTCATCGTGTATATATCCTGCCTTTCAATTCGCTTGATAATAAGATGAGAAAAGTACAAGTCAAGCTTGTGTGTGTGTGTGTTTATAAATAGAGAAGCAAATGTACTTGCCCACATATAGGAAAGTCAGGCTAACAAAATTCTCCTATCTCAGATGATGATGATCATGATGATGATTAATGATTCCACCCACCCACCCCAAAGGCAGATTAGCAAAGCATGTTAGGAAATAAGTGCTCTGCTATTTTTATAACTTGAACACACGTCTTGGACTAAGGATGTGTTTGTGTCTGCTCAGTAGGTTTCCTGTCAAGCTAAACAAATTATTTTATTTCATTGGCTCTCAAGGCACATGTCTGCTTTAACAAAAGGGAGAAATAATTTCCAAATACGGACTGAATGAGATCTGGAATCCAGACTGTATTTGGAACATGCAGCACATTTTTTTAAAAAATGAGGGAAAAATCTGAACCCTGGGGAATGAGGAAGGTCATAAATATATATAATTATGCCACAGTTGTTACTATTTGCAGTATTTCAGGCGGTAATCAAATTTGCTTGGAAATTAATTCATGCAGTGTCTTTCAAAGCCTAGCACAGCTGCTAATGACTGAATTTGCTTCACAGGAAGAAAGGTGAGAAGTGGCAGCATTTCAGGTGTCAGAATATATTTAGTTCTTTTGGAGTTTGCTTGTTTCAGCCGCTCTTTGGTGGCTTCGTTGGTGTTAAAAGTGTGCAAGATTTGTTTGAAATGCCTTCTTCAAGTTACACCCCCCCCCCACTAGCCCATCTGCTGCAGCGTGTTACTTGAAGCATGTCACCGGATGGAGGTGCTCCAAGTGCCATGGTCACATAGATCTAAGCTGTGGACATTTGGCATAGGGCAGAGGTAGGCAACCTGTTTGAGCGCATGGGTGCTTTTGAGAATTTGAGAAAGTGTCCTGGGTGCCATCAAAAAGGACTACTATGAGAAGCCTGGGAAAAGACAACTAAACTGCCCAAAAGACTGCATACAAGGCAGAGGTGGGGTCTGAGCCCTGACATTCTCCTTTGAATTCACAGTTTCCAGCACCAACAGAAACCTATTTCACTGCAATCCCAGCTGCTGGTATCTGGGATTTCACATGCTTTCTTGGCATCTTGGTGAGTGCCAAGAAAGGTGTCCGGAGGTGTATTGGTGCCCATGAGGCAGCCTTTTAGTTCATTTCCCATGTTAATTTTCATCTTAAGAAGGTGTACTGGGAAGCAATACAAAGACGCACAAAGTGGTAACTTGCCAATGGGCAAATGATGGGTTATATCTAACCTTGGAAATATTAAAACACTTGGCATTGTCCGCTAGCAGTTGCACAGCTACTAGCAGAACAGCTAGTAAAATTAGCACGTGCAACACCCAGCTTAATGAAGTTGTAATGAATTGTACAATGCCATGTGCAAGAGTTTGTGGAATGACTTGCAGAGTGGCTTGCATGAGCAGAAACAAAGCATTGGACTTGACCGTTACACAAGCATGAAAATGGGGTTTCCGCAAATGGTAGAAGCTTTGCACTAGCGGAATGACACCGTTGGATACAACATGATTCTATTCAACTACCCTCCCCCCACTCCCCGCCGATCAGATGTAACCAGGGTAGCTGAAATCCAGTTGGCCCTGTGAATGTCTGGCAGATTTAATAAGCATGTCTCGAGTCACCTTTTCTGATACTTTAAGTTGTACTCTTGATGGTTATATGAAGACTGGGATCTGAGAAAAATAGCTTAAGAACATAAGAAGAGCCATGCTGGATCAGACCAAGGATCCATCCAGTCTAGCACTCTGTTCACACAGTGGCCAACCAGCTGTCGACCAGGAACCCACAAGCAGGACACAGGTGCAAATAATAATGATCGCTGTGTTGTAAAGCTGTAAAAACTATTAGTGTGACCTCCCTCTCTATATCTCAGAAATACCCTATTGAGTTTAAGAAACTAACAGCACAATCTTATACATGTCTCCTCAGATGTAAGTCCCATTGCATGTAAAATATAGGTCTCTGTTTGTAAATGTAGTAATCTTACAGGTTTGCACTATGACCAGTTACAGCAGAAGGGAATCCATAGGCATGTCTAGACCATGCCTTATCCCGGGGATTG
Source organism: Elgaria multicarinata webbii (assembly GCF_023053635.1). Classification (NCBI taxonomy): domain Eukaryota; kingdom Metazoa; phylum Chordata; class Lepidosauria; order Squamata; family Anguidae; genus Elgaria; species Elgaria multicarinata. The sequence goes on along the minus strand of NC_086171.1, from coordinate 69,971,114 downwards.
TCCTGGGATCAAGCCTGTGTGTCCACATGACGCACAGGGGATCCTGCAGGCAGGGAGGGAAGATCCCTCCATTTCCCTGGGATAACCAGCATGGCTTTCAGCCCGATTTTCCCCACGGTTTCGGGATTGTCCCAAGACCGCAGAAGGTGTGTGCGGCCATCCCGGTTTCATCCTGGCTCCTCGTGAGTAAACATGAGGAGCTGGGAACTGGGCACGGAGCTCTTCAGGCGTTCCATGACCATTGGGGATGGGGTGGGGAGTGGGAGTGGTTTTTTTTTACTGCCTTTTCATTGGAGTGCACATGTGCTCATCTTCAGTAAAAAAGAAAGAAAGAAAGAAAGAAAGAAAATGGCGGGCGTGACGTCCTCCTTCCTCCCTGGACATTGCGCGCTGCGTGTGGACAAAGAGGAGGATCTCGCGATCAGCATATCGCAAGTTCCTCCCCCCTTCCCTCACCTGGTGTAGACATGCCCCATGACTACATGGATTGTTGTTATGCTTTCCATTTTGACCCAAATCAAAGCTGGGTTGCAAACCTGAGAGTCTGGTCATGAATCAGGCTCGCATCAGTGATTGGCATGGTATGGGCTGAGGATTATGTCCCAACAGGGGCCAACTGTCAAGAGCCTTCTTGGATCTGGTTCTTCTCCATACTATTGCCACTGTTTGTTCCCCACAAGAGAACAAGAGAAGCGTTGCTTCTGCTGTCTGCTTGCTTGCCAACCCTCTTGCAAGAGAGTTAATGGTAGTAACAGTGAGGAGGTGGAGCAGCAGCAGTTACGGACAATGGGAGAGAAGAGGAGGTGGGCACCCACTGAAAGATCAGGGCCCAACTGAGAGTGTCTTACCCTATGGCCCCCACAACCTGGAACCATTATTATAATTTCTTTCTTTCTTTCTTTCTTTCTTTCTTTCTTTCTTTCTTTCTTTCTTTCTTTCTTTCTTTCTTTTACTAAATAGACATATATAACTATATTTACCATTTAAAAAACACTCACCTATGAATCCAGTGTTCGTTCTATATAGAGTAGACACATTGAAAAGATTGGGACTTAAGTTAGACTCACCTTGAATACAACCCATTGGATACAGGGAAAACAACAATATTGTAGAATTGAAAACTATCGCACAGTATTATCTTGAGCATCCACAAATAAATTCCCATATTTCATAGAAGTTTTCCAATGTAAGTGGGGATCACTAATTCTTATCCTACCAGTTCTAGATCTCAGTTCTCAGATTCTCAGAAGAGGAGTAACTTTTTGTCATCTAGGCCACCGCCAACAGAGCCATGGCAGAGCTTGTCACACTGGGTTCTTGTTATTTGTTCCGGGTCAGCCGGATATGCTCAGTTGTGTTTGTTTTTTTCCTCCCCAAGTTTGGGTATTCAGGAGTACTTCACTGAGATTTCAAGAGATAAATCTCAAACACTGGTGCAGAAAACAGAGGATCTACTCCCACCCCCCAGCACTGTCTCAGGTCTCTGAATTTGGGGGAGTCATGGCAAGTTACAAGATGCAGATGCAAACTATGTGAAACTGGAGAGACAGAGAATTTAATTGGCCTTTTAGAATTTTTAGTCAAGATACCAGGATTAAAATGCTTCCTGTGTCTTAAAATGCAAACGAATTGTTAACGACCTTGACTTGAAGGCCGCACTTCCTGTGGCGTTTTATCCCGGAAGAATCATTGATGGGTGTGTGTTCGTTTAATGGCTCAAGGAAAGATGGCCTTCTAATGAATCTCTCTTTAGAGGTCTTTTGGCTTTCCCTTACCCAGTGTAACTCAGGGAGATCTGAGAGGTTCACAAGAAAGATTGCTTTGACGTGCACAAGGGTAATTCTTCTTAATCTAAAGTATATAGTCTGTTCTCTAGTAAGACTTTAAACTATACATAAATCACAGGTTAGTTGACATCTTGGCTTCTTGGCAAAAAAATAAGTATGCATGAGAAAGGGAAATAAAGGACTGTATCCGGCTGTTTTGTATAACGACAGTTAAAGCGTTCTGTTGACTTTGCAGGCATGGAATATGATTGTTTTGGCAACGGAATTCAGAGGAGAGCTTTTCCTTTTATCCATAGGGGGTAGGAAGTGGTCAGGCTCTCATTGCAAAAGTTATAAATATTAACCACATTAAAACAACACTTAAAATGCTGCTGCAACGTGCACAGCACTGAGGCAGGATGGCTTAGGAATTGTTCACATGCTACTTCCTTTGCAAGGTTTACTGCAGGGCTTGGGAGTGATCATGCAATTCCCCAGCCAGGACCAGAAGTTTCCTGAAGCCTTTCACCATGCTTCGGTGCCTCTGATTGACCCAGACCCAGTCAAGACGTTAGTCCAACCAATTTCACTTTTGCAGCCTGCTACTCAGACGTTAGTCCAACCAGTTTCACAGGGGCTTACTGATAGGTCCACGTGCATAGGATCGCATCCTTTATGCCTATGCGTATGGTAACTGTCAAGCATAGACAATGAGAGCTCTCTTGCGTTATGCCTGCACTACTCATATGTTTGAGGTGAAAAACATTTGGCTTTTGTTGGGTGCCACAGGACTTGAAACACCACCAACACCACCGATAACAACAACAACAACAGAAAAACACTAGTTGTCATCTATGCCACTGAAGAAGACCACAAAGTTGAAGCTTCTTTGACAGTGCTATAATAGCAGTGGAACTGCTATTGAGATCCATTTCTCTCCATCTTACAATAAGGACATTATTTTCCTAACAATGTGTTGAAATTTATTTTGTGCATTAAGCATTTTTTACGCTTTTGTTAAAAGAAAAAAGTTTAATAAACCCCAGCTTGTTTCTGAGCTTGGAGCTGTGGAAGAGAGCAAGGAATTGTCCCTCACATCATACTGTATGTTGGAGGTGTTCAAAGATCTGCCCCCCCAAAAGAAGAAGCCCAGCATCGGCATGGGGCATCCTTGGGCAGCTGCCAGGGTGGGGGAATAGCACCCCAGTAATACCTACCCTGTGGCCTCCTTTAAACTATTAATGTCTGCCGCACCAGTGAGCAGTGGGCAGTGTGAGCTGCCATTTTAGCTTACCACAATGCCTTTGATGTAGTATTGCTTGGGGGGTAGCCTTCCTCCACACCTGGTGCCCTCCAGACATGTTGGGCTAGAACTCCCATAATCCCCCAGCCAGCATAGCTGGCTTAGGAATTATGGGAGTTTTAGTGCAACCCATCTGGAGGGCTCCAGCTGCTGCTTCTGTCACTGCTGGGTAACCCTCCCACCCCAACATGCACAATGAGGCACTTCTGCCGAGGGCCCCCTCAGACCTACAGCTGAATCTGTTCCAAAGTACCTCAGGGTGGTGGAGACAAGACTCCCAAGTCAAGAGAGGGGTAAGGTCATGATTACTATGATTTTGCGGACCTTTCTCTAAAAAGATAGCTAATTTAGGCAAGGCACGTAGAGATGGTTCATTTGTAAGACAACAGCTTGTTTTTTGTTTTGTTTTTAGGTTTTTGCACCATGTGAAGTTCAGTGGGCAAATGTCGAAAAGAAATGTTACCGTATTTCTTCAATTCTAAGATGCACTTCCCCCCCATATAAACATCTCTAAAAATGGGGTGCATCTTAGGATCGCGGGTGTGTCTTAGTTTTTTCCCCCCTGTTGGTGGTACTGAAATTAGTGTGTGTCTTACAATCGATGGCGTCTTACAATTGAAGAAGTACTGCAAATCTTTACAAACGTCCTGCCTTAGCTCTGTGTGCTTTTTCCTGCCACTTCCCCATCTCTGCCAAGATTGGCTTGCAAAAGGCTGCCTTGTGGTAAGGATGCATCTTTTAAGCTATAGGAGGTCCTGCTAACTCTTCTCTGCAGATTGGTCATTCTGCCATGCCCGGCACAGCCTGGGCATGGGGAGGGGATTGCGGGCAGGGCAAGAGAAGAAGCGTCCCCAATGGGGATGGGAGGGGTGACCCAAGGAACAAAACTGGGCACTCACCCTCCCAATCCCTCTTTGCTTCACACAGCTCCCTCCCTCCCTACCCTGTAGGCAGTGTGAGGTTGCTGGTTGCCATTAGGGGACCGAGTAGGAATTTTTTACTCATGTTCTGAATTGGCCATGAGTTTTTTCGCCTACTCCACACTGTAAGACACTGTAAGTAAATAGGTCGATTTGGCGGATAGCTAATTTGGTCACATTTCATCCCTGGCAGGTAGGAACGGACATCCAGAGGGATGGGAATGGTGAGCATTCAGAGGCACTGTTGCAGTGAGACATAATTCCCGACAGCTCCCAGTGTTGAGCCTTGTGGTCGGCCTGGGAGATGATTACCTCTGAGGCCAACCTTTCTCACCACACCTTGAGCCTAGTGGCCTGGGTTGGGGGGTGATGAGAGAAGGTCTCCCTACCCTGTAAGGGGATGGCCAAGGGGAGGGCGAAAGATTTAGCGCCAACCCTCTGGCCAAGAATGCTCGCCCTTACATAGCAAAGCCTGGGTACAGGCCAGGCTGGATGCCCGATAGGATTACCCCCCCTTCTGCAGATCTTGAATAAATGTGGCCCCTGTTTAAACCCAAAGTTCTGTGTGTCGACTCTTTATTCTTGTGTCTGTCTCGCAATGGAACATAAGGAAAGGAAAGGAACCTCTCGTGCAAGCACTGAGTCATTACTGACTCTTGGAGGGATGCCAGCTTTCGCTGACGTTTTCTTGGCAGGCCTTATAGCAGGGTGGTTTGCCATTGCCTTCCCCGGCCATGATTACCTTTCCCCCAGCTAGCTGGGTACTCATTTTACCGACCTCGGAAGGATGGAAGGTTGAGTCGACCTGAGCCGGCTGCCTGAAACCAGCTTCTGCTGGGATCGAACTCAGGCCGTGGGGAGAGTTTCAGCTGCAGAAACTGCTGCTTTACCGCTCTGCGCCACACGAGGCTCTTAATGGAACATAGGCTCCCTCTAAAGAAAAAAGAAAGGAAAAGAAAAGAAACATGATGTATTTTTTCTCTGGTGCTTACTTATCTCCAGCCCTCTAGGTACCAAAATATTGTAGCTCTTGAATAGAAGTCTTGGCATGAAGTGAATGTCTGTACTGCTGTGGTGGATTGACTCACTCATTGCTTACATACGAAAGGGTATGATTGATTAAATTGTTGCAAACATTCCAACAGGATAACTTTGCTATGGAAATGGATCTTCCCCAAGAGATTTCAAAGGTATATTATGTCTGTTTTGTTGATAGTTTTCTGCACTACTATTGCTACCACCTGTTGTTTCAGTGCAGGAATGCTTTCAGGTTACCTTAAAAATGAATAAGCAGTAGAGAAGTTTACTTTTAAGCTGATTCAAAATGGCTAATTGCACAATACTGTGTCATAGGTAAAAGCCTTCCAGGTGTTCGTTGGAATCTATCATTCATTAGATGATGCTTTTTCCTGGCAGTTTTTTAGGTGGTTTTATTGCAAAATAAACACTCAAATGCCGTGGGAGAATCATTGTAAAAAGTAAGAACATTTTTCATCACGGTGTCTTAGGAATGAAATGCTTGTATTTCTGCATATGCATTTGTAGGATGGTTACACATCAAAACGATAAGAGATGTAGGTAAAGCTCAATCAACTTCCCCAAAGGTTGTTAAATTAGCCATTTTAATGGAAGAACATGGTATGTGATGTTCAGTATCTTCTTTATGAATTCTCATACTGTCGTGCGTCTGTTTGCTTACCCACCTATTCCTTCTGAGCTCCTGTGCTTCTGAGCTCCTGTGATACAGATGAAAGAGGTACCATTCAGGGGGAACTTGCACACCTTGGTGAGAGATCATCCCTCTAATGCCCCCAGGCAATACATAGGGGAAATGCTCTGCCTTGGGAAAGCCATCAGTGCTGTTGTGACCTTGGCAGCTATTAAACCAATCCCTAGCCTCATCTCAAACCTGTTTGCATGACTAGCAATCAATACACTTCAGATGCTTAACAAGCCTAGAAGTAAGAATTGTATATGCATAAACCTCAGCAACAGCCAGGACGACCTTTTTAAATGTGCAACCAGACACAAAATGTACAGCTGAAGGGTGCATGTGTGAAAAACATTTGCACAGCAAGTCCTGCAAAAGTGGTTTTGTGTTAGCTGATATAAAAAGTGACTGATGATTTGGAACGTAAAGTGAGTAGCCAAGATTCCTTTAGATGTCCAGGCCCTGACGGAGCACCAGCCATTTCTCCTCTCCATGCCTAAAATTCTCCACAACTGCTCTCTCCACAGTGTTCACCAGCATTTTGAAGATGAAGGAAATCATTCTAGAGCAATCTATCAATGTTAGAATGAAGGCAGTAATGCCAGAAAATATCCAACAGGGACCTTATTGGGGCAAAGCTACACAGAACATTGGTGTCTGAAACTATAATACAGAATACAAGGCTGATCCCTGGTGTATGAAGTTTGAATGCAACACTCTCCTGCATTCATGCTGTCAAATACCCAGTTCTGAGGAATTTTGTCCACTCTGTGTACACTTCTAAATGTCATGGAATGTGACTCTAAGCAACAAATCTCATACACACACTACACAGTGTGTTGTAGAAAAGCAGGCGATGTGTGTAAATTAGACTATTTTCCTTAAAAGTCATGACAACAACAGCATAGCTACTTCATACACTTGTCCTGCCGACATCTGGGCAATTCACTAATTAGAATTAAAGCTTTAGATCTCACTTAATCAGTTCACTTACCTGCGGGTAGCATTTTATCTCAGCCTCCAAACCATGCATTGTATCCATCTTCCTAATCAATCCCATGCACATCATTGGGCTGAGTCATACTTTCAGATCTTCTTGTAATAGTGTTGTTCCAAAACTTTCACTATTTAGTGGATGATATTTTTGCCCCCAGTGTCCAGTTTGATTTATCTGGAAGAGCTGAATTGCTTTAAAATCTAATTCAGCTTGCAGTTGCTGGATGGGTGGGAATTTCCATCCGCCTTTTAACTGAGCTCTTAAATCTTGGTTAACCTAGGACTCTTCACATGTCTCTGTCTGTCTGTCTGTATTGTGTACGTTTCTGCCCGTTATGTGACAGTGGGGACTTTCAACTAGAATACTATTTGTCTATTTAGGGTAGCCTCCATTGATACTCCTACATAGAGCAGAACCATTGAAATGAAAGAAACAAGTTAGTCACAACTAACAAGTCCCATTCATATCAGTGGGTCTACTCTATGGAGGACTAACATTGGGTACTACCCTTAGTATCACAATATAGCTATTGAGTAAATATTGGTGGGCTGTGTGTGAAAAATCATTACCTCCCAGAACTTCATCGATTTTGGGAACTGCTTTATACTGAGCCACAATTAGTTTACTGCTCCATTATCCAGGATCTCAAGTTGCCAGCGATTGAACCTTGGACTCTATAAATACAAAGGATGTCCTTCCCAGGTCACAAAAGGCTTTGAGAGGAGGAGGAGGTATTTTTCAGTTTGCATCTGGTTTGCCTTGGACATGCTTTTTCCATGTTGAACTCCATGTGTGGTGTGTGTATAGTGTGATAGGACAGAATTGAGAGCCACTGTGGTGTAGTAGTTAGAATGTTGGACTGGGACTCAGGAGATCCGAGCTCTAAGCCCGCTTAGCCAGGAAACTCACTGGGTGACTTTGGGCTAGTCACTGACTCTCAACTTAACTTACCTCATAGAGTTGTTGTGAGCATAAAATGGAGAGGAGTAGGATCATGCAAGCCGCCTTGGGTTCCTTGGAAGGAAAAAAGGTGGGATAGACATGTAATAATAAAATAAATTTAAAAATTGCACATTACTAAAGAAATGAGGCTATTGCAGGTTGTGTCAAATTCCACCCACCTCCTATCTCTAAGGTTTCATTCAGCTTGCCTTTCATCTTGGTGTCATTGTACTGAGCATTTCCCCTCCCTCATCAATGGGAGGGGTATGAACTGGTAAAATATTTGGTGTAATTATTGGGAATAAGGTGAACTGAATTTCATATTGCTGAATAGAGAGTAGAATGTGACTGGACTGTGAGACCTTAGCATGGAATTGTCCCCTGGGCTATTGGTTAGACTTCTGCCGTTTAAGTATTTTACTAGAAATAGGTATTTTGAAGGTCTATCATTTGTGACTGAGAGCACCATAACATTGAAAGCTATGGAGTATTGATATAGTAGGTTCCTGTCCCAAACTACCCTCATCTCTAGTGATTCATTTCAAAACAGATAAATGTTAATAACGTCAAGTTATAGACTAACAATGCAAACCTAAGCATGTTTACTGAAAAGTAAGTGCTACTGAACACAGTGAGGCTTACTTCTGAGCAAGTAGGTATAGGATTGCGCTGCAAGACCTGTGGGTAATGCGTACATTCCAATTTTTTTACATTCCCCGTTTTGGTTAACTTGAGCGAAGCCCCCATCCTATATTGACTGCTTTCTGTTCTGCATTGACAACTCTCTTAAACGACTCATTCCAGATGAAAAGGCATTCTTAGCATCACTTGTGAAAACTCCTTAGCACTGTTGCAAATTGATAGCTAATGCCACATTGGCTGAAGATCATCTCCAGATGCTACTCTGGAGGCTTCTCTTCATGAAGATTTAACAGTCTAGTTAAACAACAGATGGAAGACAGCGACATACTATCATTGTACGCTGAAAAAGAACAAGAACCAAATTCCTTGTGTGTACCAAATTGTACAGTGCGGTGCCAGATCTAGGTTTTGAGGGGCTCATAACCTCTTTGCTGCTGCGCATTCACTAGGCCTCTGGGCCCGATTGGCACACATGCCTAGAGGGAGACTGCAAACCGAGTAGAAGACGCTGCCCTATTTCCTTCCTCTTGTCAACACTTGCTTGCATGCTCAGAGAGGGCAAGGAGGAAGAGAAACAGCACTAGGGCCAGGAGACTCCAGGGATGGGCAGTGCATCCCCTTCCCAACAAAGGCAACCCTGGTGCCAGTCCTGATACAGTGGGAGCAATTCTGGCCACCTGAAAGTTGTCCACTTTCCCTTAAAGCTCCTTCAATGGTTCTGTGTGAAATCCTAATTTATGTATGTAGTCTCATTGTTTTTTCATTTTATTGACATTTGAAGAATTATCCTGTTTGTAATTTAAGAGTTCTTTACTTAATTATAATGTTCTATAGCAGGGGTTCTTAACCGGTGGGGTACGCCTCCCCAGGGGAGGTTTGGACTGACTCCAGGGGAGGTGGGAGTAGCCTCTCAACTATAAATTGTTTATTTTACAAGTACATAGCACCGCAGCTTGGCCCAACCTTATTTCTTTCTACTAATCTTGGGAGCTAGGACGTAGACATTTGTACACCACATGCATTACTGTAGTTATCGTTACCTGCTACACATGCATTAGCATTTGTGAAGAACAATCTTTCAAGGTAAGTGACTACTTTGTTCTAAGTCACTTTTTCCCGGTTTATTGCAAAAAGTCGAGCTGGGCCAAAAGTGTTGATTGTTCCATTTTTTGGCATTTCGTGGAGGGGTGGGAGGAAAATGAAAACTCTGGAGAAAAAGGATTGGGTAAGGAGAAATTTTTGGAGAATTTCTCCTTGAGGAAAGGGACAGGGTTTCTACCTTTTGAAGTTTAAGCAGTTGTTCCTTTCTTCTTTCAATTTTTTTATATTTTTAAAAGCGCCCCTTGAAAATGCAGCAGCCCAAGAGTTCTATCAGAATGCTATATGGAGAGGGTGAGGTCACGTGGTCTCCAACTGCTCGCCTAGGAGCACAGGAGAAAAGTCCTACAATAGGGTGACCATATGAAAAGGAGGACAGGGCCCCTGTATCTTTAACTGTTGCATAGAAAAGCGAATTTCAGCAGGTGTCATTTGTATATTTGGAGAACCTGGTGAAATTCCCTCTTCATCACAACAGTTAATGCTGCAGGAGCCCTGCCCTCTTTAAAATCTGGTCACTCTAGTATAGCTCCTGCAGCTTTAACTGTTGTGATGAAGTGGAAATTTCACCAGGTTCTTCATATTTACAAATGACACCTGCTGAAATCCCCTTTTCTATGCAACTGTTATGTTGCAAGTGACCATAAAAAGTGCTCACAGAATACTTGGCTATTCCTATTTAAATTTGCCTTATTTATAATAAAAAAGTATATCATTAGTTATTGAAATGTCAATACGTTATCTGGTCTGAATGCTGTACATTTCTACAGTATGGATTTCCCCCACCCAAAGGCCTGCATTTTGAGAACTTTCTCTTGTTGTTGTTTTCCTTTTTGCAACCCGAAAGTTGATTCTATGCCACTATAGGATATTTAAAGAAAAAAGAAATACCGTTGTGGCTTTTTCAGTTTACTCAAAAGGAAGAAGGCAGCAAAATATCTTGGGCCAGTCCTGGATGTGTAGCCAAATGTCTAATTATTAAGGCTTTTTAAAAAAACTTTAATACTTCAAATCTATGCATGTTTAGAAGGAAAAGCATCCTACAGCTCCCAGCCTTCCCTAGCCAGCCATGGCTGACTGGAGAATACTGGAAGTTGTAGGCCCCTATCTTATCTAGGTCTTACAGTATAACAGGTTTCTTTCAACTACACCCACATAACTTAAGGAGGCTGTATGGTGTAAGATGTAGCAGCCCATGATAATTTTTTTGATAGAAATAAACAAGTGTGGCCGATCTTTTGCTCTTACACTTGGTGGACAGTGTTCAGCCATTTAATTTGGTTCAAGTCTTTTCACATAGCACAAATTTCTCATAGGCTGATAAGGAGTGACCAAGAGGAGTAAATACATCATCGTCATCATCATCGTCATCATCATTTCTCTTGCTCGTGGTGTCTTTTCTAGATGGAGATGATGGGCTTTGCCAAGTCATGCTGTCTTTTACTGGTTCAGGAATTTCCTGACTATTGAACATGTTTTAAGTATGACTGCTTTCTGGATGTTGGTGTGGATGTATTTTTGTAGGCCCAGTTTCTGAAGGTTTTCTATATATATATATATATGCCAGTGACTGATGTGACTAACAGAATAATTGTAACCTTGTCCTGTTTCCATATTTCTTTAACTTCCATTGCCAGTGGTGTATATTTTTGTCTCCTTTCTTCTTCCTTTTCTACAACATTTTTATCATTAGATATTGCTATGTCAGTGAGGTAAAGGTGTTTTTCTTTTTTGTGTATAACTGTTATGTCTGGTCGGTTGCAAGGTATTGACTTGTCCATATGAATTGTTCTGTCCAAGTATATTTTGTGATCTGCATTTTCCAAGATTGTTTTGGGTCAGTATGTATAGTATGGTGTAGGTTGTTTGGTGAGGTTGAATTTGATGGCCAGTTGTTGGTGAATTGTTTTTGCAGCTGTATCTGTCCATATAGTGCATTCCTGCCAGATGATGGTGATGATGATGATGATGATTACATCTCTATAGCACCCCATAGCTGAAGTTCTCTGAGTGTTTTAACACTTAATCCTCTTCAGTAAATATTTTGAGGGCCCAAATGAGCAGTGGAGGAAAGCATAACTGGTATTTGCTGAGGGCATGCAGAAAGAGGTTTAGGATTTGGTTGCTGTTGGAACAAAGGCAAGGCAGGAGGAGAGACAGAGGTGACAATGAGGGAAGGGGTAAGTCTGTAGAAGGGAACAGGAAGAAGTTGAGCTACTCAGATCAGAGATAAAAGCCAGTCCCCGAAGCATTTATCAGATTACTTGTTTCAGTTCAAGAAGCTTGTTTGCAGTTTAGGGTAATTCTCTTGCAGTTCCATTCTTTGCCTAGGGTGGTTGGTGGTGGAATGTAGACTCAGCCCCCACTTGATATACCTCAGACCACAGACTCATGATTGGTGGTGGACTCCAGCCACCAGGTCAGGTAAATACCAGGGCCCACGCTGCTGGTGATGCCTGCTGGGAGGCCCACTGCTGCATACGCCCCACATTCTGGTCCCCTCAGGCACTGCAGTTGCAGCCACCATCTGTATTTTTCCAAAATGCAATGTGCTGGAATTTCCTGTTCTGGTGCATTTTGGGTTAAAACTCCCCACAGGGTCACTCTCACAGCAAACATGGCCTTGATTCAAGATGCTGAGACTGTGCATAGGAAATAGGAATTCAAGTTCAGGGCCAGAGGGGCTTACTTCCCCTTCACCCACAGTTCTGGTGTTGATGCACAAACCTATTGTCCCCCATCCTATCTTGCTAGATCTTACTTTGCCTGGTACATGTTTTTTAAACTCCCTGCACTGTAAATGTGTGGTTCACTCGCATCATTAAAAAGTGACGGCAGGAACAGGAGCTAGCATGCTGAGGGTGGTGGAGGGGAATTTATACGAACTCCCACCTCCCAACTTTGAGAATGGGATTGTGGGTTTGGATACAAGCCACATGTATCAGCCGAGAAAATCAGTGCGTACTTTCCCTATCAGATACAAGTTTATTCTGTTTCGCAGCAATTGCAGTGAACTCAGACCCACTTCAGTGGAAACAAAGACAGATGGTATGGCTCACCACAACTCACTGCATTTTAGGGAAAGTTCATTCTTCTAAAAGCGAGTGAAAGAAAGAACATGTTTGGATTAATATATAAACTAAAATGACTGTAACATCCCAGATTGTTTTTGTCTTTGTCTTTTCCCCTCCACATCACCTTAAACAACAGAAAGTCTCCATTCCTTTTTGGGCAGTTGGCAGTTTTGTATGCTCTTCTTTGAAAACTGTGTGACACCTCAGGCATTCTACATCTGGAGTTCGGGACTTTCTTATGGTATAGGAAGGGCCCCTCTTCAAGGCAACACTGTTTGGTTTTTTTACAAAGGGCATTTAGGCTGCAAACCTGTGCACACTTACCTGGGAATATGCCCCCAGTGGGACTTACTTCTGAGTAAACATGCATAGGATTGTGCTGTTAGTCTTGAGTCTTGTCTGAAACTGCTCTGTTCACTGAATTGGTACCTCCCTTCCCCAACATAGTCACATGCACAACTAATTTCATCAATCAGTGGCTGAATGTAGAACATTATCTGGGATTAAATAGGCCCAGAACCCATCCTTCATGTACTTGTTGATATTTTCAACACTTAAGAACTAATTTCTGGTAGCTGGGACTTCTAGTATAACTTCATTAAATACAGTATTTTAAAAATGACAATTTTGTCTGTCTCTCTCTCTGTATGTGTGTGTGCGTGTGTGTGTGTGTGTGTGTGTGTGTATATATATATATATATATATATATATATATATTCTTGGTGCTTTTCTTTATTTTGTACATTATTGTTACTACTATCAAAATATGATATGGGAGATTCAATACTTAAGAGATTTGGTAATCTTTGATCTCACAATGTGGAACTACATGTGATTTCCTCCCACGTTGTTTAGCTAGCATTTGTTAGAATAAATGGAATATATTGGTTTAATCAGCTCAGGTCATCAGCAGGAGGAGGATGAATAAACTGGAGTTCCAGACACCTTGGGAATGTGTGTTTTCCTAATTTGTGTTGGGCTTCAAACTGAAATCCACATGCCTGCTGCTTGTTTAGTTTATTCTAATCAGGAAATGGAAAAAGCATATGCGGTAGCACACGTGAATTTCCTTTAGACCTCTGGTAGATTTCCTTTAAAGGGTCTTTTTTTGTTGGAGTGATAAACCATGGCTAGGAATGCCTCTGGACCTTTTAAGAAAATTGAGGGCTTATTCACACAATCAGAAATCAACTCACAGTATGTGGGGGTGGTAGGGAAATCCAGAGGAAATCCAGTGATTCAATCCAGAGAGCCAGTGTAGTGTAGTGGCTAAAGTGTCAGACTGGGATTTGGGAGATCCGGGTTCTAGTCCCCACTTGGCCATGGAAACCCACTGGGTGACTGTGGGCCAGTCACAGACTCTCAGCCCAACCTACCTCACTGGGTGGTGGTTGTGAGAATAAAATGGAGAGGAGGAGGATTATGTATGCCGCCTTAGGTTCCTTGGAGGAAGACAGGCAGGATATAAATGCAAAAGTAAATAAATGAAATAAAATAAACATTCAAAGTGTAGGCAAGTCATGCACATGAGTGAGCAAGGACCCAGAAAATGGAGCCAAAGTGTGTATCTCTGCCTTTCTGGCCCCTACGAAGTTTTCATGTGGCTATCAATGGCTGTTAGTCAGGATGGCTATATACTACCTCCAGCCTCAGAGGCAGTATGCCTAAGTACACCAATTACAGGGGAAGATGAGCAGATGAGTGTTATTGAATTCATGTCATACTTGTGAGAACAGAATGCTGGATTATGTGGACTCTTGGTCTGATCCAGTAGGGCTCTTATCTTCTTATGTGTTTGTATGAAACATTCATGCCTATCCATGTGCACAACTGGAGTCAGCATCTGAAAGCCACAATAGCATCATACATAATTAGTTACCATTAACACCATTGCACATCAGTATTTCTTCTCTTTGCCCATCTGGTTATGATTTCAGGCTGGAAATCCTTCGTTTATTTTCCTCTATCTAGATCTAGCACTTATCAGTTTTAGGGGTGGTGTAGCGGGGAACGTAATCATTTTATAAATTATGTCAGGAAACAGCAAATAAATTATGAATGTTTTCCTTTATGCTGCTTTACGGTGACCTGTCTGCAGAGATCACCTTCTCTTCAAGTTGTACTCCTCTAAAATACGATGTGGGGAGAGTTGGAGGGACTCAGGTTTATTGATTTCTGGCAGGACAAAAATCCAATTTCTGTAGGTGTTTGAGGTTTCACCACACCCTTAGCTTAGGGGATTTCATATTCACTATATGAGGTCTGTATCGTAAATGGAAACAAATATTGTATCCTGTACAGAAAACGTTAATAAAAGAGAACTTTGCTGCAGTAAGATATGAGAAGAAGGGAGAGTTCCTAGCTGTCCAACTCAATTGCTTTTCATGAATGTAGTTGCATTTTGAGGAGTCTAGACAATAAATAAAACACCACTTTTAATAAATAAAACACCCTGCAAAACAAATCATTCATGTGGCTTGATGCTATGCCTGATTTTCAGAAGTTAATCCCATTGAATTCAGTGGGACTTACTAGCAAGTTAGGGAACAATCCTATACCTACCTGGAGGCTAGCTGAAGGACCTTCGGAAGTGTTGAAAGTGCTGCTCTGCTAATGGAGAGGGAAGTCACCTGGCAGGAGCATCCCCTCGGGATGCAGGCGGAAAGCTCCATTGGAGCAGATGTTCCCTTAGCAGTGGTCTGCCTCAGTGTGCACGTCTTCGTGTGGAGGAGAAACAGGGTACATCATGGCTAGACATGGAAGCACCACATCCAAAGTCCCACCATTTCCCCATCATGCTCACAGACTCCACCCCAGCACTGGAGCTGGTGTAGATGATTCCTTCCCATTCATTACAATGGGAGATATGAAAAGAAATCTGCCCTGCCACACATTCTGCCCTGGCTGCAGCATAATGGCAAGGCTAGGGGGTGCAGTAATGGCTCTGCCAATGGATCCTCCCCCTGCCCACAAGTGATCCATAGGATTGCTCTCCCTTTGTGCATAGGATTGCAGTCCAATTGCCAAACAATAAAAAAACTAGTTGCTATTTGGTTTATTCATTCAGTAAACTATTTGTAGAGTGGGCAGTTCCCATTCTTTCCTTTACAGCAACTGCCACCTGTTCCCTACTCCTGATCTTCACCAGCCACCTAAGGTTATCCCACAAGAGAAAGAATAGCTATTCCCTTTCTCTTAGACCTTCTCAAATACCACCACACACCAACCAGTAGACCTTCTGCCTCTCTCCACAGATTCTGTCTCTCTGACTAAACTCTTCATTTCCAGCTGTCATACATGAACTATCATTTCTCAACCACTCTTTCCCACCTAAATCCCCAGCCAAGCAGAATTAAATTTACCTTGATCAGGTAGTTGCCCCACAGAGGCCACACAAAGTACACATTAAAGAACAACAATAGTTGTATGTAAGCGTTTCTTCACACAAGGTAAAAGAGCATCAGGCCCACCTTATAAGATGTTCTTGGTTTAATCACAGTGGGTATGACTTTGTTTCATCCCTGAAGATATTATGTCTTTTAAAAAGGCACACACTCATAAAACAGAGAAACAACAATAGCCTGTTGTCTTGGCAGGAAGCAACTTTTAAAAGGCATTTTCCATTCCTGAGGACTTTAAATACATCAAGATTGCCAGAGGCTTAGAATATAAATATCATTTTACGTAATTATCAGTGTAGTTCCCCAATTTTTAAAAATCTGTATTGTGAGACCTGAGCATCTTTTGGTTGCATTTCATGATTTCAGATGAGGAGAGACTGATTGAAGTTCAGGCTGTATGTAAGCCCACATATGAAATCAATCTTGGAAGGGGGCAGTTTATGAAAACAATTGTTCTGACGTGTCTGGTTTCTCTACCACACCAGAAGCACTGGTATGGTGTAATTTGAGAGGGCTTTGCACATAAACATCATTTAATGCACCATGCCTTATAAGCCTGCCAAATGTTCTCGATGGACCAGATGCCGCTGTACCACCTCAGTGCTTTATATCACCTCCATTAAATGACAGCATCATTATTTATGGTGCACTGTCACTATTTAGAAAATTTGGATGCTTTTGTGTGCAAAGGCAAGAAGGTCAAGAGAATGGTATTGAGAAGAAGGAAAGAGGAAGAAAGTAGTGTCATCAAAGAAGAAACAGGATGATGGAGGAGCGGAGGAACGTGGCATAGAGAAGGGATGAAGGAATGGAAGGGGGATGAAGAAGGGAGCAGTATGACAGATGACGAGAATATGAATGAAGAAAGTAGGTTTAAGGGAGGATGGGAAATAGGATGTGGCAAGGAATGGTGATCAGATAGAAAAGGAAAATGTCAGGGGAATATCAACACAACCAATTTCTTTGAGCAATTCCTTAGCTCTTGTTTCTTCTTCTGATCTTTGAATTTTCTCAAGCTCACTTTTTGAATCCCTGCTTCCTCTCTGCCACAGGTTTTCCCAGTATTATTGGCATGTTCTTGTCAGGTATAGGTTTCAGCAAGTTGTAGTTAGATTTATTAGAACTAGTTTGGAATATCTGTGCAAACTCAACTCTGTCAGGATTCTGAGGGAAAGAGTTCAACACACACAGACACAGACACACACACACACACCCTTCCGGCCTTGAGTCGGTTAGAGTTCCCTGGGAAACTGATAGAGGCTCAGTTCACTCAAGACTTTTCTCAACGGTGGTGTAACAACTCTACTGTGGAGTTGTTACACCTCTGTTGAGAAAAGTATTGTCTGGAAGGAAAATTCCACCCCATGGTGGAATTTTTTTTTGAAAAACATTCCATCCTGAATCTTCACGCTGTGCAGAGGAGAGTTCTTGCACAACCATTGTATTCTATGTTGTCTGAAGGGCTTTGTCGAGTTTCCTGTTGAGTGGAGTGGAGTTTCCCAGGGGCCATAGAGTTCCCTGGCAAGAGTGGTGAAAGGAGGGAGTGCAGCTCTAGGAGAGCCACTGGGATTAGGGGGTTTTGCACCAATGGGTGATGGAGAAAGGGCAGAGGAACTGTTAATCAAATGCTGCATTGACTTTTACTCCACAGGGAGCTACACTCTCACAATGGTGGAGTTGGAACATGTTGTGTAGTGTGTACCCCCTACAAACTCTACTGTTGAGTGGAGTTTTCCCCACTGAATAGAGAGAAGTGTTGTGTGAACTGAGCCAGAGTGTTTAGAAAAGTGAGGCGGCCTTGTTGAAGGAGTCACTCAGATTGTAGCATTATCTTGGTGGGCTGAGCAGTGCCGCCCTGTTTGGACACAGGCATGATTTATGGGCCAGAGCTCCAGTCTGTTAAGTGGTTTGAAAGAAGCCCACACCTCCCTTTATAAGCTGGAGCAAAGGCAAAGAGCCTTTGCTAGGATCATCTTTCGACTCATGGACTGAAATCCATCCCTGTTTGGATCCATCACTGTTTGGGACTTTGAAAGCATTCTGCACATGGACTTTCTTCTATTTGGACTTTGGATTTCTAAGGACAGTGCCATGAAAAGTACTGTGAGGCTTTTCAGACTTGAACTCTCATTTGTTGTGGATTGTGTGTGTTTGTTCATCAACAGCACAGTGTAAGGGTAGACTGGGGCTGATTTTTATTGTTGGACTTTTCCTCTGCAGACTCAGGTGGCAGGGAGTTCCCTGTGCTAAAGCAGCAGCATGAGAATTCTTGTGCCTGAGATTTTTACCCACCCCATGATCTTGTTTAGGCTATGGCCATGTTCTCTGAGTTACCAACTTGTGGCTGCATTTGGACTAACTCGCTTGGGATGGTTTGTTAAGCTTTTCAAGAATTCCCCATTGTGATTGCCTGAAGGATCATATCAGGAATCTTTCCCCTCCCTTGGTTGGGTTTGGAACCATTGTTTGGAACCATTGAGATGGCAACTGGGAAACCAGGTTGTTATTATAGCGAGTAGCATTTTTTGACTGTATGTTATTTCGGAGCCTAAAACTTTCTGATCATCAATCAGCTTTAAGTATTTCTGAAGTGTGTAACCATTAAGCTTTTTACCGTGGGATTTCCTGAAATAAAAGAAGTCTCACTGATTGGGTGCCCCATGTCAGTTTGTCAGCACGTGTGAATGTCGGAGGGAACGGGAAACACGACAGTTCCCTTGTTTGGCTCCTCAGCTTCTGTCTCTGGTGGCACTGCAGCAGGCTAGGTTTGGATGTACTCTCTTCCCTGCCTCTCTTGCTCCCCTCTTCACAAGTAAAGGATCCCACGGTTGGCTGACCCTGTGATTTTATTTTTATTTTTATAAAAACAAGATTATATGAGAAATGTATGCTATTGGCTCAAGCAGTCCCAATGATGAGAAGTTTCTTTTATCCAGTGTGCAGTTTTGGAAGTCTGTCGGATGTGGTGTTCATTCATACCCCCAAGAAATCAAAAACAAAAACTTTCCTGTATGAGATGGCATGTGGGAGTCATTGCATATTTATAAAACGGGAAAGAAATGCATCTCTGGTTTTAGTTCTTCTTGTAAATTCGTAACAGAATTCATATTAGACTTTGAGCACATGTGACAATTGCCATGGGGAGACAGCCAACAACAGCAAGCAATTTTTAAGCTGCTGGATAGTTCAAAGGGATTATCTTTGATGCTATGAAAATTGCCTTTGTAATTGAGTTTTGAATATGTTGGGTCATTTTCAAAAAATTGATAAACCATTCCTCTGTTGCTTGCTAGTGTTAGTAAAAGAATCCTGTCAATTACCCACTGTTTATGTATTTGGAGGGGATGCAGTAAAGGCTACAGTGCAAACAACCTCTAATCCTAAAAGATTGCCTTGGTAGAATGTGATGTACATCAAAACAATGGGCAGGCCATGGCCCCTCTTGCAGCCCTTTGAAGTACAGTCAATTACACTTTCTTACTCTATATTTATACCTTGGCCTGTGACCGATCATTAAGAGTGGAATTATTTGACATCCCAGCCAGGACTGTTTTCTTCTGGGAATCGTGAAGTGGAGATTGGGCATAGTGATTGATACAGTGTCTTCACAAACTTCTGAGAAAAAAACAACACTACCGCTCTCTGTGCTTTCATTATTAATTTCGATCCCTTTGAATTTACAAATGTCTCATGGACATGAAGGGGATATCAGTATAGAGAAGATGCTTAGTACATGTCATTGTGTTCAAAAGACACGGGTTCCATACAAAGTAAATCTATTTATTTTAAAATTTTCATCCAAAGCTGGAATCCAGAGCAATGTACTTTAGAAAATAAATAAATTGTGGGCAACTTGTGGTTGTCCAGATGTTGTGGTCGTCCAGGTCGTCCTCTTTTGCATCTGGTCAAGAGGGCAGGGCTCCTGCAGCTTTAACTGTTGTGATGAAGAGGGAATTTCACCAGGTGCGGCTTGCATACAAATGACACCTGCTGAAATTCCCCTTTCTATGCAACTGTTGAAGACACAGGGGCCCTGTCCTCTTTTTTGTATGGTCACCCTAGGGTTATCCTTCCCCTCCCTGTGTGCTGCAACCCTGATGAGAATTGCCCACAAGGTGGGGCACAGTAGGAATGGTGAGGCTGAGTAGAGGGTGCAGGGCCAAGGAGGTGAGGCCGGATGGAAAGTTGACCTGCAAGCCAGTGGGCCCCCATCCATGCTGTTTATCTACTCTAGTGGCAATTGGTTTAATTTAAAGAAGAAAGATCATGAAGGTTAATTTTTCCATCAGTATCTTTTCTGACAGTATCTTCTCTGTTATCACAAGTACACCACCATTGCGAGCACTTGTTTGTGCTTATGAGCTGGCTTAAATACTGTCTGAAGAAACTCCGCTTGAGTTTCATTGAAATGAATGGGACCTCCTTTTCCACCAAAAACCAACCAAAAAACCCAACAGTTAACTTTAGTGTGTAAGACATAAATGTAGCAATTAACTCTTGGCAGGAAAATTAAATTTATGACCAAATGCAGAGGCATTTACACTTTAATGACAATTTTTGGTATATATTTGATCAAAGAACCAGGGAGTCGGAAGTTCATCCAAAATAAACCACCAAGAAGAGATTGATCCTAAGAATGGTTATATGCCCCTACACCCCCCCCCACACACACCTCTGGAGCAAAGTGCTATTTTCATTGATGGAGAACTGCCTGCTTATTGTATTATTGAGTCTGCAAGTCCTCTGGAAAGTTGTTTTTGTCTGTAATCAGCACTGAAAGAGCAGAACATGTGGTGTAATGAATGGCTGGGTAGAATTTGCACTCAAAAGCTTTAATTAAAGACAAGCGGCTCTATGAAAATCTATTTCTCCAAGGCCCTCTGGAAGGGAATGTCCACACATGTGATTAATCTAGCTTCTGCTTGCCACAGCTTTCATCAAAAGAAGTGAAGCAGAAAGACACCCAGCAAAAGCACACTCCCAGAGTGGCTGGAATTTAATAGGGGTTTTCCTCCACCCTGATTTAAAAGGATGAGGTGGGGGTGGTCTGGACAATGTACCAGATAGCTTTTTCAAAATCTTTAAGAAACTCTGGAGGAGTGCAGATCATTTCCCTTAAGACAGGATGTGTTGGTTGTTCACTGCTATTGGTTTAGATTTACAATCCATGGCAAGTATTTCCCAAACTCCAGAGAGCTGAGGTGTGCTTTTCTTTTCACTGTTAAAATCATTTGGATGCTTCAGTCACATTCAAAAAAGTTGGAATGCTACAAGTAAACAGTTCTGTATCAGTTGCAAAAATGTGCATCATTTTACATTTGCTTGCATTGAACTGCCATTTTAATGCCCATTTCCCCAGTTTGGAGAGAACCTTTTGGAATGCTTTGCTGTCTCTTTTTGTTCTAACCACCCTAAATATGTCAGGGGACATTGATTGAAAGGAGGCAAGGCAAGGATAATGAAATATGCAGAGACGTAATCAGTAGTCCCCTTTCTACTGAGTACTTTGGACTCGCAGGAGTATTTGGTTATTTAATCAATGCATTTCCCTCGTGCCATGCTGGTTCTGCATCTACATGGTTCTGCAAACCTCAGTGTTCTCCCGAAGCACGCTGCTCCTTCCCTCTTGTTTCTCACTGCCCCCGTTTTATTTGTTTAAGATGTGTTTATTTCACTTTTCAAAACTAAAAGTTTCCCCAAAGCAGCTCACAAAGTTTTGTTGGCACTCTTCCACTTGAATTCACAATTGGCGGTAGTGATTGTACATAATTAACCATTATTCAGGGCTTGAATTATGTGGCGGTGTGGGAGAGGCAGAGGGGTCCTGATCCTCTTGCTTCTTGCAGTAGCTCCTTGTGCGATGGTTTCTCAAGAGGGTGCAAGGGAGGGCCATGTTTTGGCTTATGTTGGAGTTGCAGTTTTTTCATTGAAGGCTTCCTGCTTTTCCTCTCATAGTTTAAGCCTTCCATCTCTAGTTTTCTTTTTCTTTTTTAATATGTCCTTCTGGCTCTCCTACAATCAGTGGCAAAAAATTAAGAAAAACAGGACTTGGATGCTGTAAAGGGCAGGCTTAATTGCTTGTTATTCTTTGTTCCCTAGCAAATGCTAGGGTCATACATTAACTGCAGGCAATGAGCAGAAGAGGTTGTTTAGTAGCTGCCAGCCACTCTTCCAAATGCCATCTTTAATTTAATAAGCTCTTGGCCTGCTGATCCACTTCTTACACTTGATTCAGGTCAGCACTCAGCTCCTTTAAACTAGTGAAGAAAGAGAATGGTTTTCTGCAGTAATTTATAAAGACCAAACTCAACATGAGATAGGAGATTTGTGATGGGATCTCCCAGCACCCTTTTTCTTTGATTAAAAGCAGCCATGGGGGAGAGGGCAACTTGGGTTGTGGCACTAAAGGAGAGAAGATAAACCCTTCTGTACCATTTCCCAATTTAAATTTCCCCTCACCTGCAGCTGCTGCTATCCATAGTGATGGTACTGGGGAGACAGGTACATTAGGCTGACCATATGGAAAGGAGGACAGGGCTCCTGTATCCTTAACAGTTGTATTGAAAAGGGAATTTCCACGGGTGTCATTTGTATATATGGGGAACCTGGTGAAATTCCCTCTTCATCACGCCAGTTAAAGCTGCAGGTGCCCTGCCCTCTTTTAAATCTGGTCACTCTAGTATAGCTCCTGCAGCTTTAACTATTGTGATGAAGTGGAAATTTCACCAGGTTCTCCATATTTACAAATGACACCTGCTGAAATTCCCTTTTCTATGCAACTGTTAAAGATACAGGAGCCCTGTCCTCCTTTTCATATGGTCACCCTAGGTACATAGTGATATCCTACACTTTGGAGTCACTGGCCTGGTTCGCATGATTGCTGCAGCTCACTGTAGTTTATTCTGATGTCCGATCCCAGCAAGGGTGGGTTGTTGGCATGGTTAACAAACCACTCACAACCCATAGGCTGTTTTAGGGTTGTTGGTGGATGGTTAATCACACCAACAACCCACCTTCACCAGGTTCAGACATTATGATAAGCCATGGCAACTGCTGTTTGAATATTCAGAATGCCCGTTGGCATGCACTGCAACCGCCATAGCTTAAATAAGCCATGGTGGGCTGTGCTGATCATGCGCTCTGGGCCATTGTGTAATTCTGCCCTCTGCTGAGATGACTCTGTGTTGGCTGGTAGGTGCTGTCATATAAACTAATAGTCAACTGCAAGCGCTGCTGTTTATGTAGCCAAAATGGCACTACCCATGAACAAGAGGGAGATATCAGCGTGCTTGGAGGGTGGAGGTGGATTCAGAGGGAAAAAATCCTAATGGAGCGACTCCACTCTGCAACATTTTGTTGTGTGCACCAGTTGTTTTAGAATGATAACATTTCCCTGTGAAAGCTGATGTGAGTTTGGATCAGTAGTTCCCATCTGAATTTCCTATATCATTTGGCTCACTTTCATGAGCTCAGAAAGTTGCAGTCTGAAATTGGAAAATGCCATAATTTCAGTGTCAGGCATTAAAAGAGGAACAAATGGATTGAGAAAGGAAATATATCAATGGGTGGGAAAGAAGGAGGGTCGTGCTAGAAAAGAGATTATTGACATGTTCTTTCCGGGCAAAATATAAAGTGCGGGTTCTTGCCTTTAAAGCCCTACATGGTTGAGGTCCAGGTTACCTTAGGAAGCACCTCCACCTCTATGTTCCTGCTCACCACAACATGTAGGCTGTGGAGGGTCATCTGCTGTGACTGTCTAATATGAGATTGGCATTCACACACCGGAGGACCTTTTCCTTTGCCTCCTCTCAGCTGTGGAATGAAATGTGCCTGCTGGCATTAAAGACTATTATTCTGGTTGGCCTTCCTTTTTTAGAATCATATTGCTGACTGTTATATATTGTTGTTATGTTGTATTGTTTTATTGATTGCTTTATTTTGTTTAAATTGTTTTTAACTTTGTTTGCCAGCCAGGGTGTTTTGTATATAGGCGGGATATAAATTGAATAAATAATAATACTGTCTCTTCAGGTATTTACTGAGCCTCCAAGAGACCCCAGTCCATGCTATTGTTTAAACAATGCTCTTTTTTGTCATTTAATCTTATAGAGAAGAGTCAAAGATGTGATATCACCAATTGTATTTGAAGCTGCATATAGTCTTGGGGAACATATTGTGGCCAAGGAGGAAAAAGAATTACCTGCACTCAGGCCTGTACTCCGATGGAAAAAGGGACAGAAGATGGCTCAGAGAAATCAGGTTAGACACTAAATTGTCTTCTTGTTAAAAACAGCAGCAACAACATGAGATTCTGAACATGTTATTGACCATGGTATCCTTCTGGATTCTCTCTCAGTTGGGACTTGAGGGCGCTGTATTGCAGGGGTTCCAGTCCTACTTGAGGGTGGGGTTCAGGTCCAGAAGCTAATGCTGGGAGGACCATTGGCCAAGGCACCATCTTGTTCCTTAACCTTTTTAACATCTACATGAAACTGGAGGTCATCTGGAGGTTTTGGCTGAGGTGTCATTGGTATGTGGATTATGTGCACCTCTACTTCTGTTTTCTACCTTCCAATCCCAAAGAGGCAGTGGAAACCCTGAACAGGTGTCTTCGGACAATTTTGGGATGGATGAGGGTGAACAAGCTGAAACTTAATCCAGACAAGCCAGACATGTTGTGGATCAGGGAATGTGCTGAACTGAATGGTGGTGAACAACCGTTCCTGGATGGAGATGTACTCCCCCTAGGTATGCAGTTTGGGAGTACTCCTGATTTGGCACTTTCTCTGGAAGGAGAAGTGTCAGCAGTGGTCAGGAGTGTGTTTTACTAGCTTTGGCTGGTTCACCATCTGTGGTCTTTTGTAGAGCAGGCAGCTCTCATTGCAGAGAGACATGCGTTGGTTACATCCAGGCTGGGTTACTGTAATACATGGGGGCTGCCTTGAAAGATCATTTGGAAGCTTCAATTGAAGCAGAATTCAGCTGTGAGAGCACTTTTAGAAGCTAGGCATTCTGAGCACATTACACCTATTCTGTGCCATTTACATTGATTGCCTGGTTGTTTCCAAGCTCAATTTAAGCCCTAAACCATTTGGGAGCAAGCTATATTGAAATATGTAAAGGAAGCCCAACATACAGTGCAATCTTCTGCATGTTTATTCAGAAATAAGTCTGAGTATGTTCAGTGGAGCTTACTCTCTGGTATGTGTGCATAGGATTGCACCCTTAATTGTGTTTTTAGCATGTAGTTCTATGCATCAATGATTTTTCCCAGTGCCTGGCTTTAATTTCTTCCAGTGTGGCATTCATTGGGTAAAGAAAATGATGCCCATATGGCATTGATTTTGCATCAAATTAAAATGTGAAAATGAGCTGTCTCTCTCTTGTCAGTCACGTGGCATTGCCGGAAGTGGATCTTAGTTTAGGACATATTACCTAGACCCAATCCTTATTATGGATTTTAACAGTCTATAAATAATGTGTGCATGCATTTTAACAGTCTATAAAGAAATTTTAACTTGGTGTTTTAAATTTGTAATTTTGCATTGCTGATGTTTTGATCTGGTTGAGTTTTTATATTGTATTTTATATTATGGTTTTATACTGTTGTTTTATACTTTGAATGGTTTTAATTTTTGTGAACTGCCCAGAGAGCTCCGGCTATTGGGCGGTATAGAAATGTAATAAATAAATAAATGTAATCAGAGATTCATCATTTTTAAACAGTATTGGGGGTGCATAAAGTACTGCTTACTTAACTATGCTCGTTTGGTGCATTTTTGGGGCATTCCAGGTGAAAAGGTCATAGTTTGACTAACCAGTCTGTTACCTTTCCACTTCTCTGGTTGGTTTTTTTTGCTAGTACAGTTCCTAATCACACTAGTTCCACTGTCAGACTCAATAGTTCGTTCATGTGTGAAGGCTACAACTGGGGATCGGGGACACACCTGCTGGCCCCACTGCCAATCTCTCTATGTATGCCAGCTCCACCCTCTCAAATCCATGACATTGAGTGTGTTTCCTGAATTGCATGAAGCTTTCTACTCACATTCAAGCAAATGTGAGTAGAACTCCCCTGCAGAACTTTCCACTCAACAAGGCAAGGTTAGGGACCTGACAGGATGGGCCCAGCATGCTGAGGGTGCAATGAGCAGGCCCAACCCCACCTGCAGCTTTAGCCCTCACACTTTTAAGACAGCACCTGAAGATAACTACTCACACAGACGTCTGGCCTTTGTTACACAACAGTATTAGGGAATGTTGCCTCAGCTATAAAACATTTAACTGCCACCACCAAAACAAACCCTCTATGCCAAAAAGAAACTCAGTAGCCTGGTTTCTAGGTGCTAGATTGACATCACCCCTGGAGACTACCTTTCGAGATTAATAAAACTGAGATGTTTATGAGAACATTATTTACCATAGGGAGTAAAATGTCCCTCTTTAAATAATACGTTAAGATTGCTTAAATGTATTTAGATTAAATAAGCTTGGTTACTGTTCCTAATATGTAAGAGCCAAATAAGCTCTCAGTAGCTTTTCTCTCAGACCAGATTTCCCTAAACTCCACCCCAGCTAATCCCTCACAACCAGTTTTCCTCTGCCTCCAGCTCTTTCCATTCTTTCTGACTTCTAAGATTATTCTGTTTCAAAGTCTACTTGCTGAGGCTTCCTCCAGGCTTAGCTGCCTGCTTGAAACTTCACATCTTTACAGCATGGCTTTCCACTCCCCTCAGCAACTGGCTCCAGACTTCATTTCTTCCAGTAGGGTCCTGTCAAACTTGAGGGCTTGCTCTTTACCAGCTCTGAGCTCTGCTTTTCTTAGCCCCAAACTCTCTTACGATCAACTACCAACTGTCCCCAGCACTCAATCTCCAACCAACTTCTCCAACTCCTACAGCTGAGCTTTTTCAAATCTCCTGGCCAGACTCTCTGACGAATCTTGTTCAAGATGTCTTTTCTAACTACCATTCCAATTTGTTGACCTCCCCACACCATCTGGAACAGCTCAAACAAAGACCGCTTCTCCCCCTAGTCATGATAAAACTGTCAGCTTGAAGGTGCCCTGCCATGGGAACCATAACCAAGGCAGCCACTATTGTCTTATGCTTAACACAGAAAAGCAAAGCCAGGCTTTTGGTTTACGCAGTTACATTATAACCTCATTCAGACGTCACTTAGAGAATACAAATTCTACAAAGTATAATCAAACAGTTAAAATTGCAGTGTTTTTTCACTGCCTACAATCTGGATTGGAACCACAGGGTGGTGGTAGTGGTTGTAACTGGTTCCAGTATGACAATGGAACCAGTTACCTAGGGAGATTGTGGGCTCTCCCACACTAGAGGCATTCAAGAGGCAGCTGGACAACCATCTGTCAGGGATGCTTTAGGGTGGATTCCTGCATTGAGCAGGGGGTTGGACTTGATGGCCATATAGGCCCCTTCCAACTCTACTATTCTATGATTCTATGAAAGGATAACAGCACCACCCCTGCCCCATATGCTAGGCTTCCAGTCCATATTGCGTACCCCCGTGCTGGCAATTTCTATGGGGAAAACCTGCATCGGGGCAGAACTATGCCTTAAGGCCCTCACTAATGTCAGCTACTCCTTTCTCAACATTCCACCCCCAGTAGGTTTTCACTTCCTCCCTCCCTCTTAGCTTAACATTTTATTGTCCAAGCAATTCCCCCTTCTCATCCAGTTACACTCCAGAACTGCACTACTCTTTATCCTGTTTGTGTGAACATATGTTCAGCAACAACTGTGGCTTGGGGCATAATTAGCTCTCATGTGAAAGACATTGAAGGAGTGTGTGTAGTGTGGAATCAATGGCTACTGCTGAATGATCTCTACATTACCTTATCTGACCTTCCTTCCCTGACCCAATACTTCACGGTGAGTTTCTGCTTCTGTGCTAAAATGTCAAGTACCAATTCTAGAGAGTTTCCTAGCCAGCATTACCTTAGGTCTGAGGGCAGCAAAGAAACTCTCCACACAATAGGGAGAAGTCCCATGGTAACAAGAAATCATAGCATGGTATGGAAACTCTATGCGGAAGTGGCCAGGGAGCAGATAGAATAATATCTATCTAGTCCAGCCCTGATATAATTCAGAATAGCGGTATAGGAATTATGTTTGAGGTGGGGAAGACCACTCTTGCAGTCATAGTGTTGTTAGCCAGTTAATTATCCTTTGGTCATTTATGAGCCTCTGGGAGTCAAACTGTTTAATGCCGAGAATGTACTCTGTTAGAACAGACATCAGAACTCTGTGCTACTCCCAATATATCCAAGATACAAATCTTTCCTTTATTACAGGAAACTGCTTTCTCCTGTCCCTTCCTCCTTGTTCAATTAAAAATATTTTTTTTTCGTTTCGGTTGAGTAGAATCCCCCAAAGCTTTCAGTCCCACCCACATATACTTGCGTGGCCTCACATACTGGAAATTGGTGGTCAGAGTGAACCCAAAGTTGGCAGTGAATGGACACTTTCCATGCCAGGAAACTTAAAAATGATCCCACCCAGTGTTATAATACAATTGGATTGAGTCGAGCTCTGAAATTGCCTGTGCTTTAATGAACCAGGCCAGTGTGTAGGAGGGAAAGCAGGACTGATAAGTTTGGAAGAAATTTAGATCTGCATTTGAGCAGAAGGTATCTAGATGTATTTCTAACTTGGAGATGCCAGCAATTAGTTCACTTAAGTCACTGACTAAGCTACATAGGGCCATCATTTCTTTTATGTTGAATAGTTAGGGATACTGCCTCAGATATGTGCAGATTATTCAGTTTTGCAAATGTGGGATAAAAGCTTTCTGTTTTCCTTTTGTGGTTGACTACTGCTCCCTGTTGAGTGTGCACATGATGGTAAACCTCAATTTGCACTTGCATATGTGAAATAGCTCCATGCTGCATGAAAAGGAAACTGCGTCATCAGATGAGCATTTTATTTCACGCTCGTTACTGGCCACTCATGGTTTTTCATGGGTCTTTTTGACGATGCCATCCGCCTCCCCGCACATCTCGCACTCCTTCTGGTCTTTTTTCCACAACAAAATAGGACCCGGTAAATCCATTTAAAAAAATTTGAAGTGAAACCTGCTGCCATTTCCTGCTGTGTGCAGGAAAAGCAGCATGATAAAGCGCCCACTGAATGGGCCATGTGGGCGTTGCTGCTTCCTGGTGTGTGAAGAAAGAGGAAGTTGCTCCTCCCTATTGTGGGACAGCAGCAGGAGGCCAAAGCAACAGCAGGAAAACATGATCCCCCCCCCCACTGATGATGCTCTCTTCCTCCAAGACCTTCGATACATTATCTGAAGGGGGGGGGGAAATCCTTCCCAGTTCCAAACACTAGAACTTGGCAAGGCCCAGAGTAGGACCCACTGACAACACATTCATGCCGTTTGTCCTGAGCACCTTGTGTTGAGTCCATCCTTTGATACCGTGAACTAGGGATGGACAAAATTATCAGTTTTGATTTCTCAGAGTTTTTTGTGTCTCTGTGGTGTGTAATTTGTAAATGTAAATTCAACCAATCAATCACTTCATTTGTATACCACTTTTCCATATACAGTACGCTCAAAACATGCTGTGTGACAAAAACTAGTACATTCCTATTCATATTGATACGCTCATTTCTTGATCACTTTCTGTTGTATGAAGTGCTAGTGCTTCTTTCCAGATTTATCATGTATCCTCACACCAGCCTGGCTTAAAGAGGCTTAGGCTTAGACATTACAATTTATTCTACCCAAACCATCTTCATGACCATGTGGGCCTTTGAATGTTCCATATCCCAAACCTGACCCCATCCCACCCCAGCAAAATACTGACCGCCTTCTTCATGAAACAGAGTGTCTTGTGAAGGAATTTCACAGCTGTTCCTGGCCACCGCTTACATGGGCACGTCTGCTTTGTTTAATAGCAAGATTCTTTTTTCCCTTTTTTTTAAAAACATTTATAGCTTGTAAGGAATTCACTCCCATTTGTTTCACCTGCTATGCCTCTCAATGGAAATACTCTGCCAGTTATTTTGCCTTCTTGTAGCCAGTGTATGTAATTAAATCCTGGAAAGTGTTCAGGAATGTTAATTACTTGTCATCAGTGAGATGAAATCAGGTGCTTGCATTTGGTTTCATGGGATATGTTTTATTAGATGTGCTTCATAAACAACCAAGGGTCTGAGTATGTGCAGTAAAAAGCAACTGGTCCTCAGTTTTGCAATCACTGGATGCAAGGAAGTGCTCCTTTATCTAGGAGAGATGAAGCGTATTAAGTACAATGCCTCTCATTTGATCCTGCCTAAGGGAATTTTTTTTATGACTTCCTTTATGAATCTCATTTTTTGCATGTTGAAATCTCCCCTTCCAGATCTTTCCTAGACCATATGTTAAGGCTTATTCATGCTATCTTTTTAACCTGGTGATGTCAGCACAAGTTGACTTTTTCAGAGGATGTTGGCATGGCGAACTGGACTGGACATAACATTCTTTGATGTGTTTAGATAATGGTTTTGTTCTAATAGGATGACTCATCCTCCAAGGTTTGTTGAACCTACCAGCAAACCTGTGTGTTTCACCAATAGATAAAGACTAATCCGAGTTATTGCTGTGTGTGTCTGTTGTGGGTCGGGAATCAACGATTGTATATTTCTTCATTTCTTCTTTTTTGCAACGTAACAAACATAACATCTCATAGAGCCTAATTGAAATATCTGGTACCTCCCCCTACATTCCACCTTAAAGACAGTGACTAAAGGCAGACTCCATGGTCTCCACACCAGGCATTTCCCCACCGTTGTCCCTCTCCCCTTGATTTGTTTACCATCTAACCTGAGGAAGAGTTTTGGGAAATGTGAAAATTTGTATATTATTTTGTGGTATTTTGGTTGGCCTATTATAGGTATTGCCCTAATTTGGAATTGTTCTTATGGCCAAAATGTCTACCTTTGTGTCCCCCCCCCCCCTGCAATCGCCAGGAGATAGGCTCATTGCCTGTTCTGGATGGGGTTGCAGAAAGGTCAGTTTCATAGTTTAGGGGACTACTCTTAGATTCATCTCTGTCGCTGCAGGCCCAAGTGGCCAGGGCAGCTTAGAATGGTTCGCCAGCTACTGCCTCTACTGGACAGGGATAGCTTGGCCACAGTGGTACAGGCATTAATAACCTCAAGGTTGGATTACTGCAATGCACTCTATGTGGGGCTGCCCTTAAAGCTGCTCTGGAAGCTGGAGCTAGTGCAGAATGCAGCAGCTGGGCTGTTGTCGGGAGCTACCCCTTTCCAGCATTCAACTCCTTTGCTGAGGGAACTGCACTGGCCAGGTTTAAGGTTCTAGTAGTACTGTGCAAAGCCCTAAACAACTTGGGACCAGGATACCTGAGAGAGCACCTTCTCCTCTATCAACCTGTCTGGTCACTGAAGTCATCTGAGGGTATGCTCCTGGTGGTTTCACTTGGAGCAATGGTCCGATTGGAGTTCACCAGGAGAAGAGCCTTCAGTATGGTATTCCCTGCCCCTGGAGATCAGGCAGGCGCTTCCTAAAAATGTTGTTCCAGGAAGCCTTCCCTTAATGACCAGCTGCGGTTTTATTTGTACTTTGTTTCTTTAAAAATGTATTTTAATGTGTTTTGATTCAGTTTTCATTATTTTATTGTATTTGTTCACGACTCTGAAATTCTTGAATAGATGCAACATTTCAGAAATAAATGACAAATTTCTGTGTTCATTATAATTTTTGGATAAGATCTCAGTATCCCTTTTATCCTGAGCTTACCTGCATTTCTTGCATTTTAACGTCTTATAACAATGCCATTGTAGGAGGCATGTCCCAAATAGCCCTTATTCCCCTAATAGTAGTATATTCCACTCTTCCTACATTAAGCAATTAGTTCCTGTAATAGCTGTTATAGCAAGGCCATGAGTATGTTTTTGGGCATGTTTCAATCAATTTAATTAAAGAAATTGTCTCTGGCAGATAGTGTGGAATGTGTTTAGAGATAGTTATCCAAGAGTGAAAGAAAAGAGAATAATTAGTATAACAAGAATAAAAGAAATAACCAAATTACAGTAGAGGGTTGTATTTTGTGTATTTCATTTGTGTAAATTGTAAGTTTCATTGAACTGTGCTATAAAATTGTCCATAATTAATATTTGTAATATTCTCTTTTCTTTGCATTTTCATTTTATGCATGTATTTACTCTATTTATTAGTTTACAAATAACAAGTTCTTTGGGTGTCATAGGGAGTAAAACAATTAAAAACCACAGTTTCAGCAAACCCCCAATCAATTAATTAAAAAAGCAGCAAAAGCTTATAAAATGAACAACCATACTGGAACGCAGATTAACACCCTATCTACTGCCATCGCATAATGCAGAGAGCCACGAAATAACCTTCTCAGAGTTACTGTAAAACAGCTGCTCTAAAACCATAGCACCATTTATTTATTTATTTATTTTATTACATTTATATACCGCCCCCCAGCCAAAGCTCTCTGGGCGGTTTACATCTTACACCATGCAGAGACTGGTAGAGTAATCCTGTCTTGTGGGAAGGAGACCCTAAGATAAAGCAACCTCTACCTCCATAGTCCTGCAGACTTGCTGTAGCCAGGGCAGGAAGTAGCTACACGGAGAGAAAAATAATTATTCCAGACCCAGGTCTGTCATAGATTCGAGGCAACTTTGTGTGAGTGCCAGGGGAATGAGGAGGATTGGATCCTGTGGATCCAATATGGCCCCAGAACACACCATTTTGCCTCCCACTGCTAGGATGACATCTATGACAGCAGAGTTTTCCATGAACATACTAGGAAGCCTCTGGTGAAGTTGTGACATCGTACCTGCAGACCAGCCTCTCTGCTGGCGAGCATAATTTAACATTGCTTCTTATGACTCCTCAGCTGGATAATTGCAGTCTAAAACAGCCTCCCCCAACTTGGTACCTTCCAGATGTTTTTGGATTTAAACTCCCATCAGCCCCTGCCAGCACGACCAGTGGACAGGAATCCTGAGATTTGTAGTCCAAAACATGTGAAGGACAGTAGGTTAGGGTAGGATGGTCTAAAACATTAAAATGAATTAGTTTAAAAGTCCTGGGAGAATAAACACATCTTTGTCTGGTGCTGAAAAGACATTAAGGAAGGTGCCAGGTGAGCCTCTCTGGGGTGGGCATTTCACACACCAATGGCCACCGTTCATCCTTGAAAACCTTGATTATATGGCTTCTGGTTTAAAGTATTTATAATGTCTTTTGTATCACGTTTTAAAGTATGATTGATGCAACCATGAGCTAGTAACTTTAAGAGGAGACCAGGGGGATCGCCTGATTTGAAGAGAAACTTGCTTGCTATATAAATGTTTTTCTGCATATTCTCAAACTGTTTTGTATTGCGTACTCCTCAAGAGGTTTGGGAAGCATTTGAAATCTGGTTTCCTGAGTTCCTTAGGGTGCATTCGTCAGTTCTTACAGATCAAGGGAGAACTTGTTTTTATTTATTTATTTGTTTGTTTTTGTTTACATTTCCCCCTTCTTAGTATTGTAATTCTATTTTCTTAAATCTTGCAGAC
This sequence comes from Elgaria multicarinata webbii, assembly GCF_023053635.1. Lineage (NCBI taxonomy): Eukaryota > Metazoa > Chordata > Lepidosauria > Squamata > Anguidae > Elgaria > Elgaria multicarinata. Next base: position 69,937,690 of record NC_086171.1, on the reverse strand, counting down.
TGTTTTTGAGAGAAATTGTCAGTCAGACGACTGTGCTGCTGATCTGAAACTTCAGGGGAAACTATTCCTGTCCAGGTAAGTGACACTTTTAAATCCTGATCCTTTTAAATAAATGAATGAATGAATGAATAAGCCCATGGTTTTAATTAATTGTCAGGCATTGGGTGGGGGAAAGGAAATTTACACATCATGAAAAATTTGGCCAAAGGAGATCAAAATCAAAGTTAAGTATGTGATTCAAGTATTATTCCAAATTGAATAATTCAAAAACTGTTTGGAAAGGAACTAACTCTTGCCAAGTTTCACTTACTGACCTTCACAGTTCTTGATGGTAGACTAGCTAAGATACTAGTGAAGATATCTTATCATTATGACTTTACCATTGTGGATCAGATGAAGTTGAGGGCTTTCCCCATTACCTTTTAATTGTCTTCTGACACAAGGAGAGAGAGAGAGAGAGAGAGAGAGAGAGAGAGAGAGAGAGAGAGAGAGAGAGAGAGAGAATCTTGTTGACTTGTTAAAAAATGGAACTAGTTTGTCAATTTGCCAGTAGTTAGATTTTTGTTGTTGTTGAGAAATGAGGATCTTAAGGTTTTGAGATGGGTTGCATTTTTAAAGGCTCGAGACAAGGCATATGTCAGGTATTATAAGGCAAGTGTAAAAGACTGTACTGGAGAAAATTGATTTTCTCTTATGTTTTATGGTTTGGTCAATAGCAACTTATAAAACTGAAATTGGAAACCGGTTATATGGAATTTTATATTTAGGCTGAATCTGACAGTGTTGGATGTACTCATTAATTTTTATTTATTTTTAATATTTATTGATTTTTTATTTTTTAAATGTGTACTTTTTCTACCAAGAAAAATCTGATTCAAGGCGGCTTACGATCCTAAGTAAAACTTGATTAAAACAATAATAAAACAAATGCATTAAAGCACAATTAAAAACACAGCGATAACAGAATAAAAACAACACCCGACCCAACAGACCCGCTTTGTCATTTAAAATATTGTTTATTTGTAATATATTGGCAATTTCCCCTCTTTTCACTGGTTATAAACAATACGCTGGGATTGAACTGATATGATGATGGTTTTATTTGAAAGTTGCTTTAAAGCACACATATGCACAGGGTTAATTAAGGAGGGTGCGAGCACCGAAGTGGGTGCGGGAGTCTGGCAGGCTCCCCTGTGCCTGGCCACCAGAACCCACGCGCTGAACTGCGGGGCTCTCTCACATGTGCTTGTCAAGCGCTACATGGTTCAGGAGTTCCCTGCAGCCACCCCCTCCTCCCTGCGAGACAGCATTTTTACAGAAGATCGGGGCTTCGGAAGTTGCGTATATCTAACGTTGCGCAAAATGGCAGCCATAGAGGGCCATCTCACAACATTAGAGGTGTAAAGGTGTGCAGTTATTTTAACATGGGTGTACTGTGAAGATGGCTGGATATCCCACTGAGTACCTGAGCTGCTGCGTTCTGCATTACCTGCAGCTTCCAGACCAGGTTCAAGTGCAGCCCCGCATAGAATGCTTGGCAATGATCTAATCATGATGCTACCAGTGCATGAACCACAGTGGCTAGGGAGTCCCTATTTCCCCCATATCTTACTGCTTCCAATCTCTTTAATCCATTTCTTTTCTTCCCAGTATGCCTCATTTCCGCTCCTGTGCCATTGTGGCTACATCAGAAGTCTCCCATTAACCACATTTGAGAAGCAATTCTTGGAATATCTATTTGGGAGATGCCCTTTTCGTTTTACATTCAATCTTTCTGCCTTTAACCTGTTTACCTAGCAAATTATTGAATTCGTTTTATGTACTCATGTGACTTGTCCATCTGGCCTGTGCTAGGTGCACTGAGCCCAAACCCATTTGGGAGAAAAGTCTGACTGCTGCTAACCCCAAAACAACTTTCGTAGGAATTCTGTATTTGAAAAGAAAAGGATATAACATGCCATCGTCATTGTGCAGCATTAACTAGGAAGCTATTTGCAATGTTTGTGACAATTAGGAAAATTATTCTCCCCTCCCCCCGGGCATAATAGTATGTGAGCCGTGCCCTCTGCATGTACTGAAGCAGCAAATTATTCTCAATAATAGGATTGCCTTGTTCCCTGGGGCAGCTGGAGATTTAGAGTTGGCCTTGACTAGCTTTGAGAAGTTAACTGAATAGGAAAGGAAGTTGTAAAACCATGCAGTCCATGGCAAGGATGAGGCTACAATGGGGTTTGGAGGAAGCAGGACATGTAGGGCTCTGGAGAATGACCTAACAGGCAAAGAGTTTGTATCTTCTTGATGGTCACAGATTGGAAAGCAAGAGTGAGTAGAAGCAGGTCCTTCAGAACCTTGGACAGGTCCCAGGGAAGAGATCATTTGTTCTGACAAGGCTTGGGCAGAATGTACACTACTGCTTTATAAGTTTGTAATGGTATTGACCACTGTTGGGGGTCATGACACATTCTATATACTGTTTTCAAACCGCTTTCAAAGTGTTATAACCTGCTTGGTGTAGATCTGGCCCTGGTTGCGGACTGAGCTCTTATATAGTCTTTCAGCCTGACTACCTGTCCCAGGCTCCACCCCCTTGATGGGGAATGGAAATTCTTCATTGCAGGAGCGCAGAACCTCATGTTAGAAGTTTTGATATATATTATTCTCCAGTCATCCAAAAATGTCATATTTGGAATCACGAATGCAATCATGAGCAGTAGAATTTTTGTCAAGAAATGTTGGGAACTCATAAAAAATGGCAATCCCATTAGAAAACTGCGTAGTTTTAGACTTCAGCTGGTGGGAGTAAAGTGCGCACTTCTGAAAAATGCACAGATTTCCTTTTCGAAATGTGCATTTTCCCATTTGGATGAGCCAAAAAATAGATTGGAAGTGAAAATGGGGGTGAGGCAAAATAAGCTTGACACTACATTTCAGAGAATTCTGGCAAGCTCAAAAATAGCTCATTCTTCCACCTCTACCTTTGGCCTGGGGTCAAATCCAGCCCTCTTCAAGTCCCAGGTCTCGCCCTCCAGGGTTCCCCAAACAGCCACACCCTTTCCCCAACCAATGATCATTTGGTGGTTTACCAACTTTAGTGTGTTTTTCCTCCATTCGCAAACACCTAAGTCTTAAGAGAGTCCTCTAGCCTGGCACTCTCTCGTCTTTGCATTGTCTCTTGATAGATGAGCAGATTTGGCCCTTGAGGGCAAGGATGCTGGTTCCTCAGTGCAGTTTTCCTCAAGGGCTGCAGTGTTTGGGTGACCTAGTTTAGGGAGTTCTGCTTCAGAGGGGTTGTGCTTCATTGCAGGACTTGAGTTTGGTTTCAGGGCCCAGATCTGGTGGTTCTGTGGCTGGTGCTATTGACTCAGCTAGCCCCTCTCCATCAGAGTCAAGTCCTCAAGTCACCACTGGTAGACCTAGCTGCACCTACTTAAAAGCAATCTAGTGGCACTGATAACTGAATATCTCATTGGGTCTGTGACCGTATAATAAATGATGATGATACCTGAAAAGTTTGGATTTTATTCAGCTGCCTTTCCGCTTTGTATGAGCAGAGTTGCTAACAGAATGCCGATGGCAGTCATGTGGGGAAATGTAACAACAACAACACCCCTGTATAATTATAGCAAAGTATAAAAAACACACAATCACAAAACTCCAAAGCCAACTTTTCAGTTTTCTCTCCCCCCTCCCCCACCACTTCTGTTTGTCCTCAGGAGAAATCATGCTATTTACCCCCTTTTCCCTTTCTGAAATGCTTTTGAATTGTTTTGCATGTCTCACACTACTTTTGCATTTGTCTTACTGCCATTTCCATACGGAACCATTTGGCAGTTGTGCTAGCCTTATAGGGGACACTTGCTTGCATTTGGCGACGGGGATGGCAGCAGAATGCTGTTGGCTGTTGTTGGCGAAAGAGCCCTGAACGTTGCAATAATAAAATCAGACCTTCATGTAAAGACGCACACACAGAAGATATTTGCCTATGTGGCAGTAGGTAAGGAAAAGGGATCTGCCAGAGGGGATAAAAGAGACCCTCTTGGTTATTAAAAATAAGCAGACAGAAGATGAAATGGACAGGTGTCACCCCTGGAGCAGAATGGGCAGGTGACTCTTAGCAGTGCAGCTGGAGAGGAAATCCTGCCCAACAGGCTGTGTAAACGTAATAGCACTCCATGTGGTGCCACGGAGAGCAGAGCAGCAGCTTGGCAGGAGCATTAATAGAAAAAGCAGAGTGGCTGGACTTATCGTATGCCTCCTGCATTCCTTGTGGGGGAGAGGCCGGAATGAGACCGTAGGTTGGCTTACGAAGACAGGGTAGTCCGTCTGAACTTGCTGCGGAAAAGGACTTGTTATAAATAATTATTACTGATGGGAGAACTTCAAGGGCAGCTTTTCTGCTTCCCAGAGATTTCTGCTCCCTACACTTGCCCTGCACTTGTCATTAAAGCCAGAATAAGTTATTTGCCAGGGTTGTTTCTGGATTCCTATATTTGGCATGAACTATTTAGAAATGCTTTTACTAATTGATCTGCCAGCTGTCATTCATTCACAGACCCTCCATTACCCTGTAAAATTATTCTCACTCATTAGAAGCATAAACAATTTCTTTTACAAAAAAATAAAAAATAAAATAAAAACTGAATTCTGAAATGGAATCAGAGGACTTAATTATGGTATAGGAACTCCTTCTTAGTTAATGTCCAATTTACTAGATGCTATTCTTTTGTTGTTTCGCATATTAGTGTTTGTCTTGGGTATGTGAAATGTTTGCAGAGTCCAGATTTATAAACAGTGAGCACAGCCCAGTCGTATATATTTCAGAGTCCTTTGATATATCTGAAAGGTCTTGAAAAGAGAGCATAATTTATATTAGAGATACTGCAGTAATCTGCCAGGTTCTATTTCTATTACAGATATTGGTGCTTCAATGGTATGGCTAATTATTCAGAAACTTAGTTATTTCTAACAATTCTGTCCAATGTAGTTTCTGGGGGCGGGGTTTTGGAGCAGGGGGAGCTGATGAGATGCATGAATTCAGCAGTAGGCACATCAGAATGTGCATACAAGTGTGGATACCTGTAAACATTGCATTACCCTCAGAACATTTCAGAGAGCATTTGACTGCATATTCCCACCCACAGCTAGCACCACCGGTCTTAACTACACTTGGCTGTAGCTGGATCAGAATATAAGAACATAAGAAGAGCCATGTTGGATCAGACCAAGGGTCCATCTGCTCCAGCATTCTGTTCATGCAGTGGCCAACCAGCTGTCGACCAGGAACCCACAAGCAGGACATGGTGCAACAGCACCCTCCCACCCAAGTTCCCCAGCAACTGGTGTATATAGGCTTACTGCCTCTGATACTGTAGGTAGTGTATAGTCATCAGGAAGAGTAGCCATTGATAGACTTCTCCTCCAGTTATTTATCCAATCTCCATTTAAAGCCATCCAAATTGGTGACCATCACTACATCTTGTAATAGTGAATTTCATAGTTTAACTATGCACTGTGTAAAGTACTTCCTTTTATCTGTCCTGAATCTCTCACCAATTAGCTTCATGGGATCACCCCATTGGATTCTAGTATTATAGAAGAGGTAGAAAAATGTCTCCCTATCCACATTCTCCACACCATACATAATTTTGTACATGAAATTTTGTACACAATACAAATTAGTAATGCTTCATTTTTTAATTGTTGCTATTGTAAGCTCCATGTGTGTGTGTATGTACAATATTGATTTTTTTGAAATATTTATATCTTACTTTTCTGCCTGACAACAGGCCTCCAGAGTAGCTTACAGCCAAAGAAAATTAACATATATTTCAAAATCTTAACAAAACAAAACAAATGTTGGGTATGGTTAAAATTATGATTACGCACAAAATGAAGTGATTGCTGTACGACTACCACCTATTTTCCATCTCTTGAGGTATAGACCTTTCCAGAAATCACATTGAGCATTATTCATCACATATGGTAATAATTCACCCTTTTTGATGGTGTGGCTCAGAGACTATAAAATGAATGGGCCCTGAGGAAGATGTTCCAAGTCATAGTGTGTGCATAAGTGGCATACTGTCCCTGCAATGTAAGTCTTGTCAAAGAGAAAGTTTAAACTTCTGATGCAGTAAATCTAGCTGATACTGCACAGGCTGAAAAATTGTGATGAAAGCCAGAACACCATAAATGCACAGTTGTGTTTGGCTTTTTGTAATATAAATCTGACCCAGTAGATTTGATTTTTAAGCATCTGCATAAGCTTAGTTTACTAACTTTGCCTACAGTCATCTTCTATGAAATCTGAAATTGGGCTTCTTGAAGGTCACCTGGCGAGTTGAAATAGAAGAACTGCTGTTTGAGATTTTTCTTCTGTACTTATGCAGTTCTTGGCTAAAGATATCTGGTTTGGGTATATTTTATTCTTGACATAAATCACTTGCTACTGTGCAACAATGTTTTTCTTGTAACCAACAGTAAACTTTATGAGCTTGTATTCCAAGATTGTCATTTATGCTTGACTGGTGAGCAGCTCAATCTCTCTTTATCATTTCCTTTTCTTGACAGGACATCACAATGGATTCTTGAACGGACCTTGGGTTTTGCAAGGGTTGCTTAACCCTCATACAATCCACGTTCATTGGGTTTGCACAACATTACAACACCCGAGCAGGGGTTGCATATGCATGGGTTAAATAACATTTGATGAGCCACACCATGTCATGCAAATCAGGTCATTGAATAAGGAGGAATAAAAAAACAACACTTCCCAGAATTCACCTTTAAAAGAATAGTTTAGAATGCAGGAACAGTACAGAAGCCGTCACTTGGCTTTAGCCTCAGCTGCTCTTTTTTCCCTCTCCCCCAACTTGCTACATTTGTGAAAATATGGTAGTGGACATGAAAGAAACTGGCAGACAAGATGGCTGGTGCTGAATATTATGAGCTGAGGCAAAGTTTGAAGGATGGCTGGGCTTGACTCATAATGGATAGGGCATTTCTGAATTGGGAATTCATTTCTACGCCCACTCTGTTTCTTACATTATTCTTCATCCTGCTTACCAAGCAAAATCCCAAGTTTGCTTATAGTCAGGTTTCATTGGCATCAATTGCAGAAGATTTACATTCTATGATGGAAGATTTGGAAACCTAACTCCCATTTCTGAGAAACCTATTCTCAAGGAGAGCTCAACGAGAGATGTAGCATAGTGCTCAGAGACTACTACGAATCAGGAAGTCTTAAGTTTGAGTGATAGATGTGAAGTGATTTGAACATTCTAAAGCATGATATAAATGTCAAGTGTGATGTCTGTTGCTGTAAAGACTGCCCACTGTACTGCAAATGTCTCCTTAAGCGCACTAAAGCTATCAGTCCTTTCAACACCAATCTCCTTTTGCAAAATCAATTAGAAAACCTGCACAGGTAGTTGATGGGAGTCATGAAAATGTGGGAATGCCCAAAGTGGGACTGAAAACATGATAGATCATTAGACTAGATAGGAAAGGAAAGGAACCTCTCGTGCAAGCACTGAGTCATTACTGACTCTTGGAGGGACGCCAGCTTCCGCTGATGTTTTCTTGGCAGGCCTTATAGCGGGGTGGTTTGCCGTTGCCTTCCCCGGCCATTATTACCTTTCCCCCAGCTAACTGGGTACTCATTTTACCAACCTCGGGAGGATGGAAGGCTGAGTCGACCTGAGCCGGCTGCCTGAGAACCAGTGTCCGCTGGGATTGAACTCAGGCTGTGGGGAGAGTTTCAGCTGCAGAAACTGCTGCTTTACCGCTCTGCGCCACACGAGGCTAGATAACTGGCTCATATTTATAGTGACAGGCACTTTTGAGTCCCTGTTGTTAGAACTTCATATAATTCTGAACTTGTTTTTAAAATCAAAATTCTGAGCAAAGAGAATCCAAATTCTATGCCACCCTCAGCTGAATTCTGTGATCTGTGAACGTGTAGGGCTTTCTCTTTCTTTTCAGCATTTCTGTTCAGCTTCATCATCAATGACAAGGGATACTTAACCCCCACTTAGTCCAAAACCTCTGAAAATGTTATTCAGCAGATTCTCTCACTTCTTGAACCTCATCAGGTATTCCCTAGGGATGTATGAGAATTTTGTCTCAGTTCATTGAGCATCAGAACTTGTCTTGTTCACTTCCCTGAACACAAATGCATTTTCTGGGCAAAGCGTGCATATTCCTGAGCTTGTGATCATGTTTTGTTAGAAAAGTGGGGACTTCAACAATGTGCATTTTGAACATAGAACAAACAACAACAAAACCAACCTATACATTTTTACTCTTTAGTCGATGGAAGGGTGCGCTTTTAAAAATGCACAGTTTCCCATTGAAATAACAACAAAAAGTATTTGGGACCGAGGCAGACCAAGCGTGAGGTGGAGCTTGGAGAACCTTGGAAAGCATAAACTTTTCTGATTCTCCCATCCCAAGCATTACCTATGTGTGGCCTCTTGTATCTTTGCGACCTAGAAATGTATGGCCTAGAAACTTGCATGTTTAAAAATGAAACATGAGAATTTAATGAAGCTCATGAAGAATCACAACATCCTTATAGTGCTTCCTGTTGTTGAACTGTAACAAAGAGCAGTTGCTCAGAACTGCATTAAGTTCATGTTGTAAGTTTCTATGACCTTAAAATGCAAAGTATGAAGTATGCAGCAGAGCATAGTAACCTAAAGCTCATTCATCCTATTAATTATGCTAATGAAAGTAGTGAAATGTAATCTGGTATTGGAAGTTACAAGGAACACAAGAATATTTCTTATGGTATGGATCTTGCAAGGCTCTTTTCCCCCCTTTTTCTTTTTTGCACCAGCAGCTTACCCATGGATTACATTTGTTTATTTTAATATGCATTTGAAGTTCATCTTCCTTGCAACATCTGCTTAACAAACAGCTAGGATCGATGTGGCTATCCGATGAACTGCCACAGAAAGGACTACAAACAATGTGAACCAAAACCACAGAAAACCGCACCAGGAAATCCAGCTGTGTGGAAAGCAAATGTGTTTGATTTGAATTGGTGTAAGCCTCCTTGGTTTCTTTTCTTTGGGTAATTAATCTGTCAGACCAAAGAAGACTCAGAGAAGTGGGGGTGGACGGGGGTGGGAGCTCTTTGAAATATACAGCTGCATATAAATGTTCTTAATTAGCATGAGACAAACCACAGTAGTTAGCTGGATTTTTAATTGCCATATTATTGCCAGAAACGATAAGTCTTATTTTAGGGTAGCAAAAGAAGCAAATAGAAGAGTGTGTTTGTAGGCCAGTTTGCATGACTAGATGTGATGTATTCGTTTATTTAATAGATTTAATACTTTAGGTGTCTACTCATTCAGGGCAGCTGACAATAACCACTACCAATTACAAATTATTAAAACACCAGAACAATCACATAACAATATAAAATATGTAACTGTGTAATATAACACCACCATATAAAATAGTTATAATAAAATGATCCCCAAGATCCCCTAAAAGCTGATAGCAATAAAAAAAGTGTTTAGGAGTTCATAAAAATGAATAGAGAAGAGCCCATACATAGCTCCCCGGGAAGAGAATCCCAAAGTGACCACAGAAGATGCTGTGTACATGTTCCTAGTAGTTATGAGGTAATAGATAAGTTTCCATTGACAACTAATGCATTCACTTGCTAACATGTTTCTGTCCTACTAATGAGGTACTTTTCGCCTGCCTCCAAAAGCATTTTTTTCCCAAAAAATCTTGAAAATGTTGGTAGGTATCCCCCCCACACTCTTATCCATGCCCTATCAGAAAGCTTTCATGCTCTGAGGGGAAATGGTGACCCTGAGTAAATAGGTAAACATCTACTATGTGTGTTTCCTGTCCTCCCTACATTTTGCAGAGGTTAAGGAGCAACATACAATGTGAATTTTTGAGTACTTGCATCAGGGGATACAATGAGCTTTCTTACTGTGAATTCCTATTCTCCATGGTGTAAGAAGGTATTTCTCTCCCAGCCGACTTTAGGGGAGGGGTACTGAATAGGCTTAGGTTTTCGTTGCGCATATAAGAGAAAGTCATGGGATTCACAAGGTTGTCCCACGGCTCTGTCCTTTCCACCTTCTTTCTATTAATTTCTTCACTTTGGTTAGAGTTAGTATTTGACATAGCATTTCTTTCCTTTTTTTAATTTGGCCTGGGAGAGCAACCTCTTCTCCTGTGAAGTCATGTTTTAGAATTTGGCCGTGCCTCCTGTCCCAAGGGGAAAGGTACTTTCAAAGACTCTGGAATGTACTCTGCATGTCATGGAGAACAGGAATTCACAGACCAACATTTCCTTATTAATGCCAAAATATTTTAAATATTTGCAGACACAAAAGGGGAACTTGGTATTTTAAACTGTCATATCGCAGCTAGCTAGAGATAAACACATATGCAGGACAGGCATGCTTATTACCTTCAGCCAGAGGAAGTGAAGTGGATAGCTACTAAGAAGAGGGGCCTTTTCTCTTGTGGCACCCAGTTCTAGAATGAGCTTCTTAAAGAGGCTTGCCTGGCACCTATGTTGTGGCGCCAGGTAAAGACCTCCTTATTTTCCCAGGCATTGTTTTAAATCTGTGGCTGCATTTTAAATCTTTGTACTGCTGCTAGGTTTTATTTTGGCTTTTATTTTATACTGTAGTTTTAAACGCTTAAATTTCTATATTATATGTTGTATTTTATGGTTTCAGTCGTTGTGAATTGCCTGGAGAGCTTTGGCTATTGGGCCGTATAGAAATGTAATACATACATACATATCTGTAACATTCAAAACAATCAGACAAACTACAGGTCATATGTAATGTGTAACTCTCATTCTGTTTTTACTCAGAAGTAAGTGCCCCCCTGTAATCCAGGTCAGAACTAAAGCACAATAGGGAGGGGGGATTTAATCATCCTTCCCCCATCCCCTGTTATCAATAGTAAAAAACAAAACAAAATCATTTTTCATAGAATCATAGAATAGCAGAGTTGGAAGGGGCCTACAAGGCCATCGAGTCCAACCCCCTGCTCACTGCAGGAATCCACCCTAAAGCATCCCTGACAGATGCTTGTCCAGCTGCCTCTTGAAGGCCTCTAGTGTGGGAGAGCCCACAACCTCCCTAGGTAACTGATTCCATTGTTGCACTGCTCTAACAGCCAGGAAGTTTTTCCTGATGTCCAGCTGGAATCTGGCTTCCTTTAACTTGAGTCCATTATTCCGTGTCCTGCACTCTGGGAGGATCGAGAAGAGATCCTGGCCCTCCTCTGTGTGACAACCTTTTAAGTATTTGAAGAGTGCTATCATGTCTCCCCTCAATCTTCTCTTCTCCAGGCTCAACATGCCCAGTTCTTTCAGTCTCTCTTCATAGGGCTTTGTTTCCAGACCCCTGATCATCCTGGTTGCCCTCCTCTGAACACGCTCCAGCTTGTCTGCGTCCTTCTTGAATTGTGGAGCCCAGAACTGGATGCAATATTCTAGATGAGGCCTAACCAGGGCCAAATAGAGAGGAACCAGTACCTCACGTGATTTGGAAGCTATTAATGCAGCCCAAAATAGCATTTGCCTTTCTTGCAGCCATATCGCACTGTTGGCTCATATTCAGCTTTAAAAAATTATAAGTAACTTCTAATAGTAATTGCCTCCCTTCACACTGTGTTCCTGATCCAGATTGGTGGGCCCTGTATTTCCTTTTAAGTAAAACAAGAACCAAAGGATGTTGTATGCTATGTATTTAATTTAATGTGTAGTTTCACCCTAAGTCTTTGGCTGAGTTGAAGCGTTGACAACAGTTACACAGTAGGGTGCAACAAGTGTTTCAGTTATTTGGATTTCTTGAATACATGACTTTGGATGGTGATGATTTACTATGATATAGAGGGGCTTGTGCATCTGTGCAGACATATGCTTAAATTTTGGCCTGGGTAGCCGAAAATATTTGTGGACAACAAATTTCCTTGCCTTTCTCTGCTATGATATAAATGTGTAAGCAAAGATTTTATAATGGTCTATTCACTATTTAGAAGAGCTTAAGGCCCAACATAATATAAACCCTACTGGAATGCTTTGACAATTAAGTCCTTAAGAGTGCAGAGATAACATAGATAACATTCACATATGCCCAGGGCAATTCAGACATTTAAAAAAAAATCAAAATCAAAATCTTAGGAGAACATTCATCAGCTCTCACCTTAATAGGAAATGCGCTGCCCACAAAAATGCTAATCTCTTAGTGAAGCAAAAATGTGATATGGTATTTTTTTCCTTCGGATTACCGTTTTGCTTGCTCACTCACTTCCTTAAGCATGGCTTGTGTGTCCCAAAGAAGCAGAGCTCCTTGAACAATGTCGTTTAACCAATACATTCCAGTGGTGGCAACCCAGCCTATATAATGAACTGCAGATGCTAAAAAAGGGTGGTATCACATTGGCAATGCAGTTCATACATCACAGCAGGCTATCCATACCCAATGACATCACGCCCTGGAGCAACAAATGCGGGTCAGGAATTCCCTTGCCAATAGAGAGATTCTTTTTTCTTAATCCATTTCTTACTGAGAGTATAACTGATTCATTCCAGATGTTTTGAGATTTAATGACTCAGGAAACTGCTCTCTTGAAAGGAAGGCCTAAGCTCAGTCTCCTGTTGCTGTTGTGATGAGGATTTTGAAATGTTCCGTCAGCCTCAGACCAATGAGGTTTTCAAGTAAAAGTACCCCAAAGCTATGAATTTGATGTCAGTTCCTTCAAACCAGACAATTCTAAAGAAGCAGGATTTTTTTCTTGCTGTGTGGTGGAATACATACTTCACTTTGACTACTGAACTGTTCCCTTAATTTTCATCTGTTTCACTTGGTGAGATAGCTGGCAGCTGTAGGCAGAGAGCCACAGTACTTATTCATTGTATCCTTGATGAACAATTGTAGCAGTGCCTCTTTATATGTGAATAGGAATAAACATTTTCAGAGTTCACATATCATTTGTAAGCTTAAAAACGTTGCCCCTTCCACTGAATCAACTTTTTTTTTTGGTCAAACAAAATGAGATATTTTTTTAAAAGCCATCTTGCGTGGGCCTCTTCAGGGTACTGAAGGACTGGGCCGTGATTTCTCAGGAAATGTTTTTTTCTGGTAAATTTTGGATCCCCCCTTTTTTTCCAAGCTTCTCCTGGGGATTTCCTCCTCCCATCCCCAGGAATATTTTGTGTAATCTTTCCTCCCCCCCACAATTTTCACCACCTACAAATACAATGGAGAATTTCAGGTGCAACTGTGAATCTTGTTTTAATCTTGTTTAATGTTATTTTAATATTGCTGAAGGAAGCACTGGGGGACTGGGATGCAGCAGATGTGAACAACTCTGTTTTCCTAGGCAAAACCCAGGTGGCTGGCTAACATTGAACTTATTTAGATGCCATGTTCCCTGTTCAAAAAACCCGTCATCTCTCTCAGCACTATAATGCAGATCTGAATCAACATTGTCCATGTGATGCATTTTGTTATCTAAAAGTCACCTAACAGTTTGCACATCCACTATCTGCACTTCTTCTACAGGTTCAGTGATAGTCGCAAACCTTATGGAGGTGATCAGCTTGCTCACACGAGGACTAAAAGTGGGGAGGGGATGTGGGAGTGCACACAAGCCCTGCCCCCAACACTCCCGTCCACTCATTCCCCAGCCTTCCTATGTTTAGGGGAAAAGTCGGAAGTGGTTTTTTTTACTCATGTTCAACCCTCCTGGAGACCTTCCAGGTCGATACAGGACGGTGGGGATCATCAGCCAAGGGACATTGGGGGCAGGGTTTGCATATGCATCCATGACCCTTCCTCACTTTTAGCCTCTGCATGTCAGTAGGCTGAAAGAGTTCAGACATGGGGTTATCCCATTCCCCCCTCCCCATTTCAGTGGAAAATAACACCAGCAAGTGCTGAGGGTGGGTGAGATAAGACCTTTGCTTTTCAGACTGGCCTTAAATCATTCTTTTGGCCTGGCCACACAATGACCAGGAGGAGAGCCAGGCACATCATTCTGTGTTTCCACTTGTCTTATAATGGGAGCGTTGTTTGGGATTTCATAAATGAGATTTTGACATGTCTCTTCTGTGAATTAGGAAAAGGAGAAAATGGCTAACAACAAAGTGTTAATTTGATGCCATTTCTGCCTGCAGTGTTGATGACAGGGCTCCCTATCTGGCGCTGGGAGCGGTGAAGAACATCTCGCTGAACATCTCCATTTCCAACATTGGGGACGATGCGTATGACACGAACATAGCCTTCAACTTCTCCAAGGAGCTCTTCTTCATCAAAATGTGGCAAAAGGTAGGAGCAGCCAGTCTGAGGACAGGCAAAGGTGTGTTTTTGTTTATCTGAGGAAGCTTAGCAGAGTTTTAACCACTCTCATTTGCCCCATGGTGTAATCAGGAGAGCTTGACTGCCCTATTCATCTTGACTGAAACTATTCCATAAGCTTCAATAAAGGCTTCTGTATAGAAGGGCGTTTTATACAAGTTCTCCCTGCTCCCAGTTTTAACACTGTTGCATGCACTGGTTTGGTTGCGGGAGTGAAAAAAGAATTCTTACTTGGTTGCCCAGATGCTTCTCATATTGCAATATAAAAAGAAGGTGGCTTCTTATATATTGCAAGAGTCAATGCAAGCAACAGTGGTTTTGTTGAGGATAAAGCGGAGAATACAGGCAGTAGGCTCAGAGCTTCTCCCCATTAGTTATATTAGACATCCAGAACTCCTGGTCTGTACATGCTAATGCTTAAGAAACAGAATCCCAGCACTAGAATCCCAGCACTGAACAGCATAGTGCGATTCAATACCATCTAGAGCAGGGGTGGAGAACCTGTGGCCCTCCAGTAGTTGTTGGACTCCATCATCGTCATCATCATCATCATCATCTATTTTATTTGCCACTTTCCCACAAAACTGCCCAAAGCGAATAACAACACAACAGCAATAAAAAATACAAGAAAGCATACCAGTATGTCAATTACTGTAGTCCATCATTACAATAATAAACAACCCAAACAGTTCATTCCAGCAATAGTAACATTACAATCGGTCAAATTAATTCCAAAACATGGCCAGTGATGAGGGACGATGGGAATTGTAGGCCAACAACATTTGGAGTGTCACAGGCTCCCCATCCCAGAACAAGAGCCTGGCTGCCGCCTGGCTGCCGCCTTCCTTTGCATTTATCAGTGTTTAATGGATGTTTTAATAATTACAACCCAAGTGGACAAGCCTACCTTTCACCCCTATTGCCACCTGAAACACATTCTCAGCTGAGGTAAACCTCAGCATAAAGACCACCCTGGCAGCCAGGTTTGTGATCTTCCTTGGCTCGTCTCCCTGATGTACAGTAACCCACCATCCATTTTTGGTTTGTTTTTTTCTTGTGCCTGCTAAGCACTGCTTAGTAGATTAAATGTAATATGCTTTCATCTGGCTGTGACAGCTACAAGAAGTGAGGACAATGACTGGCTCTTTGTTTCAAATAGCATGTGTAAACTTCTCAAAAAAGGTACATTAGGTGTATAGACACCAAATATCTAATATTATTATTTAAAGGAAAAAATATGCCCCGGCTCAGTAATTATTAGAGTGGCATTTACTTTTCTGTGCAAGTGTTATTGTTGGTGGCTCTCATTTCCTTTAGACTCTGAAATTTCATGAGCCATGTTAATGACATTTCTTGGCAAGCCTCTTCACCGGGGTGAGAAAGGCCACATTGACTGATATTTAAAAGGCTTCATTTATTGAGCTGTTTCATTTTCCCCATCAGTCTGTAGCCAGTCAGCATCCGTACCATGGCTACAGGCTGAAATGGTGCTTTCTGTAGCCTTATAGGAGAGTAAGTCCTTAAAATGCATGTAATGAAGATGGTTCTTCGTGAGGTGGGCTTTTCAAGGTGGTGGGCTTGCTTATGAGCCCTGCATCTTTTGTTTAGTTTATGATCTATGAATTTATATAAACTACTTTTTTGCTGCTTCATAGCCTAAGATCTCTAAGTGGTTTACATAAAAATACATATAATACAATATAAAATAATAATGTAAAAACAATACAAAATAACAAATACATGAAAAATGTTATTACGAAAACAGTATCATAGTTAATAAAAATAACTTGGCTGTTTTAGGAATGGCCAATGCTGAATTGATAGTACTGCTTTCCAGAACTCCTTTACAACCAGCTTAGGGATTACTATTTTGATTTTGCTTATAAAAAGATTTGGAGTGTGTGTGTGTGTGTTTTTGTCCAGGGAAATTTTAATATGTAAGAAAACTGCTCAGTTAACTTGACGTTTTTATCTGTTCTCCTGGGATTCTTTCTGCCATTTGGTTTTGCAGTGAGTGATCAGTAGCCAACTGGAGTATATTAGTATTCAAAAATAGCAGGACAATATTTTGTCCTTGTGAAAGGAAGTTTCACTGAAATCAGTTACTTACTTCCAAGTAAACTGGGATCCTAGACTCTTTTGAATTGTGCTTTGCATTCTAAATTAAGCTACGTAATGTAGGTCATTAACAACCGTCAACAATTAATGGCTTCTTTCTTACTTTCTTACTTTTTGAAAGAGCTGGAGGCATTGACCTCAGAGCTTATTTTTTTTGTAACAAGACCTAGGAGTTTATTGGTTTTTGCAAGAAAGGAGTTGCATCTTTCACACCAGAGAATCTTTTGCTTGCTTTTGAAAGTAGCTGTTTGAGATCGTGCTAAGAGATAAATGGCATCCTGAATTGGAATCTCAACAGGATGATAATCCTATTTTTTGGAAACTAGCCATACCCATACACTTCATATCAATATGCTTTAATAGCAGGAACTGGTGGTAATTGTTCACTTTCATCTATTTGCTCAGCTATCCTGTTTGGTGGGAAGGGGGGCGGGGGGAACTTATTGTTTTCCTCAGGAATGTTTTAAAAAAACAAAAACCAGTCCTGCTTTGCTTATTGAACTCACTGAAGCTATTAGCCATGTAGTTTTGCAGTTAGATTTGTGCTAACTGACATGTTGTCCTGACTAAAAGCAAAGCTGTTAGCTTTTATTCCAAAAGTGGTATTTGCAAGACTCTAAATATTAGAAGAACTTGTTCCAGTGCATGAATTATTGGAGCAAAGATAAGAGTGCCCTTATGAAATTCCCAACTCTTGACTCCACCCCCCACCCCCATTTTAGTCAAATCGTGATGCACTCACCCTTTGTAATCTTCTAAAGATTAAGGGGGGCTGTCACAAAACTTTAGAGGCTGCTCCTGTAATTCAAGCACTGACTTGTCTAGAATGCTGTGTTCTGCGCTAGGAACCTTTGTAGCCCGATGGGGTTGAGTTGTAGCCTAGTGAGCTGGTTGGGATAACGTATGCTCAGGTTCCAAAAGCCTAGTTTAGATGTCATGGTGCCTGATCACCAAATCATGGCTTGGCATCAAGAAATCCCTGTGGGCTTGTGCTCTTCTTTCCCAACTCGTGCAAATTCCCCTCTCATGTCTCTGCTGAACATTAATGAAGGTTCAGCATCATGTCTGAACTTGTGTAATCATAATTACAGTTAACCGTGGTTAGCTCTTAAGCCAGAGACTGAGGCCGGATTTCAGTCTTTGGTTTAGAAGCTAACTAAGGTTACGTAAATTCAGAAGTAATACTAAATCAGCGTTAAGTATAAACACTCAAGGGAGGAGGAAGGAGTAGGAGTGAAGGGGAGAGGTGTACAAGCCTGCAGGGCATTCATGGTAGCCAAACCATAAGAACATAAGAAGTGCCCTGCTGGATCAGACCAAGGGTCCATCTAGTCCAACACTCTGTTCACACAGTGGCCGACCAGCCATCGGCCAGGGACCAACAAGGCAGGACATGGTGCAACATCACCCTCCCACCCATGTTCCCCAACAACTGGTGCTTGATGATTGCACAGAGTGACCTCTGAACCACACCATATAACCTGTTTGAGTATAACTGCCCAATACCCTGACAGTGATCAGTTTCATTCTGTTTACCTTTAGTGCTTTCATTCCCAAGCTGGTGTCCTCCAGATGTATTGAACAACAACTTCCATCACCCCAGCCAGCATGGCCATTGGGCACATTTACTGGGGATGATGGGGCTTGTAGTTGAACACATCTGGAGGGAACCAAATTTTAGTCCTGAATCAGGGATGACACCACTATGGATGTCCTGACTAGTGCCAGTAGGTGTGGGAAGTGCTCCTGCTCATTTTCCTGGATGCAAATACTTTTCTTTTTTCTTTTGGGGATTTCTTAGTGCCCAACAGCTTAATAAGGGGGAAAGTGGAATGTGCTCATGGAAACTTGGACTGTTCTTGGAAATTAGGCAGGGTGCTATATCTCTTCTTTTTCTTTGTTCTTTGTCTGATGCAAGATTTTCTCTTTCAAAACGAGTTCAAAGAGGATCAAGCTAAGTTCATGCTGACCCCATATTTGTATTGGAATCTTTGGTGGGCCATCAGAGGGCTTCCCAAAACTCTTTTTGAGAAACCCTCTGATGGCAGTGTGGGGAAAGTGGATACTCTCTTTGTATTGGAGGCAATGAGTTAGTTTGCATGTAATGCAAAGCCAGGATTTAGCACTCTGTGCATGAACCTAAATCCTTTTTTAACATTATGTGAGTTTGTCTCAGAGGAAAGGTTTGAGATTGGTGAATCGTTCAGTTTCCCTTTCTCCCACATTTGATTTTTTAAAACATCTTCTCTCCTGAAGATGAAGCCTAGCTACAGTTATCCATGCTCTAATAACCTCTCGTTTGGATTACTGCAATGCGTTGTACGTGGGGCTGCCTTTGAAAACGGTCCGGAAGCTTCAGCTGGTACAAAACAGGGCAGCCCGTTTACTAACAGGGACTGGCTGGCGAGATCACATTACGCCAGTCCTTTTACAACTTCATTGGCTGCCAGTCCAGGTCCGGGCCCGATTCAAAGTGCTGGTATTGACATTTAAAGCCCTAAACGGTTTGGGGCCAGGTTATTTGAAGGAACGCCTCCTCCCATATGTACCTACCCGGACCTTAAGATCATCTACAGGGGCCCTTCTCCGTGAGCCCCTGCCAAAGGAAGTGAGGCAGGTGGCTACTAGGAGAAGGGCTTTCTCTGCTGTGGCACCCCGGTTGTGGAATGAGCTCCCCAGAGAGGTCCGCCTGGCGCCTACACTGTACTCCTTTCGTCGCCAGCTGAAGACCTTTTTATTCACTCAGTATTTTAACATTTAATTTTAACTTAAATTTAAATTATACTGTTTTAACTCTGTATTTTAACCTTATATCAATTTTGCTGCGTGGTTTTATCCTGGTTGTGCTTTTTATATTGTATTTTGTATTTGTATTTTTAACTTGTTGGTTGTTTTATGATGGTTTTAATTTTTGTGAACCGCCCAGAGAGCTTCGGCTATTGGGCGGTATAAAAATGTAATAAATAAATAAATAAATAAATAAATAAGAAAATTGCAAATTGGGGTAAATTCTTTTAAAAATGGAATTGACATTAAATTCTCATCCATTTGCAACCGACAAATCCAATAGATACAGCTATTCCCTGCATGGAGAGGACCATGATGTACCTGCCTACTGTATAGCTGTTAAATATCAGACACCTGTCAGAAAAAAGAAGTGGAAATTCTAATTCAACAGTAATGTGGTTGAATGCACAGGGATTCAAAGACAGAACTTTTAAGAGCTGAGCACTAAAAGCCCTGGACCTGGATGGATGAATCTGTCAGTTTTCATTTCTCCTGGCATTCAAGTGTTTTTTTTATAATTTGGAACTCTTTTTCTTCTGAATCTGGAAAACTTTGTGAATGTTGGTAAATTCTTATCAAAATTGAACTAAACCAAAATTCTCACCAACCCCTAGCAATTGTAAGCAACGATCTGACCCAGGAGTGGGCAACTTGTGGACTTCCAGATGTTTTGGCCATCACCTCTATCCAGTATAGCCAGTGTGGTGTAGTGGCTAAAGTGTTGGACTGGGAGATCCGGGTTCTAGTTCCACTTAGCCATGGAAACCCACTGGGTGACTGTGGGCCAGTCACAGGCTCTCAGCCCAATCCACCTCACAGAGTTGTTGTTGTGAGGATAAAATAGAGGATTATGTACACTGCCTTGAGTTCCTTGGAGGAAAAAAGGTGGGATATAAATGCAATAAATAAATAAATAAATAAATAAATAAATAAATAAATACGTTCAACATCTAAGGTCCTCCTCCGGGTGCCTACTCCGAGAGAGGCTCGGAGTGTGGCAACAAAGGATAGGGCCTTTTCGGTGGTGGCCCCCAGACTGTGGAATGATCTCCCTGATGAGGCTCGCCTGGCACCAACGCTACTCTCTTTCCGGCGCCAGGTTAAGACTTTCCTCTTTGTCCAGGCATATGGCGGCACATCCTAATTACCCACATGTTTAGTTTTTAATCGGTTTTTAATGCTTTATGTGTGTATGTACTGTGTTTCAGAGTTTTACATTTTGTATACTTGTTTTTACCTCAATTTTAGAATTTCTGTAAACCGCCCAGAGAGCCTTGGCTATGGGAGCGGTATATAAGTGTAATAAATTAAATAAATAAATAATGTGAATTGTACACCAAAACACCTGGAGGGCCACAAGTTGCCTACCCCTGATGTAACAAAAGACTGGTTTTCACAAAAATGGTAAGTCTACGTCTGGGCTATCTCACTTCAGATTGCAGATGAGGGCTCCTCCACACAAAAAACAAACGTTAGGGTAACGGTTTCTAGTGTAATTTTCTCCATATTAATTTTCTCTATGTATTTTGTGAAGAAGTATTCCATCATAAGACATACCCTCACACATGGTCAGGACACCAGTTAATCATTTCAGTAAAAACTAGGCTTAAGTCTGGTCATATAACACACTACAAATGCCTTTCAGCCTGCTATAGCAAAAAAGCTTGCAGTAAAAGCTTTCACCCGTGCCATTTCTTTCTGTCTGATGATAAATGTTTCAAGCCAACACTTTCTTTTAAGGAAGATTTAGAACTGCACAGTGGTATGTGTCTGTAATTTGAACATATAATGTGCGCCACCTCTGCATTTTCCTTATGTGTGTGAACGTGCTTTGTTGCTTTGAGTCACATTCTGTGACATTTAGGAGCCTATACAGAGTGGGAGAAAATCCTAAGAACTGGGAGTTTGGCAGAACTATTGTAGAAAAGTGTTATATTCAGGTTTCTCATGAGAGGCATTCAGCACTCCAACAAAACTTTATGTGGAGTGAGAGAGAGGTTAACCACTCCAAGAAAAAGAACAGATAAAACAGATGGACAAACAGTACCAAAGGCCTCAGCTCATACCCTTCTTAGTACTGACTCCATCAGATCCTGGAGCAAGAAAAAAGGCAACTCTTAAACAAAGAGAATAATCATTCTCCCTTATATTCCAAATGTACAGCAGACTGTAAAACTACGTTAGGAGCTTTTCTAGATGAGGCTGTTAATGCACTTGCTGACTAGCAGGGCGCTCACAGTCCCACTCATCCTGTAATGTTGTGTAAATGGCCCTTTTACAGCTGCCAGTTACTCAACACTCCTTTCCTGGAAATGCCTGAGCCGCCATTGTTTGCAAAATGGTGGTTTGGAAGGAGGCTAGATGCCCCATGGCTTCATTGGGTGCTGGATGAACCATTGAGAAGGTGACGGTGGCTCAGCGAGTACCCAACGAAACTGAACATGGGTGAGTCCGCCCCTCCCTACTTTCAGTATTGTCACAGAATTGAGGTCGATCTTTCCAATCTCCGTTCCTTTCCTGCCTTTTCTTTCTGCTACATAATCTCTAGGTGGCACTGTGGTATAGTAGAATAGGCAGTTTATACACTAGTAGGGACTTTGTTTCTGAATGAAAAAAATACTGCATTTTCCCTGTTCCACCCTTGCCCCCAGCAGGTCAGGACATTGTATAAAGCAGTTGTAAACAACTGTAGGTACAGAATGATGAGTGCACAATAAAAGCCTTATATAGAAAAGCCTGTTGAACAGTTCGTTTGATAGAAGATGCCCTTCTCATGTTGCAATGCATGGCGGGGGTGGGGGTTGAAAAATGCACCTGCCAAAATCCCCTTATCTGCACAACTGTTAAATGTAGTAGAACCCTGACATTGAATGTTTAGCCGTTTGTACTTTAATATTACCTTCCAGAGTTGCATCTATTTTGCTATCCCATTTTAGATATCATCTTTCAAGTGGTTTCCGTTTGCCTAATGGACACGATACTAAATCCATTTGAAAACTATTAAGTTAATTAGCTATGGTGCAAGACTGGTATGCTAGAAATTGCCGTTTTGTTTGGCATGGTGGAATGGTATTGAGTTATTAAAAGCTGGCTGAAACTATTAAAGTGCTGTGCAGCTTTACAGCAATAAAAATGCCGTAATACCTAATTGTACAATAGTTTGCTTTTCCTGTGTATTTTGCTCGGTATGCTTAATCGTAGACATTTGCATCTGAACAAAACTGAACCCAATTTTGAGCTGAGATTTTCTGAAAAGGATGTTGCAGGTTCACGTGTGCTTGTTATATGCACATCTGTGCACAAAGTTGAAGTGCGCAATAGATTAAGGCTAAAGGGCGCAATAGATTAAAGCTATACATGCAGCAGTGGTAGAATGCTGTGGAAGTAGACTGGGCTGTACCATTTCATGCTCAAAGTGGGCTATACCACTCTTAATGCTCCCCATGTAAAAAAAAATGGTCTGCAAAGAGCAAGCTAGCACACCAAGGAGAAAGATTCTAGGTTAGCTCTTTGCTGCCCTGTTTTTTGTTTGTTTGTTTTTGCTGTAGGGAAACATTCAAAATCATGATATCTCCCCATTGTGGTATAGTGTATTGCAACCTCTTTCTGTTACATGTGTAGACCAGGTCTTAGAGTATTGGTAAACAAATTCTTAGCCTAAAATGATATAGCAATATGACAGTCACATGCATAACACATAACTTCTGGTCATTTCGTAACCTTAGTTGTGGTAGTAACCAAAGAGCAATCCTTTCCAAATTGGACATGCTACCATGTAATTTTGGGCATGTCTGTTTTGTACCCAAGAGGCCTGATTTCCTGCCTGATGTGCTGTCATTCCATTTGGTCAGACATTTACTCCTTATGAGAGCTTTAGGGGTTTTTCTTTAACAGATTCAAAGGTGTAATTATGAAGATTTGTGGTCTCCATGTGGAAAAGGATGTGCAGGCTGGTTTCATTTTGTTTGAGCTTTATTTTGGAGGAGTGTCTTCCATCGGAAATTAGAAAGTAGCTTTCTACTGGAATGAATTCTCACACACATACAACTTCATTGCCTTTCTAATATACAGACTCATTTTGGTCATAACTGAGGTCTCACATATACAAGCACTATGAGGAAAAGTAACAACGCAAGTCATAATGTTAGCCGTGTCTTGTAGTCTCATTTTTCTCTGACTATAATTAGTGTTATATTTTTTTCAAACTGAGCTTTATTCCCAAAATGTAACTCATTAATAGTCCATCTGTAGCGTTTAGGTTTCTAGGCAATATATACTTGATAAGTTGTTATTTTCTTTGTGTTTTCGCTACTGGGGAGTCTGTTTTATGGATATGGAGATGTACATAAATATCTAAAAGAAACTCAGCTGCTTGCGATTTGTTTTACCTTGAGATATAAGATCCTACTATATACACTGTAACTGGTTGCAGATATCCTGGTTTAAAGAGATTAGACTCAGATTAAAGGGCAAGGAGAGGAAACTCGTTTATCTTAAATATCAGTTTGACAGTATCCTTTTCCACGGTCTTGTCAGTCCTGCATTAGTCCCTTTAGTATTTCTCCCTCTCTTTAGATCACTCGTGCATTGATTTTCTGATAACTACTTGTGCTTTTTGATCTGTATCAAGACAAGCTTTGAAGTCTGGTGAGGGGCCATACGTGGAGCTGGCCTGCAGATCAGGATTAGCCTAAATCAAAGACAAGGATTCAGCTTGGCTTTCAGTGGTTTGTCATCTGCCTTGACCCTGCCCCTTTAAGATTTTCTAAATGAAGTGTGTTTGACTGCGCACGTTTCTAAACCGTTTGAAAAATGCAATTCTCCAGGTGCTGGGGTGGGACAGCCAAGGCTGCTCTTTGGAAAACGGACTCTTCTTGGTTGCAAGCGGGATCAACTTGCAAATGGCACCAAAGGGAAAGACTTCTCCAGGGCTAGCCCCAGGACAAGATGGACAAGTTTCCTCCCCTGTTCCACCTACAGAAGC
The DNA here is from genome assembly GCF_023053635.1 of Elgaria multicarinata webbii. Taxonomy (NCBI): domain Eukaryota; kingdom Metazoa; phylum Chordata; class Lepidosauria; order Squamata; family Anguidae; genus Elgaria; species Elgaria multicarinata. Next base: position 69,913,447 of record NC_086171.1, on the reverse strand, counting down.
CATCCAGGCTGGCAACTGAATCTAACTTGAACACTGACTGCAGCCTTCAGTACACCTGAGGGCAGCGGGCTAGTTCAGCTGGTGCAAGGCACACACAGCCCTGTCCTCCATCAGAGGAGAACCACTTAGGAGTTCAGGAAGAATAGCTGGGGTGGAGGTGTCCCTGCTGCTCCCCACACTGCCCAGCATCTGCCGCCTGGGGTGGCTGCCTCCTGTATGTAGGGTGGCAGAAGCATGGTAGGGAATCTGTGGGATTCATTGATGGGTTCTGCAGGTCTGGGATTTTCAGATTGACCTCTTTCCTTCCTTGGAGGACTATCAAATCAGCCACTGCTTCTTGAGACCCAGGTGTCCACACAAGCCACAGGAGCGGATGGTATATTTTAGGATTGGCTGGAGGTTTGTTGCATGGGCTGTGGCTCGGTGACAGCACACATGCATTGCATGCAGAAGGTCCCAAATTCAATCCCCATCATATATAGGTAGAGCTGGAAAAACTGCCTGAAATCCTGGAGAACCACTGCCAGTCATGTCAACAATACTGGGCTCAATGGACCAATGGTCTGACTCAGTATAAGGCAGCCTTCAATGTTCCTAGGTCGTCATCATCTTCTCCTCCTCCTCCTCCTCCTCCTCCTCCAGGGCAAGTTTGTTTTGGAAAGGAAGGGACCAGTCAGAAGGCTGACAAAGTGCTCCCCCAGGTGTGCCAACATTCCAAGCTTTGTTGGAGGATTCCCAGTTAAAAACAACCACCACATTTTTCCTAGGTTCTCTGAGAGACCTTGGAAAAACTGAGCTAAATGTGAGGTGAGCTGATGACAGCGCTTTCATCACTCATTTGAACTTGAAGTATGAGTTGGGGCAAAATCCTATACATGTCTAGACAGATATAACTTCCACAACACCCAGCATCCCCTAGCCAGCCATACTGGAAGTTGTAGGACTTATTTCTGTTTAGGATTGCACCCTTAGGCCTAGAAATTTTAGTCCCTACCTCTAGCTACATGAACTGGGTGATATGTTGAAAGAAAACCTTCCAGTGCCTAATTTAAACACAGAAGTATTACACAAGTATTTTAATACAAGTTTTTCTATGAAATCTGTGGGATTTGTCTGGGTATAATGTAGAAATTACTAAATTCTCTTATCCTTTCTACCTTATTTCACTCCTGTTCATTGCTACTCTCAGTAGATGCTTCAGCAGGAATCTTTCTCATGTTGGCTATATGAGTGAGCTAGTCAGGGATCATACCACCAATGTAATGGCATGATGTATTACACAGCACATCAGAATGTTGTTGTGATTTGATGATACCATAAAGCTAAATCAGAATGAGGGCAGGCAGCATTGCCCTCATTCTGAGTAGACTTCCTGATGATGCCACATAGGCAATTGGATTTGTTGTATGATCCCACATTCTGAATGTGGGGATCATTTGTGCCTTTATCCGATTTTGCACCAAAATAGATAAATGGGAAAACGTTTTCATGAAACTCACATACACCCATTTCAGCACAGTTCCAATTGATTCTCCAACGTTTAGGTTCTCATTTTGCCACAATATCACAATTATTAGGAATAGACTTCGCAAATTAATGAAATCCAAACAATATATTGCAGTATGTGCTGACTTAGTGAAATAACTGATAAATGTGAGTGCTTGAATATTAACACATTTTAGTTTTGTAGTATAACCAATGTGGTGCTGGTAACTGGGCCTTTCCAGTATTTACAGGAGAAAACCATACAAAATCAAATTGTTATGATTTAAACCTAGAAAGATCTCAGCAAAATTATTTTGACTTTTGTCAAGAGTGGAATTTATATACAGGCTTGCTATTAATACTCATTCAATAGGGTTGGTAATCTGCTTCATACAATGTAACTCCTGTAAAGAGGCTTCTTTCTGGTCTTTCACAGTATGTGCAATGTATTAGTTTTGGCTCTTAAGAAATGAAGTTTCTTTTGCTTGGCAGCAAGACAGTTACCTTTTTAAACTTTTCCCTATATCACACTAATGAATGAATAGGGCTATATGACTATGAGAGTGTTTGTGGAACAAGAGCTTTGACTTTGTTCATCAAACCCACTATATGAACAAACCCTAGTATATTGCCCCCCCTCCCATCCTAGCAATCCCAATAGATGAAACTGAATGAAGTGTCTCATTGACCATAACTAACATAGATCACATCAGTCTATAGCTCACCTCATACAGTTCAGGGGTGCCCCAGTAGAGTGCCATAGTAAAACTGAGCACCTCGATTTGCACTTGTATCACCACTGTATCCTTATTTAACTCACTATGCACTGTGTACAGAGGACTGATATAAGAGTAGGGGAACCTTTTCATGTAGTGTTCATTTTCCCAAATGTGGTGTAAATATTTACATTTAGTGCTGTTTTACTCATTTAAATTTGCAGAAGGGCAGAAAATTCTTGCTGTCATTGTCAGTCATTTCTGTTGAAAACCAGAACACAAGTATTAACTTCCTGTGGAATTAGGTGGAGAAGAAACAGTGTCAGATTTAAATTTTGATAAGGCTGTTTTTTTGGTATGATTGTGCAGATTTTGCAAGCAAAATATTTTGAAATGCTGCATACAAACCATCTGTCTGAACAATGAAATATTTATGTACATATATATAGAGAGAGGTGTACTCATACTTCTCTCTCTCTCTCTCCTTCCCACACCCACACTCACCCACACCTCTTTGAAAAGAGTTTAGATGCCCAGAGAGCAAGTCTGTCTTTGAGCGTGCACACACACAAATGTGCACACACACAGTGCTTTCTTTCTTGAGAATCACAATAGTACCTTATTGATAAGAAGTGTTCTGATAAACATGGTGTTTTCAAAGCACTTCCATTTTATTTATTTATTTATTTATTATTGCATTTATATCCCGCCTTTTTTCCTCCAAGGAACTCAAGGTGGTGTACATAATCCTCCTCCTCCTCTCCATGTTATCCTCACAACAACAACCCTGTGAGGTGGGTTGGGCTGAACTGGCCAAAAGTCACCCAGTGGGTTTCCATGGCTGAGTGGGGACAAGAACCTGGATCTCCTGACTCCCAGTCTGACACTTTAGCCACTACACCACACTGGCTCTCATGAAGCAAAATTCAAGAGTTCAATCTTTCTTTCATTGCAAGCAACATTAATGTCCGTAAGGCACAGTGTTCACATTGTAGTGCTGCCTTAATTTTTAATCATTTCCCCTTAGAATCTCTGTGAATCTTTATTAGAGGTGTGTGTTTGTTTTTTGAGACACCATGGCAACTGATCATTTGGTAATCAGAAGCACCCCATGGGCAGATGGGCTCCCCCGTCCTCTCTCAGATGTGAACTTCAGTTCAATCACAAGTAAGGTCCAAGAACAAGAGGGACACAAAGTCAGAGATAATCCAGTCAACTCCAGTGTATCTGCAATTTGTCTTTGTGAACTTTTGCGCTGCGAAACACATTGAGTCCCGCAAAGCATCCCAGTTTTTCTCGTTTGTCTCATAGAAATAAGTATCAGCTATTCATTTTATGGGAGAAAGTAAAGAGGTGCAATCCAGGATCTTCTGAAAGTTTACATACCCAGAGAGCAAGTCTGTCTTTGAGCAAAAATGATTTCCATAGTCATTTGAGTGGAGACTCAAAACATGTTAAGTTCTTTGAAAAAATCTTATTTTGCAGCTGTGGATACCATTTTGAACTTTTCCTTTTTTGCTGTTGTGATAAACCCAACTTAATTATCTGTGACAAGGGCCAGTTCCCCCCCCCCCCTTCCCTCAACTGTACTCCATATGTCAGATGATTTATTCTGAATAGTAGAAATGTTATGGAAATAGGTGCTTCTTTTTGTCCTCTTTTTTTGGCAATTCATAAGGGGCCACCCTATCCTTCACTCTCCATCTCTTTTTCTTTCTCTCTCTCACACACAGGTATACAAACACACATATGCACAGACCTCCCTCCCTGATCCCACTTAGTTCTTTGCAGGGTTTTTAATTAATATTCTACCAATTAGCCCATTTTAAAAAAATTAAGGAAGGGATGCCTTGCACCTTTAATATGAGAACTTATACTGGAGGACAGTCTACTTTTAACTTTCAGCTTTTTCCTTGAGAGTCTCAATTGAACTATCAAAAAACACTTTATGAACAACATAAAGAGTTTTTCATTCCTTCCTCGCCATGATAATTTAAAACAAACAGACATTTAAAAAATCATTAGCAAGTGATACCGTTGCTAATAAAAAGATGATATTATTTTTTGATACCTTAGGGTGCAATCCTATGCATGTTTAGAGAGAAAAAAATCTTACAACTACTAGCATGCCCCAGTGTGGACTGTGCAGGCTTGAGACATGCTGGGAATTATAATACTTTTTCTGTCTAATCATGCATAGGATTGTGCTTTTAGTCTCTTTTAAAAGGAAAGGAACCCAGCAAGGATTTCAGAAGACAGAGAAAATAAGGGTGAGTCCAAAATGAGATTCCCGACAGGACTAGGTTAAGAGAGTCTCTGTTAGAATCCTCTAGCTTTTAATAGCATTTTATTGTAAGAACTTGCTTGTAGAAAGAACAGGCTTTTCCTTTTTTGGTAGAAAATGAATGAACTGACATTTGTGCTGATGATAATCTTACATCAGCACGTCCCACAGAGCATGCAAATAGAAAGTTCAGAAGTAACTCCACTTGTGAGCTAAAATCACATTCAGTATTTCAAAAAATCAATGAGAGAACCCATAAAAGCTCTGGAGGCTTGCCCTGAATAAACAAGTGGGGTTGTTTAGCTGCATATCCCAAGCAATAATTCAGACCCTTGCATCTGCAGGGCTGCTCTGCAAATTTCACAAGCATCTATTGATTTGTGTTTTTTTAAAACCTGCATTTACAAAACTTCCTGTTTCCAGACCGGGCCGGATATTCTACACATCCAGCCTATCTTAACAGCGATTTAGCTCAAGTCACTTCCTTTCCAACTGCAGACCTAGAAGTAGCTACATGCAGGGAAATGAACACAAATGAAAGGAAACCTATGTGAACTCTTGTTGGCGTCCTCTTTCCCCTTTCCCACCATACAAATATTTGTGTGTGTGTGTGTTTTCAGTTTGGAACTTGACGGGGTTGATATTTTCCCAAGCAATGTGTGCTGATAATAAGCTGGGATCTCAGTCCTTAGAGTAATGTTCGTTACGCTAGTTTCGACATAACTACTTTTTAATATAGGCTTCTTCAAAAACCTGTTAGAAGAATTGTATTTTTCTCTTCTATTTCCAAATCTTGAGTAGTGGTTTTCTGTGTAAACTCCAGCTGTAGGTTCCAGTTGCACCTCATTTCCTTCAACTGTATCAGCTCCTCACTTTAATTGAGGGGTGCTCAACCTTTTTGGTCCCAAGGGCCGATTTGAGCGGTGCCAGGAGCCACATATGGTCATGTGTGCCCTCACACAAACACAAACATGTGTACACACACACAGAGAGACAATCCTCAGAGATAAGATGTTCACTTGATAGCACCAGCAACAGAGATCCATTCCTTATCTCCAATTCCTGGTGAGAGTTTGGAGATAAGGGGTTAAGTTGCTAATGCTAGTAGGGAAAACTCTTTCCTTATCTCTGATCTGTTTCTCATGCTAGCTCTAGCAAGTTAACCACTTTCTTATCCCTGATCTATCAACAGAGATGGGAGATAAAGCAGGGATTCCTCTTGCTAGCAATGGTTCCAGGCTTTTGAGGGTGCTTGGGCAAGACACCCTCAGTGGCCCTCCTCACTCAGTGAGTCTGCCTTCTCACCACCATTGTCACCAGCTGCTATTGCTCCTCATCTTCATTTTCAGCGTTGTCAAGCAAGTAACTACTAGCAGTCAGACAGCCAGTGAGCAAGTAGGCAATGGCATCTACCACTCCTCACCACCACCATTAACATAAGAACATAAGAAGAGCCATGCTGCATCAGACCAAGGATCCATCTAGTCCAGCACTCTGTTCACACAGTGGCCAACCAGCTGTCAACCAGGGACCAACAAAGCAGGACATGGTGCAACAGCATTCTCCCACTCATGTTCCCCAGCAACTGGTGCACACAGGCTTACTGCCTTGGATACTGGAGGTAGCACATAATCATCAGGGCTAGTAGCCTTCTCCTCCAGGAATTTATCCAAAACCTTTTTAAAGCCATCCAAATTGATGGCCATCACTACATCTTGTGGCAGTGAATTTCAGAGTTTAACTATGCGCTATGAGAAGAAGTGCTTCCTTTTATCTGTTTTTTTCTGGTTTTTTTTTTTTTTTTGCTTTGCTGCATATTCATCGAATCAGATCTTCTTACCTTCTTTGCACATGTCTTTCAACATTTGTCGACACATAATTGTAAAGAGCCTTCAATCTATTTTTTTAAAAAAATGATTGAACATTGCTTGCAAATTTTGCACAGCTAAATGATTTGAAGCACAACAGATTAACGGCTTCATTAAAATGTTTGAACGGAGTCCATAGAAAGCAAAGGAGTAGAGAGTTGTTGGGAGTACATTGAAATGACACAGCAGTTACTATAAACCAGTCCTAGACTATCTATCTATCTATCTATCTGAAGCTGCCTTATACCAGGTCAGATCATTGGTCCACCTAGCACAATGCTGATGACACTGACTGGCAGCCATATATTTGGTTTCAGAATGAAGTTTAGTCTTCTTTCTACATCTTTCTCAGAACAGTCATGAGGCCTTCTAGTGCTTGTACTGGAATTGTCCTGGCTGAGGTCTCACTCCATTGGTGGAAGTGGACTAGGGTAGGTAAAAAGAACATAGGAATCTGCCTTATACCAAGTCAGCTCACTGGTCTTTCTAGCCCAGTATTGTCTACTTTGACTAGTAGTGGCTTGCCAGGGTTTCAGATAGGGAAAGTCAGGTGATCCTGGAGAACCAATTCCGAAACATTGTTGGACAATAACACAGGCGTCATTTGTGCAATGGACCCTCCCTTAATGAATAGACCGAAGACTTAACAACACTATTAACATTTGAACAGGTGGTATATAGGCGCAACTTGCAAGTGGATAAATACATGGACATTTGGTTTGCTATTTTTGAAACCTATGCATAACTCTCCCCTCCTTTTTTAATGAATGGTATACTTGATGGGAAAAATGACAATATTCCTATATATGTAATGTTTCTTTGCTTTACTTTTTCATGACTTTTTTAACCCTAATATTCACAATAAAAAATTGAAAAAAATAAATTACTGAACCTAACTTACATCTTTAGCAATTGTTTGTCCTCTTTGGTTCACTTCTCAGCAAGGCCTGAGGCAGATAGTCTCTGATATTCCTCCTTCTGGTTTATGTGTGTGTTTCATTCTGTATTTTTAGATTAATCTAACCCTCTCCGTCATACTTTGGGCACGTTAGCCTACAGTATTTTCTACACTAGATTCTTGCGTTATGTGCTAATTTTTCTTCCGACAGTTAAAAAGGTAGAGGAGAGTTGGTGTGTGTGTTTGTGTGTGTGTGGACTATGTTAAAATCCTCCAGGGATGTTTCTTTCCCCTTTCCTTCCTTCACTTGGAGACTTCCTGTGTACGTCAATGCCTGTAATCTCATGTTCCAAAAATAGGCTCAGCTGCATGGGTTGTGGGGAGGGGGGGAGATGGAGAGAGAGGTTTTCTGTAATTAGTTTTATGGAAATGCCCTCCCAAAATCAGCAGGGTCTCCAAGATGCGAAACTAAATTTGCTGAATTGGGGGTGTGGGTGTGCCTTCAGCACTTACTAATGAGATCATGGAAGAGAGCAGGAAATCAGTGTCTCATGCCAAAGAAAATATTCTTTCACCATTTTTTTCCCTACCCCTCTCCTTCCTAGAACAAATGTCGAGAGGTTTGTGCTAGCATACTTTTAAACAGTGAATCATTCATGAGGGTATCGTTTATGTCACTGTGAACACGTCAAGAATTATGAAAAATTAGTGACTGAGCTCGCGTGTTTTCCTGTTACCTCTCCCCATCACCACACACACATTCCTTTTTTCCCTTTTGTATCATGTCTGTTTGATTGTAATTATACATGCAGAGATTATGTAGTCCTTAAATCATTGTACAGTACCTAGAAAACTTTACAGTGTAAACCTAAGTGTGGGAGGAGCAAAGTGGCAAATTGTCCCTGCACGCTCATGACAGTTGGGGGGGTTAGGAAGCAGGCCTACCTCCCCCTGCCCCCTGTTGCCAGCATGTTGGCATTTTAAAAAAATCCTCCCATTGCTACCATTGCTGCTTCTGGATCTGGGTTTAAGATCATACTATATTACAGGGGTACTTGGGCTCATCTACACTAAGCAGGATATTCCACTATAAAAGTGGTATAAAAGCAGTATATAAAAGGCAGGAGCCACACTACTGCTTTATAGTGGTATTGAAATGCACTGACAACTGTTGGGACCCGTGGACACATCCCATATACCACTTTCATACCACTTTCATAGTGTTATATCCTGCTTGGTGTAGATGTGTCAGGGGTCCCAACAGTTGTCAGTGCACTTCAGTACCCCTATAAAGCAATAGTGTAGATACTGCAGTGCACTTCAATACAGCTATAAAGCAGTAGTGTGGCTCCTGCCTTTTATATACCACTTTCATACTGCAGTCATAGTGGAATATCCTGCTTGATATAGATGAGCCGCGTGACAAAAACAAAACAAAACCCAGTAATCCGACTTATTTTTAATGATGGAAGTTGTGCTGCTATCTTTTGCTGTGTGCAGGAGAAGCAGCACAATCAAAATGGCCTCCTGAATGGGCCATGTGCAAGTTGTTTGCTTCCTCTTTCAAAAGAGGAAGTAATGAGGGACAAACACACTTGCAGAGAAGCAACGGTAAACAAATGCTATTTCCCCCCGTGTGATGATGCTCAGTGTTAGATCAGATTCTGTTTGGCGCATTCTTTTTAAAAAGAGCATTTAGAATTTCTTTCAGTTCCAGGTTGGAAACATGTGATGCCAGATTAGGCACTGTTTGCTGTGGAAGAAATAAATCAGCACTGAACCTGTAGAGCAATAGGAGACTGTGTAACGCAGAGCAAATAAACAACTGTTTTGCTGTTAACGCTCAAACGTTGAACTTTTTTAGAAGTTTCAATTTTTTTTGCATGTCTATGCTGCTCAGGCTTCAATTGAAAAAATGAGCAAAATTGGTTGGTAGATCTCAGTAATAAGCATTACACTAATCATGCAATGTAAAGGCACATTCAGTGTTTTAACACAAAATGCTCTGAACAAGCTGTTGTTTATTACTATTGTTTTTTTGAGCTTCCTCTTCCCTGGATGATAATGATCAGTTTATAGAATCTTCTCAGAAAAATCTAGATTTGTTTTTACATAGAAGACAGTAATCTGTCCAGGAAATCTCATTCTTTTTTCATAACGTATATTACTGGATTTCTGCTTAAATGTTCTTTTGCACAAATAGGATACAGTGTGGAAGAGTCATTTAAAGGAAAATGTATTTGGGTGCTCAGCGCTAGTTTGCATGTGTTACATCAAGGCACACAGTTGAGTGACAAACCAGCCTTTTCTGGGTTATAAGTTCCTGACCCCTCTCAAGTGTTGAGGTCCTCCTGTGAATTGAGGGGTATTGACTATTAGGCTGAAGCCCATGTGTATTAAGGAAGTATTCACCCTGCCATGAGATGTACAAAACAAACAATAAGGAGAAGAGCAAAGCAGACATCTTTCTTTTGTTCTATGCAAATAACATGAAATGAGACTTAGTGCAGCTCCATGTGTTCCAATTGCTGTGGGAAACTCTGGTGCTACACTGGTGTTTCTTGCAGAAGCCGAAGATGTAACATGGATGCCATCCACTATATGTTTGGAAACTGTGAGCTCACAGAGTGTGTACGAGGGTCTTCAGAGAGATGCCCACATAGGTGTATGGCATAGAACACAGAAAGCAGCCTTATCTTGAGTCAGAACATTTGTTCTTCTCTCTCAGCATTGTCTGCCCCAGAGGGAGGCAATGTGACGTCCTCCAGATGTTTTGGACTACAGCTCCCATAATCCTAGACCATTGGCCATGCTGGTGGAGCTGATCGAAGTTGTTGTGCAAAACATCTGGAGGACCTCTAATTGCCTACCCTTAGGCCAGATCTACACCTTGTGTCAAATCATTATGAATGTGGAATAAAAAACAGGAAATAACACTACAAAAGCAGTATATGGAATGTGGATTGTGCCCCAACAGTTATCAGTGCACTTCAATACCACAATAAAGCAGTAGTGTAGATCAAGCCACAGTCTAATAACGAGTGACTGGGATTCTGGACAGGAGCTCTTGGACAAGGGCAGCTCTAGTGTGTAGTCTGAGAGATGCACCTGAGGGCAATGCTGCCGAGAATTCAGGGTCCTTTGACACTGCAAAGGGAGCTGGGTAAACACCTCTCTGATCACTTGAACATGAAAATACAGTAGAGAAAGATCTGCAGACAGTTGTTAACCTAAATGTAATTTCATATTTCAGGGCAACTTCATATTTCAATTTTATTTACTTATTACATGTATAGCTCCCTTCCCCCAAGAAGTTTAAGACAACATAGATTGTCTTCCTCCCACCTCCCATTTTAGCCTGACAACAACAGATTAGATTGAAAGTAAGTGAGTAGTCCAAGGTCACCCAGTGAGCTTCATGGATGAGGAATTGGTTGAACCTGGGCCTTTCCAGTCCTGGTTTAACACCCAAACCACTACACCATGCTGGTATACAGAGGCACACCCTTATTCAAAAATTCCCATTTAAATATTATGTGTCCTTTTAAAACAAAGCAAAAAATGTATAGATGTAATGCCCAATCAGACTGTGATTGAGGTACTGCGATTTAATCCACAAGGAGTCTCAGACATGTTGTGTTTCCTATTGTAGAGACAGAGGAAGCTGCCTTATATGAGGGTGCGACTATTTGTCCAACAAGCCCTGTAATGTCTATTCTTTCTGGCAGTGTCTTTCTAGGAAGACATATTTCCCAACACTTTTTAACAGGTTGTTTTAAAAATGGTGACGTCACGGATTGGAGACCTTATGCATGCAAAAAGCATGTGATCTACCACTGAACTATGTTCCCTCCCTCTTGATAGGACAGTTTGAAGTGTCTGTCTTTACATGTGATGGAGAGCCTCTCCCAGCATGAATCTACCCATATACTACATTTCTCATCTAAGGCTTCCTACAAGTGCCACCTCCGAGGGAGGCTTGGAAGGTGGCAACAAAGGAGAGGGCCTTCTCAGTGGTGGCCCCCCAATTCAGGAATGATCTCCCTGCCAAGGCCCATATGGCACCATTGTAATCTTTTCAGCACTAGATAAAGACCTTCCTCTTCTCTCAAGCATTTGGCAGCATATGATGAAGTTTTAATCAGGTCCTGGATTTTTCTTATCATAGTTTAAAACTGTTTTAGATATATGTCTGTCTCTGTGTGTGCTGTCTGTTTGTATGTACATGGTTTTTATAATATATTTTACGGTTTTAATCGTTGTAAACCACCAGAGAGCTTCAGCTAGTGGGCAATATAGACATGTAGTAAATGAATGAAAATGAATACAAGATCTATGTTTTGATTTTGTTTGTATATATTGGGCAGAATCTGGTAGTATAGATTCCATGAAAGCAATGAAATGGAATTTAGTGCTAACGTCTCTTGGACTGTTCCCTCTGTGCATGTCAACAACCTACAGAAAATTATGTTCTTCAGCTATATATATATTTGTTGCATTATTTCAGTCAAAATCTGGATAATATTCTCATAAGATAACAAGTCTGGTAAAACTCCTGAAAATGTTATTTTTTAAAAAATAAAGCAAGATGTCAAGGGATGATGGTAGTTCAGAGTAAATTAAAACCAAACGTTATACCACTACAACCCTGTAAAAACCACACTAGGCAGATTGGGTAATCAGTCTGGTTGGTAGGTCTTGACAAAATTATATGGAGGAATTTTCTAAAACCAGTTAAAATATAAGCAGAGAGATGCATGATGGTTTTTCAAGTTTTGAAAAGAAAGGCTCTAGCATCACTTGGATCTGTAGAGCAAGAGTATTCATCAATCATAGCCACATCTTTTTATTAGTTTTGGGGTGAAAAGAAGCTGAGACAATATACTGGAGTCAGATGATGGCCACCCTGAGCTACAGGCAGGTGGGTGTCCTGTCGCGGTCTCAAACAGGACCCCACAGTCGTCCAATGAATGCCTGAATGTGGTGCAGGCAGGCATGAGCTGGAGTTGCAGGACCATGGATAGCACCAAGCTGACAACTTGATGCAACAATGTTTGGAGCTCAACTGAGGCCTTTTATCCCTCTTGGGCCAGAATACCCTGTCTAGGCTCCACCTACTTCCTGAAGAGTTGAGAGCCTTAAAGGGACATTCCTGTGGCCAGGAACCTCGCACTCGGTCACCTTTCAGTTAGCTGGCTGCTTTGCATGTTGCGTCTGCTTGTGAACAGGCTCTGCACAAACCGTACCTGTGTGCCTCTGTGCTAAATTCAGTATTAGTGTGCATGTGGCTGATTCAGCCTGTGGTAGTGTTGCTGACGAAACACTGTAGAACCTCCCTCACTTATTAATGAAGGTAAAGCTTTCACTATTAGCAGCTTGAAGAGTTATAATAGTTCTTGTTGAATTTCACAGTGATAAATATAGCTATTTTTTAAAAAATAAACTTGTTCTTTGCTGGATATAGTAATGTTGTTTTAATACTTAATTTTTGTTGTTGTTGTTTAAGGGTATATTGTACTTTTCTATGCATAAGGTGCTGCTTGATCATGCAACCTGCAGAACACTCTTTAGCAATATTTTACTTCTTGAAACATGCTCTTATTCTTTAGCAGCAGAACTCTAAAAATATGTAATTCAATGTAGGCTTTTATTCTATTTCTGTAGATGAAATAATATGATAAGGGTGTGAAATGTAGGCATGAAAATTGTCTTTCCAGTGCTGCCACTTTAAACGTTTAATAATTATTATGAAAAAGATATTAATACAAATATTATTTAATCAAATGTTTAAAAATGGATAATCTAGTCAGAGATGAAAAGAAGCCTATAGACCAGGGTGGAAAAGTATATGATTATCCTCATACAAATCCTAGCCTCAAATGATACCTTGATCTAATAATGCCCCATGAAAGTTCATGAAAATTGAATGTACTTAGGTACGTTGTTGTGTCTGGGTTTCAAAAGGCCTGTAATGGGCAGAGGTGATCATGTTTTGACATCTAGAATCTACTACAAACATCTGATTGACATCCCTTTCGTTAGCTAGATAGGATTAATTTGCCCCTTTTTTTGGCAGGTCTTACAAGCTGTAGTTTGTTTTTCTGCTTGCATATATCTAACTTAGCTTTCTCCTGCATTCAATTTAATATATATAGTTATTTCTCTCCTGAATATGAAGAAATTTGTGGATTTTGGTAAATTCTTATTAAAAACAAACAAATGAAATTCTTACCCATCAACACCAGCGAAATTCAAGTAGGTACAGCTGTTTTCAGTATGGAGAGGGCCACCATGGACCTGCCTGCTATGTATCTGTTAAAGGTCAGGAAAAAAGAGATGGCCAAGTCTCATTCATCACGAACGTGGCCAAATGCGCAGGGTTTCCAGCCCAGAGTTTTGAGAGCAAAGCCCTCAAAGCCCTGGGCCTGGATGGACAAATCTGTCTGTTTTGGTTTCTTCCATATTCATTTTTTAAATAAATAAATGAATATCAAGTTCTTTTTGTCCTGGATATGGAAAAGTTGGCTGATTTTGGTCAATTCTTATCAATACTATACTGAAATGAAATTCTCACCCATCCCTAATCCTACTTCCCCCACTGAGAAAATTCCAGTTGTAGTGCTACTTGGAGAAGGAGAGAGAGAAAGAGAGAGAGAAAGAGAGTTGGAGACTCATGTACTTGTACATTTGTAATGTTTGCTTCATTCATAAATATACAAACAGAGCAAACGCTCAGGCAAAAGAGATACAGATCCATTACCTCTCATCAGAGCCCCAGAGAGAGGGACTGCACTCTAGAGGCGCCTTCAGCCAATCCCCAAATCGCACTGTGTGTCAACTCTGCCCAGAACTCTCTGTCTGTGTCTGGGCCAATCCACACATTAAATGCATGTTCGTCTTTGTTTCAATGGCAAATAGCAATAGCAGTGGAACAGTGCTGAAAGTTTCTTCTCATTGTGACCATGTAATGCTCTGGAAATGACCTCTCCCCCTGGAGATGCTATTGTGTTTTTTATACCTCTGGTTTGTGATTTGTCATAAAGTTCATTCCTGGGAAATGATGGGTTGGATCTAGGGTAACTTACTGCACTTGGGTCCCATTGAAATAAAAGTTAGTAATCACTGAAGTCCCATTGATTTCAGTGGGAACAAAGACTGCTATCATATATGCCCACAAGTAAGTGGGTATAGGATTGCAGCCTAAGTGCAGCTGAGCTCAGTCCAACCCAATGTGTTCTGCTCTTCATTTGCTGAAGCATATCTATCTATCTATCTATCTATCTATCTATCTATCTATCTATCTATCTATCTATCTAATCCTTCCTTTTCTCCTTTAGGAAGAAATGGGCATTGCGTGTGAGTTGCTGGAACCAGACTCAGATTTCCTGAAGTGCAGTGTGGGCTTTCCCTTCATGAGATCAAAATCCAAGGTAATGGGTTATGACTTGCAATAGCTCTGAGCTCCTCTGTCTGTCAAGGAAATTTGTGGGTCACAGACTACTTCGCAAATACACTGTGGCTTTGCACTTTGACCACAGATATGTTGTGGTCACCTCTCTGCTTTGGCTATAAGGTGCTCCTGGTCTTTCTTGGTCAAACAGAATTCAGTGGTAGTACCGTGACAGCTCTTCATAGCCAGTGAAGCGGACTAGCTATTCAAATGGCAGTTCTTTTGAGCTACCCCAAAATGATTCTGTGAAGTTTCTTTGGCAGACATTTGGAATAGGCCATTTCTGTCCTTAGTTGGCCTGCTTCACTGTCTGTTTTCTCTGTTTTCTCCTGCTATGCAAAGTATTCTGTTTTCTCCTGCTGTGCGAAGTATGAAAAGTTCAGATATTTGCCATGCAGAGCCAATACAAATACGTTTTATTATTGTTATTTTCTTTCCAAGCTTTTATTTGTCATATTTGTTCCATTAAGGTTTATGCCTTTTCATTTTGATGATACTGCTGGATGTTTTAAAGCTTCATTCTGTGCCTAAGGCATTTTGGCCTAAGACATTTTGCTGCCTGAAGCAAAATGCTGCCTAAAGCAGCGTATGGCACCCCTTAGTCAAGGTGCATTGTATCCAGCGATGGTCAAATTAATTTGGAAATTCCAGGAGCACCCTGGCAGTAAAAATACACTAATTATAAATGAAACAGCTAACAATTTGCTGCCAGGGACAGCTTCCTCACTCTAATGGTAGGGTTGGTTCTGATTCAGTGTGGAACCGGTTAAGTCAGCAGCCAAATCTGTATTAACCATTGCTAAGGTATTTCTCTCCTGTGCCTTTCTATTCCCAGTGCTTTGAACCTGGGAGGGAAGCCTGTGGTGAGGGAAGGGGAGGTACCTGCTTTTTATTGTAGTAAACATCTGTACAAGTTGGAGTTGCATGAATAGCGCAATGCCTGTTGCAATAGTACTAGCACTTGGCTCTTTTCTTTGGGCATATCAATTCCTACAAGGGTGCCATAAAGCATATGCAAGTCGTCCTCCACCCCACCCCCCTCACATACCAACAAAAGATCAATGGTGCTCCCAAAATTGTTTATAAGTCTGCAAAATCCAAGTAACACCAGATTCATCTTGCCAAGGCATCATAAATTTACCTTGGCATGATGCCTGTACATGAAGCGAAATGATCTTCATGTGCATGCCATCATTGGCCCCAGCCAGCATAGCAAATAAGTACCAATAAGACCAATCAGTTTTTTAGGAGGGAGGGGCAAGCTGGGGGATCCAACTCCAGCTCTCCCCTGCCTCCTCTTGAATGATCAGGCAGAAGACGTGTGTATGCAGCCATGGCTGCTGGATTCGATAGGGGAATCACGTGCAGAGAACTGCTTGGGTGTGTGATTCCCCATGGAGCTACAGATGTGCCCTGAGCTTTGCATAGGGAAGTGTATGGGGAACTATAATTGGTTGGATGGGCTGGATGATCCCCTACCCCAATCTGGCCCTCCGCAGACCCGATGATGTCAAGGAGGGCACAGACACACTCCTGACATCATTTCGTCCCCAGTTGAAGTTCCAGCTGGAGCCCCTCCAGCTGGAACTTTGGTTGGGGACGTGGCTTTGCTGGCTCCATGTCTTCCCCCATTTGGGAGGACACAGGATGGGCAAAGTTTCCGCAGCTGAAGCACCAGGCGGAGGAGCGCTCCTCTACTTGTTGCTTCGGTGTGGGGGATGCAGCGTCACATACCCCATGGCTTCCCCTCTTGGGGAGGGGTGAGGGGTGGGAGAAGCTCCTAGCATGCTACTTGCCTGCCCAGGTGTGCTAAAGGGATTTCTGTTCTTATCTCCAGTCACTGTTCCCAAACAGTGAAGCTAACAGCAGGGATTCCTCTCCTCCCTTGCCCTGAAGGGGCAGGGCTCTGGGTGGGCTAGTGGGGAGAGGAGCCCCGTGGGCCAGCAGATGCCCATCCCTGGTATCAAGAAAAACCATTTCAAACCTAGAACATGACTAATTGCGCTAAATGAATACATCCTAGAAATATGCAACCTTGTGATGAACAGAAGGTATTTCATTCAAAGATGGCTCATGTCTATCAGAAACAATAACCACAATGTGATAGATGCTACTTTCTTTTCCCCTTTAGTACGAGTTCAGTGTTATCTTTGACACCAGTCATCTGTCTGGGGAGGAGGCGAGTCTTACATTCCTTGCCACTGCTCAGAGGTAATGTAGATTTCACTTTCCATCTCCTTCATCCGCCATCATCTTGGCACGTTGCAGACATCTCTCTTGCCTGGCACATGTCTAGCACACACAGACTCTAAAATGACATTGGAACCCTTACTGGTTTTCTTTCTCCCCTGTAACAATGCTGATTGAGTAGGGTCAGGAGTGGCCTCAGCACCTGACCACTTCTTTGCTCAGCACAGTCCCTTAATGATAATTTTATTATTTATTTATTTATTATTACATTTATGTCCCACCTTTTTTCCTCCAAGGAACCCAAGGCGGCATACATAATCCTCCTTCTCTCCATTTTATCCTCACAACAACAACCCTGTGAGGTAGGCTGGGCTAAGAGTCTGTGACTGGCCCGAAGTCATCCAGTGGGTTTCCATGGCCGAGTGGGGACTAGAACCCACATCTCCTGACTCCCAGTCCAACACTTTAGCCACTACGCCACATTGGCTCCAAGCAGTACTGAGTGGCCAGGTCTAGCTGCTGTTTAAATTTCCCACAATATTCCAAAGCAATGCTACATCAGAAGTATTGTGAGAAAATTAAAATGGCAGCTAGACCGTACCTCAAGCTTGCAGAACCTCAGGCCTCAGGCCCTCTGGGAGTTCCTATCCAGCCCTCTGGAGTTCCCCAGAAGGCCATACACCCTTTCCCTCAGTTTCAATTATTTCATAGTTTCTGGGCTTTTGTGCATTCCCTCCCCCCCCATTCTAAAAGATTAAAATGCCTCTTCCAAGGCTTTACTTACTGGAAGTAAGAGCTTTAAGCTTAAATATGTCTGTGATTTTGGTATTTGCTCCCTTTTGCCTTTTGCTCTGCCCACTATGCGAATGCTGCCCACAATAGCTTGCGTGAAAAGGAATCTGACCTTCGGCTAAAAGAGGTTCTGTACCACTGCCTGCCATGGTGCTTTTGCCACCATTGGATAAGGCCTCCAGAACCATCAGTGGACAAGAGGGCCCACCAGGGGCAATTTGCTCAGCACCTCCTAAAATATGGAGACCGTTCCAGATTGGCTGTCCATTGTCTTACGCTGACTTTAGCCAACTGAAGAGACACCGTAGTTGGAGCTGCTACATTGGTTTTGTTATGAATCATAAGCTTGTGCCAATGAAATTCAATGGAAACAGAGGGAGTTCTTTAAATCTCTAAGAATAGAGCTGTGAAAATTAAGTCATCCACCCTCCAAATTTAAGAATGGGGAGATCTTCCTCCTGTTCTGCCCATGGTTCTGCTCATGGATTCTGTTCTCTGGAGCCTGAATGGCTAGATTTGGCTTTTAGAAATGTTGTTGTTGTTGTTGTTGCATTTATATCCTCCTAATCTCCATTTAATCCTCACAACAACAACCCTGTGAGGTAGGTTGGTCTGAGAGTTTGTGACTGGCCCAAAGTCACCCAGTGGGTTTCCATGGCTGAGTGGGGACTAGAACCTGGATCTCCCAGTCCAACACTTTAGCCTCTACACCACACTGGCTCTCACACTACACTGGCTCTGTATTGGCTTTGATTCAGCATTAATCATATGTAGAACAGACCCACTGAAACAAATGGAACTTAAGTTAGCCGTGACTGGTGCAGCCTTTTATCATTTTCTCTCCCCCCCCCCCCACAAATACATACAACTGGGTAAATGCCTTAGCATCAAGTTGGTACTGGGTACAAGGAGTAAGGGCTGATTTTAGTGCATAGCGGTGCAGGGAACTGCTCTCAGCCTGAGGGCTTAATTGAATTTTGGAGAAGCTCTAGGAGGCTGCCTTCTAGTGGTGGGTGGGGCCAAAGAAAAGGGGACATGGCCATAATAATAATAATAATAACAACAACAACAGCAGCAACAACCCAGCATATTTTCACTTACATCTCTTACTGCCAGTAACTAAGCCTTAGGAGAGGCATTTCAACCTTCTAGAATTGATGAAAAACTCTACAAAAGCTAGAAAACAACTACATGATCGATGGTCAGGGGAAAGGGGATGTGGCTAGGAAAACAGTGTGTCACCATTTGAGGAACCAATGAAGGTTCAGAGTGGGACCCCAGGAGGGACAAATTTGGCCTGTGGCCTTGAAGTTCCTCACCCCTGGTATAGATTATAAGAATTTCAGAAAAGCACAGCACATAGGACCAATATAGACATTACTTTAAATGTTAGCGGATACATCTTTTTCTTTCCTTTTTACTCTAGAGTTGGCAGTGTGGATCAGGACCATAGCCTAGGACTGGGCAGGGGTTAAGATTTAAACTGGGAGCCCTGCACCTACTCTAGAGGAAAAAAATGGGGTGGGAGAGACATAGCTGCTAGACACAGATTTAGAGTAGGGGTGTGCACGGACCCCCCAATCCGCTTCGGGGCCCGATCCGGATCGGGCCCGATCCTCTTCGCGCCGCTCCGCCCGTCTCCCGCTCCACTCCGCGGAGCGAGATCCGGCTTTGCTGCCGTCACTATATGGACGGCGGCGGCGGCGCAAGAGAAACCACCCACCCACCCCGCCCCCTTACCTTCCTCCGTCACGGGATTCAATTGAGGCCCTGGTTGAAGCCGGAAGAGGTCTCGGCCTTCACTTCTGGCTTCAACCGGGGCCTCAATTGAAGCCTGCAACGGAGGAAGGTAAGCATCCCTCCTCCCTGCTCCCTTATCTGGTGCCGCCACCGGCGCCGCTGCATGGATGGCGGCACCGGCGGCGCCAGGTAGGCCAGGCCCCTTCGCCTGAAGGTAAGTGGGGGGGAGGGGGACTAATCTGGCGCTGCTGGCGCCGCCATCCATGCGGCAGCGGCGGCGGAAGCACCAGGTAAGAGAGCAGGGAGGAGGGACGCTTACCTTCCTCCATCGCGGGCTTCAATTGAGGCCCCGGTTGAAGCCGGAAGAGGCCTCGGCCTTCACTTCCGGCTTCAACCGGGGCCTCAATTGAAGCCCGTGATGGAGGAAGGTAACCCTGCTCCCTTACCTGGCACTGCCGCCGCCGCCGAATGGATGGCGACGCCGGCAGCGCCAGATTAGTCTCCCTCCCCCCCACTTACCTGCAGGCGAAGCTCTGGAATGAGGCGATCCTCTTTGCCTCGATCCGCAGCCCCCTGACTCTCTTCGCCGCCGCCTTTTCCGGAGGCGAATTAGGCCGCCTCGCTCCTGCTTCTCTGAACCGAAGAGAAGCGGAGCACATCCCTATTTTAGAGTAATATTTATTTTTGCCCTTAGTAGGAGTTCTGGAAAGATTAAAACCAACACATTAAGAAGAATCTTTCTTCTCCTTACAGGGAAGGAAGTATAGTATAGCAGCATTTTAGATGATTGACACGGTCCATCTCCAAATTGCCCATTCTTTGAAATGTGACCTTGAGCTTTCTTTAAATTGGCTATTTATGTTGCCTACCACCGCCATGGGAGACAATAGAATCGCATCATGGTTTTTGTCAGTATGGATCCCTTTTTATTCCAGGCACGTCCGATATACCACCCCAACCCTACACTTTTGTGACAGGTACTTTCAAAAGGCACCTTGGCGTGTTGTGTAATGTAGACACATCCTGCAGCCAATTTGGTAATTTCCTATTTAGAAAAAAAAGCAAAGAGTTCTGAGTTGGGGATAATGAATCTATTAGACTTGCCTCAGAGGTATCCCATTGATTACAGCATTCTCCGCTTAAATTCTCCATTTAGACCAGGGAGGGAAAACATAGAATGTGATTTCATACATGATTTATTAGGATCCGCACAGTCTTTGTGTGCCAAGGGATTGTGATGCTAAACCTGATAATAGCTCATAAAAAATGACCTGGTGCATGGGCTTAATCTTTCCCCATTCTGTAATGGTTTAAGAGGCAGGACGTAAAGACATTATTCCATTTCCAAGCACCAATATAAACTAGCCAACAGGCATGCTTTCCCATCTCTCTAGGTATGGGGAGATTAGTCAACACAGCCAGATTTGTACGTAATGTATAATCAATGATCCCAGCTGGCTGAGAACTACTTTGAGATGGCATGGCTAATCTTTCTTGTGCTTTATATTGTGGCAAGATTCTAGAGAATCCTAATGCTGGAATAGATTTACCCAATCCATTATTGCTTGCACCAAGTTTAACTCAAATGTATCTTTCAGTCATGACCACAAAGTCCATATTTACTAGTGCTTCAGTGAAATAAGCAATTGGAGGCAAGCCAGAAAACAGACAGCTTTTATTTCATGTCGATGGTCCACTGGCATTTACAGCATTACACCAAGGGTCTCTTGGCCCCTCATGCTTCCCCTATCCTGATTTTAGAGTCCTCATGTGGCAGCTGAGCTGAATGTTTTTGTACCTCAGAGGATATCCTGAAGTCTGCTAGGCCAGAGTTTAGGCCAACTCTCCATTTGACTATAGATCCTTCATAATGGGTGCACAGGGAGTTGATAAAGAGAGTGTTGAAAACTTTAATGTATGGTGCACACTTCCCATGATTATAAGCCATAAAGAAGCAAACCCCATCTGTGATTAGCCACAGGAAATAATTCTACTCCCATGGGAGCGATCGCTGCTCAGCTTCATGAACTTTTGCTCTTAGACCCACCACTTCTAAAGCAGAGGCTCCCGCTTTTGCCTTTTGATGCGGTTAGATGCGATGGTAGATGCATGAAAGACGGGACTGTAGGTGCCATTTGGTATCTCCCACACTTGCATCTAATATAACAATTCTTAATCTCCTGTTTTAAAACAAATTAAGTCAGTTGGAGATGAGAGAATAGAACCCACAGTTGCGTTACGAATCTCGGGGGGAGCGGGGGAGAAACTCTTGAGAAATAACAGGTGTGTGCAACAAGATCTTGCAGGCTTCCGAGCTGCCCATGTTTATCATAAATGGACGTACCACATCAGACAGTTGAGTGCTTGCATCTGTATGTTGTTGTTTTTTATCCAAGAAGAGCAGTTGATCTACACAGAGGGATGCTCCTGACTGTGCTTTCAAAGTCAAGGAATGTTGTGCTAATCTGCTGAGCAAATCGTAGTGTGCCTGCGAAGAGCTTCTTTTCATTTGAGCACAAACTGATTTTCATGAACAGCCTGTAATTAACAAGAACATATATAAATGGTTGAGCAAAGTGCTGATTTCAGGGGAATCTTTGAAGCAGGGACAACCGTGACCCCAATTGTACAGTGGCAGGCGAAGCTAAGGCACCATTCTAAATTACGTGAGATGGGGGAAGACACAAGAACATAAGCAATTTCTGTACCTATTTTAAATCCCAGAAAATCTACCCAAGGAGTGATCCCCACAGCCCCTAAGTCGTGGCCAACAGTGGATTTGGCAAGAGGAGGAGGAAGGGCCTTGATGTCACATTAACCCCATCCCTTCCCACTGATGTGATGTTGAGGTGAACCCCCTTGAGATGGGGAACCTAGATATGGCCAACTGGTATAGCTGCCCAAGGGGAAAACCAGGACCCGGGATATCATAGCAATAGCCAGTGAATCATAAGGCTAGAACGAGCACCAAAACTATTAGGCAAAAACTGGTGTTGGGCTGTGTATGTGCACACCACTTCCTTCTTTCACATGAAAGTTGCCTCTCTCATTTTGCCATGACTGTGGAGTTAATATGATGTAACAAGGCACACAGCTTATTTGTAAGGGCGCTTTTTATTAGGAGAGATCATCTGGGGGGAGTATTAATGTCATTAAGAAATTACATCAGTAAGTTATGTTAAAGAAAGCTCCTTTGTATAACAACCTTGCCTCTCCTTGTTTGACACAGTGGGAACTTGGAACACAACCTCCATGACAACTCTCTCACCCTATCTGTTCCCCTGATGCACGAAGTGGACTCATCCATCACTGGGTAAGGAACTGGCCATGAAATGAGCATATTCATGCATAAAAAATTCCCGAGATTACTTTAAGCATCCCTTCCATTGGAAATCCCCTCCATCCCTAGTTTACAAGTCCAGAATGTTTGTTTCTTCTCAACTAATTTCCCAGACTAGGAAACTAGGACATGATAAAAGGAGTGTGTGTGTGTGTGTGTGTGTGTGTGTGTTTACTTTTTCCTTTATTGCATTTCCTCAGCACAGAAACATTAGGCATTAATTATGGCACTGTGATCTACCTTAAAAAAAGAAGACATTATTTCTGAGGTCAAGTCAAAAGTTTTGGTTCACATCCACAAGACCAAAGGTTGGGGTCAAATGTTCTGGGATAGTACAGGTCACAGGGAGGTCTAGCTGCGTGTCTTTCTGTTTAATTTCACAGTCAGAACTCTGTTTATGTTTTCCTCTCTTTTTGAAAGATAAAAGTGCTTGAAGCGGGGGCTATTTGTGCAACAAAAACTAAGTGGGGCTCCTTTGGGGCGCTCTTATATTATTCCATCTTTCTCTCATTCAGAGTGGTGTCCCCCAGTTCTTTTACTTATGGCGAGTCTGTGGCAGCATCACAATTTATTCAGCTGGAAGATTTTGAGTGTGATTTTCAGGACCTCAACATCACTCTTCAGGTAAACATTATGCACAGCTGTGTTTCTTGCCAGTGCATTTTAATGTTTATGGGTTTTTTTGTTAAGGAAGTGTGTGTTCTTATCTATAGTTCAACACACAATGCCTCCATTGGTCGATGGGGAAGGATGCTAAAGTCTAAGGCTGCAATCCTATACATACCTACTCGGGAGTGAGTCCTATTGAACTCAGTGGGGTGTACTTTTGAGTAGACATGCACAATAAATACCTATTACCAAGACAGATGAGATAATGGGTCATTTCTTTTGCCTATTGATTAGTGAAGCCTATAGATTTTGAGCTGTTGTACTGCACTCTGGGTTACTGCATCGTTCAGATATGTTGTGTTTCTATATAGTATGCTGTGGTAGCAATAACACTGCGTAGTCTGGGATCCGAAGACATAATTTTGATACAGCTAGTAGGGTTTTTTGCATTTTTTCTTTTCTTTCTACTTTGAGCAGATCCTTACCCCTCAGCCCATGACACATCACAAACTGCTCTGGAAACCTCCCTTAGATTCAAATGCGGCCTGCCATGTGGAATGAGGAGTGATCACTCTTTAAAGAAAAAATAATCCCAAAGTGCCACTAAGGATGCCATTTATATAATGTTTTAATTCTGTTTTTCTGCACCTGTGGGGGATGAGGGGGGTAGTCCATGGGGAGTGAAATGGCCCCCAGACCTCCCAAAGTTGCCCACCCCTACACTGGGGCAAAAATGGCTACCAGGCATGCAAGGCTGCTCCCAAGGGGGGGAAATGTCTTGCTTTTGCTGTCTGGCTGGGAATATAAAGCAGGGGATGGGGAGGTAGGGGGGAGTTCAGGACAGATTGCCCCAAATAAATTTCTGGTGGGACTGTGCTTGATTTGGGTGGGTCTCAAGATGTGCTGGCCTGCTCTAGGCCTAAACTGTAAACAGCATTTTAAATTGCTTCACTGCAGACACAAATGCTTCTCAACGGTGGTTTTAGAACTCCATGGTGGAGTTTTTACACCACTGTTGAGAAATGTATTGTCTGGCGGAAAAAGTCCACCCCATGGGAAAAATGGGAAAAAGCTCTATGCTGAATATCCATGGTGTGTAGAGGAGAGTTCCTGCCCAACTGTTGGGTTGTGTATTGTGTGGAGGGCTCCGTGGAATTTTCCATTGTGTTGACTTTTCCCACTGGCTACAGAGTTTCCTGGCAAGAGTGGCAAAAGGAGCAAGTGCCGCTCTAGGAGATCCACAGGGATTTTTTTTTGCAGCAGTGGCTGATGGGATACTATCGGGAGGACCCGGGGAGAATAGGGGGTGGAGGAACTGTCAATCAAACATCGCAATGGATTTTACTCAATTCCACGGTAGCCCATAGTCACACAACGGTGGAATTAGAACATGTTGTGTGGGGAGTACCTCCTAAAAACTCAACTGTTGAGTGGAGTTTTCACACTGCATTGACTAACGTGTTGTTTGAACTGAGCCAAAGTCTGTTCTCCCCCCTCCCCCGATTTGTGGCCTACTTCATGCACACTGTCCTGAGTGGGCTACACCAAAATGTGGTCATCCTACCAGAGGTAGAATCATGTGCCTTACAGCCACTTCATACATCATGGGTTAGATACTTAGAGTAGATTAACTGAAATCAATGCAACTTAACTTAGTCAACTATTAACTTAACTCACAACAATTTCAAAGAGTCTATTTTAAGTATGACTAAGTTTGGATACAACCTGTAATGTTTACTGTGTACCTGTAAAATGTTGTATCTGTACACCTAAAAATGTGTGCACATGATCAAAGTATGCTTTTAATCACATACTATGCCATACAGGTGCAAGACCCGAGAAGTCTGGATTGACCTTGGCTCATGATCCCTGCATACATATATTGACAGTTGTCTTAGCCATCATGTAATGTGTGAAGCAGATGTCATCTATCCTTCCCTTGCAGCTGTTTCCCACCGAAAAATTTACTGTGAGGTTGCGATCCTATCCCCATTTAGCTGGGAGTGCAACTCATTGAACTCAATGTGACTTACTTCTGATTCAATATGTATAGGATTGCATCATTTGTCAGTTACCTCTTGGGGCACAATCCAACCAAACCTGAGTACTTTTCAGTTCCACTGATTTCAGAGGGAGAGATCTGAGTCCCAATAGGATTTTTGAAGAACATAAAGCTCGATTTTGCTTATACTGATTAAGAAACATGTCTACCATCTCTTGAAGAGCAGTTGACCCTCTCTCTCCTTACCATCCATCTCCCATCCAAAACGGGTCCATGCACTGTGGCAAAATCTTTTTTGCCACTAGGTGGGACTACAGAATGACAAACTGTACAAGGAAGGCATGTGAAACTACTAACATTTTATTCATGTGTATTTTTACATCATTTCCTTCTCTCCCGAACATAATGCTGTTTTACAGCTAATAAGTAGCACATGTCTCTCACCATGACGAGGCCATAGTTCAGGGCAATTGATTCTGTATTGTCATTCACTGTCTTTAGTTATTTAGTGAGAAGGAGTGGAAATGCAAAACCCAGGCTTGGATTTCAGGACCCTAAAGCTTCTCTGACCAAACTATTGGTTTACACTGATTTTGAACTCATAATTTAGATTGCCCCATATAATAATCATGTAATGATTGGTAGAGAGGATAAACACCAGATGGATGCTTTGATTGTGTGATGATTTTTGTTTTTTTAAAAACGAAATGGTATCTAATTTGACAGGGTTGTGGTGGTGGAATGTTTTCTGAACAACTTAAATGTGTAAATGTTTAGATTTTTTCCTTGTTAGAACTTATTCTTCGCTTGATCTCGGGCAATCAAAGATCATGTAGAAAATATGTGATGTCTTGAGAGGAAATGAAGCCTATTTGGAGTGAAGGCAATGCTTCCATGCCCTTTCATAACAATCTCTCTCCAAATTGTTCAAATGCAGAAGAGGTGCATTTTGATACTGATTATACTATATGTAGAAATCACCCATCCCTCTGTTGGCTCAGCCAGACTGTCTCTAATCTAATTTATCTCTTACCTCCACACAAATTTCAGAGAAGCCTTTATAGCTGACTCTCACAGATACAAAGCAGCATAGTTCACATAAATAACCAAAACATTAATTACAAAGCTCCAGAATTTTGGCAAATCATAAAAGTTTAGGTAAACCATCGTTTTACCTTACAACATACTTCAGTGGTTCTGACTCTTTTCAAAAGTTCTATATTGAGGGTAGTAATACAGATTTACTTGTAGAAAAGAAACCAGGTTGATTCTATTTTATGAATAGAAAGAAACAATTGGTAAAAAAATGATTTATTTTTTAAATTATAGGGAACCATAAGTTAAGACATATTTAAGGCCCTTTCATCTCCTTTATTGTGGAGATCCAAATCCCCCTTATTCGTTGACTCATTTTTCATCACTACAGAATTACCAGTTCATTTATTTTCAAATTTGCTATTTTGGGCTTGCATTTCATGCAGTACTTGGAGCTTATTGCAGTTGTAGCTGGATTCTTTCCCCCCTTTTAAGTGCCTCTGGGACGTTGTAAGGGTTTGGCATTGTGCACCATTTCTCTTTATCATTCATACATTCCTCAAAACATGAACAATGTTTGGAGAATAAAGTCTAGATGTTTGGATATTTAGAGTCGGCTGGATCCCAAACAGTGCCATGTATAGACCACCACATATTCAGAGACTAAATTCTAAACATAGATGACTGTGTCTACTTGAGATTGTTTATTTTTCGGTATGTAAATGTTTAGGCGTGTGCATCTATCTGTCTATATGTATGTATGTATACAGGGCTGGATTAACTATTAGACTAAGTATTCTATAGAACAGCCACCCCCAGCTTGGTGCCCTCCAGATGTGTTAGCCTACAAGCCCTGTCATCCCCAGGCAGCATGGAGAGTTGGTTGGGGATGGTGGGAGCTGTAGTCCAATACATTTCAAAGGCACCAGTTAGGGAAGGCTGGGAACGATGGGGTTAGAGGGGTATGATATCACGATTTTATAATTGCAAGATTGTCCCCCTTGTCTACACGTGGCGCACGATGTCCCAGGAGGAAGAGGATGTTGCGGCCGCCATTTTTTTTAAAGCAACAGGAGCTGAAAAAAAGCCCAAACCCCACTCCTTCCCAATGGGCACGGAGCGCTTGCAAAGGTCCATGCCCTGTGCCTGGCTCCTCACATTTACTCGTGAGAAGCCAGGACAAAACCATGATGGCGGGCCACATGTCCCGTGGTCTCGGGAACCTCCCGAGACCGCTGTAAAAATTGGGATGGAAGGGCAGGGCCATATCCCAGGGAAAGGGAGGAATCATCTCTCCCTGCTCCCGGGATGCCCTGTGCGTCAGCTCAGTGAGAGGGGAGGGGCCATAGCTCAGTGGTTCTATCTTGGCATCTCCAGCAAGGGCGGGAAACACTCCTGCCTGAAACCCTGGGGAACTGCTGCTGGTCAGTGTCGACAATACTAGGCTAGATGGACCAAGGGTCTGACTCAGTATAAGGCAGCTTCCTATGTTCCTATTATTCCCGTAATGACATGATGTAGTAACTTGAAACAGTGGTGCTGTTTCAAGTTACTTTGAGGCACAAGTCCAGGGCCCCACTCAGAATGAGCAGGGGAAATTACCTAACTACACTACTCCCTTGAAGTCCTTTTCCCTAATTCCCTGTAGGGGCTAGTTGAGCTAACTCTGTGAGGTCAAGGTGGCCTGCATAAGTACAGACACTCTCTTCTGCATTCTGACTCAATACATCGTAGGACTGTGTCATGGTTGTTGAAGACAAGTTTCAGGGTTTAGCTGTGGCTGAAATTTAAAACATTTTCTAGGGTAAATGCGGTTCTACCAGGCAAGTGGACTTGTCCCTGCTCTCTGGACAAGTTCAGCCATGAAGCTGTTCCTTCAAATTAATGGCATGATACATGCCCTTTTTATCTTCCATGTGCCTTTTATGCTGTAGCCAATGTTCATGCCCCTGTTATAAGCGATTTTGCAGAGGCCTACATTGGTTCTTGATGTTTGTTTTAATGCCAGTAAAAATCAATAGAGGTTGGCCATAGCCTGCAGTTTTCTGAAGTTTGTACATGCTCACTCACTTTTACTCCCTCCCCCTTTTTTAAGGTCTACAATGCTGGCCCAAGCACTCTCCCTGGTTCTTCTGTCAAGATTTTATTTCCGAACCACCTCTCAACTAATGGAGCTGAAATGTTTCATATTCGGCAGGTGATGGTAAGTTACTCTACAGTATCTTTCCTGTGCAGACACTGGCAGCTGCTGTTAATGGAAGAGGGAGAGTAACACGAGAGTTTGTTCCACAGATTTGGCATTTGAAGGGACAATGTTATGATTTTCTGCAGTGGTAGCTTCCAAACCTTGACTTGAACTAATTCATAAGGAGGAATCAATTCTGACTGTCATACTGTCCTCATTTTCTCCACAGTACTCCTTTCATTGGCCCTATTTCTCTTCTGTAATGGGTCTGTTATTTTTAAAGCTTGACCCACAGCCATTATTTACCAGAGTGTGCAAATGCCATAATACGGCCGTATTTTTCCTCTCACAGAAACATTCAGGTAACCAATGGCTGAGAAATGGGAATTCTGTTTCCATAGGTTTAAACTCGCCTAACTAGAGACTATGCAGTGAACAAGAAAACATTTGAACATTTTAGCCACACATCTGTACTTGATGTGTGACATGGTCTTGGTTGTCACTTGGCAGGATAGTTGAGAGGACGAAGCTAAACCAGGGTGACAGAGTTCATCCTGGGATAGTTTGAACATGTAAATTAGCCATACTAGACGAATCACAGTGAGTTCTTAAAATTCAGTTATTACGTGGTGTCTTTTTACTATCATTATTTCCAAGCATTTGCAACATTTCCCCTTCATGGTCTTTTAGTTTTGTTCCATGTCTTTTTAGATGCTTGTTTTGAGTCATGTACAGTTCCCAGTATAGTGCATCATGTGGTGTCAACTCAAACACAACTTCCTGGATCCAGAGATGTGGTGCACATATGAGAAAACACTTCCAACTGCACAAAGCAGCCCCACTGAATTCCTCTGATTCCCCTGTCTTGCTGCAGTACAATGTGCCCCATCTTGGAAGGCCCATAGTGGGGGCGGGTGGGTTGCAGGGCAATGTAGTGGAGGGGGAAGAGGCAGGAAAACCCTGTTGTGTGAGTGGAGTTCTGCTCAGCCTTCTCTGGATTCAACCCGATGTCTTCTAATGGTGGCAGTTCACACATTTGGATGAGAGTTATCAAGTGCTGCAGGATCAAGTTATGTGCATTCTTGTGCAAACTAACCATTGCTTATTACAATACAAGGGGGGAAATTGACAGAGATTGCAGAATCAAGGTTGAATTCAACCCCTTTCAAGTAACTGTACTCTGAATGCTTTACAACAGGGGTGCTGAACCTCTTTCAGCCTGCGGGCTGAATTCCATGGTGGACAAACTATTGGGGGCCACATTCCTGAGGTGGGCAGAGCCAAAGATATTTTAAAAATAATACCAGGGTAGTTTGGCTTAAAGCTCTTACTGCCAGGAACTAAACCCTGCGAGAGACTTTGCAGCCTTTTAGAATGGGGAAAGCAGTGAGGGAACTGCCAATCAGTGGTTGGCAGAAAGGGGGAGGAGGGGTGGATTTTGGGGGAACCCCAGAGAGTTGGAATCTGGCCCCCAAGCCTGAGGTTCCGCACCCCTGCTATACAATATCAAGCCATATCCAAGGTGTTGTTGTTGTTGTTGTTGTTGTTATTATTATTATTATTATTATTATTATTATTATTATTATTATTATTTGTATCCCGCCTTTTGCCCAATACTGGGCCTCAAGGTGGTATTACAAAGTTTAAAACATACATTTTAAAACATAGGAAAAGAAATGTAAAAAAAAAGAAGTTTAAAATACACAACAAAATTATAAGTCAGTAGGGAGAGAAAAAACAAAACGAACAAGGGGACAGGCCCTCACCTTGGTGTCGCCCCCTTCCGAGGCGACCCCACTGGTGGCGGACCCACCCCCAAAGGAGCCTGCCTCTTAAGCTCCCAGTCCCAAAAAGATGTTGCAGCTGGGGGTGAGATGGTTCTGTGCTGGGAGCCTGAAGAGGAGATGTTAGTGCCTGAGGCCCAGTATCACATTATCCTGGTGGCGTTTGAGTTGCTGCTCTTTCCAGCAACGTTGGAGGAATATGAAAGGACAGAGACCACATGGGAAGAACATGCGCTGGAGCACAACTGTCAGTCCTCTTCTTGCTTGGACTTATGCTTCTCATGTTTGCATGGAGGCAAAGGTCTGAGCCATGCTCCAGCAGGTCCTACAGCAGCACCAGGCGCTAGTCACGTACTCATCTTTCAATCTCTCTTCTGACATATTTGATGGAAAAGAGGAATAAAATGCCTCATTTAATACGGCTTTTATGGGGAGGGGAAATATTTTCTCAAAAGCAGCAGACCAGGATGGAAAAAAAAAATCCAGCAGGGAAATGGGTCAGAAGTCACTGCTTGCAGTGTTGTTTGTTTTCTAGAACTCCCCCCCCCATCTTCTTCAAATTTCCATGTTTTCAGAATTTACAAAGGAGGAGGTGGATTATGTCTGGGTCAGAGGCTGGGAGTCAAAAGAGTTCCCACCAGTGTAGATGCAAGACCAAATTTACTTTTCTACAATGGCTTGACCTTTTGCTAAAATAGCAGCTGGAAATCTTCTTTATTCCTTGGCAAGCGCTCATTAGTGGCTCTGAAAGATTGATGTAAACAAGCTAATCTTTAATTGGAAATTGGTATTGCACAGGCTATTTTGAGATAGCCGTGACACCACATTCAGGGGCTTTCTAGATAATTGTTTTTTCTCCACACAGTAATTGTGCAGTTGCTACTCTTTTGTTTCCCGGGGTCTAGGTGGAGAAGCCATGCTTCTCTTATGAGGAAATTGCATTTTCTCTTTATTCCATCTGCAGTGTTTCACTACTGGCAAAATGTCATTCCACTCTTGTCCATCAACTTTAGTTAGCATGCTGTGTAATGCATTTGCATATGTGTCATGGGTCTTGCTTCCAATTCACAAGTACTAAAGCGGGGTGGACAACTCTGGGAAGTCTCCTGTTCGTGGTGCGCTCCTAAAAAACACCGCTCCATAGTGCTCCATAGCACTAAATGGGTTAAGTGTAACATGATGTCAAGCTAAATTTGACCATTTGATGCTCTGTAGCAAATTTATTTCAGGACAAGCTAAATGTGACCCTCTTTTAGTCTTCTGTGATGCTAGAACTGCCATTTTTTGGGTGTGAACTTGGTTGCATGGCAGGGGCCACACCAGAGGCAGCAGAAATTGCACGCAATCCATGAGCCATTTGTTGCCCACCCCACATTTAAACATTTAATAAATGCCAACTACGTTGCATCACCACATATGCTGCTTTTAAGAGAAGGAAAACAATGTATGTTTCAGCTAAAGCAGCAATGTCCAGTTAAATGCTGAGCTAGAACTTTTCTCAGTCAACTATAGTCTGTTGTTACTTTGCTATCATTTGGAGAAATATCTTATCCTCGTCCCATGTAGAAAATTCTCTCTCTCTCTCTCTGTGTGTGTGTGTGTGTGTGTGTGCGTGTTTGGCAGCTAGTTCCAAATTTTGTTGTATTCTGTTCCTTTGAAGTTTTGGGACTTGGCTCTGACAAAAGGCACACAGCAAGAGCTTGTGACTACATGTAAATACTCAGCGGCAATACTTTTTGAAACTCATTGTCATTGTGGCAGCTGGTTATTCTCCGACGTCTTGCTGCCACTGATCTTCACTGTGCTTGTGACTCAAAATCAGAGGATGAATTTGGAACATTTATGAATATAACCATCCTGTCTGCATTTATCTCCCTGCATTGAATTATGTGATGACATTAGTTTGAACAGTACTTCACAATCATTGCCAGACCTCTAGGTAGCTTTCAGCTGGGAAGGGTAATGTCAAAGAACCGTAGAATCTTCAGTTTACTTCTGCATTTCATTGCATGTTGTTTCCAATTAATTGTCTGCAGGCCATGCAAAAATGGGCATTCATGGCCATTGGCATTCATTCGCAAGTATTGCAGTTGTATGAACTGATCCAAATGCCACTCAGCAATTTTGGCTGATCATTAAGCTGTGTGGCTGAGGGCCAAACCAGATATTTTGAATTTTAACCTGCCCAGCAATGTGACTGCAAGTGAGTGGGGAGGGGGAGTCTTCAACCAGCATAGCATGGGGAGGTAAGAAAGGTGAGGGTGTGGATTTTGCACCTATTTTTGTCATGTACTCCATTTAATAGACTCCCACTCCTGCTTTATTGCAAACCAATTCTCTCTCTCTCTCTCTCTCCCCCCCCCCCCGGGTGTGCCTGTGATTTGGCCCTGGGAGTGGCCAGCAGTGGGAGGGAGTGACGGGAGGCAATTGTCTCAAGCACTGGATCTACAGAGTACATTGGCCCAGGGAGCGAGCAAGAGTGTGGTGAGAGACTGTGTGGATTCCAGAGGAGAAAGGATGAAAGAGGCAGTGGTATTTGCTGTGGAGACCGAAGGAAAAGATAAGGTGGGGATCATACCCTAAGGAGAAAGCACCTATTAGAAGAGAGGGCTCAGTGCCTCACTCCAAGACATAAGGCTATGCCAGTGCTGGCCCAAGTCATTTTGGTGCCTGAGGCGAAGGGCAAAATGGCGTCCCTCCAATTCCACACAGAAGCCAGTCAAACTGACAGTTGACTCTCATTTCAATGTAGACAATGGAACAGTGTCCTCCACCACACCTGAGGGGAGTGTGCTAGCTTAGGAAAAGCAAGAGCACACACAACTCCGCTCTTTAGTCCCTTGTTGTTGCCCCTACCCATCGCAGCATCTGTCACCTGAGGCAGCTAGCTCACTATGCTTAATGGTAGAGCCAGCTTTGTGTGCATGTACGCAAAGGTAAAGGTAGATGACTGGTATCCATTTGGGGGGATGATTACATTTTTCAGTTATTGTTTCAGAAGATTTGTTGAGTAAGCTGAATGTATGGACAAAGTACAGCAAGGAAACAGAAGGTTTGATAGAATATCATGACTATCAGAACAGCTACAAAAACCTTTAGAAGAGGTGTTTTCCTTCCTGAAGGGTTTTTGAATCTGAGAAAAAGAAGACCAGCAATATTTGCCTGAGGGACTCTTAAAGTGAGATAATTTCCCCATTCTGTCATTGGTATAACTTTAACTCTGCCAGAAATGGAGAGAAGGAAGTTGGAAATGATTGATTACTGCTTTACGACATAAATAGATTTAATAATAAGCTATTATTCATTAGTAAGCCTTTCTATTGTTTTTTTTAAAGACTTTGTCATAATAGCCATTGTAATTATTCCATGTAGGATTGGAAGGATCAACACTGGCTACAGTTTTAAGGGATTAGTTCATGAGGAGAGTGTTGTATCTCTATATAAAGTTCATTAAATACTTGGCAGAGATCTAATTAAAGTCTTTGTTAGCAAAAGTAACAAAGAATAATTTGCACATTACAGTTTCTTCTTCTTTTTAGTTTTTTATTTTCAAAACAAAACCAACTTAAACAAACACAATACAAAAAAAGAAAAGAGAGAGAGAGAAAACCATATATATATATATATATATATATATATATATATATACACATACACACACACACAAAGTTAAAAAACACATAACACTTAAAACATAAAATTGACTTCCGATTTTCTCCACAGGCCAAATATATAAACCTATTTTTTCTTAATCTACCATTACAAAAATCCCAATTCCCTTCTTTCTTTCTTTCTTTTATCTTAAATTTTTCTTACCAATCTTTGAATCCACAGATAAATAACTCATTTTTTCTTGTTCTTGTAAAAAGTCTATAAACGGTTTCCATTCCGTTAAAAACATAGATGTTGACTTTTCTCTAGTTATTGACGTAAGTTTTGCCATCTCTGCCAACTCCACTATCTTCAATAGCCAGTCCTCCATTATGGATACTATTAATCCTTTTCTTTTTTGTGCATATAATCATCATGCCGCCGTTACCATATATAAAAATAGTGTCCCTATTTTTAAGCAGCATGGTTTAGCAGCATGGTTTAGCGTGTTGTCTGAACGGGGCCTATATAAAGGTTAGTTCTTCTTTAATGAGATACTAAATTCCATGCAAAGGAACTCCAAAGTTAAGCTGTGCAGTGCAATCCTACATATTTCTACTAAGCCCCATTAAGTTCAGTGAGACACTCCCAGGTAAGTGTGGATAGGATTGCAGCCTTAATCTATTAATCTGGATGGGATGTGAACTACTCAAGCTATTCATAATGCTGTCAATTTAATATTGGGGGGAACAGGCAGATACACAGGTATCCAAGGATTTTAAAATAAAGAAGTAAGGAACTTGAAGGATAAAATTCTGTGACGGCTCTGAACAACTTGTGACTCCCAAAGCTGCACACAAACAACCAGCAATGTATTGTGGCTTTACAAGTGCTGGGAAACGGCTACCCTTGCCCACGTTTGGCTTCCCTAAGCAAGTAACAAAAACAGACATGGGCCCAAATCCATAGCGAGTGGCTTCTTTCAGCTATATGGTGGGTTGGTTCAGCCTGCTCTGCTTCCATCTTGCAACAGCTGTTTGGAGGAGCCCAACACGAAGCTTTGCGTAATATCAAATAGCAGTTGGCATCTTTGCAATGCAGAAATTACCCTGCTTTGCCACCAGAGAAGGGCAGAATGTAAGCACCGGCTTGGATTTCAGCTGCTGAGCACTTGAGCATGGGAATGTTACATGTAAACTCTCCTTTCAGATGCCATGTATGGTGGTGTTGAGCTGTAAGCTTCAACCATTTGTGAGGACTAAAATTAAATAAATGTTTCTTCTCACTGTTGATATATTGGACGCTGTCTGTCCTTCCTATTTACAAAGACTTGAGTGTCTTTGATGTTCATGCCAAAAAGGCCCAATCATGCCTATTCTTGGTTCTTGTGCCAGTTTAGATAGGTTTAAAGGCTGTGTGAAACCTCCTTCAGTATTAGCCTATTATACAGTTTTAATCAAATGGCAGACCATAAAAGGTTTCCAAAAATGTACAGAGAATGTTTATGCGATTGTGTATACTGTGCACCTTATCTGTTCCT
Source organism: Elgaria multicarinata webbii (assembly GCF_023053635.1). NCBI lineage: Eukaryota > Metazoa > Chordata > Lepidosauria > Squamata > Anguidae > Elgaria > Elgaria multicarinata. Next base: position 69,877,938 of record NC_086171.1, on the reverse strand, counting down.
TGGACCCACTTAGCATGGGCGCCCCAAAATGGAATGGAAACAAGGATATAGATTGAGAAGTGGGTGGAGCGAACACTGGCATAGAAATTTCCCATCAGGTGTTCACACTTTCCCCACCCCTGATCTACAGGATAAGCAAAGCCACCAAAGACAATGGTTCAGAATGAATGCTTCAGATGATTGTGGACCTTTCTTGATAGGTAGGAACATAGAAATCCAACTTGTTACGAGGTCAGACCACTGGTCCATCTAGCTCAGTATTGTCTACACCAGGGTTGAGGAACGTATGGCCCTCCAAGTGCTGCTGGACTGCAATTCATGTTATCCTTCATCATAGTTATGCTGATAGAAGTTGAAGTCCAGCAACATCTGGAAGACCACATGTTCCTCATCCCTGTCTTTGCTAACTAGCAGTGGCTCCCCTAGGTTTGAGACAGGGATTTCCCCCAACCCTACCTAGAGATGCCAAGGATTGAACCTGAGACCTTTTGCTTGCAAAACATATGCTTTATTACTGAGCAATGCTCCTTCCCCTAATTTGTTAGAGGACTTTTTGCACGGAACAGGAAGCAGCAGACGTGCAAGACCACTTGGCACATCTGTTTTGCTGCAACATCTTCTCATGTGTAAAGCATCCCCCATCTGCTTGTTTCAAGTTGTGATTCTTTCCAGGAAAGCAAACTGGCTCCCTCACTTTGAGAGGCTTGTACTGCTATTTGTTTTGCGAAGTCCACTACTGAAAGAATTTGGAACGACTTCAAAAAAAAAAAAAAAAAAAGGGAAAAAAAGATATGCATTATAACTTACACAGTTTGTGGACTTGCACTTGGAGTACATCAGGAAATATTTTGAAAAGATACATGCTGTACCCCCCAGGAAAATAATCTCTCTCTCTCTCTCTGACAACCATTATAAGATGAAACATTTGACAAGTCACTGAGGTCAGCATACCCTGGAGTTTGTGAATAAGGCATCTGGTTTAGGGATGAACGGAGTCAGCTGATTCATATTCATCCCAGAAGGGTGTCTCTCCAGTAGCTATCATTTGTCATTCAGGAGTGCTTGAATACATCATTCCAACTTGCTCAGCACTGCTGGGAACAAAAACAACCTGATGAAATTGTGTAGTTCAGCTTCCCCCAATCTGGTGCCCTCCAGATGTTTTGGGCTACAAGTCCCATAATCTCTGACCATTGGGCCACCCTGGATGGAGCCTGCTGTGGCCTATTTTGATTGATTGATTGGACACACATGCTCATGATTGCACATAAAGAACATGGCTGCAGTCATGTATACAGTCACTTCAAGATGGTTTTGCAGTGCTTTATCAATGTGCACATGTGCTATCAGTAGTGTTGAAGGGTGATGAGGGGATATAATGAATGGGAGCAACAGAAAGCTACCCCAATCTGTATGCACACAAAATTCGGGGGGGGGGAACCCAACAATGTATCAGTAGAGCATTCTTAATGCAATAGTTCCACTACAGAAACAAGACCCGATAATTCAGAACTCCAAAACCTGGCGAGACATTATTCAGATGAGAAGAATTTTGGAAACATCTCTGTTCTTCGTACTCTTTGTAATTCGTATAGCTCTTAATGGTGCTTTATCTAGTATTATTCTTTCCCTGCTATTCCAAAACTCCCTTTTTTGTTCATACTCATACATATACAATCAATCACACACACACCACCAGCACCCTTTCTCAACGTTCAGTACACTGAAATAGCAGGTGATAACTGAATTGCCCTTGCTTTTTGTCACTTTCGATAGGATCTCAGGTAATTGTGATTCATATCTAGTGAATCAGCCTTCTTGAGGGCCTCATAGCTTTGCCAAGAACATCTGCAATCTCAAATAGGAGAGGGAGGTGGGGGGTGAGTCTGCAGAGAACCATCCCTCTTAAAAAATTAACGCAGAATGCTGCATTGGAGCTCAATGTTGTATCTTCTTAATCTATGTTCCTAATTTATAATTGATCTCTGCTGCTTACACCCACAAGCATTTGACCTTGTAAAGAGTTGCATATTTCCACTGCCTACTATTAAAGGTGATGCCATCTGACTTGGTTAAAATTCACTGCTATTTTCTTCCCCTTGCTCCGTAAGGCTACTAAAGGATTCAGCTTCTCCTGTAAAAGTCCTATGGGAACTTCTTTTGCGTGTTGCAAACATAGCATTCTTTGTGAGTGAAGTCATACACATTCTTACTTCAGTGGCTATATCCTGTTGCTGAGAAGCAATGTAGTTCATGTTGACGAAAGATGCTATTGGAATAACCATCCACCAAATCTGCATGTCCTTGCGTTAATTTCATTAGAAGTCTGAAGGCTAGGAAGCAGCCCCGTGCCATGTCAGACTATTTGGCTAGTCCAGCTTTGCCCAGTCTGACTGGCAACAGGTCTCAGTCAATGTCTTCCCTTTAATCTGCTAGCTGGTCCTTCTAACTGGGCATACCAGGGATTGAACCTGTGACCTGCATGCAAAGCCCATGCTTTAGCACTGTGCTTTGGTCCCTCCCCAAAGATATAGCTACCCTCAAGCAAGATCTGTCCAAAATTAGAGCCTTTTGCTGGGACCTCTTGCATCCTAGGAATATAAGAAGCCACCTTATACTGAGTCAGGCCATTGGTCCTGTTGAGTTATGGCTTTAGAAGCTGATTAGTTATGGCACAGACTGGGTTTCTGGCACATAACCTTTTGTGTTAAGTCTCTGTCTGGGCCTTCCAGAGACTAGCAGAGATTGCAGCGGTTCTCAGCCAAGTCAGCAAAGACGTGAATTAAGACAGAGATTTTTGTAGGTTAAAACAAACCTTTTTACTGGCAAATAAATATATAATTTAGTTATGGCAGTACAGATACAAATACTTACAAATGGTCAGTCAATACAGCTCACATCAAGTTGGGTAAGGGACATGGAAGTAGTAAACATGAAAATACATTTACTTTTATAGACAACCTGTACAATGATGCAACTCCTTGCAACCCTTAATTGAAGACAATCAGTTAGACAATTATGACACTCAATGTCCAGGTGTAGAGTTGACCTTTAAGTTTCTGCTGAGTCCTCTGTTCCTCCAGATCCTCAGCAATTAACAAAGCAATGGAAAACATAACCAAGATCCATTCCAGGATCCAACAGGTCCATCTAACTCAGTGTTGTTGACATTGGCTGGCAGCCACTCTCCAGTTTTTTTCGGCAGGATTCTTTCCTAGTCCTACCAGGAGATAACAGGGATTGATTTGGGTGCAAGCAAAACACGAGTTCTAGAAACATATCCTGAGACTTGTGTCAAGCTAGTTTCAGTCTGGGAATTTGATTGCCTCCCCTTCCAGACATCCCTTCATGGGTTAGATGATATCAAGGGGCAGGGCCCTGTCACTGACGTTAGGGGCAGACCCTTGGCCAAAGTGCCAGCAGATGTTTCTCCAGCTGGTGCCCTGGTCAGGGAGCCCATTTTGGTCCACCCAGGCTTCTGCCAGCTAGGGAAAGCCCGGGCAGAGTAAATCCCACCAAGGTGTTGACTTTGCTCCTCTATTGTCTTCCCCCTGTGGGAAGTAATAGTAGAACAAATTCACATGGAAAGTGGAGATGGTATGGTTACTATCCAATGCTGGGGGAAATCTACAACAGATTCAGATGAGTTCAGGTTTCTATGAATCCAACCTGTGGATTCTACAGTGGACTGGCTTTTTCCAAGTTGCATGGACTTGCAGGCCATTTTTAAAAACCTTTTTGGAGGTTTTGTACCACCAGTGCACATCAGTGTTAATGCACACCTGCGCAAGTGGAACAGAATTCTTGTACATCTCTAAAACAAGCTCTGTTTCTATCAATGAGCGGATGATGGAGTGAAAGATAGCTGTTTTTATAGGATACTGTTGTTTTTATGTTTTTTATGTTTTTAAACTTTGTATGTTTGTTTTTAATGTTTACTGTTTTTAACTTTTGTAAATTGCCCAGAGAGCTTCGGCTATGGGGCGGTATATAAATGCAAAAATAAGTAAATAAATAAATAAATAAATAAATATGCCTAACTAGTCAGAGACAGGACAGATTTAACAGATTTAACCTGCTCTTATGAGAGTGTTGTAAGATGATGCCATAGGAATGGGCAATCATGCTACTTCTATAACCTAACAACCACCCCTTAGTTCCATGAATATAAATACTTCCAAATATAAATACTTCCTACTTCCAGGCATTTTAAGACCGGCTGTCATTGAGAGGGAAAAGAAAGGGGATATAAATGGTTCCCAATTGCAGATGTGGGCAGGATCCCCCCATCCCCCTAACCTTACCTTTTAGTTCAGGCCCAGCAATAAAGACCCAGATTTTTAAATCAGTATAAATCTCTGCATCGCTGCTCAGCTTTATTCTGGTTGAGCTTTTATATTGTACTTTTATATTTTGGTTTTATATTGTACTGAGCCTCGTGTGGCACAGAGCGGTAAAGCAGCAGTTTCTGCAGCTGAAACTCTCCCCACAGCCTGAGTTCAATCCCAGCGGAAGCTGGTTTCAGGCAGCCGGCTCGGGTCGACTCAGCCTTCCATCCTTCCGAGGTCGGTAAAATGAGTACCCAGTTAGCTGGGGGAAAGGTAATAACGACCGGGGAAGGCAACGGCAAACCACCCCACTATATAAGGCCTGCCAAGAAAACGTCAGCGAAAGCTGGCGTCCCTCCAAGAGTCAGCAATGACTCAGTGCTTGCACGAGAGGTTCCTTTCCTTTCCTTTTATATTGTGGTTTGTTTTATACCTTGAATTGTACTTGACAATTTTGATTTTTGTGAACTGCCCAGAGAGCTTTGGCTATTGGACAGTATAGAAATGCAATAAATAAATAAATAAGGCTCAGCAATTTTGAATTTGTATTTATTGGAATCAATTAACACCTGTAAATGAACACTTGTTTAATAGGAGACACTGGCAGCCATTAAAAGGGCTGTTTCATTGTAAGATTTTTGTTTCGTTGTAATTTCTTTTGGTCTTGTGGGAGAAGTATGAGTTTAACAACAAGAACAACAACCCTGACATAATGATTGTAATGGAAAAGATGGTTCAAAATGTTCAAAAGCTAAGTTGTTTGTGTGTTGTTTTATTTTCTTTAGGTTGCCCAGGACAAGGGAAACTGCTCTTTTCAAAAAAACCCAACCCCCTGCATCATCCCTCAAGAAAAGGAGAACATTTTTCACACAATATTTGCCTTTTTCACCAAGTCTGGGAGAACAGTTCTGGTAAGAAACACTGAAGAACTCCCATTGCCTCATTCTGGAGCCCCACATTTGCATAGTCTCCCCAATGCTGTTACAACCAGTAGAGCTCTCTGAGTCCATGGAGCACTTTCTGCCTGTAGCTGGCAATAGATAATCCTTGTCTTTATCTAGTCACAATAAATGGCCAGCAGTTGTGCATCCAGGTTATACATTTTCAAAGAAAATGTTTATAGCCAGAGTTTTGAAACGTGAAACATTTCAGCAGAAAATGCCAGTTCCAGTCACAAATGAGAGTATGCTACAATGCCACCTATAAATGGAGCCAGAACCAACCAGAAACAAGCCTCAAGGGGGAACATCTAGCTCAATATTGTCTACACAGGCAGGCAGCAGCTTTTCAAGATTCAGGCATGACTTTTTCCCTGGGACCTTCTCCATGCAAAGCATGTACTCTACCTTTGACCTATGGTTCTTCTCTAAAATGTAGGGTCCTGCATGCATGAAAAGAGGCCCCACAGGATAAAATACCATCATCCTGCACCTGGGACTTTGCACATCTGTTCTGTTCTGCATATCTGTTCTGTATCCCCTGTTCTGTCAGTTTTGAAAACACTTATCTGTTTGGGGGGAGATGGATCCGGACCCCTCTTTACTCCCCTCCAAGAAAGGTAATGATGACAAACATATGCTTCTGGAGGGAAATGACCATGCAGTTCTTCACATACAGCTGTACATGTTCTGGCTACTATCACACAGGCCATAGCTAGACACATGACGCACAGGGCATCCCAGGAGCAGGAAGGGATGATCCCTCCATTTTCCCGGGATTTTGCCCTACCCTTCTAGCCTGTTTTTTCCATGGTCCCGGGTTGATCCCGAGACCGCAGAACGTGTGTGGCCGGGCGTCGCGGGTTGTCCTGGCTCTTCGCGAGTAACCGTAAGAAGCCGGGAGCTGGGGACGGGGCACAGAGCTCTTCAGAAGCTCTGTGCCCATCGGGGGTGGGGTGGGGGAAGGCGAGGTGTTTTTTTTACAAAAAATACAGTTTTCACACGAGCACTTGTGTGCTCCTTCTCGTTTAAAAAATAAATTCAAAATGGCGGGCGTGATGTCGTGTGCCATGTGTAAACCAGGGCGACGATCTCACCATCATAAAATCATGAGATGGCCTCCCTCCGACCCACCTCGTCTAGCTGAAGCCACATAGGGAATTCTAGACCTTAAAATAAAAGGAGCTTATGATGGCACATCACGTCTGGATTGAAGTATAAATATATCAAAAATAGCTTATTTCAAATGGATTTTTTTTCCAAATTCATAAATATGTTTCTCTAATTGCCTTGTTTGTCAACATTTGTTGTTGTTTTTTGTTAAGAAATAACTGCTGACAGTCTAATCCTATGTTGAGCTACCCTGATTTCAAGGGGGTCTTACTTTCAGAGAAGTATATTGGGAATAGGTTACTACTCCATATCATCCTTCTGCATAGAACCAGCACTAAATATCTGTATTTCGTAGCTCCTATTTACATGATTCCAAAGCTGTATGGATTATTTATTTCTGGAAATTGAAACTTTTTACAAGGGCTTTCTAGGAGATGTTTCTAGAGAAGCTGATCAAGAGTTAATAAAAACATGGCTGCTGTTATCCCAGGCCCAAAAACTGAGCATCGTTTATTCCCCCTCCCCCGGTTTCTTTATTTGCCTCACAGTTTTCTACTTGTCTTCCTTAGGACTGTGGAAGATCAAGCAAGCCCTGCTCAATTATACACTGTAACTTAAGCTCACTAGCAAAAGCAGAATCGCGAATCATAGATGTGCAGATGCTGTTGAATACCGAGATATTAAAAAAGGTGAGCATAATTGCCTGAATGAAAAACAGCACACAGTGAGAATAGACCTGGGAATATTTAGATGTATTGCTTTGTGCAGTGCAGTTTGAGCAAATCTCAGACATTTAAACAAAACAGAATTTACGCTGGTCTGCCTTTTCTGTCCATCCTTCAAGCTGCTAAATACACTGGCTCTGAAACTCTGTAGAGTATTAAAGCAAGAAAGCAAATAAATATTTTAACTGCAGCCCCATCAATTCAGGGGTGATTCGCACAACCCTTAGGTGCCCTTAGAACTTAGTGCAAGGCAAATCCATGTTGTTGGGCCCCTTCTAGAGGAATCCTCTTGTTCAGCAAGAGTATTGTGGGGACTCATTATCCTTGATGATGTGGTTCATTCCAAAGGACAGTGGCCCAAACAGCGTGTCTAGCCACCAACACAATGTGGCACCACACCAGGAGGAGACCACTTGGACCATAAGCACTATGTAGTTTGAAACCACAGAGTGAAAGTCGTGTGGATACTCCTTGCTGGTCAGAAGGATGGGTGGGATTATGCCTCCAGTTGTCACTTTACTTCTGCAGTATCATGTAACAGTCATGTGACTATGAAACTGTAATTCTGATCTAGCTCCAGCAGAGGGCACGCAATGCAATGTTACTTTACAAGAACAAATACTGATTTTAAAAGGAAACTGGTTGGACCAGTTGTTTAAACTCTTTGTAGGAAATACATCAGGGATTCACTCTTGAAGGAGAGAGAGAAAACACCATAGATATATTTAGGCTTTTTACAATGTGTTATGTCAGGATTTATTTTAATAATAAAAATATTTTATCTGATAGTGTACAAAAGCACGTTTTAGTAATTGCATCTAAGTATCTGTTTTTAATTGTGTGGAAATCATCCAGGTTAAGATGTTCTTTGCTGGTGGTATTTGGCAGCGTATTACATTCTTTTAATTGGGCCATGTATCTGGATCGGAGAGCTTTTCATCTAGATCAGATCCAAGTTTGAAAACAAAAAGCGGCCACCACAGCATATCAAATTTTAATGGGGTGGGTTGGATTTAAATCTGGAATATTGCTTGAGAGACTTTGCATCTGATTTGAGGCCATAAAAGTCTTTGAAGGTCGGACATTTGACAGCGTTGGCTCAGCTTGGGTTGTTCTTTCATCCTTAGGACAGTTCATCAGTCATTCAGTTTGTAACAACGGCAAAGGTGAAGGTGGACACGACGGTCCGGGCAGTAGAAGTCCCCAACGGGAATTCAGAAGAAGCGACGGTGAGTGAGTGAATCTGAAGAGCAGCCGCTGCTTGTGTTGCTCATATGGAATCCATTAGATGATCCTGGACTGAGCGAGGAATTTGTGGTCAGGCTTATGCTTAGCCTACAAAAATGAGAAAGTGTGCCTTTCTTTGAATAGACCAGTAGTGCCGTCGCCTCGCACTCCTGTGGTCTGTCTTGCTGTGATAAGCTGTGTTCCTGTAGTAAATGATGTTATTGAGAATACTGTCATGCATGGTGTGCTGTAGCTAGCCCACCTTGTAAAGGCCTCGGACGTCGCTTCTGCTAAGCGACAAGTTCATTTTCCCCGTGTGAAGCTGAAGCCTGTTTTAACTAAACACAGCTTTTTGGAAATCCCAGGAGACTTAACCCTTTTTGGAAGATGTGCTCATATCATATGGAAGATTATGCAATATGCAATCCTGTGCATGTTTCCTGGGAGCTAAGTCTGCGTTCAGTGGGGGCTTTACTCCCTAGTTAAGTGGGTTTAGGATTGCAGCATTAATAATTTCAATAACATTTGAGGATCGAAAAAAATAGCCAAGAGGACACAGTATTTAGAATAAAAGTCATGTCTCCTTTGGGTTCCAGATGTTGTCACTTCTGTGCCACTTATTAAAGTGTACATCTGTACATCCTTTTTGTTCTCTTGTGGAAGTCCTCAATCCTAGGTAACAGGAATCTGCCTCTGTCTAAAAGAGGTATAATTGTACTTGGAAATGGTGAACTTTAAAGCCCTTAACTGTCTGGACTCAGGATGTTTTAGGAATCATCTCACGTATGTTCCTTCCCATGTGCTTGGATCATGAAATGAGACTCTGATCCAGATACCCCAAGCTTCTGAGGAGAGGCTGGGAAGTTCAAGGAGCAGTGCCTTTAGAGTGGTGGTGCCGTTTCTCTTTACATAGAATGGCTTGCGAGCTCTATTTACTCATAGCTGCTTAAAAATGGCAAAGGCTTTTCTGTTCAGAAGGCTTTTGGAGTGACTGGCTTGACTTTATCTGTTTTAAATTTTTGTACTAGTGTTGCTTGTTTTTGATATAGCCTCAAAGGCCTCATCAGGGCTAGAATAAAAAACTAAGTTTAATCATATGTAGATACTGAAACTGATACCATGCAAATGCATATAATAAAACCACAATTGCCTTAAAGGACACACACACACACACACACTATTTTATAAAGGGTCAATTTAGAGCAGAAAAGCAGCAGCAGTAGGGGGTGCTCAGACTTTTCCTTTCCTGCTCCAAATTGTCCCCCAAGACACTTTTCCCCTGCAGGGTTTCAAATATTTGTTTGTGGGAGTAAGCAGACATTTTGGAACCGTACGGAAGAAAGGTGGCTTGTAAGTACAGTTTGAAGCAGAGAAGAGGCAGGTGGGTAGTGAGTGAAATACACACCCAGATCATTTCTTGAAATCAACCCTTCCCCCCAATACTTTTTTTAAAAAAGGAGGTGGGGAGCCAAATGGGGTCTTGTTATACGCGTCTGCTTGTAACGTTTCGTAATATTTAGTTAGGTCCTAACTGTGCCACTTTCTTCCCTTCCTTCTCAGCACTGCCCATCTATAAAGCATGGTGAACCCCATTTAAATGTTTAGGAGTACAAAAAGCAGCTTATCATGGATGGTTGTGTGTTCACCCCACCCTCTGTGCCTATCTGGCTTTGTTGAATTAGGTATCAAGCATCTTTCCGAGACTTAAAAATAATTTCCAAGCTATTATTATTATTATTATTATTATTATTATTATTATTATTATTATTATTTTATATAGCACCATCAATGTACATGGTGCTGTACAGAGTAAAACAGTAAATAGCAAGACCCTGCCGCATAGGCTTACATTCTAATAAAATCATAATAAAACAATAAGGAGGGGAAGAGAATGCACCAAACAGGCACAGGGTAGGGTAAAACTAACTTCCTAATATTGGCTGGCAGGCCACTCCTAAATACATTACTTGGAAGTGCTTTCAGTGGAACATGATTCCAAGCAAATGTGGTTGGGATCACATCCTAAAACAATTTGGCTGCCATTTTGACTGCATCCTAGGGGCTTAGAGCCGAAATTCCAATTATGCTGGATGAAATCTGGAATTAGAAGTATTCCCAAAGATTTAACAGCCCCAAATGTCATTAGAGATATTTATATTTCAGACTGGCCAGAATTTAACACCGCCGGGGGGGGGGGATCTACACTATTGCTTTTAAAGCGCTTTAAAGCGCTTTGAAAACATTTTGAAACCTGTATATGCAGTGTGTCCTGGGCCCCAACAGTTGTCAAAACTGTTATAAAGCGCTTTAAAGCAGTAGTGTAGATCCACCCCCAGGAAGGATTAGGGCTGGCCCAGCAAGACAAGCAAGCCATGCAGTTGCCTGCACAGTAAAATGGAGCACAAAGAGATTGCCTTAATATCCTTACAAATGTTGTAGGAGATTCATGAGTTGCAGCTCTTAGGTCATGCGTACAGCTATGTGTGCATATCTGGCTTCATATGTGTGGTCTGAAAGTTGCACCCCAGCATCTGAGGATCCCTTTGCCAAGTCATTGCAATACAAAATTTCTTGGAGCAGCTCTAGAAACCAAGCTCAGCAGCAGCAACAACAAAAACCTCCCATTTTGAATTTACGTTTTCTATTCTCTTTTTTTGTTGTTGTTCGTTTTTGTTGTTGTTGTAGTACTTGAGCAACAATAAACTAGGGTTTGGAAATGTCATCTAGTTTTTTAAAACAGAGTTTGACAACCGAGCTATAGGCCCTAGCTAGACCTAGCGGTCTAGCGGGATGGAGGGGTGAAGATCCTACGATATTTTCATCGTGAGATCTCCCCCTCAATTCACATGCAGCACATGACGACCTCAGACGGAGAGGCATCGCGCCTGCCATTATTTTTTTCGTTAAAGGGCCAGCAGCGCACGAACGCTCGTGTGCAAAAGTGAGTTATTTTTTAAAAAATAATTACTTTCCCCGCTTACCCCACCCCATCCTCGTGTGGCTCCCAGCAGCCGAGACAAACTGCGGCATCCGGCCACACGTTCTGCAGTTTCGGGCTCAGCCCGAGACCATGGAAAAAACGGGCCTAAAGGGGAGGGCGAGATCCCGGGACAAGGGAGGGATATTCCCTCCCTAATCCCAGGATCCCCTGTGCGTCATGTGGATGCACAGGGATGATCCTGGGGATCACCCCGGGATTTCGCCCCGTCTAGCTATGGCCATAGTGCCAAGTTTCTAGCCCTCAATATGCTGATTTGAAAAATCACTCATTCCATAATTCTGGGGCCATTACTGAAAAGACCTTACCACTGCAGCCTTACTCTGGTCCATACATTACTTGAATGATAATGCCCCTGTCGTTTGGCTACTTCCCATGCCATTCCACTAAAGTTTGAAAGGAAACAATCTTGTGGCAAGACCAGCAATGTGGTTACTTCCCATGCCAACATTGTAATTGCAAGTGGGACAGTGCCAGCACGGGCAGAACCCCTGATCATGTGATGACTTCCTTTCAAACATTATTCAGAAAATGTGAAAAGCACTACAGTGCCATAACCCAAATGACATTTGGATAAACTTATAGATCAGGCTGTAATGTCTTTGGAAAAGGGAATCTCGAGCAGGGTCCTACCTATAAAATTTATACACCATGGAGATGCTCATATATTGTCTCTCTGAAATATCCTGATCCTAAGTTTATAACGTTTAAGGAGTGCAGAAATCTAGACCCCTCTGGTTAATAATAATAATAATAATAATAATAATAATAATAATAATAATAATAATAATATATTTATTTGTTACCTGCCTCTCCCTCTGGATCGACTGGACATGCACTTCATTTGGATCATGATGTTTCAGGCAGGATAGCAGAACATTGATAGACGTAACATTGATTATATTACAATAAAGGATGTCGACATTCTTCAGAATGATACGTACAATATAAATGTAAGTGTAATGGAATATTTCCATTTAAGAATATTTCCATTTAATATTTATTATCTTAAAATGATCTTTTACTCCTGGCCAAAGTGGATTTAAAATAATAATAATTCTATGTTTTAGTTAGTATAGGCCATTTTGTAGAAAAAACGAAATATAATCTCTAATCTGATGGCTGCCTCTGGTTTCTGGGAAGCACTAACTGAAAACGAGCATGTTGGACATAATTTAGTTTTGAAACATCAGTTTGTAATCTCATTCTTTTCTAATGTGAATGTCAGTTTTTAATCTTCGTCCATGCTATTTCCATATGTTTTTTGGCTTCTCTGATCTGGTTTGCTTTGTGTTGATTCATACCCAGGAAGAAAAAAGTAAGACATGTGGTTTGGCTCAAGGTAGTACACTCACTCTCTCTCTCTCTCTCTCTCTCTCTCTCTCTCTCTCTCTCTCTCTCTCTCCCTCCCTCCCTCTCTCTCTCCCCACCCCTTTTTGTGGAATGTACTATGGATTCATACATATTGTGCAACCACAGATTCATACATAACAAAATTTTGGACCACTCCCCTCCTTCCCCTTCCTTTTGAAGCCTCCCCATCTGTCTTTTATTTCTCATACTTTTAAACACTCTACCTGATCCATTTATCTCCACCCCTCAAATCTTATGTTAAGCTGGATGCGAAATAGTGACAAAATTTCTTAGTACTGGACACTATGGCTTGGATCCAGACTAAGTTATACGTAGAGTAGACTCGTTGAAATGAACTGAGTCATGGCTCACTTAAATCCCATTGATTTTCATGGGTCTACTCTAAGTATGGCTAAGTTTGGATCACACACTGTGACTCTTTCAGATTTCAGATGCTTTATCAGATTAATTCCCGCTACTGTCACAGTCTAAGACCTTAATGAAGCCTCATGAGCTGTGTAAGATGGATTTTGTGGTCCTATTTTTTTTTCACTCTCCTGAATTCATTGGGAATATAAATGATCTTTCAGGATTAATGCTGAAAATTATGTTGAAAAGCAATATCACGGAGCAAGTTACAAGAGAACCTGAAGCTGCTGTTTTATCTATTTGCAGATAAAAATAAGCTTCACATAAAACAGCAGCTTCAATTAATCCCCAGTATAATCAACACTGGCCCTGTTCAGAAGACACCTTAAACTATGGTGATTAAAGCTTTTTTGTTAACAAAAAAAAGCCTTAACCACTGTGGTTTAAGGTGTCTTCTGAACATGGCCACTGACTGGCAGCAACTTTTGAGGATTTCAGGCAGAATTCTTTCCTCTTCTTCCCTGGAGAAGCCGGGGATTGAACCTGGGACCTTCTGCATGCAAAGCCCTGAGCTATGGCTCCTCCCTAATATTTTGTGCTCAGCCCACTTTAGCCACACCCAATCCACACATACAACCTATAGCATCGTGATAATAATGCACAACAAGCAGAAGGCAATAGAAAACGATGTAGACCAAGCCAGATATGTTTGCTCAGTAGAAGGAAGAATGTAATAAAATGATCCATCTAGATGCCAGTCCCTCCTCACCTCATGTGCTTCGAGAGTGCTCAGTCTGCTTTCCTGGTGCTGTCGATGGGCAAATTAAACGGCTGGCTCTTCCTTCTGGTGGTCTTTTATCTTTAGGGCTTGGCCTGGACAACCCTTCAAACAGAGAACTTTTCCCTGACAGCCTTTCAATTAGAGGACTGTCATCGGTGAAGTTGGACATACTCTACCCTAGATTGGACTATAAGTTAGTTGCAGTTAGGTCCCATTTAAATCAAAGTGAAATATTAGTCAAGACTAACTTGTCATATTGATTTCAGTAAAGCACTAAATGCAACTAACTAAGCCTGGATCCAATCCAATGAGTTTATTACCTTTCCTTGATAAAGACAGCAGAAATCATTACATGCCTCCAGTGGTTATTTATTTATTTATCACTACATTTATAAATTATATCCCACCTTTTTTTCCATTTGCAAGGAATCCAAGGTGGCTTACATGGACTTCCTCCTCTCCATTTTTGTCCTCACAACAGCCCTGTGAGGTAGATTAGGCTGAGAGCCAGTGACTGGCCCAAAGTCACCTAGTGAGCTTCATGGCCGAGTGGGGGCTAGAACCCAGATCTCACAAATCCCTGTCCAACATTACATTATATTACATACTAAAGCCAAGATGGACATTTCCCATTGTCTGAGATGTATGGGTCCATGTGTGAGGCTGTCGGGTGAATAGTTCCAGTAAGCATTGGCTTCTTCCTGTAACACTCTACTGCCAAACCTCATTGTGAATTTATTTCTAAATAAATTCCTGGTTTTGGGTGGGGGAATGGTTATTTAATTCAGTCCAGTAAGTTTTCCTGAAAGGACCTTTAGTGAAGCATGAAACTGCAATAAGAAAAATTCAGTGTGGCGAAAAATGGAAAGTGAAATAATTCTGGAACTTGAGCTGCATTCTAAGATGGATCCAACTTTGCACTCTATTTCCTTGGCTTTCTAGAGTGAATCCAGTTTTGCACTCAGATTCTTGGGCATCTGTTCAAAGCATGAAAGCAAGTTTCTAATGCGCTCCACATTTTTATAACCATTTTATTTTATTTAGGCCCGTAGTTTTCTCCCAATCCATTCCTCCTTTCTTCTGTATCAACCATAATGTATGTTTCCCTGCTGGAATTCTGTCAGATCTACGGCAACTTTAAATGTATTTTATATTAACTACCTTAAAAGAGACGTTACTGTTAAGGAGGCCAAGAAAAGAAAGACTAAGATTTGCTCTTTAACAGATTGTAGTGCATAAAAGATGTAAGTGGTTCAAAATCATGGAGTCTGTTTGGGCACATTTCCTTTTCAGCCATATCATTGCCAACACCTGGGAAAGATGAATTACTTCCACTTTTTCACAGCTTTCATTGACCAGTTCAGGAAGCCTTGCTAATGAAAGTAGTAGGTTAGATCAAGACCCTGGTTTGCTTGTTTTTTCACTGGATCTGATAGATCATGCTTGCTAAAATGTTATTTTCTTTATTATTCATTTATTTCATTAATTTATACCCAGCTTCCCCCCTAAAAATAATGGTGAAAGAGGCTAGCTGTAATAAAATATAATTAACATGTAACATAATTAAAACATAAACACATCAGTTAAATCACATCCATTAAAAAGAAAGAAATACTTATCAGTTAAACCGTAGTTCAGCAAACAAAACAGCTGAACAAATGGAAGCCTGCCTTTAATAAAAAAAATGTTTGTCTGCTGGAAAAAGGATAATAAAGATGGTGATAGCCTTGCCTCCCTCAGCAAGGAGTTCTGGCAGGGAGATTGGGAGCAGTCATTTCAAAGGTTCCCACTCTGTCCCCTGTGCGCCCCCCCACCCCCCTGGTAGCAGGGACAGAGAGAAAGATTTCTCGTGAGGCTTAAAATCTGGTAAGGTTCATAAAGGAGATGTTGGTCTTTCAAATAGCCTGGTCCCACAATATGTAGGGCTTTGCAAGTCATAAACAGCGAGCTTCAGATCCGGAATTCTAAAGCATTGGTGGCCATTTTGTGTGCAATCTGCCATTTTCTGCACAGCCCTAGTCTCTAGCCCCAGTTAGAGAACTTCAACTCCCAGCATGCATTGTAGCCAATCAGAGAGCAGCATTTTCTTCTCATTGCCGACAATGGACTAAGCCCTTGAGTGATGATGTGGCATGTGGACCTTTGCTTTAGCTTGAGAGATGAGTCATTTAGAGAATAGAAAGGGAATGTTAAGAAAAGTACATGTTCCCTTAAGATTGAGCAGCTCCTAAACACCCCTGACTTTAGGCAAACTACACAATACCGCCCAAGAGCTTTGGCTATTGGGCGGTATAGAAATGTAATAAATAAATAAATAAACAAACAAGAACACAACCCACTTTTCATGGAATGTCATGAATTTATGGAATTCTGAAGAAAGAGAGAAGGTGTGGGAGGGAGGTGTCTTGCCTCCCCCTCTCTCATTTTCATCTGCTCTAGGTTTCAGGCAGAACCAGTCAGAACTCTAAAGGAGCTATCCAAGGTGCTTACGGAGTTATCCAAAGGAACTATCCAAGGTGCTTTGTGGAACCCAGAGCAGGCTCCCCACCCCACTGACAATGGAGCCACCAACCTCCACTGCTCTAATGTCTGATATCAGAAGGCACCCAAAGTGGAAAATCCACTTGTGCCACATGAATGATAATAGACCCACATTTTCCTATGGGAAGATCATCTTTGCATAAGAAAACTGTAGCATACCAGGCAGCTGTTTTGACTCTGTCAACTCCTGAAGCTTTACTACCAGATGACTTATTTCAACGAACTGATCTTTTTTCAACAAGCGTCTAAAAGATTTCATGCAAATTAGTGAAGGTTGGCATTCCCTTGCCAGCTGCCGCACCCTTGCAATGGCTGGCTCTGAAGAGAGCTTTTCGTTTGGGGCTGAAAATAGCAATGGGATGGAGTTTCTTGGGATGAGACACATCTCGTTATCAGTACTTATATCTGATTTTTTTTTTTAAAAAAAAGGCTTTTAAAACCCTTGAGAAAATTAGCCTTGACAGCTAAACTTTACAAATGTGGTAGACGTTACTACCCTGCAGTGCTTTACAAATATTAACCGGGAATGCAATGCAGCATATCTGTCATATGGAATAATGAAGGCTAGTTGTATAAAATATATTTCTCCTTAATTACTTTGTAGGTGGTCTTTGAGGCCTTGCATAATCTGGAGCCTCGCGGTTATGTGGTTGGATGGATCATTGCTATCAGTTTGCTGGTGGGAATTCTCATCTTCTTGTTGCTGGCTGTGCTGCTATGGAAGGTAAGCTCTCTGTCAGACACAGTGCAGACACAAGGATTAGCCATGGCCTTGGCATAAATTGCACACCCATCTCTCTCTCTCTCTCTCTCTCTCTCTCTCTCTCTCGTCAGTCCCTGGTAAGTATTTAGCATCCATTAACTTTAATAAGTAAACAATCTTCTACATTGAGACCATTACATATCCGATAGAGGTTTTTTAATTCATTTCAATTATTGGGAAAATGGAAGGTTCCTGCCGGAAACTTGACGTGAGTGACTCAGGGTCACACAAGCCCATTTTTTCATGTGGTGTATTCCAGTAAATATTGCAAGTGGCTTGTTCAGTCAGCACCAATCCCATGTCACCTGGGATATATTTAGCATTAAAACCAGCCCTTCATAAAATAGGTTCTGTCCTTTCTGTGATGTCCCTTTAGCATTATTACATTTATAATGCCAATTATATAAATGACTATCAAATGTTTCAGAACGCCCCTTATCCCAGGGTTGTCTGCTCTTTGGCCATCACTATTCTTGAAGGTTTTTTATTTTAATTTTAAAAATGAATATGATTGTGTACAATATCAATCTATCCCCAATCAGCAATTTTTTATCTATTCCTGTCACCCAACCCTCAGCTTTCGCAACTCCTCTCCTCCTACCACTAAGGAAATTGTATAGAGAGGTTGTCAGTATCTTAATCCTGCTGCTGCTGCTATCAGCATGCAAAGAGCTTTACAGAGTAATATAAGAAATATAAAGGTTCCTGTCCTTAGCTTCCATAGTGGGAAGCAAATTGTTGAAATTATTCTACACGCACTAAGTGGTTCTAAACACTTGTGTAGTCTGATGTGGAAATCTCCCTCCCTCCCTCCCTCCCTCCCTCCCTCCCTCTCTCTCTCTCTCTCTCTCACACACATACACACACACACACACACACACTATTAGATCTTGCAAATTTGTATGCATAACTTTGGGCCCAACTACATGTTCTGTTAAGCATGCTTGTTGAAAAGTGTGCATAATGCTGGGCCCTGATCCAGATTGGGACTGTGGCGGATGGAAAGGAGGACCCCTTCCTTTCCCATGTGATTTTTCCAGCTGAACCCTTGTGCCTTACTGTGTTTTGGCCTCCAAGGGCAAACCCCAGTCCCAATCTAGATGTGGGAGGGCACCGCTCCTTTATATTGAAAAAGTGTGACCTACGTTCAACATACTTTTTTAAAAAAAGGATGCTTAATAAAAGGTGTGGTTTGGCCCTTTGTGGTAACAGGTTCACGAAATTGGTAGCCTTCCATGGAGTCATGGAATATGGGAATAGGTTGTCATTGGAATGTACCTTTGCTGAGCTTTCCAGATCTTTTTCTCACTTGCAAGCCCAAAGCCCTTAGAAAAAGCTGTGCTCCAAATAGACATTGGCTTTTTATCCTTCTGCTGAGATTTACACAGGCATAAAAGCCTGTGTGGTGTAGTGGTTAGAGTTGAAGACTAGGACCAAGGAGATCCAGGTTCAAATCCACACATGAAGATCACTGGGTAACCTTGGGCCAGTCATTATCTCCCAGCCTAACCGATCTCATTGTATTGGGGATGGGATAAAATCATGCACACTTCCTTGAGCTCCTTGGAGGAAAGGTAGAATATAAATGGAGCAAACAAGGAAACTGAGCACAACTGGGCAATTTGCACGTGGCAGGTACATCTCTTGATTGCCGAGCTCTGAATAACTCACAGATGAATCTGTGAACTGGCTCCATTAAAAAGCATGATTTGCGGGGCAGGAAATGCTATCGGTTCTTTGATGACTGATTCACACATGGGACTTTATAAGAGAGCTTCAACTATTGGGCGGTATAGAAATGCAATAAATAAATAAATAAATAAATAAATAAATAAAAATGCAAATTGCCACTTGATACTGTAGTCATCACAAGATAAACATGCATGTCTGAACCAGTTGAAAGAGAACGAAATCAGAGCTCCTTCCCTGCACCAGGAAAAATGAAGCTTGCCACAAAAGAAAAAGCGAGTTTCATCAGATGAGAACCTCAGTTGCTGCAAACAAACCCACAAACCTCTTAGCTTATGTTACAGAGGAAAATGCCCTTCAGCTGTGGATGGGGCATTTGAAACAGCTCACAAGTGGACACTTGGACAGATCCTTTGGAGAAACAAGATTGATTATGCACAATTGCCATTTCATATAAATAGGAGCTTGGTCAACCTTTCCCCACTCTTTACAGTATTTCCATTTGCCCCCCACAAGTAATTGGGCTTTGTTGGTGGTCTGCCTATACAGCCAGTAAAGGCAATCCATTCTCTGCAATCATGTGGGTAAACAGTCTATCGGATTTTGAAGTCCAGCCAATAGGGGACTCTGTGTATATCAGGAACCAGTTAGACATTCTAGCTTTTATCTTGGCACCCTATAAACATGTTTAATCCACTGGCAAGCAAGAAATCCTTTTGTGGTACAGCAAATCTTTCAGAATAACTTGTATTCTTAAGAACCCAAGCCAAGGTACACTATATATGTCAACTTTAAAATTGCAAATAAGTACGTACAATAACAACATTCTGAGACATCTAAACTAAAACAGCAAATGAAATTTTTAAAAATTGTTTCACAAGTCCATATTCTGAGAACTGGGAGGCATTAATTCCTTGATCTGCATTTACCACTGGTTGAACCAAGCACATGGCAATTGTTTATGCTAATAATAGTGGTAAAGATACAATTTTCTATCAAATATCCTGTAGTCTTGGCAGGCAAAGTGATCTATCATTCAGTTGCATTACTCTTTTATTGACCTCAACAAGAGTGTTTAAAGTTTAGCCTGAATGTAGAATTTTTAAAGCAGTGCCAGGAATCTTTTAAAACTTTTGCATCCCTTCAGAGGAAAAAGGAGCAGCATGTTCAATAAATCATTCGCCTGACAGTGATATGGCATTTAGCTACTACTGTGTTCCAGCTGGGATTTACAAAATAGGAATTGTGCTTCCATCATTTTTTAAAACATCTTGGGAGCAAACACTCTGCTCTTAGCATTTCTGAAGAGTGAAAAATGGACGGAACACTGTAAATTACGGCCTTCACTGCAATGCAGAATTGTGTAAACAAATTTAATGCCACCATGTTTTGTAAAAATGGGATGATCTATTTAAAGTTTAAGTGCATTTACATCCTGCTAGGCATGTGCTAAGATCTCTCAAGTTGGTTTCAATGGGACTTTAAAAATGCTTAAGTTTGAGTGGGCTTTGCCCAATATCCAGAAAAATTAAAAAAAGTTAAAACATTCAGTACGAATCAATTTTTGTTAATATGGCTTCATGTTTTAGGTCAGTGGTTCCCAATTGGTGGTCCGCAGACCCCAGGGGGTCCTCGTAACCCACCCAGGGGGTCCGTGGCACCATTCATATATTCACCATTCATTTCTGGAGTCCACTGACAATGAATTCCTACCAGAAGTAAAATATAATATCACTGAGCACCTGCGACTAGCTTCAGAGATTACTTCCCTGCACCTAATCCTGAAAACTCATGGATAAGGAATCCTTTTGAATGTGGTGATGTGCAACTAACAACTCTATCTGCGGAAGAACAAGATGCACTTGTTGACGTGACTTGTGATGGTTCATTGAAACCATTTTTCAAAGAATATAGACTGGACCAATTCTGGGTGACGGTTTTTCCTCATTATACGAAGTTAGGTGAAAAAGCTTTGAAATATCTAGTTCCCTTTTGTTCCACATATCTTTGTGAACAAACATTTTCGACATTTTGTTATATGAAGAACAAACATAGAAATCGGCTCGATGTTGATCCAGACTTGAGATTAAAAGTAGGAAATATTGAACCGGATGTGGAAGGGATTGTTAAGGACAAAAAGAGGCATGATTTCTCCCATCACATTTAGGTTTAGTAGCTGCTGGACATGTCATTATTTGTTCAGTTGTAAACTAGACATTAGTAAAATTAAATTTGTCTTTATATTCCTAACTAAATCATTGTTATTTTTGCATGATAATATCACAAATTTTATGGTCTGTTTTTTAGTATACCTAAAATCCTTTGCTTATTAGGGGCTACCCCTTATTTTCTCCAAGAAATTGCTTCACACAGGTAACTACCATAGAGATAACAATTTTTTCAAAAGTAGGGGGTCCATGGCTTGGCATTTGAAAAACAAGGGGTCCACAGTACTTAGCTAATTAGGTCACTGTTTTAGGTGACTGTCTTAAAATTGGTTTTAAAGTGGAATTACTGTGCCATGTGAAAGTTTGCACGGATGGTCTTAAGGGTAGGGTGACCATATGGAAAGGAGGACAGGGCTCCTGTATCTTTAACAGTTGTATTGAAAAGGAAATTTCAGAAGGTGCCATTTGTATATATGGGGAACCTGGTGAAAGTTCATGTGGGTTGAGTTAAAGCTACAGGTGCCCTGCCCTCTTTTAAATCTGGTCACTCTAGTATAGCTCCTGCACTTTAACCGTTGTGATGAAGAGGGAATTTCACCTGGTTTTCCATATATACAAATGACACCTGCTGAAATTCCCTTTTCTCTACAACTGTTAAAGATACAGGAGCCCTGTCCTCCTTTCCATATGGTCACCCTACTTAAGGGGCCAAAGAATGTGGCTGTGAAGGGAAGAGCATTGTAGCTTCATAAAAGCACTGCTACTTCATGGAGAAGCACTGTATCCATGCTCCCCCTTCCTTGCCCCTGATCTCCTCACTTTGCATGATATCATCCTAAGTGCTTTTGGATTGTTAAGCAACATTAAGCCAGAGTTCCCTGGTTCATACATAATGGGGAACTCTTTCTTAATGCAAGCCAGGATCCCTGCACCAAAGTCATCACGCAGTGGGAGGAGGAGAGGGACAAAGAAGGAGCACGCGGGCCACCGCAGACAATGGTTAGAATGCAGTCTGTAAGTCAAACCAATTTATGAATCTGTCAAACCAAATCTGTACGATTGAAGCACTGCTTCTTTCATCTTCCTCCACTCTCTTTAAAAGAGAGGCACTAGTTGAGTGGGAGCTGGGAGCATATTTTGAGCATGCCTTTGTGCAGATGTTGTTGTAGTTCATGTGGGTTGAGTGGAATATGCACTCATCCACCAGTGATTGTGTACATTCACATGAAGGCTTAGAGGCTGCAACAGGAATAGGAAATATAGCATGTTTCCCAGCCAACATGCATAGTTTCCAATTGATGTTGGAGAATGTGCACACGCAAACAGTGTCTGCTGGGTAGTGTGCCCTTTGGCTGATCAGTATCCATTTTCTCCACTTGGGACTATGTACATTGCCTGGGCAATGTCAAATATTCATGCAGAGGCATGTTAAGCAGGGAATGTTGCAACAATCTCTTGATACAACCAGTTTGTGCACATTCTCTGTGCCTTTATTTGAATGTGCCCAGTTGCCGGTGTTTCGCATGTTCCGCAGTCAACTCACCTTAACCCCAAGATATAAAAGTATGGGAAACACACACATGAAACCAAAGGATCTTCAGAGATATCTGTTGATACTGAAATTTCAGTAGATAAGAAAATGTATTCCAAGTAAGTGGAAGTCTTCACCTCTTTGGTCAGTAGTCATCTCACAAGTGGATTCTTCATGCTCATCCTCTTAAACTGCTCTGATACCAAACCCAGAGGTTCACACTGATGTGCTGTCACCCTACATGATGTGCCCTGCACAGGGATCTGATCACAGTGTCAGTGATTGGCATGGGGCGAGGAAGACATGTCATGGCAGGGTTTCCCTATGCCACCCCATTCAAACTTGGAAGGTATTGTTTGCTCAGAACACATGATTTTCTTGCATTGGAGCAGGTCGTTCCAGCCCAGCTATAAACCTTCCACTTCAGAGAAATGTTTGTCACAGCATTGAAAATAGAAAGGATTTTTCCCCCATTAGTGCCTTCCCTCTAACCCTTTCCTGAGCTGTTTCTGTTGGCAGTTTGGTGGACATCTAAGCCTTTGGTTGTTGTTTCTTGTTGTTGTGATTAATTACTGTTTAGTTCCAGCTGCCTATTTTTGCTATTTTCGTAAGGGGGAAGAGAGTTTTTAAAAAAACAGAAATGGCATTTTAGCTATTACAATGTTTTTGCTTTTGACGTTCCTTTGAATTAATTCCCAAATTGCCTTTTGTTATGCTCCAAATAGAAATGCAATTTCCCCCTCCAAAAGTTCTCTTCCAAAAAAAGCAGTAGATGGCAGTGTAGCTATACTGGATGGCAACTAGTATATTGCAGCTAATGATATTGATTCTGCTAAGCTAGATGAGCTAGAAATTGGTCTTTCAGTTCAAGCTGCACATTCATGCCAGCTCCACTGGGACCCGGTGGCATTGCTGTTACTAATGAAACGAATGCAGTCACAGGCTGCGTTAACAGAAACATAGTGTCCACATCATGAGAAGTAATAGTGCCACTCCGTTCTGTACAGGACAGTCTGCATCTAGAACACTATGTTGAGTTCTGGGTGCCATATCATTAAAAATAATGTGGGCAAACTGGAGCATGGCCAGAGGACAGTGACCAGGTTAGTGAAGGACCTGCAAACCAAGTCCTGTGAGAAATGGTTGAAAGAGTTGGGTATGAAGAGAAGATTAAGGGGAGACATGATGGTGGTCTTCAAACATCTCAAGGGCTACCAAGCATAAGATAGAACAGACTTGGTTGCTCTAGAGCATGGGTGCAGAGCTTCCATCCCATGGGTCTAATATGGCCCACAGAAGCTCCACAGCTGGCCCATGGAGTCTTGTGCCATCTCCGCAGGCCTATCCCTCTTGGACTCCAAGCCCTGCCCCCTCCATAAGTCCCACCTCTGCTGGGTGTTGGGGAGGAGGCAAGGAGAGGAATTCCCACTGTTAGCTCAGATCCGTGATCAAAAGATCAGAGATAACAGGGATTGCCCTGTGTTACTTCACTGAGCCCAGGCTTTACCTGCAGACTCAGCAGGCTCTGTTTCGCCATTGCAGGAAGGAGGTGGGGCAGATCCAACTTAGTCAGCATTGCTACTTCATCACAGGGGTGAAGAGGACTTAACTGGCTCGGCTTTGCTGCACATGGGGCTTCTCGAATCAAGAAAGCCCACATGCAGCCAAGCCAAGCCAGCTATCTCCCCTTCCCAGCTTGGAGGAGGAGCGAAGGGGACTTGGACAGCTTAGCTGCTCACGGGCTTTCACAGTTAGGGAAGTCCTGCATGCAGTGAAGCTAAGCTGGCCGAATCCCCATTGCTCTTCCTCCAAGGAGTGCTGGGGGCCCAGCTGGCTTTGCTTCATTGCGCTCAGCGCTTCCGTAACCGGGAACACCCCCATGCAGCAAAGCCTGGTCCCTCCCAGAACTTGTGCCAGGGAGCAAATGACATCAGGCGGGCATGGGCATGCCCACTTATGCCAATGCCATGGCACACCCACCTGAACCATACAGGATAGATGGGGGAATCATAACCCCCCCCCATCCAATTATGGGTCTGCCCCCTGTTCTAGAGCAACCTTCCCCAACTTTGTGCCTTCCCCAACATCTGGAAGGCACCAGGTTGCACCAGAGGGCAGTATTAGAACCAACCTTAGGAGAAATGTCCCAATGGAAAGAGCTGCTTCGCAGTGGACTAGACTGCCTTGCCGGTGGTCGGCTCTCCTTTGCTGTTAGTATTTAAGCAGAGTTTGGATGTAGCTGTATCCTACACTGAGCAAGGGGTTGGGATTAGATGACCTTGAGGTCCTTTCCAACTCTAAAATTCTACGAATCTAGGCTTCTTCTTTATAGTGATAATGCTGATCTCAGTTTTTCCAATTTCCCTGAGAGCCATCCATTGGGAATTTGATGGCAGATCTTGTCTGGGCCTCCTGATGGCTGCTGCGCCAGAGCATGGGGGTTGGCTATCTTCCTATGTTGATGCCAGGAGACCTAAGCACTTACAAGCTGGGCCTCTTGCACCCAGCATGCAATGTTATGCTCCCAATTGCCATGCAAAGGAAATCAGAGTATTGGAGTCATTCAGTCTTACCAAGCTTGTTTTTCAGGAGATTGGTCCATGTTTCTTTCTCCCACTGGATTTCTTGACATTGATTGGTACTTAGGAATGCAACTAATATTCATTATTTTAATTTGGGGGAGCAAAATAATAATAATAATAATAAAAAAAATAAAAATCTGCAGTGCCCTAAATAAAGCAACCCATTTCTGAAAAGTTGCCAAACTGTGAACACAGATTGCAGGGTGGGAATGGGGGAGTAGTGACTTGTTGTGTAATTAAGTTAATTGCACAAAATTGGGGGGGAGGGGAATTCACATACTGCATGCCCTTTACAATAACAAGCTAGGAATTGCTTTCACTAGAAACAGAAATAAACATCAATAAGGTTGGAAGGGCGGAGCTAGGAAACGTTAAGCACTAGTAAGGCCATGAGCGCAGAGATGAGGATCAAAGCACTAACAAGCTGGGATGAACCGACATTGGATGTAAAGAGAAACAGTAGCAAGCCAGGCAACCGATAGATGGGGAATAGCTATAGAACTACCACTCCAGGCAGCGTTTTGAACAGTTGCGCTGGGATGGAAGAGCAGGAATTTGGAAATCTCTGCTCTTGCAAAAGTGACATCTCTGCATTTTGTGGATCAGTGTCCTGAAGCTACAATGCTGCATGCTGGTGAGATGAAAGAGCAGTAGAAATATTAGAGATCCATCTACACATCCATATTGGCCCTCAGTTGACCTTTGAGTTGTTTTAGTTCAGCTCTCGTGGTCCTCACTGCAGGAGCAGCACCTCTCACAGGGTGCCTTTTCTCCCCAGTATTGCTCTCTCTTGAACTCTGGATCTCCCCCTTTCACCTGAAAACCTTTTCTTCTTATCTTCTTCCTCCAAATTGATCTCTCCCCACCCCTCCCTCTCTCTTTTGTCTTTACAATGTATTAACCCAGAACAGCGTAACTAAACTAAATTAAATGCTAATAAGAAACATGCAAAGGGTGCCACCCACCCACAGTTTCTGCCACGCAACTGGCTGTAGGCACAGACCAGGACTAGTTGGCAATGCTGGCCCCGTCTCAAAAGATGCAAGGATCTATCTATTACATTCCTCAGAAAGTCCAATTGACTTTGTAGTCTACTCTCTCTAACTGCTTTAGCAGGACAGCTTAAAACACTAACTGCTTTTTCCTCCCACAACTTTCTGGAAGATTAGAGTATTGGGACATCCTGGGTCAGAGAGACTCTTCCCCGTCCTCAGTTCTTGATCATCGGTCTTGATCCTTTTATCTTTTATTAATTTGAGCCCTTTTTTAACATACAGATGAGGGGCGAAGTGGGATCTCATGTGACCCCCTGCACAGGCATTATGTGGTCAGAAAGAATCCCGTGCATATGCAATTCTATGCATAGATGGTCCTCCCTAATCATGAACCCCATTTTTAATTGTGAGCATGTTGTAAGTTGCACAGTGTTTCATCTTCAGTGGGATGCTGCATGTTGTGCATGATGATTCAGGAAATGATCACAACATGCAGTGGTGGTGTTGAGATGTCATGATGAACCATAGTTTATCTTGTCCAAAGCAAGCCTAACTTCCCCCCCCCCACCTTCCAATGTGGCAGCAGTGAGCATTTGGAAGTGTCCACTTTTATTTTTGATTAAGTGGGACTTGTTGTGTTGTCCAGACCCAACAAACTAGTTTGTTTGAAACAAGCCAACTTCAACCCATGGGCTATGAAGCAAAGCATAGATTAACCACAGTTTAGGGTTCGGACGACATGCTAAACTGTGGTTAATGTAAAATGGAAGCAAAAGTTTCTAATCTCTTTGTGGCCATGCTAGAGGAGAAGTGGGGACCATGGAAGCCTAGCGGAAGGCCAGGCTCGTTGCCGTCATGATAAACAATGGTTTGTCAGGCTGTTTGAAGGCAGCCAGTATGAATCACAAGACAGAGATATCCCTTAATTTTGGATGTGAATGGCAAATGGTAAACTTCACACATGCTCATTTTAAAGAATTTTATTGCACAGAAAATTGCCATTAAACCAGGGCTGCTTTCACACATCAGGATGTTTTTGTTTTTGTTTTGCCTTATTCCTGTTGACCTCCCCTTTTTCTAGCCTGGTTTCAGAGTGTTTAATGGAGATTACAGCAAACTTCAGCTCTGATTTCCTAGCGGGCTCACCTGTAGATTTCTGGGTTTCATGCTTCATTAATATTTATTAACTTTCCCAACTCCTTTTATTGCTTGTGAGACGCCCTGCGAGCATATTTATTATCCAGTTGTGAACAAATACAAATGCCTGAAATGGTTGCAACAAACTTTTAGAGATAATTCCTGAAGCAGATGTTTTGCAAGCAGACAATTTATATTAAAAGAACAGTAGGAAATAGTTTGCTCTTGCTTGTTTGGCCCTGGAGGAAATTAAAAAGCATTTCTGTAATTTTGATCATAACTTCAAGTGTAGATTTTAATGTTCAAAGGAGGTGGTTTGTGTGAAAAACAGGCACCTTTAGGGCTTAGCAAACAGCTTTAAAAGAATATCAATCAAACGACTTTGCATATTTTAGGGATGCAAGTCATGTCATAATTGTATTGCCCAGTACCAGTTGAATTATTCTGAAAAGTGGCTGTGCAGTAGTGGTATCCCCAACAGTGTCAGCGGAGCAGTGAATCTGCTCCAGGTTTCAGTCAGATCCTTCAGAGATCTGACTGGTTCTGACTGAAACCTGGAGCAGAATCACTGCCCCACTGACATCAGAGCCACCAGCCTCCACTGGTAAGGAGATAAAACTTTTCCACTTCAGACAACAAGTAGAGGACCTGATGCTTCTCCTGGGAAGGAGAATTCCCTACACATACACAAGCATGAAAAGAAGGATAGGCTAGACTCCTCCCTGACATTCTAGTTTTCTACATGCAGGGCATGTATAGAAGAGGATTCATTCTAAAATAACATTCACCTTAACTCAGGTTTGTGTGAACTAGGCTCAAATGTCTCATACCTTGGATGCAGGATCTGTTTCGTTTTTATATTTCCTTGGCTGTGGCCTCAACATTTATTTTCTCTTCTCCCACCCCACATGGGTTAATTGTGGAGTTCTAGTCACTTTTGTCTTTGAAAATATTTTTTATTACTATTGATGTGTGAAGGAACATTAATCACATTCCCTTTAGCTCTCAGAGTACATTTGCAAGTCTGGCTTTTTCAAGAAACTGAATAAATGTATTTGCAAACTGAGCTCATTGATCCAGAAGTCATATACTGACCAGAGTCAGTCAACAGTCTATAGAGGTTGCTGAACAGGGCCTACAGGATGGAACAGCTTAGAACTAAAGTAAGGGATCCCATTTTATTTGCTAGTGTAAATTCTCAGAGCCTCTCTTTGTGAGGCTTTTATTTTGCGCGCATGAAACTACTCCGCAAACTACTCATGGTAGTTTGTGGATCCTTTATATGACGTTGTCATCCTCCAGGGCCTCTCCTGTCCTTTGCAACCATTATCGTGGACTTTTTTTTTTCTTAACGAGGAAAATTGGCAATTTTTCTCAGTGGTATTATAAAAGCCTTGTGTAATTGCCAAATTCTACTATACAATAGCGGCTTCTAGTGGCTGCATAATGAAATATATAGAAAGGTAGAAAAAGGAAAACCCCTGGAAAAAGCACATGTAAAGGAGCTGATCTTAATCCCGCAAAGAATCTGGAAGCAAAAGCTTTGGTAAAGGTATGGGATAAAAGCCTCAGAAATGCCCTCAGAATTTATATCTACAAACGTTGCCGTTTGATCCTATTCACTGTTCCAGTTAGTCAGCTCTCCCCTACATGATTTTTGAGGATATCTGTGAGAGCGCCTTCTCACTAACCTCACTAGCTGCTCCTGGTAACTCTGTGGACCATTTGGGGTCCACTCAGAGTAAAGCCCCCAGTGTACTGCTTGTTTTCAGTGCCTGACATTTTTATTTAAAAGATGCTCTGCCTGACTGACAAGCTGCAGTTTTCTTGAAATAATCTGATTTTAAATATTTTAATCCTGTATTTTCATTTTCTTTTGTGTTCTGTCAGTAATTTTGCAAGATATAAAGCAGAATATAAATCTTGTAAATAAATAAATAAAATAAACAAATAATGTCTCCTTCCATTTCCACTTCCATCTGGCTTTCATTCTCCCCAACCCCAATAGAAAATCAGAATTCAGCAGCCACTGAACACACTAAGGGCCTTGCTAGACCTGCTGGCTTACGCCGGCAGGGAGGCGGGGCTGAGGCGCGCTGAAGTTAGCGCGCCTCCCCCAGGCTACTAGACGCACGACGCGCAGGGACGTTGTGTCCCTGCGGCGTCCGGCATTTTTTTTTTAATTTTAAAGGGGCCGGGTGCGGCCCGAAGACTCCGGAGAGGTAAGTGCTTTTTGGGGTTTTTTTTTTTACCGGGGGGGGGGGGGCAAAGGCTGGGAGGGTGGGTGCCAGGGTGGGTGGCACGGGGGGAGGGTGGGTGCGATCGCGCCGCGCGCCGCCCGAGCCCGGGCAATGCCTGGCATGGGGTGGCACAATGCCGCCCCATGCCAGGCATTGCCTGGGCGGCGCGCGGCGCGATCGCACCCGCCCTCCCCCGTGCCACCCACCCTGGCACCCACCCTCCCAGCCTTCGCCCCCCCCCGCCGATGGGCACAGCGCTACTATAGGCGCTGTGCCAGGTCCGCGGCTTTTCGTGGCTCCTCGCGAGTAAGCGAGGAGCCGCGAAAAGCTGCGGAAGTCCCTAGACGTTCCCCAGCTCCGGCCTCAGGCCGGAGCTGGGGAAAAGGCGTGCCATAAGCGAATTCGCTTATGGCGCGTTGGAGGAGGCCTCAGCGCGGCCTGTCTCCGGATTCCCCTGTGCGTCATCTGGATGCACAGCAGGGAAGCCGGGACAGAAGGCGCGCTAAGGCCTCGTCTAGGAAGGCCCTTAGTCTTCATTGAGGTGATTTGGAGTTTTTTACCCTCCCCCTTCAGGAGTACACACACGGGATGGGCCTTTCTCTGTTGTAGCACCACAGATGTGGAATGCTCTCCCAAGGGAATCCTGCCTGGTGTTCTCACCACCGGCCTCCTGCCATGAAGTAAAGAAATGGCTTCTTGGTAGAGCTTTTGGGGGCAAGACCTCCTTGATGGTGATTCTGGTGTGCAGTTGTTATCTCTGCTGCTTTTGAGGGTCTGGCTGTGCTGTACTTATAATGGTTATTGTTATTTTAAAGTGGATGGTTAGCTACCTTGGGGGCTGATGTAATTGTAAGTTATAGTCCAGGACTGACTACTATGGGTGACAGTTGTCTTCTAGTGTTTTAGGCTTCTTGAAGATCTTTCCCAGTTGGGCTACTGGAGAACCTTTCCCTTGAAATTGAGCCTTTTATTTATGTAGACATATAGCAGGTATGGGAATCCTGCTTTTTGCCAAGGGCCACATTCCCTTGAGTATAACTTGTTAGGGTCTGCATGCAAGTGTTGGGCCAGACTGCATGCCAGCAGTGGATGGGTCCACCCTGTTTCTCTCTTTCTGCCACCCCTTTTCTCTCTCTTTCTGCCACCCCTTTTCTCTCCCTTGCTGCCACCTCTTTTCTCTCTTGCTGCCACCCCTTTTCTCTCCCTTGCTGCCACCCCTTTTCTCTCTCTTCTGCCACCCCTTTTCTCTCTCTTTCTGCCACCCCCTTTTCTCTCTCTTTCTGCCACCCCTTTTCTCTCCCTTGCTGCCACCTCTTTTCTCTTTCTTCTGCCACCCCTTTTCTCTCTCTTTCTGCCACCCCCTTTTCTCTCTCTTTCTGCCACCCCTTTTCTCTCCCTTGCTGCCACCTCTTTTCTCTCTCTTCTGCCACCCCTTTTCTCTCTCTTCTGCCACCCCTTTTCTCTCTCTTTCTGCCACCCCTTTTCTCTCCCTTGCTGCCACCTCTTTTCTCTCCCTTGCTGCCACCCCTTTTCTCTCTCTTTCTGTCACCCTCTTTTCTCTCTTTCTGCCACCCTTTTTCTCTCCCTTGCTGCCACCCCTTTCCTCTCTCTTTCTGCCACCCTTTTTCTCTTTCTTGCTGCCACCCCTTTTCTCTCTCTTTCTGCCACCCGCTTTTCTCTCCATTGCTGCCACTCCTTCTCTCTCTCTCTCTCTCTCTCTCTCTCTCCCTTCATGCCCAGTGGGCTGTCAGGGAGGACAGGTTGCTCTGTCCAGTGGTTTGAATTGAATTGCTTGCCTGCAGAGGGGCTGAGGGCCCATTACCACCCATGACATATAGCTTGGCCCATCCCATGGGCTCTGGGCTAATGATTCTATCCTATCCCTCTGTTCCTATCCCACCAAAACCCACTTTGAATAAAAATGACACCACTTCTGGAAGTTGAGGCGCAGCTACCAAGAATGCTTCCCTCCATTATCAGTGTAAATCCCACAGCACAGCTGTAATGCACTTCCAACAACCTTCCTGTATTCAAAGGCATGATGTGGCATTTTACACCTGATGAAGCCCACCAATGGTCATCAGGGGCATCAATACATTAAGTACATTACAGTCCTTGGACCCGAAGGCACCGGTGTGCAGAACATTACGTGGATATTTCTTTTCTTATATGCCCAGCCCAGCGTCACATTTAAATAGAGCCTAAAGAAGTCACAAAGTTCTGGACTTTTGTAGGACATTTAATTAGATAAAAGATTTTCAATTAAAAAGTCATGTTTAACAGAAGCATAGCAGGATCAAAGCTAATGTACAAAGTCATTTTAAATACGCTTCGTGTTGGGAAAGAGGGTAATAACATCTGACTGATGGAGGTACACTAAAACATCACACCCTGCAGGAGGGTGAAAACAGGTTTAAAACAGTAGGAGTTACATAAATGTTTAATTACAATGAACAAAATATTGACTTAATGATCTCTATGGCATGCTGCTACGTTTGAGCAATTGCTCTTGAATGGTTACCCAAACCTCTTTATTACAATCGTTTTTGTTTATGGAAAGGGCATAAAAATCCCAATAAGGCAGAGAAGGCGACTGTTTACAGAACAAAATTATTTTAGTCAAGGATGGGGACTTGTAAAACCACTGATTAATATTAAATGGCCAGCAACAATGGCAACTCCACGAATTCTAAATTGAACAGAAGGGTTGAAAAAGTTCTAAGAGGCAACAAATACAATCTCCCATTAGAAACAGAAGGCACTGTTGTGTTCTGGTATGGGCCCCATTCCTTTACGAGGGGACTTGTGCAGGCGAAGTTCCCAGTGTTCATAACAGACCACACCTGTAAATATGACATTGTGCCCTCTTCCAACAATACTTCCCAAAGTTGGTACAGTGAAAGTGTGACATAAATACCTAATTCCCTATGGACCAGGGATACGAAGTACGTGGTCTTCCACATGTTGTTTATTCTGCATCTCCAATCAGCTTTAGCCAGCATAGCCAATGGTGAGGGATGATAGAAATAGTGATCCAACAATATCTGGAGGGCCAGGTGTTCCCCAACCTCAGTATAGAGAATCATGAGATGAAGTACCTCCAACGTAACAGAGAGATTCTAAAATAAGGGTTGTCCTTGGGATTTTTCCTGAAATGAAATTTGGAGTCTTTTTAGAGGGTTTCTCTTCAGGTGAAACATATGCAATAATTTTTAAGGGATGTTGTTGTTGTTGTTGTTGTTGTTGTTGTTTTAAAAAATCCCAACGAGCATAGCAAATTCTTCCTAAGGGCTTCACCACACCAGTCTAAAAACCTGCATCCTTACCAAGGCTTTGTGCTTCCAGTTTCTCTGCGGGATTATGCTGTGCCACATTACATGGCGGACATGTGATTTGAATGGAAAACTTCCTTTTTCAGCCATGTTCTATTTAGTTTCATTATACAACACCATGTTGCGTCTGTATTATAACTCAATGTTGTCATCACACACTAACGATATCTAGCATTAATGTTTATTACCGACTTATCTCCGATCTCTTTTAAAGCTGGATAAAGTTCAAAAGCATGAGGGGGCACTCTGGAGGTTGACAATGTCGTGTAAAGGATCAACAAACTTCTATGAGTAACAAGTCAAAAGGATGCAATAAAAGCCTTGTGTGAAATGCTCTAAGTGTGTCTACTGAATTTAGTCTAAAGCAAAATTTAAGGAGTTTGTGGAAGGTCTTTCTTCTCAAGAGAAACACTTATAAGAATTTCAAGGAAAGCTCACTGTAAGGAATTTCACTCAGATTAGCATAATTTCTCTAGGTTTTTTTTTGAGAATCACTAAATGCTACCCCATGGGATATTTGGTTTTAACAGATAGTTGGAGGCATGACTGTGACAGTGCCTCTAAACTAGTGCTGGGCCAAATCCTGCCCCCTATTTTCAGGAACTTTCTCTCTCCTTGAAAAATAGGCATTGTTTTTTCTGCCTCTTTTGCAGGGAGCTGGGGAATTCAGGGAATTTTCTCCTTGGGAAGAAGGCCAGGGTTTCCACATATCTTTTTAAAGCATAGCCAGTTGTTGTGGGAGCTTCTTACTTTGTTTAGTTTTTCAGTACCAGCTGCCAATGCCATATATGTTTTTCTGAGCGCCACCATACTTGTGTCAATGCAGTGGCCATATTCATTTTATTTTACATACGTATGCAGATGAAATTAAGAAGGCTGTAAGCAGCATTGGAAGTCTGGACGTGGCAGGGCCACGGTAGTGAAAGAGGTCTGCGGGACAGAGGTGGAAAGGGAAGTTGGGTAGCGTGGACAGGCAATTCAGTTGAGGAAAGCCTAGTTCAGGCTAAAGGGAAAGCAAAGTTCATGTGGTGCCTTTGTTTTCAGGCCCAGTGAACCTCTGAATATCATACGCTGGGAAATGATGGGGTGGGGGTGGGGGCACTGTGACCATTGTGCCCTGCTTTTGGGCTTCCCAGAAGCATCTGATTAGTCACTGTTGAAAAGAGAATGCTGGTTTGAATGAATTTTTGGGCCTGGCCCAGTTGGGCTCCTCTTATGTTTATAATTGCCCAGACCCTAATCTCAACCCAAATCTCTGCCCCTACCTACATTTAGAGGCAGGCAGTCTTCTAATGAGTTTTAATGAGTTCCAGTTAAGTTATTGGGCCTCCAATCCAAGGAGTTCAGCTTAATGACTTGGCGAGGAGTGTCTATCAAAACGCAACGCATTGATCCAACTATTCATCAAGATGTCTCTTTTTTCCTTCGCAGATGGGATTCTTTCGCAGAAAATACAAAGAGATCATTGAGGCTGAGAAGAACAGGCAAGAGAATGAGGATAGCTGGGACTGGGTCCAGAAAAGCCAGTGAACTGCTGCGGGAGGGGAAAACATGGAAAGCCCAGTCATGTGACGCACGATTACTACCCTGTTGGTCCTGCTCTTGTATCTTCCATATGTGGAAGAAGGAATCTTCTCCAGATTTTTCGGAGGCCCTGCTGACACTGTTGTTCTTCATCATCTTAAGCTAGGGGACGTATCCTGAGGCAACCACTGCAGACATGTCAGGTGACTGGAGCAATTTATACTTCCTGGAAGAGATGAACTTTGATAACTGAGCTGCAGTGCAGAGCAATATTTATGAATCCAACGTATGTGGTATACCCTCAGGGGAAGACTCTTGCCTTAAAAAAAAGTATTTTTTATAAATATAAGCTTTTTATACTGACTATGTCTTTTTATATATTTGTATCAATGTTTTATGTTTTCTATTGAATAGCTATATATATAAATATATATAGTTCACTAAGGTTGCAATTCTGTGCATACTTACCTGGGAGGAAGCCCCATTGAATATAGTGGGACTCTCTTCTGAGTTCACATGCATAGGATTGTGCTGTAAAGCACTGATATCCAGCTGATGTCTTGGACATGCATATGTGTATATATCAATCATACTGTACTTTCGAATTTCAATGCAGAAGAGACAAGCAGATGAAACTAGATGAGACCTCACATAGTAAAAACCACCAATCTTGGTGATGGTGTATATAAAGCCTCCAGTGGCACTAAGCCGAAGTCTATATATATATATATCTGAAGTTAAGTGTTGAGTTGTGAGCTAAAGAACCTTAAATGCTGCTCACACTGACCTTTTTTTGTTAAGATTCTGCTATCCAGGGACTGTTTATAAAGTATGTCACTTTAAAAAAAAGAAAAGAAGAGTCATCACCCTTTTTAATCTTCTTTCCTCCCCCGCCCCCATCCGCAGCCCCCTCCCTAAAATAAATCATGCATATCCTTACCTGGGAACATGCTTTAAAAAAATAGCAAGTTTAATTTAATTTTATTTTTTTACAATATCCATAACCAGCCCTAGGCAATGTTTTAATACTTGTAATGTATGATTCCATTTGTTTACACTTAAACCAGAACTGAATAATATGTGATGCACCAATTGCAGCCCCCACCCCACCCCCAGTCATGGTCTATGACCTGATCAGCCCTCACTGGCAGGATTTACACCACTGCTTTAAAGCGCTTTATAACAGTTTTGACAACTGTTGGGGCCCAGGACACACTCCATGTACAGTTGTCAAAACTGTTATAAAGCACTTTAAAGTGCTTTAAAGCATTAGTGTAGATCCGGTGCTGGTTTTGCAGTCTCAGGCAGCAAAAAAGGAGGCATATATTGAGACTTTGGTGGGTGACTGAACTGTGTTTGGTTTAGGTGTGTACAACTGGGTTGGCAGAAGCAGACTTCCTGCCCTCTGCAATCTCCTGCAAATGCTACACTGAATGGGTTTTTTTTTTTTTGGGGGGGTGTCCTTGAGGCATGGTCTGTTGAGAACAGGATCCCCCAAATCAGGTAGAGGCACCCTCTGTGGCTGGAAGGCAAATCCTGAATCCAACCTAATGGGAATGAATAGCAAGTATATATTCTAGAACTATATCTCAACAACTTGTCTTAAAACAAAAAAGATAGAGGAGTCGACTTCTTCTTCTTCTTCTTCTTCTTCTTCTTCTTCTTCTTCTTCTTCTTCTTCTTCTTCTTCTTCTTCTTCTTCTTCTTCCTCCTCCTCCTCCTCCTCCTCCTCCTCCTCCTCCTCCTCCTCCTCTTCTTTTTTTTTAGAACAATGACTAAGTGAAATTCAAGCCTGTGTGACATCACTGTTTGGGTCATACTCCCCTGTCAAAACTTTGCTCCCCACTCCATTTTCCTCACTATGTGACATACTTTATGAATGACAAAAAAATCCTTGCAACCCAATAGCAGGATCTGTAGCTCACGCTGGCTTTTATGCACCCTTGTTCATAGGGCTTATTGCACTGAAAAAAGCAGCAATGAATGTCTTCCTTTGGCCAACCCTGATGTCACTGCTATGTAGTCTTTTGGCAATGGGAAGGAACTGGGGAGTCAAGGTCTCATAAATATAAACAGAAGAAACTCCCATTATCTAATGCCTGATTATTTTATGTTTATTTATCTGCCGTTTTCCCTGTTAGAATCTTAGCCTTGGTTTGTATTTTGCAAGTGCCCTCTGAAGTCAGTCAGTAAGTTTTGCAGATTGGAAACCTGCATTTAGAGTTAGAGATCTTGCTGGGGTGAAGCAGTAAGTCCGTGGATCAGCTGGGATTTAGATCAAAGTCCAGTAGTTTACACATTGGGTCTCACTGCTTATGAACAGAATTTGCTGCACATCCCACCCCCCAATCTAGGTTTTATTATAACTGAGAATACACTGGCAGCAAAAATTACATCGGGCTTGTAAATGTGGGAGTGCTCAGGTATTGTGGATTCAGTTATAAAATGTACCTCTCTTCATAGGCTTGGAGCCAGATTTGTCATATTTAGAAATCAATGGGATGAGTAAGTCACAATTTCAATGGGTTTATTCTAAACATGACAATATGTTTAACTTCAGGAGCCTATCTTGCTAAAACACAAATCTTCTTTTGGTCATAATTCTTCCATCAGTTTTCTTGCAGCTCCATCATAATGGATTCTAGCATGGACAAATCTTATGTTACTGTTCAGAGCGGTAGGGTCTTCAGCCAGCAGTTGTAACGTTTTAACGTCATTTGCGAATGGGATATCCAAAACCCAAAATATACACAAACAAGCACAATGAAAATGTCAGAACCTGAGAAAAACACATCAAAGAGCAGAGCAGTTTTTGAGGAAGCTGTACGACTTCCTGTGGAAGCAATTTCCAACAGACTTGCTGCATGAAAATGAGGTGGCAAAGTCAAACATATGAAGCAGCCTTCGTACTAAAACCCTATGCTGGCATTCACCTGCTCACATGTCAGGCTAAAATATAGGGCTAAAACCTTCTGGCTTCTCTGTGAGTGTGTTCAGCATGGAAACTCTCTAAGTATGTTCAGCTAAATGAGCTTACAAAGCCCTCTTTCGAATTTCCTGCTATATCCAAGTACCAAACATGTGGTGATTCTTGAGTGAGGGCTTATGTGTGTGTCCACATTCTCCTTTAGCCCTACACCTGAATAGATGAATTCCTGCATAGGGCTTACATCAGACTCGGGATGGATAAACTTCAATTTCAATTTTTCATTTTTCTCATTTTATGTTTGGTTCACCCTGTACTGTGAGAATGTGTTTTTTTTAGTTTGCATGAAAATTCATAAGCACTTTTGTCCACATTCCTCCTAATACATGCATTTTTATACATTCTTGCCAAATTTACACATTTTTGCAAGCAATTTTGCTAATATAATGCATTTTAACGTTATTTCCCCTAATATACACCTGTTTTGATTGGGGAACGCCATTGCAAAATTCAAAGCAGTGCAAATTTTGAAGGAAATCTTTTGGTTTGCATATGATTTGAAAGTGCAAGATTAGATACGCTTGCATTAAAAAGTGAACTAAAGGAATTTGTCCCTCATCCTTAAGTCAGACCTATGACTAGCATTTTTGCCACTTGGCCTCAGCTAAAATATCTACTCAGGGGCAACCGACGTGTAATCCATAGCTTATGCAAGCATGAAAAGTTGTACCACAAGGTGGCATCATGGTCTTATGCTGAGGAGCATGGCTCATATATCAGCAGAAGTGGTGCCTCTCATTCCACTTGTAGGAAGTATGTGGAATCCTCACCTCACTGAAATAATTGTTACAATTGTTGCCGATTGCCATCATTTTAGTATTTCAGTTTGTGTGGCTTGACATGACGATTTGCTTTGTATCATGTGGACTAGCATTGCAAAGGAACAGAGAACTGATCTCCATATAGTGAGAAGATATGGAGCTCTGCCATTGTCAGATTGCATGACATCTCTTTGACTGGATGCTCTCACATGTTAACAACCCATAGCTGTGAACAAGAAATAGTATTTTTAAAAACGATAGTGCCCTATGGACAGAGACACACAAACATTTATGACAACATTGAATCTGTGGCATCTTCAAGACTAACAACTTTCTTAGGGTATAGGTCAACCTTCCCAAACCAAGTACCCTCCACATGTGTTGGACTACAGTTCCCATCATTCCCATCCAGGGCTCCAGGTCAGGGAAGGCTCAGATAAGTCTTTGTGGATCAGAGACACTTCATCAAATGCATAGAATATCATCCTGAGTTGGCAGATAACGATGTAGGGGAAAAGACAAAAAAAACGTATTTGCTGCTGTGAAATTATTTTATTTTAGTTTGAAAGTTGATCCAACTTTTAGTTTGAAAGTTGATCCAACAACTGCAACCTGAATTTCAGCATAAATAATCAATATAGTTTTTAAGGTTGAATAAACTGGATTCAAAAACTGCCTGCTCTGGAAGGGATGGGAACTGAACATTCACTAAGTGATCTGCTTTGTAACATTTCAGGGTTACTGTTATGCCTTTCCCCTTTGTCTTCTGATGACGAGGAGTCTGGGGGAGGCATGACACTCGCAAAGTTAGAAATCAGTCAGCACATTTAAAACACAAACAAACCATGCTATGCAATAATACAAAATGTTACTTGTGAACATCTGCAAGTCTTTTTAATAAGCACAATATCAATGGATAAATTAAAGAATGGTCTTCAGCTGTACTGTTGAATGTAAGAATATAAAGTTGGGTCAAATTTTACCCTGGTGTGATCCTACTAATTTCATTGTTAATGTGCCAGAAGAGGATTTGTTTCAACATGTCTGCTTATTTAAATTATAATTTTAATAGAAATACAATACAACCCACCATAATGTCGAAGACTATGATCAGGTGACCTGTGTGTCTACCTGTTCAGTCTGTTGTCCAGGTCATGATTGTTAATGGGCAACATCAAAGCCCATCTCTTTCTTCTGATGGTTCTTCAAACTGGACTTGGACTGAACAGGATATGTTCAAATAGAGGATTGTCCTCTGGCAGCTTTTCAAATACAGAACTGTCCTCTGTAAAATAGGACACATAGCCATCTTATAAAAGAAACAGTGTCATCCTGTTATCTGCATCCCCCTCTGTCAGACTTCAGAATTATCCCCAAAGGCTCAAAATGGCTCTCTGCCTGTCACACTGCAGGTTCCTCTCCCTCAACCTGAAGCCACTTTTCTCGTTCATGAATCCTATTGGCTAGCTCCTTTTATTGCCTGCTGTGTGGTCTATTTTGTAAAAACATCCTCCTTGTTGAATTGGAGGGGATGTCTTTTCAAAGCATTCATTAATGCAGGGGTAGGCAACCTTTTGGGCAATTTGAGAAACTGTCCTGGGCACTAACACAAAATGGGTGCCATGGAGTCATGGTTAGACATAAAGTACCCTGCACAAATAACTGTATACAAGTCAGAGGTGCAGGGTCTGAGCCACAACACACTAAACACCTTTGAGACCACAGTTTTGAGAACCTTTTTCTCCCCACCCTCCTTTTTTTTCTTATAGAATCATAGAATAGTAGAGTTGGAAGGGGCCTATAAGGCCATCGAGTCCAACCTTGGTAGATGGGGATGCTGCAGGCGAAAGCATTAGTCCACAACCATCCACCATCTTCATTTCCTAAGAAAGTCTCTGAGCCCCATCATATAGCCCAGAGACATTCATGGGAAATTAAGATGGCAGGAGCTGGAGGCCCTCTCTTTGCTTAGAAGGGCTCTCAGCTACCAGTTAGAAAATGTCTTGATTAAAGAAAAGAAAAAAACATAGTGGGAGGGACACAGCACCTTGATAGGAGCATGCCCATGGGCACCATGTTACTTACGCCTGCTTTAAAGCTCTGTCTCCAATTTTGAGAACCATAGGCCTAGACTATAGCATAATATACAATTCAGACCACCCCCTCAAAAATAGATATTGGCCATGTTCAGATGACACAACAGTCAACCGTGTTAATAGTCAACTCCATGGATGACTATTTAGGGGGTACTCCCCATGCGACATAATACTTATCCGTGAAGTTGACTATTAACACATGGTTGACTATTGCCCACCCCCTCTCTGCCCTTTGCACCGAATAGCGGCGCTGGTTCCCATGAGAATCCCCCTTCATGCCGGGTCCCCCCACTGTCAGGACCTGGCATGAAGGGGGATTCTTATGGGACGTGCCATTCCTAGGTGGGGCACTGCGATTGGTGGTGCCCCACGCATTTCCTGTCCCTCGGTGGGGTGCCAAGAATGGGGAGGGCAGGGTGCAAACATCTCTCCTGTGGCTGTCAAGATGCTTGCACCCCATTCTCCCCAAAGTGGTAGCGAACGGGGATGTGCTCAAGGATCTCTCCCGTGGCTTTCAAGTGCAAATGTGCACTTGCGCAATCCTGCCCCCCAGAAGTTTTTTTAAAAAAAGTCCGCAAGTCTGCACTACTCAGAA
The DNA here is from genome assembly GCF_023053635.1 of Elgaria multicarinata webbii. Classification (NCBI taxonomy): domain Eukaryota; kingdom Metazoa; phylum Chordata; class Lepidosauria; order Squamata; family Anguidae; genus Elgaria; species Elgaria multicarinata. The sequence continues at coordinate 69,837,166 of NC_086171.1, read as the reverse complement.
AAAGCTGTCTTGCCGCTGAATCTGCAGGTTTGATTCAGAGATATCCAATCTCATTTGAATGTGTTGCAAATTTCTAGGACATCCCTTTTTGGGGATGACTGATTTTCTGGGTTTGATGGTTTTAACAAAATGCTGCAACCGAATGCAAAAGAGTGGTGTGACGGTACCTGCCTCTTTTCTCTTGGAGGGCAAAAAGCAGCTTGACTGGTGTGGGGTGGGTGCTTTAATAGATGGCAAGAAGAGAAAGAAAGGGTTAGAAGCTCCTGTTTTAGACCACAGTCTTTGTGGCTGCATTGTGTAAAATGAAGAGAAACTACACATGCTTGCCTAAGCATCACAGGTAGTTTGGCCCTGAAGGGTGGGGGGAACCATGGACGATTACGACCATTGTTTTTTGTTTGTTAGGTATTTTAGGATTCAGAGGCCACAATGAATTTCATTTCTCTCTCTGTTACCTTTTCATGGTTCTCCCTTTTGGGTTTGTTTTTTTGCAGTTCTACTATGATTGCTTTCTAATTCCAATTATAATAATCAGATTTGACACTGGTACCCACCCGGATATATTAAAGAATATATACATTCAGATTTCATTAAACGTTCACAGTTTTTTTTTTTTTAATCATCAAGTATCAGTCAATTTTAATTAACACCAGGAATGTAAACAGAGCTTGTGTGATAGCATCATGCCTTTCAAGAAAGCACAAACATGTGTGAACTGTGGTGTGTGTGTGTGTGTGTGTGTGGGTGTGTGTGTGTGAGAGAGAGAGAGAGAGAGAGAGAGAGAGAGAGAGAGAGAGAGAGAGTGAAGGGTAGCTTAGTGAAGACCAGATCTCATTCCAATTGTGGCATGCAAGAATCAAACCATGATGTGTAGTGTTTTTAAGCCAGTGGCATCTAAATCAAGATCTGTGGTTTTTGTTTCTTTGGCCCCAATTCAGACAACTAGCTAAACCATGCTGCTTAACCACAAAATTGTTAATGGAATATATTAAGGTTAATGCATTCCATTAACCATTTTGTGGTTAAGCAGCATGGTTTAGTGTGTTGTCTGAATGGGGCCTTTATGGCTCATTCTGCACTGTGTACAGTACTTAGGTGGCTTGTTAAAGATTTCTTGATCTTATCCTGAAAACTAAGGAATATCCATATCAGTTGTTTTAAATAGCACATATTCACACTCTATGGTAACATGTCACACATGTATACTGAGTGGTGTCTGAGCACTTCCAACATTCACATGTTACAAATCCCCGTGCAAAGGGAATTCAACCCCATGCTTCCAGAGTGTAACAAGAAAACACCAGCAATGAATGCCTCCAGATGCTCTGTGTGAACAAAGGGGTCAGTGGACATTTGGTTGTCCCAGGATCTATTCGCATCTGAAACTCTACTTGAAGGACCTTTCAGTTATGTTCGTGCTGCAATACTATACAAACTTGACTGGGAGAAAGTCCAGTTAAATTCATAGAGTAGACATGATATGATTGTTCTGTTCACTTGTTCCTTCTGTGGTGCAGATTTTAAAAAGTTGGATAAGTATAACATCTATAAAGCATTTATGTCTTTGTACTGCAATTTCACATTATAGCAAGAACCCCTGAAAATATTTCAAACATTAATTACATGTTTATTCTTATAGTGAACTGTTTGTCTATCAAGTTTTTTCCCCCTTAGAAATGCTCTTTTAAAATAAAATCTCCCAGAAATGTGGCTAGACCTACTAGCAGGTGAAGATTTTTTTGGGGGGTGGGGTTTCCTAGATTTGTTTCTGGGTTTTGCTTGTTCTTTTTGACCAGACGGGGCCTTGCTAGACGAGGCCTTAGCGCGCTTTGAGGCCCGGTTTCCCTGCTGTGCATCCACATGACGCACAGGGGAATCTGGGCCCAGGCCGCGCTGAAGCCTCCTCTAACGCGCCATAAGCGAAGTCGCTTATGGTGCGCCTTTTCCGCAGCCCCGACCAGAGGCCGGGGCTGCGGAACGTCTAGCAAGGTCTGTGGCTTTTTGCGGCTACTCGCTTACTCGCGAGTAGCTGGTAAAAGCCATGGACTGGGCACAGCCAGACCCAGCAGGAGAGGGGAGGGGGGAGAAGGCCGGGCACCGGGATGGCATCAGGGAGAGGGAGGATGGGCGACGCGGGCATCAGGGAGAGGGAGGATGGGCGACGCGGGCATCAGGGAGAGGGAGGATGGGCGACGCGGGCATCAGGGAGAGAGAGGGCGAGCGGGGAAAGAGTGGCCAGCGAGGCATCTGGGATGGCAGGGGGGGGATCAGGAGCGGAGGGGGCTTAATTCTTAAAAAAAGGCACTTACCTTGCCTTCGGCTTCGGGCCGCACGTGGCCCCTTTAACCAAATATATATATATATATGGCCGACGCTGCAGGGCTTCCGTAGTCCCTGCGCGTCGGCCGTCTAGGAGGCAGGGCGGCGCACTCTAAAGTTAGCGCGCCGTCGCCCCGCCTCCCTGCCAGCTTATCCCGGCACGTCTAGCAAGGCCCCATATAATGCAAGATCTCAAGTAGGCTAAAACACCCTTCTAGTGTGTCAACACTCTATAAATGCTATTTTAATACCATGAAGTAAATGCTTGGTATATTTAAGTGTGATTTAGAGCAATTTCAGATGAGTAAAGAATAACATATGGTACTCCTGAACTATATCACTTCAGCCTGTAAACAGGGGGATTGTATGTTTGAATTCTCCACTCCGTGTTAACAAAAGAAAGGTCCTGCATGTGGAAAGCTAGCTTGTCAGGGAAGCAGCATTTTAGCATAAGAGATGTTTATGTGAGTGAGCATTCAAAACTGCAATCGCCACGTGCAGTTTGAACTGTCATATTTCTGCCTATGAATAAGTTTAGGACTTGCTGGATTTTACTGGATGGCAACTGTGAACAGTCAATACTACTTGGGAAGGTATTCACTTCTACTGAACAAACAAAATTCATCATAGAGAGGCATGATATACCAAATGCTCAGGTAAGCAATAATTGTTGAAAGACATAAGGGTTGCTTTATAATCAACTGCAAAAGGACATGTAGAATTCACAAATTCATTTTATGCCTTCACTTACAGCCAGAAATCAATGGTGCTGCACATAGATGTATGTGACAAGTCCATACGTAAGTTCATTGCTGAAAATAGCAAAGCCATGGTTCACATGTTCGAATATAAGACAAGCCCTCTGCACCGTTTTCACTCACTCACTGACTCAACATTTCATTCCAGTTGTAAAATTGTTAAGTTTTGTGTTTATTTGGGTAGAAGGATGCATTGTCTGTTATTATCCTTGTCACCTGTATTTACTGGCTTGTGTTCACTTGTATTCTAATACACTTGCACTGTTTTGGAAACTTCAGGTTGAAAGAAAAAGAGAAACGTTTGGTGAATAATGATAATAATAATAAAAAGCACCTGCCAAATTTCCTCTATTAAGTTAAATGTTGTTTAACTTTGCCCATCATTCCTCTCTAGGGGTTGCTCTTTCGGTCAACATAATTCACACACAGCACTTCTTTTATTAAAAATGGATGGGATGGAGTGTGTGTGTGTGTGTGTGTGTGTGAGAGAGAGAGAGAGAGAGGATGGGGTTACACAAAGGGCTTTGCCATTTGTGGATAAAGTCCTTCATCCTTACCAGGGCTTCTGCTTCGGGATCCTTTGCAGGATTAAATTCGGCACCTTTACACAGGCTGACACATGAGGTTTTATTTCTCAACAAGTTCTATATGTTTCATTTTATAACCACTAGATGGTACTGCTGTTATAGTACCATTACAGAAGTACACCCAGCAAGTAAAGTGCTTCATAGCATTTCCTAAAGAAAAATCAGACTTTTCCCATGGTTTACAATTGTGGGAAAACCATGGGAGAGGCCCTGGAAGTTGACAACATCCTGTAAAGGACCCACAAACTTCCAAGAGTAAGCAATCTTGATCACACGGCATAAGCCCTGTATGGACAAGCCCAAAGAATAAAAGAGCAATGCAATTCCTGTCAGGCTGCAAACTTAAAATGACATGGCAGGAGAAAGTCCATGTGCACCATCTTGGGCTCCTTGGAGGAAAAAAAGCATGATATAACTGTAACAACAACAACAACAACAACAACAACAACAGATTCCTATAGTAAATGTCATCAATTCCAAGAAACAATAGACCATGTAAAATTCTGGCAGGAATGGTCTATACAGTCAGCCACAATACAGCTGCAAAAATAATTCAACAACTAGCCATCAAATTCAATGTCATCAAACAACTTATACCATACTATACATACCCACTCGAAAAAATCTTGGAAAATGCAGATCATAATATATACTGAAACAGAACAATTCATACTGACAAGACAATACCTTGCAATTGACCAGACATAACAATTATAGTAAAAAAAGAAAGAAGAAAAACACTTACTTCATCAACATAGCAATACCTAATGACAAAAATGTAGTAGAAAAGGAAGAGGAAAAGAGAGAAATATACACCACTGTCCATGGAAGTTACAGAACTATGGCGAAAAGGTCACAATCCTGCTGTTAGTCACCTCAGGGTATCACATCAAAAACCTATACCGAAAACTTTCAGAAACTGGGCCTACCAAAATGTATCTGCACCAGCATCCAGAAAGCAGCCCTACTTAAAACATGTTCAATAGTCAGGAAATTTCTGGATCAGTAAAATACAGCATGACTTGGCAAAGCCTGTCATGTCTGTCTAGAAAAACTGTCACGACTGAGAAAAGAGAATAATAATAACAGTAAGAACAGCAGCAGCAGCTTGCATTCAACCAAATGTGTGTAAAAGACCTCTTCATACCTTCCTGCTCAACATGGGGACTGAAAGGTAAAAGCTGACATGCATAAGGATATTGGGGGTTGGGCCAATGTATGCTGCCCTGCCCCTTACACACGTTGCACTGCCCTGTTCAGATAAAATGCCGGAACAAGCCAATTTTCTTATAGTTCCAAACCTGTTTAACAGTTCTTTCCTAAGGCTCAAGGGTAGCCTCTCCCAACCTGGTGCCCACCAGATGTTTCGAGCTACAACTCCTAGCATTCCTGACCATTGAGCTTGCTAGCTAGGACTGATGGAAATGGAGTCCAAAACATCTGGCGAGCACCAGGTTGGAAGGCTGAAGTCTTCACTGTTCCCTGGACCATTTGGAAAACAAACAAACAAACCAAGTCTGGCCATTTTCTGTTGTTTTGAAAACGTGTTGTGAAATATATACCAAATCATGAACTAAGCAATGGATTGCAGTGAAATTAATGTTGATTATTGTTATGCTTCGAACTTTTGAACTCCTCAGTAGATGCATCTCTCTTCCTCTTTGTGCCTCTCAGGCTTGCGGCCCTCTCTAGACTCTCTTACGCAGTACTTGTGATTCAAAAGCCATGCATTATTCTCTGAGGCACACAAGATGGCTTAGAAACTCACATCTGTTCTTGGTTTTGCCTTCAATTTTTTAACCATTGAAACCCTGCTATAAAATGAAGAGTGCCCCCCTCCCCCCACATCCCCGTGATTGAACTCATTTGATAAGGCGCAATCTCTCTTTTCAGGGGGCTAGGTGAGTTTATTCTATGGAGGATAAAAGGGAAATCGTGTATAGTGCTTTAAAGGACTAAAGTAGTGTGTGATGTCCAGTACTCAAGTTGCCATATTAGAGTAACTGTTTTTCTCCCAGGGGTATGAGACCTTGCATCAAAGAGAGAAAGAACCTGGAAAGCCTTTTATCCCCCTCAGCTGGCATGGTGTGAGGGGGGAGAAACAGTAGTTGCAATGGGGAGGAGGGGAATAAAGGCCTCTCGTGTTGCACATGTCGGCCACAGTGAGATTTGTCATTCTTGGAGCGCTTTCCTTTTGTAGTAGTGATTGGGCTTTGATCCAAATTCTTATTAACCTATGTTCATTTTGGCCTGAGAGCTGGCCACTGTTCACGTAGTTATCTCTTGGTCATCTAAGGAACCTCAGGAATGGGGCTGGTTAGGGCCATGAGTCCTTGTAGCCCTCAATTAATCTCTATTTTGCCTGCTATATTCCTGGGCTGGATAATGAAGTCAGCGACACCTGGTCATGCACCCAGATGTCCAGGTTCCTGTAGTTGGCCCTTGTGTACCAAGCTCCTATGCATGGTGTGCTTGGATCAGGGAGAGGTGAGTGACAGAAGCCATGCGATCCATGGCCCTCTGCACGCGGCCATTCTACCAGTGAACAGGTATGTATTTCAGCTTTTTCAGAGCTGAGAGAGGAGCTTCAGGCATTATGGCTCACCCTAGTCAACCAACTGCTTAAATTCTGATTGATACTAGACCACTTGAACCGTAAGCTGGCCGGCCCATCCTTTGCTGCCATGGTGTAAGAGGTTTGCAGGCAGCATGGCAAATTACATGTTTGATGGATGCCAGAAAGGCAGGCAGCATTATTTGATGGGCTGATAGGGCCCTTCAATTATTCCTATGCTCAGTCAATCACTGAGCAGCACTACAGGCCAGAGGGGCTGAGGTGCCATAGTAATGTGGGGATGACGTGGGGTGGTCTCCCCTCACTTTCAAAGTGTCGTATAAGAAAGGGGCCGGGTTACCCGGCCCCTGGCTTAAGAGAGTGGCCCACCCTTAAAACCAGGCAAGTAGCTTGAGATTAGGACATATTCATTCCCGCACTTTTCACATGCAGTTCCAGGGAGGGGTTGAATCTCCCTTGTTGTTAAATAAAGAAGCCCTAGTTTATCCCAAGCTCTGGTGTCTGTGTCTTTATTCCGTGCTTCCTTCTCCACTCACAAAAGTTGGATGAAGGCTATTGAGTAGTTGAAAAAAGGAAGTTAGATAAGAAATAGCAGTTGAGGAGCTTATGGCTGATTGACATGCACCAACATCACTTGATATTTCCTTGCTCAATAACTCATATAATAGAATAGAACAGAATGTATTGAAGAAGCCCAGAGATTGCATCAAAAGAAATAGTAAAATACATTTAAACTCCACATAAAAATCATAAAAAATCTTTCCCTAAAGCAAAGCTAAAATACTAATACAAATACAAATGAACATATACCCTCAAATCTTGGAATCTCCAAAGCAGTTAACTAAAACTGATTCCAAGTATATTTTCTGAGACTAGAAACTTTTACAGTAGGGCTGTGCACAGGGCCCTTGAACCGGTTTGGGTCGATCCGGACTTCCCCCAATCCACTCCGGAACTGGATCCGGAGTGAGATCTGGAGGTCCAGATTGATATTCGGTGCCCATTTTACCCCCCTTCCCCACTTACTTGCCTCAATCTGGACCTCCCCTGATCTGCTCCGGAACCTGGCTTCAGAGGTTCGGATCGGCCTGCTCCGCTTCGGATCCGGGGATCCATAACGGAGCGGAGCACACCCCTATTTTACTGTCTTTACAGTGAAAAAGGCCATCCTACAAGTCACATAGCAACAATTTCCTTGTAAAGAAAACCTCATTTTTTCACTTTACAATATTTTTTCTTTTTTTAAAATTAGTCCCTAAATAGTGTACATTAATATCAGAATAATGTTGACATTCAAGAATACAGTGAGACCCATCTGCCAATTCTTCTGCCACACTAATATCTTGAACTGGTATAATTTGCAATAGGTATTCCTGAGTTGAAACATTTATAGTGTTTTAAGGTGCAATCCTATGCATGTTTAGATAGAAAAAAAAAGTCCTGCAACTCTCAGGGAGTTGTATGCTGGGAGTTGAAGGACTTTTTTCCATCTAAACAAGCACAGGATTGCACTCTAAGTTACTGTAAGGTCTTGTACTCAGCTTGCCATATTGGAGTATCTTTATCTCCCAGGGATGCATGACATTGATGTAAAGAGAGAAATAACTAGGGATGTGCTCCGCTTCTAATCGGACCGGCGAATTAGAAGCGGAGCGGGGTGCTTCGCCTCCCCTTAAGGCGGAGGCGAAGAGGATCGAGGTGAAGGCGGATCCTTCACCTTGATCCGGAGCTCTGCCGGAAAGGTAAGTGGGGTTTACCGGGCCCTGTCGCTGTCGCCCATGCGGCGACAGCGGCAGGGCCCGGTAAACACCCCCTCCTCTCCCTTACCTGCCTCCATCCGCGGTTCCTCGGCTTCTTCAATTGAGCCCGCGGTTCAACCAGGAAGTCTAGGCCGCACTTGCAGCCCAGACTTCCTGGCTGAACTGCGGGCTCAATTGAAGAAGCCGACGGACCGCGGACGGAGGCAGGTAAGGCCCCCCTCCCCCTTGGTCCCTTACCGGGCTCTGTGCGGCGACGGCGGCAGGGCCCAGTAACCCCCCCGCCCTCCTCTCCCGGCCTTACCTGGCACCACTCCCCTCCACTGCGGAGCTCCGATTCGGAGCCGGAGCTCCGCGGTGAAGAGGAGCGGGGTATGGGCGGAGCGGGGGGTCCGTGCACACCCCTAGAAATAACCCTCATCTATATCTGTCAATCTGCTAAACCTCCATCTGAAACAAAATATAGTGGTTTACTCTCCGATGCATGTGTACACAGAACTAAGTCCCATAGAGATCAATGGGACTTGCTCCCAGCAAACTATGCAAAGGACTGTGATCTGAGGACCTTAAATTTAACACATTAGTTTTGCATCTTAATTGTTCAGGACGAGCCTTGATGTCTGTTAAACTGGCCTTATTTTCTCACATGACTACAGAAAAACCAGCTCCCAGGAAATAATGCACTTAAAGAGCCATTAATTATTACCTAATTACGTCTACCAGTGCGGCATGGACAGAATAGTGCTCTGAGATGATGAAGTTGTCAATTACAGTTGATAATTAAGAGGCCAGGTGCATGTTTAATTTAACAAGATAAATATCTACCCAGATGTTGTGTGTCTGGTGGTTCATAATCAAGTAGGTTAGAAGGTTTTCAGGCACTGCACTAACCTGTTAACAATGCAACATGGAACAAAAAAGCCAACTATTCCGTTATATTTCTCGAAGAGACTTGTTTTCTAGTAGAGATGAGTCCAATTCATTCTCCAGCTTCTTCTTTTTTTAAAAAAGTACCTCCTCTGAATTTTGGTGTTGGACATTTGCATTATACTCACAAAACATTTGCTATTCATATTTGCTATGATATCACTATTGTATCATTGACATCAAAATTTGACTTAAATATCTTAAATATATCTATCACGGACTAGTGGTACAAATGTTAGCTGTGTTTTAACAGGTGATATGTATTACTCTACAGTCTCGATGGCACAAATTCATTGAAAGAAATGTATAACTTACGTTATCTTCAAAAGGAAGCCAAAGCAATAAGAAAATGAAAAATGAAATAATACATATAAAAAGTAATGGAAGTGACAGTAAAAACAACTGACAGCTTAAAAAAACCCTAAGAGCATAACCACAGTAAAATCAAGTACCAGAGAGAGAGAGAGAGAGAGAGAGAGAGAGAGAGAGAGAGAGAGAGAGAGAGAGATCAACTGAGCAGGTCAAAATCTGCAGGAACAAGAAACATATTTGACTTTTTTGTTCCAGCAGGCATTTGGCAAATAATCGGGACCTCTGTCTGTGCCAAGGATTTTTAAAACTGTCATTTTAAATGTTTTAATATTGGAATATATTTTATATATTTTTAACTTTGTATATTTCTAGTTATAGGTTTTAAATGTATATGTTTTAAATTTTGTAATGCCGCCTTGAGGCCCAGCCTTGGACAAAAGGTGGGATAATAATAATAATAATAATAATAATAATAATAATAATAATAATAATAATAATAATAATGATGATGATGGCAACAGAGAGTATGAATTCCTCTAGGTGGATAAGATGATATAAAGATGTTCGTTCCCTGTGTCAGGTGGGCTCCCTGCTTCCAGTGCCGACTTGAAGTGTTGGAGGACCCATAGGCAAGACATCCCCATGGGCCACCTACCTCTGTGAATATATCTTCTCACTGCTTTTATCACCAGCTGCTCTTGCTCCTCATCCTCTTCTTCATCATGGCTATCCCTTGCTTGCTTGACAAACAGAGAGCCAGGGAGCAAGTTGGCAGTGGCATCTTCTGTGCCTATTGTGCCTCTTCCTCACCAGCACCACTGGGCCAGAGTAAGAGGCACATGAACACGCATGTTACAATGGTGAACAAGAAGAACTCCAGGGAGATCTTTGTAAGCTGGCTCCTGCTGAGATGTGCACCACCTGCAGGTGCCCAACCATGCCTGGCCTCCAGCTAATGACTACAACTTGGGGTGGGTGGGGAAAATCCTATAAACTTCATGTAATTCTCCAGGTATGGTTCTTCTTAGGGCATAAGGATTTGGCTACCACCATCTAGTTCAGTTAACTTAAGTTAGATCTGTTTCAGTTGAGAGTACTATAGAGGCTTGGTTAAATATTGCCTTTCCATTGTTTGGACTTGCATATTAGTCAAATGCTTTGGACGGTTCTCCTTGGAGGCCACTTGAGATCTTGGAATTGGGCATGTCAACAATTTATTAAATATATACCACTATTGAACTCCAACTAAAACAACTAAATATAACCTATATATTAATATGGAACTCATTCACCAAGTATGGATCCTTATGTAGCCATTTTGGCATTGTGATTTGCAAAGAGTCTGCACACAAAAAGGGAAGTATCAGCAGACTTAGGGGCTGTCTACACATGGAAAAAGCCCCACAGTGGCTGTGGATCTGCGTCCCATCGGTTAGACGATGCAGGTGCAGCTTCACAGACACTGCGGGGCTTCCACGTGATGCTCCGATTTGAAAAAGTCAGGGATTTGCTCTGACTTTTCCAAAGGGAGTGACGTCAACATGGGGCTTCTGCTGTGTAATGTCACTCTGTGGTCAATCTGGGCAGCAGAGCCTGGTGGAAGGTAATCAGAGATTGGTCACCTTCCACCAGGCAGAGGACCTGGATGGCTGCCCAGAAATTCCGCATTCCCTCCTTAGCATTGGGATTACTTGGTGCCATCCCAGGAGAGGGAAAACACGTGGTTGAGGAGGGAGGTGGCACCAACCCAGTGCCACGAAGACAGTCCCTTAGTGTAACTCTAAGGAAGGGATGTAAAACCTCTTTCAGCTAGAGAGCTGAATTCCATTTTGGAGCAGCTTTATGGGACTACATTTCAGTAGCAGGCAGGGCAGGGCTAAAATACCTGAACATACCAGCATATTGTAGCTAAATCTCATACTGCCAATAACTAAGCCTTATGAGAGGCATTTCAACCATTTCTTATTCTGCACCCCTGCCCTAAGGTTTTCAGAAGTGCAAAAAATCTTTAGAAGGCAACCTAAGTGAGGATCTCTTCACAATTCCCCCCCCCCCAAAAAAAAAAACCCATGGCCCAATGAGGGCTGACCATGCTCAGTGAACATAGAACATTGGCTGACTGTTGGGGAAAAAATAGAAAACTGGGAGGGGGGAAAGGAAACAGAATGGAATATCCAAGAAAAGGGCATAGCAGGCAAGATCCCTGAACTGGAGCACTCCCCACTGCAACATTTTGTTGCACGATCCATTTGTATAAAGCTAATGATAAAGACTTTCTATCGTTTTAATATTACTTCTTAACATTCTCTTTGAAAGTATCTGTTTTCCTCCAGGTATTCTCTACCATTTGATGCTTGAATGTCTGTTTTCATTATTTCCTGTTCGTTCTGTCATAACTCATAGTTCTTTGTTTTACTGTCAACGATTCTCCATTCTTGTAACACATAACACATTTTTGTTCCCCATTGAACATATGTTACTGTGGCAGAAGCCTCTCAAGCAACCCTGGAGGATACCTGTCCTTCAGTCGACAATCAACAACAACAACGGCGACAAAAGACGAGCGTGAGAGAGATGGATAGTTGCCTCGCTTCATCCATCTTAAAAACAGGACTGAAAAAAATAGCAGTTTGGGAGGAAACGGAAGCCTACTTTGCAAGGTGGCTGAATAAGTAGAGGTGCTGTTCTAGAGATCGGGATTGTGGAGTTGAACAGGCCGCAATTCTTTACATGTGTTTCTGGGGGGGTGGTCATGGAACTCAGTGGGGTCTACTTCTGAGTAAACATGCATAGGATTACAGGGTTAGAGGCCTTCGTCAGCTGCTGTTTTTAAACTAGGTGCTTTTCATATCAAAGAAGGCTTGCTGAAGATGACAGGAATGATAAATACACACTGTCAATCCGCATTTCATAATGGATTTCTCCTTCTTTGACTTTCCATTTTAAAACTGCTACCTCCTTCTAAGTGATGATCTATATCTGTGGGCATGTCTACACCAGCCCTATATCCCGGGATCATTCCTGTGCATCCAAATGCCACACAGGGGATCCCCGGGAGCAGGCAGGGACGATCCCTCCATTTTCCTGGGATAACCCTTGGGTGTAGAAAGGGCCTGTGTTACGGTGAATATCCACAATATGATGAATGTTGACATTCACAAGTGAATGCATGAACAGGCATGGGCAGACTTCAGGCTTGTAGGACCTAGTTTGCTTTTTCTAAAACCTTGAGATCCACCAGCTGGAGCCTAGAACAAAAGACATACACTTAGAATCAAAGAACTCTGAGCCCAGAAAATTGCTTTGAGTCGCAGAACTGAACAGAGCTCACAGACTTTTGATACCAAAAAAAAAAAAAAAAAAAAATCCCCTCCAGGTTATCCCAATCCTTTGTATTTCAGGAGTATAATGGGGGTGGAGAGGTTATTTTGTTGTTGCTATTGTTAGCCAATTGGAAGTCAGAAATACTTGCTGGTCTACTGCAAATCATCCAGAGACCTACCAGCTGATTGAAATCTACTTTCTGCCCAGCCCCTGTGCTTGAACACAAGGAGATGCCATCTCCCGGCCCACATCTTGGTAGGAGACCAGGGATTGGATCCAGAACCTGTCTTCTGCAAGAGGAGGGATTTCCATGAGAGAAAGGGTTCTGCTTGCATAAACTCTCACCACTTGATTTTTGGAGATCCTACCCACACACCATGGCCAGATCTACACCAAGCAGGACATCACATTTTGAAAACTGTATATGGAGTGTGTCCTCGGCCCCAACAATTGTCACTACCATTATATAAACCATTTTAAGCAATAGTGTAGATCCTGCCCACAGCTCACCCTATTTAACAAGGTCTTCACTCTGTCTAGCTTTTTCAGGGGGTTGGAAGGTCTGCCATGGGAAGGACAGGGCAGGCAAATCCATTTCCACCCATGCAGTTGATGCAGCATAAATCTGGACCCCAGACATGTAAATTAATGACACAATCCTATGGAGATAGTCAGTAGCTTCCAAACTTGATGGCTGCCGAATATTCCATGCAGGGAAGCTGGAGCATAGAGGCAATTGTTGTCTCTGTGGTCTGGCCTCCCTGCATTTTTGCTAGATGGGTGATTTTTCCTATCTAGCTGCAGTGCTTCCAAGCAGGATCTAAAGAGGCTGGGGTGAGCATAGGAAGCTGCTTCCTTGGTCTCCTCTCCCTGCCCCAAGGACTGGCCCCCTTTTCCCATCTGTGCACTCCATTTCCAAGCATAAAGATGTAGCCAAAACTGCACTGTATATGACGGGATAAGGGGTGGGGAGTGTGGTTTCTGGGCTCCAAGGTTGGAACCCTGTTTCTGACCTCGTGTCCCAGAAACCAAATAATCCTATGTCCCCCCAGACGCTGTCTCGGGGCCATAGGATTGCTCTCTCCATTGCAATCAGACATGAAAATTAATAAAGTTGTGGTCTATTCACTCCTTGTGTAGCGGGCAACAGTCAGAAGTAGTCTTTTTGCTATTAATAAAGCTCATTTAATTCAAGGCATAGGTTACAGATGCTAATAAGATTCTGGTAAATGTTGTCAGCAAAAAGTATGTGAAAGTGAAGAGATCTCACTTTTTTATTGGAAGTTAAAAGGATTGAGGGGAAAACATAATCTGGAATGGATGTTGGAAATGGAGAAGAATAAAGATGGCTTATTGGCTGGCTTACGGCATTCCTTTCCCAGCTTTTCACAATATTCAGCCATGGAATCTTTGAGTGAACATTTTCTTCCCACAAAACTTTATTTGTCTACCTTACAGGCCAGGGCTAACGCTGTCAAGAGCTTTTTGCCAAATGAAACACTGGAAGCACAATCGAAACCATATAAATGTTGGAAAGCCAACTTTATATGTATATAAAATAATGTTCAGTAACTGAATAGATCTTAAGACCTAGATGAGAGAGGATACTGGCATTTCTGTTTTTATTTAAAGTTTCTTTGCCAAGGCATCATTAAATGCTAAATTGTCCTCTTAGCAGAATATACAAATTTTCATTATCCTGTTTAAAATTAGTGTAAATGCCTCATTTGGGTGGTGGTGAGGTTGATTCAGAGTTTATTTTAAAGGAATTGAACTACTCTTCCTTAATTCATTATTCTTGCATAGAAAACAGCTACTTCAAACATGCAGGTTGATCTTTCTTGCAAGCACATTTGAGATCCAACAAAAATCCCTCATTCAAGTTTGTTATTTTATTGATAGATTGATTTGATTTGTATCCTGCCTTTCTACTAAGAAAATGGCACTGAAGGCATCTTACAATCATAGGAACTAAAAAAAAGTTTTTATATATTTATTTTACTTTGTTGCTTTTATACCCGGACTTTTTTCCTCCAAGGAACCCAAGGTGATTGATATAATCCTCTTCTCCATTTTATCCTCACAATAACAACCCTGTGAGATAGGTTGGGCTGAGAGTCTGTGACTGGCGAAAGTCACCCGGTGGTTTTCCATGGCCAAATGGGGACTAGAACCCAAATCTCTTGACTCCCAGTCCGACATTCTAACTACTACATCACATTGGCATAAAAAAAAACAACCAACCTTCTTAATTTTATCCTGTTGTTTACTGTCATGTGTGTCTTTGTGCTTCTGAAACAGGGAATGTATGTATTTTTGAAAGGATTAGGAGAAATGCTTAGAATTTAGGAATGGGCCTGTTGGTATACAATCGGTGCTGAATGGGTTCCCCATGAAAAAGCAGGTGCACAGCTCTGGGATACTCTTGGATCCCACACTAGAGGCACAGGTGACCTTGCTGGCCCAGAGTATCTTTTACCCAGCTTAGGTTAGTTCACCAGCTGTGGCATTTCCTGGACAGTGATAGCCTGGCTGTGCTGATCCATGCTTTGGGAACCTTCCAGTTAGATTACTGAAATGCATCGTACCCGTGACAATGGCCATTGCTCTTTTTGCTTAGATGGCAGGTGAACAAGCTCACATAACGGTTACAGCTCTTTTTTGCACAAGCCATACTGAAATGCATGCTTTTGTTACAGAATGTATGCTTGTATAATATTTAGATGTGTATTGCCAGCAAAGCTTGTTTCAGTAACACTTGCACACAGAAGATTTTCCTGATGGATTGTGCCCATTCAAGATGCCGTTCGTGCTTGTTGATCATGCTAACATTCTAGTACAATTCTCAAATAAACTTAAGTGTCATTTTCCCAAGTGAACTTGTGGTGATCTTTATTGGCTATTCCAGTTTGCATTTAACAACTGAAGGCATGAGCAAAAGTGTTGGAAGACCTTAGTGCGCACCCGTAACTATGTTGGCCTCAAGGAAGTTTCAGCCAGTGCGCAATCTTCAAATACCTGACCAGAAAGATCTAGCTCTGCTGAAGTGCTGAACTCTCTTTTTCTGACATTTATCGAGAGTCTTCCACAGAACATTTTTATTCCCCTAATGTTTTATGTGTTAAAGTGCTCCTAAGAAATATATCTTGACTTCCATCCAGTTTCCTGTCAGTGAGTTTCAGGAAGGCACACAGAGTTTATGGAAGCATTTTTTTCAAAGTTTACCCCAGGATACTTTCTATAAATGTAGGTTATTGTGATCACACTGGATGAGTTCCTTTGGGATAAAGAGTGGTCTTAACCTTGGCCCTTCACACAATTGACTTGGAACAAAGTCCTACTAAAACTTAGGGTTTATTTAGATAGGGATGTTTGAGATTTTTGTTCAGTTGATTTTTTGATAAGCAAGCATACGATCTTGCGAAAATGTGCACATTTCTTCATCAATGGACAGAATGAGATTTTTTAAAAAAATAGAATGTAGGGGTAAACGAGACTGAGAGATACATCCAAACCTAATTTAAATCAGGAGCGGGTCCAAGGAAGACCTAGATCTACCAGTAGATTTCCGGGTGATCTGCAGTAGATTGGCAAGGCTTTCTGACTCTCAATCATTTAACAATAGCAACAACAAAAATGATAGCCCCCATCTCCATATTGTACTGCTGCTCAAATGAAGAAAGTTTAAAGTGAGTGGAAGTGGGGTTTTTTTGTGGAGGAGCTGTGAGCAACATTCAGTTCTGGTTCTCAGCAGAAAATACCTGGCCTCAGAAGACTTTAATTCTAAGTGTATGTCTTTTATTTACTTAAGAGTACTTTTATCCCACACCTCAGCCAAAACCAATCAGTAAAGAAGACAGTCCGTGCCCTCAGGCTTACATGCTAAAAAAAGATATGAAACACGAGGAAAAGGGGATGGGGAGGGAAGAGGGGGGAAAAAGAAATTAGGAGGCTGATTCAGCAGGGTTAGCGAGAAGGCCCTCCCCCACCCTTCCATCTCCCAAAGGAGGGGCAGACGAACAGCTGGTTGATCTTAGGGTTCTTATAAAAAACAAAGTAGATCTTGCAAGACCTGAATTCTGCCCACCTCTGATTTGGATGACTAAATGATTCATGCTCCAGTGGCACTGTAGCCCTTGTAAAATATTGCTGCACGTCCACAGGCAACAGCTAGGATCCAAAGAGCTGTACACAGCCTTCTGTACATGCATCAGGACCAGAGAACCCCTCAACTTCCCCAAATCCACACTGCTGAGTTTGGGAATTCCCCAGGACTGCAGTTGGAAGCTAACATGAGCAGCGTTCCCATGGTATGTGAATATGGTTTCTTGGATCTTGCCCATTATATTGTTATATTCAATCTATGTATTTTATATATGGCTATCAGGCCATGAACTTCCAACCACAGGTTTACTTGGTTGGCATTGTTTATAATAACTTGTTCGACCATAATCCTGCTCTCAGTGGACCTCGAGGGCAGTGTGCAAAGTGGCTGTTATAGGGAACTGGTATAACCTTGTGTTACATGGGATGTGTGTCTTTAATATATGTCATTAAACAAAAAAACCTATGGTTTACAAAACAGTGTTAAGGCTCTACAGTTTTCAACCAAGCACCAGGGAAATTGGGAGTTAAGGCTCACAAACCTTAATGCCACATCCTCCCTAATTATACTCCTGAAAAAAAAAAGTTTGGGATAACCTAGAGGGGATTTTTTTTTTGTATCAGAAGTCTGTGAGCTCTGTTTAGTTCTGTGACTCAAAGTAATTTCCTGGGCTCAGAGTTCTTTGATTCTAAGTGTATGTCTTTTGTTCTAGGCTCCGGCTGGTGGATCTCAAGGTTTTAGAAAAAGCAAACTAGGTCCTACAAGCCCGAAGTCTGCCCATGCCTGTTCATGCATTCACTTGTGAATGTCAACATTCATCACATTGTGGACATTCACTGTAACACTACACTGTGTAGAGGTTTTAGTGTTGGACTAAAAACGCAATGCTTACTCAGAAGCGAGTCCTACCAATTTCAAAAGACACAGAGTGTCTCTAAGTGCCTCCCTCTTTCCCTGGCTTGTGTGCAAAAGATGGGAGGGAATGTCTACTGTACTGTTTCCTTGCAGCCCCCAGGAAAGCCAGGAATTTGATCAAGCAGCAGCCATGATCAAATGAAGAATAAAAGAACACACACACAGAGTCCTGCACTGGCTGTAGCATTCTTGGTTACACAGCTGGCCAGCAGGCCAAGTAATACCCCAGACCAATGTTCCAGCAGACAAGCTTTAAGTTCAGGCAAATGCAGAAGTAGTCAAACAGGCAAAGGACCAAATACAGTGAGGCAGTCCATTATATACATAATCCAGTAGCTGGGTCAAGCAGAGGTCCAAAGTCATAGCACAGAGGTTCAGGAACAAAGCAAGAAAACCAGGTGAGACATTGTTACCAGCAAACTCTCACTGGTGGCTTTTATTCACAAAGGCTGCCA
Source organism: Elgaria multicarinata webbii (assembly GCF_023053635.1). NCBI lineage: Eukaryota > Metazoa > Chordata > Lepidosauria > Squamata > Anguidae > Elgaria > Elgaria multicarinata. The sequence goes on along the minus strand of NC_086171.1, from coordinate 69,819,132 downwards.
AGCCCCACCCAGTCTCAGTTGCTGTCCACCAGAGCTCTCTGGCCAGAGCCCTACTCAGGAGGAGTTGCTTTCTTTTTTCTTTTCTTTTTTTGGTAACTGAGTACTCCTTCTTACAGGAGGCCTACTGGCTTGTCACTTGAGGCGATGGCGCTCCTGAGGGTCAGGGAGTTGCTTAGCCTCTGATCCAGTGTCAAAGTCTCCTCTCCCTGTCAGGGAAGGACCTGGAGCTGTCTCCCCTAAAGGCTGAGTCTCTTCCCAGTCTGATGCCAGTACTTGGTACTCCCTGGTTTCTGGGGGCTTTGCTTCCACACAGGCAGTAAGCAATAGTAGGATTATTGTGCTGGAAAGGAGAGGAAATTCTCAGGACAGGAACATCTCCCACTCTCCCCATTCCAAGGTTCCAGGCAGTTTTTAAAAGGCTACAATTCCCTACACACTTACCTGGGAGTAAGAACATTACATTCAATGGAACTTACTCCTGAGAAGACACTAATGATTCTACTAAGGAAATGTCTGTGCTAGAGGAAGCAGATGGCCATTTTATTTTCAACATTCCAATCTATCTGAGGCAGGAGGGAAGTGGAGAGTGACGCTACTGAGGATGTGTCGCATTATCCCTGAAGAAGGCCTCTGTATTCACTCTAATAGGATGAATAAATATTAATTAAAAATCATCCAAAGGGAATTTAAAAAAAAGAAAAGCCATTCCACCAATTACAATGAAGGAGGAAGAAGACACCACCACTGGATTAATGGGTAAGGGGCTGAATACTCCAAATTTCATGGATAAAAAAAAATCACCAGCCTAAATTATCAGAACCATTTTTTTTCTTTTGTACTTTAAACTCCCCTCATTCACTCAACCTTTCACCAATCTTCTTGAAATTTTCAGGGTATGTAAAACCAACTATTCTTTGTGGCACATGTACATTTCAGGAAGAGCAGTGAAACATTTTCGATTTTATGAATGTTAGAATGACCACCCCCCAATTACCCCTTTATAATGGTAGAATGCTTTATCTACTCTCTGACCTTAACTACAGGGACACTGCCATGTCCCTGTAAATTCAGGGAGGAGTACACTCTTTAGGAACAACAGGTGATTGAGGAATGCCTGGATGCTAAGGGAACCTTTACCCTCAGCACTGCCTGGCTTTATTCCTGCTGGAGGAAAGCCTGCTGTAAGTCCAGAACAGCTGGGCCAGAAACCAGGATGTTTGCCAAATGGATAGAAGCCTGTGACATTCCTGCCCAGGTTCCAGCCTTCTCCAGTTCCCACCTCAGAAACTGAGAAGCAAACCCCTCAGGAACTCCTCCTTTCACTCGGATCAGTTGTCCCCACTGACACCCAAGCTTCAGCCATTTCCCACTTCTCTGGGCTCCAGAGACATCCAATATGCCTGATTGGCTCCCTCAACCCACTATAGGATAAGTAACAAGGACATAGTTTTAATATTGATAACATAATATCAATCAACACATGAGCGTTTGCATTTTTTTAAAACAACAACCCAATAACAATAAGTAAAGATTTATTTAAAATACAAAGATGTATTTTGTATTATTAATCAATGCTTGCTCCTAAATTCCCTACCTACTCTACCCCTTCTAGAATCCTATACACAAACCTCACCAACTAGAGCAACCTTCCTCAACCTGGGGCGCTCCAGATGTGTTGGACTACAACTCCCAGAATGCCCCAGCCAGCTGCTGGCTGGGGCATTCTGGGAGATGCAGTCCAACACATCTGGAGCACCCCAGGTTGAGGAAGGCTGAACTAGAGGTTGCTTCTTCAATCCCTCAGCCCTATGCCCCCAACTAACTGTCAGATCTACCTCCCATACACAAGCCCCTCCCACTTTTGACTCACTCTATTAATCCTATTTTACCCAGGTTACACTAACAACATAAACATGAACAGCACAATAACAAGGCATATGTTACAAAGCATAGAGAAGACAACTTCAGAACTTTGGTTTAGATAGCAGAATGTCCCTATAAGGTTTCCAGGAATGGAAAAGACAGCCGAGGCTTCAGGACTTAACCCACAAAAAACTTTCATAAGATACAAAATCATTAAAATTTGGGGTGTTCGAAAAAATTGCCAAGGATTCAAATGAGTTCAGATGAATCTGACCTGTGGATTCCACAGTGGACAGTTCCCCCCACCCTGAGCCATGCAGATTCTGTAGACTTGCAGACTGGTTTTTCACTTTGGGTGTGTGTGTGTTTGCCTTAACTAATGTGAAGTAATGTATTTGCGCAAGTACGTATTCACATTAATGTGTGAAACAGAGATGGAACGGATTTAATAACATCCATCCATCCCTAAGTCAAGTTACTGAAGGCTATCCCAGAAAGGAAGAGAGAACAAGGGAGATGCTACAAATCCCAGATGGCTGATCCGTTGTGCCTAGTCAAGGTGTGTGTGTGTGTGTGTGTGTGTGTGTGTGTATGAATGAGAGAAAGGCTGTTTCTACACCTACCTTTTCCTCCAGGTTCATCCCTGGATCGTTCCTGTGCATCCAAATGCCATACAGGGGATCCCGGGAGCAGGCAGGGACAATCCCTCCATTTTCTTGGGATTCCTCTTAGGTGTCAAAAGGAGGGGGGGAGAGAGAGATAGAGATAGAGAGAGGTGTTTTACTATCTACTGAGATGGAATAGAATTGGATAGAATATTTATTTCTTACCTGCCTCTTCCTCTGGATCGAGGCAGGGAACAACATTAAATACAAAATCACCATAAAATGCATAAAACTGGTTAAAAACATATAAAACTGATACAACTGGACATGTTAAAAAAAACATCTGGGTAGGCCCACCAGAAGAGATCAGTCTTGATGGCTTTCTTAAACTCAGTAAGAAGGGGAGAACACATCTACACCATCCAAACGGCATGAAGTTTGGGCCCTCCCAAACTTACAGTAAGGCTTTCCCTGGGCAGAAATACGGGGTGAGGAATGTGCTCTGATTGCAATTCATAATTCACTACCTTTACATTTACAGCATTGACTTTAGTTACCATCAGCTTTTAGCAGGAGGAGAACAGAACATGTGACTGGATCATCCATTAGATCCACAGGCATTAAGAAAAATTAGAGCAAACACAGAAGTCCATGATAGAGCATACGCTTTGCCTGGACAAGGTCTCAGGATCAAGCCTTAGCACGTCAAAGAATCTCATGTATTAGGTGCTGGGAAAGTCTTAGACCCGATACCTGTCAGAGTAAAGTATAATATACATCCTGATACAAACTCATTATGACTCTAAATTGTTCTCTGAATCCATAACCCAGTTTAGCAGAATACTGAACGTTGCCAGCAGTGTTCTAAAGCGACCTCTAGTGTTGTCATTAGAAATTACTATTTGCATGTGTTTCTTGTCCACAGCTGGCAATGGGATTTTGACCTAGGAATGGATGAATCTCTTTTGTTTGCTATAACGTTGACAATATTTTCAAGCAGGGGTTCATCACATCAGTTTGTGAACTTTAAGTTGGCATGAAAATTGTAGGCAATTTCCCCTAATACCTGCCTTTTTGTATGCTCTTTTCCATAACGTGCATTTTTGTGCACAATTTCCCTTACCGTACTGTATGTGTTTTTAATTTTTTGATAGCTTAATTCAGAGAAGTGCTAAATCTGAAGAATAATTGTGTTCCAGTTTGGGCATTAGTTTGTGAAGTGCAAATTAGTTTGGCTCATATTAAAATATGAACCAGATGAATTTCACCCCATCCCTGTTTCGAACTGCTGTTGTGAACTGCTTTATATCCATGGCCATGGCTTTCAGAGCTCCATAGAGCTAACTGTTAACCAGTAGATCGCATGTGCACCATAACGACCTAAAGCAAATCCAAAACAGGGCTGTTCGTTTTCTCCTGACAACCATCAAGGAAGGAGGTGTCACATATTCACTGAGAAGATTATTCTTAGCTGAACTGTTTTGGGAGTTATGAAGCTTTCCACCTAGTATGTGATGTGACAACCATTGCTTCTTCAGTAGACAGGCTGAGTTGAATAAGTGTTTTCCTAAAAAAACTGAGAATGGTCAGCCTAAGGCTAAAAGCATTCTGTCTTTCCTCCAATGATTGGTCCTGTATCCTTTATTATCTCTTTAGCTCTCCTCTGTAACCTTTCCAATTTGTCCAGGTTCTTCTGTGCCAATGAGGCCGATATGAGCACAATGAATAAGCATTTCCCATGCAGAAATGTGGGCACCACATAATTTCTCTGGGCCTAGCACCAACCTGTAACCTCCCCCTTGTTTTTTGAGAATTTGTAGGACTGATCGCTGACTCTCTTTTTTAGCTTCATTTCAGTTTCTTTCGTTTAAACTTAAGCATACGATTGCCTGATTCTTATTTATAATTAGGCATTGCAATATGACATGTATGTATATTGAGTATATGTATATTGATTAATACAATAATTTGTACTGACAAATGTCCTTTAGAAATGGTTCCTTGAGTTCTAGTGTCAATACCATAGGTGTATGCAAGGGGTGTGCCGGGTGTGCCCAGGCACACCCTAATGTCTCAAGCAATAAACACCGAATTGAGGGGGGCATTGAGTACAGATCCAGAGGGGGACCCAGTTGCAGTGGAAGAACCACTGCCTCCAAAATGGAATCACTGTGCAGGGAGCTCTCTGCTGCGAGCCGTGCCCCCTTGGCCACAAGGCCTCTGTTGGTGTGGTTCCGCTGACCAATCTTGTGCTGCCAGAGGCATGTTTAAATGATACTGGGTGCACACCATGCCAAAATGTTACCCATGTGGTGGGAATGGCCCTCTGGCTGCTCCACTGCCACTTACCTCAATAGCACGCCATTGCTCCCGGCAGCAGGAACTAAGAGGAATTACTTTGCTGGGAGCCTCTTTGCCAGGAGCCATGCTTGAAAGAGGCCAGGAGGAGGGTCCCAAAAGCTAATATCACCTCGTAAGCCCCTCCTCTGGCCAGTGTTATCACAAAGCCCTACCAATGCTGGGACTTGAGGAGCATCTCCTCATTCCCCCATCACCTGCAATGGCCCTCCCATGGAATTGGTAAGTCTGTGGTGCTTAGAATGTTGACCTGAGTGGGTGGAGTTAGAATGTCTTAGGACAGGGGAGGAGTGATATATAAGGGAATGACTGAAGGGATTGTGGGGGACTTTTAAGTACTTTTTGAGTCTTCAACTTTTAGTGCTTTAGCTCTCTGTATGTAGAGTACTATTGTTCTGGAGAGTTTGAGGATCAGTGTATAGAGGGGTGATTTTGAGTGTGGTGTGCACATTGTTATACATCAGTTGTTATACATCAATATACATCAGTTGATGTATATTAAACAATATTGATAATGAAGAAAGCTCAAGAGTGATTGTGTGAGAGAAAGGAAAGCATGTATGTGAAGAGAGAAAGGATTGGATGAGAGGTTTTAAGAAGGTTTTGAAAAGTTTTATTTTGAAACAAAGTTTATGGACCTTAAAATAAAATTTTATTCAGTTTGTTTTAACTACCACAAAAATCCCACGTTTCTTTGGCATTTATCATCTGCAGTTATATACATTTAACACCCACTCTGACATTAAATCACCATCAGCACATTTAATTCACAGCTCTTTGATTTATTACTGAAATCCTTTCAATGGAACCCCTTTCTCCCCATAGTTTGGAGAAAGGCGATATTTGTGCATCACCCTCAGCCTCCTCAAGTGGTGGGGTTTAGCTTGAGCGGGGAATGTCCGTGGCCAGGCCTGCTGTTCAGAGCCTGTGTCATGGACACACACCCTAATGAAATGTGTGGCTCATGCTTATGGTCAATACTCTTCTATGTACACTGGATACCAGAGGCCTGACTCATTTATTCTCACAAGTTCTGAGTTCTATAAATCTTAGCAGATGTACTAGCTGTCCCAAATGTCCTCTGGAATCTCCATGTCCCTAATTCTTTTGGTGCTTTGTCCCTCTCTCCTGCTGCTACATCTTGTTCGCTCTCCCTGCCTGTGCCCAGGAAATGCTCAAACTACTTCTGTTCTAACACTGCTACTGCTCGACTCCAGCAAATCTCACAAAGGCTTTCAAGTTCTAGTGACCCCATATAGATATTGGGAAATCAGTTTGCATAAAACTTACTTATTTATTTATTCTTCTTTTAAGCTGCCCAGTAATCCACCTTCTCTGAGTGGTGTACAACACATTAAAATATAAAATACTAACAATAAAACAATGAACAAAAACATCACATAATAAAAGAAAGATAAAATCAGGAGCAGAGTGTAAAAACCCTCCAGAACCTAAAACCAAAGTCAACCCAGCAGCAATAAAAGTGCAGTGATCTTGAAGCACCAGGAACAGTTCTTAAAATGCTTGGGACACCCTCCCTCAAAGTCTTCATCCAGCAACGAAAAGACCATAATGGATGCCACCACTGAAAAAAGCCCTCCCTCTTGTGGCTATCTACCTTGCCTCATTTGGAATGGTGGCACCTGGAGGACCCCTCAGATGACAACTTGAGTGTCCGTGTAGGTAAACCTCATAATCTACAATTTACTCTCAATTTCCCTTCCCCTCCATTTAACAGGATAGTAGCCCAAGCTGGCCTCATTGGAATTGTCCACCACTGGGGGAGAAACAGGCATAGATTGTAGGGATGTGCTCCGCTCCGATTAGGAGCGTAGAAGCAGTAGCGGATTGGCCTGCTCCGCCTTACCCAGAGGCGGAGTAGGAGCGGACCGCGGACCCCCTAGAAGCAAGGCGAAGAGAAGCGCCCATTTTTCGGAGCTCCGAGTTCAGGCGGAGCGCTCCGGTCGCCATCTTGAAAACATTTCGCCATAGGATTGCATTGCGGCAAATAATCGCGCATAACTACGTTGTTTTTGAAGCTATCATTCTGAAAATTCTTGTGCACAGAGAGTCGTGGATGGGGGTCATTTTGAGACCACTCTCACCTCTCTGTGTCGTGCGGGTCGCGTGCTATATTTTTGTGAAAATCGGGTCAACCGCGCGGCTCAAACTGCGTTTTCGGCTTTTCGCCCATAGGATTGCATTGAGGGAAAGAATCGGGGATAACTGGGGGGGGTTTAAGCTATCATTCTGAAAATTCTTGTGCACAGAGAGTCGTGGATGGGGGTCATTTTGAGACCACTCTCAACTTTCTGCATCGTACGGGTCGCGGGCTATATTTTTGTGAAAATCGGGTCAACCGCGCGGCTCAAACTGCGTTTTCGGCTTTTCGCCCATAGGATTGCATTGAGGGAAAGAATCGGGGATAACTGGGGGGGGGGGGTTTAAGCTATCATTCTGAAAATTCTTGTGCACAGAGAGTCGTGGATGGGGGTCATTTTGAGACCACTCTCAACATTCTGCATCGTACGGGTCGCGGGCTAGAAGTTTTTAAAAAATCGGCGGGAAAAATACCTTTTTCAAAGGGCTGAGGGGCAGAGTCAGCTCCCGGTCATGATGATCCCAAAGTTGGAGGAGGGCATAGGCAAAACAGGTAACTTGGGATTCTGGGAAACTTCTCTTTCTTCATCTGAACGGGCTTTTCCCTGTGTTTTTTAACACAGTAGCCCCACCAAATGCACAAACACAACCTGAAATCATATACTAAGCCAAGAATAAGAGATAGAAACACAGCACTGCTCCCCACCCTAACCTTGGTGAACAACTGAATCGATGTGGTGCAAGGGGATGAGCTCCCCTAGGGCATCTCATCGTGGACGTGCCCCCACTCTCTCCTGCACTGGAAGGCCATTAGAGCCTTCCAAAGAGAGTAAAACGGTGGAGCAATGCCTATCATGAGTTGAAGTGAATGGTCACTTTTCAGTGGTGGAGCAATGCCTGTTATGAGTCGAAGTGAGCGTTTTACTTCTTCTCAGAGCTGTTGGTGGCTTTCAGTGTCTTGAACTGGCAGCTACTTCCCCCTCCCCCGGGCACGTCCCCCTATTGCTGGTAAAAGACAGATATAGCCTTTTTAAAAAAATTCTTCTTGCTGTTTATTGAGCAACACTGCTGCTTTTAATTCCACCCCTCCTTTGTTTATTGATTGATTTATTCCATTTTATATGCATTACTGGCTTATCCTTGGCTCACTTCCTTATGCCCCCAGAAATGCCAGCTGCATGCCTGCCTGCCTTCCCTCCCTCCTCCCCTGCCCACCTCGCAGGGATGTTGTGTGTGGGGTGCCCGATTTTCAAAAATTCGCCAAAAATCAGGGGATGATGGGATTGCTTTGAAACTTGGCGTGCGTGTGTATATCCCCATGAGGTGTCATGGTGCCAAACATGAGGTTTCTAACTTGAACAGAAAAAAAGTTGTATAATTTTTTAGCTTTCAATGCAAGCCTATGGGGGGGGGAACGGAGCTCCGGATCCGGATCCGGAGCTCCGGGCGGAGCGGAGCGGAAGTGGGCGGAGCGGGGGCGGGGCGGAGCGGCCCGATCCGGAAAATGGCGGATCTGCAAGTGAAGCGGAGCGGGGGGTCCGTGCACACCCCTAATAGATTGTATAACATCATAGGCTGATGACATCAGGCAGCCTGGAACAGGGTACTATATTGTGCATGTGCAGGCCACAATATAGGCCAGGGGTGGGGAGCCTCTTTCAGACTGAGGGCCAAATTTGATTTTGGAGAATTATTATTATTATTATTTATTTATATAGCACCATCAATGTACATGGTGCTGTACAGAGTAAAACAGTAAATAGCAAGACCCTGCCGCATAGGCTTACAATCTAATAAGCTCTCCATGACCATATTCCAGTGGAGGGTGGAGCTGAAGGCAAAAACATACCAAACATACCAATATATTGTAGTGCACAGCTCTTACTTCCAACACCTAAGCCAATGCAGAGGCATGTCAACCCTTTAGAGTGGAGAAAAAGCTACACAAAAGTTGGGAAATTACCAAACAATAATTACCAAACAAAGGTGGGGGGGCGGCCATTGGGGAACCTTGGAGGGCCGAATTTGTCCCCCAGGCTTGAGGTTCCCCAACTGTTGTTAGAGGCCTTTCCCATTTCTCGGACATTCCTCAGTGGTGGCGGCTGAATAAGTATACACGGTCCCTCTCCTGCCCCTCACTCACTGCTGACATTGCAGGCAGGAGAGCAGCACACAACTCCACACAGAGTGAAACAGCTTTTCAAATGAGGTCCTACAAGTGGTAAGGAGAGCAGCGCTACTTCCATTCCCAAATCCTTGAAAGTATGTTCCTACCTCCCCGCAGCCTCCACCGTTGTCATAAGCAAAGGTATTAATCTAGGTTTTATTTCTTTTCTCATTTTTTTTAAAAAAGTAGTACCAACAGCACTAGCAAGAGGATATTTCCCTTGCAAATCAATTTTAATGCACACTCATTTGTGTTTTTGAGCAGAATAGTGACCAGATGTCTCCAAATGCCTGGAGCAATCGGGAGCTGCTTCCTTGACCCAGAATAAATCCAGGCCAGGTTTCCAATATGTTCTGGTTTGTGATGGGTGGCTGATTTGCAAAGCTGTTCTACCCTATTTCTCTGCTGCTTCAATAAGCAAGGGAATCTCTATTTTTGGAAGAATCCCTGTCTGGTGACCGGAAATACAAGATCATAACTGCAAATTGTTGTAATCAATTAATAATGTTAGAGATAAATATAGTATTGCTAAAATACTGCATTATCCAATGAAAACAGGATACTTCCAGATTTTCTGATTGGGATCTATAAACAGAGTAAAAGTGGAGTAATCCTCTCAAGCATGGACATTTCAAATAGATTACACATGCCTAGTGGCTACAGTAGCTTTCATAGTTATTTGATCCATCAAGAGGAAGGATTGACAAACTCTGGAATTTTCAAGTTTTATGGTTTATGTTCCTTGATCTCTATCTATCTATCTATCTATCTATCTACCTATCAATCAATCATCGTCTATCAGTCTGATCCTAAATATGTTTACGTTGAAATGAGTTCAATTTGATCCACTTCCTAGTAAATTTGCATTAAGGTTGCACATAGTGTAGCACATAGATATTGACATTTTGGGGTTTTTTTATTATTAATTTGATCTATCTATCTATCTATCTATCTATCTATCTATCTATCTATCTGTAGGAATATGGATTGGCTATTTTCCTTTTAAGCTTTTTTTTTTTTTAAAAAAAAAAAAATAAGGTGCATCCAAATACAGGCTGTGAGCTACACTGTGTGTTACTATTCATGTGCATGCATTTGCGTGCATGCCGACAAGAGGCCTTCCAATCCCCACTCAGAGATTTAGGGCAGAATCCTCCGAAGATAGTCAGCAGCCTCTGAACTTAGAAGCTTCTGAGTATTCAATGCAGGGTGGCTGGAGTGTGGAAGCAATCTTCTCCTCCACTCTCCAGCTGCCCTGCCTTTCTGCTAGGGCTGTGCACTGCCTCGGGCCAAATCTCTGAAACCAAGACAAGGTGGGCCAATTCAGCACTGGGTCAGCTTGAGGCACCCCAAGGCTGAAGCAGATTGGTACCGAAGCCTCAGTACCGGTCGGCCAGCACCCAGGAACCTGCAAGGCTGAGTCGTTTCGTGTGTATGTGTGTGTGTGTGTGTGGTGGTGGTGGGGAGGCGGAATCTCACTTCAGCTTCTGCACTATGTTATACTATACCAGAGTCTCCAGATACAAAAGAGAGCAGGGCTCCTGTAGCTTTAACTGTTGTGACGAAGAGGGAATTTCACCAGGTGTTGTATGCATACAAATAACACCTGCTGAAATTCCATTTTCTATACAACTGTTAAAGATACAGGAGCCTTGTCCTCCTTTTCATATGGTCACCCTGTCATATGACTGATGCCCTGGTCTGCTCCCCACCATGCCCCCAGGAATGCCCCCTTCCCCCATCTCCATGTTTATTTCCAAGCACAGAGATGGAGCCAGAACTGCACTGGCTACAAGAGGGGGCAGAGAGTGTGGTTACCGGGCTCCATGGCTGGAGCTCTGTTTCTGACCATGAAGCCTAGAAACCAAACAATCCTATGTCGTCGTCCCCCAGACACTGTCAGGGTGGGTGGGCATAGGGCTGCTCCCTTAACTCCTAGAAGCATCTGGGAGGGAGTCGACTTAGGGTGGCCACTTAAGACATCGCCAAATCTGAAGCAATACATCACCCAAAAAGAGGATGAAAGAGGACACGAATTTCCATGCAGTTTGCTCATGATAATTTATACATGTCGATACAAATTTAGAAATAATTAGTATAATTTAAATAGTAATGCCATAGATCTCAGAAAGATTCTGACCAGGTGGTTACCTACTCGCTCAGCCCACTGTCCAAGTCATGTCTGTTGATGGACAACTTCAGAGCCTCTGCTCCTCCTCTTATGATTCTTTATCGTTAAACTGGACCTGGACTGGACAGTCCTTCAACCAGAACAGGAGTGCCCAACCTTAGGCTTGAGGACCAAGTCCCAATCCAGCCCTCCGGGTTTCCCCAGAAGGCGCCACACAGCCTTTCACCCAACCTTCAATTGTTTGGTTGTTTCAAGGGTTCTGTGCAGTTCTTCCCTCATTCTAAAAGGTTGAAATGCTTGGTAGGCATTCGTTAGGCAAATATTAGGCTGTACATCACAACCCACCCAGAAATGGAGCTGTTCATATGTTGCCAGCTACTTGGCATTTCAGCAGCTGCCTCATGGAGTTCTTCATACAGAAGATGGTCTTATGTGCCATATTCCTGTGGTTTTTCTTTTGTAATAGAAGGCTGCTTACATTTTTTCTAGGAAGGACAATAGTTGCAAATGTAGAAGTTACCCCTAGAGGTCACTACGATCCAGTTTGTTTAAATTAAATAATTCCTTCCTGGCGTAGAACCAATGGATGAGGAATCTTCCTCAGAACAAGGTAACTTCCAGCAGACCGCCTGGGTGTAAAATCTGCAGGCATTTCATAACCCTGCACTGATTCTTTGCTTTGCTTCCCTGACTGTTCAGGCTTGCAATTCCGTTCCCAGCAGGTATTTTATCTTGTGTCCTGAAGCAATCCAGAGGGTGCTGGGGGTGGAGGTTCGTTGGTTTGGTTGTAAAACTGAAAAATGGTTGGCCAAATGGTATTTTCTCAATGTTTTATTAATCATTGATTGTTTGTCTTTGCGGAAGATGTTAACAAGCACTACCATGAGTAGAGCAGCCGCTTATGCATTGCCAAAAAAGAGAAAAGGCATCAGCAAACAAGATGCACCAAAAAGAGTGCACAGATGTGCATAAATTTTGCATATGCTAATTTATATGTATAGATGCAAATGTAGAAGGAATTAGTCTAATTTAGGTAGAAATCTCACCTTATGGTGAAGACAGTGACCAGGTGACCTGCCGTCTCTGCAGTCCAGGTGTTAACTGCTGATGGGCAATATAAATAGAAAGCAGATCCCACCGAGACTTCTGTTTATATTCAAGCAAAAGTGAACAAAACTCTTCTTCGTGCCTAGCCAATCAAAGCAGCAAGGTTACGAGCTGAGGGAGTGGGGCCAATCATTCAAGAGGGACATTGATAGCTGAAGAGGACTTAAGTCCCACTGGAATCAATTCAAGAATGATATGCTAGCCTAAACTGGATTGTCCCCCCTTGATGGAGGGAGGATGGAACCTGAGGGATATTCTTTTTGTGGAACCAAGGGCTGAAATGGGAAAGCTGGACAAGTTCTTTCAACTTAAGGACCAGGAAGTTCTTAAGTTCTTCTATTTCAATACACCCCTAATAATTAGACCTACCAGACCTTGGATGTTTGAAGCTCCAGTCAAGTGTTATGTCTGTAGCCAATTAGTTAAAATTTACCTGGACTGTGAGCCGAGGTGGCCTCCGACAAAGAATAGGGTACAATTTCTAAACTTAAAGCAGAAGGTTGAAATGCAAACATGCAAATAAATAATGTGAATTCTCAGAATGCTAGACAGCTATGCCAATTAACTACGCACTTGTTAACACTTGCACTCCTAATTAACCTTACATACATCTGATTTCCAACTAACACAGTCACAGATCTTAAACACAGGGTGGGAAAGCTATACCCGTCATTATTTTGTCAATATGATTATCCAGTTACTCTCACGATGCCATCCTATAGCGAGAGATGTCTGCATGTGACCAGCAGGGGGCTTCCACTCCTCTTCATTTAAGAACTCCATTGTAGGGAGAGTTCCCAAAGATTTTTGCTTCATAGAATCATAGAATAGCAGAGTTGGAAGGGGCCTACAAGGCCATCGAGTCCAACCCCCTGCTCAATGCAGAATCATTAGCTCTGTTCCCCTGCAACAGAGCTAATGGTTCTGCTTTCCAATGCTAGCAGATTTCAGCTTCTAAATATAACAAGTAGGACTTGCTACACCTGCCAGTATTTACTGTCACATATATCTCAGAATAAAGGAAGGACAGTTCCATAGAACAGTCCATTGCTTTAAAGTTCCATTGCTTTAAGGTGGATTCCTGCATTGAGCAGGGGGTTGGACTCAATGGCCTTGTAGGCCCCTTCCAACTCTACTATTCTATGATTCTATGATATAGTCAAGTCCTGGCAACTTTGCTTGAGCTGATTAGGACTATCAGAGTCACTATGGTGCAATGGATATAGCACCGGGTTTGGCTGTGGAAGGCCAAGCATCATCCATGAAGTATCTTGGGTGGCCACAAGCTAGGGATGGAGGGGAACTGAGTTCAGTTTTAATGTGAACCTAGCTAATTTTGCACTTTCAAACCATTATGTGAACCAAAACTCCGTTACCTCCGAATTTGGCAACGCAATTCTCCAGTCAAAATATACATACGAAAATGCATATAGTCACAAAAATAATAGTCACAATACATTATATTAGGGATATTGCTTGAAAAAACAGTATAAGTTAGGCAAAAAGAAAAGAAAAAAAGAGCATGCATTAGGAGAAATATGCACAAAAATGCTCAGGAATGTGCTTGCTAATTTAATTTTACAAATTCTCAAAGTTTGGGATGAATCAAAGTTAAGACTGGAAAATATGAAATTGAGAGGAACTAAAATTGAGAGATTTGTCCATCCCAACTTTGTGATTTCTTAACCTGACATATATCACACGAATGTTGTGGGGTTATAGTATCTATACTACTATAAGTCGTGGTGGGATGGGGTGGGGAGTTTAAATTTGTAGGTTCCCACTTTGCTGCATTACAGATCTGAGGTTGTAACAAATTGTGATCTTTGAGAGGGTTTTCTTTTTGATGAGTAGCCTCGAGGGTCTCATTGGAGCAGAATATAAATCAAATAATTCAGGAAGCAAGCAAGAAAGCCCTAGTTATTTCATATGTCCTGGTTGCTGGATTACTGCCAGGCAAGGAGTAAACCATCACCGTATTCTCAGTAGTTGAGAAAGGTAAGGAAACCCAATGCAAGGACCAGGTATAAAACTCTTCACACATCCATCATTGGAAAGAGTATCCAATACTTGGCAAAGTTTCATCTGCTTTCAACATGTTGAGCGGTGAAGGCTCAAAAGTAATTTGCAAAGCCAGAAAGGATAATTTGCAAAGTCAGAAAAGGTAGTCACTAGGGTGACCATATGAAAAGCTATACTAGAGTGACCAGATACAAAAGAGGGCAACTCCTGCAACTTTAACTGTTGTGATGAAGAGGGAATTTCCCCAGCTGCTGCCTGCATGCAAATGACACCTGCTGAAATTCCCTTTTCTATTCAACTGTTAAAGATACAGGAGCCCTGTCCTCCTTTCCATGTGGTCACCCTACTAGTAGTCTCAGCTTTCTAATGTGAAAAGAAGTGGAGGATATTTCTCATAATGAGGAACACCCAGCAGGAACGATACAGTCCATAAAGCTACAGCAGGTTTTCCCAGTTGATGAAGGCTTAACCTAAATCAGGGGTGGGAAACTAGTGGGGGAGTACAAATTGCCCCCATTGTGTCCTCCATAGGCAGATGAAAAAGAGGTCCTTGGAAAAATGTTTCCCTCCACACACACTAATTTTTCCAGGTGTTCACATCTCTACTCAGACATAAGCCCCAGTGCAACAGATTTCAGGCATAGAAAGTACAGCTCAAATCTATTCATGTCTACTCAGGAGAAGGGAAGTAAAATGTCCAGAAAATGTAAAGCCATGGACCCCCCACCTCCGCAGTCCCAAATTTCCAGGGGGCAGGGGAATAGGACGTTTTGGGAAATTTTAGTGCAAATGCTTTCAGGCATACAAAGAACAGCTCAATTTTGTTATGCATGTCTACTCAGCAGTAAGCCCCAATGCAACACCTTTCAGGCAGATGAAGTGCAATTCTATGCATGTCTACTCAGAAGTAAGTGATACAAAGAGCATCATCAGATGAGGGGGAAATTGTGTTTCCCTACCATCACTATGACCTCCTGCTGCTGTCCCACAATAGTGGCGATTTCTTTACACCGGGAAAGAAAGAGGAAGCAGCAAAGATGACATGGCCCATTCAGTGGGCATTTTTATTGTGCTGCTTTTCCTGCACACAGCGACAAATGGTGGCAAATGTCTCTTTAAAAAAATAAGTCGGATTTACCGGGGTCTATTTTTTTTGCAGAAAAAAGACCAGAAGGGGCAGGAGACACACGGGAGGTGGACATCGTCATCAAAAGGATGTACACAAAAAACGTGAATGGGCAGTAACAAGTGTGCGATGGAACGCTCATCTGATGATGCCCTAAAACAGTCTTTTAAAACACAAGCTTCTGGTTTCCACACCTTAAATGGAAGGTTATTTAAAGAGCAGGATATTTAAAGTTTAAGTGCCATTAAATCTCCAGTGGTTGCAAAGGTTCCGTGTGCTGTGCTCAGGAAAGATTGTCTGTCTTCGAGTGTCACCATACAGGGAAAAATTGTGTTTGCTTACTGTCGCTTCTTCGACAACTTCTTTTTAAAGAGGAGGTAAACAACATACATGTGGCCCATTCAGTGGGCTGCTTTGATCCCGCTGCTTCTCCTGCACATAGCAGGAGATAGCGGCAACTTCCATCTTTAAAAATAAGTCGGACTTACTGGGGTGTGTTTTTTTGTCACGTGAAGAAGGCTAGAAGGGGCGGGAGGCGCCTGGGAGGCAGATGACATCATGGTGAGAGTGACCCGCAAAAATCCATGAGTGCCCAGTAACGAGTGTGCAGTAAAACGCTCGTCTGATGGAGCTCTTCAGCATTCAGCAGGGAAATCCCAGCCCTCCTCTCCAATCAGTTATCAGAGTAAAATGGGAGTTTCCTGCACAGGGCTGAAACAGGCCTGTGGAAGAAACTCATGGGCCAGTGGGGTGGGGGGAACTTCTGTGGACCAGATCCAGCCATGGGCTGGTAGTTCCTGGTACCTGTGCTAAGGCATCAGATGTTCTTATCAATGCTTAAATCAGGCAATGAAACTAATTTTTTATTTAAACAAATGCAATGTAAGACAAAATCAAACAAATGCTCCAGTGAGATATATGCTGTAATTATTTCTAATGGAAATCAACATCTCTGCTCCTTATAACTTGCTACATTTATTGTCCTGAGATTCATCAAGATTAATTATCTCCAAAACACACTAATAGAAATCACAAAGATAGAACAAAAAAAAATCTACAAAGGCACTTGAACAACTTGCAGAACCTTAGCCAAATATAGGAAACAACTGAGGAATTGTGGTATAAAAGCCAGTGAGTTGTGAGAAAGGTGGTACTAAGTCCTGGTCTTTAGAATCTGAGATGTCAAAGTGCCCCGTCTTGAAATCTTTGAACTCTCTATGAACATAGCAAAGGTCCCCCATGCTGTTGTCATTTAGGCACCAGTTAAAGACCTATGTGCAATCCTGTCTACCTGAAATCATAGAGCTCAGTGGGACTTACATTCAGGTATCTGTGTATAGGATTGCAGACTTATTTATTCAGGCTTTGGGAGTATAGACTAGTACCCTACTTGTTTTTTAATTGATTGTGTTGATGGTTTTATTATATACTTGTAATATTAGAGTCATGATTTTAATGTTGTTTACGTCGTATACTGTGTTTTATATATGTTAGCCAATACACTAGGGATGGGGAACTCTTTACCACCTGCCCTGAGCCAAATTGCATTCTGGCCCACCCCCTCTAGGAGCTGGATGATATCAGGGGGTGAGTAGTCCCTCCTGAAGCCCCTCCCCTCCCCTCCAAGCTCCACCCCTGTACATGGTTCTTCCCTCCATGCAGAGAGAGGGAAAAGCAATCACTCCTGTGTCTCTCTGCACAGAAAATTTCTCTTCACATTTACAGCTGTCTCTCTGCACCAAAGCTTCCCCAGACAAGGGGCTCATCTACATTATGCAGGATATTTCACTATGAAAGGAGCCACACCAAGCAGAATATTGCTGTATGAAAGCGGTATATGGTATGTGTCCATGGGCTTCAAAAGTTGTTAGTGCCCTTCAATACCTCTATAAAGCAGTAGTGTGGCTCCTGCCTTT
The DNA here is from genome assembly GCF_023053635.1 of Elgaria multicarinata webbii. Taxonomy (NCBI): domain Eukaryota; kingdom Metazoa; phylum Chordata; class Lepidosauria; order Squamata; family Anguidae; genus Elgaria; species Elgaria multicarinata. The sequence goes on along the minus strand of NC_086171.1, from coordinate 69,801,737 downwards.
TATATACCACTTTCATAGTGTGCAATATCTTGCTTGGTGTAGATGAGGCCAAGATGTCACGTGGAGGATCAGTCCTGCACCTGGGGCCTTGGTTAGGGAAGCACTTAGTGCACCGCTCCCCCTTGGAGGAGAAGTGGTGCACAGGGGAATCCCCCCTATGAACTCCAACCACTGATCTATGACAACAGTGGGGATTCCTCCTCCCACAAGCCTCTACTAATCTCCAGGTGGCCGGAACCTGAGGAGGGCTGTGGAATATAATGCCCTGTAGAGGGAATTCAAGGCTCCATAGCCTGGTTGGGGAAACTCCTTGCACCAGATTAGGCCCACAGGCTGGTATATAGCACAACCTGCTATAAACCCTGAACATTACCTGTTATCATTACCCTCATTCCCACTTAGGATGTTTAGAGATTTTATCGTTGCTTAAGAAAATGATATGATGATGATTTAGTTGTTTTATTCACATGTTTCTTAGCATTTTCCGATATAAGTTATCTCTGACCCATGTGCCATCACACTGAGAGAACAGTGTGGTGGTGATTCCATGGGAAAGACAGACACAATCAGCCTGTGAGTGTGTGACAGGGACATTTAAAGCATTCTTTGAGTAGGTATGTGGCTCCCACACAGCTGAGGGAACGTCTACAGCATGCCACAGTAGCAGATGGTATAAAGCAAGATCCTGAAAGGAAGGTGGGAAAAGAAGGAAAAATGTAGTCCTCACAGCATGGGTTGGATCCAGATTTTGTCATACTTAGAGTAGATCCATTAAAGACAACGGGACATAAGTTAGTCATAACTGGATCTGGATCCAACCCATACTGTGGGGATGAAAAACAATGTGGAAACATTCATTCTGAAGCCCTTCAGAGCTCTTTGACTAAGATTTCAGTGGCTCTTAGCTGAACATTTTCCTGCTTATTGTGCATATGGAAGGGGAAAACTCTCTCAAATTCTTCATTTTTCAGATCCACGTTCATTTCTCTAAGACTAAATGAAGACTTCCATTTTGATCAATAACAGATGCCCAATCATCTGTAGCTATGCTTGATTGAGATAGGTTCTGACAACCAACACAACAATAGGCAGACCATCCTTTAACATATTAACCCTTGTGACCTAATTAACCATCCAAAAAATGCAAATTAGATCCCAGGCAGCCTGATGTTTGTTTTTCCTTTTGTGATGATGAAGCTTTTCTATTAAAAGAAATATTAACTCTATTTAACCTTCTCCCTCCATCCTTGCTTTACCTCCAGATGCATGCTTCAAGTTTATTGTTGTTGTTGATGTAGTTGTTGTCATAACCCTAAACCTCTGTCTTTCACCATCACTTCTCACAGCAACAATTACAAGCTCAAATTAAAGATCTTCGTTTTAATGGAATGTTATCTGCTTAGACCACATGGGACTGATTCATAGCTAGGCTACACAAACAGCAGACACAAGGTAAAACTATATCTTCACTGCACCACATCAGACAGTAGCGAGGGATTACATAATTGAATGTGTATATATCATATATATGACTAATATATATAAGGTGCCAGAATGCACACAACTACTCGAACCACTAGTGGAGAAGGATGATTAACAAGAAACCCATTTATTATTATACAAAAATTACAAAAAAAGCTGATGTATCCCATAGTTGTTAGACAATAGTGGTGTTGGGTACTATAATACAAAAAACCAATAATTGGAATGCTATTCCTACTATAAGACAATACAAGCCTTTGTATATTATTAGTTTGTATATCATATATATGCACATACCCTTGCACACACACATGCATAAGCTGTCTAGCCTAGCCTTTTCTTTGGCATAGTTTTCATTTGGTGGAGCATTCAAACCTGCACCTACAGCCTGTTTTCCCCAGATTTATGTTGACTGGTAGGGTGACCATATGAAAAGGAGGACAGGGCTCCTGTATCTTTAACAGCTGCATAGAAAGGGGAATTTCAGCAGGTGTCATTTGTATATATGGGGAACCTGGTGAAATTCCCTCTTCATCACAATAGTAAAAGCTGCAGGTGCCCTGCCTTCTTTTAAATCTGGTCACTCTAGTATAGCTCCTGCAGCTTTAACTGTCATGATGAAGAGGGAATTTCACCAGGTTCTCCATATATACAAATGACTCCTGCTGAAATTTTCTATGCAACTGTTAAAGATACAGGAGCCCTGTTCTCCTTTTCATATGGTTACCCTATTGACTGGTATATTGTATCCCAGAAAGCATAACAAAATTTGGGCTGAAGGAATGGGAACTGAGTTGGTTTACGGGTAGTTCTGCAATGGCTACACTGCATGTCTAAACTCCGCTCTAAACTTGGTGGGCAGCTTGGGCAAGGCACTCTCACTCAAGGAAGGCACCACAGCTCAGTGGGATAGAGCACCTGCTTTGCATGTAGAAGGTCCCAGGTTCGATCCAGCTTCTCTGGGTAGGGCAAGGAGAGAATCCTGCCTGAAACCCTGGAGAGTCGCTGCCAATCAGTGTCGACAATACTGGGCTAGATGGTCTGGCTCAGTATAAGGCAGCTTCCTATGTTCCATGCGGAAGTCCTGCTTTTTCTCGGCTTAGCCCAAGACCGTGGAATGTGTGGCCTGCTGCTGTGGTTTGACCCAGCTCTGCGTGTTTCCTTGCGTGGAGCCGGTAGCTGTGCCCATTGGGGGTAGGGTGGGGGGAGCAGGAAAAGTACTTATAATTAAAAAAAACACCTTACCTTTAGCGCATGAGCGTTTGTGCGCTCCTTTCTCTTAAAAAAAATTAAAAATGGAGGGCGTGATGCCTCTCCTCCTGAGGTCGTCGCACCTCATGTGTAAATGGAGGAGGGATCTTGTGTTAATCACAACACGTGATCTTCCCTCCTCCTTCCTGGATTAAAAGGTAGGTCTAGCTAAGGCCTCCTATGCACGGGAAGATCTGGAATATTTACAACATACCATTTGATGTATTTTCATTTCACTTGCCAATTCACTCATCTCTTCTCTCTCCATAGCAGCGGTGAAAATGAACTTATAACATTCCCAGTATTGTGGGATAGTCTCTTGCTCACCATATGCTAAGAAATTCTAAACTCCTTTCAATGAATTGTTATTTTTAATTGGCATTATATTGCCAGGGCATGTCCAATGTAATGCATTCCCCAATGGCTTCCTCTGAAAGCGAAGCCATGAAATCTACCATAACAATCTCTGTGTTTTCTAGTCAAGGAGATTTAATATCAACAGCAGCTACTAAATGTCTGAAATCAATTTACTGAAATCCCAACATGGCTCTACTTAATTTTGGCCATTGTATTTCTTTGCTAAGCATTGGCTTCCAAGGCCCTTGTGTTTATGTATGAGGTGTGCCTTATTGTCTGCCTACTTAGCTTTGAGAGCCTGACCTCTCTGTGACCGTCTCGCATGTTTCGTTCTCCATCCCTTAGGGTACAGGTAGATTTCCCCCCCTTTCTTTCTGGGCAGCCATGAAAGAGACAGGGATTGTGTTTTCTCCAGGGAGTCTATACCTCGATAAACCTGCTTGTAAGTTATTGAAGCCTTTGTTGTGTGGGTGTGTTTGTGTGTGTCTTCCTTAGAACACATCAATTCATGGAGATGATGCAAAAATAAGGCATCGTGCGTAATTAAGTCCATAGTCAGGTTGCATTATGCAAATGTACTCTTTGTTTCATGGAAGAATTCATTTTGGCCAAGAAGGCCTCTTTTCCAGATCTTTGAAGTGGAAAAAAAAGTGAATATTACTAGCACTGATGCAAAGATGTTACCACTATTCTTATTCTTATTCATAAATATCTTATATTTGCTTAGAACATTCAGTGGTTTACATGGGGCTCCAAGTGGTCTTCTATCCAGATACAGATCAGGTTCACAACTATCTAACTACAGCATAGGTTGTAGTTATGACTCCCTGGTTTCACCCCCAAAGTTTCATCTTCAGGGTTTCTATTATAACAAATTGTGAGAAACAGCAGAGTGAGATAAATGCATGTGTGGTAGGTTGACATTTTCACCTATCATCACAAGTGAAGATTGTAAGTTTGTAAAACCAAGATATTTTTTCTTCCCCATTAGAAATATTTTTTTCTGTGTAGGAGCTTTACAAATAAGTGAAAATGTTTCTTTAAAAAAATGACCACCTTTTCTTTTCTTTTTTTGCTGGCCCTGCTCTTGTGCTTTTAAGAGTAGACTGACAAACAGAAATATAATGGGTTGAATCCAGATTTAGGCCATTTCTACACCAGCCCGAAAATCCGGGCTGGTCACGGCCGAGTCCCTGTGCATCCAAATGATGCACAGGGACTCCTGGGGGCAGAGGGGGATGAGCACAGGTTGACCCAAGGATAAATAATCCCTGGGAAAACCCGATTACTCCTGTGGTCTCAGGATCATCTCGAGACCGTGGAAGGTGTGCGGGCATCCATCCCAGCTTCTTCCCTCCTCCCCGCAAGTAGCAGGGATCAGTAGAGGGAAGGAGCCAGGCCGGGAGGAATCGGGTGGGGGTGGGAATGGGAGCGGGGTTTTTTTTTTTTTTTTTTTTGGCACTTACCTTTTGCTAGAGTGCGAGCATACTCTAGCTCCTATACCTTTTTTAAAAATGGCCGCCTCGACTTGTGCGATGTCCCTCCTCCCATCCTGGATGTTGCGCTGGCCATTTGAACATGTGGGACAATCCCAGAAGAAGGTAAGCCTGGGATCGCCCCCCCTCCCTCCCTCTACACCCATATGGTGTAGAAAGGGCCTTAGTCATACGAAGAGTCGACACACTGAAATCAATGGGAAATAATTTAGTTATGACTTAGTTAAGCATGACCCAATCTGGATCCAACACATTATGAGAGGCCTTTCCTGACATGAAGACCTTAGTTACTAACTATTTTGGGGTGGGGTGGGGAATTGAGTAGAATGTGAAGGGTGGTGAGCCACAGCCTCAACTTGCATTTCTGTCAGTGATTTTCTAGCTATTTCCACTGGAACAGATAAAGAATTTCTGGAGTTGGCCCAGGGGATCCATTGCTTTCCAACGGGTTCTGGGTTCACTCCCAAAACAAAGGGAATCCTCTAGGCCAAGAAGGAGAATACATTTCCCCCTCCCTTTCTCTGCCCAGAAACCTTGTGTTGTGGCTCTGCCTTGTACTAGTCTTTTGGGCAGGTTACTTCTCCTTTGTGGCTAGCCATGACTCCACTGGCACCCGTTTTGTTTGGTGCTCTGGAAGGGACTGTAGAACATGCGGGCGCTTACCCCACGAGTTCTTCAAGGACTGCTCAGCCGGTCCTGTTCTAGGAGCCAACCCGGAACGTGTGCAAATCCCCCAGCATGACATTAGCTCATGGTGTGCCAGGGAATCGCACACTTTCCATAGGCCCCAGAAAGTGCGCTTTGCCTCCCCCCCCCCCCCCCCGCATGCCTATCGCAGCCTTAAAGGCCATCTTAATCCAACTTTTTCAGAGGGCCTTTAAAGGCCATGATTGGTACAGTGGGGTGGAGGGACACACAATTTCATCCAGGCTGGGGAAATCATGTATTTTTCTACTCCACTCTATTGGTGGCAGCTGTCATTAAAGTGAAGGGGGAAAATACGCGATTAACCCAGCCTCGAGGAAATCACGTTTCTTCTTTCCCTGCTGATGGGGGCCTTAAAGATCCTGTTAATAAGGACTTTAAGGCCCACATCAGTGTGGAAGGGGGGAAGAAATGCAATTAGTTATTGAGATTCCTGGTAAATCTTTCCAATATCTGCCAATAAGCACTTGCGCTGCTTTTAATAGATATCCCACCAGTTCCTAATGTAATAGGTCTTTATGTTGACTGTGGAATAAGTTTAGAAGTGCTAGGTCTGGAGATTTAGTTATACTTGTTCCCAGTATGTTTGAAATTTCCAGAAGGACGTGGACCCAAAAATCGGAGACCTTTTTACAGTCCCACCACATGTGTGGGAAAGACCTCACCAATATCACATCCCCACCAGCATTTAAAAGAACTGTTCCTAGACATATAAGAAATCCTCAAAGGGGTGAGAAACCATTTCTGAGCTATTTTTATTGATGTTTCTCAAAACATGGCTGATGTGGACTTGAAGGGAAATTGCATCCAAAGATAAGACCATTTCTCCTCTTTAATTTCAATACCCCAGTCTCTTTCCCATATTTTTTAAAAAATTGTTCATAGAGCCCATATCTATACTCAGTAAAATATCATAAATCATGGAGATTAATCCCTTTTCTGCGTCTGTAGAGTCTGCTATCAGCCTTTCAAACTGAGTAAGGGGGCTGATTCCTTGTCCTTCGATATTAGGTTGCCTTATAAAGGTACTCAGTTGGTACCACGTTAGCCAATTTGTGTTGCATTGTTGTAATTGAAGCCTCCAAGGCAGGATCTGCACTACTGCTTATAGCGGTTTATACTGGTTTTGACAACTGTTCAGGCCCAGGACACATTACATATACCATTTTCAAACCGTTTTTAATGAGTTGTATCCTGCTTGGTGTAGATCTGGCCCAGGTCTCTTGTGCTAGTGGTTGCAGGTTTTCATAATAATCTCTTAATTCATATTAAGAAACAAAGGGCATGCGCAGGTTAGTGCAGAACTGAATTCTGCCCAGACCTGGGCTCCATTTACCTTTGTCAGTGATGTGGTGAAAATCCGCTGGGCGCATCTGTCAGTGCCCATGAAGACTGGGCACAGGGGTGTCTGCTGCCCTCATGGGCCCAGGCAGATTTCTGTCCCATCGCTTCAGAAAGTTCTGAAATTGCCAAATGTGCCCGTAGGTCCAAAAAGGTCTGCCTATTCAGGCATTAATGAACGCTTTGAAAAGACAGTCCCCCACCTTCCAACAAGGAGGATGTTTTTACAGATAGGATGCACTTCCCTTATGATGTGAATTATTATTTTTAATGCCTGTCTCTAACATCTAGCTTTTTATAAGCTCAATCCATTTTCATTAAACCAAACGGGGCTCTTTTTCTTTTTTTAATTTTTGGAAAGCATTTGTTTTACATTATTCTACTACCTGCCAAAATGCTACCCAGAGAATGGATGCTGTACTGAGGACCCAAATGGGGGAGTAACTGTCTGTTCTTTACTAGTAAATCATGACTGGAATATTAAAGAGAAGGTGATATTCAGTTATGGCTACCTGATGCATAAAGGCATGCTCATTTTCAAGAATGCCATATCATTTGTTTAAAATTTATATGGAATTGTCTGGTTCTTTTTTGCTTCCCTCTCTTGCTTGATCAGTGTGTCTGTGAATGTACATAATTCCATTCCCGCACACAAATTTGTGAGCATGTGTGCAGAGGGCATATGTTATTTCAGAAATTTTTGTCTACTTGACATTCTATCCTCACTACACTTGCTGTAAGTGTGATTTCTTTTCAAACTGTAGGGAATAGAATGAATTAATAACTAATTGCTTTAACCATGTTCCTCTTAGCTAAGAAGACAAGTGTAATTTTTTAAAAAATTGTTTTTATCATATTCAGTTTTGACAATACCATCTTATGTTTCATCACATAGCAAAAGGACAGAAGAAGATACCTATTGTATCCCAATAATGGGAGGGGAAGCATTATGACAAGAGATGTCCCCATGCATCACACTGTCAGTCAAATGCTATCAGTCATTGCTGAATGATGCTATCCAAGGCTCATAATAATGCACATCTGCTATGTAGAGGGAACAATACCAAAACTAAATGAACATGGTACAGTCCTAATAGGTCAATCTGTTTTGAACATCTTGAAAATCAGAGGATAATTTCCTAAGAAAATGAGCCTCGACTTACAGGAGTCACTTCAGAGTGCTGCTCTTTGGAGAGCCAGTGTAGTATACTGCAACATTCCCCAACCTGGTGCCCTCCAGATCATACCTGACCATGGCCCATGGCTGGCTGGAGCTGGAAGTTGTAGTTGAAACATCTGTAGGACACCATGTTGGTGAAGACTGGTATAGTGGTTAGAGCAGGAATGGCAAACTTCTGGTCTGCAGGCTTAATCTGGGTCACAAATTTCTCCAGCCAGCCTGTGGAGGCATGGGCTCCTTCTGTTGGCCCAGCTCCCTCCAAGACTACTCCCCAAGACTACAAGTGGTTAGGGGAGGAGGTGGGGTGAAAAATCCCCTTTGTTATCTCCAATCATAAATCGGAGATAATAGCAGGCACTGCTCACATTCCACTCAGCCGGGGAGACTTCAGTGTGTATATGCTTTCCCCCAGCTGGGCACAGAGGAGACTACTTCACTCTATCCAAGCGTTCCTGGACAGAGTGAAGCTAAACCAGGTCAGTTGACTTTAAGTGAAGGGGACTGAGTCAGCTTGGCTTTGCCAGCCCTGCATCCTTCCCAATGGGGTGGCTAGCCATGGAAAACCCAAATGAAGCACAGTGATCCACTCTATGCCCAGCTTTTGTCTGCATGTGCGTTCCCTGGCCAGAGAAATCAGACACGCATGCCACAGAGCCTCCCCATCTGAGGCACTGGGTGATGGATTACTCCTCAACCCTGTGCATTCAGCCAGGAAACCACTGAACATGACCCTTCCCTGCCCACCAAGCAATGTTGTGCTAAGTAATGGGAATTCCTGCTGATTTCTAGTTTGTGATCATGCAAAAAGTGGGGAATCCCCTCCATGGCACTTGTCTTCTCAATTGGTGGCCCTCAGGGGAACCCCTCTGATCTGTGACCAGATATATCAACAGGGATTCTTCTCCCTGCCTCTTCCCCAAGCCCCTGGTAGCACTCAGGTGGTGGTGGGATTAGAGAGGGGCAGGGATTGGGAAATGGAGGGGGCAGGACCCCAGGTGGGATCCTAAACCTCTATGGATCGGACTGGGAATATTTGCGGGCTGCAGTTTCCCTATTTATTTAATCTGCCCAATAAATAATATTCTCTTGGTAGGTTAAAAAAACAAACTAAAATGCCATAGAACAGTTAAATATAAAATACAATAGAAATATTTAAAAGAATAGAATACAATATCATACAAAAGCAGTAAGCAGCACAGGAATTGATAAAACAGCTGTAATAACCCACAACTAATGCCTGGGAGGAAAGCAAGGCCTTTGCCCTGGCGCTGAAAATATAACAACGTAGGTGCCAAGCGAACCTCTTTTCTTTAGCCTGCTTTAACCACTGCACCAGCTTTCCCCAACTTTGTGCCCTCCAGATGTTTTGGACTACAACTCCCACTATCTGCACTCAGCGTGGCAAATGATCGGGGATTATTGGTGCTGGGGGGCTTCAGGTTGCCTATCCCTGACCTAGAATGGTGTGATTAAACTGAGCAGTTGAAGTTGGAATATATTTCTCTGAATGATAGTTAGCAGTTTGTCGGTGGCTTTATCATCCTGTGGTTTTCTCATCATCCATTTATCACTACTAGTAACTACAGCAATGTTTCTGGCCTCTGCTCCTGAAAGATTCGTGCTACATGCATTCTGTGGTATGTCAGCTACCTCACTGGAATGCAGAACTCTGCCAGAAAGGGTTCAGTGAATGACTGCATTGCTTAGCAGCCTGCATATTGGTGAATTTCCCAGTGAAGATTCCTCATCATCTTCAGTGCTCTTTTGACCAGTCAATTGCATAACGTTGACGTCTGATCAAATGAACTGACATTAATCCAGATCAAACTTCTGCAACCCGGTGCCCTCCAGATGTTGTGGGCCTCAACTCTCATTAGCCTACCCAGCGTGGCCAACAGTCAGGACTTCTTGGAGTTGTAGTCCGAAACATCTGGGCAGGATCTACACTACTGCTTTAAAGCACTTTAAAGTGCTTTATAACAGTTTTGACAACTGTTGGGGCCCAGGACACATTCTATATAGAGTTGTCAAAACTGTTATAAAGCCCTTTAAAGCCCTTTAAACTAAAGCAGTAGTGTAGATCAAGCCCTGGAGGGCACCAAACTGATCTAGATTAAGTATCCTACTTCAGCCGCTTTGTAGGGTGTGCTGGGTCACTTGTGTTCTAACTGCACCATTCTTAAGCATCCCATCAGAGTAAGGGTGTCGGGGAACAACTCAGGCCACAGCTAGACCTAAAGTTTATCCTGGGATCATCCAGGGTTCGCCTCTGCCTGAGCACTGGATCCCCTGTGTGTCACCTAGATGAACAGGTTTGATCCCTGGACGATCCAGTGATAAACCTTAGGTCTAGCTATGGCCTCAGTGTTCTAAGTTCAACTTTGTATCACACATTCTGGCATAAATGGAGCGCAGGCATCAATGGAACTGAAGGAAGGCCAAAGTTTGTGGAAGAGCTATTTTAAGATGGAGAGGTTTGTAAATTTGGTTGAAACTAAGCTTATGTTGCTAGGTTGAACTCTTCCTATAGCTCTGTGTTTTACTGGGCAGCAGTGCCTGGATGTTCTGACCCATGAGGCAAGGCAGTACCATGGAAAACTCCCAAGTGAGCAACTTGCTCCAGCAAAGGCTGTGGGGGCAGGTTGGGGAATGGAGCGGACCTTATTTGTCCCTCCATCCAGGAGTGGCCCTATCATTCAACAGATTGAGGCAACTGCCTCAAGCAGCAGAAGCTGGGGCTAGAAGTGTAGCTTCCTATGGCCATTCCTCCTAAGCAGTCTTGACCATTATCCTCCTTGAAGGATAGAGCTGTGTGTGTGTGTGACACACAGACTGCCCTGCACCCCTTAAACTAGCCTGCTATCTGTCCAATCAGCTTATGTGGATGGAGGAAGCTGTTATCTTGTGCTTTGTCTCAGGCAGAAAACATTCTTGGGTTTGCCCTGCCTCCATTTAGTCCAAGACACTTAAGTTCTGCCTACCATTGCCTGAAAAAGGAGAACCTTTAAAGGATCAATCCCTTGACCTGAAGTCAAGAGCTCCTTTTTCATTCTGTGGTCTCTCGCCTGGTGGACAGGCATGGCGGAACAAGCAGGAAGTACTCAACTTTTCAAGTAAATGAGACCTGGAGGAAGACATCCATGAATATCCTGTCTCAGTTCCCCAGCTGGCTGTGGACAACATCAGGAGGACCAGAGGTAATTTTCAGTCCGCCAGATCCCTTCTGTGGGCCGCACCCACCTATGAGTGCCCTAAAACAGAGAGTAGGAATAAAAAAATTAAAATGGCACCTGTTGCTGCTAAGCAGTGACAAAAGCGCCAAAATTAGCTTGTTTGCAAGCCAACTTTGACCATTTTGGTGTTCTGCTACAGAGTCCCCAAAAGGTCAAAATTAACTTTCAAACAAGCTACTTTTGAACCTTTGGGTGCTTCCTAGTAGCTCTGGATGCAAATTTGTGTGGATATTTTTTTAAAAACAAACAAACACATGCCCTCCCCCTGAATTTCAGGGAGTGGTGAGGGTCACACTGGGGTGCTGTATGCAGTCCACAAGCCACATGCTGCCCACCCCTGTGGTAGAGCAACCCTAGACTCAGCCAGCTTATCCTCCTCTGACCATGGAGCCGGGACACAGATCTACACCAAGCAGTATACGACACTTTGAAAACGGTTTGGAAACTGTGTATACAGTGTGTCCTGGGCTCCAACAGTTGCCCTGGGGCCACTGACATAGTGTCACTCTGGGACATCATGAGAAATATAAAATGGAACACAGGAATGTAGGAAGCTGTCTTATACTGAGTCAGTTCATTGGTCCGTCTAGCCAAGTTTGGTTGACACTGACTGGCACAATGGTTGTCCAGGCTTTCAGGCAGTAGTTTTTCCATCTCTACCTGGAGATGCTGGGGGTTGAACCCGGGACCTTCTGCATTCAAACAGGTGTTTTACTCAGTAGTAGAGCACCTGCCTTGAATGTAGAAGGTCCCAGACTTCTTCCTGGTTTATGGATTCACCCCACCTAGTGTGGGGCTCCCAGGGCAGATGCCAGTGCCTAAGGATGCTAGGGGCTGCTATTGAGCCTCCACACATCCACACACACAGAGGGCCAAATCTCATCATCACCCAAGATTTTAGCATTGATTTAAATAGTAATAGGATTAGGAGCTGGGGAATGAATTATGCTTCTGTAAGAAATAAGCAACAACCAAGCTCTTCTCTGTCACCCATTCCCTTTTAAGGTGGTGGTGAAACACCAATCCAGTTTTCATATCCGCCTCATGCAGTATGAGTACACATACACCAATGACGATTCTTTCTTGCCTTTGGGCTCGCTTTCAAAAATATTCAGATATATTTGGCTTTTGTAACTTTCCCTAATTAAACCATCCAAAGCAGATGGAATTACAGGAATTACAGAGTTTAAAATATCATCCTAATTGGTTTACGATCTCTGTGACACTGCAGTGCCATTCCGACTGTGTAATGTATAAGGGCTGCACAAAAGAGAAATCTTTGCCAATTAATTTCTTAAACTTCCATTATCCCCAATTTTCTTACCCTTTATAGTCCTCATTCTACCAGCTTTGCCTGGATCGTATCTTGCAATACAAAAGGACAAGCTCCTATTTGTAAGATCCCTGTTCATTAAGACAGAAAATAATACTTGTGGTGTGCTTCATCATATGTGTAATTTCAACTATATGGCATATAGTGTGAGAATTCTTCCATTCTGGTTTCCTTTTTAGGGGTCCTTCAGATGGGTGAATTTTTCATGGGATCATCATGGTTGGGTCACCATTTTTCCTGCTCACTTTACACTACACCATTGCCACACGGTTATTGTCCCATCTCTTCCCCCCTTTTCATGTGTTATTTTGCTACAAGGAAAATGCAGCCCTTTTTGGCAGTCATGCGATGAAACCGCCATTGTCTCCCCGTGTAACCCTCCCATCGTGCTAAGTCCTGCCCACGCTAAGTCCGGTGGGTATTGGGCGGCGCAGTGTTGACGTCAGTACTGACGAGGATCTCCTCCCAGCCTGCTCGGCTCCATATTTCAGGAATGCCTCAGCAGATGGGCCGGGCCGGTGCCAGACTATTTTGTGCCCTAGGCAAGGCGAGCTTCTTGCACACACACACCCCCACCCAAAAATTGCTAACTTGGATTCAGCTGTTCAAGAAGAGTTTCTGAACTATTATATTTTCCTTTTCCTGTGTTTTTTTCTTAAAACAGCTAATTTGTATAAAACTGTGACCCTTAAAGGGCAGTACTGTGCCCCTCTGAGGGTCTCTAGGCGGCTGCCTAGCTGGCCTAATGGTATCACCGGCTCTGCAGATGGGCAATGGGGAGGAGGGCGTGAGCACATGCCACCCGTTTCTATTTGAGTGTACACTCAAATCAGAAAAGTTACTGATTGCTTTTACAGGGGCAATACTGACTTGCATTTGGGGTGGGTGGGGAGGCAGGCTTCCGAAGAATCAGCGCTTAACAATGGGAAGGGGGCTGCTGTGTGTGTGCTGCCTCCAAACTTTTAGCCCTTTCTATTCACTCTCCATAGGGGAAAAATCGTTTCACGCTGAGAGAGGGGAGGGGCTACGCTGGGAGGGGGGGATTTCCGATAACATCCTGCCAGATTTTCACCCACCCACCCATGAAAATGGCATATTGCGTCATGCATAACAAGAAAAGCCATCCATATGAAGAGCCCATTTAAATGCTGAAAAGAATCCAGAACAGGAAGAAGCAGCTCTGTCTGAAGACGCCCTTACTGGACAGTTCCAGCTTTAGGAGCCTTCCTGGGCTCACCTACAGGACAGTACTCTGAGTAGTGCTGGGCAGCTGCTATTATTATTGTTGTTATTATTATTATTATTATTATTATTATTATTAATCTTTATTTGTATCCTGCCTTTTGCCCAATGCTGGGCCTCGAGGTGGCTTTACAAAATTAAAACATATACAGTTAAAAGCTATACATTGAAATATACAAAAGTTAAAAATATAATTAAATAGGTTTCAATACTAAAACATTTAAAATATTTAAAATACGTAGCAAAATTTAAAAGTCCCAGGCATAGATGGAGGTCCAGATTATTCACCAAAGGTCTGCCGGAATAAAAAAAAAAGTTCTTGCCTGCCTCCGAAAACACATCAAGGAGGGAGCCAGTCTGCGTTCCCTGGGAAGGGAGTTCCAGAGCACTGGAGCAGCCACTGAGAAGGCCCTCTTTTGTGTTCCCATCAGGTGTGTCTGGGATGTTGGTGGGACTGAGAGAAAGGCCTCCCCTGAAGATCTCAAAGCACGGGCAGGCTTGTAAGAGAGAATATGTTTTTTTCCCCAGATAACCTGGACCCAAGCCGTATAGGATTGCATAACCAGCACTTTGAATTGTGCCCCAAAACAGACAGGAAGCCAGTGGAGCTGCTTTAACAGGGGAGTTGTATGCTCCCTGTAACCAGCCCTGGTGAACAATCTGGTTGCAGCTCTTTGAAGCAGCTGACGTTTCCGAACACTCTTCAAAGGCAGCCCAAAGCTCATTACAGTAATCCGTTCGGGATGTAACTAAGGCATGTATCACTGTGGCCAGGTCCGACATCTCTAGGAATGGGCACAACTGGCACACTAGCTTTAACTGTGCAAATGCACTCCTGGCCACTGCTGAAACCTGGGCATCCAGGCTCAGGGCTGAATCCAGAAGTACACCCAAGTTGCGAACCTGTATCTTCAGGGGGTGCGTAACCCCATCCAGCACAAGCTGAATCCCTATTCACTGACCTGCCTTTTGACTGACCAGGAACACCTCTGTCTTTTCTGTATTAAACTTCAATTTGTTTGCCATCATCCAGTCCATTACTGCCAACAGACACTGGCTAAGCACTGAAACAGCTTCCTTGGAATTGGGTGGAAAGGAGTAATAGAGTTGGGTGTCATCAGTGTATGGATGGCACCGCACCCCAAAACTCCAGACAACCTCTCCCAACAGTTTCATGTATAAGTTAAATAGCATGGGGGACAAAACAGAACCCTGCTGGATTCTGCATGCCAATGGCCAAGGAGTCAAACAGGAATCCCCCAGCACCATCTTCTGGGTCTGCCCCTCCAGGTTTAGTTGACCTTTTAATTTCCCACAATGCCTCAGTGGTGTTATGGCAGGGTAATGGAGGAAATTAAAATGACAGCTAGAGTGCCAGGGGAAACAATAATTAAAGGGTCCCCAGGACAGGCATCAGTGTGTGTGTGTGTGTGTGTGTGTGTTGGAAACCTGGCAACTGCCCAACGAGACAACTGCTGACACCCATATTTCTGACATACTTTGGAGCAAATGAAGTTCAAAGGAAGAAAACAAAAAGGTTGCATCCTCTAGAGTTAACAACTGGGAGAAGTCATACCATTGTTGTGAGCTTCCTTGGCTTAGTTTTTTTTTAAAAAAAAACTATTCTGTTTTTATAAAGTATGTCATTTTGCCATTTAGATATGAATTTAAACTCTCTGTTCGCTTTGGTTGCTATGGTAACAGGTTTTGGGCCTCCTGGTGACAGAAAAAGTCTCACAGATCTTGTTCCTGTTTGAGGGAGCATCTTGAATATACCATAATATGCTCCTAGGAGGGAGAAATCTAGAGGAAGATCATCCTACCTTTCGGAGCATGGTTGGATAACTGCTGGTGTTAAATAAAAGTACAGCTGGAGAAATATCCTATAGCAGGGACCCATTTACCTCATGGAGTTTCCCTGTATGGAGTAGCTCACATGGTACTGCTGGGTTGCTTTTTAGTCTCCTAGGTGACATTTTCTATGTCAAAGAAATATTTAAATGAAATGCGTCGTAAGAGATTCCTACAGAGCCAGCTGTAAGTCTCTTTCCAGCATTGCAGGGGTCAATTAAGAGAGTCAATCCTTTGGTTTAAAAACTTTAAAAAAAAAAAAAGTAAAGAAAAAAAAGTGGACAAAAAGTAATGTTAAATAGCATGGAGCATGACTAATGGCACAAGCATGTTAAAATCATTGGGAAAATGTCCTTGGAAGACAAATGAATTTTCAGCAGAATAATTAACTTAATTAACAAATTTGCATGCATATTCATCAGGCTATTGAAGTCTTTCCAGCACAGCTTGATGAGCATTGGTGTAATAATTGTCTCATTTACATTCTGCAATCTACTACAATTTGGGGCATGCAAAAAAAAAAAAAAAAAAAAAAAGAACGGAAAAAAAGGGGGGAAAGCAACGGGAGGAAAAAAACCCAACCTCTTCCCTTTGACATTCTTCTGGACCCCAACCCTTTTCGTAAACACATGCAAACACTATGCAGTGTCCATTCAGTACTTTTAGCACACTCTTTCTCTGGCTCTGACGTTTTCCTCTTTCATTCCTCCCTTCCACCCCTCCCTTCTCTCAGTTGGCCCAGGTTCTCTGTTTTGCCTCTGCTTGCTCTCCTGGGTAAATCTTGGCACCAGTTCTGACTTCAAATCTCCTGGGCCGCCAGACTGCATCATGTAAAAATTGCCATTTCCCTCTATCTCTGCAGGGCAATCTTTAAAGGCAGTAAGGTGTGACGCTCCAGACTGGCAGCTTGGCAAGAAAGAGCTTATGGATACCAGCACACAGGAATCTGGAGGGCTCAATCTGACAGCCAGTCTGTACTAGGAACAAAAGGATTTAAAAGAGAGAGAGAGAGAGAGAGAGAGAGGTGGGGGAAGAACAAAATGTATTTTTACATATTGCAGACATATGGCCACAAGACTAGCAGAAATAGATTTAATTACCAAACTCATGCATTCAGGAAAAACACTCTATAACAGCACTATAAACAGTGATATTCTCATTTAATTTCCCCCATTAGTTAAATCCATTAGAGAAATTCCAGTATATATCAGCTGTAATAAAAGAAGAAGAATAAAATTGGAAGGTGTATCCAAGGCTATCCAGTCCAGCCTCCTCTTTCGGACCCATCCCTGACAGCCGTTTCTAAGTGAAAGAAACAGAATCTCCTTGAGACTCTGGTAACATTTGGGCTTTAGTAAAGGCAGTTCTTAGACTGGGTTCCTTTCCCCACTCCAAATATCACAATTCTCACCCTTTGCTTTATACCCACTCGGCATTCATCTCTGTGGCCCACCTTGATCTCCTTCCCAATATATAGGTACAGATATTGGCACTGCAAGAGAAGAGTAGGAGTCTTTCACTCTTGGCTCCCCCAACCATCCACTCCACCCCCTCTTGAAATCAGAGACCATGGGCTCATCTACATCAAGCAGGGTATTCTACTATGGAAGAGGTATATAAAAGGCAAGAGCCACACTACTGCTTCATACAGGTATTGAAGTGCACTGCAGGATCTACACTACTGCTTTATAGTGTTACTGAAGTGCACTGACAACTGTTGGGGCCCATGAGACATCCACACCAAGCAGGATATAACACTATGAAAGTGGTATATGGTATGTGTCAATGGGCCCCAACAGTTGTCAGTGCACTCCAATTCCACTAAAAAGCAGTAGTGTGGCTCCTGCCTTTTATATGCTGCTTTCCTAGTGTAATATCCTGCTTGGTGTAGATGAGTCTCATGAGCTCACTTCTTGTGTTGCATTTTTAAAGGCAGTGGTGTATGTTATCATGAGCTAATACAATGGACAAAGATGCATGTAATTTGAGAGACTTGTAACATAGAGACGTGAAGTCTATAGGTCTTCTCCCCAAAAGAATCATATGTATTGTTTTAAACAGCGAATCATAGCCTTGGTCATTATGGAAGGGTTGTAGCTCATTGGTAGAGTACATGCTTTGTGATCAAAAGGTCCCCCAGGAGGACCAAGAAAGACTTATGTCTGAAACACTGGAGAGTAGCTGCTTCTCCGTGGCGAATGTACTGAATTAGATGAACCCGGGGTCTGACTTGGTATAGCTTCCTATGTTTAATTAATTTAACAAGGTTATAGCTGATCCATCAGGCCACCTAGGCCAGCCAACTGGTGCCCTCTAGATATGTTGGATTGCAAAGGCAGTACCCAACGGTGTCATTCCACAAATTAAATAGTACTAGTGGAGCTCTGCTGAAACTTTATGTTGAGCTGGTTTCACAACTGCACTTGAGAAAATGTAACTTTAGCTGTAATCTCCTCTTGCACACTTTTCAGTAGGTTGTTTCCACAAGGACAAGGTGACTTGTGCTTGCGGAACGATACAGTTAGACACAGCCTGTGCCACGACACAGGCTCTTTACAACAGGCCTGTCCGCAGACACTCCCTGCTCAAGCTAAGCGCTACTACTTTATGAGCCTGAGGTGAGGGACAAACACCACCTTTCTACAAACTATGTGGAGAAAGGGGTTAAGCAGGAATAATTTCAGGAATAAAATAATGCACTGTGAGTTATACGTATGTGCTGATGGTGAATTAATGTCAGAACGGGTGTTATATGTATATAACTGCAGATGATAAATGCCAAGGAGACACGTGGGATTTTTGTGGTAGCAAAACAAGCTGAATAAAAATTTATTCAAATGTTCACAAACTTTGTTTCATAATAAAACTTTTCAGACTCTTGTTAAAACATCTCTTCTAATCCTTTCTCTCTTCTCATACACTTTCCTTTCTCTCACACCTTCACTCTTGAACTTTCTTTATTTTCATAATTGTTTAATATACACCAACTGACTATCTGCACACTACACTCAAAAGACAACCCTCTTTACTCTGATCCTCTAATTCTCCCTCGAACCAAAGTACTTTAAAAACACCCCCCTATCACCTCAGTCATTCCCTTATATATCCTCCTCTCCTCTCCTAAGATATTCAATCTCCACCCACTCAGGTCAACATTCTAAACACAATAGACTTACAGGGAACTGACTTGTGGGGTGTAACGCCACAAGCCCCAACTCCCATAATTCACAACTGGTATGGGAGTTGCAGTCCAACATCATGGGAGAGTGCGCTTGCACCATGTCCTGCTTGTTCATCCCTGGCCGATGGGTGGTTGGCCCTGTGTGAACAGAGTGCTGGACTAGATGGACCCTTGGTCTGATCCAGCATGGCTCTTCTTATGTTCTTATTGTGTTGAGGAAGGCTGACCTAGGCCTTCAGTCATGTCAAATCCTCCACCTTCCTAGAGGCTTCTGTTGGACCGGAAATTGGACCATAATCAAACAAGAGTCAGCACTTGACTCCAACCAGCTATTGTTTTGCTATTTTGTTTTGGCTTGTTTAAAAACAAACAAACAAATGTTGATACACTGGTTGCTATTCAGGGAAACTCCAGGGAAACTCTTTATATGCTGTCATTGAAAAAGAATATGCATGCCAAATGGACCACAAAATTGCTCACACAAATCCATGTTGAACATTACAACTTGGGCCATCTTTCCAAGCTCTTCTGCATGGTTGCACTTCGTTATCTGTCTGCAACATATATAGGGTATTAATATACCATGGTTTATTAGTTGAAATTAGGGATAGGCAAATCTGTTAATTTCACTTTCCAGGATTTGGATTTTTAAAATCTCAAATTCTTTCTTTCCTAAATATAAAGAATTTTTGATGATTCCCCCACCACCACCCAAAAAACAAAACAAAAAAACTAGTGAAACAAAATTCTTACCCATTGCACCAAGCCAAATTCAATAGGTACAGCTATTTCCAGCATGGATAGCTAGGACCGCAATGAGCTTGCCTTCCATATAACTGTTAAAGATGAAGAACATGTCAGAAAAAGAGAGGTGCCAACCTTAATTCAGCATGAATATGGTTGAATACATACCTAGAATTTTAAAAACAAAGCACTCAAAGCCCTGGGCCTTAGTGGATGAATCTGTCACTTTCGGTTTCTCCCACAGTCCCATGTTTTAAATCTCAATTTCTTTTTGCCCTGGCTATGGAGAATGTTGTGATTTGGGTAAATTCTTATCAAAACTGAACTGAACTGAACAAGGAAAGACTCAGGCCAGAGCTAGACCTAAGGTTTATCCTGGGATCATCCAGGGTTCGCCCCTGCCTGAGCACTGGATCCCCTGTGTGTCACCTAGATGAACAGGTTTGACCCCTGGATGATCCAGGAATAAACCTTAGGTCTAGCTATGGCCTCAATGAAACAATGGAGTAAATCTGCTATTTATTGGAAAGGAAGAAATGGACATAGTGGTTTGATTGAAGAGGTGATTGAGGAGGTTCTGGGGTAGATTTGATTGTTAAAAAAAGAAGGAAGAAGTTAAAAAAAAGAAAGAACTGAAGTAATTGAAGTACTTGGAGTGTAAAAGTCTGTAGCAGGATCCAAATTTCCAAACTTTCCGATCCTCTCTCTAGTAGTAGTAATAACAATACCACAAATAAAATAGTGCACTATCCAAGGCACACGGACAATATGACATTTCCCATAGCTGTTTATAAGAAGTTGGTGCTTGAACTCTACATCTTCTTGTTTAAAAACCCATTCATTAAAAACCCTTGATTACTTTGCTTATATGCTGAACTGAAAATGAATTGTTATTCCATTGTGACCTTGTAGGAGATGACTGCCATTCCTTACCATTTATTTTGAGATATCTAGCACACACCATTGAAATTCCTTTTCTCTTTAAAAGTATGGGAATTACTCATATATTTTCCCTACATGACAGCAAACAACATCACCCCTCGTCTTGGAATAGCTGTAATATGAATGACTTCCTATTGCAGTCTTTGAAGATACAAGTATTTATGGAGAACTATCCTTTCCTAATGCATGAGTAAGATGAAATTCATGTTTTCTCCATGGGAAATGATATTTGAAGATGCACCCTAAACTACCTTTGATTGCGTTTGGTATAACATAGCCATGGAGCTTGTGACTGGCACCCAAGGAAATTGGCTCCTGGGATTAATGACAGTAATGGCTGTACTCTGGATTTTGCTCTGCTAATCTGAAATGTATATATGTTACTGCTAGATTAATGTATGAACAGTTTACTGGACAACTGCTGAATTGTACAGATACTGTTCATGATATAATTTGTATTCATGATTTGTACTATGGAATGTGCTAAATAAAATAATTAAAAAAAAAAACTGAACTGAAATTCTTACACACACACCCTAGCTGGGATATTCATGAGCCTAGTGGCCATGCACACCATTTCTTTACTCTTCCTTTCTTGGAGTTCTGAGATTAAAGACTTCCTAGGTTAAGTAACTCTAGGATCCAGTTACGTCAGAACAAGGAAGCCACCTCTATGAGGCTCAGAACAAATCAGGCTGTGAAACTAGAGGTGGGAGGAACCTTTAAACCTAGGTGTCCTCCTTGCTGCTCGTTTAAAGATTGAGCCAGGGAAATTTCTCTGAAATTATTGGGGGAGGGTTCCCCCCACTTTTTTTCGTAAAGTACCTTGCTGCCACTCCTAGCAGTGATAAGGCTTGCAGCAGCTTCTTGGCCAAATTCCTGTGAGATAAGGGGTGGTTTTACATGATGCATTTATTGTGTGCTCATGATTGTTCACTCAAGGAAGTTTGCAGGTCCTTTGCATGACATTGTCTACCTCGCGTGCCTTTCTCCTCATTTTTTAGGTTTATTTTGCCATTTAAAAAATTGCTAAAAATTGCTAAAAATGCAGTAGCAAAAACCTCCCCCCGCAAAAAAAAAAAAAAAAAAAATCATCAAAGAGGTGGTGTAATTCAAGAATTGCACCTTATTTTAGAAAACTTGCACCACCATCTACTGGCTGTATAAATGAAACATATGGAACATGCCCATAAAGGAACCCGGAAATCAGTGGGA
The DNA here is from genome assembly GCF_023053635.1 of Elgaria multicarinata webbii. NCBI lineage: Eukaryota > Metazoa > Chordata > Lepidosauria > Squamata > Anguidae > Elgaria > Elgaria multicarinata. Next base: position 69,780,184 of record NC_086171.1, on the reverse strand, counting down.
TGGTGGTGTCTTTTGTGCCCATTGTAAACCCAGAAAGACTCTGCAGGATTTTTTCCTTAATGTAGAGAATGCCCTTAGGAATTATGCTATGCGATGAGTGTCTTTCTCTGGGTATTCCATAGACAAAGAGATGGCTTCCCATATGGATAATCAGTGAGAATGACATTCCATTTTCACTCTGTCCCTCCCAGCAGTCTGTCCCTCTGGCTGCAGAGACCTGCCACAAGGTGCTACAAGCCATGGTGGGGCTTTTATTTAAAAAAGTACAAAAAATAAAAATATAAATAAAATGGGTTGCCTCCCAGGCTGAAGTTGACTTCTTCATCCCCTCCTTCCCATGGCAGCCCCTCCACCCCCCTGAACATGCTACATAGAATCAGGAGATGCTACCCAATGGGGTGAACTGTGATGCTTGAGGGGGCAGAAGGTAGATTCTGGATCCAACCCAAGAAACTTTGGCCATCTCATCTACTAAACTAAAATAAGTAAACTCACCTCCCCAGTGAATATTTTGGAGAAATTCAATGAGCCCTGAAAGGAGACAAATTTCCAGACACAGTTGGAGTGGGGAATTCAACCCAGCATTACCTGAAACACAGTTTCTGGGTAAAGTTCATATTGGATAATGTGATTTCAAAAGTACCAGGGATCCACACTGTGGCCTTAGCTAGACCTAAGGATTATCCCAGGCAAATGAAGGGGTCGTCCCTGCCTGCTCCCAGGATGCCCTGTGTGTCATTTGGATGCACAAGGATGATCCCAGGACAATCCCAGGATATAGGCCTGGTCTAGCCATGGCCTCTCCCTCTCCCTCTCCCTCTCCCTCTCTCTCTCTCTCTCTCTCTCTCTCTCTCTCCCCTCTCCCTCTCCCTAACTATTTCTGTGGTGTTGGTCACTTTATAACAATTAGTACAAATAATTTAAAATACAAGATTTAAAATAAATCAAAAGCATACATAGTATTTCTTTAAGAATGTAGTTTATTATTCCAATGATCTATATATATGTTAGCCAATTTTGAACAAAATTATTACACTTCGGTTACTAAGTTAGCTACTTTTGACATTATAGTGTATTCATGCAACTTGCTTTCCTCTTCAGACAGCTTAGGTATACATCTTCCGGCATCCTCCATAGCATATTTGTCCCACAATTAACATATGATATCAAGTCCTGATATGCCAGATGTACATATTTTGCATAAATCAATAAAAAGAACAAAGGATCTAAATGAAGTTTAATATTTGATAGCCTGTCTGCAGTTCGTATATTAACAGTTTTGTGAAATGTATTTGCTAATAGATATGAGCACTGCAGAAACCAATTTTGATGGGAGCTCTCTCTAGATGCATGTGTACCTACGTGACCATGAAAGTGTCTCTGCTATTTTTGAAAATATACCTTTATACTCATAGAAGTATATGTTTTATAACAAGCCCATGCATTCTCACTAGGCAAAGGGATCGTCCATCTATAGTATGTTTTTACAAAATTCATACCAGGACTCATTTTTACCCTTCCACATTAACTGACATACAAGCTGCATTCCTATGTGCACACCTAATTTGGAGTACACCCAGTGTACTTATTTATGAGGGCCGATCTAGAATTTAATTCAATTGCACAGTTAACATCTACTAGGAATGGGGACGCACAATTTTCATTGGGGACACACCATGCAAGGAGGGAAGGTTTAACTCTTCCCTCCCAAGTCACGATCTTGATTACATCCAGCCCTGTGCTGCAATTCAGAAGAATAAAATAGCATCAGTCAGCACCAATAGGTAAGATTCCAAAGAGTGTACCATCAAATATGGACATGCAATACCAAAGAGGCAAAATGCTTCTCCCTGCTTCTTTCTACAGGCCTATAAGGCAATAAGTAGTGGAGGTTTAGTGGGAGCTGGCTTAATTTTTTTAAAATGAAATATACATATAGATGTGGATACTTAACACTCTAATTCATAAACATGTTCAATAGTCAGTCAATTTGCTGTATTAGTAGGTTGTAATTTAGGCTTTAAAAATCTTTTCACAGACTATTCCAGCGTTAATGGCTTGAAGACTTCCAACTAAATTACCAAAATAAATGCCATAAAAGAGCATTTATGAAATAAAAATCAACACTAGACATCATCTTTGATTCATTAAAACATTTCGCTCCAGCCCTTAGCACATGCTAACTATTCTGATTCTTATGATTCCACGGAAGCCTGAATTAGGAATGGATGATCTCCATCAAATCCATTGATTATGCTTTTAAGTCATATTAAGGAGGAAGTAAAAGATTCTCACGATGAGGTGCTTTGGAATTTGTTGAAAGTTGCAAAGATAGTTATTGCCACAAAGTGGAGAAGTAGTGAGGTCCCATTCGTAAAAATGTGGTTGTCTAGGGCATGGGTGGGTAGAAGGTATATATCTAGTTATTTGGATGTCAACTTCCAGGAACTCCTGCCACCATGATCAATGGTCAAGAATGCTGGGAGTTGAAGTCCAAAATATCTGGAGATCCACTTTCTGCCTACTCCTGGTCTAGGGTATGGTATGTTGCTGAAATATCAAAGATGACAGTATACATTCAATTAAGAGAAAAGGGAAACTGACAAAACATTCCAAGAGAGCTGATGTCCATTTTTTTATTTTTATGGAAAACGGATAAAATTCAGATATTGATAGATTATGACCCTGTTCAGATGACATGCTAAGCCACGGTGTTCAAGCATTTTGAGCTAAACATTATGGCTTAGTGTGTCATGTGAACCATGACTTAGTATGTCACGTGCCCTACCCATGGTGGCTGTATAACCATGGTTTAAACACGCTCACTAACCATTTGCTGCAAAAGGGTTAGCAACCTAACCATGGCTTAGCGTGTTGTCTGAACAGGCCCATTATGTATTTAATTTGGTATGATATACTATGTAGAGATATAGAGTTGATAGAAGCAGAGAAGTTTGTTGTGTTTTCTGTGATGATCACGTATTTTATTTATGGGAATACAGGTATTTATTTATTTACAGACTATTTATAATTTATTTATTTATTTATTTATTTATTTATTTATTAAAACATCTGTATCCTGCCCTATATCATTGGGATCTCAGGACAGTAAACAAATAAAATTAATTCAAACGGTATAAAACAATAAATAATGTACACAGCTAAAAACATATTAAACTATCAACACGCTAAAACCAATAGAAAATTTAAAAGCAATAAAAACAATTAAAACTGTGTGCAGCTTTTAGGCAAATTTAGCCCTCAAAAGCTTTGGTAAAAAGCCATGTTTTAACTTGGTGCCGAAATGAGGACAATGAACTAAGGATATCCCAGGCAAATGGAGGGGTCTTCCCTGCCTGATCCCGGGATCCCCTGTGTGTCATTTGGATGCACAGGGATGATCCCAGGATACAGGCCTGGTATAGCCATGGCCAATGTCAGTGCCAGTTGGGCGTCCAAGGGGAGAGCATCCCACAACAACGGTGCCAAAGAGAGAAAGCGCGCGCACACACACACACACACACCATATTATTTAAGCCATTAATTCTATCTATGTGATCTGTGCAATTAAAGGGGGGGTAAAGATAAATGTGTGCCATGCAAAAGTTTAGCTGAAAAGATTAGGAAGGGTTTTGTAAGTCAAAACTGGGATTCAGGTCTGCCATTTAGTTCTCAACTTCTCTCAGTATAGCCATCACTTTGGTTGCTTCTCTCCACCCAGGCTTCTGAGAAGGGCTCTGTCTTGATCTATCTATAGTTGAGAACATTTTGCACAGCCTGCAGACTGTTCATCCAAATGGTTGCTTCATTTGAAAGTGCATTTTAAAAAAAACAGTTCCCTGTAGACAAAGATGGCAATGATAGAAAAATTAGCACATTCTGGGGTGGGGTGGGTGGGGGATTTCTTTCCGAACACACACACAACCACAAAGAATAGACACCACTGACTGTCATGGCTTGTTAAGAACATTAATGATACAGAATATATATATATATATATATATATATATATATATATATATATATATATATCAAACAAAGCATTAAGTTTTTGTGAGTTCTCATGTTTGGAATTATGCAGATGGTAGAAATATTCTTGCTTCTTCCTAAAGAAGGGATCTTGTCTTTGCTAATTAAAAGTTTCTATAGGAGAGACATTACTATAATGTTTAAACATATCTCTTCTGGAATCTGTATTGTATTTTTTATAGTAATGCCTGGTGAAAACATTGTGGAAGATTATTTTATCCCATCCATGAACCTCAAAGGGGAAAGTGCAACAGTTCGTACATTCAGGGCTCATCTACACCAAGCAGGATATTCCACTATGAAAGTGGTATGAAAGCGGTATATAAAAGGCAGGAGCCACACTACTGCTTTATAGCAGTGTTGAAGTGCACTGGCTGGTGTTGGGGCCCACTGACACATACCATAGACCGCTTTCATACTGCTTTCATAGTGTTATGTCCTGCTTGGTGCAGATATGTCATGGGCCCCAACAGTTGTCAGTGCAGTTCAGTACCACTATAAAGCAGTAGCGTAGATTCTGCAGTGCACTTCAATATCGCTATAAAGCACTAGTGTGTGGCTCCTGCTTTTTATATACCGCTTTCATATCACTTTCATAGTGGAGTATCCTGCTTGGTGTAGATGAGCCCCTAAAGTTAGAAGGGATCAGAAGCTTATGCTTCAAGAAGAAGAAGAAGAAGAAGAAGAAGAAGAAGAAGAACAACAACAACAACAACAACAACAACAACAACAACAACAACATAAAATCACCCTCAAGCATTAGATGCAGCCTTTCCCCACCTTGGGTCCCCAGATTAGGTCCGCACCTTGGGTCCCTAGCCTTTGGCCCTGATGGGAGTTGTAATCCAACGTCATCTGGGTGCCCAAGCTCGGGAAAGGCTGCATTAGCGAGTTCCTGGAAGCATTTACAACCACAGTTCTGTTTGATGAAGACAAAGTATCTTTCAAAGAATCACAAAGTATCTTTCAAAGAATCAGTTCATTTTCAAAACATATACTATAGGAGCACTCGATTCACAGCAGCAGCAGTACATTCCATGAACCCTCAATGAAACAATTCTGCTTTCCAGTTCTTCTGGCTCATACTTACTTGTCTGGGCAAACCAGTTTCAACCTTCTCTCTCTGTGTGTGACTGACCATATATTGCAAAGTGGAATTATATTCCTTTTAAGGTGTAATGTCCCATAAAGGTATCAGTTTCCCCCTATTCGAGATGATTCGACATTTAACACAGGAAGAGATGCATAACAGATTGGCATGGCTCACAACACCTACCAAGTTCAAAGCCACAAGGCACAATCTTCTGCTGCTGAATTCACTAATCTACCTTTCCTTTTTTAAAAAAAATAAAATAAACTCCTGTACTTGTTCAAAGTTATCATTTGCAAGAGGCTAAAACAACAACAACAAAATTTAAATATTGTAAATATTGTAAATAAATAAATAATAAATAAAAACACCTAAATGTCATAGCTGAAACAATGTGGTGGAAGAAAAATAAAGAATTAACACTTGTCAACTGATTTTTTTTAAAACACAGAAAACACTATGCTGTCAAACAACAACAACAACAACAACAACATTTTAGATAGCTTCAAGTATTTCAATAGCAGCCATAAAACACATGTGTTATATGTATTGCCCAGCCATGACACCATGATGTTGTAGAATTACACAAAATGCTTCTTTTTCGTCTGCTCATTTACCCTGTGAATTTAAGAATGTCCACAACTCTAATCCTCAGAAACATCCTGCAAGGTAGACAGGAATTTTATTTTCTCTTATTATTCTAGCATTTAGACTAATGGATTTATTTAACTTAATCTATAAGCCATTTTGGTATAAAGAAAGTAAACAGCGCAAACCTATATTGAGTTCAATAGGTCCATTCCCAGGAAAATTAATATAGGACTGCAGGCCTAGATGATGCTGATGATCTTAGACTGATGGGTACACCAAGACAGAGATTGTAAATGATTTGCCTTAGGGTGTAAAGGAAACCTAGATCACTTCTCTCCTTGAAAAGAGAGCCAGTAAGTTTTTACATCAGTGGTTTATGAACTGTATTTTTTGCAAGCTCTTTGGAAGTTCATCATGGATCCTTCAATGAGAAGATCTGTACAGGTGCACTCCAAAAACTCAGTGTTCATCTCTGTCAATCTTACCCTACAACAGGCAGCCTCAGGAAGACAAATCTGTTTTGCTTTTTCCCACATTCAATTTTATTTTAAAATCTCAAGCTCTTTCTGTCCTGCTTATGAAGAAATTTCAAATTTTGGTAAATTTGTATCTAATAACAAAATGACTGAAATCCTCATCCATGGAGAGAACCGTGCTGCACCTGCCTGCCATGTAGATGTAAGCAGAAAAGAGGTGGCTGATTCAGAACCACAAACAAGGGGCATGGCTAGATGAGGGGGTTGGAGGGGTATGATCTTGAGATTTTATGATCGTCCCCCACATCTACATGCTGCGCGCGACATCCCAGGAGGAAGAGGACATCGCAGCCGCCATTTTTTGTGAACCGCCCAGAGAGCTCCAGCTATTGGGCAGTATAGAAATGTAATAAATAAATAAATAAATAAATAATAAATTTTGTTTTGTTTTGTTTTCAATCGGAGAGGAGTGCAGGAGCGCTCCTGTGCAAAATGAGTTTATTTTTAAAAAAACACCTCCCAGGATATTACTCCATCTAGCCATGCCCATGGTTGAATCCTCAGGGATTCAAACCCAGACGTTTAACAGTTAAGCACTCAAAGCCTGGGCCTGAATAGGTTTGCTTTTTCCATATATTTGATTTCTGTCTCGTTTATGGAGAAATTTGCAAATGTTGGTAGGGTTTCTTACCAAAAGACAAACAGAATGAAATTTTCACACATCCCTAATGCAGCCCTGGGCTATTTTGGGGGCATTCTATGCCATAGTCTCAGTTCACACAGGGTGACTATGACACTTAAAAAGTGTTCCATGAGAACTGAGGTTTTGACCAAGGTTTGTGACAAACTTTTAGAGGTTCCTGGGCAGAGGATGTGAAAAGGGTTTCCTGAAGGCAGACATCTTGTAAAATGGCTGCTTTTTGTTATTGTTAGACCCATCATATTAGAATGCATCCTTCTCCAGAATGGCTATAACAGGTAAAACAAATTCCCTATTTCCTGATCCAATAGGCCTGCATCTACGTTTTTCAGTAATAAGCACACAGCCTCACAAACAAGCTTTGTGTGTGTTTAACCCTCGCATCCCTGATCAGTGGGGAGATAACAGTAGATATGGTCCATGTTACTTTGTGCAGTGTTCTTATTTCAGCATTTGTTTAGCTTTTCAACACTGGAGAGAGAGAGAGAGAGAGAGAGAGAGAGAGAGAGAGAGAGAGAGTTAACCCCCGTCTTAAGCAAGTTGTGAATTTTACTTTCCCAGTAATGAGCTGGTGGTGTATAGAATTAAGAAAAAGTATAGAGCAATGTATGTGATTTGAGATGTTGTTTGAGGGCTTAAACTTTGAAATTACCATATTTTATTCCCATGGAATCAAACTCTAGACAGTAAAATGAAAACAGTTATAATACCCAAAGCACTTTACAGCTGTAAAGCAAGCAGCCTTATTACTTATTCAGATTTACTTTCCTGCGGTATTCAGCTTGGTTTAAGGGGGCGATTTATCCCACTGCAGACGTCATATCTTCTTTCTTCTAGATCGACAGCTTCTTTCCTCTGAATGTTGAACATTTGTCATTTACTCTGGAAGACATTCTTTTTAGATAAGCATAAGAAGTTTGGGAGATGTGATGTGTGTCTACTGAAGGTGTCCTATCATAACTGATCCATTCAAGGCTTCTTATACTAACCTTTGAGGAATTATTCTCCAGCCTCAGAGCAGCAGTGGATCAATGTGGAAAGCTGCCAACATCCAGGTAGCACAGAGGGACAGATATGGGCAGGGAGAGGGCACGTATGTTATTGTTTTTAATACGGGCTTTACAATGCTTGTGCAAATCTTCTGTTTCACCTCTTTGGCTGGAGTATTATACTCTAGCATGAAAAGTTAAGGGCTACACAGATACCCATATGTACCTTGCGCAGATGCTGCAGGTAAGAAGAACACTCAGTTTATATTAGCTAGAGGTGATTTGAGATCAGCTGGCAATGCAGGCAAGCCCTAAGCAGCTACAGGTATGTCTTCATTTAATTTGATAGAAGTGAGGAAATCTCAACCACAGGCCCTGTTTAGGGGTCAGCAAATGTCAAGGCCCTTATTCTCTGGAAGGATCCACCAGTGCCTGGAACCAGTTGGGTCCTGTTCCTTGCGACTCACTCACCTGGGCAGAATCTACACTACTGCTTTAAAACGGTTTATAGCAGCAGTGACAACTGTTGGGGCCCAGGACACACTCCCTATACAGTCTTCAAAACATTTTCAAAGTGTCATGTCCTGCTTGGTGTAGATCTGGCCCAGTTCTTTCTCACTCCCAGAGTAGGTGATGGTGATCACTGCTGCTCCTTCTCCTTGCCCCCTGCTCTCTTGCTCACCCTTCTGGTAAGGAGGAGGAGTCACTGCCACATTAGGAGAATGCACTGAGGATATCCTGCTCAAAACCTGGAGTGAGGACTGTTGAATTATGGCAAGTACAACTTCATGCTACTCCTAATGCAATGTGTTGAGACAGATGGCAACTACAGATAGATGCGACGGCCAGGAGTGCGTACTATCAACTTCAGCTGATACGCCAGCTGTGCCCCTTCCTAGAGTTAGAAGACCTAAAGATGGTAGTGCACACACTGGTAACTTCAAGGCTCGACTTCTGCAATGTGCTCTATGTAGGGCTACCTTTGTGCCTAGTCCGGAAACTTCAACTAGTTCAAAATATGGCAGCCAGGCTGGTCACCGGTACACCTAGGCGTGACCATATTACACCAGTTTTAAAATCTCTTCACTGGCTGCCAATAAGTTTCCGAGTGAAGTGTAAAGTGTTGGTTATTACCTTTAAAGCCCTACATCATTTGTAGGGCTACCTGCGAGATCGCCTTCTCCCGTACAATCTGCCCCGCACACTCAGGTCCTCTGGGAAAAATTTACTTCATCTAGCAAAAAATAGATTAACAACTCTTACCCAGAGGACCTTCTCTTCTGCTGCTCCCAGACTGTGGAATGACCTGCCAGAGGAGACTCGTCAACTTGACAGTCTACTAGCATTCAAGAAAGCTATAAAGACTGATCTCTTCCGGCAGGCCTATCCACTGGAATTTTAAGATGTTTTAAGAAAGTTTTAGGATGTTTTTTAGGATGTTTTTAACCATGTATATTATGTTTATACAGTCTATAAATAAATTTTAACTTGGTGTTTTAAATTTGTAATTCTGCATTGCTGTTGTTTTTATCTGGTTGAGCTTTTATATTGTATTTTATATTATGGTTTTATACTGTTGTTTTATACTTTGAATGTTTTTAATTTTTGTGAACTGCCCAGAGAGCTCCGGCTATTGGGCGGTATAGAAATGAAATAAATAAATAAATGTTTTAATACAGTTTTATGTATTTTATTGTTTATTGTTGTTCCCCGCCTCAATCAAAATGGAGAGGCAGGTAAGAATTATTATTATTATTATTATTATTATTATTATTATTATTATTATTATTACATTTGGTTAAGCACCATGAAAAATTAACTTATGCAGAAGCTCTTAAGAATTTGACCATTATTTCTGGCCCAAAGGAAAATCTGGTCACAGGTTTACATTGGTCAATCATGACAATCTAAATCCTGATACACAATGACTGGTCAATGGGAATAGTAGACAAAGGATCCTTTGTCATGAGTTAATAATCCATCAGGGTTATCAACATTCTATATATTGTGTTAATTCCATGGTGTTGTTGTAATAGTTGGTTAATATTTATAAGGAGGTTTAAAATGAAGAATGCCATAGAAGACTGTGCTATGGGTGGTGTGCATGTTTAAGATTACATTTTACAACATGGTTATAGATTCATTCATCAGCATGGCAATCTTGATATAACAGTCATTACTTAATTCTTAATTACTTAACTCATTACTTAATAGCCTGTCTCCAGATTGATCTTCTCAACCAGCCTTTTTGTCACTCTTTCCTGATGGTTCATAACCTTTGATTCATTGTGTCAAATGGATTTGGGCTCCTCCTTTCCTGTTACAGCTTCACCTCTTCCTGGCAATATTTAACAACATTATTAAAAGTATAATAGTGTGTCTTATTTAATGTATGAGGTTTATATCAGAACATTTCCTTAGTTTCTTTTCATTTCTGTTCACAGGGACTTGCCTTTGAACTTATTCCCTTAGACAGCGGCCAGGTCGTGTACTAGAATGAAGATTGCATGAAATAGTCTCTGATTTTGATACTCACGTCGACAGTAGCATTTTAACAAATTTGGGGGCAGGGGGTGGGAATTCACCTTGTCAAACACTGACATTTCTAGGTTTGGTGGCATCCTTCTGTTCCCATAGCTACTTCCTTTCCAGGCGCCATATTCCTTTGCAGGCGAAAGGAAGAGCGGGGAATGAAGAGATGAGACACAGGTATAAAACTTGGGGCACATTTATTGATAGTGTGCAAAGGGGAAGACCTGAGTGGGCAACTCATCTATGCCGGCAACTAGCCAGGCAGTACATTAGATGAAACATTCTGTGCCTGCTGAGTAGCGCCTGTAAGATTGCTGCCCCTCAGGGCTACCCCATTTCGGAAAGGGTGGCTTCCCCCTGTCAACCCCGCTTGGGCCGCAAAACTCTGAGTGGGTGAGGTGAGTTGGCCTCACTAGTAATCCTTATTTTCCCAATGGGGCCTCAGATCCCTGAGCGGGAAGGCTCAGGCATCACCTGTAACTATTTAAATGATGCCTCAGAATGCCTGTCGCCTCTACTGAAATGAAGACTGCGTGAAATAGTTGCTAATTTTGATACCCACGTCAACAATAGAATAGCATATGAACAAATTTCTGGGAGGAAGAATTTACCTTGTCAAACACAGACATTTCTAGGTTTGTTGGCATTCTTCTGTTCCCCTAGCTACTCCCATTCCTGGCACCATATTCCTTTTTCTTGTTGCCCTTGGTTTCCCTCACTGCCATAATTGGATTGTCTCATTGCTAGTGATTACTAGAGGGGGAAATTTCTAAGTTGGTGCCTCTAGAAATCTAAGGTGGTGCCTCTAGAAATCCTTTCCAGAGAGCTTCAGCTATTGGGCGGTATAGAAATGCAATATAAATAAATAAAATACTCGCAGTCTGTTTCTAGTCCTAGGCCTAATCTACACCAAGCAAGGGAGGATCTACACTACTGCTTATAACGGTTTATAATGGTTATGACAACTGTTCAGGCCCAGGACACATTACATATACCGTTTTCATACCATTTTTAAAGTGTTATATCTTGCTTGGTGTAGATCGGCCCCAGGATATTGCACTATGAAAGCAGTATATAAAAGGCAGGAGCCACACCAAGCAGGATATAGCGGTATGAAAGTGATATGAAAGCGGTATGAAAGTGATATATGGGCCTTAGCTAGACCTACCGGTCTAGCGGGACGGAGGGGTGAAGATCTCACAATATTTTAATTGAGAGATCTCCCCCTCTGTTCTCACACGACGCATGACGACCTCAGATGGAGAGGCGTCGCGCCTGCCATTTTGGTTTTTTTTTCCTTAAAGAAGAAGACGTGCATGAGCACTCATGCGCAAAAGCTAAGGTTTTTTAAAAAAATATTTTCCCCGCTCTCCCCACCCCACCCCTGATGGGGGCAGTACTCCTGAGGAACTCTGTGCCCCGTGTGCGGGTCCTGGCTCCTCGTGAAGAACTGGGACAAACCGTGAAGCCTGGCCACACATTCCGTGGCCTCAGGATCAGCCCGGGACCATGGTAAAACCAGGCGAGATCCTGGGGCAAGGGAGGGATTATCCCTCCCTGATCGCAGGATCCCCTGTGTGTCATGTGAATACACAGGGACGATCCCAGGGATCACCCTGGGATTTTGCCCCATCTAGCTATGGCCATGGTATGTGGCAATGGGCCCCAACAGTTTTCAGTGCACTTCAATACCACTATAAAGCAGTAGTGTGGCTTCTGCCTTTTATATCCCGCTTTCATACTGCTTTCGTAGTGCAATATCCTGCTTGGTGCAGATGAGGCCCTAGAAAGCACTGCTCATCCCACACCCACTAACTTTCCATTAAACAGTTTTGGCTGTGAAATTCTTGGTGCAAACTGTACTCTTCTCTGATGCGTTGGGAGTGGAGATATGAACACTTTCAATATTCTGAAAACTGGATACAATGAATTAAAACCAGCAATAAAATAAGGGCACAAACAAATATAAAGAACTCTTTTCCTGGCTTTTAAATACATGACTAAGAGAATGGAGAATGAAGAAAAAGGGCACGCAGCAGACATTTTCAAGATAGGAACATTCAGCACAAAATATTCAGATGCTGGTAGAGGATGTTAAAAAAAGGCGGGGTAGGAGGAAGGTTGTGTAAGTATTGAGACTGAAATAGCGATCTGGAATTATTATGTCTCCAGTATTCATTCCAAGAATGAATGAATGCATTAGAATGACTTCATTCTAAGTATTCTTTACATTGCTGATATTAAAATGCAAGCTTGGCTACAGTATTCTTTTGCTTCAACTATATTCTGCTTTTTGGGGAGGGGGAATGCAGTATTAATTGTCTGCTCTCCTTGCACATAAATGCCTGCATTTGCACCTTAACAAGCCCTGAAACATTGGTTACTAAACAACCATATTACATCTCTTGCATACCCCCCCTTTTGTTCACTAGCTATAAAATTGAACAACTGGGACTCTGAGACTTTGGCCTGGATCCAAAACTGAGCTAGATTCATCCATGCTTGGCTCTGTGCCCATAGATATAATATTCAAATGTGACTTGTCCTTAATTTTTGTTTAAATCAAGCTTTCCTACTTCATTTTCTAAAGGGACAAGAGTATTTGCTGTAACTGTGGGATTCTACAGGAATTGTTGTTAAACTCTAATCAAGACATCATCTCTCTAGATTTCTAAAAGGCATTTTCAGGTCCTCCCTAAACTCACTTGAAGCCAATGCCTCTTTTGATAAGCAATATATATTTTTGATTGCATCTATGGGTCATAGCCATTGTGGAAGCAAACTAGTTGGGTTTAGGAGTGGATAATCACATTGCTTTTTGGGCCCATAGCCTGGGGGGGGGGGCTAAGGAAGCTTCTCCCTAATTTATTTATTTATTTATTACACTTATATACCGCTCCCATAGCCAGGGCTCTCTGGGCGGTTTACAGAAATTCTAAAATTGAGATAAAAACAAGTATACAAAATTTAAAACTCTAAAACACAGAACATACACACATAAAGCATTAAAAACCGTTAAAAAACTAAACATGTGGGTGATTAAGATGTGCCGCCATATGCCTAGGCAAAGATTTTCCTCTGCCCCCTAATTTTTTTTAATAAACAAAAAAAAAAAAATTAAAAACAGTTGACAATTTGTTCTTCAAAAGGCTTGCAAGCCAGATGACCTGCCCCTATTTTTGGTGGCCCTCCCAAATGTTGAAACTGGTAACAAGCTTGCTCCTGTTTGTCCCCAAAGCAGTTGTGTTTTTTCAAGTGTTCCAACTGAATGTTTGAAAAAGCTGTGATAGTGCCCACCACTATAAGAATGATCAGATGGGGGGCAATCACATTTCCCTACCATCATGTAGGGAAAAGCTCTGCTCCCTGCTTCAATTCCACGTTGGGGACAAGCTCCAATTACATGGGAGTGTGTAGAGACCACGTGGTCCCTACAGAACAAGGGGAACAGCGCTCTTTATAGAAGAATTTTCCTGCACACAGCAGGAAATCTTGACAAATCCCAACATTTTTAAAAAGTCAGGGTTTGTGTGGCTTATTTTAAGGCGTGAAAAGAGGGAAATGGAGCAGGAGATGCATGGCAGGATCATTGCATTGTCAAAATGACCCACAAAGTTCCGTAAGAGGCCAGTTGTGAACGTGGAATAAAATGCTCATCTGATGGGACACTATATCCTCTTGAGGCAAAGACCCCCCCCCAAATGTACCTCGGGGCATGGGGAGGCTGAAAAAGAGATGGGGGTCCCCTGCTACAAGTCCCACAACCCCATGATTACAACTCATGGTAACTTTCTCAGTTGCTGCTGATCAGAATGGATATGTGAACATTTCTTCTTCCAGTCTGAAGGGGCTAAATCTTTTGTGTGTGTGCCACGTGCGCACACACAATGGATCAATGCTTGGTACTTGCTCCAAACATTTGACCCAAATCTCTGCCACTACCTTCTCTCAATTTTCTGCTTCCCCCTGTCCACCAAAGGCCATCCCAACTTACCCAGGGCATGAGAAAGGACTGCTGTGGTGGAGATGGTCTCAACTCTTTGGCAGAACATCCTTTTCTGCCAAGGAGCATCCTGGGACTATATGTCCCATTGCCTGGAAATCTCACTAGGAAAGGAATCCCCACTGAGGAGCTGGCGTTCCCTCCACTGCTTCTCCAGCTGTTGCCTCCCCATTCTTCTGCCCTGGGTAAGTTGGGAGAGCCTAAGTGGAGAGGGGGTGGAGAGAAGAGGAGAGACAGCTCTTGAAATGTGGTTTAAGTGGAGTCCTACTCATATCCTGCTCATAGCAAGCTATAAACAAGACCTTCACTCAACCTGTACTTCTTTGTAAGTAATCAAATAGTTTTCATGTTTGATTCTTATGACATTCCTACTCATTTAAAAGGATATGCATGAAATTAGGGTACTAGAAGGGTCCAGCATGTGGAAAACTTTACAACCACTGTGGGTTGTAGCCAATGGTGTTGTTCCACCCATGGAAGGGAACCATTGTCAGAACAAATTTCCTCTTCCTCCTACAACCACAAATCTGCTCCAGAGGGCTTGGAGACCCTCCAGAGCAAATTTGGGCCATTCGTGAATGTTTGCGAGGGGAAGGAGAGGACAGGAAAGTCCCATCACGAGTGGAAGTCCTCTTGTGCAAGCAGACATTTGCTCACCCGAGGGTTAGATCCAAACCTATGTGTTCAGTATGATAGAGTTTCTGTGCAGGGGGCGAGGGAAACACTCTCCATTTGAATTCTCCCAGAGAAGCATATACATTCCTTTCTAAAATACTGATCTTTGTCTTGCTTTACATTGAACTGATGAAACAGTAGAATCTTTTGACTGTGCACAGAATTGTATCTGATAGTTAACAAAGCTATCACATTGCCCCAAACCATATACTAAGGCTCCAGATTCTGTACTCAACAATGCAATAGAAATACTTCATGGAAAGCCCACAAAAGTTTCATGGGATCGACATTGCCTTCTTAACCATTGCTTTAATTGTGCTAGGACAACCTTCCCAAACCTGGCACCCTCCAGATGTTTTGGGCTACTACTCCCATCATCCCAGCCCAATGGGAGGTTGCCAAATTGGTAAAGTCGATTCTGAATCACTGTTGTGCCTGGCTTAAATGAGACTGATTTTGGCCATGACAAAAGCACCTTGAGACAAGAAAGCTTTTGCTATATTCGCTGTAGTTTCATGATGTTATTAATGCCCATGATGCTTAGCAGCAGTACCAATTAAATGGTGTAAATAACTTGTAATATGATTAAGGCTGACAACTGGAAACACATGTGTTCAGCAAACAAGGGGAGGCCAGTGTGTGTGTGTATTTGTGTGTGTGTGTGTGTGAAGTCTCAGCAGCATGCTGAAATTTTATACTTTGTACAGCAAAGGGGGTGCTATAAAACAGCAAACTGATGATGCACATTTCATTTATAAAATCGATTTGTTTTAGTGTTATAATACAAATCCCAGCAGGCAATTCAGAGATTGGGACTGATAGTTTATCTCTTTTCAGCTGAGCACGGGAGAGACATTTTCTGACTGAAACTTCTGCTTCTGTCTAGAGAAGCAAACTGATGTATGATGGTGTTCCATTATTATCGTCTTTAAAATTAAATGATCTATAGCATTTTATTCACAAAAAAGGCCTAGCTTTCATTTAGTGATGAATGAATCTATTTGCTTTCTATAGCATTTGCATTATTATTATTTTTAAAAGTCTGAATGAAAATTCATATACATATTTGTATGCAATTTCCCCTAATATACTCGTGTGTTTAGGCAGATTTCCCTAATACAGACATTTCTGGTAGGGACTTTTTCCTAATATATGATTTTTTTTTCTATGCATTTTTCTCCAGTACATGCATTTTTACATGCAATTTCCACCATTTTGGCACACTTAAAAAAAAAAAAAAAAACCTCAGAGAATTGTATCACAACATTTTGGGAAGTGCAAAAACTGAAGGATAATTGCATTCAGGATTGTGTATTAGTTTGAGAAGTGTGTATTAGTTTGGTTCATATTAAAATGCGAACCAAACAAATTTCGTCCCCATCCTTACTTCCATCATCTTGATTTTATGACTTCATTTATTTATTTATTTATTTTATTACATTTATATACCGCCCCACAGCTGAAGCTCTCTGGGCGGTTCACAACAATTAAAAACAGTAAACATTAAAAGTATACAATTTTTTTAAAAAAACATAAAAACAGTATAAAAACAACAGCATCCATTTAAAAATGTTCTAATGTATCACAATAGAATGGTGTCTTATCTTTGATGAGCAAATTCCCAAAATAATTAACATCCCTTACATATTTTGTCTCCTCTGAGATCTGCACTTCCCTTAGTAGAAATAATAAAACGGTTTAATAACTGTTAAATTGTTTGCAGGTGCCAGTCATAAGTGCAATCATGAATACACCAAAATGATGGCTCACAATATTAAAGCTTCATAAAAGAACAACATGAAGACGTGCATACCAGTGCTGAGCTGAAATGAGGTGGCCCAAAAGTGTTTGTCGGAAACAATAGTTCGCCACCTCACCCTGCTTTTGTTCAATTTTAGGGATCGCTGTGAGAGAACTGAGAAACGTTTCCATATCTGATAGGTTAGGATTGCCCATGTGATCATTACAAGAAGCATTGCCCTAAATTAAATTATCTTGATTTGCTCTTAGTGACGTAAAATAACATATGTAAAAGAAACATGTTCATTGACAAAAACTAACAAGCAGATTTGTTGAAATAGAAGTATTATATTTTTATTATTAACTAGCTGTACCCTGCCACGCGTTGCTGTGGCTCAGTCTGGTTAAATTGAAAAGAAAAAAAAGACAAAGCGGATGTTTCTAATATGTTTAATTTCACAATGCTTGTGGATATACAATATTTTTAGTTGTTCCATTGTCTGTGTAGATATAGAGATTGTCTGGTTTGCCGACTCTAGAACACGCAACATATAATTGTCCATGTGAGAAGCAATCTGTGTCTAGATCTAAACCGCACAATTCTAAAGATTGGCCCTGAGCTTTGTTGATGGTGATTGCAAACGCCAATCGAATGGGGAATTGCAATCTCTTAAATTGAAATGGCATATCTGTTGGAATCATAGGAATGCAAGGAATGAGGACATCTTCACCTTTGAAAGGTCCTGTCAAGATTGATCTCCGACTATAACAATTGCCACTTCGTCTATAGTTGGAGCATTGAATCTTCGCACATGTTCTCCAGCAGGCGTTTTGTCAGCATGAATAACAATCTTGTGTGTATCAGATGGCATCATGTCAATTGCTGTTTTGAACAAATGTACTAAATTGTTTTTTTCGTGAAGTAGCTGTTGTAGTTTTGAAACGATGGACCTTTTTATGCCGGTATAAATTCCGCAGCGTGCATTCAATTCATCATTGCCATCACCAATGAAATACATTTGTAGGAATTTATGTTGACTATCTTGAAACGGAAGGAAGGAGCCGGCTTTATGATAAATTTGTCCTTTGACTTTGAAAGTTGGCATAAATGGAGCTGTGATGATTTCTGCGCCGAACGACATCATTTGGAAGCATGAGTTGTATTTCCTGAGCTTCCGCTCTGCGAGTACGACAACCTAAGTGTGATCTTCTGCGAGGCATTATTTGGATGAAGTAAAACAGATTGTTTGGTTTTTAAAAAAGGATGTTTTTACGGTGAGGAGGTTAGTGGAAACTCCTGGCAGTTACCTTTCTTCAGAACATGTAACTGTCACAGGTGTGACATCTATATTCACTCAGCCAATTTTGAGAGAATATGCAAATAGGAGAGGAGGCAGAGGCAGTGGATTGGCCTACTGGTTGGCGATGTCACAATGACCTATAAGAGCAAATAGGAGAGAACTGGTTGGTGTGACATCTATATTCACTCAGCCAATTTTGAGAGAATATGCAAATAGGAGAGGAGGCAGAGGCAGCGGATTGGCCTACTGGTTGGTGATGTCACAATGATCAGCAGGACTGGTTTTAAGGAGGCCTATTTCTTCGATTTTAAGACAAACCTTTGACCCCATAGAGAACATAGTTACATAACAACGCTGGCGTATTCGAACGCAATGCTGTGTCAAAATTTCAAAGCAATTGGTGAAGAACTTTCGGAGATATAACGACAGTAACGAACGGTCTTTTCAATTTTTATTTATATAGATTTGATAATTCATTTGAATCAAAATTAAGTTTAACATTAGGAAATAATGACTCATCTGTCAATGAGGCAAGAGCGTACATATTACTTCTGTATGGTGATCACAAAATAAGATTATGTATGTTGTGAATACTGAATTGCTATTGGTCAGCATACCCAGCATGTTATCTTTCTAGCTTCATATATGTGGTACCCATTCATATTATATATGGCTATCCTAATCCACTGAACCAATTATGGTAGTGGCATAAGGCCCAGTTACAGAAAAGATACTGCAGTACAGCCATTGTCCCTAACAAGTAATGACTTTCTTTCTTTCTTTCTTTCTTTCTTTCTTTCTTTCTTTCTTTCTTTCTTTCTTTCAACACCATTTCAGCAGCATCGAAGGACTAGTATTAATGTGCGAGAGAGTCTGGATTGTGATTACATGTGCCAGATTTTAAAAGCAAGGACTAGTGCCCATTTCAATGAAATGTCCCATCTGTCCATATTTCCCCTATAGCTTCCATACTAGAATATGAAAAGATTATTGAATGTGGAGAACGAAAACACAAACAATATATTTTCAGTGATATGATGCTCTCTAAGGTCTTTTCCCCCAAAGATTTGTGTTTATTCATTTGAAATGCTACTCTAATTTATAGTAGAGACCCACAACAGTAAGACCAAGACAGGTACCAGCTGGTAGGTCACTTTTTACCATAGTATCACACAATGATAAAGATTTATGCTCTTGCAAAAAATCTCATTCCATGAGGAGTTTGTTCATCATCATGAAGTTCTTCCATGTTGATTTTGGGGGAAACAATATTTAATGGGTGACCATGTTTAGTGGTGAATGATTGTTTTACTCATTTATTACATTTCTATACTGACCAATAGCCAAAACTCTCTGGGCAGTTCATAAAAATTAAGACAATAAAGCCACAGCTTAGTGGTGAACTATGGGGAACATTTTTTATACTACATTTATTTCACCTCTCAATAAAAGTTAAAGTTCCAAGTTTTTAAGAGTGACCCTGCGTGTCCCTAAATGGTCACCAAATGAAACTGATAAAGCAAATACCACACATAAATAGAAATGTTACACACACACCCCTAAAAAAGTACTGCTAAAATAATACATACGGCATCTGCTATAAATGGCAGACAGCTTCTGAGTAAAACACAAAACATAACTAACAATAAGAAAACATAAATAAATAGGAAGTAATAAAACAATTGAACAATTCTGGAAGTTATGTTACTGGGCGAACAGTGGCAGGATCTACACTACTGCTTTAAAATATTTTATAACAGCAGTGACAACTGTTGGGGCCCAGGACACACGCCAGATACAGTTTTCAAACTGTTTCAAAGTGTCATATCCTGCTTGGTGTAGATCTGGCTTTTCTTGGTAAAAAGGAGTTGTACACTTGTCTTTGTCGGAAAGGAAAAGCAATTCGGGCTGAATGAATATCCTCTGACAGGCTAATGTTGGATAATAGGAACAACTCAGCAGGCTTCCAGGCCCCTGTCTTGACGGCAGCGCCTTGGCACCCAGAGGCCTCGGGCTCCCACACCTGCGCTCCTTTCTGGCATCTGCACCAGAAGGAGCACAAGTGCGGAGTTGCCGCCACTGAGCACCGGGAAGGGAGGAGGAACAGGGCAGCGAGAGGGGGAGGAAGACAGGGACATGAACCAACTCTGCTCCCTGGGACCTCTCTCTTGCTGATCAGTTCCTGCCCCCCTTTTTTTTATCTATAGATGCGAAGATTTAAAAAGATTTAAAAAGAAGGAGGGTGTGAAAGGAACGGGGCAGCGAGAGGGAGGTCAGAGGGAGGAGAGCTGGTTCGCATCCCTGTCTTCCTCCCCCTCTGGCTGCCCAGTTCTTCTCCCCCTCCCTTTAAATATATATATATATATATATATATATATATATATATATATATATATATATGAAGATGCGATCCTTTGTATCTGTAGATAAAAAACAACAAAAAACAACAACAAAGAAATGGCGGGGAGAGGAACCCGGCTGTCAGAGCGGGAGGAAGAGAGGGAGGCGTGGCACCTGAACCTGCCCTCCTCCAGCTGATGGCGACCAATCTGCAGTCACCATCGGCTGTGGCACGCTTCTGTGTCCAAAAAAGTTGAGGTAAGTGCCTGACTTTTTTGGAGTAGAGTTTAGGTTTGTCCCTGGATGGCTTCAGGATGGCGGTTGCATCATATAGGTGACCTCCCACCACTCTGAATCCTCACCTGGGCAAACCCATCATCAAAACAGGCCCCAGGTGATAGAGTATGTCCTGTAGCTTATTTTATTCGTTATTGCATTTATATCCTGCCTTTTTTTCCTCCAAGGAACCCAAGGCAGCATACATAATCCTCCTCCTCTCCATTTTATCCTCACAACAACAACCCTGTGAGGTAGGCTGGGCTGAGAGTCTGTGACTGGCCCAAAGTCATCCAGAGGGTTTCCATGGCCGAGTGGGGACTAGAACCTGGATCTCCCAACTCCCAGTTCAACACTCTAACCACTACACCACAGTGGCTTGATCAATTCCTCCTTCCTGCTCTGTCCACTTCCACTTCCTCCTTCCTTCCTCCTCTTGGCTCTGCAGCAAGTGCCAAATGCTCTCTTATGTCTTTGCTCACTTATACTCACACACCCAGCTTTAGGGGGTGCTTGTAGGTAAACAGCGTTAGATAGCGTTCTCTGACAATGTGTATAAAAAGCTCTAATAAAGTATGTTGATTTGAACTTATTTTAAACTGTCTCTAGCCTGCGTTCATTGCCTTCCATACTAAATGGTGTGTTGCCATGCTTTCTCTGCTGTAAGGCACACATAACTTTCCAAATACTTACACCTATACAAGAGTGGAGAAGGATTTTTTTTCTGTCGTGGTGTGCTTTACCTCAGTCAAAACCCAATGGGGTCTGCATTCCAACAGTGGACATTGCCAGAGCAAACAGTGGGTGGGGTCAAAGCGAAAAGTGGGCAGAATTTCTAAAGTGGACAGGTTTTGAAATGAGGACAATGGCCACATGACATCATTTGGTCCACATATGGTACACACGCATCCTTCCGATTCCACATCCCCTATTCTTGATCTTCCAGACAGTGTATAGATTTGTGCCACACAGTGTATATTGCTTCCAGACAGATGGCTTCCAGTACAACCAATAACAAATAATACAGTGCCTCTGTTGTTCCGTGAATGATACAGGGTGATTGCATAATAAAAGCCTCATCTGAAAGCAGTCTCCAAACCTAAAAAACTTTCATTTAGAGCAATGGTGGCAACTTTGGGAGGTCTGGGGGGACATTTCTGCTCACCCATAGCCACAGTCTGCCTAGTGATTTGAAACTGAGTTTTTAAAAAGGATTAGGGGGAAAACTCACTATGGAGCACCCAAAGGGTCAAATTTAGCTTGTTTGCAAACCATTTTGAGGTCTGTGGGGACCACATGTGGCTCACCCTATTTTAGGGTCTGTTCTTGCACCAAATTGACATGTATGAAACCCAATAACTGGGCTAATTTGGATGTGATGTTTTTCTTTCTATGTATTTTCAGTGTTGATTTTTGCCCCAAAGTGGATAGGTAATAATTTTGTCTCCTGAGTATAGAGTATGTTCATTCTGACGTGCTTCTCATGTTCCTTTTACCATAGGGATTTCTTTTTGCACAGGCACACAATGGCAGGACAAGCCTCTTCATATTGACTGAAAAATGTTGGCTAATAACTCAAAGGAATTGGATTCTGTCTCATGGGTTTTCCTCACGATGCAATGCACCTTCTTCCGTTGCATGGACACGATATGGAATGGTAATCTGTGCACATGTGTGTACATCTATACATCTTCATGCGCTTGGTTTGTGAAGGTTCATGTAAACAGGTTTGTGGCTTGACCCTTCAGATGCAAAATTGGAAGCAGATCTAATATCGGGTCAGCTTCGATGAGTTAGGATAATGCCATGTTTCAGGTTACACAGAACTCTT
Organism: Elgaria multicarinata webbii; assembly: GCF_023053635.1. Classification (NCBI taxonomy): domain Eukaryota; kingdom Metazoa; phylum Chordata; class Lepidosauria; order Squamata; family Anguidae; genus Elgaria; species Elgaria multicarinata. The sequence goes on along the minus strand of NC_086171.1, from coordinate 69,757,611 downwards.
TGTCATTAAGAATGGAGAAATAATAAACACTCCCATCCTATTGTAAACCGCAAATACGTATATGGAAGTGAGAGAAAGAAGGAAGCGACTCAACAACAGCACGCCTCGTTAGGAATGGCTGTTCCTCCAATCAAAATATGCTGCTGCTCCCCCCCTCTTTTGTATCTCTTACATCCTGGGATCAGTGTGGCAACAACCACCTGATAAGGATAATGGCACTGAGTGGAGTTAATTTTTAAGACGAGGCTCTGCAGGCATCCCTCAGTTAAAAGTTCTTGATGTAAAGAAAGTCGCCAATTCACAGAGGAATTTGATTACCTCTATCCATTATACACACGCAGTGAGTGATCGTGCTACTAACCATCTGTCATCTATTTCATTTGCATCATCAACACCTGCCCTGTTTATCTGCTGCATTCTTCTTGCCGCTGAATTCTTACACCGCTTTAATAAAACACAGAAATGTTATTGTTAAAAACCAATTAATTTACAATCCTCCATAGAGATGGTATTACTTATAATTCAATTTAGCTTCTAATGACCTGCTTCCGTGCAAAAAATGACTTAATTCTTGTGTCAAAGATTAGTTACATTAGGTATTGCTCCCCTGCACCTGTCATGCATTGCCGAGTGGAGGCAAAGTATTTCTCTGTCCCCCTCATTAAGTCGGGACCCATCAACGTTTTCCCTTGAAAATATTAAAATCCCTGTGTTCTTCCCACCCACTTCTCTTGCCTTTCGGCTCTGCAGGATATTTATTTTCTTAGCTTATTTGTAAATAACCTGATAGCAGTTTAGGGGACTTTAATGGGAAAGACCTTAAGGAGACCTTTACAGGGAATAGTCACAAAGCAACATATTTTGTAGGAATAGCAAAGCAGACCCACACTTTCTCCAACTAAAGGATTCCGTTTTCTTTTTCAGCCAATAAGATAAGAACTCCCTTTTCCTTACTTCAAAAATCTGGAAAGGGAAAACAATTGGATTTCCCCCGCAATGATACCGCTGGGAATACTTTCCCATCTTATTACCAGAAACAGAATTATAAGCATATATCAGAGAAGCCAAACCGACACACACATTCATAGTTTGGCAACGTTAGCTGCATCCTCCTTAGATTTAACAAAAGCTCAACATATGGTGGAATCCGGCAAATTCTAGAAACATCCGCTCATCCCACAGGCACTTGCAGAATATCTTATCGTTGTAAACTGATTTAGTATTCAACACGTGAAACAGATTAAATTTCCTTGCTTCTCCTTGCCCTAATTTTTATATCACAAGTGGAGCTGAACATTCTTTATCACCACATTTTTTCAAAGTGTGGTGACCTATGGTTATACACAATATTAACTGATTTACCTTGACTTGATTAACACCACAATTAAAAAGGAAGGTTGTTCTTTAGTCAGTAGAAGCCATATTTTGCTATCAATAGTTTGCATTTGATTTCAGTTAGAAATAAGCGGGAACTGCAACAAAATTTTACAATGTGGAAGGTTCCTGTTCAGGGTTCCAGCCAGCCAGCCATGCCCTCTTTAAGGATACTCCATTCTATTCCCCTCCCCTGTTTTCAATCCCCCCCCCCCCACAATGAGCATTCAGCATTCTGTGGTCACAGAGCATGCAAAATCCTAATTTGACTGGGGGTGTTATTGTTGTCCCCTAAGGGTTTTTTCCTAAATATTTTTTCCTGAAAATCTCATGGTCCCCCCATAACCTTCTTCTTGTTTCTCAGTGGCCCCATTTTGTCTACATGTAGCCATTATAGCTCAGTACCTGGGTTTTCTATTAGTACATGTGGGGATCTGCTACAAACATTGTAGTGTGGAGTGCTCCTTTTCAGGGTTACAGCTAGTCAGCCATAACCTTGTCCAGGAAACTCCATTTTGATTTCCCCTCTCCCCTGGTTGTCCTCTTCCCCACATCCCTCTTTTTTCTTTTGTGGATATTTCTGCAAATCTTAAAGTTGCCCAAAGCCTTGGCGGTAAATGATCTCAGTTTGGCTACATAAAGATCGACAGATAGGGTTTGACCCAGGATCTGCTTTCCTTGGGCTCATCTACACCAAGCAGGTTATTCCACTATGGAAGTGTTATGAAAGCAGTATATAAAAGGCAGGAGCCACACTATTGCTTTATAGGAGTATTGAAGTGCACTGCAGGATCTACACTACTGCTTTATAGTGGTACTGAAGTGCACTGCCAACAGTTGGGGCCCATGACACATCTACACCAAGCTGGATATAACACTATGAAAATGGTATACGGCATGCGTCATGGGCCCCAACAGTTGTCAGTGCACTTCAATACCATTATAAAGCAGTAGTGTGGCGCCTGCCTTTTATATACCGCTTTCATAGTGCAATATCCTGCTTGGTGTAAATGAGCCCAAGAGAAACAGCTCCAATTTCCCTCCACCCACTTTTTGGGGATCACTACACGTGCACACCCACCCACCCCACAGTTCACACCATTCAGCACTTTCTGAGTAGAATTTCAGGGGTCTGGAGAGGCTGCCATGGGAAGGAAGGAGTAAGACTGTCCACTTCCCCCCATACATTTGACCCAGCATAAGTCTAGATCCAGAACCATGGAGAATAAATTCGTTATTAGTATATAGGATGATAATGCAGGTTGTTTCAGGAAGAGTGAAAAAACAAGTCTAGTTCAGTTCAGATGATACTACAAATACACATGTATCTTAAATAATTACTACTATTAAAGAGTAACATTTTTCACAATGTCCATCTTCCCAAAATGTATTACTACTATCACTTTCATGATGGCTACTACTAAATGGTCATCATCTCGATATCAAATTTGGTAACCTTGGGTCAACCATTACAGAAGTGCATGGGGCCATCTCTAGACAAGGTAAAGATTACTGCTATTCAGTAATAAAAAATAATACTTTGCAAAATGACAAATCAGAAAGGAAATGAACTAACAAAAACCTCTCTCAATGAGGACTATGAATGATCAAAGCATCTGTTGAAGCATAGAATTGGAAGGGGCCTTATAGGATATCTGGTCCAACCCCATTAATTTACGAATGGACTGTAAGAAACTGTTATAAAGAAAACTAACAATGCAATTCCCTCTACATGGGGCAGCCTTTGAAGACGGTCCGAAAGCTGCAGCTTGTGCAAAATGCGGCAGCCAGATTGATAGCTGGAAGCATATAACACCGATTCTGGCCCGCTTGTATTGGCTGCCTATATGTTTCCGAGCCCAATTCAAGGTGCTGGCCTTAACCTATAAAGCCCTACATGGCTTGGGACCACATTACCTGATGGAACGCCTCTCCCAACATGAACCTACCCCTACACTGCGCTCAACATCTAAGGTCCTCCTCCGAGTGCCTACTCCAAGGGAAGCTCAGAGGATGGCAACAAGGGAGAGGGCCTTCTCAGTGGTTGCTCCCCGACTGTGGAATGATCTTCCCGATGAGGCTCGCCTGGCGCCAACATTGTTATCTTTTCGGCGCCAGGTCAAGACTTTTCTCTTCTCCCAGGCATTTTAACAGCATTTAACAATGTTAAGTTTGTTTTTAATGGACCCCAGAATTGTTGTTTTCAAATGGCTGCTGTTGTTTTATACTGTTTTTATGTTTTTTAAATTTTTGTATACTTTTAATATTTACTATTTTTAATTGTTGTAAACCGCTCAGAGAGCTTCGGCTGTGGGGCGGTATATAAATATAATAAAATAAATAAATAAATAAATAAATAACAGGGATTAAGGCTGCATTCTTATATCTCTTACCTGCGAGTAAGTCTCATTGAAATCAATTGTCCTTACTTTTGAGTAGAGATGTATATGAGTCTAATGTAAAGCTGTTGTTGCATCTTTTCAATCAGTTCTAACCATTCATAAAAGCAGTGTTGTGTGAATCAGCAAAATCTGAGCTCACCAACGTTCTCTGGATTCCATCAGATTGCAAGCTTTGGTTCTTCATTTTGGCATGATATTTGTGTGTATTTTTATATGTATGTCCCCAATGTATGCATCAATTGTGTGCATTTTTAAAGCTATTCGCTCTTCTCCTGTTGATTTAAGCTTATGTGCATTTTTCAAAAGTATGTGTTGGCTGCATGCACAATTTCAAATGTACGCATGCTCTTGAATGCATTTTTTTGGGGGGGGAATCTGTGAATCACTAGCTCATTAATGTATGATCTTCTACCGCAGATTGCGTTTGAATCCGTGTTCATCTGGAAGATGCAAACTGTCTCAACCCTCATTAAAAAATGAATACAACAAATTTCTCATGCATTCCTACGAAAAACTGGGCTTATTCTAAATCTGTTCTAAATTATTCCATCCAAAATGTGCATTTATCAAGAATACATGTATAACAGCAATATGGGGAGTGGGTGTCTTTTTTATATTCTCAATTAAACCTATGCACTTCAGAGCTTCATTCTCAGAAATGAATGCTTAAGATATTAAACTACGCAAGTGAGGTCTGCCAGTGATTCCTTCTGTACATAAAAGGAGCTCACTGCTGGCTTTGCAATAGTTCTGCAAAATAAATGAAGCTACATTTGAATGTGCATGTTCTTTTTTCTCTTCTTTTTTTAAACAGCCATAGTATGATCTGACTTTTTGACAACTGTGTGTGGCTTGCTGAAAGGATATGATATGCTCATTATTTTTCTAAAGTACAAGAATTGGCTGTGCAGCGTACAGCAATGAACCTTGAGCAGCTGTCTTCTAAGAAGTTTTTTTTTTCCAAAACACAATGCAACATCAAGGGAAATGTGAACAGTACACCAGACCCACTCTTAAACAACAGGCATTCATACAAATGATCAAGCTCAGTTACAAGGCGCCTAAGAATAACCTCTTTTAGTTTAGAGGAGGTGGATGGAGCGATGCTCTCCCTGCAAATATTTAAACAAGAACCTAAAAATGTTGTAGTTAGTCTTTCTGCACATTTAGGAAATAAAACAAATCATTTATGGGCGGTGGGGGTGGAATCCCTGGGAAACTGTGAGATTTTGAAATGCAGAGTGTTGTCTTAGGAAATATAGGGTCAATTTGTTTTGCTTGTGCACTATTATTCCCCTGCAATCCATAATGTTTGTTTTTAATGCAGTGTTCTCCGTCGTTTTGCAAGCAGCACGTTTCAAGAACCTTGTGGATTGTCTCCCATGGGGTTGCCTTTTTTCCTTACAGCGACTCTTCCTTTTTTTGATGGTGAATCTTCGGGGAGGTGGGGGGGGGGGAAATCAGTTTTATTTTGATGGCCCTCCATAGTAGATGTGACCTCAACCTGTTCTACCTATTTAACCTCAACCATTTCTGCCCATTTTAATTTCAGGGGAATTCAATCAAGCCATCACATGTCCCAATACATCAGTTACCCACTTCCATTAAAAAACTATATAATTTTGCTCGGGTGTGTTTTCACTGTGTGGGTTTGAAGTCTCACTTACAAAAATCTAGTTATCTTTGGGTGTGGTCTTTGCTTACAAACATAAAGTTGGTTGGCATCAGAGGTTTGGAATTAATGCTGTGCTGAGTGATCCATTTCTTGCTTTCAGTGATGCAATTCATAATGATCCATTGACTCTTTTTGGTGATGTACTCAGTTTTGGCGACCCATTTCTTCTTTTCAGCGATGCAATTCATAAGGGCTACCTCCTACACTAAAAAAGGTAAGTGGAACCCCTTCCCCCTTCCCTATGAGAACATTATTCAAAATTCTTCCTCTTCCTGAGAAAGAGGCACGCACCCACAAAAGCCCCTTTTGCAAAAGTAGGGGGAAGTGCTAGTTAAAATATCATGAGAGTACATGGGTGAGAAAGATATTTTCATGAGAAAGCATCAAAATATTATGAGAATGCATACTTTGATACAAAAATATGAAGGGTGTTGCCATGGGGCCGTTCCCCCAATGCGCCTGGCAGGGGCTGTAGAGCAGCACCAGAGTCCCTGTTTTGAATGCAGGCGATCCTAGGTTCAATCCGCAGCATTGCCACATAGGGCTAGGAAAGAATCCTGCTTCAAACCTTGGAGAACCTCTGCCAGCCAGTGTCAACTGTACCTGGCTAGGTGGGCCAAATGGGACAGAACATTAGGGCGACCATATGAGAAGGGCTCCTGGATCTTTAACAGTTGCGCAGAAAAGGGAATTTCAGGTGTCATTTGTATGCATGCAGCACCTGGTAAAAATCCCTCTTCACCACAAGAGTTAAAGCTGAAGGAACCCTGCCCTCTTTTCTAGAGTGACCAGATACAAAAGAGGGTAGGGCTTGTGCAGCTTTAACTGCAGGAGCCCTGCCCTCCTTTCCATATGGTCAACCCTAGAGAACATAGGACAGGGAACTGATACGCTACTAGTGGTGTATCTGAGAACAAATCATGCCTCAGTGGCAATGTTTTCTAAACGCAGCGTGTGTAGAATAGATTAAGAAGTTAGCTACAGCCATATGTCCCCCCTTTCTTACCATATAACACAATGGAAAAAGACACTAGGCTGCAGTCAGCGGGTAAAATGCCAGCTTAGCCAAAGCATACCTTAAAATCTCACCCTAAAACCATCTCTCTTCATTTCAAATGGTAAAGGTTCCCGGCAGGCTCAGGCAGTGCCTCATCATCACCATCCTGGTTGGGATTTTTGCCAAAACTCCCTGCAATCTAATATGTAAATGAGCCGCTGGCCTCGATATTGTGTCATTCCTTCTGAATGGGATCACCTGCACCCATCTATCCTGGGAGGACATTTCAAACAGAGTTAGCTCCTTAAACCTTCTAATTAAAATGAGAAATCCCCAGACCTCCATGACTCAGCCTCAGAAGGAGAAAAAAAAAAAGATTATTAGGAATTTAATAGGGAAACTATTGCATCTCAGACCATCTGTGACCCAGGGCTCCATGAGAATTTAAAGAAAAACTGGAAGAGGAGGGAGGAACACACTCCAATGCATGCCTTAGGAGTACTTTGCTGGAGATGCAATAAATCAACATAGTTAGAGTACAGCCTTTTTCAGATTTAATTACTGTTACATAATTATTAGCAAAGCAGCCTCCTCTGAAACTGTAAAACTCATTACATCAAAAATCCCCAAGCTCCGGATGGAATTTATGAACTACTTACTTACTTTCTGACTCTGGGAAAAATGGAGTGGAATATACTCCCGTTTTGTCTTCCACGTGTGTGTGTATTTTTCTCCTGACGCTGAGGGGTGTGTGTGTGTGTGTGTGTGTGTGTGTGTGTACACATGAACATACAAAAGTTCTATGAACCATTCTGGAAGCTTAACATGTTGCTGGCCTATGATGTCTCCCTAGCCTGAAAAAAATATATCTATGGCACCAGACAGGGGAAACTCAGGTGAGAAAGCATCTCTCAATTCCTCTCCTTTCCTCTCCCCCCTCCCTCCCTGCCTTACACACACACACACACACACACACACACACACACACACACACACGCCTTAATAAAGAAGCCACCTAGCAAGACAAGGGATTCATCTCAAGGGGGCTGCTGCCTTCTAAACCAAGGTTGAGCAGCTTCAAAAACCAGCCAGGGGCCTGTGCAAGCCCTGCCAAAGAGAGTTATCTGGGAAGTTTGCCAAATTAATGTGTCTCTCAGCTAATGCCGGTTCCTTGCCCACTTGGAGAGGTTTGACAGCCAGATCCAGGTTCTCAGATGGTATGGAAGCGGTAGGCTATTTGCCCTGCTCTCGTTCCTACTTTTTTTAATAAAAAATATAGGTAGTTCTGTTTGCAGCTCTGGATCTTTAGTCTATATCTGAGGATTCAATGCCAACAGGGTCCAGCAGAATAATGTAATGTTTAATTTTTTTTTTTTTTTACAGAGACACTCCAGGACTAATCAATACATCCAATATATCCATACTGTAGTCAGACCATTCTGATGATAGGATCTAATTTATGTTTATTCTATGTGTGTATTTCTGCCACTTCCATTGCCTTCCCCGCAGGTTGCACCAGTTACAGCCAAGGTGAGGGATCCACCTTGGCTCCAGGTTTGCTGACTGCTTTTAAAGCTCTAGCAGCAATCCTGACAGTGGCCCTGACCCACAAGATATTCAGGTCTCAGGCCTGGAGTACAGTGCCTCCCTGCATCCATGGCAATGGCTGCCTTTGGTTGCCATGTCAACTAGATGATTGCTGCTGTGGTGAGTTTGCAACAGCTCCTCTCAGGCCCAGCTCATGGGCAGCATTGGGGTACATCAACAGATCCCCAAGAGTCTATATTTAGTTTAGATAGCCTTACCATTGGGTTAAATTGGAATTCAGTCTAGACTTTTCATTACATCATGAATGCAACATCAATGCCATGATGTTGTGGCATTCTGTAAGACTATCACAGCTAATTCATTCTTTGTATGCTGTTGAGCTAGCTTGATTTCTTCAGGAATTCATTGAATCTAGGCTCATGGTAGGACTTAAGAGCAAGGCATACCCTTAGATTATACATTATCAGGCCATGTTCCTACTTAGAAGTTCATGTCTGAGGCAAGAGTTACCAAGCTGATGGGCAGATCAAATGTTCTCTAGGTTCTCCATGAAAACCACGTGATAAAGAATGAGCGCAAGTAATCTTCCAGCAATTAACATAGTTATTCTTGTTACTAGCTGGAAACCATGTCTCAAAATAGTGACCACAATAGTATAATAAGAGTGATAACACTCAAACCACAAAAACATCAAAACAACTTTCATAGATGAATAATTCAAAAGCATTACTGAGAGCATTACTGTCGGCTTTGAGGACGTAAGAATGATATGGTGATAAACCCTGGTGGGTTCCTTTCTAATTGTGTAAACCAGTTGCATCATACTGAGGAAGAGTCTTCGAAACAGCTATTTGTACCGGACTACTATATATATATGACAGCGTATTTAAAAATAATAATTTTAAAACCTCAAACTAAAAAAATCCTAAAAATCAGCAGATGAAGCTATGTGCTTCAAAATTGCCATGCCTAAGGATATATTAATCTATCAAGTTGCCAAGATATGTGTCTTTACCTTTAAAAGTAAAGAGATAAATGCATTTTTGTAAATGGGGGGATGGTTTGAGGGTAAAATCTTAAAAATAATCCTAAAAATCAGCGGATGTGTGAATGTGCTTCACAATTGCCATGCATCAAGCCCTGCTTAGATTCTATCATGATGCAATGTTATATGTGTGTGTTTTTTGAAAAATGAGGAAGTTATAACACTCACATTTTTAAAAATTCATTGCAAGAAAACCGATGTACAGATTTGTCTAAAACTGGACATGCGTAAGCATCTCCAAAGTATCTGTAAGCTCACCAAATCTCATTGTTCTATCATTAAAAATAAAAAAAGCTATAGGTGATTTTTCAGACAATGCATGTCAGTGGAAAAAAATGGCATCCGAATAGCGTTTTGGAGGTCCGAATTTTTCTTTGGATTCGGATCCAAAACGAAACAGGGGGGTCCCGAAATGACCCAAAATGAAACAGGCCTGAAATGAAACAGGAAGGTCCGAAACAGGATCCGAAACAAAACGGGGGGGGGGGGGTCCGTGCACAGCCCTTTTTCTAACGGCGTGAGCTGTTTAATCCCTGTTATTGGTGTTCATTATTTATTTTCATCTTTCCTTAAAGGGTAGGGTGATAGTCTGATGTGATATACCCAAACAATGTTCAAGGCAGTGATGAATGGTTGTTGTTTTTACAAGAATTTACCCAATACCGCCTTGAGGCCCCATATTGGGCAAAAGGCGGGATGCAAATAATAATAACAATAACAATAATAATAATAATAATAATAATTTCTTCATATATGAGATGCAAAGAACTTCAGATTTGTTTGTTTTTAATGAATGTGTGAGAAAACGAAACTGACAATCCATCCAGGCCCAGGATTTGAGTGCTTAAGCTCTTTAAAGTCTGAGTTTGAATCCCTGGCCTAATCTACACCAGGCAGGATATTGCACTATGAAAGCAGTATGAAAGTGATATATAAAAGGCAGCAGCTGCACCAAGCAGGATATAGTGGTATAAAAGTGGTATATTGTATGTGTCATGGGCCCTAACAGTTGTCATTGCACTTCAGTACCACTATAAAGCAGTAGTGTGGCTCCTGCCTTTTATATACCATTTTCATGCCACTTTCATAGTGCTATATCCTGCTTGGTGTAGATGAGGCGCCTGTGTATTCAACCATGGCAGTAGTTAATTAGGGTAGCCATTTCTTCCTTCCTTTCTTTCTTTTTCATTTGACAGGTCCCTCAACTTTAATAGTTATATGGCAGGCAGGTATAACCCAGGTCTTAGTTAGACGGGGCTTTATCCCAGGGTGAACCTAGGGATCGTCCCTATGCGTCCACATGACGCACAGGGTATCCCAGGATCAGGAAGGGATCACCCATCCCTTGCTCCGGGATATAGCCCTACCCTTTGGCCCCATTTTTTCCACGGTCCCAGGCTGAGCCCGAGACCGCGGAACATGTGGCAAGGTACCGTGGGTTGACCCAGCTCCGCGCGATTCCTCACGAGGAGCCGGGAGCTGCGCACAGGGCACAGCACTCCTCAGGAGCACTGTGCCCATCAGGGATAGGGTGGGGGGAGCGGGGCAAATAATTTAAATTTTTAAAAGGACTTACCTTTAGAGCACAAGCATTCGTGTGCTGCTGGTCCTTTAAAAAAAATGGCAGACACAACGCCTCTCCTGCTGAGGTCATCGCGTCTCATGTGTGGACAGAGGAGGGATCTCGAGTTAAACACAACATGAGATCTTCCCTCCTCCGTCGCAGGGTAGCAGGTAGGTCTAGCTAAGGCCCCAGCTGTCATATAGCTGATGATATTTGTCTGCCTGAGACAATGCCTGCCCTTTTTTTTTGAGGGACATAGCAGCCAGCATCAGGGAATATGTGGAGATCTTTTGGGGAATGAACGCATCCAAGCTAGGCTGGTCCTTTCCTATGGTAAAAGGTGCCATGGAGATGTGGGGAAATGCCAACACAAGGGAGAGAATGGGAAGGTGTCAGAGAGGGCAACCTCTGCTAAGATGGGGACTGGCAGGACATCCCTATGGCTGGAATAACTCCATACTACCACTGCTGGCTATGGTAATATAGCCAACAGGGTTGCCAGTGATTCCACTGGGGAATTTTCTTAATACAAACCTCTACCTGCAGAATGGGTTATATTTCATCAGGTGTGGCTGAGGTGCCTGGTCATCTGCCTGTCTCTGCCAGTCTTCCTGGGCATCTTGATATCCACATTTAGAGAACCAACCAACCCACACTGGGCTCAACAGATTGCACATTCTTTCATCAAGCCGTGGCCTGTTTAATCCCCGCTATTGGTGTCTTGTTTATTTTTTCTCCTCCCTGCCCTCCTGCTGCCCAACCCTGTACCTGAGAACAATCTCTGACTGAAGGACATAAAAATCAGGGTACCATATGCAATCGTAAGTCATCGTGCATTTTGAAATCCAGGAATTAAATGGATGGGCTCTGCACCAAAATCTACAATTACCTTCCCGTAAGAATGTCGAGGCAGTTATTAATCTGTGTATATTCTCATTCCTCATTGAATTAAATGGGAAGATTTCCTGTCGGGTCCCAGATTGGAGCCAGACTGCTTGACTCGCCACCATTCACCTCCCCCCTTACCCTAGCGCGAAACCGTAAGCCGCGTCCACGTGTCCCTGCTTTTTGCAGATGCACACAAAACTCTCGGTAGGTACATCACTGTGGAGTCATCTTTTCCTCTCAGTGTAGACTGGTCTCGTGCAGAGAGCAATATACAACAACACGGGCGAGAGCCAAAGAGCTCGGTTCCCCCCCCCCCAAAGTACCTCGATCAGACTTCAAGCTTTTCAGCGGAGCAGAAGCAAAGCAACTCCCACCCGATCGTGCTCCTGGGCTGGCAGCCGCAGCAGCTGTCTCGTACCATTATGCCCTCAGGAAGCAGTGGCATTTGCCAGCAACTCCCTCTGTGTCTAACTCATTTCCTGCATTCTCCACGTTCATTTGCATAATCAACTGGTCCTTATGCCTCAAGAAAATGGAGGAGAGCATCTGAGGAATATGTCGCTAGAAATGAAGTTTTAAAAACATCACACCAGGAGGTGCAGGCACGAAGCCTCATTATATTCCCAACAGGTCTGCGAACCCAAGAGAACGCAGCAGACAAAAGAGAGGCTGACGACAACTGCTTTTCTCAGAGAAAACCGAGCACGCATTTCCCGCGAGCTCACCGTGTCTGTGGTTTCGCTTCTCCTTCACACCTCTGGGGATATTATAGGTGATGGCTTCTGATTTTATTTTTTCGGCTCCTTCTTTTCTCTTTTTTTCTTCTCTAACTCCTTCCCGCAGCCGTACTTCTTGACAACTGTGTTCACACACGGTGTTCACAAAGGCAAACGGTGTTAGTTACTCCCCCAGGAGTTAAATTGGGGTGGGTGGGTGTTCCTTTCTTCTGTCCTGCTACTGACACACTCCTTATGTTGAGGAGTATATTCCTCTCTTCTTTTTGCCACAGTTAAGATCACATCGAGCAAAGTGATAAGATATCCTAGAGAGGGCTGTTCTGTTTCAACTTGGGGAAGGAAATAAAAAAGCTAAACACAAATATCTGGGCTTTTTTATTTATTTTATTTAAAAACATATTGAACAGGCCCAGTAGTTCAACTGGTCAATTTTACTTGAAGGAGCATGGCATAAAATGCTACCTCTGAAGATGCTCAAGGAACCTTCAGACTCATGGACCTAACATACCCCTGATTTGGGGTGAGATGAAAGGGCAGCAAATGTGTTAGTTATTTAGAGAGCAATCTTATGGTCCTGGGAGAGCATCCCAGGGACCATAGGAGTCTTTGCAGTCTCCACTCTGAAGCCATAGACACTGTTACGACCTTGGAAGGGAGACTCCACTATCTGATCCCTTCCGCCTCTCCTTCCTGCACTTTCTCACAGTTGCTGTGGAAAGAACCAGGCCAGCTGCTTTCCAAAGTCACAACTTCAGCCTTGGAGGGAAGGAAAAGAGACCATTCTATTGGTTAGAGGTGGAAGGGAGAGGAGAGGCCAGGTTATGAGGAATCCTGTAGCCTTTCCAGCCCCAGCCTTGTCCCCACCAATATGAAAGACTTGTCTAGAGAAAGAAACCAATCACAGAGGACAGATGGGTGAAAATCGCCTTTGTCCTCCACCCCAAGTTGCAGCTTAACAGGGCATTGGTTACATAGAAGCCTCCAAGTTTAGAGGCTTCTGCCTCATGAGGGTGCAACCCATGGGACTGTGCCCTTAAAGTATTAATTTATTGTTGTTGTTTTATTTGTACTGATGGGGAGGAGGAAAGGTGCTTGTGTGATTATTTTTTTACTTTGGCCCAGTAAGGCCAAAATAATTTGGATGGCCTTACTAGGGTGGGGGTGGGGAATTGGCTGCAAAATAGCTTTAGCCAGACTTAGTCTACTTACTGGCTGGTCTAGGGGCATTGTGAGCAACTGGGTTGGGGTAAACATAAAGCTGAATTCCTTTATGCGCTGCTTGGTTTCCACAAGCAGGATCAGAGTGGGCTATTCCCATTGTGCTTGTGCACCCTAGCACACTAGGCTGACCAATGTCTTCCCTGTCTCGCTGGCCAGCATGACCCTGAGTGTGCTGACACAGAATGTGTAGTGCTAGCATTGCCCCTTCTCTTTCAGTGTTTTCTGTTCCTGCTGGGCTTCTGAAGTTGTTTGAGGAGGCTGGTGCACTTTGGGGGGAAGTAGCCTCTTCCAGACAACTGCTGGGCTTGATGCGATTCCTCTGACTGCTGATTTGCCTGGACAGCGCCCCTGCTGGTCAGGAGGACTGGCCTGCATGTTTTTTTTTAATTTGTTTTTTTGGAACCTGCCTGGTGTGGCTGGACCACTCCCCTGGCTGTCATGGAAGACTAGAATGGACCAGCTTATGGGACAGATAGGGAATCAGAAATTTCCCCGCAATCTGCCTGCCAATTGTCCTCTTTGCATTTTCCTGTGGTCCCAACATGGGAGTGGAACCTCCTGGTCATGGGCCTAATCCAGCTCACGGGCCTAATCTAGGGTGACCATATGAAAAGGAGGACAGGGTTTCTGTATTTTTAACAGCATTTTTAAAGGGGAATTTCAGCAGGTGTTATTTGTATGCATGCAGCACCTGCTGAAATACCCTCTTCATCACAATAGTTAAAGCTGCAGGAGCCTTGCCTAGCATTACCAGATACAAAAGAGGGAAGTGTTCATGCAGCTTTAACTTTTGTGATGAAGAGGGAATTTCAGCAGGTGCTGCATGCATACAAATGACAACTGCTGAAATTCCCTTTTCTCTACAACTGTTAAAGATACAGGAGCCCTGTCCTCGTTTCCATAGGGACGCCCTAGCCTAATCCATCTTATGGAAGTTCTCCATCCTGCCTGTGCAGCCTTCATGGATTCCTCCAGTGGATGGGGCTTGGCCTTGCTGTTGGACAGGCGAGTTGCCTATGCAGTGTCCTCCCAATGGGGAAAGTGCCATACAGGTGAAGTATCACTGGCTGAGCCACAGTGGCTTTGCTTTTATGGCATCATCCCCAATTGGGCCTACAACATTCATGTGACCTTGGCAAATATGGATTTGGGGGGGCGTGTGATTACCATGGTAACCTAAGATTGATCCCCTCAATGCCCGTTAATCTCCCCCAAAGTGGCAAATGAGATAGTCCATGTGCACACAGAATTCTCTGGGCACCTCTGTGACCCATCTGTAGGCTGGAGTTATTGAATCATGGCAGAGTGTAAATGAGAGCCATTCAAATTAGTGGGCAATTTTTTTGTTGACAGAGAAGAGAGATGGAGTAACCATAGGCTGCAAACCCTTTTTGTGAAGTCTATAGAAATACAGCCACTTACATCAATGGGTTTTCCGTTGAGCTATAACAATGTTCACAACTTCCTTTTCATGATTTACAAATATTTATTTTAGACCACGGCTGCAATAAATGCATGCAGACTGAAGATGCCTATGAGACCATTCAGCTGATGGCTCTGTGGAGTGACCAGGATTCTAAAACTGCAGCCATATGGAATCTTACTGTGCTTATTAAATTGTGTACAGCAGTGTTAACAGCAGTTTGATTTGTGGTTGCAAGTAATAAATGAATTATATTAATTTTGTAGCTGCAAGCTAATTTCTCCAGAATTACTTTTTAATAACCAACATCGTGTTCACTGGTAAGATTTAAATACATTTAGGATCGCATTTTTGTGTATTTTCTTTTTATTAAAAAGTATTATGTGATTATCATTTTCGGAGCTTAGGTCTTATTTAATAATTCCCTCACCTCTGAAAAACAGGTTTAGATAAAATGTTTTACATTTGCTGGGGGACTTAGGCCTAAATTACCTCCGTGTCTTGTGAAGAGCAGAAGTAAACTTGTCTGTAATGGAAAAGCTTGAAAAACATAATATTCTTTGCATTTTGAATTGCTGGGTCTTTCCTGTAGCCAAATTGGCTCTAAAGGTCTCCAATATCGGGCTTTCCTAGAGCTGAATAACCACAGTGTAGATTTAATAAGCACATGGAAAGATTAAGTGGATACTCTGGCCCACACTTCCCCAACCTAGTGTTCTCCTGATGTTTTGGACTACAATTTCTGACCATTAGCCATGTTGGCTGGGAATCATGGGACTTGCAGTCCAACATTTCTGGAAGGCACCAGGGTGTGGAAAGCTGCTGTAGCCCTATTCTTCTTGCAATCTCCCCTCAAACTGTTTCCTCTGAGGGAGAGAGTGGGTCTGCCCCTGCCTCTTCTGCTGCATCCTCCTCAGACCACCCCATCCACGTATTTGAGGGAAGGTCTAAAGAAGAAAGTACAGCAGGCCTCCTTCTTAAAACACCTGCCCCATGCAACAGAGGGGGCAGAGCAAAAATGTGTGGGCCTGCTCTCTGCCTCACACACTTACAATTGTGAGGAGTCACTCACAAAACTGCTTTCTCCGCTGTGGCACCCCGGTTGTGGAACGAGCTCCCCAGAGAGGTCCGCCTGGCGCCTACACTGTACTGCTTTCGTCGCCAGCTGAAGACATTTTTATTCACTCAGTATTTTAACACTTAATTTTAACTTAAATTTAAATTTTACTGTTTTAACTCTGTATTTTAATCTTATATCAACTTTGCTGTGTGGTTTTATCCTGGTTGCACTTTTTATACTGTATTTCGTAATTGTGTTTTAAACTGTTGGGTGTTTTACTGTGGTTTTAATTTTTGTGAACCGCCCAGAGAGCTTTGGCTATTGGGCGGTATAAAAATGTAATAAATAAATAAATAAATAAATAAATTGCATGAGTGGATAATATATGAATATGGCTTCTGTCTTGCTATACAGTGGTTGATTTCATGCAAGTGTGTGTGTGTGTGTGTGTGTGTGTGTAAAAGAGAAATGGAGAATACTTCCATATCAGGGAGATTTCTGGCTCATTTTGCCCATATAAAAGTATTCATTATTGAGTAAGCACATGCCATCCTTAAAATCAGGGGTTTCCTGCTCAAAGTGACAAGAATTGATAGCTCTATATCAGAATGTGTTTTTGGCCAAAGAAGGGAGTGCCTTTCTCCATCGAAACCTTCCCATCATTAAGATAAAGAAGAAGTCTCTTGTTTGGCCTTGAGGCTCAAGGGAGTTACGCAAAGCCTTTTGTGTCATGGCTCCCACTTCGTAATTCTATCTGTCCACAGAGATCAACTCAGTTGGCAGATAGGCTGGAATTTAACATATCCTGTTGGTACTGTAAAAAAACAACAACTGTATTTATTTGTTTCATTTATATCCAGCCTTTTACTCCAAGGAGCCCAAGGCAGTATATGTAATCTTTCTCATCTCCATTTTATTCCCACAACAACCCTGTGAGGCAGGATAGGCTGAAAGTCAAGAATTTGCCCAAAGTCACCCAGTGAGCATCATGGCCAAGTGAACACTTGAACCCAGATCTTCCGAATCCCAGCCCAACACTCTAACCACTACAACACACCCACTGTACAAATATTCAACGTAAGATGATGATGATTGATTATGATGATCTATAACTAATGTCTGAACTCTTTGTGGGATTTTGATTTGATTTTAGATATTCTCTCTCTCTCTCACACACACACACACCCAGACACCACGTTTTTTTGGTGTGGTTTTTTTTGCATTTTTATGGCAATTGTCACCTAGAATTTGTATAGCTTAAGTTATATTATCTGTACATACATAATAAGGATCCATTCTTACTAGCTGAACGATGATTGTCTTTTTAAAAGGAAGAAAGAGAGTGATGGCCTGAACACCTTCTGAATAAGTGATATTTTACACCAGCTTTCCCCAACCTGCTGCCCTCCAGATGTTTCAGACTTCCACACCCATCAGACCCAGTCAGCATGGCCAGTAGTCATGAATGCTAGGAGTTGTAGTTCAAAACATCTGGAGGGCAGCAGGTTGGGGAAGGCTGTTTTACAGGCATAGGCCATTGTAAGAAAGCCAAACAACAAGATGGGCCAGACTTCTGGAGTCTTTTCATTCACCAGGGCCAGAAAAGCAACAAAAAGAGATTTACTGAGCCCCTGCTAGGCTGCCATACGAGGCTTGAGGACTGCATTCTAAGATGAAATGTAGGACATCCCTACACATTTAAGATGATAGTCCTGAATGGGGAAACCAACATGAAATTCTCTTTTTCTCAAAACATGTGTGAACACTACAGAAGTAAAGTCCAGCACACTTTACCGAATGATCTGAGAAAAGTATCTAAAGCGGTTAACTTGTGGTTAACATCATTGTGGAAGAATTGTTTTGGCTCCTTTGTGACTCTAAGCACTCGTATTTGACAGCAAACTTCTCTAAAATCAGTAGGATGTCCTCCTAGGTAAATATGTTTTGATAGTGGCTGAAAGTGACACAAAGCCTGAGGTATTTCTGATTCAAAATTGGCTTACTTGGGCATCCTGCAAGGATCAGGAACATTTGTATTTTATACACTCACCACTCCACATGCTGCTTTTTATGGACACTCTTCTGTTTTTGTTAATCTGATCAGAACCAAAATCCACAAGGAACAGGATTGTTAGAATCATTGTAGAATCTCCTTTTAAATTACCTACCCCTTTTCCTGGAAGTTAACGCATGGTCAGCAGAGGTGGATCTTCAGAGCCCTTATGACAGCCAAAAGACTTATATTATCACATTGGAAGGACAAATTTACACCTCCTATAATGCAATAGATCGAGGACCTAATAACATGATCAACTTTTGAACAAGTATTATATAGATGCAACTTGCAAGAGGATAAATATACAGATATTTGGTCTGCTTTTCTTGAAACCTTTGCATAATTCTCTTCCTTTTCTCTCTCTCTCTTTTTCAGTTTATATGATGGAAATGATGATAATTCTATATACACAATTTATGGGTCCCATCCCCCCGTTTTCACGATGTATTTTCTGTTTTGTTTGTTGATATTCACAATAAAAATTAATATATATATTTAAAAAAGAATCATTATAGAATCTTTTAGGATTCCCGCCTCCATATTTAATTTAATCAAGTGTAAAACTCTAAACAACTTTGGACCCAAGTACCTGAAGGTGCTCTTCTTCCCATATCAAACAGACTGTGTTTGCAGACCTTCTGCTGAGCCCTGCCTCCTGGTGCCTCCTTTGTTGGAGGCATGTTATGTAACAGCAAAGGAAAGGGCTTTATTGGCAGTGATACCCTGGGCGTGAAATGTCCTCCCTACAGAGGGCCTTACCTGGCACCTATGATGCAATCCTTTTCGTGCCAGGTGAAAACGTGCTTATTTGGCCAGGCACTGAAATTTGTTCTAAATGTTTTAATCATTAAGCGTTTTATTGTTATTTTATTTGCTGTTGCACTGTTCCGCTGTTTTATTGTTTTCTTTAAGATTTTATATGCTGCTTTACTGGTTTGAAATATAATTGATTGTCCACTGCTCTGAAATCTTGGTAGGACGAAGGGCATTATAGAAATGTTTTAAATCAATCAAACAACCGATCAATAAAATTGTTTTTCTTAAATATCACTGAGCATAGATCACGAATATCAAAGATTCTAATCCCAAAACTGCTGCAACCTCTAATGTTGCACGGAAATTTCTATGAGCAATTTACCAACCTCCGTGTGAAGAGACCTTGTACGGCAGCAGTCCTTGGTAGATTGCACCCACAGAGACTTCCAAGTGGACTTTTTGTATGCCAACTTATCAGTCCAGTTCTCTCCTCACTCCTATGTGCCTCTTTCAATTTGGAGTGTTACTGTTTACCTCTGCTGTCAAACCTTGGCACTCCAATCCTAAATGCTTTACTTTGGACATTTATTTCAATCAAAGTAACACTCAGGTCTGTTTATATTAGTGGCACATCACCATCCTAAATAATATGAACATAGTAATTACACACACACACAAAGACAGCAAATGTCCAAGGAATTAACCATACAATATCAGTATGGTATCACTGATGCTATGATTGAAAACATTTATGTTTTAATTGCATTTAAAATAAGTCATGAAAAACACAATTGTACATTCTAACAAACTTTACATGTGAAGGCAGAATAATACAAAAGAAGTGCAGATACCACATGATTTTTATATTAACGTGATGTATGCAAAACTGTGACAAAAAACCTTCAGAAATGATAGGTAGCCCCTGCCAGCAAATGTTTCAAATTTTAAGCTGAATAATTGTCAATGATAACCACTCATTTTATTTAGACGCACTTTCTTTTGATTTTTTTTTTTGCATAGCTTAAAATATTGCTGCACCATCTCCACTGCATTTCATGATGCTTGTGACAGTTTTTCTTAAACAAAAAAATTAAGAGATTTCAAAAATTCACCTCTTCCCCATTACACCATATATCATTTCTAATTATTATAAATACATTTTTTTACTCATTTGATTTGAGTAGCATGCACTGGTATAGTTACTGTACAATCAAAATACTGTTGCAGACTTTATACAGTGTGCGATTTCTGCGCTCAACAATTTTATTTCGACACACTGCTTGACAAAACCGAACAAATAGGGGAGGAAGGAAGGGGAACCCTAAGAAATCCAGTTAAAACAGAATCTCACAGTGCTTACCAAGATCGAAATGGAATTAAATACTGAGAAGTAAAATTTATTAGTAGTATTAGTATTACATTTAAAAAAGTCCCACAATAGCTGACACACTTTAGAACCTAGCAAACACATTTTTAAATAGAGTTGTGCCGATTAAACGGGGCACAAGCATCTGCTTTATCTTAATTAGACGGAGAGGTGAATGACCACTGTTTATTTTCACTTTCCTCATTAATTATGAAAAACTGCATTTAATTCATCTTGCATGGCGAGAGGCTGGCTGCGCAGATGTAGGTCGTAAGGGAAGTGGCTCTCTGTAGGCAACCTGAATACAGAACCCTGCCCAAGGGGACCCCTGGGTGGCACTGCACAATAATGCATGCCGTAATTGTAGTTTTTGCCATAGTCCAAGGCTTCTTCTTGCTTGAGGGAAAATATCCCATTATAGTTAATTGGGGGAGGACTTAAGGGACCTTCAAACTGGGGGCTGGAACACTCAGGAGAAGTGCTTTCGTAGAAGGACTCGTACGCACTGCAGTAATTGTAGGGTTTCATGGACTTGGAATTGTCAAGTGTTCCATGACCGGGGGGCGTGTTCAGCTCTGGGCTGTGATAGGGAGGGTAGAAGTTGGAGTAGGGGGATCTGGCATGATGGGCCGTTTCCCCTGTCTGACCCATCAAGAAACTTCTGGCGTTCAGCTGTAAGCACCCCGCCACCAAGTTTGTCGTTGGCTGGGAGAGACCTTTGCACAAGTTTTGGACAAATGTCAACAGATCAGGCCTCTTGCCAATTCGTAAGATTTCAGAAAGAGCCCATATGTAATTTTTGGCCAGTCTCAAAGTTTCTATTTTAGACAGTTTTTGTGTTTTGGAATAACAAGGGACCACTTTCCTTAAGCTGTCCAGGGCATCATTCAGGCCATGCATTCTATTTCTTTCTCTTGCATTAGCTTCCTGTCGCCTGAATTTGACCCTATCCATTCTCATCTTGGTCATCTTTTTCTTCCTTAGGCCCCTTCTCCTGGGTAAACCATTTTCATCCTCTTCTTCTCGGTCATCTTCCACCTCCTCTTTTTCGGTATCTTCTGCCATAGACCGTTTAATACTTTTCCCTTGGTGGTTTACAAAGCTTTCTGGCTTCTTGATTTGCTTTGGGTCCTCACTCTCTCTGGAAAACTTTCGGCACATCTGGGACTCTGGCATTACAACAGACTCATCAAATGGTAGCGTTAACATGGCGTTATAATCTTATGTGACCTGAAAGAATGCCAGCACAAGGTTTTAAAAGTATCCATTCATAAAGTTTACATTTTTAAACAAATTTTCAATGAACTTGTACATAATTACTAGTACTGCAAATACTGATGTGTACATGTTTGTGTGCATGTACACACACACCTCTAAGAAACACAGCAAATTCTTTAAAGAAAACAATATATTTTACTATATTTATGTATTAATTTGGTACAATGAAAATGCAATGTAACTATCAGAAGGAAAACACTGACACTTAACAATTAAGATAAAGTTTTTAAAAAATCCCCCCTTTTTTCTAGTTTTTTAACACAAATGCTCACAGCATTTAAAAATGTGGAATGCATTTAAAGCAAACATTTTTTTAAAATGCATGCATTTCAACTATCAAAATGGATTAGAGTATCAAAGGAGATAAGATAATTGTCTATAAAATTAAAATTAATCTGTTAACAGACAGGGAAAAATAATACCTTTAACTTTCGTATTATAATTTGTTTGCACATATTCGCCTACAAATCATTACAATCAAGTCTGAATTGACTGAAAAGAATTAAAATGGAAAAGAAGGCAAATGAATCATTCAGTGACTTAATTAAAGCGAAGAGAGGCTTTTTCTAATGATCAGTATGAAAATGTGTGATACACGGATTATTTCTTTCCTATTAAATCAGGATAGGGTAAATACCAAACATTTTCGGGAGAGTCGTTCGGCAGTAAATCTTTTGCTCTCTCTTTATTTTAAAATAGAAGGGTTAGAATCCTAAACCAAATTTCCCAATTTTAAAATGAACCTGTATTTGATTTTTCTTCTTCTTCTTTTTTTAAAAAACAGAGGCAAACCTAAAACTCCTCACACTCGATTACAGCATCTGCGTTCTTCAAGGAACAGACTTTTCCCTCCAGCTAATATCTGACAGGAATGGTCTGTGGATTCTAACTGCAATGGTGCACGTGTGTTCAGAATCCAGAATGAAAAGAGGGGGAGAGAGAGAAACAATTTGTTTCTCGTTGTATTGTATCTGCCCCTCTAGTCACTTTTAAAGCAGATTTCAGAAGTCGCAAATGGACATACAAATACACAAATGCACATTCACAAACAGGGAGGTAAGAGACTTTTAAACAGATTTAGATTTTTTTAAAAAAATAATAATAAACTAAAACTATACCAAGCCCCTCACCAGATTAACTCCCTGAATATTGTCCACAGCACTCTTGCAATATTACATAACCAGAAAAAGTATGCAACAACATTTAAGAAGCACTGAAACAGAAGAAGCAAACACAGCATTCATAAAACACAACGCTTTTTAACCTGTATCTTTAAAACCTTTGCATGCACACCAATTAAATATATATGTATATATATTTATTTGCATTACCTTGGCCTTATAAAAAAGTCTCATTCAATAACCAGTTTTCATTTTTAGCCTTCCAAATCTTTTCAATCTGAATGTCGCATCGTCTCCTGGAGTCTAGATCTGTGTATATCTGCACTATCTCATTGATCTCTAAAAAGTGACATTGATGCCAACTGCCAGAGCTGGTACCCATGCCATCTGCTGGTGACGTCACAGGGCAGAGAAAACCATGTGATCTTTTCTCCTGGGACCTTCATTCTGCACTGATCATCTGGCATCCCTGTAAGTGGGTACCAGCATTCATGTATCAACACAGAAGGTTAGGCTGATAGGGGAGAGAGAGGGAGAGCGCCGGGGGGGGGGGGGAATCCACACCAGCATCTCACATGCAGTAGGTGCATTTTTGCAGTTTTGTCGAACAGGCAGAAATGTCAACATTTCACTTTTATCCCTATCCACAGGTATATCTGCTTTCCGCTTGATGATAAGCTGGTGTTTATTGAAGAAAGGATTTTTGTCATATTGATCAGAATTTCATGTGCACGCTCGGATACTTTGAAGACAGGAGCGGATGTCAATGAGGAACTGGAAAAGTTTGGCTCAGGCGTGGGGTGACTCAGAAGCGGCTTCTGATCTGACATTGTTGGGAGCAATCTCTCTCTCTCTCTCTCTGTATGTTCCCAAAATACATCTGAATTTGACCGTGTATGCTTATTTCCCTTTTGGGCTTGGTGCATGAAATATTCCAGTGTCTGACTTGGAGGTATTTTTTTTAATTAGAGGGGAAATAGATCAAACTTAGAATTATGTGATGTTTTTAAAAATCAGTGCTTTCTGTCATGCACACACATTGCCATCCTGTCTTTCTCCCCTTTTAGTACCATGCATCCCATATGTGGCAGCTGATTTTACCTGCGTCAACATTTAAACACGGGCAAATTGTGATCTCCTTATGGGTTTCTTTAAAAAAAAATTAAAAAAAAACTTTACAATTTGGAGATTTATTTTATTTATTTATTCTGCTTGAGAAAATTGTTCAACATGCCGCTTCTTGATTTTTCAACAATTTTCATCTGCTTCTTTATATTCCTTCTCTCTTCACATTCTGCATCCTCTTTCTTTGGCTACCTCTGCAGCACTATCTGTTCTTCCTTGCACCCAGCCACCCATTACCCCTTTTTGTCTCATCAACAACAACAGCAGGCAAGAAATAGTTAAATAGAGCTAACATCCCCCCCCCCCCCCACACACACACAACTCCCCAGCAAAGCATGCCAGAGTGCTTCTGGCAAACTCCACCTTATTTTTTCAGGAGTAACGCATCTCCAAGGAGGCACATACATAATCGATAGCTAATATATTGCTTTACTTGGAAAGAAAATAGATGGTGCTTTCAAAACAAAATTTAAAACATTGTGCTCATGCATGGTTGTTTTTCTTGCAACTTTCTGGCTTAAAGTGAAAGTGCAGTAACACAATTTGCATCTAAAATTAAAGTAAACCCTGGCAGAGCTGCTTTTGTTATGGATCTGTGTCAGCATTTCCAACAGGATTCTATCCCCCGCCCCTGCTCCCAACCAAAAAGGGTTTAATGACTCATCTTCTTTAATTCGCAGTGGACCCAAGTTTGACATTAATGTTCCTTGGTCCTGATCCGATCATTATTGCAAAATTCTATTTAAAACTGGGTATTTAAAAAGAAAACAGATGTGTTTAAAAAATCAATTTAAGGCACTGTTTTTATATGCCTCTAGCTTAAGAATGCCGCATTCTCTACTTTTTTACTGCCATGAAAAGATACAGGCCATTAGCTCGTAATCTAAATTAGGCCTGTGTGTAAGAAGAAATATATTGAATGGGGGCAAGATCTTAAAACTTACGTGGCAAGGGCCAAGAAACAACGGGTTCCATACATTCACCTTGTTACCAGCCCTACCCAAAACAGACTGAATAGGTTTTTCTTTCTACTCCTAAGCACTTTAATCTGTGTCATGTTTTACTAAGAGTTATACAATGGGGTTTTCTAGGCTACAAATGTCAAGTATACTGAGTTTGCAAATGACTGTAAAATCAAACAGTTTTTAAGTGTTGGAAAACAAAACAAAAACATACAAAACTATAGAAACGGTTACCTACCAATAAATTGCCATTCTGGGAATTGTGTCATTTCCGGTCAGTGTAAGATCATTTCCCATCAATCTCTTTCTTTTGGTAATCAATTTTTTTTAAAAAAATAAACCAACAAAGCCATTGCAAAATAATCAATTTCCTATGTCATATATTTCATATCACCACTAAGAAGAATTTGAGCAAATCATGGAAGGCCCTATTAACATTATATGTGGTAGTCTTTAAAACCAACCATGTGGCTTTTTAAAGGGTTTTCAAATAAATTGCTGCAATGCAAAATAGCTGCAATAGCAAGGTTTTAAACACATCCATTCTGCATGCCTAATAACTTTGGATAAGGATTCCACCACCCCCACGACATATTGTGCAATACAATCCCATGATATGCAAATCACGTGCATTGCTGTTAATATGCATTCACCATTTTGCAATCTGTCCTGGACCAAATATAATGAGATTAAAAATAAGGACCTGTCATACAAAAGTAGGGCAACCATATGCAAAGGAGGACAGGGCTCCTGTACCTTTAACAGCTGTATAGAAAAGGGAATTTCAGGAGGTGTCATTTGTATGCATGCAGTACTTGGTGAAATGCCCTCTTCATCACAGGAGCCCTGCCCTCTTTTGTATCTGGTCAAGTGTTGAAGATACAGGAGCCCTGTCCTCCTTTTAATATGTTCACCCTACATAAAAGTGGCCACATCTAGGGTAACCATATGGAAAGGAGGACAGGGCTCCTGTGTATTTAACAGTTGTATTGAAAGGGGAATTTCAGCATGTGTCATTTGTATGCATGCAGCACCTGGGCAGGATCTACACTACTGCTTATAACAGTTTATAAGGGTTATGACAACTGTTCAGGCCCAGGACACATTACATATACAGTTTTCAAACCGTTTTCAAAGTGTCATATCCTGCTTGGTGTAGATCTGGCCCTGGTGAAATCCCCTCTTCAGCACAACAGTTTAAGCTGCCGGAGCCCTGCCCTCCTTCGTATCTGGTCATGTTAGGCAGGGCCTTGCAGCTTTAACTGCTGTGAAGAAGATGGAATTTCACCAGGTACTGCCTGCATACAAATGACACCTCCTGAAATTCCCCTTTCAATACAACTGTTAAAGATACAGAAGCCCTGTCCTCCTTTTCATATGGTCATCCTACCATATCCATTTCATACAGTGGTGTTATATGGAGCACTTCTACTTTGCAAAGCCAGGGCCAGATCTACACTAGTCTTATAACGTTGCTAGTGTCCCTTTCTAACGTGGTTCTCTGTATCGTTTCTCTGTATCACGGGACACACCAGCGTGACTTACGTTTCGCTGCAACGGAACTTCAGGGCACATGGTTCAATCCTTCCGTTGTTCTCCCTCTTCTATGAGAGCTGCTGGGTTTGCTCCGCCCACTGCCTGCCTCATTCCTAGCCAGCAGAGCAGAGCAGAGCAGAGCAGGGCAGGGCAATAGTCATAAGCACACACAAACCTCCTCCCAAAACATCTTAATGCATGTCCCAGGGAATTGCCTGAATGCATAGGAGCTATCCACTTTGCTGAAGCTAAGCAGGGCTGGGACTGGTCAGAGTTTGGATGGGAAACCAAATTGAAAAGTTTTAGCAACAGCCCCATTTAAGCCCCGCTGGTCATGAGTTTTGGACTTTGGACCCTTGTTAATTTTCCTGCAGGGAGCTACAGCGATCCTTTGAGCGCTCCTCAGCTGCTTTGCAAAGAGGGGGGAAATGTTAAAAAAAAATCATAAAAAATCAACCGATGACCCAATTTGATTCAAATTTGGTATTTGAATTACTGTGCCAATTTTGGTGTCTTTATCTATACAGCTTACGCAGATGTAAGCATTTGTTTAAAATTCTGCTCCTGCACCCAGAGCAGCGGCTGGGGCGAATCTTTTGCAAAAGGAGCACAATTAACGCTGGATGCATGCGACTACTTCACAATCAAAGCAGATTCTAAGGTGGAAAACTTCTGAGTCCTTTGCATGCAATTGTCAGTGATTGCACAGTATAACGCTGGTGTGATTTATCTGCTGTAGCAGATAAGATAGCAAACGGGGCGAAGGAAGGAGAACAGGAAGTGGGCAGAGCAAACCCAGCAGCTCTGGGTTGGGAAAGGAAAATTATCGGTAGGACGAGGCACATGAATCTGTAGCCATGCTGGAACTAAGAAACAGAACCTGTAAGTACAACTCGTTTTCAACGTTGGAGACCCAGGGTCACGTGATGCTGTGCGTCACAGTAACCCATTCAAAACGTTAGAATAACATCAGTGTAGATTCCCACCAGGACTGGGCTGGAAGAGTGCTATTTCCAGCAGAGGAGCAGAAGGAGGAAGGTCTATCCCTCAGTCACTACATTGCCATTTTTGTCCTCCAAGCTACTTGTTCCATAAATGTTGTGGAAGAACCAGAAACATGGATCTGGAACTCCTGGGATAAATGTGACTGGGCAAGTGGGAAGGGCAAAGCAGTGGATGATGAAAGGGTGAAACACCCTCCTCGTGCCTGCTGCTTCTCTATTAGTAACCCTTTGTCAAAGATAAGTTGCGGTTGAATTTTTAAGACATGCGTTGGAGGAGGAATTTGTAACACTTCGGCTATTTAGTGAGTGGTGACTGACCACACATGGTCTGGGCTGATAAAGAAGCCCACCATCCTTTAGGCTTCGCAGGCATTCTGATTCCATAAGGACCGCAGGATTTGTCTAAAAGAGTGCAACAGTATATAGTAAATACATGCTGAGATGAGCAGTTTGTTTCAAAGCACGCAGCCTGTTCTAAATTAAATGTAAGGCACAAAGATATTGAGCAATTAAGCTCACGCTGCATTGACAAGAAGCGAAAAATAAAACCACCCAGAAGCAAGAAAGTTTGGAGCAAGGAAGGCCTGAGGCTTTGTCACACTTAAGTGAAAAGTCAAAATGGCATTCTCCGTTCACCCTGCTCCCCTCGACTTTGGACCACAGGTCTTTAAAACAACAACAACGACCTTGGGGGCAGGTAATAGTGGTCCTTCTGAAACCTTGGTAAGGTTGAGTGTGTTTTGAAGACCATTGTCAGTCAATAGTATACATAAATAATCTTTCTTCAGAAGACAAGTTTGCTATTTCAGTCAGTTAGGGGGCAATCCTATGCATGTTTAGATAGGAAAAAAATCCTACAGCTCGTATCACTCCTTAGACAGCATGGAGTTTCTCTCTAAACAAGCATAGGATTGCATCCTCAACTATTAACTAGAGCCAGTACGGTGTAGTGGTTAGAGTGTTGGACTGGGGCTTGAGAGATCTGGGTTTTATTCTCTACTTGGCCATGAAGCTCACTGGATGACTTTGGGCCTGTCAGTGATGCTCAGTCTAATTTACCGCATCAGGCTTTTGTGAGAATAAAGTTTATGTGTGAAGCAGGCCTTCTCAGTGCATTGTGAGCTTGCTTCATTTCAGGGTACAGGTTTAGAGCCAGTTGCAGATCTTAGTGAATCTGAGCTGGAAAACATACATTTTAGGTTTAGATGAGGGTGGCCATATGGAAAGGAGCACAGGGCTTCTGAATCTTTGACAGATGTATAGAAAAGGGAATTTCAGCAGGTGCCATTTGTATGCATGCAGCACCTGGTGAAATACCCTCTTCATCACAACAGTTAAAGCTGCAGGAGCCCTGCCCTCTTTTGTATCTGGGCATGAGGGCAGGGCTCTGCAGCTTTAACTGTTGTGATGAAGAGGGAATTTCACTACGTGCTGCATGCATACAAATGACACCTGCTGAAATTCCCTTTCATATGCAACTGTTAAAGATACAGGAGCCCTGACCTCTATTCCATATGGTCACCCTAGTTTAGATAGAAGTTCTGCAGCCCACAGCGCCAATCTTACCTGACACTATGTTCTGGTTCAAGTGTAATGAAAAACCATGGTTTCCCACCACATGAATAAACCATGGCAAAGTTCAGATTCATGAGATGCAATCCCTACCCCTTTCCTTCTGTTTTGCATGCTGGGTGAGACGATTAGATGCTTTCATTTCCAGTTTTGAACTAACTATCCTTCCCTATGTCCTATGAACTCAGAGAACTGTGGTTTATTCAAACTATGCCTTCAGAACAACCCAGGATTTGAAACCACAGTTTGAACCTGGCTTGTACTGCCTAACCATAGGTCAAACAAACCACAGTTTCCCAAGCTCAGACATCATGGGGAACTGTGGTTCATTCAAAATTGGAAGTAAAAGAGAAGGGAGGAGATGCATGCAAGCCCAATGCTTCATGTAGCTCATTCATAAAGCAGCTTTATTAAAGTAGCAAACCATGTGTCTAATCATTTCTGAACTGGGCTTATGCACGTTTTATTAATTTTAGTAAACATTTACCTAACATATAATAAGATTAGAGTCTTGAATAAACAGCATGGGCTAAATACAGTTAAATTTCTTCTTACCCAATATGAGGGATATCATGACACCTAGTAAGTATTCGTTGATGGAGGCCATGACTAGACCCGGCCTATATCCTGGGATCGTCCCGGGGTCATACCCGTGCATCTAAATGACACACAGGGGATCCCGGGAGCAGGCAGGGACGACCCCTCCATTTGCCTGGGATAAACCTTAGGTCTAGCTAAGGCCGGAGTAACACTTTGAACTTAGTTTTCAATTTCTCCAGAACAAAGCAAAGTGGGTCAACTGACTTTTCCGATTTAAAAAGAGGGATTAAAGGGGACTTAATATTTAGGCCTAATCTACACCAGCCATTTATTTGGGAATAATATCGCAGTAGACTCTACCGCACCACATGACATTCACCTACTCCTGCAGTGATCTAGGGATGACCCCCTCAGTTATTCAGGAATATCGCTGACTGCTTTTGCCACAGTTTCCCCGGCTCTCTTGCTACGATGCTGAAGTCTGTGGCTGGTGTCCTCCCTTCCTGAATCTGTTGCTGTTTGTCCCAAGCTCCCGGCTCTGCAAGCAGCCAACCTGCTGTCAGGGGTGTGTCCAGTGGTTTCGGACGTGTGCGGGAGTGAGCGGCCGCCATTTTTAGCACAGTTTTTGATTGGCTATCAGCATGTTTTGGCGACTGTGTGTGTGTTGTTGTTTTTAAACAACCATATCGATGAGGAGGAGCGCATCTTCAACACAGTACCTATTTCCCCCCCCACACACACACACACTGTGTTTCTGTGTATTTGTGCTGGTACGCATCTCAGAGGAGTTATTAAAAATAATAATTCCATGCCCCCTTCACAACTGTCCAGTCCCACCCACTTCTCTTGATACATCTTCGGAAGTGCCCTCACAGGGCACACATCCTCCTACAACAGCTCTCCTTTACTCACGGGAAACTTTCCTCATGTGTGCCCCATGAGGGATGATTGCAGAAGTGGGAAACCTCACAATTATCCCTCTTCCATTGTGAAATGGTGGTAGGTGTAGATTAGGCCTTAATTACCTGGCTATAAAACAGAGTATGTTGCTTTTTAAAATATGTCTTTGTAATATGAATTCATACAAAGGTGTGTGTGTTTTTCAAAAAAACCTGACTAAATAGTCTAATTCAGTGGTTCCCAAAGTGGGTGGTACCGCCCCCTTGGGAGTGGTGGGATTGCATAGGGGGGCGTTAAGAGGCAAGGGGGCTGCAGGGGGCGCTAAGAGGCATGGGGGTGGCAGGGGGGCGCTTGAGGTGGTATTTTCCAAGAAGCGCCTCTCCAGAAGGTCTTAAAACCTAGGGACATTTTTATGTGGGAAGGTAGTTTGGTCCCAAGCCATACAGGGGAAGAATCCACACATGTATTAATACCATTTAAGAAGAGTCCTTTTAATGGTGATTTGAAATGTTTTAAAAGCACCAAAATGCTAATAAACAGACATACCCTGCTTGATGTGTCCCACCACGCTGGCTACAAAACAGATTACTAAACGTGGTGATTTAAGACTCATGTTAAGTGACTTTAAACCAGACATTGGGAAACTGGTATCACTTCATCAAGCCCATCCATCACATTAAGAATTTACAGAATAGTGAGGTACTCTGCCACCCAGAGAGCTTCGGCTATGGGGCGGTATATAAATGTAATAAATCAAATCAAATCAAATCTACCCTAGTTACTAAATGTGATATCTAATATACTTGCTAAATGACTATCAGACTTTGAAAATATATCACTGGATCAAGTTCATCAATTATGTTTAATTGAATAAACTAAATAAATGTAATTGGATTTTGAATAAATATTCAATTAATTGTTACTGTTTTGAATTTTATTGTTATTATTTTCCTTAGTGGGTTGTTGAAAACCGCTATTCTGAATAATGATTTTTATAATGTAGGGTAGGGTGCACTAGGCATGAGTTTGTGGAACCAAGGGGGCGGTTACCTGAAAAAGTTTGGGAACCACTGGTCTAATTATCAGTTAATGTGATGACGTTCAGTGGAAGTTAACTATGAATTTCGACACTTAGTTCTTGATCGGATGCATGACATTCTTGAATTGACATCCTCATTTTCAGAAAGAGTAGAACTTCTCTTTCTTGAAAGGGTCTGTCTAGATAAAAAAGACAACTAACTTAAATTAGTGTTGCATGTTCAATTAGCTTTAGGAAAAACTTGAATAAAGCTATATATGTTGTACTGATATAATTTCTGAGAGTAAAATGTTGGCCCCAGTGAAATAGCAGTGTTATTTGGCAGCAATATAACTTTCGCTTCTTCCAGGCTGAGGACCACTATGCACTTGGAAACTGCCTGGGAATCTCTTTAAAACAACAACACTATTACCAACTTCCAGCAACTATCATATTTGTTTTTGATGGTGTGCTAGAAGTTGTCAACCTTGGGGCCATTATGTGGGGGGAAACATGGCTGCTGGCATAAAAAAATGACTCCTACAATGAAACCATGGCTGTCATCATGTTTTGTGATTGTGAGCATATTTTGGTGGCAGTGGACATATTGTTTTCACAAAATACCCCAGAAGTCAATTTCCAGGGCATTGTAAAGGGCTGCATTTATTTATTTATTTATTTATTTATTTTTATTATTATTAATATATTTATTTATTACCCGCCTCTCCCTCTGGATCGAGGTAGGGAACAACATAAAATACAAAATATAAAAAAATACATAAAACTGATTAAAACATATAAACCTAATACATTATTAAAATAACAGCCAGACGTCTTAAAATTTGACTGGATAGGCCTGCTGGAAGAGATCAGTCTTTATTGCTTTTTATATTCAGAAAGACTATTGAGTTGGTGGATCTCTCCCAGCAGGCCATTCCACAGTCTGGGAGTGGCAGCAGAGAAGGTCCTCTGGGTAACGGTTGTTCATCTAGTTTTTACTGGCCAAAGTAAATTCTTCCGAGAGGACCTGAGTGTGTGGGGCGGATTGTATGAGAGAAGGCGATCCCGCAGGTAACCTGGACCCAAACCATGTAGGGCTTTAAAGGTAATAACCAACACTTTCTACTTCGCCCGGAAACTAATTGGCAGCCAGTGGAGTGATTTCAAAACTGGTGTAATATGGTCACCCCTAGATGTACTGGTGAGTAACCTGGATGCCATATTTTGCGCTAGTTGAAGTTTCCGGACAAGACACAAAGGTAGCCCTCTGTAGAGCGCATTGCAGAAGTTGAGCCTCAAAATTACCAGCGTGTGCACTACCGTCTTTAGGTCTTCTGACTCTAGGAAGGGGCGCAGATAGTAGGCACTCCTGGCCGTCGCATCTATCTGGGCTGTCATTTGGAGCAACGGATCCAGAAGCACCCCGAAACTGCGAACGCAGTTTTTCAGAGGCAGTGTAAACCCATCCAGAACTGGTTGACACACCTCTAAACCCAGGTTGTGGGGTTTGACAGCAAGCACCTCCGTCTTGTCTGGATTCAGCTTCAGTTTGTTTTTCCTCAACCAGCCCATTACCGCCTCCAAGCATTCATTCAGAGGAGACACACTATCTTTAGCTGACGCTGTTGTCGAAGGCATAGAGAAATATATTTGGGTGTCATCAGTGTACTGATAGCACCCCACCCCATGCTTCCGGATGATCTCTCCCAGAGGTTTCATGTAGATGTTAAACAGCATCGTGGATAGGATGGCACCTTGTGCTACACCATTCAACTGCTCCTTCTTTGAGGAGCAGCTATGCCCAAGCATCACCATCTGGAACCTTCCCGAGAGATAGGACCAGAACCACTGAAGCACAGTGCCCCTGATTCCCAAACCTCCCAGGCTTTCCATAAGGATACCATGGTCGATGGTATCGAAACCCACTGAGAGGTCCAAAAGCACCAGCAGGGACACACTCCCCCTGTCAATACTCAGGTGTAGATCATCCACTAAGGCAACCATAGCTGTCTCAACTCTGTATCCTGCCCTGAAGCCAGTTTGAAATGGGTCTAGAAAATCTGTATCATCCAAAATTGCTTGACGTTGGAAGGCAACTGCCCTCTCAATTACCTTGCTCAAAAATGGAACATTTGACACTGGTCTGTAGTTACTAAGGTCCAGGGAGGGCTTTTTTAGAAGTGGCTGTACCACCGCTTCTTTTAGACATGGTGGAAAACTCCCCTCCCTGAGAGATGTATTAATAATATATTGTAGTAATAATATATCCACAGCAGTTCAACCTCCATAGGTTCAAATCAGGGAGGCTTCTACAAAGTCTAAGGCCCACTTACATCAAGCTTAGATTTTAAGCTTTTTGCATGCCAAATAGTGAGGAGCTGAAGAAACGTAAGTATAAACACAACTATTCATTTGGAATATCTACGTATATGTTTTTATCCTTGTTTTACCCTGTTTGTCTGGTTAAATAAACATTGGCTTAATCTACACCAAGCAGGATATTGCACTATGAAAGTGGTATGAAAGTGGTATATAAAAGGCAGGAGCCACACTACTGTTTTATAGCGGTATTGAAGTGCACTGACAACTATTGGGGCCCATTGACATATATCACTTTCATACTGCTCTCATAGTGCTATATCCTGCTTGGTGTGGCTCGCGCCTTTTGTACATCACTTTCATACTACTTTCACAGTGCAACATCCTGCTTAATGTAGATTAGGTTGTTGTTTCTCTTACCCCTTAACATTCATATGAGGGGTCAAAAGGAGGGACATTGTTGGTTCATACTGAGAGGTGAAGGAGCCAATGGGATAAGTGAGGAAGGGCTTCCTACAACAATATTAGAATAATTTGAAACCATATTAAATCGTCTACAGTTGTGTCTGAAATCCTCCATCCTATTCCAACAGAGAAATGGGGGGCTGAAATTGTTGAGGGCTGAAATTCTCCAATAGTTCAGCGGGGAGAGAGGGGAAAAAACTAATTTTTTCTCTAGAAATTTCTTTTATGATTAATGTTAGTGTGACCTAAAACTATCAAAACTTCTGAGAATATGTTTCGTCATCCTAGGTTTCCACTGACTCCCCCGCCCCCACCCCCAAAGCAAGTTCTGAGGTAAAGATTGAGAGTTCTGGTTAAAGGTAAAACATCTGAGGAATTTCAAAGGAAGTATAAAGAGTTTCAATAAGACTGACATAATATTTTAGCAGAGTTTCATGCATCCCTCAGTTACATAAATATCTGAAAATAGTAATACAGTACGAAATTAGTCTCTACTATTCCACTCTACATTTGAAAAGACTAAATTAAGACAGCATTGATATTTAGCTCCTGGATATGAAAAGCTTCTCAAAAGCTTAAAAAAGAAAAAGAAATAAAACCTTTACATCTCAGTAACAGTAAGTGAACCTTCATATTCCTCCACCCCCACCATGTTTCCAAAGCTATTTTAACACATGCAGTACAAAAGAAAAGATAGCCTTTGTTAAAAAGTTTAATGTCCTTAATTAGTAGAATTGTCGGACTAATTAGAATACCAATTAGAATTGGCAGGGCTATCGTTAATTTGGATGCGCTGTGGTCTAGTGTTAATTGCTATTCAACCTATAGTTGGTGAAAGAGCGGGAGTAAGTAGATAAATGCACATGCACACTCACAAACTATTTTAAATGTTAAGGGTCCATAATAATAATGATCTTCACGGTTGATGCATACTTGGGGAGTCTTTAATTCAGGGAGAAGTTGATGAAAAGTTAACAACTGCAAATGCAAAAAGCCCAGTGGTTCAAAATGAAAGCTTAAAACTTTGCATGGTGATTGGGGAGGGGATTTTTTTTGGGGGGGCTGGGGATTTGCTGAAAGGATCAGAATAGATACTGCTACGTGTTACCGGAATAATGTTGTTTGAAGATATTGTGGTGATGTTTCAAATGAGACAAATGAAATGAATAATCCAAAGTTACCTAAAAATATAATGGCAGATTAGAATGGCCAACATTAGAATGCTAACAGGAACATACCAAGGACTACCCTTGACACGAGCCTTGAAATTATGCTTAAGAGGGTCGTGGGGACATGCTCTCTAAGTCCTGCCTGTGCTGAGCCATGACCCACGCTGGCTGCAAGTTCAACAGCCATAGGAAGGGGTCCTACCGGAATACCATGGCATGTGCGCAGGGCACCTCCATGTGATGAGGAATGCCAAGTGAAGGCAAGAACCAATTCTGGGTACATGTCAGTGGCAGGGATGAGGCTAGCTGGCACAACCCCACCCATATGCTTCCAGTGTCTAAGTGGTTCTATGAACTTCTTAATATAAACTCATTAACAGTGCAATCCTATGCATGTTTAGAGAGGAAAAAAGTCCTACAACTCCCAGCATTCCACAGCCAATGCTGGGACGTGTGGGACTTTTTTGCTGTCTAAACACACATAGGATTGTGCCCTTAGTCTCCCACTGGCTTCTACAGCTCCTTTCCAGCACCTCACAGAGGAAAGGGATGGAAAAGCTTTTCTGGGAGTTCTTTGAGGGCTGAGTATGCCATGCACACTTTACGTTGCCTACTCATTCTTCATTCATTTATGGTTTGCTTAGATTTCCCCCTTAGACTTCCAGATAGACATATATGTATCCCAACGGAAGTTGCTACATGATTTCCCTTTCCCTGCAGAAGATCCATAGTTCAAATTCAGTAAAAAAGAAAAGATAAGAAAAGATCTCAGCTATTTTGGAAGGGAAAGCTATTAGCAGTCAGAGTGAATAGTACTAGGCAAGATGAGCTAGTGGTGTAGATCATTATATTATCAGTTAATCAGATTAAAAATCTTTTGAATCAACTAAAACGCCCTCCGTGATGGCCTCTCTGATGGTCAACCCTTTTTGTTGTGGCGGGGGGGAAGGGGAGGTTGTGTTCCCCAAGGCTTGCTTTACATTGAATACTAGGTGAACCCAGCTAGTTTGGAGAAATTGGAAAAACATGTCAATGTCTCGCCGCATTTTCTAAGTCAATTTTATTTGTACATAATTTGCTGTCCTTGTGCGCCTGCACATATACAGAGTGCATCTTGGGAACTGTAGTATGCAAGACTGGAAATTTGTACAACGCATTGTATTTATTTATTTATTTATTGCATTTATATACCGCCCCATAGCCGAAGCTCTCTGGGCGGTTTACAAAAGTTTAAAACAGTAAACATTAAGAACAAATATACAAAGTTTAAAAACATAAAAAGCATAAAAACAACAATATCCTTATAAAAACAGCTATTCTGTGATCTGATAAAAACAAACGAACTCAGCTCATGTTGTTAAATGCTGCTAAATGCCTGGGAGAAGAGAAAGGTCTTAATCTGGCGCCAAAAAGTTAACAATGTTGGCAAGACTCCAATTCTACAGGCAAAGAGGGCATATGAGGAGTCATCCCTACACATTCTTTTCCACTGGAATATCACTGCAATAGGACAAGCGAGATGAAGGCCTCCATAGTGATCTTCAGCAACATCACTTTGATGCCAGTGGCGGATTTAACGTCACCCCCATCCCAGTGATACTGTTCCATATTTCTGGGATGAACTGGGGAGATTGAAGCCTCCCTACCACTCCAGCAATATTCACTAGGTTTAGGTGGAGGGAACAAGGGTGGAGGGTGGTGTTGCACTCACGCCCTGCTTGAGCATTCCTAATTGACAACTGGTTGGCCACGGTGTGAACAGAGTTCTGGACTAGATGGACCCTTGGTCTGAACCGGAATGGCTGGTCTTGTGTACTTATAAGTGTGTGTGTGTGTGTGTGTGTGTGTGTGTGTGTGTGTGACGTGTGTATGCATGGATGTGATGTGGTGTGTGTGTGTGTGTGTGCCCAACCCTGCTTTAGATTTTCTCTGACACTGTGAACTTAAAGATATCAGACTTGGACACTGGTGGCCAGGAGGTGGCAACCTAGTAGTAGGTTAGGAATAACTACTACAACAGTCACTGCATTGTGCTGTGCACAGAAACACACACGTTTATTAGATTTGCAAGGAATGCAATATATTAAATCAATACAGAGGGGAGATATATGTAAAAACAAACAAACACTAATCATAGGAGAATACATTTCAGAAACATGACCGGGAGATGAACATAAAGGGGTGACAGATCACCATTCCTGGGGAAAATGAGCTATTCAGAGGATGCTCAGCTCCAGTTCTTCTCCCCAGAGATCTCATAGGTTGGGTGAGATGGAGCACCTCTCCTGGGAAAGCCTGAAGCCTCTGATTGCAATGCTGCTATAAATGGCTTTTTCTCATTTTACTGCTATTCCCCCCACAATTGTTTTTATTTTTTGCTTAGGTAGTTTGTAGCAACCATCTCCCATTGTTTGCCCTTGGGGTTTTGGGGGTTTTGTTTTGTTTTGCATGTGCGCTTTTTCTCTGCCATTAGAACATTTACCGAAGGACCAAAAACAAACAAACAAACCACTCTAGTGCTTTTATATGTCGTTGTTGTAGCTGACTTCACTTCTGTTGTACAATCATAGAACTGTATCTTTTTAAAACATGAGTTTTAGCTATAGTAATTCACATTGGTTTGCTGGGAAATGATGCCAATTTTTATGCAATGCATGAAAAGTCCATACTTTTTATCTGTAAGAAAAATTCAGTCCTTCATTGTCCCCCTCCCATTCCGTGCACAATCTCCCCATTCTTTATGTTTAAGGTTCTTTCTATTCCTGATTTTATTTATGCCTAGAAAGAAGTGAGTCATTACAATTCAACTTTACCACTAACATTGGAAGGTTCTTATGCAAGGCTACCCTGCAAGTTTCAGTTATATACAATTTGAAAGATGGCCTCCCAGCCGATGGTGCATTCAGGGTCAGACTTTGGGGCAGAAGTCCAGGGTCCCACTCAGCAGAATGAGTAGATGGGCCCCCTAATGCAGCTGGACTGGCTCATCCCATTTTGAAGTAAGTAAAATAACACCTTCTAAAGAGCCCCCTCCACTCCCATAAAGGATATCTTTAAAAAGGAAGAGGCGGTTATAATTCCATTGCCCAGCTACTTGGGGGGGGGGAGTGGCAATCACCCACTCTACTAAATAGCTGATGGGCAGGATGTTAACCTTCTGACAGGGCTCCATGTGCACAGCCTGAGTGCTCAATGGGAAGGAGGTATAGGACATGATTTGCAAGCAAAAGGCTCTTAGGTTCCATTGCTTGCTAGCATCTTCTGTTAAAAGGATTCTAGGTAGCAGCTGATGATTTCTGCCCACCATCTTGGAGTGGTGCTACCAGTCAGGGCAGATTTACACAATACACTAACTGTCTGTTAGTGTGTTATCCAAACCCAAAACATTCCCCAGAGAATGGCTTGTTAAACCATGCAGTGTGGCTTATTTTTCTCGAAAAAGACACCTTGAGAAACCATGGTTTGTTGTTGGATTATTGCATGGTTAAAAAGCCACCTGCAGAAAATGTCCTGGGTTCGCACAACATGCTAACTCAGGCCTTAGCTAGACCAGTGGTTATCCCAGGCTGATATCTGGGATTGCCCCTGTGTGTCCAGATGACGCACAGGGGATCCCGGGATCAGGGAGGGATCATCCCTCCCTGGCCCTGGGATGCAGGCCTACAATTTGGGCCTGGTTTCTCCCACGGTCTCGGGCTGATGTGGCCTGTTTCCGTGGCTTTTCCCGGCTCAGTGCGATTACTCACGTGGAGCTGGGAGCGCTGCGCCCATTGGAGCTAGGATGGGGGGAGCGGGGAAAGTTGGTAATTTTTTTTAAAAAAGACTTACCTTTGCACATGATTGGTCGACCGCTCCTGCCTCTTTAAAAATAAAAAAATGGCAGGCGCGACGGCTCTCTTCTTGAGGTTGTCATGCCTTACATGTAAATGAGGGCGAGATCTTGGGTTATTCATAACGCGAGGTCTCCCCTCTTCTCCCCCAGAACAACAGGGACATCTAGCTAAGGCCTCAGAGTTCAACAAACAACTCACAGTTCAATGGCTACCCACACTCAACTACTGAGTGTGGGTTAGTGTGTTGTGTGTACACAGCCATAGTAGACAATACTGGGCTAGTTGGACAAATAGTTTGACCTCCTATAAGGCAACTTTTTATGTCTATTGCATTTTCATAACAAGATATATTGGTACTTCTGAGGAATCATTGCATTTTATCTGAAATACAGAGGTTGGGGGAGTGCTCCCCCTACCCTATTTGGATCCAAGTGGTTGGGTCTATGGTTGAAATTGTGACTTGAGTCAAATCTACCACTCCTTGAAGTGTAACCATCTGGTTGCAAGGTGGATGGTGTGGAAGGATCAGGGGCTTTGGTAGCCCATATTGCAAGGGGGCTGGGATCCTGGCCCACCACTCCATCCTCAAGGTAGCCCTTTAGTAAAGAGTAGTTGCTGCACTACCAGAATTTAGCCATAGAACCTGAGAAAGATAATGGTGATATTGCCACCGTTTTTACAGCTATGTTCTTGTGGACTCCCTCTCCATAGTCTCATTTTAATGGAACTTGCTTGTGGAAGCAACACTCTTAACCAATTGAACTCTAAGTTTCACAAAGAGGGCTATATCTATCATTTTTTATT
Source organism: Elgaria multicarinata webbii (assembly GCF_023053635.1). Taxonomy (NCBI): domain Eukaryota; kingdom Metazoa; phylum Chordata; class Lepidosauria; order Squamata; family Anguidae; genus Elgaria; species Elgaria multicarinata. The sequence continues at coordinate 69,717,853 of NC_086171.1, read as the reverse complement.
ACAACAAGGAAATGGTTTGTTCCTTTAAGGGTGTAATCTCATGCATAGGATTACACCCTTAAATGGCTGGGGCATGCAGATAGTTCAAGGCCTTTGTCCCGTCTAAACGTGCATAGGATTGCACCCTAAATTGTTTATGTGCCACCTTTCTGCCTGACAACTGGCTTCCAAGGTGGCAGGCAATAGCAACAAATTAGGATGCAATAAACATATTCAGCAAAGATGACTGATGCTCTGGGTGGATGATTTAAAATGCCTTCTCTCCAGTCCTGAGATGCTGCTGCTGCAGCAGCTGCTCTTTAATGGTTGCACAACAGCCATAAGGAAGGAGCAACCCACCCACTCTGGAAATGTGCTTCCTGATTGTGAAGGGGTTAAAAGTTTTGCCAAAATTAACAACAAGTGTTGTTGCTCAGCATCCAGGAGCAAAACATTTCAGAAATAAAGAGAACACCTGAACATGTCAATAGAAGGTATTAACTCAATTAATGGAACGTAGTTATAGAAAGAACATCAGAGCATAAGATTTAAGAAACTCAGTAAGGTAATACTAGGGAGACCCATGGCCAGATCTACACTAAGCATGATACAACACTTTGAAAACAGTTTGAAAACGGTATATATAATGTGTCCTGGGCCTGAACCGTTGTCAAAACCATTATAAGCAATAGTGTAGAACCTGTCCATATGAAAAGGAGGACAGGGCTCCTGTATCCTTAATAGTTGTATAGAAAAGGGAATTTCAGCAGTTGTTCCCCAGCAACTGGTATGCACAGGCTTACAGCCTTGGATACTGGAGGTAGCAACCTGTATCCGATGACCAAGGTCTTTATTTAAACCATGGTTGATCCATTCAAAAAATGTGGCCATTCCAGTTCTGAGGGAAATTATCGTAATCTGCCCCCAAGTGATTTTCCCATTGCCCTATGGAAAGTTAGTGATAGAGGAAATAATTTCTTTTTTGGAGCCGTTTTAGCTGCACTTTAGTTACATCTTCATTGTGTAAGAATCTGCCATTGCAACCCAGAAAAGCACAATCAATGCACTAGATAAGTGTTTAGATTTGTAGTATCTTCTTCTGGAGGGGACCAATCTAATTTGCTGCTAAAACCAGGACTTCCATAGCTTTATAATTGAGGACAAATGTTTTTTAAAAAAGGGTCTGCTGATTCTGTTGTGAAATCTCTCTCTGTTACTTCAGATTCAACCAATTATTTCATGTTAATAATTTAAAGGCCGCTTCAAAGAGCCAGTACAAAGTCCCTTCACTACCTAGTAGGTATAAATTATTTATTCAGTACCTGTGGAGAATTGTCAAAACCTTTACATATTTGTTGTTGCGAACTTGGAGGTTCTCAGAGAGAAATGTTTGCTAATAGCAGACAAGGATCACGGTGTGTGGGGTGGTGGTGGCTAAAAATGCAGAACAAACAGTTTGATTCCTGGTGTTGTTGTGTGCCTGTAAATTTGGAAAGCGCACAATGCCATCTTGCCTTTTAAACCTATTAATTTGCATATCTGAATATCAAAGCCCTGCTTGCACGTTAATGGCTTTTTCCTCGGCTTTATTCAAAACAATCAAGCTGTAGAAGACCTAAAGTTGTACAAGAGCTATGAGTAAGGTCTAGGGTGCCCACATGTCCTCTTTTACATTGAACAGTCCTCTATTTGAAGGGCTACCAGAGGATGGACCTCTATTTTGTAGGAGTCCTCTTTTTGAAGAGCCATGCTAAGTCACATTTAAAGATAAAGAGCAAATGTTATGCAAATAGATGTCCTCATTTTTGGTGATGCATTTCCTCTGTTTTGGCAATTCATAACTAGCTACCCTAGTAAGGTCACATTCCTCTGGGTTAAGTAATTGGAAATATCTACTACCCCCTGGTTTGCAATCACTAGCAAATCTTATATTTCACATAATTGCGCTTTTAACATTCTTCAAAAATATGAGGGAAAGCCATGGTTTCATCAGTCTTTACTGCCACTGTTTTGTATTTTGCAACCAGAATGAGCAAAGTCCATATTCAGCCCCGTCCCCCACCCCATTCAGGTGATAAACATGCATCTTTGTAGTACCACTGTAGTAGTACATTTGGCACTCCCTTATTAAAAGAAGGGGGAAACCCCAACAAAGATGGCCCTACAATTAGGCAAAGTGAGGCAGCTATCCGAGAGAGCTGATTCTGATTGTCCTAAAAGGGCAGCAAATTGTGGGTGATTTGAATTATCGTTCTATTTTTACTTCCAGGGTGAGCCACTTGTGGGATTTTCTGCCTCAGGTGTTACAATAACTTGGTCACTCTGAGGTACTATGCACTTTCACTTAGTGGATCCACCATTTGCAGTTCTGCTTCAGGCAGCACAACTTGGGATGCCTTAAGACAGTTGGAAGGCTAGACTTTGGCATCTACTTTTGTGTGAGTATCCCATCCCATCCCACCCCTTATAAATCAAGTTTTCAATGTTTATGTTATTTTACTGAGATCACAAAGGGCTTCCTCCATATTCCATTCGCATATTGGCGGTTCCCACAATAACTAAATAGAGGAGTTTTCTCTTGGGGAGATAGATACATGATAAGATTTTATTTCATGAAAATTATCTGAATTGACCACCAGATCTGGAATTTCCCCCAGACCTGATTAGCTACTAGTTACTCTGGGTATTTTTGGTAGGGTGTTCCTTTGTTCACATTTGCGGCTAGCTGGTTCACAGGCATCTTGCATTTCTTGTCTCTTTTTTAAAGGTTTTGATTATCTGGAATAATCAGAGTTAAGAGGGGACATCTGCTTTGGAAACATTTTACCAATTCTAGGTTACCATTGAGTAGGGTGACCATATGAAAAGGAGGACAGCGCTCCTCTATCTTTAACAGTTTATTGAAAAGGGAATTTCAGAAGGTATCATTTGTATATATGGGGAACCTGGTGAAATTCCCTCTTCACCTCAACAGTTAAAGCTGCAGGTGCCCTGCCCTCTTTTAAATCTGAACACTCTAGTATAGCTCCTGCAGCTTTAACTATTGTGATGAAGAGGGAATTTCACCAGGTTCTCCATATATACAAATGACACCTGCTGAAATTCCCTTTTCTATGCAACTGTTAAAGATACAGGAGCCCTGTCCTCTTTTTCATATGGTCACCCTACCATTGAGAGCCAGGGTGGTGTAGTGGTTAGTGTGTCAGACTGGGACTTGAGAAACCTGGGATCTAGTCCCCATTCGGCCATGAAGCCCACTGGGAGACTTTGGGGCAGTCATTAACTCTAACCCTAACCTACCTCACAAGTTTGTTGTAAGGATAAAATAGAGAGGAGGAGGATTGTGTATGCTATCTTGGGCTGCTTGGATGAAAAGGAGGGATATACATGTAACAAATAAAATAACAAATAATTAAAATCATGTGATATTGAGGCTAGAAAGATATCTAGTTAGATAGATCACAATCTTGCCTTAATCTGGAGGATAATTCATAAGCTTTATAACACTCATGTCTCTGGTTTCTTTCTCCTTAGGAATTTTCATTTCTTAGCTTTGGGGCCAATCTACACCAAGCAGGATATAACACTTTTAAAACGGTATGAAAATGGTATTTGTAATCTGTCCTGGGCCTGAACAGTTGTCATAACCATTATAAACTGTTATAAGCAGTAGTGTAGATCCTGCCCAAATTGCCACTCTTGGGCAAGATCTACACTACTTCTTTATAGCGGTATTTCATGCAAATGATCTGAAGTACACTGATAACTGATGGGACACAATCCACATTACATATTCTGCTTTGATGGTGTTATTTCCTGCTATTTATTCCACGTTCATGATAATTTGACACAAGTTGTAGATCTGGTCCTGGTATTCATTTAACAGGGCAGAAGCCAAAGCATTTAGCTCTAAATATATTTTGAAATTACTGTCTATCTTTCTGATATATATATATATATATATATATATATATATATATATATATATATCACTAATATATATATTTGTGTGTGTGTGTGTGATATATATATATATCACTAATATATATATTTGTGTGTGTGTGTGTGTATCATCACGATCATCATCATCATCATCTAAACATTTCTATACTGCCTTTCTGGAAAAGAAAAACAAAGCGGTTACAAAAAAACATTTAGAAAAAAAATCACAATCAAATAAAGACAGAGTAAAACTTAAAAACAGCCATCAAAACTTTAAAAACTGTAACAAAATAAAAACACCAAATTAAAAATATGTGTGTTGCCCCCATTCCTGAACCCAGATGGAGTAGAGACCAGCTGTAGTTCCAGCAGGAGTTCATTCCAAGGAGCACCATAGGAGAAAGACCTTTTATGGAATATAAATGGATAGATGAGTTTATCAATATTCTGTATCATTCATTTATTATTCTGCATTATGCACTTGATTTGATCCAGGGTAACAGTTGTAACATGTTGATTAACTACCCTCCTAAGTTGTCGTGTCCCACATAACACACTTTCAACCTTTGGAAGGGACCCACAAGGAGATAGTTTGGACTATGATAGTGAAGTAATGATAATTTTGCAAATATCATCAAAATGGTGATAAAACTGGCAAAGTTTCCTGTGCATTAATCATTGATTAATCAGATCCATATCAGTCGTCAGGGAACAAAGCATTCCACTTTTGCACTCAGTCACTATTCATTGCACTGTACCTACCCTCTAAAGGCCATTCAGTGCAAATGACCATCTATCCCCTTACTGCCACCTCACCCCATTTTTACTGAATTCCTCAAGGACAAGACTAGATCTCCCACATTTGAACATCTCCAAAGGATCAGGGACAAAATGACAAAGGGATGTACCCTGCATACCAGAATGGAGAGGACAAAAGTCCTTTCTTATCTACTAGACTGGATGCTTGGTTAGTCAGAGCTGCTGACAAGCCGTTGCAATAACTTATCCCACCCAGGTTTAGAAGATGCAACATTTTCTTCCGCATATTTCATCCTTTGACTTAGAAGTGTTTGCAGGGAATGTGTGAACCCAGTGAGCTCGAAGTCACAGCCTGCAGCACAGCAAACTGGCTTTTTTTCTAAAGCTCATAATGTGATAATTAAATTGCTAACAGGCACCTTAGTGATGGCATTTGCTGAAGATGTGGAAGCCTCTTCACGATGGTACCTATCTTTAGGAGACTCATCAGTAGGAGCAGAGTGATTGGAATAGACTTTTAAAAATATATTTTCTCCAATGAGTGCATTAAATTTTTATGTGGAGTGAAATGGGACAGGACTTGTTTCCTTTCCACTGCACAATGATTTATTACCCAAAAAGACCGCAGAACTAATTAGCAGAGTAATTAATTAATATAAATTTGCATATTTGCATTTGCAATTAGTGCAGCCGACTGATTAGTCTGAAAATGGGAAGTTTGACTCATTAGATGCTAGTGTCTGCTGGACCGGAAAGCGGCTGCCAGATGAGGCGAAAAAGGGTGGAATAAGCATCAGCCTGTGTGTGTGTGTTCATTGTGTCTTTTGTTAGAAAAATGGAAGGAGATTAAAATATTTGTTCGTAGACCTCTAAGCTTGGTATAAAATTGATTTTTCCCCCTTCGATTTGTCCCCAGTCCACTTTCTTTTCTCTTTCCCTTGCCATGGAACTACGAGTACAAAATGTATTTATTGATTTGAATTTATATCCTGCCTTTCCACACAATATGGTGTCCGTGGCGGCTAACAACAAAGAAGATACAGTACAACGTAAAATAATCCTATCCAATATAAAACAATATATCCTAAGCTAGGAAGGCCTCTCAAACAGTAGGATTGTACAAGAAAGAAGGCAACATTTCTCCCTGCAACTCAGCTTGGAGTTTCTTTCAGTGTGAAATGAGGATACTCAGTGCTGAAAAGTATATAGTCTTATATTTTCAGCTCAGGTTTGCAAAATTATTAAATTGTAGGCCCACATTTTATTCTCTCTCTCTCTCTCTCTCTCTCTCTCTCTCTCTCTCTCTCTCTCTCTCTCTCTCTCTCTCCTTTCTGCTCCACCCCCACGCTCCCAAGGAAAAGAGCCATAATAATCATTTAAGTTTGCTGACTATTATTAAAGGTAAGATACATACCAAGGCAATTCTCAGTTTAGTAATCTTTTGACCATAAAGGAAACCGTACTACCAAAGTGAAGCTAAGAAAAAGCCTAAAACCATATTTAGGATTCTATCTAACCATAACGGTGAAACATTTTCCAAAGCAAAAAATGATGAGTACCAGATTCCCAATCACATCTTGCTGTGATCCCAGGAGTCAATGGTCGTCGGGGGAGAGCATAACACTTTTCTTAACATAAACCATGGAGCAATGCAATTGGCAATATTTAAAGGCAATGTTAAAGCAAGTCACACATTCTCCTCTGCAATGGGAGCTTTACAAGGGCATCACTGTATACTTGTACAGTTCCATTAAATATATTTCCACTCACGCTGGAGATCTTTCCAGGAGACTAGAGGCATGTCTAGACCTAGGGAGGGGAGCAGGGAGGATCTCATGATATGGTGATCATGAGATCTTCCCCCTCAGTCTACACGCGGTACACGATGTCCTGAGAGGAAGAGGACATTGTGCCCACCATTTGGTTGGTTTGTTTTTCATTGAAAATGAGTGCACGAGTGCTCCATCGCTAAGGTAAGGGTTTGGTTTTTTTAAAAAAAGAGAGATCCCGCTCCTCCCCCGCACCCTGCTGGTCACGCAGCTCCTAAAGAGCTACATGTACGATGCCCAGTTCCTGGCTCCACATTTACTCGTGAGGAGCCGGGAAGAAAGCGGGACGGCTGCCCACACATTCCGCGGTTTTGGGACGATCCCGAGACTGTTGGAAAAGTCGGGATTAAAGCCATTGCGGCTATCCCGGGGAAATGGAGGGATCATCTCTCCCTGCTTGCGGGATCCCCTGTGCATCATGTGGATGCACAGGGATGATCCCAGGATAATCCCTCATGTAGACATGCCCTAGGTTTAAACCTGGGCAAACAGAGAAAATGTTGAACTTAATCATTTGGGGGGTGGGGGGGGAGATGTTTGTAGCTGTTTTAAGTATTGCAAAAATTTGTGACTGATCATTCATTAGGAAAACATTTCCCTGCATTAGATTTTTACTCCAAATGATGCATTCAGCTCCAACAAATGAGGGTGTTTTTTTAAAAAAAACCAAAACCAAAACACACACATCAGTTTCAAAGTGATGAATCAGATTAATGGAAAGGTACTTTGTAAACCATGTGCAATGTAAGATATTTTTAATTTTATTTAAGTAGGATGAAATTCAGGTTAAAAATGCTTTTAATGCATGGCTTTACATAAACTAGATTTGTGGCGCATACATACCTGCTCAAGATATGCATGCTTTTGGATGTATTGCCCTGACTTGGACTTTTTTAGGCCAAAAAATTGACTGATTAATAGTTCATATGAAGAAAAGGTTTGTGGGCTGCAAACAACAAGCTGCATAGTAGGCAAACTATTATTGGATAATATGAACAGATTATTCTCCTGGCATAAAATCAAATTCTTTTAAATTATGCCGTGCGGGGAGGAATGGGGCTGGGGCTGGGCCCCATTTCCAAATACTAGCCTGAAGTTTTGGAACAACACTGTTGCCCTTTACAGTGATTTGGATCCAGACTCAGTCATCCCTAGAGTAGACACATTGAAATCAATGGGGGCATAAATTAGCAATAGCTATCCTTCGTCCCATTGCTTTCAATGGGTTTTTGCTATGGATGACTGAGCTTGAATCCAACCCAGAGTATTTCCAAACCTTATGTTTTACTAGTTCTACAATATATCTAACATGGATATATTGGCTGTGGCTGTGGATGTGCTGAACCGGTGCTTGGCTGCGACAATGGACTGGATGAGGGCTAATAAACTGAAGCTCAATCCAGACAAGACTGAGATGCTGCTGGTGGGTGGTTCCTCTGATCGGATGGGGGGTGTTCAACCGGTTCTGGATGGGGTTGCACTCCCCCTGAAGGAGCAGGTTCGTAGCTTGGGGGTTCTCCTAGAACCATCTTTGTCACTTGAGGCTCAGGTGGCCTCGGTGGCACGGAGTGCTTTCTACCAACTTCGGTTGGTGGCCCAGCTACGCCCCTATCTGGACAGGGATAACCTAGCTTCAGTTGTCCATACTCTGGTAACTTCCAAATTAGATTACTGCAATGCCCTCTACATGGGGCTGCCTTTGAAGACGGTCCGGAAGCTGCAGCTTGTGCAAAATGCGGCGGCCAGATTGATAGCTGGAACAGGGAGGTTTGAGCATGTAACACCGATTCTGGCCCGCTTGCATTGGCTGCCTATATGTTTCCGAGCCCAATTCAAGGTGCTGGTCTTAACCTATAAAGCCCTACATGGCTTGGGACCACAATACCTGATGGAACGCCTCTCCCGACATGAACCTACCCGTACACTGCGCTCAACATCTAAGGTCCTCCTCCGAGTGCCTACTCCAAGGGAAGCTCGGAGGATGGCAACAAGGGAGAGGGCCTTTTCAGTGGTGGCCCCCCGACTGTGGAATGATCTCCCCGATGAGGCTCGCCTGGCGCCAACATTGTTATCTTTTCGGCGCCAGGTCAAGACTTTTCTCTTCTCCCAGGCATTTTTAACAGCTTTTTAACAGCATTTAACAACGTTAAGTTTGTTTTTAATGGACCCCACAATTGTTGTTTTTAAATGGATACTGTTGTTTTTATACTGTTTTTATGTGTGTGTGTGTGTGTGTTTTTAAATTGTATACTTTTAATGTTTACTATTTTTAAATGTTGTAAACCGCCCAGAGAGCTTCGGCTGTGGGGCGGTATATAAATGTAATTAAATAAATAAATAAATAAATAAATAAATGGAATATGGGGTTAATTGTTAAGTTGGAACTTTGTCCAGCAAGGCATAAACGTGCTCCACACTGGACCCCCCCCCCCTTGATGTAATGGTTACCTAATGTTGTGTGTCTGAGGAATAAATAATTGAGTTATCTCTGATGGAAGGAGAAGTATATCATACCAAAAACAATTCAAAGAGGAACATTTCTATTTTGAAGTTAGAAGTCAGTTTATTCTCCATCCTTCATTGTGAACCTTCCAACTGGTATCAGACAATGGGAATCTCCATTCCAGGGTGAATTGTCATCACACAGAGTGATCCTGATGATCTCCAGTTTCCCCTTCCATTGGAGTCATCCTGAGGATTTTATACTCTCCTTGAACAAATTGAACCTGGGAATTTTTACTTGCTAGTCAGGTGCTCTATCACAGAGCTACAGCACTTCAATCTCCCAGTCCTTATACTTCAAGGCAGCCATCTCATATCATGAGTGAGTTGTGGGAGGACCTAATAATTCTTGTTCTATGCTGTCATGAGCAGCTACATTTATGGTTCCAACGTATTCTTGAGCAAGAATTTGTGACTGGTATCTATCAACAGTTAAGGCAAGGTTAGGCAACCCAATCTCCTCCAGATGTTTTGGACTAGAACTCCCATCATCACAGGCCAATGCCTGTGGATTATGGGAGTCATAGATGAAAACATCTGGAAGGTACCAGGTTCCCTCTTCCTAAGTTAGGGGGTGGCTACTTCTAACACCATTACAAATTCACTGTTAATCTGTCATTTCTTGTCAGATATATATAAATAGGACTTTCACCTATTGAAACATCAAAGATGTTACCCATGGATAACGATGGTGTGTAGCAGCAATACTAATAAGGAGGAAATGACCACCTCTCTTGGACATGCCATGCATCATCTGAGCCAAACACTCTGGTTCATAGACTTTCACAGTTAGGGGAAAGGATTTCTTTATCACAGACCCCAAATGTTGGCATCTGGCAAGTCTAACAAGGCGAATTTCAGACATATACCTTTCAGATTAGAGTCAATGCACTGTAGGGGTTGTTTGTTTGGCTCCCAGCTTCTCAACTCACTCCTGGATAAAAGATTCATCAAAATGTCAAGCTCATAAAGAGACCAGCTGCATTCACACACTGTAGCAATTGCAAATGTCCTCCACACTCTAGGGAGAGCATTCCTCCATAAATGCTGGCTTAGGTCATAGAAACAACAATTAATGTGGCAAATCAATAGATAGATCATCTTACCACAAACTAATCTACAGTAGAATTTCCTAACTGTACCGTCATGAGCGCTATGGCTATCCAGTTGTGAAAAGTTCTTACAGAATGACCTTTGAGCTTTTCTACCTGAGGCTTTTATTGTGCACCTGCAATTGCCTGCTCACAGAAGTTTGCAGGTTCTTTACATTATGTCTTCATCCTCCAGGGCCTCTTCCATGTTTTGTGACTATTATGGCATTTTTTCCTTAATGGAGAAAGTATGGCATTATTTTCTCAATGACCTCTGCAACTTCATAGAAATCTCACATAATTGTACAATTCCACTATAATACAGCACCACCTGGTGGTTGTATAATAGAACATATAGAAAGGCAGAAAAAGAAGCGCCCTCCAGGGGGGACATATAAAGGAGCCACTCAGCATGCTCAGTCTTTATTGCGCTGGTTTGCCCCCCTGCCCCAATATGCAAACTCCATAAAAATACATATAATTGATTAAAACATATAAAGCTAATGTTTTATATGATTTATTTATTTATTTATTTATTGCATTTCTATACTGCTCAATAGCTGGAGCTCTCTGGGCGGTTCACAAAAATTAAATACATATAATTTAATCAATTATATGTATTTTATGGAGTTTGCAATTGTGTTGTACCCCACCTTGATCCAGAGAGAAAGGCAAGTAACAAATGCATAATAATAATTATTGTTTGTATTTCTCCAAACCTTGGGATTCCTTGAAGCCTGCTAATTTCTCCCTCCTGTGCATGAACTGTGCCATTTTGGGACTGGTACTCAGAAAATTAGTAGATAAGATGGAAATGGGCATGCTAATGAAGAAGTGGCTATATACACCCAAACATTGCTACATTGGAGCAAATTTTGCTTTGATACCTACAAATTAGTGGGAATGGAATTATTGCAGAGGGTCCCTTGAATGAGAGATGAAGCCTAATGGCTTAAAGATGAGAGAGATGGAAGGTCAAGGGATTTCTGAAGGGAGCAAGGGGGTGCTGTAGCACCCATCAATGTAAGCAGGGACAAAAGGTTGGCTGGGCTAAACACCAACCCAGCATCTTAGGCTGCCACCGCCCCTTATATCCAACTCAGCCTGAGCCAGGGGACTCAGCCCTTTCAGGGCTTAAGAAATAAGGGTCCAAGCCAGCAGCCTCTATTTCAAAGTCCCAGACCTAAAACAGTTGCAATAATCAAGAGGAAGCTCTGGACTTAGTACAAGGGCATAATTGGAATAGAGCACACACTTCCAATTATGAGAGGTGGCAAGTTTATTTACAAAACAGGAGAAAGGATAACATACAACAAAACAGAGCAGACTTTCAAAACAATGCTTCATGGTAAAAACAAAAAGGTTACCTGCACCTGCCTAGCTGCATCTAAGCATGGGTCTTCAAATAGGAGAGGACCAAATGGCCATACAGAGAGTCCATAGCTATGGCAGAAGCAAAGATGGAGCCAAACAAAACCAAAGAAGGATAACAGGCAACCATAGCCCCTTTGTTTTATACTCAAAAGCCTTTGACAAAGGTGAGGTGAGCCTCCTTAGCCAATCACCAACTGGCTGGCCAATTTCCCCAGGCTTTCTGGGGGGTGGGAATTTCTCACAGAAACCCAGCTGAAACCTTTCATTCTAACTGGCAAGAGTTCTGCTCTGGCTTTGAAGGGCCTTCAGACCAGATCAGCATGAGATAACACACGCAGGTGGTTGAGTGAGTACATGCCAGCCCATCTTAACGAAATGGAGTTTTTACAAATGGCTGGACCACAAAAGGAATTGTTAAAATTTCATCAGCCATCCTAATTATGATGAATAAATATATGGTGGGTTGACTCCTAGGTTTATCTAGGTTTTGTATTGAATATGAAATGATTTTGCTCATCTGAAAGCCACTGCTGTTCAGTGGCTGGAGTACACCTGATGGTAGGAGTAAGATATTCTCTCCATTGAGTTTTTTTTTTTATGGATTTACCCAATTCACACCTCCCAAGCGTTACAGCAGTCTGACAGAAATATGTTCCAAAATCCACATTTTTCTGAGCTTCTTGGAGCAGCTCAACTTGAGGAAAATGTGCACATGGATTAGTGTGCGTAATATCTGCATATTTGAGAAGACTGCACACCAAACAGTATTTCAGCAATGTAAATTATTATTATTATTATTATTTATTTATATAGCACCATCAATGTACATGGTGCTATACAGAGTAAAACAGTAAATAGCAAGACTCTGCCGCATAGGCTTACAATCTAATAAAATCATAGTAAAACAATAAGGAGGGGAAGAGAATGCAAACAGGCACAGGGTAGGGTAAGCAGGCACTTGGAGTGGGGAAAGGTGTGGATTTAAAAATGTGCACAAAGAATGTGTACATTAAATAAGCATAAAATATGAATTTGTATATGGCTTTCAAAGAGAAATATTGCAAGCTATTGCAGAAACAGGATGGAATGACAGCTTGACTTTGAAAAAAATGACAATCTTGGTGAAACAGAGATTGATAGATCCATTATCCCTACCTGCTAAGAATAGTTGTGAATAGTTGTGAATAGTAAGAATAGTTGTGTAAAAATGCAGAACAGCCACTGAACAAAAATGTACTATTTAGTTTTGATGTTTACACCCTGATATTCCTCAAATGAGCTCACTTCAGAAATTGACTTACATTCGGTTCCCATCCAGTGACTGCTCAGTGCTGACTTCAAGAGTTGAAGCTTACCCTGTGTCTTCAGACAATTGTCTGGGCCAGTTACTAGATGGGTTATGTAATATTTAGAAATCCATTCCATGTTTTCCAAGAGTTCTGGCATACTAGAATCTGTAGAAATTTCAATCCAAGTACTCTCTGTGCAGTCTCCAACTTGGTCATTCTGCTAATGCAAATGATGTTGCGCTAGTGGAAACTTAGGTTCCAAATTATGTGCAAGAGAAAATCCAACTAAAGTTACATGGTTGTACAAGTGGCAGGCACCTATGTCATCTGGTCACAACCTTCTGGACTTTGGTGAAAGGTACTGCATTTCTTTTAAATTATAGTAGTGATTTCTAAATTTGCATATGTGTAAACCCACATACAAAATTCTGCGCCCTCATTTGTCTACTTTTTGGTGTTGCATTTCCTCTTTTTTGGTGATTCATAAGCGGCCACCATACTTCAGGGAGGCACACTTAGTCCAAATAAGCTGAGGATTTCAGGCTAATTAAAATTGTGCCTCCTGAAAATGTTGAAAGAACTACAAGTAGATGATACATGAAGATTACTGCACCCAGTACAGTGAAAAATCTACTTCCTGCCCTTTTTCTTCTCCCATGAGCAGAAGTAGGAGAGGAAAAGCAGCCCTGAACACTTATCCTGAAAGGGCCCAACTCTTGCCCTGCACCACATTCTGCTTTTCCTGTGGGAATGGCAAGAGAAGAGAGGGGAAATGACTGTGCCCAATGCTTACTGAAGGTCCAACGTAACTGGGGCTTCTCTCCTGCTTCCTCTTTGGACTTCTCTCTGTTTATTTTGGTAGGGGAAAGCATGGAACCTCTTCTAGAATGAATCTGGAAGAACCCTTTTTCAAGTGACATATGATCATTTTGACCAGGAGAGCAGTTGTAAAAAGTTTCCTTAGACCTAGTGTATACAGATTTGGGCTGAAGCCCACGTCAGTGTGACCTAGGCTGCCACAGATTTGCTGGAGAAAAAGAAGTAGATGATAGAAACGGCACACTAATATATTATTGAAATGTAGGCCAGCCATTTAATTGCATTTCTAAGGTCTTGTGTCTAATTCTCTATTGACTTAAGCCAACTGTAAACAGGGCATAAAACCCAGCAAGGAGTTTGAGGCACTGTCATTCTACTTTGAAGCTACCAAGCAGGTGTAAATATTTGATCAAGGTGAGCCTGACTCACTGTGCGAAGAAGGGAATATATAGTTGTATTTTCCAGCTTTCGTTGTATTTTGTTTTAAAAGTTAAGGTTCAGGATGTTTGTGATTTCATTCCCTGTAATTTCCTCTCAGTTGTAATGGGTCCGATTTACCTTGGCAACCTTTGTTTTCCCCCTGCCAATCTTCCAGCTTGGTTTTACAGAATCTGAAAAGCCAAATTTGCTTTCCATTCCTTTTGTCCATGGGAGTATCCTCCACTATGCATACAAGTGGTGACGGTGGTTCTTCTTCTTCTTCTTCTTCTTCTTCTTCTTCTTCTTCTTCTTCTTCTTCTTCTTCTTCTTCTTCTTGAAATGCCACTGCATTAAAACACTGGCATTTAAAACAGACAATCACCATGCAATAGTGTTCACAATTGCATGAACATTCCCTTTGCTTGGCAAAAGAACAAACTACATGCAAACATATTGTTTTCATATTTAATTATAGAATTACGCCATGTAAAATCTGAAAACAGACAGAACAGAGGCAGGGAAGAGCAAAACACAATGTGGTGGTCTGCTCATCCCTAGTTAAGGCAGTTCAGTTGAATCTCTTGTGTACATGGACTTTCTATTTAGTACAGTTTGGGGGGCTGAGCCAAGTTGTGCAATGTTTTTAGAAGTCTACTTCATGATTTCCTAGCACTTCTAGCATACTAGAATCTGGAGCATTTCAAGTTTGATTTAGGAATCAAGGGGCTGTTTTACCTGATTGCTCCAGCCCACCGTGGCTTATTTAAGTCATGGTGAGTTGCAGTGCATGTCAGCAGCCATTGCGAATATTCAAGCTGTGACGGAGGGGAGTTGCTGTTTTTTATCCTGAATGTGAACCCGGAACAGTGTGGGTTGTTGTCATGGTTGATAAACTGAACACAACCGAAAAACAACTCATGGGCTATAAAAAGAACCCAATGAATTAAGCCATGGTGGACTGCAGCGATTGTACAAAATGGACCAGTAATTGTACACTCTCTCTCTCTCTCTCTCTCTCTCTTTCTCTCTCTCCCTCCCTCCCTCTCCCCGCAAGCTTGACCTGCTCAGCTATGAAAGATTGTGGTAGGCCTCAATTTAAATCTTTGTTTGCTTCCTAAGTTGGTCTAAATAAAACCATAATCTGCTTAGATCACGTCTCTGCTTTTTCCAGGGTTACTGAAGAACTTTGCAGTGTGCAAAAAGCAATGTGTGTGTGGATCAGCTCCCTCCATTGAAATGAACTGGAAAGCCATTCAAGGAGGAACAGCTCTTGAGTATGGACAAGATTTCTTCCGCACAAACAGACTGCTGGATTGGGGCATTAATCACGGTAGGTTGTAGACTGAAGTACTACTAGGGTGAAAGGTCTCCCAAAGGCCATTGCAACTCTCCGTTTGTAAAGGGATACATGTAAAGGGGATGGAGAAACTAGGGTCCTTTCTACACCTAAGGATTATCCCAGGCAAATGGAGGGATCATCCCTGATTGCTCCTGGGATCCCCCGTGTGGCATTTGGATGCACAGGGATGATCCCAGGATGATCCCAGGAAAAAAGGCAGGTGTAGAAACAGCCTAGATATCATGAGCATCATCACACGGGGGAAAATTGTGTTTGCTTACCGCCATTTCTCTGCCCTTGCATTTGTCCCTCATTACTTCCTCTTTTGAAAGAGGAAGTAAACAACGTGCACATGGCCCATTCAATGGGCCATTTTGATTGTGCTGCTTCTCCTGCACACAGCAGGAGATAGCGGCAACTTCCATCTTTAAAAATAAGTTGGACTTACTGGGGTGTGTGTTTTTGTCATGTGAAGAAGGCTAGAAGGGGCGGGAGGCGCTCGGGAGGCAGACATTGTCGTGAGAGGGACCCGCGAAAATCTATGAGTGCCCAGAAACGAGTGTGCAGTAAAACGCTGGTCTGATGAAGCTCCATGTTTGCTCTATCACTACTTCTATGTGATATGTGCTCCAAACAACTTGGCCATCTGTCTTTGCATTTTCACCTGAATTAGACATTGGTCTCCATCCTTAGAATGAGCCTCGTGTGGTGCAGAGCGGTAAAGCAGCAGTTTCTGCAGCTGAAACTCTCCCCACGGCCTGAGTTCAATCCCAGCAGAAGCTGGTTTCATGCAGTCGGCTCGGGTCGACTCAGCCTTCCATCCTCCCGAGGTCGGCAAAATGAGTACCCAGCTAGCTGTGGGAAAGGTAATAATGGCTGGGGAAGGCAATGGCAAACCACCCCGCTATAAAGCATGCCAAGAAAACGTCAGCGAAAGCTGGCGTCCCTCCAAGAGTCAGAAATGACTCAGTGCTTGCACGAGAGGTTCCTTTCCTTTCCTTCCTCCGTCCTTAGAACTTGCATCCTTTGTCATGACCGCACTGACATTGTGTAGGAAAGAAGCAGCACTGAATTCTAAATATTCATTTTCTCAAAATAGGCGATAACCAACAGCATCAAAGAGACATATTGGTGATGTCAAGGACATGGACTGAATTCACAGGTATTACCCATCTGTGTCATTTGTGTTTCTATGATGATCTTATTCAGACAGGTATTATATTTTAAGCCACCAAATTAAAAAAAAAATCCCTGGTAATTGAAACTTTACATCAGACAGTCTTATGTTTCAATATGTCAAAAGTACACAAAACATAAAACTGCTGTAAAATCCAGACTGGAAAACCCCAGGCCAAACCATATTCCTAAAAATTGAAGCCAATTTAAATTCCAAGAATAAGTAGCTGACAAAGATAATTTTCATAGATTAACATTTTTCACCTGAGTTTTATATTTCTGGAAGAAATATACACCACATTGGTTATGCATTGATCAAACTTTTATTGTGCCAGCTGTACTTCACAGACCTGAAAAAGTGATTCAAGCAAAACAAAAGAGAACATAAAAGCACAAGTATAATGGTTTTAAATCCCAAAGAGGCAATTACAAGTTTGATTCCAGTGATGCAGCTGGACTACAATGGAAAACTAAACACTTTACACATATTAAATAGATATGAAGGCTAAGACTAGGATTGTAAATAATGAATCGACTCTGCAATTATATTGGTAAAGTGCAGCCCTTTTAATAAGTTGAGAAAATATGGCAGCAAAATTGGTACGAATTCTCATGCAAGAGATAGTTTCAGATGTGCTAAAACAGGTAAAATGAAAAGCCCACACATTGCAAAATAATTCATCATTTCTACAAAACAAGTGGAAGGTGGAATGACAATCAAGTAATTAGGGGGGAGAAATTCAATTCTTTACTTACAATATCTTGGAGTGGAGCAGATTTTTAATCTGAAGGCTGGATTTATGCGACAAGAGAGATGCAGGGGGTTTAAAAGGTAGAAAGCAAGAGGACCCTAATCCTCAATGTGTTTGAAACCCTGTTATTTTGTCTACCTTACACGCTCATTCAGTGAACTTTCTCTTTACATTCCTGCTGCAAGAGGAAGAGGCATGAGCATGTAACGTAATTCATCTGAAAGCCATTTATGATGTGATACACCAAAACGTACTTCTCCAAAAAGGGCAGTTTGAAGATCATATGCAGGGCACAGGGCTCTGCCTGCCCCTTAAACAGCTAAAAATGGCCGTGCTTGGTTCTAAGACGACTTGTGCAAACTGAGAAAGGGTGTGATCTTTATGGAAGTGTAGAACTGGAAGGGATGGGAGTCAGGCTGTGCATGGACCATGCAACCTGCTTCAGAGCTTCCAAATCGGCCTCAACCTGCTTCAGCCCAATTCGGACCCGGACTGACCTGCTTCAGCCTCTGGATCTGAAATGGGATTTGGGCATCCGAAGCAACCACCCCCCACCCGCCCACCCAACTGCATCCCCCCACATGCCCCCCTTGCCTGCCCAGCTGCACGCACCACCACTGCCTGCCCAGCTGTGCAAGCCCCCTGCTCCTTACCTGGAGTACTGGTA
This sequence comes from Elgaria multicarinata webbii, assembly GCF_023053635.1. Lineage (NCBI taxonomy): Eukaryota > Metazoa > Chordata > Lepidosauria > Squamata > Anguidae > Elgaria > Elgaria multicarinata. The sequence goes on along the minus strand of NC_086171.1, from coordinate 69,699,915 downwards.
CCCATCAGAGGATGTCATTATCTTGCAGTCTTCGGCCGTTTCTACGCCTTCTTTTTTTCTTGGGATCATCCCTGTGCATGCAAATGACACACAGGGGATCCCGGGAGCAGGCAGGGGCGATCCCTCCATTTTTCTGGCATAATCCTTAGGTGTAGAGAGGGCCTTCTTCTTTCGGAAATTAAACACTGCATGCTGGGGTAGGTTGGGGCCAATTCGGAAGTTCCGAACTGACCTCTGAAGCGGGTTGCACAGAGGGACTCAGTGTATCATCTCATCCAGGCTTCCCCGACATGGTACCATCCAGGTACGTTGGACCACAGTTCCCATCATTCCCAATGAGTTCATGTGGGAAACTGCACTGTCAGAGTAGTTCTCTGTAGTGATTGTGATAGGCCCATTCCTTGAGACAGGCCAGGATTTCTGAAGGACCTGGATTTAGTAGACATATTCCACTCTAGTATTTATACTAGACGACCAAGGCAAAGGCCGGTCTACCTGTGGTTGTCTGCAAGGAAGGAACACTAAAATAGACTACTCATCTCCTAAGTCATGTGTGGAACCAGATTCTTACTTCCAAAGGTCCCAGGCCCTTGGACACACCGCTCTCCATCAGGGGGAGCTACTGATCAGATCTTTGCTCTGAGAGTTGGGGGGGGGGGGGGAAACTAAGAACCAAGTTGGTGGAATAGACTGGCAGGAAAGAGAAGAGTGAGTGAGAGACACAGATATATAAGGGGTATAGAGGAAACCATGTCATTGTTTGGATAGGTCACTGTTGGGTTCACATTGAAAAGGTATTTTTAATGACCCCAGGAATGGAACTGAGAGCTGCCCATAGAAATCGAAGGAAAAATCCAACATTTTAATATAGCTGGGATTAGGCACATCTCTGTGAACTCCAAAATAAACTAAAATGGAGATGGGGAACCAGCTCAGGCCAATGAACTTAGTGAACACAGAAGGCTGACTAGCTACTTGGGGTGGGGTGGAATGTGTGTGTGTTCATCTTCATATTATACGAATCCCAACAAAACTTTGGATTTTTCCAATTCTCAGGATATTTTATATGTTTTATGTGCTGTGTGATGTTACTCTTTTATTCGGAAGATTTGAAAAGAGTCCCCTCATGGTTTCTGGCAAGACCATCCAACCAACGTGGCACATTTTTTGTGAATTGTTATGAACACTCTGTGAATTTTCTGTTCACTTCTGTCCCCTGCTGCTCAAATGTTGCAAATTATTTCAAGCCGGCTTAGAAAATGCAAAGCTGTATACATTTTGGCATGAAATTCAATGCTAATAATTTTGACAATGCGTAGTGGCAGAGGCACTTGAGAGAGATGCCTACATTTAACAAGTCTGTTGTTAAACAGCCCTCCCATTTTTCATGTTGCCAAAACCCACCAGTAAAAGCAATACATTGTATATAAAAGTGCTTTACCGGAATTATTGCCTTTATTCTCACAAGAACACTCCCAGGGCATGGTCTGAGAGGACACTCTAGCGCCACCTGCTGGAACTAATTAAGTTTGGGTTTGGTCAGTGCCTGGAGGGAAGACCATTTAGGACTCCGCGAGCTTGGAGTTCTTTGATGCAAGAATTTTTAATTTAAATTAAAAATCAACTACTCTATGCTTGTCATTCCCTTCCTATGGCGCTTTCCCTTTGCAGCTCCCTGTCACTGCAATGCCCTTCTGCCTAACAACTGAGAGTCAAACAACACAATACTTTAAATACGTAGAGTTGAATCCAGGTTTAGTCATACTTAAAGTAGACCCATTGAACTTAAGTCAATGGGTCTGACTGATTAAGTCAGTCAAGGCTAATTTAAGTCACATTGACTTCATTGGGCCTAACTGAAGTATGACTATATCTGGATCCAGTCTGAAGTATGCAGCAGAACCTCTTTGATTTTTACCCAGAAGTAAACACATGAGGCTCAGGTTGAGGGTTCCCCCCCTTCCTTTTTTGTCCTCTTTGGGAGGATTATTATTATTATTATTATTATTATTAGTAGTAGTAGTAGTAGTAGTAGTAGTAATAGTAAAAGAAGTAGGTGGGGAGGAATTTTAAACCTCCCCATTCCATGTGTTGTAAACCGCCCAGAGAGCTTTGGCTGTGGGGCGGTATATAAATGTAATAAAATAAATAAATAAATAAATGTGTGGTGGTCCTGCCCCAGATAAGGGCCTTGCATCTATACTTGTGGGTAAAAAGCAAAGAGATGGTCAGCCGCATGCTACATGTTTAAGATATCACATAGATTGACCCTGACTCTCTTCAGGCATGTCTACACTTCCTGGCGTTCCAGGAGGGAGGGGGAGGATCTCACGGTATTCTGCTCGCAAGATCCTCCCCTTTGGACAGACAGCACGCGCGACATCTCGGGAAGAACGAGGGATATTGCGCCCGCCGTTTTTTTATTGAAGGTGAGCGCATGAGCACTCTGCCGCAAAAGTAAGGTTTTTTAAAAAAACAACAACAACACCTGATCGTGCTCCCCCTCCCACCCCTGATGGGCACGGAGCGTCTAGCTCCTCATGTTTACTCATGAGGAGCCGGGACGAAACCTGGATGGCTGCCCAAACCTCCTGTGGTCTCAGGGCGATCCCGAGACCATGGGAAAAATGGGGCTAAAAGCCGTCCTGGTTATCTCGGAGAAATGGAGGGATCATCCCTCTCTGCCCGTGGGATCCCCTGTGTATCATGTGGATGCACAGGGACATTCCCATGACAATCCCTGGGATAAGGCATGGTTTAGACATACCCATACTATGCTGCAACACTTAAGTGCATCATAAGAAACATCTATAAACCTTGGCTTTTCCTTATTAACTTTCTTTTCTTTATTTCTAATATGTCTGTTTTATTTTTCATTTTTCTGCAGTGCCTAACACTACGTGGGTGTGAGTGTATTGCTGTTCTTGTTATTTCTGTTGAGCAATGACTAAACTGTTGAAGTACCCGAGTAAGTATGCATAGTTTTAGCTATGAGCACCACTTCCTAGATCTGTTGAGTGAAAGAATCATGCAACACTGAGTTTGTCTCTGAGACCGTGAGTCTCCTGGTGTCAACGCCATAGTCCATGACATTGGCCCTTTATTTACTGAGCTTAATGTCACAACCAAACCCCAAACTGAAATTATCAGAGGATGAAATTGCAGGCACACAAACATTTCATTATAAAAATCCTGTCACACCAGGCTTTTCAGTTATGTGGGAAGTTATCTGTTAACATTTGTTAAAGCATTTGTGCTGGTATATGTGCCTGGAGTACCAGAGTAATATCATAGCAACCATGGCATGCTGTAAGCGACTTCATAGCATGTGACATTGTGTTGGCTTTCATTGCTCTGACAAGAAGCTTGGTCTCATCTGTTAGTTATTTAACTAACAGTTATTTAATCTCATTCAAATCTCATGTTGTTATGGGTGCAGAAATGCTTTGGCCATTGACCAGGTCTAATGGTTGGTTACAGGCATGGAAGTCCCACTCCCCCAACAACTGGGCCATTGCTTTCAATGGGGGTGCAGGTACAGGTGCACATTCCTTTGCACATTGACTCTGTTCCTATTGAGTTGAATGGAAAATCCCACATGTATAATCACATTATTATGCTCAGAAGCCAGAATGTGGTATATTTTCTTAACTACAGTTAATTTGGAATGTCCTCACATCTTATAATTTTATGGAGCTAGATCCTGATCTCAAACCGGACAACCAATGTATCAGTGTCTGTCCTGGATTGATGTGCCAGAGTGCACAAAACCATGACTCATCCCTGAGGGAGATTTTATTTATTTATATAATGGATTTTATCCTGTGTGTCAGCCAAAAGGCCCCCAGAGCACCTTAAATATAATCAGTAAAACAAGACGGTCCCTGCCCTCAGGCTTACAATGTAAAAAGGCACTCAAGGAAAAAAAGGGGTGGGGATGGAAGAGGGGGGAAGTAGTAGTATTTCAGCAAAACAGATGGAATGGCGATGTCTCCCCTCTCATCTCCCTCAGTACAGCCTGCTAGAGTGGCTGGTGGTGGTGAGGGAGGAACATGGCCTATGAGGGCACAATCCTATGCATGTTTAGACAGAGAAAAGTCCTACAACTTCCAGCATTCCTCAGCCAGGAACTATTGGCTCCAGTAACCCAGTGTTATCCATTGCTGACCTCTAGGGATGGGAAAACTCCACAGCATCCCGTCCGTGCTCTGCTCTCTAGACTCCTGCCTGATGGCAGCGTGTGTGGGGAGGAGCTGCCAGATGGTCCACGGGCCCCCAGTGACAGCTTGCATCTTTTTTTTGGTCTACAAACGGCAATTTGTGCAAATTTGCAGCAGCGATAGTGCAATTTTTATAAAAATGTAGGCATAAAGGACCATTTATGCCTGCGATTTTGCACAAATTGCAGTATTTACGGCCGTGATATTGCACACATCATGATTACTGTGAATGTTCCCAGCTGCGAACGTGTGCAATTTCTGATTTGCGCAAATTGAGATTCGCACAAATAAAAAAAAGCAGGAAAAGTGAGTTTGCCTGATTCGGCATGCGCTGAGTCAAGCTGGCACATGGATCTGTGAAGCTGGCATCCAGGGAGGCCGAGCTGGCAAATACTTGCCAAGTTCCATCCCCAAAATTGATTCCTCCAACATCCCAATGTTTTACTAATGGAGCTAAGGATTTCCCCTCACTTAATTAATTAAATAATAATAATAATAATAATAATAATAATAATAATAATAATAGTATTTCTTACCTGCCTATCCACTTGGATTGAGGAGAGGGATAACAGCGAATATAAAACACATAAAAACTTTATAAACACATAAAACTTTATAAAGATGGTAGAGTAGGCTGACCATATGGAAAGGAGGACAGGGCTCTTGTATCTTTAACAGTTGTATTGAAAAGGGAATTTCAGCCGGGGTCATTTGTATATATGGAGAACCTGGTGAAATTCCCTCTCCATCACCACAGTTAAAGCTGCAGGAGCTATACTAGTGTGACCAGATTTAAAAGAGGGCAGGGCTCTTGCCACTTTAACTGTTGTGATGAAGAGGAAATTACACCATGTTCTCCATATATACAAATGACCCTGGCTGAAATTCCTTTTTCAATATAACTGTTAAAGATACAGGAACCCTGTCCTCCTTTTCACATGGTCACCCTATGGTGGAGCTGCTCGGTTATGGTAGCAAAATACTCCAGCCACTAAAGTGCCATTACTGAATCAAATTCTGAATTATAGAACTTAAAACGGATGAAAATAGCAGCGTACAGGAGACATGCATATGCTCTTCAACATATGCTCTTCACTTTTCCATACCTTGCAGCAGAGTTAGTAAGCAAGGTGTGTCAGTAGTACTTAAGTAAAACTGAGGCCTAAAGCAATTAAATTAAAAGCTAAAAAGATCTGGAATCGTAAAAGCCAACACATTTTAATTGAACATAATTCTATTGAAGACTATTAAATTACCTCAGTGGAATAGCAACACAAAACACATGCTAATGAGCTACCGAGTGAAATTTTTAAATGGGTAAACTGAAAAATTACAGGTACCCCGGTGTAAGACATGCCGAGTGCTGATGATATGAAAATATGAATAATTTATGTCTTCTTTAAATGTGGAATGTAAATTTGTTTGGAATTAATTTCTGTTGGGAAATCACTACACAGCACACATGCCTCTCTCTTAGGGCGGTATGTTTTTCCCCCCATGCAAAATATTATTATTAGTAGTATTGTTATTATTTTATTTTGGTATTGTTGGGGTGAAGAGAGAAATGGCAAAAATGCCTGGCAGTAAACTATTACGCTAGGGGAATGCCAAGGACCAAACTAGATTATTTTGTTGGCTAAATATATCAAATTCTGGATACTTTGGAACCAGATTCTCACTGTAGCTTGGCCTGTTTAGACCACGCTGAGAGCATAAAATCCCACCAAAATGCCAAGTCTCCTCAGCTACCTTAAGAACTGGCATGGCTTGATCTTTCTATTATCTATCATTCTGTTACCTTCAATTCTCCTAGGGAAGGACTGCTTTAATATAAAAGGAAATATTAATAGATTAATTTGTTTGTTTTAAAGAAAACATAACTAAACTCCAGTGATTTCTAACTTTAAGTGTGGTCTCTAACCAACCAACTATCTAATTATCTACCAACCAAGCTTCTGCCCTACTGTAGCACATTTTTCACCAACCTGGTGCCCTCCAAATGTTTTGGACTACAGTTCTTATCAGCCCTAGCCAGCATGGTCAGTGCTCAAGGATGATGGGAGTTACATTCCAAAACATCTTGAGGGCATCAGGTAAGATGGGAAGGCTACTGTTGCATAAATAAAGGAGAATCACTTTAGATATCTCCTAAAATATGGCACACCTGAAAACCATTGTGATGGTCACAGACATAACATCAGTGATAAGGTTAAACTACAACTGCTGTGCATTTTGTCTGGGAATTCATCAAAAGCCAATGATGGAAATAGCTGACAAGGATTGTCCATGGGGCACTAGTCAATAGGGGTGTGTGCTCTGCACCGAAAATCTGGGGTTCCGACGGACCTCCAAAATTGTGGTGTGGTTAGGGGGCAGTTTTAAAACCATTGGAAACCCATGGTGCAGTTAGAAGATCATTTGGAGCTCTGAATGGATCTATAGGTATCTGAAGGTTTTTTAGGCAATGTGAGGGCATGTTTCAAGGTGATGGACAACTAACTGAACACTTCCATATTAGGAAGATGCTGTTGCTGATGGGTGAGGGAGGGATAGTTTTGAGATTGACATCTGTGGCTAACCAACAGCCACAGTCTCCTCCCTGCTCCCCCTCCAATCACAGTGTTTAGGGGAAGTGATTGCAAATGATGTAACCCATCCGGCCCTGGAACTCATTTGTTTGCTAGCTCACCGAGTGAGTCCAAGGCCATAGCTAGACCTAAGGCTTATCCCTGGATCGTCCAGGAGTCAAACCTGTTCATCTAGGTGACACACAGGGGATCCAGTGCTCAGGCAGGGGCGAACCCTGGATGATCCCAGGATAAACCTTAGGTCTAGCTGTGGCCATAGTTCCACTCCCCATATGCACTTCATCTTCTCTCAAGACAACTTGCACACTTTTCAGAAACTAAACTCTTACAGAAATCGAAGTCCTCCATATGTGTCGACTTGGTACCATATGTTTAAATTATGGGAGCTGTGTCTGAACTAGTATGAAACTACAACCCTTGAGGGGGAAATTTTGTTTTAAAAAATCCTAAAAGTCAAGGGATGAAGGGATCTACTTTAATATTGGCATGGCTAAAGACTTACTTAAGAGCTACCAGGATGCCAAGTTTCATCTCTTTATCTTTAAAAATGACGGAGATGTATGCATTTCTGTTAATTCCCATTTACGCTAATAGCGCGATTCTCTGAAAACAGAACGGTTTTCTGACAAGTAATCTGGTGGTACAGGGAGACAGAGCTGACCCAAAAATCAGGGCAGGGAATCACCTCATTTGAGATCTGCCCCAAATTTCGAGGAGGAGCAGACCTGCTCTGCACACCCCTACTAGTCAACCCATTGACATCAGCAGTGATCAAGACAATAGAAACATAAATACAGGGAATGCCCATAAATAGCCTCAAGCATGGGGCAGTATCCAGTGGTAGTCCTATATAAACTAGGCCCATTCACTTCAATGGGTTTACTCTGTGTAGGAGTACCATCGGATACTAGACATGATCATATCTATCTATCTATCTATCTATCTATCTATCTATCTATATCTCCTTGTAGTAATGAGGTTGCAGGCTGGACTAGCCTCCCTTGGATCTGTGAGCCCCTCCCACCTCTCTATGACTGAGTCCTGTAAAGAACATACAACAGCTTTCACATAGAAAACTTGATGTCATGGACATTCCTGACGAGCTAATTTTCTATGTATAGGAGAGTTTCCCACCCTTTCCCCATGGCTGAACATTCCATCGTGCCAGTCTCCACCTGCAATCTGAAGTGATACCATGCAGACACAGGCTTTACCAGCTCATATTCTGTTCACAAAGACTAAGAGCATGACTTATGGCTTTTAAACTGAAAGGATGATTATTCTTGATTTTCATGTTGTGAATCGTTCTTTTCTTTTTTTTTAGATGGTTATTTTTCTTACTCCCTTCATTCTAGATCAACATGATGACAAACCTTCACGCAGCTACTTTCAAAACTGTGATTTGTCTGTTTGTAAGCTTCTGACGGCTGAGAGTCGACAAGCACAAAGACTTTCTTTTGCTCCTTCACGATTATTTTGGAACGACTGCTTCCTTCTTTTCTGCTGTTTTCCTTTCATGGACCATTAGCAGCTTCCAAAGGCAATATCCTTTCACTGTCACACTATGCCATGGGGTGCCATTTGAACAACTTCAGACAAGGGCATTAAGTACAATTCTGGAAGGCAGTCAGAGCATAACCAAATAAAAATAATAAAAAGAAAGCTTGTGCGAGCAATTTGGAATGCTGTCCCGGACTGAATTCATTTGCAGCCTAGCAGAGAGCTACCAATAACTGATGATCAGTGCTATTCTCCCAACACTGTAGCACCTTACTTAATTGTAAAGCACTTCATACCCTAAGAAATCTCACTGTTCATTTGATTTTCCTTTTTTGGTGCTTGCCTTAGCTGAAAGCTGAGCCCGCTAACCAGTAGGAGGGGAAGAAAATTCATGTTTCTAATTCAAGGCCTCCTTGGCAGTCTCCTTACTCTCCTCGCGTTGGAAGTGGAGTAACTCACTTCTTAGGATTGCTGCTTTAAAGGAAAGATGCAGAAGGGGGTGATTGTAGTGGTGAAAAACAACAGCTATTCAAACAGACCCAGAGGAGGGTGAAAACTTGGCCCCGCAGAAGTCATTGGAAGTTTTGCTATCAACTGAGCCAGAATTCCATCTGCTTATCTGATTACCTCCTTCTGTTGGAAAGAGAGAAACAGAGCTGATGAGACTGGATTCTCTCCACGGCAAAGCTCAAAAAGGGTCCACATTTGGGTCAGGACAACTTTTATAGTGGGGGAGAGTGTCGTTCATATGTATATATTCAAGCCACCACTGATTTAGTCTTGACTGCTTTAGCATTAGCTTCCCCCACCTCGTTTCTTATATGCAAATTCTTAACTCTCCTAGTAGGGGGGAAAAATCCACAAGTCATAGCAGTGTTCAGTTTGTATTAGAATATAAAGCATGACTATATTTCCTATGTCAAAGAACAGGATACTAAACATGCCCTATATCCAAAAGCTCCTGGTAGTCCTCCACTGTTAAGGACTTTGGATGTCCAAGACTTTTGTTTCATATCACAAATAACTCAAAAATGGTCTGTTCGCAACCCCAGACATGAATGGGGGCACATGTTCTCCAAAAACGTTCACGGATTCCCAAACCAGCACTTGCATTTGGAAAATGTGTATTTTTAAAACTGTGCACTTTTTTAAAAATGCACACTTTGAAAAAATCTTATTTTCTCACTTCCGTCGATGGAGGAAAAGTGCATAGTTTTCAAAAAGGCACACTTTCCCCAATCAAAATGGGCAATTTTCTCATGTGAAATGACACTTTCCCCATTTGAATGACGCCCCCCCCCCCGCAAAAAAAGAAAGAAAGAAAGAAAGAAAGAAAGCGGATTGCAAATGAAAATAAGAGCAAGGCAAACCAAGCTTTGAAGTAAAGTTTGGAGAATGTTGGTGAACTGGAACCTCCCTGGTTCTTCTGCCCCTAGTTCGGACACATTCTTTTTCTTCCCACCACTACCAGGTTTCACTTCCATTCTTCATAGCCTCTGATGATCCCACCCCAATGGCTCAGGGGTGCCTAAACTGCTCCCTTCCTGCCCTCTCTCTTAGACCTATTGTCTCTCCAGGGTCCTTAGCTGCATGGCATGTTCTTGTCATCTGCCTTATCCTTCTACTCCATCAAACCCAGTATGACTAGTTGTAGCTCTCTGAATTCTCAGGCAGAGCTCCTTTAACTGGAGATCATGATAATTAAACCTGGGACCTTTGGAATATGCTTCACCACTGCGTAGTGGCTTCTCTCCATAAAGAGCAAAGGAAGAAATGAAATCAGACCTAAATGCTCTCATCCAGAGACTTCCACAGTTTCATCATTGGTCTGGGTTAGGAACCTCAAGCTCATGGGCCAAATCTGAATCTCCTGGGGATCCATCCCTGTGGGGTTCTGCAGATGGCTACTCCCCTTTCCCTGACCCCTCCCCCTTTCCCCAAACACTGTGGTGGTTTCTTTGCTTTTGTTCAGGTTTTTTCCCATTCTAAAAAGTTAAAATGCCTGTTCTAAGGCTTAGTTAATGGCAGCAAGAGCTTTAAGCTCAAATATCCTAGTATTTTTGGTGTTTTGGTCCCAACCCTTTTGCCTTTGTCCCTGCCTAGGGTGACTATGTGGAAAGGAGGACAGGGCTCCTGCATCTTTAACAGTTGTATAGAAAAGGGAATTTCAGCAGATGTCATTTGTATGCATGCAGCATCTGGTGAAATCCCCTCTTCATCACAACAGTTAAAGTTGCAGGAGCCCTGCTCTCTTTTGTATCTGGTCAAGAGGGCAGGGCTCCTACAACTTTAAGTGTTGTGATGAAGAGGGAATTTCACCAGGTGCTGCATGACACCTGCTGAAATCCCCTTTTCGGTACAACTGTTAAAAGATACAGGAGCCCTGTCCTCCTTTCCATTTGGTTACCCAATGCCTGTCCCCTTTTGGCTTTGATCCCTGAGAGCATCTCCAAAATTGAATTCAACCATGCTGGCCGTATACCCAAGTTCCCACATGGTGATCCAGAAAATGACACTTTTCTTAATGCACCTTGCCACCAAGAAACTATAAGAGAGAATGAACACTAAAGGCCATTTTGTTTTTGAGGTACAGCTGTGCCAGTATTTTTTCAAAATTTAGTTGCTGCTCTGGGTAACCATGTTGACAACGTGATTGAATGCTACACTCAAATGCATCACGTTGCGATTGCAGTAGAAGGGGTTTCAATGGTGACATGTGTTTTTATGTTTGTGTTTATAATGTGAGCATGTGCCACAAGCCACTGTATAGTGCTGCAATTCTGAGAGAAATGGGGGGGATGCTGTCATTTGTTTGCTCCCCCTGCCATCCACTAACAACCTGCACGTCTTCACTATGATGCAAGAATGGAGGTTTGAAAATAAAGTGGGTGGTTATTCACTGCTGCGCAATTGTGCAGGCATGCAGTGGGAAATAGTGACTCTCTCTCACACGCACACCAATTACTTGTGCACCTTTGCAGCTGTGATGGAATGGTTTAAAAATAAATTGTGCAGTTGTTCACAGCTGCACTGCTGTGTAGGTGTGCAGTAAAAAAAAATACACCCTGCAATTAAAGAAATTAAGGATTTCCTGCCCATTTCCATGAAAATCAAGGTGAGGAAAGAGCAGGAAATTAAAAGAGGAAGGGGGAAGGGTAGTGTGAAATGTTTCCAAATGTTTACAGCTTTAAAGCCACTCCCACCATTGAGAGTTACGATACCGCTGAACTGGAGCACACATGTCTTTGTAGCACATGGAAATGCCAGCACCAAAAGAAGTCATAAAGGCAATTTGAGACAGATACAGAATATTGAAGGAGAAATAGTGAAAAGACAATGGTTTGGGGAGTTTGTCTTGTGCCCCACACATGAGCCAGAGGGCACAATACCAGAATAAAACACTAGTATAGGCTGGTCCTAAATTATGCCTGTGTGCCTTTATTATGGTTATGACCAGACAGTATGGCCAAGCTTCCTTGAACGTTACTTCTTGCCATTCTGGCAATCAGCTAAGCAGCTCTGATGAGATAAATAACAGTGAGCTTGTTCTGTTGAGATGCTTCACAGAGGTGCTGTCATCAGTCCACGTCATCACTATACATTTATGCATGTAAACAAGGAGCTGTCCAAACCACTGCCCTGTCCTCTCCGTCTTCTTCTATTTCAGCCCTTCATGTCATGCCATACGATCAGCTGTCTTTCTCCTATGATACATCCATTAAAAGAAAGAAAGAAAAGAAAACCTTCCCAAACTCTCCTTGAAATTGCTGGACTGAAAATGAAATATGCTGTGGCTTTGAGGACTCCTGCCCCTTTGTCATAATAATTGTTTCTACAAAAAGAAACAAATAATAATGATATTATTATTTATTTCTTACCCGCCTCTCTGTTTGGATTGAGGCGGGGAGCAACAATAAGTATAAAATACATAAAACTGAATTTAAAACATAGTATACATTACTAAAACATTCTAAAAACATCCTAAAAATTTTAAAAGAAGAGATGTACAAGCTATACAGATCCTCAATATGCCAGGACCCATGGTGTTAATAAAGATGCCCACAGCGTGTGGCAAAACAACACACCTAGCTTGAATTTCTGTTTGCTTGAACTTGCCGTAAACTATTGGTAGCAATTAGAGAAGCCAATTGCAGAAAAGCTTCATTTGACTTAATTGATGTTTGAAGATGAAGAAGAAGAAGAGGAGGAGGAGGAGGAGGAAGGAAAATTTGTGGCACGATAAAATAGTAAGACCATTCAGAGCACAGGTTTTGGAGATAGTACTTTCTTTTTAGTGAAACCAAACATCATTCTTCATTAAGGACGAGAAATTGTAACTCAGGCCAGATCTACACCAAGCAGGATATGATACTTTGAAAATATTTTGAGAACTGTACATGGAGTGTTTCCTGGGCCCCAACAGTTGCCACTACTGTTATAAACTATTTTAAAGCAGCAGCATAGATCCTGCCTCAGTGGTCTAACACTTTTCTCTACTTGGGTAGAATGTGTTGGGGAGTGAGATACATTTTGTTGACACACTGAATGCTGCATCCAGTGATGAAATATTTCACTGCTCAAAATGGTTTTACATTTGTGGTGTAAGTGTGTTGAGCTTGCCGCCAAAGTCCTGTATGCTTGGTTCAAATCTCTATGGCCATAGCTAGATCAGGCCTATATCCTGGGATCATCCCAGGATCATCCCAGTGCATCCACATGATGCACAGGGCATCCCAGGAGCAGGGATCCCTCCCTTGGCCCGGGATTTCACCCTACCCTTTTAGCCTGCTTTTTCCTCAGTCTCGGGATGATCCTCAAGAGCTCTGTGCCCATCGGGGGTGGGGTGGGGTGGGGGGAGGGTGAGGTTGTTTTTTTTTAAAAAAAAAACCTTACCTTGCATTTGAGCGCCAGTGCGCTCATTTCTCTTTTTTAAAAAACAAAATGGCGGCCGCGATGTCACGCGCCATGTGTAGACCAGGGCAATGATCTTACGATCATAAAATCATGAGATCGTCGCCCTACTACCCCCTCATCTAACCATGGCCTATGTGAAGCATGTCTTTACTAATGCCTTGCTGGCTAACCTGTCTTATTGGCTCCTTGTCCTTGGTCTTTTGTTCCCCTACTTTAAAAACAGCATTCTTGGCAGTTCTTTCCTCTTCTTAAAAGCACCACGCATAACCTCTTGTCCTAGTCTCCCATTTTCTGTGACTCCTCCCTTCTTCAAAATGAATGTTTGCAGTGAATGGCACCAGTAACCTAGGGATGTGTGGAGACACAATGTTTGAGATCATGAGAATTCTCCAAACATTGGTCACTGCTAATCTCATGCTCAATTCCTATTTGCATTTGCAATCACTTCTCGCTCTGTGCAAATGGAAAATTTGTGCAAATCGAGCCGTGATCAAATGTGACCCCCTTCTCAACTTGCATAAATTTATGCAAATTGTCTAACTTTATGCAAATTTCCTAACTTTCCTCTGCAGACACTAGCAGGGCTGGTGAGTTTATGAAGAAAATTTGTGCAAATTATGGAATTTGGGTAAATTTAAGAAATTTGTACATTTAGGATATTTGCGCAAACCAAATGTGAGTACACCAGCCCAGTAAGCTTCATATCTGAATGTGGAGATTTGATTCTAGGATCCAGGCCAACATTATAACCACAAAATCACACTAACCCTGAATCAAGGGAAATGATATGATTAGGGTGCCAAAACTATATATCTCTATCTATCTATCTATCTATCTATCTATCATCTATCTATCTATCATTAGTTGGCTGGTTGAATAGATTTCAATATGCCTCTAATTTTGCAATATTATTGTTATATTATAGTTATCTTTTTTATAATATTATGTACTGAACGCAGTGGGATCTTTTGTAACTGAAGGGAGGTTTTAAAAATGAATGAATGAGTATGTAAATAACTACATTGTACAATGTACAATGTACATTGATGGTGCTATATAAATAATAATAATAATAATAATAATAATAATAATAACAGGGAGGGCCAATTTGACAAGGAATTTGACATTTTGGCTAGGTCCACCTTCTGCTATCTCTAAATATTTATTTATTTATTTATTTATTTAAAACATTTGTATCCCACCCTATATCATTAGGATCTCAGGGCGGCTTACAGATAAAATTATACAATATAAAACAATAAATATACACAGCTAAAAACAAATGAATCCATTAATCAAGTTAAAACCAGTATATAATTTAAAAGCAGTAAAAACAATTAAAACAGTGTGCAAGTTTGGTGAATTTAACCATTAAAGGCTTTGTTAAAAATGAAGAAACTGTTGGTAACATAACCAACTTGTCATTTTTTCAGTTAAAAAGAAGCCAATCAGCATTTGGTCCAATTCATTACGACAAGTCTGGATTTATTTAAAAGTCTAACTCTTTGTTATCTTGGAGAATTAAAATTTGCCATTGTCCAAGTGAACTATAATCTCAGTTTTTGAGGCACGAGCTTTGTCTGTATGAATGCGCTTCTGTTAGTACCAAGGTATTGACAGCACGCATTTGACCCCATCGATCTCCATCTGTTAACATAGTTTGAGCAGTACACAAAGTGAGTGCAGACAGGCATTCTTATTCCATCTGTTAGCAGTGCAATTTGTGCACAGACTTTACCTGGGGCGGCAAGGAGAGGGAGATCCCACTCTTTTGTTCATTGCTGCTAATAATGCAATAGCAAAAATAGTGCTGATAACTTATTCCACTTATTTTGGAGTATATTGTACGTAGCATTTCTTCCTACATTTCATCCTTCATCCTCCTTGCTGTATTGAGAGGACCTTTGAAAGGAGACATAGCTTGTTCTTGATAGCAATTGAGCACAGATGAACAGGCCAGAGTTCCAGTTACCAACAATGATCTGGTGGTAGCTGAAGCATGCAACAATTGCTGGTCTTAGACTGTGCCGATTATCTTCACATATTGTAGGCATATTGTGACATCATGTGGTGAAACATACATATTTACATTATTGCTGATTTATGAAGGCATTACTTAATTAATAGTATTATTGTTACTCCATCAGAGATTGGCATACTCTGAGTTTGTTTGTGTGTGTATTTGTGTCTTTTCCACTGATTTAGTATTTTAACATAATTTAGTATTTTGTAGTACATAACAAAAATAATTTATTTCATATTTTTAATCCTGAATAGTTTAATAACTTCATATAACAGCCCAGGACTGTAGTGTTGCTAAATCAATGTTGTGTTGATGTAGTAGCAGTATTACTACTCTACTAGCAGTATTACTAGTAATCCTGACTCTGACAATAAAATTCAGGATGCGGCGGCATATTGGTATTCATCCTAGGGATGGGGGCAGGAATTCAAGTGGGGTGTTCAGCTTTGTGAGCACCACTGCTCAAATTATTGTAAGCAGAACTGAGGTAGGTATGGACAACCTGCCGTCATTGTCTCAGGCTTCAATTCCCCACCCCTGATCTTGGCAGCTGTCATCCTGTCCCCATCTCACGCAGGGTAGCATAGTGGTTGTATAGGTGGAACATTATTCCAGCAGCAAATAATGCTCTGAACATCTTCTTGCTAGACAATCATGGGCAGAACTATAAGCATGCAGGAAATGACACTCTTTGTGCCAGTCCTAGCTGGTGGGACTGCCCAGTGGGATCTATCAGCAGCTGGTAAAGGGCTGGCATTCACCTGTATGAATGTTATTGAATGCTGAGACAGCCCCCTTGAGGCCTTCCAGGCATCTAATTTTAACGCTAGGGGATGGAAATGCTTTTTGGGGTGAGAGCTAGGCTGCTTGTTTGGCCCTCTCACCTCTTAATGACTCGAGCCTCAAACCTCCCAAAGTAATGAGCTCATCCCAGCACAATCACAGCTTGCTACTGCAGCCACCTTCTTCCCTTCTCCTCTGTGGGTCTTCTATTGCTTCCCAGCCTTTGGTATTAGACAAGAGTCTTTGGGTCCAGTAGTTTTTCACGACACCAATAGGGATGTCAGAGAAATCCACTTGAGGATGGAGCTCAATGAGTTTTTCTAAGTTTGGCTCCTCAGACTTTGTTGTGGTTCCTGCTGTGGCACTTGACTCAGGTCATAGCTAGACCTAAGGTTTATCCCAGGACCATCCCGGGTTCGTCCCTGCCTGAGCGCTGGATGCCCTGTGTGGCACTTAGATGAACAGGTTTGACCCCAGGACAATCCTGGGATAAACCTTAGGTCTAGCTACGGCCTCAGACTGCAGTGAGTTGGGCCATTTTGCAGATTTTCCCATGCATTTTGCACAGGTTGGGGTTTTTTTGGGGGGGGCAGCTTCTGCAATTTCCACAAATTTCTGAGCAAGTTGTGCAAATTACAGTTGAATTTGTGCAAATTTTGCCAAATTTGTGAAGTGATAGTAATGCTGGAACTACACTATTGCTTTAAAGCGCTTTAAAGCACTTTATAACAGCTTTGACAACTCTATATGGAATCTGTCCTGGGCCCCAACAGTTATCAAAACTGTTATAAAGCACTTTAAAGCATTTTAAAGCAGTAGTGTAGATCCTACCTTATTTATGCAAATTGCCCAGAAATGTACAGAAATTGCTCAGAAATTTGCGCTAATTGCTCAGAAATTTGCACAGATTGGAGAACCTGTACAAAAAATGCACAGAAAAATTTCCTGCAGTTAATTTGCAAGCTCGGCTTGCAAATGCAAAATGAGTCGTATGTGCTGTGGAACTTCATGGAGTTAAAAAAGAACAGGATTTTTCAGTGATAGACATTTCCAGTCACTCACCACAGCCCACACCTATTACTATTCCCACTATGCAGTAGTAGTGGTAGTACCCAAAATGTGAGACTGACCACACATATTGGCTTTCTGGGGCAGAGGATGGCAGCAGGATGTCGGAGAGCAGAGCTGTGTGCAGGGCTGGTGCCAGACTATTTTGCGCCCTAGGCAAGGTGAGCTACTTTCACACACACCCAAAAATGCCAATTTTGATTTTTAAGAACATATGTTTCCTGGAAAAAATAAGAAGCACAAAACTTGAAACTGCTAAATTTATTTTAAAGTGCAAGAAATACGTCATTCCAATTATAGCAAATAAATTGGAAAGGAACGTCTATGGGTCTAAAATGCATTATTTAATAGGAATATCACTTCCAAATCATCCCCCCCCAACTCACACGTGCACACACACACACTCAGCATCACTCACTTCAAACAAACACACGCATGAACACATGCATTCACTCAAAGACCCCATGCACCCCAACATTCTCTCTCTCTCTTTCTCTTCTGGGCGCATTCCGGAAGTCTGAACGTGGAGCCTCCCCACCCCCATCCCAGCGTTCCTGGCTTCGCTTTGGTTGGGCGGGGGCGGGGCGCCATCTCGCCCACCCAGGCCCAGCTGAATCCTCGGGCCGGGCCAGCTCACAGCCAACGCACATGAGTGCTGCACTGTGCCTGGCACCCCTCATAGCTTGGCGCTCTAGGCAGCCGCCTGAGTGGCCTCTATGGTAGCAACGGCCCTTGTTGTGTGTATCATGTGGCCTGCCACATACTGTACCTAAGCTAGCTTGCTGGCTATTTGAAGCCTCCTCCCATATGTACCTGCCCAGACCCTAAGATCATCCTCAAGGGCCCTTCTCTGTGAGCCCCTGCCAAAGGAAGTGACCAGGTATAACAGTTGATGAGCAACTTTGTGACTCTGCTGTCCTTTCTGATGGTTTCTGATGGTTCTTTATCTTTATACCTGACATGGACTGGACAGCCCTTAAAACAGAGGACTGTCCTGGGATGGATCTTCAACTAGAGGATTGTCATCTGTAAAGTAGGACACCTGGCTGCCCTTAGGATAGCTCTAACCCTCAAGGTCCAGAACTAGTTGTTATTCAACTGTATAGAAAAAATAGCCTAGCCAGTGTGTGTGTGTGTGGTGTGTTTGTGTGTGTGAGTTGAGCCAATTTCAAGAAAACCCAGGGGCAAGGCTATTCACCACCACCAGACATTTGTAGATTTATGTCTTTTTAGTGGAACACCTTAACTCAGCTTTTATAAGTCTACCACACACCTGCGGCAAACTGCTGCACTTCTTCTGTCTGGTTGAAAGTATTCTGAATCGGAGCGGT
The DNA here is from genome assembly GCF_023053635.1 of Elgaria multicarinata webbii. Classification (NCBI taxonomy): domain Eukaryota; kingdom Metazoa; phylum Chordata; class Lepidosauria; order Squamata; family Anguidae; genus Elgaria; species Elgaria multicarinata. The sequence goes on along the minus strand of NC_086171.1, from coordinate 69,681,488 downwards.
ATGGTGGTTCGATAGTTGGACTAGGACCAGAGAGACCTGTGTTGAGATTTCCACACAGCCTCAAACACACTGAATGATTTGGGTTAGTCACTTTCTTTCAGCCTAGCCTGCTTTACAGGCTTGTTGTGAAGGTCAAATGGTGAGAATCATGTACTCTGACAGAGCAACCTGGAGGAAAGATAGGATTTAAAATGTTGGAATAAGACTTAGACCATGCGTTTTCTAAAGCAGCCTTCCTCAACCTGTGTTGGACTGCAATTCCCATCATTCCTAGCCAGCATGGCCAGCATGGGGGGCACCAGGTTGGGGATGTCTCTTCTAAAGCTATTTAAACAGCATGATATGGTCTGAAAAGTACATGTATCAAGACTCAGTGGCTGTTCTGAAGTCTTCCGCAAAGGCAGATTGAAATACTGGCTTTGTAATGAAGCCTTAGGTATGAGGAATAAGATTCTGTCACATTAAAGAGCTGGCTGGTGAATTATTTCGCTGCTTTGCAAGTTGCCATTACGCTGTAAACAAAAATAAAACTGCACTCGTAGAAGCTGTCATCATCAACAAATCCAGCAACGAGGACAACAAAAGCAACCGCTAAAAGACCGATTTTTTTAAAGGGGGGGGGAATACTATGTGTTTTAGGCTAAATATAATAAGTGTTGTAACAGTATCACAATAATTTCAAAGTATGAGAAAACCAAATATTTCATAATGAATGCAGCATATAGCTTTTAAACAGGGCTAACATATGGGCCACTAATGTGAATGTGAATGCAAATGAGGTGCTTTTGATTGCCTCGAAATAAAGTCAGCAAAATCGGAGCTTCAAAGAGCAAATTGTGCAGCTTTAACCACCTGAGTGCCACAAACAGAAGTGTGTTCTTGCAGCATTTCCCAATGAAATGCAGGCAATAAACAAGCACCATGGCCATTTCTTTCAGGAAACCTGCTCTGGATTATTTCAAGTCTAACTTTGTCCTTTCTCCAGAAAAAACCTTTTTTTTTTAAAAAAAAAAAACTTTTCTTGCAACCACGCTTACATTGATGGATCACAAAGCTTTAGCAATACTAAGTTATGTCTGCTGGTCCATTTAACTGTAATTTTAAGGAGGCTATAAAGAGTATCAATTGTCAGTCTGGGCATTTCAGACTATGGCCATGGCTAGACCAGGCCTATATCCCAGGATCATCCTGGGATCATCCCTGCGCATCCAAATGACACACAGGGGACCCCGGGAGCAGGCAGGGACGACCCTCCATTTGCCTGGGATAAACCTTATGTCTAGCTAAGGCCTATAGCTAGCCAGATTGGTATTCTGTTAGCCATTAAGTTTTCTAACTGGAAAATTACTTGTGAGATTTAGTGCCTGATCCACTTTTTTTACTGATTGGACCATGCATTTAATAAATCCTAGCATATGAAGTCCACCAAGCTTTGCCTTAGTAATGATGAACAGAATGATCTGTTCATTCTGTGGGGAGATTTTACAGCACGAATGTGAATAGTGGTTCCAGGGATGTTACTAAATGCCCATGCTGTAGTAAATCCTGGCTGCTCTCCCCAATTCCTATCTGTGGGTTGGATCCAGACTTACTTGGAGCAGTCCCATGGAAACCAATGAGACATACTGTAACTTAGTCATGACCATTGATTTCAGTGGGTCTACTATAAGTCGGGTTGTACAAAAAATTAATTTTAGTTTGGTTTTTTTATTATCAGATTTTACCCACTTTGCACCTTCTGGACTGAACACAGCCTTGGAAACAATCTGCGCTCAAAATCTATACATTTCTGAGCTTGCAGTGTGATTCATGGATTTTTAAAAAAGCATTTTACAGCATGCATAAATTTGAAAAACGCATACTCTTGAAAAATGCATACAAATGCGCTTGAATTAATCTGTGAACAATACATTCATTTCAAAAATGCACACAACTGATGTATACCCTTGAAAACATATACAGGAAAATATGCCTGGATTTTCATGCAGAAAGAAAAAAAAATCAGAGGGTAGTATCCAGTGTTAGTCCTACATAGATTAGATCCATTGAAATGAATGGATTTCAGTTAGTCAACTTTAGTACCATTCATTTCAGCCAGACTACTCTATGTAGGACTAACGCTGGATACTACCCAGAGTTCGCCATCTGATATGGACTCAATGGGTTTCGAGATGGAATTCGGAGAACTTTGGCAAGCAGCTAATTAAGTCTGGATCCATTGATGAACATCTCACAGTGTATATTAGCCATGCTAACTAAATGAAATATGCATGTTCTCAGGAAACAGGATAGGTCTGAATACAAATTGTTGGGATGCAAAGCACAGTGTAGGGGACAACTATGCCTTCGTACTCCGAAGACATATTTTCACTGACGAAGTCTGAGTGCCCTGGCAGAAGGTCACTTAAAATTGTAAAGGATAGTCCAATGATTTGAATGTGATCTGAAATTAAGTATATTGACAGAGGAGGCCCATAGTCTCAACATTTATTGCGATATTGAATAAAGGAGGAGATTAAACATGGAGCTGAGCATCCATAGAATTGCCATGGATGGAATGTGATTTAGTAGATTGTGGACAGACACATTTCACTAGATCACCTTCAGAAGCAGGCCAACAGGAATACTTTTGCCCTGAAGCCATTACCCCATGGAGAAAAGCAGTATGTTGGGCAACCAGTGAATAGGAGAAGAACACTATTCCTCTTCACTTCACTGATTGCTTGCAGCTTATTTGTAGGTCAGTGATAAGGATCATGTTTCGATGATTCTGCAGAGACTTACACATTGCCAGTTGCTTGGTGTAGCAGATCTAGATTTACTGCTTACATCCCAGGCTTTTTAAATATTCTTGAATGTGATAGATTTAGTCTTGCTGCTTAGAACAGAAAGAGAGTCTCAGGCCATAGCTAGACAGGGCTTTATCCTGGAGCGAAACCCAGGATTGTCCCTGTGTGTCCACAAGACGCACAGGGGATCCTGGGATCACGGAGGGATCATCCCTCCCTTACCTCGGGATATAAACCTCCACTTTGGCCCTGTTTTTTCCGCGGTCTCAGGCTGAGCCCAAGACCACAGAACATGTGGCCTGTTGCCACAGGTTGACCCGGCTCCATGTGATTCCTCGCGCAGAGCTGCACCCATCAGGGGAAGGGTGGGGGGAGCGGGAAAATTAATTTAATTTTAAAAACTACTTACCTTTTGCGCATGAGCATTTGTGCGCTCCTGTCACTTTAAGAATTTTTTTTTAAAATGGCAGGCACAATGCCTCTCCTCCTGAGGTCATCATGCGTCGTGTGTAAATGGAGGAGGGATCTCGTGTTAAACACAATATGAGATCTTCCCTCCTCGGTCGCGTGATAAAAGGTAGGTCTAGCTAAGGCCTTATATGCAAGCTTGGTCCTATGTAGGCTAGGGTGAACATATGAAAAGGAGGACAGGGCTCCTGTAACTTTAACAGTTGTATTGAAAAAGAAATTTCAGCAGGTGTCATTTGTATATATGGGGAACCTGGTGAAATTCCCTCTTCATCACAACAGTTAAAGCTGCAGGTGCCCTGCCCTCTTTTAACTCTGGTCACTCTAGTATAGCTCCTGCACCTTTAACTGTTGTGATGAAGAGGAAATTTCACCAGGTTCCCCATATATACAAATGGCACCTGCTGAAATTCCCTTTTCAATACAACTGTTAAAGATACAGGAGCCCTGTCCTCCTTTTCATATGGTCACCCTAATGTATGCTTATACTTCAAAGTCAGTCATATTAGCTTCATGGTGTTTTTTCATCCTTGTAAGTGTGTTTAGGATATGATGAAAAAAAATTGTGTGTGTGTGAGAGAGAGAGAAAGAGAGGGAAGGGGGGGCAGGAGGTAGGACTGGTCTTTTTTTGTTTGGGGAAAAGGTACCAGGCTCAATGGCGTATATGGGGTCAATGTCACAGGGCCTAAAGCAAATTTAAAAAAAAAACTGGAAGAAAATGACTCATTTAAAAATAGGGATGAATAAATCTGTCAGTTTACTTTTCCTCCACATTCAATTTTTTTTAAAAAAAACTCAAGTTCTATCCAGCTCATGAAGAAATTTGAGAATTTGTGAAGAAATGTGCAAATATCAAAAAATAAACTGAATGAAATTCTCACCTATCTGTCCCAGCCAAATTCAATGGGTGCAATAGTACAGCGATTCCCGGCACAGAGAGGACTGTGTTGTGCCTGTGCGTTATGCAGCAGTTAAAGAAGCCTGCCAGAAAAAAAAGTGGCACAAATTCAGTAGCACAAATGTGGTTGAATACAGAGGGACGCAAACTCACCCTTTTAAGAGCTAAGCACTCAAAGTCCTCTGCTTAGATGGAGGAATCTGTTCATTTCCCTTTCTCCCACATTCAATTAAAAAAGAAAAACTCAGGTTCTTTCTCTCCCATTATTAAGAAATTTGCAAATTTTGGTAAGTTCTTAGCAAAACTGATCCAAACAAATTTCTCATCCATTTCTATTTAAAAGAGCATGACCTATTAAATCATAAGAGGATTTGCTAGCTTGAGCTAACTTTACCTGACTTGGAAACAAAGGTAATGGCTGTCAATTCTCAAATTCCCAATAGTGCATCTCTCTCTAATTTAAATGTCACACACCATGTTGAGTATATTTCTTGGTGAATACATTGCAGTCTATGCTGCAATTAATTTACTCATGCTCCCCCTGGTATGTCTACTACAATTGGAAATCTGTCCAGGTGGAGAAAATTATGCACTCATAAGGAAGACCTACTCTGCTATCCCTTGAGAAAGAGGGAGTGAAAGACAGAATTTTTGGCATAATATCTTGATTCTTTCTTGCAGAAAAGACATCCTTACACATTTCAGTCCTCTTTATTTTGGGATTTCTCAAAGTTGGGCAGGGTCATTTTGAAGGATGTTGGGTACGATCCAGCCATTACAGCATTAAAATACTCAGGCTGCAATTCTATGCTTGCGTATGTGGGGGTAAGTGCCATTGAACTCACTGGGACTTGCTTCAAGTAATGAAGCACATAACATCCCTAGGTTATTACTAGGGATGCACAAATTTTGTTAAATCCATTCTGTCTGTGTTCCATGGATCATCAGGCGTCTTTCATTCCTTCATCCTCTCATTGAATCAGTTTTTTGGTGGGGTTATACGAGAATTTTGTTCCACTTGTGAAACTGCAGACGTGCGCTGCTACGCATCAACACAAGAGTGAAGTTGCACAATACCCCCCTCCCCACATTAAAAAATGGTCTGCAAGTCTGCATAATCCGCACAACTTGGGAAAAGAGTTGCCGCAGATCGGATTCATAGAAATCAACATTCATTTGAACCTGTGGTGGATTTCTGCAACATCCTTAGTTATTACAGCATGAACCTATACATGCTTACTGAGAAGTAATGTTTACTCAGAAGGGTTCAATGGGAATTACACACTGTAATAGTAGTAACATCGCTGAGGATTACAGCCTAAGGCATTTAATTCTCCACATTAGTGACTTGGATTCCAGTGAACTGTAGACATGGCATCATTGTTCTGTGACTAGAAAAAACAACAAGGAGTTTATTTATTGTATTTATGAAATGTATTACCTACTTTTTATTATATAACATTATATCACAATCCTAAAGCCTTGACCTGGTCAGTTTTTTGTAATTTGGGCCAGGCACTAGAATTTAGGAGGTCAAAACCAGAATTTTTGGGGGGGAGGGAGCCAGATCTGGGGAGTAAGAGGGAGTCAGCAACATAAATTAAGTCTTAATTAATTACTCATTTAATTCATGTGATTACAAGTGTGTGGAGTAGAAAACAGGGCAATGCCTGCTGGCCTTAACCCAGCTGTCACCTTCCCATTAGTCTTGCCTTCCCTGGGTTGGGGGAGCTCTGAAGAGAGGGACATGAAGTATAAGGGTGGACGGACTCACCTTCACCTATTTTTGGTGGCTTCTTGACAAGTCTCAGCTGCTGCCTACTCCAGCCCGTGGTGCCACATGCGCTTCTTGGTGCTTCATCAAGCATGTGACAAGGTCGCACAGCTGACAAAGTCACACGCCTGACAAGGTTGCCTGCCCACTCATGGCTCCTTTGCGGAGCTGCCATTTTGCACAAGATGGCAGCTCAGGAATATCCAGGAAGGTCATGTTGTGTAAATGGCCGCTTTATGGCCAACATTTACACAACGTGACCTTCCTGGATATTCCTGAGCTGCCATTTTGTACAAAATGGTGGCTTGGCAAGGTGGACGGGCTTCCCTGTCAGGTGCTCACATAGCCACGAGGTGCTTGATGAGCCTGCCCACAACAACGCTGCAGCTTGGTGAGCTGGGTCCAGAGGCCCAGACATGGGGGCTTCCCCTGGGCTCCTGGACCCGCTCAAACAGTTGCAACATTCCAATGAAGTATGGGCACAGGCTCCTCCTGGGATTTAGAACCTTAAGCTATCAGGGTTCCAAATCACAGGGGCTGAGTCCAAAATGCATACAACAGGCTCCCCTCTTCACACTGTCCTTCCTTAGCATGTACTGCAGGGGGATGGAGCTGATAGGACACAACAGCAGGTCTAGCATCTCAAGTTCCAGTCCAATTCCAGCTTGCAGGAAAAACTGGTAGTAAGTTCAAGATATGAATGGGATAAGGCAGGAAGAAAGTAGGACCCTGGATAGCTCCAAGTGGGTCCTTCTAGCTGGAACTCTGTCCTATGAGGATATTAGCAGGTTTCCCAGCAGGTAGCTAGTGCAACTAAAGCCTTAACTCAGCTAACAAGACCTGTAAGTGTGGCCAGCCTTTGAGAGGAACTGGCTGGGTTGTTAAAAGCCTTTGCCTAATTTGGCAGCCTGAAACTCCAAAGGCTGGGAGATGGAGAGTTCTGTTGGGGACCCATCCTCTGAGCCAGGGGGTGATGGCAGGGCCGTGTCCTTTGGCTCGGAGGCCCCTGACTCAGGCCCTGACTCTCCTATCCCTGAGGAAGTTCCCTTAGCCTCGTCCTCATTGTAATCCTCTGCTGCGCATTGAGGGCCTTCCACATGACTGCAATTGTGCAATTTAAACAACTGAATAGGGTTGTTGAGCCAGGTTGATGAAATCAGCATCTGCTCAATATTTCAGGAGACAGAATTGCCAGTGGATTCAGAAAACTATGGTGTAACCAGGGTTTGTATTTGCTTTTCGGCCAGTTGCCAGAAAAGCAAGGGAGAAGGTTTCCCACACCCAAGATTCCCTTTACACACACACATACACACACTGACACTAGACCTACAGAAAATATCACTGGGATCCCGCCTTGGCTCTGTCCCCAAACCTGTTCTGGGCTTAGCCACACTAAACCCCAAAGCTTTGCCTAGATACCAGAACGTATGGTTCAAGAGATGGGAATTGTAGGCTAGCAAGGAGATATTTAATAGCAGCCTAGCAAAGAGACATTTAGCAGGTTAAGCCTTATAGGGTTGTCAGGTTGCAGCCTGGAGAACATTCATATGTCTTTAAAACCACTGATGCAGGAAGAGACAAGACAGCTGTAGCTTCTCCTGCCCATTTCCCCCCTCAGTCCTCTGTCATCTGTTACATTACATTCTGCTAAACACTGATTAAACTGAAGGCAGCCTTCAAACTAAACTGGTTTCATTACAGGTGAAAAGTAACGAGTCGTGCAGTGGTAAACCTTGAAGAGCAGGTACTCATCACAACATACCCCATAGCCACACACCCAAGGAGAGTCCAAAAGTGTAGGCCATAGTTTGTGGATCTATATCAACAAACTAGTTCTAGCAGATTTCACTTCCACCTGGAACAGGTCTTTTGTAAAGCTCATGGATCTTAATGGCCCACTCAAAACCAAGCTACACCAAAATGCTTTGCAATACAAAAGGGAACAATATATGAGGATTACAGGTAAGTTCAAAGTAATCAGTTCAAATTATATATAAAACAGGTATGTTTCTGTACAGGCTTCAGCTGATACAGGTTGCTAAGCAACAATAACAACATGTAACGTCAGCTGATACAGGTTGCTAAGCAACAATAACAACATGTAACGTCAGCTGATACAGGTTGCTAAGCCCCTCGCCCGACTCCTCCAGGCTTTCCAAGGTAATCCTACCCCCCTTTCTGCCTCTTCGCTCCCCCACCATGAAGGGGGCAGCGCCATGGTCCAGAGCATGAGTGAGGCATGGCCGGGGCCCTTGGTGGCTGGGTAGGAGGCTGCTCACCTGCTGCGAGCTCAGGCTCCAGCCTAATCTCATGTGAGCTGGGCGGCCAGCCCAAGGCCGACGGGAACCCTGGGGAGAGGGTCCAGATCATGAGCGAGGCACGGCCGGGGCCCTTGGTGGCTGGGTGGGAGGCCGCTCGCCTGCTGCGAGCCCCAGCCCCAGCCTAATCTCATGTGAGCTGGGCAGGTGGCCCAAGTTGACAGGAACCCTGGGGAGAGGGGGACACCTGCTCCCCCTCCCCGCGACCTCCCTGTCCCCCAGGTCTGCCAGACGGCGCTGTATTGGTGGCCTCCAAGCAGCCCGCACCACCGCAATGGTATTTAATTAATAAACTTTAAAATATGCTACAACGGCGTATGTTACCCCGGGTACAGCTAGTAATGTAATAAAAAATGTGCTGGTACTGTGTCCCTGTTAACCCTGGCTCTGTTACACCATTGAATAACTATTTCTGTGAATTATCCCAGTTTTCTGCTAGCTATGGAGCCAGGAGAAGGGAAAGGAACAGTTTTGCCCGTTGCTTTTCTGGCAATTGCTCAGAAAGAAAGAAAAATAGATAGACAGACAGCTAGGCCACCTGGCAACCCTCAGAAAAAACATATCCCATTGTGTCACATAATCTAATTATCTAGTTTGGTACCTGCAAACCAGGCATACATGCATGCACCAGCTGATCTGTATGCATTATAACAAGACCAAATTCAAATGATCCTTTCACACACTGAGTTTGGAAGTACCAACACACTTTTTCTGCATGTTACAATTAATGATCAACACTGGAGTTTGTTACTACAGTTCCTTCACATGTCATGGCGACCGTCAACTTCTTGTGACAAGATCACCCTGCAGAATTAATTTTTCAGCATTAGGGGAATTTGGGTAGCTTTTTATAGTTGGATAATAATTTATCAGCTCTGCTCCCACAGTCCTTTGCTGCCTGGCTGCTCAGAAAGCACACAGTCTACAAGAGAGCAGTGAAGAGGAATATTTTCAAGAGCAGATGGGATGTACCTTCAAAAACCAGGATTGTCCCAGTGAAACTGGGACATCTGGCAACCCTAAAAAAAATTCAAACTAGATGAAATAAAAATTATGAGGTGGAGGAGCAGAAAAATATGTCTTTGCATTGATTAGCAGGCAATGTAATTAATCTTCTTCAACTCCCTTTTCAGCCCTTAGTGTAAAAATGAGGAGAAATTGGGATCTTGTTACTTTGCCAAGCATTAATTTGTGAATCATAATTTCAAAGTAGTACATTTTAATGAACTTAGAAGGTGTGATTCACTATTTTTCTTCCAAATACAATACAAACTAATTTAACCAAACGGCCTGAGGGACATTCAGATAATCAGAAGTTTGGATATATGGGAGTGCTGTCGACACTGGGTAACCTAATATATAATGAAGAGGCACACAAAGAATTCAAATGGTAACTGAGGCCTTGTGCTCACTTTAAGTCGATGTACTAAAAGAAAGTAAGGCCTGCCCATCCTATTAGACAAGGTGGGGTGGCCACCATGTGCAGCAACTGTTAAAGGGTAGGAAATTCTAATTCTTTAATTTATATTTGTTTGTACTGCCATAGGGGGGGTAGCAGTGGGGGTCACCATTTGGATACCCTGCCTCAGGCATCAACATTTCTCAGCCTCTCCCTGCCTTTAATATAGGGATGAGGTACCTCAGGCTCAGGATCCAAATCTGGCCCTCTGAGCAAGGTTCCCACACTTGCTTTAATGGCTGTGCAGAATGGAAAGTACACAGAAATAAATATTCCTTGTTGCAAACCTTGAATAGAAAGAACTGCACTGATTCCTGAACTTCTGTCTGCTGTACTGCAGCTAGGGATGCTATCGTGGGAAAAATTGCCCTTTGGGGGCTCGGTGCATTTCCCTGGTGCCCCCCAGCTCAGCTTGCATTTGTGAGCCAAGCTGTGGTCTTTTTCCCAAAATCCAGGCATTTTTTTCAGGCGTCTTTTTCTTGTTTGGTAAATAGCAAATTGCACAAATTACACAAATCACAGTTGCAGTTTACGTAAATTTCAGTTTGCACAAATTACATAATTTACGATTGAAATATGCACAAATTATGCAAATTACAGCCGCAAATGACTACTTATGGGGGAGGGCTGGAAAATCCAGTTGCTGCTCAATCTGATGTGAATTGAGTCAGGCCAGTTCTCAGGAAGCCAAGCCAAAGTCAGCGGGGGAGCTGCTGAAAGCTCTATGAACTCCACCCCAGGACAGAATACTCTGACATTCCTAGCTATAGCCATTAAAGGGTCAGGAATACCTTCCTCCTGTACGGAGTCTGTTTAATTTGTCCATGTTGACCTGTCATTTAAACGCAGAACCTGAGCCATTAAAGAATTAAAAAAACAGCACTTGAAATATCGTGTTATTCTCTTTCTTTCTTTCTTTCTTTCTTTCTTTCTTTCTTTCTTTCTTTCTTTCTTTCTTTCTTTCTTTCTTTTAAATTTGAATTGTACAACACCCAGGGAATCCTTTTATAGGCATTTAGAAAATGCCTATAAACTGGCAAGCAAACACTTTCAGAACTGAATGGAAATCTGTGTTTCCATCTTCACCTTTCAAACATATCAAGTAAGCAGCCCATGCTTGATTATTTGTGTTTGATACTCTTTAAATTGTAAATCGTTACTATTTTCAAAGCCTGTGAACTAAACTGACGGAAAGGTAACAGAAACAGTTGCAGTGAATTCCTTTATCAAGAAAATATCCCTCTGTGTGTGTGTGTGTGTGTGTGTGTGCGCGTGCATGTGCATAACTCCACGTCAATACAGTGTGCATGCCAAGCTCTATTCTGCGTAAACACATACAGCTTAAGGGCAATGCTACTGGGGTTGTGCTGAGGGCAAAATCAATTCTTTGATGAAAAGCTTCACAGATTATGGTGGTGGAGCAATTCTTGGGAAAGGGCAAGGAACAGATGGCTCACGTTTAAGCAGTGCATTCATATTGAGATTGATACATTTGAGCGTAACATAGGCAAAGTTACTTCAGGAAAGAAAGAAAAAAACAATTCTCAGATCAACCCAGTTGCCTAACAACACAAACATGCCACACACACACACACACACACACACACTTATGACAAATGCCGCTGCCGCCTCACAACACATATTGAATTTGTAATGCCTAGAGAGAACAGTTTTGAAAGGTGTTTGTTGTGTTTTTCTGCCTTACAGACAATGATTTATTTGCAGTAATGGTGACTTAATCTTTAGTATAAACTATACCACTTATTAATGCATAACCCTTTGTCAGAATATTAAAAAACAGGCCTCTCATATAACAGTGCCTACTTATTCTTAGCTGAAAATGACCCCTTGTGGCAGACAATAACATGTCTGTTCAATTAATGAACCACGATCAACAACTCCCACTCCAGTTTTTTTGGCTGTATTTGACTTAAAATTACTAATCTTTTAGAAACACATTTAATAAGGACAGAATCTATTCTCTGGTACCTGTATCTGATCAATTACTGTCTCTATTCTACGTATTTTCTATTTGGGGGAGATTTGGGAGGAATCTTTTAAATAATTTATTTATAAAGGTGTTGTTGCTGTTTTAGGCTACCTTTAAAGGCATGATAGAATCATAGAATAGTCAAGTTGGAAGGGGCTTAAAAGACCATTGAGTCCAACCCTCTGCTCATTGCAGGAATCCACCTTAAAACATCCCTGACAGATGGCTGTCCAGCTGCATCTTGAATGCCTCTAGTGTGGGAGAGCCCACAACCTCCCTAGGTAACTGGTTCCATTGTCGTACGCTCTAATATCCAGCTGGAATCTGGCTTCCTAAAACTTGAGTCCATTAGTCCATATCCTACACTCTGTTATGATCGAGAAGAGATCCTGGCACTCCTCTGTGTGACAACCTTTCAAGTACTTGAAGAGCTACCATGTCTTCCCTCAATCTTCTCTTCTCAAGCCTATACATGCCCAGTTCCTTCAGTCTCTCTTCATACGGCTTTGTGTCCAGACCCCTGATCATCTTTGTTGCCCTCCTCTGAACCCCCTCCAGTTTTTCTGCATCCTTCTTGAAGTGTGATTTCCAGAACTGGACACAATACTCAAGGTGAGACCTAATAGTTGCTGAATAGAGGAAAACCAGTTTTCACGTGATTTGGAAGCTATACTTCTATTAATTCAGCCCAAATTAGCATTTACTTTTTTAGCAGCCACATCACACTGTTAGCTCATATTTAACTTGTGATCTACAATAATTCCAAGATCCTTCTCACTTGTAGTATAGCTGAGCCAAGCATCCCCCATCTTATAACTGTGCATTTGGTTTCTTTTTCCTAGGTGTAGAATTTGGCATTTATCCCTATTAAATTTCATTCTGTTTTCTTCAGTCCAGCACTCCAGGCTATCAAGATGACTTTGAAAATCACTTTGAAGAACTCTGTCATTTTAAATAAGAACACAACAAGAGCCCCACTGGATCAGACCACAGGCGTATTTCATTCTGTTGCCCACGGTGGCTAATCACATGCCTATGAGAAACCCACAAGCAGGATATTGAGTAGTGGCAACCCAATGTCAAGAATTCCAGGGTAAAACTGATTATATGGACTCATTTCTATGTGCCTCCAGGCCTGGTTTTGAGATGAAAATTGCATTGTTCGTCCTAGTAGATGATCTTCACTGGAAGCTAGTTAGGAGGAGTGTGTCCCTGTTGATTTTCCAGGACCACTCAACCATGAAATCTTTTTCAACCACCTAGAGCCCTGCTGGATCAGACCAAAGATCCATGTAGTCCAGCATTCTGTTCACACAGTGGCCAGCCAGATGCCCAATGGGAAGCCCACAAGGAGGACATGGCTGCAATAGCACCCTTCTGCTCATGTTCCCCAGCAATTGGTATTGAGTGATGTTCTGCCTCTGATACTGGTGGTAATATAGAGTCTTTCTAAATAGTCGCCATTGATAGCTTTATCAGCCATGAATTTGCCTAATCAAATTGCCTTGCAGGAAGGGGGGGCACCATTTTGTGATGGCTCTGGAGCCATTCTTTCTTGCAAGGTAGGTTTAAAAAGATTGTACTGCAGGACTCGGGCTCAACCCTTCAGGCTATGCAATCCCACAGGGTTTGCTTTTGTCCTGTATGCTTTTCAACACCTTCATAGAACTATTGGGAGGGATTATCCAGGGACGGCATGAGGGTTTTCATTAGTAAGCTGATGATACTCAGCTCTATATCTCCTTTCCATCATATTCTGGAGAGGAAGGCCATGGAGGTTCTGAATCAGTGTTTGGAGACCGTGATGGACTGGACTGAGGTTGGACAATCTCCAATTAAATCCAGACAAGACAGAGAGCTGCCAGTCCAGGGCTGGGATGTTAGCCAGTTCTGGATGGGCTTGAACACCCCTTAAAACAAGGGTGAAGAACCTCTGGCCTGGGGGCCAAATACAGGCCATTGGGGATCCCAGTTTGCCCCTCTGGAGCTCTCCAAAAGAGCTCTCTCTCTGCCACCCCATCGACCCACTGATTTCCTGGCTTTTGTGCAGTATTTTCCCCATTGCTTGAAATGCCCCTCCCAATACCTGGTTACTGGCAGCAGGAACTTTAAGCTTATTTATTTGTTTATTTCTTTTATATACCACCCAACAGCCAAAATATGCTGGTATGGGGGGGCACCCCTTTTGCCTACAGCCCCACTGACCACCGGAATGTGCCCTCCTAGAACTTCTCCTAAATGGAAGTCGGCACTCAGGCTAAAAGAGTTTCTGCATCCCTGCCTTAAAAGATCAGATTCATCATTTGGGAAAACTCCTGACCCAGACTTGTCATTAGATATTTGGGCAACAGATGTGACCTGGAGTACTTTTGTCCAGCTTATTGACCCAGTTATGTCAGTAGGGGTTCAAGCGACCTTTGTGGCTCCAAGGGCATTTTATCAGCTTCAGCTGATACAACAGCTCCGACCTTACCTGGATGGAATTTATCATGATCATCATCATCATCATCATCATCATCATCATCATCATCACCATCATTTTAAGGTGGATTCCTACATTGAGCAGGGGGTTGGACTTGATGGCCTTATAGGCTCCTTCCACGCTTCTATGATTCTATGAGTCTATTATCATCATCATTTCTTTCATTTTTATACCCCATAGCTGAAGTTCTCTGGTTGGTTTACACAGATTAGCTTGGCCCCAATTACCCATGCCCCATAACCTCCCATTTGGACATTTATGTATTTATTTATTTATTTATTTATGACATGTATATACTGCTAAATATAAGAACATCCCTCAGTGGTGCACAGTATTAAAATACAATATTAAAAACACAATATTAAAACATAGCATTAAAACACTTCCAGCTACAGTAAAAAATATCTAAGAGTGGTACAATGGAGTGGCATAATTAAACACACTACGTACAGCCCAGGGAAAGCGTGTTTTCTGGAGGTGTTTAAAAGACGCCACATTTTTTGCCATCCAAACTACATGAGGGAGGGTTGTATTTATTTATTTGTAACATGTATATACTGCTGAATATAATAGAATCTCTCAGTGATTCACAACATTATGCTTTGTGTTGTATGCGGGGCGGCCTATAAAAATAATAATTCAGAAACCGCTAGATTACTAACTGGAACTGGGCAGGTTGACCATATTACGCCTTTGTTTTGTCAGCTGCACTGGTCTACTCTAAGGAAGACTAATATTGGATACTACCCAATGTGTCCAACTCTGACAGCTGCCTGGCAGTTTGCTTGCAGACTTTGCTGTATCAACGTAAGGGCTATTCTCACCCTTGCGCAGCAAGGTCTTTTTGCTTGTAAATATGTAAGATAAATAAATGAATGTGTCATTTGGCCTTAATAAATATTGCTCCAGAAGCCAGCTCAGGACAAGCTGAGTCAAGGAATACAATGTCTTGCGAGCAGAGAGGAGAAGTGCCTTTTGCAAAGTATAATGAGAGGCGCCCTCAGGAAGTGACCCTAATTGCAGGATGCTACAAGAACACAAGAGTGTCTTTATTTTCATTTGTGGAACGATGGAGGCTATTCTTTACTTAGTGTGCCTTTTCATGGAGCCAAAGTCGTATTGTGTGCTATTCTGAATGTTTGAATCAGCAGAAAATGAATGAATAAAAGGGGGCGGGGACTTTGTTGGGCTCATTTGTTTGGATCCGAGGGAGTGAAACTGTGTGAGCAGTTGGAGATTTTTAGAATCTGGGTGGCGAAGAACACCAGCCTTCCAAACATTAATGCCCATCTTTTTGTTGCAAGGTTAGCTAAAATTATGAACATTTGATCATAATGATCAAAGCTAATGTGATGATCAGTGTTGCCTGTTCACTTGCAGAGAATTCTGTGTGTGTGTGTGTGTGTGTTTGCACGTGCACGCCATACATAAATGTTTACATTAATATGTCTAAGTGGGATCAGCCCCCAAGAGAACTAGTATAACGAACAATAACTCTGCTGTATGCAGCTTGACATTCCCCTAGAGAAACATATGCCACAATATACCTCCAGGGATGAGCTTGTTACACAAAATGGTGTTATTTCAAAAATGTCCCCTTTTTTTCTTTCTTTGTTTGTTTGTTTCACAAAGAGTTCCAGAAATAGATCCGATGGGAACAAGTTTGCTTCAACGAGCCAGATCATCATCAACACTACTTTCATTTATTTGCATAGTAGGTGTGCGTGTGTGTTAATGTGTGTACATGCATGTAGAGACCAATTTGTTTGCATTTCTTTCGAGGCCAATTAGGACGCAGAATGCTTTCATGACTCTGTGTGTGTGTGTGTGTGTGTGTGTGTGTGTATGTGTGTAATGATTGCAAAAAATAGTAATATTTTCCAAAAAGAACTTCTAAAGTTGTGCATCCAAGGCAAAGACCTTCTTTGAACAGAAAGTGCGAGGGATTGTCATTGCTCAGTTAACATCAGTGTGAGTTTTACCTTTTGCTTTCCAATAGGTAGGCTTGCCAACAATTTTGCCTTTGTCTTTAACAGCTGCACAACAGGATATATATAGATACACACACACACACACACACACAAGAGAAGCTTCTCCAATCTCTCCATAGGACCCCTCTGAGGAATGTTGCTAACCTGGGCAAAAGTCTTTGGGCACATTTTAGCAGGGCTCTCTCCCTCTCTGTTCTCCCTTTGGACCAGTGGAGGCTAGTGGCTCCAATTTCAGTGGGGCTATAAATTCATTCTGGGTTTCAGTAAAAACAAAGCCAGTACTCAATACAATGTGCTGAAATTATTTTGGGGCTAGGGTCCAGCATGCTGGATAGCTCCTTTAGAGTGCTGGCTGAAACCCAGAATACATTCACAGTCCCACCAGAATCAGAACCACCAGCCTCCATTGCTTAGAAGGTCAGAAATAGGGCATATGTTAGAACTGTGAGAACACATGTGCTACTTAGTTTACTCTATGTATTTTAAATTATTTCCAGTACACCTTTAAGGATAGAAGCCTCTTCATTGCTGGTGGTTAGACTAGAGCGACTGCACTTAATCGTGGGCAGGGATAATGTATCCACAACAGCTGTGTAGATTGGGAGATTTTGGCAGGCGCAGATGGCCATGTCAAAGTGCTACTGGACTGAGCAAAGCAGTATTCCTGATTCTGCACAGAGGCCCCAATGGACATACAGCTGTGCATGTATAAGTTCTGTTCCAACTTTCAGTTGAACGGGCATAGGTTGTGACAAGGGGCAGTATACACGAGCCAGATTTCACCAGCATGTGTTTCTTCAGTGTCTGAAAGCCGCTTTAGATTTATGTAATCTGCACTTGATGAAAAAGAAGATATGTAATAGCTCAACGCTATGATTAGGCCAGACACAAAAGATTCAAGAACCTAATTTATACTGGCCATGATTGCTAAAGTTAGGGTGACCAAATGAAAAGGAGGACAGGGCTCCTCTAGGGAATTTCAGCAGGTGTCATTTGTGTGCATGCAACACCTGGTGAAATTTCCTCTTCATCACAATAGTTAAAGCTGCAGGAGCTATACTAGAGTGACCAGATACAAAAGAGGGCAGGTGTTGCATGCATACAAATAACACCTGCTGATAGTCCCTTTTCTATACAACTGTTAAGATACAGGAGCCCTGTCCACCGTTTCATATTCTGGCCTATGAAATGTATACCTTGTTGGGACCTCAGTAACCCCATACTTCAACCCCTGCAATCTTAATTTCTAGAAATCTTAATTTGATTTGACAGTCTAGAGCAATCAAAAAGAGCTCGCTCGCTCTCCAAAAAAATAAATAAAAATCTAATGGTGACAATATCCTGGCTTTACATCACATCTGATAAATTCTCTCCCCTTCCACGGGTGATATACTTTGTGAGTGATTTTGATCTTACTGGTCTTAAGTGATACCAGATAAAATATGTTTGAAAAACAGGTTTTGCTTTAGACATGGAGCTGGGCGTGGATTATGAAAATGTCTGTTGTCAGTAAAGGCTAGGCAAATGTTTGTTTTCACCCCTTTGCTTGCTTCCTTTAGGAGCTGCATAGTAAAAGCACTCCAAGTACTTTAAATGCTGCCTTTGTCTGACACGAGATGGGATATACTACTTGGGAGACTTCAAGAGGTAAAGCTCTTTACTTTGGACCGTTCCCCCCCCCCTCTCCCTATGGCTGTAATGGTGTGAATGGGGTGTAGTTGTAAAAAATGATCAATGCAATCCTTTACTGCTTCCTTATCTTCAAATCAAAATGCCCAATAGCCAATGTTTAAATAAAGAGTATGGTTGGGAGAGGAATGGAAGAAACAAGTTATTGTGTTTGTAAAACATTTCAAGACTGTCTTTAAAGATTAAAAAAAAACCCTTCTCAAGGCAGTTCACAATATAAAAACAAATCAGTAAACTATGTATATTTTAATTAACTAAATATCCTATAATTAACTAAAACAGCTGCATTAAAACAAATTGAACCAAACCAAAAATGTCAACAAATCTAAAGTGAAAATGTGTGGCTGTGATGGTCATCTTGGGTGGTGTATAATCTCTCTTTACAACCAGGAAAAATCAGGACATTTGTGATGTTGAACTTATACTAGACAACATAGCTCAGGAGTAGACTGGTCAGATGCAAAAAAAGGGAGAATTTCTGCAGATGTAGCTCCTATACAACTATTTAACGTGCAGGAGCTCTGTCCTCTTTTGCATCTGGTCTCCCTACTCAAGCATGATCGTCCTATGCAGTTCTACTATGGATCTCCTTTGCTGGGAAATCCAGTTCTTCCTTAGCTCAATGGAGTTCTGTGGCATGTACAACTTGCTTTGTGTCTACGAGCCAAGCTGCAGGCTGTTCCCTGAACGCCAGGAATTTTTTTGCATATTTGGGGGGGGGGGTGTAATGTGCACAAATTACAGTCACGTTTGCACAAATTACACAAATCCTGCCATAATTTGCAGAAATTTGGCTGTGATTTATGCAAATTGCTCAGAAATTTGCACAAATTGTAGAACCTTCCCCCAAAATGTATGAGATTCCTGGAACATCCACAAACTGGCCCAACTTGGTACAGATCAAGTCAGGCATCGCAGGGGGATTTCCCTGACATTCCTAAGTTCTACATATATTTATTTGAGAATAAGCCCCGCTCAAAGCAATAGGATTTACTTCCAAGACAACATGGTTAGGATCAGGATGGAAGACTTAATGGGATGTTATTGTAATGTTCTCTTAATGGGCTTTCTAGCCACAGTTTGGGAATAAAGATGTCTTGCTGCTTTTCTCAGAAGAGATGTGTGGATCACTTCCACTTGTGCAAGATCGCTCTGTGTGTGTGGCATGTATTCTTTGTGCTCCAACTGCAAAACTGGTTGCAGAGTGCAACGTTACAGTTTTTTAGCTTCTCTTTGCTTATGGCAAGGGTGGAAATCTCCTCCAGATGTTGGAGTGGAGCTCCCATCATCCCTGAGTATTAGCTATGCTGGCCAAGACTGATGGGAGCTTCAGTCTAAAAAAACATGGGAAAGGCCAAAACTTGCTATAAGCAAATCATTTTGGAGATACTGAAATCATATCGACTATGGGCGCAATCCTGTCAAACAGCTAAACCTTCTGCTGATACACCATACCTGACACAGCCCTCCCCCAAATCCTTGAGATTTGCAACCAGCCGTTCCCATCCCTTTGTGATCAACCTTTGTGATAAGTTTTCCTGAAGGAATGCCTTTTCCCATATCTCCTCCCCAGATGGTAGGATATCAGATAAAGGCCTGCTTCAAATAGTGTACTAACTGGTCTTCCCTAATATTTAGGCTGCAATCATATACACTCCCATATACGTATGTGGAAGTTCAAAGGGGCTTTCTTCTGAGTAGACATTTATAGGATTGTACTGTAAATCACAGTTACTGGTCACTTCACTGGATTACACTTTACTTTCATTATTTGGCGCAAGTTCATCCTGAATTTGTTTGGGAGTTGTCAGCATCTATCATGTCTTCCACATGAGGCTTTTTGTGTTCAGTTAGCCTGTCTTATTCACGGCATTTTACTGGAGGTCCAGAAAATGTCATCTTTAATTTGTTGCCCTCCCATGTTTTCTCTCTGTATCTTCCTTTTCCTTTTTGTTTTTTCTTATTGGAAAATAATCTGTTAAGGAAAGTAGACTGAATAATTGCACATAGTCTTTTGATTAGTACTGGCAAGAACCCCCCCACCTGAAAGCACCCATGATCTTTTTATTTAGGGTGACCATATGAAAAGGAGGACAGGTCTCCTGTATCTTTAACAGTTGCATAAAAAAGGGAATTTCAGCAGGTGTCATTTGTATATATGGGGAACCTGGTGAAATTTCCTCTTCATCACAACAGTTAAAGCTGCAGGAGCTATACTAGAGTGACCAGATTTAAAAGAGGGCAGGGCACCTGCAGCTTTAACGGTTGTGATGAAGAGGGAATTTCACCAAGTTCTCCATTTATACAAGTGACACCTGCAGAAATTCCCTTTTCAGTACAACTGTTAAAGATACAGGAGACCTGTCCTCCTTTTCTTATGGTCACCCTATTTTATTGTTGTTTTATTTCAACTCTCTTGCACAGTCCAGCTGCCCCAGTCTTATACCACAAAAAACATTTGCCAAGACCCATTCCACATGAGTACATTGACTTCCTGATTCATTACTGTTTGCTGTTTCCGTTTATAGACAGTTGCACTTGCTCATCTTTGTGCCTGCCTTCCTTTCAGAACTGGAAACAGGAAGAGTGACTATGGTCGCACACTCTGGTAAATGGATCAATGGAATGCAATTACTGGGGAGTGTATTCCATTGAGGTCAGTGGGCCTTACTTCTGAGCAAACATTTATAGGATTGCCTTGTACCAGTCCTATGATGCACAATGCTCTACGGTAAAAGAAACACACATGCACTTGACTGTGTGGTTTTAAAACCAGAAGATCGATAATGCATTACGATCATAAGTAAAAATCCATAGAAGTATAGAATCATAGAATAGTTGGAAGGGGCCTATAAGGCCATCGAGTCCAACCCCCTGCTCAATGCAGGAATCCATATTCAGAAACATTTTGGGGATTTGAATCAGAGTAAGCATATGAAGGAGTGTTGACAGGATTGACCAAATTTCCATCTCAATGATGCATTTTCTACTGAGATCAATTACATCTGAGGGGAAAAGGACATTAGCGATGGATTTCTTCCCATGGACTTTGCACATCCCTACACCCAATGTCCTCACCTCACATTAGCTTCAGAAAAGCTGGAAGAAAGCCCAGGTCAGGTGATACCTACTATAATTCTCCAAGACAAATCTGGGAAGTCAATCAAACTCCTAGTTTATCATAGATTTGCAGGAAGGGAGAGAGTAAATTAAAACACAGGCACACAAACAAACGCACAGACGGCACCTATTTGTAAAAAAGAAAAAAAGAGGCATGCTATATGCAATTACAAGCCCGTGGATTGTGATTCTGATTGGAAGTGCTTCTGATAAGTCCTTCTCAAGCACTGCTGTAACAGGTTCATTCCTGCCAGCTCTCAAATGAAAGTTCCAGGAGCTGTCTGCATTCAGAATATCAAGTTGTGTGTCCTTCATTGCTTGCTGATGCTTTGCAATGCAAATTGGAGGGCTTTGTATCATCCCACAGTATATCCATGGCAACCCTCTCCCCCCAAAAAGGGGGGGATAGGTTTGCAGTCCTTCCTTAGTGAAGTGTAACCCTTCCCCCACCCCCAAATGGTCAAACTGTTTTAAAGGGACAGTACTGTCTTGTTTTGGAATAAAAGCCAAGAGGAGTTCCTGTTTTAGAATCTGCTTCCATTCTGTTTCCTTCTTTTATCCCGCAAATTTTCCTCCAAAGTCTCCGCTTGACTAAAACTTTGTTGATTAGGTTTTTCCCCCTATTCTTCCTTTGACTGAGAGGGCTAGCAAACAATAATCCATCGTATCTGTCAACTCGAAACGCCAGCATTTGGCAGAAATCCCTTTTTGGCCATTCATGGAAGGTTCTTTCATTCAGTGGGGTTTGGAAATGCAGCCCAGGAACACACATTCCGGTACCTTGCCTTTTCAGTCCAGGGGTCTGTGGAAAAACACCGATAGAGAGGCACCAGACTAGCAAGGATAAACCCATTATACATCCACAACAGCTGCACAAACCAACCCAGACTGGACCTCGATATCATCTAAGGACCCTCTTCTGTAGTGGTAAATGTTGTGATTCTCTTCTTCGTATGCTTCATATTTGCTTTAAGTTAAAAATTTGCCAAACTTTGGGTTTTGCTCATTCTTTGATGCGAGTTCATCGTGTTTTTAACTTTTGTAAACCACCCAGAGAGTTTCGGCTATGGGGCAGTATATAAATGTAATAAATAATAATAATAATAATAATAATAATAATAATAATAATAATAATAATTTGTTTTAAAGTTGTGCTTATTATAAAGATTTTCAGTGAAGGCAATGGAATCTCATGTATGGATAATGTTGTTAATGTTGGTGCTTGCTTCCAGGCCATGTTTATTTGGAAGTCTCCTTGATTGGAGGGGAGAGCACTCTCAAGTAAGTGAGCACAGGGCTGGGAACTTATGTATTTGTTGAGAAGAAAGGTCAGTGGAAAATGCTAAATTCATGTTCTTGGTAGTCAAAGTGTTGGTAATAATTATTACAGCCCGAGGATTCCCCCCTCCTTTTGGTGCTGAATATTAAGAAAGCAAAGCTGAACACCTTCTTCTCCCTTGTTTTTGAGCTTTGCACTGAATTCCAAGCAGATGTTGAGCCATTCACCATCCATACCCAGGTTCACTTCCCTCTAGTTAGGAACTGAAATGGAACGTGCAACCTGAACTTCTGCATGAAGAAGCATGTGTTGCCTTCAGACCGGAAGGTGTGCGCACATGAAAAAAGTGTATCCTGCCAGATGATACATTAGATGCAAAAGAGGGCACGGTTCCTGTAGAAGAGGGAATTTCAGCAAGGGTAGGGTGACCATATGAAAAGGAGGACAGGGTTCCTGTATCTTTAACAGTTGTGTTGAAAGGGGTATTTTAGCAGGTGTCATTTGTACCCATGCAGCACCTGGTGAAATTCCATCTTCATCATAACAGTTAAAGTTGCAAGAACCCTGCCTTCTTTTGTATTTGATCAAGGGGGCAGGGCTTTAACTGTTGTGATGAAGGGGGAATTTCACCAGGTACTGCATGCATATAAATGACACCTGATGAAGTTCACATTTCTATACAACTGTTAAAGATACAGGAGCCCTGTCCTCCTTTTCATATGGTCACCCTAAGCAAAAGTAGCTTGCATGAATAATTTTGCATCTGGCTGCCCTAATTAGAGGTTAGTATTTCTGAGATCTACATGTAGGAATGGAAGAGAATTTAATTTTAGTTCAGTTTAATTGGATTTATGTTTTATTTTATTTCATTTACAATAAAATTATTTTTATCCTGTATGCCTCTCAAAGCAACATATAGGATTTTTTTAAAACAACAACAACAACAACACATACATATAAACTAATTTTGCAAATTTTGCAATATTCTCCATATTTGGGAGGAAAAGCATTGAATTATTTTTTTAAAAAGAATTAGATATGGGAGAAACTGACAGATTTGTCCATCCAAGTCTTTGAGTACTTCACTCTCGAAAGTCTGGGCTTGAATCCCTGTGTATTCAACCATATTTGTGCTGAATTAGGGTAGCCGTCTACTTTTTCTGACAGGCTCCTCAACTTCAACAGCTATGGGCCTACTATTGAATTTGGCTGGTGCAATTGGTAAGAATTTTGTTTCATTCTTTTAATTTGTTTTTTACCAAAATTCCATGAAGAACTTGATATTTTTTAAAAAAATCTAAATGCAGGGGGAAAAACCGAAACTGTCAGCTTCACTCATCCTTGTCCACATATGTAGATAACTGGCATTCATCGCTTTAAGTGGCTATATAATGAATCTGACATGGGTTCTGCTTATGGTTGCCAACTGACCAGAAAAAATCAGCCTCACCTGCTCTTGACCCTTTTGGAACAGCTTGATTTTCACAAATCAGTAGATAAAGCTTTTCTCACAGCATCAAGAAAAACATTTGCGCTTTTCACAGGTTGCCTTCCATATGTAGACTATGCATGTGGAGGGGAAGGGGTGCACGTCTGCTTCCCCCCCATTTCCTCATTGAGTGGCCTCTGTCTGTCTGTATGCAGGAACCCCAATTGCACAGGGATCCCCGATCACTATGTTGACAAACACTTCTATCCACTTAGTTAAAACCGTATTTCACCATTTCTCTAGTAGTATTTCAGTTTGTAGTGCCATAGAGATTATATCATATGAACTGTAAATGGGTTTTACTAATGCACCTTTTTCAAACCAGTCTCCCCACCCCTGCCCCCTGTTCTATAGCCTTCAGTTCAAACCATCAAGATGCAAAAGAGGGTTTTACTCTCAAAAATCAGTTTAAGGTCGGGCATAATCAGACTAGTGTTTTATTGCACGCTCGTTACTGGGCACGCAGATTTTCACGGGTCCCTCTCACGATGTTGTTCTCCCAGGTGCCTCCCACCCCTTCTAGCCTTCTTCACCCCACAAAAAACACCCATTAGGTCTGACTTATTTTTTAAGACTTATTTTTAAAGTTGTCGCTCTCTCCTGCTGTGTGCAAGAGAAGCAGTGGGATCAAAACAGCCCACTGAATGGGCCACGTGCACGTTGTTTACTTCCCCTTTCAAAAGAGGAAGTAATGAGGGACAAATGTGTGTGCAGAGAAGTGACAGTAAGCAAATGGGATTTTCCCCTGCGTGATGATGCTTGTTGTCTTTAAGGTGCCATAAGGTAGCTGCTTTTGGTGTCATTGATACAGTCACCCATCTGGATATTGTCTCAATCCAGTGAGGCAATACTTTCTCGATTGCAGGCATTCTGATATGAGTCCTTGGCTGACTATATTAGTGGTCTCGCTCTGTTAATGGATAACATGTGTCTGATAGGTTTTTCTCCCATTGATATGTATGAAGAAATTAACTGTGTGAAGAAATCGCAAAACAGTTTATGCCTGGCTGTTACAATGGACTGGATGATGGCTAATAAACTGGAGCTGAATCCAGACAAGACTGAGGCCTTAGCTAGACCAGCCTTTATCCTGGGGCGAACCCTGGGATCATCCCTGTGCATCCAGATGACGCACAGGCGATCCCAGGATCAGGGAGGGATCGTCCCTCCCTGGCCCTGGGATACAGCCCTACACTTTGGGCCCGCTTTTTCCGCCTGCTTACACTAGCTGTGTGTATGTTTCTGAGCCCAATTCAAGATGCTGGTTATGAGCTATGAAGCCTTAAATGACTCAGGACTGCAATGGAGCACCTCTCCCAACATGAAACTATGCTCCTCATCTAAGACCCTCCGCCTGGAGCCTCCGAGGAGGAGGCTTGGAAGGTCGCAACAATGGAGAAGGCCTTCTTGATAGTGCCCCCCTAGTTATGGAAAGATCTCCCCAGCAAGGCCCACCTGGCACCATCATTGTTACCTTTTTGGTGGCAGGTTAAGATATTCCTCTATTCTCAGGCATTTGACAGTATATGATAAAGTTTTTAATCAAAGTCTGGATTTCTTATTGTTGATTGTTAAAAGTGTGTGTGTGTGTGTGTGTGTGTGTGTGTGTGTGTGCTTATATGTTTGTATGTAAACATTTTTATATTATGTACAACATTGTATTTGTAGTTGCAATTCTTGGCTATCGGGTGGCATAGATATATAATTAAAATAATAAATGAATGAATCCTATGCATGTCTGCTCAGACGTAAGTCCCATTAAGTCCACTGGGATTTACTCCCAAGTAAATGTATGTAGGATTGTAACCTAAGGAGCTTTTCACCTCCTTAGTGATTGCAAATAGCAATCACTTCAGTAATACTGAACAGTTAAAACACAGTGTAATAATTTATATACTGTGTAAAATCTGTTCTTTTAATTTTGGAGTGCTATGCATATGGATGGACAAAAGTCAATTTCTGTTTCTCTCAGTTTCTTATTTTTCTAAATTTCAGTTTGTTCCATCCCATTTCCACATCCATTAAAAAAAAAAGTCTGCATGGAAATACATATGCATTTTTGTATGCATTCCTCCTAATACGTGCATTTTTGAACACCATTTTTCTAATATATTCATTCTTTGCAAGCAGTTTCCCCTTATATAGTGCTTTTTTGTATGTTTCTTTCCATAACGTGTATGCATTTTGTGCACTTTCCATATTATTTTCATTGTGTGTGTGTACACTTTTCTCTACGTATTGTTGTTTTTGTTGTTGTTCAGAGAACTACATTCCAAAATCCGGAGAAGTACCACAAGATAACTGTATTCCGGTTCACATACTGTTTTGGGAAGTGTGGATTGGGTAAGTTTGTACAAACTGCAATCTCAGCAAAATTCTCCCCCATCCCTAGCTGTGAGTTCTATTGTCATATGTTATGCTATTTTTATTGCGGGAGAGTGGAGTGTGGAAATAAGGAGTTGACACAAGTATTTTGGATTTAAACAGGGCCACATTTTATTGACAGATCTGTACAAGGGAAACCTAATTGGGTATCTTTCTTAAAATGGCGTAAGCTAATATGGCAAGCCATTCCAAGCCAGGGGGTGGCAGCTGATTGTCGCCACCTCCTGGCTCCCCTTTCTGGGGTGGTAGGCCTTCCAGTGTCACCCCTCCTCATGTCACAAGACTCTGAGTGGGTGAGAAAGGTTGGCCTCAAGGGTAACCCTTATCTCAGCCACTGGACCACAGGGCTTGCAGTTGCTGTGCCTCAGGCATTACCCATCACCACTTGGTGCCGTGGAATGCTCACTGACCCTATCCAACTGCAGATGCCCACCTACCTGCCATGAAAGAGACCAAATTAATTCCAATCGACCTATTTATTACTCCCAAATGTGGCTTGCAGTGTGAACTAGGCAAAAAAACTCATAACCAATTGCAGATTATGAGCAAAAAATCCCTACCTCGCTCCCGAGGGCGACCAGCAAGCCCACTTGGCCTACAGGGGAGAGAGGGGACCACTTTTCTGAAGAGGAAGAGGGGAGGGATGCGAATTCTTAAAAAGGCTCATTACCCCCTCCCACCTCAGTGGTGCGATATCGGGCAGCCAATGGCTAGCTCCCATGCCTCCCTATCCCACCCCCACCCACAATGGCCTCCCTGTGCCCAGGCTATGCCAGGAGTGGCAGAAAGCAACTTGTATGGTTTTATGTTCCATTTTGTATTTAAATTTTTGTAATTTTAAATTCTTTTTACCATATTTCTTCGATTGCAAGATGCCATCGATTGTAAGACGCACACTAATTTCAGTACCACCAACAGAAAAAAAAGCTTTGATTCTAAGAAATAATAAATGCATCCGTGATTCTAAGACGCACCCCATTTTTAGAGATGTTTATATGGGGGAAAAGTGTGTCTTAGAAATGAAGAAATATGGTATATTCTGCAAGGCATTGCACAAGGTATTATGCAAGTTTTTGCACACGGTATTCCACAAGCTTTTCCACAAGGCATTGCACAACTCATTCTAACAACAGAAGGCTGGGGATGGCTTGTGCGATTTGTGCTAATTGTTCTGCTGGTGGTTGTGCCACTGCTACCCGTTGTGCAAGCTAGTGGCACAGTGTTAACGCTTGCAATTATTCCACTAGCATAACATAGGATATAACCTATTACGTTGAACAAACAATAAGCTCCTGCCCTATTTATTTATTTATTTATTTACAGGGTTTATATACTGCTCTATATCCAATAAAATTCCCAAGCAGTGAACGATTAACGCAAGGGGGGAAATGGACCAAAATACATAATTAAAATTTAAAAAATCAAATTATGCCACTAAAACGGCATCTTTTAGATTAAGAAACATCCCGACATGCAGTTTCCCACCTGCATCCAGAACCTGTACATTCCTTGAAAAGTTTTATTCCTATGCTGGCCCTGCGCCCATGGAAAGAGAACAACAAGTACAAGTGATTACTGCAATGCACTCTACGTGGGGCTGCCTTTGAAGACGGTTCGGAAGCTGCAGCTTGTGCAAAATGCTGTGGTCAGATTGATAACCGGAACCAGAAGGTTCGGTCATACAAGACCCACTCTGGTCCACTTGCATTGGCTGCCTGTATGTTTCCGAGCCCGATTCAAGGTGCTGGTTTTAACCTCTAAAACCTTACACGGAACCACAATACCTGACGGAACGCCTCTCCCGACATGAACCTACCCGTACACTGCGCTCAACATCCAAGGTCCTCCTCTGGGTTTCTACTCCGAGGGAAGCTTGGAGGATGGCAACAAGGGAGAGGGCCTTCTCAGTGGTGGCCCCCCAATTATGGAACGATCTCCCTGACGAGGCTCGCCTAGCACCAACATTGCTATCTTTTTCAGCGCCAGGTCAAGACTTCTCTCTTCTCCCAGGCATTTAACAGCATCTGCTGATTTTTTCCCCTTAACTAACCCCAGAATAGTTGTTTTTAAATGGATGCTTTTTCCATTCCGTTCTTATGCTTTTTATGGTTTTGAATTTTGTATATTTGTTTTTAATGTTTACCGTTTTTAATCTTTGTAAACCGCCCAGAGAGTTTCAGCTATGGGTCGGCATATAAATGTAATAATAATAATAATAATAATAATAATAATAATAATAATAATAATAGCAGCAGGACAGTGTGAAAATGCTTGCGTTGAGCGAGGAAATGGCCTTCTGGTCCCTGTGGCTTTCTTTTTCTCACCCCCTCTCAACCATTTATTAAAGCAAATGGGCAACTTTTGGTTTGGACCAGCCCCTTTTGAACTGTTTGCCTCATCATCAATTTGCATCATATAAAAGGAAATTGGGATTGTATCATGATGAGCAATATATGGAGTCTGAATAATAATAATAATAATAATAATAATAATAATAATAATAATAATAATAATAATAATAATAATAATAATAATAATATAGGCTTTCAAATGGCATTGGGTCTCTTTTATATGTACCACAAGGAAATCCACTCTACAAAGGGCACATATTTGTAGTTGGCTTTACAGGCTCCTGCCTGTTTACAGGCTGTTGTGTGCAAATGTTAACAGAACCACCCAATCCTGTCAATCTGGAAGGCAGAAGGTGCACACCTGCTTTCTCTCAGCTTAGGTAACACCCACTCCATGGTTCACGCATCCACCTTCTCTTTGGGAAGGAAGGAAGGCACAGGGACCACAGAAACTTTGAGAATTCTGAGATAGCTGTGGCAGCAGCAACGCTGAAGCAGCCTTTGAATTGCCTCCAAAAGAATTGACTTCTAGGAGAGCCTGACGCCATCATGAACTTCCTCAGCCTAGGAACCCCCTGGCCTTTGGGAGCTTGAGGCACCGTCAGCAAGGTCTACTGCAGAGGTAGGCAATGTGGGGCTCACAGACATCAGTGTGCCCCTAGACACCCTACTCTTTCCAATTCTTACGTAAACATATTTTATACATTTTCTTTCTGGCAGCTGGGATTATTTCAAAGCAAAGTAGGAGCCTCTAATTTTCTATGAATGCTTCTGAGCAGGTTATGTGTCCTCTGTGAGTAGCCATGTCCACCCATGGTAGCCATTTTATGGTTGTGCCCAAAACAGTATTTCAAATTTCCAGATGTGTCCACAGGCTCAAAGGTTTGCCTACTCTTTGTTTATTGGGTCCTTCTACAGCAGTCTTCTTC
Source organism: Elgaria multicarinata webbii (assembly GCF_023053635.1). Lineage (NCBI taxonomy): Eukaryota > Metazoa > Chordata > Lepidosauria > Squamata > Anguidae > Elgaria > Elgaria multicarinata. The sequence goes on along the minus strand of NC_086171.1, from coordinate 69,652,077 downwards.
AACCTGGTGCCCTCCAGATGTTTGGGGCTACAAACACATGATAATTGGCCATGCTAGCTGGAGTTGATGGGAGTTGAAGTCCAAAACATTTGGAAAGTGCCAGGTTTGAGAAGGCTGCTCTACAGTGTCATCAATAAAAGCTACTCACAGATGAATCTCCTAGTGAACACATCTTTAGCCTTGAGAGGGGAGACATGATAGCGCTCTTCAAGTACTTGAAAGGTTGTCACACAGAGGAGGGCCAGGATCTCTTCTCGATCATCCCAGAGTGCAGGACACGGAATAATGGGCTCAAGTTACAGGAAGCCAGATTCTGGCTGGCCATCAGGAAAAACTTCCTGACTTATAGAGCAGTATGACAGTGGAACTGATTACCTAGGGAGGTCGTGGGCTCTCCCACACTAGAGGCATTCAAGAGGCAGTTCGACCTGCCAGGCACACTTTAAGGTGGATTCCTGCATTGGACTCGATGGCCTTATAAGCCCCTTCCAACTCTACTATTCTATGATTCTATGTCTGGAGGGAAAAGGAGGTGAGAGAAGATTCCTTCCTCTCTCCCTCCCTCTCTTTCCCCATCCCATCCCACCCACCATGAATGGTCCACAGGACTCTATGGGTAATGCACTGCAATATGTATTTCACAATATCTACTGTGAATGCCTTCCTAAAATAGTGAATATACCCATGATGCCATCGGAATGGGTCCCCACAATTTCACATTGCGCAATGCAGTTCTGGTGTAGCTGCTCATACGGCCCTTCCAAAGCAGCAAGCCTTGGGATTGAGTCGTTTCTCTTTTAGTTTGCTTCATTTTCATATTTCAGGACCTTCTGCTTATATTAAGGTGAGCCAATAACCTTCCTGATGTATTTGCCCTATACACAAGAGCTTTTCTCTAATAAAAAGTACAGCACACTGTGCTCCCCGCCCCGCCCCCCACTGAAATTAGGGCCTCCGGCAGTACTTTCACAATTTTACTCTCTTGGAGCAATAAGTTGCCAGTTAAGTTTTAAAAAATGCAATTCCCAGTCTTGCTTTTCTAACTCCAGCTGCTCATATTTATATTTTTTATGATTTTGGCTCATATAGGATTATACAGCCTTTATAGCTTTATGTCTTTATCTTATGCCTGCATATGCTGAGTTTTGTTTTTTTAAAATATCATTTTCCATGTGCATCTCCTCTTATTTCTACAAACCATTTAAAAAAAATTATTAGGAGCATAACATTCTCTGATGTCTGATATCTGGTTGTTGGGACGATTAAATTAAGGTCCATGGTCTACAGTGAAAATGAGCGCACGGTATTTTGGCAGTGGGGATTTTGCTATTAACATTGGATCAATTCTAGTACACACTAGTGCTGTCTCAGGAAAGACAGCCAATCTCTTTTTATCTGGATCCATAAGCCTCCAGAAATAGACCAACCTGTGCCCCAAAGCGCTTGAGTTTCTGACGCTATTAGTATCATAGGCACAATCTGTGTAATGTTTGCATTTCTTAATATTATTATTTGCACATTCTAAACCAGGGGAAGGCAAACAGGGTGTCCTCCTGATATTTTGGACTACAACTTCTATCAGCCCCAGCCAGTATGGCCAATGGCCAAGAATTATGGGGATTTAAAATGTTTTCCATTCTTCAAAACTCTTCTTTGCAATTGCCTCTGACATGCTAAGATTACAATTATGTCCACTGATACCTTCCCCTAAAACCTATGCATCCTCAACATGGTCAGTGTTCTTAAGATGTACGACTGATTCACACAATCCAGTATGTGGACTGAGTTTGTATGTCATCTGTTTTTCAGTACATGTAAAGATCTTACTGTACCACTGCCATACAGGCTTTCAGTGATGCTAAGATGGTACAGGGTCATTAAAATGCAGGCAGTCACACAGCATTTTGGCATTCTTCCACGGTTGTGTGAATTCTCCATCAGCCTGATGGCATTGTGCTGCCTCTTTTCCACTTTTTTAAAACTCCTGCTTTTCTATGTCAGGGTGGGCAACACGCGGGCCACAGTCTACATTTATTTATTAATTACATTTGTATCCCGCCTTTTTCCCTCCAAGGAACCCAAGGTGGCATACATAATCCTCCTCTCCATGTTATCCTCACAATGGCAGCCATACAGCCAGATTCCCAGCAATTCTGCTGGAAACCAAGGCATGTGAGGAACACCATTTTCCCCCAGCAGAATTGCACTCCCCACCCCTCCCCACCCCACCCCACCACCCACCAGATAGCTGCTTAGCAGGCTGGGGAGAGAGTGCAGTTATGCTGTGAATGCAGCCACATGGCCACTTCTGGTAATGGTGTGGTCACTTCCAGTTACAGCAGCGGCTGTGGTGGTGGGGAGATGTGACCCCTTTGAAGTTGCCCTATGAGGAGAGTCTGAAAGAACTGGGCATGTATAGCCTGGAGAAGAGAAGGCTGAGGGGAGATATGATAGCACTGTTCAAGTACTTGAAAGGTTGTCACACAGCGGAGGGCCAGGATCTCTTCTCAGTCATCCCACTTCGCAGGACACAAAATAATGGGCTCAAGCTACAGGAAGCCAGATTCCAGCAGGCCATCAGGAAAAACTTCCTGACTGTTAGAGCAGTATGACAATGGAACCAATTACACCTAGGGAGGCTGTGGGCTCTCCCACACTAGAGACATTCAAGAGGCAGCTGGACAGCCATCTGTCAGGTGTGCTTTAAGATGGATTCCTGCATTGAGCGGGGGGTTGGACTCGATGGCCTTGTAGACCACTTCCAACTCTACTATTCTATGATTCTATCCCTGTTCTAGGTGTTATCACATTTACATTGTCACTTTTACTGAAGCCATTTGCATCTCTTCTTCATTCTGGTTGGGACCAAAGGCTTAATTCTCCCACCCCCACCAGCCCTTTTGTCCTGCTTTTGATATTGAGGGGCTACTTTAGAGTTTCCAATTTAGAGTTGGGCTGGTTCAGCCATTACATTGACCTTTGGTTTGATGCTACATGAATGAGCCCTTGAGGAGCCTGGGATGCAGCCTTCTTTTCCGTTTGCCATTGTATCCAAAGTGCTAACTTTGTAAACGTGGGTTGGAAACCATACTTTCATCCTGGTCTGCCAGGAGAACATAGGAGGGGAAGGAACCTGAGGTAGGGATGTATGAGAAATTCAGTTCAGTTTGTTTTTGATCAGGATTTATCCAGTTCACAGCTTTCAGACCCAACACAGACTCAATCTGTGGTTGCCATCCATACATTTTGAGCTTGCACGGTGATTCGTGGACACCCCCCCAAAAAAACTGTGTTTGACTTAATGTATACATTTTAAAATGAATTTGAAGAAATGTATATGTTTGACCATTGGACATAAGTATGCTTTAATCAATAGGAGAACAATGTGTACATTTTGAAGAGGCATACAATTGATACATACATTTAGAAAAACAGAGAATACAGATGGATTTTCATGTGAAAAAACCAACAACTATGACAACAAAGCTCCCGATCTGATACAGACTTGAGTCGGAAAAAGCTTCAAGATGGGATATGGAGAACTTTGGCAGGCGATGGAGCAAAAATCTGCCTGGGCCCATGAGGTGGATTTTTGCCCCAAGGCTACCAAAGGACAAAAGTTACCAAAGGACAAAGGCTACCAAAGCACACTGAGTTCCGCCTGGACCTGCACCTTTTGTCTTTTTTCTCCTGATGCATTAATGGTGGGGGCCCTTATTGGCCCTCCAAGCTTTTCCCCCTGGCTCTGCTCCTTTCCCTACTCCATCAGCAAGAGAGTAATGGGCTTATGTAGCAGATCAGATATAAGACCTCATTTCTCTCTTTGTTCTGTGACTGGGGGGAAAGGTTTGTCTCTGAAACTGTTTTTATCATAGAATCATAGAATCATAGAATAGCAGAGTTGGAAGGGGCCTACAAGGCCATCGAGTCCAACCCCCTGCTCAATGCAGGAATCCACCCTAAAGCATCCCTGACAGATGGTTGTCCAGCTGCCTCTTGAATGCCTCTAGTGTGGGAGAGCCCACAACCTCCCTAGGTAGCTGATTCCATTGTCGCACTGCTCTAACAGTCAGGAAGTTTTTCCTGATGTCCAGCCGGAATCTGGCTTCCTTTAACTTGAGCCCGTTATTCCGTGTCCTGCACTCTGGGAGGATCGAGAAGAGATCCTGGCCCTCCTCTGTGTGACAACCTTTTAAGTATTTGAAGACTGCTATCATGTCTCCCCTCAATCTTCTCTTCTCCAGGCTAAACATGCCCAGTTCTTTCAGTCTCTCTTCATAGGGCTTTGTTTCTAGACCTCTGATCATCCTGGTTGCCCTCTTCTGAACACGCTCCAGCTTGTCTGCGTCCTTCTTGAATTGTGGAGCCCAGAACTGGACGCAATACTCTAGATGAGGCCTAACCAGGGCCGAATAGAGAGGAACCAGTACCTCACGAGATTTGGAAGCTATACTTCTATTAATGCAGCCCAAAATAGCATTTGCCTTTCTTGCAGCCATATCGCACTGTTGGCTCATATTCAGCTTGTGATCTACAACAATTCCAAGATCTTTCTCGTTTGTAGTATTGCTGAGCCAAGTGTCCCCCATCTTGTAACTGTGCATTTGGTTTCTATTCCCTAAATGTAGAACTTGGCATTTATCCCTATTAAATTTCATTCTGTTGTTTTCAGCCCAGCACTCCAGCCTATCAAGATCACTTTGAAGTTTGTTTCTGTCTTCCAGGGTATTAGCTATCCCACCCAATTTTGTGTCATCTGCAAATTTGATCAGCGTTCCCTGCACCTCCTTGTCCAAATCATTAATAAAAATGTTGAAGAGCACTGGGCCCAGGACTGAGCCCTGCGGCACCCCACTCATTGCCTCTCCCCAGTTTGAGAAGGTTCCATTGATAAGTACTCTTTGAGTCCGATTCTGTAGCCAACTGTGGATCCACCTAATAGTTGTTCCATCTAGCCCACTTTTAGCTAGTTTGTTAATCAGAATGTCATGTGGTACTTTGTCAAAAGCTTTGCTGAAGTCAAGATATATGACGTCCACAGCATTCCCACAGTCCACAAGGGAGGTTATCCTATCAAAAAATGAGATCAAATTAGTCTGACAGGATTTGTTCCTGACAAATCCATGTTGGCTTCTAGTAATCACTGCATTGATTTCAAGGTGTTTACAGATTGACTTCTTTATAATCTGCTCCAGAATTTTCCTACCCCAATACTGATAAAGGCTCCTATCTCAATGCTAGGGCAGGGGAAATGACCCCCCACACACACACACAGCTGTTCTGCATGAATCAGCTGAGAAAGTTGGGCTTGGAATGGTGTAGGTATATCCAGGAATAAATAGGGTATGAGTCTCTGTGTGTGAAAATGTGGGGGGCACATACCAGCATTGTCCCCCACACCGGGCAGTGGCCTTGGACATTCCTGGTCTGTGCACACACACACCCCAATGTCATGGCCTGGGATGAATTTTGCCTTCAGTTTGAAAATGGTTCCCCACCTTTAGTCTACTTTATGATTTCAATGGGGATATTCTAAGTTTGATTAAATCTGGATCCATTCCTCTGAGATCATATAATTAAACAATTGTTTAAACAGTTACATTAGCCTATCTACTAGAAATGCATACTTCCAAAAAGGAAAAAGAAGAGGGTACCTATTTGACCTGTGTCAATAACATTGCCATAAATTGCTTGAGAAACAAAAAAGGAAAACAACAATAAACGTTCCTAAAACACATTGCCTTCTCTCCCACAGCCCCTAACCAACCCTCCCATGTGTCCAAGGCCTAATCTACACCAAACAGGATATTGCAGCATGAAAGCGGTATATAAAAGGCAGGAGCCACACTACTTCATAGCGGTATTGAAGTGCACTGACAACTGTTGGGACCCATTGACACATACCATATACCGCTTTCATAGTGTTATATCCTGCTTGGTATGGCTCCTGCCTTTTACATACCGCTTTCATACCACAATATCCTGCTTGGTGTAGATTAGCCCCAAGAATAGGCTTTTACACTCAAGTGGGTCCTTCCTCTCCACTGCTAGACAGAGATTTTTCACGCCAGTCTTATCCCAAATGGTCGAATTATATAAAGGTGACCCTTGTTCCTTGTTTTTGCAAGCCTTCATATTTGTACATTGAGATGTCCTCAGAGTCCCATCATCATGGAACCAATATTATCACTGAAAAGAAGAAGAGAGGACTCCTTTTATCAAGCAGGATGTCTTGGACCCAATTGGATGAAGATTTTTCAGCTCCCAAAGCAACAGTAGACAACCCTCTTTCTGCTTCACACCTTGGTAAGCAATTCTAAGAGGTGTTTAAGAACTTCAATATCTTTCCTCCTTTATACATTTCTTTTAATTTATTCTCTTGTAAAAGCCAACGATGATACCTTGATTGGAGAAGGGGTGTTTTCTACTGCTTGAAATGGCTCCTCTTTCCCATTGCTGTTTTGGTGCTTGGGATGTGCAAGAGATCGGATCTCTTGCACAGATCCCATCTGTGCAAGAGAACTAGCACAAGGCCAATTCCCTGTCCTTATGGATGTACATAAGAACAAAAGTAGTGCCATGCTGGATCAGACCATCTAGTCCAGCATTCTGTTCACACAGTGGCCAACCAGCCATCGGCCAGGGATAAACAAGCAGGACATAGTGAAACAGCACCCTCCCACCCATGTTCCCCAGAAACTGGTGCACACAGGCTTACTGCTTCGAATACTGGAGATAGAACACAACCATCAGGGCTAGTAGCCATTGATAGCCTTTGCCTCCAGGAATTTATCCAACCCCCTTTTAAAGCCCTATAGATCAGCAGAGCTCTGCTTTATCATAAAATATTATATCTTATGCACCCTTATTGTTATATACAGTAACACTGGTCTTAAAAGAATCTCACTGGCTGACTATAAACTTCCAGTCAGAATTCAAGGCATTGGTAATGACATTTAAATCTCTAAATGGCTTGGGACCTCGATAGTTGAGAGAGAGCCTCTCCCTATATATGCCTGCCCAAGACTTGAGATCTGTTGGAGGAGCCCTCCTCCAAGTTCCACCAACGCAAGACATACGCTATGGTGGGACATGGGAGAGGGCTTTCGAATGCCCTCGCCTTAGGGGCCCGACTGGCGCCAACGCCGACTTTATTCTGGTGCCAAGTAAAGACATGGCTTTTTAACAAAGCCTTTATTTATTTATTTTTATTTATTATTGCATTTATATCCCACCTTTTAACCTCCAAGGAACCCAAGGTGGTGTACATAATCCTCCTCCTCTCCATTTTATCCTCACAACAACAACCCTGTGAGGTGGGTTGGGCTGAGAGTCTGTTACTGGCCCAAAGTCACCTAGTGGGTTTCCATGGCCGAGTGGAGACTAGAACCCAGATCTCCCAACTCCCAGTCCAACAATTTAGCCACTACACTAGCTCTTTGATGGCTAAATTCACAAAGCTTCCCCATTGTTTTAAATATTTTAATTGGTTTTACTGCTTTTAAATTCTATAGTGGTTTTAGCTTGATTAATGGTTTAATTTGTTTTTAGCTGCATATATTTATTGTTTTATACTGTTGTATAGTTTTATCCGTACCCTATCCTGAGATCCTAGTGATATAGGTTGGGATACAAATATTTTAATAAATAATAAATGAATAATAAACATTGTTCCAGACTATTTCACCTCTTGGTAAGGTTAGGCAGAACTAGCTTAGCCCATTTTAGAACTCCAGGAAATATATGATCTTAAAACTCTTCTCTGCAATCAACAGATTCATGGAGTCCCTTCTAATCAAACTATCCTATGGGGGACCAGTGGTGTCTTCTTCCCATTCCCAGACCCATGCCAGCCAACCATCTCATCCTAAATTTCCTGCCCATGCCCCCTTTCCTTCATTCTTCAGCCTGAGCCCTAGCATTGAGATCCCAATGACCTGTTGCTGCTTGTCCATACTTGTATTATGTCCACACCCATCTCTAAATCCACCGGATGACTTCTCTAGGCTAGTGCTAAGATTTCATGTATGTTTGGGTACTTCTTCTTTTTTTTGCCTCCGTGCAGCATCAGGGCCTTCTCCTCAGTGGCTTCTATTGTGTACTGCTTCAACCCTTGGAGTATAGACAGTAGCTTTCCCCCTTTGCCCCTTGGCATGCTGATGCCTTACTAGTTTATGTTAGGGGTTCAACGGATTTCCCCCAAGTCCACGACTTGGCTTGTCTTACAACATGTGGCAGAACATCTGACCACTGTGTGCAAATAATTCCTTTTTCTTTCCTTCACTTGTGCAGAAATCCACAACCTGTGTTGAGTCAGGCCAGCTCACACACAAGTGAGTCCAAGGGGCCAAGCTGGCGAAAACAGATTTTTTGACATCCCTAGTCTACGTTAAGGCTTAGAAGGGGTACATGATCCCCATATTTACATAAAAAAGGCCGTAGCAGTAGTAGAATTTTATTGTGTGGCCGTAGGTTGTACCAACGTGAAATTAAAACAATTGTATAGACAACAGGCCACAATTTATGTCCCAGCATGGGGCTCCAGCTGGAAATGGAAAACTTCTACATGAACACACTAAGCTGCCACATCAGATGAAGTGTTCTATAGTTCATGAAAGTTTATGCTGGAATAAATTTATTAGTCTTTAAAGTGCCACAAGATTTTTTTTATTGTTTGAGCTGCTATAGTGGATCATGGTCAAGGTTGCATTCGATGTTTCAGTCACTTGTTAATGTTGAATTTCCCATTACTTATTCCACAGTTCTCTTCTTCTTCTTCATATTATCTCCTTCCTTGTGGTTCTGCCATGAATAACATCGTACCGTGTAAACTCAACGATTTGTACTAGTAAAAATGAAAATGCCTCATAAATCAGTTCTGACTAATTTGGTAGCTCTCTAGCCAGTTTGGAGGGGAGGGGGCACAGGTTCTCCACACTATGAAACCCAATGGTTGACCTCGAGTTAGGGATGGGAAAAGCAGTTGTCTTCGAGCTCACCTAAATTCCCCTAAATCACTTCGAAGCTCATTTTGGCTTGCTCCCATTTTTGTTTTCAACCTGTTTTTCAGCTCATTTGAATGGGAAAAGTGCACAGTTCGAACAGGAAAAGTGCAATTTCAGTGTGTCTTTTTCAAAGTGGGCCCTTCCCGCCATGGACTAAAGCCTGAAAATGTGTGTGTGTGTGTGTGTGTGTGTGTGTGTGTGGTGTGTGCGTATGATGCACATGTCAAAATGTGAATTTTAAAAAATACACCTTTTTCAAATGTGATCATAAATTCAGGAATTTGCGAACATTTCTTGAAAACACACACACTCCTAATCATGTTTGAGTTCAGGATTGCAAATGGGAAATGTTTGCATGATTTGCAAACAGAAATGAAATCTTGTACTTCACTACCTTGGGGCAGTAACTCTCTCTCTCTCAGCCTAAACTGCTTCGCAGGGTTGTTGTGTTGATAAAAGGGAGGGGGAGAAAGAGCCATGTGTGTTACTCTGCACTCCTTGGAGAAAGGGTGGGATGGATGGATAGACAGATAAATAAATCATATTCTATCTTGTCTCATTTTTAGTTGACCCCGATGAAGAAAATCTTTGCAACTGGATGGACTCTGGTTTCTAGTAAGTATGACCAATTCTGAATAGCATGTGCAATTATAAAGCTTATAATTATATACTCTTATCTTTGGCATGTAATTGTTTCAGTATTAGGAGCCAGCTGTACCTCTAGTACTGAATCCTCAGCATGCTTTATTGGGAAGAACTCCAATATAGAATATGTAAACTCAATCATCTATTAATTCTAAATATGTTTAAGATTGGGGAGCCAAGAAGTAGAGCTGTCCTAGGATGATTAAGGAGATATCCTGTATTTGCTGGTTTGTTTGGAGATAGCATATCCACTCCAACATCATCAGTACGCTCAGAGCCCATGAATGTTTAACCCCCACCCTCCTTCTCCCAAAATGAAAAGTACCTGTTGTTCATTGGAGCTGCTGATTTCTGCCTTCAGACTTTTACTGGGAGATGTTTATTTAATTATATCTTTTTCACTGAAAGAGCATAGGTTTTGAATACATAAAACTCATGTTCAATATTCACAACCTACATTTAATGAATCCTGGGTAGCCAGCTTGTGAAGGGCCATAGAGAGTGGCTAACGATCAGATTTCACAGTGACGGGGTTTGCACAATCACTGCAGCCCACCACCGCTTAGTTAAGTCATGGTGGGTTGCAGAAGATATGATTGGCCATTTTGAATATTCAAACCCCAGCCATAGTTTATTGTGATGTCTGAACCCAGGCATCATGGGTTGTTTGAGGGTTAAATAATCCTCAAAGAACCTATAGTCTGTTCCTGTCAAATAACCCTCAAACAACCCCTGCCGGCCAGGTTTGGATGACATGACAAACCATGGCAACCCCTCAATTGAATATTCAAAATGACCACCAGCATGAGCCATAATCCAGCATGGCTTAAATAAGACAGGGAGGGACAGGCTGCAGTGATGGGATGGGATGGTCCAATATCTGGGCACAATAGGTAGACAGTTGGCTGGATCAAAAATGTATATATTTTGGATGAGGGAAGACAATGAAGATTGTGGACTCAAATCAGCATTTCCTCATCTGCTCCCTCTCCTGTCCTCATAATGTTTAAGAAAATGTGTGACGTGTTTTTATCAGCAGCGGCTTGGGAGGCAGTTCACCAGAGACTTCTAGGGTCCAGTGCTTAGCATCACTGGATAATTTCACAAAATGGCAAAAGCGTCAGGGGAACCATTAGCATGCCAGCTCCTGAGCATACTTAAAGCAGCAGTTTCTGCAGCTGAAACTCTCCCCACGGCCTGAGTTCGATCCCAGCAGAAGCTGGTTTCAGGCAGCTGGCTCGGGTCGACTCAGCCTTCCATCCTCCCGAGGCCGGTAAAATGAGTACCCAGTTAGCTGGAGGAAAGGTAATAACGGCCGGGGAAGGCAACGGCAAACCACCCCGCTATAAGGCCTGCTAAGAAAACGTCAGCGAAAGCTGGCATTCCTCCAAGAGTCAGTAATGACTCAGTGCTGGCACGAGAGGTTCCTTTCCTTTCCTTTCCTTTATTTGATTTATACCCTACCTTTCTACCATCACCCTCCAAATGGTGCTCAAGTTGGCTTGAACCCTACATTATTGACAGAACCTCTGGGAACTGTAGTTTATTTTTTATTATTCCTACTGAAAAATGAGTCAGGAGGAATTAAAACAAACAAACAAACACTTCCCCAGATGAGTAATGCTCCAGGCATGCTCAGAAAAGTAGGGCTAAACTGAAAGTTCTCAGGTGGAAACTTTCAGCTTGCATTTGGGGAAGGTAAAGGTCAAAGAAAGGGCATGATAAAGCTTCCATTTCTTTGCTGTTTTCACGACCTGTTTTGCAGCAGCAAGGAGAGCTCTTAGAGCCAGTGGCTGCCAGCAGCATGATAACACTGTCTTGGTAAGAGTTCTTCTTGCTTCTACTGGTAAGGAACCCCCACCTTTTTGCCATTTTGCCGATAATTTGTTTCCATCACCCACATCAATGAAACTAATTTTGCCACAGGGGGAGGGCATTTGCCTCAGTGTTATGAAGTATTCTGAGTAGAGCAGAGGAGGGAAGCCTGTGGACTGCATGTGGACCTCACAGTCCACAATGCACTCCCTGCTGCTGCTCCATCACCATGGTGGGGGAAAATGGCACAGGAGATTGAAGAGATCTGGAAACATGAAAACAAGCCAAATTTGGCAATTTTATCCCTCTGTAGCAGTTTGCTGCTGAAAATTGGCAGTGTGTCAGCAGCAGCAGGAGTGTGGTCTATTGTGTGGGGGGGGGGGGCGGTGTCTGGGAGTCAATGTCAAAAAATGTCCTCTGGACTTCCTGAATTTGCCAACACATTTTGTAGAATAAGAAGTCTTAGAAACTAGACAGACTCTGGCCTGCTCTGGCCTATAAAGCCTTACATGGTTTGGGACCACAATACCTGATGGAACACCTCTCCCAGCATGAACCTACCTGTATAATACACTCAATATCTAAGGTCCTCCTCTGGGTGTCTACTCCAAGGGAAGCTCAGAGGACAGCAACAAGAGACAAGGCCTTCTTGGTGGTGGCCCCCCAATTATGGAATTATCTTCCCAATGAGGCCCACCTGGCGCCAGCATTGTTATCTTTTCGGTACCAGTTCAAGACTTTTCTCTTCTCCCAGGCATTTAACAGCATATGTTGAGTTTTTAATTGATCTATCTTTGGCTGAGAGCTCAAAGTTGTTTTAAATGGATATTTTCTTTGTATATTGTCTGTTTTTATGGTTTAAAACTTTGTGTATCAATTTTTAATGTTTAATGTTTTAATCTTTTGTAAACTGCCCATAGAGCTTCGACTATGGGGCAGTATAGAGAGGATGATGGTGATGAAGATGATGATGATAAAATAATAATAATAATAATAATAATAATAATAATAATAATAATAATAATAGAAACTATGCTCAACTTCATTCTGAGAAATATATTTTATTTATCTTCATCAAGGAGTCTGAATCTGCCCCTCCCATAGGTCGTTTCAGCAGGGACATCTTGGCATGCAGAAACAGCTTAGAACCAAAAGCTTAAAGCTAAGCTGTTTCTGGAATGCAGAAACCACTTGAACGTCAGCTTTGATGCTGGGCTTTAGCCACTTGGTCACTTTGTGAAAGCAAGGGAAAGGGGTGGGAAGGAGGGATACTGGTAGAAAAGGGCTCTGGTGCCAAAGTGAGCGGAGAGGGGAAATGTGGGCAGGGTTTGTGCTGAGCTTGTAATGGCTCAGGGATTTCTGAACTGGGGGAGTTTGTTTCCAATCACACACCTTTCCAAAATTCTACTCTATCCCTAATAACCAGCAACATTATTTTTTATTATACCTTTAGTAGTATGCAGCCCAAGTAGGCACATTTTCTATCTTAATGGTTATCCAGGAACTAGGATTGTAAAATATTAGGCTAGCAAAGAGAAGGATATAGGAAAATACCACCAGGCCAGTGCATTCACTACACAATTAGGACAAATCTCTTCTGTTAGACAGAGCCTTTGTCACATCTGTTTTGTAAATAAGTAGATGAGAGTTCTGGATATTTAATTTTTTCTCTTGGACAACAACAACTCTTCCCCCACCCTTATTCCAACAGCTTATCTGCAAGCAAAGATTTACAGGAAAACAGAGACAAAGCAGCAGGTAAGACAATACTTGCATTGTATTTGACAATAATATGGTATACACAGGGTGTGCAAAGTAGGTCAATAGAAATCCTACGCAAAACAAACATTTGCTGAATAAGACTAACACCGACTCTTTAGAATGTAATTTAAAAGAGCAGAAGCCACAAGGGCAGAGGCCAAAACGGAATAAATTATAAAGACAAGAGTATTAAATTGATGGCACTGTAACTAATTTTCTGTCCTAGTTATAACATAAATCAAACTGTTTTCCCCCACATTCCATTTTCCTTTTTCTACACACACACACACACACACACACACACACTTTGATACCTGATCTTTGGACATTACTTTACAATGTCAATTTAGATTGTGAATAGATAGCCTTCAGATACAAAGCATTATTTATGGCGGTGAAAAAGGTGTTCAGACATTCAAAATGCTATGGGGTTTTTTTCATAATACAGTTATATATAATAATTGTTGGTATTTATTAACAAAGCAGTTCTGTGGCCCTTAAACAGCATCTCGGGTGACACAGGATCCTGCAGGTCTCCTCCCCTTAGCAGGTAGATGGAGATGCAGGCGTGGAGAAGGAGATCCAATCGTGACTCTTCTCTCCCCTGTCCCCTCCCAACTGCCGCAGAAGTTGCAACTGTGGCCTTATAAGAGATGTCAGAAGATAAGGGGATGTGCTGGTGGATGGAAAGGGGAGAAGAGAGGTTGAGATATGAAGTGTCCTGTGGCCTCTCCATCACACATCTCCACCCACCGCCAGTAAATAAGTTGGATGAGCTCAGAATTGACTTTGTTTGCTTTGAATAAATTACTATTGCCTTTTCCCCCTTTCCAAAAAATATGGATGGTCATGACGTGATGTTCAAAACTTCTTCTTTTTTTAAAAAAAATGATTTAACAATGTTTCTGAGTGTTGGACATTTTTAAAAAAACCAATGAATTGATTTTGTGGGTTTTTTTGCAGCTTTTTCACCTCCATCAGGAATGGTACAAATGACTGTGCAAAACTATATGCGGTAGGTTTACGCATGGTGTTTAGATGCATGGTGTGAACCATACACTTCTGCATTTCAAAATTCCAGAAAGGCAATATAGTTAATTATGCAGAGCAACTCTTGATGACTTAACTGTGGGATGACAGGAAGAATATTTGCTAGTTTCATGATGACTTCTAAATTTTCCTAGTATTAAGCTTAATGTGCTATGTATAATTAGCTAGAATTGTATGTGGGTGTAAATGTAAAGTGTTCATGCTAAAATATGGACTAATATTTCATGCGAATACAAGCTAGTAACAAGAAGGTTTAGTGACTATTGCACTCCAAGGCATTTGTCTCAACAGCATGTGGGTCAGAATTGGACTGGTTAGGAACTCTTTTTAGTGCTTTCAGATCTTCACACTGTTTTATAGAATCATAGAATCGTAGAATAGTAGAGTTGGAAGGGGCCTATAAGGCCATCGAGTCCAGCCCCTTGCTCAATGCAGGAATCCACTTTAAAGCGTCCCTGACAGATCGCTGTCCAGCTGCCTCTTGAAGGCCTCTAGTGTGGGAGAGCCAACAACTTCTTTAGGTAATTGGTTCCATTGCTGTACTTTTCTTACAGTCAGGAAGTTTTTTCTGATGTCCAACCAGAATCTGGCTTCCTGTAACTTGAGCCCATTATTCCATGTCCTGCACTATGGGATGATCAAGAAGAGATCCTGGACCTCCTCTGTGTGACAGTCTTTCAAGTATTTGAAGAGTGCTATCATGTCTCCCCTCAGCCTTCCTCTTCTCAAGGCTAAACATGCCCAAGAGACTAAACAGTCTCTCCTCATAGGGGCTTTGTTTCCAGACAGGAATCATCCTTGTTGCCCTCCTCTGAACCCCCTCCAGCTTGTCTGCATCCTTCTTGAATGTGGTGCCCAGAACTGGACACTATACTCAAGATGAGGCCTAACCAGTGCTGAATAGAGGGGAACCAGTACTTTGCACGATTTGGAAGCCATACTTCTATTAATGCATCCCAAAATAGCATTTGCATTATCATTGTTGTTGGTTTTACTCTTGGCTTTATGATGTCCTAGTGATTTCATCTTGCTTTTATATGACTTGTTTATTATTTGATTGTTACTTTGTTTTGTTTTTAGTTTGGGAACTCTGTAGAGAACTTTGGTTATTGGGCAGTTTGAAAAAATATAACTAGATCATTCACACAATCAGATTTTCTTATATGGAAGCAGTCACAGTGCTTCCAGTTTCTCATATGAGGAAACAGCCACAAAAACCTGGCTGTACACAGTGATAGCTGGCAGCCATTTCCATTCTTCCGGCTGTCCATTTCCAGCTGGTGGAATCACAGCAGAACTGTATTAATGTACATTTCCCAATGTGACACATATGTAAGGATGGGGTGGGGGGGAGAGAAATTTCTCACTTGCCAACCAGTATGTAAACCAAAATGCAGTTATCCTTCAAAATTTGTACGTTTACAACTTTGGAATTCTCCACTCAAAAAGTAAGTGCAAAGTGTGTATATCAGGGGAATGTGCACACAAAAATGCATATATTTGTTAAAATAATATTTAAAATGCATTATATATATTATTAAAATTGCAGGCAGAAATGTGTATGTCAGGCAAAAGTGTGTACAAAAATGTATGTATTAGGAGAAGTGCATGCAAAAATCTGAAAAGTTCGGGATGAATCAAATAAAAAATTGGAACAGTGTGAAACAAAGAAACTGAAATTCGCAGATCCGGCCGTCACTACACCCATATGCACACAATTGCATGGAGAAAGCACATGGACACAGATGCAGTTGGTGTGTCCCCATATAGACTCACTAGCATGTGCTTAGCCATAAATGTTCAGCACAGCACTCCTGAGCAAACAAATCCAGCAACATACATAAGAAAGCTTCTTCTATACCACCTCCCATATGTATGTATGATGTTTTCCCAACACACTAAGTATACTCAGGTGGCCAGGGAAATGCAGGTAACTAACTCAAAGGGATGCTGTATGGAAGATGGCTCACCTCCCCATCCAGTGTACTCAACAGCTGGTTGTTTGTGAGTAAACAACTGGGAGGAGAGACAGAGCACATGTTGAGGGGTAGCTTTCAAGGACGGCAATACCCATCCCCTTGTAGCCCCTTGAAAACATTGAACTACTTAAGAAATAATACCAGAAGTCTCAGCAAAGTAAAGAAATGACTGTAAGACATTCCTTCCTGTACTGCTCATTGTATGTGTTCCGTATGGAGCTTTATTAAAAGCAGTTATATCTTTCTGGAAGGTAGGTGGCTAGGGAAAGTGTGTTCCCCAAAGACTCCTAAAGATATGCCATCTGTCAAAAGCAAAGAAGCTCTGCCACCTTTATAATTAGCATTTACCGGTACCTAACACCTACATTCTAACACCTACTGTAACATACTGTTCCTGAGAACAAATGTGTTTGCCACAGTATCGTGCCTGCCTTTCGACTGAAGAGCTCCTACAAAGTAACATTTTGAACTAAAATAAAGATGCAAATGTTTACTCCAGAAAGAAATTATAATGACATCCCAGAGGACTTTGAGTGTAAACAATTTTCATTGCTGCTTTCCCCTACTGTACACGTAGATCCTTGCATCGGTTTTCAGAAATGCCTGTTCTCTCAAGATGGAACAGTGATGGCTCATCCCACTCTCACCCCAGTGTCCCCAGAAGGTCAGTGTTGGCTTGACTTTAACGGTTGTAGCTTTTGAATTGTAAGCCACACATCTCAAAATGCAGGGTGGATCTAAGTAGATGTGTATGCTTGGTAGGTCTTGCATATGCTCCTCTGTGACTCTTTACCATTGAGTGTGAGTGTGTGTATGGGTCATCTGAGGCATTTGATTGGTCCTTGTCTCTTTCTTGAGCATCAGTGTCGGTCCATCACCATGAGTGACAGTGTTACTCTAGAAGCTAGTGAGGACCTGTCTCTGGGCATGTTTCTTTTGGGCGACTTTAAGAAGCATCACAGAACTTCATGTTCAGATGCCTTCCTTTTCCATCTGACCTGCACAATCATAGCACAAGCCTAATCTAGTTCTAATTAGGGATGTTCTAAAGATATCCAAATAGTCTGCCCATCCACATTCATTGTGTGCTGTAGAAAATATAATCATAGAATCATAGAATAGCAGAGTTGGAAGGCCATCGTGTCCAACCTGGAGATTAGTATCTCATTTTTGAAAATCTTCATTTATCCAAATGTTCTGGGTATTATTTATTTATTTATTCATTTATTTATTACATATTTATACTGCCCAATAGCCTAAGCTCTCTGGGCAGTTTACAACTACAACCATAAAATCCAGTTTAAAACTTTAAAATCACATAAAACCAGAATAAATTAAAGTAACAGGATTTGGTGACTTACAATGCTCACCTTAGATATATGTGGAGAAAGACAGGCCTGAAAGTTCTTCCCTGGCCCAGATTTTAATCTGAGCTAGAGGAGAACTTAAGTCCTGGTCCTCTGTCTTCTCACCACCAACACCCTCTGCCAAGCCTTCCTTTCCCCATCCAGTTTCCTTTCCTGCTGCTCCAGTAGCCATGGAATGGAAGAAGGGAAGCTCTCCCCACCCACCCTCATGTGCCACCTAGCTCAGACTCTGAGCAGAGTGTCAAGCATGCCTGGAAATGTAGTTTTCCCAGTGCTATTGTCATTCATACCATTCATACCACTGAAACTAAATTTCCCAGCACTCCTGGCACTTACTCAAAGCCATACTAATGTGCCAGGAGCCAGAGAAGGGAGGGGAAGAAAGAGACCTTCTTCTATTCCACTATTGCTGATGCCACTGGAACAGAAGCTGGTTATCTGTGATTTGGGGGGGGGGGAAGAGCTTTGTCAGGAGGCAGGCAAGTAGATGGGAGAGAGGGAAGGGTTTGAGTCTCACTAGAGAAGGTGGCAGAGGGATCAGACCTTGTAACACTCCCAGTGGCAAGATCGGGGTACCGCAGGGGCTGAATTGGACTTAACATAAAATTAAACAATGTTTCCAAGCTTGGGGGTGGCAGCAAAGTGGAGGGGGGCAACCATTCTGTTTTCCTGAGTCCAGTTGCAGTCCTGGCTGGGAGAGTTTACCCTTATCACTAGCAATCAGATAAAGAATCTGCAATCAGGAAAACTGTATTCAGCTACATGAAAGAGAGAGCCAAAGAATGCTTTCCCTTTTCACAGTAGAAGCTTGTCACTGAAGTCATTAAGTTGAAATCCTCAACTTAAGATAACAGTTATTAAAACAGACATGTGCATTACTACCTGGCTTGAGCCCTTGGGAAGAGTCAGGCTATAAGCTATGTAAGCTATAAGGCCAAATAAATAAACATAAATAGAGTTGAATTCCTATAATATCCATTTTATATCTCTGAGAAAAGCCAGATTTTATTTTATGCTGTCACCTTAGATTTGCTTGGTGTCCTGTTTGCTAGCTACTCAAAAGCCTCTGTAGATCTGTCTAGCTGCAAAACACAAAGGTGGGATATTAACGAAATGAGAGATTGTATCAACCAACCGAGTTAATTTCTGTTGTGGTTCTCTCCATAGTGTCACTGAATGGCTCGATTTCTGGGAAAAGGATCCAGTTGAGGTTCTGCTGGATTTGGGGTTTGGAAGAGATGAACAGGACATCTGCACTAAAATCCCTTCTCGGTTCATCAGTTGTGCATCTATGGCTAAAGGAATCAATATCCGGGTCTTTATCGAAGCTCAAAGGCAGCGCATGGATGTAGAAAACCCCAATTTATATGGTAAGCACCAATGACTCTTGGGCTAGCTTCCAGATGGGGATTTATTGTGGAACTGGCATGGATCATTCACTCACATTTTACTCTGTGTGTGTGTGTGTGTGTGTGTGTGTGTGTGTGTGTGAGAGAGAGAGAGAGAGAGAGAGAGAGAGAGAGAGAGAGAGAGAGACTATACAATGTAGTCATCCTTTTGTAATCCTGCTGTGTTTTCCCAGTGCTGTTTCTATGTTTTTCTGATGAAAGGAAGTCCAACCTTTCTGAGAATGATGGAAGAGTAACACAATCTCCACAGGTATAGATGCCTTCACCACTACTCTTCCGCCTTTTTTCTTAGGAAGTGTGGGTTTGATCCGGGCACTGACAGGTGAACATGTCCTGTTAGTGCCCGGTACACTGGGCACAGTAGCTCAGCACACCTTCAGTATAACACTGAATCACATGTCCAACTAAACTTTTTGTTTAAATAATAAAATGACACTTAAATGAAAGAATGTTATAGTGCCATGTCGCCATAAGGCTGCAATGCAATATATACATGTTTTTTAAATGATGTGGGGACACCTTTCCAGACATCACCATTTTAGTAAGGTGGCAGTGACTAGAAAGGTCTTTTAAAATAAATAAATAATGTTAATAAAACTAAAAGAAAATGTGCATTGATTAAATCATAGTGCAGAAAGGAATCTGAATACCTTATCGCCCCATGGTGCATCAGTAACACATAAAGAGCAAGAGGCAAACAGAAAACTGCAGCAAAACACTCATGCACAGCTGTTCGAACAAAGTCCAGATTTATTTTGATTTATTTTATTTTATTTTAAAAAAGGAAGCAAGTTGGATTGCTAAAGCACTGTTACCGCTCTCTAAACTAGATGGGAACCCCAACATCTGGGCAGAATTTTGGATGGAGAGATTTGCAGCCCTGGGATCTATCATTCTTATAGAGTTCTTGCTGAAGGAGCACTAACAGTCTTCATCAGGAATGCATTTGGCGCCTCCCAAAGATAAGCGACAGTCGAGAATCCCAGCAATTCCCACCCTTTTCTCTCCAGTGATTCTCCCAATGTGGCAGCCACACCTTTGACATTCAGGAAGGGTGGAAGTCTTTACACATGTAGCAACTCTGTCTTTTCCAGATGCGTGAAATTCATAAGTGGATCTGAAAGAAAGCCCAAAAGCTAAGGTTATGTGAACCGCCCAGAGAGCTTCGGCTATGGGGAGGTATACAAATGCAATAAATCATCATAATCATCATCATCATTATCAAAAGCTCCCATGTCATTCAGTAAATCCCACTGAAATGTAAACTCTTTCATAGCCAACTTGTAGAACAATATTTGTCCTCCCAGACCGAATGAGCTTTAGCAAAACCTATAGGAAAGTTTGGAATGCCAACCAATAAAGTTCTCGTTTACTTTATCTGCTGGAGTCATGCTCCCACCTACCCCCGTCCTCTCTCCCTCTCTTATATGACTTCCTGTTGCTCTGAAGCCAAGAATATAGCCTCGGGGGCTTCGAGTGACTAAAACAGTGAACTATTCATTGAAATCAACTGAGGTATACAATTGCCGTTAATAAACACTGCAAAGTATTCTTGGACAACACCCAGCTCTAACTGTCTTAAAGGATCTTTATGATGATGATCTCTGATTCAGAATTGCTTTCTATATGGGGCCATACATAAACTATGGCCCTTTCTACACCTAAGGGTTATCCCAGGAAAATGGAGGGATCATCCCTGCCTACTCCCGGGATCCCCTGTGTGGCATTTGGATGCACAGGAACAATCCAGGGACGATCCTGGTTGTTGTTGGTGGTGGGGGAATGGCAGGTGTAGAAACGGTCTATGTAATGTGCACCTGCTTTGGTACTGAAATGAGTATCTGTCCTACTATACAGTAGATTATATTGACCCTGTTCAGATGACACTCTAAATGGTTAAGCATTTTGAGCTAAACATTATGGCTTAGCATGTTGTATGAACCATTTCTAATCATGGAGGCTACATAAACACAGTTTAAACACACTCACTAACCATTTGCTGCAAAAGGGTTAGCAGCATAATCATGGCTTAGTGTGTTGTCTGAACAGGCCCATAGAATTTGTGACACTTCTGAGTTTGATTGGCTGAGCTGATGTAATAGCATGGGAAGGTCACAAAACTTCTAATTGCTCAGAGAAAAAAGTTGTCAGAATTATATCCCCTGAATCCTGTTTCGGGTAAAAACACAGTTTAAATAAATAAATAAATAAACAAATAAATAAATAAATAAATAAATAAGTGTTTGAAATATAGCTTCTATCAGAGAAGGAAATATACCTTTGTCTTGCAATGCTGTAAAGCACAAACTTTAGGGCTACCTAGTTTGTGGCTAAATTAAAACAAGGAAAAGAAATGGAATATGGGCAAAATTCACACTTTGATCTGGCTGTAGCCTTTAGAAGGTCAACTATGTATTTAGCCTAAACAACTAAATGTTATTTAGCCATGTGGAATCTACTTTTCTATTAGCCACTATGCAGCTAGCATGAGGTTTAAATGACACAACTATGTAAACAAGGACTGATCATGTAGACAAATGCCCCCATGGTTGGGTCATTTAAATGTTACCCTATTGCACAGGACGTACAACCCAGAAAAGCAACTCCCATGCAGCTAGGGCAGTCTTCGCTAACCTGGTGCCCCCCAGGTATTTTAGATTGCAAGTCCCATCCTCCTTGATCATGCTGGCTGGGGCTGTTGGGAGTTGTATTCCAAAACATCTGGAGGGCATTGGATTCAAGAAGGCTGGGCTAGACTAACATTTACAGGGCTCCTAAATGTGACGTGAAGTTGTCATATGGAGGCAATTAGTACCAATGTGTGAGGAGGGTGAAAATCCACTCAAGATGTTAGAAGGCGTCACCCATGTGCAAGTTGAGAATAGATGAGAAAGAAGCTCTGTGTTCTTTGATGAACAGGAAATGATTTTTAATATTTATTATTCAATATGAAGAATCCATTTCTGTTTGTCAAGGAACACTGAGTCTCTTTCTCTTCTATTCTAAATTTCTTTAATTCCTCCCACCCTCTGCTGGTGTATTGTAAGTGTGAGGAGCAGGTTGTGAAGGAGAACTTATGTGTTCTTCAGAGCTTTCTTGCTGAATGAAACATGGTTAAAGAAAATCCTAGCTTTTGCAGCACTTCACCATTCATCACCAGTTTATTTATTTTATTTACAATATTTATATACCGCTACCCATTCAAAATTTCATAGGAGTGTACAAGTTAAAATAAAATAAAAATAGAATACAAACAGATTAAAATAGGTTTTTTTTAAAGCAGTTTAGGGTCAGTTTGCATAGATATTTACATATATCATGACAATCTTGGTCCTTAAGGGTCATGGAAGTCCTTGTAACAGCAGCATGCCTCCCTCCGTCATTCAGGGCGTGTGTTCCCGCAGTTACACTTAATATTAATATATACATATACACTACTATGTGGGTCATGACCACAAGGGTGTAGCCTTGTGACAGCAGCAGCCACATTGGCATGATTTGGGATTTAGAAGATCAGCCCCTCCTTAGCGCACTAAAGCTTTGTAGGTTTGGTCTGCAACTCAGCAAATAAATACACAAGGTTTGTTTTCCTCTCTCTCAAACCGAAGGGCGTTTTCGGCAATTGCAAGTCCTGGATCATGTGACGAGTGCTTTTTCCTCATTGCTGAATGACGTCAACGCCATGCAACACAAGTTGGAAGAGGGGAACCGAGAGGGGAAGAGCACGGGAGAGACACCGAAGGGCAAACCAGTGGCCGCACAGGCAAAGAGGAGAAGGTTAGGTCAGCTCCTGAGAAAAGTGTCTAGGCAGACAACGATGCACGGCCCTCAAGTTTATCGGAAGGCTGGCCCATTCAAGGCCAAAGATGACCCCTCTGAAGCTGGTACTGATGCGGACTTACACATAACAACCAGGACTGGCTTGGTTGACAACACCACCTTGATCTCTCTGAAAGAAGAACTGTTCCCAAGTGAGGAAGTGGAGGCAATGACTGCATCCCAGCCTCCACAACCCAGAGCTAGCAAAACTTGGCTATTGCCTCATCTACCTATAAAACAACCCCACCTTCCTTCTGCCTCTGAGATGCTTACCAAAGACAGATCGTTCAAGGAGTCCAATTTGCGTTTGGCACAGAGGCTCAGAAGAGTACCTGGCTTAAGTTGGAAGCCTTCAGATTCCTTTGAGATGGAAGAGGTAAGGCGGACTGTTACATGTTGCATGTGGATAGGAAATGAAGGTGTATCATGTGATTTGTTAACTTCTAGAAGGGAAGTGAAAACAGTAGGGATGTACTCCGCTTCTAATCGGACCGGAGAAGCAGTAGCAGAACGGGGGGCTTCGCCTGCCCTTAAGGCGGAGGCGAAGAGGATTGGGGGGCCGGCGGAGCGTGGCGAAGAGGATCGAGGTGAAGGCGGATCCTTCGCCTCGAACCGGAGCTCCGCCGGAAAGGTAAGTGGGGTTTACTGGGCCCTGCCGCTGTCGCTGTCGCCCATGCGGCGACAGCAGCAGGGCCCAGTAACACCCCCCGCCCTCCTCTCCCTTACCTGTCTCCGTCCGCGGTCCGTCAGCGTCTCCAATTGAGCCCGTGGTTCCAGCAGGAAGTCTGGGCCGCACTTGCGGCCCAGACTTCCTGGTGGAACCGCGGGCTCAATTGAAGACGGTGAAGGACCGCGGACGGAGGCAGGTAAGGGCCCCCTCCCCCTTGGTCCCTTACCGGGCTCTGCCGCCGTTGCCGCATGGGCGGCGATGGCGGCAGGGCCCGGTAACCCCCCCTATGGGGGGGGACCGGAGCTCCGATCCAGATCCGGAGCTCCGAGCGGAGCGGAGTGGGCACAGGCGGAGTGGGGGCGGGGCGGAGCGGGCCGATCCGAAAATGGCGGATCTTAAAATGAAGCGGAGTGGGGGGTCCGTGCACACCCCTAGAAAACAGAATGCATTCAAGTTTAGATAGCTCTCAGCATTGTGTCTGCAAGGAATGAGGGGAAGGTCATAAAAGACAGTATTACAATAGTTCATCCCAGTCCCTTCATGCCCCCAAAAGCAAGCTCTTATGGTCCAAGTATACTTAGAGATGCTTAATTTTGAAACTATCCCGTTTCCTCGTCATGTGTAAAGCCCTACATGGTTTGGGTCCAGGCTACCTGTTGGATCGCCTTCTCCCACACACTCAGGTCCTCTAGGAAGAATCTACTTCAGTCAACAAAGACTAGGCTGACAACCATTACCCAGAGGACCTTCTCTTCTTCTGCTCCCAGTCTGTGGAATAGCCTGCCAGAGGAGACTCGTCAGCTTGACAGTCTTTCAGCATTCAATTTATTTATTTATTTATTTTATTACCCGAAGCTCTCTGGGTGGTTTACAACAATTAAGAATAGTAAACATTAAAAGTATACAAAAATTAAAAAAACATAAAAACAGTATAAAAACGACAATATTCAAGAAAGATATCAAGACTGATGTCTTCTGGTAGGCCTATCTAGTAGAATTTTAGGATACTTTTAGGGTGTTTTAACAGTGTCTATTTTGTTTTAATCAGTATTTTATGTATTTTATGCTTGCTGTTGTTCCCCACCTCGATCCAATCAGAGAGGCGGGTAAGAAATAAATAAATAAATAAATAAATAAATAATAATAATGTGTCGAGTAGGGATTAATGGATAATTCCAAGTCCTGCCAAGTTCAACACATGGAAGTTTAGACGTGTAATGGCTATTTTCTTTTTTACCATTGCTTTAAATGCCAGCTTATGAGCAGTATGGCATGGCACGTCCACGGAAATATTTAATGTAGAGTAACAGAGTATGAAAACTGAACAGAAATATCATTGCTAGTTATTTTTGTATAGTGCTCATATTTTGTTGATTTACATTGAATGCTTTTACTTCAGGTGTTAATAACTGTTTCTTTAACTTCTTTGTTTGTTGTGATAGCTTTTGGGGTTATGGTTACTTTTCATTTCTTTGTGACCATTGAAATATGAAACAGTGAATAGTTTGTTTCCAACGTTATTTGCATACCAATGGATTCAGGTGTATGAGTGGAGAGAGAAAGAAAGAGAGAGACAGAGAGGTGGGAGGGAGAGAGAGGGGGGACAATATTTTCAAGGAGTTTGGGAGGAAAAACCACTGACCTCAATAGACCATATTGTATCTCATCTTTAAAGAACTTATAGAAATATTTTAGATTCCACATTTAAACAAGGTTGTTGTTTTATGGCAGTGATTCAAATATTACCTAGCAGTTGCAATACAGCCCTTGGTAGCTGGGCCAGTAATTGGCATCAGATTTCTCTTACCCTCACTCTCTGTAGCCAGTTCAGCAGTGTTTTAAGATATGGAAGATAATGACTGCGTCTCAAAGAGCAAAATGGGTAGAAAGCCCTTAGCCCTCTGCCCTCTTTTGTATCTGGTCACTCTAGTATAGCTCCTGCAGCTTTAATTGTTGTGATGAAGAGGGAAATTCACCCAGGTGCCACATGTATACAAATGACACTTGCAGAAATTCCCTGTTCTATGCAACTATTAGAGATGCAGGAGCCCTGTCCTTTTTATCCTATACTGTCAATTAGAAAACAGCAATAATCACAGCTTAAATCAAGACTTAGGCCACAGATAGACAGGGCTTTATCCTGGGGCAAACCCTGGGATCATCGGCGTGTGTCCACATGATGCACAGGGGATCCCAGGATCAGGGATCGATCATCCCTCCCTTGCCCTGGGATCTCGCCCTCCACTTTGGCCCCGGTTTTGCCGCAGTCCCGGGCTGAGCCCGAGACCGCGGAACGTATGGCTGGTTGCAGTGGGTTGACCCAGCTCCGCGCGATTCCTCGCACGAAGCCAGGAGCTGCGCACGGGGCACAGCCCTCCTCAGGAGCGCTGCACCCATCGGGGGTAGGATGGGGGGAGCAGGGAAAATAATTTAATTTTAAAAAAATTCCTACCATTTGCGCACGACCGTTCATGCACTGCTGCCCCTTTAAAAATAAAAATGGTGGGCTCAACGCCTCTCCTTTTGAGGTTGTCACGCGTTGCATGTAAACGGAGGAGGGATCTCACGTTAAACACAACATGAGATCTTCCCTCCTCCGTCGTGGGATAGCCGGTAGGTCTAGCTAAGGTCAGAGATTTCAAGGCCAGCCTCACCGTTAGGCAGAGTGAGATGGATGCCTGAGGTAGAATATTTGAAAGGTCAGCAAATGGTTAGCTATCAAATTTATTGCTATTGTTTCTCTGCTTCCTGAAATGGGGAGAGGTTCTTGTGGGTTTTTCTGCCTCATATGCCAAGGTAACCTGCCTGGCTTTGGTCCCTATGCATCTTGATAGGGTGGGTCCCTCACTTACCCACCCAAGTTATGCTGCTCCACCTCAGGCAGCAAATGTCTTGGGATGGCTTTTGAGATGTTTAATCAGAAAGAGACAGCTTATCAGCTGTAGTAACTGCTGCTTCAGCTGTTTATCTTCATAGCCTCCACTCTGGGCAATGCCAAAATGCTCTCTCAGGTGTGGAGGAAAAGCCATCAAGACAACAACATTCATACCCTCTTTAGTAGATCTACTGTAATTATCTGTAAAAGAGAACAGTACAGGTTTATGCATCCTGTGCAGGTGGCCAAACGCAAAAGAGGACAGCACTTTTGCACCTTTTAACAGCTGCTCAGAAGAGGGAATTGCAGCAGGTAGTAGCTTGCGTGTCCAGCAATACTTGCTAAAATTCCCTCTCCTACACAACTATTAAAGGTTCAGGAGTACCATCAACCTAAACATGTGACTCACCTTAGTCCAACACAGCCCACCTGTAATGAAAGCCCATTAGGGGGTCAATGAAACTCACCTTTTTGAATGAAGAATGGGAAGCAGGAATCAACTTCCACCTCATTCAAAGAGAAAGAGAGAGGAGAGATTCTCAGTCACCTTGCACTATATTATCCATGACTAGTGGGATGCATTCAGTTTGGTGTATCGTAAGTTTTTGATATCTGGATGACTGTATCTGTAACATTTTCATGATTGTCATTAGGTAACCTGAGTGGAACCTGCAACAAAATGTTGCCGTGCCTTTTCCCTCCAAACAGGAGTGCTCTGTTCAGGGTCCCAGCCAGTCATTCTCCCCAAGCAGGAGATTCCTCTCACCCTGGGTTTGATTTTGTTTTCCAACTGAAACTCAACATGCCATGGCTACAAGGGATGGTGGAGAAATTCAAGACAGACTGAAATGAGTTTGAATTTTTGAGAACATGACCTGTAGGATCCACTGCAGACCAGCCTCCTCAGACCATGCGGAGTCCATAGACCTGCAATGAATCCTGCATTGAGCAGGGGGTTGGACTCAATGGCCTTATAGGCCCCTTCCAACTCTACTATTCTATGATTCTATGACTTTCAGATTATTATTTTTTTACTTTCCCGAAATTTACACAAATTTATTTGTAGGGTTATATGCAGGTTTCTGCTGAGACTGGAAAATATATGTGAGGAAATATTGAATGGAATGGGGACAGTGTACTAAATGTTACATATTAACATAAATTAAGTAAATCATTGTGAACCCTCTTGCAGAATTATTTTTGTATTTTTCTGTGTAATGATTCCCCCCCTCCAATCTGTCTGTGACCAGACGCCAGAACAAATGGAACTGCACATGAAACACACATAGGACAGATTTCACATAATCCTGACATCCCTAATGGATATTAAGGATGCTTAATTCTCATTGGACTAATTTTGGGGCAGTGGGTTGCCCATTTATGTGGTTGTGGTTTTTTAAAAGTGGTGTTTTCTTTTTTTTTGGTACTTCTGCAAATCTGAGAGTTCCCTAAATATACCTCTTGTGTCTCAGTGGGCCTGTTTTGGCTTCATTTCTGTTGGCACTCACCACCTAAGTTCACTATTAGTGGCAGTGATTTTCAGTTGGCAACATAGGGACGTTCAAATTAGCAAAATGCAGTCTCACCAAAATTCTCTGAATTCCATCTCGAAGCTTATATTGACTTGAGTTCATATCAGACTGTGAGCTTTGTTTTTTTGTGTTTTTTTTCACATGAAAACGCAGGTGTATTTTTGTGCATATTTTCAAGTCAAGTCAAATTTATTTGCACCAAACCAATGGCCATTGCTATATATAACGGTGCTCCTGCAGGTATATATTATCAAACATAAAACTGACAGTTAACTGTCCTGTATCTTCGTACGTATTTTCCCAGGTACATGCATCAATTTTGTGCATCTCGGAAGTGTACTCATTCTTCTCTTGATTAAATCATATTTTTATGCCTATTTGTGTGCATTTTTTCATGCACATTTTTCAACATGTGTGTGCCGTCGAACATATTTTTTGGGGAAACACACTGCAAATCAAACTGGAAGCTCAGAAATGTATGGACTTTGACTGCAGATTGCATCCAAATCCATGCTCAGTGCAGAACTGGATAAATCCTGCTAAAAAGAAAACCAGAACTGAAATGAATTTCTCATATCTGCCTAGTTTTGACCCAGCACTAGTGGAATGTGGAAGGGGAAAGTATTATAAACTCTATACAATGTGAAACTCAAACTATTTTTAAAAAGAGGCACCAACAACAGTGAAACATCTGGAAGGTTTTGTGTTGCTGTAGTTTCAAATCCTAATGTTAAAGAGAAGATATATACTTTTAATAATATTTAAAAAAACAAAAACAGGGCTGCTTTAAGGAATGGGTTTTTTTTTCCTGTTTCAGATCCAGAGCTTTGAGGATGAATCTTCCTGGGGAAATCCTCTTGAAAGCACTTCAGGTGGGTATTAGCAAACATAATAGCTCTGTATATTTTTGCCAATTTGCAACACAGGAGAGCCTTGGAAATATAAACGCCAGAGATACAAACTAACTGGTCAACCAAATATTCCCTCACAGCCTGAATTCTTTATTCAATGCATGAATCTACACTATTTTGAAGGAGCGCTTTATTTGATGGGACGCTTGTTGGAGACTGGTTGTAAATGGACAGAGGAGTTAGACTGAAATTAGTAAAGGAGCTGAACATGCTTACTAGGGGTGTGCACGGACCCCCCTATCCACCCCGCGGGCCGATCCGAAAATTTCAGATCAGGCCCGCTCCGCTCCGCACCACTCCGCCCATAGTCCGCTCCTCTTCGCCGCGGAGCTCTGGCTCTGAATTGGAGCTCTGCAGTGGAGGGGAGTGGTGCCAGGTAAGGCCCCCCTCCCTCCTCTCCTTTACCTGCAGAGGTAAGGGACCAAGGGGGAGGGGGCCTTACCTGCGTCCGTCCGCGGTCCCTCGGCTTCTTCAATTGAGCCCGTGGCTCAACCAGGAAGTCTGGGCCGTGCGGCCTAGACTTCCTGGTTGAGCCGCGGGCTCAATTGAAGAAGCCGAGGGACCGCGGACGGACGCAGGTAAGGGAGAGAAGGGAGGGGGGTTTACTGGGCCCTGCCGCTGCCGCCGCATGGGCGACAGCAACAGCGGCAGGGCCCGGTAAACCCCACTTACCTTTCTTGCGGAGCTCCGGATCAAGGCGAAGGATCCGCCTTCACCTCGATCCTCTTCACAACGCTCCGCCAGCCCCCCAATCCTCTTCGCCTCCGCTTTAAGAGGAGGCGAAGCACCCTGCTCCGCTTCTAATTCGCCGGTCCGATTAGAAGCGGAGCACATCCCTAATGCTTACAGTCCTCCATGTGACTGGGAACCCTGACTTAGGGTTTTGTGAATGCGTCCCACATCCACCCTGTGAGTGCTTGCCCCTCTCGTGCAGTCCACCCCAATGAGTCAGGCCATAAGAACCTCTGCCGAGCTCTTGCTAGCCCCTGTGAGCCCACTCTTTTCGCCCCCTCCAGTCTCTGGAAAGCACAATTTCCTGCCCCCTTTGCTCCAGTCAGGGCCTTAAAGGCCCTCTTAATGTAAGGTAGCCTTGTTTTAAGAGGGCCCTTTAAGGCCCCGATTGGAGCACAGCAGGAGAAAGCGCACTCATGCCCGAGTGCTTGTGACAGCTCAGATGTGGGACCGCCCTCACACCGGCTGCATTGGTTGGGTCCATGAGGGCCAGAAGCAAGGGGGGCCTCTGCCCAAGCAGATGCTCGCTGTATCCCTATACTGATTATGCAAGGCTCCCGTAAGCCTTCAGTAGGATGTATTTCTAGTCTCTCTCCAGACCTTCCTGGTTAACACCAGGAAGGGGAAGTCAGGTGTGGAGGTGCATGTATCTCCATGTCTCCTCCATGCTTTCGATATTGTAACCATATAGGGTGTTTAACTGGAGGTTCAATGAGCCACCTTCGGTAAGCTGCAGCCTGACAGAAATCTTTATTTTCTGGAGAGGTTGAGGTAGATTGATTGATTGCATTTATATCCCAGCTTTTTTCCTCCAGAGAACCCAAGGTGGTGTACATAATCATCCTCCTCTCCATTTTATCCTCACAACAACAACCCTGTGAGGTGGGTTGGGCTGAGAGTCTGTGACTGGCCCAAAGTCACCCAGTGAGCTTCCATGGCTGAGTAGGGACTAGAACCCAGATCTCCTGACTCCAAGTCCAACACTCTAGCCACTACACCACACTGGCTCTCAGGCAGAGGCTTGAGAGTTCCTGGTTTAGATTTGAACCAGGTGTTTACGGCTTATAGTTCACACTATTAACAATGACACTACACCATCTCCACATTGTTTGTTTGACCAATACAAGTGATAGCTTTGTTCAGGGGCAAGTGACCTGGTCCCCCCGCTCAGATGTTTTGGACCACACCTCCCATTATCCCCAGCCAGTGTGGCCTATGGCTAGAGTTGATGGGAGTTGTAGTCCAAAATTTCTGGAGAGCACCAGGTTGTGGAAGGCTGTTAGAGTTTCAGATATAAACTTCTACACCAGTGTTTAGATGATACCATAAATTACTGTCAGTGTTTAAATGTCTACAGTGCTGATGCATTGCTGGCTTCTCTTGATATCAATAGGCAGTTGTAGCCACAATTTTGGAAAAGAAAATGCTGCATCATTCCCTTTTATACTTTTTAATGTTATGGCTCTGAACGAACACTAACTAGACTTGCTTGATTTGCAGCTTGCGAGACTTACTTTTAGCATATAGAATATTTTCTTGGTTGCAGCTTTTGCCATTTGATCATTGTTTGTTGTTGTTTATTCGTTCAGTCATTTCCGACTCTTCGTGACTTCATGGACCAGCCCACGCCAGAGCTTTCTGTCGGCTGTCGCCACCCCTAGCTCCCCCAAGGTCAAGTCTGTCCCCTCCAGAATATCATCCATCCATCTTGCCCTTGGTCGGCCCCTCTTCCTTTTGCCTTCCACTTTCCCTAGCATCAGCCTCTTCTCCAGGGTATCCTGTCTTCTCATTATGTGGCCAAAGTACTTCAGTTTTGCCTTTCATACCATTCCCTCAAGTGAGCAGTCTGGCTTTATTTCCTGGAGTATGGACTGGTTTGATCTTCTTGCAGTCCAAGGCACTCTCAGAATTTTCCTCCAACACCACAGTTCAAAAGCATCTATCTTCCTTCGCTCAGCTTTCCTTATGGTCCAGCTCTCGCAGCCATAGGTTACTACGGGGAATACCATTGCTTTAACTATGCGGACCTCTGTTGTCAGTGTGGTGTCTCTGCTCTTAACTATTTTATCAAGATTTGTCATTGCTCTCCTCCCAAGAAGTAAAAGTCTTCTGATTTCCTGGCTGCAGTCAGCGTCTGCAGTAATCTTTGCACCCAGAAATACAAAGTCTGTCACTGCCTCCACGTTTTCTCCCTCTATTTGCCAGTTGTCAATCAAGCTGGTTGCCATAATCTTGGTTTTTTTGAGGTTTAACTGCAATCCAGCTTTTGCACTTTCTTCTTTCACCTTTGTCATAAGGCTCCTCAGCTCCTCCTCGCTTTCAGCCATCAAAGTGGTGTCATCTGCATATCTGAGATTGTTAATGTTTCTTCCTGCGATTTTAACTCCAGCCTTCGATTCGTCAAGCCCAGCACGTTGCATGATGTGTTCTGCATACAAGTTGAATAGATAAGGTGAGAGTATACATCCCTGCCGTACTCCTTTCCCAATCTTAAACCAGTCCGTTGTTCCGTGGTCTGTTCTTACCGTTGCTACTTGTTCATTATACAGATTCCTCAGGAGGCAGACAAGATGACTTGGTATCCCCATACCACCAAGAACTTGCCACAGTTTGTTATGATCCACACAGTCAAAGGCTTTAGAATAGTCAATAAAACAGAAATAGATGTTTTTCTGGAACTCCCTGGCTTTCTCCATTATCCAGCGGATATTGGCAATTTGGTCTCTAGTTCCTCTGCCTTTTCTAAACCCAGCTTGTACATCTGGCAATTCTCGCTCCATGAATTGCTGGAGTCTACCTTGCAGGATCTGGAGCATTACCTTGCTGGCATGTGAAATAAGTGCCACTGTCCGATAGTTGGAACATTCTTTAGTGTTTCCCTTTTTTGGTATGGGGATATAAGTTGATTTTTTCCAGTCTGATGGCCATTCTTGTGTTTTCCAAATTTGCTGGCATATGGCATGTATCACCTTGACAGCATCATCTTGCAATATTTTAAACAGTTCAGCTGGGATACCGTCGTCTCCTGCTGCCTTGTTATTAGCAATGCTTCTTAAGGCCCATTCAACCTCACTCTTCAGGATGTCTGGCTCTAACTCACTGACCACACCGTCTGAGCTATCCCTGATATTATTATCCTTCCTATACAGATCTTCCGTATATTCTTGCCACCTTTTCTTGATCTCTTCTGTTTCTGTTAGGTCCTTGCCATCTTTGTTTTTGATCATACCCATTTTTGCCTGGAATTTACCTCCAATGTTTCTAATTTTCTGGAAGAGGTCTCTTGTCCTTCCTATTCTATTGTCTTCTTCCACTTCCGCGCATTACTTGTTGAAAAATAATTCCTTATCTCTTCTGGCTAACCTCTGGAATTTTGCATTTAATTGGGCATATCTCCCCCTATCACTGTTGCCTTTTGCTTTCCTTCTTTCTTGGGCTACTTCCAGTGTCTCAGCAGACAGCCATCTTGCCTTCTTGGTTTTCTTTTTCTTTGGGACATTTTTTGTTGCCACCTCTTGGACAATGTTGCGAACTTCTGTCCATAGTTCTTCCGGGACCCTATCTACTAAATCTAGTCCCTTAAATCTATTCTTCACTTCCACTGCATATTCATTAGGAATATTAGTGAGCTCATATCTAACTGATCTGTGGGTCTTCCCTATTCTCTTTAGTTTGATTCTAAATTGTGCAATAAGAAGTTCGTGATCCGAACTACAGTCAGCTCCAGGTCTTGTTTTTACTGTCTGTATAGATGTCCGCCACCTTTGGCTGCAAAGGATGTAGTCAATCTGATTTCGGTGTCGGCCATCTGGTGAAGTCCATGTATAAAGCCGTCTTTTTGGTTGTTGGAAGAGAGTGTTTGTTATGCACAGTGAGTTGTCCTGGCAGAATTCTATCAGCCTATGTCCCGCTTCATTTTGTTCTCCTAGACCATGCTTACCTGTAATTCCAGATGTCATTTGACTGTCCACCTTAGCGTTCCAGTCTCCTGTAACGAAAATAACATCTCTTTTTGGTGTATTATCTAGTAGGTGCTGCAGATCCTCATAGAACTGATCTACTTCTGCTTCTTCAGCATCTGTGGTTGGGGCATATATTTGGATCACTGTGATGTTAAATGGCTTACCCTGAATTCGAATTGAGATCATTCTATCGTTTTTTGGATTGTATCCAAGCACTGCTTTAGCCACTTTATTATTAATTATGAAGGCTACTCCGTTTCTTCTGTGATCCTCTTGTCCACAGTAGTAGATCTGGTGGTGATCTGATGTGAAGTGGCCCATTCCAGTCCATTTCAGTTCACTGACACCCAATATATCTATATTTAATCTTGACATCTCACCAATAACCACATCCAATTTGCCCTGGCTCATAGATCTTACATTCCAGGTTCCTATGGTGTGTTTATCTTTAGAACATCGGATTCATCGTTCACCACCAGCACCATCGGCCGCTAGCCGTCCTTTCGGCTTTGAGCAAGCTGCGTCATCACATCTGGAGTTAGTTGAACTTATCCTCTGTTCCTCCCCAGTAGCATTTTGACCATCTTCCGACCTGGGGGTCCCATCTTCCGATGGTATACCGACATATCTCTGGTTGAACTGATCCATTTAGTTTTCATGGCAAGAATACTGGGGTGGGTTGCTATTACCTTCCCCAGGGAACATATTTAGTCTGACCTCTCTACCATGACCATCCCGTCTTGGGTGTCCCTTCACGGTTTAGCTCATGGCATCCTTGAGGTGCTCAAGCTCCAGCACCACGACAAGGTCACGATTTCCTTTTCCTTATTGAACCAGCATGCAATCACATGGGGTGGGTTTTAGTTTTTTTTCTTTTCTTTTCTTTTGCTGTGTGTATTCGATAAATATGGTAAGAGGAGCATTGGATGGGACATATGGTGAGGTTACCATCATTTTGGCTGGATTAACATGGCTGGTGGAAATTCAACAGGTGATGTTTCCCCTGTAATGGTGCTGCATCTGGAAGGAGCTGTGTTTCAGTTGGGAAGCAGACCAACAAGTGAATAAGTGGGGTCAGGTAATCTGAGAGCAGCTGAGCCAGTGCAAGAATGACCAGTTGCTCAGTGTAATAAGATAAGCCAGAGACAGAGGCCAGATCTACACTTTGTGCCAAACCATTACGAGTGTGGAATAAAAAGCAGGATATAACACTATGAAAGTGGTATCTGGAATGGGGATTGTGCCCCAACAGTTATCAGTGCTCTTCAATGCCGCTATAAAGTAGGGGTGTGCTCCGCTTCTAATCGGACCGGAGAAGCAGGAGCGGAGCGGGAGGCTTCGCCTGCCCTTAAGGCGGAGGCGAAGAGGATTGGGGGGCCGGCGGAGCGTGGCGGAGAGGATCGAGGTGAAGGCGGATCCTTCGCCTCGATCCGGAGCTCCACCGGAAAGGTAAGTGGGGTTTATCGGGCCCTGCCGCTGTCGCTGTCGCTGTCGCCATTGCGGCGACGGCGGCAGGGCCCGGTAACCCCCCCCCTCTCCCTTACCTGCCTCCGTCCGCGGTCCGTCAGCATCTTCAATTGAGCCCGCGGTTCCACCAGGAAGTCTGGGCCGCTGCGGCCCAGACTTCCTGGTGGAACTGCGGGCTCAAATTAAGACGGCGACGGACCACGGACGGAGGCAGGTAAGGTCCCCCTCTCCCTTGGTCCCTTACCGGGCTCTGCCGCCGTCGCCGCATGGGCGGCGATGGCGGTAGGGCCCGGTAAACCCCCCACCCCATGGGGGGGGAACGGAGCTCCGATCCGGAGCTCCGAGCGGAGCGGAGTGGGCACAGGCGGAGCGGCCCGATCCGAAAATGGCGGATCTGAAAGTGAAGCGGAGTGGGGGGTCCGTGCACACCCCTACTATAAAGCAGTAGTGTAGATCTAGCCAGACATTTTATGAGATGGAAATGATTGATGGAAATGATTGATGGAAATGATTTCCAGTGTCCCTTGGTTCTAAGGCCAGGCCCCTACCCATATCCAATTGCTTAACTCTTGTATCTACACACGCCACCAGCGGCAGACCATTCCTTGGTTGCTGCCTGCCATTTGTCTTGTATGTTGATCCCGTCTCTTTAGCTGTGCCAAGCTTCACGATGCTTGTTTCGTCTTTTCCTTCCCTTTAGCAGAAGCAGAGACTTAATTCCAAAAGGCACTCCAACCGCAAGCATCCCTAAATACCTTGCAAAGAAATCCAGAGTGTTTTCGAGCAATGGCATTTGCCCGCACGTGTGTGTGTTTTTTTTTTTTAAAAAAAAAAACAGAAACAAAATATTACAGTTTTTTATTAGGCAATTTTATCATTGTTATAAATAAGTAATTGTACTGGGGAGAAGGGATAATCCTTATTTAATTAAATTCATCTATACTCCCAGGTTGGCAGCAACCAGACATATGTGAGACTAATACCCACAGCCTGCCTTGTATGCATGTGCAATTAAAAATTCACTCTACAGTCGCACTGGCAGTTTAGTGTTGCTTTTGGCATTTACAAATTCTTTTATTTTGTGACTTTTTCTCCCCCACCATACACATATGCTGGAGCAGATGTTGCTTATTTGTTGTTTATTCAAATCCGTAAGCTCTGGCAGCCAACGCCATTGTTCGGTAATGAAGCTTTGCGCACTGTCCTGTATTCGTAGGACCCAGCAAATGTCTGACGGGCAGTTAGCTCCCCGCAGGAGGCTGCACTCAGTTTATTGGCAATTGATCTATGGTAAAGCTCCCACTTGAGGCTGCTGTGCAGTGCAGAGGGGGACTGCCCAATCCGGATAGTCTTTCCTTTGCATACCTCCACGGACACGTTGAAAAGATTCCTCGTTCCGTACTTGGGGATGAAGTTGCTTTACACACAAACGCCCGCTTCGCATTTGCCGCCAGTCTTTGTGAAGCACATGAATGTAATTCGAATACGTTTTGGTGTTGGTTCAGCCCCCGTTAGCACAGCACGAGGTTGGACGCTCAGCCGCAGCAGCCTCTCATCGTAACAGGCGTTCACACGTGTTGGTGTCGTTTGCCTCTCCATCGCTCCCTTTAGGTCTTCTTTCTGGATAGTTCCCCCCCCCTGTTCCTCCCCACCCCACCCCCAGCTGTGGTCAGGTGGTTTTTCCAAGGAGGCATTGGCCAAAGAAGGGATGGCTGATCCCCGAAGCATCTGTGCCAACGCAACAGCCTTTGTTGGCTGAAAAGTCCCCTTTGCAACCCAAGAGACAATCAATCAGAGAAGTAACCACCTCCATCTGGCACATGGTAGCATGGAAACTCACTTTCACAGCATTTGTGATTCATCTTGTCCCAACAAGTGGTGCCAGGGACCTAACCACACTCAAGTCTTTCCAGCAGCTGGGTATGTTCTACCTCCCCAGCATGCTGAGCTGACACATTAGCTCCCATGACTTATTGAGTGGCAATTCTTTTAATTATCACACCTTCACTTCTCCTCCTCCTCCTCCTCCTTCTCCTTGCTATCTCTTCACATACAGTTTGGCACCATGGGAATATCTGCAGAAGGCAATCGGCATTTTTCTTAATTGACTGTGTTCCAATAGTGTGAATCCTGTTTATTATCCGCCTGTAAAGTACATATGGGAACGATTGCTTGATGGAGAGAGAGAGAGAGAGAGAGAGAGAGAGAGAGAGAGAGAGAGAGAGAGAACAACACAATGTTTCCCCTGTTCCTAATGGCATCAGGGCAAGTCCTGTTGGTTTTTACAGATGGAGCTTTTCTTACCAAATGCTAACAATAAGAGCAAAAGGTATTATGTGCTTATTCTTCCTCCCCACTTGTCATGTGTCTTCAAAACATGCCTCTTAGGTTTCCTATGAAATCTCTCTCTATCTTTCTATCTGTCTATCTATCTATCTATCTCTGCACATTTTAAGCTATAACAACGAGCACAGACCTGTATTTGGGTAGGAACAGCTACTGTTTAAAAACATATATCACAGGATTCTTGTAAATGTGATATTACATCACAATTTCTCTCTGCTTCCTCCCCAGTTGCTTCATGGGCGCTGGTGGCTTTGATTTCAGTGAGGCCTTGAATCCATTCTGGGTTTCAGTCAGAATTAGCCAGAACTCTAAAGAATAGATAATTTAACCTGTTGGTTGTCTTACTATGGTTTTAATTTTTGTGAACCGCCCAGAGAGCTTCGGCTATTGGGCAGTATAGAAATGTAATAAATAAATAAATAAATAAAATATTTAGAGTTCTTTAAAACAACCCAGAATAGTTGTTTTAAATGGATATTGTTGTTTTTATGCGTTTGATGGTTTTAAATGTTTGAATATTTGTTTTTAACGTTCACCGTTTTTAACTTTTGTAAACCGCCCAGAGAGCTTCAGCTATGGGGCGGTATATAAATGTAATAAATAAATATAATAAAGGTGCTGAACCCTATCCTCGAAATATGCTCAGCACCTTGGATGTCTTCTTTAGAGCACTCGCAGGTTCTGACTAAAAACTAGAATGGATTCACAGCCCCACCAAAATAGGGGCTACCAGCCTCCACTGGATGAGTGTATAGGTCAGCTTAAACCAGCCTTCTGGTGCCCTGCACATATTTTGGATTACAACTCCCAACATTCCTGATTATTGTCCATGCTGGCTGGGGCTGATGGGAGCTGAAGTCCGAAATAACGAAGCCACATGGATTGGCAAGGCTGGCTTAAACCCTTACTGAACACATAGGGTTTATCAGTGGCAAAACCTATGGCGGTTCGTGAGTTATGCCTGAACTGAAAAAACAAAAGCTGAGAAATTGGCAGATGTGATTGCATGAAGCTGGAACTAAATATTTGGGGGGTGGGGGGGTTTCTGGTCTGGTAGCCAATGTCACCATCAAGTAGCTGGAAGCAGCAGGATGGGGGAATTTCCAGGGGCAAAGTGGAGGGTGGGAGGAGTGCCTTGCCCCCCTCCCCACCAAGGTTCCAGATATGCATTTGCTACATCTTGAGGAACACTGACTTGGGGAGAGCGCAGCATGACAACAGGGCAGAAATAACCGGTGGGGGAGGAGTTCAGCCCTTCCACCTTCTTTTCTCCACTGAAAATTGAGCTCCAGGCCCCACTTTCCAACTGTTCCTTGTGGGCTGAGAAATCCAGACCCAAGTCTACCAGGTTCAGCATAGGCAAGGCCGCACATGTCATTCGCCAATGTCAAACTTGGCGAATTCGTATCTATCTCAGTCTGTCTAACACTGGAGGATTCCAGGCTAGGGGCAGGAAGAAGATATGTCGGGGTGGGTGGGAGCGAATGACTGGAGACCTCTCCGTATTCTCAGAAGGTGTTGTGTAGTGGTAGGAAGGCGTGGAGTGGAGAAGTCAGCTTGCAGCTGCTGACTGGCCAGCAGCACTCCAGGTAGCCATGGCTGATGATTTAAGAGGCCCATGCAAGACTCTGCTAGCCATTCTGCACAATACTGCCCCTTGCCCCTAATGCCAGCACATGACACACCCTCAATTGCTTCTCAGTGGTGGCCATTTAGTATCTGCTGCTCATGGCCCACTGCTGCTCTCAGGTAATGTTCCATCTTCCTCACAATTCGTTCTGTTATCACCATTTTCCATTGTGCTCCTCTCCTTTTCCTCTCCCAATGGTTTTCACCACAGGCATGTGCAGCACATTTCATTAGGGTCTGCACCCAGGTTTTGGAGTGGAGAGAGAGAAAGCGTGAGGGTGGGTAAGTGGGTGGGGAAGAGCATTTCCATCCAGGGCCTCTGGAAACAGCCCCTTTCCCTCTGCCTCCTCTCACGATGCCCTCCCTCTTCGGCCTCCTCTGCCCCCTTCCTCACACACCCAAGAAAGGTGCAGCCACTCAAAGCAGGCACCATAACTTGTCTCGCCTTGTCTCACAATCTTGCCTGTCCACTGCCAGGCAACTTTGTAAACCGCTGTGGGGTAGTATATAAATGTAAATCATCATCATCGTCGTCATCATCATCGTCATCATCATCGCTTCGGCTATTGGGCAGTATAAAAATGTAATAAATAAAAATAAATAAATAAATACTTTCCCACTACATGCCTGTCCAGCATGCAGCTCCAGGACCTAGACAGGCATGTGCAGTGGAAAAGTAAGTTGCCAGGCAGTGGGCAAGCAGGGTCAGGAGGCGAAACAAGGCATGGCACCTGTTTCGAGTGGCTGCACCTTTCTTGGATGCATGAGGGAGAGGATCGCGGGAGGGGGCAAAGGGGCTGCCTGGGGCCTGTTTCCAGAGGCCTTGGAAACGAGCCTCCCACTTCCAACCCTGCCAGCCCACTGACTGACTTCCTTAGCGGGACGGACACACACAAGCATGCCACATTGCCAGTGCACTGCCTCTTTAAGACCTGGCCTCTGGGTCTTAAAGAGGTAGCTCACTGGTGATGCAGCAAGTGTCCCCAGCCCACTAAGGGAAGTCAGCCAGTGGGCTGGCAGGGATGGAAGTGGGAGGCACTGTGCACACCTGCTGCGTTATTATTCTGAGCATCATAGGAACAGTGGGGGTGGGAAAGTGGAGGGGCCCCCTGAAGATATTAGGGTGTGCCTGGACACACTGGGCACACCCTGCCTGCGTGCCCATGGTCTTCACATTGTGTCCTTCACAGCAAAAGGTGGCAACAGGAAAAGACCATGTGAGGGGAGAAGAAGGGGGTAGCTGTTTAAAGGTCTACCAACTAATCTAGATGAACAGAGCACTTGTTTTCACTACTGAGTGCTATAATTATGATTTAGTGGTGGTAATCTGTTGGGAATTTCCCAGCATTAGTCTGATGTAGAAAAGTTACGCATGATATCAAAATGATTTCATGTGTGACTCCCCTAATATCGCCAACAGCCTGTCGCAGGGGTCCCAGGCCGCCACCTCTTGCATGTCACCATGCGGCTTGCATGCTAGTAAATAAGAGTGTGTCACTTTGTCACTCAAAAGACACTGATCTGCCAGCCTTGTCTTCCATTGCCTGCAAATGAGCCCTGGACACCCTGAGAGATGCTGGCTGCTAGGAAGATGCGAACAGAGATGTGTCTTTGCATTGTGACGCTCAAAGCTTGCGTGCTTTGGGAGAAGCCTAACGCTAATCTCGGACATTGCTTTTCCCTTCAGCAAAAGATTGAAATATCTCTGCTTCCTTGCAGAGTTCAATCAAGAGAAAAAAAGTCATAGGCTTAATCCACATCAAGCAGGCTATTGCACTATGAAAGCAATATGAAAGCGATATATAAAAGGCAGGAGCCACACTACTGCTTTATAGCCGTATTGAAGTGCACTGACAACTGTTGGGGCCCATTGACACACACCAGTTATCGCTTTCATACCACTTTCAACAAAACCTTATTTATTTATATTCTCAAATTGATGTGGAAGTAGGATGGAATCAACTTGTGATTGAGCAAATGTGGAGATGAGAGATAGAGAAACAGACAGGTTCATCCATCCCTATCAGACCCATGTTTGTAGCAGAAATGGGGGTCCTGGAGCCCTGGCTTAGGAATTACCGCATCAGACCATGAGTCCATCCAACTCAGTAGTGTCTACACTAACAGGCAGCTGCTTTCCAGGATTTCAGGCAGGAATATTTCCCAGCTCAATCTGGAAATGCCATGGATTGAACCTTGCGAACTTTTGCATGGAACACATGTAAGGAAGTGAGGCAGGTGGCTACCAGGAGGAGGGCCTTCTCTGTTGTGGCACCCCGGCTGTGGAATGAGCTCCCCAGAGAGGTTTGCCTGGCACCTACATTATACTCTTTTAGATGCCAGGTGAAGACCTTTATAGTTTCTCAGCATTTTCACAGTTTATCAACTTAATTTTAACTTTGCTGTTTTAAATTTGTATTTTAAATCTGTATTAATTTCTGCATTGCTGCTCGGTTTTATCCTGGTTGTGTTTTCATATTGCATTTTATACTATGCTTTTATGCTGTTTCTTTCATGTTTTGAACGGTTTTTACGGTTTAAATTTTTGTAAACCGCCCAGGGAGCTTCGGCTATTGGGTGGTATAAAAATGCAATAAATATAATAATAATAATAATAATAATAATAATAATAATAATAATAATAATAATAATAATAATAAATGTTCCTGGCACAGCTGTTCCATATGTGCAAGGGAGTTGGCAAAAGTAACCTGTGAACTGCCTCTATGTTTCCCACTAAATGAAACAGTGAAATTAGAGCAAACTGTATTGCCTGGTGACAAAGGCCAAATGTCCTTGCTTGGTATTTTTAAACTACACATCGCCGTAGCATATGCTGCCTCTCCCCGTATTTTTCTCCGTCGACAATAGATAGCCTTCAGTTATTCTTCTTCCTTAAAGACCTTTCCGTTGTGGAATTCCCCAACACTCAGTTCTTCCAACACCATTTTCGTCCAACGTCTGCTGCATCGTCTCTCCACTTCTGACACTCGTAGCTTTGTGCCTCATTTCATCAGAGCTCGACACAGATGTCAGCCGGCTTTTTCACTGTTTGGCAGGGATTAGAAACTGGACTAAAGCCAGTTAGTAAGATGAAGATAATATGAACAACTGGGAAGGAAAGACGTTGTGAGAACTTGGCAAAGATGCATTATTTCCTGGCGGGGAGGGGAGATGAAAGGCCATTATTAAGGTGGTCTGGCACATTGCACTGCTGTTACTAACCTCACTATTACTTTGAGAATGGCAATTATTTCTATCTGTAGCAATTTAA
Organism: Elgaria multicarinata webbii; assembly: GCF_023053635.1. Lineage (NCBI taxonomy): Eukaryota > Metazoa > Chordata > Lepidosauria > Squamata > Anguidae > Elgaria > Elgaria multicarinata. Next base: position 69,609,829 of record NC_086171.1, on the reverse strand, counting down.
AATGAAATACCATTATCCTTCTAAAGTGGGCTTTTCTTCTAAAATACAAAATCTACATTGGTTAACATCGGCCCAGCTCATTCTTCCAAGATCTTTGGTAGGAACCAGATTTAGTCGTCCTTTAGAGCAGACCCACTGAAACCAATGGCAAATTTAAGTCCCATTGATTTTCAATGGGTCTCCTCATAGAATCATAGAATAGTAGAGTTGGAAGGGGCCTATAAGGCCATCAAGTCCAACCCCTTGCTCAATGCAGGAATCCACCCTAAAACATAGATGGTTGTCCAGCTGCCTCTTGAAGGCCTCTAGTGTAGGAGAGCCCACAACCTCCCTAGGTAACTGGTTCCATTGTCATACTGCTCTAACAGTCAGGAAGTTTTTCCTGATGTCCAGCTGGAATCTGGCTTCCTGTAACTTGAGCCCGTTATTCCATGTCCTGCACTCTGGGATGATCGAGAAGAGAACGGAGCTTTGGTTCACATATTGATTTGAACTTCGAAATTAGGGAAGTTCACATTAAATGTGAACCCCATGAATTTCTGCCTCATCCCTTGTTCTAATGGATGGGTAGGATGAATGCTGTGTTGCTTGTCACTACTAGTATTGCAGGGAGTATTCAGTGGGTGTCTGCTACGTTTGCACAGTAACATTCCATTTTCAGATCACATTTTCAGATGGACATATTAAACTCCATGGGGCGGGATGGGGGGATAAAGAGTTGGTGGATAATATGTATCTGCAACAGAAGTGCTATATTGCAGTAAGATACCTGAATCCTGTGCAACAAATGAATAATGATTTCATACTCGTTGATATAGACGGATCATCTGGGAAAGCTCTTGGGTTAAACTAGGTACGATGCCATTCACACAATTAGCAGCTGTGTGAATTTCAGGCATGGGAGTAGGGTGGCCGCATCTACATTGCCAGAAAAGAGGAAATACATCGCCACAAAAGACAGACATGCATAAAATTTCCTTATGCTTATCTGTATGTTTAGATGCAAATTTAAAAAACAAGTATTACGGTTTAAATAGAAATGCAATGCACCTCACTGTAGTGGGGAAGAACTACTCAGAAGTAGGCCCTACGTACTCATTGCTAAGTAAGTAAGCATGCACAGGGTTGTCTCCTTGGTCTTTTGAAGGTTTCTGTTCCGTTGTTACCTCTACGACCAACTTGAACAATGACATTCTAAAACAAGTCCCAGAGCTTCCAAGAACCTCCAAGAAAAGCATTCATGGAAGCATTCCTGGGCTGCAAGTCCTATGTTGGAGGTTTGTCTCCTGCTGCCCCCTGCTGACCGTTATTTCACGCTGTTCCATGTTGTTCAATTTCCTTGGTTTCTGATGTGCGTGGTCGTCTAATGCTGCAGCGTTTCGGTGACACAGAATTTCTGTTGAGGTGGAATACGCTGCTGCTGCTCCGCTTAAGAAAATATTTAAGCAGTTAAATCCCCAGCATTGCATTAAAAAAGGTTAAAAAATAAGACCCTAGAGTGCTTGCGCTCTCTCGCTCTCTCCCCCCTCCCTCCCTCCCTCCACCCCTGCTCCACACACCCTCTCTGGTCTAAGGGCAGTTTAAGACACAGTTTTGCATCCAAATGGAGCAATTTTATACTAGGATTTTGCAGTGAGGCTGCAAGAGGGAAAGGTGAACAACGGGGGAATCTATGTGAGCAATTTATTTCATCATTGTAACGTCTAGCTTAATTGCACGACACATGATGCACACTTCAACCCAATATTCTTACACTGTTTCTATAAGGGTGACCATATGGAAAGGACAGGGCTCCTGTATCTTTAACAGCTGTATACAAAAGGGAATTTCAGCAGGTGTCATTTGTATGCATGCAGCACCTGGTGAAATTTCTTCCTCATCACAACGGTTAGAGCTGCAGGAGCCCTGCCCTCTTGACCAGATACAAAAGAAGGGCAGGGCTCCTGCAGCTTTAACTGTTGTGACGAGGAAGAAATTTCACCAAGTGCTGCATGAAAATGGCACCTGTTAAAAATACAGGAGCCCTGTCCTCCTTTTCATATGGTCACTCTAGTTTTGTTGTGTCAGCAGTGGGAGAGCCAGCCAGTTTTTCTCGGGTTCGCCTCATGACCCTGCTCCACCCCCTACTTGGGTGGGCCAAATTGCAAGGTCCTTACCGTTCACTCATTGCCTGGCTAGGATCACCAATCAAGAGACAAAGAGGACCTCTGGATAATTGGCCCCAGCTGTGTGATAGTTGGCCTTTAAACCAGGGGCAGGCAGCCAGTGGCTCTTGGCTTAATTTCATATGGTCCTTGGCCTAATTTCAGAAGCCCTCTGCAAGTGATTCACTTGGGCCTAATCTACACCAAGCAGGATATTGCACTATGAAAGCACTATGAAAGTGGTATATCAAAGGCAGGAGCCACACTACTGCTTTATAGCGGTATTGAAGTGGACTGACAACTGTTGGGGCCCATTGACACATACTGCTTTCATAATTCTTTTATAGTGCAATATCCTGCTTGGTGTAGATTAGTCCTTAGTCCTCTGGTGGCCTGCTGGGGAGAAAGAAAAGAGCAAAGGGGTGTCCCCATCCAGTTCTGAGTGCATGTGGGCTGAATGCATGTGGGTGGAGAGCAGCGTCAGCAAGTGTTTATTATTACAGGAACGGCATGGGAGCTGTTCTCCATGGATTCTGTCATCTATTGGGAGTGACAAGCTGGCAGTGGGTGGCACCAAAGCCTTCCTCCCACACCTCCGAAAGAGCCACGCATAGAAATGTTATGGTGAAAGGCATTGTACGCATGACCAAGAACCATGCTTTTGATCACGGCTTCCGATTCCTGGACGCAGACTACATCTATACAATTTGTACTTCGGCCTTTTCTCAAGTTGAGCATGGGGGAGAGGCAGGCTTCCTTGAGTTTGTGCTCCTCAGGGCAAAGATGGAGAATGTGTGCCCGGATGGTTTTGGACTGCATCTAATTTTGTCCCTCACCATTGGCTGTGCTGACCCCATTATATGACTTCAGGGACAGACTCCTGGTGGCTTCTCCTGGAGAGAGCTGTGATAACTTTAGGGCTGAAAACGTATTAGTGCAGAACTGGGAAATCTCACTCTCCCCCACCCCTCCAGCACCTCCATCTCTTGGGGCGTTGCTAGACCTACCGGGTGTTCCGTCGTTGAGGAGCGGTGAAAGCGGCTTTTCCCGTTCAGCCGTGACGCCTCATGATCCACACCTGCCTTCGATTTATGGCGGAAGTTTGCGCCGGTTGTGCTGCTGCCGCCGCGAGCACGGTTGCGCAGCCACACCGGCCTGATTGCCGCGGCTTTTTTTTTCGCTCGCTGCACGGTTTGCGCACGTCCGAAAGACCGCAAACTTGCGCAGCCGTCAGCGATGCCGCCGCCGGCCCTGGCGGCGGCAGCGGCGGCAGTGCCAGTGCCAGCTGAAGTGCTGCTGGTGCTGTTGAGGGTCAACATTGATGCGCTCACTTCCTGATGGGGGTCGTGGCGGGTGTCATATGACCCGAGGTCAATCGTCTGCATGGCCACTCTGTGCCTACATCTCCCATCATGCCTCTGAGGTGTCGGCGGCGATGACCGCCTCTGTGCCCTGTGCCCCATCCCAAGGAGCCAACCCACATCTGGCCGTAGCCATGGCAGCAGCCCACAAACAGCTCTGCCCTCTGCCAGCCTGGTACCCACACTAACAGGCAGCGTACAGCACCGCCATTATGCGGCCACGGTAGCTGCCCACCGCAAGGAGTCACCAGCCACTTTTCCGGTCCTCCGTTCCTGCGCAAACTGTCACTGGGGAAATAAAAAAAAAAAGCCGCTCCGCCGCGCTGCCCCAGCTGGCGGACTGCGCGCAAATGGCGGAGGCGGCTTGACCGAAGCCGCTGACCACTCCCCCTTAGCACGCCTTTTCCTGACCAGTGCCGACCGCAGTGACCTCACATCCTCCCACACGTACTCCGAATTACCGCGGGACAGCAGGAAAAGGCGCACTACAACTCACTTTTTTAAAGTCGGGAGAAAGAGGCTTCACCGCGGGATAACGGCGGATCCTCGTGAACGTCATCTGGAAGCCTCGACGTGGCTGCGGAAGGTAACGCGCGCTAGAGCCTCGTCTAGTAACGCCCTTGGACACCGTAAGCAGCACAGAAATATAACTCTTAGGTTTTGATTTTCAATTAGCTTTCTTCCCACCTTAATCTTTTTAACTACAGACATGATAGTGACAAGAACAAACAGTTGCCAGTCTGACAGCAGTGGATTTCTAGAAGATCCTCTGGAGCCTTTACCACTACAGGTAACCAGGGAGTGAGAAGTGAAATCGATGAAAAATCATATCAAGTGCTTGGGAAAGGCTTGTGGTTTGGAAGGAGAGAATTCTGCTGATCATGAGATGGGTCCATTGTTTTGTACCAGGTCAAGAGGGCAGGGCTCCTGCAGCTTTAACTGTTCTGTTGAGGGATTTTTTAAATTTATTTATTTATTTATTTATTTATTACATTTTTATACCGCCCAATAGCCGAAGCTCTCTGGGCGGTTCACAAAAATTAAAATCATGAATAGCATAAAAACAACCAACAATCTAAAAACACAAATACAAAATACAATATAATTTCACCAGGTGCTGCATGCATACAAGTGACACCTGCTGAAATTCCCTTTTTCTATGCAACTGTAAAAGATACAGGAGCCCTGTCCTCCTTTCCACACGGTCACCATACCATTGTTTTCATTCTAAATCTAGTATCGGACATCACTGCTAAATATCTTGTCTTGCTTCCCAAAATTTTCATGGGTTATTTTCCAACACAAACCAGTACCGGGATTTAAAACCCTGCCTGGAAGGTTTCCCTTGTCACCTGGAGCCCTAACCCTAAATTTCAAATATGCTGGCCACATTCATCTCCCCTGATCCTCACTCAATGCCAACTGTACATCAACTGCAACACCCAAAACACTAGAGCAGTCTTCCCCGGCCTAGTGCCCTCCAGGTGGTTTGGACTACAAATCCCAGCATTCCTGACCATTGGCCATGCTGGCTGCTGTTGAGAGATGAAGTCAAAACATCTGGAGGGCACCAGGTTGGGGAAAGCTGCTCTAGAGGCCTTGCCACATCCCTACAAAGAGCTTCTCCTGGCAACCAGTTAGGTCTCCATTGAGATTGGTCCATTCTCAATGGACCAATCCACAATTATACATGCTGCCTTGTATAATTGTGCAGCCCAATCCCATGCATGATTATTCTGAAGTCTGTCCCATTCTGCTATGTGCATGTAGTGAAAGAATAGCATGACTGTTCCAATTAATTGTTAGAAGGAAGAGAAAGATGAACTAAGTGATTCTGTTGAAAACAATGGGTTGGATCCATGCAAACAGCACAATCCTGCACATGTCTTCTTAGAAGCACAATAGAGCAATGGGGCTTCCTCCCAGGTAAGTGGGTACAGGATTATTGAACTGAGTTCCCCATGAATTAACATTGCTTTTTCTCACTCTGAACTTGCTCTAGAGCCAACCCAGAGTAATGCTGATTCAGGCCATGGCTAGACCAGGCCTATATCCCAGGATCGTCCTGGGATCATCCCTGTACATCCAAATAACACACAGGGGATACCAGGAGCAGGCAGGGATGACCCCTCCATTTGCCTGGGATAATCCTTAGGTCTAGCTAAGGCTGCAGTCTTTCTTCTTTCTTTCAGGGCTTGTCTCTTCCTGGAAATGTGAGACTTGGCTGCAATCCGCATGACTGCCATGCATTTCTGCGATACAGGAAAGATTCAGCTCTGTCTAGCCAGGATTCTCAGCCCCATGCCGAGGGGCCTGCTGTGAACACATCAACAGCAGCTGGCCGCAATGGGGTATTGATGGTCAGCCTGAGCAGGGAACACGCTTTTCCAGGAGAAGAAGTCTTCTATTCCATAAATGAAGAAGATGATGATCTGTATGAGACTTTCAGTGGTCAGTCTGAAAGTGCTGAGATGGATGAGGAGGAGATGCAAGGGAGAGGAGCAGAGTTGGAGAAAGAGGACAGTTGTGTACAAGACTGTATGTCATGTTGTCATGCTGACAATATGAATTGGATTGATGGTGGCCCTCCAGAAAGGAACTGCCTTTCAGAGTCTAGTGAAATGCAACAAACTGTAGGTTCTGCTCCTGCAAAGGAAAGTTGCATAATTTTCGCTGAACTTAGCGGTGGCCAAATCTTTGAAGACAGAAAAGGATGGGCAGAACCTGCGACTGAAAAAGAGGAAATTAGAGATGTGTGTAAGGAATGCGTTCTGGAAGGTATTGCAATGTGTGTAGAAGGAAAGTTGCATGATATAAAGGCTTCAGGAAAGTTGGACTCCCCCATTCCAGTGGCAGATATCACAAGTGATTGTCGGGATTTGAATTTAGATGGTACATGTACACCTCTGGATATAACTAGAACCTCCAAAATGGAGCATGACATCATACCTGCACAATCAGAGATTGGTGTTATTTCAAGAAGCTCTCTTCAAGATGATAGCCTTTCCGCTTATTGCCTTAAAAATGAGGAAATTAACTCCTTGGATATATTATCCACAAGCACAGACCCGGATGAAGATGGGTGTGTCCCCAGCTTTGAATTGCATACTAACCCTTTGAAGTCTGTCACTGTCCAGATGCCTTCAAGGCTGATGTCAAGTATACAGAGCATCTCCTTGGGTGAAAGTGTGGTAAAAGTTCAGTCTATGGATTTCACATCCAAGGTGTCCCAATGCTCCATGGATGAGTCTCTAATTACATCAGCATCCAAGGAGGAAGATAAGCAAACTAGGGAAGCTTCTAGTCAAACCGACAGGAGCCGACGAAAGAAAGACGCGCTCTCCCTGTTTCACGGTCTCCCTTCATTTCATGGGCACGGCCACCTTGTGAAGTCGGCCTCTGTAGATACAGGACTTTATGGAAAATACAGATCTTACTGCCACGAACCTTTTCATGCCTGGTGTGCCCAGCACAGAGGTCATTGCTGCTCTTTGAGCTCCCATCACTGCTGTTCGATGCGGCCTTTCCCCTCAGCTCCTTCGTGCAAACATCCCATGGCGTGTTGCTCATCCTGTACCACCACAGAGCTGCAGCTCCTGAAAACGCTTAAGCTACTGCAGGACACAGCAATGAGAAATATTTCTGCGGTGAGTCTATTTCTTCATGAACTACGATTCTGGGGACTAACCAGTCAGGATTTTGCTGTTTCAGATGGTAAAACTGTTCTGTATAATCCAGTATTTTGTATAGCTGAGTCTGTCTGGCCTAGTATTGCCCACTCTGACAGGCAACCCCTCTTTAGGGTCTTAGGAAGAGCTCTTGCATGTCATTTCCTACTGATTCGTTTAACTGGAAGCTCTTCTGATCTGGCTTCACCTGCCCTTGCTCTGCCTTCTGATATTTCTCCTGGGGGGTAAAGAGCAGACAGTATTTTTATTTTTAATCAAAAGCTGGCAAGCCTAAGATGTTTGTAGCCTTATTCAGATATTGATTTCACATACTCTGAATGTGTGGAGGCAGAACCAGGATCACACCCACTGGCCTTCCCACCAGCCCCTGTATGTTTGGCCAAACCTCTGAACACAATCTATATCGGGTGCAGAACCTCAGGCCTGAGGATAAATCTGGCCCACCAAGCCCTCTGGGGTTTCCCAGAGGGACCTGCCCCATTGCCTACTGACTTTTTAAAATGCTTATCATTTGGTGGTTTCCCAGCTTGTGTGCAATTTTTTTCACAATTCTTAAAAGTAAGGCTGAGTTACTGGCAGTAAGAACTTTAAGCTAAAGTATGCTGGCATTTTGGCTCCACCCTTTTTTTCTTTGGTCCCACCCACCTGGAATGCAGCTGCCGAGAGCATCTGTGAAATGGAATTTGGCTCTCAGGGGTAGGAGGCAGCATTTTCACCCTCACTGCAATGGCGGGGGGGGGGGGTTGGGCACAGGTGGGGGGTTTACCTCTTTTTCGCTGTGCCAAACAAACAAGTCAGATTTAATCACATGGTTTACTCTTTTACTCCTCATCTAAAAAAAAAATGGCAGCCACGACATCCCTCTTCCCTTCCGGGACATTGCGCATCTGTCTAGATGCTAGGGGAGGATTGCAGAAGCAGGTAAGTCTGCAATCCTCCCCCCTCTCTCCTTCTGCACCCTTAGGTGTAGACATGTCCATGATCTTGATTCCTTTTCCATGCATTCAGTGAACTCAAAACTGCAATAGGCCTGTGTGTTAGCCATAATTTGAAATATATTCCATTTCCACATAAAATGTGGTTCGTTTCTCCATAAAGAAAGAAGGGAGACCAACGTCGAGGGCATTTTTCCAGTGAGGGCTTATCCATATTTCAGACCGGATGGGGCCATGTTTCAAGGAGGGCTTAAATGTCTGGTCTACAGTGATTTCTTTGTATTTCAAATCCAGATTGTAACTAAGGAGGTTCCAGTGTGAACTACACAGTTTTTAATGGGGAGAAAAATGGGTTTCACAACATTGCGATGCCATTCATGACATCTTTTTTTCAGTGTATGATTTTTATGAACTTGCCCTGACACTTGTAAATGTCCACAAGATGGCAATGTTTCATAAATCAGTCGCAACCCAACCAAGAAGCTCTTTCAGATTACAAGGCCCCACTATATTTTTTCATCTTATGATGTCAGATGGAAGCAGCAATACACATTTTTCCTCAGTAAGCCTAAGAGATAGTGCAGTGGCTTGACAACCATCCACTGTGCCAAGATCTGTAATTAGAGCCAAACAAACAAGTCAGATTTAATCACATGGTTTACTCTTTTACTCATATATTTCTCCTGTGTCGTACATTATTTGCTTGCATGGCGTACAAGTAAAAAATCAAGCCAGAAGTGGAAGATTATGTGCACACGTTCATAGCTTAGAGATGTGGACCTGTGGTCTCTGGGTCCTCTCCCTTTTCAGAGTATCCTGGACAGATGTAACATGAAAGTATTATAGAGAAAGACAGTCCTCTCTCACCCTCCTAATAAGAGAGAGAATAGCAGAGAAGAGAGACCATTGGAGGCTGGTGGCTCCCCTTTCAGTGAGGCCATGAATCTATTCTGGGTTTCAGTCAGAAGCAGCCAGAATTCAAAAGGAGCTATCCAAAGTGCTGAGCCCTGTCATCAAAATAGGTTCAGAACCTTAGATAGTTTCTTTAGAGTTCTGGCTGGTTCTGGCTAAAAACAATAATGAATTCATGGCCCCACTGAAATCAGAGCCACCAGCCTCCTCTGGGACAGCCAGATAGGACATAGAAGAGGAGATGACAGGGGAGCCAGAAGACCAGGCTCACAGCTTTTTGTTGAGTATGCAAAGTCAGGCATCTTCCTCTTCCAAGGCTCTTGTCATAGGAACATAAGACAACTACCTGAGGTCAGACTCTTGGCCCATCTAGCCCAGTATTGTCAACAAAGACTTTGGCCTAATCTACACCAAGCAAGATATAGCACTATGAAATCAGTATATGGTATGTGTCCATGGGCCCCACCAGTTGTTAGTGCACTTCAATACCGCTATAAAGCAGCAGTGTGGCTCCTGCCTTTTATATTCTGCTTTCATACTGCTTTCATAGTGCAATATCCTGCTTGGTGTACATTAGGCCAAGCAGTGGCTTTCCAAGGTTTTAGGTATGATTTCTTTCCTAACCCTACCTGGAGATGCCAGGGATTGAACCGAGTATCTTCTGCATGCAAACTATATGCTCTACCACTGGGCTACAGCCTCTTCCTTTTTCTCATGTGGAACTGCATGGCTGTGGGTTTAGAAATGGTTGTTACATGTACGTGTGCAGAGTGTTTATGTATGTACGCATGCCTAGCCGTAGATTTCCCTTAGCACTTGGAGGTCCTCAACTTGATTTTGCCCAAGGGTGTGGAGCTTCGTGAGTGGAAAACGACTCAACAAATCAGTCTGCCTACTTTTCAGGGGTATGAACACCCAGTAAACTGTTGCCTCTTCTTGATCTTTATATTTAGTGCACAGTCCATGAAATTGAAGTTATGAAAAATTCATGCCAAAAGTTTCGGGAACGGCTGGATGAGATTGAACACCACCTGACAGAGCAAGAGGCTCTCTTTTCTGGCGCTATGTCAAATGAAGGACGGTAATGGCATTGCATATACAAGCAGCTGAGAAGCCCATACAAGCACAACCTAGCATTTGTCACACCATAAAGTGCTCGGCAAAAAACGTACATAAAACTATGTATAACATTTAAATTTCAGCATTTGGAACAGAGTGATCTCTAAATAGAACTATTATGTCAGTGGCAGAAATGGTATGCAGGATTTGCTCTACCTCCTTTCCCACCTGTCTAATGACAGACCTGCTGCAACTATCACTACAGATTTGCAGCATTTACTGTACTATTTGGGTGGGGTGGGGCAAACCCAACAGTTGATTGATTAATTGATTGATCTATACTTCTATACTGTTTAATCTCATAAAATCTCAAAGTGTTTTAGAGATAAATATTAAAAATCACATTTAAAATACACTTTGAAACAATGTTAATTACCATGACAATAAGAAGCAATACAAGAAGTAAGACGGAGCATATGATTAATTACAATAATTACAAGCCAGAAAAAGATTGGGTGAAAAACTGCACTTTCAGGAGGCATTTAGAACATACATTTTCTTCCTCCTGAACTGCATGGGGAAGGGTGTTCCAGAGGATGGATGCCACCACCATGAAGGCCCGCCTCCATGATATTACAATGTGATATTCTGTTGGTTGCAGAATGACCATCTAGGTCTCCTCTAAAGATCTTAAAGGTCAACTGGTTATATATAGCAGAAGCTGGTCTATTAGGCATCGTGGTCCCAGGGCTAACAGGTCCCAACAGATAGCCCTGGGGGCCTGGCAAAATACCATGGGATGTGATTGTACAACAAACGTGATTTGTAAATGAATAAGAATTCATGCAATGGTCTGATTTAGGGGGATGTCATGTATCATCTTTTTTGAACAATAAAAAAAAATCTGAATGCCAGAGGAAACATTAATGAAGGTCATAATAATTTACTAGGTTAGTATGTCCCAGCCCTGATTCAAGGTTATTGATCCATAGTGATCCCAAATATAGGAAATGAATTGTGACCAGCTCTTTAAGGAAATATAATGAATTTTGACACAATTCTCTTCATCTATGAAATCCATTTTGATGGAAGCTTTGCTAAAGGTTGCATTTCTCTCTTCTGCCTTGCCGTCTACCATAGAGAGGAAAGAAGGCAGTTGCAGGACTTGCGGCAAGCTGTTCGTCGAGAGGTCGCTGAACTGGAATGCCAGCTGCAGGATCGTGCCCGCCAGGTTAGGGAGGGAATTCTAATGGTATGTTCTGTGAGCAGATAGCCTTGGGATGAATGGGATTGTGCTCCACATGGGACTACCTTTGAATACCCCATGGGAGCTTCAGCCAATTACTACAGACTGCCAAAACTCTAGCCAGAGTACTTCAGCATCTGCATTAGGGTTTTTTGAATACAATTCATAGGCCTGTGGTCCTAAAGGACTTGAGCCCACATAACTTTGATGCCAAGTCTTTTGTTCAGGTCTTAACAATCAACTAGGCCTCATTAAAGACTGGAGGGCAATGGGGATTGATATATAAACATGGCAGAAGTAAATGACAGGCGAGCTGTTCAAGTATGTATTATTGCTTTTATATCCTGCCTTTTTTCCTCCAAGAAACCCAAGGCGGCGTAAATAATCCTCTTCCTTTCCATTTTATCCTCACAACAACAACCCTGTGAGGTGGGTTGGGCTGAGAGTCTGTGACTGGCCCAAAGTCACCCAGTGGGTTTCCATGGCCGAGTGGGGAGTAGAACCCGGATCTCCCGACTCCCAGTCCAACACATTAGCCACTACACCACACTGGCTCTCTGTTGTTGCAGCCTGCAAGAGTCGCCGGGACATTGCCAGTCTTGCCCAAATAAAGGCCAGCAGGCTTCCCAGAAGCAAAGGCCAGGATGCCTGTCACGGGTCAAAACCTAGGCCAGTAATCCTTCTGCATAACAGCTGATATAGTACAGCCAGGAGCAGGATTGCACAGTGGAAACAGGATAGCTCAAATCCAAAGAGGATGATTGATATGAGAAACTCCCCAGAGAGGGGAGAAAAAACACAGAACAGCTTGGTGAGCAGCTCCCCACCCAGTCCTTCCTGAGGTGGCCCCTCCCTCTTGGACAGCCACCCCAGGGCTTCTGAACAGGCATCCTTCCCTGAGGTGAGGAAAGAGACAATCAAACAGCCAGACAGATAACCTGATTGAAGAGAGCAGGTGAGAGCGCATAGTTCAGCCTGTGAGAATTGTGGAAGGTGACTACAGCAAACCAAAGTTTCTGAAGCTCTCATTAACTTGGTGTGCTTTTGAATGTCTCATCGAAATTTCTTTTCTTTTTCATCCAAGTCCTGGATATTGGAAAGCCTGCAAAGGCAGTTTTTTAAGGCTCCGTGGAATTGTGCTGCCTCTGATCTTTGCGGACCATGGGGCTGAACAATCCCCAGCTTTGGTGTTCAACCTGGGGAGAGCTACACAGCCTGGCTGAAGGAAAGCCCTAACGTTAGGCAGAGTGAGGCAGTCGCCTCAGGAGGCAGATACTAGGAGATGGCAGCAAGGTGAAGAGGAGAGAACTGTGGGTCGTGTGGCCTGTCTGCACCCCCAGGCTAGCCTGCTGCCTACAGGTGTGGTGGAAAATGATGTCCCATTGCTGAAGAAAGATTCAACCACCAGTCCAGGTGGCTTTTGGTACATGGAATAGAAGGGGGTGCCGTGTTGTCCTTTGCTTCAGACAGCAAAATATTTTGGGCAAGCCTTGGCTGAGGCAGTGGAACCTAATAAGGCAGCATTTTCTGTAAGCTCTCCCCAAGCCTATGTGAATATAGGTAGGGCTGGGGGAAGGCTAATCAAGACCTACTTGCCACATTGGCTGGGCAGAGAACTTACAGAGAGTAGGTAAAGGAGCTCAGCTGAAGTTTAGTTCAGTCCAGTGGAGGGTGATGGCTCCGATTTCAGTGGAGCTGTCAGTCCATTCTTGGTATTGGTCAGAACCAAGCAAAACTCTAAAAGAGCTATCCAAGGTGCTGAACCCTATCCCCCAAAAATAGGCTCAGCACCTTGGATAGACCCTTTAGAGTTCTGGTGCATTCTGACTACAACTCACCCCCCCCACCAAAATCAGAGCCACCAGCCCCAATCAGGTGGTTTCCTGATGTGGGACAGTCAAGTTCAAGCAGAGTTCTCGGAAGCATTCGAAACCAGACTTTTGTCCACAAAATTAGTTACTGGTCTCCTGTGACATGGAGAAGAAGTGGGAAATAATTTTCATGTAAGTCACTTAGCTGTAAGGTTCTTCATGTAAGGTTCTTCCTCCTCAAATATACAAGTTTTGGGACAAAAAATACATAAAATTAAATGCATAAAATTCAGCATAGCACTTCTGTAACTGTCATCAATCATTAGGCAGGAAGGCTCTGAAAATGTGTAAACATGATTAGTGTTGGCATTATTCCTATTTTTAACAAGGCGGTAGGCATCTCAAAAGACAGACAGGACGGACCACTGTGTTACAGTGACCCAGTTCAGATGACACGCTAAGCCATGGTGGTTAAGCATTTTTTGAGCTAAATGTGATGGTTTAGTGTGTCATGTAAACCATGATTTAGCGTGTCGTGTGAACCATTCCTAACCATGGTGGCTACATAACCATGGTTTAAACACCCTCACTAACCATTTGCTGCAAAAGGGTTAGCGGCCTAACCATGGCTTAGCATGTCATCTGAACAGGCCCATTGTATTGTAGACCACTGACTTGACCCCTCTTTCATTTCTTTTAATATATGTGTTCATCTCTGTTCTCTTTGCAGCAGCTGGATCAACTGTTAGGTGAGCAGTCTCATCTGTGCTCAGAACTTGGAATTTCTGGCTGGAAGGAAGGAAGAGAAGCTGGGAATGGACACGCTTGTCCAGATGCTGCTGCTGAGGCTTTCATTGCCAGAAACAGGCATTCAAACGATATCCACCATAGGCCTCCAAGTTGGAGTACAACCATCCCATCAAGCCCTTCAGCCTCCTTACTCAGACAAACTGAACTGCAGGCTTCAGGTTTAGCAACAGGCAAGACCAGTCCTGCATCTGACCCCAAGGAACTTCACACCAGTAAAAAAGAAATCAAAGGTCCTCCTCAGCCGAAAATCGATTTCAAAGCTTTCATACAGAATGTAAGAATTAATTTATATCTGGTTCCTAGAACAGGGATGGGTCTGCTATTCTCTGGTTCTCTGTGCTTTAGTGGGGGCAGGAGGAGAAAGTGATCAAACTCTTTAACGAATGGGTGTTGTATAGCAGGAAGAGCTCTGAAGGAGGGGTGAACTCCCCTACATCCTGTTTGCCCTGTGCTTGTTGCCTGACCCCATATTTTTTTATATATTTTTTGGTCCATGAGCCATGATTTGCGCAAATTTGAGGCTGGGAGTATTTACAGAAATTGAGATCTGCGCAAAATTGCAGCCATAAATAGAGCAATTTGTGTAAAATTGCAGGCATAAAGGACCATTCACACCTGCTATTTTGCTCAAATTGCACTATTTATGGTTGTGATTTTGCATTTTGCAGCAAGTTGGTGCAGACTTTGACCCTGTTCATACATGCTAAGCCCTGGTGGTTAAGCATTTTGAGCTAAACATTATGGCTTAGCATGCTAACCATGGTGTCTACCTAACCACGGTTTTAACACCCTCACTAACTAATTGCTTCAAATGGGTTAGTGGCCTAACCATGGCTTAGCGTGTTATCTGAACAGGTGCACTGTGTATATTCATCCCCTTCATATTATGAGCTCTTTACTTTTGTATTCCAACCACATTTTGAGATGAGCACTTTTGCAATGTTCCATTTTCTGACTGGGAGGAGTCCCAGGGAGGTGGGACAGGTTTCACTTAAGAAGCTAGGGAATGTGCAGCATTATATTTTCCAAAAAGCATTATGGATTCCTAGTAGCATTTTGCATTCTGTCTGGATTTTCAGAAAAGGCCTTAAAACTCCCTAGCAACTTCAGCAGAAGCGTCAGTTGTATTTTTATTAATATTGCCATCTTTCTTCAACAATCTAACCATCATTATGCTCCCCAGGTTTCAATGTATATGCTATATATGCTAATGATCTGGCTAAGTTTGCTCAACTCTTGATTCTTTCATTTCTCTCTTTTTATCAGCTGAAGAGATCGTTCCGAAACTCTTTCAGTAATGACGCAGCAGAAGGAAGAGATTGATGGATGGCATTTGAAGCACTTCACAGAATCAGATCTAAGCTGCTATTTTATATACATGATAATTTCCCATAAATGTTAACCCTGCTAAATTGGGGTGGCCTAAAGGGTTATTCCAAACACAATTTTCATTGTAGAATTTACACAGAAGTAAACATACAACATAATCCACCCACAACATTATTGTTTTCTGACACCTGCGTAATAACTCCAAATTTTAGCCTCTTACCATTTACTGTTTTCTATCTGAAAACAAATGCCACACTTGTCCAGCTCAATACGTGCCAAGTCGGGCAAGTGTGTGGCCACTCAATCCCTTGCCAATCTGCCATTTTGTGTAACCCTTTTTTTTTTTTTTTTGTAAAGGCCCATTTGTGCAAGTGGTGGCCATAAAGGGACTATTCACCCAAGATTACAGGCGTAAATGGTCTGTTTTTATGCAAAATGGCAGTTCAGCAAGGTATTGGGCGGCCATGCACCACTTGACAGGTGCTCATGGACCACCCAGTGGCTCACCACATGCAGCAGGCAGGGTCAGGCAGCCAGTGGGCGTCCAGCGATCTGCACGTTACCTGGACTAGGGTGAGTTCATCCATCCCTACACCGGAGTATAAAAATATCCCATGGATTTTCCGAAGAAAAATTGGGAAGCAGGCTTAAGCATATGTTAGTAGGTTGGCACAAACCATGGGATTTCTTTTGGGAACATTTACCTCATCAGAGACAGAAATGTAAAAATGTCATGAGTAGAAAAATACCCCACAACACCAACAAAACTTTAGTTTTTTAGTTTTACTTAAAGTTTTATCTTGACAGCTTATGATATTTTTCTAATATTTTGAGTTTATGACATACTTCTTCTGACATTACAGACACATTTCTTGTTGTGAGACATTTTACCACCCCAAGACACATCAGAAAATGGCTTCAGATAATAAAATAACCCACAAACACATTTGTGTATATTTTTATGACCGTTTGATGAGTGTTCAAATCTCTTTTATGAGACAATATATGAAAAAGAGACGGGCGTAGAGGTATACCAGAATATCCCCTGAGGAAGATTTCTATTATAGAGGTATTATGGGCAAGAGAAGTGTATTCTGACAGAACAAGCCATCACAAGATATAACCTTTATGGAAGGTACTTTCTAAATTGCTATTTTGTTGTGGAAGATTTTGTAGTCTTTTTTATTCCTGTTAAGTATAGGACTAGGGTTAGAAATAAGAGGATAAGCCATTATCCCGCCTCTTCCAATAAGTGTCTCTTTTTTGATCACCTGATATTAGGCACCACCTGCTGGTAAGAATTTAAAATAGCAGAGGCGAAAGTTCTCCCAGCTATGGCACCAAAAATTGGTCTCTTAGTGGGGGTTATGTTCATTTTGTAGTTCTGTGTACATGAAATGTTAAAAATGTGTTTCACCTCAGGAATGTTTTGTGCAGGTTCTTTAGAAACAAATATATGAATTGGACATTTTAAAAATGTTGGGATGTTTACTGGTCTTGCAATGAAAATAATAATAATAATAATAATAATAATAATAATAATAATAATAATAATAATAATAATAATAATAGAAGATGGGTAACTTCTCCGAAACTCTCTGTGTTTTTAGTTCAGAATTTAAATGAGCTCTCCCTTCTCGAAATCTTGAGTCCCCCTTCCAACTTCCTCTTAACTAATCCCCTCTTTAAAAAGAAAAAAAAAAGCTTTCTTCTTTTAAAATCAAATGTGTTGGACTTCCTCAGCAATTTTTTCAGTTACATATAAATTGAATTTCACAGCACTGTGATTGCTGTTCCCAATTGGTTCAACTCCACGTTGTACAGGTCCTGGGTGCCACTTAGGATGTACTCCAGAGTCACCTCCTCACTGGTTGGTTACATGACCAACTGTTCTAAGGCAGAGTAAATTAAGGTATCACCCACCCCCTTCAGCTACAGAGTGGTACCAGAAATTTGATATGGGGTGAGATGTCCCACTTCCATCCTCCATTCCAGGATCTGTAAGCTGCCTGGATGAATGGTATCTCTGGTTACTTGTAAAATAATACTTCTCACTAATTTTTGTAAACTGCCCAGAGAACTTTGGCTATTGGGCGGTATAAAAATGCAATAAATAAATAATATTATATGATATTATACAATTATACAACATTGTTGTACGTCAAAATTTAGGCTTTCACTAATAAATGCTTTTAGCCATTGTGATCTTGAAGAAGCTAATCTCAGAGAGTATTGCCTCCCCTCCCCCAATCCCACCACACTCATATGAATCAGCTTAATGCATCACCAGGACCTCCATCAAAGCAGGTCCCTGTGCAAAAAAATCATTTCTGTGCCAGATAAGCTATCTGTCACTGGACTGGGGCTATTTGGCTGCAAACTTCTCAAAGTAAGGATATCGATATGTGAACCAATACAGACAAGTCTTGTGGTCAATTTCACTCGTAATAAATAGCGACTTATCCCTTAAAGTCAAACACAGGGTTTAGGACACCCGGGTTAGTTGATCCTGCAATTTTAACAAAAGACAGAGGCCCAAAGCACAACCATTTCCTTCTTTGCATGTGAGAGGACTAAATATATTGCTATTTCAATACATACATTCCCATAAATTTATTCTTGATTAAATCTTATTAGAAAGGTGGGGAGCTACAGTTTCATTTGCCCTGTGTAAATGGATGAGGGTCACAATCCTATTGCCTTGATCATAAGCCTCCAAACTCGGTGGCTTAGGCTTATCCTGTGCAGGGCAGGAGGAGCAGTGGAGGGGAGGCCATCTTGGCCCCTACCCCCGATCCTCCTGCCCTGCATTTTTCAATAGACAGCTTTTTTTGCCCATCTAGTGAAGGAATTTCGGAGGCAGAGGGGAGGGGGCTGGAGAGGCCTCAAGATAGCTCATATCCTGGCCTCTTCAGCCTTCTCCCCTCCCACCCACCAACTGAAACGCCCCCTTCCACCCTCTCAGGTATTGGTTTCCCAACCTCAGAGGGCAGTCAATGCAGGTCTTCCCATGCTGGCAGTGAGGGGGAGGGAAGTCGGAGCTCCGATTCCCTCCTCCGAGGTCAGAGGGCTGTCTCCAACCCCACAGTTAGGAACCTGAAGTATCCTATGGTCCTTCAAATGCTATCTAGGCACCATAAAATTGTTCACTGAGTTGCCTACTAGCACAGCAGAATTATTTTACCAATAAAAACTTCTGAGAAAGCGGGAGGAGGTTCTCCCTCATTTCATTT
The DNA here is from genome assembly GCF_023053635.1 of Elgaria multicarinata webbii. Classification (NCBI taxonomy): domain Eukaryota; kingdom Metazoa; phylum Chordata; class Lepidosauria; order Squamata; family Anguidae; genus Elgaria; species Elgaria multicarinata. Next base: position 69,591,300 of record NC_086171.1, on the reverse strand, counting down.
GATTTAACCTTTCATCCAGAACAAGCCACCAAGAATTTCTCAAACACGCCCTCTATCCATTTCATTGGGATTTGTCAGCATTTAATGGAATGCACCTTTTTACTTCAGTCAAGGCCCATGATTCATCTCATGGCAGCCATCAGGAAGAAAAAATAACACCCAGCATTTCTTTAGCTTCCTTGTCTCAAGCCGGACATATTCACACGCTGCCATGGGCTACATGCAGTGTGGATTTAGTTTTTGGTGAATCGCCACTAAGAACATTTAGTGACAGATGGGAAAGAGTTTGGAGTGGGGTGGAGGCAATGCCTTCTGCAAATAGTGGAGAAGGCTTTCATGGAGTGCCATAGCAGCTATCAACACTGAGAATCATGGGAAATATGCTTCTCATGGCTCCTTGAATGATGCAAAGCATGCTTGCTGCAACATCCAGGGATACAAGGAAAATGCAATTAACATTTAGTAGCATAGGAAACTACCTTATACTGAGTCAGAACATTAGTCCACCTAGGCCAGTATAGACTGGTAGTGGCTCTCCAGAGTTTGAGGAAGTTTTTCCTCCTGGCCCTACCAGGAGAAGCTGTAAATTGAATCCAGGACCTTCTGTATGCAAAGCACTGAGCTAAAGCCTTTCCCCTAATTTCTCCCTGAGCCCTCAAACACTCAAGCAAGCTATGGAGACAGGACTTCAGGTCCTAATGCAGAATTCCCTTTTGCCCTGATAGTTGCACAATGTAGGGGAGGCAGTAAGGAGAACTCTGGCCAGGGAATGCTGCAGCCCACAAGAGCAATAATTCTAGATCTATTTTGGATCAAGCTGGACTCTGAATGGTACAATCTGAAACGGGCAAGGATGGGCTAAAGCCTGGTGGCCAAATCCATCAACCATTACAAAATGTACCCTATCAATAGTTTACAGGCCATTCAGAGTAAAAGTAGGAGGGCAGGGAGGTACGGATTGTGCAAAATCTGTATCATCCATGTTTCGCACATTGTGAGGTACCTTTCATTCTGTCATTCGCCCACAGACAGTCAGTTTTTTTTAAAAAAAGTTTCTGAATTTGTGCAAATCCTCATTTGTGCAAATTCCTCCCCAAAGTGCATTTTCACACTTTAGCCTATGGGGAAATACACATTTTTGGCCAGATTTTTTGCGTCTTTTTCTATGGCAGAATTTTCACAAAATTCCCAAAGTTTAGGTAAACGGTCTGCAAGTAAACCTGACAAGGGAAAAGCCAGTTTGTTGTGGAATCCTCACGTCAGATTCAGAAAAAAATCTGAACACATTTGGTTCCCTTGTGGATTTCTCTAACATCCCTAGGAAGAGGCCACAAAAGACCATAAAGAGAGTGGATCCAGCTTTTGGTACAGAGGTGCTTGGTTTTCCTGGCTCCTGGCCTACCTAGGTTGATGAGGGAGCAAGAAATAAATGGCATGACCGTTGTACCATGATCATGGTTTTCTGGTTTTTGTTCACATTATTTTTTAAAACAATGCTTCTAGCTGTGATCATTTGCACCACCACAAAGTGCAAAGAGCAGCAGGAACTAAGGATGGTTCTAAGTAAAATAGATCTTAACAATTTCCCCCCACTGGCAGCTGCATATCTCAATGAAATTTAGCAGGTGACGCTCTCCCCCATCACTGTGTTTCCATTCTAGAAAACCATCACCTCTTGAACTCTTGTTGGTCATGCAGTTGTTTGAAGGCACAGGACTCTTGCCAGAAAAAGAAAGCTGGCAACTTTAGCCATGGAGAAAGAGGGCTACACTGAGCTAGGAAAGAGACAAGGTCGAAAGAGCACAAGGTACCACCTGGGTCATCCTAATGCCCACAGCCAGGCTAGGTCTCACACCAAAAGCACTGTAGATGTCTTTGTTTGCCTTAAGGTGCAATCCTATGCATATTTAGACAAAAAAATGTCCTCCAATTCCCAGCATTCCCCAACCAGCAATACTGGCTAAGGAATGCTGGGAGTTGGAGGACTTTTTCTGTCTAAACATACGGAAGACTGCGTCCTTAAGGTATCAGCCCCCAGTATAAGCAAATATTGCTCTTCTTAAAGTAATCAGCTTTTTTTTAAAAAAAAAAAAATCCCAATTGGGCAACAATGAGCATTTAAACTCAAAGCTGCATGCTCTAAGAAGGGCAGCATCCACTCCTAATAACTTCAAGGTGCAAGCCCGATACCTTAGCGTTTCCACAGCTTGTGTTTTTACTAGGTTTCACTTTTGATTAGAGAATCTTGAAAGACACACAGGAACAGCTTATATTCAATATCACTTCATATCTGTTACGTTGTAGATCATACTTTGTTAAAACAAATGGAAACAGATGTGTAACCGGTGATTAAATTAAACAGCTCTTGGAGAGCCATTGCCAAGGACAGATACTAAACGCACAAAGGATGGGGAAATCGATAACCTCCAAATGTCAAGAGGATGTCAAACTGTATCCTCACACTGTGATGATAAACTCGAAAAGGCAAAATACAGTCAGTTCATGCTGGCCCGTATCATTCCATTTTAGATACTCGGCTCAGATAAAGTAGGACCTGGTTAGATTTAAATTTCCTGTTGAATTTACTTTCCTGGTGTATAGTCATCTTCTGACATTGATGCACCTTCAGCCTGCTTTCATTGCTGGTTCCAGTATTCTGTTATAAACCCTACTATAAATAAACCCAATACATGTAAGTAAATACATTCATGTTCTTTCCCTGTTTATCCTTCCTCCATTGTCTTCTGTTGTCTACCCTGTGTTAATTTTAGATTATAATGTTCTCTCTTTTTTCTTATTGTCAAGCTGGATCAAATCAAAGGCCTGCCTTGTTCAGGATTCTGTTCCCACAGTGGCCAACCAGATGAGTATGAGAACCCCACAAATGGGACATCAATGTAGTAACAGATTTCTGCTCATATTTTCCTTTTTTTAAAAAAAAAACTTTTTTTGTTATTGTTTCATAACCATATATGACATAAAGGCATTGCATAAAGACGTTACATCTAAGGGAAATGAACACACAAGGAAAAAAGGGGAAAAGACAATAAAAATAATACGAAGAAAGAAAGAAAATCAAAGAAAAAGAGAAATACATAAACCAAGGTTAAAGCGTGCTTTCGGCTCTCTACACATCAGAGTTGTATATTATATTCTCTCCTTGTTAATACATTTAACGCAATAATCCAATTCATTTCTTTCTTCCAAGTTAACTATTTCTCATACACTTAACCCACAGACAAATACATCATTTTTCTCTGTTTCTTGCAAAAATTCTATCAGAGGTTTCCATTCAGATATAAATGAGACTGTTGATTTATCTGTCATTATTGCTGTCAATTTTGCCATTTCTGCTAACTTTAATATCTTCAGTATGTATTCTCCCATTGTTGGTGTTATTTCATTTTTCCACTTCTGTGCATACAATAGTCTCGCTGTTCATGTTTCCCAGCAACTAGTGCACATAGGCATATTGCCTCTGATACTGCAGCTAATATATAGCCATCATGACCAGTAGCCATTGGCAGGCTTATCCTCCATGAATTTATCCAATCCTCTTTTAAAGTCGTCCAAATTGGTGGCCGTCACTACGTCTTGTAGAAGTCAATTCTATCATTTAACTGTGCACTCTGTGAAGAAGTGCTTCCTTTTACCTGTTTGGAATCTCCCATCACTCAGCTTCACTGGATGAGCCCAGGCTCTTGTATTCTCCCTGTGTCCATGTTCTCCACACCATACATAATTTTATATGTGTCTTATATTCTCCCTTATTCACCTTTTTCCATAAGAGAATTGTTCTGGCCCCTTGATCCTTTTGGTTGCCCCTTTCTGCACTTTCCCCAACTCTGTAATATCCTTTTTGAGGTGTGGTACCAGAACTAAACTCAGTATTCCAAATGTGGCCATACTTTGTACGAAGGCAGTAAATTATTCAACTCCTTTCTTAATGATTCATAATATGGAATCCACCTTTTTTTAAATAAAAATATCAATTGCAGATTGGGATAACGTTTTCACCAAGCTTTCCACCAGAAGCCCAAGATCCTTCCCCTGGTCAATCACTGCCAGCTCTGACCCCATCAGCATGCACAGAAGTTATATTGCACCATTTTACATTTGCTTATAGTGAACCATTCTTCCCATCTCTATGCCCATCTCTCCAATTTAAAGGGATCCTTTTGGAGCTCTTTGCAATCTCTTTTCCTTTAAACCATCATAAATAATTTGGTGTCATCACTATACTTGGCCACCTTGCTGCTCTTCCATAACTCTGGATCATTTATGAACAACTTAAAAAGCACTGGCCCCAATACAGATCCTTGGTGGACCCCCTACTCTTTACATCCTTCCATTACGAAAATTGTCCATTTATTCATACTCTCTGCTTTCTATTCTTTAGCCGGTTACTCAAATAGGGTCCTGCCCTTGTGTACTATGTAAAAGTGTCATAAACATTGATGGTGTATGTGTATATATATATATATATATATATGTATGTATGTACCATCCAGCTCTGTCATTCTAAAACTTGCATTAAGAAATTTACTGCTTAGACAGATTAATACTGCAATCCTAGTGCAAAAAAATCCAAAAGGGCTGCTAAAGGCAAAAGAATTCATAGAGGTATTTAGAAGTGTGTGATCTAGATCTTGTGGAATGGAAGCCAAGCCCCAAGGGCATCATTTTGGCCTGCCAAATCTTATTGGTGATTATTCAGAAGAGGACGGGGAAGTACTATTACGTTTTAGATTAGAAGCTGAACTCTGAAGGAATAGCATCTGGACACTTCTTAGTGGAAAACATTAATACTGGACTCACTGAGTCATCTTCTAAAGCTGCCTTTCCCTAGGGGTGTCTCTTTCAATTATCATTCTCCATAGAGGTCTTGAGGGCATTGTAACCTCAGCATCCCACTTCATGTGTCGGTGTACATGTGCACCTGCTAGTTTGTGTGCCCCAAAGCCAATTTGTTTGTTTTTTAGATGTCCTTTGTTAATTGAACTATGGCAGACTCTTCAGCACATACTAAGAAGTGGATTTCATACCCGTGTTGGGCAGCAGATACAGGGACAAACTACATGTGACATTCATTGTGTGCTACCAATTAATGTGCATATTTTGAAAAAAGTAAAGAGCAGCTAAAAGGGAGGAGTGAGATTGCAGTGGTGGGAGGAATAGCTTAACCCTCTTGTGGGCTCAATGAAAATCACCCCCCAAACTCCTATTTGCATGGGAAGGGAAGCCAATAGCAGCTATTACTTACATTGTTTAAAAGCTCCACGTTGATTGCATTCATACAATTAACATCACATCTACATTGGCCCATACCCATCACAATTCTCCAGTTTTATGTGAGCATGGTTGTCCCAACTCACCTAACCGATTCTCCTGCTTCTAAACACTTCTGCAGTGGAGGGATCAGCTGATCTCAGCAGGGGCCCTCCTTTTCATCTCTTCACCATTGCAACCTGCTTGTTCACCTGCCTCTCACTCTAGCCCAGACAACAGTGGTGGTGAAGAGGAAGACTCACTGAGGGAGGGGGCCCATTGACGGCAATAAAAAACCTAGTGCCAGCACTGCACATGAACAATGAACAATTGGTCCATATATCATCCTGTATAATGTCCCATATATTGAAGAGGAAAGCTCACTCTAGCAGGAACTATAGCCATATCTACATACACTGAATATATGGAGGGGTGGACGGGACATTGCTTGCTGGCTCCATCTTTGACATCCATGCCTCCAACTTGCACATACAGTGTGTATGCAGATAGGTTCTCTGTACACTCAGTTATGAACTCTGCAAAAAGCAGGGTCCCTAATGGCATGGAGAACGCCTATGTATGTGCAAGTTGTACAAACAGTGTATGTGAATAAGTCCCATGAATAAGACTGCTCTGAATGCACATTGCAATTCTCACCGAATTCAGGATTGTAAGCTCGACATTTGAGTTGACTTATTTTTCATCTTTACATAGATAATTAACAGTGTGATTTATCTATTAACAGGTGTTGCAATTAATTAATTTATTAATAACAGTGCAATTTATATATTTATAGCAGTGCATGTTTTCTCTGATTACAATTGGGCTTACTCCCCAGTAAATATGTGTAGGATTGCATCAATATATATATATATATATATATATATATATATATATATATATATAAACCACCCCTGTACAAGACCTACAAAAAGTAGGGTAAGGGAAGAGTTTTGCACTGTTGGTGGCAAGAGAGGCAGCAAGATTGGTTCATACTGCAGCAGCAAGCCCTTTCTCCAGCCCACCATGTCCATGCCGTGGTGTAGCAGCAGCCTGAATGATGAGCTCTATGCCGCTCAATCCATTTTCACTGAACATAAACTGAAACAAACCTAGGCCAGACCTACACCAAGCAGGATATAACATCCGGCAATGGCACTGACCAAGAAAAGCCTTGGATCGATGTGAGGAGAGTGGCTGGGGGCTGCGTGCAGGAACTTCCAGCAACGCGGCCTCCAGCACCCCCTCCCCCAGCACAGAAGAAGGAGGAGGAGGAGGAGGAGGAGGAGGAGGTAAGACTAAGGGGTGTGTGTCTGTGTCTGTGTGTGAGAGTGAGTGTATGGGTGAGGGTGCCTGGTTGGTTGAGTGTGCTTTGGAATGGATGATCCTGTGTGTGTGTGTGTGTGTGTGTGTGTGTGTGTGTGTGTGTGTGTGTTTATTGTGTGGTGTGACATCAGCCCTGTGACCAAGGCCATGTTTGGGTGGGCATGCCCCCTTGGGGGCTGTGCATGTTGGTGGGCACGCCTCCTTGGGGTGGCCATGTTGTCCTCCTTTTTTGGTTCCCAAAATATGGTCACCCTAACATGGAATGGTGTCCTGGGCCCCAACAGTTGTCAATACCATTATAAAGCAGTAGTGTAGATCCTGCCCCTGTTTCATGGAGAAGAGGCATGGCTCATTTTTTTCAAAAGGTCCACTGATTTTCCAATAGGAACAAATGCCTAAGAGGGACATTGCTGCAGCATCCCAGTGTTTTCACCCAGGATTTTCCAGACCAGTCCTATCGTTTGTCACTTGGCCCTCCAGATATTGTTGGAGTACAACCCCTGTCATCCCTGACCATTGGCCATGCTGGCTGGGGCTGATGGGATTTAGAGTCCTCAAGACATTGTTGATGGGGCTGAAGGGACTCCAAATGCTTTAGGTTCTGCCTTGACCTTCAAGTGTGCAGCACAGGATTCTGATGAGGTCAAGGCACAGGCTATTCTCTTGGAGGTAGGTGGTAGGAAATCCAGGGCCTTATTCAGAGCCCTCCCAGCCAGGGGACACAGCCCTGACATCATTTTCTGGCTGAAAGGATGAGTCCCCAGCAGAACCTCCATCCCTTCCTCGCAGAAGTCTCAGGGTACAAAACCAGGCAAGGGCTCTTTGTTTAAGGTTTCCATCAGCTCATCCAGAGGGCATGGAGCTGACCAAACTTCAGGTCTTGTTGGGCTCCCTAAGGTTTCAATTGGCTCTAGTTCCCTGCAGAGAGACGAAGAGAGAGTTCCAGCCACTTGGAACTACCCAATGTCCTATTTTCTTCCTGCCTGATTTCATTGAGCAAACGACTGTAAAACCTTGTTGAATAAGCCCTGAGGAAGGACGGGTTTTGTCCGAAACACGTAGGCACTTTCATTAAACCTTTTTCATCCCAATAATATTTCAAAAAGATTATCCTTGGTTCCACCCCCGCCTTGGGCTTGTTTTTTCACTCTCTCGTGGGGTTTCCCTTCTCTTCCTGGTCCTGACTGCCATCAGATGCTTTCAGCTTCTCCTGCAAGCCTTTGGATCAAACCAAATGCCCATTTAGTGCAGCGCTGTTTCCTTTAGTGACCAAGAAGCTCACCAGCAGCACAAGAGGGAGATAGCCATGTCTTGCTGAGTGACTCCAACATCTGGAATACCACCTCTGAATAGGGAGGGTTATTTTCTCTCATTGGGCTCATTTGTTGGATGGTTATGTAATGAAAGCAGAGCCTTCATTATTTGCCTTCCTATAGTCCCTTGCTGAAATGTCTGTTTCTTTTTTATTTCTCTCTTCGTGGTACTGGAACAATAGAAAAATCCCACCACTTGACAGCCTCTTTTGAGATTTTTGTTTTGTTTTGTTTTGAATGTTACCAAGCAAAATGCTGGTTTTTAATGGCTTTTGTGAAATCTGTTCTTATGAAATCGCAACCATTGTTTTTCGCTTTCTCTTGCTCTCCATCTCTTTCAATCGATATACTTTTAATTAAAAAACCACAGGCAAAAGAGGCACTTAAAGCAGGAACACAATTTAGGAGACTTCATGAACTATTGTAATGACAATTCAACCTGGAACTTTCATTAAGCACATATGTATACCTCTCCATTCAATGAGCCTCGTGCCGGCTGCAGCACTTAGGCCCATAGGGGGACAAACAGCCCTCTGCCAGCTATCAATTTAGACCTATGGCAAGAGCAATCCATCCATTTCCCAGCAGCATGCTGGGCAGGAAGGAAGTGTGTGTGAGAGTGAGTTGGGGGGAGGGGATCATCTACACTAAGCAGGATATTGCGCTATGAAATCAGTCTGAAAGCGCTATATAAAAGGCAGGAGCCACACTACTGCTTTATAGTGGTATTGAAGTGCACTGACAACTGTTGGGGCCCATTGACACATACTATATACTGACTTTATAACATTATATACCGCTTGGTATGGTTCCTGCCATTTATATACTGTTTTCATACCACTTTCATAGTGCAATATCCTGCTTAGTGTAGATGAGCCCAGAGAGAGAGAGAGAGCATAGTGGAGATCAGTGGTTGGTGGAAGATTGAAAAGGGCCATGGTGCTTTTGGTCTGGCCCCTCCCACTGCCAGCTTCAGCCCTGCCCACTGCTGGCATGTGGCCCACAACAGCTTACTCCTCAGGGAATGTGGCTCGCAACAGAAGAAAAGGTTCCCCAGCCTTTGTACTGAACTAAACGTATTGTGAACTTTATTAGGGCAACGATATGAAAAGGAGGACAGGGCTCCTGTATCTTTAACAGTTGCATAGAAAAGGGAATTTCAGCAGGTGTCATTTGTATATATGAAAAACCTGGAGGAATTCCCTCTTCATCACAACAGTTAAAGCTGCAGGAGCTATACTAGAGTGACCAGATACAAAAAGGGCAGGGCACCTGCAGCTTTAACTGTTGTGAAGAAGAGGGAATTTCTCCAGGTTCTCAATATATACAAATGAGACCTGCAAAAATTCCCTTTTCAATACAACTGTTAAAGATACAGGAGCCCTGTCCTCCTTTTCATATGGTCACCCTAACTTTATCCTGCTTATAGAATGCTGGAATAACTCACATATCTAAAATCACTGTGATTGCGAATTATACATCTCTCTGGTCAAACTGATTTCATTTATTTATATTCATCCACCCTCGGAGGTTGGGAATACAGAGAAAATAGTTTAAAAATATAAAATAGTTGATGAACATATAATCAAACTGTAGCAGTTGTGCTAACTCCCTTCTACTAGCTTACAGCCAGTTAGATGTGATGCCACTCATGAAAATAGAAATGGCACAAATGGTTTTGTAAAGTAAACAGCAGTCCAGGTTGAACAGGCCTCCAGATTGAAGGCCCACCCACCCACCGTTTCCCAGCAGGGTCCCATTCCGAATTTGGGGAAGGTTGCTTGCCAGCTTTTTGTGTGTTTTTAACCATTCATGCAGTTGCTAATTGTATGGTTGCTGACAGTGAATTCTAGATAACCCTGTAAAGTTTACATCATGGAGACTTCTCCCTTTATTTTGAGATGGAGGAAGCCCCGGCTCTGTGAGATCGCATGTGGCCATCAAATAGAAGGAGCACAGCAATGGGAACAATGAGTTGGCTGCAATGTTGCTGCTGCTCAATATTTGAAAGGAAATGGCCCAAGTGAAGTCCCTTTCATGTGAATGGTTAAAGGGCTCCAATTCATAGCACTGCCAACTGGGCAGAAAGTTTCCTCTTTCCAGAGACCGGGCATGTTTGTATGTCTTTCCCCATTCCAAACAAAACCTCTATCCAAAGCTTTGGGCTAAAATAGCCAATTCTGGTCACACTTGGCATGTACACAGTAGCCACAGAAGACTCCCCGCCTAGGTCCCTAAATGGCACCAGTGTGCCAAGTCCGTGTAACAAACCAATCCATAAACACACACAACCACCACAGTCGTCAGCAAAACCTCATTCCTAGACACGACGTACCTTGCTCTGAATGTTTATATGTCGCGTCCAAACCAGTTCCCCGCCTCACCTCCTCACTCTCTATTTTGCTCAGCAACCATTTAGCTCGTTTGCCTTGGGGGGGGGGGACGGACGGACCTGGATTTGGTTCTGACAGGCAACAGAGTTTGAGAGGTTTCATTCGCTAAAAGTTTAAATTTGGGTCTGCTCTGCCCATGTGCATTACCCTTTCTCGTTACACGCTCAACTATATCAGCGGCCAGTTTCGGCCACCAAATCCTTTGGAGCACACTGTTGGCATTTTTCTTTTCACTTTCCCCCTTCCTCTTTATGACACTGATCTGAACAGCGGCAAGCACTCCATCCTCTAAAGCTGCTAGTGCACAGGCTAAAGGTTACTCTGTTCTCCCTTCCTGGGGGTACTTGGGAAACAAGGCATTGTCATAGCAACGGCTACTGCTGCTCCCTAGATAAGGCGTGCGTGAGCATTCAGTGCCAGCAGAGGAGAAAGTTCCTGCTCCGGTGAACACTGACTCCATATCACACCTATCCCAGCTCCACTGGTTGGTAAGTTCTTTAGTACTTTTGCTGGGGAAGAGGGGGAATATATTTTTTTTCTTCCCAAGGAAGCAAATATCTGTCTGTGCTGTGATAGTGGCACAGGTCACAGATCAGCTCCTCTGTCAGGTCGACTTAAAGTAGGGGAACAGAAGGCTCTATCTGAGAAAAGTTGCAAACTATGAACTGAAAGAACTGAGAAAGGGAAAATATAGTTTATTTGAATGTTATTCCCTGCTTGATCTACACTCCCATGGTGATGGGGCATTTGGATTTTGGACTGTGCAGTTCAATCCTGAACACATTGATGTGCAGTCTCAAACATTTAAAGGGACGGCATTTCCAATCATCTGTCCAACATATACACACCAATCTGATCCTATGCATATTTACTTGGAAGTAAGTCCCACTGAATTTAGTGGGCTTTCCTCCTAGATAATTGTACATAGAATTGCAGGCTGCAAGCATAGACACACTTACCTAGGAGAAAAATCCATTGAACTTACATGTTTCAATGAAACTTGTTTAAGACATGTTTAGTAAACCTATTTAGGACTGGGCTGTTAGTGTTGCATTACAAAGCAGCTTAAACTGATGTGTTTTAGCTTAATTCACTCTGCATCTATTTCTAACTAAATGCACTTTTGCACCTAAAAGTCAAAGAGTGTGATCCACAACCCAGTTAAGTATTCAGACTGATGTAGATTTACACTGAAATCCTAAATAGTTCCCATGAAATCATTATATACAGTCAAATACGCATAGCATTGAAGTGCTGTTTGAGTTTTAAATCCATGGGGCTTAATCAGTTTAACTCTGAGAATGTCAATTTCGCTCGGTTGAGAACCAGATGCTGAAAAGCATTTAGAGGCATTTCCAAGTATAAAAGCTTTTGTTTGAAATTTGAGGGGAGAGGTGAACTGGTAGATGTTTTTCATCTACACTGACTAAATTGAACCCTACTCAGATAGTTGAAGGTCTTTCCGTTGTTGTTGTTTTCAAGTTGATATTCTTTGAATCACTTCAAGAATGTGTTTCTTTTGGCAACCTCATTTTTAAAAAATTCCATACCTTGCAACATTTCTACATCTACAGAGAATGAAAAAAGATTATGCTTCTGTGTATACTCTAGTTTTATGACAGCTTGTAGAGTTTAGGGTATGATATAGAAATCAAATACATAATCAATATTGCTTTAGGGGGAAATTTTGAGAATGAATACCCTATTTGATTTTTAAGCTTCTTAGTTTTATCATAGAAATATTGCCACAATACTAACAGGTTATAGCTAAAAACCAAATCTTTAATGCCTCCTCATGCTTCCCCTTGAGCATGTACTATTACTATGTACTATTACTATGTTTTTGTACTTTTCATGTGCTAACCATTCATCTCCTGAAAAATTCTATGTGTGCTTAAGTCTAAAAGAAAAATTATATCTCAGCCTTAAACGCACTATAAAGAAGAAAGTTTTGTTGAACTCAGGGATGCCCTTCTTCAACATTAGGGCAAAAGTACTGGAATAACTTTTCAGGATATAGGTCTTCTCTGCTAATGTGGAGATCATCTGTTAATATGGACTGCCCTTGCAATCCGGGCTTGAGGTGCAAGAGATCAGATTAGTTTTATATCTCTAGTTCACGAAATCCTCAGTGTATAAAACCACAGGCACATCACTATTTTTGGAAGAATTATCAGAGATTTACAAGTTGAAGTGGGCGTACCCCTGTATTTTGAGGTATGACCTAACATATGGGAGCCTGTGGTTAAATATATTCTTTCAGGGTTCACTATCCATAAGAAAGTTGAATGGCCAAAGAGAGGCAGATTTGCTACAAAACTGTAGCAACATCTAGAGGCTGGCAGCTGTTTGTTCTGGCATGATGGCATTTAGAAGGGTGAATCTAGGGCTCTAATTCTTCTCTCTAGGTTGTGGGCATCTATGGCCTTCCAGATGTTTGCGCCTGCATCTCCCATCAGTGCTCACCATTGTCTAAGCTGGCCAGGGTTCATGGGGGAAACTTCAGGAGGGCCACAAGTTGCCCAGCTCTTCCCTAGAGCCTCGCCCACTTTTCTCCTTTGTCCTCAACATCCTCATCTCTATCTCCTGAGGTATTTCACTAGCAGGGGGGAATTACTGGCATAGGGATAGGAAATCAAGGTATTATCACTGCACAGCACAAGAGTGATTCCTGATGAGTGGTTGGTGAGTAGCAAAGGAAACTCTTAGGATGCAATCCTATGGCTGTGGCATGCTGGGAATTGTAGGACTTTTTTTCTTTCTAAAAATGCACAGGATTGAGCCCTTATGCTGGTGGTGGCACCAGCATCAGTAGGATTGCTTGCACCACTACTACAAGGAGTTCTGGGGCTCATCTACACCAAGCAGGATATAAAAGGCAGGAGCCACACTACTGCTTTCTAGAGGTATTGAAGTGCACTGCAGGGTCTACACTACTGCTTTATAGTGGTACTGAAGTGCACTGACAACTGTTGGGGCCCATGACACATCTACACCATGCAGGATGTACCACTATGAAAGCGGTATGAAAGTGGTATATGTGATGTGTCAATGGGCCCCAACAGTTGTCGGTGCACTTCAATACTGCTATAAAGCAGAAGTGTGGCTCCTGCCTTTTATGTACTGCTTTCATACTGCTTTCAAAGTGGAATATCCTGCTTGGTGCAGATCAGCCCCTGGAGTACGCTAACATTAGGGTGACCATATGAAAAGAAGGGCAGGGGTCTTGCATCTTTAACAGGTGTATAGAAAAGGGAATTTCAGCAGGTGTCATTTGTATTTATGCAGCATACATACAAATGATACTTTTGTATCTGGTCATGAGGGCAGGGCTCCTGAAGCTTTAACTCTTGTGATGAAGAGAAAATTTCACCAGGTTCTCCATATATACAAATGACACCTGCTGAAATTCCCTTTTCAATACAACCGTTAAAGATACTGGAGCCCTGTCCTCCTTTTCATATGGTCACCCTAGCTAACATTGTTTATTTAAATTGCTTTAACTGTTTACATTATTTAAATTTTTCTATGTTAAAAAAATTAAACTATTTTTGTTGTGTTGTATTTTGTATTTTTATGAGATCTTGTAAACCTCCTGGAGAGCTTCAGCTATGGGGAGGTATAGAAATGAATTAAATAATAATATACTAACAGTAATTCCGAAGACGGACAAGGTAACCACCATGCAGTATCCAGAAACTGTGCTTATAAAAACCAGAAGTCTTTTTGCAGATAGTGCATGTATGCTTTCAATTGTATTTTGATTTAGAATGAAGGCTAGAAACTTAAAAAGAAGAAGAAAACGAAGAGGAACAAGCTATATTACCAGAAATTCAAATTCAATAGCATATCTCCGTTGGTGCACAGACCTCTATGCATGCCAAGTGTACCTTTATGCGTAGCCTAGCTTTTCGTTCGCTCCATGGATAACTGCTGACGTGTGCAAAATTGAGTTTAGGATTCCTGAGCCCCATGAACCAGAAGCTCACCAATTTCAATTGGCAAGATGCCACATGAACCTATGGATCTAATGGGTGGGAGGTGTGGCGATATTTATTTGTAAGTACATTACATGGATCTTAAGGTTGTAATCTTATACACAATTATCTGGAAGTAAGTTCCATTGGACTCAATGTGGCTTCCTTTTAAGAAGGCATGGAGAGGATTTACTGCATTAATAATCCAGATAATAATTAATTATCCAATTAATAACTGGGATAATATCAATAGTAATGTTAAGGTATCATGACAATATGGATTACAACCATAGAGAGGGATAAGGAACATGGGGTATTGATAGATCCCGTATTTCGTTTATCATGCAGCAAATACATTCCTGTTCTTTTATTTATTAATTTATACTTTTCACCTCTGTTTTATCATTGTTAACCTTTTTTGGGTGGAGCTTGCATTTCTCCACTCAACTACTTTTGTTCTAGAGCAAGAGTGGGCGGAACATAGACTGGGTTCTATTGGTAGATCTCTGTAGGTGATCTGAAGCATATCAGTAAGGATTTCTGACTCCCAATGGTTTAACAATAGTAGTAACAAAATGATTCCCCACTCAGCCTAAATTATACCTCTTAAAAGAACAACCTTGGGGGTGACCAAGGGTGGATTTTGGTGTGAAGCGAGGGTGAGCTCCATTCAGTTCTGGTACTGAAAACAAATTCCTTGGCTCAATTTTCCCCCAGTGTTAAGTCTATTACTTTTGCACCAGGCTCTAGTTGGTGGGTCGTGGGGTTCTAATACAAAACAAAGTAGATCCAGCAAGCCTGAAATCTGCCCAGCCCTGTTCTAGAGACCTGGAGGATAAGACTGAAGCCCGAGGAATGGCCACACATATCTTTTAGGAAGGTATCTCACAACGCCAAAGTTGAGAAAGTATTTTACCAGGGTGGGACCAGTACCAGAAAATAGTTATATTGGGGTTATGTGGCTTTGGATACTCCCTTCTCCCTCTTCATCTGTTATACTGTTAATTGACTCCTGGACCTAACAGTGTATTGTAAATGGTTCCTGATCTTGTAAATGGTTTAACACTGCATCATTGGCCAACTTGCATTCCAAATTCAGAGAAAAGTCAGACATGGTTTCTTCTTTTTTGAAGAAAAGTGAGAGCCAGCAGGGGGGAGTGATTAATGCAGCCTTCCACAACACAGCACCCTCCACTGACCATGGAGGCTAGGGATGATGGGAGCTGTAGTCCACATAACTAGAGGGCACTAGGTTGGAGGAAGGCTAGGTTAGGGGGGCAGGCTATGACTGGGGAGACACAGGTTCAAATCCCCACTCAGTCACGAAGCTCATGGTGTGACCAGTCACCCCATCGCTGCCTTGTCTACTCCAGAGGGTTGTTGTGAGAACGCACCACAGCAGAAGAACCTGCTGTAAGTTCACATTTTTAACTTCTCCTTTCATTTTTAATGACTACTCAACAAAGGTTCTGATCACATATTGACCATCTCACAGGATGGGGGTTCAGGCAGATATCCGTAGTAGTGTAGCTAAGAAGAGGGCGCCCCATTGAAGTCAACTCTATTCACCTCCAGCAGACAGCAGGCATTCTTGTCAGTCTGTTTTCCACCTGTAAAATAGGCT
The DNA here is from genome assembly GCF_023053635.1 of Elgaria multicarinata webbii. NCBI lineage: Eukaryota > Metazoa > Chordata > Lepidosauria > Squamata > Anguidae > Elgaria > Elgaria multicarinata. The sequence goes on along the minus strand of NC_086171.1, from coordinate 69,575,399 downwards.
TACAAGGTCCTGTGCCCTCCATGACTGATATAAAAATTAACGATGCAATTGTTGCAAGGCATGTGTGGATTTGTGTGTGACCATGGGGAACAGCCCTCTGCTGTTGCTGCACCATAGCTCTGTAAGTGGCAGCCATGCATATTTTATAGAGTTCACGGCCTGCGGTACATATGCAGAAGCTTTCATCTGGTTTGTAAGCCTACAGCCTTGGGGGGTCAGGGACGCAGCCGCAGGGTGTCGATGGAGCGAAGCGATGTGCAAACTGTGATTCTTGGAATTACAGTCATGTTTCAAGAGAGCCATCAGTCCAGCCTGCCTTTCTGTTAACACTGGTTCTTTCTTCCTTTATGCACTTGACAACTGTTATAGACATATCACAGTTCCACCATAATCTCTAGTGCCCTACAGAAGTAAATGAAATTTGCTCTCCCATCTACAAATAAACCGTAATTAGGACCAGCGTGAAGGCTAGGCATGGTCAGGCAGCTGTTGTGGGGCCCCTCCCCAGCAGGGGCCCACTGTCAAGAGTCTCCTGGAGTTGTTCCTCCTCTTCACCATTGCAACTTCCTTATTCACCTGCTTCTCCCTCTGGCCTGGACAATGGTGGAGGTGAGAAGGAGATGCCACCGCCCACTTATCCTCTGACTGTCATGCAAGCAAGTAGTAGCAATGATGAGAAAGGGAGCATCATCAGATGGGGGGGAATTGTGTTTCCCTACCGTCACTTTTCTGTCCCATAATAGGGACGAGCAACTTCCTCTTTTTTCACCTAGGGAAGAAAGAAGAAGCGAGCAATGACCACGTGGCAATATTCAGTGGGTGACGCCCAGAAGGCGGACAATGTCATCAAAAGCATCCATAAGTGGTGTGCAATAAAACACTCGTCTGATGATGCTCAGAGGATGAGGAGCAATAGCAGCTTTCGACAACGCAGTGAGAAGGTAGACTCAGGGAGGGAGGGGCCCCGCTGAGCATGTCTTGCCCGAGAGCTCTCAAAAAACTGCAGTCGTCACTGCCTGTAATTCTGATCTCCTGTCTGTGGAACCCTTCCCTCTTCAAAGCACAGCAATAATGGGGTGCTCATGTTTCATGACGGGGAAAAACATCCCACTCTCTATTGCTTTGCAAAGCCACCAACACTGGCTGGCGAATGCTAGGAGTTGTAGGACATTTTTTTCTATCTAAACATGCATAGGATCGCACACCCTTAGCATATCAATTGATAAACCTCTTAGTAAGAATGATTCCATCGTTTGCTTACAAAAGGGAGTTGCAGCAAATCGTAGGTTGCGCCAGAAGTTGAGTCCATAAAATCACACGCATATCTTTTTCAAACGTCTCTTTTGTGGCAGAGAGAAGACTGGTTATATCTAAAAGCTGCCTGCAGAAGTGTTTGCATGCCTTCTGGAGTTGTTTATGGGTCTAACCGTACACAGGGTCGGGGGTGGTATGTGAGTTAATTTTTATCTACTGTGGGTTGGTGATGAAATAATATATGTCAAACTAAAAGTGCAAGCCTGACCTAAGATCAACATCCTATGCTCCCCATATTCACCCAAGGGAATAGACTAAATACCAGGTAGGTATTACAGCGATTTGTTAAATCTCCCTTTGTCATCCAGGTCTTAAGAAACAGAAGCTTTTTCCAGAAAAAGATGTCCATATTACTCATCCCTAGCTCAAATTACAGGTGAATTAAGTAGCCCTATTTGGGGGGAGGGGGTGAATCACCCAGCAGTCTTGAGAGGTGTTCCCCCTCTTCTCAGAATGAACAAGCCCAGATGGTTGAATGTTTAGAATGTTATGACAAGGCAAGAGACTGTTGGTTGTTTTATTGTGCTTTTTATGGTTTTAATTTTTGTGAACCGCCCAGAGAGCTTCGGCTATTGGGTGGTATAAAAATGTAATAAATCAATCAATAAATAGACGGGAAGGCAAAATAAGACTGAACATGTAGGTCTGGGCCGCATGACCTGTGACCCACCAAACCAAACGCAGTCCACCAGCCATGGATGGCGGCCCATGTAGGACTGAATAAACCTCTTGTGTTTGTGGCCTGCTCGGGCCTGCAAACAGTGGGGTTGCCAAGATCCTGTGAGACCATAAAATATGTCTAGTTGGTTGCGCTTAGTTTATGGGTCCACATGTAGTACCCCATAATCAGATATGTCTTTAAATACCAGAAAGTGTTAGTGGTTCCTGGGACATTCCTTACATTGCCAAAGCGTTCCATGCATTACTGAAGCATCCCTTACGTTGTAATTATTTTGTTGTTGTTTATGAAGGAAGATAATTTTTACACAAAATACCCCTTGATGGTTGTGTCAACTTAATAACATTCTGGGGAAAATAATCATTAAGAATTGGGGGCAGGGGGAGAGAAAACGAACGCTTCCTAAATTGAAGCAGCAAAACATGTGTTAGCGTGTGACATGCATAGCATACCTGTCTGTACACCCTGTATTATTCTGTTTCTCATAGCTTCTAAAGAACACCGTCTTCAGTGATGTCAACTGAATATGTGCAGCCATCACATGATATCTCAGAAGACAGATTGGATGGGCAAGATACCAACTGTAACCATTTAGGTCAGTCTTACAGAGGTGATGTCAGTGCCTGCTGTTCTCTAGAAAAGGTCTTCTTTGCATCATTAAGTGCTGCCCGTTGTCATCCCATCCCCCATACACCCCTCAGCAGAACAACTGCTCCTCATGAAACCTGATAGACTGTGCCTTCTGGTGACACATCTGATGCCAGATGGAGAAGCAATGGGTGGGGCTGGGTAGTGGTGTTCTCTCTCTCTCTCTCTCTCTCTCTCTCTCTCTCTCTCTCTCTCTCCTGCGCTCAGCATATAAAAATTAGCCAAAGCTGTAGCAATAAATTAATCAAAGAAGAAAAAGAAGAAAGGGGGAGGGGGAGAGAACACTACACTTAAATCTTTTCTCCTTTAATATGACCATACGCAAGGCTTTCCAGACAAATTTTTACACAACAATGTTGTCTAGAGAATTTTAAACTTGACTCCAAATCTTTTGACAAATTGACTCCTGCTTCACCAGGAGAAATTTACACCTGGCTTGCTGTGCCCTTCTCATCCCTCGCACATATTTCAGAATCTTTAATTTACCTCAGGGTTGTGAAGAGCTCTGACTTCACTGAACTGGACACAAATGTTTGTGGAATTTGCTCTTATGACTAACATGGTAGTGAGAAGCAACATGATTTCAGTAATCCTCAACAACCAGATTTGCCAAACTCATTTTGGCCTGTTGTTCAAATCCACGTTGGGCTCTTTCCACACTGCTTTTGTCCTTTTGCACTGTGCAGTGAATGGCATAAAAATCGGCTTGAGATGAAAAATAGTGATGTCATTTTCTCCTAAGAAAGCAGAGGTTGCATGCACTATTAATTTTATTTATTTATTTGTTACATTTCTAATCCACCCAATAATCAATGTTCTCTGAGTGGATTACAAACATTAAAAGATTGAAATACAATGGAAACAGTAAAAAATATATATAAAATAAACTACAAAAATTTAAAAGAATAAAATACAATTCAATACAAAACAAAACAACCAACAACACAGGAATTGATAAAACAGCTATAAAAATCTAGAACTAGTTCTCTAAAAGTCCTGGGAGAAAATAAGGGCTTTTGCCTGGCACAAAACAAAACAAAAAAATCTAAGGGCCAGGCAGGAGAACCTCTTTCGGGAGTTAGTTCCATCAGTGGGGTGCCACAAGCGAGAAGGCCCTCTCTCATGTAGCCACCCATCTAACTTCCTTTGACAGGAGCAGCCAGAGCAGGGTCTCCAAAGATGACCTAAGGGTCTGAGCAGGTACATATGAAAGGAGATGATCCATTAGATACTCTGCCCCCAAGGTGTTTAGGACTTTAAAGGTCAACACTAAAGCCATAGCTAGAAGGGGCGAAATCCCAGGGTGATCCCTGGGATCGTCCCTGTGCATTCACATGATGCACAGGGGATTCCGGGATCAGGGAGGGATGATCCCTCCCTTGCCCTGGGATCTCGCCCTACCCTTTTGGCTGGGTTTTTCCACGGTATCAGGCTGAGCCCGAGATCGCGGGACATGTGGCCGGGCGCCGCGGTTTGTCCCAGCTCCTTGTGTGCATCTTCTCCTTTAAGAAAACAAAACAAAAAAATGGCAGGTGCAATGCCTCTCCTTCCGAGGCCGTCATGCACCACGTGTAAACGGAGGGAGGAACTTGCGATAAAAACATTGCAAGATCTTCACCCCTCCATCGCGCAATAACAGGTAGGTCTAGCTAAGGCCTAAGAAATTTGGCTCAGAAATGGTATTGTTACAGTTTCACTGACCACAGAATTAAGAAGTGTTGCTTCCAAGTAACCCCACCCACCCCTTCATTTGCTAGTGTTCTGAATTAACAACTACCCCCACCAGACTCCCCTGAACCTTTTCAGTGTTCTCATGAACGCTTGACTGTGGTTGTTCCTACGCTGAATTTTCAGGGAGCTGCAACCCTTGTGAGAAAGTTGCTGCCCAAAGTCAAACTTTAGGTGATGATGTTTTGATCAATTTTGTCTTCTTTTTAAAAATGCAGATGACCTTTCTGAGCAGTTGCTTAAAAGCTGTGAACTCAAAAAGATACCGAAAAAGGGGAAAACTCTTCAAGTCTCTCAGAAAACTGAGCTGGAACAAAAAAAACCAAAGAGGAAAGATACACCAGCAATACATACTCCACCGCCAATAGCAGGTTAGCACTATTGATACTTTAGCTACTGCACATGGACCCACTGATATGTACGTGGATCTCAAATTGAATAACAGCGTATTGTCTGCTATTGTTTCCACAGTCTTTCTATGGTGGTACAATATGTAACGTGCAGACCGTAAAGGCTGCATCTTACATATTGTAATAATAGCAGGCTGCTAATATTTATACCAGGCCTATCTGATCTAGAACCTTCAAACTTTGTAGTTTGTAGAAGCTGATGTTGTGGAGGCCTGTTGCTTTGTATGTCAGTACAGGACTTGGGAGCCTTATCAGACACAACATCAGTTTGGTCCCTTGCTACTCTGGGTCCCACGCTCAGGACTATAGATTCCCATCGAATCCACAGAGACCCTGTTTATACATATTCAATTCTACTATGCTGCTCCACATTATTGATACATGTTTACATCATGTCCATCATGGCATTCCTGAGGAGGGAGTAGGTTAAGAATTCTACCTCCAGGACACAACTTTTAATACACTCACACCTGACATGGTCCTCTTGGTTTGGCAGGATCAGCACATGCCACTCTCAGGGACAGGGCCCACCACTGATGCAGTACATGCCCTGGGCCCTCCTTTTTATAAGCATCTGGGTCTGGCAGCCACCATTTTAATTTCCCACAATGCCGCTGATGTGAAGTTACTTCAGGACATTGTGGTTAAATTAAATGGCATTTCCCTGCCACTTGACACCAATTCACCAGCGCCACCAGGTAAGGCTGCTAGGGCGCACCAGGAGCTCACAAGAAGGCTGCTAGGACTCCCAAAGATAGGAGCTAACAAGATGGTACCGATGCTAGAGCCTCCTCAAGCCTGATCCAGCTAGGGTGACCATATTTGGGAAACCAAAAAAGAGGACACCTAGTATGTGTGTGGGGAAGCAGCTTTCTGAGTCCTGCAGAAAGTACATTATTCCCCCGCCACCTTAAAGAACCTGATTGGAGTGGAGGAGGGGAAAGGATTTCATTCTGCACCACCACCATCCACTCCAATTGGGGCCTTTTCTATAGCGTCCACGAATGACCCACTTTCCCCTTCAAGACCTCAATTGGAGCTCGGGGTGGGGGAATGATGTGCCTCAAGGAAGCATGTCACTCCCTCCTGCCATGCTAATGGCAGCCTTAAAGAGGAAGGTGTGTCATTCCAGGACATTATTGAAAATTATAGAAAATCCCCCCTGACACCATGGAAAGAACAAAAACCAGGACAAATCCGGGGAAATCCTGACAGTTGGTCACCCTAGATCCAGCCAAACTTTTGGCTGAGGCTTTATAGCTGGCCCGGTCTTGTGATGAACTGCTCGATATGCCACACCCTTTAAGGCCCTGCCTAATGTGATACTGGTATGTAATATGGAATGTATGTAATATTGGGACGCTATACGTCAAGAGTGCAAAACCTCAGGCCTGAGGGCCGCATGCAATCCTCCAGTGGTCCCCAGAAGGCTGTACGCTCTTCCCCTCTTCAACGATCCTGTCTTTTGTGCAATTTTCCCCCATTCTAAAAAGTTGAAATTCCTCTCGTAAGGCTTGGCTTTAAGCTATAATATGCTGGTAGTATGTTGTTGTTTGCCCAGCACCTTTTACCTTCAGCCTCACTCACCACTGGAATGTGCCCCCCCCCCCGAGCTTCTCTGAAATGTAATTGAGCCCTCAGGCTAAAAGAGGTTCTGCACCTCTGCTTCATTATTAATATTATTATTATTATTATTGTTACTATTATTTATATCCTGCCTTTTTCCCAGTACTGGGACTCAAGGCGGTTTACAAAATTAAAACATGTACAATTAAAACATATAAATATAAATTACAACTGTTAAAATAGAATTAAACCTACAGTAAAATTAAAAACATGTTTTTTAAAAATTGAAAACTGTATAATGTGCTGCAGGTCTGGTATTGCTGCATATTGCCCTGAGAGCCCTGCGCTATATGAGGGAACTGAAGAAGGGTGAAGGGAGGTAGAAGGCATGGGGCTTACTGAACCATAAAATTCAATACACTTTAAATGAAAGAAAAATATATAGAAGCTGCACTGGACTAGAGATGTGGTGTGGCGTGGTGGGGGTGTATTTTCTGAGCAGGATTTTTGCCTGTCATTGCATTACTTCATGCTGATGAAAAGATCTCAATGGTTTACAAAGACTATCTTCCATTTCCTATGGTATTTCTATAGGCATCCTTTCGGACCACTTAATTAGGAGGTGTGACCTCTCCGAGAAACCACCAAAGAGTAACACCAGTCTAGCATTTCAAAAAACAGAACAGGAACAGAAAAAACCCAGAAGAAAAAATACACCCGCAATAAATACACCACCTGTAATTGCAGGTAAGGGAAGTATGGAAGAACGTAGTAAAAAGCATTTAAAGGACTGTTGTGTGGGTCTTGAATAGATTGCGTTTCAGGGATAGTTTTGCATTTATGTTTGTTTGGTTTTTAATGGTGGGAGTATATGACCATATTCACTGTGGCATTGCTTGTTTGATAGACTAGTAAAATATACAGCCCTCTAACCGTTAGATAAGACACACACTTAATATATATTTTATCTTTTCCATAATTGCCCCCACACCCTCTCCAGGAGTAGTTCCACTAACTATTCTATCTCTTACTTTACTATTCGGTATCTATATGTCCTCTGGAATGTCCATCCCTCTATATAGCAAACAAAGATGCCATTCATTAATGGACTTTCAATCTAAAAGAAGTGTAATTTTCTCAGGAACACACACAATATTTTAGGCATTACCAACGCTGTCCAGCACACGCAGAGTTAACTCATTGATCAGCTTTTTCAAAGCCATCTCTTCCTGAGAAAAGCTTTAAAATGGATCAAAGAGCCTCTAAAACTAGAAAGCAACTAGAAGTGATGCTACATCTATTATGCTTTTATGTCACGTGAGCGGCAAATTCATCAGCCGGTTTTTTCAAGTGTTTGGCTAAAAGGCACCATCTGGCGTCACACATCCAAACTTATTTATTTATTTATTTATTTATTACATTTATTACATTTCTATACTGCCCTGGAGCTCTCTGGGCGGTTCACAAAAATTAAAAACATTCAAAGTATAAAACAACAGTATAAAACCATAATATAAAATACAATATAAAAGCTCAACCATAAAAACAGCAGCAATGCAAAATTACAAATTTAAAACACCAAGTTAAAATTTGTATTAAAATTTGTATTAAAACAAACAAGCTATCAGTTCTCAAACTTATCAGCGCTCACTTATTCTGAAGCAGAAAGTATGTTTACATTGTTGTTAAGATATGACCTTTGTAGTTTTAAACTGGAAATCCACAAATCGCAGAAACATGTTATATATCGAGCAAATACGGACTGTCAGAAATGATTCGTGTCAAAATAAATTGTATTCCTTGACGATGGTCCGATGAAAAAATATCATAAGCACAGTCAGGGGTTTTTCATTATTGGGTATGGAAGGTAAAAAAGGAGGGGAAAGCATAACCCTTTGCCAGATCACTGCCATTTTCTATAAACAGAACATGTGGTTTACTTGTCCTTCAAATGTAGTTCTACATTTTCCACATCTGGGCTACTACCAGGTTTGATGGGGCCCTGGCCAAGATGCTCTGCAGCACTGATCCCCCCCCCCCCAAGACCTTGCCAGGAATAAATGGGGAGCAGAGGAATAGGCCAGTATTCCTTCAGTCCATCACAGTTAAGCAAGCATGAGCAACTTCAAGTGGTTTGGAGACACACATTGGATCACACTTCTGCCACTACTGGTGAATTTGATGCAATGGTGGCAACAGCAAACTGCCCAGCGATTTTAGAAGGGAATAAGACACATGTGGAGCTCACACATTGTTTTCAAGCAGAATCATGCTCCTGGGAGAGAAAGTCTGTTTCCAAACAAGGTGCCTGTTCCCTGTGGGCCTTGTTTTCTTCCAAAATGACTGGGCGGAGGGGGGGGGGTTGTAGGGTGACCATATGAAAAGGAGGACAGGGCTCCTGTATCTTTAACAGTTGTATTGAAAAGGGAATTTCAGCAGATGTCATTTGTATATATGGGGAACCTGGTGAAATTTCCTCTTCATCACAACATTTGAAACAATTTTTAAACACTCAGCCAGGCCAAAGCTCATTTTGGAGTCAGTTAAAACTCAACATATGCTGTTAAATGCCTGGGAGAAAAAGAAAGTCTTTGCCTGGTGCCGAAAAGATAACAATGTTGGTACCAGGTGGGCCTCATGGAGAGATCGTTCCATAATTGGGGGGGCAACACCACTGAGAAGGCCCTCTCCCTTGTTGCCATCCTCCAAGCTTCCCTTAGAATAGGCCTGTGGAGGAGGACCTTAGATGTAGATTGTAGTGTATGGGTAGGTTCATGTTGAAAGAGGCGTTGTGGTCTCAAGCCATATCTGGTCAGTCTATAAAGGGGCAGGGCTTCTGCAGCTTCAACTGGTCTGACGAAAAGGGAATTTCACCAGGTGCTGCATGCATACAAATGACACCTGCTGAAATTTCCCTTTCAGTACAACTGTTAAAGATACAGAAGCCCTGTCCTCCTTTCCATATGGTCACCCTAAAACTATGAGATCCAGGCTGAATACCACATCCTGAAAAGAATGCCGTAATGTGAGTCGAATCCAACATGGTCAACCGGAGCCACAATCACAACACAAGTCAACGCATTTACAAGAGCAGTTAGCAGCCCAAAACAGGGAGGACATAGCTGCATGACCACCTCAAAATGATCGTGTCAATTGGCCCTTAGTGTGGCTTGGAACTAAAACTGTATTTATACTCCTTTGATATTTGTTTAACCACCATGCAGGGCAGGAGTTAGCATGAGGAAGAGAATGACTAAATGAGCTCTTGTAGAAAGTTCGGCCAAATAAACTCTCAGTTTTACATACCTCTGCCTGAGTAGCCTCCACATGGTTATTTGCTGCAAATAAAAATCAAAGTGTCTTTTCAGTCACTTGTTTCTATTATTTATAACCCATAATGACTCTTTTCTTATTTTCTCTGTAGCTCAATATATGCTACTTATTTTCTTGCCCTCAAACAGATGCCAAAGGCATAGGAAGCAGGCAGTCTCCCGGAGTGCAAACTTCCACTAGTTATTTTCGTTGTTATATGACTTCATGAATAGCTCTGTGAAAACGTTTACCCAAATGGTTTTCTTCATAAAGAGCTGAAAATGGCACATCATATTTATGCCTTCCATGCAGGATAAATCCTCTGATGTTGTCTTTTTAAAGGTATCTTCTGGAAACAATTCAAACTATATGTAAAAATATAAATGATGCAAATGATTTAAATCAATGAATTGGATCCAGGGTCAGTCATGCTTAGAGTATGAAATCCATTGAAATCAAATCTGAGAAGTGGGTCATTTCTGGAAATTTTGAAGCCATGGGAAAAAGACATGTTTTTTTCAGGGGGTTAAAAAACACCTAATTTTCAGAAAAATTGAAGTAATGCAATGTTAGTACTTTTGTATGTTGGAGGAAAATTCTGAGAGTGCCTTGGACTGCAAGAAGATCAAACCAGTCCATACTCCAGGAAATAAAGCCAGACTGCTCACTTGAGGGAATGGTATTAAAGGCAAAACTGAAGTACTTTGGCCACATAATGAGAAGACAGGATACCCTGGAGAAGAGGCTGATGCTAGGGAAAGTGGAAGGCAAAAGGAAGAGGGGCCGACCAAGGGCAAGATGGATGGATGATATTCTGAAGGTGACAGACTTGACCTTGGGGGAGCTAGGGGTGGCGACAGCCGACAGAAAGCTCTGGCGTGGGCTGGTCCATGAAGTCACGAAGAGTCGGAAATGACTGAATGAATAAACAACACAAGTACTTTTTACAGATTGAAAGTCACTTTGTTACTTTAGGAACATAAAATGTAATTATGTCCAAGTTGGTTTGGCATAAAATTATTACATTTGTACAGTGTATTCAAACAATTATTACAAACTGAATTTACTTTAAAAAAACAAAACAAAAAACCTTTTTTGGTAACAAATGGAGTTACAAGCTCCTGAACTGGTAGGAACACCTGAACTGTAAGGAACCTCTTTGGTTTTGCCTGTTTATGAGGAGCAGACAAAAAATAATTTAAAACAACAACAGAGGAAACCATCAACATTAGTAACAAAGAAAAATATTTATGCCTCTGCTAGTCCTCCACAGTGTCAAATGGACATAAAGCACCCATTCCCACAAAAAGAACTGAGAAAAAGGCAGGACCAAGGTTGAGTGAATATACATGAAATTTGATCAGACTCATTTCCTGACCACTATCAGTTTCAGTCTCTGCTTCAGTGGCAGTGCCCCCTAGAGGCAGAAATGCATCTTGCTCTTGCATTTGAGAGTTGAAGTCTCAATTTGCAACCTAGGACTTGCTTGTGCTCGGTGCACAGAAATTGTAATAATCTAATACTGTACATAGTTTTTAGAAATAATTTGGAGAAGTAACTATCTGAACACCTTGTCTTAAACATTTTATTCATCACGCTAAAATAAAACATTCCATAATCCATTTTTTCTTCATTTTTTTCAATTTTTCCAATTTGGGGGATGACGACCAAAAAAGGCTTCAGGGGAAAAAACAGAGGGGGGAGTTTTTTTTCCAAATTTCTCCAGTTTTTCCCCCCAGGCCTCCACATCTCTAGTCATAACTACATCTGGATCCAACCCAATACATATTTAGTCAATGGGCTAATCAAAGGAGCATGTGATTCCCATGTTCCAACACTAGCACTGGCTCCCATTTTGTTTCTGGACAAAATTTCAAAGTACCAGTAATGGCCTATAATGTCCAGAACATCTTGGGACCAGGTAGCCTTATGGATCACCTTCTCTTGTACAAGCCTTGAGACCCTTCTTTTATTCTCACCAATATCTGAGGTACATTTGGCTGGGACACAAGTGAGGGCTTTGATTATAGAGAGCTACCTAGTCCTTTCTCTGATATCCTGCTTTCCAGCAAAGGCCTTTAGCATTATTATTATTATTATTATTATTATTATTATTATTATTATTATTATTATTATTTGTTAGGTTCGATTGTGGTCAATGTTTGGGATTTTATCACTTTTTTGGCTCCTAATAGGTTGTATCTATTCTTCTTTCCCCCGCTATTGATGTAGGTTTTAACTGTTTTGTTGTATTATTTAAATCATCATTGTTGCTAGGCTCTTTGGGCATTTTATGTAGAAACGTAGAATATATCTTGAAGTAATACACACACACACACACACACCATAGATAGCATTTTCTCTTTTCAAAACACTTAGGGTGCAATTTTACCCATCGTTACTATGGAGTAAGCCCCATTTAACACTGTGGAGCTAACATCTGAGTAAACAGACATAGGATTGCATTGTTAAAATTCACATACTGTCCCCCAGAGTATTTTGGATGAATTCAGGATTGGTGTGATCACACTCTTTTATTCATATGAGATACAGAATGAATGGTGCATGTACTGAAAGCAATAGTGTGACTGACTGTGCCATTCTTGCCATCAACAGGGTCAACATTGGGTAAGTTGTGTCCCACCAACTGTTGGGAGATGTTGGGAGTTGTAATCCAACAGATCTGGGGGACACCAATTGGGGAGGACTGGTATAGTGAAATAGTTATTGCAAGTATATATTGTTATCGGTACTGGATGTTGTTAACTGACCAACAGGTATGTCCTGTGCTTATAAAAATGTGGTATGTTTTAAATGAAGTGCAATTGAGTTAATATTATATTGCAATGCATTATAATTGTGGCTATTGTATGTGTTTGTGTACTGCTTTGAGCACAATGTATTATGGGAAATGTATTATACATTTCCCACAATGTATTATGGGAAATTGATTAAGAGCACAATACTATGCATGTATAGACAGAAAAACCCTACAACTACCAGCATTCCCTTTCTGAGAGGAAAGTTGTAGGACTTTTTTTCCATCTAAACATGCATTTGATTGTTCCTAAGACTAGGATGTCTAATCTCTCACTCTGAGGAGTAATGCCTTCCTCTGGAGATCCTGAGAATTAGGCTAAACTCCTTCCCATTTTAAGTTGAACTTTGCCAGACGTTTTGTGGTTTCAAAACAGAGGAGATTAGTCACTAAAACAAAGGCCAGTTTGTGTATCATAAATCCACTAGATGCATTTCATTAATTTAATTATTATTACCTTTGTATCCCGCCTTTTTTCCCCTGGCAAGGAACCCAAGGCCACTTACATGGTCCTCCTCCTCTCCATTTTATCCTCACAACAACAACCCTGTGAGGTCGGTTAGGCTGAGAGTCAGTGACTGGCCTGAAGTCACCCAGTGAACTTGGTGGTGAAGTGGGGACTAGAACCCAGGTCTCCAGACTCCAACACCCTACTAGCTCACCTTGTGGATCAGGCTCTTTTCTTTGTGCCTCACTCTGAACCTTCCTTTTTGCATATTTCTGCAAGGCACTGGCCTGCAGCCCATGAAAGAGTCCTGGCATGATAATAGTGTGACGGTTGTTTATGTACACAAGCCTGGGTGTCACACTGCAAGTTGTACCTTTGGCTTTCCGGGACTTTGTTATTTGTATGATTTTTACATGCCTACTCAGAAGCTAGTCCCACTTAGTTCAATGGGTCTTACTCTCGGGTAAGTGGGTAAACAGCTGCAGCCTTAATCATGTGTATTTAGCTCTAATATGAAAGGAGGTATTTATTTCCCGTTAGCATAGCAGCATAACTTGTATAAGAATCAATCCAATACTAAACATATGTAGTGTCAACCACTGATTCGTCATCCCTTCCTCCAGGTTGTAACTCCGACACAATCTTTTCGTTTCACCTAACCCCACTAAAGGGTTCTCATTGATGCATTCCTCCTTTGACTGGGATGCAGAGGGGAACAAAGCCATTCTGTGTGACACGGCTTCTTTTCCTCCGTCTCCAGACGTTATGAAGCCTTTCATTCTTTGAAGATTTTTTCATAGCAGAAAAGAAGGAAAATGGCAAGGCAAGGCCTCGTTGAATCAACACAACTAACCCTCAGGGTAAAAGCCCACTGACAGGAAACAGTCGGAGGCTGATTTATTAAGGAGCCTTGCTTGGCCTCAGACTGTGAAGTCCCTCAACCAGTTTATAAATAGCTGCACCAGCTTTTTATACGGGAGGAAAATAAATGCATTGTGCTGTTCGTTCTTTCTGGAATTATTTGTTGTGGTGGTGGTTGTTTCAAAAGGGACTTCGTTAACTTAGTGAAGCCACAATAATTATTCATTTTTACAGTGCTGTGGTATGTCAAATATTTTGTCAACTAGATGAAGGCATTATTCACAACAGCCCTATCATGACGTCGAAGCCCTCTGTCTATCCTAATCCCTCCCAGGCTCCTGCCGCTGGGCCAGAGGACTCCCGGATGCTATTTTGGCCTCTCTGTCCTCCAAAAGAGCTTTGCAGCCTCAGCACCCATCCAACCCTCTCTCCTTCCAAGGGCAAAGATGGGAGCTGAATGGATCCCTGAGTGGATCCATGGTCCCATCCCACCCACAACACACCCATTTTGTTCTTTCAGAAACTAGGATATGGCAGATCCACAGTCAGAACTTCTCCGAGGTTGGAGTTCTGTCTCTGGCTTAAGAAGAGGAGATCCATCACATCCTATGGCCCTTCAGATGCTTTCTAGGGGCCATACGATTGCTGTCTACATAAGTAAATAAAGGAAGCCTCAATTATTCCCAGTTTACAGGTAGAAGATACGTTCGCTTCAGTATTTGACAAAGCACAGTAGATAAAAAAATGTTTTACCTTACGAATGAAAATTACAAGACCCAAAATAAAAGCTCATTGAGACAAGCTCTCTGGCTCTAATCCAGCAAAGTGCACTTAAGGCTGTTATGCAGTACAATCCTATTCATTTTTACTCAGGAGCGTGTTTAATGGGGCTTCCTCCCAGGAAAGCATGTATAAAATTGCAACCTAAATCAGTGGGTTTATGGCTGGCTAGCTATGTATTGGATAGTAGCTTCTGGGCTCTATCACACCAACGATTTAGTGCACTCTAACCATGGCTGGTGTGCAGATTTGCAGCGTGGTACTCACATAATGCCATGCCTGTCCTGAAGACACCCTGCTTCTTCCCCAGCCTTTTCTGTCTTTTCCTAGAACAGGGAAGTCTGGATTATTTTCCCTAAATGTGTTTAATGCGCCCGTAAGCCTCCATGTAGTGCTGTACTCTCATGTTTTCCTTTGTTGGGGACAGGTCCTGTGACAGAAGTCTTACTGTTGATTTGAATGGTCCTGGCAGGGAAAAGAAATCTCTCCCAGCAGCCAGCTCCAAGCCTCAATATATTGTAAAACCCAAACTTTGCATCCCAGGCTTGAAAGTGTTTTTTTAAATCGTGCAATGCCCAAATCTCTGCAGAGACAGGATTGTACTCCCTCGATGCCCCCAAAGAGCCAGACTAAAGGGTAGTTCCGTTTTTGCCAGGCAGAAAGGCAATCTGGTTGAAGTACTCAGCTGACAGGACCTGCTTGTGTATGTCTTATTAAAGGTGGGGGAGGAGCAACCAATGAACTGGAGGGAGAAAGAGGAAGGGGCGGGGTGGAGTGGAAGAGCAAGCAAGCAAAAGAGCAGCGTATTCAGGTGAAAGGGACCATAAGCTTGATGCACTTATGCATTGGAGGTAAAAAAAGTGGAAGCAAAGCAGGGGGGAAATATGTGTGATGGAGCCCTCTGTCTCCAAAGGTAGCCAAGGAAGCTCACAACCGAAATGCATAGAACAGTCTCATTTTTAAGGCAGGCCACTATTTGAAGATATGTATTTTATCATCACTTATAATACTAAGAAAATCACATGAAAAGAGCAAAATTTTCACCCTCCTTATAATTGGCAAGGATTCCATGAATTCCATCTTGTTATGTGTGCTCCCCTTTATTGATCGTGGTGCTTAAAAAAATTGCTTGAGAGAAGTCAATCACAAGAAAGGTCCCAAAAACTTTCATGGAAAATTTTAATACTGGCCCGTAAATGCAGCGATTCCATTTTCAGACTCTGTAACAAACCAGAAGATATTTACAAGAATATCTGCGTACACCTTCTATGTTGCAGGAGGTTAAACCAGGGCACAGGGAAGACAGAGGCTTCTAAAACAAGCAGATGTTTTGAGTGAGGTTTCCAGGGCTGAGACCAAAGTGGGACTACCTTTAGAACTGGCACGCTTTGCCGTCCAAGTATGTTAAAACCCCAGCCTTTGGGGAGGAAATCCACAAGCAGGAAGAACTGTCTGAAATGGCAGACATGAGAATATGATGCCCTTGCACTGTCAAAGAACTTTAATCCTTAATAGACAAATATGGGGAAGCATTAAATGCTATAAACATTTCAGAAACAAGGAAATGAGGTGATTTTCTGGCATCCTAGCCAAATGCCAAAGATCATCACTTTGCTTTGTTAGTCACATAGTTAATGGTTTTAATCAAATCTGCGGAAATTTATAACTCTTCCTAAGGCTTAGGGAAGGTAATAAGCAGTTTAAAACCATAAAATATTCATCTGAAATGGGTAGCCAGATATCCCTTATTTTGAAGGACAGCCATTTCATGAAAACAACATTTAATTTTATACACAGATTCTTCACTGAGCAAAAAGAGGTCCTGAACAATGCAAAAAAGCAAAGTTCATGGTGCAAAGGGAGGCTTACTTGTTCTTATTAATCTGATTTGTCTCCTTTTTCTTGTTGAAGGTATTAAACTACTTAAAGAAGATAAGCAGACCGTGATTGCTGAAGATGAAGAAAAGGAGGCAGACACTTCACCTTTTTAGGTTCCTCACATGTTGCCATGTTTTTGTAAATAATTCTGAATGATTGAGTAGTAGCGTTCTTTTTTTAAAATCCCTTTTTTAAAAAACAGAAAACAAAATCACAAATATAGCCTGTACTGCCTTCATATGTACCATATATTCATGCTGAGACATGTGTAATTAAATATGGATTATCTGGACCATGTTCTCCCTCCGTTAACATATGCGAAAAAGAAATCACAGTGTATCTTCAGTGTTTTAGGTAGCTGCTGTGATTAATCAACGGAAAGGCAAAATCTAGTGGCCAGAGTAATGCCATCCTTCTTATGACTATTCTATTAGGAGAGGGCCAGAACATCCCATGAAATATATTTGTATCCAATCCGACTTTTCCCTCAGTCCTTTACACACACATTCATATGAGACGCCTTCCCCACCAGCCCTCAGCCCACTCAGCTTTCCTTCACCACCCCAACGCTATCCTCTCCTCACCTTTCTTCCAGCAGCACGCATGCCCTCCCACCTTGAAGCCATGTGTGAGATAGTGCCTCCAACTGCAAATTAGATGACTGTAGGCACAACAGCTTCTTGGTGGTCTCCCCCATCCCCACCCACAGACAGTGAAGTAAAACTTCACAACAGGCTTGAATTCTTGTTAGTGGAGTCTGACACTGACTCTAATTCAGACAAAACTGAGGCCAAACATCCATCACATCTGTCGATAAATACAAAATGCACACTCTGTCTATTCTGCCCCATCCCCACCAGCCCTCATCCCACCCAGCTTTCCTTCACCACCACAACACCATTTTCTCCTCACTTTTCTTCCAGTAGCATGCATGCCCTCCCCCCTTGAGACCGTGTGTGAGATTCATCCCGGCCAAGCTGCTCTTTCACTTCAATCACAGTGGCTGCAATGTTTGCCAGTATTCTGTTGCAGCCATCTCCTTGCTTTTGGGCAATGCTTGGGGTTGCTTATTCACAACGGCTATATAATGTGCATTTTTGGGTTGCCCTGAACTAATTCTAAGTTAATTGCACACATTGCAAGTAATGCCTGGTTATCTCTTAGGTTTAAATGAATGTATGAAAATGCAATTCTGGGTCAACTGTCACAGGTCACTCTTATCATTGGGCATCACCTAGTAATAATGATAAACAAACCAGTAGCTGGTGATCATGTATGCTATCATTTAAACTAGTGAGGAAGGAATTTCTATGGTCTATTTAAAATGAGGTTAGGTCACTGTTAACAACTGGTGAATGAAGTCCACAGTTGTTAATGTTAATCCAAGTAGTTATAGAACAATGTTTGCTTATTATCTTCATTTGTACAAGTGATTTGGCTGCATTTTCGTCATTATCAAATGTGGATTTAATGTAGCACTCAGAATTAGAATTTGATGAGAGTAATCCATCTTTGCAACTTTCAAATTAGAATATGCAGTGCCATCTGTAAAGTAACTGTCTAGAAGTGACGCATCTGTAGTGTGTGCAGTACTATATACACTATGTAATCTGATAAGGAGATAGTAGAATATGAATTATGTGTGTAGATCATTCTTTTAATCTTCAATCTTTTTGGATAAGCAGAAGCTCCTCTTCAGGTTTGGTTTTGTTAGCTTTTCCAGCTCATGGTCTGTATTCTTCCCATGTTTGAATTGTGTGATCTTTCAGTGCTATTACATATGTGATGTATTGTCCTTCCTTGAAGTGTCAAGTAATGATCCATAATGCTATAGCGTTATGAATCATTATTCATTACATGAAAAATAACATAAGAGCCTTGCCAGATTAGAGCAAAGGTCTATCAAGTCCTTGTGATATCAGGCGAGATACAAATGTTTTCATAAAATAAAACTTCCTGTTTCCAGCAGTGACCTGCCAGTTATGATGCAATTTGCTATGTGTTATTTGATTGGCTGTCTAGAATCAAAGTCATTAAACCCAAAGTTCACTGTGGCAAGGACATTCACGTTGACGGTGCAGACAACAATAGCATATCTCTCTCTCATTCTCTCTTCCTCAGTTGGCTATGCAGATCATCTTGCTAGAAATGAATCTGTCTTTTAAAAATAGGAGGAAAAAACAAATCCATAATAATTTTAACCTTTCAAAAGAGCAAACTTTGAAACAAAAAAATCGAGTAGCATAAATTTCAGTGCAGCCCTTTCCCTCTTTTCATTTTTAATAATAATAATAATAATAGATGCTGATGATGATAAGTACTAGGGGTGCACACTGACCACAAAATTCAGTTTAGATTTGGAAAATTAGGCTGGTTTACCTCAAATTGATTTGAAGGTCATCCAAATTTATTCACGGGGCCAAATCCAAATCTCAGTTTGGAAATCCAAAGACTAACTATCTCTGAAAATCAACAAACAACTATACCTTTTTTTGCTCTTTGAAAAAATCAATTAAATGTGCAGGTATAGCAACTCGGTGTGAGTGAATGCAAAGCTAGAGGGAATTGGATGAAATTTCCAAGCGTAGTTGCGTCTTCTGAAGTTATTAACACTGCCAGTTTCAACTGAACCGGTGCAGGGATTTATTTTATTTTTATTTTTTTGTGAACTACAGATGGGGAGGGGTCCAAAATAGGATGCACTTACCCCTCTGTGTTCTGAAAATGGCATACGCCATAGAGGTGACCCTAGCTAAGAACTGCCCAGAGAGCTTCGGCTATTGGTCAGTATAAAAATGCCACAAAATGATAAATAACAAAACATTCTAAAGAATAACTGCAGTGGTTTTATTGGAAGGGAACTCTTCAAATTTGGGGGTGGAGTGGAAGTGATTTCTCCCCACACAGACATGTGTGTGTATGTCTGGCAGTTTTTATGAAAATGGCATGCATCACAGCAGTGTCCCATCACAACAAACCTGTAAAATATCAGAAGGGCGGGTGCAGGGAGTTATGATGAATGAAAAACTGTTTAAAGGCTGTTGGTTGGTTGGTTTTCTGGTCAATTAGCACCAATGTCACCGAAATAGGAAAAGGTGAGATGTATCATTTTTTGCAGCCACAGGGTTGTATCTAGAATCTGCCTTCCTTTGATGGAAGGGCTCCCCTCATGGAAGGTACCTCTGCCTAATTTGGGGGGATCTCCCCTCCCTCTGCACCATAGCTCTTCCATTCAGCAGGGTCCCTCAACCCTCTGCATAGCATTTCCAGGGAGCGTTGAGGGGTGCTGTGGGGAGAGGGGGGCAGGAAAGCCTGCTTCCACCAGCTCAGTTGCACACACCTAAATCTGGATGCAGACGACAGCATCTGGGTCTCTGGGTCCCTCCTGCAACTTTGGTTGTGGATTTGGTCTGATTCGGAGGCTTCAGACATCTACGGAATGTTTCCAAATCAGCCCAACTCAGTTTGGGATTTGGCTGAAGCTGAAGCACAGCCCCACTGTGTACATGGTTTCAGATTTATTAGTTCTAATTTACCATTGAAAGAAGCAACTACATTTAAAATATAGAGAAGGAATATCATTAAAAGTGGTTGACATGACTTCCACACTGTGAAATGTCACCGCTCCTCAAAACCAATATTCATTTTTTAACTGGTTTTAAAAAGCAAGATGACGTATTTGTATGCAGTTTGTTAATTTGCTGATTTGATTTTACAAGGCAACAGGGTGGAACAGAAGTTGGATTGGGTTTCAAAATATTACTGGAATGCCTGGTGGGGTGACTATGGTGAAACATCCTGCTTCTGTAAGTGCTGGAAAGCTCATCAAAACCCTGCTGGTCTTTTCGAGTCTGCATGTTCCAACGGGGTTTGTATTGGTTTTGTTTTGTTTTGTTGCCACAATGAGGGCTGGTAACATGATTTTGAAACGGAATGAATGGCAGGATTCTCAGAGTTGTATAAATAAAGCCATCAGTTTGTTTTCTTGACATACAACATGATCTCTCAGCCATGCAGATTTATACAACTCCCATTTTATGAAGAGCCTTTTGTGAGATTGAAGGGTCTTTGCACTGTAAATGCTCTATGTAAATAAAGTGTGGTGTTTGTTTAAGGAGCTTCTAGTTCCATAAGCTTCTAGGAGCTTTCCTTCTCCATGCAAGTAAATCTGTCGATTCTTTCTTCCATGGGATTTTAGCAAAGAGTTTGCTAATGACTGGTGCTTAAGTGGGCTTCTGTTCTTCAAGCTCGTTGCTTCAAGGAGAACACTGTGGAACACTGGTAAAGAGCTGTGGAGATATTATGGAGTGACCATGATTGTATTATGTCTGGAATTCCAGTGTTAATTCAGAGATGTCCCTAAAGAGCTACCTATATTATAATAAATGTCTTGCATTTAGTAAATTCATTGGTCGTTCTTTCGTGGATGCTGGTTAAAATGTGCAAATCAAGCATATTATTCAACGGAATACCTAAGTGGCACTGTATGCCTAACCAACCAGATTCTTGAACTCTCTTTTGCTCTCTTCTCCTCATATTGTATGGTGTGTCATTATATTACTATGGTAAAGGCTCCGTTCAGACATCACACCAAACCATGGCTTGTGCTAACCACAGTTAAGATCCCACACCAGATATAGCTTCCATATATTACCTTGGTTTAGAGCAGCTGTTTGCTTTTATTTAGAAAGCTAGGAACATTAACACCCCAAGCAATGAATTTGTTCAAGAAAACTGTGTTCCTGCATAGATTTTATTGTTTTTGTTAACAACAAACAATATTGTTTATTGTGAAGTTCTTCCAATTCTCCCTGAAATTCAGAGAGAGAAAGTTAATTCAGAGATTAAGTTCGTGCTCATATTTAATATTTTTGTTTGTTTGTGGGAAATTCAAAACATTTTAAATGTGTTTGATCATTTCAGCACTGTGTGAGTTGTGAAATGAACCCTGATGACGCATAAAATTTAATCACAACTTGAGCAAATGTAGTTGTGCATTTTGTGTATTCCTGTATAAGCACTAGATGGCAGTGTTGTATCACTAAGATGAACAGCTCTACCCTACAATTAATTTGGCTGCCTAAGAAAAATAATTATTCCATATTCCAATATGAAAGCCTAAATATACAAGACACCATCATTTAGAAGACTTATAAAAATCAAAATGTGGTGTCATATGGATACACATAGAGCAAAGGAAGCCTTTCACAAATACACGTATACATAAGGCTCATGTGGAAGAATATAATAATTGTATTTTATACAAGCTTTTATGCAGATAATCTAATGGCACTTTACAAGCAATGCATTGTCAAAAAATATTCTCCTTTTTTGTCATAAACTCTGAGAAATGAATCACTCCCCCACAATATTACTAGCCTTTGCGTGATAGCGTAGGTATGCCTCCAATCAAAGGAACGGGGATGATACAGAGAGATCAGGAAACTATAAAATTAGATGTAAGTAGAAAATTCAGTTCCAATCCACTACAAAGGATTATACAGGTGTGATTTAAACACATGGAATTAATCCACTGAAAAGAAAACGGTGCCAATCTGTGGCCTAGTGTTTGAGACCTGGAAGTTACATATTTTCTGGAGAACTTGTTAGACAAACAAATTTTACTGGCCATACAATTGCTATGTTTTCCTTGACAGTTTCAATTTGTGCAGGGTCAGCACTGGAGGATGGTGGCTCTGTTGTCAGTGGAGCGGTGGGTGAATCCACTTCAACCTTTAGAGCTCTGACTGCTGCTGATGAATTCACTGCCCCACTGACATTGGTGCCACCAGCCTCCACTGGGTGTCAGCGTCTTCTTTCTTTCCAGCTCCTAAAATCCCTTTGCTAGGAGAGTTTAGAAGGCTCCATAGTGAAACACGCTGAGAAACTAATTGATCAGATATGTAATGTTTTAATCTAGTATTATTTTTATTATACATTTTTCTCCCAGAAAGAGCTGCTTGGGGGATTCTCCAGTGCTGCCAAAATAAAGGGGTCAGTCTCGGGTACTATGTATCCTTACTTTGAAGTGGGGGGGAGCAGCCTCATAGAATCATAGAATAGCAGAGTTGGAAGGGGCCTACAAGGCCATCGAGTCCAACCCCCTGCTCAATGCAGGAATCCACCCTAAACCTCTATTGAGGTTCAGGCAGGAAAATGTCTCTGGCTGGGCCTGATTCTCATCCCTCATTTCCATTGGAGGTATAGCTGTCACAATTATCTTCCTTTTCTCTCTGAAGTCTGACAAGCCGCTCATACTACAGGCTATTCTTTAACAGTTCAAGAAGTCAGTAGCCCCAAAATGGCTCCTGAATCGCTAGGTCTGAGAGTCTAGGACAAGTGTTGGCAACCTCAAGAAGCTCTTGGGGGGGGGCACCTTCCCATGGCGGGTGGAACTGAAGGCAAAAGGGGTGGGCTCCCAAAATACCAGCACATTGTAGCTTGAAGGCCTTATTGCCAGTAACTAAGCATCTCAACCTTTCAGAATTGGAGAATAACTGCACAAAAGCTGGGGAACCATCAAATGATCGGTGGGTGAGAGAAGGGAAGGGGCCAGAATGAGCAGAGCAAACCCCAGAGGGCTCAATTGGAACGAGGAGCGCCAGATTTGTCCCCCGAGCCTGGGGTTCTCCACCTCTGGTCTATGATAGATCGCATCATATAGAAATGTCTTTGGTGTACCAGCTCATACAGTGAGAAATGATGTTTCAACACTATCATCTTTCTAGATTTAATTCTGGGATGAAAGCCTTGGTTGTCTCGCTGCTCCTCCTAAATCAAAACATATACCAGGGAACAGAGGGGTTGGGGGGACGAACCATTACAAAGGAAGACAACTGAATTCAAGGAGGAATTCAGCTACAGATGAGAACTGTTTCCCCATTCTATGGAGTGACCCTATGCAATGCCATGGCCTGTGGCGTAATGGCTCCAATTGGTCTAGAGAAAGAGATGCTTGCTTTTCCTATGCCTGGGTTGCTTTCTATGCTCTCTCTCTCTCTCTCTCGTGGTACCAGAAAAAATATTGAGTAAATATTGGGGGGCAAAGTGCATTTCCAGCAGGGGTGGGCATGTGAAAAGTGCCTTTTATTATATAACCATGAGATCCAGGAAGGTGTGGGCAAGCCGGGAGGTGAATACACTCCTGCCTCCCCCTCTACTGCCTCCTATGTAGATATAACTGAAGACAGCAAACCATGTTGCTCGATGCTTAAATCCCAAAATACTCTCAATAAAATTGGATTCAATCTCTCCTCCAACAGGTTACTGGCTGTCAAAGCTCACCGTGCCTATGGGGGGGGGGGGGGGATATGTGTGTAGACACAGTCCAGAAATGACCACTCTGTCTACACACAGCCCTGAATATAGATGCAGAGGTTTTGTCCGGTGCAGCATTTTATGCAGACAGATCATGGGATTTGCTGACTCTGGCCACAGCTAGACCTCAGGTTTATCCTGGGATCATCCAGGGTTCGCCCCTGCCTGAGCACTGGATCCCCTGTGTGTCACCTAGATGAACAGGTTTGACCCCTGGATGATCCAGGGATAAACCTTAGGTCTAGCTACGGCCTCTGTATCCAGAGCATCTTTGGTAAACTAGGGTGCCTATGCTTAGAGAATGTTTTGATTGCATTGGTTACATTACATACATGCTTGTTTTGATCATTCAATAATTTGTGTCATTTTCAAAGTGGTCTTTTGCTCTTGTTCCAAAATGTTCACTATTCATAACAGGGGACCAGCTCTATTTCCTATTCCAGTGCTGGGAAATATGCTGAATCTTCTTCATTCTGCCCCTCTGGTCAAGCAGTTTATATTTCACCAAGTAGTCCTCCGCTTTCTTGTTGAAGGGTGGGAAGGTGGTACTCGTTGAGGCAAAACTGGGTTTCTTGGAATGGTGCATTGGAGGTTTGATGGCTAGAGGAGGAGAAGGAGATAAAAACAAAATTAATGCAGACTAATCCAATGCTGAAATTTGCAGATTCCCTCCTTCCACTCTTTCATTCCATAGACACACAATAATCCGTATAAGTAAAAGAGAGGCTAAGATGAACATGCATAATAATAACAACAACAACAACAACAACAGGATTTGCAAGAGGAAAAAACATGGTTATTTATCTCATATTCTTTTTGAATTCCCAGTTTCAACACAATCAGATGCAAGTCTCAAGTCTTTTATTTACCGAATTCCAGTTGTTCTCAAGGCTTGTACTGACCTCCCTAGGGAGATGCAGGTGGTTGCTAGAAGAGCACAGATTTATAGGGCAAGCTCTAAATGCATAGGTTGCAGGCTGGGGTGTCTTGCTGCACACACATTATGCCTGTGCTGCCAGGCTGAACATGTTGGTATGCAAGGCCCTATACAACTCAGGACCAGGAGATCTCATGTAACAGCTTCCTAAGCTATTATGATCTGCAGGGGAGACCCTGTTGTCTGTGCCGCGGCCTACGGACTGCCGTTTGGCAACAACACGGAGATGAGGGCTTCTCTGCAGTGGCCCCCCTCCGGTGGAATTATCTCCCCCTGAAGTATGTCAAGCCCGAATGCTGGTGTGTTTTAGGTATTTACTGAAAATATATCTATTTGTTTTGGCTTTCCCCCAACCGTGAGCTATCTTTGTACCGACCTCATGATACATGCATGCGGGTGTGTGTGTGTGTGTGTGTGTGTGTGTGTGTGTGTGTGTGTTCCTTTTTGTTTGTTTGTGATGCTTAGGTTGTTTTTATTGTGTTGTAAATCAATTCAGGATTTTTTTCAAATGAGAAGCAGTATAGGTTCATCATCATCATCATCATAATTATCATCATCATCATCATCATCATGTCTATTCATAAGTAAGACCCACTGAGATTGATGGGGCTTGCTCCCTGTTAAGTGGGTATGGGATTACAGCCTTAATCTTTTACATTCAAACAGTGTTATATTCTTGACTGCCTTTCTACATTCAAGCATTACAAGAGCAATGAGCATCCACATATGAGCAAGACTTCAGATAAATTTATCAGCTAATTTAAAACAAAGTCTGAGACTGCTGTGTGGAAGACAACTTTCCTTAAGAGAAGTTTAGAACTAAGTAGCAAATAGAAATCCAGCATGGGTGACTTGAATCGGAGCTATATCTTAATTCCTGCTCAGTGATAAGGTTCAGTTATTCAAGTCACTTTACCTAACTCACAGGGTTGTTGCGAAAGTAAAATGGGATAATTCCATACATGTCTTGGAGGTAGCATGGGATACTGGCAGGAAGTACTGGTAGTGGGAGTTTCATCTGTCCAGGTAAGTGATGTTCAACCTGTTTTGGAGGGAATTACTCTCCCCCTAAAGAATCAGGCTTGTAATCTACGGGATGCTCTTGGATCCAGCATTGCCATTAGAGGCACAGGAGGACATGATGGCATAGAGCACCTTTTTATCACCTTAGACTGATATGCCAACTATATCCTTACCTGGACAGGGACAGCCTACCTACAGTTACTCATGCTCTGGTAACCTCTTATCTGGATTACTGCAATGTGTAATACATGGGGCCGCCTACGAAAACAGTCTGGAAATGTCAGCTTGTCCAAAATAGGGCAGTGAGATGGTTCACAGGGACTGGTCAATATATTCATAATACACCAGTGCTTTGTGATCTGCACTTTCTTCTTCCTTTCCAGCACTGCTCAGAAGGATGAAGGAGAGAATGGGAGGAGGGCTTGGAGACAGAGGGCATGTCTACACCAGTCTTTATCCTGGGGATCATCCCTGTGCGTCCACATGACGCACAGGGGATCCTGGGAGCAGGGAGATATGATCCTTCTATTTCCCTCGGATATCTGGGAACATTTTTAGCCCGATTCTTCCCACGCCCTCGGGATCATGAGGAGGCAGGAACTGGGCACGGAACTCAGGCATTCCGTGCCCATCCGGGGCGGGGGGGCAGGATCGGGTTGCTTTTTACTTACAGTTTTGTTGGAGCACAGTTTTGTTAGTCACACAAACACAGAGAGAAAACCAGTTAGTGTCAAAATGCACATTGGTGCGGCGTGACTTTATTAAAGAAAGCAACACAGGACAGGTGGCTGCATACATTCCATTCCAGTTTGCCTCTGTATAGAATTCTTAAGGAGAATATAACAAATTAGCATTGCGAACAGAAGGAGAGTTATTCCAGGGTTTCGTTGCTCAGAGCATAAGGTTAAAAACAAAGAGGATAAAAGTTTTTGTGTGTTGATTTTAAAAAAAATAGCTTAAAAAAAAAGTCTGTTTTATAAATGGTCGCCACTGATTCCTTAAGGTGGATGTTCATTGTTGCTGGTTTTTGAGTTCAGGTAATCTAGGGGGGAAATGTACATGTTAATGTAAATACACTTAAAAATAATTGCTGCTAATATATGGGAAAGTAGCAAGTTTACGTCTGCAAACTCATGCTGGGGAGGGTTTTTTGGGGGGTTCCCCCCCATCAATTTAATACAGGCTGCACAAGATATGGCAGCTTTACACAACCTGCTCCATTATTACGAAGTCTGTTCAGTGAGCCATTTTTATGTTTGAATCAAAGCATTCAGAAGTGGACAAGTACTAGTATCTTCATTTCTCAAATCAGAGTAGTAACTTAAGTACTTATAAAACTATGAAGAAGTAGTTCCTGATATAGAGATGGGCAAGCTCTCCAAAGCTCGCCTCAGATTAACTTGGAAATCACTGGTGATCTTCCACACAGAGATAATCATAAGATCTTGCCTAATCCTATTCACCCCGCTGCCGCCCAGGCAAATCTGAGGGCTCAGAAACATTTCTTGCCTATCTCCCCCATCCCCCAAATGCATCTCCGCCACAGGGCCGGCCCTACTATGAGGCAAAGCAAGGCGGTCACCTCAGGCAGCTGATTTTGGGTGATGTGCTGGGGGAGTAGTTACTGGCTGTTCCCCTCTGTTGGAGCACAGAGCTGAGTCTTCCACGTGACTGGCCTGTAGCCACTACGCTAGTCTGCTGCCCTCAGGTGAGGTGGAGTATGGTGTACCAGCACCAAAGTCGAAGTAATGTTCAACCACCAGCCTGGTCAGCTTCTGGAATAGGGGAGGGGGCACCATCCTGTATTTCGCCTTATGCAGCAAAATGTCTTGGGCTGGCCCTGATCTGCCATACCCTCCCCTGGTTCCTTTCCTTACTTGTAATCAGCAGCAGTGGAAGAAGTAGCAAGACAATGGCCCCATTCAGAAGACACCTTAAACCACGGCTTTAACCATGGTGGTTAAGCCAGAAAGCCAGGCTGTGTTCAAAAGACACCTTAAACCATGGCTTTAACCATGGTGAATAAGGCCTTTTGCTTTGTTCACCATGGTTAAAGCCATGATTTAAGATGTCTTCTGAACGCAGCCTGGCTTTCTGGCTTAACCACCATGGTTAAAGCCGTGGTTTAAGGTGTCTTCTGAATGGGGCCAATATGAGGCAGTTTCTTCCCTTCCCTCCCTCCTCTCCAATGCCCAGATACACTGGCTAACAGCACACCAGGGTGTGGGGGACCATGGGAGATGTAGTTGTCCTTATAGGTCCTTAGGTTTTGCCCCTTCACCTTACACAATTTTATTTTCTTCCCCCCCCCCCCAAAAGCAAGCAAGCAAGGAAGGAAGGAAGGAAGGAAGGAAGGAAGGAAGGAAGGAAGGAAGGAAGGAAGGTAAGAAGGAAGTTTTTTCCTCACTCGGGTGAATGAAGCACCCTGGGCCAGCCATGCCTCCCCTCCAGTCTCCTATGCAGTCTGAACCTCCATACAACCTCACTTCTCCCAGCTTCTTGGCTTGAGGTGAGAGAGCAAAGTTACTATAATTTGCGGGAGGAGGGAAGGGCAGCCAATCAATCAGCAGCTTGGCACCCACCGGTGCCGCCAATGATCTAAGCCTTTTCCACTCACTCCTCATCTGCAGCCCACGTCCATAAAAACAGCAGGCGTCTCACACAGTTCCCCATGAAACTTGCAACATGCACATGGAGAACTGTTTCTATGTATCTATAGCCCTTAGCTGGCCTGGGGCCACTGCTTATTAAAACAACTATGCCACCAAGCAAAGGCTTTCGAAGAATTCTAAGCCAAGATCTGGTTTTACTTTAGACCACTGCATGTCAACATGTTATGTAGATGTCATGACTAAACGTATACTAACCTGAACACGCTTGTGGGGGAAAGCGCATGCTTTTCTTAAAAATGCCTCCAAGCAATTGGGCTGGCACGCTGGTATGGGAATGCTCTTTTCTGAAGAATCTCTTAGTTTTCTGAAAAGTAGAACACCATACACAAAAGAATGTCAACTCTAATGGAAATGGCGTTTTTTAAAATAATAAATTGGTAACACTGGACAAACTGAAGCAGAAGTCATCTACTTCTAATACTACCTCTAATAATACTGTGCAGCTACAGGAAGTCAGCACTTGGGTAGATTGCTTAGATACTATTGACTGTACGGTACCTTAGTTTCAAAATGGCTTCGGGCAAACAGCATAACAAGATCTTCATAAAGGGCACCTTGAATGGGTGCCAGAGTTTTTATTTTCAGTCACTGTCCAGATGATGGTATTATAGTGTGGGATGATTCAAAGGGTCAGAGGGAAAAATATCCAAGGATCATTATGGCTTGCTGGATTGTCTGGAAGAAACATCTGCTGAACTTGGTGTTTCCTTAGCAAACTTAACTGTCTGCCGCATGGCCATAATACAGAACTCAGCTATGACAAAGTTATGACAGTATGATAATATTTTTGCAGACCTACGTAGAGCAGAATGGCGCTTATTAGTAAAGCTGGCTTATTTTCACCTGATTCTTCCAAAAGTAGAAGAGGGCAGCAAGGACAGAAATGCATAGTTTGCTTGAACCTCAGGCGTTTAACCCTGTGCTCTCAGGGATGTCACTGGCTCCACCATATTAGAAGGAGACCTTTGATTGGATTAGGGCTAAAGAAGCGTTATGATATCAAATCATTTTCAGTTCTCTAGCACTGATCCAGCTAAAGTTAGTTATGATTAAGGCTGCAGCCTTCTGCATATGTAGTAAGCCCAACTGGACACATAGAGTTACGCTGAGTAAACATGCATAACATGCAAGTTCCATTTAAAGCAATGGGAATTGAGGTAGTTGAAAATAACATGTTACATTGCTTTCAATTAGACATCCCATACATGTTTACTTCGAAGTTAATCCCACCAAGTAAGTATGTATAGGATTACACTCATAAAGTGAAATACCGTTCATGTTTATCAAGAAATAAGTCCAATGGAGTTCAATGCAACTTACTCTCAGGTAAGTAGAATCACATTTATACAATAAATGAATAAATAAATAATTTTAATGAATAAATAAATACATACATAAGAACCTAAGAAGAGTCATGCTGGACCAGACCAAGGGTCATCTATTCCAGCCTGTTCACACAATGGCCAACTAGCTGTTGACCAGGAACCCACAAGCAGGAAACGAGTCCAGCACTACCTCCCACCCATGTTCCCCAGCAACATATGTACATAGGCATACTGCCTCTGATAGTGGAAATAGCACATAGCCATCAGAACTTACTGCTACCTCTATGATCATAATAAAATGTAGCTATCTACATACATATTTAAATCTAAGTGTTTTTTCCTCAAAATATATATATTTAAAAGCCTATTTTATCAGAAATATGTCATTTGGGTGTGATCCTATGCATGTTTAGAGGGGGGAAAGTACTACAAGTCCCAGCAACTCCCAGAATGCTGGGAGTTGTAGGATTCTTTTTCTGCCTAAATATGCATAGGATTGTGCCTTAAATGTATATTTTGTTACATTTAAGCAGCCAAGAAGTGCATCACTACATTTGGAGAAGTGTGAAATAGCTAAATAGCTAAGTGGGTAGCTAAATTCCAATCCACACATTAGTTTGAGAATGCAGATTGCATCATTTTGTGTAGGGATTTGCAGAGTTCGAATTCCTCAGGCATCCATACTGAGAATTAGGCCTTAGCTAGACCTGCTCCCGGGATCCCCTGTGTGTCATTTACATGAACAGGGATGACCCAGGGACGATCCCGGGATAAACCATAGGTCTAGCTAAGGCCTACGTGTGCCCTCTGAGTGCAGTTTTACTAAAGTGTTTAACGAAAGTGGGAAGGAAGCAGTGCAGTCACATGAGAACAAATCAAATAGTAAAGAATTCATAATACAAGTTCATAATACAAAATTAATGTTACAAAGTATTTCTACTACCACTTCTTGTAACTTATTCTGTGTTATAAGGCACAGGAGATGACTCTGTAAAAATAGCTGGCAACCTTATTCATTACATAGGTTAAAAAGAATTCCATTTGTTCATCATAGCAACAACAAAAATTAAAATGTAGAAAAAGCTGATATACTAACTCTTGTTTCCTAAGCACAGACTATAGATGAGATTGCCTCTTTCCAATTTTATGTGATCCGGTACTTTTCCCAAACACCAATGACTAGAACCCAAAATTAATCACAGAGGTTTGTTTTATAACCATTTAGGGTACAGATTGATGGCAGAATGGAAAACAAATATATATGAAAAGAAATGAATCATTTGACCACTGATCCACAGCAAATGTGGGCAGAGTTTCATTATTAACTATTAACTGTGGCGTTGGTGAGCAGGAACACGGACATAGTTGAGTTGAAGGAGTCAATTCTTACAATACAACAACATTGATTCGCAACTTTTGAGGTTATAGCTGAATGTATATCAGTGCATATTTCCAACACAATGGACCCACTAACCTGGCAAAGTAAGCCGATTTGTGGAATCTGGTACTGGTGCGGCTTTCATAACTTGCTTTGAACCTTCAAAAACAAAACAAATGTGAATTATAGCAATGTCTTCCGTTGCATACAAGTATAGGTTTCTGCACCATTAGTCTTTTCCTCTGTTTGATGCTATGAGAATGAGCAGGCACAAGCCATTAGCTTGCCTGTTTCCTGCTCCCACTGTGCACAGTTGGAGGAGATCAGCAGTGGTGGCAAAGCAGGATCCCAAACCAGGGTCAAACTGTAGTTTTCAATATTGATTTATCTGAATGCACGTTATGGTTTACACTAGGTGGAATTTGCTGGCTGCAGAGGAAAGGGGAAGGGGAGAAGAGAACACACAACCCTTGGAGAACCCTTGGAGAAATTTTAAATTAAAATTTAAAGCTCAACTAAAAACTTTTCTTTTTCCTAAAGCTTTTAAAACTTGATGTTGTGCGGACTTTCTACTGTTAGTTTTACCCTACCCTGTGCCTGCTTACCCTACCCTGTGCCTGTTGGCATTCTCTTCCCCTCCTTATTGTTTTACTATGACTTTTTTACTATGACTTTATTAGATTGTAAGCCTATGCGGCAGGGCCTTGCTATTTACTGTTTTACTCTGTGCAGCACCATGTACATTGATGGTGCTATATAAATAAATAAATAAATAAATAAATAAATAAATAAATAATAATAATAATAATAATAATAATAATATAGCTCAGTGGTTGAGCTTTGGATACAAATGGTCCCAGTTTCAATCCCTGCACTCTGTAGGTAGGGCTGCTCCCAGTCAGTGTAGATCAGGGGTGGGGCATGTGTGGCCCTCCAAATGTTGTTGGACTGCACCGCCCATCAACCCTAACCAGCATAGCTCATGGTGAAGGGTGATGGGTCCAACAACATCGACACATTCCCCAATGTCCGACTCCATGTAAGGCTGTGCTGTAGTTATGTTGTCACTG
The DNA here is from genome assembly GCF_023053635.1 of Elgaria multicarinata webbii. Lineage (NCBI taxonomy): Eukaryota > Metazoa > Chordata > Lepidosauria > Squamata > Anguidae > Elgaria > Elgaria multicarinata. The sequence goes on along the minus strand of NC_086171.1, from coordinate 69,543,235 downwards.
TGAGTCAGACCAAGCAGTTGTGCTATCACCATGGATATGTTGCAGCCCTGTGCATCTAGTATCTCACAATGAGAAAGGGACTGGCATAGACCAAAGCAAGTTGTGCCGGTGTCCCTCACATAGAGTACTGCCATAGAAATCATGCTCCACCCTGTCGTAGTTACATGGACCTTCACCAGGCCTGCATAACCTATTTCCCACCCAGTTGATTCCGGCCCCATGTGTGGTTGGTTGGCTCCAAAAAAAAAGTTGTTGTTTTGTTTTGTTTTTAAAGACCTGAATGAATCCAAACAGAGGATATCCTTCAACATGCTTGGAGTGTAGTACTCTGTGATGTGATGCAGACAGAGGTTTCTGAGGCAATAGCTTAAGCAAGGCAAGTGGACAGAGCCATCTAGTTTTTTTAACTTGTTTTTTAAAAAATCCCTGAACACCCCTTTCCATCCTTTTGCTACAGCATGGCAAAGGCCAGCTAACATTGCAGTAAACTCAACGTTTTAAAATTTAACATGGGGGAGCATGGCAATGGTAGCCTGAGAAGAAGCTGCACCAGGGGTCAGATCTGCACCAAGCAGGATACGACACTTTGAAAACTGTTTGAAAACTGTATACGGAGTGTGTCCTGAGCCCGAACAGTTGTCAATACTGTTATAAACCATTATAAAGCAGAAGTGTAGATCCTGCCATGGACTCTTCCCATGCAGCCTCAGAAGTTACCCAATCCTGTGGGAGGAAGCCACAGTGCTAAAGGTAATGGTGGAAAGGGCTTCAATTTGCTCCAGTACTATGGACAGAAAGATGTGTGCTTTGCCACTGAGTCAGTATACAATCCTGCAAGGCATTAACAGTGATGAACACTCCCATTTAGCTCCATTATTCCATTAGATGGTGGAGCAGACTAGGGCTGTGCATGCCCCCCCCCCAAACCGCTTCAGATCCCAATCTGGAAGGATCAGAACCAGTTCGGGTCGATCCAGACCCCCCAACCCACTCTGGAACTGGATCTGGAGCGAGATCCAGAGGTCCGAATAAGCCCCCCTCCCCCCTTACCTGTCTCCACCGTCCACCGCCACATGGACCGCAATGGTGGCAGACGACGGAGCCAGGTAAGCCTCCCACCCCCACTTACCTGGCTCTGCCGCCATCGCCACATGGACCACAGCAGCGGTGGAGCCAGGTAAGCCCCCCTCTAGGAGCACACACCTAGAGCAGACCCACCTTTGGACAGAATTGGAATTCATACCAAGTGGAGATCTCATTGCTTTTATTTGGTAATAAGATGAACATACAGAAACTCATTTACAGGGGGGTGGGGACCTGAAAAGCTGGAAAATTGATTCATACATTTAGAGACAACATGCCTCTTCTTCCCAAATAAAAAACACACAATCAATACATTTTCTTTAAAACAATTCTTAAAAGAGTTGAAAGAGTAGTCCGCATTGCATGACCACAAATGACTTACATTTTGTGTCCTAAGCTGGAACAAATCCAGTATGTTTTATTCATGATACTCCTTGGTATCCTTCTTGCTTTAAGCAATGAATTAGAATGGGGGTGGGTTTTTTTCCATAACTGGAAGGTGCAATTACGTATGCATGATTCCTCAGCCCCAGCCCTGGACTACGCCTACTTTCCTTAGGAATATGACCGAGGATGACAAATTTACACAATTCCCTAAGGCCTCCACATGTACACTTAAGATGAATTATGCACACACCTAATTGTGAATGTGATACACATGTATTTGTAAACATGTATATCATACAGGTACACAGAACTTCCGGTTGATTGTACCCATGGTGGGAAAGCTGTGAAATGGCTCTTAGTTCATTTCAATTGAGATATCTCCATCATAACTTCTGGCTAATATGACAAAATCCTAAACAATGTATTTAGATCCTTGCATGATGCCAATTTAGAGAAAAGTTATTCTAGAAGACCAGAGTATTTAGATTTGATTCATTTTGCCCTCCCTCCTTGACAAAAGCTCATTAAGTTCACTGAGACTCAGTGTTAGCAATACAATATTAGGGCAAGATCATCATGTGATATAGGTAAAAAGATAATGGCTAGTCCTTCTTATAAGTAGAGTAGCTGCAATATTTTTGCATCTTTGTCCCTAATTTCAGCTTATATAAAGTATGCCTCACACCATCTTTTCACGACATTACATTCTATAATAGTATGGAAGGAAGAAACTCTGGCATTGGAACATAACATAAGAAGAGTCCTGCTGGATCAGACCAAAGGTCAATCTACATCTGACATTAGTCACGGGTGAATCTGTCCGTTTTTCTTTCTCATTCGAATTTTGTAAATCTCAATTTCTTTCCCTCCTGAATATGAAGAACTTTGCAAATATGGGTAAATTCCCACAAAAAACAAATTGAAATACAATTCCCAGCTATTCCCAGCCTGGAAATAGGGATGGGCAAACTCACACCTGCCCAACTTGGGTGTCATTCACAGGACCCCCACCGGTCACCCAACACCAGTTGCTGTGCAAGCAGTACACAACATCCCAATGTGCCACCAGGCTGCCATTTTGAGTAAAATGGCAGGTCAACATTTCCTCTGAAGAGCCATTTTGCAGAAAAGGCTGAATTATAGGCTTAATGGACCTCTTTACGGCCACCATTTGTGCGAAAAGTGCTTTACGGAAAAGGCTGAGCCGCCATTTTGTGCAAAACAGTGGCTCAGTGGAGCATCAGGGACAGCTGTGCTCGCCCAAATCAATGCATGCCAAGTCTGGCAAGTGCAGGGCTCCACAGACTCCAATCCAGGGGACCGAGCTGGTGGAAATCCACCAAGCTTGAGCCATCACCATCCCTACATGGAGAGGACCAGGATGCAGCTACATAGCAATTAAAGGGGCTTGTCAGAAAAAAGAAGAGGTAATCCTAACTCAGCACTAACGTGGTTGAATACAAAGGGATTCAAGCCCAGACCTTTAAGAGTTCAGCACTCACAACCGTGGGTCTGGATTAATGGATCTGCTAGTTTCGGTTTGTCCCACATTCATTTTTTAAAAAAATCTCAATTTATATTTATATTTTTGTAATATGGAGAATTTTGCAAATTTCGGTAAATTCATATCAAAACTGAACTAAAACAAAACTCCCACCCATCCCTATCTGACATTTCGCTCCAGCCTCTAATTGGGATTCTTTGCAGCACTAAAATGGCATGAGGGTACATGTCAGCTGGTTTCAGTGCAAAGCACTGGGGGTTGAAGGCCTTCAGTGTCTGTCCATTTCTAACAATGCAAATGCAATTACCTTTCTCAACAACAACAACAACAACAACGACAGAAGCAAAGAGAGAGATGTACAAAGCTAAATGAAAGTAAAGCAGGGGGAAATTTGGGTGCGGCAAGTGACCAGATAGTCTGAGAACACTACAAATAAAAATAGCAAAGAGTTTTTTTAAAAAAATGTATATAAAACAGTATAAAAATATAATCCAGGCAAAACATAAGGAAATGCTCACTTCATTCTACCACTAGTAATCAGTTACTAGAGAATACTATGTCCATAACAGATTTTTCTACCTATTTATTTATTATATTTATATCCTTCCCTTTTTCCTCCAAGGAACCCAAGGCGGCGTACATAATCCTCCTCCTCTCCATTTTATCCTCACAACAACAACCCGGTGAGGGAGGTTGATCTGAGAGTCTGTGACTGGCCCAAAGTCACCCAGTGGTTTTCCATGGCCATGTGGGGACTAGAACCCTGATCTCCTGATTCCCAGTCCAACACTCTAGCCGCTACACCATTGTGTCCTAGTTACTTGGTGAGGATAATGTGATTACACTGTGATTCCTTCTATGGCATGCCATTGGCTTGGACTTAGACCCAGCCTACATACATAGATCATGTGTCAAAACTGTTCTTGACCTGAACTACTTAAGACTGCAGAGGAGAACTGTTTTCAAAGTTCCCCCATGAAAACAAGTTCCTACCAGTAAAAAACCTCACGGGAAGGACGATAGGCTAAGGAATAATCCTGCTCTATGCCCATCTAGTTTTGTATCTGGAGGAAGATTTCTGTATAGGGGGAATCATTTAGTCACATGATTCCTGCACCCACAGTCCAAAGCAGTACAGTACTAGAAACAGCTCGACACACAATCGGCTATAAATGTAGTCTGGTCCACAGGTGGGTAGAAAATTGAGTTAGAGCGCTATGGCTATTGGGCGGTATAAAAATGCAATAAATAAATAAATATTAAATGTATCTCGAGGAAATTCAGGGGATTTTCATCATGTTGTTTCATTTGTGTATGTCTGAGACACACACAGTTCAGATAGAGTGTCATACCCAGCTCTAGGGTTTTCATATCCTTTGGCAGAGTGCTGTCCTGGATCCTTCCTGTCTGGGGAGGATGGGTACTTCCATGTCCTTTGTTTTAGCCACCATCTTTATTTTCCCAAAACGCAAGGTGCCAGAAGTGCACTGTAGGTTAAAACGGGTCATCACCACATACAAAATGGCAGCCATTTGTGGAAGACCCCATGTGTTTGTGGTGGGAGCCACAATGTGATGGAGCTGGAATTTCCAGCACACTGGATTTTGAGAAAATACAGCGAACGCAACTATGGTTGCCAAAGAGCAGAGGAGACAGGCAACGATTCCCTCCCCCCACCCAAAGGCATTACTAGCCATATGGTCCATGGCATTTGCCCAACTATATTGCATGGGGGGGTTGGGCCTGCACATGAGCTCTCAAACATAAATCTGTGCACACTGGCTTACAGTGCAAACATATGTGTGTTCACTTAGAAGGAAGCACCATTGAATTCAATGCAGCTTACTCTCAGGTAACTGGGTATAGGATTGCAGCCTTAATCCAGTTATGGACTAAGTTGCTAGATATTTCTGGAATTCCCACAAATTGACTACAAACTCACCCATATTTCTCTCTGTACAAGTTAAGGGCAAAAGGTAAATCATAAATGGTGGAAAGAAGTCCTTTATGTTAGGACAGCCTGAATTGTGTTTGTGGTTTCTCACACATTAGAAACAATTATTTTGCTTAAAATGGGGCTGAATCCCTGATGTGTTGACTTAGATTTAACACACATTAAACAGCCACTGACCAACTGCATCATCATCATCATCATCATCATCATCATCATCTTATTATTATTATTATTATTATTATTATTATTATTATTATTATTATTATTTGTAAGCACTGAATCAGAACAACAGGATATGATGCTGTTCAATTCTGGCCAATGCCAGTTAAAGGAATATGATAAAGACCAAACAAACATATTCAGTAGGTACAGCACAGATTGTTCTCCTACTGAGGCAGGAACAGTTATAAAACTTGGTGCTAAGGAAACAGAATATTGAGTTCTGCTGTTATTTTCTTCACAGGAACTCTTCTAAATGCCAGAGACCGTCTAATGCCTCTATTTGATAAACAAAGCAACCATTTTTGTTCTTTGTCCAAATGACAGCACTGCTAGAAAAACAAATTATGAACTAATTCAGATTCCTTCATTCAAACAGCCTCAAACGCCTGCGCTTGAAAGAAGTGCAGAAGATTAGGTCCATATTATGCAAAGACACGTTATTTGCGTAAGTAGCCAGGAGGCAGGTCATTCAAGCTTCTTTGCTGTTCACTGCTTGGGGGATTTGAATTTCAGAAATGGGAAATTCTGTGTTAATGGCTTCAGTGAGAAACCTGCACAGATATTTTAGGCCTGACCCTAATTTTGCCCCAATATCTGGTAAAAGTTGAAATCCAGTCCAAGCAATTCATCCTACTTCTGGATATAATAAGAAGAAAAGGTGGACACTTACTGAAAATTCTCACATATATAAAGCCTTTAGGGTAAGGTGACCATATGAAAAGGAGGACAGGGCTCCTGTAAATTTAACAGTTGCATAGAAAAGGGAATTTCAGCAGGTGTCACTTGTATATATGGAGAACCTGGTGAAAATCCCTCTTCATCACAACAGTTAAAGCTGCAGGAGCCACCTGTACAGAGTAAATTTAAATTATGAGCTCACAAGACAACATTGTTTCTTCCAAAAAAATTTTTTTATCATGCTTGCCTTTAAAACACCCATAAGGTAATTATTTCCATAGAGAGAAGGGATAATAAGCCAAAAGCAACTTACTCAAAACTAGACTGTGAATCTTTGGAGGAAAACCTTCCAGTACCATAAATCCAATCTTTCTCTCTTCATGGCCTAGAATCATAGAGTTGGAAGGGGCCATTGAGTTCAGCCCTCTTAATCCCTGACAAATCTCTGTTCAGTCTCTGCTTGAATACCCCAAACAATGGAGAGCCCTCCACCTCCCTAGGAATTTGGCTGCATTGTCTGACTTCTCCGACTGTTAGGGCATTTTTCCTGATGTTCAACCAAAATCTGCCTTCCTGTAACTTAAGCTGGTTATTTCATGTCCTACAGTCTGGAATGACAGAGAACAGATTGTAGCCCTCATCAGTGTGACAACCCTTTGGGTGCTTGAAAAGTGCTATTATATCCCTCCTCGGTCTTCTCTTCTCAAGGCTAAACATCCTCAGTTCCTTCAATTTTTCCTGGTACAATTAGTTTCTGGTCCCCTAGCTTCATACTATTAATTTCCATTTACAGATGGAAACTGAGAGGATGACAAAGCGACTTGCCCAAGGCCCAACTATGAGCCCATGGCAGCAAATCCTTTAAACATACTCCCATTCACCACCCTAATTGTTCACCTCAAAGATTGCTGAAGGGTAACTAATAATCAGAGGGTTGCGGAAAGTCAGAAAGCTTGGAACAAGGCAAGAAAATGGGAGAGTTAACTCTTAACACACTTTGCCCATAACCCTGTTTTCCCTACCCAAGGAGTAAGGAAAAACAAGCAATGAAACAGTGATGCCTTCACCAATAAATGTTACTCCCTCCAGCATGTACCATTTCTGTCCTCACATCCTCCCTGAGATGCAGGTCACAGTATTATTACAAGTTACAGATAGTGGATGGAGGCAGAGAGAAAATGACTTGCACAGGGCCAGATAAGGAGTCTGTGGCAGGAAATCCTTCAAAACACAGGAATACCCACACACCGTATGGACAACACAGGGATGGGGAACATAAAGGCCACTGCCCTTTACGCCTGCTTCTAGGCCACACTCTCACCAACAAGTAAAGCTCTCAAATGAATGAATGACTCAGAATGACATTGGAGGATAATCATTTGGAAACAGTCATTTGGAATAGCAGGAAGATATGAATGGATAAACTAAAAGCAGAGGTGTGTGTTTACACAAAAATAGGAAGTCAAATCTGGTCCTTTCACCCATCTTACTTCACTGTGCTCTCCTGCTTTTATGCTATTTTTCCCGCAGCCTGACTGTGATACTGGAAGTAAGACAGACATAATTGTTCAAAACTGGGGATGTTCAGAACTGGGGATGTGCATACAAGCAAAACTTGGGTTCGTCGCAGTCCTCCAAATTTCACTTCCGATCTCGTTCCGTCTTCCGTCCATATCAGATTGGGGTTTTGTTTTTCGTTTTTCTTTTCATGTGAAAATCTGTGTGTATTTCCATGCATATTTGTTGAAATGTACACATCAACTGTGTGCATCTTTAAACTGGACACATTCTTCTCCCACTGAAAATGTGTTTGTGTGCATTTTTCAAAAGTACGCATGAGGGTGTGAATCACACTGCAAGCTCGGATACGTACAAACCTCGACTACAGATTGCATTTGAGTGCATGTTCATTCTGGAAAGTGTGAACTGGGTAAAAACTGGGTAAAATCAAAAACTAACTAAATAGGGGTGAATTTCTCATACATCCCTATTTAAAGCACCTCAGATTGCTTGTGCTTGTGTTGTAGAGAACTTTCCAAAAAGCACATAACTTCTCTACTTATATTTTGAGCACGGGGGTTGGGGGAGGTGGTTTGATTAAATAGGGATATTTGGCTTGTCATCCTAGAAGAGGAAATATGAATCTTTTCTAAAAACCGATTTCTAGAAAGAAAAATTAAGGCTGCAGTCCTGAGTAACATTTATTTGGGAATAAGGGACCGTAAAATCAATGAGACTTACTACTGAGTAAATATACAAAGGATTTGGCTGCACTGATCAGTTCATTCCTGTTCTGGTAAAGATCTTAAGCATGTATTAAGATTAATTTCTTTATAAAAACTTTCTAGCCTTTGAAACATCTGGCTTTAGAATCCCTATAGCAGCCTTTCCCAACCTGGCACCCTCCAAAAGTGTTGGACTACAATTCCTATCATCACCAGGCATCCATGGGATGGGAATTGTAGTCCAACACATCTGGAGGGCACTAGCTTGGGGAAATTGCTCTACAGAGTTGAGGACACAGTGGACTTAACTAAGTGCCTGTCTTTTTATTATTATTAATTTCCCTTTTTGCAGAACAGTTCCTAGCTCTATGGTAAAATGACAATTATCAGGAATCTTTTGGGGAACAAAAGCTAAACCAGACAGTTTGAACACCAAATAGGCTTGCAATCGTATGCCCACATATTTTGGAACAAGGGCTGCTTTATACAGGATGCGGGGCATGTAGAAATAACTAACCCATGCAGAATTCCATGAAGCCCGGCATCTCAATTCAAGAGTTTTTAACTCACATGCTGCTCCTTTCGTAAGTATCATTCATGCACCAGTCATCAGTGACTCAGATGGAATTCACTCTGTCATGAGAATGCAGCACAGAAGAATGCAGCGTTACCCTGCCAGTCCGAAAAGCTTTTTGCATTGGACAGTATCAGCTGCATACAATTGCTGAGATGCAATTTCCAATCCCCTCTCATTCCTTACTGGGACGCAAACAGGCAGATGAGCCAAACATAGTAAGAGTGACTGATGTGAATTTGCATCATACTCCATTTACCTGTATTTACCAATTAACTGTTTGTTACTCAGGCCAACTCAGTGATGAAAGATTGTGTTTCACAAATCTCGAAAAAGAGAAATTGATATGTTTCGCACAGTGTTTTGAGGGTTGGCTGAAGAGGCTAGAAATAATCATGTAGTGTCAATGCAGCTTTTTTTTAAAAAAATGTGCTCGTTACAGAAGACAACGCAATCAGCACATTCACCCAGAGCTTGAGCAACAGTCTTGCTACAATCCCAAACCAACAAGATGATGGATTAAATGAACAACAATCAACAATACACATCAAGGAGATGTCCAGCAAATGAAATCTAGAGAACGTCACTGGGTTGTGTTTGTTTTTTGGTTGTTGTTTTTTTGAAAAATACTATAAAGCTGTCTAGGAATTCAGCAATTTTCTTATCTGTAAAATAGGCAGATTTCTTTTTGTAAAAACAAAACAAAAACCCAATGCTCTAAATCAGGGCTTCAAATGGACAGACAATTCAATGCTTCTTCTTTCCTTTTTTTTTCCTTTCTTTTTTTTTCCTTTTCTTTTTTGTATATTAAAATAACTCATGGAAACAAGAGTGTTTTTCAAACCTCTTTCCACGGATGAGTCAATTCTCTGCTTCACCATGTCAGAATGTTTTTCGCAAGCTGGCGCTCATGTTACCATCCAAAGTCTCACATTTGCTTTATCTGTAAGTCGCAAAAGAGGAATCATTTTGCTAGGGGTAAATTTCATTTTTTTTTTTTAAAAAAAAGCCAAAAAACCTTCACTTACATGGGGAAAAAAGGTTTTAAAAAATCCTGACGTGAAAGCCCCCAGAGTCATTAACTGTGAAGTAGCCAGTGGGAGGAGGAAAAGAAACAGTGTCTTGGAAAACTGCGTAATGCCCTCCCCAGAAACAGGTCTTTGTGGAAGGAGGAGAAGAAGAATGAAGATCAGTTAAAATGATGATAGAAATTTGAAGTCTCTTTTTGATTACATATGTGTGTGTGATTTGATTTACTCTTCTGTATCTGGAAAAAAGAGAAAGAGAGAGAGAGAAAGTTGTCAATGTTCCTCCCTATTATCCAAGAAGTTGGGGGGGGGATGGAAGGGGAGAGGGGAAAGTTCTCTATAAATATCATGCCAAATATCCTAAAAGCAAACTCATTCTCTGAGTGCCTTATGTAGCCAGAGAGAAAGTATAAACTGGCTTAGGGGAACCCCATAGTTTGCAGAAGTACAAAAAGTCTTTCAAAAAGGAACTGAAAGGGGTGGAAAGCCCCCCCCCCAAAAAAAAACAGCTAAATGAGGATGAGAGTGCTCATTGACCACAGAGTGCTGACTGTCTGTTGGGGAGCAGTGGGCAGGGAGGAACAGTAAACCAGGGGGAGCCAGAATGGAATGGAACTTTGAACAAGAGCACTACAGTAGTACCCCCATTTTGTTGAAGGTCCCACTGGTTCCTTAGATTTCAAGATCTATGACGTATATGCGCCACTTTTGCTAGCAAGTCTAAAACAATGCTGTCTAAATTCAGTGGACGTTTTGCTACTAATTTTAGGCCATGGAACCTGTACGTGGGTCCAAAAGCTTGAGGGAAGAAGATTTTAGAGCAGAGCATTGCCTTATGTCGATTCAGAGGATTGGTCCACCAAGCTTAGTATTGCCTATATAGGCCCCATTCAGAAGACACCTTAAACCACAGCTTTAACCATGGTGGTTAAGCCAGAAAGCCTCATTCACCATGATTAAAGCCATGGTTTAAGGTGTCTTCTGAACACGGCCTGACTTTCTGTCTTAACCACCATGGTTAAAGCCATGGTTTAAAGTGTCTTCTGAACAGGGCCATTGACTAGCAGTGGCTCTCCAGAGTTTCAAGCAGGAGTTTTCCCCTTGCCTACCTGGAGATGCTAGGGACAGAACCTGGGATTATTTGCATGCAAAGCAAGTGCTCTCTCTGCTACTGAGCTACAGCTCCTGCCTCAAGGATCAGGTAAACAGATCAAGGAGAAAGGATGATCAAGTCCTCCTCCTCTAGTGCCACTGACTGCTTTGAAGTTCAAGTTAAATCACTGGGAGATGTAATCACAGATCACTGTAGCTATTTGGGCCCTCAGGCAGGATGGCCACTTACACATCACCAAAAAGGAAAAGGAAAAAAGGAAAGACAACACTGCTTCATAACAACAGCTAAAGAAAATTGCACTGGCTAATTAGAAGGTGTAGATACAAATTTAGAAGTAATAAGTATAATTTAAATAGAATACAGTATCATAGTGGGGAAGACTGTAACCAGGTGTCTTGTGTGCCTGCTCAGTTTGCTGACGAGGTGCTCACTGTTGGTGGGCAACTTCAAGGCCTCTGCTCTCCCGTCCTGTCTTTAGACCAGATTTGGACTGGACAGCCCTTCAAACAGAGCGCTACCCTTTGTAAAGCAGGGCACATGGACGCCCTACCCTCAGACACCATACAATTGGCACATGAGTCAAAGGGCTACCTGTGGACTTCAACATGATTGAGGAAAAAGAGGGGGAAAGCACTATAAGAAAAAGAGGCTACTAGCTCTGGTGCTATGGAATGTCAAAAGAGGTTTATTTTTATCCGAAATATAAAAATGTTCCCAAAAAACTTTCAATCAAACTTGTACAACGCTCAATGTTTCAGATCCGGAGATCCTTCATCAGGAGCTTATAGATATTTTTTACAAGACCACAGTCATGTTCATTCTGTCTCCATCAGCAGTCAAACTGTTTGACTGCTGAAATGAACACGAATGCGGCCTTGTAAAAAAAATCTATAAGCTCCTGATAAAGGATCTCCGGATCTGAAACGTTGAGCGTTGTACAAGTTTGATTGAAAGGACTTCAACATGAGCCATTTCATGTGCTTCCTTCACACAGAAGCACCTCATGCTTTTGCCAAAGAAGGGAGGGCCCTCAGAAGCTACATCAGGCACAATGTGAGGGGTATGAAGACAATGGAGACAGACCCAGTAGCTACACACAAATGCTTTAGGCACATGCATGGGGCGGTTTTGATTTCATCCAGCTTCGTTATTTAGGGAACAACATCTAATTCAGTCCTCTTCCTAAACGGTTCCTGCCTGGTTGAAAAAATATGCTTGACTTCTACTTACGTCTAGCGGCAAGCTCTCTAGAAATACCTGTACAATGAACTGCACCAAATGACACAACATTTTGTAATATGAATAAAGAGGAGTCTTATGACATACATTCTCAAACAGATTTTAGCTTGAATTTGAGATAGGGAAACTCCCCACCCCCCTGCCCAAATTACCACAATGGTCCAACCAAATTAGTTGCCTGCGAATATGTTGGTGGTTTGGGGGAGAGGAAACATTTTTGTTCAACACTAATGAAAAGCTCACACACACACACACACACACAGAGAGAGAGAGAGAGAGAGAGAGCACAACTGGATATTACAATATAATTAGGCAACCAATATAACCAAGATTTGTAAAAGGATGCTGTTCAAGTACTATACCGAAAACCAGTGTCCATATTCCACCCTAAGCACTCATACAATCAATTTATAATTTATTCATTGAACTTCTACCCCAATTTTTGCCCCCCCCCCCAAAAGGACCCAATGCCGATTCCAGATTAAACACATAGGGCATGTCAAGATGGGGCAATATCCCGGGGATCACCCCGGGATCATCCCTACGTGTCCACATGGTGTACAGGGGATCCCGGGGGCAGGGAGGGTGATCCTCCTGTGCCCTAGTATATAGCCCTACAGATTAATTCTGGTTTTTCCCACGGTCTCGGGCTTGTCCCGAGACCACTGGACATGTGTGCATCCGTCCTGTTTTCATCCTAGCTGGGACCGGGACCTGGAGCTCCTCAGGAGCTCTGTGCCCATCGGGGGTGGGGTGGGTGGGAGCGGGAGGTTTTTTTTAAAAAAAGAAAAACTTGCTTTTTGCATAGGAGCGCTCCTGTGCTCCTTTTCAAAACAAAATGGCAGGTGCAACATCCTTTTCCTCCTGGGATGTCACGCACGCATGTAGTTGAGGGGGATGATCTCACGATCATAAAATTGTGAGATCATACCCCTCCACCCCCCTCATCCAGACATGCCCATAGATATCTGTAAGCACTGGGTGATTCAAATTCCTTTTATTTACAGTGCAATGCTATACAGAAGTATTAAATCCCCACTGAGTTCAATAGGACTTATTCACAGGAAAGTGTGCATAGGATTGCAGTCTTATTCACACGCTCAGTCCACCTAATTATGCATACTGATGCAAGCAAGTTCCCAGGTGGTATTCCTTGCAGTATCACAGTGGGCATTAAGAAGAAGAAATATGCAGGCAAGAAATGCAACAAAATGCTAATGATTAACAATATCTGCTGTAAATGTCACAATAAACACAGAAAGAGGGACTTTGAGAGTGCAATGCTCCACTGGGAGTATTACTCCTGGCTCCATAACTACTGGACATGGAGATACATGACTTCTCATAGTTAGAAACTACCTTGTCCTTCTTTCATATGGCTTTTTAACAAAGCCTTGAATGGTTAAATTCACTAAGATGGCACATTGTTTTGAATGTTTTAATTGTTTTTACTGCTTTTAAAGTATATATTGTTTTAACTTGGTTCATGGTTTAATTTGTTTTTAGCTGTGTATATTTATTGTTTTATGCTGTATGCTTTTATCTGTATGCTGCCCTGAGATCTTAATGATATAGGACGGGATACAAATGTTCTAAATAAATAAATAAATAAATAAATATGGAGCTATGCCCCAAATTCTTTACATATGTTAAGATGCATTAAAATACATTAATCTAATAGAGAGAGCATTCTACTGTGAACCAGCAAATAAAGTTCTGAATCTCGACAGGAGATACTGAGCTAGATGCAATTGAGAAGCCATTGACCAAGTCATTCACTTTTTGACTTCATGACAACATCTGCAAAATGGGGGTAGCAGTGACACGTCTGATATGAGGGTCATGTCGCAAAGTTTTGGTTGAGGACAGTGAAAATTAGGATCTTAAAGCATCTTACAGATGCTAAAAGTGCTATAATAAACATAATAGAGACCTACGTAAATTCAAATACTTTAGGTTTTGCTGCATCATTTTCCAGCACTTACATTTACACACACAGAGAAGCAATATTCATACAATCACACTAACCATCCATATATCACTCTCACCTAACACACACCATTCCTAATACAGTTTAACAGTTAGCCAGTACTTTCAAAGCACTTTTTTTCTCTTTTTTCTGCTGAACTCCTTCCCACCAATGACACCCATCTCTCCCTGGGTATTCTATGCTTAAACTTCTGTTAAGCTGTAATGTTCATTAAAATTCCATAACACCACATTAACAGATCTGGTAGCTGGAAAAGTCCTCGTTTCGATGAGTTGAAGCTAGAGCTCTCACAGCAAATAGCTATAGAGTTTCAAAAACTGCCTATGCTTACCCAAGCCCACTTAATTTTATTTCGGCTTGTGCAATAGGTTAAACTTGGAAGATGCATGTTGGATTACTAGGCATTATTGGGAAGATGGGCAATGGGGCAGAGTCCTGCTGCTTTTGATGACAGCCATGTGACATCAAGTTCTTGCCTTAAAAAGAAATACTTTCACACAATCAAGCAGCTTTCATTTTAGGGCCAAACTAGACAAGATATTAAGAACATCATTGGTCCTTGAGTGCTTTGTCTTTTCTCTACTAAATAGCAGCTATAGCAGAAGGTGTGTGTGAGTGGGTGGGTGTAATCTGGACTAAGGCCTTAGCTAGACCAGGCGAAATCTGGGGGCGAACCCCGGGATCATCCCTATGCGTCCACATGACGCACAGGGGATCCCGGGATCAGGGAGGGGTGATCCCTCCCTTGCCCTGGGATCTCACCCTCCATTTTGGGCTCGCTTTTTCTGCAGTCCCAGGCTGAGCCCGAGACCGCGGAACGTGTGGCCCGTTGCCACGGCATTGACCCAACTCCACGCGATTACTCACGCAGCGCTGGGAGCTGTGCCCATTGGGGGTAGGGTGGGGGGAGTGGGGAAATTAAGTTACAATTTTAAAAAAACTTACCTTTGCGCACGACCGTTCGTGCACTTTAAAAAATGGTGGGCGCAACAGCTCTCCTCCTGTAAACGGAGGCGGGATCTCGCATTAATCACAACGTGAGATCTTCCCTCCTCCGTCATGGGATAGAAAGTAGGTCTAGCTAAGGCCTAAGATGCAGTGTGGGTTTTTTAACCCTTTGTCCTGTTGTACTCTCAATTCAGCTGGCATTTGTATCTGAAGGAATGCTCCCATTGATGCCAACCTGTGCCTGGTGCATTGTGCTGCAACATCTCAAGAACTGGGAAGGGGGAGACCTTTCTCCATTCATTCTTTCCTTGCCACTATTGGAGCAGTAGCAGTACCTACCATATAGGACAGAAGAAGGGGAGATGGTTTATAGGATTTTGGGTAAGAGGAGGGCTGGCTGGGGGGTGGGAGAGAGAAGCTGTAGGATTCGTCTCTGGCTCATATTAAAATCCAAACCAGAGAAGAATTCAAGGGTCATAAGGCTTATTTCATATTTGAGGCAAGCATTCCAAGCTCCTGAGACTCATATTTCCTGTCCTGGAAATGCAACTTTGGCAACATTTCTAGTAATTACCAAACCAATTCCTAAGCAAGCTCAAGGGAATTTGTCCATCACTAATTCTCTTGCATATTGAAAACTATAGTCTTTCTTCGTTCAACAGGGATCTCTCACCAAATAAGATGTGTCTATGTGCTGGCATGTACAGCAGCATAAGAAGTCGTTTATTGCTCCAGTTTCCTAAGAACCAGGATGTTTTTAAAGTGATTCATCATCTACACACCAGCAAACAGCTTGGATCTAAATGGATGCACTATCTCTGGCATAAACAGAGATCTTTAGGGGTTTAATGGGGGTGGGGGGAAACCCTGAGGCACTGCCCAATACTGAAATAATGAAAGCAAAATAATTTTTCACTCCAGATTGTGGAGTTAAGATTAATAAACATAACCATTTCTAAGATGGAAGAAATTTTGGTGTCTGAAGCAGAAAATCCACAGTACAAATATAATACATAATTTACAACTCGCTACGTTCAATGGTGTCCAAACTCTGTATCACGAAGCAGCTGCCTCAGTCTCCCTAATGGCAGGGCTGGCCCTGGGTTGGAAGCCCCTCAGCTTTCAAATAAGAAGCAGGTTTCAAATAATAAAATGTGAAAAGTGTGAAAAAAGCACCTGCCCCTACCAGGGATTAAAATCACAGATGCCCTGAAAACTGCTTGTGTGCTAGCAATTATCAGGATGTGGTTATTGATGAAAACCTCCTGTGTGAAGATGTACTGAGCCTCCTTCAGGAGTTTGCAGCTTCAAAAAAGGTTGTGTGGATTGCTGCTATGTTTCAGTTTTGCTACGAAAGTAGGCAATACTTGCTAATTAATTGCAATTATCCTCTGCCATATTTCTATTATGCCAGAGCTGTGCCTTACTTTGCTTAGAATGCCATCCTGAATGCACTTATGAAGTTCCATTAAATATAGTGGGACTCAGGGCCGACGCCAGACTATATTGTGCCCTAGGCAGGCGCGTTCTGAAGCCCCCCCACCCCCGCTTACTCACTCACTGCCCCCTCACTCACCTTCCCACCCACTCACTGCTCCCCCCGCCCGCTCGCCCGCCGCCCCACCCGCTTGCTGCTCCAGCTCCCCCCATCGCTCGCTCGCCCGCCGCCCCCGCTCGCTCGCTCACCGCTACGGCTCCCCCCTTGCTCGCCCACTCACCACCCGCTCCCGGCTTTGAAGCCAGGACGCTGGGGTTGGGGGGCGGGGCAGAGGCTTTGAAGCGGCGTGCCTGGAAGTGGCTTCCTGGCGCGCCATACTGAAGCCTCCGCCTCCAACCCCAGCATCCTGGCTTCGAAGGAGCCAGGACACTGGGGTTGGGCGGAGGCTGGGGTGGCGGCTTTGGAACAGCACACCCGGAAGCCGCTCTAGGAGAGCAGCTTCCGGGTATGCTGTTCGGCGCCCTCGTTTGCTTGGCGCTCTAGGCAGCTGCCTGAGTTGCCTCTATGGCAGCACCGGGCCTGGTGGGACTTAACTTCTTCAGCAATCCAATTTCAATGTGAATGTTTCCTTTTGAAACAATGGGCACCAAATTGCTAAATGCAATATCAAAAGGTGTGTCACTGCTTGCTCCAGCAAAAGCCCTTCCAGAGCTTATGTCACTGATGTAATAGTATGCCACTGAAATAGCTCCACAGTTGCTGATGGAAATGATTGGGGGTTTTATTAAAAGGGAAAGAAAAATCTACCTTTTGTTATTGTGGGTGCTGGGTTCTCCTATTAAGGTGTAGAACTACCGGCCCCAAACTGGATAGATTGCTATTAATGTACAATGCTGTGCTAGTATCTTAACTATGTTGCAAAAGCAAATACCTGAAAAGTGCTCTTGAGAAATAATTTGGGCAAATGAAAATGAATGATTTGCCTCACCACTTTTACATAATTGGCAGCCAATGTCAAGCAGGTAGGCAGAGACATTCAATGCCAAAAGTGTAGTCTTTTGCCAATACTGACCGTGCTTATAAAGGGATTATTCCGGCAGGCCTTCCCTTCTTAGAATCTTATTGCTGACCATTATATATTGTTTTTAAAGCTGTATGGTTTTATTGATTGTTTTATCTTTTAAAATTGTTTTACCTTCAGAAGCTGCTTAGGGTATTCTGTATATAGGCAGGATATAAAATGAATTGTTGTTGTTATTGTTGTTGCTGTTACAAAAAGACCAGAACTAATGAAGCTCAAAAGGTTCAGATTTGATTTCTACAATGAAGAATTAAATATGTAGAATACATTTTAGCCGCTAGATGGGAGCATTGCTCAGAACATTGTATGTGTCCTTGTTGGTGTGTTTTATTGCTTCCAGATTTTCTTAGGTAGTAGAATCGATTTATATGAAGGACATAGTTTGGTAACTACCTAATCCAGATGGTGGTGACTTCTGTCTGATGGAAAACTGTGCTTTCTGGATACACTAACAATGGCAATTCTGCATACATCACTGGAAACCTTTGATGGGATCTTCCTCCCTCTGTTTCCCCTCCTTGCTTTTCTTACTTAATGCTCCCAGTTAATTTCTTTTGCATGCATGGGCACATTCACTTTCCTCTGTGATTAAATTTCCCAGAATCATATCAGGGTCTTACACTGTTAAAATGTGGCAAGAAACGCACCACACAAATCTATTGCAGTTCTTTCTGCATATATATATACTCTTCTCTATAATTGCCAGCACTTGTTCACACACTGCTTGATCTGCACAAATCTATGGGAGTAAAGACCCACAGAATGCAGTGGGCCTTAGCTTTATGTAGGTAAGATTGAACTGCACAGGATTGAACTGCAAGTTGTAGAGATGGATGGAACAATCAGTTTCTCATGGGCTCATCAAACATAGTGTGATTTTCACTATTTTATCCCATTTATCTGTTATGTAGGTGCTGCTTAGACTTCATATAAGGCTGGTAAGTAGTTAATTC
Source organism: Elgaria multicarinata webbii (assembly GCF_023053635.1). Classification (NCBI taxonomy): domain Eukaryota; kingdom Metazoa; phylum Chordata; class Lepidosauria; order Squamata; family Anguidae; genus Elgaria; species Elgaria multicarinata. The sequence continues at coordinate 69,524,817 of NC_086171.1, read as the reverse complement.
TGTTGGGAGGGGGAGTGAGTGAATGGAATGTTGGAGTGAATGCTGATTGGCTGTTGGATTTGAGTGTGTGAAGGGAAAGGACAGTTAAAGTCAGTTGGTAGTTAGTAGTTGGACAGCGTCAGGGTTAGACTGCTGTAGAGTATCGATTAGTGTAGGGTCTGCAGTTTATTGTTTTGGGAATAAGAGGGAGCAGGAGAAGCTAGATTAGGAATTTAGAGGGTAGAGTAGGAAAGGATGCAAGACATCTTTATTGTAACAACTAAGTACTGAAACAAATGAAACCATTGGCTTGATAAAACATGTGAACTTTTCTTGTTAAATAAAAGTTATTTTGTTTCACAATGGATTGGATTCTTTAAGTATCTGAGGTAAGGTACTGATTTATATGGTAGCAGCGGTAAAGTAGAAGATGAATAAAAGGTCACAAAGTGCCAATCTCGTTGCTGTGGGACAAAAAAGGGGTCAGAGAATCACCGAACCAGTAGTGGAGTAAAAGGTGATGCCCAGAGGTGGCCATAGAAAGGAAAATAATCCACAGAGTGGGCAGCCTTATGCCAACTCCATTCATGGTTGGGATCCTTTATAGAAAAGGGTAAAAAGGAGTCTCAAGGTAAGCAGGTTGTGACAGTCTATTTTGCCCATTTACTTTCTTTTTTCTTTTTTAAGAAAACACATGGATATTGAGAGCCAGTGTGATGTAATGGTTAGAGTGTTGAAATAGGACTGGGGAGACCTGGGTTCAAGTCCCCACTTGGCCATGAAGCTCACTGGGTGATGTTGGGTGAGACTCTGACTCTCAATCTAATCTGCCTCACAGGGTTGTGGTGAGGATAGAATTGAGAGGCAGAGGATCATGCACGCTGCCTTAGGCTCATTGGAGGAAAAAGTAGGAAATAAATGGGACAAACAAACAAATATTTCTATTTAAATTGTACACATATGCCCCTAAAATATACATTTTAATGCATCTCCCCCTAAAATACACATTGTTGTATGCATTTTTAAAACCAAGAATTGCATTACAACATTCAGAGGAAGTGCTCAGGAAGTATGAATTTGGTTGGTTCACTTCAAAATGAAAACCAAATGAAATTGTCCAACATTTCTTGGCCAAGTTCATATGCCCACTTCTTGATGATGTCTGCACATATGGCTGTTATTCATCCATGCTATCTTAACAGACTGAGTAACATTCACACTCTGGGTATTAGTTTAGCTTTTCATTCTGTCTGCCCACGGTATGAGCCTGGTCTCCTGTTGCTGATCCCATTTCCTGACCAACGGCAAAATATTTCACAAGACAATCAAGAACAACTAGCATTGAGTGATGACCAATCAAAAGAACCAAAAAAAAAAAAAAAAAGATTGGAGTGGGGATGGGGGGAAGTGGGTTTCATTTGTGAGTCAGGCTAAATTTCAGATTTATACTCTAGGTACATGTAGGTGATTAACAATATCACTGTTATTAGCAGGAAAGAATTCAGCTTGAATAATGTCAATTTCAATAAAATGTATATATGTTATTATTTTAATGTAGACCCTGCCTTTCTATATAAATAACCCAAGGATCAACTTTAATCTTAATAAATATATCAAAAACAATTCTTTGATTTGATTGGCTAAGGAATTTTCTGGAATTTTCTGTATTTTCCTCACATGGACATTTCCAAGGGACTAGGTTGGGGAAATTTCCACACCTAGAAACTGTAAGCAGAAGGAGCAGGTGAATGTCTTGGGCTTCCTTTAAAGAGCTAGGTAAGTGGAGTAATGACACACACACACACACACACCGTTTTGACTTGGACCTTAATTCAGGAACAAAATTCTCATAGATCTGTAAACGATTCACACAATTCCATTATCTCATAGTATTTGATCATATATGTCTCCTACTCCCACACTAGAGAGTTTATCTGGTTATCAAGCCTCAGTTCATACCTAAAACATTGGTTTTTACTGTTGGACATCAGTGTGGTCAATGGTATGTAATATTAGACATATGAATATAATTTGAAATCATTGGTGTAGAATGTAATTTATAATGGTATGATGCACAGACGAAGCTAGCTATTTTAAAATTAAAATGTTGAAAAACAGCATAATTAACTCCTAGTGGATATAATTTGGAAAGTGAAATAATTTGACCTCATTCATGGCTCCTTTACATGTTACTTTATATAATACTAGCTGATATATCCAGCGTTGCTCGGGTCCATGAATAATGTTCATAAGATTTTTTGATAAATAATAAATTTCTCTGCAACTTATTCATCTTTAGGTTGGTTGTTGTTTTTTAGTTTGATTGACTTAGTAAATTATTTTGTTAGAATAAATGGAAAACTGTGTAAATAAGAACTGTATTTTAAATTAGAGCTTTGTGATAAACCACATTTTTTTGTTTTACCTGAAATGCCTACACCTGCCATCATGCCTTGGCCAGAGCAGCCATCAAAAACAGGACACACAACACCCTTTCTACTAGCTAAAAAAGATGCAAACCTAAAAATATGTTTTCAAAATATATCCAGCATTGCCCAGATATCTGAATAACATATAGTAGGGAACCGGTTCTCAGGGGACATGGGGAACTGTTGTATGCATGTGCTCTGAAGTTATTGTTATGAAAAAAGGAAAGTATAATTTACAGTATAATATCTAGATTTAAGAGGTTTTGGCAGAGAGCCAAAATACTCAAGGCCACTGACTTGGGTCTTTTATCTGACATACCTGTGCTCTGAAGACACTTATTTTTTATTTTTTTAGTTAAATGAACTTGTGTATAAATTAACCATCTGCACTACAGTAAGTGCATACATAAGGAAGTGAAGACACACAGAATGATACAGCCATTGATTAAGAGCCAAACTGCATGTGGCTTGAATTGTGCTTTAAATGGCATGTTTAAATTGACTATACCTCTTCCTTAACAAAAAGCAGCTGTGGGGGCTTAATTGTTATCAGGGCTGTAGCAGGTGACTGCTTGAGACTCACCTTAGGAATCACAATGGTCACCAAAGGCTGTTAAGTCTGGCCTCCCACCCAAGGCATGCTGAGAGTTGTAGGCATAAACCTAGGTTTTATTAAATACTTTAAAAATACTTAAAACCCCAAAATTCATGTTTTTAGATTTTTCTGATACATTGTGTACAGCCAGTCCTATCACTGTCAAATTTCAAGTTTCTAACATGTCTGGAAGTGGGTAAACATTTCCGGGCATACACGTCACACACATACTTTCTGCTTTATAGGTAGAGATTGCTATTTGCAAATATTGGTATTTGCATAGACAGGAGAGTGGGTGTTCTGTTTTCTGAGAGCAAACGCATAAAAGGCAAACCTGTGGAATCAGGTCGAAATTTTACTCTGCTTCTCTCAAAAATGTGTCCATATGTTACACTCCCCAAGTTCCATTTTCACACAAATTTCAAGACTGACTTAATCTCCCTATATTATTTTAGCTTTGTCATTATTGAAATAAAATTACATTATTAAATTCTGTCTGTTTTCCATCCAGGCCCTAGACACAAAGCGCTGCTCACAGGGAACTGGGCAAGAAGCACCAACAAGTTGTTTACCCCCACACACTTTAGTTATAGCTTTAGGGAGCTTACAGTTTGGGGTTTCCAGCACAGATCCCTGATCTGTACCCAGAAGTTAGATGAAAAATAAGAGAGACTGTTTCAACTTTCACCATGGTCTGCGTATCTCTTCGGTGGAAAAGGACTCGTCAGTCAATTTCAGTATGAAAGTTGAAATTCACCAAAAAAAAATTTTTTTAAATAGCTCTGCTGTAGATTACATTAACAAATTTTCATCGTTGACCTTGGTCATAGCCTAACTCTGAGTTGATAGCATGCCATTGACATGTGGTTAAATTTGGTTGGATATCTGTTTTCAAATGTATGAGACAAACCTGACAGAGTTCTCTGATGGCTTGTTTTAAAGTATTCCCCTATACTCTGGGCCAAAACACATTGGGCTGTGCTTAAAGAATAACTCTATTTTTTTCAGCATCTTGGGACTAGCTTTCTCTTTTTGGGATCTATTTTGGATGCTATTCAGTTCTCTCCTAATTTCCATGTTATTATTGCCCAGAAGAAGACAGTTGTAAAATATTGATGATGAAGCAGCAGCACACTGGGGGGAAATGCAGCCAACAAGGTTAACATGCAGGAGGTTTCCTTCCCTGACCTTCTCCGGGAAATTTTTTAGCCCCCTTCCAAAAGTACACTTTCCACCCTGGGGAAATGAGCTGCACAGTTTTTGTTGCAACAGTAGTATGCAAACAACTTTGTATGCAAACTTGGAGTCTGGTAGTGTGAAAGTGACAAATCCACACCCTCCGTATTTAATGTCATTTAAAGACTGGATCTTAAGACTTGAACTTGCGTCCACTTGTGCTCCAGTCTTGAAATGACATTGGATGGGGAAAGGGCCATACTGAGATTATGGTACCATTTTCTGAAGAACATATAGTCCCAATGCTTCAGTGAAGATTAACTTGCAAATCTGGTAATTTCCCCACTGTAGCTCCCCCATTTCCTTAATGGTTTTGGTTAATTAGAAATACCAACATTAATGAAATATTTAATATTTTTCTTCACCAGCAGAAGACAAAAGGCTGCAAGAGGTCAAAGATCATGAAGGATTATAAATTCACATTGTCTCTCCTCTAAAAAGACACAAAAGCTTTTGCTAAAACAGACTTCAGACTAAGGCAAAGAGGATATTCTTGTATGAACATTCACAGAATTGAATTTCTTAATGAATAGGGTGGCTTTAGGGACTTATAGAGCTCTATCACACCAGCGGTTTAAAGCACTCTTGCCATGTCTGGTTTTGCAGCACAGGATTCACATGACGTCATCCCCATTCTGCACTCATCTTGCCTCTTCCCCTCCATTTTGCATATTTTTTTGGTGCGGGGAAAGTCTGGATTATTTTCCCCAAGTGGAGTTAATGTGCCCTTAAGCCTCCATGTACTGCTGTCTTCTCGCTTTTTCCTCTGTTGGGGGCATGTGCTTTGAATGGAGTCTTGCTGATGAAAGGGGAGGGCGGGGTGGTTCCCCTCCTTCAGCACGCCGTGTCAAATGAACGGACTTGTGCTTTGTTGGTTGAATGGACTTTTTACTGCTCTAGCCCCACCCTCATTGCCCGCAGAAATAACGCCCAGCCGATGAAATGTTAAATCAGTAAATCGCTAGACAACAAAGTCAGAGCAAGTGGGGGGAGAGCTCACGCCCATCAGAGTACCACAACCAATGAATTGGAGGCAGAAGGAGAAGGGGTGGGATGGAGGGGAAGAACAAACAAGCAAAAGGGAGGTTTCACAGTGCAGTACACTACCACAAACCCACGTGAAAGGGACCATTACCTTGACACGCTTATGAAAAGAAGGTAAACAACATAGAGGCAAAACAGGGGAAAGAGATAGGTATGATGGAGCCCATAATAGATGTTCTTCCTTTTTGCTAGCTGCATGGTAGAATGATGAACATAATGAACTCTGGAAAGAAATTATGAAGCTATCCCCAGATAGTAGAAGTGATGCACCCAAGGAGATTAATGTTGTGTATCCCTACATTAAAATTCCCTGCTTCTAAAATTATGCAAGCCACTAAACTGGTGCCCCAATGGATGAGAAAGCAGAAGAGCACAATAACTGGCAGCAAAGTGCACTAAATTCCAATATTTTTAAAGTAGTTTTAAATTAACACAAATATCCAGCTGAAGAAGGTTTCTCATTACAGTCTACCAGTAATTAATTCATACTGAAAGCCATTAACATTTGCAATTACAATAAGAAAAAAATGGAACAAAAACATGCTAACGGTACTGCAGCCTTCCCCAACTTGGTATCCTCCAGTTGTTTTGATCTTCAACTCCCAGCATTCCTGACCATTGGCCATGATAGCTGAGGCTGATGGGATCTGAAGTCCAAAACATCTGGAGGGCACCAAGTTTGGGGAGGCTGCCTTAGGGTTTGTGTGTGTGAGTCTGTGTCCATTCTTTCCAGGGTATCGTTTGTGTGTATATTGGAAAGCTTCAAAAGAAATTTGGGGGTAGTTATATGCACCTGATCTATGAACTATCCACCAGCTCCAGAACTATTAAAGAAATATATGCTCTTCGCAGTAAATTTACCTCTTCACGAGCCCTTCCAAAGACTTACCATTCTGTGCATGCCGCTTCTGGTCTCCTGCTGTTGGTTTGGACTCTGTCTCCTTTTCCACCTGAGTTACGTTTTTCCCTTGAGAAGGTTCCTGTTTGCTACCACCATTCTGACGAGTCCCATTTACATTGCTCTTACTGGCTTCCGTGCTCTTCTTACTCTCTCCTGAATTCCCTTCTTTAATCTTCTCTGACTTGGTGGCAGTGGGTTCCTCAGTGTGCTTTTTCCCTTCGTTTTCATCTGTTTTGGCGTCATCCGTACCCTGTAGATCATTCTCCTCTGCTTCTTTCTTGGCTTTTTCTTCTGCATCCTCAGCAAGAGCAAGGACAAAATGGACAGGGGAGAAAAAGAAAAATCAATTAGTGGATTTGCCAGAAAGGCACCTCTCATCTCATTTTGAGTTTCAGGATGCAGGTCCCAGGCTTGGGCCTTCAAAAAATGTTAACCAATGGCACCCATCATGAACTATAATCTAGCTCTTGCTTGCCTGAAATTAGAGGCCCCATGAAAGTGATGCATGTTTAAATTAGCCCCTACTGCCGAATCATGCGTGTCATTCATCTTTTTTTGACAATCTGTAATGTGCATGGATGAGTTGGACACATGGCAATTCATGGAGGATGTCTATGAATGACAGTGACTCATGAGAGCTAAATGGAACCTCCACATTCAGAGGCTGAATGCCAGTTGCTGGGGACATATGCCAGGGAGGGCTATTGCCATCCAGCCTCCTTGTGGGCTTTGCAGAAGTCTGGCTAGACACTGTTGGATGCTGGACCCTTGCTCTGATGGATGCATGCTCTGATCCAATAGGATTCTTCTTATGTTCAGAATTGTCTCATCCATCCCTAGTCCATGATGTCTAGAAGGTGCAAATTAGGTAAATCCTGATCAAAACAAACTGAAATGAATTTCTCATACATTCCTACAGAAGAGTTCTGTTTTCTTTGTGAATGGCTATTTACATCCACTGCTTTCCCTCTAGTCTATATCAGCCCTCCCCATCCTGATGCCCTCCAGAGGTTTTGGGCTACAACTTTTAGCATTCCTGACCAATGGCCATTTCCCAACATCCCCTTACACTTGCTTGTTATTACCTTTGGTTGCTTTTGCTTTCCACTTCTCTCGGTTCTGCTGCACCACCTCGGTCCAGGTGGTTTTAAAACATTTGAAGTCCACAGTGAGTATGGAACAGTTGAGTGAGGCACTTCCTTCTGATCCAGTGCTCTTGACACTTGATCTTTTAACTTCTGAGGGGCTGATGCTATTCAGACTGGGATTACACAACATAACAGAAGTTAAAAAAAAATACAACTAGAGTTAAAATGTAGATACTAAAGGTATTATGTGAATGAAGCTTCCATTTTCTTCCCCTCTCCAGCTTGGCCTTTCTTGCCTTTTGGCCTTTGAGCATTCCAATCCATCTTCTTACCCTGGGCTGGATTCCAGCTGTGTTTGATTTAAGCTTTTTCTGGGCTGAGAAGATGTCCATCTCTTCATGAAAAACATGAACTCTTTGGAGCATCAGATCTACCTGGGTCTTGAGTTTGATCCCACTGCTGGGCAATTTCCAAGCAAGAACTGGGTTCATTCAGACATGGCATGTGGACTTGTCATTAATTAGTGTTTTTAGTGACAAGGTAGTCAGATTATCATTTCACCATGAGCAGGATTCCTTCAACCACTTCTAGACACACTGGAAGGTCATATGAATCTGCCATTATTCTAAATCTAATGTCTGGTTTTCAAGTTCAACCATATTGTATGCAGTGGGCCTGCAATATCGGAAGTCCATAATACGTATGTTGTGTGAAAAATTACCCAGAAGAATTGATCAAAATCAGACCAATCAGGTATTGCTCTTCTTCCTAATATTATCCATTTAAGTATCATACAATTGCTCTCAGTTTGTCTCAGTCACTATCAAATGTGAGTTGACCATTGTATAGAACAGCTGGATAATGCCTGAAATATTAATAGATCCTTCCAATTTTATCCAAACCTCTAAATTATCTATCCACATATTGGGCCATATGCTATATGGACATCTCTTAATTTATCTCCTGAATTTATACCAAATATGACTAGAATATCACCACCATTTGATAATGAACTACATTTCATGGCATATCAAGCATTGCTACACCATTCCCCCTCTTCCCAGACAGAGAAGTAGACATAAATTGCTAACCATGTTAAATATAAATGCAAAGGTTCTGAGGAGCTTTATGTGTGTGAGGCAGGAATGGGTAACTTCAGTGGATCCAGGGGTTAATTTCCCACCTCCGGACCCCTCCCCTACGCGTGCCAGGGGGCACACTCTTGTCACCATGACGATGCTGCCAGAATTTAGCAGCATGGCAGTGACAAAAAGGGGGCTGTTTGCTGCTGAAATTTGGGAGCAAACCATAACGGAGACTGGAAAGAGACAAATTTAGCTTCTTTTCTAGCTAAATTTGTCCCTTTTCATCCTCTGCCACGGACTGTGAATTCTTTTTGCAATGATGCAACATGTGGGCAGGGGCTGCTCTAGAAGCTGGGGGAGGGGCACATGAGGCGACCCACAAGCTGCATATTTTCCACCCCTGGTGTGAGGACTCCTCTGTCTTTTATGAAAAGACAAAAAGGTGGGATGACCATTCTGCATTATGTAGGCCCTTCTCATAGGAGAGAATTTCCTGTGGACACGGGGCTCCAATTTATAGCCACTGAGAATCAATCAGAGAATTCTGTTTAAATTTGGAGCTGAACTCCCATTGCAAAATTGACATACATACTGACCTGGAACGCCTAAACCCTGTCATGCCAGAGTGGGTGGCTTCTTCAATGAGAGGCGTTACAATCTTCTCTGTCATGTCAGTCAACACAGTGAAAGTGGGCTCCACAATGAAATCAATAAAACCTGAAAGGACACATAGTAGAACCAAATGCAGGAGCGTCAGTTATACGAACATCACTATATTTATCAAGATGGACAAATAGGCAAAGGTATTATTATTATTATTATTATTATTATTACTACTACTACTACTACTACTACATTTATATACCGCCCCATAGCCAAAGCTTTCTGGGCGGTTTACAAAAGTTAAAAACAGTGAACAGTAAAAAGAAATATACAAAATTTAAAACCATAAAAAGTATAAAATACAAACAAAAACAGACAATATCCATTTAAAAACAACTAATCTACACCAAGCAGGATATTACACTATGAAAGTGGTATATAAAAGGCAGGAGCCACACTACTGCTTCATAGCGGTATTAAAGTGCACTGACAACTGTTGGGGCCCATTGAAACATGCCATATACCACTTTCATAGTGTTATATCCTGCATGGTGTGGCTCCTGCCTTTTATATACCGCTTTCATGCCACTTTTATAATGCAATATCCTGCTTGGTGCAGATTAGGCCAAATACTGGCAGAAAACATATTGAAAAGGTCAAAGAGGACGTGCATCTGGTAACAGGCATTGCCATCTAATTGTACAGTAATTCTTTAAATGATGAAACTAAAGTGTCACGAGCAAGTCAACATAAGGCAGGTGGGACTAATCTTGTTTTGTGTGGGTTTTGTGGGAATCTGAGCCAATTTCTTAGTACAGCTGGTTATGACCCAACTTGGAGGTTGAATTCTATGGAAGCACTATAATAATAAAGCTATAATAAGACTTCGTAGTCACGGATGTGCAAAGAGAAGTAGCACATAGATTCCCTTGAACTTTCTCATTCTAAACTTTGCATTTGATTTACCGGGAAATTATCAGATGTAATTTGATGTATTTTCTGTAAATCTAATTTGATGTTCGCTTATTAGGTTGTTTTGGATAAATAATATAATAGCAAAAAAGCAGCTACTAAGAAATGCTTACTATCAAAAGTATCTTGTGTTATACCGTGCATATTTCAAAACACTAAAATTGGAAACCAATTTTCATGTATTATTCTCCATTTGTAGAGCAAATTAAACAAATTGGGTGCTGTGTTACTGAAATGCCTAGAGAAGCACCACCGTTAAAAATATGGACACTAATGTCAAATGTAATTACGATTTCACATAATCCACTTATTTAATTTAGTTTGCATGGGACACAGAGCCCACTTCCGATCACCTAGGATTCATTATAACTTGGCTTTATATCAGGAAATGAGAGAAATCAGAACTATTTAGAATGAGTGGTGGTTCCCAAGCCACATTCCATGGATTGCTGACCATCTGTGTAATAAAGCCTGTACTGGCGGCCCCATTCCCCCTATTCCTTCCTGTATTTCACAAACTATCTCAAAGCTGGGCACACATCTGAAGGGAACCCAAGACAGCAGAAACTAAAAGCTATTTCACACATTACATTTTTAGGTATACAGCTATGCTTTTTACAGTGTATATCTAAAAAATGAAATATGTGAATGAAATAATCACATGTTTGGAAATATGGGTAACCTACAAATATACTGATGATTAGGGATGGGAGAATTAGAAATGTTTGAGGTCATCTCTGCTGTCCACCTCATTTTGGTCATCTCACCTCGTTTTTGCTCTTTTTTTTTTTTTCAAAACAGGGGAAGTGAGCATTTTTTATACTTTTCCAAGCATGCACCCCAAATGTGCACTTACCCCCATGAAAATGGGGGAGAGGGGAGTTGCACATTTTTAGAACTTGGAAATGTGCACTTTCAAACAAATTCAAGGTTGAGAAATTTCCCAAGAATTGTTCTCCTCCTCGCATTTGGGGTCGCGAATGGGATGCGTTCACATGATTTGTGACCAAGAACAACATTTCCATATATCCTGCTCATGATGAGAAAGCCAGGACTAGCTGTAGCAACCTGACAGTTGATGGCAAACCCAAGCTCCGGCTATTGGGCGGTATAGAAATGTAATAAATAAATAATAAATAAGTTTGCTGCTACCCCATGTGAAGAATCCTACCCTAAGCTCCCTTGAGCATAATACAACTTGCTTCCATGTAAACCTGTCAAGGATTGTACTGCATGAGGCACACAGAATATTTTGAATAGGATTTCTGTGCACAGTACAAAGGGAAGTTTAAATCCTTGCATGGGAGCTGTAATAGCATTATAGAGCTACCTACCACTCAGGGACTCAAAAAAGGAAGGGGAAGCTAGTGTTGGGGTGAAAATCAGTGAGGGCTGGATGCTCCAGCATCCAGCCCTCACTGGTCCAGGCAGACATGCCTGGCAGATTTCTGCTCCAATACTACTGGAAGGACCAAGGGGTCACAGGTCTAAGCAGAACTCAATTCTACTCAGTTGCACCCTTTGTCCTTTCCGCCTACTGTGTTAATGGTGGCCTTGGGGAAATTGTGTCTCTCTCTCTCTCTCTCTCTCTCTCTCTCTCTCTCTCTCTCTCTCTCTCTCTCTCTCTCTCACACACACACACACACACACACACACACACACACACACACCGATGGGGGCCTTTTAGGCCCCCATTTGTGGTGGTGGGGAAGAAACACGACAGCCACCATTAGAGAGTTATAGGGTATGAATGTGAGCCTTCTCTGTGAAAGGTTACAACTGGCAAACCAGCCCAAACAGGTAAAATGCACACCTTGCTACTGCGGTCATCTGTACACCCAGGGATAGTCCAGGAATACCCTTAAGTTGCATATTTGCTCCTTCAGGGAGAAAACAACCCTATCTAGAACAGGTTTCACTCCCTCTCCCAAACTCATCCTTTTGGGCTAACCAGCAAGCACCCATCTACATGGCTCTCTCCTGTTGAGTAATGCCTGTCCTCTCCACTGGTTAATTCAATTAGGTGGCTGAGATGTCCCAAAGGAACCAGCAAATCCCATATTTTTTGCTTTATGGGACAAGTCAACCTGTGACTGAAGTCAAAGGATGCAGGCCCAAACAGTGACAAATCGCAAAACCACAAGCGGTCCACAAACTGCCTTTCTGATTACTCTACATCAGACAGGGATGGGCAGAACTTAGATCTCTTCTACTCTTAAACACCCCTGCCAGCATAGTCAATGGTCAGGAATGCTGAGAGTCAATGTCCAAAACATCTGGAGATATAATTTCTGCCCACTGCTGCTCTACAAGAGTTCCTATGTGGGAAACTTTCCCCCATCTATTTCTCAGTTGATGAGACTCAGAATGGAAGCTGCAAGCCACCATCCCTCCATTCCAGAGCAGCAACAAACGGAAGCACTTAGGAATGAATAATGAGGGGAAAGACCATTGCTGTCATCAGCAGCCAGAGGTTTTAAGGCTGAGAGTGGAGAGCACATAATGGCCCATAAAACAAGGTGGGTGGCCAATAGTGTGGTTTTGGGAGCACCTAGGATAGAACTTTCTGTCCAACATTCGAAAGGAATCCACAGGCCTGTTATTGAATTCGCAGCAGGTTCAGACATCTCCAACTGATCGTCAATGTTTGCCCAGTATGTTATAAAACTGTGGGCTTCCTCCTTGCCAGGCAAAGGGCAAAAATGAAAGAATGTCACTACACTACTCAGTGGAAAGAGGCACTGATGACAACAAGGAGCAAAGTCTCCAATCAAACCAGCCTCCTACAGCCTCAGACAGAAGGAAAAGCTTTTATGTCTTCTAAGCCTCCTGTTGAGCAGCAGAAATTTCTTGGCTTGGCATTCTATTGCAATTTGGCCTGAATGATGAGAAAGCTGACTGGCTTTCAAATATCAGCACAGGGCTCGTGGCAAAAGACTTAGAAAAGTGACTGGCCTTTTTTTTAAAAAAAAAAAAGGCCTATGCATTTAAATTGAGTTATTTCCCCAGGAGAAAACACACTAAGGAATCATTAATCTCCTTCACTGAAAACGTTTCACCATTAAAAATCCCAATAACAAAGTCCTCGGTTGTTGTTGATTTTTAAAATGTTATCTGCATGTTTAAAGTGCAATAGAACATCCCTGAATCCTAAAACTGTGTGTCAGGAGATAGCTTAGGGATAGCTTGGGTTAGAGAGAGTTATTGGGAAAGAATACGTACCACTCCATCAAGCCAAGCAAAATTTAAATCAAAATTTCCCTTCCTGGGTTGAAAATTGAATCTTCATGAGTTCCGGGAGATTATATTTTGGCTGAATTTCCAAACATTTTACCACCAGCAGCATTCCACCCTGCAAACTGGGCACCCTCTCCCCTAGCTTTTACACCTCCCATTTTGCTTTTCAGAATGCATCAGTTATGCATTCCACATACACTTGACTGACTCTCCTTCACTGAAAGGACTCACTTAGTTTACTCCACAGCCACATACTTTTCAGCCAGAAACACAAGTGTGTAATACAGATTATTTGGAACAACGCTAAAAGACAGAATTGCAAATGAAGTAAGAGGGGATATTTTGTGGTGCCACTCTGATAGTGTCAATGGTGGTAACAGCATTATTATCCCACTCACATCCAACACCCAGGTTCCTTCTACTTGTCACTTATACTTATTTCATCACTGTAGATAATCTTCAGCCCACGATTTATGACTGTATGGTAGTTCTTATTAGAAAATGAATCAACTACACTTCACTAGAAAATTGCTATCAATCATAGAAGGAGAACAGTAATGGACTATTCTCCTACTGTCTTTTGACACCATCTTTTGGGTGTGTGGGGGGAAACCTTACATCTGTGCAGAGCAAACAAAAATAAATACATGATAGTTCTTGATTTAATTACAGAATCACTATATTGAAAACATTAAGCTATTGCCCACTGAGCAGCAGGCTGAGAAATGAAAAATTTTTAATGTTTAAGAGCATGAGATTTACAGAGAGAATGTAATTATTAACACCAGTGAGATGCAGTAAACTTGCACAAATTAAATAAAATATTAAACAGCAGAGGACTATATAAATCAGTCATCAGTACTGACTGAGTGCTTGATTTGTTTGCTATAATTATTTTGTCGTGTTTCTCAAAACCTCCTGCCTTCTTGGGAGACAATAACGAGGCCTGCTAAGTAATCCACAAAGCTTTATTCAAGCAATATACATCTCTTCCCACCTGAAGAGAGTCTAATCTCTAGGAACTTTCCCCTAGGTAAAACTGGGCAAACTAAGCAAGACAATTGTCCTTTCAAGACGAATGGAAAGCCCTTTCCCAAGACGCGTTAACTTCAGAGAGACTAGTTCTGATGCAGCTTCCGACGGGACGCCAGCCAGGCTGACTTTCTCTCACCTTTCTTTAGCTCTGCCCATTTTAGTCTGCAGCGTACTCTAAGATCAGCTAACCTCTCCGTGCTCTCCCCCTTGGAAGAATATTAGCTTCCCACTGACAGTGTATTGTTTGTCCTTGAGGAGATAAGCTCTGGAGATGGTTTACTCCCAGCTGGTGAAGAGCCCGTGAGAGCTTTCTCCCCCATGGGTACAGGCTGGCCTCTTTCTGGTGCCGACTCCTCTACTTCAGAGTCTGATTCTGATTGATCACCTGAAACACCTTCTTCTGACCCAGGGGGATCAGGGCTAGACATGACATATTTTTGCTTACAGTGTAATTCACCATTAATTCCCCAATGTTTTGTGCAGGGAATAAGAGCCTTTGTACTGAAGGTCAAATGCCATCTGAAGCTCTGTCCAGAAAAACAAAGCCAAGGGGTAAATTTCCATCCTTTGCATCTATAAGGGGCTACCTTCTAATAAGTCAGGCCAGCCAACTTTGCATTATCCGTTCTGCCTGGCAGCAGATCTCCAGGGACCAAGACATGATGACTATTTACCTCAGGGATGAACAGCATGTTGCCACGGGCGCACATTTCCTTCGCCTTTCTGTGGCCCCTGCTTCTGCCACTGTAACTCCAAGACATGACAGCAAGAATGGGCTATTTTTCATTAAAACAGGAGGAATGCACCTTGTTTTCACACAAAATTGTAATTGTGTAACCCTCCCAGGGGCATGATTTTGCTTAAAAACAAACTGTGTGCTGTCCACATGCCTAATTTTGAAGAAAAGTGTGTCTTGCTGCTGCTACATTACCAAATTCAGCAGGAAAATGAGCAGCTAGGTGGTAGCAATTTCAGTGGCGGGGAACTGTGCAGCCCACAGTGTTTGTGTGTGGAGGGGGAAACAGCCCCCAGACCCGCTGAAGTTGACTGCCCCTAATTTAACTAGAGATGTCACGGATTGAACTGGTACCTTATCCATGCCAAAGATGGTTCTACCAATGACCTGTGACCTAATCCTAAATATGATCCGGCTTCCCTCAAAAACATCCAGGGCAGGATCTACACTATTCATTACACCGTTGTTTAAGTGCATTGTTGCGTCCTCCCTTGCTATGTTACAAAATGCAACTTGAGCCCAGTCAATCGAAATACCTTTTCTTCTATCGTTTTACCTGGGCACACTCTTCTTTAGAACGTTCTTCATTAGCTCTGAAGTAAACCTCCTTCTTCCGGTGACTCTGAGCTAGACCTGCCGGGATAAGCCGGCAGGGAGGCGGGGTGACGCGTAGGGACGAGGGAAGCCCTGCAGCGTCTTAAAGGGGCCACGTGCGCCCCGAAAGATAAGCGTTTTTTTAAAAAAATTAAGCCTCTGTCCCCTCTTTCACCGCCCTCCCTCCCTCTCCCCCTCCCCCCTGTCGCATTGTGCCAGCTCTCCCTCCCCTAGAAAAGCCCTCACGTCCTAATCAGGAAGCAAAGACCATGGTCATGAGACATGACTTTGAAAGACGGCATTGAATACAACGAAAGGTTTGGGCACATTGTTAGTTTTAAAACAATTTTAACAGAAAGTGGAACGGTTTAAAAAGTCAGAAGAAACGTAACAACAACAGCATCACGTGACTGCTGACGTCATCTCTGCCAACTTGTTACGTTTCATCTAGACAAGTGTAGACGGGCTCCAGATTCGCTTCAGAATTGTGCTTCAGGCAACACCCAGGGACAACTCTATGCTGCAGCATGAAAACGAGCTACATTTGTCCATTCCAAAACCTTGTAGCAGTTTGCTGCTGCATTTTGGTGGCAAGCCGTGACTTTTTCTCCCTTTTCTTAAACAAATAAAAAAACACAGCGGTGGCAGGTTGGTTGGGGCCACACTGGGGACCGTATGTGGCGGCTCGGGGCCACGTGTTGCCCACTCCTGCCCTAGATGAACAAAAAAATAATAATAATGGATTATGACTAACCCTAGGCTAATCTTGTACAAGGAGAACTGGTGCTGTGATCTCGCCCTGCCACAAGCTGTGTGCTAAAGTGCTTGTCTGGCTCCAATGGGCCACACAAAGCTTTTTCTGGGTAGAGGGGGGATGGCCACGCCACACATGGCAATACCCACACATGCAACACTGCACCAGGAGAACAGCGCAGCAAGGGCTTTGAAAGGAAATGGGGGAAGAGCTTTGTGCATAATACAGAATGCTGCTTTAGCTGCAGTGTAGGATTGGGCCAGGCATTATATATAATACGCAGAACTCCATCATATTATCTTTAACTCAGGGTGACTATAGAGGACAAACCTTATCAGAATGGTAGGCACCCCGTTTGGTGCTGTAGAATTAATACAGTTGCATTTTAGAACTGCTCTTTGAAACGAACAAAAACTTAGTAGTGGTTTGATGTAGAATCCTTACTCATTTGAGGGAAATAACTATCATTGAGATATTATTCTTCTATTTTTAGGTTACATAAAATAACACCTCTTGGGCGATTGTATTCCAGCCAAGAAACACTCCCCTCCCGCCACTTCAGAAATGGAGCCTGGCTGGCTGTACCTACCTATTTGAGACTGAGGAACCATGGTGGATTTGCGATCGCACAAAGGGGAGAAAGGAAGGCCGAGTTCTGCTTCTTTGTCACCCTGAGGAATCAAGAGAAAGGACAAAAAGCAGGTTATAATACAGCAAGAATGTAAAGGGCATAAGCCATATTCTCTTGCACTTCACACTGCTCTGAGTGAGACTTACAAAGGATTAATTCCTGACGTACTGTGACTTTAGCACTCAATGCAAAAAAGAGAGGTACAGGTTCATGGTGAATTTCTTGGGTCTGCTCGTGTATGCAATAATCCAGAGAACTTTAGACATGCCCAGTGAGACTTCTTAAGATCTTCAGGGGAAGCCCTTCTCTCAGTCCCACCAATATCACAGGGACGCTAGGTGAGAATATGGGAGAGGGCCTTCTCGGTGGCTGCTCCAGTGCTCTAGAACTCTCTTCCCAGGGAAGCTAGACTGGCTCCCTCCATGATGTGCTTTAGGAGGCAGGCAAAGACTTTTCTGTTCCAGCAGGCCTTTGGTGAATGAACTGGACCTCCATCTGTGTCAAGGACTTTTTAAAATTGTCATTTTAAATGTTTAAATGTTTTAATATTGGCATATGTTTAATATACTTTTAACTTTTGTATATCTCTATTTATAGGTTTTTAATGTATATGTTTTAAATTTTGTGATGCCGCCTTGAGGCCCAGCATTGGGCAAAAGGTGGGAAATAATAATAATAATAATAATAATAATAATAATAATAATAATAATAATAATAATTCTGACTTTTCCCACTTAAGATCAGCAGATTCCTCCCCTGTTTATTTATCTATTTATTTACAACACTTATTTACCACTCCACGGATTCTTCAGCAGTGAACAACAAGAGATAAAAAAATAAAAAGAATAAAAACACCACATTAAAATTATTCTCTCAAAAGCAGAGTGCCAGTGGAAACTGTGGCTGGTCAGTCAAGGAAGGCTTCCTGGAATAGAGGCACTGGAAACAACACAGCATTCACACCTGCCTGACTTCCAAAGGCAGGGAATTCCAGAGAAAGGGGGCCACCACATTGTAGGCTCTTCTCTGGGTAGACTCCAGTAAGGGCATAGATCCATGTGGAATCACCAAGAGCATGCCCTCAAGTTGATAGTGCCACATCTCCTTCCAGGGCAGGAGAGGCCATGTTGCCAACTAACCAGAAAAAAAAATCTCTGAGGTTGGATCCATAGATGGAAGATCTCCACTCACAGAAGGTGGCTGCACCCAATTTCCCCCCTGCTCCACAGCTCCTCCCATTCAGCAGGGGGCCCTGACATTCTGCATAGCATTTTTAGGGGGTGAAGCAGCTGCCACATGGAGGAAGAAGCAAAGTGGTGTATTTCTACCAGTCCATTTGCATGTGACTAATCTGCATCCATCCCCTTGCCTAGCCAGTTCCTGGACTCTCTGACCAGTTTTTTGTTGGGGCATAGAAACCAGAATTTTTGACTGGTGACCAGAAATTCTGAGGAAAAGTCAGCAGCATACAATTGTCAGTTAGTAGGCATACTGGGACTGTGTAGTCCACACATGTGCACTACAGTGCTGGATTTTTGAGCTCTGTCCTAGGGCATCATTTCACATCACATGCTGCTGTGACAGTCAGGGTTGCCAAAACAAGAGCCTGTTTACTTTTTGCAATAGCTTTTGGGACGACCACAGGTCTCAAGGGCCACTGCTCTAAGCCTTGATGCGCTGCTCTGCCATTTGTCAAGGCAATGGAGAAAGAGAGGGAGGAAGCTCTCTGCAGCATTGCAGTATAACAAGAAAAATATTTTTGTGAATTATTATTATTATATTATTGTTATTATTATTTATTGCATTTATATACCGCCCCATAGCCAAAGCTCTCTGGGCAGTTTACAAAAATGTTGTTGTTGCTGGTTTGAACTATTGTATTTTAGTTTGGTAGCATTAAATTATTTTAGTGTCATGTTTATACGTTAGCAAAGACATCTCAAAGGTCTATTTCCCCAGCCCCATTGTCTAAAACGAAACACAGTAGACTGCTTAAATCATCTATCTACTAAAATAATGCATTAACATCTGTAATTAAAGAGCTACTGCTCAGACTGTTGGCCCTCCCTATAGGCACAGGGCCTTATTGTACTCCTGCTAGCATCAAGCAAGAGAGTCATGCCATCAACTTAATGGCATTAAGCCACGGTAAGCCCATTATATGTAATATATGCATGACAGCTGATGATCAGTCTGGCTGTATACAAATTATCTGCCATATGTGTCTGCGTAATTGAATGGATATTTTCATCTAGATGAATGGGCTCTTAAATCCTGAGTAAGAAAGCTAGATGGGCTGCTGTGAAGTACTACTTCCCTGTTCAGCATGCTTGGGTCAATAATAGGGCCTTGTTTGTCTTACTGAATTGCAAGGACTGTTATCCTTTCTGCATAAGTGGACCATTCTTTCACATTTCTACCACAGCTTCTTGCTGAATATTAGAATTTCTCCATGGTACTGTGATGGGAGGTGATCTGGCCACTGCTGAACTGGTGGCATCTCATATTGATTACTGTAATTCATTTATTTATTTATTTAGAATATTTATATACCGCTCCCCATTGAAACATTTTGGAGCGGTGTACAAGGTAAAATGAAAATAAAAACAGAATAAAACAGTTAAAACAAAATTTAAAAAGAAGCAAAAACGGAAATCCAAGGCTGCATGTTAAAGAAAGGCTTCTTGGAATAAAGATGTTTTCAGGAGGCGCCGAAAGGAGTACAAGGTTGGCGCCTGCCTGACCTCCAGAGGCAGGGAATTCCACAGGAGGGGCGCCACCACGCTGAAGGCTCTTCCCCTGGTGGATTCCAATCAGAGGATGGATCTATGTGGAACCACCAGGAGCAGGCCCTCGGATGACCTCAGTGACCAGGCAGGTTGGTAAGGGAGAAGGCGCTCTCTCAGGTAATGCCCTCCTTGTAGGGTTTACTCTTGGAAGATGGTCTAGAAACTGCAGATAGCAGGCCATTTACAGACTGGAGTAGCTGTATGGAACATAATATCCCTATGTTAGCCCACTTGTACTGTCTGACTGTCTCCCATTTAAAGTGTTAGTTATGACAAACTAAACAGATTTGCCCAACATAACTGAAGGAACGTCTCTTCTCTGTTAACTTCCCCAGTTTTAAAACACCTGCCAGGGGCCT
The DNA here is from genome assembly GCF_023053635.1 of Elgaria multicarinata webbii. Taxonomy (NCBI): domain Eukaryota; kingdom Metazoa; phylum Chordata; class Lepidosauria; order Squamata; family Anguidae; genus Elgaria; species Elgaria multicarinata. The sequence goes on along the minus strand of NC_086171.1, from coordinate 69,504,750 downwards.
TTATCTGGATTCCTTCTGTACAGGAAATGAAATCTTACGGAGTTCACGGAGGGCATTCTTTGCAGTGGTGTTGAAGATTTGGGATCAGTTTCTCAAGTGACCCACCAGGCTACCTCCCTCTTAGAATTCAGGTCCAGGGTGAAAATTTTAAAAGCACATATTTTCTTGTGCTTTTTTTTACCTGTGCAGTCGCCTTCAAACTTTTTATTGTGCAATTTTTCTGGTACACTGCGATTAACATGTTTCAGAAACAAATAGCAAATGAAATTAAGTAGGCACTATCTGCCTGAGATAACTTATACAGATTCCCTATCATGGGTTGATAAGGATGACTCAAAAGCCAACTCACTTCCACTTTGAAGCACCTCATAAACATGTCAATGAAGTTGATATGAGTCCAGTGCTTGGGATAACTAGGATGAACAGGCCCTTAAGCAGATACAACTGAAGTTTAACAGGTGTTGATGGGTTTCACAGGCTAGGAATGTGTTCGAAAAGTCCACAAGATAATTCCTATATTAGAAGTCATTAGAAAAGAAACCACTAATGGGGCAAACCTGTACATGACTACCCAGAGGGAAGTCCCACTAAGTTCAATAGGTCTTACTTTAAATCTTTTTCATTGTTGTATTTACTGATCATCTGATCTATCATACAGAAAAATCTATGGTGAATCAATGAAGGCAATAGTCAATAGATCAGATGCTACTGTACATATACCTATAGAAGTGAGGTATTGTCCAAATAAATGGAAAGCACACATACACACACAAACACAAAAGATACACCCCAAATTACTTTTACTTTTCCCCCTGAGGTTTCTCTTTCCCTGAGCATCTAAGACTACTCTATCATCACGTCACTTCTTTGTCCAACTTCTTCATTATTCTGTCACCAGAAGTCCAAAGTAAGTTTACATTTTTCAAGTTACCTGTCTGAAAAACTCCTCAAGCAACGACATGGTCCAGCGATGATGGAGGTCCCATGCCTTGGCAGGATGACTGATGTCGGCAGTATGCAACATCAGTGATAAGGCTTTTGGTTTGTCGATTCTGCAAACCGAAGCAGTGGTACAATTTAATTGTTTGCATCATTAGACAGGAACTAGACAGCTAAGCAAGGAAACAAAGCTGCTCTAACCTTCAACTTATAGACTGAGGGTGGGTTGGTTTTTACAATATTTAACCATACTTGGTTCCCACAGATAAGGCTTCAGACCCCAGGCCTATTCTGAAGTTATGAGCTGAAATCACTCATTATATCTGTAGCCTAGCATATGCAGTCCTCTGAGGTGAAGTACAAGGTTGGTCTCAAGACATTTAGAGCGTTATTCCAGGGAGAATAACAGCTGCTATTTATCTGGGGACACCAGGTGAGCTTGGGAAATATAACTCTCCGACTTTCCCTTGTAAGGTAAAGAAACAGCAGTTATTATTCACAACACTGAAGCTATAGGCATAACCTGGAAAGAGTGAGTGAAGATCGCTGGCTACAAGCAGCTCCTGTCATATTTCTTTTTCTGCCATTAGTCATCACATGCTTTGACATTCTCACAATGGTTTTATGGAAGCTGCCTTATACTGGATCAGACCACTGGTCCATCTAGCCCAGTACTGTCGACACTGACTGGTGACAGCTCTACAGGGTTCCAAACAGGATTCTTTCCTAGCCCTATCTGGAGGTGTCGGGGATTGAACTTGGAACTTTCTGCATGCAAACCATGTACTTTACCACTGAGCTACAGCTTCTTCCACTGATTACACACCCCTCAGTGCTTTTCCCTAAATTGATAGGAATATAAATTCTACATCAAAAAGGTAATGCTCCCAACAGATCAAATCTAGTTCATAGATCTTAGTGTGGGTGTTCTGTCTCTTTAAGAAGGTGTGGTTAATTGCCATTAAGCTCATTCCTTAACAAAGCCCCGCCACCACAAAGAAACCCAAAAAGGCTCTTCTCCTCCCCGGAAGCTCTTCGTTCTAATCCAGAGCGGAAGGCAATTTTTCAACACTGGGAAAGAACACGTGTGATGCTTTTAGTGCCTCCTCTCCACCATCTTCTCCAATGGGAAAAGAACCAAAAGCAACTTGTTATCACATGGTGGAAGGGATATTTTGCCTGCCTCAGCTGTCCTTCAAGTTGATCAGTAGCTAGCTTTGATATAGTAAGGACACAGCAAAGACATGCGTTTCTTTATCCCAGTTCAACTTTAATCCTTGCTCTTTGGGAATGTGTGTGTGTGTTCAATTGCTGTGAAAAGAAATAGGCACAGACATCAAAGGATGCTGGGTTCCCCCAAAGAGATGTTTTTGAAGCTTGTTTAATGAAGTGGCAAAGTACCAGCTGTAATACAGCCCTTCCCGCTGCACAGTGCCACAAGGTGACTCACCCTTCTGGCTGCTGCAGTGCATTCTTCATGGCTTTGATTTGCTGGAAGTGACAGGACATATCTGTAGCCAGCACCATCTCAATCACCAGAGTCCTGAATTCCCTTTTGGGTAGATATTCAGTCAAGTAGGAGTGGAGAGAGAGAGAGAGAGAGAGAGAGAGAGAGAGAGAGAGAGAGAGAGAATGTAACAAACACTTCTTTTTTGTTTCTCTATCTACAAATTGTTTATAACATTCTCACTCTACACTCCCATGTGCGTCACTGAACACTTCACATTATCTTTTTTTCCCCTGCAGCTTAAGGGTGGAGAGGAATATCTGTTGGAAATACCAGACCCGGAGTGAGCAATTTAGTCAGATGATGTAGCCTTGCTTGCTAAGTGATAACACAATGCTTTTCAGAAACCGATGTTGAGGCATTCTCCTTTCTATGAAATGCAAAGTTCCAGAATCATCAGGCCAAATATAAAGATGATGTTGCAGGCTAAAATTACTTAACCATACACAAGGCAGTACGCCTATATACACCAGTTGCTGGGGAACATGGGTGGCAGGGTGCTGTTGCACTGTGTCCTGCTTGTGGGTCCCTGGCTGGCCGGTGTGTGAACAGAACGCTGGACTAGATGGACCCTTGGTCTGATCTAGCATGGCTCTTCTTATGGGGGGAAAGCATGGCCAGACAAAGGGGGACACTTTCATCTGGTAGGCTCAGTCTATTACCTGAAGGAAACATTGAGACTAAATGGTAGATCATGCTTGAGGATATGTATGAGGACCTATTTCCCTGTATCTCTATGGAATGGTGAGGTATTGTAAGATCTGCAGGAGTCAATCAGAAGCAATTTTAGAATGGAACAGGCAGTATTAAGAGTTGCTGGTCCAAACCCTTCTCTAAGAGTCAGAGGCCTAATCTACACTTGCCATTTATCCCGGGTGGTCATGAGGTTGTCCTGCACGTCCAAATGATGCACAGCGGATCCCGGGGGAGAACTGGGGACGAGCACTCAGTTCTCCTGGGATAGCTGGGATTGCTTTTGTCCCTTTTTCCCTGCCATCTCGGGACCATCCCAAGCTCTGTGGGGTGTGTGGCTCTCCCCCCGGGCTCCTCCTTCTTCCCCACAAGTAGCAGGGATCAGGAAATGGGCTTGGAGCTGTGCAGGAGGAGTCCGTGGGCATCGGGGTTGAGGGCGAGAGCATTTTTGCCATCTTTGGGATGGCACTCGGGGTCTTCCAGCACTGAGTATGTTGGATTTTTTTTTTAACAAAATTGTTCCTTTGTGCAGGATCACGTCTGCGCAGTTGCACAAATGTCTCCTCTTTTGGGAGGAAAATGTCACCCCAGAATGTCCCTCTTTACTTTGCTGGCATGTGGCCCGTGAGGGATGATCCCAGAAGCGGAAAACTCCGTGATCATCCCTCTCCACTCCCCAAAGGGCTACAGGTGTAGATGAGCCCAGAGAGACATACAGGAAAACAGTGGTGGCTGGTGAGGTGGTTGCTAGGTGGCCATAGCCCAACAATGGTGGGGGTAACAGCCTCCCCACCCTTACCTTTCATTACCAGGAGGAGGTGATGGGAGAACTGTGCAAGTTCACAGCCACTGAGTGGAGGATCACCCTTGATGGTGTCAGCAGCCTGCACCCACACCAGAGAAAATTTCCACTCCACCGTCTCGCAGTTGCTTAGTGCTGGCTGCAGCGGCTCTCACCATCACATTCTGATGACAAAAGGTAAGACCCCCTCCCCTCCTTAACACTAGCTGGCAGATGCAGTGCATTTTGTCTAATGAAACACCTTCTTGGCCACCCCTGTAATAAACACTTGATGTGGATACTGTCATTACATACTTTAGCCAGTAGAGTTCAGTTTGTTCAGGAGCTTCCTGCATCTGTACTGTTCTTGTTGGAGACAGAAAACAAAAGTCCTTGTCTAGTTTTCTGCCTGGTGCATCCTCCAAGCCTTCCACGACACATTGCTTGTAGTTTTTGAGAGAGTATGTCACATGGAGTGGCACACTTCTGTCTCTCAAGAACGACAAGTCCCAGAGTTCCTTAGTTACTGCCAGGTTTTGCTGTGCATGGGCAGGAGGGGCCAACAGGGAACTGAGGGCTAAGCTACACATTACATTGAAGACATAGTATGAAGGTGTTCCTCTACATTTCAGTTACTCATAGGTAAGTTTATGGGCCACTGATCCAGATCAGGACCACCACACATGAAGAGGGGATGTTTAACTTTCCACCCTTTCAACTTCTTCCCAATATATCCACCACACTTGGGGTTTAAAAAAGAAAAACAAAACTTGTATTGGTGCCAGTGCAGGCTTTTTTTAAAAAAAAACATCCATTTGAGGGTTTGGGGAGTGGGTGGGAGTAGATTTAAACTCCCAATCCAGGTTGGGCCCCTGTAACCAAAAGGTAAAGGGCCAGTTGAACATGCACTTTGACCCTGAGATCTCAAAGACAGTGGGATTTCCAGGGCCCAGAATGCATGTCTGTGTCATGTCTAACCCTACTGCCCCTGTTTTGGGAGAAGGTGTTTCAGGTAATCAATCATAATCAGATTCGGAAATAGAGGAGCTGGCGCCAGACAACAGCCAGCCTGTAACAGTGGGGGAGAAAGCTCTCATGGGTGATTCACCAGCTGGGAGTCAGCCCTCTCCAGAGCTTATCTCCTCAAGGCCAAATCCTACACACTCAGTGGGAAGTGATCTTTCTTCCGGAGGAGACTGCTCCGAGGAACTAGCTGATGCTAGGGTCTGCCGGAAGCTAAAACGCACGGAGAGAAAGTCGGTCTGGCTAGCATTACGCCAGAACCTGCCTCCTCACCAGGCTCTCTGAAGTTAGGGGGTATTGGAAAAGGCTTCCTGTTCTCCTTGATCGGACAATTGTCTTGCTTAGTTTGCATAGTTTTGCCTAGGGGGAAGTTTCTAAGAGATTAGACTCTCTTCGGGTGGAAGAGATGTTTGTTGCTTAATAAAAGCTTTGTAGATTACCTAGCAGGCCTCGTCGTTTGCCTCCCATTGAAAGCAGGAGTTTCCTGAGAAACACGACAGCCTGTGATATACATATAATGACTGACAAGAGGAACACCATCTAAAGCGCTAATGTATAATTAATATACATAGATAACAAAGTGCCGTGTCTAAACCAGGTTTGGAGGAGTTGGCCCATTTTATCCTCAAATGTCAATTATACACTGACATTAGAGACTGTTATTTAGATCCCTTTTTAAAGAAAATGAAATTCTCAGCTCCCTCACTGAGCTGCCATTTTGTGAAAAAGTGGCAGTTTGGTGTGTGTTTTGTAAAGGGGCCATTCATGTAAAATTACAGACATTTTGCGCAAATGGACCTCTTTATGGCTGCCATTTGCACAAATGGGCCTTTTATGAAAAAGAACACACTGACATTTTGCAGCTCAGAGGAGGAGTGGGCCCCGTTGCGCTTGCCTGACTCAACATACGTCAAGTCGGGCTAGTGTGGTTGTCCACAGACTCCAGTCTGGAGGGCCAAGCCGGCAAGAAATCACCAAGCTTCAAGCCCAACACAGACACCCGGAACATCCCTAGGCCCATGTTACAAGTTGATGATAACTGATGCTTAGGCACTGTACTCCATAAGTCATTTCCCCAGCAAGCAGTGTATTGGCATACTAACTAAGGACGCATGAGAAATTCATTTCATTTCATTTTTTTATCAAGATTTACCCAGTTTACATCTTCTGGATCAAACATATATTCAGACACAATTTGTGGTTGAAGTCCGTACATTTCCGACCTTGCAATATGATTCACAGACACACACACCCCAAAAATGTGTTCGACAGCATGCATTCATTTGAAAACATGCACATGAAAAAAAGAACGTACTTCTGGAAAATGCTCACAAATGCGCTTGAATCAATGGGAGAAGAATGCATGCATTTGAAAGATGTGCACAATTGATGCATTCATTTGGAAAAATACAAATGAAAATACTATGGATTTCCTGTGAAAAGGAAAAACAAAACACAATCTGATTTGGACTCAAGTTGGGATGCACTTGGAGTTGGGATTCGGAGAATTCTGGCCAGCTCAAGTTTTGCTAGTTAGCACATCCCTAACGCTACAGCCCAGTTCAAACATGAAGCCAGCTGAGTAGAACACCACATACAGAGAAGCAATTTCAGCCTGCCAGTGGCAAGTTTAAATCAAACCGAAGTGTACTATTTAGGACCTCTCAGAGTGGGGCAAGCATGGATTGAATTTGATGGGAACCCTAAAAAACAACAACACACACCTTACTGTTGTGTTGCTCTAGGAGAAATTACAACCAAACAGCTCCACTGACTGAAGCTCTGATGAAACCATAATGAGGATGGATCCATCAAAAACAGCAAAAGAATACAATGTTTCCTAGATGACTTACCAAGCTTCTAATTGCAGGGAACGGCTTGTGCTGCAGTTTTAGCAAACTGCATGGAACCTAATAGCCCAAACACAACACTATTCCTGAGGATACAACCACACATCTTGGCAGACACCCGTTGTTTGCTTTTGTGGTTTCAGCCTGGTCCTTTGTCATTATCTTTGATAGTACTTGTTCAAATGTGATATGAATACCAATCCTGCACTTTTGAGTTAACTAAAAAAGGTGATTTCTTGAAAGGAAAGTGGGGGGAAATCAATTGTTTCTTTCTCGCTAGGATTCAGAATATTTTCCCTGCTGAAACTATTCTCCTTTACATATTCATAAACTTTGCAAAAGAGAGACAAATGGAAGATTCCAATTTGAATTCACTTCTTCATCCTTGAAAGCCCCTTTCAAAATTACAGCTCCAAAACCATATAAACCGTCTATAGTTTAACTTTCTATTTAAAATATTATTGAACCGTTAATGAGAAGTTCAGTGTTCACTGGAGTCTCAATTCAAAGTAAAGCTTCTGAACTTGAACTCAGCCATAAATCAATGGGATTGAAATAAACCAGTCAAATCTACAAATGTGTTATAATTATATATTAGTATGGTTATTTTTATTACAGCTATATATGCTATAGTAATATTACTATGGTTATATTTTGAAGCAATATAATGAACGTAATCTGGCATCCATCTTTGTGTGATGTCTGTGAGTCTCCTTCTATCTATCGGTCTCCTTCTGATAAAGAGTAACATTTAAAATGAAATATATTGAGAGATTTGATTTAGAGTGCTTTGAAAATAAAAACCATTTCTCCAGGGTGATGTTGACAGCTATTTATAACCACAGCTTGCAAAGGACTCAACTTCACCCACCAAGCTTTTACCAGGCTGAATGGGCATGACTTGAGTTCAAAACCTATTGCCTATATATCTCTGGGCACAACCTTTGCATTGGTTAATCAACTAGAATGGCCAAATTAAGAGACTAGACCCAAAACCCCAGCATCATGACTCTGCAATTAAACTGGCTACCCCAAGTCAGATAATATCTGAATTATTCTGTTTTTGAAGTACTTAGCAAACCTGACATATAAGGTGTTCCACCTTCAGTTCCATCTGTCTCCCTCCCAGAAATGGGGATGCATGCTGCTGCTGCCAGCAAGGTGAGCAAACATTTAGAAGAGATGGTGGCAAATTCCCCTCCCTGGCTGCTTAGCCCTCCCAGGCAAACATGTCCTAGCAGCTGAGAACAACCATGTCTGACCAGTCGAGATCAGAGGAGAGCAAAATTGGGGGGATGGGCAGATGATCCCCCTTCATCTAGCCCTCTGCATGCCAAATGATGTCAAAGGGGCATGGATGCAATTTGGTCCCTGGCAGGTGCAATAGATAAAGGACCTTCCCAATACATGCACCAGAAACTTACTGTGCATGGCCTTCCCAGCCCCCAATGGGAAAGGTGAGTGCCCCCCCAACTCCCCCAATGTTATCTCTGATGTTCATGAATTCCCTCTGCAGCACTTACCTTATCTCCAATCACATGTTGTAAATAACAGCAGAGATAACAGTTAAATCCCGCTCCCTGGAGGATAGCAGTAGCTAAATCCTGCTCCTCTACAGAGCAGATGGGGAAACTCCATGGTCCAGAGTTTCCTCACCCCTGGTCTAGATTTACTAACCCATTCATTAGAAAAATGTTCTACATTGATCTACACAAAAATGGCTTGGATTCAGGTTAAGTAAGTTGAACTCATTTCCCACTAAAAACCAGGTGACATAAGTGAAGCCATGACTAACTTGTCCCCTTAATTTCAATGAGACCTATGTTCAACTAAATTAGTTTGGGATGAACCCAACAGTAGTAACAATTTATTAACAAATTTCTCACAAATAATTCCAATGAACTCAGTTCACCCAACAGGACTTTCAAATACTTTCATAAATAAACTGCTAAATGCAATTCAACTCATGTCTTCTTCAGCATCCATGAACTTTTTAACTGATTGGCTGTATGGTATATTGGCTATACAGTAAATTGAGGAGTCGTACAATTTTCAGTTTTGGATCCTGCTGCTTTTTAACAATGGCTACTAAAGAAGATACCACTCAAAATGCATTACATATTCATGACTGAAATATGTTTAAATATGTTTCAGTGAACTTTGAGAACCAAGATATTGTTCATGTGAATCCAGCATTTTAACAAAATGGGACAGGCTCAGAAATGCTCTTGTTTGTTTTTCCACCGTTCATTAGGGGGAACAGGATCACTAGCCAACACTCTGTGTATGCAGCAACAGCAGCAAAGAAAAATGTGACGGCTCACTATTATGGTCTGTTTTAAAATTACTTAATTAGCAACTGGTAGGCTTCAACACAAATTGAGTGCTTCTTCTTCTCTCTTCATCTGCTACCAAACCATATTCCCTGCTGATTAGCCATGTACACTAAGTATATTTAGGGAGTACCCTCCAAGCAATTGTTTTGACAACCATCAAGGTCCATAGGCATCCTTACCTCCAATCATCCTTGGAGAGGTTGGACAAAATGTTCATCTCCTCATCGTCTTGCAAGAGGCGAAACGCTGCACTAAGGTGATGATTTTCTAGCACAGACCGGTCATTGTAAAGAATGGCTGTATCTGACCTAAAAAGCAAAAGACTTTGTTTCTATAAACATAGATTGGGGTTTCTTTCCCCTGAAGTAGTAAATATTCTTGCCTTACACACTACAACTGCTATTCACTTCTTGCATTTGTGTTAGAGGTGTGTATTCGTTTCAGAACAAATGAAAGACTGAACTGAATGGGAACCATTTGGTTCAATTTTCATTTGTTCCACAATGAATGTGCAAAGCACAGATATAAATGGGTCACAAATTCATGCCCATTAGTGCCAGGAAGGGGTGAAAGAGCTTCCTCATTTCACTGACTGTTCCTGTTGGCAACTATTTTTTACCCAGAATGCCTCACATATGTTGCTCTAGAGCATTTTAAGAAAAGAAAATGATAGCTGCCAATGTGGCCTGCTATTTTCCCTCAGAATGCTGTGGAAGGACACTATGTCTGGGACATTCTGGATAAATAAAATAGCTGCTACCAGAAATGGCCAGATAAATTATTTCTGCTGTTACTGTCACCACAAGTGACAGCACACACACACAAAATCATAACAGTCCCATTCCATACATGTCTACTCTGAAGTAAGCCCCATTAAATTAAATAGGGACTTACTCCCAGGTAAGTGGATATAGGATTTCAGCCTAAATAAAATAGAAAAAGAACAGTAATAATGAACAGGAAAACGAATGTGAATACAACAAATAACATATGAAACAAATGCAATTTTAACAAATTAGTAACAAAACAAAAGCAGGAATTAATTACAGAAATGAATGGAGTAACAAAATAAAATAAAAAAGGAAAATCCTGCACATCTCACTGCATCATTTCATACCTTACTGTCACACTGCATGGTAGTTAATCTGTGAGAGAATTATTTGCCCAAAGCCAGCAAAGGCTTCATCTTAACTTTCCCAACCACAAGAATAAAACTGTAGCTGCTTCAGCAACAATCTTGCTCTCCATATTTCTTCCTAGATAAGGTTTCAATGCATATTCTCAATCTGATCAATATAAAGCAGAATTGTACCATTTTCATCATCCAATAAAAACACACCCACGCCATCACCCGGACCGCTCACTCATGCCATCCAGTCAGACTGTGAGATCACTAGGGATGCCCCATAAGGCCTTCGCCCCACAAGGTCACAGAGTCCAGGACTCCTCAAAACACTAGCTACCACCACCTACTGATTTATAGAGAACAAGTTCTAAAATAGACTAATGCTGTTCTAAAAATCTAACACCACATATCTGCTTTCAATAACTTCTCTCCTTCCCTTCTCATTCACACTGTGATTCTTATTCTATTCACTAATTAAGCTACATCCGGGCCCTAATTCCTCCCCCTATCTCTGTCCATTGTAACGCCACTCTCTCCTTCCCTGGCTTCTCCCGCACTGCCCCTCCTTCTAAATGACTTATTCCAAATGCCACTAGCTCCAACCATCATTTCATTCTTGTCTTAGCTGTCCATCCACTCACTCTTCTGTAAAAGAGATAAATCAGCCAATCAGTCTACTCGTGGGTTCAAATGTTACACCACTCCATGTGTGGCTAAAGATGTGCGAACCTTTCAAACTTGGTTTCATTCAGGTTCTCATTTCCCCAATGCTAAATTCAATCTTTCTTGATTCTGCATCAGATTACAAATTTAGTTATTTTTAATCCATAGGCTTTAAAAAAAAAATCCCAATTTTTGTACACATTTCCCCCTCAAATTTATGCATTTCTGTGCACACATTTGAAAATGTACACTTTACCCCCTATTCAATAAAGCATTGATGTGTGCATATATATTTTCCCCTAAACTGCATCAAAAGCTTCAGAAACGACTTCAGTGGCAAACTGCATTCCAGCTTGTGTTTAGGTTTGGGAAGTGCGAATTGTGAATTGTGAATTTAGTAAGTTTGCACTGAAACATGAACTAAACAAATTCCTCTCCCATCCCTAGTAGAGGCAGCTAAAAATCATTGGTCATGGGCCCCAGCTGTTCACATTGCAGGTGCTTATTCCAAGCACTTGTTCATTCCAGTCATATGGAGTAAAAACATATTTTGACCTCTACTTGGGCCTGAATTGGCCCAGTTTCACTCTCTTGCTTACACACGCACACGCACACCACTCCCGCCCAATTGCTCCACCCTTTGATCTTTTTCAACTCTGTCTAGAACTTAGAAAATTTGATTTGATTGGAGGTACTCCAGTGGCTGGTGGCTCCAATGTCAGTGGGGTGGTGAATCTACTCCGGGTTTCAGTCAGAACTCTAAAGGAGCAATCCAAGGTAATTCACAGAACCTTTAGCGTTCTGACTGAATCTTGGAGTTAATTCACCACCCCACTGACATCGGAGTTACGAGCCTCCACTGAGGTGTTCTCTTTGACCTCTTCTCTCCCTACACTCTCATTTATGGCTACTTGTGTCCCTTTTTCCTGGCTATTGCCTCCTGTCTTAGCTGCAAGTCATACTACAGCTGCTGCTTCTATGCTCCACAGGTCCATTTTGAGCTGTACTAGACCTCAACTCCTTAGTGTGTATCTGCATCTCTTGCCTTGGCTTAGTTGCAAGATTGGAGAGGACGTGCACTATAGAGGTCTTGTCAAAAGACTGAGGTGACAGAGGAGAAGTAGCAGCTGAACAAAACACAAAGCAATAGAACAGAACAGGGCAGGGTAACTGGAAAAATATCCTTTCTTTCAGGGAGTGTGAACTACACATTGGAGATTGTATTTGTTATTATTGTTAATGTCTTCCACTAAAAGAACTACATATTATGACTTTCCTGAATTATTTCTTTACAGTGCTATATTCCAGTAATTAATAAATGGAAGCAATTTGTTTACACACTTATATGAAACATAATCTGTTTTGCTTCTCATTATATTAATTATTCCAATAATTTTAAATAGCATGTAGTATTTTCATTATTGATATAAAAAATCACCTCGGGACAAATGTGTTACACCAAAGATATCCAATTGTTTAAGCCCCACTTAAACAGCTGTTGCAAGATATGGGGTTAGTAACTTATTAAACCTAATCAAAGCACAATCGTTAATATAATGAAGTCCTGAATTGGCTACATGATATAATTATTAAATCCTGGCAGGAAAAACCCAAAGCTCACCTACGTTCAAAAAGAGTCCCTCATTGAAAATTCCTCAAATCAACATTGAAATTTTACAATAAACGTAAAAATTGGTTTTGACGGCTAGAGTTCAAGTTGTATGAACCAAAACTCTAGGTTCTTCAATGAAATTTAGGCTTATCGTTTCATGACAATAGTATCGATACCTGATTTGAATTTTGCAAGACATTATTAATTCAAGATATGTGAGTTTGTAAGCTCCAGTTCAATTTTTGTTCCAGTTGTGCTTGACCTTAACACAATGACACATCTATTAGAGTGCAATAGTATGCACGTTTAGCCAGAAAAAAGTCCTACAAAAGTCCAACAAAAGTCCTACACGATGGCTGGGGACTACAGGGAGTCGTAGGGCTTTTTCTGTCTAAACGTGCATGGGTTCGTCCCCTGAGTGCTTTATTTTCATCTGCTACTGTTTCTACAGGTTCTTTCTTCCATAGCTGGTTCTTCCTCACCGTGTCTGAATATGAAAGTTGTTGGTGGTTCCAGTGTGTTCATAGTCATGGATGGCAGCTGCAAAGATCATAGCGAAGATTTCCAGCTCTGTCAACCAGTGCTGAAAAACAGATTTAAGATTAGTCCGATAACATCCTGCTTTGTCAAACTTCTAAAAACATTTTGTTTTGTAAGGAAGGTAGTTACATGATAGTTACCAACACTATACTCTGATGCCTTTTCACTGAAGGCTGCCACTATTCCAACACAAATAAAGGTACGCAGAACTAAAAAAAAGTCATGAGTCCAGCTAGCCTAGTATTGTTTACTCCAGCCTTCACCAACATGGCAGTGTCTAGATGTTCAGGACTACAACTCCCATAAGACCCCAGGCAGCTATCTTTTTTTTTCTCCAACTGTTGTAGAATTCGGTTCCCAATAATATGGTAGAGAATTTGGTTAAGCCATTGTCTGACTGGCAGCCACTCTACAGGGCCTGAGAGGAAAGTGTTCACTAGCCATGCTACTTGACATCATTTGCTTGGGGATACTGGATGGGCTGAACCCATGATCTTTGGAGTTCAAAACATGTACTGTACTGCTAAGCACCTGCTGCCCTTCCTCTGGGCACTGAAAACACAACTTCATGGCTGTAAATTGCAGGGGATGATACATATGGAAATAAAAAATGTATTTCAGATTCGGTCAGCTATCCCTAGCCTGGTGCTCACCAGATGCATTTTGACTGCAATTCCCATCATTCCCAGCCAATGGGAAGACATCAGATTGTGGAAGGCTCAGAATGATGGGAATGATTAGGTTGTTCACCATTACTGAATTTCTCATGCAGGAATTCTCAGAGAAACTCCACTAACTCCAGGGAACCTGAAAAACAATTTGAAAGCCACTGGCCTAGAGGACAGCAAGGAAAATATGAATTATCTCTGCTTTACTGAATGTTTATGATAATAAATCAATTCTCAAGCCAAAGGAGGGGGGAAGAATTACAATCTTTCACAAACATTTTATATACACAGAGATTTAGTTATGAAGCAAGGCATTTTGAACTGAAACAAAGGATTCACTATTGTACAGAGAAGAACAAGATGACTAAGAGAAATTTCTACACGGCAAACTAAATTAATTTCAAGACAGCAAAGAAAAATGCAGCAAGGAACAGAAGAAGCAATCATCATTCCATTTCCCATTTCTCCCTACGATTGTATCAATTTTCGACTGCATATAATGAAGACGATCTGCTTATTAACCATAAAACAAGGCAAGTTTTTCAATTTAGTACAAAGGCGAATCACACAGAGAATCCCAATGCTTCTACAGTTACAGAGCTTCTCTGGATAAAAACACACACACCCAACAGTGCTTTATTATTCTTTTAAGCCTTGATAATGCTGCATGCCTTCTATCAGTATGGCACACAATCCAGAGAAGTTGTGGAGTTGGCTTTTAATCTGATGCATAACCCATGTTCATAGAATCATAGAATCATAGAATAGCAGAGTTGGAAGGGGCCTACAAGGCCATCGAGTCCAACCCCCTGCTCAATGCAGGAATCCACCCTAAAGCATCCCTGACAGATGGTTGTCCAGCTGCCTCTTGAATGCCTCTAGTGTGGGAGAGCCACAGGCCCGGTTGAACACGTTTTCAGATATAACCGTTGACACAGGGCAGGAATGTGTGTTAGGAGAGTTAACATTTTTAGCTGCACAATTTTCCCACTTGAAATCACCCCACTGATGCTCCAAATAGACACACCAGGGGTTGGAGGTGGCAGAGAGGCAGACTATTTTAATTGGGAAAATGGCACTGGAGAATGGTTTAACATCTAACCTTCTGGCATCTCTGATTGGGTGGCCAGATGCAAAAGTGTACAGGACTCCCGCACCTTTAATAGCTGGGACCTTCACTTACTGTCCTGTTCTTTTTTCTTTTTCTTTTTTTTTTTTGCAGTTGACCACCCTAATCACTGACCTCAAATAATCCCCTGCCCCTTTCATGTGGCTATTTTTTGGCAGGTGGTTCCAAGGGGCATCCGCCTCTCACTGAAACTGTTAGATTAAGCAGCCTCTGTTCTCCCCAACCCACTAAGGGTGCAACCCCATGCATGTTTAGACAGAAAAGATGCTGGCTGGGGCATGCTAGGAGTTGAAGGCCTTTTCTCTGTCTAAACATACATAGGATTGTGCCTTAAGTGGCTAAATCTCAGCTTGTTTTACAGGGTGACCCTATGTGCATTGTTGAATTGGGGGCCAGACTTTTAGGGAGAAAGGCCTTCTCTTGTGTGGTACCCAATTTGTGGAACACTCTTTCAGAAATCTTCACCTTGTATCATCTGTATATGCCTTCTATCAGCTAAGAACAAACTTTCTTTTTTGAAGTCATTTTAATTATTTTTGCACTCCATTCTGAGATCACTTGCTGCTGCTATATTTTACCACATATTTGTGGGGGGGGGGGCTGTTCAGACAACACGCTAAGCCATGGTTAGGCCGCTAACCCTTTTGCAGCAAACGGTTAGTGAGCGTACTTAAACTGTGGTTATGTAGCCACCATGATTAGGAATGGTTCACACAACATGCTAAGTTATGGTTCTCATGTCACGCTAAGCCATAATGTTTAGCTCAAAATGCTTAGCAAGTTGTCTGAACAGGGCCTCTGTGTGTGTGTGTTATGAACTAATTTTATTGGATTTAATCCAGATTAAATTAGTGGCACTTGCAGTGCAACCCTATACATATCTATGCAGAAGTAAGTCCCATTTAGTTCAATGGGACTGACTCCCAGGTATAGGATTGCAGAATTAAATCCTACTGAAATCAGTAGAAACATAGTGCAACTAATGCCATCTAGGTCCAAACTATTGAATTTCTAGATTTCTTTCCTGTCACCTTGAGCAAAAATTGGAAAAATGACTAATTGTTTTAATAAATAAATATAAATAATATATAAATAATACAGTCTTATTTCCAGAAAATCTTTGGCCAAATCATTCATATGCACCAAAGGAATCATTTGTTGTTATAGTCATAGCTGTGTTACACTGTTTTTTGTATGATTTTATGTATAACTCCTGCCATTTTTTACTTGAATATTGCTTTTTATAACGTATTATTTGTCCATTTGGGCTATGGTATGGACAATGTGAATATGATGTACTGACATTGCTACTGGGAAGTTACAGTAGTAACAGACAAATATCCCAGGGGCAAGTGTTATCGGGCTGCAAATCCCATTGAAATGAAATAGATTTGTTTTGTTAAGGGTTGCAGTAGTAAAATGAAATTGAAAACTCTCTTGTCCCTCCCCCAAAATCCCTGTTAGGTTCCTCTGCTGTGCTACTACATTAGATCTTGGAGCAAACTCTAAGTGGCACTCATGGTGTCTTTTTCGGACTGTTTTCAGGAAACTACCCAGCCTTCATTACATTTTCTGAAGCTGAAGCCTGTGTGATCATGACTTACACAGGATCTCAGACAGCATTGCCCTTAGGGTAGCTTATCACTTCAGAGTTGGCGTATTAACAAAGTTTCTGTTTCAACAAAAGCATTGGGAAGGAAGGGCGGAAAAGATTCATTGATTTTATGCCCCATTGTGTTTTGCACATGAATTAAATTTGGTTTTCCTATTAATTAATATCACTCTGAATTTTATCCAAGCATGTCCACAGACTCTACAAACTGTGTTTCTCCACAACAACACTAAGGCTGCAATTCTATAAATACTGACTAGGGAGAAAATCCCACTGAAGTCAATGGAACTTACGTCTGAGTAAACAGACATTAGATCATGCTGAATGAGTGTAACTAGACATTCCAAAGGACATTGACCCACCAGCGCTCTGTGTGCCCTTCCCTCTCTTCTAATTAATGTCTAGTTTTACATAATGTGTTACATCTTGCTGTCACACTGGGCAGTTTTTCACCCTTCACCTCAGATAACTGGCTGTTGGTAGCTGTTGCAGGGAACCAAACAGTAGAATTACCACTAGGATCAGACAGAAAGAGATGCAAGTCTTGTTCACTTCTCTTTTCAATGAACCACAATATAGCAATACATCTGAACCCTAAACTGTGGTTGATCTTAACTATGCTTAATTGAAACAAGCCAGCTTTGGTCTGAAGTTGGCTTCTTTCAGAAAGCCATAATTAAGACTAACCACAGTTTGTCTGGGTTTAGAGATAACACTAAATTTCAGTTAGTTAAAAATGGAAGAAAACCCTTCATATCTCCTCACACCTGTGCTAGAGCAGGAGCAGGGATGGGTAAATCTGTCAATTTCTCAGTTCCCAATCTTAAGTTTGTTTTGTCCTGTTTCCATATCAATTTTTAAAAACATCAGCATGAAAATGTGCACATTTTTCATGAGCAGTTCTCTTAATATATGCATTTTTGCAAGCTATTTTCACTAATATAATGCATTTCTTTATCTTATTTTCACTAATATACACACGTTCTGCAAAAGTTTCTCTAATCTGCATAATATTGTATCCATTTTTTTTTATCAGAGAATTGCTTTGCAAAATTTAGAGAAGTGCTAATACTGAAGGATAACCGCATCTTAGTTTGCATATCAGTTCAGGAAGTGCGAACAAAATGAACTTCTCCTTTATCCCTGGGGAGGAGTACATAAGCCTAAATCTTGTTCACATAAACCATTGTTTACTATTACATCCAAATAAGGCCACAGAATGGTGGCAGCTCTATGTTAAACAGTCTAATTAGACTCTCAGCGGCAAAACTATTTCAACCCCCTCTAATTAATCAAACATTAAAATGACACATTTCACACTTTTCATTTAATTGTTTCTTAATTCGTCGGCTCTACAATGTTCTATATATTGAATGGTTTATAAAATAAGAACCAGAGAAATAGTGGAATGTGCCCATAGGTCCTGATCTACAGATTGAAGTTGCTGCTGAGGAATGAAAATATCAAGTGATTCATGTACTTACTGCTACGCCCGTCTTGAAAAGGAGGTAATGAACAGTCTGTGTGACATCTGCTGCATGCATTAGGTTGTGATATGGATTTTTATGCTTGCTGTAGCCAACTTCCAGGGCTTCCACAAAGGAGACAAGGGCAGAAATTGGAATCTACACATAAACAAAGGAAGGAAAAATATATTTGGGGTAAAAAAACAATAGTACATTGTTTTAGCCTTATTGGGCAGTATCCATGGGAGTACTCACGTGCCAGTGGGACCCACCACTAGCAGGAGGTTTTAAAGAAAAAATAGGAAACAAATGGAAACACTTCTTTCTCAAACAGGGCAAGTCAGCATTGCTTGCATAATTAAGCTCCACTAACCTGTTGCAATCAAAAAAATAAGCATTTCTGCTTGTTTCCCGAGTGGCTTTTTTAACCGCTAGTTTTCTGTTGCACAAGCTGTGGATCCCGCTTGCACTGTTATGCTGTTGATTGAGCTGGAGCTCAGCAGCAGCGCTGGACATTGCCCATTGAGATTCTGAGCAACACTTTATATCTTCTAGGCTGTTGGGGAAGTCTGATGTACTTTCACACAAATGCTGAGCCCCATCCAGGCATTCTTAGATTGGTACAATGGGACCCCAAATATAGTGCTATATTAATAAAGAAATAAACATAAGAAATAAAAATAAAAGCCACAACTGAATTGACTCTTTCGCTCAGTTGAATCCCAGAGCTGACATGTTAAAAGAAAATCTAGTTATACGAAAACTACCCTGGCCTTATGGGACAGGATATGGAAACATATAAGCAGAATATAATAGCCCTAGATTTATTTAGTGGGTGGGTGGGGGGCTTGCTTGGGCTTTGAGGTTGCTAGCTGTGTGCAGGTTTGTTTGTTTTTAAATCTGGAGTACAGTTTCCCCCTCTTTCCTCTGGCAATTCACGAGCAATTCACGGGGATTGGCATTCACCACTCGCCTCCCATTGTGAGGGTGTGCAGCTCACAGGGGAATCCCTTTGTCATCACCACTCAGAGATAACATTTATCTTCTCAAGTCAGAAGATGGGGTTTAGGAAGGATACGCAGGATGCACAAACCTCTGCAGGCCAAGTTAGGAAACCCAGCAGGCCGGATTAGGTGTGTGAGTCAGAGGTTACCCTCCCCTGCTCTAGAGGTACTTTTCTTAATTCATCTGCCCTCTACCTGTGGCCCTCAGTGCTCTGCTTTGGCTTCCTGGCCTTTTGTCCTGTTACTATGATCTAATCACCTGATTCTATAGAGCACCACTGCTGCCAGTGTGGCAGTGCATGCAACAAGGCTCTGATGATCCATTTCTGAAACTTGGCCAGTAATTTGAAAATCTCTGGCATAAAGCTTTGTGCTAATTCAAAGACACATGCCTCGTGAAAAACAAAAGAAAATTTGAGTGATGTTCCAAAATAGCTCATAAAATGTTCTCTTTGTTCCCATCATTACATACTGGTGTACAACTTTGTTTCACAGCACATTCTCCAGAGTGCATTCATGCTTCATATTTTTGTTGGAATACACAGGAGTATCTCTTCTTTCCAAACAAAAACCCTTCGGGATACTTTCTTTTAACTCCTTCCTTCCCTTTCCGTATTTGTGATCTGTGTCCAACATTTGTCTGGTCCAGAGAGGCCATTGTCTTGAGGGCACATATGTTTTCATTGCTCAGGTACAGCAAAGGCTGAAGAAAAGGCAGCAGGCTACGTCCACTTCCCCAACCCATTACCCTTCAAATGTTTTAGACTTCAACTCCTACCAGCCCTAGCTAGGATGGCTAATGGTCAGGACTCTGGGAGTTGTACTCCAAAATATCTGGAGGGCACCAGGTTGGGTGGGAAAGGCTGGACTAGATGCCAGAGAGCAGCAGATAATAAATCCCAGTGGAGAATAAAATATGAGAAGTCCTGAGCAATCTCCTGATGTGAAGACAGCTTCTTCCTTTCCATGCTGGGGGAAGACACAAAGTCTCTCTTTGGGCCGAGACAGTAATGCAGAGAAAGGAAGCACAAGAGTCTTATGCTTCCAACTCACCCTATCCAGTATTTTCATCATATCCAAAGGTGAACAAAATGAGGGCCAGCGGGTAGAGCTCAGAGACTCTGACCTGATCTACACCAAGCAAGATATTGCACTATGAAAGCAGTATGAAAGCGGTATGTAAAAGGCAGAAGCCACACCACTGCTTTATAGCAGTGTTGAAGGGCACTGACAACTGTTGGGGCCCATGGACACATACCACATACGCTTTCATAGTGCAATGTCCTGCTTTGTGTGGCTCTTGCCTTTTATATACCGCTTTCATACCGCTTTCATAGTGCAATATCCTGCTTGCTGTGGATTAGGCCTTAGAGGGGAAGGACTAAGCTGCAACTACACATTGAGCAGGAATAGAGGTGAGGAAAGCCCTGTCAAGATATGGCCAACCGCAATGCCAGAAAAGACAGTGAGGATGGGCCGTCACATCTGGAGCTCTTGTGGTAGGAAGCCCTTCCTCCAGTGAAATCAATAAATGCTCCCCCATCTCCTTCCAAGAACATTCTAATTAAATCAAGTGGTAAGGGTCAAATACAAAGTTAGCGATATTTCTCTTTTCAGTAAACTACAGCAGAGCAGAGAGGGAAGGATACTGCAGAATTACTGACCTTGAAGCGGCTGATCAAGTCATAGCGTGTGAGCAATTCGTAGAAAATGAATTTCAGCGCATGGTCCCCACTAGCATCATTCAGTGCAAATACGTCAAAGGACCACTTGTCTACATTCTGGGTGGGAAACAACAGCATCAGTGTGAATTTACTTCATCAGTTGCAAAAAGAAAGCATCACTTTATAAAATATGAAGCATATTGTTTATCATTCACTTTAAATGCTTTCATATAAAGTAGCCAATGCACTTTCTGTTGGCGCTTGTAACAAGTAACACACAGCTGTTTCTTTTTTTCATTTTTTAGTCAGCTGTAGTGCAATTCTATGCATGTCTACTCACAAATATGTGCCACTGAGTTCAAGGAGACTTACTCCCAGATAAGTGCATAATGGATTACAGCTTTATTGTACAAGCAATGGATCTTAAGAAATGCAGAATTCGTTTTTGGTTTTGAAACACACAAGAATGCTATATGTTTTCATTATAGGATTTGTTACTTGGAAAGATTTACATTTTAATTTTTGTTCTTTATTATTTATATTATATTATCCTGCCTTTCTTCCATCATGTAACAAACAGTAGTATATACAGAGTTCCCACCCAGACCCCCAGACCTGCTTAGCTTCAGCAAGGTTGCTGTATCAGTACCAAACTGTGGAATGGTCTGCCGGAGGAGACTCGTCAACTTAACAGTCTATCAGCATTTAAGAAAACTATTAAGACTGATCTCTTCTGGCAGGCCTATCCAGTTTAATTTTAGGATGTTTTAAAATGGTTTTAGGATGTTTTTTAAATGATTTTAGGATGTTTTAACAATGTATATTATGTTTTAATTCAGTTTTATGTATTTTATATTTACTGTTGTTCCCGGCCTTGATCAGAAATAAGGTGAGTAAGAAATATTATTATTATTATTATTATTATTATTATTATTATTATTATTATTATTATTATTATTATTATTATTTGCCTTCAAAATCATGCCCTGGCACTTATTTCAAGAACAGAAAAGAAAATACATGGTGAACATGTATTTAATGTTCACTGTTTTTAACTTTTGTAAACCGCCCAGAGAGCTTCGGCTATGGGGCAGAATATAAATGTAATATATAAATGTAATAAATCAAATCAAACAACCCATGCTCAGTTTTCATGCTGCTGTTGTTATTATCTATAGGGTATCCCCTCTAAGGTTCCTCCACAATTTCTCATGAAAACAGGCTAGTTAATGAGGCCTTTTGCATCAAGATGCTGCAGAAGTTTGCCGCAGCCTAACTCAGAAACAAACTTGTGATGCTCTTAAATGGATGTCGCAAAAAGACCCCTGATTTCGGAGAATCTCGGCTAACTTGAACATTGGCTGTTCGTCCATCCCTACATGGAACTAATGCAAATGGTTCAGTCAAAACCCCTTCACTGTTAAATTGTTGATTGTGGCATAGCAGTTAATGGTACTCAGTGGCCATGCAGCATACTGTTACATGTTTACCTAACTATATCAGTGCCAAAGGATTTCTTTTAATCAGAATTTGTATCTCGGTTTTTAATCAGTGGAAATTCAAGTGTACAAATGTAATGAATAGTGACTGAAAAAAGAGACACCCAATCACGCTGCAGATCAGACTTACAAGGCAATTTCAGTTAACACTACTCATACATTATACATTTGATTATAAAATGAATATCCTAAATGCAATTTTGCTGTAATTTTCCCCAATGTGTTTTCAGATTAAATGAAACTCCCTGAAGCAACTCAAAAAGCAACACAGTGGGAAGGATACACACTGACACTGCATTGACCGCCTGATGTGTACATAATATTTTGAAAGCAGGAATGTGCATCTTCAGTGTACTCTGAAATTTCCCTGTGTCATTTCTACCTACTCGCAAATAAGCTTTATTCTATCACACAAGAGGAAAAAGGCGGGGTGGGGGGAAAGGCATCATATTGTTTTGAGATTATAGCTTTTGAATCTTCCCAAACATTGGGAAGTGGAATGGCCCACTAAATGAAGTGATGAAATGATGAGCTAGGACCTTCCTAAACCATGTTCAAATCAGGCTTCTTGTCTGATCTCTTGGACAGCATTTAGGCTGCAATCCACCAAGCACTGCTGCTGTGAAAGATCCATTCATTTCAACGCTTACCTACAATTTGCTATATGTTTTTATATAGTGATGGTTCAGTTTTGAGAGGGGCCTTTGTGAAATACCATCAGTGGATTTCTGATTAGAGTAGTGGCAGGCAGCCATTTAAACTTCTCATAATGCCCTGGGGGCCTAGGATGACCATAGAGAAAGGAGGACAGGGCTCCTGTCTTTAACAGTTGTATTGAAAAGGAAATTTCAGCAGGTGTCATTTGTATGCATGCAGTGCCTGGTGAAATTCCCTCTTCATCACAGCAGTTAAAGCTGCAGGAGCCCTGCCCTCTTTTGTATCAGGTCAGCTTTAACTGTTGTGATGAAGAGAGAATTTCACCAGGTGCTGCATGCATACAAATGGCACCTGCTGAAATCCCCTTTTCTATACAACTGTTAAAGATACAGGAGCCCTGTCCTCCTTTCCATATGGTCACCCTACCCGAGGGATGCTTCATTGCTATACTGGGGGCATTGCAGGAAGTTAAAATGGCTGCCAAGGGGCTAGGACAGGTGTCAGTGGGTCCTACTGGGTTGCTGGACCCCCAACAACTGCCCAAAAGTGCTGGGTTCTGGGACCAGCACTATTAATAAAATGAATGTCCTTGATGCCCTTACTCCAGAATTACTACTACATTTTTTACAAAGACTGCAATCTACTGGCACTTCTGTTACACAAGGTCCATTAGTGTCACTTGGTTCCCAGAAACTCAGTATATAGTTTAAAAATAAGTGTTCCTTGATGCACTTACTCCAGAACCACCACCACATTTTGCAACTATTTACTTGAACGTAGAGTACGGGGGCCATTTGGGGCTGGATTTTTTGACTGTTAGGTAACAGCACAGGTTTCACTTCGGCCTACTTTTGTTTGTATGGGCTGGAAGAAATGACTGTGTTTGGAGTTTTGTTGGCCTGATCCAAATATATTCAGAAGAATTATATCAACTATTGTTATCACTGGGATAACTGCTCACCATGGGTCTGGGAAGTGGTCTTTTCCTTTATCCAAAGATGCTGGGGATTGAAGCTTAGACCTCATACATGCAAAAGATACAGTTTACCACTAAACTATCAGATGACCTGCGCTACAAAAAGAGCAGAATACACGGTAAAACTGTTGCTACCACCTCAAACTGCCAATGTGGAAATGAAGACTTGAATCCATGGGGAAAGAACCCTGCAGATAGAAAATGATCCTATCAGGCAGAAATGCTGGTTTGGGTCCTTACCCCAACGTGTATGGGAAGGAAATGTTTGAATATGGAGGCGCATTTGCATTTATATTTATTACATTTTTATCTTACTTTTCCTCCCAATAGCCGGGCAATATATACGGCTTTCCCCCTCCCCCCACCATTCCACTTTATCTCCACAACTATCCTGTGATGTAGATTAAGCAGCAAGGAAATGTCCCACCCCCATCTGCTCCTTTTTTATTTTTTAAATCCTCTGCTTTATTTCTGAACTAGTGAGCACAAAATTTAATAAATGGCTTTTCTCTCAGTGATATTGAATAAGAGAAAAATCTTGAAACGTGGACTATCGTTTCCCTTCACCTCCAAACAGGTAAGCAGTGGAGAGGCATGTTAGGAGAATATCATTGGAAATTATCTGCAACTATTTAGGCCTTTGCCAATTTACTTGGCATAAGCATATTATATTCGTCCACAGCGAGGCTACATTTCCTTAATAATGCATTGAAGATTCAAATCTTTAAGTTGGAGGTTTTCTGCCACATTCAGTCTCTGTTGCAGATTAGTTCCAAATTCCCCGAGGCATTCTAATTGGAAAAGCGAGATGAATGAATTTCATACGTGCACACGTACGGCTGATTTGGCTCCAGCTGCGACAGGAAAAGTAAAAGCAATTCTACACAGGCCATTTGTAAACAATAAAATCTACTTAGGCTAAAAACTAATGAGACTGATCTGACAGCAACTTAACTCCAGAACTAAAGGCTGAAAACACACACACACACACACACTTTGTGAACTCCAGCTGTTAACTACTATTAGGGACTCCAGGGTTGTAATCTAAGAACCTCAGGGTCTGAGGCTGAGATATACAATGGTGGCCAAGATTGTGGACACTTTTTGAAATTTTCATGTTTTGCAACTTTGCACGCTTATAGAAAATGTTCTGTTCCACGAAATTCAAATGTTTATATATCAATTGAAAGACCTGATTCACATAGTACAACAATCCTGCTTCTTTTCCTGGGTGTCCAATCAACTCTTTTCTTTGGTGCCATTGCTCTATATATGATGTACGTATGTACACTTTTAATTTGAGAAATACTTCAAAGATTCACACAATCTCCAATTGCACTTCAGTGCAGAACAAACAGCAAAACTGACTTTCCCCAACTTGAAACCTTGCAGCTACTGCCATGTGATTGGTCCCCAGAACAAGGACTGTGATTGGCCAGTAGGGTTTGCAATTCCAATCCGCGTCTTCACTCAATCACACCTGTTTGTTTTTAGACTAAAGTATAACTTTTTTTTTGTACTGCAGATATTTGCATTATGTTTTTTGTATTGAATTCAGCATTAAATTCTCTTTCAATTGATATATAAACACTTGAATTTCGTAAAATTCATCAATGGATCAAAAAATTTAAAAGCAAACAGCCTGCTTTATTTCTACATATATGTAAACACCCACACAAATGACAAACACCAAACATGTTTCACCCATTAATTGATCTTCTTTAGTGGTCTAGTGAAACAAAAATAGTGTAACACTTAGGCCTTAGCTAGACTTACCTGTTATTACGTGACGGAGGGATGAAGATCTCGCAATGTTTTTATCGCGAGATCCCCCTCGGTTTATACATGGCGCACGACGACCTCAGAGGGAGAGGCATTACGCCCGCCATTTTTTAAAATTTTTTTAAAGAGACAAGAGCGCACGAGCGCTCGTACGCAGAAGGTAAATGTTTTTTAAAAAATCATTTCCCCGCTCACCCTACCCCACCCCCGATGAGCTGGGATAAACCGTGGTGCCCAGCCACACGTTCCATGGTCTCGGGCTCAGCCGGAGACCGTGGAAGAAACAGGCCAAAGGGTAGGGCTCTATCCCAGGGCAAGGGAGGGATCATTAAGCAAGCAAGTGGTGACAATGATGAGAAAGAGGATGGGGCGCAAGAGCAGCTGGTGACCATGGCAGTTCAAGGGGACTCACTGAGGGAGAGGTCCACTGAGGGGCAAGGGTGTCTTGCCCAGGGGCTCTGCAAAGCCTGGAGCTGGCATTGGCATGTAGGGAGCTCCAAGATTGGTAAGTATTGCAATTTCCCCATATGTATTCTGAAGTGCGAGGAGGCATGGATAATGTAATATTTCTGAACACTGAATACTTCAATAAAATGAAGTATTCATTTTACAGCACACAGGCCCCAATAGAAGATCACAATATCCTTTCAGTGTTTGTTTCATAAGCAAGAACCATTCACTGGCATTACCTTTAGCACTCCAATTACAGCCGGTGGGTAGCTAAGTCCTACCATATTGGATGTTCGCCTATACATTCTGTCAAGATAAAGTAATTTAATGAGTCTATAAACCAACATTAAAATTAACACAGGACAGGATTCTTTTCAAGTACACATAATTTACAAATGATAATTCTTCGTTTATTCCACCCCCTTACATGCATTTCTATAACAAACTCTTCCATTCAGACCTAGAGCTCAACCCAGAGATACATAAGTGCAAAATGGCCACATGTTGTGCTTTGATCCAGATATAGGATACTTAAGATGCTTATAGCCAATATAGGAGGACAGAAGGCTGTCGCCATTGTAGCTATTTCATAATCTGCATGTGTCAGTCTGCACAGGATTCCTTTGTCCTGGGTGCACAGAAGAATCCCATGACACATTCATGCTTCAAAGGCTGGGTAACCAGATCTCTCCTTGTTCTCCACATAGAGCACAATCCCACAGCTGTTGTACACGTGAAACATCCCCACCCAATGTGAAAGAGGATCATTGGATCAGGGTGCTAAGGTATGCTTACACGGAAGAATTGACAGCAGGTAGACTTATTTCTAAATGTCTGCTGGTAGGCTTAGTTTAAAGGGTTCGCTTATTAACACTTTAATGCAAAATACAGCCACGGACCTTGTTTTTGCAAAGCATAATTACAAAAAACGCAATTTTGTCTAATCCAAATAGTATCCTTGCTTGTCAATGAGAACATAAAAAGCAGCCTCCTTCTTCAAAACGTATCACTTTGTGTCACACATGATTAACCCAGGGCAGAATCCATTTCAAATTGAACTCCAAAGTGAATGGTTAAAACTGTTGACTGAAATGATTCGTAATTGCTCTGGTGTGATGAGTGTGGACTAAGTATGTAGGCACAGGGCTCTGCAAATGGAGGAAATCGCCTTTTCTTCCTCAATACGGGATACATCCCTGACCTGTGTGCATTGGGTTGGCTCACCGAATAACACCTATTCTTTGGCAGAAATGTGGGATTATAAATACAATAAACCTAGAGCTCCATCAGATGATCCCAAGCAATGCCAAAGAGTTGGTAACAATTGTTATGTAGCAAAAGCCACATAACATATTTTATTACAAAGGGCACTGCAGATGTAGAAAGGTTTACTTTTATGTAATTCCCCCTTACACCACCATCATCATCATCATCATAAATCAAAAGAATGATGCAACAAATCTAATATTCTGCCTCAATACTAGCCATGCCCAAATGCTTTTTTAAAAAAAATGTAGGTGTGAAATTCCTTTTAAGCCTCTAAATATTTAGGGATACTCTAAATATAGCCCTGACCAACTTAAGAGGTCTAGATAATTTTCTCTTCCATGTATTTGTGTTTGCTGAACTCTCTTATACCGGTGGCTGGCATTAAGCCATTTGGTAGTAAATTCCACAGGGAAAAAACCAAAAGGAATTCAACCTATCATCAATGGATCAAAAAATTTAAAAGCAAACAGCCTGCTTTATTTCTTCATATATGTAAACACCCACACAAATGACAAACGCCAAACATGTTTCACCCATTAATTGATCTTCTTTAGTGGTCTAGTGAAACAAAAATAGTGTAACACTTGGGCCTTAGCTAGACTTACCTGTTATTACGTGATGGAGGGATGAAGATCTCGCAATGTTTTTATCGCGAGATCCCCCTCGGTTTATACATGGCGCACGACGACCTCAGAGGGAGAGGCATTACGCCCGCCATTTTTATTTTTATTTTTAAAGAGACAAGAGCGCACGAGCGCTCGTACGCAGAAGGTAAATATTTTTAAAAAAATAATTTCCCCGCTCACCCTACCCCACCCCCGATGAGCTGGGATAAACCGTGGTGCCCAGCCACACGTTCCACGGTCTCTGGCTCAGCCGGAGACCGTGGAAGAAACAGGCCTAAAGGGTAGGGCTCTATCCCGGGGCAAGGGAGGGATCATCCCTCCCTGATCCCAGGATCCCTTGTGTGTCATGTGGATGCACAGGGACGATCCCTGGGGTCACCCCGGGATTTCGCCCTGTCTTAGCTATGGCCTTGGTGTAACCACTTGGAGAACAATCCTATAGGCTAGATTCACAGTTTCATACACACCCCATGCCCATTAGTCCACTCCCAACATATCCATTTCTTCCTTTCCCAAGGTTGGGATTCTGAGATCAGAGCTTTCTGCACCAGCTGAAAGGGGCTTTGTGGGGAGGTCCTCAATCGGATCTCCTTCTACAAGGTTGGAGCTCTGTCTCCAGCCTTGGAGGAGCGTATCATCTGCATTCTATGACCCTTCAAATACTATTTAGAGGTCATGGGATTGCGTTCTTAAAAACCACTATATCCTCATATCAAAGGCACAAAGTAACAAACAACTGAAATCTTTGCATATCCACAGTCCCAGACAGGAATGGGACACCACTGTTACAGTAATGGCCAGGTTTAAGGTTCTTGTACTTGTGTACAAAGCCCTAACCAACTTGGGACCAGGATACCTGAGAGAGCGCCTTCTCCCTTAACCACCTGCCCAGTCACTGAGGTAATCCGAGGGCCTGCGCCTGGTGGTTCCACATAGATCCATCCTCCGATTGGAGTCCACCAGGGGAAGAGCCTTCAGGGTGGTGGCTCCCCTCTTGTGGAATTCCCTGCCTCTGGAGGTCAGGCAGGCACCAACCTTGTACTCCTTTCGATGCCTCCTGAAAACATCTTTATTCCAAGAAGCCTTTTCTTAATATGCAGCCTTGGATTCTTTTAAATTTTGTTTTAACTGTTTTATTCTGTTTTTCTTTTTTATTTTATCTTGTACACCGCTCTGAAATTTTTCAATGGGGAGCGGTATATAAATATTCTAAATAAAATAAATAATAAAATAAATATTGTTGTTTCACTTTACTTGGTAGATTGCGCCAAAAGGCAGGATACTATAATCCATGTGTTTATATGAGAAATTGTGATTGTCGTGACATTACTAGACCACAGAAGATGGCCAATTCATGGTCAAAACATTTTTGGTGTTTGTCATATATGAGAGATTTCATATGTATTTATTCTAAAGATGCATCAGGGATCCCCAACCTTTTTGGGTCTGTGGGCGCATTTGGAATTCTGAGACAGTGTCATGTGCACTCTCACAAAATGGCTGTGATGTTGGGCACAGCCAGTTACAAAACACTCATTTTCCAGAAAGCCAGCTGGAGAGACTAAAAGAGAAGTAACTTGCCCAGGAATCTAAGTATAAGGCAGACGTGGGGGTCTAAGCTATAAAACACAAAGGCACTATTTTGAACACAAATAAAAAAAGTGTTGAACAGTGCCACTTTGCTTTGCTGTATGGCAATGTCCCAATTAAAAAATAATATTTGTATTTTTAAAAGCTTAAAACATAAAAATTAAAATCAGGAGGGGCAGGGCGCCTGGTGGGTTCCAAAAAAGATATCCGTGATCCCTGACTACTTTTGTACTCATTTGTTCCTGTGTTTGCCACTGCAGCAGCAAACAATCCCAGCAATTTTCCTTGCAAACAAGACATGTAGGGAATCTGAGCATATTCCCTACATACCTTGGTTAGTTCATGGGGAGACCAATGCTATGGCCCCTAGACAGTGTCAGGGAGTGGGGGAGCATAGGATAAGTTCAGATTCCTGGATTTGAGGACAGAGTCAATGCTCTGACCTTGGACCAGGAGTTTGAGCTCCCCTCCTCCTCCCTCTTGCAGCCAGAACTATTTTGCTAATAGTTCACTTATTTGCTTTCATTTTATGAAGCATAATAACTTATTTATTTTCAGGTTTCCATTCCTGGTTTCACTTCTCCTCCTTTTTTTATTAAGAAGAACCCAAGCCAATACTCTTCATTTGATGCTAAAGATATAATTTTCAATATCTGATAGCTCTTTGGTGAAAAACAATGACATCCTCCATTACCTCTCCACAAATATCCCAGCTTGGACTGCATGGACAATGCTTCTGAACCGTGGCTTTTCCTCAGTCCTTCTCAGCATCATCCCCATCTGCCGTGTGAAGGTGGACGCCAGCCAATCCCGTACCTCCGAGGGCACAGAATCTGACTGGATATCACTGAGCTCATCTTCTGTATCCAACAGACGCCTGTAGGAGGAGAGGGGAGAAATGGTAAATAAAGGTTTCCTAAGAGACGGCATTTCTCCTGCAACGTTGTTTACAATTGTCACACATGAAAAAGCCCTAAAATCTGTTGGTTGGTGTGTGTGTTGTTGTTATTGCTTTGTAATTTAATGGAACACACTGTTGACATTCAGGTATTTTTATGGACAACAGCAGTACCCTCAAATTGCAAAGTACTTCACCTCTAGAGAATCAGAACAATGAAAGACTGCTGCTTTATCTTTCCAGGATTATTCATATTTAAGTTTGCAACATTCCAAGGGCTCAATTTTGCATAAGCAGTTGACATGTGTACAAAACACAATGCAATAATTACAAGATTTTGTAAGTGGTAATTTCCTAAGCACTATTTCCCTCCTCAAAGTAAATTGACAGCCAATAGAAGTGGGTGACCAGAGCCCATCCCATTGTTGTACTTATCTCAAAGGCTCAGGGTGAGCAGTTACAAGTTAAAAACATTTCCACAAATTGGGAGGGGAAGGAAGGAAGGAAGTGTGTTCAGAGGAGGGCAACCAGGATGATCAGGGGTCTGGAAACAAAGCCCTATGAAGAGAGACTGAAAGAACTGGGCATGTTTAGCCTGGAGAAGAGGAGATTGAGGGGAGACATGATAGCACTCTTCAAATACTTAAAAGGCTGTCACACAGAGGAGGGCAAGGTTCTCTTCTCGATCCTCCCAGAGTGCAGGACACAGAATAACGGGCTCAAGTTAAAGGAAGCCAGATTCCAGCTGGACATCAGGAAAAACTTCCTGACTGTTAGAGCAGTGCGACAATGGAATCAGTTACCTAGGGAGGTTGTGGGCTCTCCCACACTAGAGGCCTTCAAGAGGCAGCTGGACAAGCATCTGTTGGGGATGCTTTAGGGTGGATTCCTGCATTGAGCAGGGGGTTGGACTCGATGGCCTTGTAGGCCCCTTACAACTCTGCTATTCTATGATTCTATGAAGGAAGGGATGAGCCTGTCAAACAGGGTAATAAACAGGTATTAAAAACATTTACATCCAATTCATCCTTGCACTACTCACTAGTTCCTGATACTAAAAAAAAAAAAAAAAAATATTCCCAAGTTTTTCTACAGGAAGCACAACCTTACAATTTATGTTTGAAGTGGTTAAACAACCAGGAACTGGGCAGACCTTTCCAGTAACTCTGGAATAAATGCCACCTCTCTGCCAAAGAAAGCCATGGAAGAAATTCCATTTGCCTAGCCATATTGCAACGTGGAAGAGGGCAGGAAGATGAGCCTTCAGGGGAATACTTACAATATGAGTGGGCAGACTTTAGACTTCAGGGATCTATTTTGCTTTTCACTACAAGTCTGAGGTCTACCAACCAGAGCCGGGTGAAAAATACTGGCTCAGAAAGGCAGGCACTGAATTGCAGAATGAAGTGCATCTGAGCTCACACTCAGTCCAGAAGTGGAGCATGAACACAAATTCTTTCATACACAAATATATGTTTGTTCTTTCCCCACATTTTCTTGATTTCAGCAGCATTTTTCTGTTGCTATTGTTAAACCATTTAATTAATTTGCTCTTTCTTTGCAGTAGATCACCTCTTACTGATCTACTGCAAATCACCCAATAATCTGCCAGTCAATTCCAATCAGCTTACAATATTGTATCATTTGGGGGATAGTGAATTTCCATCTCATAAAAGAAATGTGTGAACTGCAGAGAAGTTGGGATGGCTAAAGCTCACTTTGGTGGGAGAAAGTTTCTGGGGACATTGGCATAATGTCATGGAAATAATGTTCAAGTGTTCGCTCTTTAACACTTTTACTTTTTAAGTTCATAATATTTCTAGAAACCTGGAACTCTAACTCTCTCTCTCTCTCTCTCTCTCTCTCTCTCTCTCTCTCTCTCTCTCTCTCTCTCTCTCTCTCTCATTAAAAGTAATATTGAAAATGCCTGTGTGACACACTGAGAGCAATTTCCAGTGCTGCCCAGTGGAACCCATCGCTAGCAGAATGGGATTTAGCGATCAGATAGGAAAGGGAAATGAGCGGAAACACACATTTCCAGAATGGGGCAAGTCAGCAAAGCTCACATAACAGACCTCCGCCAACCTGTCTGGATCTGGAAATTAGTGTTTCTGTTCGTTTCAGGGCTTGCTTTATGAAGTTCTAAATCTCCATTGCACAAGAGGTGGCTGGCTACTGCTTGTGCAACAAAATCAATGAGAGCACAGCAGCCCCATTGGATACTACTCCATGTGGTACAATGCAGAGGGAGGTACAAAGCTAAAAAAAAGTTGTCTCACCTGGTTTCATCAATGTACACGGATTCAAGCACGGTAGCTGCATATTCCAAGTTCTTTTTTAAGTCAACCACAGAAGCTTCTCCTCTCTCTAGCTGCTTCACCAAAGATCGCAACCTATGAGAAGAAAACGAGAATTTGATTCACACAAATCCATCAAATGAGTACAAATTAATGCGTCACACAAAATCTTTAATTTCCTCATGATGGACAGTCATATTCACGTTATATAGAAGCTAGGATATGATGCATACCAGTGAGTACTATCCAGAAAGTGCACACAGACGCTGAGAAGTCTGAATTCATCTACAACCTTCCACAGCCTGCTACCTTTTTAAAAAATATTTCCATTCATTCAAGACGGCTTTCTTTTTAAAAGCGCCATCTAAAAGGTGCAGACGCCAAGAGCCTTTTGTATCCTGTGGCTCTCCAGATGTTGTTGGACTCCCAGGTCCCATCAGCCCCAGCCAGCATGGCCAATGGTTAGGAATGATGGGAGCTGTAGCCCAAGAACATCTGGAGGGCCCCACCCTTTATACAATAAGTGTTAAAATACCAGAAGGATGAAAAAGAAGATATTAGCTGAGCAATCTGAGACTGACAGCCAGTATTACTAATACAATATTAAAGTGCCCATTTAGTAGCTCTGAGTTTATCATCTGGCCTGAATAAGGGACAGAAATACAATGAGCCACCTTTTTGCTTAGTGGATGCCTCCAAGAAAAAAGCAGCTGCACCTTCTCCATACATTACTACTGCAACATATCCTAGCAAACAAAACTAGGTGAGACGATGTGGCTGACTGCGGAGACGTTGTTCTCTCTTCCATTTCAGAGAAATGAATCTAATAACTATAACAACTCTGTTTTATGAGCCATGTTATTTTCAGTATCAAAAGCCAAAAAGGTGCAAGGTGACTTCCCAAATAATTGGTGCAAGAGGTGGAAAAGGGTTTCTATATCTTTATATCATATCATAAGACCCATCAAAGTTATAATATAGAACATATAGAACAGAACACAAGAAATACAGTTTCTCCGATGTAGGTAATACAGTCAGTCACTTCAACTCTTATACACATGGCAATGAGAAAAACGTTCAGTAATATGGGGGACCTTATCCAATAGACAATGCATTGCCAATCGTTCATCTGGGGGCCCTGGTAAACTAGAGTCTCAGAGATTCCCAGCCTACATGGATGGACAGAATTTTCAGAAATCTGCCCTTATTAATTTTGCAAGTATAAACGCTCTACTAGAGTGTATATTCTTAAGAGAAAGCAAATAAGAACATGAAGTACCCTAACTGGGCAGATTCCCATGAGCCATGAGGGGACACGTCCTCTTTGCCAGAGAGTATAGATTTTCTCTTTCAATATTAAAATGAAACATTATATAATCTTTGAATCAAAATGTTAAAAATTTGCCGTTGCTCCACAAATTGGTTATCAGATTTCTCAAAGTGTTTTACAACATCTGCGCTCTTTCTTCAGGGGAAAAAACTCAATATTTCCATTAGCAATAGAGCAGTTGAAACTAGCATTTCCAAGGAATGTAGGAAGCTGCCTTATACTGAGTCAGACCAGTCAAAGACACGGACTGCAAGTGGCTCTCCTGGTTTTCTGGTAGTGGGCTTTCCTAGCCCTGCCTGGAGATACCGGGGATTGGACCTGGGGCTTTCTGCACGCAAAGCAAGGGGCTCTCCCACTAGACAGTGGACCCTCCTGAGCTACAGTCTCACCCTCGAGCTCTGGCCCTTCTCCAATTACAATTCAGTGTAATTCATTCCCTGGCAAAGCTTCTATCATGCCCTTTTCAACATGGGCATTTTCAACATTAACTACTCATCCAGAACCTGCACTCTCCAGTTTTGACAAATAATGTCAATTTCGTTTGACAATTAGAACTCTTCACACTGCATGGGGTGCATGGTCCTCTGGATACTGGTAGCAGATATTGAGGGGGTATGAGGATCATAGTAGAGAAAAGGGCCTCAGAAGCCCTGATGCCCATTTCCAGGTATTTTGGTGCCTCAGGTAGCAACAGTCACTACCCTCAACCTCCTCCCCTCCCCCCAGCAGCCATTCTCCCCTTCTTTTGCTCCGCAATGCCACCACTCTCCCCCACCCACACCCACCCCTTCTCTTCACCCTAACTCCTCCTCAACGTCTCGCTTTGAGGAGCCCTGCCCCTCAATTCTGGGTGAGGTAGCCTTTAAGACCACCCGTACTGCCATGGCCACCTCACCCAGAATTCCTTCCTCACTTTGAGGGAGGACTATTAAAGTGAAGTATTTGTGCCAGGCGTGCTCTCTGGAGAGCTGTGCCAGTCACTTTTCTGCTGGGGCAATTGCTGCAGCAGGGAAGCAGTCAGAAAGGCTTTCAGAGGTAAGGAGAAGGAGCCAGGGTGCCATCGCCTTAAGGGGGTTGTTTGGCACCCCCATAATTTGCTGCCCCAGGCAGCTGCCTAATACACACACACACACACACACACACACACACACACTGAGACAGCCCTGACTGTGTATGTGAAATCTTCCCAGATAGCTCAGGGTGTTTCTTTTACTTAATAAGAAAAATACTGAATGTAATCGATATTACAAATAGCATGGGAGAACTGTAGCAAAAGTATAGAATTTCACTTTTGTATTTCAATGCCTCTTACGTAATTGGCTAAACATCACCTGCAGCTTTGTTCTGCAGAGTGTTCAACATCCATATACAATACAGGCGGAATGAATCGCTATAACATTGTGGCACCAGCATCCATCATACAAGATGAGACGTGGCTCACAGCGCATCCATCACTGGGCCAAAAAGAGAGGGGCTTTGGAACAGAACAGTGTGCTTCACGTGCAGAAAAAAATGATGTTGCCTTTTCTCACCACTTGTTATCTATAAACGCCTCTATGATTTATCTAACAGAGGCAACTAGCAGCAGCAGCATGCCTTCAGTGAAAAGTGAGTCCGTCACACACTTCTCTTTTCATGTGATAAATGCTTTTAAATCACGAGTGAAGCTGTTTAGAATAAATCATACATGGTTCATGGGAGCAGATCTCTCAAATTACTTCACGTCTCTACTGCATTTTGGGTACATTTGGGGGCACGCCCATGGCTGGGGATGACGGGAGTTGCAGTCCAACATATCTGGAGAGCACTAGGTTGGGAAAGGCTGTCTTAGGTCGCAATCTAGGCAGCAGCCACCAAAGTCGGAGGCTGCCAAGTATCCTAATGCAGGGAGGCCGGAACATAGAGGGTGTCGTGTTTCTCTTTGACCTCCTGCCTTCTTGGGATACAATAACGAGGCCTGCTAAGTAATCTACAAAGCTTTATTTAAGCAATAAACATTTCTTCCCACCTGAAGAGAGTCCAACTTCTAGGAACCTTCCCCTAGGCAAAACTATGCAAAGTAAGCGAGACAATTGTCCGTTCAAGAAGAATAGAAACCCTTTTCCCCAGACACATTAACTTCAGAGAGGCTAGTTCTGAGGCGGCTTTTGATGTGATGCGAGCCGGACCGACTTTCTTTTGCCTTCCTTTTGCTCCGCCCACTTTAGCTTGCGACGTACTCTAGGATCGGCTAACCTGTCGATGCTCTCTCCTTTGGAAGAATGTTGGCTTCCCACTGCCTGTGTATTATTTGCCCTGGATGAGATAAGCTCTGGAGAGGGTTCACCACCAGCTGGTGAAGAAACCGTGAGAGCCTTCTCCCCCACTTGTACAGCGCCGACTCCTCTACACCAGAGTCTGATTCTGATTAATCACCTGAAACACCTTCTTCCAAACTAGGGGGAGCAGGGCTAGACATGACGGAGGGGATCATCGCCTCCATGCTACAGCCACCCTGCATTTTTGCTAGACAAGTGATTTCACCCACTTAGTCGTGGCTCTTCAAAGCAGGAGGGCAGGAGACTGAGGCAAGCATAGGCAGCTGCATAAGGCAACTTCCCTGGTCTCCTTCCCTGGGACCTTGTCTCCAAGAGAGGTAGCCAGCATAGTTTTCTCCACAGCGGCTACAAGAGGTAGAAGGATGTCTCCAACCTCAGAGCCAGTAAACCAAATAATCCTACGGTTCCCCAGTCTCTGTCTAGGGGCATAGGATCGCTCTCTCCATGTATAATAGACTGTTTACAGAGTAATCTTATGGCTCCCAGATGGCATCTGGGAGCCATGGGATGGTAGCTCTCCTCCTCTACTGCTGTAAACAGAGCTACGGCCATGAAGGAGGAGATCCAACATGAATCTCACCACCACAATCGCCACAGAAATCTCAGAGGCAGATTCTATTCTGAGGAGACATCCGAGAGGGAGAGAAGGGGACAAGACAGTAGGTGGGGAGGGGAGTGGGGAGGAAAGGCCTGGTCTGGATCTGTTCGATCCAAGAGTTTCTCTGTCGCCATTCCTCTCCACCCCCCTCACTCCCTGCTAAGCAAATTACATAAGCTGAGAGGGACTTCGAGCTTTAAAAAAAATGAAATGAAGGATGGATGGAGAGCGTGTAAAAACCTCCATCCTCCTCCCGCCGCACCTGGCTCTTGCAAGGGCTCCGGCACTGACTTAGGCCCAGTGTCTGCCACCATTTGGCCCTCTTTCCTCATGTGAGGGAGGCTGGTAGCTACCCCTGTAGCACTCATAAACAACCTTGCTTGCTCAGCCAAAGCAGGGACCCCATTCCAGAGCAACTGCTGCTGCCAGGTCAACCCACTCGTGAGCCAACAAGCACTTCCAGCGGGGTGCTGAGCAGCTCCGTGAGCCTCTTGTACGGCATATGAACCAGCTTTCCCGAGGCCCTGTAATGGGCCCCTGCCATTGTGGACACCTGCCCTTGTAGGCAGCAAGAATTTAGCACGTACCTCCACCAGCCTTTTCCAAATAAGCACAACTCCTCTGAGTGCAAGAGGAGCCAGATTCAGGAGCCAACCAAGTCCACTTATTTTTAATGAATGCAACTTCCTTACATGTTATGGCTGCTGATTCAAGCGATGGATGGGCTTTGGAGCTCATTAGTGTGAATAAGAACATATGTTAACTCAGAAGGATATGTGGACTGGATTTAGATATTATCCTGAACAGGGCAGCATGGACTGAGCTTTCCATTATTAATATTTTTACAGGAACCACTTTGCTGCAGTCTGTCCCTTGGGTTGCCAAATGCTGGGCTTGTCTGCTAACAGTAAGAATCAGGCACTTGGCAGCCCTCCCATGAGTTCCTGCAGTCCAGCTGGATGCTGTCCAAATCTCTTCTCCCTTTCCCTTGTGAGCAGATGTGAGAGATCAATGAGCAAAGTCTACAGAGAACCAGGCTCATCGGGATAGACTAGGGCCTAGTCTACACCAAGCAGGATATTGCACTATGAAAGCAGTATATAAAAAGCCAGAGCCACACTACTGCTTCATAGCAGTATTGAAGTGCACTGACAACTTTTGGGGCCCATTGACACATATCATATACCGCTTTCATACCACTTTCATAGTGCTATATCCTGCTTGGTGTGGCTCCTGCCTTTTATATACCTCTTTCATAGTGCAATATCCTGCTTGGTGTAGATTAGGCCCAGGTGGAATTGCCAAGTTCAGCATAGTACACGACACCTGCATTTTGCAGGCAAAGCTTTTTGTGTCACAGCTATAAGAAACAACTTCCCTAGTGAATTCGGCCATTCAAAGCCTGGGCTACTGTGAAATGGAGGTGTAAGTGTAAAATGTTTATGCACCCGAAGGACTGCATTGGGCTTTGGACTGAAGTTTACAGTCCCACAACCAAATAGGGAACAGCACGGATTCCCATCGCTTACACACTTGACATGCTAGGCTCTTCCATATTTCCTCGCATGGTTCTTAGTAGCAGTGATCCCAAACAGAAGAGTAAAGCTGGCCAGATCTACACCAAGCAGGATATAACACTTTGAAAATGGTTTGAAAACGGTATATGGAACGTGTCTTGGGCCCCAACAGTTGTCAAGCAGTAGTACAGATCCTGCAATTGCCTCCCTTTCCCCACTACACAGGGAGAGGTCACTGCCCCAGGGAGCTTACAATCTAAGAACTAAACCACACGTGTGCGGCTGGTGGGGTGTTTCAGATTTTATTAGGACACTCACAGCCTCACATGGAGGGGAGGTTTAATTCTTCCCTCTCCAACCTTGATTTTACAGATAATTGCCCCTCCCTGCACAGCTAAGTGGAATTAGGGGGTGCCAATAGGGGCTTTTTTCCAAAGCCCCATAACCAAGGGCAGGGGGAATATCATTAAAATCATGACTAAGGAGGGAAGGGTTAAACCTCTACACCTGCAGCTATGGGGAGGGGAGTCCTCAATAAAAAGCAACCCCCCAACTATTGAAAAATAAAGACAAAGCTGCTACCTACATTTGCAGTAAAGTGTAGTTTAGGGAGACAATGTGTTCTACTCTACAATCTTCTATTTGAAGTCTTCCTCACTAAATGACCACTATGCTCTGGTAGGGATATCAAAAAGGATGTAACAGTGGGGGCTGGTGGGTCCAATGTCAGTCGGGCAGTGAATCCACTCGGGTTTCAGTCAGAACTCTAAAGGTGTGGAGTGATGGTGATATGTAAGTAGCCACCCAAGGGTAGTTTCACCCTAAAATTCAACTCAGGGTTAACTGGGAAAGAATATGGAATTGTTTCAGTGACACTTGCTTAGACTAAGGCCTAATCTACACCTGCCAATTTTCCCGGGGTAGTCAGAGGTCGTCCCTGTGCATCCAAATGACACACAGCTATTCCCGGGGTGAACCAGGGATGAGCACTCAGTTCTCCCAGGATAGATGGGACTGCTTTTTTCCTATTTTTTCCGCTGTCTCAGGACCATCCTGAGCTCCGTGGCCAGCGTGACTCTCCCTCCCAGGGTCCTCCCTCTTCCCCACAAGTAGCAGGGTTCAGGAAATGGGCACGGAGCGGGGGGGGAGTCCGTGGGCATCGGGGGTGAGGAGGAGAGTATTTTTGCCATCTTTCAGTTGGTGCTCAGTGTCTTCTAGTGCCGAGTTTGTTGGGGGGGGGTTAAAAATAAAAACAAAGAACTCATCTTCGCACAGGATCATACCTGTGCAATTGTGCAATTGCGCAAATGTCTCCTTTAAAAAAAAAGTTATCCTGGAACATCCCTCTTTACTTCTGGGACAACTCGCTGGCGTGTGGCCCCTGAGGGTCGATCCCAGAAGTGGAAAACTCCGTGATTGTCCCCAAAGGGCTGCAGGTGTAGATGAGCCCTAAGTTATGAGAACCAGGGGCTCATGTCAAAGGCTTCACAGAATAGGCAGATTCTTAGGCGGGTGTTGGAGGAAGTAAGATAGTTGGCCTTCTGCATGTGTTCTGGATAGGAATGGGTCAGAATTTGGTTTTTATATTTCTCAAAATTCACAAAGTTCTCCATTTTTGGGACAAAAAAACCTTGACATTAAAAGAATTTGGGAGAAACTGAAAGGAACCCTGTAAGACCATTAAGTTCAGAGTCTAAAATGACCTAACTGCACCACTGATTTGAAAGAAAATAGGAAAGTATCCTTAGGGGATGTTTTAGAAAATAATAGGAGAGCATCCTTCAGGGATGTTTCTGAGAGCAGGGATCGGACTAGATAATGAGATGGGACCTCAGTTCTTCAAGCTGCTAAATTCTGTTGGGCTGAAAAATCCTGAGCCTATTAGAAGCCAATGCCACGGAACTTACAGGGATTTCCTTTCAAGCAAACATGCTTAGGTTTGAACAGCATATCTACTGTATGTATGTAGCCCACCTTCCTTGGAGCCACTTAAAACCTGTGTACCTGAGGGAAGATAGAAGAGAAGCCCAGGCCAGGGAGCTCATGACATTAGCTCCTGAGGAGACCTTCAATTGACTTGAGAGAACTATATTCTGATCGTTTGTTTCAGTAATTCAGAACTGTAAACCACCTCAGATGACTTGGCAGAAAGTTAATATAGATATATGAGAAATAAATAATGGGCCAATTGGCTAATCTGTAAAAAGAGAGCGGTTCTGGGGCTCAATCCTACCTGGAAGGCACACTGTCTTATCTACATGCTCTGCCTCACTAATCCAAGAGATGCATGAGGAGACTCTGATGAGGGGAAAACACCTTGAACATGCTCACTGGGTCTGTCAAGGTAACTATTCTCCATTGTGGCCACGACTTCCCTGAAAATAAATCTGAATTACTCCTCTTTAATCAATTCTAAAGATGTCCCCTTTGCACAGCACCTCCAACATAATGGCCTGGCACAGCAACCTGTTCAGACTTGCCAAGACCAGTTGCCATCTGCCTGGCTGCCAGAGCCCAACACTTTCTGTAAAGCCAAGAAATGCACATATCGGCTATGGCACTTTTCCAGCCTATGCTTTTGAACTGTACAGAAAATGGAGATAAACATGATTTCCTTCTTGCAATTGCTACATCTTTGCAAAATATATTCCCAAAAGTAAACCGCTCAGAGAGCTTCAGCTATTGGGCGGTATAGAAATGCAATAAATAAATAAATAAATAAATAAATAAATAAATAAATAACCAATTTGTGATTTCTCCAAACAAGCTCACTCTTCAGACATGCAATTACTTGTATTTCAGGGGGTGCCTGTTAAATGTCATCAGTAAACATTATATTGTCAATTGCCGTGGGGTTGTAAATCAAGTCACCATCTGTTTCCTTAAATGCACGTGCTGGACCTGTATGTGCGAGATGCTTAAGCTTCTGAGCCAGAAATTTCTCACAACCTGGGCACTAGTGATGGAATGTGCTCCAGAGATCAATAACAACAACAGGCAATTAAAAAAACAACAATAACTGCGTAAAGACTCCCAAAGCCAAAAGTGATAAAAACACTCCATTAATTATTTTTAAACTCAAAATGGACTGTATCGCATCACTAATCTGAATATAGGTCCTAGCTGATCACATGACATAATTCAGGGCAACACACAATGATGCATCAGAATATTAAGATGCATCAGACGTACTACTTCTTATCATGGCCTCATCTACACCAGGCAGGATATTCCACTATGAAAGTGGTATGAAAGAGGTATATAAAAAGCAGGAGCCACACTGCTGCTTTATAGCGGTATTGAAGTGCACTGACAACTGTTGGGGCCCATGGACACATACCATATACCACTTCCATACCGCTATATCCTGCTTGGTGTGGCTCCTGCCTTTTATATACTGCTACCATGCCCCTTTTATAGTGCAATATTCTGCTTGGTGTAGATGAGCCCCATATTTGTGTGTTGGAGGAGGAAGCGCAAATAAGACACAGACACGTATATTGGGTTCAACTTGGGCCTCTTTATTTAATCATGGTTGCTCATCCCTCCCTGGATCTTCATGTGACTGTGCGGGAATTATCAGCTATCTTAGGCCCCCTGGCCTGGAGTTATGGGCAAGGCACACTTGTGGAGAGAAGCCAGAAGTCCGGCTCCTCCCCTCTTCATCACTGTTTAAGCGTGGGGTTACCCCCCTGTCCCACCCCCATTGGCTGCCCTAACGGCAGCCAGTAGGTGAAACAAGTGGGTAACCAAAGGCATTCCATATCCTGCCACGTTAGCCACGAAGCCGCTCGTGACTGGCCGTCTGGAATGTCAATCACCCTCAAAGGGTGCCAGTGCACTTACCATCCCTATGTGTATATTCCAATTCCCGCACATCCCTGCCAAAGAAGTGGACCAAGTCTCGGCTTAGGTCCACTACCCCCACCACGGGCAATAGTCCCGCAGACTCTCATGAAGATCCCGCAGGAAAATATCATTTCCTGCATTAGAGAGGTGAACACCGTCTACTTGCTGGGTAGAGGAGCTTATTATGCTCCTCCCCAAACACAACGGCCGGCTTCCCGCCCTAACTTAGGTTGGGCGTTGCCGGTTTTCTTCACGCACGGGAACTGCAGTTCTTACAAACAAAGCCACAGTCTATAGGCCAACAGTGCTGAATGAAACACATATAGCTAGTGATGGGAATTGGTGTGCTTGATAATTCCATGGTTTATTCATGCAAGTAGGATAAATTAAGTTCAAAGGCTTATTCCATAAATCTGGGGCAAAAATAAACCTGGAGTTAATTTAAATAAAGCAGCACTTAAATAATTGAGAGGATACTCATAAACCCTGTTCAGAACTTCAAAATGTTAGGCAGATGGGGGAGCAGGACTGCACACAGTGTTCCCATCCTCGGTCTCCACATGTTTAAAGCCACAGATGAGTATGCCAGCATGTGCAAAGTTTCATCCTACTTGGATTTCCTTTCCCTTTCTCACAAACCGTCTCCAGTGCCACCCTTCAGCACCCACTAAAGTACACTTTTA
The DNA here is from genome assembly GCF_023053635.1 of Elgaria multicarinata webbii. Classification (NCBI taxonomy): domain Eukaryota; kingdom Metazoa; phylum Chordata; class Lepidosauria; order Squamata; family Anguidae; genus Elgaria; species Elgaria multicarinata. Next base: position 69,461,798 of record NC_086171.1, on the reverse strand, counting down.
CCTACCAAAGAAGACAAAAAGCCCTTTCACTAAAAGGTTCAAGTGATATCATCCTAGTTCCTTAAGAAAGAAAAGGGTTAAACCAATGAACTCAGTGCATGCACGGAAATGGCACAGTTTAGCTCACAATCAATTCCAAAATTAATGATCAATTTCTAAGATAGCATTCCAGGCTCACTAGAGAGGTGAGCATTACAAATGTGCAAGTGTCAACCAAAGGAACCAACAAATTACAAAATTCGGTGGCATTGCTAGTCCTGGGTCTATGGAATCATAGAATAGTAGAGTTGGAAAGGGCCTATAAGGCCATCAAGTCCAACCCCCCACTCAATGCAGGAATCCACCTTAAAGCATCCATGCCAGATGGCTGCCCGGCTGCCTCTTAAATAAAAAGCTGTGACCATTTTTAATGCAATACAGACTGTACTGTTTTGTGTTTCATTGCCACTTCATGTCATTTTCTCTCTCTCTCTCTCGCTCTCCACATCAATGCATCTGATGCAATGGACTATAGTCCGTGAAAGTGACACATATAAAGGTGACACAAGTAGGGCTAGGGGAGAAATTTGTTCAGTTCACATTTTAATACAAACTTACCTAATTTCACATTTGCAAACCAATAGGTAAACCAAAACTCATTTATCCTATGGCTTCTCTGAAATTTTGCTGTGGAGTTCTCCAATCAAAACACATACCAAAATGAGTGTAATTAGAAAAAAGTGCTCACAAAAATGCATACGTTCATGACAATAACATTAAAAATTCATTATGCTCCCAGAAAAGGTGTATAAGGTGTGAAATGTTGTACAAAAATGCATGCATTATGAGAAATGTGCATAAAAATGCATACACATTTTCATGTGTACTTAAAAAAGAAATCTCAATGTTCAAGATGAACTGAACTTAAGACTGGAAGAATGAAAAACTGAGAGGACTGGAAGAATGAAAAATTGACAGATTCATCTATCCCTAGACACGAAACTGTTTGTTATTGCTGTTGTTGTTTTTAAAAAGGACTAAGTTTGCCACGGCCAATCCAAGATGGTGCATCAAATTAATCTTCCTAGAAGATTGGTCCTAACTGAGAACTTTGGAAGAGCTCAGTCAACAGCCTATTAATTTTTCCATTAGAACAAAATCATAGTTTTAGCTTTGCTCTAAAGAAAAATGGCAATAATCAGCCATCATGCATTTTAAAGTTCTTAACCTATTCCTTTCACTTGGAATTTCAATTGTGGTGATGACTTCTAGGTCAAAGGAAAGCAGAAAAGACTAAATCTAGGACTTCAAGATTCTCAGATATTGCTTGGGGTACACAAGATTTTAATAACTTTAATGAAAGCCTGTTGGCAGTATTAATTAAGCAAAAGTTTAATGTAATGCTTTCTTGGAATAAAAATAATCCCTCATATCAAACATTTTTCATATTTCCTTTCTCTTGTCTTTTCTTCACCAGCAGCTAGTAGAGTTCCATTTGCAAAGAGAAACAGAGCTTCGGCTATTGGGCGGTATAGAAATGCAATAAATAAAAAAATAAAAAAATAAAATGAATCCTCAGCCTCAAACCTTGATCTTGGGCGTGGCTAGACCTACCGCATCTAGCACGACCGAGGGGGGAGGATCTTGCAATATGGTTATCGAAAGATCTCCCCCTCTGTCTACATGCAGCATGTGATGTCCCAAGAGGAAGAGGACATTGTGCCCGCCATTTTGTTTTGTTTTTTAAAGGACCGCAAAATGTAAGTTGTGGGTTTTTTAAGAAAAAAAATATCCCCGCTCACCCCACCCCAACCCAATGAGCACAGAGCTCCTCCTCACAGTTACTCACGAGGAGTCGGGACAACTTGCAATGCTCACCCACATGTTCCATGGTCTCGGGATCATCCTGAGACCATGGAAAAAGCAGACTAAAAGGGTCGGGCGATATCCCGGGACAAGGAAGGGATCATCCCTCCCTGCTCCCGGGATCCCCTGTGCATCATGTGAACACACAGGGATGATCCCGGGGCGATTCCCGAGATATCGCCATGTCTAGCCATGCCCCTTGCTTCCACCCATAAATTAACAGAAATCAGTATTTCACGTGCCAGGTATTCAGACCTCTATACATTTTTTTTTATGGGAGAAGAAAAAAGAAAAGAAAAATGCAGCTATATTCATAGCTCATTATTGCTTTTGTTTTCCTTGCTTGATTTAGGTTTGTTTGGTCAAAGCATCCTGCACAGGCCAATGATCAAGGGTGATGCAGAAGCTTTTATAAATGGGCAGATTTTATTCCATAACCTACTCTAGCTGACAGATCATCAAAAAACTTTCTGTAGGTCTTGTGGTTCCCTCCTTTTGCAAGCACTTGGGTGGTAGCGCACAAGCTATGTCTGGTCTCCCACAGATCCTAAGATCAGAGGACTGGCTGTAGTGTTGAGCCATGAGTTTATATCTGATAATAACACACATGCCTCACAACTATTCAACCTGAAATTCAGGAAATGTGATAGCTGCCAATTCCAAAATTGTGCCTCTTAACCAGGCATTCTGGAAACCAGTAGTGGTGGTTTCATTCCATTAGACACCTGCCCTGGTTTGCTCTGCTCCTTTATACTGCGTAGACAGGGGACTGTTTATTAGTAAAGTTTCCAAATCCCTTCACTCCCTGGATTCAGTCTGCTCTATTCAGCCACTTCTGTTAACATAGAGGCCCATACAGTAAGAGGCAGTAATTTTAATAACGGCATACTACTGATGTAGTTGATAACTTTTGGCAGTAAACAGGCAAAATCTGTATATTGAGATGGAGATGCATACAGAGATGTAACACTATGTTAGCCAGTATATGGAGGACCCCTATCCTCCCAGGTTCTAATAGAGAAAGCCCCCATTCCTTCCAGAGCTCTATTCATGTTTCCAAGTGGTGACATTAGGGATGAATTACAGTTAGGCTGTTGCTAGACCAGGTTTTAGCCCGGTGCGAGGACTGGGCTCGTCTCTGTGTGTCCAGATGACACACAGGGGATCCCGGGCTCAAGCAAGGGTAACCCTTCCTTGACCCGGGATAACTGGCACCGGTTGTGGCCTGGTATTGGCCAGGTCTCGGCCTGAGCCCGTTCCGCTGCTTTTCCCGGCTACCGCATTTACCCGTGAGTAGCCAAGAAAAGCAGCGGATAGCGCTCTGCGCTCCACAGGAGCACTGCGGCCATCAGGACAGGGTGGGGAGATGGGGAGGAAACGGGAGCCAGGGTGGATGGGGGGAATCGGAGATCACGGGGGATTGGAGATCGCGGGGGATGGGGGGATTGGAGATCGCGGGGGATGGGGGATCAGTGATCATGGGGGGAAAGATCAGAGCTGAGGGGGAACAGAAAATGGAGCCCAGGGGGGAAATTGGAGCCCAGGGGGAGCGGGGAACCCTTTTTTTAAAAAAAAAACCTTACCTGACTTGGTGGTGTACTCCTGCACATCCGGCTCCTTTAAACCTAAAAGAAAATGGCTGACGCGACGGGGCTTCCATGCAGCCCTTCACGTCTGACATGTGGAAAGGAGCAACAGCCCGCGCTACTTCTAGCGTGAGCTGGCCCCTCCTCCCACACGGATTCTCAAGGCCCTTAGAAGCACTTCACTATGGAGTAGTAACTCTAAGACAAAGGCATTGTTCTCTCAGCCTTCATATACACTGCGTAGATAATAATATGAAGTATTGTTGCTCAGTGTAATAATGATAAGTATTCTCTGTAATGTGGATATAACGAAAATAATTTATTGCATTAATTGTAGGTCTAACTAATGTATTTCAGGTGGTTTGAATACTCAAAGAGTGCTATATCAATGCAAATAAATACTATAATCTTAGGACAGTTGTTTTCTTTTATGACATGTTTCTGATCATTATAATATTGTCTAAAGCACAACTGAATAATCCCTTTGAATCCTGAATCTGGGTCTCACCCAAGGGCATTACCAACAGTAGTATTTTAGTATGGTTTCATTGGAAGTTGGATCTGCCCAGTTGGGCTTGCCACAAATGACACTATGGCCTGAACCTTATTCTATGCCAGTCTTCATTGTTTCTATTAAACACCAAATCACAAACAGAAGCAAAAAAAAAAATACAAGACACTTTGTTGCCTAATTGAAAGCCAGTATTTACTGATGGCCACCAATTTGGATGGCTTTAAAGGGGGATTGGACACATTCATAGAGGATAAGGCTATCAATGACTACTAGTCCTGATGGCTATATGCTGCCTCAAGTATCCAGTATGCCAGTTGCTGGGACGGTGCTTTTGTACTCATGTCCTGTTTGTGTGTTTCCCATGGGCAGCTGGTTGGCTACTGTGTGAACAGAATGCTGGACTAGATGGACCCTTGGTCAAATCCAGCATGGCTCTTCTTATGTTCTTAACATTTTAAGAGAGTAACCCAGAGATAACACATTTTGTTATGCACTATACATCAGTTATAGCGCTGAACAGATTCTTCATAGAGAATGACATTTGGGTCAGGTCTCTGGGGTCTGGGTGAATTTATTTCCCGAGTTATTCAGACTGAGACACTATGCAAAGCATACACACACACCGCCTCATACTTCAAGTCTCTTGGTTCTTACCTTCGGCTACCACCACCTGTTTGGAACTACAAGAACCATAAACTATACGGCAGATACTCCCAAACTGTGAAAATGACCCAGTATGGAAAGCAAACTTGGCCGGAAAAGAGCCTTAAGGAGGGAAGACTGGCACTCACTCAGACTTCGGTTTCCTAGACGGACGGTACTGGAGACTTGTGGTGTTTCTTTTATGAAGGTTTATTTGCACTCTATTCAGGCCTACAACAACCCGATTTTGCATATCGGTTTTTAATGTTCAGTGTTTTAATCTTTGTAAACCACCCAGAAAGGTTTGGCTATAGGGCAGTATATAAATGTAATAAATAATAACAACAACTCCAAGCAAACTCTTCTTCCTCTCAGTTGCCCAGCAGATCTCTTTGCAAGACAAAAGCCGCTCTCCTTTTGTATCAGAGTCAGCCATTCCCAGATTCATTTCCTCCTATCCCCTCAGGCCTTGTAGATGCAGTGTGTGTGTGTGAGAGAGGGAGGGATCCTCAAACTCTTTGACTCAGAAACACTGGCCCCATTCAGACAACACACTAAACCATGCTGCTTAACCACAAAGTGGTTAATGGAATGCAATAAGGTTAATGCATTCCGTTAACCATTTTGTGGTTAAGCAGCATGGTTTAGCGTGGTGTCTGAACAGGGCCATTGAGTTATAAGGGGTCCCCTGGAGGTTATTTAGACTGAGCTGAAAAACATTAACACTATGTTCCTGGAGAGTAAGGTTTCGGAAGGAGATGCTGATGGACTCCTGCCCAACACCACAGCCATTGGCTTGCAATGTCTCGCAAGGCTCCATCTCATCCGTCATGCTTTTTAATTTCTACATAAAACCTCTGAGAGAGAAGATCTACTTGGCTGTCATTCATTTACAAACAAACTTCCTGTCTTTGACCATTCTGTTTGAACCGATGTTGTTAACTATCCCATCTCCCCAATATTGTGCTTCTGTATTACTCAACGTCCATCAGGTTATTCCCCATCCCCCAGTCTCAACTTCTGGCTAATGGCCCATGTATTTTCTAAAGTATTGACCCAACTGTTGCAAGTACTTATCTTACATCTGGCATTATTGCTGCAAATGCCCTGATCCTATAGAATGCAATGAATAGTGGCCAGATTGTCATGTAGAAATCCCCTGTTCTATACAACTATTAAAGGTGCAAGAGGCCTCTCCTTTTTTTGCATCTGGCCACTGTAAATGAATTCTATTTAGAGGGTTGATAAGAAGTTCTCTGGAACATATTTGTTACATGAAATTGACTTACTTTGGAAAGGTAAGCAAGTAGCTAGCTAGGAGCAAACATGAACTCAGCCCATTTTTAATTTTTTTTTAATTTGTCTACCATCAAACAGCAAAAGCATCCCATCTATGACATACAACCCATATTACTTCAAGGTTTTCCTTCATTTATTAGAATGTAGCAATTAGTGTGATCTGTACATTGAAACTAGCTGTAATCTGTTCACTTAAATCTTAATACAGAGAAGCTTGCGGGCTCAGTACAGCAGTCAGCCAAATGCAGGTTTAATGGAGCATTACTAATGACCAAAAACGTAGCACAAGTGTTATATCAAGAGGAGTTTGGTGCAAGAGATTTGTTTTTTAAAGAAAAATGAAAAGAAAAAGAAATCACCACAGAAATTTAGCCATTACGTTAGGAATTAGGCTTTTACTAGTTCTGCTGACCTAACTAGCATGATTTCTCAAAGTCCTCAATAAATTGAAGGAGAGCAATGATCAGAATATTGCTTTATTTTTTTCTCAATTATCCTAAGTGGGTAGCTAAATGAAGCATTTGGACTAAGTAATTTTGGCTAAATATTTATGTGGCTTCTCACCTGTTTTCTCCTCCCCACTGCAAAGGATATCCAGATCAATTTGACGGCAAAAAAATAAAAATAAAAATGCCCAAGGATTTTTCTGAAATATTTGCTATAGCTTAAGTCAACCATCCATCCCTCGTCTCTTCCAAATGAGATTTAGCAAAACGGTGAGGAGGGAGTCACAACTCCTCCCTGCCCTTTTCATTTTCAGAGCTAACCACGATGCAGTGCAACATCTGCGCCAATATTAAAGCTAACCCTAATCAGCTCTAAGCCACACTTTGCAACCAAGGTTAGAAATGGGTTTGCAAACAGTTGTCTGAGAGCTAGCCAGGGTTGTGAACATGAAAGAGAGGGGGGAATTCAAGAGCAAGGGAAGAGAAGAGATGAAAGAGGAAAAGAAGCACACCAACCTGATGAGAAAAGAGGCGGGAGGAAGCACATGCACCCATGGGGTCCTCACAGTCTCCTGTCTGCAGTAAGCCAGATCTTCTGGTAGGAGGAGCCCACCCAATGAGAAAATTCTCTGAATTTCAACCTAATATTGTATTAACACATCTCCAAACAATTTTCTTTTAATAATAAAAAAATTAAAGTCTGTTCAATGAACTACACACCAGAAAGGTTGTTTAAGGCCCAAAGATTCATTCAGCTAAGTTGTTGTTAGAGTCAGTGGCCAACTGTATCAAATTAACCTTAATAAATAAGAACTATTGTCAAATAAAATGGCATTTGCCTATTTGCAAAGGAAGGGGAGGCCTTATTACGAGATGCACAAATTCAATTTGCTCTGGTGCCATATCTGGCCTGGCAATTAATTATTCACGGACTTTGCTCTAAGTACAGAAGAGGGGGAAACTAACCAAATAAATTTAATACTGTATGGTTTCCCTACCCCTATTTTTAGGAGGTTACAGGAAGGGAAGGGCAATGTTCAACAGAGGTTAATAATAGTTTCCATTTCAAAACATGCTAGTACAGAAAATACAGCAAAGGTGCTATAGATATCCTTCTGACCTGGTTTCCACAACAACCGGTTTGAATCTTACATATAGTGCATTGTGTATAACTGGAATAGTTAAACAGGGCTACAGTAAAGCTACTCCCAGAAGCATGTCCTCCTTTATCTGACAAATTAAAATATCTGCACAGATATTGATACCCATGACAAATCAATCAAGAGGAACAGTGAAAGGGTCTTATCGTTACTCCTCCATTCAGGGATGCATGCAGAAAATTGAACTTGGAACTTGGAGACCCAAGAAATTCAAATGCAGCAGGATGGATAAAATTCAAATGGAGCATATTTTGGATAAAATATGCGCTCATGCACACATGAATTCCTAGACACCTAATGTGGGTGAAGCAAAGGGATCAGAGCTGATGACACGTCCAGGCCTTCCAAAGCAAATGTACAACAAGCAAGGGCGTTTCTGCCGTGCCCGGCAAAGCCTAGGCGCGGGGAAGCTTTTGTGGATGGGGGGGGGGGATGAGCACGAGACGTGCCCATCGCCTATTGGATGGACACATCCGGGCCTTGGTGGGAGGGTGTGATGTGGCTATATACGTTAGCCTGACCCCTCCCACCTCCTCTTTTGCTGCGCGGCTCCCTCCCTCCCTCCCTGTAAACAGTGTGGGCTTGCTGGTTGCCTTGTTGGGGGCCAAGTAGGAATTTTTTACTCATATACCGAATTGTACATGAGTTTTTTCGCCTACTTCACACTGTAAGACAGCTTGGGAGTTTAAATAGGTTGGTTTGCTAATTTGGTCACATTTATTTGGCGCTAGGTACGGGCATCCATAGGGATTCTGAATTGGTGAGCATTTACGGGCGCTATTTAAAGTGACTGGTAGGTCCGAGGTTCCCAGTTTGGAGCCCCGCGGCCTAGCTAGGGAGATAAGACCTACCTTTGGGGCCAACCCTACTCATCCACTCTGAACCAGGCGGTCTGAGTTGGGGGTGACAAAGGAAGGCTCCCCTACCCCAACAGGGGAGGCCCGTGGGGAGACGCATGGCATAGCGCCTCTACACGGGTCAGGAATGACTCGCCCGATTGAAGCAGCCTGAAACAGGCTAAAATGGATGCCCGATAGGTTGCAATCCCCTCTTGTAGATCGCTAAATAAATAAGTGGCCCTGTTTAAACCCAGCTATGTTGTCTGTCTCGTTATTTATCCACCTACACTCCACAATGCATTTCCCCTGTTGCACCCAGCTTGAAAAAAGCAGTCTTTCTAGAGCAGTCTTTCAGTTATTATAACCACCAACAGAAAAAGTTTCTGCATATATTCTGCGAAGACAGTGAGAAACCTTCTCACTGGAAAATACATATTCTAATACAGGATGCTCACTCCACCAATCACTATTAAAGTATCACTCTCTGTCTCCAGCTTTTGAGTTGGTATACCTGGGGAGGTGTGGTTGCAGGTATTTCGGTGCTGGGGGCAGTGGTGGTAGCAGCCACTGCCCTCCTCTTCTCTTCCCCCGACCTGCTGCTGGCCTCCTTCTATTTCTCCATCCCCTGGTGGCCACCCTCCTCCTGCTCTCCACCTCTCCCTCAGGGCCTCTTTTCAAGGGGCCCTTCCGCTTGATTCTGGATGAACTGGCCGTGTCAGCACAAGCAATGTTTAAGGCCACCTCAGCCACAGTGCCTCATTCACTTTGTGGAAGGAAGGCAAATTCACTTTGCCTCTCAAAGCAAAATATTTTGGCCGGGTGAACTCTCTCTTTGTTTCGTTAACAAAGGGGTGAAGAGCCAAGTCTTTAAATTGTACAATATGCAAGTCTTACACGGCGAAAACATGTTTGCAGAGCAATAGGAAAAATACCTATGTGGCAGGCGCATAATCTAATGAGACTGTGTGCCAGGGGAAATCCTCTGCTAATCCCCCATGTTTGTTATGGTTTTTAGGATTGACCCTACTGAATGAAATTAAAAACTAGGACAGACAAACCTTCTGTCTGCTTTTCACAGAGTTCCCATAAGGATAATTGCATGCAAGAAAAATTGCACCCATCTGCCCTACTCTTTCTGTGTGCACATACTTCGCACATACATATACCTACTCCATTTCTCTTCCTAATTCTTTTTTTTTTTTAAGAAAACATATATTATCAAAATCAATATTTTCATGCTTCAGTGTATAATTTTAACCCCTACCTTACATAAATGGAATCGAGTTATAATTTCCTTTAAAGGTACTGGCCACAATCTAACACTGTCAGTGATCAATCTCTTTGCAGAACAAAAGGCAAAGGCCAGTAGCATAATTCAACGGGCACTTATTTAAAGTTCCCCAACTTGAAGCTACAATCTGCTCAGGGCTAGCCCCCCCCCCATGAAGTGGGGTGAATCCCCCAGCTCAGGTGACAGTTCAGGAGGGATGGCATCCCATGCTGCCAAGATAGCCCCCAACCCACCTGCCACCTCCATGCACAGAAGGAGAACAAAGACAGTTAGTGAGAGGTTAGGGAAGTGGGAGCTGAGTTAGGATTGAGAGATAGTGACCTGGTTTGCTAACCCATACTTCATTAAAAATCAGCCACTCTACATGCCGGTACTACACCTCCCAGCATGCCGTTGCGTCCTCAGAGACATCCTCTCGTTGCTGCTGCTGTTCCTCGATAGAGTGTCGAGGAGTAACAACACCAAGGAAAGGTGTTAAGCAGCTGTCAGTGGACGCACTCAGCTCTGGCCAATCCTGCTGGGACTGCCTCGGCCTGCACTTCTCACCCATCAAGTGCTCCATCAGAAGCCTGTACAGAAGGGCCAGGGCTGGGCTGGGCACTTCCCCCCACCTTCGTTGGGTCTGTTTATGGGCATGTGCAGAGTGCCTCCCCTTCTTCCCTCCCTCCCTCTTAAGGGCAAAGTTTGTGCACTTGCTTCTTCAAGATTCTGAGAAAACAGTGATATCAGAATGGAGTGAGTCATTCAGCAGAATGACACTGAGGGGCCAAATTTGAGCATATTTGGCCCCTCAGTGTCATGCAGTTGTATCTAGTTATGAATTTAAAACCACACAGAGGGTGGCACTGCAAATGGATGCAGACCATTTATGTGGGTTGTTTATGTGGAATTGGAGTGACTGCTTAAGACCAACTTTAGGAGTCAGGGTTGTGAAAGACATGCAGCAGCAACCCACCTGTGCACTCACAATAGCCGCCAAAGGCCAGTAAGTCTGGTCTCCCGTCCAAGACATGCTGGGAGTTCCACCCAAGGCATGCTGGGAGTTGTAGGCATAAACCTTGGTTTTTATTTAATTATTTAAAAATACTTAAAACCTCAAATTCTGTGTTTTTAGATTTTTCTTGTACATTGTACAACCAGACCTATCAGCAAGCCAATTTTTAAGTTTCTAACTCATCTGGAAGTGGGTAAACATTTCCGGACATACATCGCAACATACTTTCCACTTTATAGGTTGAGATAATTTCTTTACTTGTTAGCTACCTTTCTCAAATGTATTATCCACAGTAACTTACAAAAAATAACAACACCTGTAACAGTATTTATTACAACAGAGTAGAAAGCCAAAACAAGAAAAACTAATATGAAAATACCATAATGACCAATGTTAGCAGTAGTTAAAAAATTGCACTGGGTTGGATCCAGACTAAGTTAGTACTCACTGAAATCAATGGGATTTAAATTAAGGCATGACTAAGTATTCATGCTAATTTCAATATATCTAATTTAGTCTGGATCCAATCCCCTTCATTGGAATGCATTGTCAAAGGATAACTGCATCATGACATATAATAATATCATATCCTGACTGCTGCTACCTGTCAGTCAAATATTGTCAAAGGCTGATCGTCATTTCAAGATCTTCAGATGTCAAACACTGTGGCTGGATATCAAATACTCGCCAAATATTTGTACATCCATGGATTTCTCCATTTACTTTATCTACTGCAATACCAAATTTCATTAGTGGTGGTTAATTAAGAGCAATATTTCATTTGGAGACATATGCCGTATCTGGATATGCCAGAGGAACGTAAGAAAATTCCTTCCCTGCTTCTTCAGAGCAGAGAAGGAATCGATTGTATGGATTTATTGCCCACCCAATTCCAAGCCTCCATAATTTATGACATTTTTATTTTGTTTGTTATTTTGCTCAAATAATCCCAGAAACAGAAATAAATTAATTCTCAGAAGGGAGAGTTTCCTTCACATAATGATGAGGTGGTCTAGACATCCACAGCCTCCATTCCCTCATGATGATTTTCCACCTCTCTGATATGGGGGGGGGGGGGGACAAATATAATGTGATGCAATGCATAGAAAGTTTCCCTATCCCCAGCTAGGGTCATCATGGATGTGGAGTATGGAGTAGTCTATAACCTGTGTAACACTGCTGCATCATGTGGTTTTGCACCTTTCCACATTATGCTGGAGAGCTGGAAACTCATCATGCAGAAGTGACTGGGACATGGGTAAAGTAATGTCTAATCTAGTTCTACTATGCATCATCATCAGGAACTGTCATCTCCATTCAAATGTTCATGTGCATTCATTGTGCCATGTTCAGAAGTGTTCAACGATAAAGAACATCTGGGTAAAAATAAATAGAGAAAAATAAAAACATTGTGCAGTCAGACCACCAAACCAAGAAGATGTGGTTAATGCTTTCCTGAAACAAATTACAGAGGTTTCAGAGATGCAAGAATTAACTGTAATGGGAGACTTCAATTATACTGATACCAGCTGGGAGACAAACTCCATCAAGCATGGAATCTCCAACAAATTCCTGATATTATCTGCTGACAACTTCCTCTTTGAGAAGATGGAGGGAGGAATGAGGAAATCGGCTAGCCCTGACTTAATATTAACCAATAGGAAAGAGTTGGTTAATAACATTAAAGAAATTGAATTCTGTGGGGGAATGATTCATGATTTATGGAAACACAGAGGTAAGCACAGTCCCCTCCAACTCCCCTCCAAGACCCCTCCAACTCTATGATTCAGTGAACCCAATGCTCTTTTCAAATAGTAAGAGACATATCCCACAAGCTTCCCTCTCCAGTGTCAGGCAGCGCTTCTTGGACATGTGGGGGCTTGGAGGGAATCACCATGAAGGTCACTTGACAGAAATTTCAATCAAAGCTATTATGAGAAAGCTACAGTCACTGCATGACAACAACAATGCATGAACTCACAACATAAATCCTTAATGTAATTCAAGTTTAGATTTCAGGCTGCTCTTTGTTTCAGGCTGTTGCTCCCCCATATCTCAATCATACACTGTTCCATTAATATCAAAACATGGAAGATCATATGGTAAGGTCAATGGCACTGGAATTCTAAGTAATTACATCGCCAGCCCAAGTAACATGGCCTCCCATATCCCACCGCCTCTGTGCCCTCTGCCCCATCCCAAGGAGCCAACCCACATCTAGCCGTAGCCATGGCAGCAGCCCACAAACAGCTCTGCCCTCTGCCAGCCTGGTATGCCCACCGCGAGGAGTCACCAACTCCCCATGAAGGCGGACTGTGGGATGGCCGGCTTTCCGAAAACTGACCCACGCAGAGGTTGCAGTAAAAAAAACAGGCACACATGCCCCAGCAGCGCACCAGCCACTTTTCCGGTCCTCCGGTCCTGTGCAAATTGTCACTGTGGAAATAATAAAAAAAAGCCGCTCCGCCGCACTGCCCCAGCTGGCGGGCTGGGCGCAAATGGTGGAGGCGGCTTGACCGAAGCCACTGGCCACTCCCCTTAGCACGCCTTTTCCTGACCAGTGCGGACCGCAGTGACCTCACATCCTCCCACACGTACTCCGAATTAGCGCGGGCCGCCAGGAAAAGGCGCACTAGAACTCACTTTTTTAAAGTCGGGAGAAAGAGGCTTCACCGCAGGATAACGACGGATCCTGGTGAACGTCATCTGGAAGCCTCGACACGACTGCGGAAGGTAACGCGCGCTACAGCCTCATCTAGTAACGCCCTTGGAGACATTGTATCAATCGGGAAGAAACCATAAGCGATTGTTGCTGCTTCTAAGTCTTATGTGAAGACAATGGCAAAATGCACATCTCACCTTTCCATGAGATACAGAAGTCCAAGTCACTCACACTTCTTTTCTGCTTTGGTAGAATGTCTGGGTCTATCCTCACATCACCCAAAAGAGCCAAACTAGATGTGACATTAAATGAAGCGATTTAACATGCATGTGTGAACAGGCCATTGGCAGTGAATCATATGAATAAGTAATATATTATCACAAACTTCCTACATTGTACCTAACTGACTTACTCACACTCACGTATCATGCTGGCAAGCAGGTGAAGGAGCAAATTACCGCAAAGTAAGAATAGCTCCTTTCGCATTTAGCCAGTGTTATCTCAAAGAGAACATTTTATTACAACACAGTTATCGTCTTAATAAAGAAAGGTTAATCAGTCTAGATTCCACCAGTAATTTACTTCCATGAGAGTGAGAAATGTTCTAAATCACTCCATGATCCCAAACTACATAGTCATTTGGAAACTGCAAAATGACTGAGATCCCTAGCGCTATTCCGTAGGGGTAAGAGAATCGTTTAGATGAAAAACTGCAATAAAAGCTATCGGTGTGAGTGGGTTGGGATAAAGCGCCCAGCTTGCCGGAGCAGCGCACCCACCTAGAAGTTCATTTCTCCAGATGTGTCTTAATCATGCTATAGGGAGAAAGCTTTTCTTTTAGCCTCTGAGCAGCTCACGGGATTAGATGTGCTTTATGTTTTTAACAAGTTGCTTTCCAGATGCTAAATGGCTCTAAGGATTAAGTGTGTTCTATTTATTTATTTTTTAAAAAAATCCTAATAATAATATGGCATTTCCCATTACTGAACTGATTTTGACTCAAACAACATGATGTACATCCAGAACTTGTTTGAGGGAAAAGTGCTTTGCTCAAGAGAAACACTTCTTCAGTCAAAGAGTGGGTGGGGTTGGTGAAAATTTAAAATTGTGGCAAAGAGCAGCTTTGGGCAGGCAGTGTTCACCAAGGAAAAAACATAGATGGAAGGCTAACATCCTCTCCCCAAAAGAAAACTTGTGGTCCTATTTCATACTGGGAGGAGAGTGTGTCTATTTTTAATTAAAGAGACACATCCAGTTACAAGCACATCATTCAAAAACATGCTCAGAGGCACATCTAAATTGACCACCTTAAGGCTCCTCTACCCAACAAAAACCATATAATTTCTCAGCTATATAAAATTCAAAACCTTTAGATTATTATTATTATTATTATTATTATTATTATTATTTGTTCAAGTAACTGCAGGGTCCCCGTTCCCCGCATTACCCTCAGAGAAAATGCATGAAGCAAAAGTGCCAGACTTCACACATCAGCTCAGAACAAGGAGTATATATTGATCTATCCAATGTTTCTTTGCCAAGGGCAAGGTAATATAGGTTCTTTTTGTTAAAAGAAAAAGGCAGATTCGTTTAAGCTTTTGCATTTACTCTGTAGATGAAGTTCTATATTTACTCTTCCAATAATTGATTATTGCCTTAAAAGGGAATCTGCAAATTACAGCATTTTCATAAAGAGAAATTCTATCATTTCCCCCTCCCATCTTTCCTCATAACAGCTTTTTGTACGTTAGCTTTTTATATATTCCTTGCTCAAAAGCCAATTTCTAAATGCCTCAAATAAGCTTGAGGGGGGGGGCAGGTAAGTATTTATGAATGAATGAATGAATGAATAAAATCCACACATTCAAAATGTACAAGACACACCTTTACATGCTCTCCTTCATGAAAGCAATCTTGAGGTTTATATATTATTTATAAACCCTTTTGTTCACTATACCAGTGAACTAGCAGAATAGTAGCGGGTCTTAACTATGAAAGTCAGTAAAGACCAAATTAACTTCAAGACAGAGTCTGTTTTGTTTGGTACAAAAATAAGGTATTTTATTGATAGAAAATAATACAGTTTATGGCAATATAAATTTACATCAACATACTCACACACTTGGTCATACAGATTACAGCAGGGCTCACAACAGCAGAGAGAGAATATTTTAATCTGGTTACAAAGCTCTAAAACTCTCTTTATATACACTTCCCTGAACAAATGATGAAACCACTAATTGGCAATGATAAGACAATTAGACTTTTGCATCATCCCAATAATTCAATAAAGTCCACCTGCAAACTTGACCTTTAAGCTGATTGACTGATGCTGAGTCTTCAGTTTCTTCCAGGTTTTGCAGGCTTGTACAAAGATATGGAAATCACAAAAAACCAGTCCTAATTCAGGACTCCCAACACCCTTTCTTTTTTGGGTTTTCTACTATTTCACTACGTTATAACATTTGTACAGTTAATCACATTTTTAGCTCTCTCTGAAACCTAACGTTTCACAAATCTCTTAATGTTTGATGGCTCCTAACGGTTTTGTAAAGACGTCTGCTAAATTATTCTGGGACTCACAGTAGACTATGTGTTTTAAACTTTAACAGTCACTGGCTTCACTACTGGGACCTTAAAGTCCTTTATTGCTGGATCAGTCAAGTAACTTTACCACTCACCAGCACCATACTTAGCTTTTTTGTAAATCGCCACACAACTCTTGCTTCTTGGAACTTCCATGATTTTGGCTTACTTTCAATCATCAACATTCTAACGTTGCTTTTCTATCATTTGCACAGCTAATGCCAATTTGAATCAAAATAGCACAAAAATTCTCATCTGACTTCTGCAGAAAAATTTCTCTAGTGCTCCAAGGTTCGAGATACCTTAAGATTCCCTTAGACACTCCAGGCTGAATTTGTTTTACTACATAGAATAAGCACAAAGAGTAAAGCATATGATTTCACAGTAGAGAAATGACGTTAAAGTCCCTCCCTATCTTGACTAAATTCCTTGGCGACTAGTTTCTAAGAAACTCTGTTTACAAGCGGCTTGCTGTTATAAACTTCTCCTCAGTGGCAAGTTAAATACTTCTGTCCCGGAGGCAAAACAACTTCTTCAAAAACCTTGTTCTCTTGAAGACTCTGTAATTCGCTTTCCATGGCACACTCTCATTGTTTTCGTTCAAAAGAACTTAATTGCTTTACTTCCGCATAAGAATTAGGTTCACAGCTCACATTACAAGCGTGTATTCCAAGCCTATTGTCTTTGAGACCTGCGGGGGATATGCACCTCCTCCTCCTCCTCCTCTTGCTCTCTGTCTTCTGGCTCGGTCTGAGTTGCTACAGGCGTTTGCCTGCTAGAAGAATCTAAATCTAGTAAAACTGACGGATTATCTCTTGAAGAAATATCTCCTTCTCTACCTTGGCTCCTGTCCAGGAAAAACAAACCGTTTTTTAAACTGGCAGTCCCCTTCAGTTCTCCATGCCTGGAAATAAAACATTTCCCCTCCTCAAAGGAGACAGAGAACTTTTTCTCCATTAGGTTTGACACACCTAAAAGAGAATGACTTAAGTTGGGAACAAAAATAGCATTAGCAAAGCTTTCGTTAAGGACAGGAATATGGCAAATTCCTTCTCCCTTCACTTCCTGCTTTGAGCCGTCAGCAAGGAAAATAAATCTGTTAGACGTGACTCTGAAGTCCAGGAAGCTTTCCATTCTAGTAGAAATAACGGAATTACAAGCTGAGTCTATCAGCCAAATAGCTGAGCTTCCGTTTCCTTCCTCCTTCGACATCTTGCTCACTCCGGCTGTAACGAGCTGTGCTGACTTCTTTGAACAAGAAGCATTTTTCCAGCGATGCTCAGAAACTTTCTCAGGTTGTAATCTCACTCTACAGTCAATCTTCTTATGTCCAATTTTGCTACATCGCCAGCAAACAATTGTTTTTTGTGGCTTGTGCTTTTTAGAAACTGAATAAGCAGATTCAGTCTCCTCCTTTTTCACAGTCCCGGTCTTAACCCCTTCAGAACCAGACCATTGTTGAAATGAGTCTGCCTTGCCGTTTGAGCTCACGGCTTCTCTCTTGGAATGTCTTTTCTGTTGTTCTTCTAATAATTTTCCACACACATAATTCAGGGTTAAATTACGGACAGTCACTCCCTCTAGGGTAGTCACCAACACGTCCCAAGACGTTGGTAAGCTAGACAAAATAATATAAGACTTCATTTCCTCTGAAAGAGTCAAGCCAGCCGATGCTAAACTTTGGAATATTTCTCTCAGCTCCTGCAAATGTTTGCTAATATCTCCAGATTCTTTTAGCATCGTCCTATACATTCTGCGTGTTAAATTTATTCGATAACCTGCTGTATCTCTTACATATACTTCACGCAATTTTGTCCAGATCACATGAACAGCATCTTCTCTATTAACATAGAATAGCTGATCATTCCTTATACAGAGGATTATATGGGTTTTAGCTTTCTCTGCATTTCGATTCCACTCTCTCAAATCAGCTGCACTTAAATCTTCACCGGGTGGGTCTGTAACCACTTCCCACAGCCCTTGGTTTCTTAAACTCATTTCAATCTTAAATGACCAAGTAATATAATTTGTGTCTGTGAGTTGTTCCATTTGTGTATTCATTCCTATTTGAAGTGCCATAACTGCTAATTGGTTGTTTTTTCAACCCTTTTGTTATTTGAATTTCCTTTTTGGGAACTGACCGGCTTAACAACCTCAGAATCCCTTTTCAAATTCAAAAATAGCCTTCTATCAGACAGCGTGTGACTTTGCAAGACAAAAAGCTTTTCAAAAAAGCCTCTTCCTTTGTCTAAATCCCAACGTTCTTTTGAAAAAGCAACGCTCCAGGGCAATTAGTCAACGCACGGCTTCTCTGTCTTATCAGGTCCTACTGTTTCTCTGTTAAGAACTAGAATTATGTCCAGACTGTTACTGGGCCCATAACCTCTTGAGGTTTATATATTATTTATAAACCCTTTTGTTCACTATACCAGTGAACTAGCAGAATAGCAGCGGGTCTTAACTATGAAAGTCAGTAAAGACCAAATTAACTTCAAGACAGAGTCTGTTTTGTTTGGTACAAAAATAAGGTATTTTACTGATAGAAAATAACACAGTTTATGGCAATACAAATTTACACCAACATACTCACACACTTGGTCATACAGATTACAGCAGGGCTCACAACAGCAGAGAGAGAATATTTTAATCTGGTTACAAAGCTCTAAAACTCTCTTTATATATACACTTCCCTGAACAAATGATGAAACCACTAATTGGCAATGATAAGACAATTAGACTTTTGCATCATCCCAATAATTCAATAAAGTCCACCTGCAAACTTGACCTTTAAGCTGATTGACTGATGCTAAGTCTTCAGTTTCTTCCAGGTTTTGCAGGCTTGTACAAAGATATAGAAATCACAAAAAACCAGTCCTAATTCAGGACTCCCAACAAGCAAGAGAAAGGAAAAGAAATAATCTAAGTTGAAAGTTTTCTGGAAAACAGTGATACGGGGGGGGTGGGGGTGGATTTCCAGCACATTATTTTTCCAAGAAAATTTTCCATTTCATAAATTCATTAGTAACAATGAAGAGATGCCAATTGAAAGTACACTATTGGACAAGCTTGGCAGTTTCAAAGTTGTAGTTGAGTGACTGTCAGAATATAATGCACAATTCTTCAGGTCACTAACGTTTATTAGGGGGCAATCCTATTGGGATGCTTATCTGCCTCCAAACTCGTACGGGGAACCTATGCAGAGCGGTAGGAATGCAGAGGCTGCCTCCATGCTCTTCCCGCTCTGCATTTTTGCTGACTGGGGCTTTGCAGAGCGGGTGGAAGGAGACCGGGGAGGCCGCAGAATTCCTTGTAAGTTGGCCTCCCCGGTCTGAACAGTAAAAACAATGTGCTGAACATTAAAAACCTTAAAAAGCTTTTTGCAACCGACACAGAAATATTCTGCTAGGAATGGGTGGATCACTCTTATTTCCAATCCATGGCCATATCTACACCAAGCAGGATATAGCACTATGAAAGTGGTATATAAGAGGCAGGAGCCACACTACTGCTTTATAGCATTATTGAAGTGCACTGACAACTGTTCGGGCACCTTGACACATACCATATACCACGTTCATACTGCTTTAATACCACTTTTATCGTGCTATATCCTGCTTGGTGTAGATCTGGCCCATGTCTTAAATTCATCCCATCCTGCTTCTGCATTAATCTGAGATATTTAAAAACAACAACATGAAATTTGCAAATTTTGGGCTGAGGAGCCTTTTTTGGTGAGGTGCTGGGGCTCATCTACACCAAGCAGGATGTTCCACTATGAAAGTGGTATGAAAGTGTTATATAAGAGATAGGAGCCGCACTACTGCTTTATAGCAGTATTGAAGTCCACTGACAACTGTTGGGGCCCATGATGCCATACCACATACCGCTTTCATACCGCTTTCATAGTGTTATATCCTGCTTGGTGTAGATGTGTCATGGGCCCCAACAGTTATCAGTGCACTTCAGTTACACTCTAAAGCAGTAGTGTAGATCCTACAGTGCACTTCAATAGTGCTATAAAGCACTGGTGTGGTTCCTGCCTTTTATATACTGCTTTCATGCCGCTTTGATAGTGGAATATCCTGCTTGGTGTGGATGAGCCCCTGGATTAAAAAAAAACCACTTCAAATATATAAACAAACAAATAAATAATATTTCATTGTTGAAAATATAAAAATTAGCAACAGCACCCCAGTTTAAGAAGTACTTAAAATTACTCAACATTTATTCAATATGTATATAGCAGTTTTGATGTTTTTGTTTCATTATTATTATTCTTGTAATGTTGTATGTTTATATAGTGTAGAAAAATAAAAAATAAAAATAAAAAAAGAAGTACTTAAAATGTGGCCTTCACTTTTATACTGATTGTCTACTCTTAAACAGAACCATCAGCAATATCTATCTAGCTATATTTTTTGTAGGCTAACTTCCAGCAGCATAAAAGGGCAATTTTATCTTTTAAATACCTGAGGAACAACCACACACAATGAAAAAGATCATTGGGTTGTTAGCTAAAAGTCACCAGAGTACAGTTATGTTTCTATAAATATCTGCAAAAAGAAAGGGGTTTTCCCTAGCGTATACCAATTCAAGCTTGACACACTTCTCTGCAAGAAAATATAACCTGGTGTTAGACATCAGATGCTTCTTCAAGAGGCTCTTCTGAAAATCATCCATTTTTAGCTGTGAAAATCAATCTCTGTATTACAAAAGCAGATCATTTTGCAAATCGCAAGCAATTATGTACAGAGATTATTTGTCAGATGCCAATTTAATAGGCCAATTTTTCCTCTCCCAGTTATCGCAATCAATCAAAGAATGAGCCCCTACAGAATAGCAACCATATGAACTAGTACAGAGTCATTACATGGCTATTTATTTCTCTCTCTAAATGCCAGTGATTTTTGAACTTGTTGTTGGTTCTACCTCTTCCTTTACTGAATTTATTACATTTCTATATACATATATACACACACACACACACACACACATCACTCTGATCACTTTTGTGGGGGGTGGTTTCTGGTGTTGGGAACAAATGGAATGGAATGGGAGCAAAACTTTGGTTCACAAGCAGCCCTATTTTTTCTGGAGGGCAGAAAATTCTTACTGCTTGGAGTCTGAAGGCATCTCTACATCTTCTACATTTTGTGAACTGCCCAGAGAGCTTCGGCTATTGGGCGGTATAAAAATGTAATAAATAAATAAAATTAATTAATTAAGGGGGGAAATGTTCCCATGTACCCTGATAATGCCCAGGTTAACGTCAGCTGGGAAAGAACTGTTTTTCAGGTTTCTGCCCACCCATCATGTTGCTCACAAGTCCAGAACCAAATTTCAAGTTGGCAACTGGAATGAAAGAAAAGGTCAATTAGAAGACAGGAAAGTTTAGGGGAGCCAATGGTTCAAAAAGCAGCTGCACCTTAGGAGACGGACTTTATTCAGTTCTTTCTCCCACCCCCCTTCTGCATAGCTCTTGTTGCTAACAGATTTTTGTTAGTTTGAGATCCTTTGGGGCCATAGTTTGCATGTTTGCCTTCTGTTGAAGAAAAAGGGGATTTCTTACTTTGATCAAGTCCCTTCTTCAGTTTTTGAGGCTTCAGCTGACCATCATTTCTGAACTAGCTTTTTGGGGCTAGATGTTTGGCTCCTTAGTTACTTGGAACACATGTAGTTTTCCTCCACTATTTTACTTTACTCACTAAGCTCAGACTTCACCACTCTTTCCCATTTTACAACATGGGGCTTACTCCCGAGCAACTGTGCCTAGGCTTGCAGCCTTTGACCCTGCTGCTTGGGAATGAGAAAAACTTTAATTTCATTTTTCTATTTTCTGGGTTGTTACTCTCCAGGGCACAATCCTGGAGCAGAAACCCTCAGTTTGTTTTGTTGTTGTTATGAATAAAATCCTAACAGAAGCTACAGATCTCAAGTACTCAGTGTAATTACACTGAATAAATGTGACAGGGAAGACATCTGTGTTATTGTTTAAGTATAACAAACTAATGAGGCTTTTCTTTTCTTTTTTGCTTATTCATTTTCATTACATTTCCATGCCGAAGCCTTTTTCCAAATGACATTCAAAAGAAATCTCCATAGAAACAGAACATGTGATGTACAGGATCTGGTCTTCTATTTAATAATCCATTAATAAAAAAAATACATTACACAACACAACAGAGGAGGACAATGAACAATTAAAATTTTGGGGTGTGTACAGAACACATCCTGGCCTTGAGAAGATCTTTGGATACTGTTAACATCAAAACTGCCAGACGTTATTCTCTTCACATTATGTAGGTCACTCACAACAATAACTCATTTTCATCAGATGTTCTCCTTCCCTATAATGAAAGTTGACTATTGATCACGGACTTGATCTAGGCAATCCTTCTCGTAAGAGTGGCATTCTTGGATGTTTTTCAGCACAACCTGTGCCCCCAAGAATCCAAATCCAGCCCAACAGACATGCAGTGGTAACCCCTGTTTTGGGGCAGGCACTAAACACAGAATATTAATTGAACCCCAGGTAAGCTGCCCTATATGGCGACATTCAGCTTGGAGGATCACCAGTCATGAGGGACTATGCCAAAAGCATCAACGGAATATAGATGATCTTTATTCATAACTTGGCCAGCCATTTAAGCTCTCAATGCAGAAGCATCAGCCCCGCAAGCGTTTTCAGCCAAATAAAATACAATTCCAAATATCTAACAGCAGCAAATATCATACAACCTAAGCGACCTTAAAAGCAGTCACAGATGCAGCCAGTCATATCTCTTGAGAGGAAATGCCTTAGAACAGGAGCCACCACTGAGAAGGCCCTATCTCCACTGCCCATGAACTTTACTGAACTTAATAAGGTTTAAAAATAAAATCAGTAACAAAATATCTGTAAGAGAAGTGGCTCTCACCCATAATACCAGAATTTAACTTCCTAAAAAATTAGTGGGGGCGGGGGGATCGTTCTTGAGCTGGGCTGCAAGATCGCTCCCTTTCGTTTTATCTCTGACTATTCTTTAAATAACAGGTTGCGTTGCTGCTGCTATTGACAGGGCTCTATAGCCCCACAAGTGTGTGTGAGAAATGGATAAATATGTTACTTTTTCAATATTGCAATGCTTGGCATAAGGAAGGATAAGATAATCAATAGCTGATTAGAAATCATAGAATCATAGAATCATAGAATAGCAGAGTTGGAAGGGGCCTACAAGGCCATCGAGTCCAACCCCCTGCTCAATGCAGGAATCCACCCTAAAGCATCCCTGACAGATGCTTGTCCAGCTGCCTCTTGAAGGCCTCTAGTGTGGGAGAGCCCACAACCTCCCTAGGTAACTGATTCCATTGTCGCACTGCTCTAACAGTCAATGCGACATTTGTTATACACCTATAACAAATGCTATAGGTGTATATAATTAATGGCTGATACATTATTAAAGGTCAGCTCAAAGCAACGTTATATGCAGCAGTTGTAAGGACTTTTTCAGTTGAAGTAAAAACTGCGGCGGCCAGATTGATAGCCGGAACAGGGAGGTTTGAGCGTATAACACTGATTCTGGCCCGCTTGCATTGGGTGCCTATATGTTTCCGAGCCCAATTCAAGGTGCTGGTCTTAACCTATAAAGCCCTACATGGCTTGGGACCACAATACCTGATGGAACGCCTCTCCCGACATGAACCTACCCATACACTGCGCTCAACATCTAAGGTCCTCCTCCGAGTGCCTGCTCCAAGGGAAGCTCGGAGGATGGCAACAAGGGAGAGGGCCTTCTCAGTGGTTGCCCCCTGACTGTGGAATGTTCTTCCCGATGAGGCTCGCCTGGCGCCAACGTTGTTATCTTTTCGGCGCCGGGTCAAGACTTTTCTCTTCTCCCAGGCATTTTAACAGCATTTAACAACATTAAGTTTGTTTTTAATGGACCCCAGAATTGTTGTTTTTAAATGGATACTGTTGTTTTTATACTGTTTTTATTTTTTTTATTTTTTTGTATACTTTTAATGTTTACTATTTTTAATTGTTGTAAACCGCCCAGAGAGCTTCAGCTGTGGGGCGGTATATAAATGTAATAAATAAATAAATAAACTCGTGGTTGGACTTGTGGTGAGAAGAGGTGATAAACAGAACAAAACTGAAACACACATCTGTTGTTTTTGAACTTATAACTTTGTGGTTACATGATGGGAGGAGGGCATAATTAGAGTAATTAAGAGGCGGGGTAATGGGAAATAAAAGCCTAATATGGACACAAGTAAATAGAAATGGGTGGATTATCAAATGAGAGGGGCAGAGCAGTAAACAGAGGCGGAGCTATCAGGCATACCGGGATAGGCTGTAACCCTTAGAGTACCTGACCAATGGGTACACAGGGGAGGGACCGCTTCGGCCGGGCTAAGGGATGAAATGGTTTTGCTCTAGCTGGTGAGTGTGCCTACCTTACTTGGGCACCCGAACTTGCAAGTTTGTTCAATAAACAGAGTGTTAACTTTCACCATTTTTGTCCAAGAAATCTTCATTTCAAATCACGTTTCTAACATGTGTGCTACAATATGGTTGCTGCTGTTACATGAATTAAAACTTCAATATACCTACTTACTATGGCCCTAGTACAGATAAGATGAAATTAATGTCTCACAACAAAGATGTGCCTAGGAGAATGGGAAGAGCTTTCAAGGAACACCAGCTCCATGTAAGTGCCATGTTTTGAACAAGACCTCGCTCCTACTACTGGTTGGGATCAAACCCCAACGGGGGGAAAACTGCTAAGGAACAATACGTGCCATCGGAAAAGCGATGTACATAGCGGGACTACTGAAATTATTTCTGGATCCTACAGCAATGCCAATTTTGTTGTGGTTTTTGGATTTGTTGATTGTTTGTTTAGAAATGACAGGCTCTTGTCTTCTCTTGTAAAGCAAGAGAAGTCCTCTTTTCAAACAGCAATCTTATCACATACATCTGGACAGATTACACAGGGATTACTGGATGGAACTATAAATGCAGTAATAACACTTTAAAAATACGAATTCAGCTTAACTTTAAAGCAGCTGATACCTGTACAAGAAAATGGGGGAAGGGAAGTAAATACAAAGCAATGCATTGTATACCTCGGCCAGGGCCCTTATCTTACCCCAGTATATAAGAAACCTAGATAATGCATTCTTCAGGCAACAATCATATTCATGTCATGTTAATGCCAAAGGAGCTCTAATTTAGGGAAAGGATCTGCAAATTAAGAAAAGCAGGCTTTGATGTTCATACTGCATTATTCATAGTGAATGCATTTCAAACGTAATCCTGCCATTGCAGTGAATGTCTTCACAACCTGTAGGCAGATATCAGCCATTATATCCTCAGGATGAGCTCAAACAGGGCTGTTACTATTGTCACTTACATCAATGGAAGTTTTGCAGAACTGAGTCCCATCAACTTTACACATTTGCATTTGCTGTTTCGAAATATTTCCCCCCGCATGTCTGAAGAGGCTAAGATCCAAAGTTCCAGGATTGAAATACATTAATTTAAGAGTTGCCCAAGGCATAGTATGCCTAGTGACATTTTTCACCATTTCCCCCCTCTAACAGGTAGAGTTGTATCTTCTATCACAAATTACTTGTGAAAATCCCCTCAGTTTGATACAAGGTTTTTATCTAAATGTAAAGCTACCTTGGGCATGCAGAATTAGCCATGCAGTTCTTTGGATCTAGGATCATAACCAAGAAAGATTTATATTCCTGTAGTGAAATGTTATCAATCTAATCATTTGGTTTCTTTATTGGAACTAAACACGACTGATTTCAATTGGGCTTACTTTCAAGCAAGTGTTACTTAAGATTTCATCTAATGCCTACTTATCTTGAGACTTTTTTATGGTGGGGGTGGGTTTTTCTTGATTGTATTGGATTTTACCTGCGTAAGATGTCAGGATTTGTACTAAATATCCTCATATTGGCCATGTCCTGTCGACTACCTGTATACTTGATGCTGGCCCTTCATGGCTTATTACATCAAACAGGAAACGGGGGTCCAGCTGGATCCAGGAAGTTCTAAATTCCTCCTTGAGAAAGGTGGTGGTATGGGCCTTTTTAAAGGAAGCAGTAATTAGGCCACTCCTGAAGAAGCCTAACCTGGACTCAAAAGATGTTAACAAGTATAGGTCGGTTGCCAACATCCCCATCCTGGACAAGATGCTTGAGCGAGTGACTGCCGTTCAACTCCAGACACTCTTGAATGGAACTGGTCATCTGCGGCCATTTCAATCGGGCTTCAGACCTGGTTTTGGAATGGAAACTGGCTTGATCACCCTGTGGAGTGATCTTCACCAGGTAAGCCTGCTAAGGCCCACTGATAGAGGAGAGGGGTACCAAGGAACACTTTGCCCATGGTGCTCTCAAACCTGGGGCTGGCCCTAGACTGGACTCATAACCCTCAGTCCAACCCCAGATATTGCCCAAGCAATTTGCTCACTTGAAGCTTTCCAAGGTGCTGCCTTGCTTCATGGATAGCCACTTAGACCAAGGCTGCAGAACCTCTTTCAGCCTCTCAGGGGCCACATTCCAGTGTTGGGTGGGGTCAAAGGCAAAAAGGGCCAGGAACCAAAATATCAGCATAGTTTAACTTAAAGCTCTTGCTACCAGTGGCTAAGCCTTAGAATTCAACCATTTAGAATGGGGAAAATAACTTCACAAAATCCAGGGAACTATCAGATTATCATGGTTGGGGAAAGGTTGTGTGACCATCTAGGACCTGATTAGGGCCAAATATGTCCCCCAAAGTCTGTACCCAGGCTTACGCATGACAGAGACCTTGTCATGCTTCTTTCTGGCAGGTTTCCTGTGCCATTATCAGCTTCATATCCTGAAGAAATTCAACAGGTGCAAGCATTCCCCAATACCCTGATAGAGATTTTTATACCTGCTGAATTCCTCTTTGCCATGCAGCTATTAGAGGCACAAGGCTCCAAGCAGTTGCTCCACATGTTCCAAGACACTTGCCCCAGGCGCCTTTGCAAAAGCAGATAGATATTGTTTGACAGCACAATAAGTTCAAGTGACAAATCATAGTTTCAAAGGGAATAGCTGAGCAGTGACAAAGTCTCCTTCCGATAACAGCAAACTACATCCTGGGGTTGGCAGGTGGGTGAGGGAGAACAGTGCAAGCCATTTTACAAGCAATACAAAGGCAGTGACCCAAATATTTCACCTAGCTTAAAATACTAAGCAAGGTTCTGCTTTTATACTTTGGATTCTCGGAAGCAAATTTTCTCTCAGAGTAAAATGACTACATTAAATCCTATTCATTGTTCTTTAGGAAGCTAGATTTAAAATATATCTAGGACCAAGGAGGCATGGCCTGGAAGAGACATGACTGAATATTCCAACATTTAAAAACAAAAGTAAAATTAAATAAATAAAAGCATCTGTGGGAGATGGAATTGGATTCTGGCAACTCTGCTGGGTGATGGGTGTTTAACAATTGGACTGGTTGGGGGGGCGGAGCTTGGCGGCCATGAAGCTGGTAAGAGTTTCTTAACTTTCCAACTGGCCACACCAGAAAAGTCAATTATCTCCTTTTAAAAGGGCATAAATTTCAAAGGAACACGATGGAAAAGGACTATGAATATTAATTGTTGATGTTGCTGATAATGGTGCAAAGTTGAAATGATTTAAAAGTGAGAAATTTGAAGCAGCTGGAGAAACGTCTCTGTGGAAAGTGAAACTGATTGCTAGGTGCCGGAAAGTGCACGGCAGTTAATGGTTTGTTATTGTTAGAGACGTGGACTTGATTTATGGTGAATCTCACTTTTTATTGGAAAGCGAAGAGCTGTAAAACACTGGCTTTATAGAGTGAAAGTAACCCAGGCACAGACTGACGGATGGACGGTGTGCTAATTTGAGATCAAGGGGGGGGAGGCGGACTGCAGCTTTGGAGCGTTTGCAGCGTTTGGCGGGGAGACGGCTGTTTGGTGCTGTCGGGACTGTGTTTATGGTTGTTTCGGTCTCCCCCAGTGAATGCTGTCTTGATGTGTGGTGAAATTCCCCCCCCCCAGAGAAGAAAGAGTTATTAAGTATTGAAAAGCACAGAGAGATAAAAATAGCCTGGCAAGAAGGGGAGCCGGGATTCAAGAAGGAGATTTATGCCTAAAGGAAATTGCAAAAGTTACGTGGTCAAGGAAATGACCCAGTAATCATAACCTCCCCCATCTGGAAAAATTGGCTTCGGAAGAAGAGCAGGAAGATACAGACACAGCAACAGAAGAGATTAAAATGGCCGAAGATGGAAAATCAGCTGGCAGCCAGCCAGCCACCTTAGCTGAAATCAAGAGTGTTATTGCAGAAAACAATGCAATCATTTTTTAAAAAATGGACCAGCAAACGGAAAAATTGGATAAGCGGATGATTGTGTTAGCTGATAAAATCACGCAGAACGTCAAGAGTATAAAGGATTTGGAGGCAGGAGCAGACCTGATCGAGAAGAGACAAGAGGCTTTTGAAAAATCGTCTAATGTGCAATTCCAGGACCACGAATTATGGCTGATAGCCTTAGAAGATCAAAATCGTCGTTCATCACTTCGCATAAAACATTTAATTCAAGTACAAGGAGAAAATTTGCGAGATATAATTTTGAAGTGGTTTAAAGAGATGATGCCTGATTTGGAATTAGAGGAATGCGAATTGGACCGAGTCCATAGAGTGGGGGGGCAAAATTACAAAGGAGCTACCAGAGATATTTTGGTGAAATTTGGCAATTACTATAAAAAAGAGCAAGTTATGAAGAAACTGAGATCTATGGCCCAGCTACAGTATAAAGGCAAATCAGTGCAAATTTATAATGATCTTTGTCAGCACACACTGAATTGGAGACGCATTGTCAAGCCAATAACTGAAATATTAGTGAAAAAAATATTACATATTTGTGGGGTTATCCTGTTTTCTTAAGATTTACATATGGTAGGGGGGAGCACAGAATAACTTCTTTGGATCAGGGTAAGGAGTTGTGAAGAGCTTGGGTCTGTATGAGGAAGCAAGTGTGACTGAAACAGGTGGGGGGGAGATGAGGCTGGGGCATCTGGGATGTAATAGAATTGTTAACTGTATTATGAGATAATTGTAGATAGAAATGTTAAACATAGAGACCTTGCCGGCCAGGCGCAGCACTGCCTCCCCCCTCCCCCTAAAGTAGATGGCTGGAGTGTTAGACTTACGGGGATTTGGGGGGGAAGAGGTGGGGGGAGGGGAGGGGGGAAGGGGGGATGGTATGGGTTAGAGTAAGGGGATTGAGGGTTTTGTTATGGTGTTTGTGTTTTTATGTATGTGAATTTGAGTTTCAGAGCACAAGGGATCGGAAGAGACATCAAAAGGGTGAATATGGATTAAAAAATAAAAGTATCAACACTTAATGTTAAAGGTTTGGGGGCAGTCGTGAAAAGGAGGAGAATAGAACAAATGTTTAATAAGGAAGGATCTGACATTATAATGATGCAAGAAACACATCAAGGGTTCGAGAATGCAAATATGATAAGGATCAAGTGGTTAGCTTATTATGAAAAGTCATTGGGGACTTCAAAAAAAATGGAGTGGCCACTTTGATTTAAAAAAAAAGTGGATTTATATTAGAAACCATAAAAAAGGATGATAGTGGTAGATATCTTATGATAAAAGGTAAAATTGAAGGAAAGGTATATACATTAATTAATGTTTATGCCCCAAATGAGAGACATAGAGAGTTTTTTATAAAATTATTTAAAGAAATAGAAGAATTCAAGGAGGGGTATGTTATCTTAGCTGGGGATTTTAATATGGTTATGGATAATAGATGGGACAGGTCAAACCCCACTAATGTTGAAAAGAGGAATGATATTACTATATTGAATAAATTAGTAAAAGAAAATGATTATGTGGATTCTTGGCGCCTACTTAATGGGGCTAAGCCTGGGTTCTCATATTACTCCTCAGTTCATCATACATACTCCAGGATAGATCATATATTTGTCTCAAAAGATTTTGCAACTAAGATTTGTAAAATGGAAATGGGGGTAATAAAGGTAACTGACCACGCATTGTTAAGTTTAGAATTTGCAATTAAGAAGAATTATAAAGAGGCGTACAGGTGGAAAATGAACACAAAAATATTGAAATACAATAAAGTGGTAGAAAAAATTCAGAGGGAATTGTCAGAGTCATGGGAAATCAATGAAAAGGGAGGAACAGCTGGGTCAGTCGTTTGGGACACCATGAAGGCTGCAGTAAGAGGAATCTGTATTAGAGAAATGTGCAACTTAAAAAGACAACAGTATGCAGAGCAGGAGAAGCTAGAGATAGAAATTAGAAGTTTGGAGGAAGAATATTGGTAGGGTAAAAATAAATATAAATTAATAGAAATACAAGCTAAGAAGAAACAATTAGAAAATTTTAATTTAGAGGAAGTTCAAAAAAAATTAATGTATATGAAAAGGGAGTATTTTGAAAATAGTAATAAGAATTCTAGATTGCTTGCCAGACTCACACAAAAGGAAAAAGCGAGAAATGGGATAGGAGCATTGAAGGATAATCAAGGGAATTATTGTCATACAATGAAGGATAAAATAAAAAAAATTCAGAAATTTTATCAGGAATTATATAAGGGTAAAGAAATTCAAAAAAAGAAGTTGGAGGATTATATAGGAAGGTATATAAAGAAGGGAATAAAAATAGTACATAAAGAGCAAATGGAGAAGGTAATAACTCAAAGAGAAGTTGAAGATGTAATTGATAATTTGAAAGTGGGTAAATCACCGGGAGCAGATGGCTTAGGATCAGAATATTATAAAGTTTTTAAGGAGTTTTTAGTTCCGAAATTATTGAAACTTTACAACGCTATATTACAAGGAGAGAAGATACCAGAATCATGGGAACACTCATTGATAATATTAATTCCAAAACCAGACAAAGATTTGACTATCCCCGATTCATATAGACCTATTTCATTAATAAATCAAGATGCTAAAAAAAATTCATCTATTTTGGCTAAACGGTTAAATAAATTTATATCAGAATATATAGGAGAAGATCAATGTGAATTTGTGGCGGGGAGGCAGATGCATAGTTTAGTGGGAAGAGTTTTAAATGTAATACACGCGATAAAAAAATCAAAGATCAAGGCAGGAATTTTGGCATTGGATATTTTTAAGGCTTTTGATTGTGTGAGCTGGCAGGCATTAAAGATTATTTTAGATAAAATGGGATTTGGAAATAAATTTAAAACTATAATAGAACAGTTATATTCCCAAAATACAGCTGTAGTGGTGGTAAACGACGGACTCACTGAAAAGATACGACTAGCCAGAGGTACAAGACAAGGATGTCCGCTCTCACCGGTCCTGTTTGTAATGGTTATGGAAGTATTGGCGAACGCAATAAGAGATGATGGAGAGATAGAAGGAATTGGAGAAGAAAGGAAAATAAAATTGAATATGTTTGCGGATGATACCCTATTGACTATTAAGAATCCAATAAGAAAAATAGATAGAATTAAACAAAAATTGAGAGAATTTGAAGAAGCTACAGGATTAAGAATAAATTGGTCCAAATCAGAAATGATTTTGTTTAATCATACTAAGAAGGAAGAAAAGGAATGGGAACGTAAGGGAATAGAAATGAGAGTTAAGGAACAGATTAGATATTTGGGAATTAAAATTACAAAAAACTTAGACAATTTAGAAAAGGAGAATTTAACGAGGTTAAAAAAAGAGGTATTAGAAAAATTGGAAAAATATAAAAGATTAAATCTATCTTGGTTTGGAAGAATAGCATTAATAAAAATGAAGATTTTAGCTAAGATTAATTTTGTGTTTAGGATGTTACCAATAAAAATTTCAGAAGTTGAGATAAAAAGTTGGCAAAATATTATAAACAAATATTGTAATGGAGATAAGAAAGCGAGGGTAAATAAGAATAAATGGTATTTAAGCCAAAAAAAGGGAGGACTGGGTCTCCCAAATATAAAATTATACTATGTAGCAAACAGGTTAAGACATATTGTAGAAGCAATTATAGGAGTAGGAGATTTAGATTGGATGGAGGATAAAACTACATGTAATGTAGAGATGAGTTTGGTAAATGTTTTTTTTAAGGAAGGAGGGAGAAAGTGGGTTGAAAGTATAGATAATCCACTCCTGAGGTCTCAATGGGAAATTTGGAGTAAATTTAAAGGGAAGCTGCTTCCGAGCAACTCTCCCTTGTCACCGGTAATAATGTTAAAGAATTTCCCAGAGGAACTGAAGGGTAGATTAAGTAAAATATTAAAAGAGAAAAACAAAATGAAATTAAAGGATTGGTTAAGAGATATAAATACAAGAGAAGATATGGAAGAGCTGTTAAAGGAGAAAAATTATCTTGATTAGAGTATAGGCAATTAGAACAGTGGAATAAAAAGTGGATTAAAGAAAATAGAGTTTGTAGAGAAATGACGTTTGAGGAGTTAATAGTAAATAAGGAAAAAGGTAAAGTAGCCAGGTCGTTTGGGTGAAGGGTGATGCCATCAATGAATATGGAGAGGGCTAGAGGAGAGGAATGTTTGGGAGGAAAGATAAGTAGTTTCATCTTGGACATGCTGACTTTCAGATGATATATATCTGATAGGGAGATGGAGAAGCTGGACCGGATGGAGTGACAGAATCTATATTTATTTTATTTTATTTATTACATTTCCATCCCACTTTTTTTCTTTCAAGGAATCCAAGGCAGCATGCATAACCCTCTTCATCTCTGTTTTATCCTCACAACAACCTAGACACTACGATCAACATTTCCACACACCCCAAGTGCCTCTATCTGCAGTCCCCCATTCCCTCTCAAGTTAGCTGCGGGACAACACAGCAGCTTTTCAGAAGACGTAAAGGGCGACAGATGGGGAGGTAAGTAGAGAAAAGAAATCCCCCCCCCAACCAGGTGTGTAGAAATACCTTCCATTGACACCAGTCTGGGGACTGTGGAACCAAGCCAGAGTTTTAAGACAAAACCTGGTAAGTGAAGGAGTAAATATCACACACGCAAAAACAATTGCCCTCCAAATTATCCTATTTTTTCAAGCTGCAATGATTTCCCTCGACAGACAAATTTAGTTTTCTCCTGACCTGATAATAGAGATGATTCGATTATCCAATCTTGTGCTTTTGAGAACACTTCTGATTTTCAGTGTGTTGTTATTTGTCTATTAAAGTAGCCTGAATAAGCAACATTTTTGTTCTAAATTGAGTGCTCAAGTGCTGGAAATATTCCAAAAGAAAATTTCATTCCATTAAAATGCACATCTTACATCAAACACCATTTTACAGTAGTTAAAAACCCTCCTGCCAAAAAGGGGAAATTACCCAATAGTTCCCTAACACATGCATAATTAGCCTTCAAGCAAGTATTTATCAGTTGTTTTCCTATGGTCTAACCTCATCAGGATCTAATAGTCTCTAAATATTTCTCTTTTGTTGAAATGGAGATGGTGTTTAAGACTTTCCTCCAGCAATTTACTGTAATGTTCTTTCCAGCTGCACTAGGACTTGACACAGCCCAGTTCTGTTTCCATTTTACTCATGGCCTGATGAGTCTTTTGTCTTCCTCATTAAACAAACCTCCGTTAACTATCTAGACAAAGATGCAAATAAGCCACTTTACTGAACTTTGGTAATATATTACCAAAGCGACCCTTGATATTGAACTATTTGCTTATTCTCTCTATAATAATGATGCCACTTGCAGCAGCAACAGAGATGCAAGAAACCTTGGGACATATAGTGCCATACTGCATTTCCCAGACTTGCTAGCACCCAGGTTGCTTCCATTCATGGAACCAATGAATTGGGGTGTGTTCTATTTGTCTTCCAAGCTTGAGAAGAACTTTGGGAAGAGGGAATGGTATTCAGTTCATAATGTGGCTGAGCGTTGTAAGCTAGATTGACCATATGAAAAGGAGGACAGGGGTTCCATAGAAAAGGGAATTTCAGCAGGGGGGAATCCGCACGTCGTTCTGAGATCGCTTCTAAGCGACCCCAGAGCGGCGTGAAAGCGAGCGTGTAACTTGCCTTTTGAAGAGCCAACGAAGAGACGTCCTTCCCGCCCCCGCCGCCGCCACCCAACTCCCTCCTCGCCAGCTGGGACGGAGCGCTCGGGGGAAGAAGGCGGGGTGGAGAGCTTCTTCCGCTCTCAACCCCGCCTTCTTCAGCCGAGCTCTCCTTGCCACTCGGCGAGGAGGTCTGCGGGCGGTGGCAGCGGCGGCGGGAAGGACGTCTCTTCGTCGGCTCTTCAAAAGGCAAGTTACACGCTCGCTTTCACGCCGCTCTGGGGTCGCTTAGAAGCGATCTCGGAACGACGTGCGGATTTCCCCCCAGGTGTCATTTGTATATATGGAGAACCTGGTGAAATTTCCTCTTCATCACAACGGTTAAAGTGCAGGAGCTATACTAGAGTGACCAGATTTAAAAGAGGGCAGAGCAATTGCAGCTTTAACTGTTGTGATGAAGAGGGAATTTCACCAGGTTCTCCATACATACAAATGACACCTGCTGAAATTCCCTTTTCAGTACAACTGTTAAAGATACAGGAGCCCTGTCCTCCTTCTCATATGGTCACCCTATTATAAGCTCGGACACATCCATGTTTCAGAAAACTATAATCTTCAACAATATAGTTAATATGTAGTTCAACTCCCTGGCATGGAGATTCCATACCAAACATAGTAATGCATCTCATCCCAAGTTTTTTTTAAAAAAACTCCACTGAGGATCTTACAACCCTTCTCAGTATTTGTTTTTTAAAAGAAGCGCCATCTCATGAATTGAGCAATGGTTCAATGATCAACAACTCTGGCTCCACCCACTGACTCACTCCTGCAGTCTCTGAAATACAGCACAGCACAAGACCTTTCGTGGTGCAGGCAGCCACTGGAGCTTTGGCAACACGTTGCTTTTATGTCATCCTCTTCGAGACTATGGCAGAGAGCCCAGAGCTTTTTTAAACCCCCATCCCCACCCCCATCCCCACCCTCATTCTCTCATAGAGAACAGCATGTTTGGCATAATTCTCCCCTTGGGCAAATGGTGCTGAGTACTGATTTGCATTAGGCACAAATTTTATTTATTTATTTATTTATTTATTTATTAAATTCTAAGGAGCCTCTCTTGATTTCGGATTATAATGGGTGGGAGAAAGGGGCTGTTGTCACATAATAAGGGGGTCCCTGGGATTGGAGGTTATGCGAGGGTGACCATGTGAAAAGGAGGACAGGGCTCCTGTATCTTTAACAGGTGCATAGAAAGGGGAATTTCAGCAGGTGTCATTTGTATATATGGAGAACCTGGTGAAATTCCCTCTTCATCACAACAGTTAAAGCTGCAGGAGCTATACTAGAGTGACCAGATTTAAAAGAGGGCAGGGCACCTGCAGCTTTAACTGGTGTGATGATGACGAAATTTCACCAGGTTTTCCATATATACAAATGACACCTGCTGAAAATCCCTTCTCAATACCACTGTTAAAGATACAGGAGCCCTGTCCTTTTCATCCTAGGTTATGTCACCCTAGGTTATGTGAGGGAGCCAAGTGGGCAGGACTGAGCCCCTGAACACTAGTTGCTCTTTATTGCCTTACGGCAAATAATAAGTAGAGTTGCCGGGCAGACTTCAGAGACTGTGGATGGTGTCATTATGCAATTTAGTCTCTAGGTGGCAACCGACTTAGTTGTATCAGGGTGGAGTCAGGCATTTCCTGGTTAGGTTCCATTGTTGGAGAGAGACTGTAAGCTTTCTGACCAGTGTGTCCTCTAAATCAGGTGTGAGCAGAAAGTAGATCTCTGGGTGATTTGCACTAGACCTACAAGGGTTTCTGACTCTCAATAGTTTAACAAAAGCAGCAACAAAAACTTCCTCCAACTCCCTGCCCTAAATTATACTGCAGAAATGAAGAGCCTTTGGGATAACCAGGAGTGGATTTTTCTATATGGAAGGACCTTGAGCTCCATTCCCTTCTTGAGCTCAAAACTAATTCCTGGGCTCAGAATTCTTTCATTCTAGGTTTGTGTCTTTTGCACCAGTCATGGATCTTGGTGTTCTAGTAATACAAACAAACAAAAAACAAAACTTGCAGATTTGGCTATTCCATTCTTCTCTTGACTGGCAAGAAGATATGCAGGGTCTCAACAAGGAATACATTTGGTAAAACTGAAATGGCATTTTCATCGATTCCCTAAACATTATCTACTCATAAGGAAGAGTTCTCATGAGACATTATTTAGTCATGTTGGACAATGGGGTGGAAATACATTGCAAAGGCAGAAAAGAGTTTGGGGGGGAGATAATTAAGTTAAGGGTGAGGGGGGAGGGGAATCAATATGTAACTGACAAATAGCCAGAAGCTATTACTAGACTATCATATTAAAGTAATGAGAGCAGAAGCATTGCAATT
The DNA here is from genome assembly GCF_023053635.1 of Elgaria multicarinata webbii. Lineage (NCBI taxonomy): Eukaryota > Metazoa > Chordata > Lepidosauria > Squamata > Anguidae > Elgaria > Elgaria multicarinata. The sequence continues at coordinate 69,425,501 of NC_086171.1, read as the reverse complement.
CATTTCGAAGCAAAAGATTTATCAGTGGCATGATAGCTGACAGAAGGTAGCTAACAGCTTGGTTAATAAGAAAGAAAGAGCCTGCCAAATCAATAGCCGACTGTTACTAAAAGCCCCCATAATGATAGTTAGACAGGTTTATGAAATTTCTGAAGAAATAAATGGCTCAGGGAATGTAGGTAGTAAAGCTCCCTTGTAAATTACAGGAAGAAAGCTAAGTGGATGCGGAAAGAAACCTCCTCCTCAAGAAAATGATTCCTCCTTACAGAATAGCCTAGAAGGGATGGACTGATTTGGTTCAACTTTGTCTCAAGCCAAAGGTCAAATTTTGGGGTCTCTTGTACTTAATTCATGCAATGGGAATTCTATTTATTATTTTATTTTATTTTTATTTTTAAATATTTCCTACCTGCCTCTCCCTCCGGATCGAGGCAGGGAACAACATTGAATACAAAAATATAAAATCCATAAAACTAATTAAAAAATAAAACCAATACATCCTAGAATCTTTTAAGACATTTTAAAATTCAACTGGGTAGGCCTGCCAGAAGAGATCCGTCTTTACAGCTTTTTTAAATTCCGAAAGACTATTAAGCTGGCAGATCTCTCCCGGCAGGCCATTCCACAGACTAGGAGTGGCAGAAGAGAAGGTCCTCTGGGTAATGGTTCTAGGAAAAAACTAAAAAAATAAACAATGATGATGAGAAAGGATAAAGCCTGATACGTTTAAGGAGGCTCAATTCCTCCTCTGAGAAGGACCCAGAGCCCTAAGTAACTGATGACACTCAAAAACTACCCATGCCAGCACTCCTAGAAGATGCTGTCCCCTTGGAGAACAGCCAAGGGTCCACACACATTCCCAGGAAGGAGAGAGCTCTGACCCTGGGAGCAACAATACCTGAAGGGGCCGACCAGAGCCATTACGTAGAGGAAAAGTGCACAGTTCATGCGTAATTGGCTCCTCATGTGTAAGGGTTCTTCTCATGAAGGGAACTTCTACCAAAAGCTTTTGATGAGCTACTGCTAAACCTTGAATAGGCTTCTGCTGAAAAGCATCAATTCCAGGCTGGGAGAGCTACTGAAATGTCTCTGTTTATTGAAAATGTTGTTATATTTTCCAGCCTCTTGAGACACGTTCTCTCTCTGTACACCTCAATCTGACAGGACTTCTCTAAATCACGTTGGACTGCCTGTAAACACTCCCCTTGTTTAATCCTTGTCTACCACCCCTAGTGCTCCTTGTGATGGAACTCCTGTAAATAGCCTTGAATTGTCTTTGACTATGGCCTTATCTAGACCTAAGAATTATCCCAGGCAAATGGAGGGCTCATCCCTGCCTGTTCCCGGGATCCCCCGTGTGTCATTTGGATGCACAGGGATGATCCCGGGATATAGGCCTGGTCTAGCTAAGGCCTATGTCTCTTGCTGAAACCTTGTATGCAAGGAACTGTGCTGGCATTGACCCTAGACTGCTTTGACCTCACTACTTGCCTGCTCCTTAACTATATTGAACTCTGAGAATTGTGTGGGTTTCAACTATGGACCATTAATCACTACCCTATATCCTCTCCAAGACTCTGTAAACAGGACAGCAGTGGTTCCCAAGCCACTTGGGGAAACCCTCTGATTCCTTGGAATTTGATCAGGAGATGGAAAAGATTGGTAATGGCAGACAAGTTTCCCTTTCTCATTATTAACTTTCCCCTTCAATGTATGTACATCTCCATGAGAGTGTTGAGCATGTTCTCCATTCCAGTGAGGCAAGAGCAAGAGCCATTGAGCCTTGCCATATGAATTGTGTGGTTGCTCTAGAGTGTGTCCTACCATCCCCTCCACAGAACCTTTTCAAGGTCCTGTGTTAAATGTGCAGGGGTTCTTTTGCAGTGGAAAGGCTTACAGTGAAGCTAGAAAGATGTGGAAGCAACAAGAGGATGGTTGGTGCATGCTATCCCTAGACTGAGCTGAATTGCAACCATAAGGCCTTTTGCCCAGGAGACTGACATCATGTGACCACATTCCAAAAATGTGAAACTTAATAGTATTCATCAAATTTTTGAAGACGTGGTTGTTATTGAAAGAAAGACAAAAAAAGTGCAGATGAAAGACAAGCAAGGTGATGAGACAAAAACGATGTTGCTCATTACCAGCTTAAGGCCAGACTTAGGCCTTAGCTAGACCTACTTTATAATCCAGGACGGAGGAGGGAAGATCTCGCGTTGTGTTTAACGCGAGATCCCTCCTCCGTTTACACGTGAGGCATAACGACTTCAGGAAGAGAGGCGTCGCGCCCACCATTTTTTATTTTTTAAAGGAAAAGCAGCGTACAAATGCTTGTGCACTGAAGGTAAGTGGTTTTTTAATTTAATTCAGTTTCCCCACTCCCCGCACCCTAACCCCGATGGGCGCAGCTCTCGGTTCCGTGAGAGGAATTGCAAGGAGGCGGGTCAAACCGCAGCAACGGGCCACACATTCTGCGGTCTCGGGCTCAGCCCAGGACCGTGGAAAAAGCGGGCCCAAAGGGGAGGGCTCTATCCCGGGGCAAGGGAGGGATGATCCCTCCCTGATCCCGGGATCCCCTGTGTGTCATGTGGACACACAGGGACGATCCCGGGGTTTGCCCCGTGATAAAGCCTGGTCTAGCTAAGGCCTCAGACAACCAGTGGGTTTTTCATCTACATTGAGGGATCACCATAAAAGGAAAGGAATCTAAAAAATAGCTTTCATGGCCAGTATTCTTTCAGTAAGTACACTGACTATGTAGTAAGATACTGGGATGACTGCAATGTCACCAAGACATTTGAACCATTATTTATTTATTTTATTACATTTATATACCACCCCACAGCCGAAGCTCTCTGGGCAGTTTACAACAATTAAAAATAGTAAACATTAAAAGTATACAAAAATTTAAAAAAAAACATAAAAACAATATAAGTTACAATATTAACATTCAGACAAACCAGTTCCACCTAAATGTCAAAATGCAATTATAACAAAAATCACTAAAACAACACAAGAATATTGGTTGTTGGTTTCCATACTGACTACACAACCATTAAAAGTGAGAATCAAATTGGAAGAGATGGGAAAACATTTTTCAACTACCACTGCAGACCAAAAAAAAGTGAGAGTTATGGGTAATGAACAAGGGGTCTGTATTACAACGTAGGTCTCCTTCCAAATTCATTGTCACATTCTCTAGCTCAGAAGCTTGTCACAAACTTTTCACGGTTTCTTTACCTTAGGACTCATCTCAAAATCTATGAAGTTTGCAGAACAGTGGGGGGAAATTATTTCAGATTTCAAATCAAGCTAGCTCATTTCTGGCAGTCAAATCATGACTCTTGATAGATGACCAGCCACAATTTCCAAAAAGATTAATGGATGCTGCCTTAAAGTGTCTATTTATCCTAATATATTCTGAAGACTGAATTCAAGAGGAAACAGTAATTGTTACACTTAGACAATCAAATTAGGATGTCTGATAAAGAATGGCAATTTATGGCATATGGTTCATATTCATGGTGAATGATTAATGCTATTTTGCTACCACCATGATAATTCTGAGGTGGGCTTCAGAACCTTCCTATCTCTCCTCTCTCATCTCACACTATTGCCCCGCTCGTGCTCTTCGTTCCTCTGATGCCATGTTTCTCAACCGCCCAAGGGTCTCTACTTCCCTTGCTCGGCTTCGTCCATTTTCTTCTGCTGCCCGTTACGCCTGTAACGCTCTTCCAGAACATCTGAGATCCACAAGTTCAATCGCAGCTTTTAAAGCTCAGCTAAAAGCTTTTAAAACCTGATGTTGTTTGGACTCTATACTGTTAGTTTTACCCTACCCTGTGCCTGTTTACCCTATCCAGTGCCTGTTTGCATTCTCTTCCCCTCCTTATTGCTTTACTATGATTTTATTAGAATGTAAGCCTATGCGGCAGAGTCTCGCTATTTACTGTTTTACTCTGTACAGCACCATGTACATTGATGGTGCTATATAAATAATAATAATAATAATAATAATAATAATAATAATAACCACCTTTGTAATGATTACCCAATACAGTTCACCCAAGTTCTGGAAAGTAGAAAAGGCTTCTGAAAAAGGTCCTTAATAGTTCTCAGACAAAAAAAAAATATTTAGATCCCACTGTATCAGCAAGGATCTTTGTTAAGCATACATGTGACGTAGCAAATATTGGAATGTTTCTACTCTCTTCTAAAGACAGTAATTACTAATGTGCAAGGGTTTAAAAACATAAAAGCAGGTTGTGCCCCGTAAGCATGCTACAACATCAAAACAGCATTGTGTGATACATGCAGCATTTTATTTTTTATTTTTGAAAAAGTTAATCCAGCTCAGAGCCAGGATTAGAACAACCACATCCTCTTATCCATATTTTAGGTGCCAAAGCTCACAATAAAGGAGCTTTCCCACTTCCGTCCAGTAATCCTGCTCTCATTCATTCATTCATTCATTCACTTCCTGTGTATACTCCAACCAGAACTACATCAAGGGCATTGCACTTTTTTACAGGGTGGATGGACCCTTGATTGAAAGCTAATAGTAATAGCCAGGTTGCTGATCCCTAACTGTGAATCAATGGCAGAGTGGAGTCCAGCAGATGTGGCTACTTCTGCTAGTTGCTGGGGAACAGGAGGAGGAACAGGAGGCTGCTGCTGCTGCACTCATGTCCTGCTTGTGGGTTTCCCATAAGCATTTGGTTGGCCACTGTGCAAACAGAATGCTGGCCTAGGCAGGCCTTTCATCTGATCCAGTAAGGCTCATGTGCTTAATGATGGAAGAGGCAACACTAGCTGGCCAAATGCCTCTTTACTGCTATTAAAGATACAAGAGCATCTTGCAAAGTCAGATATTCATACTAGCAAACATAGTAACAACAAAACAAGCCAAATGGAGACTACCAAACTTGTGCAGTGGCTACTAGGGGACTCAATAAACTTCTTAGTAGGCCACAGTACTTGGATGGTGAGATGCATTTGACTTGATGGATCACATGTTATGCTGGCTTGCTTGAAACTTGCACTCATAAGAAAGCAGCCTAGTATAAAAGGTAGTATTGGGTCCTTGGATGTAGGAGAGTTGAGTTCAAGGTAGCATTGGGCAAATCCATTTCTGTTGCTTTCAGCTAAAAGAACCCTTATTTTAAACACACACAAAAAAACTGCAACGAGTTCAATCAGGAGGAACAGTTGTTCCAATTAAGTCCCTGATAGCCTATCACCATTGGTGAAGAGAAAACAAAAAATGCATTCATTATTTTAGTGTAAAACACAGCTGGTAAATTGGAAGACGAATAGAAGCATCCCCAGAGTAGGAATTCATGGTGTCAAGACTGAATGATGGTGTACTCAGATACACCTGAGATCAGACAATCAACTGTAAGTGATGTTCATTATAAGCTAAACTATAAGCTCAACTGGAAACATCAATGCTAATATTTGTCTTGACTAAGGCCAACTGAAAGCAATGAGATTGAAGTCAATCACCACTAACATGCTTCATTCACTTCAAATTCTTGAATGGGACTTAGGCACAATGACCTTTCCCTGGATTGGAACCCAATTGTTCAACTCCTCTGTTGACCTGGGACTGCAGCCAGGAGACCAAGGAACATTGGGAGGCTGCTCTCCTTCCATCCCAGAAAGAACATAATAGCAAGGGGGAGATCAACCTGACCTCATCTATTTATTACATTATATTTATACCTCACCTTTTTTCTTCTTTAAGGAACTCAAGGCAGCATACATAATCCTCCTCCTTTCAATTTTTCTCCTCAAAACAACAGTGCTGTGAGGTAGGTTGGGCTGAGAGTCTGTGACTGGCTCAAAGTCACCCAGTGGGCTTTCATGGTTGAGTGGGGACTAGAACTTGGATCTCTCAACTCCCAGTCCAACACTCTAGCCACTACACCACACTGGCTCATACATCATCCAGAGAAGGAATGGCTGCAGGGAGCTCGCTCCTCCCTCCCTGCAGAAAGAACACTTAGAAAAGCTTCACAATTAAGAGCTAACACCCAGGGGGTTCTGTGTGTTTTTGTTCTCCTCCCTCCCAATCTGTTTTCCTTTTGTGTCAAGTCTTTAGATTGTACGCTTTTCTTTTCTTTTTTTTTTAATGAAAATTGAACATTCAAGGAGGGACTGGAATATCCCTGAGGGGGGCACCCCCCATACATTCACCCCTCCCCCATCACTTACAGTACCACCACTTAGTACAACAACAATAACAGGAATTCATGCTAGCCAAGTATTTGGGCCTGACTAAGTAATTTACATTGCACCAAGGCATTGCGGTTACCCTAATGCGTTCCATTTCAGATTTGCCATCTGCCTTCAGGTTTTAATTAACACTTTTATAAAAGAGCAGCAGGTTGCAAATGTACACGAATGACTGAAGAGGAAGCCAATATACTCAATATGGATAGATGTTTTACCTAGATCTCTGTTAATTTCACACGTGGGGTGCATTTATCGTATTCAGATCAACTTGTACCTATGCTTGTAAAATTGCTAAGTGATGTTTCAGTTTTGCATCTTCTTTATCAAGGTATGCTTCACCCAGGAGTATTTAAAGTATCAGCAGCATTCTACAGCTCTCAACCTGAAAATGAAAGACCAATTTGTCCCTTCCCAGGCTGCTGGAAGGGAATCAGGAAAAGAGCCAGAAAGGGCAGAAAGAGACAGAGAAACTGTATGATCCATCCACCTTTGGCTCCAGATCTGCTCACCACTAATTTGCGGGCCCCAAAAAATTACCACCAAGGGAATACAGTCCTCCATACAACAAAAGGGTCCCCCAACCCCGTTTTACAGGGGGGGGGGAACAGTTACTCAATACCATTTTGCAAAGAAAAAAGATACCTTTTTCCCTCTTTCTTTTTTAAAATTATATGCAGACATTACAACAATGAATATCTGGGAATAATGGCAATTTTTTCAAAAAAAAAATGTTATATGGGCTTCTAAGTCAATACAAGATTTTATTCACACCCGAGGAATCAATATGTATTCCTTACTCATGCAATTTAAAATAAGGGTTATAGACTGGTTTAAGTGTACATATAAACATTTTCACAAATGTTACATGGGGCTTAGTATCGTGATTCCGCAATTTTCCTGGCAAGCTAAACCTCTGGATCTTCTGTGACTAGACGGAGAGATTGAACAGAAACTAATATCAGAAAATTCAGGTCAAAAACCTACAACCAATCTGTAGCAAATGCATATTTCATTTGGTGATTAAGATTGCAGTCCTAAACATACTTACTAGGGCGTAAGCCCTATTGAATACAATGGGACTTCTTTTTTCTTCAAGCAAACAAGCATAGCATTGCGCTGGAAAGCAGATTTTTCAATTCTGTACTGCTGACGGAGGGCAACAGTTTAAATTTAGACGCTTACTATGTAACAGCCAGTAGCATGGGGGAGGGGGGGGAGTAAGGTCACCGTCACGGTTACTGTGCCATTTCTTCAGGAAAGGACTTGTAAATAAACCATAAGAGTAATTTTGCACTCTTTTTAAGAAGTAATATTCTTGGCTGCTCAACTTGAGAAAAAATAATTACTGAGGAAGTGCATGTCCCAAGAGAAAAGGACTCAAGAACATGGCTTTAGCAGTTCACAACATGTTTAGTAAAAACAAATGTTTAAACTTTTAGAAATAGGAAGCTGACTTACATCAGGTCAAACTATTTGATCATCTACCCCAATAGTAACTTTCCAGGGTTTCAAAGAAAAGATCTTTTCCATTTCCTCCTTCGTGATCCTTCTAACTGAAGATGCCAAAGACTGGATCTGGGACCTTCTACTCTACCACTAAACAGTCCATCCCCTGGATTTTTATTTATTTATTATTGTCTTGTCAGAAGAAGCAAAAGTGAACAACTCCCCTCCTCCCGACACACACACTTTTAAGGAAGAGCATTCATTTAAAAGAATCTCCACCGACCCCAATAAAGAGCTTGATTAGTCTTCATTTCTGCAAGGGATGCAACATTCTTCATTATAACAACCCATCTGCTAGAGGCAGCCATGAGGTTTACAAAATAAATTGAATTTCTGTTGCAATTAAGGACAAATTTCACCAAAGATGGCCACTTTTTTCACTTAAAGGGGGGGGAGTACAATAATAAAATGGCTTTAGGGCCCCGTTCTAATCTAGTGAGATCGATAGAAAGGCTCCACTAAGAGACAGATCAGATTTTTAAAGGACAACAGAAATTGGTGTGTGTGTGTGTGTATATATAGATATATTTATTTAAAATATTTCTTGGCTGCCTTTCAGGGCAGGAGCCCTCCCAAGGTGGTGTACAACAATAAAACACATAATGAAAAATCAATGCAGTATTAGAAATGATAAAAAAAAACAGTAAAAACAATAAAACAACAAGAGCAACAGCAGCAAACTTTCTAAAAACCAGCAAACAGCAGCTTAAAATAAAACTTATAAAAAACAACTGCAGGCACTATCCAGTCCGATAAAACAGAATCAGGCAAAAGCTAGAATAAAGTAGTGCATTTTCAGGGCCTTCTTAAAACCTTGCAATGATGGACTCTGGTAGACCCCTGATGCCAGCTTATTCCAGAGGTGTGGGGCCACTGCAGAAAAGGCCCTCTCTTTTGTGCACGTCCATTAAAAGATACTATTGTGTCTCACCTGATTAATAATGCAATTACTGATTTTATTCTGTCCCATCACCCCAGTGGAACAACACTGCAAATATTTGATCAATTAAAAATGTAGGCACATGGAAAAGATTGTGCTTTACATTTGCAAGAGGCTTTTTTTTTTCCTTTAGTGAAAACACAGGGCAAACTCTTTCCTGTTGATTGGCTCAATGTCTTCTATCTTCTTTCTTTGTTTCATTTCTTGATACCTTTTGGTTTGATGAAGGGAGACCACCTAATGTCAAATGAAACACTGGATAGCCTCTTCTGTCATATCACTCGATATGTAACAGTAATACAGAATGTAATGCATAATACTTTTAGCCAACCGATAGAAGACCAACATAATAAACGACTACAATAGAAGTGATAATTATTGCAGAAAATATATTTTCACCGAAAAGCACACCTAGAAACTGAATAAGCAGGAATTGCAGAATCTCACAACAACCTCCAGCATGGATATATTTTCTACACTTACTTGAGGACAGCTTTTGAAATAAAATAGCCTATTTAAGAACTGCAATTTCATTCCATTTTCTTAAACCATGGCATTTTTTACGAATACATTATAACAAGCATAGTATCCTGGCATTTGGCCTTGACAAAGATTTATATCTAAAAGATGAGATTATTATGCAAAGCCTGAGTGTAGACATCAGTTTTTCAATCTTCTTTCTCCCCCCTGTCCTGAAGCAATTCTGTAGTTAAAGCCAATAGCAAGTTTCAATGCACATTACAGAAGCACTATTCTACTTTAAATGTAAGCATCATTTGTCACTGAATTAGCTGTTTTCCTTCCCCGCCTGAAGCTAGCTCCACTCATGTACATTAAACAATGGGTCTTTTGATAAAGTGGCGAATTTACGGTACTGATATCTTCATTACTGCCAGGCAGTTTATTAATCACACCTGGTTTTCTTCCATACATCAATTGCTGCAATAACATGAAAACGAATGTATGGAAATAATACAAAATTCAGTATGAAACTAAATATGAATCAACTCAAAGCTGAATATGAGATGATAGAGATGGTTAGAGAAAGGCTCCAGAAGTTATATATGTACACACTAAGACACATACTTCTGGGGGTTGCTGGAAGATTCACTCAGGACCTATTTTGAAAGTAGTTATGGTATAGGGCTGCTTCAAATTGTATACAATTTCTATAAAGGAATTCCTTTATAATAATAATTCCTTTAATTTCCTTTGCCCAAGCCTTAGTGGGCAACCTTTTTTTCTGTGAAGGTCTGCATGTTCTCATGGGTAATCCATCAGGGGTGGCACGTTCATGGTGGGTGAAGCCAAAGCCAGAAATTGGCAAGGTTAAAGCCAGAAGAGAGTGGGCCACCCATTTTAAGAACATAAAAAGAGCCATGCTGGAACATGCTAGAATCCATCTAGTCCAGCATTTTCTTCATGCAATGGCCGAACAGCTACCCATGGGAAACCCCCAAGCATGATATCAATGCAACAGCAGCCTCCTGCCCAAGTTCCCCCAGCAGCTGTACATAGGCATAACACCTCTGCCGCTGGAGGACTAGTAGCCATTGATAGCCTTATCCTCCAGGAATTTGCCTAACCTCCTTTTAAAGCCAAACTGTTACGAATTCCATAGCTCTTCCTTTTATCTTACCTGAATCTCCCACAATCAGCTTCTAGGGATGACTCCAGTTTCAAGTATTATGAAAGGGGGGGGAATGTCTCCTTATCCACATTCTCAATACCGTGCATAATTTGTACACCTCTATCACGTCTCCCCTTATTCACTTTTTTTCCAAGCTAAACAATCTCAGCTGTTGTAACCTTTCTTCATAGGAACATTGCTCCAGCCCCTTGATCATTTTAGTTGCCCGTTTCTGTACTTTATCCAGCTCTAAAATATCTTTTTTTAAATGTAGTGAACAGAACTGTACAGAGTATTTTAAGTGTGGTCACAACATAGTTTTGTATAACGTCAGTATGATATTGGCAATATTTTTTTGCCCACCATGCATCACTTTACATTTGCTCACATTGAACCACATTTGCCATTTTGATGCCCATTCTCCCAGTTTAGAACTCCTCCCAATCGCTTTTTGTTTTAACTATCCTAAATAATTTGATGTCATCAGCAAACCTGGCCACTTCACTGCTCACTCCTAATTCCAGATCATTTATGAAAATGCATTGGTCACAATACAGATCCATGTGGGATCCAACTATTAACATCCCTCCATTGGGAGAATTAACAATTTCTTCCTATTCTCTCTTCTTTAGAGGACCTCTCCTCTTATTCTACAACTGCTAAGTTGTTTGTTCAGGAGGTTTTGGGGAGGGACTATATCAAAAGTATTTTGGAAGTCCAAATAAACAAAGTCTACCAGATCACGCCGGGTAATATAAAACAGGAACACCTAGTTTTATCTGACATACGTTGGAGGGTAAAGATGTCAGGCAATGAACTCAGACAAGCATTACAAGCAATACTTGAGGTGAATGAGATGCTCATTCTGGAAGGCATTATGTGTTTCAAAAATAGCCTGTGCCTCAGCCCAGCGCTGCTATCATAAGGGGAAGTAGTGCAGTGCCTTTTTCTTTTCTTTTGCCCATTATCAATCTCAGATATGCAGATGACACCACTTTGATGGCTGAAAGCGAGGAGGAGCTGAGGATCCTTATGACAAAGGTGAAAGAAGAAAGTGCAAAAGCCGGGTTGCAGTTAAACCTCAAAAAAACCAAGATTATGGCAACTAGCTTGATTGATAACTGGCAAATAGAGGGAGAAAACGTGGAGGCAGTGACAGACTTTGTATTTCTGGGCGCAAAGATTACTGCAGACGCTGACTGCAGCCAGGAAATCAGAAGACGTTTACTTCTTGGGAGGAGAGCAATGACAAATCTTGATAAAATAGTTAAGAGCAGAGACACCACACTGACAACAAAGGTCCGCATAGTTAAAGCAATGGTATTCCCCGTAGTAACCTATGGCTGCGAGAGCTGGACCATAAGGAAAGCTGAGCGAAGGAAGATAGACGCTTTTGAACTGTGGTGCTGGAGGAAAATTCTGAGAGTGCCTTGGACTGCAAGAAGATCAAACCAGTCCATACTCCAGGAAATAAAGCCAGACTGCTCACTTGAGGGAATGGTATTAAAGGCAAAACTGAAGTACTTTGGCCACATAATGAGAAGACAGGATACCCTGGAGAAGAGGCTGATGCTAGGGAAAGTGGAAGGCAAAAGGAAGAGGGGCCGACCAAGGGCAAGATGGATGGATGATATTCTGGAGGTGACAGACTTGACCTTGGGGGAGCTAGGGGTGGCGACAGCTGACAGAAAGCTCTGGCGTGGGCTGGTCCATGAAGTCACGAAGAGTCGGAAACGACTGAACGAATAAACAACAACAAGATGACAGGTGATGTGATAGAATGGGCTTTGTTGGCACTTCCAAAGGAGGAATGTATTGTGAAAGATGAATAGAAGCGCCATGAAAGCTGATTCCAGCTCTTTCCTCTAAAACCCCAGAGGCTTTTCCCAGCTTGTTTTAACACAAGACATCTTACTTAGAATAAAGTCAAGGCAATCCACACAGAACCTAAGCAAGGGCTGAACAATCCCCTGCCCCTTAAAAGCTTAATTTATTTATTTATTTATTTATTACATTTTTATACCGCCCAATAGCCAAAGCTCTCTGGGCGGTTCACAAAAATTAAAACCATAAAGAGCATAAAAACAACCAAAAGCTTGAGAACTGGGTTATAATAGACAGTTCCTCGGGTGCCCATCTGTTATCATATACAGCACATTAAAATGTGTTCTAAGAATCCTCTTCACAAAATGACATGACAGACTCAAGTGGGTGAAATGAATAAGGGATGGCATTTGGAGTGTTGCTAACACTAGATATTGAAAATTAATCTGCATCTGCCCCAACCCTACTCCTCCCATTAAGTAACTGTTTCAATGCCATTGTTATTATTATATTTGTAATTGTTTTTGTTTTAAATTTTGTAGCCTGCTTTGAGGGGGCTTTTTGCCCAGAAAATTGGTATATAAATAACAACAAGGATTTACTACTACTATTACTACTACTAATTGTTGTTCCATGTATTTACAAGCACTGTGGTAGTGTCACATATGGATTTTGAGCTTTTTTCTCCACACCGTAATGCCCCCCCTTCCCCCAGTACTATGCAAAGATCCACATGTGCAATGAGGAATAACACAGGTTGTTGTTGTTTTTAATACTGGTCATCATAGACCTGAAGCCAAAGTGAGGCCAAGACCTTCACTGCCTTGTGCTTAGCTTTCACCAAAGCTAAGCACATTTACAAGGAAGTAAGCTCCAATGAACAGGATTTACCTTTGAATAACCAAAGCTTAGGTTTGCACAATATATTTTTCCAAACACAGGCTTTAAAAAAGAAGGACTGACACTACAGTTTCTATCTGGAGCACAGAGCTTACTTTTAGAATAGAACATTTTCTCATTCCAAAAACAAATCAGTGCCGCAAAGTGGTAATTCCCCAAACTCCACCCTCCAGACTCAACTCTATCCATCCAATATTTGCCACCCGGTTCAGGATGGATTTTACAAGATCACTATCACTTGCATGTAAATGATCCTGGTTGGGGGGGACCCCTGTTTTAGTTATTATAACGCTGAGCACTGTGAGGTTCTTAAAGGGGGTAAGGGATAACCTTTGGGAAGGTGTTAATTATATGTATGCAAAAGCTTCTGGTTTTAAAAATAAATTTCCTATATTGTGTATTATTATGGTGCTGTCAGGGTGGTGCTTTAGAAAAGAGAGAGGTCCCTGCCCCTAGGAGTTTGTGACCTACAAAAAGACAGAAGGGAGGCAATCGAGTAAGGGGAACGTAAGGGAGAAGAAAGAGGGGAAAGGATGTAAATGTGTAGGCTGCTTTCCAACTCAAGGACACCCTAAAACAGTGAGTGTGTGCCTGTATGTAACAAAGCCTAAATTTGCATAACTAGATTAACTGCACATTGGATTAACTGCACATTCCACCTCCATTTTCCTATCTCTGTTGCTTTTTCTCTGTTGAATTTTAGATGGTAAACCCCTTAAGGCAAGGACCTGCCCTCTTATACTCTGTAAAGCACTATGCACATTGATGGTGTGGTATAAAGAAGTGCACTGAATCAAATTAATACAAAATAGACATCAATAATTTTTAGCACGGTTTTGCTGTTGTAATAATTCATTTTAAGGCACAATCATATAGGACTTGGAGGCTTAAGAGTATCCAACCCTTTGCATTTTAGCTAGATGGGCAATTTTGTACATCTAATGGGGGCATCAGGAAGGGAGAGCAAAGCAGGCCAGGGACAGCTGGAGATACCTCATAGCCCCATGTTCCCAGTTTTCTCCCCTCCCTGCCCCTAGAAATGCCTCCTTTTCTCCTACTATGTGCTCCATTTTACGAGTGCAAAGAGGTATGTGGCACTTCTTTCCATGCCTACTATGAGAGGAAAGAGGAGGGGCATGGTTTCCTGGCTCCCATGTTAGAACCTTGTCTACGAGGCACGGAAGCAGGAAACCGAACAATCCTATGTTGTCCCAGATACGGTCTAGGGGATATAGGATTGCTCCCTTAAGGATATACAAATCAAAGATCCATTAGGGATGGTTGAGAATTTCCTTTCCATTCAGTTTTGATATGAATTTACCAAAATTCACAACATTTCCCATATTTAGAGAGCTTCAGCTATTGGGCGGTATAAAAATGTAATAAATAAATAAATAAATAAGGACAACAAAGAAACTGAGATTTTAAAAAACTTAAACGTGGAAGAAACTGAAACTGACAGATTCGCTGGTCCCAAGGTTCTGTTTAGTCTGTCTTCAACAGGATCTACCCAGATACCTCGGCTGACCTCAGAAACAGGTCATGAATGTGAGTCATCCCCTGTCATGGGACTAGGTAATCAAAGGCCATTGGGGAGAACGCTTGCTTTGCATGTAGAAAAACCAGCTTGAATGCATGGCATCTCCATGTAGAAGGATCAAGTAGCCGATGAAATGGAAGACCTCCCCATGAAACCTCAGAGAGCTGCTGCCATTCACAATACTTGGCTAAATGGATGAATCTGAATTGGTATAAGGGAGCTTCCTAAGCATGTTCCTATGTATAATGGATATGAACACAGAGCTTTCATTCAGATGTTAGCGGTGCAATCCTGTGCCCGCTGGAGAATCCTGGAAGTTGTAAAACATACGTAGGAATGTGCCCTAGAAGAATCAACCATGAATCCAGTATCTATTTGTTTCTTCGAATACAGGAAGATATGCTATATTAATGAGTTTGGTTGTTGTTGTTTGGTTGTTGCTGTTAAAAACTCAAGACAAACATTTGTGGCCTTTAAAATAGTAATGTCATATTAAGAATTGTTTAGAAAAAGCATCTTGAGCAAAAGCTATTTTTAAATTTTTTAAAACCCAAACCATTTTAACATATGTTTTAAGGTTCTTAAACCAATTTATATTACAACTAACATTTACTGAGTATATTTACACTCTGCAAATACATTCAATCTTGGCTTCATATTAGAACTCCCTGGCTCCCTGAACTGCTATTTAAATATATCAGAGATGAACAGCAGACGGCTTTAAAAGTATCCCAGATTGTAGCTATATTTGTGTTAGCTAACATGAATCTAGGGGTAAAGATTCTTTACAGCTATCTATGAAAACAAATCTATGGGGGAAGTTCACCCAAAAGCTTAGTGCTTTGCATGTGAGATTCTTTCAAACTTAACATTTTTCTAAAAGAAAGGTTCATTTATTCCATTCCTTTATTATATTTCTATACCTCTCCATAGCCAAAGCTCTCTGGGCGGTTCACAAAAATTAAAAATTAAAAGCTACTAAAACACATTATATAAAGTACAAAAAATGTTAAGACATAGAAACAGCACATGCAGGCAACATATACCGTATCTAAAAACATTTTTTAAACAATCATCTAGGTTATTTCTGGAGCAACAGCATACCTATTGAAATTGTTGGGGCATCTTCCAATAATATAAGCATTCACATCTACAGCTGTCTTTCTTCAAAATGACACAATTCTGAATGTTCTTAACAACAGGACCACTAATACATATCCCAGACTGATGGCATAGCAAGTATGGATTCCTCTTCCATACTTTTCATTTTAGAACCAGTGTCGTGTAGTGGCTAGAATATTGGACTGGGAGTCAGGAGCTCACTGTGGGTGTCTTTGGGCCAATCACAGACTCTCAGTCCAACCTATTTCACAGAGTTGTTGTTTTGAGGATAAAATGGAGAGGAGGGGAATTATGTACACTGCCTTGGGTGAAAAAAGGTGGGATATAAATGTAATAGATACATTAAAATAAAATATTATCCTTACTTTAAAAATTAATTTGTTTACCCTCAACACAGACAATGTTTATGCCCAGTAGGATCCTCCTTAAGGTAGCTTTCACGCCACATAAAACACTAAGGGCTCATCTATACCAAGCAGGATATTCCACTATGAAAGCAGTATATAAAAGGCAGGAGCCACACTACTGCTTTATAGCGGCATTGAAGTGCACTGCAGGATCGACACTACTGCTTTATAGTGGTACTGAAGTGTACTGACAACTGTTGGGGCCCAGGACACATCTACATCAAGCAGGATATAACACTCTGAAAGTGGTATGAAAGTGGTATATGGTATGTGTCGATGGGCCCCAACAGGTGTCAGTGCACTTCAATACTGCCAGAAAGCAGTAGTGTGGCTCCTGCCTTTTATAGACTGCTTCCATAGTGGAATATCCTGTTTGGTGTAGATGAGCCCTCTGTCACACAAAATCCCATTTAGCCCCTGCCCTTATCTCCAATCAGAGGTGTAAGTGAAGTTTTAAAGCCTAATTACAGCATGGGGGACATTTGGGGCTGACCCTTCCCATTCCCATACCACCACCACTCAATCATCCCGCCCACACTGTATTTCGGCTTTAAAAGAGCTTCCATGGCCAACAATGGAGAGTTTTAAAAAGCCTGATTGCAATGGGGCTGGGGAGATGTGTGAGCATGAGTGAATGGGAGTGTGTGTGAATGTGTATATGATTAAGAGAGAGAGAGAGAGAGAGAGGGTGTGGGTGGGTGGGTGGGTGTGTGTGTGTGTGAGAGAGAGAGAGAGAGAGAGAGAATGTGTATGAATGGGATCTCAGCAATCACATTGGGGCTGCATGCCAGCACTGGAATGGCCCCGACCACTGCTGACATGTGCCCTCCCCCAACATGCTTACCCAGAGCCAATGCTGCCCTTGTGTTGAAAAACATTCCCCACTCATGATATAAAACATGTATTTAAAAAGTAAAACAATTTAAAGCACAGTTAATACAATACTACCACAGCAGCATAAATATATTCATTAATTTCATTCATTTATTACATTTCTATACTACCCAGAGTGGGAATCTACACTGGTGTTATTCTAACGTTTTGAATGGGTTACTGTGACGCACAGCGTCACGTGACCCTGGGTCTCCAACGTTGCAAATGAGTCATACTTACAGGTTCTATTCTTAGTTCCAGCGTGGCTACAGATTCATGTGCCTCCTCCTACCGGTAATTTTCCTCTCGCAACCCAGAGCTGCTGGGTTTGCTCCGCCCACTTCCTGTTCTTCCTTCCTTCGCCCCGTTTGCTATCTTATCTGCTACAGCAGATAAATCACACCAGCCTTATACTGTGCAATCACTGACAATAGCATGCAAAGGACTCAGAAGTTTTCCACCTTAGAATCTGCTTTGATTGTGAAGTACTCCCATGCATCCAGCCTTAATTGTGCTCCTTTTGCAAAAGATTTGCCCGAGCCGCTGCTGTGGGTGCAGGAACAGAATTTTAAACAAATGCTTACATCTGCGTAAGCTGTATAGATAAAGACACCAAATTACTTCCACAGTAATTCAAATGCCAAATTTGAATCAAATTGGGTCATCGGTTGATTTTTTATGATTTTTTAAAAAACATTTCCCCCCTCTTTGCAAAGGAGCTGAGGAGCGCTCAAAGGATCCGTGCAGGAAAATTAACAAGGGTCCAAAGTCCAAAACTCATGACCAGCGGGGCTTAAATGGGGCTGCTGCTAAAACTTTTCAATTTGGTCTCCCAGCCAAACTCTGACCAGACCCGGCCCTGCTTAGCTTCAGCAAAGTGGCTGGTTCCTATGCATTCAGGCAATTCCCTGGGACTTGCATTAAGATGTTTTGGGAGGAGGTTTGTGTGTGCTTATGACTATTGCCCTGCTCTGCTGGCTAGGAATGAGGCAGGCAGTGGGCGGAGCAAATCCAGCAGCTCTCACAGAAGAGGGAAAACAATGGAAGGATTGAACAATGTGCCCTGAAGTTCCGTTGCAGCGAAACGTAAGTCACGCTAGTGTGTCCCATGATACAGAGAACCGATACAGAGAACCACGTTAGAAAGGGACACTAGCAACGTTATAAGACTAGTGTAGATCCGGCCAGAGTCTCTTGGTGATTCACAATATCAAACCTTTAACATGCAAAGATTTTGAAACTGTTTGAAACAAATTAAAAGCAATTAACAATAAACGACCAGGATCTGCTAAAAAAAAATTGAAAAAGAGTCTCATCAGATGACATCAGATGCCTGGAGCAGAAGAAAGTCAACCTGGTGATGAGGAGATGACAATGTTGGCACCAGGCAGACCTCACTGGGGAGAGCATTCCATAATCAGTGGGGGCAGGGGGGCTTCCACTAAGAAGGCCCTGTCCCTCAGGGGACGCACTTAGAACATGGCCTCAGATGTTGGTTGTAATGTAAGGGCACCCTGAATTGGGCTCAGAAACATACTGGCAAGCAGTGAAACTGGGGCAGAATTGGTGTTATATGGTCAAACTATCTAGTTCCTGCTATCAATCTGGCTGGTGAGTTTTGCACAAGCTTCAGCCCCATATGAACCACTCATTAATGGCATCGCTGTCTTGTCTGGATAGAACTTCAGATTATTAGCCCTCGTCCAGTCTATTGTTGCAGCCAGGTACTGATCTAGCACAACCACAGCCTCACCTAATGAAGGTGAAAAAGAGAAATTGAGTTGTGTGTCATCAGCATACTGATGGCAACACACTTGCTTATGTCCCTCGGTACCAAATATAACATCAATCACATTAGTCCTCTGCCTCAAAGGCCTTCCAAAAGAGGAACATCTTTGTAATCCTTAAAAGAAAACCAAGTGCAGTCTTGACAACTGCTTGACGACTGAATTCCATAAAGAAAATGTCCCAACTGAGAAAATCAAGAATTGAGCCAGATACTCAATTCCTGTATAGACCTAACCTTAGAAAATAAAGGCACCCAGAGCAGATGATCTGAGCACAGAATAGGGTTCATATGAAAGATAGTACTTGTGAGTTTAGTCTTTTACACTGACAGGGGGCAACTAACATCATTCAAAAGATTACAGTTTCTTGAAGGAGATACTCAAAATTGATAGTTTTCCTGATATTCATTCATTCATTCATTCCTTTATAACATTTGTATCCCACCTTATCTTAATACAAATCAAATGATCGTTAAGTACTACGGTATTTCTTTACAGATGCCATGAATACAGCATATGTATTGCTGATTGGTTATATTATTAAATTTTTGTGGAGGCGGAACCCAGAATTTCTTCATTTGAGCTGAGCAGCATTGCAATTACTTGTGGGAGCTTAAAGAATTTAATTAAGAACATTCTGCAAGGTCAAAAGATAAGATGTAAAAAAGCAAATTAAGCCGGTGTTATGGAAGAACAAACTGAGGCTATTTTTAAAGGGGACAAAATGCTGGGATGCGAAGTCATGTATCTGATACGATTGTAAACCTTTTCTCTCTCTCTCTCCAGATAATACCAACAACAACCATCACTGCAGCTCTTGCTGAGAATCCTGTGGCTTTGGCAATCAGCTTCTTCTGCACTCGCTAATTATTCAGAACTTCAGGGTCACCATTCATATCTGAATTAACCTTAAAGTAGTTTTCCCAATAGCAACAACGTAGAAGGTAACAGTGTGACAGATCATAGCTGTTGGAAGAGTAAAAGCTGTTGCTACAATTCCAGCTCCTATTCTGTAAATAGCAAAACCACGACGTTTTCTTACTCTTAGAAGAGAAGGGACGGAGTGCATTCACTTGAATTAACTCTTCTCACATTATACTACACAGATGATAAACTGTGTGAATAGACGAGGGAGAAGACCTTTTTGGTCACTGTACCTAAGCTCTGGAATTCCTTTCCAAGGGAAACCAGCCTCACTTCTTCACAAATGACCTTCTGGAAGATGGTAAAGGCCTTCCTTTTTAGTAGGTAATTTTAATTGGTGGTTTTGAATCCATGGCTATTTTTTTCTTCAAATATGTTCTTTTGCATTGTTCAGTTGCTGCTATTTTTGTGTTTTGATGCTTAGCGTTTTTATGTTTTAATTGAAGCAACCTGCCCTACCTGCCACTTCTCTCCTCTAAATCATGTTTCTTGCTGCCTTTGAGATATTCAGTAGAGACCCCAGTTCCGAGACCTACTGCTCTGCTAAATGTGCAGCTTAGCTTTGACTATTAAAAGAATCTAGCCTATTGTATTGCTAGTTCAATCACACAGTGACAAAAAAAGAAAAGAAACAGGAGGGAAGAATGGTTTTAAATTAACATTTCCAGGAGGACCTCTTCTTCTAGGAGCCCCTCAGGGTTCTGCTTAGAAAGTCCTCTGTAAAGAAACACAAAATGCCTGGCGAAAAGGCATTTAGCTAGACCAGGCTTTATCATGGGGCGAACCCCAGGATTGTCCCTGTGTGTCCACATGACGCACAGGGGATCCCAGGATCAGGGAGGGATCATCCCTCCCTTGCCCCAGGATAGAGCCCTCCCCTTTGGGCCCGCTTTTTCTTGGGCTGAGCCCGAGACCGCGGAACGTGTGGCCCGTTGCCGCAGTTTGACCTGGCTCCTCGCGCAGAGCTGGGAGCTGCACATGGAGCACTGTGCCCATCGGGGGTAGGATGGGGGGAGCGGGGAAATTAAGTTTACATTTTTTAAAAAAACTACCCTTAGCGCACGAGTGTTCATGCACTCCGTCTTCTTTAAAAATAAAAAATGGTGGGCGCGACGCCTCTCTTCCTGAGGTCATCGCGCCTCACATGTAAACGGAGGAGGGATGTCAGATTAATCGCAATGCGAGATCTTCCCTCCTCCGTCGCGGACTAGCAGGTAGGTCTAGCTAAGGCCTCAGTCAGGGCCCAATATTGCGTGATAAGCTGCCAGCAAAGGGGTGGCAATGTGCCTCCTTACTTTCAAAAGAGATGCAAAGCCGGACATTGGTACAATCCAGCTTTGGCTTTTAACATTTGTTTTTTAGCATTTGTTTTTTAGCATTTGCTTTTTAATTAATATGTTATTTATGTTTTAGACCTTATTGTATATTTGATATATCCTTTGTAAGCTACCATGCACTGATGAAAGACTTATGCATAAGAGTGCTTCCAGATGGATGGCTCCAAGAGCTACCAATCAAAAGGTATAACGCAACTATTTCCTCCTTCTTCTTTAACGGATATTTTGCATGAATTAAAAAGATAGAAGTGGTGGGAAAATACAGGAGGTTTTTGGCAATGCCCAATAGTTGCCTCTATTTCAGAGGAAATTATTATACAAATAAACTTTGCATTGGCACACTCTTTAATATTTACTGCTGTACGTGTCCTTTTAAATTATTTACCTGCTTCCTGGAAGTTAATGCACGGTCAACACAAAAGGATTCTCTGTCAAGCTATTGCAACTTTGGAAGGATAAACATTCACTTCCTATAATGCAATGGACTGAAGACCTTATAGTGCTTTCAACATTTGAACAGGTGGTATATAGTCACCACCTGCGAATGGATACTTATTTGGATATTTCATCTTTTGATGAAGTTTATGCATAATTCTTAGAAAGTTGTATTCTACACACACACACATCATATATGTATGTATTGAAATTGATATATTCACATTTATATAGTTACAAATTATTATTATTTTGTATTGTTGAAAAGTACATTAAAATTAATAATAATTTTAAAAGCATCTGTTATTTTGCAAGAAGTTCTTGGTACTAAGTAATGTCCAGGCCTTATGCAAGTTTATGCTCTGGAGTCAATTTGTCATGGCCACAGCATGGATGCAAATGAGATCAAGGTCAGGTACTTGGTGCTCCTAATCAGCATCGATTTTCATTCAGTCATCACAGGGTCATTAAGCCACTTTTTCACAAGGTCAGGTACTTGATGTTAATTTAAGAAGAGTACTCTGTGGAATGAGCCTTTTCCCTAAATGTTCAGATTCCCCATTAAAGGAGCAGAATGATGCCAAACAACTTGACATGAGACAGTTCTAAATATTTTTTTCTCCCTTCCTCTAGTGATCAGCCTACTCTATAAAATAAACCTTAAAGTACTAATTACCTAAATAGCTAGCTGCCTTCTCTTACCCAACATTACCTGGATGTGAAAAATGAGCAATCCTGATTAAAACACACTGTGTTCCTTGGCATTGCAATGATTACTTGACCTTACAGCTTGCTGATCAAGTGTCCTTCCAAACTTGAGACTAATGAAATTGGATTTTGCTTAGAGAGCTGTGAAATGCCCATGTTTATGATAAAAAAAAACTTAGTAGTTTTCAAAAACACTAAGTCAACACAGTAGGAGCACATGAAGTGCTAATAGCATAAGGACAGAAAAGGAACTCATAGGTCAACTACCCCAACCTTCTTCAATTACAGACGCCGAATGGAGAGCAAAACTGCCAGACTGTGTAAAGAAGAACCAGCTCCAGTGTAAATATATTTGGCCCCAGGCAGCTCAACCAAATCTTAATCAAGAGGAGGAGGAGGAGGAGGAGGAGGAGGAGGAGAAGAAGTTGTTTTATTTCTTACCCTCCTCTCCATTTGGATCAAGGCAGGGAACAACAATAAGTATAAAATGCATAAAACTGAATTTAAAACATAGTATACATTATTAAAATACATCCTAAAAACATCCTAAAATTCCACTGGATAGGCCTGCCAGAATAGATCAGTCTTTATAGCTTTCTTAAATGCTAAAAGATATAAAGTTGATGAGTCTCCTCCGGCAGGCCATTCGACAGTCTGGGAGCAGCAGAAGAGAAGCTCCTCTGGGTAATACTTGTCAGCCTAATTTTCGCAGACTGAAGCAGATTCTTCCCAGAGGACCTGAGTGTGCGGGGCGGATTGTATGGGAGAAGGCGATCCCGCAGGTAGCCTGGACCCAAACCATGTAGGGCTTTAAAGGTGATAACCAACCCTTTATACGTCGCCTGGAAACTAATTGGCAGCCAGTGAAGAGATTTTAAAACTGGTGTAATGTGGTCCCCTACCCTAGGTGTTCCAGTGACCAAGATGTGTAGAAAGTGTGTCCACAGTTTCACTCATAAGGAAAACAAACTCCCCCCCCCATTAAAAAAAAAGGTTGTAAAGTGCTTCATACTTAAACAGGGTTGGGGAACCTCAGGCCCATGGGCCAAATCCAGCCCTCCAGTGTTGCCCAGATGGCCATGCCTCCTGCCCTTGGCCCCACCTCCTTTGCCCCAACCAACAATCATGTAGTGGTTTCCCAGCTTTTGTGCACTTCTTTCCTGTTCTAAAATGTTGAGAAGCTGCTGCTAAGGATGCATCACTAGCAGTAAGAGCTTTAAGCTCCAATATGCTAATGTTTTTGCTCCCCCTTTCCTTTAGGTTCCCGAGAGCTTCTCCAAAATTGAATTTGGCCCTTGGGGTGAAAGACATTCCCTGACCCTGCACTTCAATGTTCCATCCTTGTGTTTTGTATTTAAGACCCCAAATATGCCTAAATCCAGGTCTCTAAAATTGTGAGGGTTTTATGCAAGACACAGCTTTGTTACAGACCCTGAAAATCTGTGAGGGAGTCAACCTTGTGTTGGACAACAGAATGGACAGGAGAATACAAAAGCTGGTCATTTGTTATTCCTTCCCTTTCATCTGGCCCAGTGTTTATCCAATCACCGTAAAAGTCTAGGCTAGAAAAAGAGATTGTACCATTTCCTTGAAAAAAGATTGTATTGCTTATTAGTGTGTTACTACAATCAGTGCTTCTTGTTCTTCCAAAACAAGGATAATTGTAAGGTCCAAATCAAGGACAGTTCTAAATTGAAAGGAATGGATAAATAAAAGGCTTAAGGGTATATGACCAGGGGCCAATCTATACCAAGCAGGATATAACACTTTAAAAATGGTATGAAAATGGTATATGTAATGTGTCCTGGGCCTGAACAGTTGTCATAACCATTATAAACCGTTATAAGCAGTCGTGTAGATCCTGTCCTGTACACAATAAAATACACAGCTAGGGACAACGCACCCATGAAGTGGCGTGAAGCTCCTATCCCACCAGGGGAGCCCACCACTGCTGCCTCCAGCAGATGGTCCAGAGAGCCCTGCCAGACACTCTCCTACTGCAAGTCAGTGGCTGGTGGGGCTCTCCAGAGCAGCTGCCCTCTGGAGAGCTGAAGCAGCTGGCATGGTCCTTCAGACAGCCTTAGATTGAAAAGCCTGGCTCTGAGAGTGTTCTTCCTCAGAGTTAGGCATAAAGGGACATCCCAGAAGATCACCTGTACCGGAGAAGGCGGAGGGGGGGGCATGGCACGTCAAGGGAAGAGGGTTGTGATGCAGCAGCATGCGTGCTTTCACGCCTCAGGCAATGAGGAAGCTTACTCTGGGGGTGTAAGAAAATAAAGTATACAGTGGGGCCATTGCTAGACAAGGGTTTAGCCCGGGCTGATACCTGGGCTCACCCCTGTGTGTCCAGATGACGCACAGGGGATCCCGGGGTCAGCGCTGTGCCCATCGGGCCAGGGGGGAGAAATCGCAGGGGGGATAGATGGGGGCCAGGGGGGGAAGAGCGGACCTGGCGGGAGAGATTTATTTATTTATTTATTTAATTAATTACATTTTTTATACTGCCCAATAGCCGAAGCTCTCTGGGCGGTTCACAAAACTGGGGGGGGGGAGAGCACAGCCAGGGTGGGGAGATCCAAGTCGGGGGGATCGGAGATCACGGCTGGGGGGGGCGCGGGGGCATTGGACATGGCGGGGGGCATCGGACATGGCGGGGCGGAAATCAGGGGCAGGGCCTACCTTATCGTTGGTGCGCTCCTGCGCACATGGCCCCTTTAAATGGGAAAAAATGGCCAACGCGACAGGGCTTTCCTTTACTCCATCGCGTGTTACATGTAGACAGGAGCGACAGCCCGTGCTACTTCTAGCGTGGGCTGGGCCCTCCACATGCCCGGATTTAAAGGTAGGCATAGCAAGGCCCTAAGTGTTATAGTAAGTACACACTAGGCCCATTATACAGAAGTATTTAAATATACCTACAGGTGTATTTAAATGACACTATGCCAATCTAACCACAGTGCAACCACACCTCTGGAATATCTTGCCATCAAGGGTCCATCAGGTCCCATCATTGTGGGCTTTTAAGGAAGGCCCTGAACTCATATGTTTATTCTGACCTTTCCTTGATTATGTTTTCTGGACTGTTCTGTTTTGTAGCTGCAGTTGTGTTGCAGGTTATTAGTGCTATCTCAGTCAGCTGATTTATTGCCGTTGTTAGTAGTTTTTATGAACTTCTGCTGCTTTATATCAATTATTATATGGGAATTTATTGTTGTAAGCCACCTTTGGGGTGCGGGGGGCATCCACCCTGAAAGACAACCTGGAAATATTTTAAATTAACAAATAAATAATTATATACATAAAATATCCTATTGGTGAGAAAAATGCATGTTAAGGCCAATTATAATGAATATTAATAAAAGAAATTCTTCCTAAAGAAGGGCTCAGACTATCTAATCGTCCCAAGCACTCCAAGAAATAAATGCTCAGTTCAACAGAGAGATTCCCAAGCCAGCAAATTGGACTCATCAGAATACATACCAGTCGCATAAAAGAACATATTCAATAGTGCCTTTATGTCTTGAGCTCTACCATGTGCTGAACACCATTTGATCCCAGAGGAGCTGGTGAGAACTGAGAGTCCTCAACAACCCTTTTCAGAAATGTTCCGATCCTTTCAGGAGGATTCAGATAACATCTCCATTGGCGGAAAAAGTTGCCATAGGCATGGCCCACGTTCAACTGGCATTAAAAAAGATTAGGCAAGCGTGTGAAAATTGCAGGGACCCTGTGTAAAACATGATATGGTTTGATGTACTCCCCCAACAGCACATACACTTTGAATGAAAGCAAAAAGAGGTTATAGGCTGCCAATTAGAAATCTTACCGTATGAAAGTAAAGAAAAGTAAACATCATCAGAAAGCTTTATAAACAACAAAAAGTTCAGAATAAATCAGGCCTCCCATTAGGGCTCCTTCTGTATGGCAAAGATACAGAAAGATAATCAACAGTTGCCTCAGTCCTATGCATGTTGTTGAGAGTCAAGTTCCATTGTGTTTGGTAGGGCTTATTTCCAAGGAAATGTGCCCAGGCTGACAAAAGTTGCAATCCTATCTACATTTACAACCCCACTGAAAAAGGGACTAACTTCTGAGTAATGATACTTCAGACTGAGCTGCATATCACTTATCATTACAGCATGACAAGATTTCAAGGCTTGCTGATGTAAAGCAGAGTCACCTGGCATTTGCAAGAGTACAAGGGCACAGTTGATTACTATTACAGAGCACATTTTTTAAAAATAATAATAATAATAATCAAACAGGCAGGTTTCTCAGAAGAAAGTGGAAATTAGTTTATTAAGATTCATACATCAAGGTCAAATCTTCTAACTCTTTCTTGGTCGGCGGTCCCACTGAATCAACAATGACAAAAGGGATTTAAAAAATAGCTGTAAAGCCCAATTCCAGACCAAAAAGAGAGAGAGAGACAGCGGCGCCAATGTTTGTGGTTCCCAGTGTTTTTCGAGAATGTCTCTTTATCAAGGGCATGTCAAGAATCATAAACATTGGTGCTGATGTAGTTTTGTCTGGTCCCACTCAATCAATAAAAGTGCAATCCTACACACACTTACTTGGCAGTAAGCCCTGTTGAACTCAATGGCGAGATGTGATTAAGAAGTACAGAACAAATCCCATTGTCAGCTGGGTAGAGCAGAAGTAGGCGGAACATGAACTGTGGACCACACCACACTTACCAATGCTTTTCTAACAACCACCCATGGACAAGTTGCAATAAGAGGCCACACTGGTCAGGAGAAAAAACTTTGATGGGATAGATATTCTCCACGGATCTTATACTATGCCTATTTTTGGGGTTCACAGCTTGAACAAGACCAATATTAAGGCAACAAGAAATCATTTCGGAACCATATTTAGGAGTGTGTGTGTTTTTTTCAAATGCCTTCTCGTTCTTCTGTGATCTTACCTCTGTGACGTTTTCTTATATTTTCTCCTGCAGGAAAAGAGCATAAATAAAAATAAATAATAAGCATAAATAAATAAGCACATGGAATGTAGGAGGAGATAGGGAGTGGGTAAGTTTTATATAATATGAAGAGATTATGTTTTAGCACCAGATGCAAGAGACAATAAGCTTGTTAATGAGAAAAATCTAAAGATGATAACTTCTTGCAGTCAAATGATTCTTCGTTGAGGTAAAGTGCCAATTTACCACATCACAAACTGATGTTCCATGTTGGGGTTGTATCTAACATTAGTCTTGCTCAGAGTAGTCCCATTGAAATGAATGGGACTTAAGTTAGACTAATATTGGATATAGCCCAATGTCTCCAAGTTTTATTGTGTGTGGTATTGTATGAGAAATGTAGGAGCTTCTTGCCTTCTTATTGGCCGAGGTAGCTCAAGAAATGTAAGGAGCGGCAGAGGTGATCTAGTGATAGTGCTTCAAAGGGGAAGGGAGGAGGCTGGAAGAGGCTCAGGATAGCTCATTTACTGTCCTCTCCAGTCTCTTCCCTTTCCTGCTCAATGGAAGAAGAAAAAACTTTCCCCCTTCTCCGAGGTCACTTTTCTGACCTCAGAAGCTAGCCAGTACGGTTCTTTGTCCTCCAGCTGGGAGTGGGGAGGATCTCCAAATATTTAAATATATACCTGAATATTATTTTAATGTACATTTTCTCTCGAACTATGGGTTTTAATGTGCATTTTGATTTGTTTAAACTATTAAAATCTGCATCACACATTTGAAGAAGTGCAAAACCTGATTGATAGCTATATTCCAGGGCATTTTGTCTCAGGTCATTTTGTATAGGAATTTGGAAACATCAAATTATTCAAGCATCCTCATATTAAATTGGAGAAAAGTCAGTTCAGGGCAATTGTTAAAAGCTAAAGTTTTTAATACTGTTTTTTAATATTGTATTTTAATGCTGTGAATCATTGAGAGATTCTATTATATTCAGCAATATATAAATGTTACAAATAAATAAATAAAACTAATCATAACTACCTTCTAGCCCCATTACTTTCAATGCAACTGGCTGGGGACAAGGGCTATACTTAATGCAATGTCATTTCCAAACCACCATGCATATCCATACCAGTCACCATAAACGGGCAATATAAATCCCTGGTTTTATAAACCTTCCATTTGCATGTTACAGTTGATAAGACCATAGGTACAAAAGCAGCGGACACTTAGTTGTTCTCACACTGGTTTGTGGTGTAACAATGACTTCCCATCTCTAGCTCATGTTGATTTGGGTTGTATCCAATGGGTTGTCTGACTAAACTCCCATTCATTGCAATGGGTTGTCTGACTAAACTCCCATTCATTGCAACCAACAATGTACCAACAATGGTACAGCCTGCTGCCTGTATTTCCAGTGCAAGAATCACAAAGGTGTGCTGATGCTGATCATCATGGCTGTACAGAAAATACCTTGACGTTTAAAGCTAGCAGAAGTCCTGAAGAACAGTCTAAAATCTACCTGAACTCAACAATCATTAGCTGAACTGAGAAAGGGAGGAAGCATTGCTTAGTAGAAGAGCATATGCTTTCAGGGTGTAACCTCTCATGTTCAGTCTCCAGTAGCTCCAGTCCTGGGGTGGGAAAGACCAAAACAAAACAAAAAACCTGCCAGTCAGAGTAAGCAGTACAGGGGTACTAGATAGACAGATGGTCTGAGTCATGATAAGACAGTTTCATGCATTCAACTGATTCCAGTTCATGGATTACATTTAAGGTGAAAGCAGGTGATATTTTAAAAAAAATCTATGGTATTTGATCTGCAATGGCGGTTTCATTTATACCAGTTGTTACTTGATATTACAGTGATACTGGTGTGTTTTGACCCCTGCCAACAGACTGACATAGGTTCCCCTTTTGCCCTCTCACCCCTCCTATCTATCTGAGGTGAAAATTCTCAGATGAGAGCTTTTTTCTCAGCCCTAACATTTACCACATCTTGATTAAAATTTGACAGACTGACAGAGGTCAAATAAAATTGCCATGAGCTAGCGGTTGACCATCCCTGACCTAAATTTGGGGATGGTTAAATATATTATAGTAAAATATTGCACACAAAATAAATTTCATTTAGCTATGAAAACACACACATATATATTTCCAGAATAGCTCCAGGGTGGGTTATCTCTGCCCTGGTTTCTGAGACAGGGGCAGGATCTCCACTGCTGCATTATAATGGTTTATAACAGGTTTGACAACTGTTGGGGCCCAGGACACCATTCCACCTGTCTAGTATGCTTTAGGGTGGATTCCTGCATTGAGCAGGGGGTTGGACTCAATGGCCTTATAGGCCCCTTCCAACTCTGCTATTCTATGATTCTAACAACCATTTTCAAACTGCTTTCAAAGTGTTATATCCTGCTTGGTGTAGATCTGGCCAGGCTTACATCATGTTGCCTTACCTTCTCCTTCAACTTTTCTCTTTCCTTTCAAGAATTTGTATAGTCTCATTCCTACTACATTTCATTCTCCTGGACCAGCTCCAGGCTATCTAGAGCATGATGCCTGCTCCTTGTTCTTCTCCCTCTAGAATGATTGACTCTTCAGATGCGGCCTTTATCTTGCCTCAGACTATGTGCTCAATGGGTCCTGTGGCCACTAAGCTCACACTTGATCTCATCTTCACCTCTTAATTCCAGAACAGATATCTTGGCTCCTAATTGCCGCTTGACCAGACTGTCCTTTTTTTCCCCTGTTCCTAGATATTGGCTCTGTTCCTGTAACTATGACCAACTGTAGACAATAAGGAGCTGCTTACAACCACCAGACTTGGGGCAGGAAGATGATCAGAGCCCAATTTAAACAAACCTGTTCTATCGGGGAATCCAGGGACCAACCACTGAGAACCGCTGTTTACCGTACCCTTGTTGGTGCGCTTTTTTGAAACAGACTGCTATTGGGATCTTGTACCAGCCTGTGTTACGTATGGGGTCAAACAAGGAGTATTAACATTCTTGGAATATACACAGGTATTTGAATTACCCTTCTTGCCAACAGTGAGAATCTGCTATAAGCAGGTGCAAGTGGCATGTGGAAGTTAAGAGAAAGAGGGATCATTTCACTGTGATAATATTAATGCAGCCATTCCAGCAGGCTATGGATGGGAAGATAAGAGGGTCAAGCAGGGCTATTCTACCAGTCCTGATGAAAGAGGTCCCCCACGAAGGCTCCTCCTTCCTCAGTTCTTACCACCACCAGCCATTGCAGCAGGCTGTACAGAGAAAGAGAGAGAGAGAGCCATTCCACCAGCCCCCCTGAAAGACTCCTTCATTTTTTTCCTCGTTCCTCCCCATCCACTTTTCCTTGTGTGAGGTGCCTCTTTAGATTATAACCCTTTGGGCAGGGACTGTCTTACTTGTAAGCTGCTTTGTCTGAGTAAGATAAAAAATATTTTATATTAATGAATACAAATTTGTGTAAGGTGCATTAATGTTCTCAGACTGAAACTAGCCACTAGCCAGGATCTCATTGTGATTACATGAGAGTTTTGGGGTCTTCAAAAAAAATTCACACCTACCACTGTAGGAAGCAACTCTCTGCATGAATGAGATTGATGAGAATACAGATGAGCACTTCAACCGGACATGCAAACTGGCCCTCAGAGGTGGAATGACCATTCTCCTGGACCAGCTCCAGGCTATCTAGAGCATGATGCCTGCTCCTTGTTCTTCTCCCTCTAGAATGATTGACTCTTCAGATGCGGCCTTTATCTTGCCTCAGACTATGTGCTCAATGGGTCCTGTGGCCACTAAGCTCACACTTGATCTCATCTTCACCTCTTAATTCCAGAACAGATATCTTGGCTCCTAATTGCCGCTTGACCAGACTGTCCTTTTTTCCCCTGTTCCTAGATATTGGCTCTGTTCCTGTAACTATGACCAACTGTAGACAATAAGGAGCTGCTTACAACCACCAGACTTGGGGCAGGAAGATGATCAGAGCCCAATTTAAACAAACCTGTTCTATCGGGGAATCCAGGGACCAACCACTGAGAACCGCTGTTTACCGTACCCTTGTTGGTGCGCTTTTTTGAAACAGACTGCTATTGGGATCTTGTACCAGCCTGTGTTACGTATGGGGTCAAACAAGGAGTATTAACATTCTTGGAATATACACAGGTATTTGAATTACCCTTCTTGCCAACAGTGAGAATCTGCTATAAGCAGGTGCAAGTGGCATGTGGAAGTTAAGAGAAAGAGGGATCATTTCACTGTGATAATATTAATGCAGCCATTCCAGCAGGCTATGGATGGGAAGATAAGAGGGTCAAGCAGGGCTATTCTACCAGTCCTGATGAAAGAGGTCCCCCACGAAGGCTCCTCCTTCCTCAGTTCTTACCACCACCAGCCATTGCAGCAGGCTGTACAGAGAAAGAGAGAGAGAGAGCCATTCCACCAGCCCCCCTGAAAGACTCCTTCATTTTTTTCCTCGTTCCTCCCCATCCACTTTTCCTTGTGTGAGGTGCCTCTTTAGATTATAACCCTTTGGGCAGGGACTGTCTTACTTGTAAGCTGCTTTGTCTGAGTAAGATAAAAAATATTTTATATTAATGAATACAAATTTGTGAAAGGTGCATTAATGTTCTCAGACTGAAACTAGCCACTAGCCAGGATCTCATTGTGATTACATGAGAGTTTTGGGGTCTTCAAAAAAAATTCACACCTACCACTGTAGGAAGCAACTCTCTGCATGAATGAGATTGATGAGAATACAGATGAGCACTTCAACCGGACATGCAAACTGGCCCTCAGAGGTGGAATGATTTGGGGAAACATGGTCATCTATTTTTTTTTCCTCCACTCAAAACAATGGGAAACAGGGGAAGTAGATTCCCCAACCGAATAGTTCCCATACAACTTTATCATCTCAGTCAAATGAATTGCTTCTTCACTCCTACTCAGGTTTTAAAAATAATCTGAATTGCTTTAAGTTACGTTCAACTCTAGTTAAATCTTCAGTAATTGACATTGCACATCTCTCTATTTATTGCATCTGCGGTTACTTAAGTAAATTGAGCAAATTTGCAAGTGAGAATACCTTTTTTGTTTTCTAACCAAGCAAACTCCACGTTGAACCTGTCATCTTGAAAGTTAATTCCTACACTTATCACCAGTTTTTAAAGTTTGGGTGAGTCATGAGACTACAGATTGGAATCTTAGGGCCAAAAGAGATAATACTTTAAATCCCCATCGAGTAGTTACGTCTCCCCCTCCCATTTTCATTCTAAAGTAGGTGCAGGCCCACCTACTGGGATCTTAAAAGCCTCCCTACCTCTTACCCTAAGGTCCTAATCCAGATCAACCTCTACCCACTCACCAGTTTCAATCTAGAGTAAAAATGGAATGAAAAAGAAAAAGACATAGCTGCTAGATACGTATTTAAGGTAATGTGTGTTTTGGCTCTTGTATACACATACAGTCTTCTAGAATACAGTTGGAGCTAATATCAAAAGTTGAACCTTTGGGAGTTGTGGCCTCCTTAAAACTTAAATAAATGCATCTTGGTGGCACATGAGATGAAATAGTTCCTTCACTTCACTCTTCTTTTACCTATATTTGTTGTGATTGCTAATCCTCAGGGAAAACATGGAGATCAAACAAGATCAACAAAAGGAGAGAATTAAAATTGGATGAATTCTTTAGGATGTGTGGATTGTTTTTTAATGAGATTTATAAATGAGCATTTCACAGTATCTGCTGGCATTTAATTACCATTTAAAGATGCCCAACAATATCTGTCACCATTCTAGACTCTCATTGCACCTTGAAGACTTACCGAGGATCTACATTTCTGATCTTGCTGTAGCACAGTTCTTACAAACAGCAAGTGAGGTTTTAAACTTCAGATTACAGGTGAAATATCCCATGGCTGAATGCTTCTGCACTAATATTATATATTCATTACATATATGCACATAGAAAATGAACAGAGAGATGACAACAGCCCAGACACAACTTTGCCACTTCATCCATTGTTTGTGAGAACGAGGCCAACATTTTCCTAACATTGTATATGAGCCTTCTCACCCATGTACACAGTTATGCATGCATGAGCCAGACATTTTTTTTAGTGTTTGTATGGGTGGGATGGTGTTGAATAGTTTCCTATTCTGTTTTAGAATATATATATATATATATAGGCTTTAGAAGCAACAGTTCCCCATCCTGCCTTAGAAGCAACTTTGTCTGTTTATATAAATTTGGGGAGGGGGGTGGACTAGAGATGTAAAATTTCTGGAAATTCTTGAAGCTATGGGTTTTGTTTTGTTCTTCCTTTTTTGGGAAGGGCAGAAATTGAATTTTTTGGAAAAATTGGGAAAAAATGCAATATTAGCACTTTTTTACAGATTAAAAGCACTTTGTTACTTTGGGAACATAAAATGTAATTATGTAGAAGTTGGTTTGGCATACAATTATCACAATTGGTATATTAAAAGTACAGTGTATTCAAACAATTATGACAAATTGAATTTACTTTCTTAAATTTTTACTTTTTTATATAACAAATGCAGCTGCAAGCTCCTGAACTGTAAGGAACCTATTTTTGCCAGTTTATGAGGAGCAGACAAAAAACTTTTTAAAATGAAAGAAGAAACCATCAACATTAGTAACAAAGAAAAGTATTTATGTCTCCACTAGTCCTTCACAGTGTCAAGCAGACATAAAGCACCCATTCCCATAAAAAGAACTGAGAAAAAGGGGGGACCAATACTCAATGAATATGCATAAAATTTAATCAGACTTATTTTCTGAGGTATAACTATCACTGTTCAGTCTCTGCTTCAGTGGCAGTGCCCCCTAGAGGCAGAAATGCATCTTGCTCTTGCATTTGAGAGTTGTAGTCGCAGTTTGCAACCTTGGACTTGCCCCGGTGCACAGAAATTGTAATAATCTACTACTGTACATAGTTTTTAGAAATCATTTGGACAAGTAAACGCATGAACACCTTATTTAAAACATTTTATTCATCATGCTAAAATAAAACTTTCCATAATCCATTTTTCTTCATTTTTTTCCCCAATTTTTCCATTTTTTCAGAAAAAAACAAAAAAAGGTTTCGGGGGGGGGGGGGACTTTTTTTCTGAATTTTTCTGTGTTTTTTTCTGGGCCTTTACATCTCTAGGTGGGACAGGGAGTAGCTTATCTAGGTTAGCATGAGATAGGGCTGCTTTAAAGGAGACTCTCTGTACACACGAGAGCGCATTACACAGAACTCTGGATTTGGGCCTATGACAACGCAGACAGGAGAGCAGGAATGTAATATCTGTACAGTTGTTATTTTACTTCATGGATTAACAACTTCTAGTCTAATTTTTACTTCCACCTATGTTGAGAGTTAAACTCCCTGCAGACTAATGAGGTCATTTAAAGAAATTGAAATCTTCTTTGCCAGTCAGCTCAATATGTGGAATCAATACCCCATGCATTTTCTACTAATGTTAGTGTCATTACAGTGGAATTAATGGTGCATAAACTAAACACTATCTCTGCCTTTATTAATAAACAGCATAAATCAAGTTGCAAGTGACTGCTGGCATTCCAGCTTCAGTAAGACTGAGAGCAGATGGAGGCATGTTAGTTGCATTTTTACTGGTATTATAATAGGTATTTGAATTGGGGGATTTTCAGCTGATTGCCACCTGCCTGAGTCTAATAGAAAGACTGAGAAAGAGAGGGTTTTTAAATAAAAAATAAAATACAATTATACTTTAGCATCTCTATAGTATTGGGGTGACCATATGGAAAGGAGGACAGGGCTCCTGTATCTTTAACAGCTGTACAGAAAGGGGAATTTCAGCAGGTGTCATTTATAAGAATGCAGCACTGGTGAAATTCCCTCTTCAACCCAACAGTTAAAGCTGCAGGAACCCTGCCCTCTTGACAAAATACAAAAGAAGGCAGGGCTCCTGCAGCTTTAACTGTTGTTATAAAGATGGAATTTCTCCAGATGCTGCATGCATACAAATGACACCAGCTGAAATTCCCTTTTCTATACAACTGTCAAAGATACAGGAGCCCTGCCCTCCTTTTCATATGGTCACCCTATTCTATAGCATTTTTCAGTATACAAAGGACTTTACTCTTGTAATTTCATTTGCCCTTTTTTCATATAGGGGAGGGGCCGTAGTTCAGCAGTCACGCACATACCGCACATGCAAAAAAGCCCAGGTTCAATTTCTGTCATCTTCAGTTACATTTTAACTGTCAAAAGGGTCAAGTAGTAAGTGATGGAAAAGGCCTGTGTCTGAGACCCTGGAAAGCTGCTGCTAGCCAGAGTAGTCAGTACTGGGTGAGATGGACAAATAATTATCTGACCTGGTGTAAGTCAGCTTCCTGTGTTCCTTCTATCACTGAACATACCACATGCCCAGTGTGTATTTCATCATAACAGCAGCTGGCATTGCGTTGAGTCTGGTTTAAAATCTCTCAGTTCCCATTAGGAGGAAGTTGTGAAACAAATACAAAAATGAGCACTTGAGGGGCTCTTGCCCTAAAGCAGGGATGGGACAATATTTTGATTATACCACTGGTGCCATGCCATGCAGAGAGCTTAATTTTCCAAAGGGTGCAGCTTTGGTTTGGAGTCAGTTCTATGGCTCAGCTCCAAAATGCATAATACATAGGATGATCTATCTATCTATCTATCTATCTATCTATCTATCTATCATACTATCTTTCCACCAGCAATGGTGCAAATGATACCTCTAGCTTTAAAAAAAACAAAAACCTTTAAAATTGTTTTTACCCTAGTTAGCACCTGTTCCGGAGACATTGGTCCTTCTTTTCTAGTCAAATATGGAATACTGTGTCCTGAAGTGGGGTATATCCAGGACACTTTACAATATTTAGATTCAAATGGCCTAATTGCACATTGCATGTGAAATGTGTGTATCGAAAGCTTGAAAGCTTTTCCCTAGAAAAAGGAATTGCGGGAAGGGGATTTGGAATGGCGATGTACTGGGAGAGTGTTAAGTACTCCATGCCCCCAACCCACCCCGCTTCTCTGTTGAAAATCTCCCTCCTGGAGGGGAGAAAGGCCTAATACTATCCTTAGCCACCAGACCTCTATTCCAAATCTCACCAAAGCTACTTTCCCTGAGTCAGGGAAAAGTGGGGTGGGGGTGATTTGGAGTGGAGAGTTGTGGGCAGGGAAAGGGTTAAACATCTCCTGTTCCTCCTCCCCATGCACTATTTCTGTACTCCAAATCCTCTTCCCAAAGCTACTTTTTTTTCATAAGGAAGTAGTTATTGGGTGTTTGTTATATACAGAAATCAATATTTGTGTCAGAACCGTAACAATTTTGGCTAGAAGTGCTCTCTGCTACACAAGCCGCCTGGGAAAAGGGCACTCTAGAGTCTAGACATTGCAGAATATTTTCCTATCACCACTAACAAACCTAGATCTATCCATTTATCTAAGAGAGCAATCCTATGGCGCCTAGACAGAGTCTGGGGGTCCATAGGATACTTTGGATTCATGGATCCGAGGCTGGAAGCAATGCCCAACCTCGGACCCAAGAGCCCAAGCTTCCCTTTTCATCCCTCTCACAAATGGCTGCCTCTATGATCTCAGAACCATGAGCTCAGAGAGAAGAAAAAGAAGGGGTGCTAGTGGGGGGGGACTGTGGAAGCGTGGATACAAGCTCTCCCCAGTCTTCCCTAGCCTTCATCCCTCCTCCTCCCTGATGCCTCAGCTAGACGGGTGAAAATATCCGCCTAGATAAACTGCAAAATGAGAGATGCCTCCTGCTCTGCTTTGGATATTCATAAGTGACTGAGATCATCATCATCATCATCATCATCATCATCATCATCATCATCATCTTATTTGTATGCTGCTTTTTCACAAAATTGTGTCCTTGATAGCTCACAGCATCAAGGATGGATCCAATAGGATTGTGCCCTAAACCTTCAGTTCAGGGAATAAAATGACAGTAGCTTCTGGATAAGGTATCCTACAAGTTAGATTACTGCAAAGCACTATCTTTGGTGCTGCCTTTGAAGATGGTCCAGAAGCTGCAGCTTGTGCAAAATGTGGCAGTCAGATGGATAGCAGGGACGAGAACGTCTAAACATGTAACACCCATTCTGGCCTGCTGCCATTGGCTGCCTCTATGTTTCTGAGCCTGATTCAAGGTGCTGATTTTGACCTATAAAGCCTTACATAGCTTGGGACCACAAGACATGATGGTGCACTTCTCCTGGTGCACCTCTCCCATCTCATTTGATGTGCCGGGAGAGGCACACCATATGAGACCTACCCATATACTACACTCGTCATCTAAGGCCCTAATCTGGGTGCCTTCTCTGAGGGATGCCCAGAAGGTGACCACAAGAAAGAGGGCTTTGTCAGTGTCTCCTCCCCGCAATTCTGAAACCACCTCCCCAGCGAGGCCCATCCAGCACCAACATTGTTATCTTTTGGGGGGCAGGTTAAGACATTCCTCTACTCCTAGGCATTTAGCAACATATGATAAAGTTTTCATCAGGTCCTGGGATTCTTTATTAGCTGTCTGTGTGTATGTAAACAGTTCTATATTATGTACAATTTTTGTATTTTTAAGTTTTTTAATCTTTGTAAACCGCCCAGAGAGCTTTGGCTATTGGGCAGTATATAAATATACTAAATGAAAATGAAATGAATCCAGACAAGCACATCTTTAAGTATGTTTTTAGATCCTGAGGTCTAAGAAGTAAAAGAGACTTCTAAAGGGATGCGCTAAACAAGAATTAAATGAGAGAGGAAGGAAAAGAAGCCGAAAAAGTGTTTTACACATACTTTTTCCTGTTTCTTCATATCTAGCTGTGCATGATACATACCCAGAGAGAGAGAGAGAGAGAGAGAGAGAGATGACCGAATTGCTTGTGTTTCTCATAACAATAAATAAAAAAGACAATCACAAAAAACTGAGGACCCTGAGAGAGTTCTTCAGCATGTTGTACGCCACATACACAAAATTCAGCTCACCCTGCTATTCCATATCATTAGTTGCTGTTTAAAAACATATTTGTTTACACTTCGATCAAAATCAGATCAAATCCTTCCAAGTTGCTATCTCTTGGATTCCAGTGATAGAACATTTGGTACCATCTTCAAAGTACAAAATAGGGGGAGGGATACCCAAATCACACGTAGGCTCTAATTACAACTTCTGTGAAGAATCATTAGTAAGGAACACAGAGGTGAAAATGACTTTTCTCCAAGCTTCCTCCTTCTCAAATCCTGACAAATGTGTTGTACCTTACATAGTAAAATGGAAAATCTGCCACTGATACAGAGCAATTTGCTTGATAGTACAATATCTTTAGCTCTGGATGTGTATAAATGTTTCCTTTATCTTGTTTAGCTGTATCCTGTCTACCTGCCTTGGAGGGGACCTACAAAAACACCTCATCTCAATAAGGAGAAGGGCAAAATTGCATTGCATCTCATTTGGGAATAAGGACAGAGGAAATCTTAGCAGAACAAACAGTGACAGCACACATTATTTGCTTGAAGCCAAGAAAGCATATTTTGCTTTCATCCCTTTTCCAGCTTCTAAAGAATTGTGGGGAGGAGGGGGGGGATTTAAATGCGCTTGAAAGAAATCAAAAGGTGTGGATTTTGTTGCTCAGTCAGAACCTCTATGTGGCATTAATTAACACATGGAAACTCCTGTGGAGCCCAAAGGACAGCTGTCCAGTTTTGATTTGTTTGGGGTGTTAGCTACAAAAACAGCAGGAAGCAGAGGAGGAGGAAAAGTTACAAGCCGCCACTTGGATTAAATATTGAGAAAAGAAGCAAAGATTGAACTTGCATCAGGCCAGGCCACAGAAGCAAATCTGTATCTTGCTCTAAGCTCTAGTAAAACTATCAGACTGTTATTGTTTCACACACCCCTCCCCACTACCACCCCGACCAGCTTGTCTGCTCCTAGACAGCTGGTGTGACGCAGAATTTTAAATCCCATGTTTGTGCCAGACCCTCTTCTAACTCTGGAATATAGGCTGAAACACTCGGATTACTGTTTGACAAGCCTAAACACACACACACACACACACACACACCATGCAAAGATGCAAGCCATTTTAGAAAGCAAGGTTTTTTAAAGTTATTTTCTATTGCTTTGAATGGAATTCACTTTGAAACCAGCATTCAAATGCACCTCCCAACTTGTATTCCCACACACATCATCATCATTACAACTACTATTACATTTATCCTGCTTCCCCTCCCTTCCAAGGAACTCAAGCTGGTTTACCTAAACCACCTCACCACCATCTTAATTGCATGTTAACATCTTCGTGTTTTATTAAATCAACCATGATTTATTAAGAAGTTGATTTTACTGTTGATGACATGAGAGTGAATGCAACATTTTAGTAAGGACTAGAAGAGAGTGAAAATCAAATGTTCTCTCTATGGCACAAACTAGCCAAAACGCAACACCTTTAAATACTGCAGATTTCAATAGGAGAGATTAAAAGCATGTACTTAAGTTTCCTAGTGAAATCCATGGGGCTGAAAAGTGCTTCACTTTTGCTGGATGGTCTCATATGAATTTATTGTAGGTGGG
The DNA here is from genome assembly GCF_023053635.1 of Elgaria multicarinata webbii. Lineage (NCBI taxonomy): Eukaryota > Metazoa > Chordata > Lepidosauria > Squamata > Anguidae > Elgaria > Elgaria multicarinata. The sequence goes on along the minus strand of NC_086171.1, from coordinate 69,385,788 downwards.
GAAATGTTGGCCTTAACATAGGAATTGAACGTGCCACTGTTGAACTTAATACAATACCTAATATACCAAAGGCTGATGGACTAGGCAACTCTCTGGCTTCCGGGATTTTGGGGAAAAAACAGAAGATGTGGGGCCTCTCTCTACTGTCTCCAAATATGTGCTATTTCACAGTATGGACAGTAACCAACTGATATACTTGCATAGAAATGGACTATTCTGCTTGTTCCTGGAGGCTAAAATAGCTTGGGTGAATACATGGGAACTAACATATTCTCCCAGGCATAAGGGAGGAAGACAATATTTGGTCAAAAATGTACATGTCAGGCTAGGGAAGCCAGGAATCAAAAGCATCAACAATCCTTGTATGATACATGATTCCTTCCCCCCCCCCTTATGAAGTATCCTGAAGAAAAAGAAAATCATCAAGGCAATATGAAAACATAAGTCTCCATTGATACATCAAATTTGTGTAAGTAGGTTAATAAATTGAAGAGGCTGAAAAGGGGGCACTGTGGATTGAGAGAGATTAATGCCTTGTTATACATTCCATATTGCTGACACTCCGCGCTGTGCAGAAGCAAGGGTTGCAACTTACTTCTCCATTTTATTAAAGATAATTATGAGACAGGCCCACACCTTTCTGAATGTTGGATTTTGTAAGGACTAGAAGAGAGTGAAAATCAAATGTTCTCTCTATGGCACAAACTTGTGGACTTGTTGCTGACTTGTGGAACCACATTTCCTGCCTCATATCCTCTTCTTTTCCAAAATATGTATCTGGCAAGAAGAGGCACCTGCAGCCAGAACTGGTGTGGATGGCTCCCAGCAGCATCTCGGTCTCAGTTTTAAAGGGCTCGTCTACACAAAGCAGGATATTGCACTATGAAAGCGGTATATAAAAGGCAAGAGCCACACTACTGCTTTATAGTGATACTGAAGTGCACTGACAACTGTTGGGGCCATGACACATCTACACCAAGCAGGATATAACACTATGAAAGTGGTATGAAAGTGGTATCTGGTATGTGTCAATGGGCCCCAACAGTTGTCAGTGCACTTCAATACTGCTATAAAGCAGTCGTGTGGCTCCTGCCTTTTATACACCGCTTTCGTAATGGAATATCCTGCTTGGTGTAGATGAGCCCAAAGCCTACATTCTGGTGGTTTCTTCTGGGCATGCTCAGATTCTTTTTCAGCAGCCTGAAAATAGAACTATTGAATCAATTTGACTTATGCCCCAACCAAAAACATATACAATGTCTATGGAAATTACTTCCAATCATTGGGCTGAAATCCTATGAAGTCTTCCTTGTAAATCCAACTGGACTCAGTTGAATTTATTTCCCTCTATATATATGTTTCATGTATAAACATGCAAAGGATCAGGCTTTAAGGCTACAATTCTTTTCACATTTACTGGTGAATAATCTCAACTGAATTCAGTAGGATCTATTTCCAACTATATATGCACAGAATCAAGTTGTGGGTTATTACAGATGTTGCTTCAAAACTACTGTATGGATAAAATGTGAAGACTTGATCCAAAAACGTAATTCAGTGTGCTAGTTGTTAACAGATTCATATTTTTTCTTGAGCAAACAGCTTGTGAACAAACTCAAAATGAATTAAGTATATGTCAAGAACTTTATTCCTTTGCATATCCCAGAGATAGAATGAAATGTGCAACTCACATTGCCCAACGCAGTCAGCCAATTTTTATAACTGAATTCGTAGACAAAATATCCTTTGCTCCATTTATCAGTACCATAACTACAGTCCTAAGGAGCTGTTAAAATGATTGGGACTGGAACTGTACACACAAGGACATTGTTATATTGCTAAACTCCCCAGGGAGATTTAGGAAGACAGTGAGTGGCAACAGAGAAAGCAGTAGTGACTCTCATACCTCCGGAAAAGAACTAACATATTTACATATATACTTACCTGACAACTGAATAATTTACAGATTTTCTAGCAAAGCAGTGCTTTTGGGGGGACTTTGAAAACCTTCACTCCCTGGTGCCAGCTAAAATACCTAGGGGACAAGGGCCACTTTGCAGTCAACCTTTCTGGGAGTTCTCTGCCCCATCATATCAAAAGGGATAATCCAAAAAAAAAAGGGGGGGTGACACTAATATTTGCAGTATGTCTTGATTTGAAGGAAGAAAGCAGATTGTAGCCCTCACAAATGTTTGTTTATATCATACACTGCAGTGGTAAACTTAAACAACAAGGTTTGATTTGTCTTCGCTAAAAACCAATTAAGATCCAATCTTTTATTTCTATAGAACCTGGTTAGCTTATCCTAAATAAGCTTTTGCAGTGGACAAAGTAAATGCATGCAGAATTTAAGGCACTTCCTTGAATAAGTACAGGCAAACTGAGGGAAGGCTTCAGAAAGAACGTAAGCTTCACTTGGGCACATAACTGCCAATATTTCTGGAGCCACCACTTTCTCTAGTATACATTCAGGTTCCCCCCCCCCCCCCGTTTGTGAAAAGGCCCATGTAAAACTCTGAGAAAGAGCTTTGTTGTAATTATTTACTATTACTATTTACTATTATTATTAGTGAAGGGGAAGGACAGTGGTCAGAATGCATTTGCAATTTCCTTTTCGGCTATATTGGTTAGAAATAGAGTAAGTGTCATTATAAACCGAGCAATTTAGCATTCTAATCCCAGAGGCAGTAAGATTAAGCCTTGTTTCTTTCCTCCTCCTCTGCAATATTTAGGGTGGGGGTGGGAGGAACATGACTGACAATGCTGGTAAAATACTGCATTATCAAGAATGGAGAGGACAGTGTCAGAACGGTTTTATTATATGCAAGTAGGAAAACCATTACTACAAACTCTTCAGAAGGAAAAAAAATATTTTATTATTATTATTATTATTATTATTATTATTATTATTATTTATTTTAGCTCATGTAAATCAGTTTAAAAGCGTCAGAAAAATAATGCCTGTCTAATACCTAGTAAGCAGTATTTGGCTCAATTCAGACAACCCTTTTCTCAATGGTGGTCTTAGAACTGCACAGTGGAGTTTTTACACTACCGTTGAGAAATGTGTTGCCTGGAGGGTAAACTCCACCCCATGGTGGAGTTATTTTAGAAAACACTCCATGCCGTGCAGAGGAGAGTTCCTGCACAACCCTTGTGTTGTGTGTTTTGTGGACGGCTCTGTGGAGTTTCCCATTGCATTGAGTGGACTTTTCCCACTGGCTACAGAGTTCTCTGGCAAGAGCAGCGAAAGGAGTGAGTGCCACTCAAGGAGAGCCGCCAGGATTTGTTGTTGTTTTTTGCAACAATGGCTGATGGGATACCATCAGGAGGACTGGGGTGGAGAAAGGGTGGAGGAACTGTCAATCAAACATTGTGTTGCCTTTTACTCAACTCCACGGGAGACCAAAGTCATACAACGGTGGAGTTAGAACATGTGTGGTGAGTACTCCTTACAAACTCAACTGTTGAGTGGAGTTTTCCCACTGTGTAGAGAAACGTGTTGTCTGAACTGAGCCTTTAACTGCTGAAATGACAGGGGCTTTCGCCTACTTTCAAGTAATGTCCTCTAAGCTGGTGATGTAGCGAAGGGGTAGTTTTGGTTTTCTGGTAGCTTTGGTGAATGAAAAACACTCTGAAAATGCTCAATGGGTGTTCTCTTCCTATGAACTCTTCACTCATTTCTTGCTAAACCCTGACAATGAGAAAGATCCCCCCAACCTCCAAATATCTTAGATTGAGGATCCAGTTCAAATCAAGTCCAACAAGCAAGGATCATAACACCCTGTGTTATAAACACCTTTGAAAACTGGAGGGAACATTTTAGAGTTATTAGAACAAGTCCAGTTTTACAATCATATGTACACAATCATACTTGGACCCCCAGTACACAGATTCATTTTACAGTCCAGTAAAATGGCCTCTCCTCTGTCCATGGGCACTGGTGGTTTACCAGGTGGTGAGGGACAGGCGCAGGCAGCAACACTGATTCAGGCTGTTAGGTCCAGACACACTTCAACTCTCCCTCAACTCTCCATCACACTGCGGCATTGTGGGGAATTAAAATGGTGTCTTGACTCTGTTGCCCACCACTGCTCATATCACCAAGCCAAGAAAACAAAAGTTAAGGTGGGGAGCAGGGCAGGCTTCTGCAGTAGAACCTGCCAGGGCCTTGAAAATTATCTGAAGATGCAACATGCTGCATTAGACAGTCACATCTGCAGTTTTGGTTGGACTCCTGTGACCAATATTTGTGCAACAGGGCTTGGGCACTTCTAAAAATAGCCTTGGAAATAAGTGGAAATCCTTTCTGCGGTCTCTGCTGACCGGCTCATTTCTAGAAACTAGAGTTTATGTTCACTTAGGGATATTTTTGGAAGCGCTAAATCCCCACTGCCTAAGTGGTGGGTCGTGCGAACACACAGACCCAATAGAATACTATTTCCAATTCCTGAAACAAAATTCTACTCAGAAAAGATATCCAACACAGCCAGTTTGAGGGAACAAGGAAATACTGAGAGTTTATTACATTGCATTTTTATTGTTGCATATTTATTGGGGTATAAATGATTGTAATATTTTATTACACAATATGTTATCACTTCTTATCTTAAGACCACACAGATAAACCATTTTACTGCACATTCTACCGCACACATTGGCATTGATCAAATTCTCCTTATTGATTGGCTGAATTAAAGATGAGACAAAGCTATGCTAGGGTAAGAATGCTCACCCTGAGGTGGTTTGGATGGGCTCATTTTGTTGTTCTTCTCTTCTTCTGTTTACATTAGTATCTCGCTAGAAGTGACATCCCATTGACAACCCACAAGGAAAAGCAAAGGCCTCAAAATCACAGAAACAGACACTACTTTGTATAAAAGATATAAAAACCTACACCTAGCTCTGTTGCGCTATCATGAGATTTCCACCCTCTGCTTCTTTTACCTGCCATTCACCACCCACATCTAAATGATGGGAGCAGAAAAGTAGGGAGTCATGTGTAACTACCAAATGGAAACTGCTAGGGAAATGCAGAAAGAAAAATATCCTGAAGGACAAAGGTTGTGAGGATGCAATAACTTCATGTTGGCATCAGCATGCTGAAGTTAACAGGATGAAGAAAGATAGAGTGCTGAATGGTGTTGTCATGGCTACCTCCAGAGGATGGGCCACTCAGGCCTTGGCTCTCCTGCCCTACTCGGACAGGAGGCCTGATTGGAGTGGCAGGCCAGAGGAGTGTAGCAATACCCCTGAAGAATTTTGCACATTAAATGCCACTTTCTCCTTCCCTCTGTGGTATGTACCCTCTGTGGTATGTTCATTTTTGTGAACCGCCCAGAGAGCTCCGGCTATTGGGCGGTATAGAAATGTAATAAATAAATAAATAAATAAATACCTCTGAGGGCATAGGCAGAAGAAGTTGGAAAAGATCAACTGGTGAGCTCCAGGGCCTCTGGCACAGAAGCCCTCACAAACCTGAGCCTGGCCTTGAATGCTGAGGTATCCCTTATCTCAAACTTCCTGTTGTGCTCCTGCAACATTATCCATGTGCAATGGCAGACCCAAGAAAACCCAGGTATCCCTTTCATCTCCATCACAGCCTCTATAACTCACATCCAGCTCCAAAGAGTTTCTACATTTAGCTTCTCATACTGTCTGGTCTATCAGCACACTGCTTCCTATCTTCTTAGAAACATGTAGACAACCACCATGTTCTGACATGGAAGCCATTTAAAAGAAACTCAGGGCAAATATCAGCAGTGGGGGCAGTCTTCACAGTGAGATCATTACTCCATATCTTACTCAGCACAGTGGATAAGCCAAATAATCCTAAATGGTTTACTGCAGAAAGGCATTGCCACATTGGACTATATTTTTTGCTACTGGTTGGGAAATCTATCAAGGAGTATCTCTAAAATAAGATTTGAGAACCCCAAATACGAAAGGTGTGAGCCAGGAGCCTCTTCCTGCTAGGAAAATATGTCATTTACTTGGTCATAAGCAGCAGTTAAGGAACTGTGAATATGCACTCAGTATGGTCTGAGAACCACTGCCTTTACAGCCTTGTACGTTTGTCAGTCCTCATGACAGAATTCTCTTTGGAAATAAAGAGTGAGTTTGCTTAAAGCAGACCCCACACAAAGAAGCAGCTGAACAGTTTTATATCCAGCTTCCAAACAAGGGAGGAGCACAACACCACCCCTAATTTATATAATGAATAAATATCAACTGAGCATAGGTGCCCACTATAGAAAGAAGGACATTTTAATGTGTTTTTCACATTAAGTGAAAAACACATTAAGTGCATATAGGCCTTAGGCTTAAAAACTCAGGATTGATTATGAATGATCTGGTCCACATATGCATGCTAATGATTTAATGATTGCAACTTTGACATGGGAGAGAAATTCATTCAGTTTGCATTATAATGCAAAGTTACCTAATTTCATACTTTCAAACCAATATGTGAATCAAGACTCAGTTATCCTTTGAAATTCACTGAATTTTACAATTTAGTTCTCCACAAAAATGCTTGAAAAATGCATTTACTGGGGGAAATCACACAAAATACATATATTAGTGAAAGTAACATTAAAATGCATTATATAAGGAAAACTGCTTGCAAAAAAAAATTGGAAAAATTGGGTTAAGATGCATTTATTAGGAGAAATGCACACAAAAATGCACACAAATTTTCATGTAAAGTCCTCAAAATTGTGTATACTAGACAAAATGGACACAAAAATGCATACAAACATTCATGTGAGATTCTCAAAGTTCTGAACGATCCAACCATAAGATGGAAAAATGAGAGAAACTGAGAGAAACCAAAACTGACAGATTTGATCAGCCGTACTTCAACTTGTGACTGGCATGTGAGAATGAGCCATTATAGATAAAACACCAAAGACAAAGGACTTTCATATGAATTCAAATCACATCAAACATAATAGTCCACGGAGTCAGTTCACACATTTCGTCATGAATAATCCAGTACTGAGTGACCAAGAGATGAGAAAGTAAGGTAAGGTAGGTAATCGAATTCAATTTCAGGAAGCCCTCAGGGGGTACATTCCAATGGTGGGCGGGACCTAAGGCAAAGGTGACAGGTCTAAATACACGAGGTAGGGTCAAAAATACAAAATATACCAGCATGTTGTGGGTTAAAGCCTCTACTGCCTGTCACTAAGCCTTAGGAGAGGCATTTCAACCATTTATAGAATCATAGAATAGTAGAGTTGGAAGGGGCCTATAAGGCCATTGAGTCCAACCCCCTCCTCAATGGGGGAGGAGGGACTGCACAAAACTCAGGAAACCACCAAATGATCTGTGGTGAGGCCAGGGGATAAGGATGTGATCTGGGGAATGCATGAGAGCCATATTTGGGCCCCCGGACCTGAGGTTTCCCACCCCTGAATTAAGGAGTGCACTTGCATGTGTGAAACTGGGGGAATGCCTTACAGTAGCTAAGGAATATGGACTCTGGCTCATTTGTAGGTGGCAAAACTGAACAGCAAGGGAAGCACAAGGGAGGAAAACCATGCAGGGGCCAAGGAATGAGCAGCTAGCTCTGGTGGTGGTGGGATTTCTATCACGTATGTCCAAATTGGGTGGGTGGGTAATGAGACCTCCGTTACTCATCCAGCAGCTACGGTTCTACCTGCCGTCTCCTGCTGTCAATGGTGCTCAGCCAGCCAAAGGAGAGAAGTAAGCAATTAAGAGGGAGGATCGTGTAGAGGTCAGTCAATCTGAAGCTTCCGTGGAGCCAAAATTTACACTATACAGCATTAGAGGGTCATTGCACATGTGTATTTCCTGCGGGTTCATTTGCATTACTTTTAAATTATTTCACATGTGTCCTTAACTGAGGTGGAAACATTATGAAGTTGTTTATATTGCTTGGGCTGGGGGGTATTATTATATTGTTTATAATGTCCTGGAATCGCCAACCCTGGTGCCCACCTGCCCATGGGGAGAACGCAGGCCACATATCCTCACATGACAGGGTACTAGCCAATGTGAGATCCGCACAAGACTTAACACCTTGTGATCCAGGGCAGGAAGTTAAAACTTGAAAAACTCTTGTTCAGATGCATGCAGAGTAACAACATTTTTAGGACTTGAAACTCAATAGCTTCACTCAGGCTCTGGCATTCCTTTCCTATCTAGCCCCATCTCTGATGGCCTTTCACTACTAGGCCAAGACTTTTTTTTCTCTTCTAGGCCTTCTGGTGATTGAATTGTCAGATTTCTGCCCTCTTATATGAGTGATTTTAGCTTCCCACTGGCTGCTGTTTTTTATTTTTGCTACTTTATCTTTGTTCTTTTAGTTTTTCTTGTACTTTGTATATATTGTTATTTTAATGTTGTTAGCAGCCTTAGGTGTCATGTTTGGAAAAATTAGGATACAAATCAGTTAGGCTTGGGACCACCATACCTGATGGAACGCCTTTTCCATCATGAACCTACCCGTACACTACGCTCAACATCTAAGGTCCTCCTCCAGGTGCCTACTCTGAGGAAAGCTCAGAGGACAGCAACAAGGGAGCGGGCCTTTTCTGTGGTGGCCCCCCAATTATGGAACAGTTTCCCTGATGAGGTCCGCCTGGGACCAACACTGTTCTCTTTTCGGTGCCAGGTCAAGACTTTTCTTTGCTCCAAGATATTTAACAGCATGTGTTGTTAACTGTCTCTGGCCTGGCTGAGAGTTTAAAAATTGTTTTAAATGTTAGCTTTTTATATATTTTAATTGTTTAAAAATTTTTATATTGATTTTTAATGTCCAGTTTTTTTAATCTTTGTAAACCGCCCTGAGAGCTTCAGCTATGGGGCAGCATATAAATGCTATAAATAAATATTAACAAACAAACAAATACATACAATTCAAAAGTCATCCCCAACAACACCCCAAAAGGCAAAATAGAGATAGATATCAGTAAGCAGGGCCAGTTGGAGCATTTTCAGTTTAAAAACCTGTTAAAATCCGTCCTATCAGTTAAGGAACTGGTCATTTCTTCTTGCCATTAAAGTGTGGCATTTAATACTAAAGGGCAAACTAACCAACCACTTAAAAAGTATTAAACAATGATGTAACTCCGGCACTATAAACAGACACACTGATGCAATCGTTTAGGACCAGGGAGCCGGAGGCTTTTAAAAGCCATTTTGTTGGGCCCCAATGTGCCATGAAGCATTCCGAGTTGCGGAAATCAATCCAATAAATATGCATTTAGGGAAGTGGCAAAATCTTCATACATCACCACCTATATAGATCTATGAGATGCACGGATGCTTTGTGACATAAGACGGATTGTAGAAATTTCACAAGGCACTTCTGTTCCAGCGCCACTGAAATTTCATAACATTATGTTAATTTTCAACAAGGAACAGTTAGTTACCGTAATAATATTATGCCGATGAGCAAACAAGAAAAAGAAAAAAGTAAGCTGTTACTACATATCTACTTTACCTCATTTACTAACATTAAGGGGGAAATTAGTCTGTATATGAACAAAACCTCCCAAACGTTGTGACAGCGGCCTTTTCAATAGTCTGGATACTAGGAGAGTTCATTAGTTCCCTGGCCAGCTGTCCCTTCACAGGCAGTATCCACAGGATTTCTGCTGTGGCTCAGTGGGTTCAAGCCCTGGGAGTTTTGTCTCTTTAGGGGAAGGGTGGTACATGTTCACTGCACGCAAAACATCCCAGGTTCAATGCCTCACCTTTCCACGTAGGGCTGGGGAAACTCCTATCTAGACCCCTGGTGAGTCACTGCCACTCAGTGCATCCTGAGCTAGGTGAACAAGTGGTCTGACTCCGCACAAGGCAGCTTCCTAACTGATACCATAATCAATTCTTGATTATGAAGCCAGTGTGGTGTAGTGGCTAAGGTGTTGGACTGGGAGTCGGGAGATCCTGGTTCTAGTCCCCACTCGGCCATGAAAGCCCACTGGGTGATTTTGGGCCAGTCACAGGCTCTTTCAGCCCAACCTACCTCACAGGGTTGTTGTTGTGAGGATAACATGGAGAGGAGGAGGATTATGTACACCGCCTTGGGTTCCTCGGAGGAAAAAAGGGCAGGATATAAATGTAATAAATAAATAAATAAATAAATTCTCTTCTCCGGTCTTTCTATGCCTGTCCCGTATACTCCATCACACAGCACTACACACAGGGGGCAATGCATTAATAGAAATTAATAGAAAGGTGATCTATACATTTTAAAACTTGAAAAAACAGTAGTTCTTCATTGAGCAAGTATAGTATAAAAAGAGGAGCTGCACTTGCTCCTTCATTCAAATGTCCTGTCTGGAAATTCCTGGCTCAATTTGCTCGTTGTCCTTCAGGCACTTCTGGCCTTGGTGTTGTTTTGCTTCCTGCTCTCAATTTATGACATACTAATGATGGGAGAGCTGCCTTCCCCAATCTGCCTTCCAGATGTTTTGGACTACAGTTCCCAGCATTCCTTTTCATTGGCCATGCTGGTTCGGGCTAATGGGAGTTGGTCCAAAATGACTGGAGGGCACCAGGTTGGGGAAGGCTGTGATAGAGGTTTGGCAGCAGAATGCAGTTGTCTAATGTTAAGAAGATGGCTTAGAATCATAGAATCATAGAATAGTAGAGTTGGAAGGGGCCTATATGGCCATCGAGTCCAACCCCCTGCTCAATGCAAGAATCCACCCTAAAGCATACCTGACAGATGGTTGTCCAGCTGCCTTTTGAAGGCCTCTAGAGTGGGAGAGCCCACAACCTCCCTAGGTAACTGATTCCATGGTCGTACTGCTCTAACAGTCAGGAAGTTTTTCCTGATGTCCAGCCAGAATCTGGCTTCCTGTAACTTGAGCCCATTATTCCGTGTCCTGCACTCTGGGATGATCGAGAAGAGATCCTGGCCCTCCTCAGTGTGACAACTTTTTAAGTATTTGAAGAGTGCTATCATGTCTCCCCTCAGTCTTCTCTTCTCCAGGCTAAACATGTCCAGTCGTTTCAGTCTCTATTCATAGGGCTTTGTTTCCAGACCCCTGGTCGTCCTGGTTGCTTGGGGAACAGACTCTCATCCCCATTCCATTAGGGTAGTTAGGCTGAGCACCATCGGAGGTTCCTCCTAGGCATTCATTTCTGTGATCAGATACTGATTACAGTCAACCATTGACAAGTGATGCTTTGCCACTGAGTACTTGCAACTACTTGGTAAGCTGCTTGTCTGCACCATCCTGCCAAGTAATGAGGAGTATTTCACCACTCTCTTGCTTCCCCAACATTTCTGATCAAGGCAAATGCTCCTCAGCAATGGACAGAATGATACAGAGACCTCATTCAGATAGTAATTGTACTGCATGTTCTACCACACATTTGCATGTGGAGTAAAATCCTCCTTATAACTTAGCGAGATGGTACAGATGAGCAAACTCATCCCTGATTAGCATTGTCATCTGTACAGACTCTCTGGCTTACCAAGAAGTTCCATGTAAAATGTGGTAGTTACCACCTGATAAAAAGAAGTCATTGATTCTATATAGAGTGCAGAACTTGGTCACTACCATAGCTCATGTTCGAAGGAGTCGGTGTGATAATGGGAAGACGTTGTTCATCCTTTCCCCTTTCCCATTCCACCCCTGTACATCAACCACTAGCCTAGCCTCTACTAGATATGTCCATGTTTTGGCCATGGCTGATCCTGGGAACATCAACCGCATCCACAACCCCTTCTGTTCATCATCTCACAGAAGGAACCAATGGTCATTACCACTGTTGCTGCATACTTATTGGTTGTCTAATTGCGTGAGCCAACAGAATACACTACAGCTTCTGTACCATTAAGACTTATACGGAAGAGGAAATTTTCTTGGCATTTGCAGCTCATCACATCCTTTGGCTATTGGAGCCAAGTCTGCTGAGATGTCTTCTTTTACACAAGTTACAGAAACTCTGCCCTCTCTTCATTCAGTTGCCCTATTAAACAGCTATGGCTCTCTCTCTCTTCAGTAAAGCCTGAGTCTGACATATCCTTTTTTTCTGGAGATGAAGGAATAAACAAATAAAGGAATATGTATGTAAAATATTATGCTGGGGATACTAAAAGTATATTTCTTCAGGAAGAAAATATATGCAGGAACAGCCAAAAGCTAATATATTGTTCTTAAAAGTTCTAAATGGATTTTTCTGCTGAACCCCATCATGATTATTCCCCAGTGGAAAGGAAATGCATCAGAATCAAACCTTTAAAACCGTTTGATACAGATGTCCTTTACATGTTATAGCTGCACCATGAGAGCTGCTTTCCATGAGTTCATTCCATGGCATGGCTGTAGCATACAACCATATGGGTGCGACTGATCATGCTGTCTTCCCCCTAGAATTGTTATCCACCTTGCTGGCAGGCTGCCATTCCTGTGAGAAAGACCCAAACAATTGGCACCATCCACGTGGTTGGAATCATACGATGAATCCATGGACAAGTGGCCTCATCTGCATAGCTATAAAGAGCTGAGGACACCATATGTACTGGCCAGGAGCCAAAGAGCCCCTTGGGAAGTACAAAACACATCTGCTTGTGAGGAAGGAGTTACCAATTTTCCTTTCTGACTGCAGGCCTTCCACTCCAAAGAGTCCCTGACCCTACAAGTCAACTTTTTGTGATGGGCTGCCATGGGAAAGGGCATTGTAAAAGCACCCGTGCATGTATGGAACACTGAAGACACAGGCCTTTGCATCCTGGCCACTGCCTTTTTGATGATACTAAGTCCTGAAAAACTGTGACTCTTCATTACCTTTCCAGCCCAGCCCAAGACATGTCACCACAGCAACTAAATCCTTAGGATGCAGTATACAACTAGTTTAAACCAGTTCTTTGCAAAATACAGGTTTATGGTAGTATCTGAGGCAGAAAGGCAGAACCAAATTATTTAGTAATACAGTGCCAGTCTTTCCCACTATATAGGACCACTATAAAAGTGGATCTGGTTTGAGCAACTAAACTTCACAACAATCTAGTAGTAACTACTACTACTACTACTACTACTACTAATTCTACAAAGCTAATGTTCCCCTGCCAATGTCTTCTGGTGTACTGTTCTGTTTCAATTTCTGTGAAATTGCTCTGCAGATGTACACTATGTTGATGAAATGATCCTCATTCTGCCAATAGATGGATATTTATTTCTATAAAACTGTGTACCTTTCTAGAAAACCCTGATTGATCCTTTGAGCTAGAATTTTTATATAAGTGCAGCTTATGTGTTACAAAATGATTAGGCACTTTTGCTTGTACATTGGATTGAACAACTACCCCCCCCCCGCCCCCCAGCCAAAGAAAATAGAGAGATCAACTGTGAAATACCTACTGCCCAGAGCTCAGCAAGCAGACTATGTTTGCAAAGTGCCAAGTCGACATCTAAGGTACTAATAAAAAGCAACACTATTTAAAGAGAAGGAGAATAAATGCCTTTCAAACACATGACTTCTTACAGAAAGAGATCATGAAGTGCAAAGGGGAATATTTTTGTGGTACTCTGTTTTGCATTTGTGCATGCATCCTGGCACTTACCTACAGAAGGGGAGCACTATTAACACAGAGATGACATACTGCAGAGACAAAAAAAAAACACCCAGGAGGTTCAAACTGCTGCATCACTCTGTGACATGATGCTGTATTGAATACAGCACGGACCTTTTGAGTTGGCTTTGTTCTCTAAGTCCAGGCAGGATCTGAACCAAGTTTGCACAGCCATAATACGCTGTGAATTGTTAGGATATTATTGCCTAACCAGAAAACAGGGACACAATACTCATGATCAGGGATATTCTGAACCTGCACAGCATGTTTTAGACAATCACAAGCTGGGCTTATGATATCCAGCAGAGATTTAAAAATCAAGGGTTTTTGTTTTGTAGAGCTGCTCTGTTTGGAATCGCTACGAGACAGCTGTCATTGGGCTTGATTACATTTTTTCACAAAAAAGACTTCCTGGAACTGATCTTCACAGTGATACATATTCATTCTTGATCTTAGGCAATTACAATGCTTCCAAAATAGCAGTCAACATTCCTTATAAAATGTGCTATCACCAGGTTAAGAGAACCACACACACACACACACACCCCAACAAGCTGAAAGAATGCTTCAAGTTTAAGTTTGGACTCTTCAATGGAAGGAGGGACAAAAAGTCAGTTACTTTTTTCTATGTATTCTCAACATACCAAGCATCTCCCTAGTGAAATTACAGTCTGCTATGTTAAGATGGAGCAAAAAACATTCTGTTCCGAACATCTGGATAGATGCAGCTTAACATGCTAACACTCTTTTGAGGCTTGATCAGAAATGGAATAAAGCAAGTACTGTAGTTCCATTAAACAGATTTAATGCTTCTAATAATAATTTACTTGTCACACACACACACCACAGAGAAAAACAAGAGACTCAGTCATGGGGGGAAAAAAATAAACATATGAAACCTTCCTAAACTATAGAATAACACCTTTCCTAGGTACCTCACCTTTCTTCTGTCACACACTGCTAGGCATGTCTTCAGCATGGGACAAACAATGTTCATTTCATTAAGAAACTGAATTATGGGCTTGAATATTAATAAAACTGAACTTGAATTTCCTGCCATTAAAAGTGAATTTCAATAGTGTCTTTCTCAACATTTGTTCAAGCAGCCTTTGGGCGGGGTAAGGTGGGATGCACAAAGAAGCATTTGTAACTGTGTTTGTACGCTTAGTTGTACTGACAGAGATGTGGCTGGTTTTTCATTTACACTTGCCTATTAAAACATCATCACATTGTGCTGCTGTAAATTACATTTCTTCACTGTAACATGCAACATGAGGGAAACATTCTGGCTTGGCTTTACCCCTCTAAGTGACTGGAAGTTATTGGATATACAATAAGCAGGTGCAGATGGCATTGGACTGTAGTAAAAAAAGTACATGAAAAAGAACAGAAGTCTAAAACAATGCCACAGAAGCTAGAGGAGAGAGAGGGGGAGGGAAATAATAATAAAAAAATAAAGTGTTACTTACAGTCCTCTGAGACGAAGCCATATTTTCTCTATTTGTTCCGGTTGTAGGTATTTTAAAGAGTTGCTCTCAAATTCTTCAATTTCTTTTGTTGGAGACTCCATAGCTCTATGTTTTCACTTTGGTTAAAGCTTAGAGAGAATGGATGCATCCCCCGAAACATGCACACGCTCCAATTTATTTATTTATTTTAACACCAACCAGAAGCAGCAAACATATTTTTTCCTGACTCTCAATGCTTCTCGCCGCCGCCCCCAACCCTTGTTTCACACTTTGATTAGAAGGAGTGTGTGCAACCAGCAAGAATTCCAGGTGCACACTGGCGGTAGTGGTGGTGGCATGCCATGCTCTTCAGAGAGAGTGATGGAAGGGATTACAAGATGATCGCCAGATTGAATCCAACCACAGTGGTTTTTTTTTTTTTTTTTTTACACAATAAGTCAAGGATACAATCAGTAATACCAGCAGAAGGATCTTTATCAGGGGCCAGGGAGGGTGGAGCGGAAAACCCTTGCTGAGTATTAAGCTGTCTGAATGGGAGGCCTGGAAGTACTAGCAGATGCACAGCTTTCAATTATCTGCCTTGCTATTTGCTGGACTCTTCGTCTTTGCCTTGTGCTATGAAAGGCAGCCCTCATTCCTTCCAATGCTGAATCTCTCTCGCTCTCTCTCCCCCTCCTTCCCTCCCCCTTTTTGCTACTCACACCCACAAATGCCCTCCCCTTCCCGTGTTCTTCCACTTACCAGCCGCTTTGCTGACAGGCAAGAAAACCGACAACTGAGGGAAAGTCGTCTGTCAGCAAGAGCCTGGCCAACGTCTCCCTCTCCTTCTCACTTCAGAGGCAAAAAGCAGAGAAAAAACTATAGGAGTGAAGCGGGAGAAGGTAATCTGAAAGGGGGGAATTAAAGTGGAACGAGCAACCAAGTAAAGCAATTGCTCTAATGCATCTCTGAGAAAGTCATCCCTTTGAGTGCCACCAGCCTTGCCTTCACAAGCAAGCGACGCACAAGGGAGAAGCCACTCTGTGAAACTGGTTGAGAATATTCTTTTTAAACAACTAGTGACCAAATAACCATGAAAGATCTGGCTAACTGCCAACAAATTATGCATTAGGAAACAGTATCGACAAGAGGGGCGACTATACAAACAGTTAAGCAACGGAAAAGTTGCTCAAGACACTCACTATATCTCCATCCCTGGAAGCATTTGGTAAAGAGCAGTAGTTGGGTGTCTGCCAGGTACAGTTCAGGTACGGGGCTTCTGCTTTAAAGTGAAGGGCTTCATTGGATTAGCCTTCCCCAAGCTGGTACACATCTCCAGTTCTGTTGGATTGCAACTCCCATTATCCCCAGCCATCACGGAGGGCACACATCTGGAAAGCGCCATATTGGGAAAGTCTGCACTGCATGATCCCAGTGGCCATCTGGGACACTATTTTGCTAGACGTTAATCAAATCTGCAGATCATGTTTCGTAGGACTATTGTAGTAACAAACTAAAAGTCCCTCCAAACTTGCACTGTTATTATTTAAGAACTGTTTACATTATTTTCCTCTGCACCATGTGTACATTATACTCAACAGCTGAAGGTTACACCACAAGCAGTCTGATGAAGTGGACTTGTCCATGAAAGCTTATGACATCATAAACATGGTAGTCTTCAAGATGCCTCAAGATTGTAGGTTGTTGGGGTTTTTGCAGCAGCAGACTAAGGCCATTGCTAAACCAGGGTTTAGCCCGGTGCGAGGCCCGGACTCGTCCCTGTGCATCCAGATGACGCACAGGGGATCCTGGGTGCAGGCAGGGGTCAAACCTCCCTGGGTAACCGGCACCACTTGTGGCCCGGTATTTCCCACAGTCTCAGGCTGAAGACCGGTCCACTGCTTTTCCCGGCTACCGCAATTACTCGTGAGTAGCTGGGGAAAGTGGCGGACAGTGTGCCGCGCTCCACAGGAGCGCTGTTGCCATCAGGGCAGGGGGGGAAGATCGGGGGTAATCGGAGCCATGGAGGATGGGGGAAACCGGAGATCGCGGGGGGATGTGGGGGAAACCGGAGATCGCGGGGTATGGGGGGGAATCGGAGATCGCGGGGTATGGGGGGGAATCGGAGCCATGGGGGATGGGGGGAATCAGA
Organism: Elgaria multicarinata webbii; assembly: GCF_023053635.1. Taxonomy (NCBI): domain Eukaryota; kingdom Metazoa; phylum Chordata; class Lepidosauria; order Squamata; family Anguidae; genus Elgaria; species Elgaria multicarinata. The sequence goes on along the minus strand of NC_086171.1, from coordinate 69,368,630 downwards.
GATCGCAGGGGGGGAATCGCGGCCAGGGGGGGAAATCAAGGGCGGGGAACCCTGCTTTTAATTTTAAAAAACCTACCTTAATCGCTGGTGCACTCCTGCACACCTGACCCCTTTAAGATATGAAATGAAATGGCCGACGTGACGGGGCTTTCTTTTACCCCGTCGCGTCGGATGTGTGGATAGGAGCGACAGCCCGCGCTACTTCTAGTGTGGGCTGGCCCCTCCACACGCCCGGATTTTAAGGTAGGTCAAGCAAGGCCCTAAGATGGGTCCACGTCACTGGTAAAAGTGTTATTATTGTTCTAGAGACATTTCAGGGGCCCATCAAGACAGTTTGCTTATGAACCAGGGGCAATTCCCACTCAACGTTTTATACTCAGGTATAGATTCCCCCTCAAGCACGAAAGGCGCATGGATTTGTTTTCTTACCATATCTCATTTTAAAATACGCACAAGCAGAGGTCAGACTCAGATCACACTTCCACTTAACATGAATTTTAAAAGGGAATGCAACAAAACCATACACACATGGCCTTCATTCTTGATGGGGTGCACAAGTATTTTGCATACTCAAGAATAAAAGGGTATGAGAAATAAGTGGTATAAATCAGGTATAGCACCTTACTGGGAAACTGCAGCCATTCTAACGTCATTTCACAGGGTGTGTTCACAAACCACTGTGTGTGAATCCAAAGGCTTGATATCTTTGACAGCAGACATACATTGGATTGTCAACACAAGTTGGAAAATGTAGCACTATAGGAATTCACTTCCACGCGACACATTTCAAAGTAAAGATCCTGCTATAGTGAAATAAACAATTCTCTAAAGATTTTTTTTCACACATCAAGGAATGATTGGAAAGCTGTTGTGTGGGTTAAAAGGGGAGCAAAATGTGACAAGGGAGAAAGAGATTTAAACACTTTTTTAAAAATTGAGATATGCCACGCATCTTAAGAAATTTCACTAAAGACCGTTTCCTATTAGCCAGTCATGGATTTTCTCGCTGCATTCAGGTAGTTTCAGCACATTATGGCAATGGTGTAGTGGTAAATTTTCAAGTGCACGTGCTCATCATGACAGCGTCCATAATCACACACCCCAAGGAGAGTCCAAAAATTCAGGGGGTGCTGTTGATCCATGTCAATAAAACAATTCTAATCATTTAGAACAGGTCTTTTGTGATGTTAATGGACCTTCATTGCCCATTCAAGACCAACCCAACCCAAAACACTTTGCATTACAACAGGGAACAATATATTGTTGCTGGAGAAAATATTATTTATTACATTTAAATATTCCGCCTTCCTCCCTCTTGCAAGGATTGCTAGGGTCACATGGGACTACCCATGGCAGTAACTATGGGTCAGATTGCAGGGGGGGTGATGCTGGCATGGACATGGAGCTAGTAGCCCCATGAGAGTCAGCCATCCAAACTTTATCAAAGTGAAGTAAGATTGAGCCACAGGAATGCAGCTACTATACTAGTCCAAGAATGAATGAACTGACTGTAAGATAAGTAATGCCAAATTATTTAGGGCTTTACCATGCAAGACAAACAACTTAAATTATGACCAGAATGCATTGTGGAGACAGTGTGAGCCATGGAACGATGGCTATGATGGTTTGATGTGCTCAAGGAGATCAACGTCTGTCATAAAGACTTGCACCTGCAGCACATATTCCATTAGCTGCAGCTCCCAATTCATGAAAAACAGTGAATCATTTCCCCATGAACACAAGTGCAATGACCGAAATGACCATCATTAGCTGAAATCCATCATATTGTTACCCTTATAGCATTACAAAACACAGAGAACCTCTGGGAAATTGGTTGTGCTGCAGGGTATAAAAAGAGCTGCCCTTGCATATGAGTGGAAGGATTTAGTCCATGCTCTAAGGAATTATGTGATTCGCTTTAATGAATTTAGGACTAATCATAAATCAAGTTATTCCTCCCCCATTTCCCCAAGTTCCTCCAACTTTCCTATGAAAGTCTCAGATTCTATGCAAAGTACTGCATGGGACTTTCTTTCTAGAGGTGGAAGGAAGCTAAAAAGCACAGCTTTTATGCCAAAAGGAAGCTGAAAGGGATGCAACTCAACTCTCCAAAATAAACAGAAAACATGTTACATACAACAAGACTGAATTACATACCTCATTTAAACTCCCCATAGCTTCTCTACCCTAAGTAATTAATGCATGTATTCACAAAAATACAGCTTTCCTGTCCTGCACTGGCTGGGTCAGACTCTATGCTAGGCAAATACAGTGACGAATCCAATAGGCAAGGCAAAAAAGCAGGCAAGTAATCAAGCACAAAGATTTCAGTCTAGTATGGGATCAGGCTACGACAAGATGCAGGCAGTGGTCAAAGCACAATACTACCAGGCAAGTAGCATGGGGGGATTCTCCCAGAGCCATCAGGTGGCCTCAGTGGCATGGACTGGCTTCTACCAACTTTGATTAGTGGCCCAGCTATGCCCCTATTGGGAGGGGAATAACCAGGCTTCATTTTCTATGCTCTGGTAACCTCCAAGTTAGATTACTGCAATGCACTCCATGTGGGGCTGCCTTAGAAGATGTTTCGGAAGCTGTAGCTTGCACTAATTGCAGCAGCCTGATTGATAACAGGGACAAAGAAGGTCCCAAAACATAATACCGATTCTGGCTCGCTTCCACTGCCTACCTGTATGTTTCCAAGCCTGATTCACAGTGCTGGTTTTGATCTGTAAAGCCTGATGGAGGACCTCCCTCTCCCGACCTGAACCTACCTGTGCACTGCACTCATCATAGAGGGCTCTCCTCTAAGTGCCTCCCACGAGGGAGGCTTGAAAGTGGCAACAACAGGGATGGCCTTCTTAGTGGCAGCTCTTCGATTATGGAACAATCTCTCCAGCGAGACCTGCCTGGCATCAACATTGTTATCTTTTCAGCACCTGGTTAAGATCTTTCTCTACTCTCAGGCATTTGGCCACATAGGTTATTTGAAGGAACGCCTCCTCCCATATGTACCTGCCCGGACCCTAAGGTCATCTTCAGGGGTCCTTCTCCGTGAGCCCCTGCCAAAGGAAGTGAGGCAAGTGGCTACCAGGAGGAGGGCCTTCTCTGCTGTGGCACCCCGGCTGTGGAATGAGCTCCCTAAGGAGGTTCGCTTGGCACCTACATTATATGCTTTTAGACGTCAGGTGAAGACCTTTTTATTCTCCCAACATTTTAACAATCTATAAATTTTAAATAACATGGTTTTAAATTTGTAATTTTGCATTGCTGGTGTTTTTATCTGGTTGAGCTTTTATATTGTATTTTATATTATGGTTTTATACTGTTGTTTTATACTTTGAATGTTTTTAATTTTTGTGAACCGCCCAGAGAGCTCTGGCTATTGGGCGGTATAGAAATGTAATAAATAAATAAATAAATATGATAAGATTTTCAATCAGATCATGGGCTTTCTTACTGTTGACTGTCAAAATTGTTTGGATATGGATATCGGAGTCCGTGTGATACCTGTTTATATGTTTTCATGTAAAGCAGTTTTTATTATATATGTTTGGCCAGCCTCCTCTTCAGAGCCGTAACAACCCTTCTCCTGCAGGGATGAACCTTGAGGGCCCTGGCTCCTGTAGGTCTCGTGACATGGGTGGCTTCCTTTGTGTCGCCTGTCTCTGGGAGCTCCAGCAGGGGCAAGATATTGCCCTTGCTAGTTCAGATGTGTCCATGCATAGTCAGTGCTGCACCACATAACCTAGGATCCTGCTCCCAACCTTACTGTGGGGCCATACACTTCTCTCACCCATATGGATGCACTTCCTTTTGCTTTGCACTTTGCTTTGCTATCTGTCCATGAGGTGAACGCAGAGTCCTGTTTCATTTGATGATGAAAATTAAAATAGCCTTTTGAGGATGAGTCTCAAGCAGGCCAGTTTAAAAATGGTGAAGTCAAAACACTTCCAGCTCTAGGTTTGAGGAGTGGGCGGCCAAAGGACCCTCTAGAGAGCCCTCTATTGGGTCCCTGGCAGAGAAGGCAGGGAACAGCATTCAAAGCAATGGCTGGCAACAGGACCCAGCTGCCACTGCCATTTCTCAAAATGCCATCCCCGAGGCATGGTGGAAAATATAAATGGTTGCTAGATCCATCCACCTGGCATTGCTTCGAACACCAGGTTGGAGGATTTCTCAACAGAGAAGGGCCCTGGAAGCACTAGCATTAGAGACCGCAAACAATAAGTACAGACACACACAAAGAAAGATAGTGCAGAAGATCTGCAATACCTACAAAGACACTGTACCAGCGGTGCAGAAACTCAAGCCCGGGGACCAAATCTGATCCTCCAGTATTCCCCAGATCTACACCACCAATTTAAACTGGTTTAATGGTCTTTCCCATTCCTCAAGAATGACTGAGAAAGGGTTTGGGCTTCTTTAAGGTATATTTGAAATCCCTACAATATCTGGGAAAGGATTTCCTAACCATAGATTCAAAAGACATCTTAATTTGAAATATGCCATTTTTCCATCTGCATCATTTTGGATATCTCAGTAAAAGGGATAGAGCCACTTCTCCACTTATTAGATAGAAAATCATGCACTTTTACAAAGGATGGGAAAAGCTTTATAAGTGAGAAAATGGGTATCAGGGTGACACTTTAGAAGCCATTAAGAAGTTCTACATAAAAAACAAAATAAATATTTGATATAAAATGAAATCTTGACATAAAATGTAAATTAAATAAGAAGAAGAAGAAGAAGAAGAAGAAGAAGAAGAAGAAGAAGAAGAAGAAGAAGAAGAAGTCTAAAAATATCTGAAGAGTGTATTTTTTTCACGTTAATAGGAAAGTGGTCTTAGCATCATGAAATCTTCCAGTTAAAGTACTTTATAAATATCTCCAACAGAAAAGACGGAGAATTACACTTTACAAGATTTTAATTACAAGCCAGCATTACCCATCTTCCACTGTGCTCCGTGGTGGTTACTCACAGGTAAGTTTGAAAAGATTGCAACCTTCTGTTAGGTTATGTAGCCTTGTGTACAAACAAAGAGAAAAATAACTAAAGGTGCAATCCAATGCAAGTTTAGAAAGAAAGAAAAGGCCCACAACTCCCAGCATATTCCAGCCAGCATAGGGTATGCTGGGAATTGTAGGACTTTTCTCTCTCTTAAAATATGCGTAGGCTTGTGCCCTAAATATAAATGGTTGCTAAATATTTCTAAGAAGGTGGCCATGTGTCCTACTATAAAGAGGACTGTTCTCTATTTGAAGACATGCTATGCAGTTCCATTTTAAAGATGAACAACCATCAGGAAAGAGAGCAGGAACCTTGAAGTCACCCATTAGCACCTGGGCAGCAGAGTGAGGCCATAGCTAGATGGGGTGAAATCCTGGGACGATCCCAGGGATCATCCCTGTGCGTTCACATGACTCACAGGGGATCAAGGAGGGATGATCCCTCCCTTGGCCAGGGATATTGCCCTCCCCTTTAGGCCCGTTTTTCCCTCAGGAGTGTTACGCCCATCGGGGGTGGGGTGGGGGAGCGGGGAAAATATGTATATATATATTTAAAAACAACCACTCACCTTTTGTGCACTAGCGCTGGTGCGCTGCTGGCTCTTTAAGAAAATTAAAAATGGGGGGCGCGCGATGCCTCTCCTTCTGAGGTCATCACGTGCCGCGTGTAAACAGGGGGGATCTTGCGATAAAACCATCATGAGATCTTCACCCCTCTGTCGCAGACTAACAAATAGGTCTAGCTAAGTAGGCACACAGGTCACCTGGTCACAGTCTTCCACGTTATGGTGAGAAATTTCTATTCTAATTATAGTAATAAAGCCAGACTGCTCACTTGAGGGAATGGTATTAAAGGCAAAACTGAAGTACTTTGGCCACATAATGAGAAGACAGGATACCCTGGAGAAGATGCTGATACTAGGGAAAGTGGAAGGCAAAAGGAAGAGGGGCCGACCAAGGGCAAGATGGATGGATGATATTCTGGAGGTGACAGACTTGACCTTGGAGGAGCTAGGGGTGGCCACAGCTGACAGAAAGCTCTGGCGTGGGCTGGTCCATGAAGTCACAAAGAGTCGGAAGCAACTGAACGAATAAACAACAATCTATATTTATAAATTAGCATATGTGAAATGTATGTAAATCTGTGCATTCTTGTCCTCTTTTTGGAGATGCATCTCCTCTTTTTCTTTTTATTGATTCATAAATTCACCCTGCAATACCCAAGGGACTGCCTTTTTTCTTACATTTTCTCACACTCTCGCAGAATGATGGATCTGGTAATTTCACTATAGACCCTGTGTAGTTTGCACCTTAAGGGAACACCATGTTTAAATTATTTCTTTCCCTAGTGAATATTATTAAGCTGCAATTTGGTTTGCTTGTGGGGGAGCCCTCAAGACTTTCCTTGCACTCTCAGCATACAAATGAATTACAGTCCTTCTTGTGTAAACTTTCCATGGCTCAGGATTTCCCCCGTCTTTCTTCACATTATCTGAGCACCGAACCAAAACGGCCGGGGGAGTGGGGGTTGTAAAATCTCTGTGTTACTAGTTATTGCTCTTCATGCCACATCAAGGCCCAACCTGGAGAAGTAAGTATTGCAGTAAAAACCTTCTCTTAAACTTTAATTTGACCATAGATGGATTGGCTTCCCACAGTGCAAGCAAAAGGCACCTCCCCAGCTCAAAAATCCCTACTTCAGTTCATGAAAGACTTACATCTTTTAAAATAATTGCTTGAATAAGAACCGAATATCTAGCCTCACCCTTAAAAGCGGCTGCACGGTTTTGTAGAATTCTTCCAAAAGTATTTGACTGAGCTTGGCATGGGTTTCCTTGGTCCAGATTTTGGAAAATCAGAAACTGGTCATAGGTTTATGACTTGTTCACACATTACAAGCTTTTCTGGACTAGGCTTTTTAACCCACTACTTCTCCTTCCAGATTCTTTGCAGAGCTCAGATTGGATCTCAGTATTCAGGTTTTTTCCTTTCCCTATCTTCTGCCACATAACCTGTAGGTGGCACTCTGGTATAGTGGAACAAAGTGGAATAACGCAACTACCGTATTTCTTCGATTCTAAGACGCACTTTTCCCCCTAAATTAACAGCTCTAAAAATGGACTGCATCTTAGAATCGATGGCGTCTTAGAATCGAAGCAATACGGTAAGAGGAAAAGAGGAAGCTCCTGCAGCAGTCTCGAGCCATGCGAGCGAGGAGCTGGTTGGGTAAGCGCCTGGTTTTTTGTTAGGCAAATTTATTCGTAAGTCCCATCGATTTCCGTGGGACTTACTCGCGTGTCGTCGTCCCCTGGTGCACAGACAAGTAAAGAGCGGGACTGGAGAGTTAAGTTTACTCTTTGTTTCAACGCCCCCCCTTCTTCCTGCGCAAACGGCAGTTTCTTCTCTCACAGAGGGGAAAAAGGAAAGGACACAACCATTAGAAGAAAGCGTGGAGTGGGGGAGGAGGTTGGCTGGGCGGTGAGGGAAGTATTTCTTTGATTCTAAGATGCCCTTTTTCCCCAAATAAACATCTCTAAAAATGGGGTGCATCTTAGAATCGATGGCATCTTAGAATCGAAGAAATACGGTACTCTATGGAAAGTTGTGCATTTATTTATTTATTTATTTTGCCGTTCCAAAAAAGACAATGTTTCCTCCAACCCAACCCCCCCAGGAAAGTGGTTGAAAAGCACAAAAGGAACACTGAAACTTGATGACATTGTCTAAAGCACCAGTAAACTTCCAAGACTTGGAGTAGATCTACACATAAGTGGATAAACCACTTACAAACGTTTTTAATGGCGTTTTCCGTCTTATTCCGCCACATGACGCCTGGCTTTTATCGTTTTATCGCTTTCTCTTCGTATTATTTTGTGATGTTATTCTTATAAGTCGTAGTATGATCTGTTATGTGCCCGATTGTATCATTCCTAAGCATTCTTTCTTTTTCTATTTTTTTAAAGCCAATCAGCTTCCTAGGGGCGTGTTCCTTTTCTTTCCCCGCCCAAAGTTGCAGCCGTTTTTTCAGTCTTGCCTTGTGTTCCTCTTTGCAGCCACAACCTCCCTCCCCCTTCCATGTTTACTCAGAAGTAAGACTCTCTCTGTTCAGTGGGCTTTCCTCAAAGGTAAGCCAGCATGTGATGTCAGCATTTGAAATCAATGGGATTTACTTTTGAGTTTATGGCAATTTTTGTGGCAATACAGGCTAAACCAGCACATTCATGAACTTGAAGATGCAAGCAAGCAGGGAGGGAGACTCCAGGCAGGGTTAGTGGATTTACTTTACTCAAAAGTAAATCCCATTGATTTCAACTGCTAACATCACATGCTGCCCCTTGGTCTGTGCTTAGGAAAAGGGCGCAGAAAGTGGGGAAATATTTCCAGCCCCCCTTCTCTCCGTTTCTCTCCCCTCCAAGCACAGACCAAGGGGCAGCAGGTCACGTTAGCAGTTGAAATCAATGGGATTTACTTTTGAGTAAAGTAAATCCCCTAACCCTGCCTGGAGGCTCCCTCCCTCCCTCCCTCCCTCCATGGCTCCAGCTTAGGAAAAGCTCCCAGGTGTGGAAAGAGGGGAAATCTTTCCACCACCACCCTTTCTCTCGAAGGAGGGACAATGGAAGAAAAGAGGAAGTGGGAGGAACAATAAGCAGACGGGGGGGGGGGGACTTGAAAAAACAACAATAAAAAACACATTGTGTGGCCCAGATCAGCAGATATCTACAGACAACACAATGGTAAGAAACGTATTAATAAATACATGTGCCCGGGGACGTATAAAATAGTATTAAAATAATACGTTTAATGACTCAAAAAATGACTTTTCATATATCTGAGTAGATCCGCTCTGGGAAATAGTGACCACAGAATGAAAGACTTGTCAAGAAAAGCTCTACATTTGGGTCCTGAAGCTTTGTTCAGGAGATACATGAGAAAGTACTTCCTCACATAACACGTAATTTCCTTGTGGAATTCACTGCTGCAAGAAGTGGTGATGGTTACTAGCTCGGATGGCTTAATAAAAAGATTAGACAAATTCATGGATAATAAGTCTATCGATTGCTATTAACCATCACTCCTTCTAAGGGTCAAACTAAATGTTACCTTTATTTCATAGCATGAAGCTACATCTGTTCTTTCATCTTAATCAAAAGTAAGAGTAGGGGCCCCAATCCAGATCAGGATCCTACCATGGGTAGAGGGTTAACTAACTACCCCTTTGCCCCCACTATGCTCATGATTCAGATTGGGGGTCCATGCACCTGCAATTTGCATAGGGGGGAAAAGCTCCCATTAAAGCAAATGGCTTTTTCTCTATTCAAATTCCAGGTGCTGGGTGTGGGGGAGCAATACAGACTGGGACCACAGCAGGAGACAAAATGTTAAATTCCCTCTTACCCTACATCCTAGGGTCAAATACTTACTTTACAGGGTGTGGAGAGAACAGATGAAGTTGCATGCTATGAATTACAGGTAAAAATTTCTTTGCCTCTACTACAAAACACAGATAAGATACATAGAGAGCTTTGTAGCAAAAACAGACCCAATCATGAATAAGGTAGAGGTATCTCCATGCTCAGGGAAAATCTAAGACATGCAGAAGTACATTTTAAAAGTTTAACAATTAGAAAAATAGAATTCCAGTGTTATATTTTTATACTATCCATCCTTTGCTGTACCCCTAACCAGCCAAGAAATCACCACTACTAGCTGTCAACTTTGAACCACTTCTCCACCTTGAATTTTATAAATCCTAAAATATTCTCTTTGACATTAGAGTCAGAAAACATATCTGGACAATTCTGAGCTTACTTTCCCCTACACCCTACCAACCCCCTCAGTTTTGCTTTCCAGATTAAATTGAATGCAAGAAAACTTTTTACGTAATCCTCTTCATTTAACTGGGCTTTTGCATTCTTTTGCTAAAGTGCACAACCATATAAAAGCCACACAGGACAATGGTTTTTGCATTGTTATTTGCATGACAATTAACCTTCATTTTGTCTGGGATTGCAAATGCCTCTCTATGGATGAAAGTCCATTTATTTGGGACTCCCTTTCAATAGCTTAATTTCCTTAACAGTTCCTGTTGTGCTGTAAGAAAACAGTATTGGGTTATTTTTTACAATATGCAAGAAGAAATGGCATCTTCAGTCATATATTTGATGTAACCTTGGCTGAATGGAGAGGTGCTGATTTCATTCATATCCATCCAATTCAAAATTTCTCTGCTAGAATGATTAATGGTGGGATAAAGCACATTCATACAAATATGTGTGGCCCAATTCAAAATGTGCCTGATGACACATACCTTCTTACCATCCACATCACCCTGGCCTAATCTACACCAGCCATTTATTCCGGAATAATATGGAGGTCCCTAGACCACCGTGCCACATGACATTCACCTACTCCTCGGGTGATCTAGGGACAACCCCTCAGTTATTCAGGAATATCGCAGGCTGCTTTTGCAATGTTTTTTTCGGCTCTCTCTCTATGATCCTGAAGTCCGCAGCTGGTGTGGCCCCCCTTCCTGAAACTGATGCTGTTTGGCATGAGCTCCTAGCTTGGCAAACAGCCAACCCACTCTCAGGAGCGTGTCCAGCTAATTTGGACGTGTGCGGGAGTGGACGGCCACCATTTTTGGCACACTTTTTGATTGGTTAGTGGCATGTTTTGGCCCCGACCATGTGTAATTTTTTTAACACAAACATATCGATGTGCAGGAGCGCATCTTCAACACAATACCTTTCCCCCTGCGTTTCTGTGTATTTGCCTCAGAGGAGGTATTAAAAAAAAATCCACACCCCGTACCCATCTGTCCAGTCCTGCCCACTTCTCCCAAAACACCTTCGAAAGCGCCATCACAGAGCACATGACCTCCTGCAATGGCTCTCCTTTACTCCTGGGAAACTTCCTTCACATGCATCCTGTGATGGACGATCTCGGAAGCTGGAAACCCTGCGATCATCCCTCTCCCCTCTCAAAAGGGCGGTAGGTGTAGATAAGCCCCCATGGATGTCTGCGGGGGGGGGGAGCCTTCACACATAAATCTCCATGCATGTAGATTTCTTCAGATCCTGGAAACCTAATTGTGCATTGTTTCAGGTCTGGGAAAGTCTAATTGCATCAAGGTCTACAAGCATTTCTACATAAGGGATTTATTGTGCATTTGTCATTCCCTACTCATGGTTATTTATGGGTTCTTTAGACAACATTGTGAAACCCCAGTTTCGCTTCTATTTTTATACAGCCTTTTTTTTTAGAGCAGGGGAAATACAGCATTACGTATGAAAGTGGAAGAAAATGCTTTTTCCACTTGTGCACTTTTGCCATACCACAGTGCCACCTAGAGGTTATGTAGCAGAAAGGCAGGAAAGGAAATGCTCTTCGTGTAGTGCTCAGATCTCAATTCTATGACAAAATTGAAAGTAGATACAGTGGATTGATGGCTTTGTGTAGGAAAGCTCTTAAGGGTGAACCCCTCTCTGCCTCAGATGTCTATACGAACATATGGATGGTGGGAGGAACCACATGCACTTAGAAGCGGAGTCAAAGGTGCAGCCTCTCTCCGTGCTGTTTGTCCTTTCATGCTACTATCATAAAATGCTTCTATCTACAAGCATTCATACCTGATTTGTACACATGTATTAGAAACCTATCTTATCTAGGATACAGAATATCTGTATGTGTGTTGTGTGAATTGTATATGCTGTATGTGCGTTGTGCGAACTGCTGAACACATTATAATTTTATGTAATTCTGAGGGAGAGAGTTGATTATTGAAGAGAAGAAAGATACTGGGGAAGCCACAGAGACAAAAAAAGCACCATCCAGAGAAGTTAGTGGAGAAAGGAACTGTTTTAATACAACAGTTGAGGCTCTATATGAATAGAAAAGGCAAGTCCCCAATTCAACCTGGCTTTGTGCAAGAGCAGTGCCAAACAGAGAGGCCTCTTCGTGATCACTTTCTTGTGGGTAAAAAATTCCCAATATTAGCCAAATACTTTTTAAAATAATAATAATAATAATAATAATAATAATAATAATAATAATAATAATAATTCCAGCAATACAAAAACATTATTTCCACTTGTAAGTTAAATTACACTTTCACTTTCTTTTGCCTCAATTAAATAAGACTAAAAGTGTGACTCATTCTCCCACAAATATACTAAAATCACAATTCTAAAAACATTGGGGATTGAGAACTATTTTTTGGCATGTTTAAAATTTCATGATATGAAAGAGAACGTTTTGCCCTCAGGACATTACTGTTACTTCATTGCAGCACGTCAATATACCAACTGTAATCATAAACCAGGGAACTCCTGGTAATAAAATGCTAGAGCACATTATTTCCTCAACAGCCACAAATCAAACAGTGAGGCAACCTGAAACAAGAAAAAGCTCAGTTTAACAAACCATTAGCAGGCCTACTAATCACATAAAATCACATAAAAATATTTTTTAGGGTGCAGTCCTATGGGGATTGCTGGCAGCCTCCAAACTCAGAGGCTACTAAGTATCTAATGCAGGGCGGGAAGGCATGGAGGTGATCTTTGCCTCCATGCTCTAGCCACTCTGCCTTTCTGCTAGACAGCTGCCCCAGTCTCCTCCCCACCCCTGAGAACAACCCTTTCCCTCCATCTTTGTGCTCCATTTTCCGAATATGGAGAAGTAGCCAGCTCAGTTCTCTCCATGCTGGCTACAGGGGGCAGGGAGTGCGGATTCCTGTCCCCAAGTTCAGAGACCTGCCTCTAACCTCGGAACCAAGAACCTGAACTATTATCCTATGCCTCCCCTGACACTGCCTGGAGGGCATAGGATGGCTCCCCCTATTTTCTAAATTGCTATAGCACTTTTCCATAACAATGCAGAAAGCTAGAAGTATAAATGTTCATCACTCAATCACTACATATGCAAGTGATGTCCATCTGTGTAACACGTATAGCAGATTTGTCCACAGGCAAAGTTTTCATACTGAAAGCCCGTGTAATGCAGTTGGAGCTGAAAGAGAAAGGACTGCGTTCAAATTCTCATTCAGCCATAAAATCCTCTTGTAGCCTTGGGAAAGCTGCAGTCTTTCACCTTAGCCTTCTTCACAGAGTTGTTGTGAAGATATCTTCATCTATGTCACCCTGGCAAGCCTCTTTGAAGTGTGGCTCTTGGCAGAGAGGCTTCCAGCAGAGCGATTCCTTTTCGCTTCCGCTGCCAGAAGTAATAGCATGTCGTTGGGGGTGGGGGCAGCCGAGCAGCTGGAGGGCCAGTCTCGTCGTTGGGTTGGCATTTCGGTGTGGCGTGTGCCTGGTATCATTTACATGCACCTCTGTGGCATGAGGTCAGTCAGTGCAGCCACTCCAGCAGAGGCCTAGTGACCAAGGGGGATGCAGCTCCTGGCAGAGAGGCTCCCAGCAGAACGATTCCTTTTCACTCCTGCTGCCAGGAGCAATAGTGCTCTCTCAGAGGCAGCAGTTCTTCAGGATGGCAGTGGAGCAGCCAGAGGGCAACTGGAGGACAGTTCCCACTGTGTCTGGATCCCCCTCTGGATCCCTACTCAATGGTTCCCTCAATTTGGCGCTTATTGCTTCAGACATTAGGGTGTGCCTGGGCATACCCGGCACACCCCTTGCGCACAACTATGCTTGAGTACTGTGTCCAGTTCTGGGCACCACACTTCAAGAAGGATGCAGACAAGCTGGAGGGGGTCCAAAGGAGGACAATGAGGATGATCAGGGGTCTGGAAACAAAGCCCTATGAGGAGAGACTGAAAGAACTGGGCACGCTTAGCCTGGAGAAGAGAAGACTGAGGGGAGACCTGATAGCACTCTTCAAGTACTTGAAAGGTTGCACACACAGGAGGGCCAGGATCTCTTCTTGATCATTCCAGAGTACAGAACACAAAATAATGAGCTCAAGTTACAGGAAGCCAGATTCTGGCTGGACATCAGGAAAAACTTCCTGACTGTTAGAGTAGTATAACAATGGAACCTATTACCGAGGGAGGTAGTGGGCTCTCCCACACTAGAGGCATTCAAGATGCCGCTGGACAGCCATCTGTCAGGGATGCTTTAAGGTGGATTCCTGCGTTGAGCAGGGGGTTGGACTTGATGGCTTTGTGCGCTCCTTCCAACACCCACCTTTCCTTGAGAAGGTTAGAACAACTAAAATTAAAAAATTACAACCATTTCTAAAAACAGCAGAATTAAAATAGACAAGAAGCCATTGAAACAGATCACAGTTCAACAACGAATAATTCAATGCAGTAGATCAAAAACCAGAAATCATGAATAGTGTAGGTGGTAACTATTCATATCCTAAAAGCTTTTTTAACAAGAAGTGAAGCAAAAGGTCATTAAAGAAGAGGCAAGATGGTCCTTCCTTGGGAATTGCAGAGCCTGGGCATGGCCACTTAATAGGCCGTGTCCCAGTTGCTAAGCATATTTCTGGGGGTGTTGGGACCCACAAGGACGCCCCTCAGTGAAGATCTTAGCAGGCATGCAGGTGGCCCACCTGCACTCTGAAGTGGTACAATCCAGCAAGTGCTTCACCACATGTTTCTGCTGATCAGGTAGCTGAGCTCTCAGCTATGGATCAGCATGTGATAAAGACATGACGAGAGATAATAACCAGTGAATTAGTCCCACCCCATGTGTATGAATTCTATGTACTGATAATGTCCCATGTGCTTTTTTGCTCTTTTTAAAACCACAATGGAAGTAGTCTCTGTATAACAAGAAGGCCGTGTTGCAGGCCCTTAGTCTTCCCCATTTACATGGCCCTAAAAAAGGGGGTCTGAAAGCAGACTGAAGCTGCAATCCTATACACATTTTCCTGGCAGTAAGTCCCTTGAACTCAGGGAGGCTTATTTCTGATAGTCATATATAGGGTCACAGTGTAAGTTAGTCACATTTATGTTTCCTTTAAAATCAATGACATACTTTTCACATTGATTTGAATTGACCTAAGTGTGACTAAATTAGTCTGGATCCAACCCCAAAACTTTAAATTTAATGTAATGTGATAAATATACCAAATGCTGATAGTTAAAGCCCCAAATGCTTTCATCTGCTCATCACTAAAGAGAATGAAGTCCCTCAAAACGATTCCCTTGATGGCGCACAGTCATAACTTTTCAATGTTGGTTCCCAGATGTTCCACTGCCATCTTTCTAATTGTCAGTCTCATTTGTGTGCTGGCCATCCACTCCTTACAGCCCTAAAATTAGTCTGTCCATCTACATTACGTTTAATGTGCACTCCTGCCAAGGGGACTGTAAAGTGCCACCCTCCTCCTCTCAAACTAAATCACAGAATTTCTCTTTCTAATGGATGCTAAGGATTGAGGGAAGAAATCATAATGGAGCTAGTAGCTAATTTTCAGTGCTGAAATTCACCAGCCAATGCTAAAAAGAAATAGGATACTTTAACTTCTGTCAAAGAGAGTAAAAATAAAAAATAAAAATAAAAATAAGACACCAATGCTGCCATTTAATCAGACAGACTAATGTAGGGAAACACACAGAGACATGGTTAACTCACTTACATAAATTTTACAGATTAGTAATAGGTCTTGGTATTGCATGCTAAACTGCATTTTATTTGCAATATATTTTACACCTATGTGGACTTCTCTACCCTTAGGGCCTCTTGAAGGTTGCAAGACTGGGAAAGGGCTTTTTCACATGGAAAAGGTGAGATTCATTTGTCCACAGTAGTCCTTCTCAGGGTTCCCAGTTGTGCAGAGGCTTTTAAGCTCATTCCGGTGAATGTGTGTAGAAGCTCGCTACATGTTTTAATCATGTATGCTATGTTTTTCATCAGTTTTTAATGTGTTTTATATTCACTGTTGTTCCCTGCCTCGATCCAAGTGGAAAGGCGGGTAAGAAATAAATTATTATTTTTATTATTATTATTATTAATCATCTCAGTCTGATCACCATGTGTTTATCAGGCCAAGAATACGCCTTACACCTGTGTGCTCATTTCTTGCCCCTCCATTTCCCTCCTCCATGCCTGGCTTTACTGAAGTTATCATGATGTGTTAAACCACTGTGTCCTGTAACACCCAAACATACAAGCCTGGGTATGCAATACCTAGAAACTAGAGGTAGCATTCAATGGGTCAGTATCCACCTCCTCTGCTTCTGTTGCGCTCACGGAATCCACTTGCACAACAGGGGTTCTGTGCTTCTAAAAATAACTCTGGAAACAATAGGTCCAACCTTGGCTACAAACACAAGATATGGTTCAAGTGCTACCACAAATCATTTGTTGTTGCTGCTGCTGCTGCCATTATTATTGCTTCTACAAAACCATCAGTGTCTTACAGAGCTACATACTGGACACAGATATGCCCCTGCTTCCAAAAGTGTAAATTAGCTAGTGGGGGAATGGCTTTCTTTTCTCTTTTGCTAAATTTACGCATGCTCCATAGGAAGGCTGGACAACTTTAGGAGATCTGGGGGACAACTTCAACCCCGGGGGCAGCACCACTGACGCTTAGGATCAGGAAATTTCAGCAGTGGCAGCATCAAAACAAGGCAAACCATGATGGTGACCTTTAAAAAAGAGCCAGATGTAGCCTTAAAACAAGGCTTTAAAGCAACATTTGGCTTTTTTGGGCCACCGCTGTGCTTACCACCAAAATTCAAACTGCCAATTGTTTTGATGCTGCCACCACTGCCACAGCAGCAAATACAGTTGTGGCAGGAGGCAGCAGGGGCTGCACCTGAGGCCAGAGGGGCACATGTTTGTCCACCCCATCTTATATCCTACATTCAATTATCAAAAAACTGCTCGTCTAAAAGATGTAAGACTATCTCATGTTTTCTAGAACTCCAAAAAGCCGGGGAAAGGGAAGCTAAGGCCGATGCCATAACAGACGTGCTCTGCAGTCAGTGGTGATGTTCTGCAATGTCACAAATTGTGCTTCCTTACAACTTGCCTTCCATGCACCCCCACATTTCCTTGGTCTTTCAGGCCCAAATCCAGATGGAGAAGCGCCCAAGGTGGGCATAAATCCCCCCCCCACTCTGCCATTTTGTCCTCGGAACAACTCTGCAAGGTAGATCAGTGACTGGCCCAAGGTAGGGTGACCATATGAAAAGGAGGACAGGGCTCCTGTATCTTTAACAGTAATGTAGAAAAGGGAATTCCAACAGGTGTCAATTGAAGAGGGTGAAATTCCCTCTTCATCACAACAGTTAAAGCTACACCAGCTATAGTAGAGTGACCAGATACAAAAGAGGGCAGAGCTTCTGCAGCTTTAACTGTTGTGATGGAGAGGGAATTTCACCCTCTTCAATTGACACCTGCTGAAATTCCCTTTTCTACATTACTGTTAAAGGTACAGGAGCCCTGTCCTCCTTTTCAAATGGTCACCCTACCCAAGGTCACTCAGTAAGCTTCATGGCTAAATTGGGATTTGAATGTCTTGTGTTTCCCCAATCCCAGGTGTTGGATCCATAGCCGCAGGCTGAATCTGGACCACCTGCATCTGGACCACCAATCCAGACTTCAAGGTTCCCTGGATAGCCATGCCCCCTTCTCATGGTCCCACCCCTTCTCTTGACTGCCAATTGGGTATTTTCCATCTTTCTGTGCGGTTTCTTCCCCATTCTCAAAGGCTAAGATGCCTCTACTAAGGCTTAATTACTTTACACTAAAGAGCTTTACACTAAAACATGCAAGTATCATTTTTGTCCCAGCCCCCTTTTTGCCTTCCGCCCCAGCCACCGCTGAAATGCACCTCCTGAAAGCTTCTCCAGAGTTGCGTTCGGCCCTCGGGTTTAAAGAGGCTCAGCACCCCTGCTGTAACCACTACACCACAAGGCTCTTACTAGTTGAGATACCACTATTCTCAGCCCGAATAGCAGTACCTTGAGTAACAAATATCTCATTGACAAAGAAAATGTGCCAGCTCTCTCAACACCTCACCCGCCCTTTTCTCTAACAATGCTTTCATTCATCTATACAGCTGTTCAGAGTGCAGGAGCACTTGGAAGTCTGAAAAGGAACTTCTAAAACAGCCATGACACCTAGAATATAAGAAAACATGATGGTTCACAAAGAACAAGAAAACTGGAACAGTGATCTTCAATACACCAGCCTTTAAGAATCACTCACATAGATGGTTTTGATTGTGACTGAACTAGTAGTACATGCTAAAATAATTTGCACAGGTAATAGAATCTAGTTCAGAATCTAGTTCTTTTGCATCTTAAGCCCTTTCCTGCCCTCGCCTCCGCCCCCACCCCCGCCCGTGACAAACATGTACAGTAAAATTAGTTGGTTGCCACGAAGTCCATGTAAAACAGGAAAATAAATAAGAAAATCTGGCATTGATTGATGAATGTTTTTCTGCTATGCAAAGTAGCAAAGAGAACAGAGAGTACTCCACATAACAGAGAGCCAATCTGTTTTGAGGCATGGGACTTTTCCCCCCAGTAAGTGGAGGGTGAACAGTTTGCAGTATACAGCTAATTCAGACATTTTAATCATTATTATGACAATGTGACAGGCGAAAAACAATATTGTAGCAACAATAGCATGCTGCCTATGCTTGAAAAATGAAATATTTCGGAATACAAAGTAATCCTTCTCCATAACACACATTATCACACGCCCCTGTGATTTCACTGGACAAAGGGTTTGTTCATGACTAAAGGGTCCATCTTTACTATAGGGTGACCATATGAAAAGGAGGACAGGGCTCCTGTATCTTTAACAGTTGTATTGAAAAAGGATTTTCAGCAGCTGTCATTTTTATATATGGAGAACCTGGTGAAATTTCCTCTTCATCACAACAGTTAAAGCTGCAGGTGCCCTGCCCTCTTTTAAATCTAGTCACTCTAGTATAGCTCCTGCCCTTTAACTGTTGTGATGAAGAGGAAATTTCACCAGGTTCTCCATATATACAAATGACACCCGCTGAAATTCCCTTTTCTATGCAACTGTTAAAAATACAGGAGCCCTGTCCTCCTTTTCGTATGGTCACCCTACTTCACTACCCCTGCCTGGCAAGGCAGCCTGTGCTAGCACTGATAGCAAACCACCAGTATGGCTGGTGGAGCCATTTGTGTGAGGGTCAACAGCGCACAAAACTAGTTGCAAAAGACATGCTGAAGATCTGTGCATTCTGCATGTGCCGTGTGCATGTGTATCTGTTTCGAAATTACCTTTGCTCACAGTAGTAGCAATGGCTACAATGCCACAAGGTCTCTGGATACAGGGCTCTTGGGAGCAAGTTTAGTTTAACTTTGTGGGGCTTACTTCCCAAGAAATATGCATAGGATTTGGTTCCACGTTTACTTTGGAGCATAGAGAAGCAGTCACACAATAATTAAGTACCTGATTAAGCAACAAACAGCTTTGCAAACAGCTCTGCTGGATAGGACCACAAGTCCTTCTAGTTCAGTATCCATTTTTCTGGTGGTGGTCAACTATTTATGAATAGCCCTCCACCTAGGTGTGCCCCACCACCACCACCACTCAATGGGAACTGTTATGCAGTGGCATATATCTTGAACTGCAGCTATCATGGCAAATAGCCACTGGGCTTCTTTAGATTAAGGGGAAATTGTGTTGTTTTACTGGGGCTTTGCTTCCTGCTTCTCTTACACAATTGTAATGGGTGGGTGGAGAGTGATGACCACATAGTCTATAAGTTAAACCTACTCTTGGTGCTCATATCCTTGAATGGGGCAGCACCCTTTAGAGCAGTGGTTCTCAACCTTCCTAATGCCGCGGCCCTTTAATACAGTTCCTCATGTTGTGGTGACCCCCAACCATAAAATTATTTTCGTTCTTCTCTACACGATCCATTGTCATGGGATGGTTTGCTAATGAAAATAATACATAACAATAGCTTTAATAATACAAAAGATGATACATGACATAGTTCAGTCAATACAGTTTCCTAAAACCATCGGAAATATGTGTTTTCCGATGGTCTTAGGCGACCCCTGTGAAAGGGTCATTCGACCCCCAAAGGGGTCCCGACCCACAGGTTGAGAACCGCTGCTTTAGAGGGTGCTTTGTAGCGTAACCAGTTGCACATGGTAGGAAATCCTGCGATATATCCGTGTGTGTGTGTGTGTTAGAACAGATTACAGGGAGAAGACATGGGAAATGTGCAGAAGGTTGACAACATCATCTAAAGGACCCCAAACTTCCGTGAGTGGCCAGCCATGAGCATGCCTCATTTCGCTCATGTGAAATACCCCACTGATAGAACTAGTCACCACAAATGTTTAATCCCCTTTGAAAGCCACTTAAAAGCTCCATCACACCGGGGGCTTAACACACTCCCTACCTTCGCTTCTCCATGTGTTTTCGTTCCTCAGGTTACTTCCTCTTTTCAAAAGAGTAGGTATACAACAAGCATGAGACTCATTGAGTCCGCTGTTCTAATGGCGCTGCTTCTCCTGCACACAGCAGGAGAGCAGCAATTCCGAGTTTGAAAACCATCGGACTTAATGAGGGGTTCTTTTATCGCATGAGGAAGGCCAGAAGGGGCGGAAAGTGCATGGGATGCAGACGACGTCATGTGACGGACCTGAGCAAACTTCGTGAGTGCCCATTAACAAGCGTGCAATATAATGCTCGTCAGATGGAGCTTTAAGACTGTGGGCGGGACCATTCCAGACCGGCTTCATTCCAGGGATATCAGTTTGCGAGTCACAGATCTGGTCTGTAGCTTGCAAGCATGTACCCCACTGATTCCACCAAACCATAAACATGCAATATTGAAGCCCTTGGAAATCACATCACGTGTTTTGTTATTTTAACAAACTGCCAGTGGTATTAAAACACTGTACCCATTCCGGAAGACAGTTCAAGGTCCACTGTCTCTACAGGACACAATCTTTTTTCCCACTGCTTTCCTGTTTGTATTGTGGACACTTGCTAGTGACATTTATCTTCATTTGTATTCCACTTACATTTTAACATAAACCACATGAAACGGAAGCTCACGTGTCTATAAAAATGGAACCCAAGTCTAAATGAATATTTCATACATTCTTGTCTATTGCATCAATGACATCCTTCCCCCTCCCCTCCAATCCTAGCAATTCCTGAAGAACTTTTTTTTTGCCTCCTGCCCCCAGCATTGCACTGTCAGTTGTAGTTATGTTAATTGACCTGCCTTTTGCTGCTCTGTTTCAGAGAATTACACCACAATCAGACAAGAGACATTTTGGACTCCCAAGTCAAATTATCCATTTCTGGTTATTATATTGAAGAAAAACCAAATAGGAAAGACAGGTTTTCTTCAAATGCTAACATGCTTGAAGCTTGTTTTTACTTTTCCCCCCCACCTTTTCCCCCCCACCTTTTTCCTCTAAAACTGCCCCCCCACACTTGTTTTCAAGCTAAATTTGACATTCTGTTGTGCTCCTGATAACATTTCTTTTCATTAAAAACTTTTTTAAAATTCATTTTTCAAGACACTGTGGCCTGCTTGCGGGAGGGGGGGGGCGGGGAGACTCCAGACCTCCTCAGGTTGTCCACCCTAGCCCTAAAATTATGTATGTTTTCCCTTGAAGTGTGATGATCTGGAAATACAGGCAAAGGTGAGGAGTAAAATAGTAACGTAAGGAGTCCTCCGTGTCTGATTTTTTGAGTGCAAAGGTTCACTTCAATCAAGTCAGGGAGCATAAATGCACAGAAGCAGACTTCCACATTTCTCAAGCTGGATGGGAAATCAAGTGTACAGATGGGTGCTGTAAACTGGTTCCTAGCCCAATCCAGCAACTGTGACTGAATACACATTACTCTGAAGAGAAAATGCTTTTTGGGAAGATCAGTGGGAACAGGGGGTTGGATGTAATTTCCCCTGGTTCCTTCACCTACCAGAATAGCAATTCTTTCACCTGTTTGCTGAGGACATGTGTAGCTGGATCAAGGCCATCATGTTTGTACAGCACATTCCACACAGAACTATCTGCTTACAACAGGCAAAAAAGAATAACTTATTACCTCCAAAGCAGAATCTGGCAATGTTCCTGAACATCTTGGGTTGGCTCTAGGATCTGCCTTCCACAAGAGAAATGGTTCCACTTGCAGAAGGTCCCTCTGCCTGATTGGGGGGGGGGGTGTTCCCCTCTTCCCCACGCACCACAGATAATCCCATTCTCCTCACTCTAGGTGTAGCATTTTCAGGGGGCTAGAGGGGCTACAATCTTAGGCATGTTTATACAGAAAATGTCCTATGGGCTCCTTCACACGGAGTTTATGTAGCGCAATCAAGATCAGTTACTCACTGAAGTTTGTGGGTCTTTTTCATGACGTTGTCATCTACCTGTGCCTCTCCCACCATTTTTTAGCTCTCTTCCACCATGATTGAACACACAGAAAATGCAGTAATAAATGGGATGGCTGTATAAATTGAACGGAACTTCTCCATAACAGAAATGGCCAAAAACAAAAAACAAAGGGGAGGAAAGGGGGAGGCATGTCTATTGTGCCCATTATAATCTCTGAACGATTCAGCAAGAAGAAAGCCTGATAAGGATGCAGGTTTTTTGTTTAATGTAGAGATAGCTCTATAAGGCCCAACATTTCCCACCCAGCCATTCCATACTGACTAGGGCATGCTGGGAGTTAGAGGATTTTTTTCTGTCTAAACATGCAGCGGATTGCACCCTTAGGAATGTCTGTGAAAGAGATACAGATTGGAAAGTAGCAATGAGAGAATCAGAAAGACTCCAGCTCATTGAGGTTATCTGAGTCCCACCTCAAAGCTCTCTACACGTCGTTCCCATCACTAACTGCAAGCCTTTGTTGTTCAAACAGGAAAAGTGCGCATTTTGATGCACCTTTTGAAGGGTACACCCAAATGAATCTTTTTCTCTCATTGACTAAAGTGTAAAAATATGTATCCCCCCCACACAAATGCATTATTTTTAAGTGTGCATTTTTCTAATGAGCACCTTTTGTGAACGGAATCACAAGCTGGGGAATATACAAAATGTGCTTGTGTTTACATTTGGGGATGCAAATGGAGCCAATTCTGACATTTAACAAACAGAAACAAAATTCTAGTGCATCCCTATTGGAAATAAACTGATCTGTTCATCCCTAGTAAAGACACAGGCATTGACCTCGTTCAAAATGACTATGTTCACACGATACAGAAATGAGTGTGCCCAACCCTCCACCATGCAGGTATGATATATGAAACAGGCACGCCACACTAACACACAGCTATCCAATCCACCAATGTGTGTCCCTTCAAAGGATGGGGGGGATTGCATGAAATGGGCATATGTACAGCCAGGTGTTCATGTGGAAGAGCACACACTATACACAATGTTATATGCATGAAGGAGGAGGCATGGCCATGCCTCCACCATGTAAAGGCACTCACAAATGTCTGGACTAGGACTAAAACTTTGACGGCTGTAATGAAGGCTTGCTCAAGAAGTAGATGGGCAGGGAGCAGGATACACATTCATGCAGTTACTTACGAAAAAGAAAATCATATTATTCTCCTTCCCTACCACTGATCAGGAAGTCTGCGTGCAGAAGATTGGGGTGAACATAGGGTGACCATATGAAAAAGAGGACAGGGCTCCTGTATCTTTAACAGTTGCATAGAAAAGGAAATTTCAGCAGGTGTCATTTGTATATATGGGGAACCTGGTGAAATTTCCTCTTCATCACCACAGTTAAAGCTGCAGTTGCCCTGCCCTCTTTTAACTCTGGTCACTCTAGTATAGCTCCTGCACCTTTAACTGTTGTGATGAAGAGGGAATTTCATCAGGTTCTCCATATATACAAATGACACCTGCTGAAATTCCCTTTTCTATGCAGCTGTTAGAGATGCAGGAGCTCTGTCCTCGTTTTCATATGGTCAGCCCAGTGAACATTGCCAATGCCATCTTCTGTATATTCAAGATAAATCTCTCCTCCACATAGGTTGTCTTATACACAGTGATGCTCAACCTCTTGCCTACAATTTTCGTTTTCATCCTCTAACTTTCAGATATGCACTGATCAGGTACCTGAAACTGTCACAACTCATCAAACTGAAGGACTGCAGCTTCATTCTTCACATGCTGTATTAAAAAGCAGAGCAGACAGAGGAGTTGTCTGCCCAGGGCCAAATCTAGATTTTTTTTTAAGCTCCAGAAAAGAGCCCAGCTATAATGAACTTCCTCACCTATTGGCTGGAGGACATTGGGAGTAGTAGAACTTATTTCTTCTAAATATGCATAGGATTGTACCCATTAAGACTAAACTGTATAATGACATCTGAACAATTTCCATAATTAAATTAGCACTATCCCCAATTAGATTTCATTTCACTTTAAACAGATGCTAAACCAAAGCCATAACCAGGTCATTGTGACCAATGTGAAGGGGCCAGTGGGTAGGGTGACCACATGACCAGATTTGCCCGGAATTTTTATGGCAAATCCGGGAGAGGGAGGGGAAATCCGGATTTCCCCCCCCCCAAAGAGCAGCTCTAATGGGAATTAACAAAAATGCTTATAACTCTGTCATTTTTAAAGATAAAGACATGAAACTTGGCACAATGGTAGCTCTTAGGAAGGGCTTTAGTCATACCAAATTTGAAACAGATCCGTTCATCCACTGATTTTTTAGGAATTTATTTAAAATTGAGGTTTTAAAATTATTATTTTTAAAATCGTCATTTTTAAAGATAAAGAGATGAAACTTTGTACCATGATAGGATTTAGGTAGAGCTTTAGCCACACCAAATTTGAAACAGATCTGTTCATCCATTGATTTTTTAGGAATTTTTTTAAAAATGAGGTTTTAAAATTATTATTTTTTAAACTGTCATTTTTAAAGATAAAGAGCTGAAAGTTGGCACCATGATAGCTTTAAGGTAGAGCTTTAGCCATACCAAATCTGAAACAGATCTGGGGCCAGTAGCAAACCCTGTTAACAACAACAGCAGCTTGCAATGAGTGAAGGTATAGTCAGAAAAGATATTTGAGGGAAGGGGAGAATGTAACACACAGAGTATAGCAAAAGCTTCAAAGTACAGCAAAACCTACAAAAGTAGGAGTGAGTGAAGTTAATTTCAGATACATTGAATCTCTCCCTTGTTCTTTATTTCAGTGATTTTAACATTAAGATGTTATGTAGAACAGATTTGTCTTAAATGTGTGCTGTAAAATCAGACATGTGACCAAGGCTATGTTCGAGTGGGCACGCCCCCTTGGTACTGGGCACGCCCCCTTGGGGGCGACCATGTTGTCCTCCTTTTTGGTTTCCAAAATATGGTCACCCTACCAGAGGGAGAGAAATACAATAACTGAATCTTTCAAAATTTCATAGAGGAACACGCAGCTGATAAAAAAAAGTTTGCAAGCTAACACAGCTGCCTTCAGGATCATTTCCTCTTGCAGGGCATTGATATTAGATTTCCCTCTGCACTTGTATTGTTGAAAGGTTTTTATTACCACATTGCCTTTTCAAAACACCATCTTTCTTGCAAATAACAGTATTTGTCAGATTCAGATGCAGTGATTTGAGATGATAACAAGCTCCCAAGGCCTTTCTTCCCATTTTGTCTTTCTTGCTCGCTTGTTTGCAGCTGCTACCTAGATCACAGGGTAAAACTCCTTGACATCACTGATAGGGAAAATAACAAAGACAATTTACTTTAACAATAACATAGGAATTGACTGGAAGAGGAAAAAATAGGCACGATGGGTGCTACACCCTCCCTGTTTAACACCTTAACCCTCTTCAATGAGCAATAGTGTGGCACCTACTAAGCTAAGGTTAGCTCTTTGCCAGCATTTTGATGCTGAAATAATTGTTCTTGAGGTTGAAATCATTTCAAGCAAACAAGAATATTAAGCTCTTGCTCGCTCGCTCTTACATTCTCCTTTTTAAAACTTCCACGGAGAAAACCTTTGGGTTATCTGCTATCCCTCTCTCAGATAAAGTTTCCATACCATCCCACCCACCCCAATCCATACACCTGTTACGTTGCCACAAAACTCTGAAAAAAAAATCACATTGAATATTGTGGTTCAATAACCTCCAAAACCTGATCCAAAATCTGCCATGCTTTTGACAAATTTGCTTATGCGTCATACTTGCATTAATGAACATGAGGTATTTTCATAATATCTATATTCCCACACTACTTTAACCTTTCAACACACACACACCTTATTATGATGAAGAAAGCCTGCACGATGCTATCTCGTTATATTTTTAATGAGTTGGATTTGGGTTAGTCACACTTAAAGTAGACCCATTGAAATCAACAGGACTTGGGTTAGGACTTAGCCCAATGTTTTGTCAACCATCCATATTGTCACAATACTTTCTTTTCCAAGAAGCCATCTTCAATGCTCAAGAACTAAGAGCAACCTTAAGACTGCAAAACCCATCATATAGTGCACAGGAGCATGCAAGCTTTGGGTTTGTAGGCACATTAGGAAATTTGAGAAATTCTTCTGGGCACAACCATAAGTAAAATTTGTCCTTTGTGAGGGGCATGTCTAATCACAAAGGACAATTAACAGCCCAGAGCCATTCATGGGAAATTAAGATGGAAGCAACTAGAAGCTTCCACTTCACTTTAATGCAATCTCAGCTACTAGTAAGAGAATACCAAAAAAAATTAAATAAAGTATTGGGAGGAGTAAGTGTCTGGGTGAGCACATTGATGTAATGTAACTGGAAATAAAACCCATGCTAGATATGTAAAAACTTTTGAAGATCCTTTAAATGAAGCAAGCACTTCACAGTATTGAAGGAATGGTAGAACAAATTCGACCACCCAACATCTGAAGAAGGATAAGGGTTTTATGCAAGATATCACTGTTTAGGAATTTGTATGCAGAATTATAAATGGATTCCCTTTTGGTGGTTTTACACATCTGTAGATCTGATTGTAAGCTGGTCTGTTTGGTTGGGGTGCTGTCTTTTTTTTTTTTAATTACATTTTTAATTATGTTTTTAATGTATTTGTTTTGTGATTATTTTATAATTTCGGTTCTTACTATTGTTAGCTGCCTTGAACACTATTTATTTAGTGGAAAGACAGAGTAGGAACAAAGAAACATAGAACATAGGAAATTGTCTTATATTGGGTCGAACCATTGGTCCATCTCACCCAGTATTGTCAACATCGTCTGATGGAGGCTCTCTGGGTTTTTGTGCAAAAGAGTGTTTTGTTATTTTCAGCCTTACCTGGAGATGTAGGAGATTGCATTTAGGACATTCTGCATGTTTCCCACCTCAATCAGAATGGAGAGGCAGATAAGAATTGTTGTTGTTGTTGTTGTTGTTGTTGTTATCATCTTTGTTGCCCTCCTCTGAACCTCATTCCAGCTTATCTGCATCCTTCTTGAAGTGTGGTACCCAGAATTGGACGCAGTACTCAAGATGAGGCCTGACTAATGCCAAATAGAGGGGAACCAGTACCTCATGGGATTTGGAAGCTATACTTCTATTAATGCAGCCCAAAATAGCATTTGCTGTTTTTGCAGCCACATCACACTGATGGCTCATATTCAACTTATGATCTACAACAATTCCAACATCTTTCTCGCTTGTAGTATTGCTGAGCCAGGTATCCTCCATTTTGTAACTGTGCATTTGGTTTCTTTTTCCCAGATGTAGAACTTGGCATTTATCCCTATTAAATCATTCTGTTGTTTTCAGCTCAGCGCTCCAGCCTATCAAGATTGTTTTGAAGTTTGCTTCTGTCCTCCAGGGTATGAGCTATCCCACCCAATTTTCTGTCATCTGCAAATCTGATAAGCATTCCCTGCAACTCCTCATCCAAGTCATTAATTAAAAAGTTAAAGAGCACTAGGCCCAGGAAAGAGTCCTGTGGTACCCCACCTCCCCCCAGTTCGAGAAGGTACCGTTGATAAGCATTCTTTGAGTCCGATTCTGTAGCCAACTGGTTCTATCTAGACCAGTTTTAGCTAGTTTGCTAATCACAATGTCAGATCATAACCTTTGGCTACAATTATCAGCACAGTTCTGTGGAAGCATATTCTACTGAATTCAAACCTATGTAGGGCTGTTTAGGATTGCAGGCTTAGAATCATAACTCTGTCCCTTTTTTTTAAATGGAAATCGACAATAATCCTATATACGTAATGTATGTTTTTTTTTTCCATTTTCACAATGTATTTTCTGTTCTGTTTATTAATATTCACAATTATATATAATTTACACATTTTTGTTATGTTTGTAGTTAAATAAAACAGCCCTTCTTTCATTGGTTGCAATTTATAATAACAGAGAAGATAAATTAACAGATAAATATTAAGGAAAAAAATCAGAATGATCAAGACTGTTATAAAATATAATAATAGCAAAAGATATAGAAAATGTTTTGTTTGCATGTATTTACAATGTAGATAGATAAATTCTTTAATCAGTGAAGAAGAGAAATTGAATGGTCATTTGCATTTCATCAATTTGTAACATTTATATCCCACCTTTTCTCCAAGGAGCCCAAGATGGCATATGTGATGCTCCATTTAATCCTCTAACAACCCTGTGAGACAGGTTAGGCTGAATGTCAGGGACTGGCCCAAAATCGCCTAGTGAGCTTCATGGCCAAGTGAGGTCTTGAACCTTGACCTCCCAAGTTCCAGTCCAACACACTAACCACTACATTGCACATCATTTTCCTATAAAATTATCTTTATATTTGCACTTAGCTGTCATCTTTAATTGATGTGAGATCTTATCCATATCTTGTCACACTATCCTTGGATACTAGGGGGCTTTTTATTTTTCTGTTTTATTGCAAACCATTTACTCTCACTTTAGCATAAAACAGGCCTTACTCAATGCATCTATCACCGGTGATGAATCCAATGATTAAAAGTGGTGAGGAAGCTTGCGGCCTTTTTTTTTTTTTTTTGGTGGAGTTTAGAAGTACATAAAACAGTAAATTAGAAATAAGAGGCACAATTGATTAAAAAAAAAGCTGCTCACAAATATTAAGCTTCTTCATGATAGGTACATGCTCACTGGTTCATTTCCAGCTCTTTTTTTTATCTCTACTTTGCATGGCACATATGTTAAGTATATGAAAAGAAATACTTGCTTAGTCATTAAAATTGTGTGTGTATGGCTATCTCAAGGTTAAACAGAGAAAGTCTATCTGTGGGCAATTACCATGAGATAGAGGCTGTTCCGGGAACCTTGCCAAGATTCTAAGTTAGGCTCATCACAGCTGTATGTAATGTAGATAAGAATTGTGTAGATGTGTATATAGTTTCTCACTTGTGTAAAATGGAATCTGATCACTGCTTACTGATCACTGCTCTATGATCACTGCTCTCTGTGTATGCCTCAGTGTGCTGATCTAAACTGATCTGAATTAGACTGCACAGAAGCCTGAAGGAAATAAACCAGCTCTGCTGTGTAAGACCAGCGTGATGTGTGTTTGTTTCTGAGCACAAACAGAGTTCCAGAAAGAGAAAAGTTCTGGCAATAACCCAACAACATAGACCTATTTTAAGATTTTGTGACCTGACATTACTTATTGCATTTTAATGCTAATAGTGAGCATGATCCAGCCAAAGTTAAATATTTTAATCTGTAATCCGATGCCCACTGGGAATAAAACCCATTGAACTCAATGGGACTTACGTCTGAGTAGACATGTATAAGATTGTGATGTTAAAGTCCTATTCCCAGTAATATTAATGGAACTCGGAATCAATGTACTGCCCTCCTGGGACTGTCCCACTTAGGAATGCAAGTGGGGAAGTATGTTCTGGCATGGGACAGATGGGGGAGGCCTAAACCCTGCACATAGAAGCTTTACCTAAATTAGAAGTTTGGGATACAACATGTCTTCCTGACATGCTTCTTTTTCATGCACAGGGAATTTGTTATATGGGGTAGGTTCAAATATGTAACATCTCACAGCGAAGTAGTACAGTCCATGTGCTTTTCTTGAATCTGTAGATCAGCCATGATGGATAAAAATCAATGATTTTTTTAAAAAATTAAAAAATCGGATTTTTATTTAAATTGGATTTTTTTTATTTAAATTGGATTTTTTTATTTAAATCGGATTTTTTTATTTAAATCGGATTTTTTTAAGAAAATGCTTTTTGAGGAAAAATCTATCTAAAGATAGTTTTCTATTTAAGATATATTATAGTCCAAAGGTTATTCAACATGAAATAAAGATTAGTTTTTAATTATGTAGCATGAGGCTGTTTAATTTTTTTGGTAAATGAATTCCATTCACAATGTCATGCTCTTCCAGAGGTTTTGGTAAGATTATTTTTCTCCTTCCAATAAAGTACAGCAGAAAAGTTGTCCAAATATGAATGATTAACCTATTAAACTGGAGATAGTTCACTTCGCAAATAGTTCACCTGCGTTCCTCCAATTTTAAAAACTTTATCTGAATAGAAATGATTTCATAAAGAAACTAAGAGGAAACTTTTAAAAATATCTTGGTTAAACACTACAAATGAAAGCATTTCAAATCACTTGTATTTATCCTGGTATGTTGTACTGAAGGGGTCAGGGCTGGAATAAATTCAGTGGATGGACTCATATGGGATCCAAGATTTTGACAGCTCATGTTTCCTCCATATGACAAAACAAAGGCCACTGTTCCAACAATTCCATGTGAATAAAAACTTATAAGCCCTACTAGGAGAGCCTGCATATGGCAAATACAGAACTTATAAGGTATTTCCTCCGTACCAACACATTTTATTTTGTAGGTACAGACTAAATGTACTAGCAGCTTAGCTTTACTAGCCTTATCATCTCTTCTGATCAGAAAGAAGAGATTTATTTATTTTCACACAGGGACTGCTGTATTCTTGATCTTGTACATGCTTTGGTGGTCCTTTTTAGCTGAAGACCAGGGTAAAAATTTTTAAATAATATTAATGTATGCAAACGTTACTGCTCACTCCCTGGGGTGTATTCCACCCTATTCCCTTCCTCTTGGAGGGGGCTATAACATTTCTTCAGGCTTCCACGCCCCTACATTTTATCATCTTGTATTTTATGGTTTTAATTGTTGTGAAACACTCAGAGAACTTCAGCTATTGGGTGATATAAAAATGTAATAAATAAATAAATAAATATCAATAAATAAAAACCTTCTGGTTTTGCTTCTTACTTGAAGTTTCAAAAATATTTATTTATTTATTTATTTATTACATTTTTATACTGCCCAATTGCCAAAGCTATTCACAAGGCAGTTCACAAAAAAATAGGAAGGTTGCCAAGCACCAAAGAGGCAATAGTACGTAGCTAGTGTCTTGCATTCAGCTCAGCGGACCAAGTTTTGTGCAGGGTTAGTCAAGACTGTAAACCAGTACCAGGAAATTTGTTCAGGTCACATTTTAATGCGAACTTACCTAATTTCATACTTTTGAACCAATACAAGAATCAAAACCCAGTTATCCTTCCAAATGTGCACTTCTCTGAATTCCGTAATGGAATTCTCCGACCAAAAAATGTGAGTAAGCATGTGTATATTAGGGGGAGGTAGTAGAAATAATGCTTAAAAGTGTGTTATATTAGGAAAATGTCTTGCTTAAAATGTGTATATATTAATAGTTCTTCCTACATTTTACTCTGTTTAAAGGTCAGACAGAGTAAGACATTTTAAAGACACTTAAAAGGAATTTCAGCTTAATTGTTAAAACGGAAACTTCTGAAAAGTAATCTCTGACCTCAAAGATTTTACTAAGACTTGCTTCTATTTAGGACTGACTTATCGTCAGTGCTGTGGTCCAAAAACAGAGTCACTGAAACTAAATCGAGAATCTTTCTCAGACGCATATTGGGTATCACCAATCAATGATAACCCTGTGACATACTTGGCAAGCCAACTCTAATTCCAATGTCAGTTCCTGGTTTGGGGATGGAGTGGGCTTGAACAAGATGCTCTCAAGGGATCCCCCCCTGCCAGAGTGCACCCACCTCCTCCTTGCCCCTATTGCCAGCCATTTGCTTGCCTTCCTCTGGGCCCAATCTCCACCACCTTCGAGAGAGAAATAATTTTATTTCTTACTGCCTCTCCATTTTGAACAAAGCAGGGAACAGGAGTAAGTAAAAAATATATAAAATACTGATTAAAAACATAATATACATTGTTAAAACATCCTAAAAACATCCTAAAAGCA
This sequence comes from Elgaria multicarinata webbii, assembly GCF_023053635.1. Taxonomy (NCBI): domain Eukaryota; kingdom Metazoa; phylum Chordata; class Lepidosauria; order Squamata; family Anguidae; genus Elgaria; species Elgaria multicarinata. Next base: position 69,336,488 of record NC_086171.1, on the reverse strand, counting down.
TACTAAAAGCATCCTAAAACTGCAGGTTAGCATGCTGTCCGAACCCAGGACATTTTCCACAGAGTGTCTTGTTCACCATGCAGTGTGGCTTATTTTTCTCAAACAATGTGGTAAACAAGCCACATTACATGGTTAATAAGCCACCCTGTGGAAAATGTCCTGGGTTCAGACAACATGCTACCCCACAGTTCAACAAACAATCCACAATTCAACAATAACCCACACTCAATCAGGAACATAGGAAAGTGTAATGAGTCAGACTCTTATTTATTTATTTATTTATTTAGAATATTTATATACCACTCCTCATTGAAAAAATTTCGGAGCGGTGTACAAGGTAAAATGAAAATAAAAACAGAATAAAACAGTTAAAACAAAATTTAAAAAGAAGCAAAAAACAACAACACAGAAATCCAAGGCTGCATGTTAAAGAAAGGCTTCTTGGAATAAAGATGTTTTCAGGAGGCGCCGAAAGGAGTACAAGGTTGGAGCCTGTCTGACCTCCAGGGGCAGGGAATTCCACAGGAGGGGCGCCACCATGCTGAAGGCTCTTCCCCTGGTGGATTCCAATTGGAGGATGGATCTAGGTGGAACCACCAGGAGCAGGCCCTCGGATGACCCCGGTACTGTTGACTATGATTAGAAGCTGCACTCTAGAGGCCCAGACAGGATTCTTTCCTAGCCCTTTCTAGAGATGCCTTTGATTGAACCAGATTGACAAGAATATGGTAACCTAAACTCAGGCTTACATTGTTCAGTGTGACTATTCACTCCAATCTCAGAGTAGCTGCAACATTTATCATGGCTGCATAACAAGCTGGCACAGAATTAGATTTTACATTTAACAAAGAAAGTTCAAGAGGGAAGGCACAATAAAGCAAAACGAGCCATTTTTATTGTGATAAATTGATTTCATTCCAGCCCACAAAATACATCTATCTGGATTAAATAATCAGAAAAGCAAAAGCAGCCGTTACATGCAATCTGATGCCCACGTAACATGTCAGTTCTCTGACTTAATAAAAAGTAGCCATGCTGCTCCTGCTAGGTTCATCTATCTATGTTTTCATCTAGAGCAGTCTTCCTAAGCCAAGTGCTCTCCAAATGTTTTGGACTGCAACTCCCATTAGACCCCAGCCAGCATGGTTGTAGTCCAAAATATCTGGAGGGCACTACATTGGGGAAGGCTGATCTATAGTAATGGGGAGTGGGGAACAAAGATGTATAGATGGGCTGTCAGACCGCTGTTATTTTACTGCTATGATGTGGGCAAGAAATCAGTACTGGGGGCAGAGATGCAATTGCAATAATTTCCCTAAAAGCTGCTTTGAATAACGTGGAGAAATGGAGTTCAATTTTTTTTAAAAAAAAAAAACACCTGTAAAATAAATTAAACTTCAGAGTTGGCTGGGAGTGACAGTATCTCTTTCTAACTGAGCGGGGGACTGAACTGCCCATTCACCCCTCTTTGTTTTCATTTTAAAAATTGTATCTGCCCATTTCCCATATAAGATGAAAAGCAAGTGGGGAACAGAACGAGGCAGCAGAGGAGGATGCGAGTGGGGGATTGAACTGCCCATTCACCCCTTTTTGTGTTCATTTTAAATGCTCCATTTTAATTCAACATCAAAATGGTGGGAAGGAATGAGGCAGCCAGAGGACACGGTAGGTGGGAAGCCAGGGTATCACCCAATCACTTTGTCCTACCCTCAAAGCTCTGCCCACATGTCAAAATGCGATTTAACTCCCCCAAAGACACAAAACCATAACGCGGTGCAAACTCAGATGTGATCTAAAAGTCGCGGTAAATCACGAATGCGCATATGCACATTATCGCATTAAAAACCCGGTGCTACAGCTGCGTCATGTGTCCTGAAACACGACTATGCACATTTAGGTTGGGATAAACAAGCCGTAGACAAGCCCCTGGTTTCAGTATATTCACAATACGGTTCACCACTTCAAACTGCTACTCTGAGTTGTTACATGATTATTTGCAAACTTAGCCAATTAGCTAACCATGAGAAGCAAGGTGGGGAGATTACACACTATTACGTGATGTTTTTCAGGAAAAAAATGAACTTGTAAACTTACCTGAATTGAAGTGCAAATTGGTTTGTTTGTTCCCTCATGATAATCTTGTGCATTGCCAGCTAACACTTTGACTGGCTAATAGTAGCACATGAAAACGTTGGGGGCCAAACCTGTTTACTTTAGAAAAGATCTGTCTCAAGGTCCCGCGACACAGGCAGCTCCTCTACGTTTGGCTCAGTGGGCTTCAAGGGATCCTCTGAAGAGGAATCCACCAGAGTGGTCCTGACAGACATATACTTTCATCACACCTGAATAGAGCTTTGGCCTTCCAGTTACCTTAAAAAAAAACCTAGCCTTTGAAGGCAAGAGGGAAGCCTCAGTGCAGGAAGTTAAATGCCTCTAACTATCTTTTTGTTGTACATAAAGTATTAGGGGTGTCACAAGCATTCGACCAAAGCACTTGTCGAACCCAAGTACCCTTGTTCAAAGGTCTGCAGACAGGGTGAAGTATCTGCTGCAACCTCCCCCTTCCCCCATCCCCTGAGAGCCAGCGACTTACGAGAGCTGGGGTTGGTGGGGGTAGTGGGGGAGAAGGCTATGGAGGCTAGCAGCGCAACAGGATTACTAATCCCAGAATCTCCCATGGGAAATTGATATATTGAGCTCCATCCGATAAGCGTTTTATTGCACACTCATTACTGGGTACTCACAGATTTCTCGGAAGTCCCTCACATGACGTTGTCTGCCTCTCGCACGCCTTCCACCCCTTCTGGCTTTCCTTGCACCACAAGAAAAACCAGAAAAAGTCCGGTCGCTGCTCTCTCCTGCTGTGTGTGGGAGAAGCAGCATGATTACAACGCCCGACTGAATGGGCCTCGTGCTCCTTGTTTACTCCCTGTTTTCAAACAGGAAGTAACTGAGCAACGATGGAGAAGCGACGGTAGCCAGCGTTTCTTCCTAGGTGTGATGGAGCTTTACATGCCATGTGCTCGTCTGACTCTGAAGCAGCTGCACTCTAAGTCAAGCTACTTAAACAGCAGAATTGTGCAATACAACTCTTCCTGGACTGTACCATTTCAGGTTCTTGACATCATCTCCTCCACATTGTTCCAATCCCATCTCTAGCAGGAAAAAAAAAGCCTATGGAATGCCCACTCAATCAGAGTCTAGGAAGCACCCACCGCCTCTGCTTCCTTCCAGCTGGTATAGGTTAGTGACTGTGCCCTTGGTATAAGGAGAACCGGGAAGCAGCGGTATTTGAATCAAACACTCACACAGGCTCAACCTCTTTGGGGGCATGCAGCCGAATGTTTGTGCATTGCTATAATCAATATTATTTGAAACAGAAAGGTAAGTTAATACTACAATCACTATTTTAAGCATTATACCTATTAACACAGTTTATCCATCAAAGGTTTAAAGTTGCAAGTATTTGTCAAACAATGCATCAGTTTAGATTTAGGCAATATTTTATGAAATATTATGCCAGATCCCAATTTAATTCCAGATTACTAATGGATTCAACACAGTTGACTCTGTCTTATACAAATGTATATCTGGCCCAGTGACCATTCACAGATATTTTCTATCATCTCTCTAATTGGTAAAGCATTGCTGGCATTTGGAATAATAATATTAACAGCATTGTTAAGTCATTAAGGAAATGGAGAAGCTTTCCAAAGGATGTTTTTAATAAGAATCCAATATCACCAAGCTTTCATCTTCAGAATGAATTTAAAATAGTGCCCAAGAAAAACATTATTGGAAATTAGATCTGAACTAATTATCATTACATTTTAGTTAGGATTAAAGAAAATGGTTCTTTTTGGATCCATGTTTCAGATTTCAGTGGTGGCATATCCATATGATCCCACTGACCTATTCTTTGCCTGTATTCAAGATTCAGAAAGTATTCAAAGTTGTGCATCAGAGATCCAGAATAAATGACCCACATTTGAATTGAAATCATACATTGAACCAGCCACATCCAAAACTACAGGTTAGTTTCAAGCTTGCTAGATATACCTTGTCTAAGTCCCAGCAGTTCCTACTAGAAAGTGCACAGATACACCTTTCCCCAAATCACCATTCAGTGGCAGCATCCCAGTTAGTCATTCAGCCCTGCCCAGCCCCACATTCATAGATACTGCAAATGCCCTAGATAAAGCCACAAAACAGAGGGACAAATACTTGGGACAACTCTCCGCATAGCAGCCATGGCTTGAAGGCAACCTTCCAGCAACAAGTTCAATGCTGTGGATAGTCAGAAAATGGATTTGTAGCTACCAGCCCTGCAAGGGTCAAGTGACTCAAAATATAACTAGCAGACTCTCCATTCAAAACAATTTACATAAAATCTATCATGTAGAGTATGACACAGAACCATTTAGATATTCTCTTTGTTCCTGTTGTCTTATCAGTTTCACTCCAAATTACAGTTTAGCAAAGATATAATAAGAAATTTATCTGAAGTTAATCTGTCATTTCCAACCGCCCCACCCACCCCCCATCACTCTGAAGTTGCTGTCAGAATGAGAAATCTTTTGTTCTCTCTCTAGAAAATAAAATCACAAAGGAATTAAGTTTAATAGATTTTTTAAAAACCATTTTCTGGAACTGCATTTTGAAGCGAAGTTTAATTATATTCCTATGCCACACAAGCCAAAATGCTAAATGACTTCGTCTGAATACAGCAAAAGAACCCCAAAGGGCCATCAAGTTTTTGAGTGATTAATTCCACATTGGGCAACTTTTCTGCATCCTGCTGGGGGAAATTGCAAAGAACATAAAGGCACTCAGCTCTGTTGCTGTGTCCTGCCCGTTGTTTGTTTATTTTAAATGGTAATGCCGTCTTTCAGTTTAAAAAACTCCCAGGGCAGCTCACAATAATATATCTATATCTATAGTAAATAGAGTAAAAACCAGCATTTTATTTATTGAGTTATTTCTTTATTACATGAATAGCCTACATTTCCTTCAAGTTGATCAGAGTTTACCTGGGGGGAATCCGCACGTCGTTCTCAGGGTGCTTCCATCCGCCCCCAGTGCACCCTGAAAACGATCGTGTAACTTGCCTGTAAAAGAGACGAGGAAGAAGCGTCCTTGCTGGTGCCACCCACAGACCTCCTCGCCAGCCAGCTCGGAGAGCTCAGCAGAAGAAGGCGGGGTGGAGAGCGGAAGAAGCTCTCCACTCCGCCTTCTTCCCCTGAGCTCTCCGTCCCAGCCAGCGAGGAGGTCTGTGGGTGGCGCCGGCGGCGCCGGCAAGGACGCTTCTTCCTCGTCTCTTTTACAGGCAAGTTACACGATCGTTTTCAGGGTGCACTGGGGGCGGATGGAAGTGCCCTGAGAACGATGTGCGGATTCCCCCCAGGTTCTTCCTCTCCCCCATCTTCTTTTCACAATAGTCCTGTGAGGAAGGTTGGGCTGAGGTACAGAAAGAATGTGAGTGGCCCAACATCATCCAGTGAGCTCCATGGCTGAGTGGAGATTTGAACTCAGATATCCTTGATCCTAGCCCAACCCTCTAACCACTGCACACCACAGAGAATAAAATCAGCCAAACCAATAAAACCATCAATTAAAACTGGCATTGGTGATATGCTGGGGCAGGGGTAAATGAGAAAGGGGTTGCCTGGTGTTGGAATAGCAGCAGATTTGGTGCCAGGTGAGCCTCCTGGGTGAAGGGCGGTCCACATACAGGACGCCATAATCTAAAAAGACTTCCCCCATATCTCTTCAGATGACTAGGGGACTCAGAAGGGGATAACCACTGCTGCCTCATTCAAGTTGATCCTCAAAACTCTCCCATGCACCATTGAAACAAACAAGGTTGCAGAGTTAAGGGAACATCCTAAGAACACAATGTGCATGAACACTTTAATCCTAATTTAAGTGAAACACTGGACACTCATCAGGCACTTATCTGCGTAAGATTCCGCACAGCACCGCACCACATTTGTAGCACTATCAACTCATGCACCACTCACACTACAGGGATCTCTGGTCTGGAGAGAAGTCACCTGGGTGTGTAAATGCTGGATTTTTGGACTAGCTCAGCCTTTGCCAACCTGGTGCCCTCCAGATGTGTTAGACCGCAACTCCTATCATACCTGGCCAGCATGGTTGGGAATGATAGGAGTTGCAGTCCCACACATCTGGAAGGCACCAGGTTAGGGCAGGCTGGGTTGGTGTATGGTTTAAGAATGATAAGAACATTAGAAGAGCCCTGCTGGATCAGACCAAGAGTCCATCTAGTCCAGCATTCTGTTCACACAGTGACCAACTAGCTTCCCGTGGGAAACCCACAAACAGGATTTGAGTACAACAACACCCTCCCATCCATGTTCCCCAGCAACTGGTGTACATAGGCATACTGCCTCTGATACCGGAAGAAGCATATAGCCATCAGGTCTAGTAGCCATTGGTAGGCTTATCCTCTATTCATTTGTCCAATTCTCTTTTAAAGCCATCCAAATTGGTGACCACCACATCTTACAATAGTGAATTCCATAGTTTAACTATGCGCTCTGTGAAGAAGTACTTCCTTTTATCTGTCCTGAATCTCCCATCAATCCTTTAAATGTGACCCTTGGCGATTTGAAACATTTTCGCACCTAAGTGCCATTTACATACCCGGTGTCTCTTTTAAAATTGGGTCTTAGTACATTACAAATGAAATATCAGTCTGTCCCAACTGTTTTATTTATTAAAAGCATTTTACCCCTCCTTTCAGTCTAGATACTCTGTTGGCAGTAAGAAATGCATTTCATTTAAACCAACCATACTAAAGGAACAATTAAAATCATTTCAACCACTTGACCTATAAGACCCAGATTACACAGCTTTATACAGAGAGGAGCACAGGAGATTGGAGGTCCATGACTCTGTGGCCAGGCAATACAAATAATACTAACAATACTAATGGCTTCCTGCTCCATTTCATTTCCTGTCTGCAGCACATACATGCAAATGGAAATTTGAGAAGCAACATGTCTTTCAGGGATTGAAGGTAAAAACCACTCCTGCATTAGGAAGAGAGCGTGCGCTCGGACAAATGTGCCGAATTCTTCCTGCCTAATAGCGAGAATGATGACTAATACGGGAATGTGCAGCTAAATGCTTCATTAACAGGATAAAACCCCATCGTCGTCATATACAGCATTACCAGCCCACGCATAACCCCTCTTTTTCACTGCACAAATGCAAGTTAATGCACTATGCTTCCAGCAGCCAGAAGAAATAAAACTGCCAAGCATCCAGTGTTCTTGAAGAGGGAGGGGAGGTCTGACCTGGTCCCAAAATTCCTGCACCTCTCAACACTTCTCCTGAGCAATGGGCATGACAAATTCTGGTCCATGGTTCTTCTTTCTTCATTGCAACAAGAAGAGAACAGAGTGGCATGTTTGAGGCCGGAGCTGAATTGAGAACTTGTACGGTGCTGGGAGCAGTAAAGCAGGCAGGCATCATTACTGTGAAGAGTGCCCTTTCTTAGGAGAAAGGCAGGTTTGGTTTGGTTTGGTTTGCTTTTTAGGAGCCAGGTTGGAGGGAGAGATAGTGTGATCTGAATGCGACAGCAAAAGGAGAAATCCTGTACTTATCAGTGCAAATAAAGGAAGTAGAGCCAGTGTGGTGTAATGGCTAAGGCGTTGGACTGGGAGTTGGGAGATCCGGGTTCTAGTTCCCTCTCGACCATGGAAACCCACTGGGTGACTTTGGGCCAGACACAGACTTTCAACCCAACCTACCTCGCAGGGTTGTTGTTGTGAGAATAACATGGAGGGGAGGAGGATTATATTGGGTTCCTTGGAAGAAAAAAGGCGGGATATAAATGTAATAAATAAATAAATAATAAATAAATCACACAAGAGACAGGAACCGAGCAATTTCTCACTCTCTTCAGCAGCTCAACCTTACTCAACAAGCCCAGTTTTTAAGGCACTAGAGGCAACTGGGCTCCTAGATTTTTGCTAGGGTGGCCACTTATGAATTAAAAAAAAAGAAGAAATGTATCACCCAAAAAGAGAGAGAGATAGAGAGAAAGACACTGAGTTGTATATGATAATTTATATGTATAGAGGCAAAAGTAGAAATCATTAATATAATTCAAACAGAAATACAATTCATCTCACTGTATTTCCAATTTAAATTATAAAAATGATTTCTACACAGATGATCTGTGTCCCTGCCTGTTCAGTCTGGTGCCCAAGTGCTTAAGTGTTGATGGGCTACAGTTCTCATGGTTCTTTTATTTTTAAACTGGAATTGGACAGGACAGCCCTTCGATTAGAGGACGCCTTCGAATAGAGGACAGTCCTCTGGCAGCCCTTCAAGAGAGGACTGCCCTCTGTAAAAGAGGACACCTGGCCACCCTACTGTGTGCACTCCTAATGGTGATGATCAATCATTTATATGGCACACCCATGTTGCAGAGGAACATAAAGAACATTCTAAATTGTGGCAGTGGGAAGCACAACAGAAGGTGGGTAAAGGAGAGACAAGAGTAACAAGGCATAGATTCCTACTTGGAAAAGTGCAAAAAGCAATGGAGATTGAGGATGTCATGAAAAGGACCTGCAAACTTCTGTGAGTAACCAATCCGAAGCATGCAATAAATCCCTCGTGTGAATAAATTCTTAAACTCTGACAATGCAGACTTCATGACTTCAACATCAAGTCAGCCTTTCTCTCTCCCCCCAACCCTATTTCATTTTTGTAACATCTTGCCTGATGAAGAGGTCTGTAGATCTCAAAAGCTTGTCCACAACTGTGTGCATATTTTGTTAGACTCAATAATGGTTTGGCCTGACTGTGGATTTTTTTTACTTTTTCTTATAGACCAGCACAGTTTACTGTTTTATGTGTAACTTCCAAATAAAAGTGACTCTTAAAAGAAAAGAAAATACATTGGTGTAGCCATATTACAACATTACAGTGGTGTCTTGATCCAGTGCAGAAAGTACTTCAGGAATCAAACTGTCATGTTCTTGTACATCCGACATTTCTCTGACCTTTCCGCAGTGTGCCAAAAGCGTAGATGCATTTTCCATTGTTGCTTTGCGCCCTCTAGTGGAGCTTTAATTCTGCACTTTTAAATGAACTCTTTGGAATTTCCTGTGCTAATCTGAAGCAGTCAAAAACATGCTGCCGTTGATAGGCTAGAATGAGACATTGTGGCCAACTAGCTTCTTTATTATTATTATTTTTAAAAAAACACCCTGCCATGGCTTATCTACTGCAAAGCTGTATCAGGAATGGGCAGGGCTGTTCCAAGACATTTTGCTGCCTGAGGTGAAGGATAAAATGGCACGCACGCATGCACGCACACACAGAGTTCCAAATACAGAAGTTGACCAGAATTAAAATTGAATTTTGCTTCAGCATTGGCAATGCAACAGCATCCTCCACCACACCTGAGACCAGCAAGGTAGCTTAAGGAGTGCAGGGTAGGCCCCGTGGCATCTAGAACACTGTTCTCCAACACTTCATTGCTGCTTCCCCAGAAACTGCTACCAGAAGGAAACTGCCTCATTTTGCGTAATAGTAGATCTTAAGGATATAGGGCGGGAGACAAATGTTTTAAATAAATAAATAAATAATATTCAGGGTCATACTGCCTCTAAACATGGAGGTAGGTTATTGCCACTATGAGTATTCGTCATTGATGATTGAGAGATCATTATAGTTGCTATGTGAAGTCGGAAACCACAGATTTGCAATATTGGTAATTAAAGTGTATCACAAATAGACACAGACACATATTTTGAATGTGTTCCATCACATGTCCTAATGCTAATGCTGATCATGGAACACTCCACATACATGTGCAGTAGGCTAGTGACCAATGTACAGAGGTCAGTGGAATGAATTAGCAATGAGTTATTAAAGGAACAGCCTTTGCTACACACATGACAAAAGACTTATCACAAGTATGTGCAGTTTATAAAAGCGACTGAAACACAAACACCTTCAAAATAATTTGACTATTTGAAATCCTCTTACATTTTGGTCCCTTTGGCTCAAAGATTCAGAATTTTTTTTGTTGAATACCTAGAATTCTGCAGATATGCAAATTATGACTCTCCTAAATATTACTCACCAGGGCTCCCCAATGTAGTGCCGACAGGCACCTTACTACCTGTGGTAACCTCCAATGGCAAAGCTCTCTGTTGCCTGTCCCCTTCACACACACAAAAATGGAAACCTTGGGAAATGTTATGGCAGTCTTCCTTTCTAGTCTCTAGCCTTACTCTTTTTCTCCTCCCTGCTCCTTTCCCTTGCTATTTTACCCTCTCTCCCAGCCTGGAGACTTACTATTTCCATGACAGCCATTTTGTGGTGGTGCCCACAGCAGTTTCTGAAATTCCCAAATGTGCTCACGGGTCCAAAAAGGTTGGGGACCGCTGTTGTAGAGAGCAGGATAAAGAGACTCTCCAAATTTACATAATGATGTAGTTCTATGATAACATTCATCAAGAAATCAGATACCCTTAAAAATATATATACTGCTAGAACACTGGATCTGGGAAATGATTTACAACCAAGAGGGGATTCTTAACTCAGCACTCCACAGCATTTGTTCTGACGTTACTAAAATGCAACCACTGGATTCTCATATGAATCTATTAAGTAAAATCTTACTGTGGTGTAGCGACATCAACATTAGCCTTCCCTCATGTTTTGGCCTATAACTGCCATCATCCCTGACCACTGGCCATGCTGTCTGGGGCTGATGGGTACTGTAGTCTGAAATATGTAGAAAGTTCCAAGTTAGGGAAGACTGGCTTAAATGAAACCTTAAGGCAAAGTAGTTGCTTGCTCAAACTGACTTTAGCAAGGAACTGAAGGAAGCAAAAATAAGTGGCAGAGAAGAATAGAAAGCTCTGGTGCAGTGCAGTGCAAACATAAAGATCAACCAGATGTTAGGGCTTACATACAACCAGGCCAGGGAGGCTACTAAATTCACTGCTTTATGAACATTATTTGCTCACCTCAATCTAGGTTAGAAGTTGGCCACATGCATCAACATTAGAGAGCTTCGGCTATTGGGCGGTATAAAAATGCAATAAATAAATAAACAAACATCAGCGCTGAAGTGTCACTCAATGTCATAAGTAATAATGGTTCATTTTTTTAAAAAAACTGTTAATAATCAAACAATTGATGGCATAAAATGTCTGAATATTTTGTGCAGCTCAAGAGAGTAATCAAGACCAAGAGAGTAATGATCGATTTCTTGTTTTGTCAGTATAGCACTACAGTATATCATGTGATTTTTAAGGGAAAAAATATTTATGAAATTGGGGGGGGGAACTGATACCAAAATGAAATCCATGTATAAAAAGGCAATAAAAATGCATCTGAGGGCCAGAAAAAGGCTATTACCAGACCAAAAAAAAACCCCACCATCTTGTAGGACAATGTAATACCCATCATTATAAAACTGACAGTATTTCTGATCTGAAATTTTCTATAAGAAATCTATTGTTCCAGTAGTTCAAGAGCTTTTCCCATTGCTTTTTAAATGGTATTACCATGTTGTCCCTTTGTGTACATCAAGCATGCTATTAGTTTGAGTGTGATCTTAACAGGACAGATCTTCCTATAACAATAATCTAGTGAGGGTATCCTTGAACTTTCCCAGGGTGGGGTTACATGCTTATGATGATACCAGTTATCCTTCAAATGCTAAATTTCACATGAAAAGTGCATGATTTGCTAGCCTTCTGGCATTTGTATCTTCCTAGGTTACAACCTAAGAAAAAGGTCAGCAGTCATATTTAGTATGCCAGTCTTTCTTCACTCCTTTTGGAAGGGTATTGGGGGAATTGTTTGCTATACTGGTTACCAAACCCAGCCCCAAAATGTCAGTATTTGAACAGTTAAGAAAAATCAAGCTTAATAAATGCATATCTATATCCATCAAACCTGAATGAGGTTTTCACTAGTGCGTCAGGACTCTCCACAGGGGGTAGCTCATCTGCTAAGATTTCTTCAGGAGGCCTTGGGTCATGGATGATAGTTGGTTTCTGTTTTTCCTTAAGATTTCCCGTAAGCCCACCAATAATGGTACTCCACAGGCAATTCTGAGATTTTGATCCTGGAGAAGATGAGAGATGTTATTAAATCAATATGCGAATTCATCTTTTCTGAAGACTAAAGAAGGACAGTAACCATGCAGAATTTGACCATGCAGTATTCCAGCCGATCACTACCTACAGGCTCAATATTAAGCCGAGGAAAAGAAATCAGCTCTATAAAATTATATGATTCCCTGACTGGGTTCACACAACACGCTAACACATCATGGGTTATTGTGTTGTCTGAATGCAGTGCATCACAGTGCATTTTTGACAAAGTGGATTATCGTGTTGTCTGAATGCAGTGCGTTTTTCGCAGGGTGGCTTGTTAACTGTGCAATGTGGTTTATTTTTCTTGATCAAGCCACCTTGAGAAGCCATGGCTTGTTGTTGGATTGTTCAGGGTGGTTAACAAGCCACACTGCATGGTTAACGAGCAACCCTGTGGAAAACACTCAGCATTCAGGCGAAATGATAACCCATCCTATAAAAAAAGCACAACATTGAGACAACATGATAACCCATCCTGCGCTGCTGGCAGAGAACACAATAGCCCACAGTTCAACAACAACCCACACTGAATGGTTTAGTGCGTTATGTGAAAGAAAGGAAAGGAACCTCTCGTGCAAGTGCTGAGTCATTACTGACTCTTGGAGGGACGCCAGCTTTCGCTGACGTTTTCTTGGTAGGCCTTATAGCGGGGTGGTTTTCCGTTGCCTTCCCCGGCCGTGAACCTTCTCTATATTATGCCAATGTTACCTAGGTTGCCTGGTATCCTCTGTTGCACTTCCTTAACTATTAAAGTATAGAGATAATGCATGAATATTGTATCTTTCTAACAAGTCTCCTAACAAGTTAGGAGATAACTTCCTTTCAGTTAGTAGTTCACAAGCACTTTTGATGGGTCCATGCAACTCTCTTTCCTATTTACAGCAGGGATAACACAAGTTATACATTTACATAAATCAAACCATGGCTTGGAAAATCATATACAAAAATAGCTTGTGAAGTACATTAAAAGAAAAAAAAAGAAGCATCTGACAGCCTTCTGCAAAAAGACATGAAAACTGCAACTTAGAAATTCCACGTGAGCTTTAAAAATGTGAAATTTAGCTGGTGCTGCTGCTGCTTTTAGGACGAACATGTGCTGCATCTGAGATAATTTTACTTTGCTCTCCCAGAGGGACTGCCTTCCACTGCTGCAATTACCATTCATGCTTTTTGCTTGAGTTAATGCTCAGCATTTCACAAAGCTTCTCTCGTAATGGAAGTGAATGGAAAAGACATCTCTGGAAGCTGAGATTTATCACTGACATCCCTGCACATCAACACAAATGCTCAACGTTGATCTGGTATTAGCTCTTCCACTTAGAGCCCAAGTGGAATAACTTAACTGTTAGACATCTCATATTGCAAACCTTGAGGGAGGGGGAGGATTTCATCCCAGGAAGAAGACAGATGACAAACTGAGGACCTTGAAGGGTTCACCATCTCTACTGAGAAGCGACCCATGGTTTTTACATGTAAGGAATTGTGGGGAAAGGCTTCCAGTAAGTGACGGGGGAGAGGGGGCTGTGTGTTTTGAAATAGACTTGAACCTTGGTGTGTCTTTTTCTAGAAATTAAGCACTAGGTTCTTCTGTGCTTTAGAAGCTTTGAATCCTTATGGAAGATAATCACAATGAAATGAATCCCATTAAATCCTTCTGCATTTAATTGTCCACAAAACTTGGAGTGCCTTCTTTTCTTTTCTTTTCTTTTCTTTTCTTTTCTTTTCTTTTCTTTTCTTTTTGTCAGCTTTTGGTTTTCAGCAAATGTGAATCAGTAACTCCCTAATGGAATTTAATAGCCATAGGACAATATCCAGAGAACCCTTTGAGGCATACTTAAGTGCTTACACTATTAGCAGGTCTTTTGACATTATCGCCCTCATGCTACATAATGATGTCCCCAAATTTCAACAACAAAAAATTCCTTTGATTGTGAGTGGCTGATGTTCAGAAATGAAAAGGGGGAAAACTGTGTAAGTGGAGCAAATCCGCTGTTTATTTGCATTGCAGCTAAGTCTACAGCATGCAAAATGTGATTACAGTGCCATCATGTGATTATATGGGAATACTGCATCTAAGATATACCCAGAGCATATTTCTTTCTAAGAAGATTTTCAGACGGGCAGAAAATCATGTTTTCTTACCGTCACTCTGCTTCCTGGTTCTCTTCCACAATAGGGATGTGCAGAATCACACAGGGAAGAAAGGGGAAGAAAGCAGCGACCACGTGGCTCATTCAGTTTAGTGGGACAGTGCCCTCTAGTGGGCATTTTATAGCTCAACTTCTCCTACACACGGCAGGAAAGATCACTATAGCATAGAAAAGTCGGATTTTGTGGTCTTATTTTGTGACAGAAAAAAGAGCAGGAAACACACAGGAGGATCACTGTGTCATCAAAATGACCTGCAAACAACCATGAGGGGCCAAAATGACCACTTGTCGTCAAAACAACCTGCAAACAACAGTTCATCTGAAGAAGCTCTAAGTGTTTAAATCTACATACTTACTGATTCTTTACTAAGCTTGAAGTGAGCATGCCAATTAGCATGCCACTTACGCATCACCCAAAAAGCAGGAAATACATTGCCAAAAAAGAGGACAACAGAAGGTTCTTCAAGTCCACCTAATTCTCTCCCTTCTTAGGGTTCTTTATCTTTAAACATGTCTTGGACTGGGCAGCCCTTTAAATAGAGGACATCTGCAAATAGAGGACTGTTCTCTCATAGTCTTTCAAATAGAAGATTGCCCTTTCTAAAATAGGAGACATGGCCACCCCATTGCAAATAGTGTCTAGGGGAGGTGACATCCAGGGAAGACCGCGGTTTCTCCAGCCAGAGCTGGTGTGAAGGGTAGGCATGGTTGGGCATTTGCCAAGGGCTCACACCCCATCATGGTCCCACTATCAAGAGGCCCCTGAACCTGTTCCTCCTCTTCATCATCGCAACCTACTTGTTCACCTGCCTCTCGCTCTGGCTTACACAATGTCAGTGGTGGGAGTGAGTTGGAGGAGCAGTAGATGCCACTGCCTACTTATTCACTGCCTGTCTGTCAAGCAAGCAATTGGTGGAAATGATGAGAGAGAGGAGGAGGAGCGACAGCAGCTAGTGTCATGTCTAGCCCTGCTCCCCCTGGTTTGGAAGAAGGTGTTTCAGGTAATCAATCAGAATCAGATTCTGAAGTAGAGGAGTCGGCACCAGACACAGGCCAGCCTCTACCAGTGGGGGAGAAAGCTCTCACGGTTTCTTCACAAGCTGGTGGAGTGCTCTCTTCTTCGGAAGAATGTTGGCTTCTCACTGACTGTATATTATTTGCAATTGACGAGATAAGCTATGGATAGAGTTCACCATCAGCTGCTGAAGAAACCGTGAGAACTTTCTCCCCACTGGTACAGGCTGGCCTGTGTCTAGCACCGACTCCTCTACTTCAGAATCTGATTCTGATTGATTACCTGAAACACCTTCTTCCAAACCAGGGAGAACAGGGCTAGACATGACAGCTAGTGACAATGGCAGTGAGAAGGTAAACTCATTGAGGGAGGGGGTCAATTGCCTAAGGGCCCTCCAAAGTCTGGAGCTGGCACTGCTGCCAGTGATGGAGGCATCTTGCAGAAAGATCTCACCTGAAGGCAGAAAGGAGGAAAGAAAAGAACAGAAATATCCAGGAGAAGGAAGATAAGCTGTTCACTTGCCACAGCTAGCTTCCCGCAATCTGCATTCAGGAGAAAGGCTTTTCTTCCAGGACATAGGGCTTGGCTTCAAGGAAGCCTGTAGTCAAAGTGCATTTCTTTGTAACATTCGGAAATGAAATCAACAAGACTAAAACACTTACGAGCGAATCGTGCAAGTGGCCGAGCGTTCTTGTCACCAGTCTCATTCGCAACTGAAAGAGAAAGTACAACTCATTAAAATGCATATACTTTAAGCAATGTCAAGCTATACTTCACTTTCTATCCAACCGGCTGATGGTAGTGAGCATTTTTGTAATGCAATCCTATACATATTTATTCAGAAATCTCATTGAGGTAAATAGGACTTACTCCCAGGCAAATGGGTACAGGATTGCAGCCTCACAACACAATCCTCTATGTGTCTACTCAGAGCAAAGTCCCACTGTGTTCACTGGGGCTTAATCTCACGTAAATTGGTACAAGATTGTAGCCTAGTTCTTCTCTTCCAATTAAAATCTGTGTGGCCTTATTTGCTAACCTGAAACTCATTCTTTCAAAAACGTTTGCAGGAACGTGCCACCATCTCCTCATTGTTGTTTATGTTTTGATTTGTTTCCCTATGGACCAAGCAAACATATTGTTACATGCTCCCCAAGGGGGTAGCACTATTTTTATTTGCTACTTTTATAGCACACATCCAAGTAGTTCAAGGCAGAGTACACAGTTCTTCTTGCTCCATTTTATCTCACGACAACCCTGTGAGGCAGTTTAGGTTGATAGAGGAAGATTGGCCCAAGTTCACCCAGTGAGTTTCATGGCCACATGAGTTTTTGAACCTGGGTCTCCCTGGCCTTAATCCAGCCTTCTCCAACCCAGTCATTCAAGATGTGTTGGCCTGGCTATGTAAATTGGGAATAATGGGATTTGTAATTCAACACATTTGGAAGACACCAGGTTGGGGGAGATAGCCCTAATCCAACACTCAACCACTACACCATGCTGTCTCTCTTCCTTTGGGAAGAGAGATCACGGATAACTCCCCTTCCTCCTCCGGTTTAGCTAGACTGGGTGCCACTTTCCTCAGACCGAGCGCTTTCTCCATGCACAACATTCCAGAGAAACCATCTCCTAGGAATTAGTTCTCATTGAGAGACCTCCATTGACCATTAAAGACCACTAAGTAGTCATTCTATTCCAGAGATGGGCAACTTGTGGCTCTCCAGATGTTTGGGCTTATAACTTCCATCAGCCCTAGCTAGGATAACCAAGAGTGAGGTATCATGGAGGGCCACGCATTGCCCACCCCTGTTCTAATCCATTAACTTTCTTTTGTCCAAACCCCAGACTCATTCATACCAATAAGAACTCACTATACCATAATAGCCAACAGGAAACCACCTGTGGTTGTAATGCCTTACGGACACTCAGGCCCCTTCCACACGCCGTACTGAAGGCGCATGCATGCGCCCCCAGTACGACCCCAAAACGATGGTGTAGACGGCAGCTGAAGAGATGGAGGCGGCGACAGCTGGGGAACCGGCCGCGTCCTTGCCGCCGCCACCACCGCCGCCCCCCTGCTGCCAGGGTAAGAGCGACCCGGGTCTGAGAGCTCGGCTTCCGCTTCCGCCGAGCTCTCCAACCCAGGTGGCTCTTTCTCCGGCAGCAGGAGGCCGGCGGGGAGTTGGGCTCGGCAGCAAGGACTCACCAGCGAAGCCACCGAGCCCTGGAAACTTTTCGCCGCTGCTGCCGCCGCCTCTTCCTCCGTCTCTTCTGAACAGGTGTCTACACTAGGAGTTTCAAGGCGCCCTGAAGCGTCTTCAGGGCGCCCCGACGACTGTGTGTAGACAGGCCCTCAGTATAGCAAAGCCTTCATCAGCCTGGTGCCTTCCAGATGTTTTGGCCTACAACTCCCATTATCGCTGCCCATTGGTTGTGCTGACTGGAACTGATGAGAGTTGTCATCCACAACATCTGGAGGGCAACATCTTGGAGAAACTCCAATCTACCAGAAAAGTAGTAGATGTCAGATTGGCTTCATCTATGATACAGCTCAATGATCTGTTAACACTTTCCTTCTCTTCCCAGTTCTCTGCCAAATTTTCAGCCAACCACTCTTGCTGTGCATTTAAGAATCTATAGCCATCAGTAGGGATAATGTTGTCTCAGTGCTGTGAAATCTTTGCCTTCTGATTTGTGAACATTAGAATGCTGTTAAAGGCATAAGAGCATGACAGAGTATTTATCCTGGTTAATTGGCAATCCTATTTATTTATTTATTTATTTAATTATTTTTGCCTGATTCTCCAGGTGAGTGATAATCTGTTCCACGGGCACATAGGCCAATATAATAGGGTGACCATATGAAAAGGAGGACAGGGCTCCTGTATCTTTAACAGTTGCATAGAAAAGGCAATTTCAGCAGGTGTCATTTATATATATGGGGAACCTAGTGAAATTCCCTCTTCATCACCACTGTTAAAGCTGCAGGAGCTATAGTGACCAGATTTAAAAGAGGGCAGGGCACCTGCAGCTTTAACTGTTGTGATGAAGAGGAAATTTCGCCAGGTTCTCCATATATACAAATGACACTTGTTGAAATTCCCTTTTCTATGCAACTGTTAAAGATACAGGAGCCCTGTCCTCCTTTTCATATGGTCACCCTAAATATAATATCTTCTTATAATTATCTCTCTTTCTATATTCCCTCACTCAGATTATATGTTCTCAGTTTATATATTAAAATTTGTGCTTTGAAGAAAAATCTAGTTAGAAATGGCAAATGGATTCACCCTTTAAAATCCAGGTCAACTTTTTAAAAAGGTTTGCAGCTATAGTATCAGAAGATCTGTGCCAATTTCCCCAAAATTGCATGTTAAGTGGAAAAGAACATATGGCACTTTTTAGACTATTTGCTTTCTCGTACGCTTATTTAAATCAAATTAATGTGCAAATGTTTTGCGATCCTATGCACATCTACTTAGAAGTAAGTCCAACTAGGTTCAATGAGGCTTACTACCACCAATTTGGATGGCTTTAAAAGGGGGTTGGATATATTCCTGGAGGAGAAGGCTATCAGTGGTTACTAGTTCTGATAGCTATGTGCTACCTCCAGTATTCTAGGCAATATGCCTATAAGCACCAGTAGCTAGGGAATATGGGTGGGAGAGTGGTGTTGCACTGTGTCCTGTTTAGTGGGTCCCTGGCCGATGGCTGCTTGGCCACTGTGTGAACAGAATGCTGGACTAGATGGAGCCTTGGTCTGATCCAGCAGGGTTCTTCTTATGTTCTTATGTCAACACTTCTGGGTCCCTGTCTCAACTATCCTGCCATCAGCCATTTCACTAATAGTGTAGTCAAATGGCCAGAATTTACAGGCCCAGACAGAATTTTGCTGTCTTGGCCTATTACCAACATTGGAAGATAGAAAACAGCGGGAGGGGGAGGGGGGATGGCAATTATCGTCATTCTTTGTACGTCATTCTTGTATGGCTGCCTCTGTAACATGGTGGGCAAGTGTGCACTGCAAATATGGCCTCGTGCACACTGCACTGCTGTGTGGAGTTTCTCTGTAGCTCAATGTGATAGAGCAACTGTTTTGCATGCAGAAGGTCCCAGGTTCAATCCCCAGCATCTCCAGGGGGGTGTCTATATGCTCTGGAAGCCCCAGGGTGGCTCCGAATCCACACTGCATCGGTTATATGATTCAGCTGCCAATTCAGAGCTACCCCGGGGCAAAGAGGCGAAAATCTGCTGCAGAAAAGTCTGCAAGTTTCCCTGACTTTTCTTGCCTGAGAAAGGCCAGCGTGGCTCTTCCTTCGTCTGTCCTCACTCTGGCTCTGCTGTGGGGGCAGAAGGCGACCTCTCATTGGTCACCAGAAGCTGACCTGGCGAGCCTAATGACCACCAGAAAGCCCACACTGCCTCCCCCAGTGGGGATTATTCACCACCACCCTGTACCAGCAAAAATGTGGGGTTTGGTGGAAGAATGGCACCAACTCAGTGCCGTGAAGAGAGCCCTCAGGTAAGGCATGAAAGCTCCTGCCTGAA
The DNA here is from genome assembly GCF_023053635.1 of Elgaria multicarinata webbii. Lineage (NCBI taxonomy): Eukaryota > Metazoa > Chordata > Lepidosauria > Squamata > Anguidae > Elgaria > Elgaria multicarinata. The sequence continues at coordinate 69,316,614 of NC_086171.1, read as the reverse complement.
ACCCTGGAGAGCCATAAGTGTCAACAATATTAGACTACTAAATGGACCAGTAGTCTGACTCAGTCTAAAGCTGCCTCCTATGTTCCTATGTTTTCTTTTCTTAACAGTGCTCATTTTTGGCACCACTCTGACCTCCATCTGTAGAACGTCTCCCACACTGAAGATCAAAGATGTAAATTTTCATGCAACGTTTCTATGAAATGTGAAATATCAATACAGTTGTAAATTTAAAAGATCACATGTGGAAAAAAGATGAAATGTACGGTTAATACTAAAGGCTACCAAGAGGTATGAAACTGCAAAGAGCAATCCCTGTATGCAAAGCTGTTGTTGAAATGGAAAATTCTTCTGTCCTTTCTGGAAATAAAAAAATCCGGTGGGGTTTTTATTTCCTCTTCTTTGTCTCCCAAAGGAAGCGGCCAACGACTTTAAACAGCATCAGCATCACATCAGCGCCACAGTGCCAAACGAGAAAATGATTTTACTTCTGACAGCACTGGATATGTTTTTCCTGCTTTTTTCCGGTTGCTAACACCATTTGCTCATTCATTATTTTTTTCTTGAGAATACAGACATTTTTCCCAAACTATTGCAGTCCTGGTTTTTCTCATGTGTCATCCTGGTTATTTAAATAGTTCGTTTCTAGTAATTTTTTGAGCTTCCATTTCCATTGCACCAGAATCTTTTGAGGCCTGAAATGATAAAGCACCATCTCCCCTGATTTGCAGATATGGCCTGTGACATTTTGATTTAATTATTTTTTCCCTATCAGTGGCTATTAGCCATGATTTCTAGATACACCCTCCATGCAGAGTTAATGGCCCCATTCAGAAGACACCTTAAACCATGGCTTTAACCATGATGGTTAAGCCAGAAAGCCTTAGGGCCTTCCTAGACCTGCCGGCTTACGCCATTTTTTTGTTTGTTTGTTTAAAGGGGCCGCGGGTGGCCCGAAGGCTCCGTGAAGGTAAGGGTTTTTGTTTTTTTTTAAACAGAGGGGGGCGAAGGATGGGAGGGAGGGTGGCACGGGGGGAGGGCAGGTGCGATCGCGCCGCCGCCACCCGAGCAAGCAGCCGAGCAGCGCTTGCCCGGGCAATGCCCGGGATGGGGCGGCATTGCCCGGGCAAGCGCCGCTCGGCTGCTTGCTCAGGCGGCGAGCGGCGCGATCGCACCCGCCCTCCCCCCATGCCACCCACCCTCCCATCCTTCGCCCTCCCCTCTCTTCCCCCCCCCCCCGCCGATGGGCACAGCGCTCCTATGAGCGCTGTGCCAGGTCCGCGGCTTTTCGCAGCTCCTCGCGAGTAAGCAAGGAGCCGCGAAAAGCCGCGGAAGTCGCTGGCCGGAGCTGGGGAAAAAACGCACCATAAGCGACTTAGCTTATGGCGCGTTGAAGGAGGCCTCAGCGCGGCCTGCCTCCGGATTCCCCTGTGCGTCATCTGGACGCACAGCAGGGAAACCAGGTCAGAAGGCGCGCTAAGGCCTCGTCTAGTAAGGCCCTTATTCACCAAGGTTAAAGCCATGGTTTAAGGTGTCTTCTGAACATGGCCTGGATTTCTAGCTTAACCACCATGGTTAAAGCCATGGTTTAAGGTGTCTTCTGAATGGGGCCATTGTCAAGGGAAGCCATGGTCGGGCCGCTGCCAAGAGCTCATAGCGGTACTATGGGCCCACTGACAAGCAGGGCTGGGCAAAGCTGGTAATAGGCCCGGGCCAGATGGTAACAGGCCCCATTTCAAACGGCTCATTAAGTATTATTTGCCTCTACCAGGGGGGACTCAGAGTAGGCCCCCTAAAAATCATAGGCCCATGCCAACTGGCTCACTTGCCCAGCCCTGCTGACAAAAGCTACCTGGAGTACTCCTCTTCTTCACCACTGCAACCTGCTTGTTCACCTGCCTCTCGCACTGGCCCATACCACAGTGGTGGTGGTGAGGCGGAGCAATGGATGCCACTGCCTGCTTGCTTTCTGCCTGGCAAGCAAGCAAGCAAGCAAAGAGGTGAGTAAGAAAGAAGATGAGCTATAGCAGCTAGTGGCAATGGCAGTCAGAAGGTAGATTCCTTCAGGGAGGGGGCCCATTGGCACAGGCACTGTCTCCATGTTCAGAGATGGGATGCTGCTGAATACAAATTGCTGGAGGCAACAACAGGGGAAGGCCTGCTGCCTTCACACCTCACACTTTACATGGCAGCTTAAAGTGTCTTCTTGTATTCTGTATTCTGTAAAACACCATGCACACTGATGATGCATTATTATTATTATTATTATTATTATTATTATTATTATTATTATAATAAAAGCAGTTGGCTTCCACCAGGGTTTGCCCATGGAGGACATAGGCTGGGAAGCTGCCATTCACCTTGGCTCCCCAGCATGGGCCTCCTGCATGCTTAGGGAAGCACATCTGTAATTCATACTTGAAGTGTTTGCTATGGGAAATGCTGCCAGAATGGTAGTACAAGCTGGCTCCCGAACATAAAGGGGTTTTTGTCCTGGGATGAAGAAATGAGTTGAGATCTCACGATGGGTTGATGATTCTCTTTCAACTCACTTTGACCTCTGATACACTCCCCGGAATCAGAAGTTGAATTTCAAGGTTTGAAAAATAGGGAAGGGGTTTTTATAGCTAGAAACAAGATCAAAATTCCACTTGTACTGTGTTGCTAGAGCAAATAACATAACAAAAATTACTGATTGAATTATGCTAGCTAATAGAGGTTCTGATTGCTTTGCTAATTCCACCCCTTATCTTGCACAAAATGCAACTTCTGGAGAGTTTATTTCACAGCTGTCGATTGGGCAGAGTAATCCTGCAGTTAATATCAATATTTCAAGGTGCTGGTTAGGCCAGGGGGGTTGAGAAAGAATCCTCAATGTTCTGTGCTATATATAGTTATCCCCATTAGGCATGAATTTCTACTGCTGGACACCTAAGAAGACAGCAAGCCTGTGCAACATGGATATGCAGTGTTACCATCATTATATGTTGCTTCCACAAAGGGGAATATGAGGGGTGGTGGTGGAGGTGCTGAGCTAAAGAAATCAACACCTGTTGAGTTTCTACCTGTTGTTGTGGCATATCGTCATTCACATACAACTAGCATGAATACATATGTAATGACCAATGGGGAGCCTTTCACCAGAGATGTGGTGCACACACAGCAGATTTTATGCACTATATTCTTACCAAAGTGGGCAATAGCTGCTTCTAAAATGGGGAAATTGGCACCCATTAATTAATTAACAGTCCAAAAGCATAGACTTTATTTTATAGATTTTTGTTTGTAAAACACACACAAGCACACACACACACACACATTCATTAGAGAAAAATAGCTTGGTTAGTATACCCACACCCTAGCACATGGGCCAGTATACTAGTTCTATTATTATTATTGTTATTGTTATTATTATTATTATTTATTTATTTATTTATTTATTTATATAGCACCATCAAGAAACAGAGGCTGGGTTCAGACAACATGATAACAAACGGTGGTTTAAGTAGTCGACCATCAGTTGAGTGGTCAATGGTTGTTATTGTATTGTCTGTCAGTCAAAAACCATCCCATCATTGACTATTTTTCCAAAACAACCAACTGAGATAACCAATGCTCTGCAGAGTTGACTATCTGCACAACCGTTGGTTAGCATGTTGTCTGTCATGCTCAGTGGACTATTTTGCAGAGTTGAGTGGACTATTTTGGCTGGCTACAGAGTTCCCAGGCAAGAGCCTCCAAAGTGGTGGCTGCCACTCTAGTCCAGCCATCAGAACTTGCAATGGCTGCTGGGATAGCACCAGGAGGACTGAGGGAGGAGGAGGGAGGGGAGAGGGGCGGGGGCTGTGTCTCTCAAATGCCAGGTTGACTATTAGTCCACTCAAGCCCAACCACTCCACAGTTGTGTAGGAACGTGTGTGGGGATTACCCGCAAAATAACCAACTGCGAGTCAACTATTAACCCACCATTGACTAAAGGGTTGTCTGAACACCGCCAGAGAAAGATGAAGATTGAGGAAATTAGCATTTGCCAAATAAGAAGCAGAAAAGTGGTGCATGTGTGGAACATTTTAAGCTGCCTTCAGGGTATCCCTTTACCATATTGCTTGTTTTGTTTTTAACACTACAAGAGTACTCCTCCTATATTTAAAAATGCCGTATAGGTAGGATTCACACATGCTATTGTGTTCCAAAAACAAAGATTTGAGAACAGCTTGGTAGTACCTCTCTTTGAGTCTCGGATTTCTCCTGCCAAACTCATCATAAACAAATAGTTTGCATAGGATCTCCACTATCACCATCCCTGTGGTCCCCTTTCCTTCTCCAGTATTTAACACTGGCACTCATAATCGAGGAAAACACTCTTTTAAAGTCTCTTTTTGCTACAGCATTATTGGGCAGGAAAGGGGTGGAGGTGGGGAGGTAGACTTAATGGATATTTCAGCTGCCTGAGTAAATGCCATAAATTAGTCAGCTACAAACATTGTTACATAACCCTACACTTAAGGTACCTTGATTTTTAAAACAACAACTGGTTCAGCAAGTCTCCAGAGCAGGAAATGTCAGCAAACACTATAACGTAGCTAGAGCCGACTTACTCCTCAAGGATTTCATTTGAGACAAGGGATCTGCTCTGTTTTTCAGCACTCTCTGCTGTGTTTCTTCACTGAGTATTAACACCACAGCATCTGGACGAGACTGATACAACATGCCTCCTTTTCATTTGTTTATTGATCCTGTTCTCTTTTGATGGAAGTATCCTCATTGTTTAGGATCAACCCTTCAAGGGGGGTGGAATAACTTTACACTTCTGTGAGTAGTGAAGGGGAGCTGGAAAAATGTAAGCAAGGGGAAAGTAGGAAGTTGCCAAGCCAAGGTTTTTCAAACTTCGTCACAAATGGACCTTTGACGTAGCCACAACGCCCTTTTCCTTTACCTCACACATGTAAATGTAGACAGAGGGAGGGTCTGGGGCAAGCAGTAAGTATCTCCCATTCAATGTGATTTTTCCCCTCCCAAATGCAGCCATAACATCAATGTGCTAAATTAACCCGTCTATAGCCTTGTTCACATGACATGACATGACGCAATGATGTCCCAGGACAGCATGAAATGTAATTCAGAACAAAAAGCGAGTTGCACTCCATGTTTTGCTGTAGCCCCACTCTCTACAGCCTCACTCTCTACTTCGGGCCCTCCAGATGCCGTGGGTCTGCAGTATCATCAGCTCTAGCCAGCATACCCAACGGAGTATCAGACCTTCTGCTTCAGCGAGGAGGCTGAGAGATTGACAAAGAAACCATGGCAGCATTCCATGGGGTAACTTGCATATTTGGTTAATAGGCAACTTACTTCTGAGTAAACATTCTGTGTACATTTACTCACAGTAACTCCCACTGAATTCAATGAACTTACTCCCGGATAAGTGTATATGGGATTGCAGCTTCCGTATTTTTATACCAAAGCCAATGCACTTATTATTATTTTCCCTTCCTTCTGATTTTCTCTGCTTTCTTTGGAAGATTGTGCAGAACTGGGAAAACAGATATGCTTAGTCAAGAGAATTCACTCTTAAATTAATATTAAGTCTTTGGCTTCCAAACAGTAACTTTTTAATTAAAGATATATAAATCCATTAGTGATGGTGAATTGGGAAACTGAAGCCCTCATGCTGAGGGAAGCGGCATGCTAATATATATGTACTTTCCTTGTTTTCTCCGATTTATGAATCACAATGTGGCATAGGTCCCATGAGCATGATTTCTTATTTAAATGTCATAGCATTAGTAAATGAGATCCCATGATAATTTCTCAAGGGCAGGTTTTTCCCCCCTCTGGTTGGATGTTGTTGAAACATCAAGCCTATTATTCCAAATGCAAAAGTCTTGAAAACTTTGCAAACGGCATGCGTGTCCACTCTCCACCCTTTTACTCTTCTTTATTTTATTTTATTCTGTATTACTGGACACAAATTAAAAATGACTATTCTGTGAGAGAGTTGAACTTCCTCTTCTACTTCATTCAAAACCATGCAATGATCCAAATGAACAACTCTCATGATTTAGGATGTTACCCCAGAACTTGACAGTAGAAAACTTGAGCCATAGGGCTGAACATTGAAGATGTGGGAAGGACATCCTTATGAACTGTGGAGAAAGAACGAGGTGCTGTTTTTATATTTCATTGAGGGGCAAAATGCCCAGGATTGCCAAAAAAACCTTGAATCTTTATATTGCACCAAGAAAAGACCTATTCCATAGCATCATGTAAAGAAACTTTTGAGATACTAGATTTTGCATTAATGCCAATTAATGCAATAGAAATTCTGTCTTAAAATGATTGCTCAAGGATTACAAGCCACACATTGCTCAAGGAATGGGCAACTTGTGGTCCTCCAGATGTTTTGGCCTACAACTCCCATCATACTTCTCCAATGGTGATGCTGGCTAGGGTTGATGGGAGTTGTAAGTCAAAACATTTGGTGAGCCACAGGTTGCTTATCCTGTTTTTGTCCTTGGTCAATAGACAAAGATCTCTGGGTTCATTTTAGATCATTTTAATGAATGAACGAGATGGAGCCTAAGAATCTGCCGAGGTGTTGTGCTAGCAGCTCTCTATGCATTCCACCAAGTCCCAGGAGGGGGTAATTTTCAGGCGACTCTAGAAGCATCATTAACACAGAGCTGAGGTTTACTAAGCACCATTTCAAACTGTTTTCACAAAAGCCAAGTATATACGCTTCCTCTTGCACTTCTGTTTCAGCCTGGAATTTCTTAAAAGCAGCAGATAATGTACAGGAGGGTATTTCAGATGAGGGCCCAAAGCCTTAGTATTTTACTGGCATACACCTCTGGCTTAGAGGCTGATCACAAGCTGTGCCCCCATGCAATGGGGGATTGTCCATTTACATCCTTTGCCAACGTCTCAGCCTCAAGACCAACTAAACATTATGCAAAATGTGTGGCTTGTAATCCAAAAAATATTTTCCCCCTTTTCACTGCTTTCGGATGATGTACATAGCAATTGGCAAAACTTTTTAATGTACTTCACCAAACAGAACATGAGGAGCAGATTAATCTTCAACATATGAGCGTAAAGACCAATAGCTTCCTGGAGGAGCAAACAAGAGTTATACCAATGCCGTGGCTGCCATTTCCACCCCCCACCCCCACTGCCATCCCCACAAACACAATTGAGTATTTATCTAGTTTATAGCTTTCTCTATTGCCAAAGTTCAGGGTTGAGTGTGGATCCTTATGTAGCCAAAACTACATCATCCATCTATCCATGCACAAGAGGATGATAGCAGCAGGCTTAGGGGACCTCAAGATTTGCAGAAGTACAAAAAATACTTTAAGGGGGGGGGACCTAAGTTGGGTGGAGGGGTAAAACAGCCCCATGTGAGCTGAGTGTGCCCATTGGGTATGGCTGGAAAGGGAAATAAAATTAACTATCCTGGAGAATGCATGTCCAGCCACAATGCTTATAAGCTATGTTAATTATTTATTGCAGAATAGAAACCAGAGATTTAAGAAATAGTAAGTAAACCTGCCCACTGGGCATAAAAACACTGCTATTTCTTATAAATCTCAACCTCTCTCTTTCCCCAAGAGGTAATTTCTCCACTACTACCCTCCGCCCCCCTGGAAATTTCTTATTTAATCATTTTGGCCTATTGATTTCTATTCATCAAAATATGTTTCCTACCTGTCTCTACTGCTTATGGAACTTTCTCACTTTTCCATCTATAAAACAGAGATCAGTTGTCTCCTTAGGGTGATACTGCAGTTCATTAAAATTGTTTTGACATTATGTATGGAAAGCGTCACAGAAATCAATTATATCAGTATTAACTCACATAAACTATTTTTGCCTAGTTTAAATACTGCTGCCAGTATCACCCAAATACTTTACAGATGCATGTGCGGGAACTATGCCAGGCTATTGTGGGTAATGGGTGAACTCTGCACACCTCCTATATCTACCCTGACCCTTCTCTCCTACACTACAAATTCCAGTTTCTTGACCAAACAAAAATGGAAGCGCTGGAGAAAGAACAGCCCTCCCATTCCCATAATGGCCTAGCACAGTGCTACTCAAAGTGTGGGCCACGGACAGGGCCACCCTTGCCATGAGCAAAACACAAGAGAGAAAAGATGGCCGTGCCAGCCGGCCATAGAACACTTAGCTGCAGCTGTCTTTCTCTCCTGCTGCACTTCAGTCCAATAGCATCCCCTCCACAATTTCCCCTGATGCACCTGCTCCTCCTCTCTTTCCAATTTGACTGGAAAGAAAGAGATGGAGTATCCGTCGGTGTACAGGTCCAGCAACAGGAGTGGTGGACAAAGCAGTGGTCTACTTCATCAGTTGTTGACCATGACCAACCTGCTCACTCACAATGATGGCAGCACAAATGATGGGTAACTTAGGTGTTGAACGGTGTATTAGAATGTAATTTGTCTTGGGAAAGAGCAACAATTTTGTACATCCCCTGTATTCTCCACTTTTAAAAATTGGATAGTTTCTAAATACAACAGTTCCTGAAATTGTATGTATGGGCACAGGAAGTGGTCCCATAATAGGTCAGATTATTTGTCCAGCTAGTCCAGAATTGTCTTATCTTGATTCTGCAGGATCCAAAGTGCTTCCAGCTTTGACATTATCTGATACCTGGTGGGGGTCTACACTATTGCTTTTAAAGTGCTTTAAAGCACTTTGAAAACGTTTTGAAAACTGTATATGCAGTGTGTCCTGGTCTCCAACAGTTGTCAAAACTGTTATAAAGCACTTTAAAGCACTTTAAAGCTGTAGTGTAGATCCCCCCCTGGTCATTTAATTAGACCTGGGATCTTCTGCATGCAAAAGTATGTACTCTTAACATAGAGCTACAGCCCTTTGCCCTGAAATTAGAGTCTGCTTGTATGGCTTGCTCGCTGCTCACACATGGGAAGATCATGTTCTTCTGGCAGATCCCTATCCATACTATTTCCTTTACACTGGCTTCAGAATTGCAGGATGTTGACTACAGATTATGAAGAAATATTTTGTGATGAACACAATAAACGGACAAGGACTATCTGCAAAGTCAGCCTAACAGAATACGAAGTTCTTTGAGATACATAAATCTGCTCCTCTAAAAATAAGGAGAGACCTATGTACATAACCACTCCATGTAGCAGCTACAGGTAAATGCTTAACATTGCTGGCTTCCCCCTGCTTCACCCTGTGGCAAGCCACTGCCGCACTTTGACACACCATCACAAACCACCCTAGATGCAAGTCAGTAGGCAGCATGCCCAAAGTTACTCCCAGAAAGTGCCATCACATGCCCTTGGCAGGCCTGAGAGGTTGGAGGTCAGTGCACTCTTTGCTGCAAGGGCACGCTCATGAGAAGTTGCGCTTGTTCCAAAATGAATACATTCATGGTGCACTGCAAGATCATCTTCAGAGATTTGCTTCTCATTTGGCTTGGGTTTATATATAGGTTGGCCATTGGGGAGTTGGGGACCCCTGATTTTCAGTATGTATGGCCAAAAAAGACAACATCAACTTGCATAAAATGTCCATGTGCTATTTTACATGAATGAATGCAAATTTAGAAATCACTCTAATTTAAATAGAAATACAATTCCATCGTAGGGAAGACTGTGACCAGATGTCCTGTGTGGCCAGGTGACCTGCTCAATCTACTGTTCAGGTGATGGACAAATCATCTGATGGACAAATTCAGGGCCCCTTTTTTTGGGCTTTATCTTTAAACCAAACTTGGAGGGGCATCACTTCAAACAGAAGTCGCCTTCAAAAGAGGACTGTCCTCTGGCAGCTCTTCAAATAGAGAGCTGATCTCTATAAAAGAGGGCAGGTGGCCACCCTATTGCCACATGTGAAAATCATTCTAAGCCAAGAATATCTGATTTCTCTGGTCAAATTCCTATGATAGCAAGAGCCATGTCAGCATCAATCCAAATAGTGAAACGGTTCCCAGAGGGCCAGTATCAACCTCCCAGCAGAGCCCACCATTGACACTTGCCCTCTTCCCTGTGATGGGTGGCTAAGTCTGTGAATTGCCTGCCATTTTAATTCCCTGCAATGCCTCCAACAAAGAGTCCCTGTATAGCATTTCCTTGACTCACTGTGGAGGAGGGGGGTGTCACCATTCCCCACCCCTTCCATGGAGCAGCACTACTGTGGATAATAAAAATGGCAGGCCGTTCACAGCTGCACAAGTCAGATCACACCACAGCTTTCTCCCACCATTACCACCAACAGTTAAGCCCACAGGGGGAGGGCAGCACTGAAGTAGGGCAAGCACCCACCAGGTGGCATTTTGTGGAGGGGTGTCTCAAACCTTGAGCTGTCTCTGAATTTTCTCATGGGTTGGTTTGAGTTTAACTGTGTTAACAAGCTCCATATTTTCACCTGGCTTCACCCACCGTGTGAACCCTGGCCTGGTTCATGTAGGCTCTACATATCACTTAAGTAGTTAGCCACAATGAGCAGCACCCACATGTTTTTGGTCCCGAGAGACAACCATGCCTTCAGCATGATGTACGAATTGGCTCTTTTCCTCCTCATTTCCTACCATGTTCCACAGCCTCTAAGCACAGAGTGGGGGGACGGACGGACGTGGACCTGTTACTTCTAATGCTCAAAATTAACTTCCTTGCTCATAAACTTTCATGGCTGGGAAGTAGCACAACACCCAGCTGTCTTTCACATCTGGCAAAGCTGCTCAGCAGCTCTCCAAAGTGGGAAAGTCACATCATGATCAAATCCTCCTACAGAAAAGTAAAATAATTACAGAGCTTAGGTCTTAAGGCATATTGGTCCTTTCACTGAAATTTTGACAGGAAGCTTAATTGATCAAATAATGTTTCTCTCTCTCTCTCTCCCCATGTAAATACTGTACACAGAACAGACATCAGACACACGTGACTAAGCACAACACATAAACATACACTGCCGGATGGGAATATCTCCCTTAAGGTTTCACTTAAATATCGATGTGGAGACAGAGATAATTAAGCATATAAAGTAAGCAAATGCCTGATAAACTAAATGACTAGAATTAAATGGTGATGTGGTGTTCAAAAGGGCAGCATGTATAGACATGACAAGGGCAAACTTTCACTGGAAAAGGAAGCCAATAAATTGGCATGAGGAATGTTAATTAACAGCGAGAACTAGAAGGTAGGTGCTAGAGAATAAACAGAATCTCCTGTGAAAGAACATTTACTCTGACAACTTTGTCAGTTGAACAAGCACATCTTCTAAGCGAAGGCTGATCTTCGTAATCGGGGGAGTTGTAATTGTCATTTTCAGTGCTTACGCACACCCTACTTCAAGAACAATTAAACCTCCTATATTACTATAGACTTGGGAATAAGTATGATAAACCCAAGAAGCAACTGCAGTAGCGCATTAATGGCATTTCTCAAAAAGGAAGGAAGGGAGTAATTGGGAAACGTTACAAGACTACATTTAACAAGACTATAAAGTGCTGTATGATTTGACTATGGAATCACAGCATCTGACAGAGTCACACCCAGGTAACAACTGTGCCATGTTTCAGACCATAATTAGCAGAAGTAATATTCCAATGAATTCCAAGAGATATTAATGAATTCCTAGAAATATGTCTGTGCTGAACAGAAGACCTAAATGAATTTAAAAAAGATGACTCCTATGGTTTTTTTAAAAATGTACAGACCACGCTTCTCATATTCTCCCAATGGTGCAGGAAGGAGAAGTACTGCTAGTTACATCGTCAAAGTAATGTGTAGCTTGGATCCAACAGCCCACATTACAGCCTTTTGGCACATACCTAGGGAACCTATTGCTCATCTGTCTTTCACCTTTAACAGATTTAGAGCTTTATCACACCAGCGTTATACTGTGCAATCACTGCGAATTGCGTGCAAAGGACTCCGAAGTTTTCCAGCTTATAATCTGCTTTTATTGTGAAGTACTCCCATGCATCCTGCTTTAATTGTGCTTCTTAACCAAAAGAAGTGCAATATTTTGCTACTAGTTTTCGAGCATATCATTTGTTGTTTTCCAAGCGGTCACTGGGGCGCAGGAGCAGGATTTGAAGAAAAATTAAACAAATGCTTACATCTGCATAAACTTTAAAGATAAAGATATCAAAATTGGCACAGTAATAGATATTAAGGAGAGCTTTAAACATACCAAATTTGAATCGGATTGGGTCATCCGTTGATTTTTTATGATTTTTTACATTTCCCCCCTTAAACCCATTTCCTGGTATGCAAAGGATCTAGCCGCCCGGTAGCAACAACAACAATGGTGACAGCTTAGCACTGTAGGGGATAATTCAAGGGAAACAGGTACATGGGATGAAGCTCTTAGACTGTGAACTCACTACAGCAAGGATTGGTTCCCTGCATGTTTATCTGCATAAAGGTTCAAATAAGGAGGACCAAAACTTCTCCTGGAGTGAATCAATAGAGGTCCCCCCTCTTTTTTAAAAAAAATGAATTCCCTGTTTTGGGGAGGGGGCAGAATTTCAGGAAGCCAATGGAGGGAGCCTTAATCCTCTCCTCCAGCTGTGTGCTGGTCCTCATCTGAATTGGGGCTGTGCATAGTTACTCTAAGGTAAAGAATAAGAAAATAAGCATTCAGACCTGCTCCACTTCAGTTGAATAAGTGTGCTTTTCTTTTAGAACAAATTACATGCTCCAACTTGAAATATTTGTATTTCAACAGAACAAAAGTTCTACCACAAACATTGTACATAAGATAAGCCGTTTAAACCAAGGAAAACTCCCACTCGTTAGATCAGAGAACTACACATGATAGGTTTTGCAAAGATTTCCTTTCCAGGAAACAGCTTTGCATGAAGTGAGTAACCTATCTAGTAGGCTAGGTAGAACAGAAGTTCAAAATCAATTAAGGTCTTTGAGCTCCATCACACATATTTTTCCCCTTGTTTACCTCCGCATTTTTTTACCTCTGTTTCATAAGCCCTGCAAGCGTTCCTCCCTTTCACAATTGTAGCTATACCAGTGAACTCTCTTTTCACCTGTTTGCTTTCCTGCTGCTATTGCACCCACCCCAACTTGCCCCTTCTTCTCCTTCCCCCTTGCTCATTGGAGCTCCTATGAAAATTAGCCAAAATGCTTCACACCTCCCTCATTTTTAAAGATAAAGTGATGAAACTTGATATGGTGATGGCTCTTAAGGAGGGCTTTAGCCACCCCAAGTTTGAATCAGATCAGTTCATGCTTTGAATTTTAGGAATTTTTAAAATGGAAATTAACCAAAATTCTTACATCTGTGTAATTTTTAAAGATAAAGAGATGACACTTGGCACGGTGAAGGCTTAATGTGGGCTTTAGCCATGCCAAGGTTGAATCAGATCAGTTCATCCCTTAATGTTTTAGGAATTTTTTAATCCCCCTCCCCCCAAAACCATTTCCCTGATAAAACACCAATGCAAAAGTCCACCAATGCGAAATTCCACCTGTTTGCATTTCTGGAGGATCTATTTTCCTTTACTATGATAATGTGAAGCTGTGTAACTCCAGTTTACTCAAAGGTAATCATGCATGGGATGCTTACCTTTGATTTTAGTATGACTTGGATATAAATGCAGTTGAAATCAATGGGATTTACTACTGAGTAAGGGAACCAGCAGATCTCTATTTTATGAACTGGAGATGCACAGCTTCACATTACCAAAGTAAAAGAAAATAAATCCTCCACAAATGCAAACAGGTGGACTTTCACATTGGTAGACTATCAGAGAAATGGTTTAAGGGGGGAATTTTAAAAAAATCATTAAAAAATTAAGGGATGAACTGATCTGATTCAAACGTAGCATGCCTAAGCTCTCATGGTGTGAAGCTCTCATGGTCTGAAGTTTCATCTCTTTATCTTCAAAAATGAGGGAGCTTCTGGCAAGGAGGGTGGGGTTGGAGCAGTAAAAAGTCTATTCAATTGAACGTTTGACACCGAGTGCTGGAGGAGGAGAACCGCCCCACCCTCCCCTTTCATCAGCAAGAGTCCAATCAAAGCACACACACCCAACAAAGGAAAAAGCGAGAGGACAGCACTACACAGAGGTTTCAAGGTGTATTAAATGTGCTGGGGGGAAATAATCCAGACTTTCCCTGTTCTAGGAAAATATGGAAAAGGCTGGGTGTCTGCAGGACAGGCACGGCATCATGTGAGTATGGTGCTGCAAAACTGCACACCAGGCATGGCGAGAGTGCATTAATTCACTGGTGTGATGGAGCCCTTTGTTAGCTTGCTTTACTGCCTTGATGAGGATTCAGGGGTTCCAGGCAGAAATGAACAACCTCTTTTTTGAAGCTCATATCCATCTTCTGTCTATTTCATATTGGTTATGTCTTTGACTATTATTATTATTACCGTATTTCTTCGATTCTAAGACACCATCAATTGTAAGACGCACACTAATTTCAGTACCACCAACAGAAAAAAAGCTTTGATTCTAAGAAATAATAAACACACCCTCGATTCTAAGACGCACTCCGTTTGTAGAGATGTTTATATGGGGGGGGAAGTGTGTCTTAGAATCGAAGAAATATGGTACCTTTCTTTTCTTGCTTGTGGCGGTTTTTCTAGATGAGCATGATGGGCTTTGCCAATTTATGCTGTCTTTTACTGATTCAGGAATTTCCTGACTATTGAGCATGTTTCAAGTATGTCTGCTTTCTGGATGTAGATGTGGATGTATTTTGGTAGGCCCAGTTTCTGAAGGTTTTCTATAAAAAAAAATTGATGTAATGCCAGTGACTGATGTGACTAATGGAATTATTATTACTCTACTACACAAAAAATGGCACTCAAGGTAGCTTACAATTACAAATAAAACTCGATTAAAACAATAATAAAACAAATCCATTAAATCAGAATTAAAAGCACAACAGCAGAATAAAAACTGCATCCAACCCTACAGACCTACTTGCCTTCCAAAGGCTTGCTTGAATAAAATGGTGTTTGCCTGTGGGTGGAAGGACAGCAGAGAGTGAGCGACTCAAGATTTCCTCGGCAGACACTCCACAGCTTGGGAGAGACTAACAAGAAGGCCCTATTTTGTATAGTCACCAAACATGCCTCTGAAAGTGGCAGTCTCGAAAGATGGGCCTCCACCAAAGGTCTTAAGATCCAGGCAGGCTTGTATGGGAGAAGGCAGTCTTTCAGGTAGCCTGGTCCCAAGCTGTATCTTTTTGGAACTGTGGCCACATTGGGAAATTTTAGAAACTACAGTGAACACTTCAGAATGGCTCCCATGGAAGATGTGGCTAGTGGCATGGCTCTGGCTCATTAAATGGGTGCTAAAGAGGTGTGTGGGGAGAGAAACAGCAAAGCTATAGAAAAGGGAAAACATCAAGGATAAAAGGGGGAGAAACAGTGAGCTAAAGAGATGAGGGAAATAGTGAGCTGGAGGCTGGGAGGGAGGGGAAAGAGCAAGGTAGAGGGGAGAGAGAGAGAGAGTAGATAGTTTGTGGGCACCACTGGAGGTGCCATGGTGCCCTTGGGTGCCATATTGGGTACCCCTATAATAGGGCTTTCTAAATCATAACCATCACTTTGAATTTTGCCCCCAAACAGACAAGTCAACATGAAGCTGTTCTAACAAGCTGAAATTTCTGAATAGTTTTCAAAGGCAGCCCCATGTAGAACATGCTACAGTAGTCCAAACAGGATATAACTAAGGCATGTGTGACCAGGGCTAGGTATGGAAACAGAATGCTACTTTCTGGAGTAGGTCAACAATATGTATAAGGGGATTTAGCTTTGCTAAAACACAGATATGTGGGTTTACCATAAAAATTTGATAAATATTAAACTAGGACGAGCATAACAGTGGTTAAAAATAGACCAAGGGATCAAGCCATCCAGCATGACATAGAGCAGAACCTAGTTTTGACTTTTTTTTTTCCCATGCAGAAGCATGTAACGTGGAAAGTTATTTCTATGATCTTACATACAGTACACTATGTAGGGACTTTATGGCACTGAGATTTTAGAAAATGGCCCAATACCAGTTAATTACTCCATGAATCATAGAGTTTGTAGGGGTCTTGTAGGCCATCTAGAGTATCTCACTGATCAAGGAAGGAAACTCAAAGCTGGAACATCCTCAGTTTGAAAATCCCCGGTGAAGAAGAGCCCACCACCCCTCTAAGTAATTGTTTCCATTGTCAAACAGTTCTCACCAATGAAGAAGTTTCTCCTAATAGTCAACCAAACCCAACCTTCATGTAACTTAGCCTACTGAATCTATTCTTGCCAAATGGGATAGCAGAGATCAAGTCACATAGCCCTCTTCTATGTGACAGCCCTTTAGTTATTTCAAGAATGTATCTTAGTCTTTGCTTCTCCAGGCTAAATGTACCCAGTTCCTTAAACTTTTCCTCACAGGACTTGTTTTCCATACTACTGACAATCTTCATTGCCTTCCTCTGAACCCATTACAATTCGTCCGCTTCCATCCAAAAGTGCTCACTGAACTGGACATACAGTACAGCAAACGATGTCTGATTTGTTCAGAACAAAATGGAACTATTACTTTCCATGACTTGGAAATTATAGTTCTATTACTGCAGCTGAAAATCTCACACAGCTGCCTCTGTACCTGTCAGTAGCGTATCACAGGGATGAGAATTTCATTTGGTCTGGATTTCGAAGTGAACTGACCTGATGCAGGTATCCTGAAACTTTGGTGTGGATCAGAATGCAGTTATCCTTCAGATTCTACACTTCTCCAAATTTGCCATGCACTTTTCAGTTCAAAACGTGTACCAAAATGCATATAATCAATATTTTAGGTTAAAATACATTCCAAAATGTGTACTTTGAGGGAAAATACTTTTTAGAAATACATATTTTGTGAGGGAAATATGTTCAAAATTTGTATTTTAATGCAGATTTTTTAAAATTAAAAAAAGCACTGACTAATGGAGAAATGGGACAGTACAGATTTATGAATGTACTCATGCAAAACTGATAAACTGAACTTTCCATCCCTAGTAGGGGGTCTCTAACCCTTCTCCTCCTATTACTGCAGGTGGTAACTTAGTCATGTCTGTCCCTGAGAGTCTTCCTTCCCGCCTACGGTACCCTGTGACAGCTGTTCTCCAGAATCGTCAGAGCCACTCCCCTGGGAAAGATAATAAAAGTCTTTTTTTTCATTCCAGTAGTTCAGAATGTCTTCATATTCTCCTGACTGTCACTGTCTTCCATTTAGATTCCTCCCTATCACAGTTCTCGGCTTCCCTAACAGCTTCTTCCTGCTTTTTCCTTGCTGTAGTGTCCCCTGTCTCCTTTCCAAGAGGTTAACCATCTTATCTAATGATGCAAATATGAAAAATCGCTCCTCCTGTCCTCTTACCCTCTCTTTCAGCAGAGCAAATAGTTTACATTTCCTGCAGGTATAGTCTACGATGGTTTCAGTTATGCAAATAGAACACAGCATGCACCCTGCTGTACAGGTTATAACTACAGATACCCCATGACTTATCTTCTTGGGACTTGTTGACATCCTAAACACTGCCTCTACTGGAGAGGTCTTCGCTTTTTCATTCAGTTATTGCCTGAAAGTGTCCTATGTCCCTGTGATTTGTTGTTGAGAAATAGGGATGTTGAAGAAATCCACAGCAAGTTTAAATGAGTACAAATTTCTATGAAACCAACCTGCAGATTTCACTGCGGACTGGCTTTTTCTGAGTAGTGCAGATACTATGAACGTATGGGGCAGTTTATAACCCTGCAGCAACTAGGAACTGCAGGGACTTGCTGTCTCAGGGATGGTGTTGGACTGCAGCTGCCTATACCAGCCAAATAACTAGAACAAAATTAAAGAGAATTGTTCAATGTATTGTTCAATTGTTCATTTTTTTAAATTTTTGTGAACCGCCCAGAGAGCTCCGGCTATTGGGCGATATAGAAATGTAATAAATAAATAAATAAATAAATAAATAAATAAATACCCAGCAGTTTGGCCATCAAATTGAACATAGGAACTTTCAGTATAGATCATTGGTCCATCTGCTATATGGACCACTTGTTGGACCATTGGTCCATCTAGTTATTTGGCTGGTATAGGCAGCTGCAGTGCTGGTATTGACATTTAAAGCCCTAAATGGTTTGGGACCAGGTTATCTGAAGGAACGCCTCCTCCCATATGTACCTACCCGAACCTTAAGATCATCTACAGGGGCCCTTCTCCGTGAGCCCCTGCCAAAGGAAGTGAGGCAGGTGGCTACTAGGAGGAGGGCTTTCTCCGCTGTGGCACCCCGGTTGTGGAACGAGCTCCCCAGAGAGGTCCGCCTGGCGCCTACACTGTACTGCTTTCGTCGCCAGCTGAAGACCTTTTTATTCACTCAGTATTTTAACACTTAATTTTAACTTAAATTTAAATTTTACTGTTTTAACTCTGTATTTTAATCTTATATCAACTTTGCTGTGTGGTTTTATCCTGGTTGCGCTTTTTATACTGTATTTCGTAATTGTGTTTTAACCTGTTGGGTGTTTTACTGTGGTTTTAATTTTTGTGAACCGCCCAGAGAGCTTCGGCTATTGGGCGGTATAAAAATGTAATAAATAAATAAATAAATAAATAAAATTCCTCAGTTCTGTCTACACCAGCCTTGTTTTGTTTTGGACTGCAACTCCTAGGATGCTTGATCATTGGCCATGCTGACTGGGGCTGATGGGAGTAGAAGACCAAAACATATGGATGGCACAAGGTTGGAGAAGGCGGTTCTAGGGTTTCAGGCAGGAGTCTTTGCCAGCTCTGCCTGGAGGTGATGGGGATTGAACCCAGAATTCATTGTAAACTACTGAGCTAAAGCCCTTCCCTTAAACAACTTAAAACTGCATATTCCTCTACTATTCCAACGTCAGCTATCAGAGAACATTCTAAATGAAGAGTGGGAGATGGCAAGAACCCAAATACCCTGAATCTCTACTTAAATAAAAATTAAAAAAAAGATAGTCCCTGCCTACCCCAGCAGGGATTTCAGTGGAATTATAGCTGCTAAGAGAACAAAGGGAGGATGTGATGTCACAGGTTGGTTTGAGTGATGGTAATCATGTCGTTCTAGCACAGTGCTCTTGTTGCCTGCTGGAAATCCAGTAGAGATCTCATTAAGTGCTACTGTCTAGTAATTGCTACAAGTTTTCCTTTTAATGTGAATTTTAACTTTGAATGCAGCCAAGCCACGAGGTTACAGCTACTGATGAAATAACAAGGGATAAGCTCGTAGTACAGTTGCAAATTTGAAGCTCACAGTGGAACTTTCATTAAATGAAATCTGGTCCATTTGGGCTAAAACAGATGCTATGAAAAATCAATACACTCATTTATGAATTCCTGGAAAGGAACAGAAAATGAAGTCTTATAGATTGCCATTCCAAACACTCTGGTTGCTGGTCATATTCATTTCTCCATAGGTTGGGTGGAAATTCAGCAAAGGGATTTGGAGCCCACAATTAGCTTAAGTAAATTGTAGAAAGTCTCTTATAGAAAGCTGGTTTAATATAGCGATTTGCTGAGAGTATGAACTGGAAAGTCCTGTGTTCAGATTTTACTTGGTGGTCTCAGGAAAACCATTTCATTTTACTCCCATCTGCAGTAGAAGAATAAGATACTGGTATATATCTTATAGAACTGTTGAAGGGATTACTTAGGGAATGTCTGTGAATAAGCAGCTTAAATTTCCCTTTTACTTTCTTCTTTCTCTTGAAGGTTTGGACTACTTTGCTTTATCGTTAGAAGCTTTAAGAAATGCATTTAACTAGTTTAGACTAGTGGAAGTTTAGGTGGAGTTAAGTAACAATTCAAACTGCTGATAGTTTGGCCTACTCTAACTTCTCTCTGCCATAGCTATTCCATTTGTCGCTCTAATACAGTTTTCCTAATAGGCCTGAACAAGAGTCAAACTAATTTAGTTTACGTAGTGTAATCGCTTTCTGGTTCATGGTCACAATTGTATTTTCTCTATAATCAAAACATGTTTCACATTTTATTTCTGCATGCCATGCACCACCGTCAAGATGAGGCCTAGGACTCCAGTTACTGCTCCTGCTCCTACATCTGCACAAGAGTCGCTGCTGCACACCACTCTGCTGGGATAGGACAGAGGCGGGTGCTGGGCTTTCTATAGCCTTCAGCTCTCTTGCATTCCCTTTTGGCACTAGAGAACCAAAAGAGGCAAGGTAGTAGACAGCTCCATTAGCCCATAAAGGAGGAGAGATAAGTTCTGCTAGAAGCTGATATGGCTTTGCAAACACAGAATCACAGTCAAAATCTGCATGAGTGCAGCTTACACCAATCCACAGGAGTTGGATACCAATAATGGGAGGGGGGTGGGGAATCCAGGACTAAGCATCAGTCAGTGCGTAAATCTGTCACTTTAGATTTATCTGGTACAGGAGCTGGGCAAGGAATCACTTAGCACATCTTTATTTGTCTTTACAAAGCTCCAAAACTTAACATATTCTAAAAGCATTTTAAAATATGCCTTTAGATTACATTAAAAAAAAAAGTAGTGCTAGTTATCAGTCAGAGGACTTAATGCATGAACAAAAAGTATTTTTCCCCTAAATAAAAATAGCTTCTCTTGCAGCTGGAGAATAGCACATCTCATAAAACAATTATCCATGAAATCTCTCTCCTGGTTTCCTATTCTTGCTATTCTCAGAAACAGATGCCATTCTTAGAAACTCGGCCATTTCCCTCACTTTTTGATTTCTCCAAATAATTTGATTTCCATGCAGAGGAAGAAATATGAAACCTACTGTTATATAAGAACAAAGCATCATTAACTATGGGCTTTGAGGCATTTTTAGGATCTCTTTGGGTTATATCTAGTGTTAGAGTAAACCCATTAAAATTAATGAGACTTATGTTACTCATAGTAACTTGAATCCTATTCATTTCAATGGGTCTATTCTAAGTAAAATTAATATTGGATACAACCCATTGGATATTTCTAACAATTCAAGAGTTAGGCTTGATATACTGTTTTCCTAATAGTCAGTATCCTGGTCCTACTGCAATGTCCTCTGAACATATGATGATAAGGTAACTGTGTTATGAACTTTATGAAGAGAGCTGAACTTTGCAACTAAGATTGTAGTGCCTGAATTTGCTTTCCTTTCCCCCCTCCTCCTCCTCCCTCCCAATCCCCTTTCCTTTTGTGTCATGTCTTTTAGATTGTAAGCCTGTGGGCAGGGACTGTCAAGAAATACTTTTGTAAGCCGCCGTGAGAGCCTTTTTTGGCTGAATGGCGGCATAAAAATAAATAAATAAATAAATAAATAAATAAATAATGCAATCACACGGCAGTTATCTGAATCAGGCTAGGTTCAGTAATGTATCACTGAGTAGCAGTTCTTCGTCATACACAAGCAAATATATTTTGCATGAAACTCTCCTGATAGACCCAGATAGGACAACATATTTTGACTCTGTCAGGGTACAGTATTTAAAGTCTAAAAAAACCCACCTAGAATAACCCGCAGTGTTTAACCACAGCCAAACTGACAACTTTCCCTTCCCTCACACTGAGCATCTCAACAACAAACATTCTGAGATCCGTCTTCCCAGAGCATTTGGGTGAATGGGTGAACATTCCAAACCAATCACAGCAGCTCAGCCAACGGGTGTCAGAGGCTACAATGCAACATTGAGACTTGTGTGTACATGACCCTAAATAAATCCACTTTCCTATATTGCCATTTGCTCTACATCATTGTGCTTTTCAGCAGTAGACTACTTTGTGGAAAATTTGGACTACTTTCAGATATTACAAAACCCGTCCAGAGCACAGGAGGCTCTCGAGCTCTTTAGCAACATCTCTAAGCAGTAACCTTGCAATTAAAAATAGGGCAGCTGTACATTGATGTGCAGGCAGGTGGTTGAGTTCACTCTGTGAAAATCAAGGGCGACATGCCTATTGCAAAAACAGATGGGACCATCATGAGAGGGCTGTCATTTGGAAGCAAACAGCTGAGAGAAGAGCTTAAGAAGGAGGAGTGCCAAGCTAGGCAGGTATCGCTACATTTTTCATGGATATCTTTGTGTATCACTCATTATATTCCTAGCACTGGTCATGTGCTCATGATATAGATTTATTGTGATTTGAAACACTCAGAACTCGGACACCTGCCTACACCTGTTCACATCTGTCAAAGGCATGGCACACTCGCCTGCTTGAACTATACATCGATTAGATCTCCTTCAGAGCAAATATCTTGCATTAGAGATGTATAATGTCCTGCTGTGTGTGAGTGTGAGAGACAGAGATCTTCAAAAATCAACTTCATATCACACAAATGACACAGAAGAGAAAATGCACCTTGTTTGAATATTTAAAAAACACTCTGTACTCCTAAAGATGGCACACCATCTGTTAATGAGTGGCTGAACGCCAGCAACACCACCCTGCCTCCTACACATGTGCTAGATTGACAGTGCTTACACATGTGACTCTGACCTCAGAATCAACCTCCAAACTTTATGCTCTAAAATAGCCAAGCACTTGTGAAGAGGCCAGTAGCCATTTTGTTATACTGGCCGTAAAGAAGACCTCTCGGTGAAGCACCGCACCTCTGCCTCTCTGTGGGTAAAGAAACGGATGTATGGCACAATGCAGACCACACCGTCTAGTGCACATTGGAAGGCACATCAAGTTCAGTCTTCTCATCAGTTCTTTTCATACTTTTTTGCACAATGGCAGGACTAAGCCAAAGGTTCGACTTTGCAGATGTCAAACTCAAAATCTGGGGGCACGGGGCAAGAGGTGGCCGGCGGCAAAGCTGGGGGAGGTAATTCTGAATGTGCAAATGTGTTGGAAGGGATTGCTGCAGTAGCAATTCACCCCTTTTTATCTTTAAGTTGTTTTTCCTGCCACCATAAGTAGTAGCGAGGTCCTTCTTTGTTGCCATAATCTCCCTACACAATGCCCCACAGAACAATGATTTAACTTGAAATAATGCCTGTCATTCAAGGGGCATTCAAGGGTCGAATGCTACCCGCCAAGAGATGGCTGTCAAAAGTTGTTCTGGCAAAGAGGAAGGAAATCCGCACCATGGCCGAACAGTGAGCCCCACACACAAAAAGCCTCTCACAAACTTCCTGCCCCATGGAAAAAATGCCAATAAGCAAAGTAAAGGCAAGTAAAACATTGTCTGTGAAGGAACAGTACCAGAAGGTTTGGTTTGTTATGATAATGAATAACATTTCAGCCTTGATTTATTTTTGTGTTGGTAATTTAATCCACAATATGTTGAAGTGTGAGATCTGTTTGCAAAATTTCTGAAACTTAGATTCCTTACAATGATATTAATAACAAGGTTTAGTATTATTATCATTTGCTTTTCCTACTCCCCCCTTTTTTGGTGTATCTAAAATTAAAAACATTTAGGAAAAATCAGAAGATGCTAGAGGCTAGAAGGTTTAAACAAAATGGTTTAGGTTTAATTTGTATAATTTTTTTTCTATATGTATGGTTTTTTTCCTTATTCTTTTGTGATACATATTTCACAGGAAAAAAAATGCCAAACTCTGCCTCCTCCCCATTCATTACTTGCAGGGTTGGGCAGAGGGTGGGACAGTGGGGCCAGTTGGCTTGGGCCTACGATTTTGAGGGGGCCTAGTCTGAGTCCCCCTGGTAGAGGCAAAGGATGACCCTTTGGTAAATATTTGTTACAAAGTAGCTCTCCTGTGGGTGAGCAGTACTAACACTGACAAGGCAAAGTTGCTTAATTTTTCTGTTGTTGATGATGAATTTGCCCAAAGAAAAGCACGTAAAGTATTTCTGAATGTGAAGAAGTGATGTCTTACTCTTCGCTCCTCTGATGCCATGTTTCTCGCCTGCCCAAGGGCCTCTACTTCCCTTGCTCGGCTTCGTCCATTTTCGTCTGCTGCCCCTTACGCCTGGAACGCTCTTCCAGAACATTTGAGAACTACAAGTTCAACCGCAGCTTTTAAAGCTCAACTAAAAACTTTTCTTTTTCCTAAAGCTTTTAAAACTTGATGTTGTGCAGACTTCTACTGTTACTTTCTACTGTTAGTTTTACCCTACCCTGTGCCTGCTTACCCTACCCTGTACCTGTTTGCATTCTCTTCCCCTCCTTATTGTTTTACTATGATTTTATTAGATTGTAAGCCTATGCGGCAGGGTCTTGCTGTTTATTGTTTTACTCTGTACAGCACCATGTACATTGATGGTGCTATATAAATAAATAATAATAATAATAATAATATTGAATAAAAGCACTTGCCATTACCTTTTTATAAATCATTCTAGTTCATATGTAAACCGCCCAGAGAGCTTCGGCTATGGAGCAGTATATAAATTTAATTAATAAATAAATAAATAAATAAAAG
This sequence comes from Elgaria multicarinata webbii, assembly GCF_023053635.1. Classification (NCBI taxonomy): domain Eukaryota; kingdom Metazoa; phylum Chordata; class Lepidosauria; order Squamata; family Anguidae; genus Elgaria; species Elgaria multicarinata. Next base: position 69,292,229 of record NC_086171.1, on the reverse strand, counting down.
ACGTAATTAGAACTGATTAAAAAATACTTAATGAGCAGTTTGAAATGGGGCCTACATTTCCCATTTGGTCCAGGCCTATTACCAGTTTTGCCCAGCCCTGATTACCTGGGGCTTGTGTTGATGGATCCACAGTGGCAACAGGTCAAGATGCAGCTGGACAACCATCTGTCAGGGATGCTTTAAGGTAGAGCATTGAGCAAGGGGTTGGACTTGATGGCCTTATAGGCCCCTTCCAACCCTACTATTCTATGATTCTATGATATGACGCAGCAGCTATTGTGGAGCCATCCCTGGGCATTCCCCCGAAGCTCCGCTTTAAAAAAGTCGTGCATTTGCCATCTGTCGCCTTGTTCCGGTGTTACAGTGGAGGCTTGGCCCAGCCAATGATGACTGCTGATTGGTCACCATCGGCCTGGACATGGGGAATGAGCAAGCCAGCAAGCTGAAGGCCGCAGGACCACCTCCGCCTCTGCAGTCCAGCGGAGCATTGCAATTAAATTTATATATTATATATAAACTGGAGCCAAGTGTGGGCACAGCAGTACAGGGAGGAGGGGGTGGCCCAGCAAGCCAAGAGGCTGCCGGGCCACCTCCACAGTCCTGCAGGGCTGCCCATTACAACAAAAATGTTTTTTAAAAAAAGAGAAAAAGGAACAAGGAGTCAACTCCCCTCTCCACAACTACTTTCTCTTCAGTAGTTGGGAGGAGGGAAACAACAAGGGGGAGGAATGGGGCGCTAGGGGTGGCAGCCCCATGAGGCGGCCCCATGAGGCAGCCCTGTGAGGTTTCAAACCCCACATTTGCACTTCTTTCCACGGGGATTACTCAGGAGGAGCGCAAGTGCGGGATGTCATATCACGAGGTGCCAATGCAAACTCGTATAAACACGGCCCTGCAAATGGGACAGCAAGTATTTGTGGGTAGAGGGAAACATTTTCACTAAATCCTGTCTCAACTACAGGTGCAATTCTATAGTCAAGATCTGCCAGCTGAAAGACTCTAGGATTTGGCTGAAAGATTTTAGGATATGTGAAAGGTCCTGCTACACTAGCAGAACACAATATACTAGAGCACAATACTAGCAGAGCACTTTGTACTAAACACAACACAGAGGGAAATCTGAGCACATTGCTAACACTCCTCTGCTTAGAATCATAACACCTCGAGACTGCAGACACCAACACCCATTCCAACAACTGAGACGCAGCAGCCCACACAGGTAAGCAAGGGAAGGGGAATCAGATGCTATAATGCAGCCTTTGTTGATGCAGCAGTGCCCACAAGGCTCCCTATCCATTCAAAAACATGTTTTTAAATAAAAATGTTACCAGATGGCCAGGTGCTTTGCAAAGAGAAGCAGCACCATCCTCCAGGCACCTGTGTCCAGAAGCGTTCATTCTCCATTTTGTAGCACTCCTGGACACCCAGTAAAAATGGGGAAATCAGAGAGAGAGAGAAGTGAAATAGGCCTCAACACCACTGTCCAGTAAGCTTGGGTGGTTGTGGAGAGGGCAGCAGAGAGACCAAGGTAGGAGGAGGAAAAAGCAGGGGCTAATGGATAAATGGGGTTGCACTTATGATTGTGAATGGATGGACTGGAGGTGTGGTGTATGTGTGTGAGAGAGAGAGAGAGACAGAGACAGAGAGACGGAGGGACAGGGTGAGGAGGAAGGAAGGGTTTAAGGGTGATCCTGAGAGATTTGAACCCCTGCCTGTAGGGATGCCTAGAGTCATTGCTAGTTGTGCTCCTGGGGCTGAGGCTGGGGCATCATCTTGCATACTGTGTGTGTGTTCAGACAGGGGTTGGGTGCTGAAGGAGTGTCTCCATCTTCATGACTTCATTGCCTAACTTTCTTGTGTGATCGCCATGTGGGTATCATTGCAAGCACAGTCCCTGATTAGTTACAAGGGATGCTGTGGGCATGGCTGCCATTCTGTAATGTCCGTTTTGATACTTCCCAGTTGATATTTTTTCCCCTCCCCATCCCCTCATAGGATATAGCAATTGTTCTACCACTACAGTGAAAGCATAACTCCCCCTACTCAGCCCCCCTAGGCATAATGTAAGTATAGGATTGTGCTCAGCCCATTAATCTACAAGATGGACCAATTCTTCCCAAAGTTTGTGCCAGAAGAAGGGCTCAGGTATGCTTTTAAAATGTAAGCCAAGTATGAACTGCCAAAAAGTGGACACAAAATGACAATTTGCACAAGTTCGCATGTTATTTTTTTATGTAGATGCAAATTTAGTTGTTGTTGTTGTTGTTGTTGTTACAAGTACATCTCACTAGAGTCTGCAAGACTGATCAGGTAACCTGCCTGCCTGCCTGTTTAATCTGCTGTTCAGGTGCTAATGGTTGATGGGCAACAGTCCTTCTATTTCTTTACCTTTAAATTGGACTAGACAGCCCTTCAAATAGAGTATGTCTTCAAACAGAGGACACTCATCTGTAAAAGAGAACACCAAGCCACCCTTTAACTGCTTCCTGCCTGATGGAGCTGAGAAGCCTTGTGGAAAGCAGATCTCCCTTCTTTCTGTAACTATATAAGGAGTGCCATCAATCCAAGGGAGAGAGTACATATGCACAGGGATTCCTTATTGCAGTTTGGACCACAACTGATAAGCCACAACTGACAGGGCAGGGAAGGGGGAATCCAGAAACATCATCATTACCCACAAAGCACACTTACATTGCCTGATTGAGCAAAGCGGAGGACAATACTCTGAGAGGCAATATTAAGTGGGTTGTCCCTCATTTATTAGAAGGATACATCTATGTGCCCATTCTGGGATGTGACTAAGGATGTGTATGTGCATTCAAGTGTAAGTGTCAAGTACACCTCCAATTTTAATTTTTTTTAAAGAACCGCCTGCCCAGGGCCTAAGCTACACCAAGCAGGATATTGCACTATGAAAGCAGTATATAAAAGGCCGGAGCCACACTACTGCTTTATAGCAGTATTGAAGTGCACTGACAACTGTTGGGGCCCATTGACACATACCATATACCGCTTTCATAGTGGCTCCTGCCTTTTATGTACCACTTTCATAGTGCAATATCCTGCTTGATGTAGGTTAGGCCTAGGTCTCAAAAGTGGGGAAAACACTAGGAAAATTAGAAAAATAATGTGTGTACAAAAGATCCTGTTTACAAGATAGTTTACAAGTGACTTTACAAAATAGTCATCATCACATGTCTTGTAGCAGTGCAAATCAATGATGCTCTAATCTTGCGCAGAAAGTAGCAATTTGAAAGCCACAGCCACTATACTCTAGAGTGTTGGCCCTGGATGTAAGAAAGATAAGTTCAAATCCCTCTCTGACTACGAAGCTCACTTGGTGGACTGGACCAAGTTACTACCTTTCAGTTAAGCCTGCCTCATAAGGCTGTTGTGAGATTCAAGAATACCTTGTCATATATGCTAAACGACCCAGGGATGGAGCATCCCTGGGTTGTTTAACTCTTCCCACATGCTCCCTCTCATTCACAACAATTCAGGTGCTTTTTTAAAAAAAAGGTTGTTGTGATGTGCGAACCAAGCCCTAGTATGAGATGCATCCAGTCTATTTTCAAGGTGCCCAAAGGCCACCTATCTAAGTGGAGGGCTACTCTTGGTTGTGTGGGGTTTTTTTTAATAATCATTTTTATTTTTCCAGCAACACGCATAATGCATACACACATAATGCATACAAACAAAGATGCATATAACAACTATAATTGCACTAAAAACATTTAAGGGAGAGGTTAGGGTATAGTTTTCTTTTGCCCTCTTCCTGCCAGAAATGCCCCTTAATTTCTTAATTACACAATTTACACATTGGATTCACAGAATTATACTTCTTTCCTCCCTTTCCCCATCTTAATCAAAATCCACAAACAAATACATCATTTTTCTCTGTCTCTTTCAGATATTCTATCAGAGGTTTCCATTTGGTTGTTGATCTACCTACGCAGGGATCCATTCCAGATATCTCAGGGTCTCTTTCACAAGTAGCCCAAAATTGTCCCCTGTGCCTGTTTGGTGCCTTCCCTTCCCTTTCTTATTGTTTTATTATAATTTTATTGGAATGTAAGCCTATGTGGCAGGGACTTGCTATTTTATTGTTTTACTACGTACAGTACCATGTACATTGATGGTGCTATATAAATAAATAAATATGCCAGTCACTGGAAGACCACGCCAGTCACTCTTTCACAAGCAGCCCAACATCATGCCAGTCACTAGAAGAGGGGATCCACTGCTAATACAAATCCCCAATCTAGACTCTTTCCATTGCCCTCAGGGCTCCTGCAGCTTTAACTGTTGTGATGAAGAGGGAATTTTGTCAGGTTCTGCATGTATACAAATGATAACTGCTGATATACCCTTTTCTGTACAACTGTTAAAGATACAGGAGCCCTGTCCTCCTTTTCATATGGTCACCCTACCACAACAGACACACAAGATTCCAAATGTGCCCACTAACCAAAAAGGTTGGGGGGGTGGCTGTTTGAACATATTTTGAACTGGAGACACCTTCAAACAAAGGACTGTCATTGAAGCTCCATGATGCAGGAAGCATATTGGCCCTCCTTTCTTGCCATACTAGGAAGTGCCTGAGTTCAGTTCTGGAATACTAAGTTCTCCATTTCCGGTTCAAGTGTTGCCAGCAGCAAGCATGGCGGCCTACACAGTAAGCCTCTTATTGTTAAATAAAGTTGCCAGCTGGTTATGCATCCTCTCTGTGCCCCCCCCTTTATGTGAGATACATAAAACTGGCGATAAAGGTGGGATGCTTCTGAGGCACACAGAGAGCATCACTCTATTCAAGGTTGGACTGAACAATCACCTCAGCTTTCCAAATTGGTGTGCATATTGCATGGGATCTGACTTCCCGAGGGCATACCGACAAATTTAATCCAGAGTATGCCCCATAATAAGGATTAATAATTAATGCAAAAATTATCATCAAAAGCCAAGGTCCATTTTCACATCATCCCTTGGGATGTGCAGCTATCAGGCCTGTTCTCAGGTTAAGTACAATGACTCTGATGGAGAACATGGGCTCATGCACCTAGAACTGAGCCTGCCACTGCACCTGGGGGAATGGTATTGGGTTGCTGTGCCCTGAAGGTTGCCATCTTGAGAGGAAAGCCATTGAGTGGCATGGAGCTTACTTTTGAGTAAACATGGAGAGGATCTGTCTGCACATATCATTGCTTTTAATGGGAGAATTAAGCACAGGTATCAGTTTTCCCCTCTGAAATCTATAGAATCAATCTAAGTGCGCTGAAATTTATGCCCCATGACTGCAATGGGCCTTCGACAGCTCCAAAACAGAAAAACCAAAATAATGCATTTATTAAAGTATCTTTTAAAAAAAAGAAAAGTTCAATCCCATGGTGGTAATGGTGGTGGTAGATTCCATGGCAAAGGAACCACTACAACCTAAGCCCAGCTGGATTGCTGCAGACAGGTCTGGAGGAGTGGGGTGTCTTCTCTTTCTCTTCCATGGGGTTTCCCCCCTATTATCCCAACAACAACAACACTATTGTGAGGGCAAATAACTACATCAGCTCCAGACTGCCATAGTTTGTGGATTCAATTCATTGGTGTGTTGGGGAAACAAGGGGGATTTGGGTCCTGCAGATCAAAGGCTGCCCCCCTCCCCAACATATCCAGAGAGCACCATGCTTCAGGCTTTATTGCTGGCAGGCTGTACATCTATACCCATGGAGTTTTCTGCAAGCGTACTGGAGGATCTCCTGGGTATAAATGCCATCCCATTGTGGGAGCAGCATTTCCACCACATCCAACGGCCCCCTGGGTGGTGGCTTTCAGCCAGCTTTAGAATTGCTCTGTTCATCTTTTATTCACAAACCCCTATTTAGTCTTCAACTCCCAATCCACATTCATCCATGCAGTTGCAAACATTTTTGGCCAGCAGCACATGTCCTAATTGTCAACTCTAGAGCATGGTGTGTACAGAAGCAGAAAGATCATGAACCCAGTTCTTGTTTGTGTCTCCACCATGAAACTTTAAGCTATCCATCCAGAGTGAGATGAGTCTTGTGTATATATGTTCACCAATCCACAGTAACAATGAATAAGTGCAACATAGCCAGCATCTGGTCTTGGTGTAGAGAAGAAGGCATGCAAGTGGAGTCTCACTGATCATTTGTTCTTCATAAATTATTCACTCAGATTACAAACTAAAATTAAGTCAGCAGGATTAAGGCATACTGGGGTTTGCACAGTGTTCAATCATATGTAAAATTTCAAAAGAACAGCCTGCTTGGTTTACCCTAGGAGTCTAACCTTTGCACACAGTGTGTTTGATAAGAAGAAAGAACCGGGAGCAGGGAAGACACCTGTTGTTTTGAGCAATTTTCTTTCTTTCTGCCCCCAGCAAGAGTGGAGCAAACTGATTTAAGGTTTAAAGAGCTCAAATTAAGATTATGTGAAAGGGCTTAATTTGAGGCATGGCTCAGCTCTTGAGCCTCTTTTTCCATGATCTCAGGAGAACATTGAAATTATCATAAAGACAGTTTATCTGGGCATGTGAAGAGCGCCTCACTGGATTAATTAGACTACAATAACCAGCCTGCACTTTACTGGGATTGGGGTAACCAGGTCTGTGTTTTCTACACAGACCTGTGCACCTCTTTTTAGAAATCAGCCACTGTTTACAGCAGGGACAAAGGATAATGGATGCGATCCATGTCTTCTCTCTCTCTCTCTCTTTTCTTTTCACATACTAAAAAGGCAATTTCAGGAAGGATTTGGCTTTACATGTTGAATTCGTAGTTATCATGGTGTGAGAAGCCTTGTTAGCTAGTTTAAACTCCCGAGCAAGAAAAACAAACAAACTCGGGGCACACACAGTGCTTGTTGGAAGAAACAAGTTGGGAATATGTCATCCTAAAAACCACAGGCTTTCCTGAGATAAGGGTTCCCAAAGCAACAAAAGTTCTGCATCTCTCTCAGCAAAGCCATGCCAAAAACATCACGAAAGCGTGGTTGGGAAAGGCACATTTCCTGCACAAAAAGAAAGCAGCAGGGCAGGGGCGAATGGAGCAAAACAAAAGTTATAGGGATGGGTGACATCTTCCAAAAGGCATCTTGGACAAACCACCTCCTCCATCCCTGCTTCCTACTCAGGATCAGAAGGATAACCAACACACCCACACAAAAGTGCTGCTCACCAATTGTGAAGCTATAGCCATCAATGCTGAAAGTGGCACTCCGGCATTTTTTAAATCCTTCTTTTCTGTTGCTTGGTTCTGTCATGATGATCCTGCCAGTATTTCAGCAGCGAGAGCAGCAACAGCAGCTACGGCGGCAGCGATTCTCCCCTTGTGGGATGTGAGCTTTTCTGAGCCAGCAATTAGCTGCCCTTGAATCTCTCCCGTTGGCAGCAACGTTCGCAACCGACTTCATGCATCTCCTGATGCACAGTGCTGAATCCAAGAGAGAGAGGGAGAGAGGGAGAGACCCAGCAGCAATTCTCCACCCCCTAAGGCTGTCACAGCAGCATGTTACTGACACACCTCACTCAGAGGTGTGAAGCACCGATTACAGATGCTGGAATCCCAAACCCAACAGCAATGAGCGTAACACTCCTCGACCAAACAAATCCACCTCATATGTCACATATGTAAGTAACCATGTAGGAGTTCTAGGTATAATAGTACTATGGAATATTCAGTGCTGCTAGGAGATCAGTAGATTCTCAACATCATAGAATTCACCTGCCAGGAAACTTTTAAAAGGTTTGAACCCTAGACGTTTCCTGACTGTAATGTGGCAAAGCGTTTATAGAACACTCTGGTCTAAAGCGGTATCAACAAGTTCTTTTCACCTGGCTAAAGATCTCCTGATGAGGTTTCTCAAGGTCTGTTAAAAGAAAGTAGGTCACAATGGTTTTGTTACTTTTAACTTGGCACTGTTGTCAACTACCCTGTTCTTCCTGTGTTTCCTTGTGTGCACAGGGTTACCGGGTCCAGATTTTAAGTAGGCACCTTTACTTCTAACATTTTCCATCAAAGTAGCACATAGATGGGGAAAGGTACGCCTAGTGAAATTCTGTCTTCCATGCATTGCATTTCATTTATCACATTTCTATGCTGGCCAATAGCCAAAGATCTCTGGGTAGTTTACAAAGATTAAAACCTTTTTAAAAATACAATATTGTGCATAAGGTAAATATAGTTTAGTTACAAATATATAAACAGATAGCACACACACACACACACACACAGAGAGAGAGAGAAACAATATCCCATGACCTGATTAAAAACCTATCATTCGCTTCCAAATGCATGGGAAGTAGGGGACAGTCTTAACCTGGAGCAGAAAAGATAACTATGTTAGCACTAGGCAGGCCTCCCTGGGGAGTTTACTCCATATTTTGGGGGCTGCCACTGAGAAGGCCCTCTCCCTTGAGGCCACCTTTCACGAGGCACCTGCAGGAGAGCCTTAGACAATGAGCATAGTTTATGGGTAGGTTCATACTGGGAGAGGCATTCCATCAGGTATTGAAGTCCTGAGCCGTGTAAGGCTTTGTAGGACAAAACCAAGTACTTGAATAAGGCTCAGAAACAATCAATCAGCCAGTACAAGCAGGTCAGAATCAGTGCTATAAGTTCGGACATTCTTGTCCATGTTATTAATCTGGCTACCACATTTTCAATGAGCTACAGCTTCTGGACCATCCTCAAGGATAGCTTCATATACAATGCATTGCAGTAATCTATCTTAGAAGTTACCAGAGCATAGGTGACTGAAGCCTTCTTCAGTCACCTATGTTCTGTCCAGATAGGGGTGTAGCTGGACCACCAATCAAATTTGGTGGAAGACACTCAAGTGATAAAGGCATTCAAATGACAAATTGGTAGAAGGCATTCAAGTGACAAAGATGACTCTCCACATGATGAAAATCCATGCAAAACCTTAAAAGATCATGCCCCTTTGCCCTGCAATTCCTTGTGAAGCTTTGCATGACTCCTCCCTCTCAATGCTGCTGCTGCAAAAATGTAACAATATTTTAAAAATGAAAAGAGAAAAACATTCCAGACCCAATTTGTCCATTTCTTGAGGGCTCAAGTGCTCTAGCAAGAACACATGTGCAGATCTGCTCTCTCTGGCCTAATCTACACCAAGCAGGATATTGCACTATGAAAGTGGTATGAAAGCGGTATATAAAAAGCAGGAGCCACACTACTGCTTTATAGTGGTACTGAAGTGCACTGACAACTGTTGGGGCCCATTGACATGTACCAGATACCGCTTTCATACTGCTATATCCTGCTTGGTGTGGCTCCAGCCTTTTATATACTGCTTTCATAGTGCAGTATCCTGCTTGGTGTAGATTAGGCCTCTGTCAAAACTAGGGATGGAGCCCACACATGCAGGAGCCCAGTGTTCCCATCAGAATATGTATATGGCTCTGGATTGGGGTGGGGGAAGGAATATGCTTAAAATAAAAATGTACCTAAAAATACTACCCCATGCTTAACCTTGATCACCATACAGCAAGCTAAATAAAAAGGGTTTCCATCGCGAACAGATGGCCTTGTTCTGGGCTTATACAGACCTTTGGGAGAAATGAATTTGAAAGCTTGGGAGCAGTCACTGTGGGCACCTCTCTATGAGCCCTTGCCACTCTTACAAGTTACAAGAGGAGAGGAAGGACTGCATTTCATGGGGCAGTATTATAGGGTGTGTGGAACCTAATAAACATTGGGCCTTACTACTTAAGGTAAGGATGAACAAAATGTAGCCCTCCAGATACTGTTGGACTGCAACTCCCCTCACCCATCACCATTGGTTATGCTGGCTCTGACTGATGGGAACTATAGTCTACCAACATCTGGAGTGCCACATGGTCCCCAGCCCTGAGATAAGGGTTTTATAAGGACCTGGGATTGAGTTCGTTAGGAAAGCAATGAAGATTACACAGTCGAGTGAAAAGGTACCAATTTCTTTACCTGCTACAGCTTTTAAACATGTTATCCATACTCTATTCCCAGGTATTCGATGGCATATGATGGGCTCTTCAATGCATCAGTTGAATTGCTTATGGTTAACAGCGATGTTTTATGGAGTGGTGGTATTTTAATTGATAATTGTTTTTAGCAGTTTTGTATCTTTTAATTTTGCTGCAGGTCACCTTGAGTTTTTTGGACGAAGGCATCAAATAATAATAATTCACCTCAAACCATAAGGGTAAAAATTACACTCTTTTAAAAAATATTTTTCTATAAATAAACTGCCACATCATTTAACACATGTCCCTTAGTTCAATAATCTGTAAGACTGCAGTAAGTTCAGCACAGTAGGAGTTCTAAGGCATTAAGTATCTTTTGAAAGATACAAAGAACAAGGCTGTTTTAAAGTGCTGCTCTTGCTCTCATTCTCTGGTTCACTTAGAAATTATTTTTTTTCAGTAAGTGGCTTTCTAGGTCACCTAAACAGTGAATTTTCCGCTTCATAAAAATAATAAAAAGGAAGCCAAGAAATTCACTCATCTCAGAATATGCAATGTATAGAATATTCTAAACCTAGAATGTTCTATATTCTATTTCCTATGGGCTACCATTTTCATCTACTTATTTTCTACTAAATCCAAATCATTTCTCTCCTCTCTCCTCGCAGAATCAGGTCCTGCCGTTCTAAAGTGAATCCATTTTGCTTATCTCATTAACCTTGTTCATTCTCTTGGGACACTTTCTTTAAACGTTGCTCTTGATTGTTCAGTAATTGTGTCTTATGTTGTTAATGCCCCCAAACTGCCCTTCGGCATCAAACAATACTTCTTGTAGAGGGCTAACTAAACATGTCTGAATCGAGATGTAAAAAAAGTAGCTTATTAATAAACACAAGGTATTATCATGATCCCTGTCAACTGAAACAAGATATAATCACTCAACATAGAAAAGATAACAGAGTGTAGGGTGACCAACTGTCAGGATTTCCCCGGATTTGTCCTGGTTTTTGTTCTTTCCATGGTGTCGGGGGGGATTTTCTATAATTTTCAATAATGTCCTGGAATGATACACCTTCCTCTTTAAGGCTGCCATTAGCATGGCAGGAGGGAATGACATGCTTTCTTGAGGCACGTCATTCCCCCACCCCGAGCTCCAATTGAGGTCTTAAAGGGGAAAGTGGGTCATTCGTGGACATTATAGAAAAGGCCCCAATTGGAGTGGATGGTGGTGGTGCAGAATGAAATCCTTTCCCCTCCTCCACTCCAATTGGGTTCTTTAAGGTGGCGGGGGAATAATGTACTTTCTGCAGGACTCAGAAAGCTGCTTCCCCACACACACACTAGGTGTCCTCTTTTTTGGTTTCCCAAATATGGTCACCCTAAAAGAGTGTAATTTTTAAATGTAATTTACCAAGGAAGGAAGATGCATCGAAACAGGAGAGTTTGTTACATCACACCAACGATCCATAAAGTCCTCATGGCTGTATCCTACCTCTAGGATTAGAGGCAGAACGCCTCTCTGAATACTAGTTGCTGGGGAACATCAGTGAGGGTGAGCTATCAGCCTCCTGCCCTGCTTGGGGGCTTCCCAGAAGCATCTGGTTGGCCATTATGGGGAAAAGGATACTTGACTAAGAGATCCATCAGACAAGCATTTTATTGCACACTCGTTGCTGGGCACTCATGGATTGTCATGGGTCCCTCTCACAATGTTGTCTACCTCCCACCCCTTCTAGCCTTCTTTGCGCCACAAAAAAACACCCCAGTAAGTCCGACTTAATTTTAAAGACTGAAGTTGCCACTATCTCCTGCTGTGTGCAGGAGAAGCAGCAGGATCAAAACGGCCCACTGAATGGGCCACGTGCACGTTGTTTACTTCCTCTTTCAAAAGAGGAAGTAATGAGGGTCAAACGCGTGGATAAAGAAGCGATGGCAAGCAAACACGATTTACCCCTGTACAATGATGCTCTAAATAAGCCTTTTGTCCAATTCAGCAGGGCTCTTATGTTCATATTACTTAGGGTGACCATATGACCGGATATGCCCGGATTTGTCCGGGTTTTGATGACAAATCCGGGAGGGGAAATCCGGATTTTTCAAAGAGCAGCTCTAATGGGAATTAACAAAAATACTTATAACTCTGTCATTTTTTATGATAAAGACATGAAACGTGGCACAATGGTAGCTCTTAGGAAGGGCTTTAGTCATTCCAAATCTGAAACAGATCCGTTCATCCATTGATTTTTTAGGATTTTTTTAAAAATTGAGGTTTTAAAATTATTATTTTTAAAATTGTCATTTTTAAAGATAGAGAGATGAAACTTTGCACCATGAAAGGATTTAGGTAGAGCTTTAGCCACACCAAATTCAAAACAGATCTGTTCATCCATTGATTTTTTAGGAATTTTTAAAAATTGAGGTTTTAAAATTATTATTTTTAAAATCGTCATTTTTAAATATAAAGAGATGAAACTTTGTACCATGATAGGATTTAGGTAGAGCTTTAACCACACCAAATTTGAAACAGATCCATTCATCCATTGATTTTTTAGGAATTGTTTAAAAAATGAGGTTTTAAAATTATTATTTTTAAACTGTCATTTTTAAAGATAAAGAGCTGAAAGTTGGCACCATGATAGCTTTTAGGTAGAGCTTTAGCCATACCAAATTTGAAACAGATCTGGGGCCAGTAGCAAACCCTGTTAACAACAACAGCAGCTTGCAATGAGTGAAGATACAGTCAGAAAAGATATCTGAGGGAAGGGGAGACTGTATCACACAAAGCATAGCAAAAGCTTCAAAGTACAGCAAAACCTACAAAAGTAGGAGTGAGTGAAGTTAATTTCAGATACATTGAATCTCTCACTTGTTCTTTATTTCAGTGATTTTAACATTAAGATGTTATGTAGAACAGATTTGTCTTAAATGTGTGCTGTAAAATCAGACATGTGACCAAGGCTATGTTTGGGTGGGCACGCCCCCCTTGGTACTGGACATGCGCCCTTGGGGGTGGCCATGTTGTCCTCCTTTTTGGTTTCCAAAATATGGTCACCCTATATTACTACAATGTTTAGGCCCACATCTGCACTGCAGGCTTGTCATACTGTACTCCCAATCTGGAAGAAGTAGGAAATATTAAAACAAACCAAACGGGTCCTGAGTACTACCCATTGCAAGAGCAAATCCCCCTAATCTGTTATGCCCAGTATAGCCAAGCACCCCTTGTTCATTTTTTGAATTTACACACTGCATTCTCTACCATAAACATGACATCTGAAGTGGTGTGCTTTTAGATGCTAGCAAATGGATATTGCCCATTGGCGATGGATTCAGAGCATGATGGGTCTTCACATTTTCATTGTGCATTCTGTGTGTTTCTATCTCATAGACTGGGGGTGCACAACCTTTTCAGCCCCAAGGTCCAAATCCAGTGTTGCCTGGAAGCTGCACAAGTACAGACATGCATGAATGTTCACTCATGCGTATGCACACACACACACACACACACACACACACACACACACACACATATTGGGAAAAGGGAGACACACATGACTGCACATGACGCAAACAAAAAAGTGAAGTGGTGCACACACAGCTTTGTGACATTTCAAAGTGTCAGTAACAAGGATGGTTTACCAAATGGTAAAATTGCCCTATAAAAATTAAACATGTACTCTTCTTTACTCAGACCTATTCCTCGAGCACAGCGACATGTCCGCAGTCATGAATGAGTGTAAACTAGAAATTGGGGCAGTGACCCTCAGGAGAGATGAACTGAAATCCCTGTAATTACACTATGGTAATTTTTAGAAAGCTAATGTGATTATCCTTTTCAGATTGGTTATGGCAACTGTGATCTCCATGCCTGAAAGATTCTGTGAGTCTTTTTTCCCCTAGAAATACACCATCTGGATGTTGGGATGACTTCATCAGAAAAATACATTCTACTTCAGTGATATTTTGTTTTATTCAGGCTAACCAGAAGGCAATCTGATAATTTTTTGAAGGTTCAGCTGTTTTAAGTTTGCTTTCTTTTTACTTACTCCAAAGCTGACCATTTGCTTCCATGCCAAATGCTAATCAAGCATTCTACAGAGCCCTGGAAAGTACCCTTTGCTTGTGCCATTTCAGATTTTTCACTTGGTGTAGTCATCCGTTTAATTTATAATGACATTACATTGGAGGGAAAAAATATGGCAAATTGGGGGCACTAAAAGGGGGGGATTAAAATTAATGAAGGACTGGATTCAAAACAAGGCATTTCATTCCATTCCATATCTGAATTGTCAGTCACATCATTGTCATATTTAAGAATGGACTAATGGACTAAAATCAGCCAAGAGCTAAACTGGTTATCCCAATTCCAGCCAAGAGTTAAGTTGGTTATCCTAGATGCATGCTGACGCTTCTATTGTAGTGAATTGGATTTGAACCAAATACCCTGTCTGCCTGTGAAATGGAACAACAATATTTTCCATTAGGGTATATTCAGTGTTATATTTTCGAAAAACAGAAGGCTATTCCCATTGATCCTTTTGCTTTTCCCACAGGGAGAAAAGAAAGTAGTGGCTTTCCCATGCTCCCTTCAACTGAACAGGTGAAGGAAAGTTACTTCCTTTAAAAAGCAGACACCACCAAACTCTGTACCAAGAATCAATGCCTTGAGAGTTCCTATTGAACATGAATCCTACAATGTAAAGTTAAGCGGCTGCAATTGGGTTGTATCCAATGTTAGTCTAACTTAAGTCCCATTCATTTCAGTGGGTCTGCTTTAACAGTGGATATAATCCTATATTAATCCAGCCCAGTATTTATTCTTACTGGCATTGGCTTTCCAGGGATTCTAGCAATGAGTTTTCCCATCACTTACTATCTAATACATTTAACTGGAGAAAGCAAGGATCAAACCTGGGTCTTTCTGCCCTCAAAGCCTATGCTCTAGCACTGTGTTACGGTCCCTCTTCCAATCAAACCCTACAAATTCAGATTTAATTATTTGCCTGCTATCTGCCAGTGTTAACTGATTACCATGAGCTACTCACTATATGCACAAGCACCAATGCCCAGACTGTCTAAAGCTTCAGTCAGACAGTGGGATCTATAAATCAAATAATCTCTTCAACTACTTAGAACTCTGGTTTGAACTAACCCAGGTAACAATTTCTGGTTGAAACATTTCATACAGACAGCTTGTCTAGATGATGGGTTTGCCCCAGAATGGATTTGCAGCAGCGGCAAGTCATCTACATGACGCAGCCACCATTGCGAAGCCATTCAAGATCAAACCCCAGAAACTCCGCTGAAAAGAAGACGAGCACTTACCCTGACTTTTTTGTCTGCAGAGGTGTGTCACAGCCGATGGCACCCTCCAATTGGTTGGTTGGTTTATTTATTTATTTATTTATTTATTTATTTATTTATTACATTTCTATACCGCCCCCATAGCCAGGGCTCTCTGGGCGGTTAGAGCCATCGGCTGGACAGGGAAGGAGGTGGACCTCCAAGAGCTCAGGAGAGCCCCGTCTTTAAAAAAAAAAAAATGATGGGAGGAGAGGAACAGGGCCCATTCCTCCCCCCGCCCATTTTTTATCTGTATCTGCAAAGCTGCACAGATATAGATAATAATAATAATAATAAAAACAGGGGAAGGAACGGGCAGCCAAAGGGAGGTCATTGGGAGGAGAGGTGGTTCGGGTACCCTTCGTCCCTCTCCTCATCCTCCTCTGGCTGTTTCATTCCTCCCCCATCCCTCCCGGTTCTCAGCACAGCAGCAGCTGCAGTGGAAAGTTCGTACTTGTATTCCTTCCCGTGCAGATGCCGGGAAGGAACGCAAGTGCGGGAGACGGAGGCCTCACGGCACCAAAGCGGCGCCGTCAAAACCAAGAACAGAGTTTGTATTTGTGTGAAATGTTTCAACCAGAAATTGTTGCTGTGGTTGGTTCAAACCAGAGTTCTAAATAGTTTAAGAGAGCAATGTTTGTGCTCTCTTGAAATCAATGGAAAATCTGTTGAAAACTCTCTTGAGATGAAACAGAACTAGATTCTTTTTCTGTTGCAGATATAGATAAGGTGCTCCTATTCTTCCAAAAGGAAAAAAAAAACTACAGAAAAGTGGCTAGAAAAGTATTCTAATTTATATTTTAAGCATTTGATTCATTTACAAAGAACAAGCACTTTATTCGAAGGAGGTGTTTCAGATTCCTTCTGAAATTTTGCAGGTTTCTTGACTAGGGACACTCCTGAGACATATGCCATTGATATACAAAGTACCAAAACACCTATAGAGGTGGGGTAAGGGAAGTAAATCACTCCAACCCACCATGCCTAAAATTTGAACACTCTTCCACAGAAAACACTTCACCTATCCTTCTGAAATTTTGCAGGTTGCTCCCTGTACCTATTTATCTGAAACTTTGCAGGGTTGATCCCCTCAGAAGGGAAAACCTATCCCTGCAAATTTCATTCAAGCCTGCTTTGAAATTTTTAAAACGTTATTGACAGTTCCCTTTAAAAAATAAATAAATCTGAATTTAAAAGTGTATACCACCAAAAAACAAAAAATGTCTGTCTGAAATTTGGCAGATGTAGTCCACTCATAAGTGACTACTTTGCCTGCAAATGTCATCCAATTGTGACAAACAAACAAAAGTTATAGCCATTTCTTGATTGCCAGTGACAATCAAAGGAAGGCATGAAGATCTGGATTTCTGAATAGTGATTTGTATTTGGACACACACAAGTGAAAGTAGTTAGCCTCAGAAGTGTCCTAAACTGGGTCAGGCTATTTTCTGAGAGCTTTATCACACCAGCATTATACTGTGCAATCACTGCGAATTGCTTGCAAAGGACTCCGAAGTTTCCTGGCTTATAATCTGCTTTTATTGTGAAGTACACCCATGCATCCTGCTTTAATTGTGCTATAAAGGCAAAAGACTCACCGTATTTTGCTACTAGTTTTCGAGCGTATCATCCGAGCGGCCACTGGGGCGCAGGAGCAGGATTTGAAGAAAAATTAAACAAATGCTTACATCTGTGTAAGCTTTAAAGATAAAGACATCAAAATTGGCACAGTAATAGATATTAAGGAGAGCTTTAAGCATACCAAATTTGAATCAGATTGGGTCATCCATTGATTTTTTATGATTTTTTTACATTTCCCCCCTTAAACCCATTTCCTGGTATGCAAAGGATCTTGCCACCCGGTAGCAACAACAACAACAACGCCAGCTTAACACTGGCGTTAACAACAACAACAACAACAGCTTAACACTGTAGGGGATAATCCAAGGGAAACAGGTACACGGGATGAAGCTCTTTATTGCTGTATGGGGTCTGAACCAGATTTAGTGGTCTGCACACATCCCTACTTTATACGTTGTGAACGCAGCAAGAAGATGGAGAACACTGATGCACGCGGTGCAGGTGAACAAATGGCTAGAATTGGATTGCAGCATTACTTAGGAACACAGGAAGCTGCTTTATACTGAGTCAGACCAGTGATCCATCTAGCTCTGTATTGTCAACACTGACTGGCAGTAACTCTACTGGGTTCCAGGCAGGATTCTTTCCTGCCCTTCCTGAAGATGCCAAGGATTGAACCTAGGTCTTTCTGCATGCAAATTTAAGTGAGTGCTCTATCACTGAGCTACAATCTCTCCCATAGCTACGGCATTGAACTGCCCCATCCCTTTTCCACACACCCCACCCCACACTGCGTACTGAACAAAGGTAAGAATTGCATCTGTAAATCTCCCTCTTTGGGCTTTTCCCACACTCATTACTGGAATGTAGACATGTACATATACCCAATAGGTTTTAACCAAGGTAAGTGAGTATCAACAGGAAAAAGGTTCCGTGCCCCTGTTCTAGAGTAAGGGAAAAGAAAAGTAGATACATGTCCCACATCCACTGAAAGGAATCCTGAATGCATCTATCTATCTATCTATCTATCTATCTATCTATCATGAAAATAATAGCCATCATCGTCATCATCCCACATTTCAAGATACAAATCCTTCCAAGACAGCTTACAAGTAAAATCAAAACACAATAATAAATCCACAATATCAGCTTTTGTCAAATTTTGTCACATGGCTCTAGAGGCAAGATTAAACTCACTCCCACACCCCCACTCAATAGACACTGTTACATTTTGCCACCCACACGCAGAACCTTATTTTGGCTCGCTGATATCACTACAAAGCTAGAGAAAGTTCTTTGTGTAGCCTGTCTGAAGAGGAGGAAGAGCTGCCTTTGGATCATATTGAGCTGGCTCCTTAGCAGTAAGAAGCTAAGCAATCCAGTAAAAGATGCTTCCATTAATGGACACAGTCTACTAGACATCACTCCAGCCTATGTGAAATCAATGGGTTGTATGAGGTATTCCTTAGTGGATTCTACCTGTCTCAACACTCGCCATGGTCCTCATTACATCAGATAAGAAACTGGGTGTTGACACATTGTGAGTGTTTCTTTAACAAGCCAGTAATTGATTTTTCTGACAAGTAATACAACACCTTATATTCTCTCTTAAAACTCTATGTTTTCAAAGATAATTCCTTCTCTCCTTTTATGTTCTATTGTTAAACTTTTTTGGGGGTGGGGGGCTGCCATCACAACAAAAGCTCCCTTAAAATCAATAGAATATCTATATATTAAAAAAAAACTCTCGTGAACTGTAACAGACCCGTGTTTCTACCACCACCACCTGCCTCCTTTTAACACAAAAATCTGCAAATCAGATTTTCCATTAAGAAACAAAAATAAGAAATTTTACTCACAATGAAACCAGAGAATGGAAATAAAAGTTGTACCAGACCTGGAAGTATATTTGAAAACAATGTAACCATGTGGAATAGTGGTTAGAGTGTTGGACCAAGACTCGAGAGAGCTGGATTCTAGTCCCTATGTGGCCATGAAGCTCAATGGGTAGCTTTGGGTTAGTCACAGACTCTCAGTCTAACCTACCTCACTGGGTTGTTGTAATGATAAAATGGAGAGGAGGAACAAGGAAAATGGTGGGATATTAAAGTAATAATAAAATATAGAAGTGCTATTTGGCATCCTAGTGAGATCATCATTTTGCTGCTTACAGGTAACTCTGAGAGTGATTTTACAATCCTACCACTTGAAGGGAGAAACTAATTAACCAATCCAAACTTCTTTTTTTAGGAGTTTACAAAAATGCATTAGTTTGGCCAGATTCTGTTCCTGACCAAACAAAAGACAAAAAACTTTTGGACAATTCCAGGTGCCCTTGTTAGTGACTAAGGCCTTAGCTAGACAAGGGGTTATCCCGGACTGATACCCGGGATCGCCCTGTGTGTCCAGATGATGCACAGGGCATCCCGGGCTCAGGCAGGAATCAACCTTCCCTTGCCCTGGGATAACGGGCACCACTTTTGGCCCAGTATTTCCCGCGGTCTCGGGCTGAACAAGCGTGTAGCATGTTCCACTGCTTTTCCCGGCTCTGCGCAATTACTTGCGTGTAGCCAGGAGAAAACGCGCAAGGAGCGCTGCACCCATCGGGGGCAGGGTGGGGGGAGCAGGGGAATTTTTTTTTAAAAAAAATCTACTTACCAAAGCGCACGAGCGTTCGTGCGCATCTGGCCCCTTTAAAAAAAATTTAAAATGGCGGACACGACGGCTCTCCTCATGAGCTCGTCGCGCCTGAGGTGTAGACGAGGGCAACATCCCATGATACTTGCATCACGGGGTCTCCCCTCATCCGGCACGGATTTAAAGGTAGGTCTAGCTAAGGCCTAGATTATTATTGATCAACGGACTAGAATTTCATTGCTTACTTTTTGTGATTTAGGGAATGGTAATATCTTAAAAGCAAAAAAAAAATACAGATCTCAATCAGCAATATATAGTTCAAAAAGCATTAACCAAAAAGATGCCTGTTTAAACGACAGTCTTTCATTAGTGACAAGAGCTATGCAGTGTAAACGACATTCTTGGGCAAGATTATTTCATAAAGTTGGAACCACTACTGCTAAGGACCTCGCCATGCAGGGCCAGCCCTACCATTAGGCAGAGAGGGGTGGCAGATTTAAGCAGCTCATTTTGAGTTGTCAAGAAAGCCCTGCAAATTATTAGTTATTTGATTGTTAATTAGTTGAATTTTTACTACAAGGAAGCAGGAGTGCTATTTGTGGGATTTTCTGCTTCAGGTACCAAAATAACGTGACCAGGTTTGGGTACTACGGCTCCTGACTTGGAATGACGTGTGCTATTTGTTCCTCCACCTCAGATAACAAAATATTATGGGCTGGCCCTCTACTGTTAAGCAGAGTGAGGCAACCACCTCTGGCCCCAGATGTTGCAGGGTGGGGGTAGAGGAACAGTGGTGAGATGTTGGAAGACAGAATGTGTGTGATACGCAGCCTGCCCTGCACCCCATAAGGAGGAAGGAGGATGTGGCATGGTAGGACATGCACGGGAGGTGGACAGCAGCATCAAAAGGGCTCGTGAAAAAACCATGAGTGGGCATGAACGAGTGCACAACAAAATGCTTGTCTGATGCTGCCCTATGAGACAATATGAATCTGCCATGCACTGTCAGCCTGCAATAGATTCATGGAAGGGGGCTGAAGCTTGGGATGGGACAAACTCTATCAATGGACAAAATATTGGCAATGATTTACAAGGCCTTGGAAGAGGCAGAATGCATGATCACATGGACAAAGGTTATGCATGTACAATAAGTGCACAGGCTCTTTACACTTTCACCTGATCATGTGTACAATGTGGAGAATTGTGCCAGTGGTTGTGAGTGCCTGCAATCCCTCTCCTTCCTGTATAGTTGAACATCTAAAAGGGATTAATAACATCAAGAGATGGGCAGATATTTAGGAGGACAAACTCTATTATCACAACCCATTATTTTGTCACCTTGCCCTGACTTAATTTATGCCAATAATTTGAAAACCTTCTTTACCATCTTCCCTAAAATGCTTCTGCTCATAATCTACCACCCAGCTAAAGTGACAACTGAGAAACTCAAACATTATTATATGTGTGTTACTTGTTATTAAGCAAACTACCCAAGTAGCGTACTCAGCTCCCCACATCCTGATGATCCTTCGTTGCCAAGCCAACTCATTCATCTTTCTGAATGTTCTCAAATGATGAGAGCTAAGCGGCTGTTCTATATAAAAAAATAAGGTTAGAAGAAATTGGTATCAATGCAAAAAAATCAAAGGAGAAAATGTGAACGCCAAATAGACCCCAAACAACTCCATTTAAGAATTTAGGTCACTGGGTGCGTCCAAACTCAGTGTTCATACTGCTACCAGTCAAAAGACATTATGAAGCTAATATGTCTTTCCCTTCTTAATAAGTTTTTTGTAGTAAGAAAAAAGCCAAACAAAATCATGGGAAAACATTGGGGGGGGGGGGGTGTTTACAAATGGAAAACCAAGATTTCTAGACCCTCAGTAAAATTCTGTGTTCAAGGCAGGGCAATTGCACAATAAAAGCATCTGGTAGCATCCATTGGGGCTGGTTTGCGCACAACAGTAAACCAAGGTTGTTTTCTTTAAAGTCTGGGTTACTGTGTTTGAGCCAGCGTGCTAGTTCAAGTGGCTCGATTGCTCCCATTTGGCTCCTCCCCAGAGAAAAGCTAAGTTTGGGCATAACACTAAGAACTTTTTTACATGAGGCTATTATTGTGCGCTCATGTCTGCTCACTCATAGTAGTTTGAGAGTTCTTTACATGACATTGTCAACCTCCAGGGCCTCTCCCATGCTTTGCAATCATTATCATGTTTTCTTTTTCCCTGGCGAGGAAAGTCTGGTGTTAAATGCACAATTCCGCTATACTACAACGCCACAATGGTTGTATAATAAAACATATAGAAAGGAAGAAAAAGAAGAAAACCAAAAGCACATGCTAATCCCACAAAGAATCCAGAAGCAGAAGCCTCAATGAAGGTGCAAAGTAAAAGTCTCATGTAGAAATGCCCTAGTTAACCCAGGGCCAATGGTTAGCTGCTCCTGCTGGCAGAAGGAGCCCAGCAGAAGCAATCAAGCCACGTGAACTAACATACTGGCTCGCTCATACCATCCTAGGGTTTAAAAAATATATCAGTAAATACAGCAGATTAACAGCCTGTTAGAAAAGCTGTCAGAAAACTTCCAAGCATTCCTTGCTTAGGGGAACTCTGGCTGTTAAATAGAGTTGACGGTTTCTAAACCAGAGATTAATGCTCTCCCTTTAAGATTGCCATGCAAGCAATTAGATGACTTCTCCTGCCTAGTTCCCCCACTCCCCACACCCCTCCTCCACCTGCTGTGTGGATCCTGCTGATTTCAGCAGTCATTGAGAATTGACAAGACACATGGATCCAGGCTGCAACTTGGCCATTCTAGAGCTGTACAATTTAAAGCTGATTTCCATTTGTGGCGTAGATGTGCCTTTTTCTGTTCTGCTTTGTAAAAAGCAGAGACAAAATGAAGAACAAGAAATGGGGAAAGATATTCACCATCCTGCAGCTTATTCTAGAATGCAAAGTTAGGAAAATGCCAAGTTTATAAAGCTTATTTTAGAAAGGATTGGCATAAGAAACAAAGGAACTTTCCTAACTGAAAAAAAAGATGCTACAGGTGTTTCCCAGAACCATTTTGCCCTATACAGCAATTCAAGAATTTAGGCTCTTGCTCTATATCTCTATTATCCTCCTCAGAAGTTTGTGCTACAAATCAACCACCCAAATGACCCTGACAGCAAAGCCGCTACTGTTACAGCTCGTCGCTAAACTTCTATGGTGCAAAGGTGCCCCAAATATGTCAATCTCTCCTTGTGGTTTCAGCTTAGATTTCCCACCTTTTAAACAAAGCCAAATGAGTGTAGACCATACTATCCAATAATGCAAGAGAAGCACATTGTGCTTCTATCATTTTTCTTTTAGGCAGCTTTTGAGAGACATTATTGCACTTATATAACTTTCAAAGTGAGGGTGGGGGGGGAGAAAATGAAACTGTGATTTTATATTGACACATGAAACCCTGAAGCTGTTATGATTTTCTATGCCTCTATTATCGTTAGCATTTTAGGACCAATTATTCTGAGGGCTGTGTGATTTCCAGAACATCCCCATCTTTCTACCACCTTCTTCAGTCAACCCTGAAAGAAGAGAGAACTAGAAAAACAGCACCTTGCAAAGCCCCCTGTAATGTTTGACACAATACCATCAGTTGACAGGCACTTGTACAAGGCAGCAGTGTCTATTATATAAAGGCCTTGGAATGATATATCCAAGCAGCGAAGACACAGAATACAGAACACCAAAAGGTTAAATGCAAAATACTGTTTCCCTTTGCACATCAAGGATGATTAAAAGTCCTGTATAATCTCTAAAAACTAAAAGGTGCTTCTAGTTCTGCGTGTGTGAAAAGAGTTCTCTAACACCTTTGACAGAAGAAGTAATTTTGAAAGGAAGGGAACAAGTTGTTTACTTATCACTTATCATCGTTTCACGTTCTTTTGGAACCATGATTACATTAACCATCATGCTAGGTAAGCTACAAAGTATAGACCCAACCCTACTGCAGTGTAACTATGTATCTAGGCTTGTTCATCATGCTCCTTGCAATTAGGTTCCATTATAATTTCTCTCCATTCAAAAAGTATTGACTCCTCCTCCATCACAAGGCAGGTTGAAAGCAACCATATTTTCACTGTAAGGTCATTCCTAATACTGCATATTTAAACATGCTGAGGAGCATTACATAATGCTTGAGTGATTCCTCTATGACAAGCTGCCCCTGCCCCAGAGAATACAGAAGCCCTGCCTTCTTTTGGGTATGCACCAAAGAGAAAGGGTGTACAGCAAAGAGAAAATTCAATACAGATCCTACTTTGGTGCTTCCAAAAGCAAGTTGCTTTAGCTCAGATTGCTTTGAGCACAATCAGCTGTGACTTCAGTCTGAAGGACAGCCTTGTCTGAAGATTTCAGAGAGAAGGTTACAGGGGGGGTTGAAGAAGGGTAACCTCTAAAGTTTTAGGAAAAGAAATTTGCTTTCTCCCACCCACAGACAGCTGACTCCCCCTGAAGTACCAAGTTCATAGCTTGGAGGTGCTTCTGGAATTGTTGCTGCCTCTGGAAGCAGTGGTTGTGGTGGCAGTAATCAGGAGTGCCTTTTATCAAGCTGAGTTGGTCCGTCAGCTGTAATCCTATCTGGAAAAAGTGGACCTAGCCATAGTTATGCATCCACCAGTTACATCAAGGCTGGATTGTTGTAATGCACTCTATGTGGGGCTGCTTTTGAAGCTGATGTGGAAACTTCAGCTGGTGCAGAGTGTGGCTGTTAGAGTCCTTGTTGGGGCTGGACAGTCAGATCATGTTACACCAATTCTATACCACCTGCAGTGGTTGCCAGTGCATTTCCAGGCCAAATCCAGGCTACTGGTTTTGACATTTTTATACCTTCTGCTTCTGAGCCCATGGAATAGATGAAGGGGAATACATGGACATCTTCATCTTCTGGACTTAGTTTTGTGGCAGTTCTGTACTGAGAGAAAAACACAAGGTGTGGGTTAAAAGCCTCATGTACAAATGCACTAACTAAACCAGGGATGGAGTGCCCCTGGGTTATTTAACTGCTCCCACTGACAGGAGGAGCCAAGTGGGAGCAATCAAGCCATGTGAACTAGCACGCTGGCTCACTCATGGCAACCCAGGGATTTAAAAAAAATTGGGTTACTGTTGCATGCGAACCAGGCCACTGTGTTCATATGAAATTGATGGACATTGAAGGAAAGAGAATTATAGGTCTTTTTGGTAGTCAAGTAGCCTGTACAAGGGCGGATCTACACTACTCTCATAACATTGTTTCTGTCCATTTTTAGCGTTGTTATCTGTTTCGGTTTTTAACATCACGGGGCACACTCCGGGAATGTAGCGTTACTTACCCTTAGCTTTACCAGTAGTTATCCATTATAGCAGGGCACACTGTTTGTTCTATCGTTGTAGCTTTTTCTGCCTTTTCTCTGTGATTAGCTGAGCTGCTCTGTTTGCTCCGCCCACTTCCTGATCTCCTTCCTTCGCCTCACCAAGAATAGTGCAGTAAGACACAAGGCAAAACACTGCTAAAGCAGTTGCTAAAGGCGGGTAATGGAAGTGGAAGCTATTGGCGGATCAACTCACTTTGAAATTTCCGGAAAAGAATAAATGACGATAGAACGGGGCACATAACAGCAATATAAGTGCTACTTCTGAGCAACAACAAAAGGGGACAACGAAATAAAACCTTTAAGTACAACTCATATACAGCGTTAGATACACAGCATCCTGTGACAGTGTACATCACAGTAACCCATTCATAACATTTTCTAACATTCATAATGTTAGAAAACCAATAGTGTAGATTCCCACCCCCTAAAATTTTATTTCAAGGACTGTAATATATCAGTAAATACAGTGAATTAACAGCATTGTGTAGAAAAGGTCTCAAAGAACGTCCAAGCGTTCATTGCTTAGGGGAACTCTGGCTGTTAAATAGAGTTGACAGTTTCTAAACCAGAGATTAATGCTTCCCCTTTGCCACATTGCATGTTGAGCAGACTCCCCTCTACAGACATACCCCCCAATGCATAGATGGGGTAGGGACAGAGCCCACAGGCATGGCCCCACCCTCCTGCTCATTCGATTAATTATTAACTTAAAGACAGCACGTCCAAAGACCCGGAAAGAGATCAGGAAAACTAAAAAATAAAGCTGCTACATTATTCCAGTTGCTCATTCGCCAGCAAGCTTTATATATTTTCTTCTTAGGCATCAGGCAATGAGTGATGTTCATCAGTTGGGAACAGGCTTGCCAGATGTCAATAAACAAACACAACCCAGGTAACAGACATTGATCCAGATATATTGATGGGTGAAGAAAGCACTACAGACCTGATTTTATGTGATCTTGTTTCGCAAGCCACCTTGAGGATTTTTATTTTAAAGTTGAAATTCAGGGTAAAATAAATAAATACCCTAAATCAAACTTCCCTGATGGCTTAGGGGTGATGGAAAGTATAACAGGGCACCAAGTTGGGTGTGGCTGCCCTAAACACATAAATAAATATCAGCCAATGTGGTGTAGTGAGAGTCAGTGTGGTATAATGGTTAGAGTGTCGGGCAGAGACTTGGGAGGTCCAGGTTTTAGTCCCCACTTGGCCATGAAGCTCTCTGTGTGAGCCAGTCACTGGTAGGCCCAGAGGAAGAGGAAGAGGAAGAAGAAGAAGAAGAAGAAGAAGAGGAGGAGGAGGAGGAGGAGGGAGGAGGAGGAGGAAGTAGAAGTCTATGTAAACTGCCTTGGATTCCTTGCAAGAGAAGAAAAGGCAGGATATAAATGTGATAAATAAATAAAAATCCAATAGTTTACTAGCATTTGTAGCCAGCGTTTCCTCCTGGAAGCTCAAGGTAGCATAGATGGGACATTATATCCTCACAACAACCCTGTGAGGCAGGATAGGCTGAGATGTAGTGATTGGTCCAGTATGTTTCATAGTCCAGCGGAGATTTAACTAGGTCTGCAAGTCCAAGTCCAATGTACCAATCCGTCCCACTACACCATTCTGGCTTTCATAGTTTATATGCATGAGGCATAGTGTATGAGTCTGAGCTGTGTAACATCCCAGAATAAGATTCAGCAAAGGTCCCCTCTCCCCTTTCCGTCTAGCCTGCCAACACCACCAGCAGCTTCAAAGACAAACAAGTTGAACTCTCCGCCTCCACCTGACCCTAATGTTCCATACAGGGCTGTGCAGCCGGCTTTAATCACAGCCATCCAGAAAGTGTTAGAATCTTTAAGGGAACAGATAAAAAGATATTTAAAGAGAAAGGCTGGAAATAGTCGTTTTCTTTATTTTAAAAAATGCACATTCACAATGCACTATTTGATTTTGTAAAATTCTGATCGTGGTATCTTTGATTGTAATTAGAGATGCAAAATTTCTGGAAATTTGAAGCCATGGGGGAAAAAACTTTTTTCCCTGGTTTTTTCCCCCCAGAAAAAACTGAAAATTTTCAGAAAAATGTGTTATTATTAATTAATTAATATTATTATTATTATTATTATTATTATTATTATTATTATTATTTCTTACCTGCCTCTCCCACTGGATAGAAGTGGGCAACAACATTGAATACAAGAATATAAAATACATAAAACTGATTAAAAACATAAAACCAATACATTCTTAAATACATTTTTAAAATTCAACTGGCCTGCCAGAAGAGATCCGGCTTTATAGTTGTTGTTGTTTTTAATTCAGAAAGACTATTAAGTTGGCTGATCTCTCCCGGCAAGCCATTCCACAGTCTGGGAGCGGCAGAAGAGAAGCTCCTCTGAGTAACAGTTGTCAGCCTAGTTTCGGCTGACTGAAGTAAATTCTTCCCAGAGGACCTGAGCGTGTGGGACGGATTGTACAGGAGAAGGCAATCCTGCAGGTAGCCTGGACCCAAACCATATAGGGCTTTAAAGGTAATAACCAACCCTTTATACTTCACCCAGGAACTAATTGGCAGCCAGTGAAGTGATTTTAAAGTTGGTGTAATATGGTCACCCCTAGGAGTATTAGCACTTTTTACAGATTGAAAGTCATTTTGTTACTTTAGGAACATAAAATATAGTTATGTACAAGTTGTTTTGGCATAAAATTATCACATTTGGTGTATTAAAAGTACAGTGTATTCAAACAATTATTACAAATTGGATTTACTTTAATTTTTTTCTTCTTTTTTGGTAACAAATGGAGCTACAAGCTCCTGAACTGTAAGGAACACCAGAACTGTAAGGAACCTCTTTGGTTTTGCCAGTTTATGAGGAGCAGGCAAAAAGCAATAAAAATATTTTTTAAAAAACCTGAAGAAATCATCAACATTAGTAACAAAGAAAATTATTTCTATCTCTGCTAGTCCTCCACAGTGTCAAGCAGACATAAAGCACCCATTCCCATAAAAAGAACTGAAAAGGGGGGACCAAGATGCAATGGATATGCATGAAATTTAATCAGACTCGTTTTCTGAGCTATCTCTATCAATTTCAATCTTTGTTTCAATGGCAGTGACCCCTAGAGGTAGAAATGCATCTTGCTCTTACATTTGAGAGTTATAGTCTCAGTTTGTGAACTAGGACTTGTCCTTTGTGCACAGAAATTGTAATAACCTGATACTGTACATAGTTTTTAGAAATCATTTGGAGAAGTAAATATATGAACACCTTGTCTTAAACATTTTATTCATCATGCTAAAATAAAACATTCCCTAATCCATTTTGTCTTCTTCTTTTCCATTTTTTTCATTTTTTAATTTTTTTTAGAAAAAGGCTTCGGGGGGGGGGGACTGGTGTGTGTGTGTGTGTGTGTGTGTGTGTGTTTCTGAATTTTTCCAATTTTTTTCCAGGACTTCACATCTCTAATTTTAAAGTCATGCAATTTGTTAAGGCACCTACATAACCAGCATGAGGAAAGATAAGCAACAGTTCCTTTAATTCAGGGCCAGCAGACAAACTATTTTCAACACTGGCACTCACTGAAAATTCAAGATGGCCATACCCAGATCAGGCCAGTTCAACTTGTGATTCATCCCCCATCCCAAACACAGCCCACCTGAGGGTTTGCCTTTGTTACTTGTAAAACAGGTGTAAAAATGAAGGGAGGGGCACATCAAATACCTTGAATGACTGGTACACTCTGTTGAGTCACAAATGAGGCTGCAATATCCCAAGCAGAATTACAGCCTAATCCCATGCATATTTCCTGGGAAATCAGTCCCACTAACTCCCAACATAAGCTTGCATCCTATAACATCCTCGCTAGGAGTAAGTCCCATTGAACTTAATAGGGCTTACTTCCAATAGGCACGCACAGGATTGTGCTCTAAATCTGCACAGGATTGCATCCTCACTAGGAGTGAGCAGCATTCAACTCAGTGGAAATTACTTTTGATTAAACATGGGGCAGATCTATACTTGCCTTACTGTAGCTAAAAACACAGTCCTGAGATCGTTAGGTTCCTTACCGCATTATTACGTGCCTGGGCACACACGTCCCCTGTGTCATTTTTTTCTTGCAGTTATGTCATTGCCACAGGTCACACATATTTCTCTTACCATCACAGGTGGCACATGCAAACAAACTCATTGAAGACTGGATTGAACGATGGACGACACAAACATGAGGAGAAACAATTTAAGGACTGGGGCTCTACCTGCCAAAATACATTCACCACACCCCAGCACAGCAATTGGTTAGTGAGATGATTTGAATTGAGGAACACCACCCAGTCCGGCAGCGGTAGCGTAGCAAGAGGTCACATTGTAGTTGAGTCAACGCTGTGAATGCGTCAAAAAGATGGTATTTTGCAACAATTAATATGTTGCTCCCAGCTGTTACAAAGGACAGATGTACCCCAGGAGTTCCCTCAACAACTTTGGAACGTCATATCTGGTAAGTGCAGATCCTGCCATGGATAAGATTGGGCTGCTTGATGTACTAATAATAATGTAGTAAAATGAACGTAGCAATAGTTTGCAGCCTTCCAATAAAGGTGCTTGGCAGAATGTTTCGAATCTCTCATAGCATTTATCTACAAACATTTATTTATTTAAGAATTTATACCCTGCCCTTCTAATGCTTTTTCACCATTCAGAGCTGCCAGCAACAAGAAAAATACAATAACATTCGATCAAATAAAATACAATAAAACAGAGAGGTATTGCAGATAAAACAAAGGCCTTGGAAAGAAAATTATCTATCTGGTTAAACAAAGGCCTGCTGAAGCAAAAGGGTTTTCGCTGTTTGGTAAAACACAGTTGGGGGTGGGAACAGGACGTGCACAAACATATCTCAATCCTTGTTCGCTGGGCAACATTTCTCTCTGTACTAAGCTAACTGCAGGGTACCTCATAAAATTCTGCAGGGACACTCAGACTTGAGACGTATTTAAGGGCCAAATGAGACATGGTGTCAGAAAATGCATGTACAGATCAGTGATTTATTTATTTTTTTAAAAAAAGAAGGTAAATGCAACCTCTGGGGGGAAATCAGACTGGAGCTGCATGGAGGGCTACTTGGAGAAAGGAGGGAGGGTTACTTTTTCCCGAGTCTGTTTTCCCAATCTAGTTAAATTGTGAATTCACTCCCCACAACATGAAGTGATGGCCACTAATTTGGATGGCTTTAAAAGGGGTTGCTTTGTTGGTCCCTGGTCGACAGCTGGTTGGCCACTGTGTGAACAGAGCGCTGGATTAGATGGACCCTTGGTCTGGTCCAGAATGGCTCTTCTTATGTTCTTAAATTGCTCTCCCCCAAAGCTGTTTGCAACTTGGAGAAAACATATCGGTACCAAGATGTTTTCCCTTGCAGGAGAAATAGCAGTTGGGGGTGGGGCGGTTGTGGCAATACTACAAATTTCAGCTAGCTTCAAATCTGCTGTAGCGTCAAAGTTCCCAAACAAAAATCTCTAGACTGTTAAGGGGGCTAAAGATCTCTGACAAAGAGTTCTCAGCAATCTCACAAACCTACATTTCTCTAGTTTTCATTGGGGAAAGTCTTGACTACTGAACTGGTTTCAAGGTGTTTTCAACTTTATATTATAGATGTGTCCTTGCACAGACTTTGGTACCACCATCAACCCAAAGATCCTGATTTGTACTATCACTTTCATAGAACCATGGAGTAAGAAGGGACCTTGGAGTTCATCTGTTCCAGCCCTCTGCTCAATGCAGCTTCTGTACTGCAGATTGCAGCTACAGCATCCCTGACAGATGGCCATCCAGCTTTTGCTTAAGTACCTCCAGCCAAGGAGCACTGCTGAACTCAGCATTGGTGAGCTCAATGGAGGCTCCAGGTTTGAACCAGAAACAGCCAGAATCCTAAGGGGGGCTCCTTTAGAGTTCTGACTGGTTCTGGCTGAAACACAGAGCGGATTAATTGCCCCATTGACATCGGAGCCACCAGCCTCCACTGGCTGAACTGCTCTCACCATTAAGACTTTTCTTCTAATGTTTAGCCAAAATCTGCTTCCCTGCAATTTCAACTCTGTATCTTACCTTTGTAGTAAATGCTGTATGTGGTGCTGGCTCCTTTATCACAGACTCTGTGGTGCTGTCTTATTTATCACAGGCTCTTCTGAGTAGCCTACCTAATTTACTAACTCTCTACCCCTACATGAAAAATACACGAAGAAAGCCTGAGACTAACTAGAGAAGCTGCTCTCTCAAATCTTGGTCAGGATCCTGACCAAGATTTGCAATTGATGCAGACCTCTGTCCTTCCTCACACAGGCACAAGATACACACTCATCATTACCTAGTACAGCAGGGGAGAGTCTTTCAGTCGGAAAGCCAAATTCCATTTCAGAGAAGCTCTTGGGGACGGACTCCACTTGTAGATGGGACTGAAACAAGAGGCGCAGGACCAAAGGCAGTGGGGTGGAGTCAAAAATGCTATCATATTTTCACTGAAAGCTGTTAAAAACATAAGAAGAGTCTTGCTGGCTCAGATCAAGGGTCCATCTAGTCCAGCTGTTGGCCAGGGACCCACAAGCAGAACATGGTACAACAGCACCCTCCCACCCATGTTCCCCAGCAACTGGTGCATATACTGCCTCTGATACTGGAGGTACTAGAAAGCCATCAGGACTGGTAGCCATTCATAGCCTTCTTCTCCAGGAATTCATCTAACCTTTCAAAACCATCCAAATTGGTGGCCATCACTGCATCTAGTGGTAGTGAATTCCATAGTCTAACTATGCACTGTGTGAAGATGTACTTTTGTTTGCCCTGAATCTCCCACCAATCAGCTTCATGTGATGACCCCATTGGGTTCTAGTAATTATGGAAGAGGGAGGAAAATGTCTCCCTCTCCACATTCTCCAGACTATGCATAATTTTGTACGCCTCTGTCAGGTCATCCTTTAGCCTCCTTTTTCCCCAAGCTAAACAATCCAAGCAGTTGTAACCTTCTCAGCCCCTTAATCATTTCAGTTGCCCTTTTCTGCACTTTTTCCAGCTCTACAGTATCCTTTTTTTAGGTACAGTGACCAGAAAGTATAAAGGCAGTATAATACTGGCAATTTTATTCTCATTTCCTTTTCTAATAATGCTTAACATTGTGTTTGCTGCCACACAGTAAGCCCTAGCAGAGGCATTTCAGTCTCAGAATGAGGAAAAACTGCACAAAAGCCAGGAAACAACCAAACAACCAGTGGTTAGGGGAAAGGAGATGGTGCTAGGGAAAAGGGAATTCTGACAGACTGGACTGGTCAGCCTTCACAGTCACTAGCACCTCTTCCCTGTAACAAGGCTAAGAAGAGGGATTGTAGGTTTTATGCCGTAATTGATGTGACTGTTCTGCAGACCATTCTTCCGTTTATGATTCTTTCAAATTAGGCTAAACTGCACATACACATTTGGGAAACCAACAATTACCGAGAAATTTGATTTCACTGAGTTCCAGAACTACAGCTGTAAATCCCTGCTAGGGACGGTGTGTGTGTCGGTGTGTGTGTGTTGAACTCTCCTAGCAACAGCTTCAACAACAAAACTGCAAAACAAAAGAGATTGTAATCCACAAGATGTTAAAAAAAAGAATCTTTGCAGGCTCAGAGAACAATTCAACTTCATTGCTGAAAAGCCCTTTATAAATGGATGTGACTACATGTGCTTGAGCCACTAAACATGACCATGTAATGGGTACTTCAAAGTACATTGGGAGTGTAGTACACAAGATAACAGAATTGACTTCATGTCTCTGCTCCAAGAAGAAATCATGGCACGGCTGTTAAAAGTCTGTCCTCTCTCATATTTTCTTGCAGATTCCTTAAATGTGTTGATTTAATGTGTCAACAGTTTAATTGTATAGTCTATCGTGTTATAAACACTGCTAACTACAAACTATGCAGAAAGAGACTTTAGGCAAACAATCCAAAGAAACCCAGTGGAGCAAGCTCAATAGGGATCCACTGGGGATGTATTTTGCCGATGTGTTTATAAGCATCTGCCAAGGTTATTGCCTTCCCTTTAATAAGCATGATTTTAAAAAACATGATGAGGAGCCCCCATTATAGAAAGCAGTTCTTTTACTGCTATGGAATACAAGCAGTAAATAGGCACACACACATTCCCTGGGGGCTTTTAAAATAAGAACATCAGACTAAAGGTCCATCTAGTCCAGCATTCTGTTTCTACAGTGGCCAACCAGCTGTTGACCAGGGAACCACAAGCAGGATATGGTGCAACAGCACCCTCCCACCCATGTTCCCCAGCAAATGGTGTATATAGGCTTACTGCCTCGGATACTGGAGGTAGCACACAACCATCAGGGCTAGTAGCCATTGATAGCCTTGTCCTCTAGGAATTTATCCAACCCCCTTTTAAAGCCATCCAATTTGGTGGCCATCACCCCATCTTGTGGTAGTGAATTCCATAGTTTAACTGTGTGAAGAAGTACTTCCTTTTATCTGTTCTATTTGCTGCCCCATGGCTCATTACAAAAAGCGATCGATTTATTTAGCAGTAAAAAGCTAATAATCATACTTTGATACTATTGCCAGGCTTTAGGATGGCCACTTGTCCTACTTTAGAGAGGACAGTCCTCTATTGGAAAGCATCCCCTATTTGAAGGGCCGTCCAGCCTATGTCTGGTTTAAAGATAAAGAGAACCCCAAGAAGGGAGAGTAGCAGGAGCCTTGAAGTGGCACATCAGCAGTTGGCACCTCAACAACAGACTGAGCAGCAAGCACACAGGTTGGCCGGTCACTGCTTTCCCCATACGGTGTGATGTATTCTATTAAATCCTAGCAATTATTTTTACATTTGCAGCTATACTTGCCAATTAGCCTATGAAAAAATTATGTAAATCCATGTCCTACTGCTGATGCTTTTCCTCTTTTTTGGCCATCCTCATCATAGATGAAGATGCAACTTGTTTCCGCTATGTTTTAAGGCAATAAATTGGATTTCTACAGTGCTTTTAATGGTAGTACATCAAAATATTTGCCTTGATGGTTGTTAAATACAACCTCAAACTGCTTGAGTGAGATTTTCTGGCATAAACATGGAAAATGCATAGTAAAAGACATATTGTAAAGCAGTAGAAATTAAGCATCCATGATGTTTAAATGTACTAACCAAGGCAAGATCTACACTACTGCTTTAAAACAGTTTATAACAGTATTGACATGTGTTGGGGCCCAGAACACACTGCAAATATTGTTTTCAAACCGTTTTCAAGTGTTATATCCTGCCTGGTGTAGATCTGGCCCAAGTCAACCTGACAGATACATACATTGAATGTTTGAGCCACGGGAGGCTATGAAATTTGTTAGTAAAACAAGAAGCAAAGCTAGGAGGGAATGACAGAGCTAGGGCCAGGAAACATTCCAAAAGACAGGAAAAGGAGGTTGTGGGAAAGGAAAGGTCAGCAAGCTGCACCTCCTCAAATCCTGTCTTCCACACAATCCTTATGGGAACAGGAGCCCTCTCCTTTTTTGCATGTAGTTATGCAGAAAGCTCTAGATAGCCACAATGGTTTTCTTGATTACAGCCTCTCTTATCCCACCAATGAATAGCAACATATTACTGTGTACTCGAAACTGCAAAAGCCAGAAATGTTTCTGACCTATCAATTCCATTGATCCATGACTGAGGCATGGTGTGGTACAGAGGGGATGCCCCAAAATCAGGCAGAGGCACTTTCCACAAGCAGTGCAGCTTCCTGTTGAGGAAGGCAGATCCCAATTCCAACTCAATATCATCGTGCTAGAATATTGTGGGCAATTGAAAGTTTTCTTATTGAAAGCACCCATGAAGGAGGATGTGGTGTGGGCGTTATCACTATTATTAATACTGTTATTCAGCACTTGGTGTATCTTTTTATACTTGCAGCATGGAAATAATGAGGTGACAAAGATGATGTTGCATGGAAGAGAATCAAAAGAAGATGTGCATACAAGAGAACAGGGAGAGGGAAGTAATCAGGGTAAATAATCATGGGTCATGCTTACCCCTACCAGGTCTGATCCAAGGCATTTTGCCAAAACTATTTGAACTGAGAGGGTGGTTCTGCAACCCTTGCAACGTTGCTAAAGACGGTTGGTTGCAGTTTTTGGACTGCATACAAATTCTCTTCACTCATCCTAATAGCAAAGTTCATATGCATTGCTGTGTGACTAGTAGCCTCATGCTACTGTCATTTTGTAAGGAGCTGCTTAACTTTTTGGAAATAAGGTGGTATCCCATGTTTATCAATAAAAACAATATCTAGCATTTCTATAGTGTTGGGCTTCCAGTAAATAGTTCTGTATCTTCTGTGCAGTACATAACATACAGTTTTATAAATGCTTTGAATAAATAAATTCAAAACTGTGTGCAGAACTATTATGGGGTCTGTCTTTTCCCCAAGAACTTCAATCACAATCCCTCAGGATGCTCAGCTCTGAAATTGATCCCTGCATCCACAAGGGCTAGAAATATAAATGAAAGTTAAGGTTTTGAGGGCCCTCATAGGATCACAGGTGATGATGGGGGGGGGGGGTGTTTTCCCCTCAGTTTTCAAAGCTAGTATGAAGCAACTTCAGGATGTCCAGGGGGCATTTTCAGCCTTGGACTCTTCCCCCAATGGCATCTGGTGCAGCTATGGGGTACCAAAAGGGTCAAAATTCACTACTTTGCAAGCAAAGGTTTGTAGAGCACCTTTTTGGTGCTCTACATTAGCTACAGAGTATTAAAAGGGTCGAGATAACCACTCTGAATGTGTTTTTTTCCTTTAAAAGCTTCTTTTGTTTTTTACAGCAGCAGGGGACAACAAGGGTCTGTAGGCTGTGTGTTGCCCGCCCTTTGGTTAGTAAATTAGACTAGGCCTGGAGACAGACCCAGGCTCAAATCCCCTTTATTTCATTTCTATATTGCCAAATAGTTGAACGTGTCTCCACTCAGCCATGAAGATCAGCTGGTCACCTTGGGTCAATTGTTCTCAGGCAGGATCTACTGCTTTGTAAAGGTATTAAAGTGCACTGACAACTGTTGGGGCCCATGACAACTTCCATCTACCATTTTCAAACCACTTTCAAAGTGTTATATACTGCTTGGTGCAGATCTGGCCTCAGACTAACTTATCTCACAGGGTTGTTGTGAAAACATTGAGCAGGAAGCAGAGCTATGTATGCTGCTCTGAGCTCTTTGGAGGAAAGGCAAGAAGTTTTATTCATACATACATATACATATACATATATATATATATATATATATATATATATACACACACACACACACACACACACACACACACACGGGTTCTGTATTACAGGATATAGATTATTGTCTTTTCTAGTGATAGTGGAGTCTTTGATGTCCAGCCAGTCAGCAGGCCTTCACCTTAAGTGCAGGTGGATGGAAGACAGGCGATCAGCCAGGCTATGTGCTACTTCTTAGGGTCTTCAGTTGCTACCATCATTCTGACTGTTCTCAATCTTCTTTTTAAAAGTTAAACCTTCATCTACAGAGGTCCTGTGGCCTCCAGCCATCTTG
Source organism: Elgaria multicarinata webbii (assembly GCF_023053635.1). Classification (NCBI taxonomy): domain Eukaryota; kingdom Metazoa; phylum Chordata; class Lepidosauria; order Squamata; family Anguidae; genus Elgaria; species Elgaria multicarinata. The sequence continues at coordinate 69,255,730 of NC_086171.1, read as the reverse complement.
GGCAACATTTGGAGGGAAGATACATTTCCTTCATCTCCATGGTTGTTCTGGAACAGCAACATTTATTTTGGCATTTGGTCAGAAGTTATTGGCAAGGTGGGGCTTTGAATCTCTAAGGACACTCAAACAGAAGCAAATGAAACTGGGAGCAGAAAGAAAAGACAGGCTAAGATTCATCAACTGAAAAATATTATATATATTTCACTGTATTTGTCCATAGCAGAAACACATTTGTTTATATTATTTACATCTTACGATATATTATTTAACCTTTAGTAGATGTCCCTTCAGTCCAGTGTTAACATTACTCTCTGGCCTGTGACAGCCACTGCACTGCAGCACTTTGCTTTCTCCACTACTGTGGTAAATGTGAGGTGATCTGAAGGATTTCATCATTTCAGAATGCAGGAGGTAGCTTGTTTGAAAACACTTCCTTGTCTAAAGCTCCCTGCATGCAAGAAAAAGAAAAAAGAAGACCTAACATGTCACGGAGAAGGCTTCTAGCCTAAGAGTCTTCCCTGTGCAGGGAGCTTTCAAAGTGAATGAGCTTGGAAACAAGCCGTCTCCCCTATGTGCATTCTGAGGTGGTAGTGGCCTGTGACAAACCTACACAAGATGTAGTAATGGCCACCAATTTGGAGAGCTATAAAAGGGGGTTGGATAAATTCCTAGAGAAGGTTATCAAAGGCTACTAGTCCTGATGGCTACATGCTATCTCCAGTATCAGAGGCAGTAAGCCTATATACACCAGGTACCGGGGAACATGGATGTGAGGGTGCTGTTACACTCATATCCTGCATATGGGTCCCTGGTCGACAGCTGAGTAGCCACTGTGTAAAACAAAGTGCTGGACTAGATGGACCCTTGGTCTAATCCAGCAAGGCTCTTCTTATGTTCTTACACCTGCTTGACTTTATTCAAGTCATTCTGAAGATTACCTTTTTCATCTTGTATTTAGCATGCTAACAGTTTTCTACTAAAAACAAAAGCAAAGAAAGGTTGGTCTGTCTTCAGCTAGCCCTTCCATCAACCTCTGCCGTGTTTCATGCCTTCTCCAACCCACCTTACACATTACTAGAGCCTTCTCAACCCTGATGGTGCCCTTCAGATGTGTTGGACTACAATTCCCAGCATGCCTCAGGCAGGAGAGCACCAGGATGGAGAAGGCTGCATTACTGGATCTCTAGCTACCATAGAAACCAATACTAATTAAAAGTCTGAAATATGCATTTCCATGGCTTTGTATAATAGGAAATTAAATTGCCTGATATTTTAGAAAGGAGTGGATTTTCTTAACAATGACTGTATATTACCTGAACACTAAGTTTGAAAGCCACCTTACTAATATACGATGAAGGTGGGTGGGAAATTGTTGAAATGAAAAGATGCTTTGACGTAGCCTAAATGTCTGTCAAAAGCTTTTCAGAATTAAATCATTCAGGCTTCCGCTTGCTGCCATTGGTTACAGGCAGTCTTTTATCATGATAATATAAAATTATCTGACTTGTGTCTGATAATGTGTGTGTCTGACTTGCAAATGGAATATCCGGCAAGAATGGCATAGACACAAGGAAGGGTAAAATCCACTTTTAACCACAAAAGTTATATTGCAGTTGCACTTTGAAAGATAGGAATAATTCCTCTTTGGATTTGCTGGGAAATATGAAGCATAATCTGAACTCAGGACCCTCACGTTGTTTTGGAACTGTTTGAGTCATATTACTGATTTGTGATTTAGGTAGTAGCGTTAGCATTCCTACATAGTATTCTGAAAAGCAAGCATCAAATTCAGGAGTGGGCAGCTTGTGGTGCTCCAGATGTTCTGGCCTACAATTCCCATCAGCCCAAGCCTGCACAGCCAATGGTGAGGGATGATGGGAATTGTAAGTCAAAACATCTGGAGGGAGGGCCAGAAGTTGCCCACCATTGAATTCTAATATTTTTGTTACTGAATAGGTTTGAATAGACTTTCACCAGTTGTTGCACCAGGTTTCATATGGGATTTTGCCACAACGGTAAAAGTTTTCCTTGAGACAAAATTAGATACAAGACAGCACCCTATCTCGTATTCGTTCTGAATCTTGTTCTTTTTGTTCTGAAGAAATTACACAGCACAATTTACTGAAGACAGAATGATAGGAACAGCAAGTTAACTAGCTGCCTTACTGCAGATCTTATTAGATAATGAAAAAATATTACATAGTATAGTAATGATATAATTGCACTGCTTTTTAAAAAAATGACAATCCACCTATGCTCATGGATCTAGGATCAACCTTCCACAAGAGTAAGGGCTCTACCCGTGGAAGATCCCCCCAACTAAATCTGAATCCAACCCAGATGTGTGGGGCACTCTAAACATTCCCAAAGGTAATCTCTTCATTGTTACTACTACTCCACACATGTTCAGGAACTGTGTTTTAATGCTGGAAACAAGTTCTAGAGCTGAGTTTTGGTAAATCTGAACTTCAAGCCCTGCTTAGAGCAGCATTCTATTCTAATCCATAAATATACAGCAAATGGAGTGAAATGGTGTTTAGAGCAGTGGTGGCCAAAACTTGAGGGCCCATAGGCCAATTTCCACCCCCACCCCAGAAGCCACCCCACCCTTCACCAAAGCACTCTTAAAAATCTCATATCCTGCTTTCCAGCACCTTGTAACCTATGTCATATTTCCTTGAGCAGCTCTGTAAAATATCATTTATAGCTAATACCCCCCCGGCCTGTTTGATTTAGACTATTCAGCTAGTCTCTTTCGGAAACACAGGTATGTAAATTTCACCTACATTTGCCAAGTTCCTCTTCGCTCTTTGAAAAGTAAATTGTAGGACAAAAAACAGATGTTACAAAGAAAAATGTAAATTTCAGATGAGTTTGCTTCCCAGCTCTTTCAGGGTTTCTATATCAGAATGGCAGATATTGACGCAAAAGGAAGTAAGTTGGCAGACATCCTATTTGTCAGACATTCCATTTCGGTGAACTGCTGACAGCCAAATATTTACATGAACACTAATTTAATCATTTCAGATGCTTGTACATCTGACTGGGGGCATGTGGGAGGTCAGTGACAGAGAAGAGTACATGCTTTGAATGAGTAACATTCCTGGTTCAAATCCCTGGCAAAAGATGTCACATAACAAGTACTGGGAAGACCTTAGGGAGCTGCTGCCAGCCCGGGTAGACAACAATGGCCTAGATCAGCGGTTCTCAACCTGTGGGTCGCAACCCCTTTGGGGGTCGAACGACCCTTTCACAGGGGTCGCCTAAGACTATCAGAAAACACATATCAGCATATCAGATATTTACATTACGATTCATAACAGTGGCAAAATTACAGTTATGAAGTAGCAACGAAAATAATTTTATGGTTGGGGGTCACCACAACATGAGGAACTGTATTAAAGGGTCGTGGCATTAGGAAGGTTGAGAACCACTGGCCTAGATGGAGCAAAAGTCAAAATCAATATAAGTAGCTTCATGCGTCCATAGGAAGCTACTTTATACCAGTCAGGCTTTTGGTCCATCTAGTTCAGTATTGTCTATATTAGCCTTCCCCAACCTAGTACCCTCCAGAAATGTTGGCAGGGCCGGTGCCAGGCTATTTTACGCCCTAGGCAAGGCAAGCTACTTGCACACACACACAAAATAATAATTGCCAACTTTGATTCAGCTGTTCAAGAAGAGTTTCTGAACTATTATATTTTCCTTTTATTATGTTTTTTTCTTAAAACAGCTAATTTGTATAAAACTGTGACCCTTAAAGGGCAGTACTGTGCCCCTCTAAGGTCTGCTCCCTAGGCAGCTGCCTAGTTGGCCTAATGGTAGCGCCGGCCCTGAATGTTGGACATGGGAGTTGTAGTCCAACATTTCTGGAGAGCACCAGGTTGGGGAAGGCTGGTCTGCACTGCTAGACCATGACTCAACGAGGTTTCAGACAAGAGTCTCTTCCCCAGCCCTACCCTGAAGATACCAGAGACTGAATTTGGGACCTCCTGCAGGGAAAGCATGTGCTCTACCACGGAGATACAGCTTTCCCCCCACAAGGTTTTTGTTCATAGGTAGAAGCCCAGTGATGACCATTATTGGAGAAGGAGAGAGTGAGCGTAAGAGAAGATGCTGGGCATGGACTCCATTATTTGTTTATTTAATTATTTTGTTATGTCTTGCCTTCTCACCAACAGTTACAAAACAATTGAATTTGTATTCAGTGAACTGCATGTCATTTTGAGAGAGTTTCGGGTTGAAAAGCAATGAGTTATCCATTCACTACTATAATTTATTTTTTTTAAAAAAATAAATAAATAGTAATACTACCTCCCACCCTGGCCCTGACAAGTTAGCAGACCTTCGTAGGTGGTGGTTCCTGCACCAAAGCAATTCCCCCTCCTAAATTTAGGACTGCACTGTAAATATTCCAAAGCCAAAAATGCAATCCGAACATTCATGGCCTGATGTGTCAATTTAACTCTTTGCATGTGCATATAAGGTGAAGTGTTTTAGGGAAAAAGAGGGGAGAGATTTTATTAGTTGCTGGTTTTTCCTAAAGTTTCTACTTAAAATAAAAAACATTTCCATGTTATAATCTAATTTTTTGTGAACCACCCAGTGAGCTTTGGCTATTAGGCTGTATAGAAATTAAATGAAATAAATAAAACAATTGTTTTTAAATTAAAATATTCTTGATTTTAAATCATAATAAAGCATTATCCTACTGAAATGTATCCCCCCCCCCCAATGTGGCATTTAATAGGAGAAATACTTAACGATGAATTAATGGGGCTTTGTTTCACTCAGGGCGCGATCCTATGCATGTTCAGAAAGAAAGAAAAAGTCGTACAACTCCTTGTATGCCCAAGACCACAGCTGGCTGGGAATGCTGGAAGTTGTAAGGCTTCTTTCTGTCTAAACATGCATAGGATTGTACCCTAACTTTGCCTTTTCTGAATGGCAGGTTCTAAGCCAGTTTACTAGTATCAATTTGTGGTAGTTAAACAACCAAATTGACTGCAATCCTAAACACACTTACCAGCCCCTTTGAAGATTGTGGGACTTCCAAGTAAACAAGCACATGAGTGCTCTGCACAAATGTAGTGCGGCCAAGACTATAATAGTGAGTGCCTGTCCTAATTTTGCAATGCAAAACTCTATTTTGAAGCTCTCAATTTAAACTACGTTTCCACTAGACTTTGCATGAGCAGCAGCACTTTTCCTTAACTACCAGCAGATGGCACTGTTTCATCTATTAATTCTGCAATAAAAAAAATTTGCGTTGCTCTGTCCAACCTTTGCAGAGTTCTCTACATCCTGAATTCTGCCTGTTATCCTGTAGCTCGCCAAGCGAGGTACACCTGATGAAATTCCCTCTTCTTCACAGCCATTAAAAATGCAGGATCCCTTTATAAGGTCATCCTAACCTGAGACCTTATAGGTATAAAGCATATGCTCACTGAAGTACAGTTATAGCTCTGTAAAAAAGACAATTCTGTTGTTGAAATAGACAAGTCAGACCTTTTCCACTGACAAGCAATAGTAATGAGTCAGAGCCAGTTACTTACCATTCTACTTTCCTTATGCTCATCCCTTCTACCTGCTGCCTTCTCCTCCCCTATTTTTCGGGGGCAAGGGCATAGCTCAGTGGTAGGGCAGCTGCTTTGTATGTAGGAAACTCCTGCCTGAAGGCCTGGAGAGCTGCTGCCAGTCAGTGTTGACATTACCAAGCTTGATGGCCCCACAGTCTGGCTCAGTATATCAGCAGCAGCAACATAGAACATTTACAATTTTGTCTTTCAGTGCAAAGAAGATAGCACGGTGATTAGGCAATTTCAAATGATTAGGTTCTCCACTTAGTTCGTGATAAGGTAATTATTGTGTTTTAATGGCATGTATGCACTATGTTGTTGTGATTTATGTGATGGTTAGCCTGTATATTATTGTTACAGTGCCGCGTCCCCCAGGGACTGTTTGAAGTGACGAACAGTGATTTACAACTGAACAAGACTGGCACTGAAACCGAATACACAATCCAGAATGTCCGTTTTGATTTGATTGCTGTTGTTGTGTCACTACTATGTATATTTGGCTCGCATTATCATTTATTTGTCATCACTATTGAGATTTTGATTGTATATTCATATCTGTAATCTTGACTGTTTACTGTTGTCTGTAAATTGAACTATGGTTGAGAGTTATTACATTCACTGATAAATATGTAAACACACAATATTGAACAACCCTTTTTGGGTACTCCTTGTTAATGTCCATAAAGGAAATTGAACCATATTTCTTAGGTCCTCTTTCTTACCATGCCTAAATCTAGCCATGATGGCATTTTAGAAGATAAGGTGGCATATAAATGCTGGAAATAAATAAATAAGAGTCAGATCCTTGAGCAAGGTTGCTGAAACGTGGGACTTGCATGCAGGTGAGAAGAGCTACATTTATATTGGCCGTACGCAGACAGGAGGCTAGGCTGTGAGTGTCTGGCCAATCCAGAGGCTGCAGACCACCACCTGTCAATCTGAGCAGCCTATGTTGCATGCACCTGAAGCCCATGTACACACAGTGACTCACTAGTTCACTTGCCTGGGTCACAGCCTCCGACCAGGAGATTCCCATTTCAGATCTTTGGGTTTCTAAAAGGCCCTGTGGCAGTGGAAGATTTGGATCTACAATACATAGATGAATTTGAGACCTATTCTAAACGCGTGACGGAGTTCCCACTCTCTTGGCTATTGAAGAGGCTGGTTGATATGTGTGGGTGGGTGGGGGTGTTTATTTGAATGTGCTGAAATTGTTCCTAACCTAGCATGTTACGGCCCCAATTTTAAACCCAACATCTTTGTGCACATTGATTTGGGCCTGCACAAGCAAACTGAGCTGCCTTTGTTAATGTGTGCGTATTTGCGTGCATATTTGTCAATACTAATTGAAGGACATCCATTATCTGAAGTATTACCAGCTGAACCAGACTTGAAATGGAAAATGCTTCTCTCTTGATCACCCAATTACAGCGGGACACTAATTACAGCTTGATTAAAAAGCTACCAATGGCTGGTTTTAAAGGCTTCAGGAAACAGTGTGGGCCCTGAGCTAACCCACAGAGCACAGCTCAGGTATTTTTGGGAGCAGCGCTGGTGCCAGGTTTGATGAGGCTCTGGCCAAGGTGCCCTTTCATGGAGGGCCCTGACACCACCCTAGGCAGCAGTGTGCATAGCAGCACACTGCTCTAGCCACCCAGTACACCCTCAGTTCAGAGCTGTAAACAGATGTGGTGGGCAAGGCAGATGCAGCCACTAACACTACTCTTATTACCCTTCACATAACCCTTGGCCTCACCCTTGATGTACACTACGTTAGAGGTGGGAAGCCTGGCACACTGGGGATAATCAAGATGGCAAAGACTAGCCCAGCACATCTCTTCACAGCACCAGCCCATACATTTCTTTTAATTTATTTATTAAAAGGGGACACCAGCAGTGATGAGCCCAAGAATTTGCCCCACCACGCCTGACCCAGTGTCCTGCTTGGGCTGTAGGATGCTCTAGGTGCAGTTCTGGGATATACAGAGGGATGATCAGTCCAAGCCAAGGTCAGAGCACATGCAGTCAATCAGTCAAGAGGGTCGGGCAATAACAGGAGTAGTCACAATAACAGGCAAAGGTCAAAACACCATGAACAGTCAGTACTTTACACAGTCCGGAGGCAGAATCGGTAGCAGTCCAAAAGGTCAGTAAACAGGATATCAGGCAAAGGTTCAAGCAACAAGGTGTAAGGCAGGATGGGCCAAAGTTCCAAGACTGGCTGATTCCAAATGCAGGCTTTTAAGCCCAAAGCCTGTTGGACCCCACCCAGAGCTCAGCTGCAGTAATCATATCTCTCCTTTCACAACCCTACTCCTGAGGAGACCTTTTCTGCAGGCGAGCACTCTGTCACACAGGAGCCTTACTCACCTGTCACTTGAGGCAACATCGCTCCCAGGGTTCAGGGGGGTGCTCAGCCTCTGCCTCAGAGGCAGAGTCCCGTTCTCCTGGCAGGGACGGTCCTGCAACTGCCTCCCCTGAGGGCTCAGGCTCCTGTGGGTCTGATGGTGGTCTTTGGTCTGGGGCTTTGGCTTGTGGGGCACCCTGGGCTTCTGGAGCCTCTAGCTCCTCCTCTGAGGAGAACTTCTCAAGTAGGGGCATGACACACAGGATCTGCCTGGGTGCAAAGGAACTGTGCAATCCTGAACAGGATTCGGGTAGCTCCTGACCTGAGTCAAAGCTTAGGTACTGCCCCTTTATGCCCCATGTGTAAACCCTGGGATTGCAGACATGGCTAGGGGTGGGGCTAAGGAAGGAGCTGTTACCTGGGCCCCGTGGGCTAGCTCTGGGACTGCACAATTCCCCAAAACCTTCAGAATCAGGCTTTAGGGGCTTATTCATGCTTCTTTCTAGTGAACAAAACAAGTAGAGGAAGCACTTAAGTGTCTATAGGAAATAGAGACCATTTTCCCAATAACAGCATAAGTGAATAGATCCTTCAGGCTCTGCTCTAATGACCAGACTCCTGGTTATAGGAAATGGCCAGGACTTAATTAGTTTATTGCACTGCATATTATATTCAGTTGTGCCTAGACTTCACTTCATTCTGTCATTTATCCCAGATAATAATTTTATACATGAAAAACAACAACCTTGATCTATGATTGTAATACTTAATAATAACATCTCACAAAGGAGTAGTGACCCCACTAAAACAGATAGAACAGAAAATTAGCCAGCCTTCTGGGAATGACAAAAAAGAAATTGTACACATATTTTCTCAGACTAACAGGTGCAGTCTAGCTATTAAACTCGGTGATAATTAAATATTTACTGGCTAAACTTTGAGTGAAAGGTTGTCAGCCGGTATTGAGTGATATAAAGCTGTGTACAGACAATTATTTCAGCCAAGGAACAGACGTGGCTTCCTCTTAACTATTCTGGTGGCACTAGTCCCGATGCTATTTCAGGTGCTAGGTGTTGAACCTGGGACTTCATACATGCAAAGCACATGTTTTAACTAAGAGGATGAGGGTTGAGCAACACATAAGTTCTTTGCATATTTACTCCATGCGTACACTGAATATGTGGAGAAGTGAGGGAATGAGATGGTGCCCCTGCCCCTAACATCATGCTCCTGCTGGCTCTGGCCCTCACTATGGCTGCGTTCAGACAACACCTGCCCTCATAAGCCACTCTATGGATGACTATTTGCAGGTCACACTTGAGCGACATGATAATAAATGGTCTGTTGAGTAAGCTACCAGGGCGGGATTGGCTATTGCTCACTCCCCCCAACACCCTCCCCACCAAATGGCGGCACTTGTTCCCCCTTACGTTATCAGGGCACCACCATTCCGAGGGGTGGGTGGAGTGTCCCTCCACAGACACAGCAGCCCGAACCGGCGGACAAATCTCCAAGGGAGGAGACCTGTCGCCCGGTTCTTGTGGTGGCACCTGCAGCATGTGTCCCTCTGTGGTCGCCACAGCCAGTTCAGGCTGCAGTGTCCGTGGAGGAACACCCACTGCAGGCACCACTGCAACAACAAGGAGGCAGGGGAGCCTCTGCTGGGGACCGTGCTGCATCTTTCCCTGGCAGAGGCTCCCCCACCTCCCTGTTGCTGCAGCAGTGCCTGCAGTGCATGTCCCTCCGTGGCCACCACAGCCAGAAACGGGGACAGATCTCCCTTTCCCCTGCTTTGGTCCATGGTGGTTGCAGAGGGACACACGCCACCAGTGCCACCACAGCAACAAGGAGGCTCCTTCCACATTTGTTTCAGCACTGAAGCTAAAGAGAGCTGATGCTGACAGCTCTCCCTGGCCTCATTGTCGAAACTAATGGGCAAGGATGCAATGCCGTGGATCAAGAATGGTATTCCTCCGCATTGCATCCTTGCCCATTTGTTTTGATGCCAAGGGCGGAGAGAGCTGGCAGTGTCAGCTCTCTCTGGCCTTGTGGTTGAAACTAATGGGCCTGCCCTGGGAAGCCGTGGATTGCAGCACCCCACCAAGGAATGTCATGATTGGCGGCTCCCCAAGCGCTTCCTGGGGTGGGATTATTTCCCCTGCCTATAGAGCCTCACTGGGCAAGAGTGGCAGGGGTTTCTGCAGCTCTTGCCTCGCAACTCTGTAGGCAGGGGAAATAATCCACGGAGACCGACAGATGACACAATAATCAACGGTTGTGCAGATAATCAATTCTGTACACCATTGATTATTGGAGTTCAATAAAATAACCAACCGTGGGATGGATTTAGCCCCGCAGATGACACAATAGTTGATGGTGGACTATTTAGTCTACTGTGGACTATTTAATCAACTGTTGACTATTGTGTTGCCCAAACCCAGTCTAGGTCTGATGTTAAAGATTTGAAGATTAGCAATCTTCACATAAGTATACAGCAGCCATCCCCAAAGTCGCATCCACAGGTACCATACCACCTGTGGGGACTTCCAATGGTACCCATGAAGCTCTCCACTCCCTAATGCCTCCCCCTCCAAAAAAGTTATTTTTAACCCTTATAAAATGTTAGGACAGTTTTCTTTCCCTCTCTTTCTAGCCTTGCTCTTTTCTCTCCGCCTTTACCTTGCTATTTTCCCTCTCCCTCCCAGCCTCACTATTTCCCCCCCACAACCACCACCTCTTTAGCTCCCTAACCAGGACCTATAGCAGCTATTATGTAATTAACCACATGAGAGCCATCTGTGGTGGTGCCCACAGCAGTTTCTCAAACTCCCAAATGTGCCCATGGGTCCAATAAAAGGGGGGGGGGCTGCTGTTCCACTTTTCTGACCTTCAGATCTGTGCATGGTAAGGCCATCAGGATGCATGACATAAAGATTGTTGAGAGAAGACATGCGGAATACTTTGAAAACTGAACAGTATTATACAAAGTATTATATGAAAGAAGCTATATTTGTATTTATTATTATTTTATTTATTACATTTATATCCCACCTTTTTTCCTCCAACGAACCCAAGGCGGCATGCATAATCCTCTTCCTCCTCTCCATTTTATCCTTACAACAATCCTGTGAGGTAGGTTGGGCTGAGAGTCTGCGACTAGCCCAAAGTCACGTAGTGGGTTTCCACGGCTGAGTGGGGACTAGAACCCGGATCGCCCACCTCCCAGTCCAACACTTTAGCCACTATGCCACACATAGAAATAATAATACTGAAGACATGAGGAGGCAGAATGGTCAGTTCCACATCACCAAAAAAGACAAACTGCATCACCAAAACAAACAAGATAATGGAGAACGTAGACTTGCGTAACATTTACATGGGCTGATTTACCAATGCAAATTTATAAATTACGATAGTTTAAATAGGCAACACATCCCTCCATAGCAGGGGAGACTGTGGCCAAGGGAGTTAGGTGTTTGCTCAAGCTGCTGTCCAGGTATTCACTGCTTGAAGGTTCTTGTTGATGTCTCTTCTTACAGTCCTCTTTCCTTAAAATAGGCTTGTACTGGACCTTCAAATACTACAGGAGTGGGCAAAACATGGACTGCATAACACTCCCCACTGCAGCTCCCACAGCCACAATTTTTTTAAAAAAGAAAAAGAAAAAATAGCAGCTGTAGCACTACGTAGTGCCCCAAAGTGCTAAATTTTACTCTTTTAGGGCTCTTTAGGTGCTAAATATCATATTTTTTTGCACTCATTAGTGCTACTGACATAATATCTTTTCTTTAAAAAAATATTAATTCATTTTTGGTTTACCTGGAAAACTGCAGCCCACATTGTGGGGCCAGGGTGCAAAAATTCAGGGTGCTTTCAAACAGAAGACTACATTCTTTGAAATTGGACCCCTGGCCACCCTACAAAGCATTAAGAAAACCCTTACCCCTCGTTTCAAAATCCTGACCCAACAGCAATCTCTTAGCCTAGTTTCTTTTTCACACCAGTCTGATCAAACAGGCTGTGTTTCATTTAATATTTTGAACTGAAATGTTTGATCTCATCCACGTAATTTGGTCAGAAGTCAGCATTAACTTTTTACCGACCATCCTGGTCCATCTCTGCCAAGTTAAGAGCCCATGAGACATACTTTCCAAAGGTTACTTCGTGCTCAGAGACCTTTGGCCATCACAGCTCATCTTTATAAAGACGAGATGAACACTTTCTGCAACCCCTTCATGTGTTTGTGTTAAATGTTAATTCACTTTGTGATCTATAGGGTGTCTTGAAGTAGAATATGATTAGCAAGATGAGAAGCCTTGACATACCGTATCCCTTGCAATTTGTTGCTGTGGTTACAAGTATCAAAGGCAGCAATAAAACACAGTTAAGACCGGATATGAAAAAAACATGGATTACGTTTATCATTTCCCCATCTCCTTACACAAAAGCCCTCCAGTGGGGCTTGAAAATTAGTTGTTGTTTTTCATCAGAGCTGGCTTCAAAGGAAAGGTGCATTTCATCACTCAGCATAATTCTGATACTGAAGGGTCAAAAGCTCATTGTGGCAAGCATAATAGAGGGAGGGAGTGGTGCAACTAGGTGATCTTGGACTAAACACTCTTATATGACCTTTAGATGACCGTGGGTATTACTTCAGTTATGAATCACACAACTAATGTTTGTCTCCTCAACAACAACAACCCTGGCAAAAGAAAAGAAATACCCTGGGCATGTGCAGTGTCGCAATTTAAACTCATTTACATTATAACATTATCATGATTACATGGATAAAATGGAGTTTGCTTCTGCTGCCCTGATGCTAAACACATTTATGTGCAAATAAGCATTATTTGGTTGTAGAAAAGGATATTGCAAGATGATGCTGTCAAGGTGATGCATGCCATATGCCAGCAAATTTGGAAAACACAAGAATGGCCATCAGACTGGAAAAAATCAACTTATATCCCCATACCAAAAAGGGGAAACATTAAAGAATGTTCCAACTATCGGACAGTGGCACTTATTTCACATGCCAGCAAGGTAATGCTCAAGATCCTGCAAGGTAGACTCCAGCAATTCATGGAGCGAGAATTGCCAGATGTACAAGCTGGGTTTAGAAAAGGCAGAGGAACTAGAGACCAAATTGCCAATATCCAATGGATAATGGAGAAAGCCAGGGAGTTCCAGAAAAACATCTATTTCTGTTTTATTGACTATTCTAAAGCCTTTGACTGTGTGGATCATAACAAACTGTGGCAAGTTCTTGGTGGTATGGGGATACCAAGTCTTCTTGTCTGCCTCCTGAGGAATCTGTATAACGAACAAGTAGCAACGGTAAGAACAGACCACGGAACAACGGACTGGTTTAAGATTAGGAAAGGAGTACGGCAGGGTTGTATACTCTCACCTTACCTATTCAACTTGTATGCAGAACACATCATGCGATGTGCTGGGCTTGACGAATCCAAGGCTGGAGTTAAAATCACAGGAAGAAACATTAACAATCTCAGATATGCAGATGACACCACTTTGATGGCTGAAAGCGAGGAGGAGCTGAGGAGCCTTAATACAAAGGTGAAAGAAGAAAGGGAAAAAGCTGGGTTGCAGTTAAACCTCAAAGAAACCAAGATTATGGCAACCATAGAATCATAGAATAGCAGAGTTGGAAGGGGCCTACAAGGCCATCGAGTCCAACCCCCTGCTCAATGCAGGAATCCACCCTAAAGCATCCCTGACAGATGGTTGTCCAGCTGCCTCTTGAATGCCTCTAGTGTGGGAGAGCCCACAACCTCCCTAGGTAACTGATTCCACCGTCGCACTGCTCTAACAGTTAGGAAGTTTTTCCTGATGTCCAGCCGGAATCTGGCTTCCTTTAACTTGAGCCCGTTATTCCATGTCCTGCACTCTGGGAGGATCGAGAAGAGATCCTGGCCCTCCTCTGTGTGACAACTTTTTAAGTATTTAAAGAGTGCTATCATGTCTCCCCTCAATCTTCTCTTCTCCAGGCTAAACATGCCCAGTTCTTTCAGTCTCTCTTCATAGGGCTTTGTTTCTAGATCCCTGATCAGCCTGGTTGCCCTCTTCTGAACACGCTCCAGCTTGTCTGCATCCTTCTTGAATTGTGGAGCCCAGAACTGGACACAATACTCTAGATGAGGCTTAACCAGGGCCGAATAGAGAGGAACCAGTACCTCACGTGATTTGGAAGCTATACTTCTATTAATGCAGCCCAAAATAGCATTTGCCTTTCTTGCAGCCATATCTCACTGTTGGCTCATATTCAGCTTGCGATCTACAACAATTCCAAGATCTTTCTCGTTTGTAGTATTGCTGAGCCAAGTGTCCCCCATCTTGTAACTGTGCATTTGGTTTCTATTACCTAAATGTAGAACTTGGCATTTATCCCTATTAAATTTCATTCTGTTGTTTTAACCAGCTTGATTGATAACTGGCAAATAGAGGGAGAAAACGTGGAGGCAGTGACAAACTTTGTATTTCTGGGTGCAAAGATTACTGCAGACGCTGACTGCAGCCAGGAAATCAGAAGACGTTTACTTCTTGGGAGGAGAGCAATGACAAATCTTGATAAAATAGTTAAGAGCAGAGACACCACACTGACAACAAAGGTCCGCATAGTTAAAGCAATGGTATTCCCCGTAGTAACCTATGGCTGCGAGAGCTGGACCATAAGGAAAGCTGAGCGAAGGAAGATAGATGCTTTTGAACTGTGGTGTTGGAGGAAAATCCTGAGAGTGCCTTGGACTGCAAGAAGATCAAACCAGTCCATACTCCAGGAAATAAAGACAGACTGCTCACTTGAGGGAATGGTGTTAAAGGCAAAACTGAAGTACTTTGGCCACATAATGAGAAGACAGGATACCCTGGAGAAGAGGCTGATGCTAGGGAAAGTGGAAGGCAAAAGGAAGAGGGGCCGACCAAGGGCAAGATGGATGGATGATATTCTGGAGGGGACAGACTTGACCTTGGGGGAGCGAGGGGTGGCGACGGCCGACAGAAAGCTCTGGCGTGGGCTGGTCCATGAAGTCACCAAGAGTCAGAAGTGACTGAAGAATAAACATATATATAAAGAAAATGAACATCTGTACATTTTATTTATTTTATTTGTACCTCACTTTCTATCAAGAAAAAGTCACTCAGAGTAGCATGTAAGTAATACCCCCAACTATAAAATGCCTTTAAAAAGAACAACTACTGCACCGGGAGGCCCATCACTTGACATTTTCTTGTGGCCATTTGTGTGTGTGTGTAGGAGGTGCTGTACTGTGGGGGCCTGGTGTTTGGCCCTGATGTCCCACCCTAGCCACACCCCTGGACAAAACTCCTAGTATTGCTAGCAGTCTTGGACAATCTTGGTCAGTCTTGGACTTCATAAATCCTGCCAATCATGTGGTTTAGTCCTTGTATAACTCCATATTGCTTATAGCTCCCTGTCCTTTCCGTTATATAAACTGATCTATTACAGTAGGAATATAACTGAAGGATCCCTGGGGCTTAATCTTATGCCACTCCTGTGATGTAAGAACTAGCCCTTAGACTACCTTTATGAGTGCATCACTGTAAAATACAGCCATATGGCCCAAACTTCTATTCTACCTGCATAGACCATACAATCAGAAATATCTTTTTGAAGTTTTTAAGCAAGGTTACCAGCCATCTTGATCCTGTTTACTAACATTAGTTCAAAGGGTGATGAATTATTACTGAGGATATAATGTAAATGCAGACTAATTTTGCTATTATACAATCATATTTAAATAAAGTTCCACTGACACTATTATCTTTGAAGCTCATATTACACATATGATCCTGCACTTGTGAACTGGTAGCTAGCCACAGTGGTGGCACTAAAACTCTGCCAGAGTCCCATTGCCAAAGTCCCTGATTGAGACCTCTGGTGCTTTACAACTTCATAGAAAAGAGTCACCAGAACTCAATCACCCAATAGAGAACAATGTGGAAGGCAAGTTTTGTCGAATCCAGAGGACAATGAGATGCCGTCCACAAGCACTTAATAGCTCATAGCAACCTCAGCAGGTTGGACTCTGAGTAAGCCAGTATCAAGCTGAGAGTACATCTTCCTCTACCACTGGGTAACCATAGCCAAGCCTTACTCAACCTGGGGCCTCCAGATGTTTTGGACTACAACTCTCAGCATTCTTGGCCACTGGCAATGCTGGCAGGGGCTGATGAGAACTGAAGTCTTGAAAGGCACCAGGTTGAGGATTGCGGTCACAGATAAGCCCAGGACAGTATTTCTGAATCAGAGCATGTGACTTTTATGTAGACTTTCACACTAGCAACTCTCCTTGAACAAGTACAGTAGAAACAGAACTGCATTACCCACACCCACGCACCCATGTATAATATTGGAAGGGAATCTATTTGATCTTTTTAACGTTTGGCTACATTAGACAGAGCAAAGTCCTATTTTGAATGGCCACCAGACTACCTGATAGCAGTTTATCCCCAGCCTTTGGAACTCAAACAAAAACAAAATTGAGTTCTTGTCTTCTGTAACAGACACATTGACTAACAAAATGGCTGTGCTATTTTTAACTCTAATTGATGCCTTAGGTGTACAGGTACAAAGCGGCGCTGTAAAATAATGAGACCAGAAGAAGAGTAACCCAGCTCTGGTAGTAACAAGAGACACAATGGAAGACATTCAGTGGATGCATGCCAATTTACAGCCAACATAAAACATCTCTACTACTGAATCATTCACAGTATTCATGGTCTAAGCAGTCATTAATTCAAACACAAGCTCATTCAGAATTTGGCACAGCTGCAGCACATCCTAGGCCTGGAATTGCAACGATCCTGCACATCTGAAAAGAGCTCTTCTGGAATCTGGATGCAGAAAAAGAACTGCCGAGAAACATGTTTAACCATAAAGCCATCACCCTAAGTATGATTGTGTGTGGCAGCAACTTTAAATGGACTCAATGGGCAGGTTCCAGCCAAAGTTAAGCATGTTTAAGTCCCATTAATTTCAACCACAGCGATTTAAGCAAACACCTTTCTCCCATTTAAATGGAACTTGAACATGGTTAACTTTGGTTGTAACTCAATGTAACTTAAGCCACATTGTAGCAGATTGAGGTCATTATCCTGCACTGGCTGCAGCAGACTTTGAGAGAAAAGACTAAACAAGGTAATGAAACAGGCAAAGATCAAAGATCAGGCAAGCCATCAGATACATGGGGCCAGGCTAAGGTAGGTGATCAAGATAGCAGGCAGAGATCAAGACACAATTAAGCAGTCAGATACATTACACAGTTCAGAAGCAGAATCAAGAAGGAGTCCAAAGGTAAGCATTATGGAGCATTATCACATATCAAGATAGAAGATACAGAGCTGGAAGAACATTATTTCTAGCACTGGCTAGGCAGACACTGAAGGCTTTTAACACCAAACACTGCTAAGCCCCACTCAGAGCTCAGCTGCAGTACATTAGAGGTCTCTGGTCAGAGCCATACACATGAGGAGTTGCTTTCTCCTGAAGAGTCCTTCCCTGCAGTCAGACACTTTTTCTTACAGGAGCCCTGCTGATTAGCCTCTTAAGGTGATGACACTGTCTGGGAGCTGGGTGGGTGTGTTGTTGCTCAGCCTCTGTTTCATGGTCCCCTCGCCTGAGGGCTCAGGCTCCCCTCGCCTGAGGGCTCAGGCTCCCCCAAGTCTCCCGATATAAATAGTTCAGTGGCATCACCTGTCTCTGGGACCTCTAGCTTCTTGGAGGAGGAGTCCTCCAGCAGGGGCATGAATAGTGGTAGAGTACTGAAGTGGCAGTCAAGATTGTATCCCCTCAAATTAGATTGGGGATGGGGGTACCATTATCTAACAAAACATAATCTAACAAAACAAATGTTTCTGCAAGAAGAAAATGAGTACAGCAAGGAGAAAGGCTCAATTCCAACCCCCTCTCTACTATTCTCACTTTTTGTTTGTTTCTCCATGTAGGAAAATTAAGAAAATGTGATTCCTCAGTCTGAAGTAGTATAGTTCATACTTTCATTTTTTGACTAATTACCACCACATCCATCTGCATATCCAACCTTGCTGCAGCTTATAACACAATCCTATGCATGCCTCCTCAGAGTTAGAACCAATTCGTATCCTGGTAAGTGGGTATAGGTATAGATAGAGGTTGTATTGATCAGTAGAAAGGCCAACCAGGATTGGGATTGCAACCTGCTCTAGATGGGGTTGCACTCCCTCTGAAGAATTAGGGCTGTAGCTTGGAAGTGCTCTTAGATCCAGCACTGCTCGTAAATAGTCAGGAGGTGGCAATGTCCAGGACTGCCTTTGCCTGGTTTTGGCCTGGTGTTCCAGCTGCATCCTTTCCTGGGGGAGGCAGAGGCTTCAATTGTCCATGCTTTAATCATCTTGCATTTAGATTACTTTAATACACTCTACATGGGGCTGCCCTTGAAAAGTGTTCAGAAACTACAGGTAGGACAAAACACAACAGCCATACAGGCCAGATCTTGAAAAAGCTTTACTGGCTTTCTATCTGTTTCTGAGCTCAGTTCAGGGTACTGGTTCTTATCTATAAAGCCCCCAAAATATACCTGAGAGACTGCTTCCTCCTGTATGAACCTGTTCAGAGCCTCCTTTCTTCATCTGAAGCCCTGTTACATATTCCACCTCCTGGAGAGATGAGCTTGGTGGGAACCCAAGACCAGGCCTTCTGTACATACAACCCCTGCCACCTATTCCTGGGTTGATTTGATATGAAATCTGAAGATTAAGTTATGGACAGAATTTCAACCCTGCCCATTGAAGGGTATGTAACCATTTCTTTGTAGATGACTTTCTAGAAAAAAATATGTTTCCATTTAATACATATGAAGATTCAGCAAAATAAATGCATATAAGATCATTGCGTCTGAATTTAATATTTGTTTTGCAATGTTAAAAAGGGTGAGAAGGGGGGAACTAAATAAAACCTTCTCTGGAACTATAATATGTGCTGATTTTGGATTTTCTGATACCATTTATGACTTAATATGTACAAGAGACACTTTTTATTGCTTGTTCATAATTGTGTGTGTGTTGATCTTGAATTCGTTGATTCAAACCTTTTGCATTATGAAATTTTGTTAGGTTTTCAATCATGTTTGAAAATATTTCTATAAAGGCAACTTGTTTATTTTATTGAAATCTATAAAAAGTATAAGTAACAAATAGCCTTGAGTAGTTCCCAGCAGATCGCCCTGGCAGGATCTACACTACTGCTTTATGACGGTATTGACAATTGTTGGGGCCCAGGACACCAGTCCATGTACCATTTTCAAACTGCTTTCAAAGTGTTTTATCCTGCCTTGTGTAGATCTGGCCCCTGTCTTTGTAAAGTCCAAGCCCAATTCCCATGACATACCAATGGGTGTGAATGCACAGTGGGATCGTGCCTGCTAGCCATGCACCCCAACCTCTGCACATTCAGGCAAAGCTCTGGCCATGTTTGTATAGCTCTAACTGTGTAAATATCTTTGAACAAGGAAGGCCTATTGGGCGCAAGAAGAATAATAGAAGTTGGGGGCGAACTTACTGAAGTTGTTATATTGATAGCTACAGAACAGCTGCAGTTGAGCTTTCTGCTGCTCTGTCTATTAACACTTACACTTAATAATAACTATCATGTTCTCTTCAAGACCAAATGAAGTAGAATGAACACATAATTGTAGCAGGGAACAATAACCTTGAGTCATGTCTTACATGCTCTAAAAAACACATTTGGACGCTTTTGTAATTATACCCTTGGTAGGCAACTGTACTGTGCAAGTATTAATAGTGACTAGTAACAATTTATATTCCAGTAACAGGAATGCAGTCATAGGTAAAGTAGGTGGCCGAATTGGTTCCCAGGGTGCTGTAGTCAGCATAATTCTTCCTGCAACTCCACTAGCATCTTTGGTTACCAGGTCCCATTTGTGCCAGGATTTACACAACCTTGTGTAAATTTTTGTTATAAGTGTCAAACAAGAATGGGAAAACCTAGTAAGCCAGTAATGAAATTGCAACGGGAAGAGTTCATACAGTGTCTGCATTATGCCCAGAGAACTATCCTATTTTCAAGACAAAAACACACACATACACACAACCTTCCCCAAACCATCTGGCTGGCCACCTGCAGAGTTATATGCACAATCTGTTGTCTGCCATAGAATTTCAACAGGTGGAAAATAGCATTCTATTTTATTAAAAGCAAGCTGTTAACATTCCTGGCTGTGGAGACATGCTTATATAAGGTACCTTTTACTTCAGGGGTGTGGAACCTTTTTTGGCCCAAGGGCCAGATTTCATTTCAGAGACACTCTTTGGGGCTGAATTCCAGCTGGGGGTGGGACTGAAACCACCCCCCACTAAACCCCCATATTGTTACTGGTATTTGGCAGGAAGCATATCTACATAGAAGTAAACACGAGCAACATGTGTCTACTTACAAATAAACAGGACAAACCTCTGCATGTCTGTTCAGAAGTAAGCAGGACTGAATTACTCAGCAGAACTTTCAAATAGCATCTCAGACACCAAGCCTCTGCATGTCTACTCAGAAGGAAGCAGGGCAGAATCACTTAGCATCACTTTCAAATAGCGTTTCTACTTATAAGTAAGCAAGGCAAGCCTCAGCATGACTACTCAGAAGGAAGCAGGACTTAATCACTCAGCAGCTTTCTCCCTCTACCCCAGAGGGAAAAATCTTAGTAGCTGATTAAGTGCTTTTCCCTGCTAAGCACTGAGAAAGGAAGACTTTTTTAATATTCAGCAAGGGAAGACACACATTTCTAATCAACTGCTGAACAGAGATAAGTGCTTCTTCCATCATGGCAAAAGGTTGAGGCTTGATGGGGAGAAGTGCCTGTGGACTTTATTAAGCCTTGTCTTTTAAGTACTCTTTTTAGTGGTGTCCCCACAGTTGTGAAATATGCTTCCAACTAGAGTAGGGTCACCAACTGACCAGTTTTGCCTGGAAATCTCTGGGTTTTCATATCCTCAAGGAGGTTCCAGGTTTTATTTTCAACTTCCTTTAAAATCCCCAGGAAAGGTGTGGTTGGGGGGAGCAGGGTGCGTGTTTTCAGGGCCTTGAGAAAGTGCACAGATCGGTCACCCATTAGACTGTCTGGGAAATATATGTACATGCACAAATATCCTCCCAGCCCATGCTAATGGTGTGGCTGATCTCAGGAGGCTCAGAAAACACAGCCCTGCTCTTTCCACCACCCCCGCTAATCAAGGCCTCTGAAAGGGCTTCTTAATGCAAGTGTTAAGAGGCCTTTTCAGAAGCCTCAATTGGTGCCCGGGGAGGGGGGGCAGCTGGCTACCCTGCCTCTCACAGAAGTCTCAAGTCTCACAATAATTCTGGGCTGAGGAAGTCTCATGAGACTTGAGACTTCTGGAAGAGGCTGGGTGCACAGACATACACCAAAGGGGATAACACCGGATGGATTGATGGGCAGGTGGGGGGTGGGCAGAATTTTCCAATTCAATGTTGAAATATTGATGCATTGTTATTCTATTGAAGCAAATTAGAATCAATTCCTATATTACCGTAGGAATATAACTGAAGGTTCCTTGGGGCTTAATCTTATGCCACTCCTTTGATGTAAGAACTAGCCCTTAGACTACTTTTATGCGTGCAACACTGTAAAATACAGCCATATGGCCCAACCTTCTGTTCTACTGCATAGAACATACAATCACAAATATCTTTTTGAAGTTTTTAAGCCAGGTCATCTTGATCCTGTTTACTAACATTAGTTCAAAGGGTGATGAATTATTACTGAGGATATAATGTAAATGCAGACTATAATGTAAATGCAGACAATCATATTTAAATAAAGTTCCACTGACGCTATCTCTTATCTTTGAAGCTCATATTTCACATATGATCCTGCAGTCCATGGCAAAACTTTTCTTCGTGGATGAGTGTCTTAAACAAGATACAGCCTGTACTGCTAGCTTGATAAAGTCTTCATAGACTACGTAATGAACTCATTAACTCAAATGATGGTGCTGAACAAATGTATGCAAACTTTCTTTTTAATTGCTTCATCTTCTCTATAACTTGATTCCAAAAAGCAATACTCACAAATTAATACAGTTCATGACCTCACACAGAGCGTTCCAAATGAGCACCAAGGAGATCAGCCATAGAAATCTCTCAAATTTTTCTTTTCTGATATTAAAAATAGTGGGATCCTAGCTATATTTTGATCTCAAGGAAAATATACTTTTAAGGCTGCAGTCCAATATCCAGTTTTGTGGGAATAAGCTCTGAACTCAATGGGACTTACTTTTGAATAGACATGTATAGAATTACCTTGCTCTTGTTCCTACTACATTTTCCTGATGTAAATCCCCCCCAAACAAAAGCTATTTGTCTCATATAGGGAAATCATACATCCTACATGGCTCAAAAACCTGGAGAAGCAGTGGAAAGAGCTGCAGTAAAATGGAGCCAGTGTCTACAGACACCAGGCAATATGTTTTAAAGGAGCTGTGGTTAGTGTCTATTCCCACCCTCAAGGCCTAACTACACGTTAGGTTAATTCTGTTGCTTGCAGAAACATCAGAGGATATTTTTATTTAATCCTGGGTGCGCCACATATACAAACACACCTGATTTCATAAGAACATAAAAGAGCCATGCTGGATCAGATCAAGGGACCACCTGGTCCAGAATTCTGTTCACCCACGGGCCAACCAGCACCTGTTGAAAGCCCAGAATTAGGACATGAGTGCAAAAGCACTGCTCTCCCCTTTTTGTGTACAGGTACGATAGCAGCAGCCAATCCAGTGCATTAATTCTCATTGCCCACATCCATATTATCTCTAAAGCTTTTGAAAGCAAAGAGGTGAAGTGTTTGTTAGTACAAAAGAAGTAGTTAAATTTCTGCTGGCTATGCAGTTTTTAAAGGCACAGGATCCTTGCTACAAAACGGTGACAGGGTAGCAAGGCAAGCGTATGTTGCAGCTGCAGGACATATTTGTAGCCACATTTCTTTCCATACATATTGTGCACACAATCTGATAAGAAATTTGTGAGCCTCAATAAAACAAAATCCTCCTTCGTACCATTTAAAAAGTAAAACAAATGAGCTGAGCTACGATTGTAGTTCTATTTGGGCAGAGACTTAACAAGAAAAATATCCTTTGCATTTATTTTGGTAGAGATGAATACATTTATAGTTACAGGGTTTGGTAGAAACTCACTGCTGAGGCCATTTGATGGGTACTTATCACCAGTTCTCTCTAGGGGTGATTAGGACCCTCCTAAACTGAATCTGAGGTGGTTCGGGCTAAGTCTGAGGTGGCCTGAAGAGGAAGCCAATTGGCTCTGAAGCCTCGGGCCACCTCAGTGCTTCAGAGGTGGCCCCAGCCCCCCACCAGTCTGTTTACCTGCCTCCGCCGTCTGCCACCACCTTTGCATCCAGCGGCTTCCACTGCTGCTGACACATAAGACAGGAAGTAGGCTGTGCGATGCCTCTCCCTCTGAGGTTGTCGCACGCCACATGTAAACAGAGGGGGGATCTCGCGATAAAAACATCATGAGATCTTCAGCTCTCCGTCGTGCAATAACACGTAGGTCTAGCTAAAGCCCTGGAGTAGAAGTTACCACCTGGGCTATTTTGGATATATAAAATTTATTTTTAATGTAAAGTTTTGCTCAAAGTGAAATCAATATTCTATTCTTATTGTGACTTTCCACTTCTTAAATACTCTTCCATTCACCACCACTTTTGTTTTTGTTTGTTTTTTGGTAAATCTTGATTTCCTTTTCTTTTTTTACACTCACCTCCTGGAGATTTTCTCCTTGATTAGTTTTTGTCTCAGTTGCCTTGTTTAGTTTCCAGAGAGATCATAGCATGACATTAACTTCCTACATTTATAAATGTGGCCCACAATCTTTATGCTTTGGTACCCATCTGTGTAATAGCACACTCCAGTTGATTTCTGTGCAGTGCTTAAGCTAGTTGCATGCTGCGTGTCTATAACTAGCCATGTTTCACAAAGCCAACAGAGCATGAAATGGGAGTATCTGAACACTCATTGGCTGGGACGTAGAAGTTTGCTTTGGGGAACTTGTCGTACATCTGTTTGCACGACTGAGAAAGAGTATTTAAAAGGCTCTATGAGTTCTTCAGCAATAGGCAATGTGCATCCATGCAAGTTGTTCTGGCGGTGGTGGTAGGAAGAAGCAGTTTATGTTTAATTCTTAACTTCTCAAAAATAAATTACACTTATTTGTAATAGCTACTAAATTCAGATGATGATGATGATGACTATAAAAAGCGCTATCAAGTCTCTTTGTCTTGTACAGTCAGGAGTATTATGCTCTGAATAAAGGATTTTCCTATTATTCACACTCACACATGTAAGTTCATTACTTGAGAACTTCTAATGTGTAAATGAGCCATCATGTTCATGGCATAGACATCACCTTCACTTTTTCGCTGGAGCTAGTCCACTTATTTAAGGCCAGTGGACACTTAGGGCAGCAGCACGAGGGCCACATTCTCCTGGTTGCCCCCTGTACCATCTCAATTGAGAGAAACCCAGGAAGCACACGAGAGGAAGCATGTTACTGCAACACAGGCCGATTTCTGGTTTAACCATGGTTCTTTCCATGAGATCACAACCTCCCCATGTGGATCCTCCATTACTGGACCAGCATGGGAAACAATTACAGAGAAGCAGCTCCCATGCCATTGTCAGTAAGCAGAGGAACCGCGTCCCCATGGCTGCTTCCCACACCATTCCAGTTAGCTGTAAGAAATTAGCTGCTGTACATCCACAAGCAAACTTGCCCTTAAAAGCAGCACCAGTCCAACAGTAGTTCAATGCAAAGTCTAGGTCCCTGCAGCCCAGCGGGCTCCCAAATGACCATCCAGAGAACAAGAAGTGATGGCAAACAGGCTTGTCATCAAAACCTGGTCAGCCTTGCCACTGCAGCATTTGTTCTTATGCTGAAAATGGTATAATTTGTGTGTAGACAGGTGGGTATGTACACAGTTTCAGTTTTATTTTTAAAATCCACTATTTTCTAGGAGAAAATGATTATTATTCCCAAGTAAATGCATTTAGCATCAGGGCAGAAGAAGTCAACTCCATTTTATACCTGTAATCATGATGGTGCAAATTAAGTGTGTTTAAAATGCAAAACTGCACATGCTCAGAGTTTTTGTTTTAATGGCAAACTGTTTTGTGTTTGTTATTTGATTGGGGGGGTTGTCTAACATATCAGGAGTATAGAAGCCATTGTAAAGCACAGAATGGAGTGAGAAGGTAATTGTTAGTTGTGTATTTCACAACTGAACTAACATACATGGCCATCTAAAGGGGCTCCTATAGAAGCTAACTATACCACTGCTGAAGAGAAATTTGAATCCTATTATTCTTAATGAATCGCATGTTTGCAGGTTGCCCTGCACAATCACAGAATCAGAAAAAGCTTAGTTTGATTAATAACATATGGTTAAAACCTATACCTGTTTTGTATCTTCCTGGCAGTTAACACACCAAAGAGTGTTTTAGCAATTTAAAAAGTCATACATTCATTACATAATGGACTTTCAAAGCAAGAGCCTACTTCATGAAGGGCAACTTATGAAGTACAAATCTATATTGGAGAGATTTGTATAAGTGATACTTAACTTTGGATCAACACTCATATATGGCTAGCATCTAGCAATTCATAAATGTCAGGGGTGAAGGATCTTTTTCTGTCAAGGTCCGCATTACTTTGGTCAAATCTAAGCCTGGAGGTCTAGATTTGGCTCACGGGCCAGAGGTTCCCCACCCCAATATAAATATATAAATATAGCTGTAAAGGGAGGAAGGGTGTAGGCAAGGACAAAAGGTTGCCTGAACTGAACACCAACATAGCAAGGTAGGCTGCCTGTTTTGTCCAACCCAGGGACTCTCAGCCCTTACAGGACATTCTTAGGGCTTAAGAAAAAAAGGCCCAAGCTGGCACCCTCTATTTCAAAATACTAGGCCTGAAACCTTAAACTTTAGTGATAACCAAGAGATAAGGTCTGAACTTAGTACCAAGGCTTAAATGGAATAAAACACACACTTCCAATTACGATAGGTGGTACATTATTTACAAAAACCTGCAGCAAAACAAAGCAGCCTTTGGAAACAATGCTTCGAGATAAAAATCACAAAGGTTACTTAAACCTGCCTAAATGAACTTAAACATGGGACTTTAAATAGGACAGAAGCAAATGGGCATATAGGGAGTCCATAGCCATGCCAGAAACAAAGATGGAGACAAACAAAACCAAACAATTGAGTTTTTACAGATGGCTAGACCACAAAAAGAAACTGACAACAGCATGTTCGTATTTTTCTATATAGAACATATTGAAAATGAGAGATGGATAAGCCTCCCCCAGTGGATCAGGCATGTAGATTTAAAGAAACAATTAATTCAAGATTTCAAGTCTCTCTCTCAGCAGCAATGAAATAAGATATGTTTCCTATTGTCTAAATTGCATTTCCTTTCTAAATCCCCTGTTGTACAATTAAAAGTACACTTTTACCTTCATTAGTTTTGTTAGTTGATCAGCTTGAAAGATTTTTTGCCAAACTCCCAATATCCCAAAAGTAATTATTTCAAACAAAATTATATATAGCAACCCAGAATGACAGGTAGGTTTGAGGGCTACAACCATAGAATGTTGTTGCTACTCCGTGCCATGTAACTAACTGAATGTAACTCTAAAAATGAATCCTTTTCCCCTTGTAATTCCCCTTGTAACAAAATGTATCTTGAAATGTACAGGAAAAGCCAGGGAGGAGGGTGGGGAATGTGATGAGGCCCTGGAGAGAGAAAGGAAGCCAAATGTCACTCTATAAAGAAGAAGAACTCATGAGCAGGGCAAGCTCCAGGGCACAGTAAAGTCAGGCATTTACTGGATTATCTCTTTCTGGGTTGGGTTGTGGAGGCACCACTTTGCAGTGGTTCTGTTCCTTCCTGGAGAGACATCTCCAGAAGGTGTCCCTGTGTAACCTTTGTTCAACCTGTTCCTCGGGGTTTAATTCTCTTCCCCATGCTTTTTACCATCTACATGAAACCACTGGGAGTCATTATCCAGAGCCCAGCAGTACAGTATCATCAGTACATTGATCACACTTTGCTTGATCTGACCCTTGCTAATAAGCCAAGGAGGCTATAGATGTCCTAGACCAGTGCTTGACTTCAGTAATGTGCTGGATGAGTTCTAACAAGCTCAAACTAAATCCAGGCAAGACAGCAGCTCCTCTGATCAGTAGGAAGAGTTTCAGCTTGAATATTCAACTCCTGTTGGAAGGGGTTGCACTCCCTCTGAAAACTCAGGTTTTCAGTTTCAGGTTGCTCTAATCACCTCTCATCTTGATTATTTTAACATGCTCTCTATGTGAGGTTGCCTTTGAAGGATGTTTAGAAACCTTTGCGGGTGTGGAATGCTGCTACCAGGCTTCTTACTGGGATGGACTATAGGGTTCATGTTACACATATACACCCTTGTACACTAACTGTATTGGCTGCCTATTCATTTTTAAGTGTAATTCAATGTGCTGCTCTTGATCTATAAAGCCTTGGGACCAGGCTACCTTCCTCTGTCTAATCCTGCTCAGGAATGGAGATCTTCCAGAGGCCCTTCTCACCATCACTCCAGGTATTCATTAGGTGACGATGCACAACAGGGCCTTTTCAGTGGTCTCCCCACACATACACCCGCACCCACCTTGGAGGTCTCTTCTTCAGGATATCGTGCACTGCTTGCCTTTAGGAGGGCAGTTACAACTTTTCTATTGAATATGGCTTTTGAGCCTTCTAAATATTTTGACTGCTGTGTGCTTTGCTATTGCTTGATTATATTGTGTTACTATTTTGGTGTATTCTAATCTCCTTTGCTGAAGAAGAGTGGGATAAAAGTGATTTTAAATAAATAGTATTAAACACACATATACACAAACTAGTGCATCAGAGAGAAAGATTCTAGTCCACCCCACTTCATGCTGTGACAATCTACTATGTTTGGGAAGTGGTTTGATTGAATCATGAAGGGCTTTCCATCAAGATAGCCAGTGTGGTGGCATCCAGATACTACTTATGTTCCTACAACATGGGACCAGGCTTTTCAATCACAGGTACATTGACCATTCATAAAACATGGGTTTTAATTATGGGGTGGGGATCTGGTCTGTCAATTGCTTCTATCTGTTTAACAGCTACAGGGCAGGCTGCTGCCCCCACAGGTTCTCCCAATCTTCTTGCCTGACACTTTTCCCCAACTACTGTGGTGTATGTCTAAAATCTTGCTTGCTTCAGCAGGAGGGAGAGAAACGTGGATGAAAGAATCAGTGCAGTGCTAGGGTCAGGAGAAACCACATGTCCCATGGGTCTAGTTTACGGATGCATATACATCCCTAGATTTCTTAGCATTTGATTATTGTTCACTTAATGGCTGGCAACTGAACATATGAACTGACTTCACTGAAAAACATTGAGTTGGATTAGGACTAACTTGTCCCATTGATTCCAATGAGTCTACTGTGAGTATGACTAAAGCTGGATCCAACTCATTGTGTTTAATGTGATAAGTGTAATTGTTCATATCACTTGTTGCTGAAGGTCAAGTTATGCAAAGGGATGAGTGAACCATCCTAACCTAGCAAGTAACTTTCCCTTGACTAAATGGTTCCGTTCTGGCATTATGTATGTTTTGCAGCCTGATCACCTTGCTAACTCCTAATGAGTATATTTCATGAGCTCTGCATGTCCTCACCTATTAATAAACCCTCAAGGGTCCAATTTAGAAATATACGTCTCTTGTTGGCTTAAAATAAACTCAGCCTACTAACGTATTTCCTTTGTGATAAGCAGGATGCCCTTTGATGTGTTACAAGTTAGAGAATCAGAATTTTTTTTCTTTGCACTTATCATGTGCAGCTTTTGCAGCTCTCTCTACTCATTCAGCTGCAGATGGCTTATAAAGGGTTAGGGTTAATATGAACTGCTCTTCATTCAAAAGGAAGACTAGGGCAGTGTATATAATGTTATAAAAGGACAAATAGCATATAATAAATAACAACAATAACATAAGAGGCATTAAAATTTGTTTAACTAGCAAACAAACCAATCAATCAATTTTAAAAAACACACAATTAAAATACCTTAGCAAAAAGGAATATTTTGATTGGGTACCAGAAAGAAAAAACTTTTCTTTTTCCTAAAGCTTTTAAAACTTGATGTTGCTCGGACTTTATACTGTTAGTTTTACCCTACCCAGTGCCTGTTTACCATACCCAGTGCTTGTTTGCATTCCCTTCCCCTCCTTATTGCTTTACTATGATTTTAGTAGAATGTAAGCCTATGCGGCAGGGTCTTGCTATTTACTGTTTTACTCTGTACAGCACCATGTACATTGATGGTGCTATATAAATAAATAAATAAATAAATAAATAAAAATAATAACAACAAATTGTATCTCTCTTGGGAGGGCATTCCAAAATTGGGCACCACCATAGAGAAAGCCCTTTCATTTGTAAGTGCCTATAACATCCACTAATGGTACTTGGAGAAGAGTCCCCTCGAAGATCTGGTGGCATGTATAGGATAATATAGGAGGATCAACTATCATGAAGGTGGATTCTAATAACCTTGTATGAAATAATGAAAGCTGTTGTTTGTCCAGCAGATAGACATCATTCGTAAAGAACTGTCATTGAAGTTTGCAATGCTAAGGTGATCATTTTATAGAATCTGAGAAGGGGGGTCTTTGGTTCCAACCACCCTCACCTGCTCTTGCTCAATGCAGAATCTGTAATGCAGGATACAACTCCAAGAGAGATAGCCAACCAGCCTCTATTTACAGTAAATATCTCCAATGGAGGAGATTGTATATACCGTATTTCTTCGATTCTAAGATGCACTTTTTTCCCTAAAGTAACAGCTCTAAAAATTGGGTGCGCCTTAGATTCGATGGCGCCTTAGAATCGAAGAAATATGGTAATTACATTTGTCGAGTCTGCAGCGGGACAGGCGGGGAAAGAGGGTAGGGGGTGAAGAGCGAGAGAGAGAGAAGGGAGTGGAGAGAGAAGCAGGGGGGAGGGGCAACGTCTCGGAGCATCTCAAACGTTGCCGCTGGGAGCCGGCTGGGAGGGACCCCAGCTCCGGCAGGCCAGCGAGCTTCCAAAGAGCTCGGCCTCGCCTCTGTTAAGGAGATGGGAAGTGGAAGAATCACCTGAGCAGCACTGGTTGGGCTCGCTCGCCCGCCCACCCCCTCCTGTCCGTGTGAATGGTGCAGACCAGCTTATGAAAGCATGTGTGGCTGTCCGTTCCCAGGCAGGGGACGATTGGTTCCTGCTTCCCATTCATGTAACCTGCCTCTATGCGTGTGCGTGTGGGTGTGCATGCGCGTGTGTCTGTGTCTCGCTCGCTCCCTGTTCCTCTCCCCCTCCGCTGCGTGTATGTACCGTAAAATTGCTTTGCTGGCTGATTGGAGAAATTTATTTTTTCTTCGAATCAAAGCTTTTTTCCCCTGTTGGTGGCACTGAAATTAGTGTGCGCCTTAGATTCGATGGCGTCTTACAATCGAAGAAATACGGTACCATTGGTAGCTCTGACTTGCTATGGCTCTCCAATGGCTACTAGTCCTGACCGCTATGTGCTACCTGCAGTATCAGAGGCAGTAAGCTCATATATACCAGTTGCTGGGGGAAAGGGTGGGAGGTGCTGTTGCACTCATGTTCTGCTTGTGGGTTCCTGGTAGACAGCTGTGAGAACAGAGTGTGGGACTAGATGGACCCTTGGTCTGATCCAGCATAGCTCGTCTATGATCTTCCATGAGCACACAGAGAAAAGGTACTGAAGCCCGCATCCCAGTCCTTCATGGGATGCTGTTTCTGGGGTCAATGAGGTATGGTCCAGTGACCAACCTTCAGCACATAGTGGATTGAGAAATCTGCATCCTAACCTAATTTAGGCTGCAATCCTATCTAGGAGTGAACCCCATTGAACTCAATGGGATTTATGTCTGACTTAATGTGCACAAGATTTGTTGTTGTTGTTGTTGTTATTTCTTACCCACTTCTCCATTTTGATTGAGGTGGGGAACAACAGTAAGTATAAAATACATTAGACATCTCCATAACAACTCCTGTATTCCACCTTTAGAAAGTTACTATGGACTAATCTACACCAAGCAGGATATTACACTATGAAAGTGGTATGAAAGCGGTATATAAAAGGCAGGAGCCACACTACTGCTTTATAGTGCACTGACAACTGTTCGGGCCCATTGACATGTATCATATACCACTTTCATACTGCTTTCATACCGCTATATCCTGCTTGGTGTGGCTCCTGCCTTTTATATACCACATTCATAGTGTAATATCCTGCTTGGTGTAGATTAGGCCAAAGAGGAGAATATGGGGCTTTCCCCCCATCATTCCCTGAAACATCTCTTCACCTCCCCTTTCTGATGCTGTTTTTTAACTGAACTTTTAGCCTAAAGAAGAGTTCTTGGGGACTTGAAAGCTTTTTCACTGATGTGTGATGTTTTAGTTGGAATTACATTACCGTTGCTTATGGACCAGAACAGCTACCTGCAATTGTTGCTTTGAACTAGGTCACCTGAAGTGAGTCCAGGATATCTCAAGGTGCATGGTCATTTCCTCTGACCTTACTACTTACAGTCCTTTCCCTTCTATACCCATGTGTAGCCTACCAACTTCAAACAACACTTCATGCGCCAGATGAAATGGACTCCTTGAAAGCTTATGCCATGATAAATATGTTCATCTTTATGGTACAAAACAAGTCTTGGTTGTTTTTGCTGCAACAGACTAACATGGCTCCCCCTCTGGAAACAAGTCAACAGCCTTTGGTTTGTACAATAAGCATGTGATAGAAGTTAATAGTTGTTTACATAAATCATCCTTAACACACAATCTCTCTGACATCTGGAAAATAAGGCTGAAATTATGGATCTGTGAAATCAGCACATCAGATGCCAATCTTAAAATATCGCAAATGCTCTGTGAAAACATATTAAATCTTCGTGACATAAAACATAAACATCTACATCACGCAGCTGCCATTGTGAAGCCATCCATGGGCAAACCCCAGAAACTCTGCTGAAAAAAAGTCGGGCACTTACTCTGACTGTTTTAGCATTGGAGGATTGTAACAGTCCATGGCGCCCCCTGATTGGTCTCAGTGGGCTGGACAGGGAAGGGGGCGGACCTCAGGAAAGCCCTGTGGAAAATAATAATAAAAAATGGGGTGGAGGGGGAGGAGTGGAATGGGCTATGCGCCTCTTTAAAAATAAAAAATGGGGGGAGGAACGGGGCCCATTCCTCCCCCCTTTTTATTGTTATTATCTGTACCTGCGCAGCTGTGCAGATACAGATACTAAAAAAAAAAAATAAAGGCGGGGAAGTAACGGGTAGCCAGAGGGAGGTCAGAGGGAGGAGAGGTGGTTCAGGCACCTGGCATCCGTCTCCTCATTCTCCTGGCTGCCTCATTCCTGCCCCCTTGTTTGTTTCTGCCACGGCACCACTGGGAAAGTTCACACGTGCAGATGCCGGGAAGGAACGCAAGTGCAGGAGCCAAGTGCCTCACTGCGCCAAAGTGCTGCCATCAAGATGGGGGCCAGATTTCACAATTTGATTTTTCTCTATTTGGGGTGTCGGGGAAGAAAGAAAAGAAAGCCCAGTATTAATTTATTATCTTTCCTCTTCAGACCTAAGGGCATTGGAAGTCTGGACTTACCAATTAATATTTATTTCTTTAAACCCACAGTATTGCTGATTCAATCATTCTGATCATCTGAAGCCTCAGAGCATGTATACTTACCTCCTAGCAGCGGCGTAGCATAGGTTGCTGGCACCCGGGGCAAGGCAAGTATTGTGCCCCTAATCCATGGACCTTTAGCACTCCCTGAGTCCCTTCCACCAGTCCAGTATTGAACCCCTTACCACCACCCCCAAGCACATGTATTATATTTTAAGAAAATACTGATCTATTTAAAGTAAAATTAATTTAATACTAGTATACCGGTACTTACATTTATTTAAAATCGCCTGGTTTAAATATGTGCAAATTTTTCAATAACTGTATTGAAATCTACATTGAAATCTCTCTCAATTGACAGTATTCCTCCCCTTCCTGCATTGTGCACCTGATTCTTTTTTATTTAGCATCATGGCTGATATGATGACCTTGATATGATAACCGATCACTTTGCAGGCTGCATTTCTTCCCAAATGGGCCTCTCTAGCACACGCGCCGCTGCTCTGTCCTCCTTCTGGATGACTTAGAAGGTAGCCAGAGCAGCAATGTGTGTGCTAGAGAGGCCCGTTTGGGAGGAAATGCAGCCTGCAAGGCCTTCCTGACCTGTGCACAACAAGGAAAATGCTGTAAAATGTTACATGGCAACATTTATTTGCCCCGTCTACACAGTTGGATCTACACAGATTTAATTTTTTAAATTTATTATTACTACTTCCTTTTTTTCTTTTTGAAATTTTTGCACCCGTAAGAATTTTGTGCCCAGGGCAACCGCCCCTGAGGGGGGGCCCACGCTATGCCACTGCCTCCTAGCAGTTTGCACAACTGAGCATGGATGGCACATGTCCTGCTTGTGGTCACATACTTGCATGGAAATCTTCTTGGGAAACAGAAGGTAACATGCTTATATGTTACAGCCTTCCTTTGTGTCAACTGCTAGAAAGTAAATACAGATGCTGTGAAGTGCCTGATGGTCAGGACAAAGCTTCCCTCAACCTGGCACCTTCCAGATGTGTTGGATGACAAGTCCCATCAGCCACAGCCAGTATCATGCTAGCCATACCAGTATCTTGCCAGTCACCATACCAGCCATTATCCCCAACCAGCGGCAGGACTATTGAATCAGCAATCAAACCTCACTGTAACAAAGGGCAGATCTACACCAAACAGGATACGACACTTCAAAAACATTTTGAAAACTGTATATAGAGTGTGGCCTGGCCCCAACAGTTGTCACTACTGTTATAACCCATTTTGAAACAGTAGTGTATATCCTACCTAAGTCTAGGTACATCTACTGTAACTGAAATAAATACATTTTCTTCCCCTGTTCGCTCTTCCCTCTCTTCCCCTCCCTCTGTAGTCTCCCGTGTTGAATTATAGGATGTAAATTCTCTGGGCAGGGACTGGTCTTCCTGGAGTCTGTAAAGCATCATGCACATTGAGGACTCTATGTAAATAAATATATATGCCCAACCCCCCTTATGTGTCACTTCGGGGGTGCAAAAGAATGCATCAGATGCAACAGGCAACAGCCTGGAGTGCTGAACAGGAAATCTCAGGTACAAATCTCCACTCAGCCGTGAATAAGCCTTGAAAGTAGCTATCCCTTAGCCTAACTTAACTCACGGTGTTGCTGCAAGACTAAAACACCACTCAGATGCAGTAGTAAAATAATGGCATGTTAGCAAGGCTCCTCTACTTTGAGACTGAGGTCTTAAAAGCACCCCAGGCCCGTCTTGCGTGGTGCCTGGTCACCACAGTCCCTTTCGCCACCTCAGTCAGACAAACTTCTGAGAAAGTTTTGCCTGTCTCAAGGCTGGGCATCAACCGGAGGGCGCGGGGGAGCACGCCAGAAAGAAGAGACCACGGTGAGGGCCCCTCCGGAGGAGGGAGCAGGGCGTGACACTTACAGGCGCTGAGGCTGCGGCGGGGTATCAGCGGCACGGCCAGCCCCGGCTCCGCTTCGGGGCGCTTCAGCACCGCGGACAGCTCCGGGCGCGCGTCTTGCTCGCCTTCCCAGGCGCCCGGGGCGGGCGGCGGCGGCGGCGGGCGGCCAGGCGCTTTTCCTGCCGCTGCTTTTGCTGCCCCGGCGGCTTTGCTCGCCCCTTTGCTCCGGCTCCTGAGAGCTCGCGGTTTGCTGGCGGCCGCCTGCTGAGGAGGCGCCGCCGGCTCCGAGCTGAGCTGCACCACGGTGTTGCGCGAGCGGGTGAGCGCGGAGGTCACAGAGCCCATGGCCGCCGCGGCTGGGAGGACTCGGGTCCGACGGAGAACTTCGCCCCAAGCCAGGTGAAGCGCCTCACCCAGCCGCCGCCGCCGCCGCCGCCGCGCCTCGCCTCGCCCCGCCCACGCCCCTCCTCCCGCGCGCGGGAAAGGCAAGTTGGCCGAAGAGTTCGGGGTTGCTTTGGGCGCCGAGTCTCTCCCGCTCGCGCCCTATTTCCCCGCTCTCGCATAGAGGCGCACGCATGGAAGCGAGCGCTCAAGGGGGCCGAGAGAAAGGGCCGCCCTCGCGCCGCCCAGAGAACCTGCTCTGTCCTCAGCTACAGTTGCTCCAACTCGGCTGCCTCAGCAGGAGCCTTCGCCGTTACTCGGCAGCAAATGGCTCCCCAACTTTCAAAAGAATAAAATCGGATGAAGTAAATAATTACAGATCTAGCTATTAAACACGTATCCTGGCTTTCTTGGTGGAATCCAGAGATGGGGGAGACGTGGCCCCAACAGATGTTATTTGTCGGCAGTTCCCCCATCTATTGGCTATGCTGGCTAGGGGTGATGGGAGTTGCAATCCAAAAACATCTGGAGGGCAGGATCTTTCCCACCCCTCGTCTGATCTTAATCACTCCATTAATGGGGCCAGGCTGTCACTTCCTAACTTTCTACTAGTTTATATGTTTGTTGTATGCCTAGAGCAGCCTTTCCCAACCTCTTTTTCTCTAGATGTATTGGGCTACAATCCCCAGCATCCCCAGCCAGCACAGATTGTAGCCCAACGCATCTGGAAGGCAACAGGTTGGAGAAGGCTGGCCTAGAATTTTCTGTGCTTTGCTCTATTTGACTTAGCTACAGCAAGTCTACGTTTCTTTCTCTGGGTTCTCTCCCCCTCTCTCCCTTTCCTGGGCGTTCGTGGCTGAATTGGACACACTGATTTGTTTCTAAAAATGAAAAAGCATGCAAAGCTCTGCTCTGAAAAACATTTCTGCAACCCACATAAATGGGGATTGGTTGGAGTGACTTGCTGACAAGGAGAGAAAAACAGTTTGTGTGTGTTCAGAGGTCCCAAGCACTGAAAAATAGGACTTAGGACAGATTTATTTATTTTAGGCTTACCCTGATCCAAATTAATTTGAATGTCTGTACAGCTCCGTTCACTCTTGCTTGCAATCATCTTTGATTAATTGACACTTTGAGAAAGCTCCAGCAATATACAAATCTATATCCATTGATCTATAACCAACTTCAGGATTGTTCCATCTTATCCCTTCACATCCAGACATCCATGGACAGTTAATTTGGGCACACATGTAGGTGGGATTCAGCGTGGGATAACAACCCCTTGAGTCACTTTAACCATCAGGTTTGTTACATGCTTGTGGGGATGAATTGGAGCTTGAAGTGAGCTGAGGGTAAACAAAGCTTGGAAAACACGGGAGCTTTTGCCAGCCCAGGAAAATGATTATGTAAACAGTAGCAAGGTTATCTTGATGGGGATGGGGGAGAGTGTGTGTGTGTATTTAGCAAACAGTTGGAAAAAGCGCAGTGAAACATGGGAGGGTGGCATATGGAAGATGACATTATCTGGACACCCCTCATCCCACCCCCATAAAATTCTATGAATGAGGCTGGGTGACTGCATAACAGAGAGCTCATCTGGGAGCACATTGCCCAATAAGTTACCCAGTAGCAAAATATCCTGCTATTCATTGTTTAAGATATTAACATCTTGACTGTGTAAGCCAGCAATTGCTCAGCTACCAAGTTTTAAAATGGTAGAAAGAAAAGAAATAGACATATATATTTTTCGATGTCTTTGTTTTTCATTATCATTTTTAAAAAAACAACAACACCTGTATATCTGCTATTGATCTACTGCTCATCTGGTGACATTTCTTCATCTCTTTGTCTCTGCTGAGTTCAAACATGCATGCACATCACTCAAATACTTAGCACACAAGAAGAGCCCTGCTGGATCAGACCAAGGGTCCATCTAGGCCAGCATTCTGTCCACACAGTTACCAAACAGCTGCCCATGGGAAACACACAAGCAGAGCCCAAGTACAACAGCTCCCTCCTGCTCATGTTGCCCAGCAACTGGTGTACATAGGGAAATTGCTTCTGATACTCCAATATGAAGGAATGACCTGTGTGCAGACAAGATCTGTTGGGAATCAAACACAGACACCACCTCTAATGCAACACTCAGGGGACGCTGTTCATACATTCAGCTTAAGATTGTTGGCCCCTTCCAACTCTACTATTCTACGATTGGAGCGGAAAAATTTTGTTTTCCTATCAAGGGCTTTACTTTCTTGGGTGTAATTTAATAGGACTGTATGTCAGCAGTGGCAAGAGTCACAGCCAAAATTAAGTGGGGGTCACCCCTTTTCTCTCCAACCCCCCTTTCTATTCTCCTCTTCCTCCTCACACAGTAGGCTCCTGGGGGAGGGATAGTTAGATCTTGCAAAAGGTCTGAGCTGATTGCTTGCAGAGAGCTTTTGAAAATAAGCAGAGGGCCACGTGAAATTAGGCTGAGGGCTGCATGGGGCCCCAAGGCCTACATGTTGCCCATCCCTGTTCAAGACCAACATGGGCAACCCAGCCCTTTACCAT
The DNA here is from genome assembly GCF_023053635.1 of Elgaria multicarinata webbii. NCBI lineage: Eukaryota > Metazoa > Chordata > Lepidosauria > Squamata > Anguidae > Elgaria > Elgaria multicarinata. The sequence continues at coordinate 69,218,163 of NC_086171.1, read as the reverse complement.
TCCCTGGTGATATTGCTTTATGCATTTTCAAGCTCAGATTGCATTATTTTCCTTTTCCACCTGTCTTATCAGAATTTGGCCCTCTATTGCTTGCCCTCTCCTTTAGTGGTTTCTCTTCTCCTGCCACCATCGCTCTCATCAAAGCATAGAGTTGGGAAGAGTCTAGGCTCCTGCTGTGAAGTTGCACTTCCTCCCACTAGCCCTCAAGAAATCAACCAATGCAATCCAGATCATAAGTCTGCCACAAGCACAGCAATATTTACAGAAGAAATAGCTCAGGATAATGCCCATAGAGGAAATGTGCAGTGTGCTATAAAGGAAGGCAACACCATCACAACCAGGTCATTGGCCAATCCAGACATATTTGGAAATGCCCTAAATATGTGAATCAGTCAGTCCATGAACATGATCAAAGCCGATTCATCAAGTCAGCATGACATACACTTTATGAAGTTCATCTCCCGCACATCGTGTCCCTGATTATAGCAGTTCCATCCTCAGGACCAAACCAGATTGTTCAGTGCAGTTTAATCTTATGGTCAACAAACAAAAATTAGAACATTAATGTTACAGTTGGTACATTAAAAATATAAAATACAGATATGATACAAAATAAAGTGACATCATTAGAAGCCTCACAAGATCAGATATTACATTAAATGCACAGCTACTGCTGGAAACAGCAACCTCATGTCAGGCTCCTCCATCCCATCATAGCATGTAATGGAACATGTTTATTACAGGGGTGCAGAACCTATTTCAGCCCAATGGCCAAGTACCATTTTGGAGAAGCTCTCGGGGGGGGGGGGGCTGTATTTCAATGGAGGTGGGGCTGAAGGGAAAATGGGTGGGACTAAAATGCCAGCCTACTGAAACTCTTACTACCAGTAACTAAACCTTTTAGATGGGGGAGGAATGACTGCACAAAGCCAATCAGTGGTTCGGGGAAAAGGAGGTGGGGCCAGGGAACCCCAGAGGGACAGATTGGTATCCCAGTTGGGCCAGATTTAGCCACTAGGCACCCCTGCTATATCATAGCAAGTGTGGCGTAGTGGCTGGAGTGTTGGACTGGGAGTCAGGAGATCCAGGTTCTAGTCCCTACTCAACTCACAGGGTGACTTTGAGCCAGTCACTGAATCTCGGCTCAGCCTACCTCACAGGGTTGTTGTCGTGAGGATAAAATGGAGAGGCGGAGGATTATGTATGCCACCTTGGGTTCCTCAGAGGGGAAAAAGGAGGGATGTAAATGTAATAAATAAATATCGCATTTTCAACCCCACTTCACATTACTGTCTGCCAATGGTGGTGGTGGTGGTGGGAAGCACAGAATGTTCTGATGTCATGACACAAGTAAAGAGAGGGAGCAAAAGATACCGCCATTTTCAGGGGCAGGCATTTGCACATTTAGTATAACATCTTATATGGACCCAGTTCTAAAAAAAGAAGAGTGAATAGAAAAGTGAGCGACTCCATATATTTCTCTGCTGTATTCCAATGTCTCTTCTGCTGCAAAGCTTTGGGTAGGCAGAAATCAAGCCAAAGCAAAAGATGCTAGTAGGAGTTACCACGGAGAATCCACCTCCTCTCCTTTGGGTGCAGTTGACTGAGGTCCTGGACCAGCTTGCCGGTTCCCTCCTGAGAAGCAACAAAACACCCTCACACTTCTCACTCTATAATTTCAGTTCTTTTGTATCCTATCTCTGTAAGACTGAACATTCAGGAGAGTCGCAGTTGAGGGCGTCTAGAAACAGCCTTCCTAGCATTTCATAGAAAATCTGAGGATTACATTTGCTCATAATTACTATTATACACCACTCATCACTGCTAAGGGGCTGATAATATAATAGGCAAAAATTGCCAGTGATGTGATTGCACTCATCACCACACCTCTGTAATTTCCAAGAAGGGAAATATGAGATTGCATAGTCTTGCCTACAACAACCCGCAAGGTTGTGGATATGTATGTGGTTGGCTGGTTGATGTGCCATAATAGAAACACATATTCATTTATTTCTGTGTTACGTGTAGTTTTGGTCGGTTGCTCGAGTACTGTGGAAAGCAACACAGCAATCATGTAATAAATTATATCTATCCAAACAAGAGTACTTTCCCTTTTGCATTATAGTCCTCCATTTTCTGCCACATTCCCAGCGCAATCCTAAATTAAGTAAGCTTCACGGTGTTCAATGGGGCGAACTCCTGCATTAGTATGTTTGTGATTGAGCCTAAGGGCTCAATCCCATTCATGTTTAGACAGAAAATACTTCTACAACAGGAATAAATGCTATTAATTTTTGTTGGAGCTCCATTTGAGTAAATATGTATAGGATTTGGCTGTAAGATGGACTTCTTTCTTTCTTGCCCTCCTGAAGGGAAGGCAGCTTTATCTATGCTGTTTCTGTCATCAGATGGAGACCCAAGCCAACACATTAGCACTGATGTCATAGGGAGCTTCCATTGCTAATGAAATTGTCCCTTATGTGAATATAAATGATTCTACTATACTCAGACTAAAATCTAAGGCACAGACAAAACTCAGACCTGCTGCTTTTCATTTGTTGTTCTTTGTCTCCAGTGCCTGTCTCTGGAGGTACTCCCTGAGGGAAGAAACACAGAGTAGCAGCATCAGAGATAATGTAATAGGTGGCAAAAAAGAGTCTTTCCCTCCCAGGGGATGTTACTTTTCCAGATGACTAAAGAATGGTACTTTCTTATTATAAGCAAATAGAGAGATGGATGAACACAAGCCACGATGCAATTTTATTGTGTTTAGCTTATAGCTCTCCCCATTACCAAGACCACCAGGCAGGTAGCAATAGTTCTTTCCTTGAACACTCAAAACACCCCATTTATTTATTTATTTACTACATTTATATCCCGCCTTTTTTCCTCCAAGGAACCCAAGGCAGTGTACATAATCTTCTTCCTCTCCACGTTATCCTCACAACAACCCTGTGAGGTAGGTTGGGCTGAGAGTCTGTGACTGGCCCAAAGTCACCCAGTGGGTTTCCATGGCCGAGTGGGGACTAGAACCCAGATCTCCCGACTTCCAGTCCAACACCTTAGCCACTACACCACACTAGCTCTATATGAGCCAGACTGGGAGTAAGATTATATGAGAGTAAGCTTGGTTTCCCTTTATTTATTTATTTATTTATTTTATTGCACTTATAAACCGCCCCCATAGCCAGAGCTCTCTGGGCGGTTTACAGAAATTCTAAAATTGAGATTAAAAACAAGTATACAAAATTTAAAAATTTAAAACACAGAACATACACACATAAAGCATTAAAAACCATTTAAAAATAAACATGTGGGTGATTAAGATGTGCTGCCATATGCCTGGGCAAAAAGGAAAGTCTTAAACTGGCGCCGGAAAGATAGCAGCGTTGGCACCAGGCGAGCCTCGTCAGGGAGATCATTCCATAGTCTGGGGGCCACCACCGAAAAGGCCCTGTCCCTCATTGTCACACTGCGAGCCTCTCTCGGAGTAGGCACCCGGAGGAGGACCTTAGATGTTCAACGTAGTAACTGGGTATATTCACGTTGGGAGAGGCGTTCCTATATGAGGAAACCAATCTTACTCCCATTTTACTAGGGCTGCCAACTGATAGAGCTTTAGTTGATCAACTGCCTTTTATCCAACTGCTCAATCCTGGGTTTATCTGAAAGGCTGTCACTCATCCCAGAACAGAAGAATAGCAGCAGCCATCACAGTGACAGGAATATCTAGCTCAGTATTGTCTATGTCGAGTTGACTGGCAGTGACTCTCCAGGGTTTCAAGTGCAGAAGTCTTTCTCTGCCCTACCTAAGATGCTGGGGATTGAATCTGGAACTTTCTGCATGCAAAACATGTATCCTGTCACTGAGTTATCACCCTTCCCTTGCCACAACAATGTCACAAAAGGCATTTCAGCCACGATACTTTCTAGTATCTAAAAGTCAACTTCCCAGACTGTGGGACCCTCTCTCTAGATTGGTTTAAATGATTCCTTTGGATTTCTTTAAAATATATATATTTTAGGCAAGTACAGTTCACAATCATAATCAGTGTGAAGAAAGGAATTATAAAAATACAAAAGAGGCATATTTCTTGGCAAGTGAAAGTAGGTTGTTGAACTACTTAGGTCCCAAAGATCAAGCTGTCACCTGTTTGATAACAATAGCCTTAACAGAATGAGCGGAGCAAACATATAGAGAAGTATGTCAGCTCCCCAAAAGTGTAAGCTTCCTGAAAATCTTAGAGCAGTTACAGGCCATCTAAGGATACAAAACAAGAACAAATGCAATTGATTTGGAGCAGTGATATATGGCGGAATTCCACAAAGCTCTGAAAAGCCATGACAGAAGTGGGAGCAGGAGATGGACTTGAGTTGCCTTCCCCTACGGCGCGAGCATTCATTGCTTTGTGCTTGGCTGGTAAACCTCTGGCCTGGGTGATATGGCTATCCAAGATCAGCTTGCATTTGCTATTGCTTTTGGAAGCTGAGGTTATTTCAGATGCTATCCTGATTCCTGAATTACATCACCAGCAGCATGCCATTATACCTTTAGAGAGATGGGAACTGTGCCAGTTCCATCACTCTCTCTAGTGCAGGGGTCCAGAACCTCAGGCCCTAGGGTCAAATACAGGCTTGCCTGGCTTCTCCATCTGGCCTTTCCCCAGAGGGCTATGCTCCCTTGCCAGACCCCACCCCAATCATTTTGTGGTTTCCTGGCTTTTGTGTAGTTGTTTCCCCCATTCTAAAATTCCCCCATTGCCCCATGTTTTAATCATGTATGGTATGTTTTTAATCAGTTTTTAATGTGTATTTTATATCATGTTTTTATACTGTTTGTTTTATACTTTGAATGGTTTTAGTTTTTGTGAACCACCCAGGGAGCTTCGGCTATTGGGTGGTATAAAAACGCAATAAATAAAAGGTTGAAATGCTTCTCCTATGTCTTACTGGAAGTAAGAGCATTCAGCTAAAAAATGAAGGTAGTTTGACCCTGCCCACTTTTGCCTTCAGCCCCACCCAGGACTGGAATGCAGCTACCCCCCTCCCCCGAGGTTCTCCAAAATGGAATTTGGCCTTCGGCCTGAAAAGTTGCATTCATGCTATGGTTGTACACTGGAGGACAGTGTTACAGTGACAGCAACTTCTTCACCCACCACCTTTTACACTAAGTGGCCCAGCCTTCTCCAACAACTAGCTAATGGGGCAGCAGAGAAATGTGTCTCTGTTCAGTGTGTGCAGAGATAATTTGCACGAGGGTCCTTGCAGAATACATATCCCCTTTACATACTTACAAACGCTCCATGATTTTGATAGGCATTTTGCTAAACCCTAAAATTAATGAAATGTTCATTTAGCTCCATCAGCTTGGATCAAAGGGTCCTTCTCCTTGCAGGGATCTCTGCTACAAAAGTCTATCACAGTTTCTGAAATGAACACATCTCTTACAACACATGTCCACAAATCCCTCCCCCCCCCTCCCCGCAACAAGCTGTTCAAGTGAACCACCCTGTTTTCAAATCACTGCTAATCCTTGAGCCTCTAGGATGATATGCAACCCCTTTGTGCCCACACAATGGAAAGATCCAATCATAAAGCATATGAAGCCAGGAAAGTGGTTCTTTTAATGTCTGGAGCAAAAATCTTTGATATTATAAAATAGTTCATCATTCGCACCTGCCACATAAGCCTTCTAATGTTTAGCTCTGAGCCTAAAAAGATTTGCCAGGTGCAGAATTTCATAAATCAGTGAAACCTAGTGTAGTCTATTAAATACACATTATTTTCTTACTGGGGTTTGCAGAGATAAACACAAAGTCAACTCAAATGCTTTATTTAAGCCAAATCTTCCATTTACTCATAACTCCTTTGTGGGTTCCTTCAATTGCTGAAAGATGTCAACAGTATATAAAAAGAATGGGTTGGATCTAGACTTCACGTCATACATAGACTAGAATCACTGAAATCAATGGGGCTAAGTTTGTTATGACTAAGGTCCCATTGATTTTAATGGGTCTATTCTAAGTCTGGATTCAACCCAATGGGCAAAGACAGATAAACTCGCTCTGGGTTTAGTAGCTGTGTTTATGCAATAATTTACTTCCAGTAGATGAGGATCATAAGAGAGGTACTGATTTTATTTATTTTTAACAGAAAGGAGCATATTTTAATATCTTCATGCTTTTAAAATGAACTATCCATTACCCTCAAAAATTACCAGGCTGAACAATCTGCCCATTGCCTATGAACCAGTCAAGTGTGGTGATATTTAAACTGGATAACTTTTCTGCCATAAAGGACCTTCCAGACAATAGTTTCCTGACTACTGATATAAAATAATACATACTCACTCTTTCTTTCTTTCTTTCTTTCTCTTTTTCTTTCTTTCTTTTTGTAAGAATCCTTCCCAGATAAATGATGAGGCTTCATTGTGTTGACGTCAACTTTGTCATAGTTTACGATTAAAATATCTCACAGCAACATAGCCTTATTTGTGGTTGTAACTATTCAGAATTAAGAACCGAATGTAGTGAAGTATAAATATGGGACTGGAAGTACAGTGACATGCCACATGATAGGGTAAAAACAGTCTCCCACCACAAACGGGAGCATAATCCATTAGTCAGCCTCAAGGTCCCTGGACCATCATTCAATTATTTTCATCTCCTAACAAAGCGCATCAGCTTCTCCTTCAATCAATTTATGCTGTGGAGTTAATCCTTTCCAAATGTTTTCTTTGCACCAGGAAAAAACCAAAAAGTAAAGTTATCCAATGCAGTCAAGACCCTACCCCTATTGGGTTTTCCACTCCCTCCCCTGTCTGTCATGGTGATTTTAGATTGTAAGCCATATGGCAGATTGTCTTGTTTTGTTTTATTCTGTACAGCACCATGAAAATTGATGGAGCTTTATAAATAATAATAATTGCAATATATTTCTGTCTAGTGTTCTCATATCTTTTACAAATCCCAAGCTGTCATTTTATTTATATCTGTGGAGATCTTCTGATTTTAAACAAGGAATTAAATACTGCCAATTACCCCTCCCATCATGCAATCTGCACTCAAGAAACCCAGATACCACACTTACTACGCTAATTAGTGCTAAATAAATGCAAGGTAGCTACTGCACATTCAGAAATTCTGCAGATTGTGAATTAACATCACCACCACATTTTGTGAGAGTTGCAATACAAGGCTAAACTTAAGACCACAATTCCTAACTCTCTTTTCATACAGCCATTTTTCCCCTTCAGCAGTTGCAGTTTAAATGCCCAAGACAAAACATGGATAAATCTCACATTAGCACAGCCTAACAACCAGATCCCTATCAGGAGAGCAGTCACCTTCTGGTTAACATTGCAAAGCCCTGGGCAGTATGAATCATTCACATGCTTTTCTCCTAGGGGGTTGCTTTTTCCACAATGTTTCCCTACCTCAGGCAGCTCTGATTTTAGGATTAAACTCATGTTTCTATTGATACCTAGCAGGTTACTTCAATTTTAGTTAATGTTACCCCCCAATAGCTTGTCATGAAGTTAGAATAGAAATATGTAAACAGAAGCTTAGCAACAATTTTTTATGCCATGTTTTGGAATATCATTTACATATGCATGTGCATCACTTAAAGATGATGATGACGATGACGATGGTGTTTTATTACATTTGTATACTACAAGGCTTTCTGGGCAGTTTACATAGAATAAAAACACTTAAATAAATAGGGGTCAAGTTACGGCAGTAGTATATGGCCCTACTTCCTGTCAAATTTATGCAAATGAGCCATGTGGCTTTGTTTTGGTCACGTGACCAAAACAAACACCACGTGACCGGAAGTGACGTCACTAGCTGTCAAAACAAGCAGCACGTGGCCGGAAGTGACGTCACCAGCTGTCAATACAAACAGCACGTGACCGGAACTGACGACACTAGCTGTCAAAACAAAACAGCACATGACCGGAACTGACGTCATCAGCTGTCATAACAAAACACCATGTGCCCAGAAATGCTGGCACTACCTGTCAAAAGAAAGGCCACGTGGCCGGAAGTGACGTTTTTTCTGCGGCGACCGGAAATGATGCTTTTTGCAGGCGACCGGTGGAACATGTCCAGGCATGTCTCCCCACAGCCTCTCAGCGGTTGGCTAAGGAATATCACATGGCCTGCCCCGCAACCAATAGGAAGAGTTTTCAGAACCCCTAAAGGATTCACCAGGGTGTTCAGTGCTTTTCAGACTTTCAACCCCGTCGGGAACAGTTGCTGATTTTAAGCAGGAGACAACATGGAAACCCCCAGCACCCCGATGAGGCCTATAGAGGTGTCTACCCCGAGGGCACCAGAGAGGCCTAAACCCAGAAAGCGTTATCTCAGCACCAGCTCTGACGATGAACAGTTCCCACCAACAAAGACCCCACAGGAGGAAGATGAGGAGATCTCACAAATATGGCAAAGCTTGTTGGAATCTATCTTGATACCAAACTCTATAATGCAGGTAAAACTTTTTTTCCTGGCATCCTATTTATGTGCAAAAACAACTTGTAAGAGTTACAGAAAATTACATTTCCCCCTTAAATTTCCAGGAGCCAGCAGCAGAGGCTGTAACAGCTGAAGAACCTGAGAAGTGCATCAATACTAGCATCCCGCCGTCACCTATTGAGCTTTGGAATATGGCTTCTGCAAGTAACATTCACATTCAGGTGTGTGTGTTTTCAGTGTTCTGTCTAAAAAGTTTTCCAAATAGATTTAATGTTAATAGTTTTAAAATATTTTTTAGGCTCCTGAAGCATTGGCAAACAAAATGACATTTCCACAAAACTACGCATTCTTTGTGCAAAACTCTGGTTTCAGCCTGTGTTGCATGTTGTTATCCTCATTGGTTATTCTCTAAATTGTCTTGCTTTGACCTCAGAGAATGTGGACCAGGTCTTAATTCTGACTACAGAAATTAGTAGATCTATAACTCCTCGAATGCACCTTGAAAAAATTATGAAGACCACCGACCAATCCTTTCTTCAGCATGTAGAACGCATAATCAAAGATCGGCCCTATAAGTCATTTCTTACGTCTGTAAATGCTGTTTTTAGAAATTCTGTCTAAATTCCTTCATTGTTAAATTGTTTTGCATCATTGGGAATTAAAAAATAAAGAAAACTTTATTTCTTTATGTAAGCAATAGTTTTATTTTATTTCACACCACAGGTACATAATCCCATCATGGAAGGAACTAAGTCAGGGTGGGGGTCAGGGAAGGAAATGAACAAGGGCAAATCTAATCACTGTTGCATGGGGCAGAAGGAACTAAGCCATTGTGGAGTCAACAAGGGCACACCCCAGAGGCAAATCTAATCACTGTTGTATGGGGCAGAAGGAACTAAGCCATTGTGGAGTCAACATTGGCTTTATCCAGGGGCAAATCTAATCACTGTTGTATGGAGCAGAAGCAACTAAGCCAGGGTGGGGGTCAGGGAAGGAAATGAACAAAGGCATACCCCAGAGGCAAATCTAAACATTGTTGTATGGGGATGGAAGTCTCAGCCAATGACAGTCTTCAAAACTAGAAGGACAACGCCCAGAGCCAAAAAGTATATAGAATCAGAGCAATGCAGAAACCATCTTTGGTGCCCATAGGGATCTGAAGTTCTCCGGCATGTAAATGGTGAGTGATTTTTTCTTTTCCTTCAACCCTCTATTTCTAAAGAAATATTTTTCGGCTTATTTATCTCTGCTAAATATAGAGAATAGAAAATCCTAAATGCAAGTTTATTTTAATTTTGATTGTGGTGGTGTAGAAACTCTTTATTTTCTATTGAGGGAGCATGATAAAAAATAGCCCAAGCATATGGCCGTGTGTATGAGAAGGTAGTTACTTTTACTTAAATATAAGGCGTTTTACATTTTTAACTATGAACCCTTTAAATTGGAGCTAGGGTAAAATGCTTGTGCCTTGGGTAAGTGGCCACTACTGTAACAATAATAAAAAGTCCCACACTTATGGCTTAAGGTATTTTAATTCATAGACACAGCTGAAATTTCTATACAAGAAAAAACAGCCATTTCAGAGTGTAACATTTAAGAAAAAAGGACAGACATTTTTCTCCCATGCGGTAGGACGGTTTCTCGGCCTTAACCACATTGAATAATCCATTTTCCTGTGGTAAAGAGAGTAAAACAGTTTCAGTTAGGATATATAGTACTAATATAGTTTGCCTTTACCCGATTTCTTCAAAGGAGTCATACCCAGCCGCCATTTTCATTGATCCACTGTGCCTTGGTGTTGTGGATATATTCTGCCATGAACTCTACCATCTGTCTTGTGTTTTCATGAGTCATAAGAATCCCACACGCGTGTAGTTTCTTTAAAAGAGCAAACCCAAACAGAATAATCGATAATAAACGTCCAAAATTAATTTTTCCATCAGAAAATTCTTCTTTCATCACAAGATTGAAAATTCTACAGCTGTCCTCCAGAGAACGCAGTTCAAGTGTATCCATAAGCGTCAACAGCTCCTTGTTAGCAAAATCGTGATACATAGAGGTAAGTTTCTGTAAAATCAGAGTTGTTCTGTATTGTGATGTTTTAGGTGAGGGTTGTCCAGAAGTACAGTTCAAATAGTTTACAAAGAGTTTGTAAACATAATCAAATGATACAGGATCCATTGGCCTTTGTAGCATAGCGGAAAAAAATGTCCGACGCTCTTTTGGGTTGTATCTGGTCATATGTGGGCTAGCCCCGACATGTCCTTGAGGACACCGCCCACTGTTGTGTATTCAAACTACTTGTGTTTTACAGAGGGTGTTTGTGAAATGTCGCAACAAAAGAAAATCGCTCAACCAGGGAGCCAGAGCCCCATTCATGAACCTACCCATACTGAAAATCAGGGTAAAGACAAATATGATTATTATTTCATTTTTATTTTGGGGGTAGGGTTGTCTTGTCATGAAAATATTGTGTAAATGTTGAATGTTTATTTTTCCCCCAGAACAATCAGATGACCACGCACCCAATGAGAATGTCAAACCTCAAGATTCAAAGACTGAGACAACACATGAGGGGCCCCAAGCGTCAAAGGCCGACAGACCTGGAGGCCACGGTAAAGCCAAACGAAAACTCAAACACCTCACGGGGAACACTTTAAAGCCGTTTTAAAAAATGGAAAGTGGGCACTTCTGCTTCTGATAATTTAGATGACGTGCTTGAAAAGTACAAGCAATGTGCTGAGGAGGCTATGTCAGCTTTGAGTGCCAGCTTACTGAGACCCCATACGTCAACAAAATATTTGGAAGCAGCCCAGGCTAAAATTTCTTTTTCTTTTTTTTTATTAAATTTTTTATTTTTATTTTTCTTCAACAACAACAACAAAAAGAACATAATACCTAAACATAAAATACCCTTTATATCATATATTCAAGCTTAATCTATTAAACATATTCATACTCAACATAACAGTGCACCCCCCACCTCGGGATCTCATTCCTGTTTCCAAAAACTCATAGTTTCTTCTGTTGGTGGTTTCCCGCTTCCCTTAGAAAACACAAACTCTAGGAACTTTTTCCAGATTCCCTCAAAATCATTCGTTTTTACTATACCTCTTTTCATTTTAATCTTGCATGTCAATTTATCATTTATAGCAATGTCCCACACTTCTTTATACCATTCTTCAGTACAATAATCTCCTTGAGTCTTCCAGTTCCTAGCTATGATTAACCTTGCAGCCGTCAGCAAATTCGTTATCAGTTCCTTAGTTTCTTTACTACATTTAAGATCTTCTTGCAGTGAGAGTAATGCAATCCTTGGTGTGTCCTCTATTTTAATTCCAACAATCTGCTCAATCTCGAAGAACACCATCTTCCACAACTTTTGCACATATTTACAATCCCACCACATATGTAAATACGTTCCTTTTTCACCACAACCCCTCCAACAATCTGCTGAATGCTGATTATTAATCTTATCTAATCTAACCAGAGTTAAATACCACCTCCATAAAATTTTATAATAATTCTCCTTTATTCTTACTGACGTATTTCTCAACACTCTCTGTCTCCATAGTCCTTCCCAACTCTGCTGTCCTATCTGTATCTTCAAATCAGTCTCCCAAACCACTTTTCCTACACTATCCAACAATCCTTTCTCAGCTAATATATTATATAATTGACTCATTAACCCTTTTGTCCCTATATTTTTGTCCCTTATCGATTTCTTTTTTTCCTATTAGTTTCTCGAACTTCGTCATCTCTCCACACTCTCCATTTTCTCTTACCCAATTTTTAGTCCATTGTTCCAATTGCCCATAGTTTAACCACGTTAATTTTATATCTTTTAAAACCTCCTCCAACCTCTCTCTTGTATTCATCCCTCTTAGCCATTCTCTTAGTTTAATTTTATTTTTCTCTATTAAAACTTTACTTAATCTGTTCTTTAAATCTTCAGGAAAATTCTTTAACATTATCACTGATGTTAAGGAGGAGCTGCTTGAAAGCAGTTCCTTTTTATATTTGTTCCAGAGTTCCCAGTGGAACTTCAAAAACTGATTATCTAAATCATTAACCCATTTCCCTTTCCCTCTTTCCTTAAAGAATACATTATGCAATTTTAATTCTATATTACTTGTTGATTTTTTCTCCGTCCAATCTAAATCACCTACACCTAAAATTGCTTCAACAATATGTCTTAACCTATTTGCTACATAATAAGAATTAATATTTGGGAGTCCCAATCCTCCCTTTCTTTGGCTTAAATACCATTTACTTTTATTAATCCTTGATTTCTTCTCTGCATTACAATAATTATTTATAAGATTCTGCCAACTTTTTAACTCTAAATCTGAAATTCTTATTGGTAACATCCTAAAAATAAAATTAATCGTAGGTAAAATTTTCATCTTTATTAAAGCTATTCTTCCAAACCGTGAAAGGTTCAGTCTCCTATATTTCTTTAATTTTTCTACTATCTCTTTTTTCAATCCATTTAAATTCTCGCTTTCCAAATCTTCTAAATTTTTTAGTAATCTTAATTCCCAAATATTTAATTTTTTCTTTACTTTTCAAATCTGTAACATTCCCTTCCCACTCCTTTTCTTCCTTTTTAGTGTAATTAAATAACATCAATTCCGATTTTGCCCAATTTATTCTTAACCCCGTAACTTCTTCAAATTCTTTCAACTGCTGTTTAATTCTTTCCATTTTACCTATAGGATCTCTAATAGTTATTAACGTATCATCTGCAAACATATTCAACTTTATTTTATTACTGCTACCTATCCCCTCTAGATCCCCATCTTCTCTTATTACATTTGCCAACAATTCCAGCACCAATACAAACAGGACTGGCGAGAGTGGGCAACCTTGTCTTGTCCCTCTGGCTAGTCGTATCTTATCCGTAATTCCATCATTTACTACCACTACGGCTGTATTTTGGGAGTATAACTGCTCTATTATTGCTTTAAATTTATTTCCAAATCCCATTTTATTTAGAACCATCTTTAATGCTTGCCAAGCTCACACAAAAGGAAAAAGCTAAAAATGGGATAGGATCAGTAAAAAATAAGCAAGGTAATTATTGTCACATGATGAAGGATAAAATAAAAAAATTTCAGGAATTTTTGAAGATTTATATAAGGAAAAAGATACCCAAAGGAAGAGAATGGAAGTGTATGTGGATAAATTCTTGAAGAAGGGATTAGAAAAAGAGCATAAGGAAATAATTAACAAAATTATACTGCAAAGTGAAATAGCGGAGGTTATAGACCAGCTTAAAGTAGGGAAATCACCTGGGGCAGATGGTCTAGGAGTTTTATAAAAAAAATTAAATCATTAATAGTGCCAAAGTTATTGAAATTATATAATGCAATCATGGAAGGGGAGAAGATTCCAGAATCATGGGAGCATTCTATAATAATTTTAATTCCGAACCCAGATAAGGATTTGACTCTCCCTGATTCATATAGACCGATTTCATTAATAAATCAAGATGAAAGTAAAAATTTCAACTATTTTGGCTATAAGACTAAACAAATTTAAAGCTAAGTATGTAGGGGAAGACCAATGTGGTTTTATAACAGGAAGACAGATGCACACTTTAGTAGGTAGAGTTTTGAATGTAATTCAGGGGATAAGAAAGTCAAAGACTAAAGCGGGTATCTGTCTTCCTGCTAAGTACTGTGGACCCCTTGTTTTTTAAATGCCAAGCCATGGACCCCTACTTTTGAAAATTTTGTTATCTCTATGGTAGTTACCTGTGTGAATCAATTTTTTTGGAGAAAATAAGGGGTAGCCCCTAATAAGCAAAGGATTTTAGGTATACTAGAAAACAGACCATAAAATTTGTGATATTTGCGATATTACCACGCAAAAATGAAAATGATTTAGTTAGGAATATGCAGTATAATTTTGTTAATTATTTCCTTATGCTCTTTTTCTAATCCCTTCTTCAAGAATTTATCCACATACACTTCCATTCCCTTCCTTTGGGTATCTTTTTCCTTATATAAATCTTCAAAAATTCCTGAATTTTTTTTATTTTATCCTTCATCATGTGACAATAATTACCTTGCTTATTTTTTACTGATCCTATCCCATTTTTAGCTTTTTCCTTTTGTGTGAGCTTGGCAAGCATTAAAGATGGTTCTAAATAAAATGGGATTTGGAAATAAATTTAAAGCAATAATAGAGCAGTTATACTCCCAAAATACAGCCGTAGTGGTAGTAAATGATGGAATTACGGATAAGATACGACTAGCCAGAGGGACAAGACAAGGTTGCCCACTCTCGCCAGTCCTGTTTGTATTGGTGCTGGAATTGTTGGCAAATGTAATAAGAGAAGATGGGGATCTAGAGGGGATAGGTAGCAGTAATAAAATAAAGTTGAATATGTTTGCAGATGATACGTTAATAACTATTAGAGATCCTATAGGTAAAATGGAAAGAATTAAACAGCAGTTGAAAGAATTTGAAGAAGTTACGGGGTTAAGAATAAATTGGGCAAAATCGGAATTGATGTTATTTAATTACACTAAAAAGGAAGAAAAGGAGTGGGAAGGGAATGTTACAGATTTGAAAAGTAAAGAAAAAATTAAATATTTGGGAATTAAGATTACTAAAAAATTTAGAAGATTTGGAAAGCGAGAATTTAAATGGATTGAAAAAAGAGATAGTAGAAAAATTAAAGAAATATAGGAGACTGAACCTTTCACGGTTTGGAAGAATAGCTTTAATAAAGATGAAAATTTTACCTACGATTAATTTTATTTTTAGGATGTTACCAATAAGAATTTCAGATTTAGAGTTAAAAAGTTGGCAGAATCTTATAAATAATTATTGTAATGCAGAGAAGAAATCAAGGATTAATAAAAGTAAATGGTATTTAAGCCAAAGAAAGGGAGGATTGGGACTCCCAAATATTAATTCTTATTATGTAGCAAATAGGTTAAGACATATTGTTGAAGCAATTTTAGGTGTAGGTGATTTAGATTGGACGGAGAAAAAATCAACAAGTAATATAGAATTAAAATTGCATAATGTATTCTTTAAGGAAAGAGGGAAAGGGAAATGGGTTAATGATTTAGATAATCAGTTTTTGAAGTTCCACTGGGAACTCTGGAACAAATATAAAAAGGAACTGCTTTCAAGCAGCTCCTCCTTAACATCAGTGATAATGTTAAAGAATTTTCCTGAAGATTTAAAGAACAGATTAAGTAAAGTTTTAATAGAGAAAAATAAAATTAAACTAAGAGAATGGCTAAGAGGGATGAATACAAGAGAGAGGTTGGAGGAGGTTTTAAAAGATATAAAATTAACGTGGTTAAACTATGGGCAATTGGAACAATGGACTAAAAATTGGGTAAGAGAAAATGGAGAGTGTGGAGAGATGACGAAGTTCGAGAAACTAATAGGAAAAAAAGAAATCGATAAGGGACAAAAATATAGGGACAAAAGGGTTAATGAGTCAATTATATAATATATTAGCTGAGAAAGGATTGTTGGATAGTGTAGGAAAAGTGGTTTGGGAGACTGATTTGAAGATACAGATAGGACAGCAGAGTTGGGAAGGACTATGGAGACAGAGAGTGTTGAGAAATACGTCAGTAAGAATAAAGGAGAATTATTATAAAATTTTATGGAGGTGGTATTTAACTCTGGTTAGATTAGATAAGATTAATAATCAGCATTCAGCAGATTGTTGGAGGGGTTGTGGTGAAAAAGGAACGTATTTACATATGTGGTGGGATTGTAAATATGTGCAAAAGTTGTGGAAGATGGTGTTCTTCGAGATTGAGCAGATTGTTGGAATTAAAATAGAGGACACACCAAGGATTGCATTACTCTCACTGCAAGAAGATCTTAAATGTAGTAAAGAAACTAAGGAACTGATAACGAATTTGCTGACGGCTGCAAGGTTAATCATAGCTAGGAACTGGAAGACTCAAGGAGATTATTGTACTGAAGAATGGTATAAAGAAGTGTGGGACATTGCTATAAATGATAAATTGACATGCAAGATTAAAATGAAAAGAGGTATAGTAAAAACGAATGATTTTGAGGGAATCTGGAAAAAGTTCCTAGAGTTTGTGTTTTCTAAGGGAAGCGGGAAACCACCAACAGAAGAAACTATGAGTTTTTGGAAACAGGAATGAGATCCCGAGGTGGGGGGTGCACTGTTATGTTGAGTATGAATATGTTTAATAGATTAAGCTTGAATATATGATATAAAGGGTATTTTATGTTTAGGTATTATGTTCTTTTTGTTGTTGTTGTTGAAGAAAAATAAAAATAAAAAATTTAATAAAAAAAAAGAAAAAGAAATTTTAGCCTGGGCTGCTTCCAAATATTTTGTTGACGTATGGGGTCTCAGTAAGCTGGCACTCAAAGCTGACATAGCCTCCTCAGCACATTGCTTGTACTTTTCAAGCACGTCATCTAAATTATCAGAAGCAGAAGTGCCCACTTTCCATTTTTTAAAACGGCTTTAAAGTGTTCCCCGTGAGGTGTTTGAGTTTTCGTTTGGCTTTACCGTGGCCTCCAGGTCTGTCGGCCTTTGACGCTTGGGGCCCCTCATGTGTTGTCTCAGTCTTTGAATCTTGAGGTTTGACATTCTCATTGGGTGCGTGGTCATCTGATTGTTCTGGGGGAAAAATAAACATTCAACATTTACACAATATTTTCATGACAAGACAACCCTACCCCCAAAATAAAAATGAAATAATAATCATATTTGTCTTTACCCTGATTTTCAGTATGGGTAGGTTCATGAATGGGGCTCTGGCTCCCTGGTTGAGCGATTTTCTTTTGTTGCGACATTTCACAAACACCCTCTGTAAAACACAAGTAGTTTGAATACACAACAGTGGGCGGTGTCCTCAAGGACATGTCGGGGCTAGCCCACATATGACCAGATACAACCCAAAAGAGCGTCGGACATTTTTTTCCGCTATGCTACAAAGGCCAATGGATCCTGTATCATTTGATTATGTTTACAAACTCTTTGTAAACTATTTGAACTGTACTTCTGGACAACCCTCACCTAAAACATCACAATACAGAACAACTCTGATTTTACAGAAACTTACCTCTATGTATCACGATTTTGC
Organism: Elgaria multicarinata webbii; assembly: GCF_023053635.1. Taxonomy (NCBI): domain Eukaryota; kingdom Metazoa; phylum Chordata; class Lepidosauria; order Squamata; family Anguidae; genus Elgaria; species Elgaria multicarinata. Next base: position 69,200,579 of record NC_086171.1, on the reverse strand, counting down.
TAACAAGGAGCTGTTGACGCTTATGGATACACTTGAACTGCGTTCTCTGGAGGACAGCTGTAGAATTTTCAATCTTGTGATGAAAGAAGAATTTTCTGATGGAAAAATTAATTTTGGACGTTTATTATCGATTATTCTGTTTGGGTTTGCTCTTTTAAAGAAACTACACGCGTGTGGGATTCTTATGACTCATGAAAACACAAGACAGATGGTAGAGTTCATGGCAGAATATATCCACAACACCAAGGCACAGTGGATCAATGAAAATGGCGGCTGGGTATGACTCCTTTGAAGAAATCGGGTAAAGGCAAACTATATTAGTACTATATATCCTAACTGAAACTGTTTTACTCTCTTTACCACAGGAAAATGGATTATTCAATGTGGTTAAGGCCGAGAAACCGTCCTACCGCATGGGAGAAAAATGTCTGTCCTTTTTTCTTAAATGTTACACTCTGAAATGGCTGTTTTTTCTTGTATAGAAATTTCAGCTGTGTCTATGAATTAAAATACCTTAAGCCATAAGTGTGGGACTTTTTATTATTGTTACAGTAGTGGCCACTTACCCAAGGCACAAGCATTTTACCCTAGCTCCAATTTAAAGGGTTCATAGTTAAAAATGTAAAACGCCTTATATTTAAGTAAAAGTAACTACCTTCTCATACACACGGCCATATGCTTGGGCTATTTTTTATCATGCTCCCTCAATAGAAAATAAAGAGTTTCTACACCACCACAATCAAAATTAAAATAAACTTGCATTTAGGATTTTCTATTCTCTATATTTAGCAGAGATAAATAAGCCGAAAAATATTTCTTTAGAAATAGAGGGTTGAAGGAAAAGAAAAAATCACTCACCATTTACATGCCGGAGAACTTCAGATCCCTATGGGCACCAAAGATGGTTTCTGCATTGCTCTGATTCTATATACTTTTTGGCTCTGGGCGTTGTCCTTCTAGTTTTGAAGACTGTCATTGGCTGAGACTTCCATCCCCATACAACAATGTTTAGATTTGCCTCTGGGGTATGCCTTTGTTCATTTCCTTCCCTGACCCCCACCCTGGCTTAGTTGCTTCTGCTCCATACAACAGTGATTAGATTTGCCCCTGGATAAAGCCAATGTTGACTCCACAATGGCTTAGTTCCTTCTGCCCCATACAACAGTGATTAGATTTGCCTCTGGGGTGTGCCCTTGTTGACTCCACAATGGCTTAGTTCCTTCTGCCCCATGCAACAGTGATTAGATTTGCCCTTGTTCATTTCCTTCCCTGACCCCCACCCTGACTTAGTTCCTTCCATGATGGGATTATGTACCTGTGGTGTGAAATAAAATAAAACTATTGCTTACATAAAGAAATAAAGTTTTCTTTATTTTTTAATTCCCAATGATGCAAAACAATTTAACAATGAAGGAATTTAGACAGAATTTCTAAAAACAGCATTTACAGACGTAAGAAATGACTTATAGGGCCGATCTTTGATTATGCGTTCTACATGCTGAAGAAAGGATTGGTCGGTGGTCTTCATAATTTTTTCAAGGTGCATTCGAGGAGTTATAGATCTACTAATTTCTGTAGTCAGAATTAAGACCTGGTCCACATTCTCTGAGGTCAAAGCAAGACAATTTAGAGAATAACCAATGAGGATAACAACATGCAACACAGGCTGAAACCAGAGTTTTGCACAAAGAATGCGTAGTTTTGTGGAAATGTCATTTTGTTTGCCAATGCTTCAGGAGCCTAAAAAATATTTTAAAACTATTAACATTAAATCTATTTGGAAAACTTTTTAGACAGAACACTGAAAACACACACACCTGAATGTGAATGTTACTTGCAGAAGCCATATTCCAAAGCTCAATAGGTGACGGCGGGATGCTAGTATTGATGCACTTCTCAGGTTCTTCAGCTGTTACAGCCTCTGCTGCTGGCTCCTGGAAATTTAAGGGGGAAATGTAATTTTCTGTAACTCTTACAAGTTGTTTTTGCACATAAATAGGATGCCAGGAAAAAAAGTTTTACCTGCATTATAGAGTTTGGTATCAAGATAGATTCCAACAAGCTTTGCCATATTTGTGAGATCTCCTCATCTTCCTCCTGTGGGGTCTTTGTTGGTGGGAACTGTTCATCGTCAGAGCTGGTGCTGAGATAACGCTTTCTGGGTTTAGGCCTCTCTGGTGCCCTCGGGGTAGACACCTCTATAGGCCTCATCGGGGTGCTGGGGGTTTCCATGTTGTCTCCTGCTTAAAATCAGCAACTGTTCCCGACGGGGTTGAAAGTCTGAAAAGCACTGAACACCCTGGTGAATCCTTTAGGGGTTCTGAAAACTCTTCCTATTGGTTGCGGGGCAGGCCATGTGATATTCCTTAGCCAACCGCTGAGAGGCTGTGGGGAGACATGCCTGGACATGTTCCACCGGTCGCCTGCAAAAAGCATCATTTCCGGTCGCCGCAGAAAAAACGTCACTTCCGGCCACGTGGCCTTTCTTTTGACAGGTAGTGCCAGCATTTCTGGGCACATGGTGTTTTGTTATGACAGCTGATGACGTCAGTTCCGGTCATGTGCTGTTTTGTTTTGACAGCTAGTGTCGTCAGTTCCGGTCACGTGCTGTTTGTATTGACAGCTGGTGACGTCACTTCCGGCCACGTGCTGCTTGTTTTGACAGCTAGTGACGTCACTTCCGGTCACGTGGTGTTTGTTTTGGTCACGTGACCAAAACAAAGCCACATGGCTCATTTGCATAAATTTGACAGGAAGTAGGGCCATATACTACTTACGGCAATGTTGTTACTTCCTCTGAGCTATATGTAAAATAGGCTAAATTTTTACTGTAGCCTTTAAGCCAATCCTTCTCCCATATCTTTAGACAAAGTGCTGTGATGGCATAAACATCCCAATAGCTCAAGTTGAAGCACTAATCATGGATTGTTGCATGTCACTGGGAGGGAATGGGATGAACTGGAGAAAGACTCACACTTGACTTATAAGACAACAACCTATATGTTTAGCAGGTGCAGTGGAAGGAGGGACAAAAGGCAATGAATGCTATAGAAACCATAGGGAAGAAGACCTGTGATAAAGGGTGTAAAATAATACACGTTGTGGGGGGGAATTAAAAAACCCTACTTCAAGTATATGGTGATGGGATCTAACCTAGCAGTGACTGACCAGGAAAGAGATCTTGGGGATGCAACGTACAGCTCAATGAAAAAGTCAACCCAGTGTGCAGTTACTTTAAGATAAAGTAAACTCCATGTTAGGCATAATTAGGGTGACCATATGAAAAGGAGGACAGGGCTCCTGTATCTTTAACAGTTGCATAGAAAAAGGAATTTCAGCAGGTGTCATTTGTATATATGGAGAACCTGGTGAAATTCCCTCTTCATCACAATAGTTAAAGGTGCAGGAGCTATACTAGAGTGACCAGATTTAAAAGAGGGCAGGGCACCTGCAGCTTTAACTGGTGTGATGATGAAGAAATTTCACCAGGTTTTCCATATATACAAATGACGCCTGCTGAAATTCCCTTATCAATACAACTGTTAAAGATACAGGAGCCCTGTCTTACCTTTTCATATGGTCACCCTAGGCATAATTAGGAAAGGAGCTGAGACTAAAACTGCCAATATCATACTGCCCTTATACAAATCTATGGTGTGACCACACTTAGAATACTGTTCAGTTCTGGTCACCACACCTAAAAAAGGATATTATAGAGCTGGGGAAAGTGCAGAAAAGGGCAACTAAAATCATGAAGGGGCTAGAGTAACTCCTCTATGAGGGAAAGTTACAACAGCTGGGATTGGTTAACTTGTAAAAAAGGCGAGTAAGGGGAGACATAATAGAGGTGTACAAAATTATGCATTGTATGTAGAATGTGGATAGGGAGACATTTTTCTCCCCCTCTCATAATCCTAGACCCCAGTGGGGTCATCCCATGAAGCTGATTGAAGATTCAGGAGAAATTAAAGGAAATAATTAACACATAATTAAAACTATGGAATTTGTTGCCATGATACATAGTAATGGCCACAATTTGGGTGGTTTAAAAGGGGGTTAGACAAATTCCTGGAGGGGAAGGCCATCAATGTCTACTATTCCAGTATCAGAGGCAGTATACCTATGTACAGCAGTTGCTGAGGAACAAGGGCAGGAGGGTGCTGTTGCACTCATGTCCTGCTTGTGGATGCCATGAGCCAATAATATATATTTGACTTGTCATGCACTAGATCTGCTATCTCCTTTCAGGTTACAGCTCCACACACATGTATCTTGACAGAAGTACTCCACTGAATTGAGTGAATTATTTGGACTAGACCAACACTGGCTAAACCCATATCCACCAGCTTTATCCTAATGCCAACATGCAAAACTGAATAACAATAGAATACTTTAATCTTAAGAGCTGCATTTTAAAATGCCTATCTTCAGACCCTAATAACCTACAAATGAAACATATAGTTATATTGCCATTATTACTGTAGCCAGGGGGAGGCTGGCAGGGGGAAGGTGTGAATCAACCAGACATTAAAGAATCAAGAACAGAAGCGACTCTGTACTTTTCCACTGGCTGAAAGCAAAGTGACCTGCTGCTTTGTAATTCCCTGTTCATCTGGCATGTGCAGTTGCCTGGTAACTTGTCATGTGCTACTGCACATATATTACGTACACATGTAGAAGCAGAGTTGCTGGCCAGATAATCTTCAGATACTAAGATAATTTGTAAAATATTGTATCAAAAGATCTTAGGCTTTATAGATTGGATTCACTGGATTATGGTTTTGTATTTTTATAGACCGTTAACCATCTTTTAAGGTAGAAGTGCCAGGGATAAAAGGTTAAATGATACCATCTGAATCATTTTAACATGTATAAGTGTTTGGGAGAAAGGAGGTCATAATTTGAATGTAACCTTAAAAAAAACCCAGAAGACACTTGGCAGAAATTAAACAAATATTGATGACTTGCAGTTACTAATTCCTTAGGCAATGTCTTGAAAAATAATTACTGGCAGCACAATCCTGAGAATGCCTATTCAGAAGTAAATCCCATTGAGTGCAACAGGAGCTATTCCCAGGTAAATAAGTATAGGATTGCAGCCAGTGAAATTAGTTCAATCATGCCTACGCTTAGCTCGTGTGCCAGGTGTTTTAACTAAAATATGCTGCTATTTACCCAATTGCCAGTTCTCATTCTATTTATTTTATTAAAACATTTATATATACACACACATCTTTATGTGTGTGTGCGTGTATATATATATGCGCACACACACATCTCTACCTATAAAGTGGAAAGTATACCTGTGTCATGTATGTCCGGAAATGTTTACCCACTTCCAGATGAGTTAGAAACTTCAAATTCGACACAGTGATAGGTCTGGCTGTACAATGCACCAGAAAATCTAAAAACATGAATTTTGAGGGTTTACGTATTTTTAAAGAGTTTAATAAAAACCTAGCTTTACACCTACAACTCCCAGCATGCCTTGGGCAGGAGGCCAGACTTACCAGCCTGTGGCAGCCATTGTGATTCCTAAGGTGAGTCTTGAGCAATCTACCCAATTCCACATAAAAGGAAACAACCCATTTAACTGGGCTGCATCCGTTTGTGGTGCCTCCTCCCACCTGCCATGTGTGGTTTTAAAATCATAACTAGATACAACAGCGTGGGAAGAAAAGAGGGAGACAGGAGCAGGCAAAGAAAACATCAGGGCATACTCCAGTTGGACTTCTATCTACCCTGGGAGATGAGAAGGTAAACAGGGTTAAGTCCTGCTGAAAGTACTCTACACACACACACACACACACACACACACACACACACACTTCTTTTCCTTGTCCGCTGTGTATTTTCTTTTTCTTTTTTTAAAGATTGCAAGCCTACAGACAGGGTCGATCTTGGAAGTCACTCCATGAGCATATTTTTAAACTGAGGAGCAGGATATAAACATGTTAAGGACACAGTCTTATGGGTTATGCCCTGGGTACTCATAAGCCCCTGAACTCAAGAGGTTTACAGGTATCCTGTGTAGAGAGAGGTGCCTGCCTCTCTGCATTTTAGTTAGATGGGTGATTTTGCCCGTCTAGCAGAGGCTTCAGGGAGGTGGAGGATGTGGCCATAGGAAATATTGTAAGACTGTTGGCATGGTCTCCACCCCTCCTTAGAATGCCCCCTTCTCTCCATCTCCACACTCCATTTTATGAGCATGGACAGGTAGCCAGCATGGTTCTCTCCACACTGGCTACCAGTGGGAGGGAGGGGAACATGGTTCCTGTCTCTGACTTTGGAGTCAGGAAACTCAAAACTTCTATGTCTGGGGGACATAGGATTGCTCCCTAAATAAAGAATATTTATGAGTATGTTGATACATTGTCAACGCTCCATTTTAGTGTGTGAATTAGCTAGTGCCAGCATACTATATATACATCTCCTGTTCTACTCAGACCTTATAACAAACTGTTTATATATAAAATAGGGAAAATACTTTGTTTAATCAAAAGACATCACAGACGTCAAGAAACATCAGGTACAATTAGTAAAATGTTAACGCTAAGCAAATCTTAAGTAAAAGTATGAACTTTCAAAGAAAATACTTTACTGACAAGATTAAGAGAACATACATGGGAGATGATAGGAACAAGCATCCACTTTTGCAGGACAAATACTAGAAACAGAATCCAGAGGAACCATTAGTATGTTCTTCTTTTCTCCCCACTAACACTATGTGGTTTACAAGCTGCCATAGGTAAATTCCAATGCTGCATAGTTTCCCGATTTGCAATATTCTATCTGACTTTTTTGTCATTATGTGAAAATAAGCATGTAAAAGAACTCATGTGTATAATAATGAAACCCTGAAAGAAAATTTGAAGGAAGGAGTAGCAATTGGAATTGTCAATGTTACTTTCATGTTATGACATTTCAATGTTTTTTAATCCTACATGAAACCACACTTTAATTTTACAATAAAAAGAATAAAATACTAATTCAAACTCAATACATTTTATACTCGCCCTGAGGTATCTATAAAAGAAATTGGTGGGTTTTGGCCTTATTGCTTTAGTTCAGATAGTCTCCCTCTAGTGGACGCTTACAACCAGCAATAAGGCTCCCATGGCCTGGATCAGAAGGCACTTTCACCTACACGCATGGTGTGAGTGAGAAAGAACACCCAGTAGTGCAGCTAGGTAATTTTAGACCCAGGATTTAATGATCTTAAGTTGGGGGAGCCCTTTAGATGGCCATGTATATTACTTCAGGTGCAAAGGACACAACATTTTCTTCGCATCATCCCATGTAATTCCATGCATTAAAAGTGCTTCAATATTTCTGATATCTTAAAACAAAATCGTTTGCCAACACTGGTTGTTGTTTTTAAATTCTCTGAGCATGTGTAGTGTTGCTTTTTAATCTCGTTTAAATCAGGAAACCCTCATAACTACAAAAATAAAATGGAGTTTGGTTCGACACCTGCCATTGAATGAAAAGACAGCTTCCTGCTGCCAAAACAGTGGTTTGGCAAGCTGGAATAATCCAATTAACGGGGGGGGGGGGGGGAGGAGCACACAGGAAGGGGAGGGGGGGGTGTATATGGGGTGTGAGAGAGTTTTTTGTGGAGGCAGCATGGCCCTGGCTGTACCCAGCACCTGCTTTGGCAATGCCCACAGGTATGCAGACCTCAGGTTGTCGCACTCTTCTGTGAAATATGCTCAAATATATTGACCAGTGTAATTTTTAAAAAAATTAACTGAGGAAAAATATTTGCACTACTTCCATGAAGAAAATTATTTAAAAGGTCTTATGTCATTTGCTTTCCCGAGATCCACTGGCAATTTTATTAAGTTATTTTAAATGCACAACTCCATCAAAAGATATTGAGATAGTGAGTCATCTGCTGATAGCAACATGTATGGCAATTACAGATGGAAGGTTATCCCACCGCAATTGATGAGTGCTTTATAAGAATTTCAGATGTGGCCTTTTTGATGAAATTTACATAATAAAAGTTAGAATAGGAAGGTTAATGGAGGATCATTTTATAGAAAAATGGAGCCTCTTTATTCTGTATTGAAATGAAAGAGTTGAAGATGCAGTTCAACATCATTTCATTTTGGGATGATCTAACATCAGTGCAGTTATAATGCAAATGTTTTATTATTTTATCATCACCTCTTATTTTTGTCACTACCATGTTGATATTATTTTGTATTTTTATGCATTGCTCAGATATATAATATGAGGTAAATAAGAAAACACATACAAAAGCGAGGCCAGGCTCATTTGTTATAGTAAGGTGGATGCTGATTCTGAGTTTTCTGATTAGTTGCTTGAATCCTAAGATGTTAACTTAAGGAAGATCATGGAAGGAAGATTTCCTATCTCGTGCAGAAGCCTGCAACCGCACAAAAGCCGGTCCAAGGATTCAGGAACTATCCTGAACAAAGTGGGATAGGAAACTTTATTTCAGTGAACTTCCTTAATTAATCCATAACTTGCCACTGTTATGTGTGAAGAGGACAAATGTTTGTTTTCATCTCATAAACATAAATCACAAGCTACTTTAACAAACATACAGCAGTAATAGCCTCGATATCCAGCACAACAGGGGAAAAGGAGGAAAGGCAATCACACTTTGGAAATTGCAGCTTAACTAGGCCATGTGTGAGATAGTTTAAAAAAAAATTAAACCAAGTAGTTTGAACAAGAACCACAATTTCATCTGACATCAAGCTCTAATATTAATCACACTCAAAAGTTACAAAAACACTTGTGTTTAACACTTTAAAAAAAACAACACAAAACTTTATTGCCTTGCTCTGAACAGCAAGTTAATTTTGCCTTTACAAGAGTCATGATTTTAACTTACAAAGTCATCATCAAATGATGCATTTCCCCTGAAATGGAAATTGTACTTTATATTCAAATATCAATTTGAAATGTAAAAATAAAAAAACTCATCACATTTCACCAAGTTATTCCTACAGAATATTTAACAGAAATCTTCAGTGATGGCAAATAAATTTATTTACACTTCTGGTCCTTCTCCTCCAGGAACCAGCTGTATAGAGGGGGAGAGAGGGAGAGAGAGAGAAAGAGAGAGAGAGAGAGAGAGAAAGAGAGAGAGAGAGAGAGAAGTGTCAGTATCATGTTAGAAGATAAAGAACACAAGTACTGCATCTAGAAAAGTTGCACACCAAACCCATTCCATCCTACCACAAAAACATGCCTAGAAAGGCTACTTTTATTGGCCTGTTTGGTGCAACAGCTGCATAGCCCCTCTGACTGTGTAGGCTGACAAAGAATCAGTGAGAACCCTTCCATTAGCTTGCTTTGCCCTCTTTTAATTATACTTTGTGTGTGAGCCATCTTGAATTATTTTGGTAAAAAAAACATAAAACATAAATAAATTACATTAGAATCACCAATTAATACTCGCTTTACATTTGTGGGGAGGTTTACTGTTTTTACTGAATGTTCATTAATTAAATCAGAAATAACTACTTGTTTCAAGTGTAGCACCTCAAAACAAGGCAATCTTTTCAGGGAATCCTATTAAAGTAGAAATTCCATAGTGCAATTCTGTCTCTCGAAGCAAAAATTCCTCTTTTCAATTGGTTCAACCTTCATCAAAGTGACTGCATCAATACATTCTAATCATAATTTACATTATGGCTACGGAAACATAAATTATCAATTAATTCAACTTTGAGTTAATTGGAGTTTTGCCTATTTCACAGGGATTAAAGAAGGAATAATCTGTGTACAAGGAAAATTACTTACCATTGTTATGTTATTTCCATTTAGCAAAATCTGATCTAGCTTTGTGATTCTTCGTCCTTCAGGTGTGATCTCACTGTAAAACATTTTAAAAAGCTTACAAATCTAGAAATTAAGGTCATTATCAACATATTTTTCATTCATAACTATTTGATAAAGTCTGCAATCTCAGGCACTCTTCATGAAAGCAAGGCACACTGAATTTAATGGGACTTACTCCTAAGCAAAACAGGCTGAAAAATCTACATTGATGCAACCACAGTCTTTTTACCAGCAGCATCAGTTCCCTTTCTTGAGCTATCCTAGCAGCAGGGGAACCACTGCAGTGTGGGTGCTTCCCACAGCACTCTGGAACCATAAGAACAAGACTACATGGGAATAATCACTAATGTGGCAACTCCCTATGCCAGAGAAATCCAAACTCCCAGGAAAGGCAAAAATGGTAGGCTTGCTTTCCACACTGTTCTGCAAAAGTAATAATTGCAAGACTATGTGGGATTTAAAAGGAAATAATTGCATGACTATTTAGCAGGGATTTAAAGGGGTATAATTTGTATACAAGAAAAACTACTTCTCATTGTTATGTTATTTTCATTTAGCAAAATGGTAATTGTTCTTGTATACAGATTATTCCCCCTTAAATCCCACATAGTCTTGCAACTGTTTCCACACAGTTGAGGTAAAGCAAAAAGAATGGCCTCAAAAGAATTAGGAGTACAGATTCCTCTTTTAGAAATACTACCATCCTAATCTGGGTAACTTTTACAGAGCACACAGGAAGTATAGCTAAACTTTGGAGTAACCCCACAAAATGTCACTGAAATAATTCTCCTGAGGGGAGAAAGGAATACTATACACTACTTTTCTGAAAACACAGGTCAGCAGTACAGAAGTACAATATGCTGTTCTGAAGAATCCTCACAGAAGCACCTAATGTGTTAGCTTATGTACATGTCAGAAGGGCACATTTAGAAGAGCAGGCCTTGGCAAAAGTAAGGACAACCGTGGGAACAAGAACCAATTAAGCACAGAATGTGCTGAAGTTGGGAGCCAGAAGTAGTCATACTTACAATTCTGTAACATCTTCTAATACCATGTCTGGAGACTGGTGTCAAGGGAAATAAAGTACTGATTAATATTCTTCCTGCATTCACAAGATTGGTGGATATTAAAGTTGGCTAACAATATCTATATATTCTATGACTGTACACAATTATTTCAGTATGTGCACAATGGCTATTAGATTCATAGCCCGAAAAGGAAGATTAACAGGCTCCACTTGTATTCTGTCAGAATCACAGGAATTGTGGTATAGAGATGTTCTTCCCCTGTAGAGATGCCAGTTCATACAAATGGGATTTTCCCACAAACCCAGTGGCCATATGTACATTTGCACAGGCAGTTACATGGCAACCACTGGACTTATAAATCAAAATTGTTTATCAAAATTGTAGATTTGTTTATCAAACGAACACACAAATGGGCAAAAGCATCCAAGTATTTCTTGTAAAGGATACTGACAAAGTCATCAAATCCTAGGAGTGTGCCAACGATTTCTTTATCGCTTTTCATCACAATGTGAATGCGAGAGCCTATGCACTTGTCCACCAGCTCTGTTAAATCAGAAAACAGGTTTAAAATACCAGCTGTTAGTTATTTTTAAACATACCTCTCCATAATAGTCTACATTCGAAACTTACCACTTAAGAAAATTTGCTAAACTAAATTTCAATGCTATAGCAGTTCTAAGCCCATTATGCCTTACTGTGCTTCCTGATGGTCTGGGACCAAAGGAATTCAATTTCTTTTGAATCTGAAAAGGCTTCATTTCTGAACTATGAATTTTATCAGTGTTTGCACATAACTATACCCAGAAGTCACAGCAGAAGTGTTTCAGAATAATCTACATAGGTAGATTATTGCATGCACTCTCCACTCGGAAGAAAATTCTCAGCAAACAATCCATGATGTATGAAGCAACCCTTAAGAGAACATGTGGGCAACTCAAGAAACCTCCAAGGCCTTCAGTGCCCATGGCCCAAGACCTTGCAGCAACTCCCACAAGCCTGGTACTCAAATGTTCAGCTGGATGAGAAGCGATTGTGATGGGGCAGACACAATTTAGGAAGGAAAGTTAACCATCTCATCCCCATGTGGAGTGAGTATGTGTGAATGGGGGTAGGGGAAAGGCTGTGTGTGTGTCTTTGTGAGAAAGGTGTGGCGTTTGTGAATAGGGAAATGTTGTACATTGGACCAAAATGTGGGGGGGGGGGGGGGAGACTGTTGCCTACTCCTGCCTTAGAACCTCACAAAACTTCTAAACCAATAAAATGATATGGAAAGCATGGAAACTCTCCCCACCATAACAACCTTCCCATGTACAATGAAATATACTAACTGAATATCTACTGAGACACAGAAGGTGGGCAACCAGACACCAACACCAACCCTTGCTCTCTCCAATTATTCTCCTTCAGCTTTCTGCAATTTGCAGTATTTAATGTGGGAGAACCCTGTTAAAGGGTAACCACTACCTATAGTAGTACTCTAGCACCTCATGCATTCCAGCCTGTATTTCATGCTAAAAATTAGTTGCTGCTGTACATGTATTCATATTTAACTGCAATTGTGTGTTCATGTTTTCATAATATTGTAAGCTGCCTTGTGAGGTAAGTGAGCCCTGAAAAGCGGGTTTAAAAACTCTTTAAGGAGCAATCTCATGCATGTTTAGACAGAAAAAATGACCTACAATTCCCTGCATTCTCCAGCCAACTATGAGGAGAGTTGTAGGTCTTTTTTCTGTTTAACATGCTTAAGATTACTTCCTAAAATAAATGTATACATGGGCCCAACCCAGGGCCCTGTGTACCACTAACGCTAGAACGCTGAGGTGGTAGAATGGGTTGTACCACTTTGGACTAGATGTGGGGGATTTAAAAATAAAAAAATAAAAAATGGCACACTAAGGAAAACGATTCAAACGTAGCCCACTCCCTGCTATACTACTTTTCTACTTGCAGAGACTTGAATCCTTCCCCTACAGTACACCCACAAAAAGGTGGGACCGAGGGGAACAATCTGACTTGGAACAGCCTTTCCACCATCTCCTTCTGCTGCGTGCGTAGAGCTAAGCTCAGCTCCACATCACACGGGTATATTATATGCTCGTATGAATCAACGCTCCTCCGCTTCTCATCTAGTCCGCATCATACTCGTTTCCTTTCTACACTCTCAACCGCACACAAAAGCCACACTCAGCGAAGCTAAACAGCTCCTCTGCCGCCAACGCCCCATTTTCGCCCTCAGCATTACTCCCAAGCGCGAACCCGGTGTTCGTTACCGAGCGGCAAAAGCTGAGACGGGTTGGTAGTCGCGTTGGCTGCCATTTTGCAGTAAGACGTGTCCAATCGATCCCGCTCTTCTCCTATTGGTGCCGCCACGAGGCTGCTGGTTAAAAAGGCGACGCGGGAACCGCTGTGTTTCTATTCCTGACGGAGTGGGCTGTTCCAACAGGAATAGACTCAGCTAATCGATGAGAGGGCAATCGAACCTTAAAGCGGAGGAGGAGGAGCTAGTGCGCAGGTCTAGGAACTAAGTTTAACGTTATACATGTATTGGTGTTTATTTTATAGTACTAGCAGCACAACCCTATGCATGTCTATTCAGAAGTAAGTCTAAACTAATACATTATTAAAAGACATCTTAAAATTCAACTGGGGTAGGCCTGCCGGAAAAGATCAATCTTTATGGCTTTCTTAAATTCAGGAAGACTGTTAAGTTCACGAAGCTCTCCGGGCAGGCCATTCCACAGTCTGGGAGTGGCAGAAGAGGTCCTCTGGGTAATGTTCATCTGACAAATGCTAAATGTTCCAAACCTGTGCCTTGTTCCATAGAGCCATAAACTCAATGTTCCCTTCATTTTCCTGCTAAGAGATGGGGTGAGAGAATTAGCAGTTGGACTGAAGGGAAGCAACTGATGGACCTCTCTGAAAAAGTTTCTATGCATCAGACCAGTCCCAGCACAGCAGCCTTTTGCTCATGAAATTTGCACATGCGGTGAGAGAACCTACACAAAGGTTCCTAACTGACAGCAGCACACCCCAAAGATTTTAACAGAATTTATATCTAAGATATGTTGAGGACCCCAGCCTCAAGTCCTAACCTTACAGCGCTGTCCCAGGAAAGGAGTGCGCAGGACTGCTATACCAGTACATTACACACTGGTGTTTCACAAGTAGCACAAGTCGACCTTATTCATCATGCCAATGCATCAAGGGTGAGTTCAAGGAGAGAACCAGGACAGACTCATGTTAGAACCAGGGACAAATTTATATGCTGTTACAGAGGCAATGCCACCACCATGAAGTCATGTATGTCAGAAGTTTAGACATTAAACTTATCAGGACTCTGGTCCTGATAAGTGGAACTTCATTATAATGTGACAATGTTCCTTCCCCAGTCCTTTCTATATCTTTGTTAGAAAGCTGCCTTTTTTAAAAAAAATCTTTCTGCAGCTTGAAACTCTCCCCACGGCCTCAGTTCGATCCCAGCAAAAGCTGGTTTCAGGCAGCCGGCTCAGGTTGACTCAGCCTTCCATCCTCCAGAGGTCGGTAAAATGAGTACCCAGTTAGCTGGGGGAAAGGTAATAATGGCTGGGGAAGGCAACGGCAAACCACCCCGCTATAAGGCCTGCCAAGAAAAAGTCGGCGAAAGCTGGCATCCCTCCAAGAGTCAGTAATGACTCAGTGCTTGCACGAGAGGTTCCTTTCCTTTCGTAAGTCACATTAACTATTATCCCTTTCCATTGTATTAGCCATTTACAGTTGTTTTCTTACAGGCTGGCAGAATGCCTCTTCGCTTGCTTAAGCGAACGTACCAGGGGCGCAACATCACATGAAAGTCTAGGACAACCCCTGCATTCGTTGTAAAGGCTGTGGTCTGCGCCTTAGTGAGGTGATATGTTTTAATGCACCACCTACTGTTGTCGCGAGCACAGGTTAGGATTGCCAGAGTGTGTCATCTCTCGCTTAGCAGTGGGGTGCACTGCACCTTTAAGAACAGAGCACTGGCAACCGGTTGCCAGGAGGAACCAGCCTGAGGTAATAGGTTAAGGAAGCTCCTTCTTCCTGTTCATACCCTGCTTTTGCAAACGCTGCCAGTACCTTCGCTCACCTACTGGTCACGGGTGCCGTTGGCTTTTCCTCTGCCCCTAAAGAGCCCGCCTCGATCCCTACGCCCTTATTTTGCCCCTTGCCCCCGCTCCCCCACCCGCCACCCTCAGGACCACTGAGCTCTACCCAAGATGCTGCCGCCCGCCGCTCTCTTCCGACCCGCCGCTGCCAACCCGAGCAGCAGGAACCAGGGCTTCGAGTGAGGGCCGGCGCGGCTTCAGCGGTCACGACTGAGCGTGCTCAGTGTCTCGGGGAGCATGCTCAGTGACGGCCGAGCCGCACATTCGGACGGGCAGCAGGCGTTCATCTCGACTGCGGAAGGAAGCGCCTGTGGCCCGGCTGTAAACAAGCTCCTGTTGTAGGGGCGGGCGGCGCTGCTGCTGCTGCTGTTGCTAGAGCCGCCGCCGCCGCCGCCGCGGGCTCCTTCATGGAGCAAAGGGGCCGAGCGCAAGGCGACCTCCACCCTCGGACCGCTGGCGGCCCCCGGGGGCCAGTGCTGCACATCGTGGTGGTCGGCTTCCACCACAAGAAGGGCTGCCAGGTGAGGGGCTGCCGGCTCTGCTTCCTCGACCTCCCGCTCCCTACGTAGGGAGCCTTCTGCTCTTTCAACCAGATTTTCTTCCCCTCTTCTCTTCTTTCCCCAATCCCCAGTCCTCCTCCCTAGACCCCACATCAGACTCCTTCCTCTTCTCATCACCCTTCTTCTAAGCACATTGCCTTGCCATTTGGTTTATATTATTCTTTACTATTATGCCTTCAGCACACACACCCTTGCCATCGGTATTTCCTAATATATCTGAGATTATGTAATTTCTATTTATATAGAGAGAGATGGTGTTTTATAGCCTATCCATTCATCTAGATAGTGTTTTTTTCAAGACTCGCTAATACGCATAATGCCAAAAAATCCATATTAATGTCATACTTTCCTTAGGTCAACTAAACGATTACAAAAATTATGCAAGCTTTTGAGATCTCCAGGTCTCTTCATCAGGCAGTATGTTAAAAAAAAAAAAAGCAGATGGGATGGAATAGGAGAGAGAGAAAATTCTGGTGGTGAAAGTTAGAATGTCTGCATATTCAGAGACCCCGGATTTTATTGGGGGGGGGATGGGAGGGCAGGGGCTGCAGACATTCAGGGGCTCTGCAGTTAATGTGATTCTGTTTTGTTTTTGTAAATGTTTGGGTTTGTTTTAACATGGATAATTTGCTGTTTTGCAGCATGATGCTATCCATGCTTACCTGGAAGCAAGTCCCATTGAGTTCCTAGAGAAGTGCACTTGGGCTTACTATCTTAATTAAGCTGTAACCATTCTGCCATTAAGGTGGGTGGAACGGCAAAAGCAATAGATCATTTCCAGCCTTTCATTGTATGCTTATGACTGAGGACTGTGGTTTCTAGTCTGCATTAGGGATTGTGAGTATGGAACCGGAATGTGATAGTTACTCAGGCTGCATTCCTTAAACACACTTCCTAGGGGGTAAGCCTCACTGAACACAGTAGGACTTACTCCCATGCGCAAGACTGTGCTGTAAGCAACTCAGAATAAAAAGGTGTGATCTTGGCTATGTGGCCAAGTTTTATGTCCACATATATATCTGGTGTTAAATTCACATACCTTTATACTTGCTCATGCTGCTTCTCTGAGGCCACAGCTAGAACAATTTTAATGAGGAAGAGAGTAAATAAAGGAGAGAGGCTGCAGTGAAAGTAACTTTAAAAGGTTGTCATTTATTTATTTACAAAAATGAATTTTTGGCTGCTTGAGAACAGAATGCTCAACTAGATGAGGCCTTTGGTGTGATTCAGTATGGCTTTTCTTATGTTTGTTTGACTTGCTTCTGAGTAGACTTGTGTAAGATTTCACTATGAGTATAGATTGTGTATATCTTATTTAAAGCACAGTGTTTTTCATGCTTTGTAAGTAGGCTAAGTCATTTTGGGGGTTGACTTTCTGTTTAAACAATAAAAACAAATATTGACAACTGTTCCTTGTCTCTGTGGGTGAGGCCTTAATTATTCCATCTGGCATCAGCAGCACTTGGTCCCTAGAGAAGGAATGATTCAGTTTGTCATCTTGCACTTATACATGGGGATATTTATCTGCTTAAAATGATTTTCTCAGCTTTCAGACTCAAAGGCTGTACGCTTAGCAGAAGGTGCCAATTTTCAGATAAGCTTAAAAAGAAGTGGGAGAAAAAGTTGTGAGCATAAGCAGATAACAGGCACCTGTCAGCTTAGATATCCATCTTAACAATAAAATAATGATTATGAATAGACAAAGAGAGAGGAACTATTTTTTTTTTGTAAAGGAAATAGCACAAATAAAATTTAAGCCTAAGCAGGTGTATTGTGTAGTGAAACACACTGAAAAAAGTGGGACGTGTCTGGGTAAACCTTCCTGGGATCAAGGTGAAAAGCTATCCCTTAACATGTTTGGTCACAGGCTAGCCAATTCTTTGTATATGTAGACAAATTCTATTGCTAAATTCCCTTTGTGCATTCTTTTGTTAAGTTCACTCAAACTCATGCATATATTCTTTCTGGTGGGTCTTTAATTGACATAAGTTACTACTGTGTGATCATGGTTGTATGTTGTAGACGTTGCTTAGGAAATCAATTTGTTCTCTGGTACTTCAGCAGTGTGAAAAAATGGCAAGGGACTCAATAGGGACAGAAATTTCCCGTTTTGTCTCCAGGAAAGCAGTAGAGCAATTGTCAAAACTGACCGCAGTACGTAGCTGTTTGACAAAGGAAGTCCAAGTAATAGTTGCCCTTCAGATGGACATTTGTAACCTAGTATTAACAAAATTTTTGGTGATTACATTCTATCATTACCCATTCACAGGTTGTTTTTTGTTGCTTCCCCCTTTCTGATAGTGTGTTTCTTTATGGGTAAAACTCAGTGGCTTGAATCCAAAGAAGTGCACAGCTAAATCCATACTACCATCGGTGGGTGCTTTAGAATTGTATTTCTTGAATAGCAGCCCCTCTACCACAAGGCAACCCATTTTTGAAACAGAGGAATATCCAAAGCAGTTTGTGACATGGCACAAATTGTTTTAAAACAAAGTCTATAAATCCCACTGGGTTTGCCCAAGCCCTTGGGTGTGCCTAAAGTAGTCCTTTGGATTCCAGCTATTATTACCGTAGTTAATTATCATGCTTTTCTATAACTGGTTTAATCTGTGGCATCTGCTTTTTCAGATGTGCTAGGAACTTTGGGGCTGACTTTACGTAATTGTGTGTGTGTGTGTTTGCGCATGTTTCCTTTTCAGCTTGGCTTTATAACCCACCCAGCTCAAATATATAAAGATTGTTATGTTTATAAACAATTCTGGATGCCATCTTTTGATATGACAAAATATAAAATGCACTGTTTGTCAAACTCCAATCTAGCTTCAAGGCTGATTCTGTAATTGGCTGAGCAGCTTTTTGGCCTCTGGGTGCCATTTGTCATTTGTAATGTTAATGTCAGCTGGAACTATAACAACAATTTAGCATTGCATAAGGGACCAAATACCTTCCTGAAAGAATGAGGGATAAATCCTTCAGAGCTCATGGGTATAGTACATGAAACCACAAGGTTTCTTCATTAATATCCAATTGATAAGCATAATTTGCAAACAAGCCTATGACTTAACATATTTAATTTATTTCTCAACTTTAAAAAATATACTAGACATATACCTATGTAACATAAATATAACACAAAACCAAATTTAAAAGTCAAACTAAAAATACAGTCATAATCAAAACCAGTGGCAGTTAAAAATGAAAACCAGTTTTAAACAGCAGTGGCTGCTTAAATACAGCCATCTTTCCCTGCTTTAGGTGGGTGGTAGTTGTGGGTGGGGTCCATGGGTTCCTCTTTTAAGAGACCATTGTACATTCTGGATGCCACAACCAAGAAGCCCCTCTCTGGTGTAGCTGCTTACCTAATCTTAGACAATGGTGGGATTTGAAAGAGAGCTTCCAAGTGAAATGAAGGTCCTGGGCAGGTTCGTATTGGGGGTGGGGGTTCGGTGATTCCTGAGAGATACTGATATCAAATTGTTTAGGCCTTTTAGATTGAGCTTGGAAGCAAACTGGAAGTTTGTACGGTTGATTATTTACGTAACTATAAAATAATTGTTTCTATGACTCAGATTTGCTTAAATAGATTTGATACACTTCTAGTTGCTGTGTTCCTAATATACTGCATTTTTGCAGTTGTGGTAAACGGTTATGTGAGTAAGAGTTTGCAAAATCAGTTCCTTTTCTGTATCAATGATTAGATTTTGTTTCCAGTTTTGCAATATTTATCAGATGCTAGCTCTCATGTGAAAGATGGGTTTTAGTTGGGTGCCAGCGAGAAAGCCTTCTAACATCTTTGGGTTGTTCCTTTTTCTTTCCCATGCGGTCTCTCTTTGACTGTATTAGTTGCAGTAGGTCAAAAATGTCATGCATAAGCTTCATATTGACACTATCTGGAGTTTTAACACAGAAACAACCATGTCTAATAATATTAATGTACAGGTTTTGAAGTAGTATCTCAACTCTCTTCTGTGTTTTAATATGTCTCTTGTTCATGCTCCATTGTGATCAAGAGACGGGGGGGGGGGGGGCAATAGGAAGCGTAGGGGCTGGAAGCAGGCCCAGTTCTTCAAGTCCCATTTCTAGCAGAGAGATTTGGGGACAGGGATGTTCTCTGTAGGCTTGCCCTGCCCCTCATGTTTTTCCCATCATGCATTCTGTTAGCTCTAACACACATCTCCAGTGGGAAGAGCAGACGGCCTCCCTTGCTCCCTGCAGCGGCAATGCAGGGGCCAAAGAAAGGGAGCTTTGTGCTTGTGTTAGACTTCCCTTGGATGCGGAGGGACCTCTTTCCTTACCAAAGATTAGCCCAGGGTAGGCAATATGCCTATGGGACACTTTTCTTGGCATCTGCCTAGGTGCTCTGTCCCTCCCACCTCTGCCTTTAAAAAAAAAAAAAAATTGCAAATATAACAATATAAAAAAGGGGGGCAGGGAGCCTCAAAAGTGAGGAAAAGAAAAAAAGAGTGTATAAAACTTGTCCATACAAAGTAATCATTTAAATCACCCATAATAAAAGAATGAAAGAAAGAAAAAGAAGGATTTAACCCATTTCAAAGCCATATGTCAATCTAAGCAGTACATATATCTAAAGAAACATCCATGAGATTGGTGGTTATAGGAGATACTTCCAAATGTAGTAAGAACCTCAGTCCAGTGGTGGTGGGCAAGTTCGGGCAAGTTCCTTGTTCTTTGGGATTAGCTATGCATCCCATGGCAGCCATTTTGTTGTGGTGCCCAGGACAGTTTCTCAAAGTTCCAAAAGTGCCCGCAGGCTCTGAAAAGGTTGCCCTGTTGAGCTGTCTTTGCTACCGTTTATGAAGAAAAGCAAGCTGTGTTGACTTAACTTGGTCGGCTTGTCTGGGCACAACAGCAAATTTCTGTGTGTGTTGGGCAGGACTCAGCTACAGGCCTGCGTTCCAGCAGGGTGTCCAACTGTCAGGAATACTAGGGAAGGGGCATAATCTTCTCTGCCCCTTGGAATGTCTGCAATCCACACACCATTACTTACCCTATCAAAGTGACAGACATCTTGCTAGTAGGTCTTAATAGTTATGTGTTCTGGTAGTTCATATTTAAATAAGTCTTGTAGAGGAGTATTTTGTGTATATTAAAGGATTTTCATTAAAGAGCAAAGGCATTGTGCCTCCATTTCGGGATACGCTTTTGTCACTAGTATGCTTTTGCCAGGAATATTTTGAGTAAACAATATAGGGACAATTGAGAAAATAGTCTTTTTTGTATGGGATAAACCTATGTGAAAACAGATGTTTGCGAAAGAAACATTAGTTCTTTATCCTGCAATGGATTTATAGTATTATAGATTTATACATACACACCAATCTCAAGCATTTTTAATCAGAAGTAGTACCCACTACTAGTAATTTCTAATCCAAGCTAAGATGTTGCATGGGTGATCATAAAAGGAAGCATCATGGAACCCCTTCCCACTTTTTTTATATATATATATAAATTAACTGCATTCACACAGCATTTGTGAACAATCTATTTTATTATGTGTATTAGGGTGCAATCCTATGCATGTTTAGTCAGAAAAATGTCCTACAAATTGCAGCCTTCCCCAGCCACCCATGCCATGCTGGCTGGGGAATGCTGGGAGTTGTAGGATATTTTTCTAACTAAACATGCATAGGATTGCATCCTTAATGAATCTGATCTCTTCAAAGAATCCTGTTTGTATGTTTTGCTGCTGGAGATATTTCTGTGTGTTTTGTAGGCGTGTCCATGTTCTACCTGTTAGTGAATTTGAAATTACTCTTTGACTTACCTGCCATTCCCCTGGGAGGGGTATGTAAAATAAACAAAGGTTCATGGAGGATGGAGTACAGAGTGCTTTGTTTTACATTTCATTACAAAGTGCACTTCTCATGTAACCGTTCATATAACCTAACATCTTGTTTGCAGGTTGAGTTCTCATACCCTCCCCTAATCCCCGGAGAAGGACACGACAGCCACTGTTTGCCAGAGGAATGGAAATACTTGCCTTTCCTTGCATTGCCAGATGGTGCTCACAACTATCAAGAAGGTAAGAAGCCACTTGCGATGTTTCCATTCAGTACTGTGTGTATTCTGTGATAAGAATGAGCAAGTGTAGACTTTGGTATTGGGTGTAGAACCTGGCATTCTGAGGATCCCAGATTCAAACTACTTTAATTGTGTGATTAGCAACCACACCTTGCTTTTTAAATGTTTAAACACTCTTTGGTTTCTTGCCATCAGAAACTCAGGCCTTAGCTAGACCTAAGGTTTATCCCAGGATCGTGTCGGGGTCATCCCTGTTCATGTAAATGACAAACAGGGGATCCCAGGAGCAGGCAGGGTCGACCCTGGGACAATCCCGGGATAAGCCTTAGGCCTAGCTAAGACCTCAGTGGCGGAGTTCGGATGACACGCTAAGCAATGGTTTCCCATTCTGTTCCTATTACCCCCCCGGCCCCAGTTGATTAGCATGTCATCCAAATTCAGCCAGTGTGTGAGTAGGAGAGAGCTAACCCTTCCCTTTCCAGCTACAATCTTGATAAAAAATTCCCCCTCTAATTGCATTAGGAGGAAAAGATCTCTGATTGGTGCTGGTAGCAGCTTTTTCCTCAGTGGTAATTCCCACCAGAAGAGTATTTAAAAAACAACACCTGATATGGTTGCTAATGACACAATTAAAGTAATATCTAGTTTGGCCCTCAGCTTCCTTTTTTAAAAAAAAAAAAAAAAGAAGAAGCCAAATTTCTAGCCCTTATGGCTGCAAAGATACTGCATAGCAGATTAAATTATGCAATATAGAAAGTATAGGCAAATTTGGTACAAAACTGTACCAACACTAATACACTGTTAATGTTTACCTGCTTCTGTTGCACAGACATTCCTAAATATCACCGACCAAAATGCGAGAGTCAAAGCACAGCTGCTGGCCATTCTGTTACTACAGCAACAAGCCATTAGTGCATAGTGTTGGTAAAAGCAAAGCGTACTTGTTCCAAAGCTGTCCTAGCAACAAAGCAATCAGACCAGTTCCCCAGAAAGTATTTTCCTGAGTATTGCCATGCTTTCTTTGTGGGTTGGAGGTTTGCAGTCACTTTGAAAGTGCGTAAGGCCATTTTCCTTGGGGAGTGAGTTTACGAAGTTTAGGGCGCAATCCTACCAATTACGCCCTCACTGCTTGGAGCCCTCCAAACTCAGAGGCTTCCGAGATTCCTGTGCCCTGCCAGGCTGAAGCCAGCTAGGCGGGAGAAGCGGCATGGGTGATCTTCGCCTTGCCATCTTTCGTGGTTTTTGCTAGGCTAGCTTTTCAGTCCGTCTAGGAAGGGTGCTTCGGAAAGGGAGGGAGGGAGGTTGGAGGAGGTCCAGGAGGTCCACCCATCACCCATTGAGACACCTGCTTTTCCTTCTTTCTGAGGTAGATTTTCCAACCCCAGAGGGCAGCTGCGCCTTTCTTTCCACACTGGCTGCAGAGGGGCAGAGCTCCCCCTTCTGTTAGGTCAGAAGGGTTCTTTCGTGCATTCTATGGTCCTTGGGACACTCTCCCAGAGGCCATAGGACATACAATATTGTACGTAGTATAAAAACTATTTACATAGAAACATAACAGACAACACACTCACACACACATCTAAAGAATTTTAAGAGTTGATCATTATTAAGTCTCATTATTAAAAGTCTATTCAATGTTATATCTGTAGAATCTTGAGGAGCAACTACTTTCCTAAAAGTGGTGGGCAAGAGCCCCGATCCCAGCCTCGCGCCTTGTGTTGCACTTGTTAGCTAAGCTGGTATGATGGGTTGGAATGTCCAGTTACTTGAGAAACTTAGATTGTTTGCTGTCAAAGATCCATGAAGGAGGCAAATGATGCCAGTTTGGCTAGGATTTAAACCTCATATAGGGGATGGTTGGGGACCTGGAAGTCTTATGAGCTGGCTGAGTTAAGCATTAGGGCAGCTTTCCTAAACCTGGCGCCCTCCAGATGTGTTGGACTGCAACTCCCATCATCCACAGTCAGCATTGCCATTCCACATGTCTGGAGGGGCGGGCAGGTTGAAGAAGGCTGTATTATGGAGCTTAGAGGCAAAATGGCTGAAGGAAGGGTGCAGAATAAGCAGAGAAAAGAAGCTTGAGGAAATGGCCAAGAGGAGGCAGGGTGGTGAGACAAGAAACAGAGAGGAGGCTCTGTAGAAAAGCCACAGTGCTTATGAGGAAGATCTGTGTGGAGTGGGAGGATGGTCAACAGACAGGATGGCTAAGGAATTTGGTAAGTAGCAAAATAAAAAGCAGGAAAGTGTGAGTGGAGGAGGTATGAAGTTGAAGAAAGAAGCCAAGAAGGAAGTAGGCCTGAGGCCCAACTACAGTTAGGGCCTAGAGTCAGGAGTACTTCTTCACACAGTGCATAGTTAAACTATGGAATTTGCTACCACAACATGTGGTGTTGGCCACCAATTTGGATGGCTTTGAAAGGGTGCTGGATAAATTCCTGGAGGAGAAGGCTATCAACGGTGACTAGCCCTGATGGCTTTGTGCTACCTCCAGTATCAGAGGCAGTAAGCCTATATGCACCAGTTGCTGGGGAACATGGGTGCGAGGGTGCTGTTGCACCATGTCCTGCTTGTGGGTCCCTGGTCAAAGGCTGGTTGGCCGCTGTGTGAACAGAGTGCTGGACTAGATGGACCCTTGGTCTGATCCAGCAGCGCTCTTCTTGTGTTCTTATGAATAGCTATGCGTTACTGGCAAGAAGGAAGGGAGCAAAGGAGCCAAAGGGGCATTGGGTTACTATGTTTAAAATTTAGTTTGCAGGCTGATGTGGGGAAGGGGGTTTCTGGGTTTTTTGCTGTTACCTCAGCATTATGAGGTGACAACCCTAAGGGGACATCAAGGGTCAAGAACCAGTGATGATGCTGAATTTCAGATACTGATTGGAACTAACCAGCCAGTTCTTTGGTGGCAGAAATACAGTTTGCGTGAATGAAACAGGAGCGAATGGCTGCAAGTGGGGAAACGCTTAAGGGGAAGAATAAAATTCCTTGCCCCTGTTATCTAAGGTGCTTCTGCGCCACCTTCACAAAAAGATCCATTGGTGGGTGAGTAAAATGTTTCCCCAAGGGCAGCCAAATAGCTTGAGCAGTCCCTGCATGTTGTTGTAAAATACCCATGCATGCTTGGTATCCCACACCACAATGTTGCAGCTTTGCCTGGGTATCTTAACATTAATTTGCAAATTGGCCCTGAGGATGATAGCGAGAAAGGTGATAAGAGTCTCCTCTTCTATTTCAGACACTGTGTTTTTCCACTTGCCGCCAAGAAGTGGAGATCGGAGCACAGTATATGGTGTCTCATGCTATAGGCAGATTGAAGCTAAGGTAATAATACCGCAGTTGTGTGAAATTTAAAATGGAAAATGCTTTGTGCAGGAGCCAAGGTACAGAATGTTCTTTTTCTTTAAATAGGAAAATAGGAAAGCAATGTATACAAATTGAGTATAACAAAAGGATCAGAAGAAAAAAATGTTTTTATCTCCTACGTCATAAATGAAAGCCCATGCTGGCTGGTCCTTGTCATTACTATGAAATTGATAGAATTTCCAACCAGAACTCTTACTATGGAAATTTGTATTTCAAAATACTACAGATTTTCCCCAGTATATTATTATTATTATGTTGTTGTTGTTGTTGTTTTCATTTCTGTACTGTCCCATAGCCGAAGCTCTCTGGCAGTTTACAATTCATAAAAATACAAAATATGACATAATAAACGTAGTCTAAAGTTTTTAACATAGAAAAATTAAAACAGTGTAAACAACTAAAAACAATTTAAATAGTTAATATTTTTCCTAATAGACTGATTAGTCTATTAGCTGACATAGGTGCTTCATCATATGCCATTAAATGCTTGGGAGTAGAGGGTTGTCTTTACCTGGCGCTGAAATAATGACAGTGTCGGCGCCAGGCAGTTCTCAGTGGGGAGCTCACAGTCAGGGGGCCACTGCTGAGAAGGCCCTCTTCTCCCTTGTTGTCACCTTTTGAGCTTTCTTTGGAGATGGCATTCAGATAAGGTCCCAGATGTTGATCGTAGTGTCCAGATATGTTCAGGTCAGGATATAAATAAAACAAATATATCCAAAAGCTGTGAGTAGCAGAGACAGAGTAATTCACATTGGAGTGAATTATCTCTTTTAAGATGGTGTCTAATGTGACATTCCCTTGAACTGGGAAAGTCTTTTTTATTCTTCATTACTGGGGTCACCAAAATGGTGATTATTTCATTAATGATGCTACGAAAATGAAAATCATTTTATTGAAACCCCTTTTTCAGACATTCTGAAAAGTTTGTGAAACAAGACAGAATTCTATTTCATAGTCTTTTACATGAAAATTGAGCATGATCATATCATAGGAAGATATTTGCAGGGGTCCATCACTTTGTAAAAAGAAAAAAAAAAGGTTGGTAACGTTAGGTGTTGCAAACAAAGAATACTTATACGTGAAGATTGGAAAACTAAATGAATAAAGAAAAAGTACAGCAATAGCAGGAAAATTCTGGAGTTGGAGCCAAATGCCTGGATCCCTCCTTGTATCACTACAGGGATCTTTTCACTCTATTTTTTCCCTGATTGATCCCTGCCTTTTACTTTCTCTTTTCCTACATAACGTGTCTTGTGTTTGATTGGAGTGTAACCTTGTGGGCAAAGCCTGTTCTATTTTTTAAATTTTTGTAGAGTGCCTACTTTATAAACAAGTGGCCTCTTTTAGTGAAAGACCCCCGAATGAATATTTCGTTTTTAAATGTAAATGAACAAACACATGTTAAATGCTTGTTTTCTTCCCTTCTTTCTTTTAAGGCATTGAAAGTACGGCAGGCAGATGTTACTCGAGAAACAGTTCAGAAAAGTGTCTGTGTTCTCAGTCAGCTGGTAAGAGATCGTGACATGCCTAGAAACAGCTTGTTATGGGGATTTTTTTTCATATTAGACTTAAAGAGCTGCATTAGTATTGTGTGTGGTGAGTCAAAGGCATCCTTTCAAAATGCACTGTCTGGTATATAGAAAAAATGCTATTTGTAAGCTCTTAAAATGAGAGCAGTTCTAATTTAATACGTCACATGGTATGACCATTTTTTTAACCTTTGTGTAGTACATGAAATAGGGTAGGATACAACACTCCTGTTGTTCAAAGCACTTCAGAGAGCTTTGGCTATGGGGAGGTATATAAATGTAATAAATAAATAAATAAAATTTATAGTCGTTATCGTCCTTAAAATCTGTGAGGCTCATCACTGTATAGATGTGGAACAGAGTCTAGAGCAGGGTGGGCAACATGCGCCCCAACAGGCTACATTTGCCTCCACCTGGCCCTTTTTTGCATTTTTCACAGCCCTGCCACTGCCAAATTTGCAGCAGCAAAAAAGCAGCATTTATTCTTTAAAATAAGGTACGTGGAGAGTGCGTTTTAGCTTTAAAACAAGGAATGTGCTCCCTGCATGCTTTGTTTTAAAGAAAAAGAACCGCTTTCCCCAACCACACTTCCACATTTCAGCGGCAAATTGGGCAGTGGCAAGGGGTAGGAGCATAGGCTATGGGCTTCCTGGGCCCAGGGGGCAACGTGCCCCCACCTGCAGGAAGCCCATCCATGGTCTAGAGAGTGACTTGTCCGATTCCCAGTCCAGGCCACATTTCCAGTTCAAACTAACAGAAACATATCTATTGGGCCAAATTAACTCGCAGAATAAAGGCTTTCCCCAACATGCCTCTTCAAGACACATCTGATGTAACAATGACTATTTATTTATCTTTATTTATTTATTTATTAAATTTATATACCGCCCCATAGTCGAAGCTCTCTGGGCAGTTTACAAAAGTTAAAAACAGTGAACATTAAAAAGTATACAAAATTTAAAACCATCAAATAAATAAATAAATAAATAAATAAATATCAGTAGATGTGAAATCTTTTTATCAGCATATATATGATCTTCAAAATGAGATTCAGGAGCTGAATTTTATAAAGAGAGAGATTCTTTTTGAATTGATTGATCTGAAACATGGAGCCCTGGGCAGAGTACATGGCTCTTCCCGCCCCTAGACCCCATTTTATCATCACAACAACCCCGTGAGTCAGAGATAGTGACTGGCTCAATGTCACTCAGTGAGCTTCATGGTTGAGCAGGGATTTGAACCTGGGTCTCCCTGGTCCTAGTGCAAACATTGTGACCATACCAGCTCTCAAATGAAGCATGGTAGTCCTTCTTTGTCTATATTTTACCATACTGTTATCCAGGGTTTTGAACAGTACACTACTAAAGAAACACAAAATTATAAAGAGATTAGAACCAAAATTTTCTTTGTAGATAAGATGCTGCTGGATAGAATGATGGACATAGTCAATCTTTATCGATTAATTGTTGCCTAATATGATCTGTTTTGGAGAATGCGAAGAGTAATCTGAGGTTATACTCATTCAGCCATACTGAAAAGATAGATGTTGTTGTTCTTTGCTGCTTGGCTCTTTTGATGTAATGCAATGTGTGTGTTTTTCTTGCAAGCCTCTGTATGGGCTACTCCAAGCCAAGCTGCAGCTAATTACACATGCCTATTTTGAAGAAAAAGACTTCTCACAAATTTCAATTCTTAAGGTAAGTTTCCAGTATACAAAGGTCTAAGCCATTGTAAAAGAATACAAATGTTTGGGCTATGACTAATTAAACAAAGATGTAGCTGTTGTAAGTGTGATATTGGCCTATGAACGATAGATGATCTTCCTCATTATTATTATTTTTGCTTCCTAAACATCTGCAAGGCTAAATTCACTCTTCCTTCATGTGCATTTGCAGAACTTCCCTTTCCATTGAAGTGAATTGGGAAGCCCTTGCAAGCAGAAGCATAGGTGAACTGACTGGTTTCCATGGCCAGGATAGAAAGGAAGGGCTGGAGCTCAGTGGTGGATCATATGCTTTGCAAGCAGAGCATTCAACCTTTAATCCCTGGTACTGTCAGGTAGGGCTGGCTAAGCCCCCTATCTGGAACCTTGGAAAGGTGCTTCTAGTCAGTGGATTGTATCTAGAGTGAATCTCTGTGAGCTGGATGAGCCTGCTGACGGAAGGGTTCAGAGCGGTAATGTTAGTTGGGGGACCCTCCAGAACATTGTGTGAGGTGCAGAGGGAAGGGGGAATCCGCAAAAATCACTTCCTCATCGCCTTCCTCCAGCCTCTGCTGGACCTGATTCCAATTTCCACCACCAACAGAAGGGACATTTCAGTTCACAGGAGCAACTCTGGATCCAACCTAGTGTAGACAGTATTGAGCTAGTGGTCTGAATTGGAATAAGGAGCTTTGTATATTCCTAGAAAGAACCAGGCAATGAGTACTGCATACCTGAAGGAGTTTTGTTCTTGTCTTTCTTTCCAGGTTCCCTTGCAAAGTACTTTTTGAAGTGAGATTATATTCAAAAGGTTATGGCATGGCATTCACTCTCTCTCTCTCTCACACACACACACCTTTCACATGCCCAGTCGAATTTTTCAGTTCATTTGTTTGTACGTATGTAGGTACGTATGAATTGAAAAATCCCATTGGGCATCTGAAAGCCCTGTGTTACACCTAAAGTAGTTCTTTGGATCCTATTGGAGTCCAATGATTTGATGCCCATCTATTTAGTGTCTCCTTTAAAATAATGGCAGAGCTCTCAATAGTAGTGTTTTGGCAGATCCTTCTTACATAAAATAGACTAACCTTTTCCTTTATTGCCTGGTATCTGCCTTTAGAAATTTGTGTTCACGCTTTGAAAATTCTGTGTCTCTCCCCACCTCCGTCCAGGAACTTTATGAGCATATGAACAGCTCGCTGGGAGGAAGCTCACTGGAAGGGTCACAAGTTTATCTTGGTAAGCAGTGTTTTCTAAATGAGAAATAATTGTTCCATTTTCAATTACTAACGTACTTGAATACATATAAAGCCTAATGCCAAGCCTATGTGCTTGAATACTTTACTAATTATTATGATTACTGGTCCCTTCAGTCATGGCTCTAGGTAACTGTTGTGTCATAAACCCTGAGGTTTTCTCCTTTTGTGTAGATATTTTTGACATTTCACTTGTTCAGTGAGGTGAACTGCTCAGCTTCTTTCTCTAAATGGTGTTTATTCAGAAACAGTGGCTGGATGATCAAAGGTGTATTTAATAGGAGCAGGTCATACCACTTTCCTTCCTCCTGTTCCTTCTCTGCTAGATTTGATGGGAAAAGGCAACTCTCATTGGTAATTAAAATCCAATTCACGTTTGTAGTCAATGAACCAAATAGTTTGACATTTCCCGGTGCATGTATAATAAATAGGAGCATGTATGACTTTAATGTAGCTGGAGTCCTACAAACAGGAATCAAAGAGTTGGTTGCTGTTATTGAAGTGTTTTGCTCTCCATATTTTTAGGTCTGTCTCCACGAGATCTTGTCCTTCACTTTAGACACAAGGTATGTTTCTTCATTATGTGAATGTGTATAATGCATGCAACTAAAACGCTGTGCATACGTTTTATCATTGTTCTACAAATAGTTTAAACATAAGGCTTCTTGCCATTTTTAAAGTATGCAAAGTCCTTCCCATGGTTAGATGTTAGCAAGGCCTCCTCCTGCAGATGTGTTGGACAAGAGATCCCATCATTCCCAGCCAGCAAGACAATTGGTCCTGCTGGCTGGGGATAATGGGTATGTTGTTCCAACATATTGAAGGGCACCAAGTTGATGAAGGGTTAGATCTTACGTTGTGCCAAAGCTAGAGATACTCTGCGGATAGATATATTCAACTCTGATTATCCTTCTCTCACCAAAGATAGGTTAGTACAATCTGGGTGCCAACAGTTCCCCTAGATTCTAGACTGTATGGGATGATGTCCTGGCTTTTGTCTTTCTCCTTGCCTGCACAGTTCTCCATATGTGTGTGCTAGCTATACTGAATATGAAAGAACTTTCCAGTACTCAAGAATGTCTGCAGAACTCTTACATTTGGTGTTTCCAGCCAAAAGCGAACACACACCATCACATAGGTCAGGGGAGCATGTGGAGCTCCAAGACCCCCAGCTGCCCCCATGGAAAACAGGATATCTTGACTGCCATAAAAAATAAAAGCAGAAGCAGAGAAAGCATTTGTAGCATTCTCTGAACATCTTACACAACTGTACATTGGTAAATTGACCCCCTGCCACTGTGTGCATTTCGGGGTGTGGGGGTGATGAACATTACCTTCATTACTTCCTTATCTAGAGACTTCTGGATATGATCTGGGAATGGAGCTTCTAGGGTAGGAACCATAGAGCCTTCCAAGAGCATCTCCCAGGGTCTGGCCTGGAAAGGTGATCTGGGGGAAAAGCAATTGATGTCTGCTGCTGCCAGAAAGCTCAGTGCTTTCTCCAGCAAAAGTGAACTGATGCTTTGAAGTGGACCGGGGTGGGGGTTGTGGAGCAAGGAGGGGAATGTTCCTTATAACAATGCCAGTTGAGATGGGAGATGGCATGAAAGGGGATGAAATGAAATAAAAAAGAGGGGGGAATTAGGTGGGATGGAATGGAGGGTGTTCATTATAAAAAGGGTGAGGATAAAGTACATCGACTGCAGTACAGTAAAATGAAATGATAATAGATAAATGAGATAGAGTGGGAGGTGGAATACATATGGGATGTAATACATAAAGTGGGAAGTGTTCATTATAAAAAGGATGGGATGAATAAAATAGGATATCAGAAAATGAAATAAAAGTGTATGATATAAAATAGGTGGAGTAGGATGGAAGGGTCTATTAAAAAGGTGGGATGAAATCAAATACAGCAGGATGACAGAAAATAAAGTAGATTTGATGTGATGATTCTTTATTATGGGATAGAATACACAAAGTGGGTTAAAGTTGGGGGTCTTAGTTATGAAGAGGACAGGGTGGGATAAAATGGGGAGCACAAAATAAAATAGCAATATATTGTGGGCTTTGGTTATTTAACAATAATTATGTTTCACTGCCAGATTTATTGGCCTTAGTGACTAAAACTGAAAAGCCCTTTTTGTCTTGGGACATGTCCCCTTTTTTCATGCAGCCCCCGACCCAATAAAGGTTGTGCTTTCGTGACATAAATAGATAAGAAACCAACTTTGAACATCTGTGCCTTGAATTTCTAATATTTGAAAGACCTGTTACGTTCGTTTAGTTTATTATGGTCAGTCACCAGCATATGTCATTTCTTCATCCACATTGGATGAACAGGAATCGTAGACATTATCAATAAACTTCATGTTAGCAAAATCTCAGGTTAATTAGTATACAATTCCAATAATGTTTCCTATTTGTCCAGCGAATTGCCTTTGTGAAAAACCTTGATAATTGGATGTTCAGTTTTAATCGATATAAATGCCAAACCGAACCATGAAGTACATAAAACTTTTACCAACTTCAGTTTGTATGCCACCAATGCCTTTTCCTGAACCTGACCACTGTCATTTATGCCCTTTTCACATCTAGTTTAGACTATAGTATAGAAATTACAGTTGTCTCAAAATGTTGCCACCGAAGTGTTGACTAGAGCATCCAGGTGAGAGCATGTTATTCTGCCTATGGTTGAGTTTGCCCAACATGACTACCAACACTGCTGTTGGAACAGTCCACAGTGAGCTCAACAGACCATAGGGCTTGGGCCACTTCTCCTTCTCCCTCCTGCCAGGTATCCCAGGGGAGCTGGCAGCAGAACCCAGCTGCGGTTCCTGGCTTTTAATCCCCCCCCCAGTGCTTCAGTGACAACCCCTCCACCAATGCCCACGGGGCTGTCACTCATTCACGAGCCATTTTTAAATTGAGGGGCAGCAGACATTTGCACAAATATTTTTTCTGGAGGAACGCAATTGCAACTATAAAACATATATAGGCATTTTGCTCCCAAAAGTAACCATAGCTTCTTTCTTTGCCACTTATCAAAGTAGCTGTGGTTTCTGCATTTGGGAGGAAAAAAGGGGGGCTGCACTTTTCTATGAAAAACACTTGTTACCAGTTTGGGGAGGGGTGGGCTAGGAGGAGGGAACCCCCAAGGATTGGGGCAACACTTAAAACCACGGGGATCATCTTGCTAAGTGGGTGATGTTGAGTGCTTTTCCACCTTGACAGGAAAATCTGGGAGATTTTTTGTTTTTATTTTTTGATATTGATCCTGCAAGCTTTTAACCTTATTATTATTATTATTATTATTATTATTATTATTATTATTATTATTAATTACATTTACAATAGCCAAAGCTCTCTGAGCGGTTCACAAAAAATTACCAGAATTTGACTAGCTCACTGCTGGTACTACTTATATATAGCTCTGTATCTGTTTTAATTTGTTTTTGTTAGTTATTGTAATAATACTTACAGTTATCATGCATGTAAGCCTATGCGGCAGGGTCTTGTTATTTATTGTTTTACTCTGTACAGCACCATGTACATTGATGGTGCTATATAAATAAATAATAATAATAATGTTATCTGTGTTTGGTGTTTTTGTGAAAATGAAAAGGCTGCACAGAAATGCTCTTTACAAAACAAAAGTGTTAATAATTTTAACACTGCTCTGCTCCTATTATGAACGTTTTAATTCCTTTTGTATTTTTAGCTACTTTGAGTATTTTCAAATAAAAGCCAATTATAAATATAAAAACAAGATCATTTTTATAATTGTTTGGACTTTTATTTGTGCATTTATGAAGTATCAAATGGAAATACTATAATGGAAGATGAATGTTTGTACTTATTGCTGGTGTGTGTTAAGATCTGTGTCCTTTTGTTTTGAAGG
The DNA here is from genome assembly GCF_023053635.1 of Elgaria multicarinata webbii. Taxonomy (NCBI): domain Eukaryota; kingdom Metazoa; phylum Chordata; class Lepidosauria; order Squamata; family Anguidae; genus Elgaria; species Elgaria multicarinata. The sequence continues at coordinate 69,167,255 of NC_086171.1, read as the reverse complement.
TCTTAATTCTTTTTAAGCTGATTCTTCTGGAAAAAAAGGTAAAAACCTTCCACTCTCCCTAAAGTGACACAAAAAATCGAAATGTATTTGTTAAGCTACATATGTAATATGGATGAATGTATGTGATACATATTAAAAGTTGACTGTAAGATGTATTAAAGACTTCTATGGATAGATGAGGTGCACATTCCTGAACATGCAGTTAACTTGCTTTTAATTTTCCATCAACAGTAGCTGCCATGTTAAAGTAGATTTTGCTAAAGGTGTGGTGTCCCTGTGTCTATACAGCTATATAACTATGCACAGATGGCTATGGAACCCAAATGCAAGTTCCTTGGCCAAAAATAATAAAATATATCTGCAATATAGACTGAGGGTCTGCAGCAGATAATGTAAAACTATACAGATGGATATAGAAAGGAGAAAAAGATACATCCAAAGAAAGAAAATATCTTGAGTTTTGAACAAAGATGAGTTTTATATTTTAGAAAGTATACTGCAGCAATTTTAAGCTCTGTAAGTCTTCTAATTTAGATTGCTGCAATAAATATGCTTATTTAAAAATGAATGGTGGAAGAGTCAGTTGCTGCATACTATTATAACTACAGCAATATGAAGATGATCAATCCGAACTTTGCACAAGTCCTAATACACAAAATGAGAGTGTTCCAAAAAAGTAATGCTCTCATTGATTCATTCATGCCTGTCCAATGCTAAAGCTCTGGAAACCTAGGGCAGGGGTCCCAAACCTTTTTGGACCCATGGGTACATTTGGGAATTTGAGAAACTGCTGTGAGCACCACCACAAAATGGCTCCCACAGAGGATGTAGCTAGTTACATAATAGCTGCTATGGGGAACTGGCTCTGGCTAGAGTCTGGATGGGGGAAATAGCAATAGAGTGGAGAGAGAGAACAAGGATAGAAGCTAGAAAGGGAGAGAAAGAAGACAACCCCAACATTTCCCAGCATTTTTATTTTACAAGAGTTTTTTGAAGGGGTTAGGAAGTGGAGAGCTTCATGGGTGTGATTGGAGGTCCCTGCAGGTGTCACGTTAGGAACCTGCGTCCTAGGGAGTGTTTCCTTTAACCTAGGAAGGGCAAATACCAAATGAGGAATGCTGCTTTACTTTCTACTTCAGCTGCCCGTGGAGCGGGTGGTACATCCTCTGCTCGCAGCTTTCATCTTCAGCAGAGGCATGGAGGTTACTTACAGTTGTATAACCAGCACTAGCTTAGTTTTCACAGTCTGCAGCAGAGGAGAGGGTAAATATCTCTCACAAGGCAAAGGAGGGGGTGAACTTCTTGGAAGATGATGCATTAACTATGAAGAGTCATGCTGGCTCAAAACCCAGACCAGGGGTGGACAACATTTATCCCTCCAGATGTTTTTGCCTACAACTCTAATCAGTCCTAGTCAGCATTGGCAATGGTGAGGGCTCATGGGAGTTGTAGGCTAAAACTTCTGGAGGGCCAAAAGTTGACCACCCCTGCCCTAGACCTTGCAGACTGGAACCAAATGCTTCCAGGAAATATTACCATCACAAGCTTCAAACAAAGTAGTCCATTTACTCACAGGCTCTGGACATGGATGGTACTAGGGCAACCTTCCTGAACCTGGCACTCTCTAGATGTGTTAGACTGCAACTACCAGCAGCAGCAGCACTAGGAGTTGCAGTCCAACACATCTGGAGGAAGCCAAGTTTGGGAAAGCTGTACAAGGGCATCTTTGGCTGATCTATTTAAACTGCTGGAATATAGGGAAAAGTCAAGAGCTACCATTGTGCTCTTTCAGCTTGATTTTACTACTGGTAGGTACTACTTCCAGTGCTAGAGAGTTCTGCTTGCTTGCTGTATATTGTACTACCTGAATAAAGTACCCCAGAGGGTCATGTCATAGTCATGTCTTCCATGGATTGCTGTCATCTGGATTTTTAAGAATTGGCATGGGAGTGCGGAGGTCTTCTTCTTCCTCTTGCTTCTTTTCCTCCAAAAGTTATTTATCATTGTCATTTCTCTCTTCCAGGTTCTATTTTATATTTCTCCAGTGAATAGGCTGGTGGGAGCACTCATGACTGTCTTATCCCTCTTTCCCGGTGAGAGTGTTTTTAATATTAAAAGTTATTATGGACTTTTTCCAAAATACGATAACAACAGACAATGTGTTACAATCCTTGATGACCAACACTAAATGAATTAAAATGAATTACTTACATGAATGAATACAAATAGCAGAAATGGAAGGTTCTTATAATTAATGGCATTCACTGTCACAAGATGTCTTCATGGCCACTAGCTTTGATGTCTTTAAAAGGGGATTAAACCAATTCATGCAAAATATCAATAGTGATTAACTGTACTGGATAAATGTCCATATTCAGAGCCAGCATTTCACTGAATGCTATCTGCTGGGGGACAACAGAAGAGGGAGAGCTTTTGTCTTCACGCTCTGCCTGTGTGCTGAGGAACCTAGAAAGCTGCCTTATCCTGAGCCAGACATTGGTCCACTAGTTCAGCATTGTCAACACTGACTGGCAGAGGCTCTCTGGGTTTCAGGCAAGAGTTTTTCCAAGAATTGAACCTGGGCCCTTCTGCAAGCAAAGCAGGCGTGCTGCCACTGAGCCACAGACCCTCCCCACTTTCTGGAAGCATCACTGTGTGGAAGCTAGCTGAGATGCTAGGCTAGATCAGCCTTCCTCAACCTGGGGCGCTCCGGATGTGTTGGACTGCATCTCCCAGAATGCCCCAGCCAGAGCTGGCTGGGGCATTCTGGGAGTTGTAGTCCAACACATCTGGAGCGCCCCAGGTTGAGGAAGGCTGGGCTAGATGGACCCTTGGCCTGATCCTTCAAGGCTCTTCTTTAACTTCCGTTAGTCTGGGTAATTAGCATACAACCCTGTTTTAATCTCAGTTTCCTTTGGGAAACACAGGTGAGCACATACACATAACCTTTGTGACAACAACCCAGTGGTTATAGCTGTTGTCAAAGTACAGAGAAATAAAATGCAGAATATCTAGAAGATATTCCGAGTTTCTTTTAATAGCAATTCATATTGTATTCTAGATAGCAGTTTCTGCAGCCTTATTCCTTGTGCGTTGTCCCCTGTCCCATTTCCTCCCACCCCCATGTAATGGAAGGGCTGGAGCAATCTTTGTTATTGGGATCAAAAAGTTTTGCAGAGAGTTGGAGCAATGCAAGTCCATAGCCTCCCTGGGGAAAATAAGAAAAGGGGGGATGTTTCCATCCTCAGTGTTCAAAGTAGTGTGCCTAGTTTACACAGGGACTAGTGTAAGTCCTTGGGAGTGAAATATCACACTATCCAAAAACGGTATAATATTTGTGCAACTGCATCTATACAGAAGAGTTGTAAGAGAGCTGTGAATTTTCACAGTTACATCAAAAGTGCTGTCCTTGCTGGGAACTCGTGATTTAGAAGCAATGGCAATACTTGCAGAGATGTATGTATGAGCTGCAAAATGAGGATTTTGCAACAGTTGTTCAGTGGTTGTTTTCCCTATTGAGGAACAACAAAGAGTCCCAAGAGATTACTAGTATGGTGTATTTTGGCAAGTGTAAGAAACGGTAGTTTGAAACTTAACGTATGCTCTGCATGGGAATTCAGTGACTGATCCTTCAGATGTGGAGTTGCAAGGTTGCATTCTGATGCATGCATAAGACAGTATGTGTTGTGCTAAAGTTGCTTTCCATGATGCTATTGTCATTTTTTTTTTATGATTTCTAGGTATGATCGAGCACGGTCTTACTGACTGTTCACAGTACAGGCCAAGAAAGAGCATATCGGAGGATGTTGGCCAGCTGGAAGTCCCACCTCCTTCTGATTATTACGTTTCTCTGTCTGCTGTGACACTTCCAAATACCAACCTCAGAATGGCTGAGGAAGGCCAAAGGCTGTCAGGAGACCAAGAAAGGGATACCCAGGAGGTGGCTGTGCCTCTGCTCCAGCCCAAGGACAATCTCAGTGAAACGCACGCCTCCAGGGACACTGGGCAGCTTTTGAAACCTCCTTCACGCCCTTCTCCAGAGTCGTCTGAAAGTGACTGGGAAACCTTAGACCCAAGTGTCCTAGAGGATCCTCATTTGAAAGAAGGAGAACGTGAAATTACTGCGGTCGCAGGACAGACTGAAACCCTTCTGAAGGAATCTGCAGCCTCTGAAAGCATTCCCATTACTGTGCAGCCCCAACCTAACGCAGGCCATACGGTGCTTGTTCCTGGACTTATATCTGGCTTGGAGGAGGACCAGTATGGCATGCCATTAGCTGTCTTCACCAAGGTAATTCCTCTGGTAACTAGTAAATAAATCCTCAAAAAATTTAAGGCCTCTCTTTCAAAAGGTGAGGAGCCATTTCCTATATAGTCTCATTTTTGGACAGTGAATGCCATGAATCTAGATCATGACAGGCTTTGAACGAGTTTGGATATTTACCACAGTTATAGAGGATTGAAAGAGGTATCGAATCAAAGCACCAGATTGTGGAGTTTGGGGGTGGGGGGATAGTTTTGCCAACGTTTTAGCAGGGGTAAATACAAAGGCACGAAGGAAAAGGAGAAGGAAGTTAAAGCACAATGGGACCTTTCAGTTCTCCATATCCTGGTAATATATGATGAGCAGCCTAGTAACTCTATTTCTGGTTCCCACTATGCATGGAACACTGTATTCTTTTTAGGGCTACGGAAGCCTTTGATTTGGTTTTCCAAAGCTTTGGCAGCCATTTTATGCTGGATCCGCCATTTAGTGCACAGCCATTGACAGAAGTGGGGAAAGAGCCTACAACTCCCAACATTCATTGCTAGGGAGGGACGGGCTTACTGGGTTCCTTCCCTGAGCCAGGCCACGGAAGTCACCGTATGTTCTGCAAGTGCCCTGCAGCTGCCTGCTTGCCCTGAGAGGAGCCTGCTTTTGGGAGCCCAGCCTTTCCCAGCAACGAGGAGAAGCCGGCATCTCTCAGGGGAAGCAGGCACTGTGGGGCACTCGCGGAACGTGCGGCAACTGTCCAGGGACTTGAGCAGCCTGGATCGTGTAGGTGGTGGTGAGGCCGCGACTGCCCGTCATTCCTGGACCTCAAGTTGTAGGCCCTTTCCCCACTTCGGTCTAGGGCTGTGGACTAAATTGGTGGATTCGTCATAAAATGGCTGCCGAAGCTTAATTCTTACTACTGAGAGTTAAATTGTCAATACAAAAGATTAAGAGACATAATGCTAACTCATGGTTTGGTTTTGATTGGTTTGGATTATTGAATTCTGGGTTGTCATTAATCATGAACAATCCAAAAAGGGAAAACATTTTTGTTGTTGGGTTGTGAGCTCTGTGTTGTTTAAACCATGGGTTGTTATGTGCGAGCACAGAACCGTTAAGTTGCCCATGGGTTTGCCAGGCTACGGAGGTGGGGGGCAAGAGTGGTAAAAACACACACACCAAAAACTCCAGCCACTCTCCATGCCAGTACTGCAGCACCACAAAGGCATTTGGGGTACAGGGAGGGACCGGATGAATGAGCAGAGAGACCCAGAGACTGAGGAAACAAATCACGATTTGTTGGATTGTCTGCTAATTCAAACCATGGGTAAAGCAACAAACCATGGGTTAAATAAACCACTTGTTAGAGTTATGTGCAAATGTGGCCAATAGGGGCTATGTAGTGAAAAGTGAAGAGGCCTAGGGAACATGTGAGCTCCATCCTTGGCTACTATGACTACTAATAGCCACTAATAAGTCTATCATGAGTAACTTTAATCCTTTAAAAAATCTTCTGTGCTAGTAGCTTTGGCAAGTCAGAGAATGTCAGGCAGTGAGTTGATATTGTAATGTTGGGTGGTCTGAAGAACTAAGCAACATTACAAGCAATCCCTTCAAAATCCCCACAGTTACGGTATGTTTTGTGAATTTTGGTCTCCTTTTCCAAATTAAATGACACAACGTCCACATTCTCCCCCACCACCATGTGCCTGTTCCCTTCGAGGTAAACACCAATTTTTTTTTTATAACAGCTGGAAGTGGGCTGGAGTTACTGATTCTAGTTATAATTTTAAACTATTATGCTTTCAATAGCATCCTTTAAAATTAGAGTGTGATCTACATAAAAGCATTTTGTTCAAAGACTGCTTAAAAATAGCAAACTTTCCTGGAAAGAACTGGCATAATTGATGGCATAAGAACACAAACACTGTAAAGTACAGGAAGCATAGCCAATTGCTCTGTAATCTTAATTTTGAGAAACTCTCTAACCGGAAAACATGATAGCAACTTCTCTTAGAGTGTGTTTATGCACTCAGTTTTTATAGGTAACATTGTATCATGGGGTGAATTCCTGAAATTCTTCTATGGTTAATCACTTTTATAAACTTCCCCCCTCCAACACTACCACGGTGATTAAATCTATGTTGTCATGTGGTGGTGGTGGGCTGCATTTCTGAAACAATTATCGCAAAGCAGGGAATGTTCTGAGATGACATTTTCTTGTAAAAATAAATAACGATACCCACCCTGCCAGAACTTCTTTGCAGCATGCCTTAGTTGTAAAAGACTTGCCAGTGTTGCAAATCAGAATCTCTGTACATCTTGTCCTTGCATTCATTGCTAAGGCTGTAAAGGTCACGGAAACTGGGCTTGCAGTCAGATCAGTCTGTTCTCACTGTCACAGTTTGTCCACTTCAGATACAACTAGGCTTTGGTGCTACATAGGGAGGGAGCGAATTGACACATGCAAGGGAAAAGGAGGAAGCCCACAAGCACAGGGTTCGTTCATGTAGTACCCGAAGAAAAGGAGAGATGTATACTCTGGTGCTGAGAAAGGTTTAAAATGTTTAATGGCAATTTCTTCAGTAAAAAAGAATACGTAAATTTTTAAAAAACAGATTGACCAGTACTCTAGCTCGACGTTTTGGGCCCTTAGGTCCTTCATCAGGAGCTGCAAACAGATCAGACAATCTATCAGAAATCGTTTCCTCAGAAATATACATACTTTTTATCATCTTCAATATACAATATAAACACAGAACGACACTCATACAAACAAATGCTTTCCAACAATCAATTTTTGGTCAACTTATCTTTCTCAAAGCTTTCCTCTGCCCTGAGAACTGGAAGCCTAAAATACAACTCCAGAATTTTAAATATACTGTACATCCTTTCGTATATATATATGGCCCACCTATTGTATATTTTGTATATTGAAGATGATATGTAAAAAGTATGTATATTTCTGAGGAAACAATTTCTGATAGGTTATCTGATCTTATTATTATTTATTTATTTATATAGCACCATCAATGTACATGGTGCTGTACAGATTACACAGTAAATAGCAAGACCCTGCCGCATAGGCTTACAATCTAATAAAGTTGTAGTAAACAATAACGAGGGAAAGAGAATGCAAACAGGCACAGGGAAGTGTAAACAGGCACCGGGTGGGGTGAAGCTGCCAGTATAGGGTCAGAACAAACTCAATATTTAAAAGCTATAGGGAAAAGAAAAGTTTTTAGCTGAGTTTTAAAAGCTGTGATTGAGTTTGTAGTTCTCAAGTGTTCTGAAAGAGCTTTCCAGGCCTAAGGGCCTGAAATGTTGAGCTAGTGTACTCATCAATCTGTCTTTTTTAAATTTACGTATTATTTTTTATTGAAGAAATCGCCATTAAACATTTTAAACCTTTCTCAGCGCCAGAGTATACATCTCCCCTTTTCTTCGGTTGTTATTGGTGCTTTTGTGCCCTTTTCCACTTCATTCATGTAGTGCCAAACCATCTGTACCAACCCAATGATTCTATAGCCGGCTTAGGTTTCCTGCTGGTCTGCTGAGTGTAAAAATTTAATTCACCAGAGCTGTATTCCACTGTAGCCTTTGTAAATATGAATTCCATAGTGAGGAGGAAATGACAGTTAACGTAGTAATTATAGTTTTTATTCTTCTTCTTCTGCTCATTAAAACGTCAAAGTTCATTATAATAACATTCCTCTTTCCCAACTCCTGCCTTTTTGGTCTGTGTTCTCAGTTTCTTCACTTCTCTGTTTCAGGGTTACCTTTGTTTGCCGTACATGGCATTGCAACAGCACCATCTCCTCTCTGATGTAACTATTCGTGGTTTCGTTGCGGGAGCCACCAACATCCTCTTCCGTCAGCAGAAGCATCTAAGTGATGCTATTGTAGAGGTATGGAGCCTTTTCCCTGAGAGCTTCTTAAAATAGCACCAACTGCACTTATACATGCATTTTGAGCAAAGAGACAAGGTACTTACGAAGTGCAATAAGAAGCTGATCTAAGAAGGCTTGTTTTCTAACGTAATTTCAGCTTTTTCAAAAAAAGATTTTTTTTGTAAAATCTGCCTTTTGTCTGCACTGTAGTGCAGCACTTCCTAGCACATGCAATTGCTTAACTGTGTAATATATCTGACCAAACCGGAAGATTTTTTGTATAATCACGTCCTAACTGTCTCTTAATGACCAGCAGTGAGCAGTGTTTAAAAGTTATTTGCAAACCTGCATTAGGCCCTGTTCCAAAACCAGAGTAAAACTAATGAGCCTTTGCACTCAAGCACATGTGCTAGAAAAGGCTCCTAAGTAACCAGCTATACATTAATGTTCCTACTTTGTTCAGTTTATGCTACAGTTTATCAAAAGGGGGGGAAACGAACTAGAAATAGTTGATCGGTGATTGGGAGTTATAATGCACACATGGTTAATTGATTGGCCTTCTTAGCCACTTGCATCACAGTCAGTGTACGTACATTTCCAAATGCTAAAGCACTGGACGTTACTTGTGATTTATGAAACGATGGAAATTACTCATTCCTCTTAAGGAAGTAGCTCCCGTTGTGCGTTTTGTTTTCCCCTGGAGCGCTTTTTCACTTGAGATTCTTCTCAACAGATTGAGGAAGCTCTTGTCCAAATCCACGATCCGGAGCTCAGGAAGGTTCTGAATCCTACAACCGCTGACCTGAGATTTGCAGACTTCTTAGTGAAGCATGTAACTGACAACAGGGACGATGTGTTCCTAGATGGCACCGGCTGGGAAGGAGGAGATGAGTGGATTCGGGCCCAGTTTGGCTCATACCTCCACACACTGCTTGCTGCTACTCTCCAGCCAGGTAAGCTCTGAAGTTAATGTTTTATTTATAATTTTATTTGAAGTAAAAAAAAATCTTCTGCCAAAAGATTTAACAGCTGACTAGGAAGGGTGAAAGGAGACAAGGGAAAAGAAATTCAGGGAGTGGAGTCTGGCCTGTTTGTATTTAGATGTGAAGATCTGATATCATTCAGGATAAGCCTGACAAGGGTTACTAGTCAGGATGGCTTATGTGAAACCTCCAGTGTCAAGGGCAGTATGCCTTTCTATGCCGGGTGCTGGGGAATATGGGTGGGAGGGTGGTCTCGCACTCCTGGCCCTTGTGTGGGCTTCTGTTGGGCATCTGGTTGGCCACTGTGGGAATGGAAGGCTGGACTAGACTCCTGGTTTGATTCAGCATGGCTCTTCTTATGTTCATGTTAAAACCAACGACTATTTGTAAACCTCCCTCACCAACAACATCATTGATACCTGTCAGTTCACTACCCAAGAAATAAGGTATCTGCTGGAGAGCCTGCTTATCCTTAAAATGGCACCTGGTTTTTGAAAGTGCATTCTTGTGCTCATGATTATGGACATCCATATGTGACAATGCATGTGGGTAGGAGGAGTGGGCAGAGCAACCATTGGCATGGGTGGGGTCAGGGAGAGAGATACTTCAGTGTCCCTCACAAGCTCGGTCACAGTTACCCTCATGCTACAGTCTCCGGGTCCTTTCCTTCGCCTCCTTGTGAAAACATTTCATAATTTATTTATTTATTTATTTATTTATTTATTTGTTACATTTTTATACCGCCCAATAGCCGAAGCTCTCTGGGCGGTTCACAAAAATTATTTGATCGGATCTAGCCCTTTTGAGTGTTTAAAGTGTTTCACACACATTAGGTTGAAATCAAAATTAGTTATTATTATTGTTGTTGTTGTTATTTATTTATTTATTACATTTATACACCACCCCATAGCCAAAGCTCTCTGGGCGGTTTACAAAGATTAAAAGACTGGACATTAGAGTAGACGCTTTGAAATCAAAGCGATTTCAATTAAGAAATTGTAGTCCCATTGATTTCAATAAGTCTGCTCTATGTCTAGATCTGGATCCAGCCCATTATCTTGTAGTCCTTTCCAGAAAGGGACTGAGTCTAAGAGTGCAATCCTAAGGATTGCTACTCAATAGGCAGAGGGTTCCGCGATTGGAGTCCTCTGTCTATCCTGTGCCCAGTGAGCAAGGAGCCAGGCAGTTCAGGAGGAGGACAGAAGTGAAAACCTCCCACTTCTCATTTCCTTTCCATGCACTGATTTACCTCTTGATGGATGGGTGGGATGGGCGATAAGAGGCTTCTCCTCCTCCCTTCTCTCCCCGCCCACAAGCACATCCCCTTTTCTCCCTCTCCAACTTCTCTTACGAGGTTGCCGTTGTGTCCTCATAAGAGAAACTTTCCGCAGTAACTGGAAAGGGGTAGTGGGATGAAGATCCATGATCAGATTTTCTCCTCCACGGCCATAGCACTGCCTACGCTGTCTGGGAAGCCACCAGATTGCTCTATAAGAAAGAAGAGCTTGCCAAGATCACCTACTGAGTTTATGGCAGAGGCAAGATGGGAACCTGAAAATGTTGCAGAATTGAGATTTCCTTGATGCACAATGTCAAGCTTTGTGACCCACGGTGGCACTTGGCTCTGTTTGTCGGTGTGATTATATGCTGCCTTTCAGGATACAAATCGTTCCAAGGCATCTTAGAAGTAACATAAATATAATAAAATCACAATAATCAATATAGCGAATCAAAACTCATCAAGATCCCTCCCCATAGGGTAGCCAGTGGTAGATGGCCCTGCAGGGCAGCGGGGAGTCCAACTGGAACAGGTACTGAGGTCTTCCATCTGGCTGTGTGATAAGATGGGGTGTTACTAGATGCACGAGAAGAAACTATCTCATCTCTCCAATTCCAGTTTAAATCCAGATTAGTTCTTAGTCCAAATCTGTTTGTCTTGGTTGGCCACTGTCTGAACAGAATGCTGGACTAGATGGACCATTGATTTGATCCATCATGGCTCTTCTTAAGTTCTTAAAGTGTGTTGCTACCTCCCATTCATTTTTTGCAAATTAATCTCCTTTCATCTCCCAGGGATATTTGATCTTCTGACTGTAGAAGTTCTTGCCTCATAAGTAGTATTGGAAAACTACATGAAGCAAAACTCCTATTTTGTTTAGAGATTTACTGGATTTTGTGAAAGAAGTGGTTTTACGTTTTGCAAAATAACAGTGATCTGCTTGCTTCAGTTTGAGTAAGGATATATTTGTATGCTTGCCTATTACCCCCGGCATGTGCTCTTCTCCTGCCGGTTAGCCCAGGCACAAGTACAGGTGTACATATGAGGGTGGTGTTTCTGTTCAGTCTGGTAACACAACCAGACACCATGTCATTGGAAAAACAGCTGTGGAGGAGCTGCTGTTCAGTGGCTTGATACATCATAATTGGGGATGATCCCACCCCATGCACACCTCTATGCAAGGCGGCAGGCACCATGGTTATGAAAAATTAACCAAGACTATGGGCTTTTTCTGAGATAAAGTAATCCAGTCAGTGTCAGCCAACATTGTCCCTTGCTCTTTGTTACTATTTGTGTATCCGTCAGGCCTGCATTGCATTTACGGTGTTACTACAGAACACACATGTGTTCTCTTTTATTTGTATACATATCTGCAGACTCACTTTGTCCACCTATTTTATTTATCAGATAATGAAAAAATATTGTCAGACTTTGGAACAACTTTCGTAGCCGCTTGGAAGAACACACATAACTATAGAGTATGGAATAGCAACAAACACCCAGCTCTTGCAGAGGTAAATCCTAGGTAAGAAAATTTAAAATATTTTTGTGGAAGAAGTGGGGTGGGGGGCTTATAATTATTAAGAATAGTAACAAATACTATTCCGGCTCAGCTGTAATTTGGGGACCCGTGTAATTAAAATCTTCCTCAGTGCTGAAGGCCCCTCGGTCCACTTTAACAATTGAGGGGAGACCTGGAAAGTGTGGCAAAGGACACTCCTGATTGGTTAGGATCACCCATGTGATATACACAGGAAGTGTTGCCTACATGCTCTTCATTTGCCCTTCGTGATATTAGTGATAACCAAATCTGATTGGCTTTGTAGCATCATGTCCAGTAGCTAATTCTCGATTGGTTGACAGTCCAATGCTGGATTAGGGCAGGAAGCTCCTATAGAGGTGGCAGGTGACCCCTGAACAAAGTACTGTTTTTCTGTCACAGTGTTGGAACCATAGTTACAGAGGGAATCTCTTCGTTCATGAGAGAGCCACAAGTAGTGGCTTTTTGGGCATTTGTGACTTCTTATGTCTGTTGTTTGATTTCCAGGAAGTGTTGGCTAGAATCCCAAGTTTTTCTATTAATATCAGCCCCCCAAATTTCTGTTGCCAGAAGTCCTCTTCCCCCATATGCCTTGCTCACTGCTTGTGTTTCAGATGCTCTGTGTTCTGAACTGTACTTTCCCTAAAGACCATTCTTCAGCAGTACGGACTGTGGAACTCTGTCTGCTTTGTGGTGTAAGAGAGGTTCCAGATTTTTCCTTTTTATGGAAGTGCTACATTCTTCTAAACACAACACAATAGGGGCAGTTCGGGCTTCTAAAATTATAGTGGCCAAATCCTAAGAGCATGACATACCTGGATTGTTGATACTGCTTGGACCTTTTCACCTGAGTATAGATTGTGTTTGGAGCTTCTAATTTCAGAGGCTCTCCACTTAAGAATTTGCTTCCTTTCCTTATTGCTGCACTGTCCCAACTAAAAGTATTTAAACTGGTTGTGGCCCTTGTAGGTGGTTGCTCCATACAGCCAAAAGTACTGGGGATGGGCCAGGGATACTGGTGGCAACTGAGGTGGGGTTCTGCCACTTGAACAATTATTATTATTATTATTTATTTATATAGCACCATCAATGTACATGGTGCTGTACAGAGTAAAACAATAAATAGCAAGACCCTGCCGCATAGGCTTACATTCTAATAAAATCATAATAAAACAATAAGAAGGGGAAGAGAATGCACCAAACAGGCACAGGGTAGAATAAAACTAACAGTATAAAAGTCAGAGCAAAATCAAGTTTTAAAAGCTTTAGGAAAAAGAAAAGTTTTTAGCTGAGCTTTAAAAGCTGCGATTGAACTTGTAGTTCTCAAATGTTCTGGAAGAGCGTTCCAGGCGTAAGGGGCAGGCGAAGAAAATGGACGAAGCCGAGCAGGGGAAGTAGAGACCCTTGGGCAGGTGAGAAACATGGCATCAGAGGAGCGAAGAGCAATCTCTTAAAAGTCAACCAGTGCAAGAACAGGGAGATGGAGGAAGAAGTGGAGAGACAGCAGAGGTCCAAGGAGCTCCAGGGGAGAAGCTGGGTGTAGCCCAGAGAAGTCAATGCCAGACACTTTGTTCATTGTACAGCAGATCCTCTGAAATCTGTCCCTGCCCCCAAATGCAAGCTTATCAAAATAGGAATGAAAGTGTTTTAATGTTTCTGGTCTGCTTAAGAAGAGAATGATTTACAGTTGCTGTTTTTATTGTTACAGCTGAGAAAACATTTCACATTTTTGTCCTCTTTTCTCTTTTCCTTCCTCTCTCCTCCCAAACTCATTTTAGTCACCCATTCCAGGGCCAATACTCCGTTTCCGATGTAAAATTAAGATTATCACAGTAAGTACTGTATCTGAATATTCTTTTAACTGTTGCTTTGTTCAATTCGTACTCACAGTTTTAGTTTCATTTGGGCTTTGTACTGTGGAAGGTTGTGACTGTTGAAATGTAATATGACTCTTATGTCCGTATCCCAAATCTCCAGGACTTTTTGAGTTAATGACCAGGTCTCTGCTAAATAAATTTTGCTTCTTTTAAATTTTGTTTTAACTGCTTTATTCTGTTTTTATTTTCATTTTGCTTTGTACACCACTCCGAAATTTTTCAATGGGGAGCGGTATATAAATATTCTAAATAAAGATCTGCCATTTAAATCCAGTTTGTGCATTTGACCATGCTTCACTGATATGATCAAAAATAGTAAGTCGGTTGGATGATGCCACATTTTCCTCTTCTTTAGTTCGGTTCAGAATAGCGAACGTGGTAAGAAGATTGGAAATGCCATGGTTTCTACCAGTCGGAATGTTGTACAGACAGGAAGAGCTGTGGGTAAGACACTCCATAATTTACTGATACCTTCATGCTACAAACACATACTCAATACCTCCTTTAATTTCCATGGCCCTTTTAAAGCAAGTTTTAAAAAAAACCTGTGTTTATCTCTCCTAAGAATACACAAATGTTGCCACCTCCAGTGATTGAAGTTCTTACTGGAAAGTAACTGAGCCGCTATATATTGATCAGAGGTGGAACAGGAACTTCATAGCCAGCAACTATCTTAGTTAAAATGTTAGCTCTGCTTGTGCAATGAGCTGAGTCAGCCTCCCAACGCATTCTTTCTCCTCCTCCCCCTCAGTCTAGAGCCAGCCATGGATCTTGGGTTATACCCATCTGGGCAGAGGGTGCCAGGTTTGTTATGCTGATGCCTCTTCCCCCCCTAATACAGTCTCTAACACAGCCTTCCTTTCCCATCTTCCCTGTTCCATTGTCCATGCTAGCAAGAACTGATGGGAGTTGTGGTCCCTAACATCTGGATGGGTCTAGGTTTGGGAAAGCTGTTGTAACAGATATGCTATTCATCATCTGAGTGGTCGTGATGATTCCTCCTCAACTGCAGACTGTTCTTTTCCTGAAGGGAACCAGCTTTAGAAGCATTATTTGCTGCTTGAGCAAATATTTTATTACATCTATTCTGTTTTAAACAGGAAATGAACCAACCTGAGTCTAACAGAGTGTAATACAGATAAGCCACATTAAATGTTATCTCAGACACACTGCCTATGAAAGAGAAATAAGAGCAGGGAGTAAGTAGTACTCCGCACTGCAATCCTATATACGCTTTCCTGGGTGTAAGTCCCATTAAATTTGGTGGGAATTACTCCTGAGTAACATGTATAGGATCATAATTGGTAATGTTTCTTCTCTAACTTGCTTATGGCTAATGTTCCTCCTTTCCTCCCTCCTCCCCCTTCACTTTAAAATCCAGGTCAGTCAGTTGGAGGAGCCCTCACGAGCGCAAAATCGGCCATGTCCTCATGGCTTTCTACTTTCACCCAGTCGACACAAAGCCTTGGGGAGTAACTGTTCTGCAGTGGACCAAACCCCTGCACTTATTTTGAAGAAACCAAGAGGTTTTGCTAAAAACATGCACATGATTTCAAGCAGCATGAGGATGAAGAACGGCCTTTTAAAGCTCTATCGCAGGATATCATTTGCAACTTGCATTAATGCCTCTTTGTGTTATAAATCTGAACCTTGTTGTAGGACAGGCTTTATTTTCCAATGTATGCTGTTCTTTGGATAGTGATGATTCATGTAAATTTTACTGTATTTTAAATCCAATTGTCTAGATTTTGTTTTAATCGGAAAGCATACTTCAGCTTGGAACTGAAAACTTGCCTATGAAGTTAACATTTCAAGAGCTTTATATAGAGGTACACTCCTCTTTCCAATCCTATACTCAGAAGTAAGTTCCTTTCATTTCAGTGCAACTTACTTCCATAAACCTGCTTCTGAGTATTGTAGCCTAATACTGCAACTCTAAGCAGTTGTGGCTGGAATTAAGTGAAACAAATACGATCTAGATAGCAGAATTGGGTGCCCAGGTTAATGCTGAAAACTCCAGTGAAAACTACTATGACTGAATAGTTATTGGCAGTTTTGCACTGGCTTGACATGTTATCCTTTATGACTAGCTGCCAGCATTTTTCATTATTTAAAAAAACAAGTTAAATTACATTTTAAAAGGTAATTCCAATGTTAAAAGTTTAAAGGCTGACTAAAGTACATAACTTCATCATAATTTCTTCAAGCAGCTTTGTTACCTGTTTGGAGCAGTTGTCTGGGAAATCTCTTAGAAGAGGAACAGCTCCTTGCTCAGTCATTATATGTTCCCCATTTTGTGGTGTATATATGAACTTAATTTTCATTTGTCTTTTGTTTGATTGTTAAGTAGGGATATGATTTGATTTCATGTTCCCCTGGCTTACGCTATATTCCCTATAGGAGGTGTTAGGAAACTTTCACCAATGAATACCTATAACGAAATACCTACCTCTCTGGCACAGTTAGGCTCCAAATGCAGGAATCGGCAGTGCGTCTTTCTTTTTTGTTCCTAGCTGCTGTAGAATTCTCTAGTTCAATGTGTGGGATAGCAGAGATTTGAGAAACAATTGTAATGACATAACTTGGTTTGCTGCCAGTGATGGATTTATGAATTGCAGTATCTGTAACTACTGCCCCCAGTAATACAGGCATCAGTGAGACTACGCCTATTAAGTGGCCATGTTTGGTTGGGGCATGAGCGTACTGCTTCAAGCATGGTGGTGATTTACCAAAAAAAAAATAACTCCTGGGTTCTCCCCCTGTTTTTTGTTTTTGGGGGTGGGGGTTGCATATAGCTGCCAGTTTGGAACTGCCCCTCCCCTGCCATCCTTAATGAGTTCCCTTTTCAAACCTAAAATGATCTAAGTGTAGGAGGAATATACATAGTGTTAATGCAGGCTGTGTTGGTTGTAGCTGGACCAGTTACTAGGTCTCTTTCTGGAAACTGAATATACATTATTAACATGAACATTTTGTTCATGGTATGGTTAGCGCAGCTTGTCCCAAACAAAGGCTTTCTGCTGAAGTCTCAAAGGCCCAGTTTTCAGAGATGGCTGTGGCTGCACCACTAGAAGCATTGTAATACAAGCAGTTAAGGCTGCTTCACACAACATTCCTATACAGGTATCGCAGGAAAGAAAGGAAAATGCCCTGTTAGCTATTGTAAGTTATTGGCCAATGCAATATCTACTTTGCTCTGTATGTACAAAATGAAAATCAGTGGCTAGTTGTGGCACACTCCTACAGATGTGCAGTCTTTACACAGGGTGTACACACTTTCATACACAGAATATTTTTCATAGATACACTGCTGCACAAATGTCGTAAAGTGACAGATGTTTCCTAGGTACACTGCTGCACTACCTGGTAGATAGTGATTTGTTTGAAAGAAGCTAACTGCTATTTCCAAATGTATTCTGATATTTGAGGCAGTCCATAGCAAACATCTTGTACTCATCACATGAAAAATGTCTTGTATGTGTTCTTCTCCGTTAACAGTGCACTAACTCTTAAGCCTCTAAATTATGGTTCAGTTCTCTAACCACTGACATTGACTGCTTCCAAAAGAACATTTTATCAGGCAGTCCTGCCACAAAGCTGTCACCTCTTTATTGAAACTACAGTGTATCGTGACATGCTGTAGCAGTCACTGCAATGTAGCCAGGTTGAAACAGAGCTTATAAACTGCCTGCTTTTTCTTCAGAGCTCCTTGGGGTTGTGACATCACATAATGCTGCTCCTTGCTTTGTATCTTCCCTTAAATGGAGCACAATAGTTAAAGGGCTGCAGTTGTAACACCTCCAGTGGATTAATCTGCAGTTTCTGTAATGTAAAAGCAGCAGAATTCATAGAGACAAATTGGACAGTGGTTAAAATTGACCCCCAAAAATGACAGTTCATTGTAAAGCAGTTTAGTCACCATCTTGCGGTGTCTTTAGTATTTCATGCACTATTTTACACATCTTTACCATTACACTTCAGGAAAAAATGTGGCAGTATTTATTGCTGTAAGGTCAATGCAGTTAGTAAAATATTTAAAGTCATAACATTTTTTCTGATCTAGCAATAGAAGCTCTATTGCGATGTATACTAATAGTTACAATTAGGTTATTTCAAACTCATCAGCTAATCCATGTATGCTCAACAAAGTGTTATAGACAGTGGAATAGCATACATGAGTACCCCGAAAGAATTTTCTAAAATAGCTTTGTTAATACTCCAAGATGAATTTGTTTTAGAGGTACATAAGAGGACTATTGACATTTAATAGAAACAGTATTTCTTTGTGTTCTAGCCATGAATAACTTCCCTTTTAGAGTTTGGGGCATGGGCACAAACATTTGGACTATTTTTTTCAGTAAATACATGATCCTCTGCTTGAAGCACTTACATCGAAGAAACTACCACCTAATATACTATACAGTACTGTGGCGTTGTCATTCATTGATGTGTGAACAGGATACATGCATCATGAAATGTTTCCATTGGAATTCCAGTCTTGATTCCTTTTTTTATTATTTTACTATTGTAGGGGTGTTTCTGAAAGCTAAGATGTAAAAACCTGAACTTTTAGAGATATTCTTCGAGGGCTGATGTGTATTACCTACAAATTCTACATGTTATTGGGTACAGGTGCAAGCCTGAGGCTCAAATACACTCCCCTATAAATAGAATGTGTGTGAGTGTGAGTGAGAGAGAGATCTAAGATCAGATTAAGAATGTGAAGTGCTTGAAATATGACAGATCACATGTCCTGGTCTACAGAAAATGGTAGGGCATGTAAAATAAATACACCCTCTGCTGAGCAAAACCAGCATAACCATTAAGGCCCCCAATATCTGAACGAGTTCCATGCCTTCAGGCATGCTCTATGAGCAAGTAAATATTCAGGATGCAACACACTGAATGCTGTGCCAACACATTACATCATGTAATGTTTCGTGGCTATTGCTGGTATAGTATGCTGGTATAGAGTTTTTCATCCTACACGCAAGTGTTTAGGATCAGGCTGCTAATGTATTTTTGAAACATTTTATGTGCTGGTGCTTTCTACTACAAAGTTATATATTTGCATCATGCACAAAAGAGGCATTTTAATTTTTTAATACCTTGCAAGTATTTGGAAATGTCCATCAAATAGACTAGAAATACCCCTAATTCCTCTTACCAAATTTAGGAGACATCAGGCCCAGAAGGCTGATGTTCAGGTGCACAACTTAAATTAGTTGCGTAATCATGGGTTATTTTAAGTGAAATGCAACGTAGTAAGTTACTTTCATCTGATCTTTGCTGCTACCATGTTATTGAGGGAGGAGGATTGGTAAGTTTGGGTATTTCATCTATTGTCAATGTGCAAAGTCTAAGTTACTGTGTTCAAAAGAGTATTAATGCTTCTGTATATTTTGGTTTAAAGAAAATTAAAAAAAATGTTCTTGTTTAGCTTGAATGTATTCTGCTGGATATAAGTGTTTATGGAAAAAGATACAATTAACATCTGAATATGGCATATAGTTTTAGACATTTCCCTAGGACTATTCTGTAAAGTAAAGAAAGCATGAGTGGGCTTCAAACTGGCAACTGTTGGTAGTCTGCTAGGCATGAGAGCTTGGGAGACACTTTGCCCCAGGATTATTCAATATTGGCTGATGTTGCTTTTAGGTCAGCCCTGCTTCATCTTGAATGACAAGTATGGAGGCCTTGCAGCAATGGGCAAGGTCCAGTGAGTTATAAACTTGGTTCATGTGTAATGCTGGGAGGTGAGCTGCTACCACTTTGCGTAGTTGGCCTCATATAAGCCAGATCGGAAGTTGTGTGTGACACACAGACTTGATACTATGGGTTATTTGTAGGTTAAACAACCCAAAGTTAACCTATGATTAGTTCTTTGGTTAATTTTGGATTGTTTAACTCAGAAGTAACTCAATGTCAGGTCAAACAACCTCTGATTGGAGGTTGATTATTCAAAGTTGCAGCACCTTGCATATGGCACACAATTCAGAAAATCATGGATTAATATACTCATGATTTGCTGCTATTCCGTGCAAATGGGTTATTTGCAGTGCAAACCTCTGGTCACATTTAGCAGTATAACCCAATTGGACAAACTAAAATGAGTGTTCCATAATGGGAACATAAGGTATATTTATCAGGCATAAGGTGGGTATATTCCCAGCCAAAGAAACACATATCAAGGTGTTGCATAAATGCTAGTCAGGTGGAGATCCCCATCCTTTTGGTTAAATTTGGCAGAAGAATCCACCCTGTTAAGACTGGTATTCATCCCAGCCAAGGTACTTTCCTTTAGTTTATCTATGTTTAAAAATACAATATAAACTTAGGGTCCAATTGGCTAGTGTTCCCTGTCATTCCAACTGGCTCTCAGCTCCTTGCTAAACTCATTTCCAAGCAATAGAAACCTGGGTTTTGCCAGAGCCTCGCTGACCCTTTTCCTTAGAACATCCAATCCCAAAGCTCCTTTCCTGCAGTAAATGCAGGATTTCCTCCACTCCAGCTTCATCTTCAGGAAAATCCATCAGTCCCTGGAAAGGTATCTTTCAAATTGTTATATCATCCAGACATCCTTTCCCTGCAAATTGTAGCAACTTTTCATCCACTTTCCTATTGTGTGAGTGCTTTGAGAGATGGGTTCCATATTTTGATCCCATCTTCGGTCAGAATAATCAGTTTCAAGTTCTTAAGAGCAGTGATCTTTGATTTAGACATTGAGTATCCTTTAAGATAATTTGCCCATCCACAAATCCTGTGCTTGGAGTTGTACAGTGTCTATTTGATGTCTCATGCTTAGTGTGCACAGCTTTGTCATATGAGCTAATTCCATATAGGAGTTCATATAGTACCTATTACATGCACGCCAATTCTCAGCATAACCATTGTATACATTTTGGATTGTGTAATCGCTAAAACCAAATTCCTGACAAATAGAATCTCTGTGAGGAACTAGTCTACTGAGACTTGCTGAGCCTGCCAAGGATAAATCCTTTCTCATGTGTATCTCAAATCATGCATGCAATTAACCACATATCAGGAGAGGATGTGCATTAAGGAAATCTGGAGACTTTCTGGAAAAAAAAATGACAGAGGAAAATAAAACAAAAGTAGAGGAAGCAGTAACATCTAAACATGCCTCCTTGCCACCTAATTGGATTGGTTTCTGACCATTTGAAAAGTTACGGCTTCTACAGTGCAGAAAGCTTCCATTGTTCTGTTCTATTGAACAATTGGACATTCAAAAACACTTTAAAGCCTTATATTTTGTAGATATTGGGTTAGCTCCAGGATCTGCCTTCCATGAGAGGGTCACACTACCCAATATTTAGGAATCTTCCAACTCTGTAGCGTTTTCAAGGACCTAAAGGATCTGCTGTGGGAAAGGGGGGGCAGAGAAGCCCACTTCAGTCAATGCAGTTGTGGTCCAGCATGAATCTAGATTCAACCCAAGGATTAATATTGCCTTCTCATTTTGGCTGTAGAACATTGATTAAACATTTTTACACTTAACTAAAGACCTACATTTTCACCTGTTGCAGACTGATTTACAGACCACATTCTAATAGCATCTGCTAGACACTAATTGCATACATCCAAAGCTTTGATTCTTATACTTTTTAATGTTGCTTAAGGAAATCTATTTGTACTGACCAAAATCAAGAAATGGAACTTGTTCTACTCTATAGCAGCAAATTAAATGCTCTATGATCTTGCAGAAGTAGAATTATCACAAAAATGCAAGCTGTGAGTGTATATGGATTGTCACAATTACAAGTTTATGAAGACATACTTCACTAAATAGTTGCTTGTACTATCTTAAAGACATTTGGGTAGTTACAAATTCTGTAATGAAACCATCTCTCCCCCAGTTGTTACCGGAACAGATCTATTTACCAATGAACAAGAATATTAAATTAAACTTGGCCTTGCTTATAACGTTGAACAACTGCAAGTGAAAAATGTGTTGCAATCCTGTGGTCCTTGGGAGGGCAGAGACTTCTGTCCTCAAGAGGGGATCCACTCATGAATGCCACCCCTGCTCAGCAGCTGCAAAAAACTCTTCTTCCCCCCACCCCACCCCATATGTGGGCCAGGAGAGGAGAGGCTGTGCATTCACAGCCCTCAGGTTAATGGAATAGTGACAGATTTATGCCAACCCTAGAGGAATTGATGTAGTTTCCCCATTCGTTTAAATTAGATGGAATTTGTACAAAAAAATAAAAAAATCAGCCTAGGGAGTTGAAAAAGGCAAACACATTGCTCCTCCATCCCTTCTAGCAGGAGCACAGCAGGGCTTTGGATACAGTTCATCCAGATCTCCTCACTGTGGCAGAAATATACCAAGAAAGAAAGAAAACACACCAAAAATTGGCTAAGAACATGGGACAGAAGTGCTAGGGAAGGCTCTGTGCCAGCCTACTATTCAAGGTAACTATATATGTTTTAATGCAATGATAAATTGAGGGCCATTTGATGAAGTGTTTGTTTTAATTATAGCACTTGAACAGTTTGCCTGTGATTCAAAAGGGAGGTGTGCAAACAAGCGAGTAGTAGTCTGCACAGCATCATACGTCATCTCTACTCTTCCTTTCCCTGACCCTCCTACCCACAGAGAATGAAAACTTGCATACCATACGCTGTAGAGACCCAAAAAATTAAGAAAAGACCTATCTGCAATACAGTACTAAGCAGGAACTTTTCAACAACATGGCAATTATACTAAATGAAGTTCTAGTGCTACCAAGGGCATGCTCAACTATATGGTGGCATATATGTTATCTCTGCCATTCCCCACTCCCAAACCCAAACAAACCTCATTTTCTGCTTTTTGTTTCTTGCTTTTATTTTCCAGACTTCAGAATAGCATTTTAGACATTTAACAGCTGACAAAGTGGGCTCTGGTTCACGAATGCTTATGCCACAAAGAATGTGCTGCATCTTTAAGGTTGCACGTAACAGTGTAGAATTTGCTACCACAGAGTAACATGGCTATTTCTTTGGGAGGTTTCAGAAATACGTTTTCTAGCTTCAGTAAGATTCTCAAGATTGGGTAGATTCAGTTATTCAAAGAAACACAGCAGCAGGCAGCACAAGTAGTTAATGCTTCCAGTTCTGACCTCAATATTGATTGAAACAGTTGTGTCACATCTATAACTTTGGAGAAATGGACAAACTCCCAATTTGGAAATATTGTATATCTCACCCCAGGGGAGATGCTAAGCTATATTTCAGTCGATATGGAAAAGAACAGGGAAGAAGCATCATGAAGCAGTTGTACTTCCTGTCGTCACAGATGTTCTGAATGGCTGAACCCAATTAAATACATTAGAAGTTACTGTGAAATAAGTATGTGCTTAAGTGCACAAGATTGCCTTTCCAATCATATGAAAAACTACTGACTCCAAGAGAAAGATACTGGATTGATTCACATATTATGGTAACACAGAATTGCTAAGTGTCCCGGCTTATTGTGAAAGAGCAAGTATGCTGGTGCATTCTGCTCGATCGTTCTCACCAGGCAACCTCCGTTCATTATTTGTTTGATGTTACTTCTGAACCAGGAATCCTTGGTTGGTTGCTGTCCTAATGAGACAGTTACATGCCAGCACACTTATACATTCACAATAAGCCAGAACTCTAGCAACTTTAGCTTACCATGACATGCAAATAATCCCATTATCTTGCAAAAAACACAGGAGTAAACACATTTTGATTCAGTTTTTTAATAAATTAATACCATTCAAAATACAGTGCCAGAACATGATGCAGCTGAACATGCTAGTACGATCCATCATGAAGCACCTGTGCTCATGTAAGATTGGCGGCGCCACGCTACTGCTAGTGGTTCCTGGGATTAATGCCAGAGCAGCACTAGTCAACTGCTCTCCTGCAGAGTATTCCTGAACAGAGTTTGTTCCCCCCTTAAAAAAAATCAGCTAAGGGATAACTATACACAGTCACACTACAGTAATGCTTGTTATTAAATTAACAAAAATAAAGACCTGGTTAATCCACGCTATGTTTACATTGGGACAAGGGGAACATAAGCAGCAGGAAGTAATATGCATGAGCCAATGTTTCTGAAACACAGAATGTGGAGCTATTTACTGATCAAAAGCTCCACACAGACCCGCACTAGGAAGGGCTGGCAATTCATATTGCAAGCCCAGCAACGTAAGTTCACACCTGGTAAACTACCAGCTGCTCGGAAGACCTGTATTCTAAATAGACAGGTATAAGTTAGTGAAAATACATGCACCTAATAATAATTATAATATTAATACAGCTTGACTGAGCCTGCAGTCATTTTGCCCTGCATGTCACCATAAAATGGAAGATCTACCCTTCCTACCATAGGTAGATCCATGGGATTTGTTTCTTCTTTACATGGCATTTTTATACCAACACGGCTGGCTGTTGTGTATTAAGTGCAGCACATTCCATTAGGCCACACAATCTATATAACTAGCACATACAGAGATTTCCAGAACTCACTCAATTATAGCTGGAAGATACTTTGAGCAATTACATACCATCCTAGAAACAGAAGCTGCTTTTGTGAATTTTTCCTGAACTTCACAGGACTAAAATTTAGACAGTAAGCAGATGCTTTAAGCTTGCAATATACATATGGATCCCATCAGCTATCAGAGGGATTTTTTTCAGATTATGGAAGCATATCTGCTCATAAATTTTATCGATTTACAGTCAATGGCGACAAAATTTTAAATAGGGCATACATACAAGACAGTTTAACATTTCAATTTCTGCCCTATTCTCTCAAAAGAAATTCATGATAACCGGTTACAGGCATGCAGTCTCTGAATTTTGGAAGCTATACAGGTGGCAATGTAACCATCTCTCCATCCAGCTCAAATTCATCAGCCCCATCGGGTGGAAAGAGATACGGAGGAGGCTTCCACGGGGATTCTTCAAGGCAAGATGGATAAAGTTTTCCCACAGTGCACCGAAAGTCTTTCCCCAAATCCCAGAGCACTCGCTCAGATATATGCTGACGCAAGAACCACCGGTCAAGGTCCATATCATATTGGTAGGTAGCATACTTGGCTCTCTCATTCATATGGGTTTCTCGTATGAAGACACACAAAGAGTTGGAGATCACAACAGCTCTGACACAGGGGTCAGAATACCGCTTGGCAGGAATATTGGCTGCCATTCGCCATTCATTTTTATTCACATCATAAACTTCCACAGTTACGGAAGACCCATCTACAGTGCTAGTAGGGAGTCTTATACCAGAGTTGCTGCCAACATGCAAGCCTCCAATATAAAATATTTTATCCCCAAAAGCAGCAGCTGAAGCAAAGCATCTACTGGTTTGTCTCATAGCCATTTCAACCCAAGCATCTGACCTGGGGAAGTAGCAGTACATCAAGTTGTGTGCCATTACATAAATGCAGTTATGAACAGCAACTGCTGTACTCCATTGCCACGCACAAGGCAGTGGGCTTACCATGGTCCATTCATCTCTCTCGGTATCATATCTTTCCACAGTTCTTCTGTTGAGCTCTCCGCCTACACTGTCTCCTCCAATTGCATAGATGTAGCCTTCACAACAAACCAGGGATGGCTTTATACGAACAAACAGCATTGGACTCTTTGGAAACCAAGTGTTTTGTTGGGCATCAAACCAGTAAAAGCAATTCACAGTTCGGAAGGCAACCTGAAGTTTGCTAGTCTTACTGTGGTTGGTTTTTGTGTTTTTGAGTGGGATTTGCCCACCGGCGATATAAATATCGTTGTCAGGAGTTACAAGTGTCCCAACCTTATGCAAATCAGCAGGAGGGCTGCAGAGCTTGTAAACCTTTTCAGCTTGTGGACTGTAGCACACTGAAGAGTAAAGACTACCGGGGTTTTCAGCAGCTGCTTCAATGAAGATCATCATTTCCTCTTTAGTCATTCCGAGCCTTGGCTTAAAAAACTTCGGCATAGATTTATACAATCCTTGAACCACTACAGATTTATCATTTGGTGGTAAGCCTTGAAACCAAGCTCTTTGCGTAACTTCAGATAACGCGTCAATTCTTATTTGGCTAAGAACAGATGACAAATACTGTGATCGAGATTCTGTGTTGTACTCCAGCCATAACATTGCAGCTTCACGAACTGTCTCCTCTTTTTCCACATTTAAGTTGTCACTGCTCAAAATATCTATCAACAGGTCATGTGAGAGTTGCATGAAAGCCTCCTGGTGGTATACAGCTGTGAACTTGTGTTCTACCATCCTTTTAGCACTCTGTTTTAATTCTTCACAGCTGAAAAGATCAGCAAAACTTAAGAGTCGCACACAGTTCTCTGCGTTTATTTTTTTAATTAAGTATTCTCTGCATCGATGTAACACATCTTCTACCTGCAATGAAAAAAGCAATGCAATGAGAAGCAGTCAAAGCTCTACTTCCTTTAAGTCCATACTTGTGGTTAATGATGAAAGTAAAACAGGAATGGATCTAGTTCCTAGATTTCTATAGAGGCAATCTCCCTTCAAGTTATTAAGCAACTTCTAATGGATAAGGCTAAGAGATAAGTCAATGAATATGGGGGTCTTTCCTGATGCCCAAACATACTGACTACGACATACCAATCTAAGATTGTTTGCAGCCAGAATCTTAGGAAAGAAGAGAGAGAAAGCACTCCTACTTGTCTGCTGACACCAAAGTTGCTTGAGTACTGAACGAATTGCTAGTCTCCATATGATTAATGACTTCTGCACTGTCTCTGTGTAAATAGGAAGATAAATGCTCCCCTAACTCCTGACAGAATTGTTAGACACTCAAAAACAAAACAAAAAACACCTCCCTCCCCTACCAGTTATCAGACCTCTCAGAGATGGCAGTCAATAGGAGTGCATCAAATTGGGAGCTTCCTTTTGGTTCAAGGGCTGAGGGATCTACTGAGATCCACACGCATCAAGGTGCAAAGAATTCTGGGTAGTGATTTTGAGTAATACATTCTGTTGCCAACAGACAACAGGTACAACTTTGGGAATTCCGGCTTCTTTTACTGCATCCTGATCCTAGTGACTGTTTTGTATTTAATTTAATGTAGATGTAAAGCTCATGACAATTCATGATAAAAGTGGCTTTTACATAAATTCTAGACATACTTGCTTGAAAGCGAGGTCTTTTCAAACCAACAGGATGTATTTCTATGTAGAGTATATTACAAAAGCACCTTTAGTGTGAAACATGCAAATGCTTCCAAAACAATTCAATATATCCCAGGATACTTCTCTTCTATGTCTTTACCCATTTGCTTTGTGAACAGCTTGCTCTGTTCATACATTTTAACAATGTTAGTTAAGAATCCTTTTAGATACAATTGAAGGAAAAAGTTAGTATCTTAGAATTGTAGAATATTTACCTGTAAGAAGCAAGCTGTTTCATAAAGCTGTTCGACGGTTGTGTCATTTATTGCCAGATTACCCGTGTAAGCATAAGTTATTATTATTTGCAAAGTGGCTGCATCCACATTCCTCAGATGGACATGCGTTTGTTTGCTTTCACTCAACCCGCTCATAAACATAGCCCTGATAGAGAAAAATAAAGTACATTAACTGTGGACATCTTCTACCTTTATCTTAAATTTTGCAACTTTTTGGAGACCACAGGCAGATAAAATTCAATACATTTTAAAGCTTGCAAACTATGCATTGATTCACAATGGCTGCATTCCAACTTATACCCCCTCATAATCCCTTTGAAAACTGATCACACTTTGTTCAAGTCTGACCCTGTTCAGACGACATGCTAAGCCATAGTGGTTAAGCATTTTGATCTAAACATGATGTCTTAGAATATAATGTGAAACATTCCTAACTATGGTGGCTATTTAACCACAGTTTAAACATGCTCACTAACCATTTTTTGCAAAAGGGTTAGCAGTCTAACTACGGTTTAGTGAACAGGCCCTTTGTTTGCAATTAGGGCCACTGTACTATCCAGCATACCACTAGGGCTCTCCATTTGTATTTGGCGATTTCGCACTCAGCACTACAAACTACTTAAAATTTTAACAAATCAACATGTTACTCCTTGATCTTATCCACGCATAAATCTGTTAGTATTATTTAAATGTCTAGCAAGATATTAATTTCCTCTGCATTTAAGTTATACTAAACATCTTTATTTATATACTTGAATTAATTTGTATTTATCTCAACAGGAATTCAGGGATAATTGAGTTTACCTTATTATGCCCTTCTTTACACAGCAAAAATCCAACAGTTATTATTTCCAAGTCCCTAATATCTAATTCTCATTAATCACCACAATCTGTTTTGGCTAAGGCACATAACGACACCTGTAAATTGCAGATAAACATCACTGCATTCAGTTTGTATGTAAACTACAAAAACAATTATGTTTAAAGACAGAATTGTTTGAGTATTTCACAAACACCTGCTGCACCCCCCAAATTTAACCTCCCTTTTATGCAGTCACCAAACTATGCCTCAGGTACCAGAGAAAATCTGGTATAAGCATTACGTAAGCTTGATTCATGGTTTCCTAGAGTACTTTACCTGGAAAACCCTGCCTCATGCGGTTCGGGAGGTGGAAGACTTAACATCTTTTAAATGCCTCCTGAAAACATACCTTTTTACACATACTTTCCCTGGTTTTTAACTTCGCTTTTTTATATTGCTTTTTTAACTTTTAAGGTTTTAAAATTTCTCTATACTTGTTTTATGGTTTTAATTGTGCACTGTCCAGAGAGCTTCAGCTGATGGGCAGTATAAAAATGCAATAAATTAAAATAAATTAAAGAAATTACTAAGGTGAAAATGCCTGTGATTACGTTGTTTTGTTTGGGACCAATATCTAATTTTCAAATGAAGGCTGAAGTTACCAATATTTTCTGGTGCTCACAGCACAATAGCAAGCCAAACTGGATTACCAATACTGTGTCTGAGATTTCACTCACCAGGAAACTTCAAATATATATAAGCAAGGAAACATATAGGAAAACAAGCATGTCTCACTACCCTCTGCAATATCACAGAAGATACTGAGCTATACTGTCTGGGCTTACCCACTACAGCTACTGCATATTGGAGTTTGGCAGGCCACTAAAATAATCTCATACGTAATCCTTCCAGAACAGTGTTTTTGCAGATTATTATGTCTAGAGGTAGGATGTTAAACCATCACCTCTCAGTTATGCACTGTATAATCTTGGAACATGCAGTGTGTTCTTCTCTGAAGAGCGCTAATCCTCAGAACCAATGGGAACAAACAGCTATTTTATATGAATTTTAGACTGCCCTGATGACCCACTCCTACCCCATGTCCTTTGATTCACCACAGAGCACTGGGATTTTACCCTGCCTCCATCTTTAGATCTGTTTGCTCTCAACCCTAGGGCAAGAGTGAGCATCATCTTCATTTTGCCTGACACGTGACAAATCTCAAAAATTTGCAAAACTGAGAAGACTTCACCTGCACAAATAGTGAACATGAACTGGAGACATTTCAGATCTGGTTTCCATTAACTGGTCTTCATTCCATATCTCCTCTATTCCCCACTCTTACAATAAATGTTCTAGAGTCAGTGCACCTCTTGAATTAGTTGAGTTGTACATCCTAATTTCATGATACCATATTTGTAACTGAAACAATATTTTAGTTCTCCATTCCCTTCAAGTTACTAGTCTCTAGTATATTATGCTACATGATGTTTTGGACATATGAGATTAACACAACACATTTTTGCAGAAGAAACAACACTACTTTAAACACATACCTGAAGTAAGAGCTACACGTTGCAAGAACCATCTTATGGCATGGGAATTCAGTGCCCTCAACAATTAAAACAATGTCAGTTAGCAACTGCTGTTCATAGAACAGCTTTAACTGTCCCAATAAGGATACAGCATATTCTGTATTGATTTGCCTTTCTTCCTGGGTAGACATGGCTGCATTCCATTAATATTTCCAGGACCAGAGTAGAGAAGCCACTTTATTTCAGCAGGAAAAAGATCACAACCATTTCTTGAAAAACTCAGAAGAAATTACAGGGAATATTGTTTGAAGCCTTTGCAAACTTTATTAAGACATTTAGCAATGATGGATTGGACTGCTGAATCAAGAATACTTCAGAGTTTGACCCACTTCTAGGGAGCAATACACTGACTTGGTGTCCATCTGTTCTCCTGAGACTTTCAATAATGACTGCAAAGTTCCTGTTGAGATTTCCAGTGATGCAGCACATGGGCGAACAAATGGAATTTGTGAGGTAGATTTTCTTGCACCATCTCAATCAATGGCTGCACTTGTGACTAGAAAAATAATAATAATAATGTCAGTCATTTTTTCTCACCATAAAATACCATTTGGAACACCACTAAATAATTATCATTTTATGAAGCACATATGACAGTGCAAAATACTAAAATCAATGGTACCTCTACCCCTTCAATGCATTAGGAATGCCCACAACTAGAAATGGGACACTGAATAAGGGTAGCAGTGCAGAAACATCATAAACCCCACTCAGGATTATTGCTGATAAGTCTTGCTTTGTGCTTGCATGATCACAAATGTCATCAGACTCCAGGTACCATGGGTAAATTTTGAGATCTTGGTAACAAAGAAGAGCCAAATGTTTCTATTATGCTTTTTAAGCTACAGTGTGCAAAGGTAACTGGCCATTTAACTTCACATGTTTAACATTCATTTGAGACTGAAGAATGAACTAAATTACAATTACTCAATGTTATATTCAAGTAACAACCACCACCTACTTATTGTAAAAATGACTACTTTACTATTCTCTACTGCAAAATAGAAACCAAGCTGTTTATAACATAGTAAAATCAAATTACAATAAAAACATAACTAGGAGAAAAACAAAACAGAAGCATTAACAGTAAAAATATAGCTGTATAATAAAAACAATGCAGCAACAGAGAAAACAAGCCAGGTCTTAACTTGGTACCCAAGTGTTCAGTGTTGGTGCAAGGCAAGTCTCACCTAGGCCATAGCTAGACCTAAGGTTTATCCCAGGATTGTCCTGGGGTCAAACCTGTTCATCTAAGTGCCACACAGGGCATCCAGCAATCAGGCAGGGACAAACCCAGGATGATCCTGGGATAAACCTTAGGTCTAGCTACGGCCCTAGAGAGAGCATTTCACAAGCTTGGTGCCACAAGGGAGAAACTCCTGCTCCTTACAGACATCCATCATACTTCAGTTAGCAGAAGAATCCAAAGCAGAGGCTCAGATAGTGAATGAAATGCTCAGAAAGAAACATACTAGTGAAGACAGTAATTAAAGTAACCACGTCCCAAGCCATTTAGGCTTTAAAGGGAAGAACCAGCACCTTAAATCAGGTGCAGAAGTAAATGTCTAACCAGTGTAGAACAAACAACACTGGGTATGTTCAAACTGTGCACTTCAGACAACTACCTGGCAAGCTGTGACAATTGATGTTTCAAGACATTTGCCTCAAGTAGAGTTTGTTAGAATAATCCAGTGTGAGTTACTAACGCATGCATTCTTGTGGCCAAGTCTACCTTCTCTAGGCAAGAGTGTAGCTGGTGTACCAACCAACACTGGTAAAAGTCACCACAGCTATCTGGGCATCCTTGGATCAAGGAGCACCTCAAGCTGCAAGACAAGTAGAATCTGCAATGTTGAATTGGGCAATCCTTCAACCAACAGTATTTCCATTTTTATCTAGGTTAACTGTGCTTGTTCACCAACATTTAGTTCCTCACTGCTCCCAATAAACAATTCAGAGCTTCCACTGCTTCCCTAGGATAAGATGTAAACAAAAGACAGAGCTGGTATCATCAGCATACTGATGACACCTCAGTCTGAATCTCCAGATGAAAACACCCAGGAGCCCTATGTAGATGCTGAAAAGAATAAGGGAGAAGAAGAAACCCTGAAGCATCCCATAAACTAGTAGCCATGGGTAGACAGAGCACAGTTCCCCAGCACCACCTTCAGTGATCAGCACTTCATGAAAAACTGGAGCAATTTCAACATGGTACCTTTCAGTCCCATTCCTGCAAGGCAACCCAGAAGAATGCTATGGTTCATCATATTGAAAGCTACTGAAAGCTACATGAGCATCAACAGTTGCCCCACTAAGCCAATCAAGGCAGCTGAGTCTCCAAATATGGCCTGAAGCCAGACTGAAAGGGATCTAGGAAAACAACTTCATCCAGATCAACTTGGAGCCAGATAATTCACAAGGAGTGGAATATTCAAAACCAAATAATAAGCCAAACCAGTATGATCTAAAGATGGCCTTTTCAACTATGGGCATACAACTAACTCACTGAGGACAACAGGCATGTACATAGCCCTCTTCATTGAGGAATTAAATTCAGGAAGGGTAAAGGTCAAACATGCATGCGTTCACACATCTGAGCATCCTGTTCACATCCTCATAAAGTCAAACTGAAAGATATCCAAATAAATTTGTTAAGAACAGAAGACCATTCCGGAACAATTGGATTCCAAGTCAGAATGAATATGGTAATTTTTGCAAAGAATTTCATAAATTGCCTGCAGCAGACGTCTAAGGGCTCTTTCAACTGTGCCTGGGGACAGAGAGGGGACAAACTGTAGAAGGCCTCTCACCACTTGGAAAAATTCTGCTGGCCAGCACTAAGCAGATGCAGTTGCGGTGTAGGCAGGGATCATATACACCTAACCTCCTACCCTAGCCAAGCTATTATGCATTTAATTTTTTTCCAATGTGTGACTGGCCACCATCTCATTAAAAATCTTCTCATTAAGGGGCTCTTAAGTTTTGTTTAAGTGCTTAGCCTCAACCTATCACCCTGTGGCTTAAAATCTACTGCTTCTTAGCCAAGAGACCACAAATTCTGGTTGGTCTTGATAACCAAGCCAAAACCTATGGTTTCCAAGGTTTCCCCTTGAGTGCAATTCTATGAATGTTTAATCAGAAGTAAGTTCCATTATATTCAATGGGGCTTACCCCGGGTAATTCTACACAGGATTATAGGTTTAGTTCCTTGCTCTCCACTACTGTTCCAAACCTTTGCAGCTAAGGAGGGAAATAGCATAATTTTCATAGTAGCTCCAGAGGGGGAAGTTGGTGCTTGTGTTGACACTGGGCAGCTGAGGTACTTGTTGCATCCCATCTGCCCACCACAAAAACAGCCAACCCCAACTGGCTGGGACTATTCCTGACAGATAGTGACAAAAGAACTCCCGGTACCTCAACTGTCTGCTACCAAAATGACCAGCCCCTACCTTTCCCTGTAGAGGTAGGACCTGTTTGGCAGTGAGCAGCTAAGGCACTCCAAACATCTCCATGGCCCAACCCAAAACAGACATCTTCAGGCCTTCCCCTCTGGAACCAGAGGAAAAGGCTGGGTCTTGTTTTGGTACAAGGCAGCAGAGGTAATATAAGCACTTCAGCAGCCCACCCTAGCCTTTCTCTCTGGCTCATGCTCAGTGCAACTGTGGGGGAAATCCCTGCCCCTTTTTCAGCTCCAACTTTGAGAGGAAGGCAGGGCTCACCAAGGTAAGGGTGGCGAATGGAAACACAGAGTACTGTTCTTAGTAATTCTGATGAACGTCTGTTTCCCTGTTTTTGGTGACATTGCTGACTTCTAAAAACAGCAATGTCACCGATTTTCTTATATGATTCACGTTCCAGACTTTCTTCTATCATCCTTATAACTCTCCCCTGAATGGTTTCCAACATCATTTTAAACTGTAGTACTAAGAATGGAAGTCCAACTGAACCTTAACATTACTACTTGGAAACACTAGTCCTATGCAGGCATTCAAAGGAACATGAGCATCAGGATGCAGGGCATGCACGAGAGCTTCACCGTCATATGCGCCACCTCCACACCTGACCTTCCAACACTTGAGCAGGAAGGTCTGAAGGGGGACTCTAAATACATTTGGCTGAGTGCGCTTAGACTCTTCCCTGCAATTGGCAACCCTGGTAACACAGGGTTCCCAAGTATAGGAAGGATTTTAAGCATATTAAGCTAAATACACTTAGAAATGCCCATCAGAACTTCCTGATTGATGTGGGAAGGCCAGGGGTGGAGTTGGTGGGGATGCTGGAGTAGGATTGGCATGTATGCTCCTTCCATGTTTTATGCCAACACGTATTTTGAATGTTTAGCTGCATAAGGCTCCAGCTTGTCTTACAATATATAGATCTTGTGTTCTGTGCCACAGCACCACACTATTAATTCATGCAATGCCAGTCATCTACTAACATACCTATACTTTTATTGGAAGTTCTATGATCTAGCCAGTTATTTCCTCTTTACATTTATACAACTAGAAGATCTTATTCCAGAAACTTCTACCCAACTTCTCAATAAACATAGCTTTCATTTGCACCTTTTATATTGCTACTTGGCCAGTGGATTGAACTCATTTTGAATTTTTTAGCCTGCGTTTACATCTCTTCTCACAGCAGTTTTACCTATAAATCTGATAAGTAACTGTACTGCCCATTCCATCCATGCTTTAACAATAATGCTCAACTGCATCAAACTGAGTTCAGATCCCTAGAGGAATCTCATTTCTAAGCATTACCTACAGGAACTGTTTATCCTTCCAGTAGTTTCAATGGACCTGCAAATTTCCCATTATCAGTGTATACTTTCTAAATTTCTATATAGGATTAACGTGCAAGACTGAGCTCCAGCCAGTCTTTCAGTTCAAGTGAAAGGCAGTTTCTGACAACAACCTCCCACAAGAATTCAAAAAAATATTACAAGTAACACAAAATGCTATACCAAGCTGTTTTTATTTTAAATTTCTTAATATAGAACTTTACTTAGATTTTTCTAAATTAACCATTTTAGAATGGAACCTTTTGAAATTAAGAGTCTATGAAGTGTTCATCGGATTCTATGTTGTAAAACAGGGCAATGATTGCTTTTATAAGTGAGCCATACATCAATTAAGACTTAATATAATAGTAACTTTATTATGATTATTATAAACTGCAATGTCTGAACTGAAATACTATTGCTGAAAGAAAACACCATTAGGAACAACATTAACATCAGTCATTAAACTTTGTCAAAATTAAGAATGACAAGCAATCTTTAACACCCCCTTCCCTATCTTTTTTCACAAATTGTTTAGGGCAATAGCAATATGCCAAATGGTCAACAGTACTTTAAATCCCTAGGAAAACTGTACATCTTACTTCAATGAAACAGTTCGATTTACATCTGTTCTATATAGAATACTTGACAGTAAGTAATCTGACCACCATTCTCCAACTGCATTATGCAAACCAAAAATACATTTACATACGAAGTTCACATTCTAGCCAGAAGACAAGGAAGAAACCCCCCAGCAAATCAGTCCCAGCTAAATACCTTTGCTACGAAAGTATTTATTGCAGCTTTATATCTCTGGAACCTTTTTCAGAAAGAGGGGGTTATTCTTCTCTTCCTCATCCTCTTGGACAAGCAATATCATTATTCACCCACTAGGAGGCTGCAGTGTCAAAAACCCTACCTGCTTTTCTCTTCGTAGGGCCGGGAATGTTCCTAATTGCATCTCTGTAAGGATCCCAGAGGCCAACATCCAAATTAGTATTTTATGTAGCAGCATGAGGATGCCGCGTCCCTAAGCAAAACTGCAGCTGCAATGCAGACACCCAGGTCCACCCCACCCCGAGTTGGACTGTGAGGAAGGCCGGGCCAAACACACTTACCTTCCCCTGCCCACGCCACGCACCCCCAAAAGCAAGCCCACCCACTCCAGAACGAAGCACCTTGTGGCAAGTGTTTAACCGCAGTATGACATTGGAGGCAGGCACCGAGGTTGCACTGTTTACCAAGAGCAGAGCCCCGCTAACATCAAGACTCAACCTGTGTCGCGGCGGCTTGCGGTGGAGAATGCAGGAGGGCTGTGGATATATTAGACCGGGCCCCGAAACACAGCCCCCAAGAACGACACACACTTAGGCCCTCTCCTTCCCCCTCCCCGCCCCGGCAACAGCCTGACTCACGGCGCAGAATCCAAGCGGCGGCGGCGGCCCCATCTTCCTCCTACCTTCCTACTCCCTCCCATCACACTCCGAAGAAGCCGGTGCTGAACATCCCTACTCTTCTCTTCCCTCCCCGCACCGCCCTCAATCCCTCCACCCCAGCCATTTCCCTTCTTCTCCCTAGGGGCTGCTCCCAGGCCACAGCCTGGCTCTGGGGAAAGAGGGAGGGAGGGAGGGAGGGCGCGAATGAAACCCTCGGGGTTTTCGGCCGTTTCCTTCCACAGAAAAAGAAGCGGCGGCGTTTCCTTCCCCCCACACCCCGGGGCGAAGGCCTAGAGAATGGGAAGGCGGGATGAGGAGGGCGAAGTAAGGCGACCCACCCTCCTCTTTCCCTCACCTCCGGCCTGCGCTGCTGCTGCCGCTTCAGCCCCTCAGTATCCTCCCAGGCACGGAGAAGAAGAAGGAGCGGAGGGGGGGGGAAGGAGCGAGGGACACACGGCGACTGCGCGCGCTCTCACCTCGCTTTCCGCCCGCCCCGACGTCCGTTGAGAACCACAGAGCGCGCGAGCGCACCCTTAGCGAGTTCTATCCCGCCCCTGCGCAGGCTCGGAGCAAGGGAGCCGGACGTGGGCGGGAGAGGAGGGAAAACTGTGTTCTTACGCAGGGGGAGAACCGCCTCCGCCCGCCGAACCCTCCCTTTTAGCGCGCATGCGCGTCTTTTACTGGTTTCTACGGAAAGCGACGCCTTCCAATAATGCGCACGCGCAGGTTGACGTTATTATTGCAATCTCATTGATTCTTCCGACGTTTGAGAGAAAGAGGCTGCGGACTGTGGCTGAAGATCCTTTTCTCGACCCGCCTCCTGCCGGCCGACTGTTGTAACTGCAAGCACCTCGCCTTTTTTACAAAATGCTCTTATCCATACAGGCATAACAGAAGGTTAGAGTCTCACACGCACTGAAAGGCGCCCCTGGCCATTATTCCGCTCAAAGCCCTCGATCTATACTTTGCATTGGCAATTAGAAGGAGCAACAACAAAAACAATACCGGGAAGTCCCAGTACTGGGGAAAAGGCGAGATATAAATAAATAAATATAATAATGACCTCAAGGACTGTCTCTTGTGGCCTCTGGCGAAGGTATACTTCCTGTGTAGCAGGGATGGGAACCTGAGGTTCTGCAGATGTTGGACTACATTCTTTACTATTGGCTATGCTGGCTTGGGCCAATGGGAGATGCAGTCCGACAACATCTGGAGGACCACAAGATTCCCCCCCCACCCCGGACAAACCAGAGTGAAGGACAATTGGAAACCTACCCTTGACCTCAGTGAACATAATGATAGCACAGCTGCCAGGACTGGAAGGAGTTACACTTAAGAGCGTAATTTTACAGGCCCTGGTATGATCCTATGCATGTCTATTCAGAAGTTGGTCCCATTGAGTTCAATGTGTCTTACCCTCAGATAAATAGCTCTAGGATTACAAGCCTAGCTGGTTATTTTAGGGACGGTGTAAAAGCCGGAACAGAACAGGCCGGAACGACCCCATTATATTAAAAAAACATACCAAAAACAGTGGCATGTGTTAGCAACACTTGGGAACAATAATTTAGGAATAAAACCATTGCAATATTATATCACTATTAACCCCAGAACTCCCAAAACAACATCCGGAACAGAATGGGATGGCCGGAATGGCCACTTCTGAATGAGCGATATCTACCAAACTCACCAGTTATGCATAACTCCATGGCAGGGATGCAAGAAGCCACAAAAAGTGCAAAGAAACTGCGTTCTGATACCCGTTCCGTGCATAGTGCACAAAATGGGCCGGGACAGCAGCTTCCAAGTGAGGTAAGTCAACCAAACTCACCAGATGCACATAACTAGGTGGGACAGATGTAAAAAGCTCCAAAAGTTGCCCCGAAACCACGTTCAGATACCCGTTCCGGGCAAAAGTCTGTATTGTGCAAAATGGGCCGTAACGACAGCTTCCAAGTGAGGTAACTCAACCAAACTTACCAGATGCACATGACAAGGTGGGACAAATATAGAAAGCTCAAAAAGTTGCCCCGGAACCATGTTCCGATACCCATTCCAGGCAAAAGTCCCTATTGCGCAAAATGGGCCATAACAGCAGCTTCCGAATGTGGTAACTCAACCAAACTCACCAGATGCACATGACAAGGTGGGACAAATATAGAAAGCTCCAAAAGTTGCCCCAAAACCACGTTCAGATACCCGTTCCGGGCAAAAGTCCGTATTGTGCAAAATGGGCCATAACGACAGCTTCCCATTGAGTTAAGCCAATCAAACTCACCAGACGCACATAACTAGGTGGGACAGATGTAAAAAGCTCCAAAAGTTGCCCCGAAACTACGTTCCAATACATATTCCGGGCAAAAGTCCGTATTGTGCAAAATTGGCCGTAACGGCAGCTTCCAAGTGAGGTAAATCAACCAAACTCACCAGACACATATGACAAGGTGGAATATAGAAAGCTCCAAAAGTTGCCCCGAAACCACGTTCCGATCCCCGTTCCGGGCAAAAGTCCATATTGTGCAAAATCGGCCGTAATGGCAGCTTCCCAATGAGGTAAATTAAACAAACTCACCAGACGCACAATACTAGGTGGGACAGATATAGAAAGCTCCAAAAGTTGCCCCAAAACCACGTTCCGTTACCTGTTCCGGGCAAAAGTCTGTACTGTGCAAATTGCGCCGTAACGGCAGCTTCCCAGTGAGGTAAGTCAACTAAACTCACCAAACACATATAACACTCACCAAAAGGTATCAGAACGTGGTTTCGGGGCAACTTTTGGAGCTTTTTATATTTGTCCCACCTTGTCATGTGCGTCTGGTGAGTTTGGTTGACTTACCTCATTAAGAAGCTGCCGTTACGGCCCGTTTTGCGCAATATCGGCTTTTGCCCAGAACGAGTATCGGAACGTGGTTTCAGGGCAACTTTTGGAGCTTTCTATATTCCACCTTGTCATATGTGTCTGGTGAGTTTGGTTGACTTATCTCATCGGGAAGCTGCCGTTACGGCCCGTTTTGCGCAATACGCTCTTTTGCTCGGAACAGGTATCTGAACGTGGTTTGGGGGCAATTTTTGGAGCTTATTATATCGGGCTCACCTAGTAATGTGTGTCTGGTGAGTTTGGTTAACATACCTCACTTGGAAGCTGCTGTCCCGGCCCGTTTTGCGCAATATGCACTATGTGCGGAACGGGTATCGGAACGCAGTTTCTTTGCACTTTTTGTGGCTTCTTGCATCCCTGCCATGGAGTTATGCATAACTGGTGAGTTTGGTTGATATCGCTCATTCAGAAGTAGCCGTTCCGGCCATCCCATGTTTTGGGAGTTCTGGGGTTAATAGTGATATAATATTGCAATGGTTTTATTCCTAAATTATTGTTCCCAAGTGTTGCTAACACATGCCACTGTTTTTGGTATGGTTTTTTTAATATAATGGGGTCGTTCCGGCCTGTTCCGTTCCGGCTTTTACACCGTCCCGTTATTTTTCCTTTGTAGTCGCTTGCCAGTACTGGAGGATGACGCTCCAGAAGATATTCCATTTTTGCTGCTGGTGCCACCATGTGATTTGTCATAATTTCTGTTATTTTTTAGATTTATATTTCACCTGTCATGTTATTTCTTAGTAATGTACAATTTTTTTTTCACATTTGTCACATGGGAGTTGTGGCAGAGTGGAACTAGAAGCCAATTTTGCATTGGCTTTTTTATTTTGTGCATTGTAGGTATTGTGTGCAAATGCACCGGCTTACTATTCAGTGATTTCTGTTTAGTACTATAAATTATATTCCCTCTTAAATATGCACATGTATTTATGATCCTTGCTAAAGATATGAAATCAACATTTTGCATTTATCAGCTCCTAGATATTTAAAATAAAAAAGAGCCAGTGGTGTAGCGGTTAGAGCATTAGACAGGAACTTGGAAGACCCAGGTTCTAATCCCCACTCAGTCATGAAGCTCACTGGGTGATTTTGGGCCAGTCCCTGACTCAGCCTTGCAAGGTTGTTGTGAAGATAAAATGGACAGGAGGCTTTCAGTTTCCTGATAACTAAATATATTGCAAATGAATAACCAGACATTGTACAATGGCGTCACAGTCCTGGCTCCAAGATTTGCAAGGCTCTTGAGTAAGATGACCTGAGTGAGCCACCTCCTCCTTGTAACACTCACGTTGCCTATTGGTTTTGCAGAGCCAGGGCTCACAGTGTTGAAATGCCCAAACTTTTTTATTAGTAGTAAGGACCCCCCTCAGGCTTCCTTGTTCTTTCAGAGCTTAGCTGTAATTCTCACAGTAGCTGGGAAGGGAGGAGAAATGATTTCCCCCCAGCAATAATATATAGTTGTAAGCTACCCCTGTCGTAAGGCAAAGTATTTTGGGGTGCCATGGTCTTGAATGAGGCTGAGTTTGGATGACACGCTAATCAATGGGGGCGTGCGGGGGGGGGGGGGGTAATAGGAACAAAATGGAAAATTACCGTTGATTAGTGTGTTATCCGAACACAGTCAGAGAGAGAGAGAGAGAGAGATCAACACAGCTGCCTGTATTTTTGGACTCTCCTTGGGGGTGTGGCTATGGAGACTGCCATGAGGAACATCTTACCCTTCAACATTTACTACTATACATCACTGCCCAGAGGGTAAGTGCTAGGCAAATGGCAGTTCTTATCACTGGTCACACATTAGAAAAAGATACGTTATTAGGCAGAGACAGCAAACTTGAAGAAGAGGAGGGCTAGCAGAACTGGCTACAGGCGCCCTGCCTAGGAGTGGCGCTCAGTGGGTGCTTAGCATTGTGCGTTCCCTAAGCAATCTGTTACCTTTCAGATTTGCATCCATTATGGAAATAATAATATTGATCTACTTTATGAGCTGTGAGGAGTATTGGAAGAATATATGTGAAGTACACTGAATACTCTAAAATGCTACCTATCATATTACCATATTAAAATATAAATAATATAGGATGTAATGTAATTATGGGCAGCCAGTACAGTGTAGTGGTTAGAGTGTTGAACTGAACCCCAGGGTCAAGTCTCCACTCAGCCAGGAAGCTCACTGAGTGACTTTGGGCCAGACTCTCAGCTTAACAACCTCACAGAGTTATTGTGAGGATAAATGGAGAGAAGAATCATGTAGTTTATTTATTTACTTACTTATTTATTAAATTTATATACCGCCCCATAGCTGAAGCTCTCTCGGTGGTACACTGCCTTGGGCTCCTTGGAGGAAAAGCCCAGATATAGATGTAACAAATTAATAAAAGATATGTGTGAATGACTCCTGTATTCTTGCTTGCAACTATAATCCAACAACCCACCCACCCCAAATACCTAGTTAGGTTAATGGGACTATTTGCAAATAAGTGATCACAGACAGGACTGAAACTTTCACCTGATAGACTTTTTATCTTGTCAACAGGAACACTTCCATATATGGCCAGGCAAGGGACTATGGTGAGCCCTGAAGAGCTGGTTCTGTCAACTAAACACATCTAGGTCCCCTGTGATGGAGGCAAGCAGGCTTGAGAGTGGTGATGTCTGTGGCTGTAGTGTTTGCAGGATCAAAGCCTTGAACTGCAATGTTCCGCTATGTCTCTGCTACTGTGATAGGTTTTTAAGGTTATGAAGCTCTATTTTATGCAGAGGAAAATGTGCCTGCGTTCATTGAAACCAATCATCTTAGGCGCACCCCACTCTGCGTAGGATCAGGCTGTTAGTTGTAAGACTCCTGTTGCTTTATCCAAAAGGACTGAATTGGTTCCAGGTGTGCCGAGAGAGGGTTTGTGCTTCTTAAGAAAGAGGAGAGGCCTTTTTAATCAGGTCTTTGCTGGGCTGTTTTGAGATGCAGCAGCAGCAGCATGGATCTTTGGTTTGGGGTCAAATACAGGAAGGGTGGAAATGACTTAGCTTTCTAGAGCTTGCATTTAAGGATTTAAAAGTTTGAGGTGGGGGGAGGTGGGTAGCTAGTTTATGAAAGGGTGTGGGAAGCAGGGGAGAGCTTAAGACAGGAGACTCTGCATTTGGTTGTGGCTGGTTCCTGGTGAAGAGGGCTCTCTGTTCTGTTTGACTGTCTCTTGGTTCCAGAAGAGGTGTGTGGCCTTCTATTTCCTTTGAGTCATTAT
The DNA here is from genome assembly GCF_023053635.1 of Elgaria multicarinata webbii. Classification (NCBI taxonomy): domain Eukaryota; kingdom Metazoa; phylum Chordata; class Lepidosauria; order Squamata; family Anguidae; genus Elgaria; species Elgaria multicarinata. The sequence continues at coordinate 69,125,288 of NC_086171.1, read as the reverse complement.
CTTTCTCTTCTTCCCTCCTCCTGCTTTTTATACCTATATAAACCTATTTTAACTAGCAAGCCTTATAATAATATTGAACTATAGACCCAGTGGTCTATAGCTTGTTCTATGGGGTAGTTAATGTTGGGATTTGAGGTTATTGTTTTTAAATATTCCTTTAGTAACAATACTAGTGGAACAATATGGAAGTCTGTAGCAGAATTTCTTTTTGCTTTGACTAAGAGGGGTGAAGAGTATCTTGACTGTAATGAACAGAGAAGTGGTGTTCACTCAAATAGTCTTCTGCTTTTTTAGAAGTAGCAATTGGTGATTTGCCATTAAGCAAACTAGGTCTGTAGTGTACCCTGTATACTAACTCAGGTGTTGGCCATGGTGAATTCATTGGGATTTATTTCTGAGTGTAGACATGCATAGGTTTGGGCTATAAGGGCTCCTTCTTTTAACTTTTTTTTAAAAACGTACACAGTTACTTCTTCATTGTATGCTAGGGAAGCAGTGGCCATGGTTGATACTTTAAGTTTCCTGCAAAAACTGAACAGTGTAATTGACTAGGCAGGCTTCACTGGGTTATGTGACTAGTAGTAGAGGGGAAAGAGCATTTGCTTCTGTGTTTATATGGTTCTGTGAATAAAGGACTTATGGAATAAGATCCACAGAAAGAATGGCACTTTGTAAAGTGGTCCCTCAGAGTCTGTTATTGGGACCTTGCCCCCAAACAAACAAATCCTAGAAGGTGTATCTTTCTCTGAGCCTTGTGAAAGGCTTTAAGGTCACAAAGAGGGTGGGGTGTGGAACACTACCCCCACAACAGCCTCTAAAGGCTCTCTAGTGACCAAATGAAGGCATGGGGGAAATGATAGGAAAAGGCTATCTAAATCAGGGGTGGGCAGAAGACAATTCTTCACTCTTTTGGATTTCAGCTCCCAATATTCCTGACCATTGACCATGTTAGCAGGGGCTTATGGGAGATGAAGTCCAAAATATCTAGAGAGCCAACGTCTGCCTACCTGTGATCTAGATGAATTTGTACCATAACAGGGAGTCCAGGATTTGTCTTACCCATAGATAACCCGGGCTGTGAAATAGCTTGGCAAAGGTGAGTGTCATCTTAAACGAGTGCTTGATACCTTATCTGTTTCCAGCCTAGAAAATGAATGCATCCCAAGCCTCGGAAAGTGGACCTTATCCCACAAACCAAAGACCCTTTTTTTATGCACACCCAACAGCGCAGCAACCATTCCACAATCCATGGATCCTTGGCCCTATGTACAACCCATATGGCATCCCAGCAGGAGGTAAGGCAAGCTATAGATGGCTGAGGAAAAAGTATGCCGAGCCATGTATGTGTTCTCTAGCTTTGGTCATCCTCTTCATTTTCAGGAATGGGATTTCATGTCTAATGTTGATATTTTCCCTTGTTTATTTTCTAACTGGCTATGAGTTCTCTCTGACTTCAACACTTGCATTGTGGCATTGCCAAATTAGAGGAACCCCTTCCTGGAATGGATTTGCTTGCTTAACAGGGTGATGCTTTCAGTGGTGCGGCGATAGTAGTGGGAAATGCTTCATCTACTGAACTTCTGCATACTGTATTATCAAGAGGAAGAAACATCTCAATGTACTTTTAAAAAACAACAACCATGCCCCCACTGAACTTAAATTAGGCTTATTTGAAATACATTGGTTAAGCTGTGATCTACAGCATGTTTAGCTGACAATTGGCTCTATTGACATAAATGTGGCTTGCCTCCAAACAAAGTTGTTTAGGATCTGGATCTTGGTATCACAGCCAAGATGAGTATGGTTATCAAGATGAGTCTTCCTCTAAGCTAGCTTACTTGCCGTGTGATAGAAATCCATACATTTTCTCTAAACCTAAAACTGACCAATATTCATTACAAATGTATAATTGCCTCAAGGTTTTCCATATGGTTCTCCACTGGATTACATGGTAAAGTCAGGGCTGGCCATACTACTGGGCAGAGTGAGGAAGTCAACTTAGGCAGCAGGCATTGAAGGGTAGCCAATAATGAAGTACTGTTACTTCTTACAGGACAGATAAAAGGAAGTACTTCTTCGCACAATGCATAGGGAATTTGCTACCACAAGATCTAGTGATGACCACCAATTTGAATGGCTATAAAAAGGGATTAGACAAATTCCTGGAGGAGAAGGGCAACCAGGATGATCAGGGGACTGGAAACAAAGCCCTATGAAGAGAGACTGAAAGAACTGGGCATGTTTAGCCTGGAGAAGAGAAGATTGAGGAGAGACATGATAGCACTCTTCAAATACTTAAAAGGTTGTCACACAGAGGAAGGCCAGGATCTCTTCTCAATCCTCCCAGAGTGCAGGACATGGAATAACGGGCTCAAGTTAAAGGAAGCCAGATTCCAGCTGCCCATCAGGAAAAACTTCCTGACTGTTAGAGCAGTATGACAATGGAATCAGTTACCTAGGGAGGTTGTGGGCTCTCCCACACTAGAGGCATTCAAGAGGCAGCTGGACAACCATCTGTCAGGGATGCTTTAGGGTGGATTCCTGCATTGAGCAGGGGGTTGGACTCAATGGCCTTGTAGGCCCCTTCCAACTCTGCTATTCTATGATTCTGTGATCAATTACTACTAGTCCAGATGCCTCTATGCTGCCTTTAGTATCAGAAGCAGTATGCCTATGAATGCCAGTTGTGGGGAACATGGGCAGGAGAGTGCTCTTGCACTCATGTCCTACCTGTCAGTTTCCTGTGGGCAGCTGGTTGGCTACTGTGTGACCAGAATGCTGGACTAGATGGCCTGTGGGTCTGATCCAGCATGGCTCTTACATTCTTACAGGGGAGTGGGTGGAGGGGAGAGATTCTCAGCCTGAGGTGCAAAATGTGTTAGGCAACCTGCATTAAAGGTCTCCCAACCAAAACAGTAGTAGAAATGGCTATGTCAGTGACTCTGTGTTGACCTGGTCATTTATTACATGGACCCCAGATTCCCACAGTTGTTCAAGCACAGGATCTCCTTGGTACAGTAAGAAGAACTCCATTTCTAGTGAGTTTTATTCCACACAGATGTATGGATACATCATTGTAGGATCCCCTTAGTTTGATTATCTTGCATTTTCTTTCTCTGCATGGAAAAGCAGCACTGACCCCACGCCCAATCTTGCTCTGAGGCCATGTACTGACTGAAGAAGCACTGCATGGAAGTGTGATGGGGCTGACCATGCTATGCTGCCCTGGACTGTCTTACAGTTTCCCCTACTGTATGTTCTGTATGCTGCTGGGGTTGAAGTCCCAATGCATTGGTTCTTTACCGGATGCCAAGGAGGACACAAAGCAAACTGATTTAGTTGCTATTTCAACAATAGATGCAACCATTTTACAACCTTAGAGACATTGTGGCTAGGGTATGCAATTTGTGGTCCTCCAGATGTTTTGGACTATAAGTCCCATGAACCTTGACTAGTAATTATGCTGGCTGGACTGATGGGAATTGTAGCACAAAACATGTGGAGGGCCACAAGTTGCCTGTTCCTGCATTATGGAATGTTCTGAATTAGCTGGTTTTCCCTAATCAAAGTGGATGACATATTGGCTCTTGTTAAAGATCTGATGAGCCATGAGGTTTTTCTATTATGAACTAATATATGTTAGGATTTTATTCTGGCAAATGTTCTATTTCTGTTCTTTTTAGGCTTAAGAAGTGGCAATCCGTATTTTCCGTTTTATTCTGTTCCTCTCCACGAGTACCCTGGATATCTTGTTCAACAGCATCCCATGCATATGAGAGTTAACAGAAGACCTTATTTTAATGGTCATCCACCCTCGCCCATGTTTTATCAAGCCACAAGGTTCAGGCACTATACCCCCGGCAAACGAACAGAGACCAAAGAAACACAGACTGATCCTAGACAGCCTGAAAGTAAACCAAAAAAACATCAGGATTATGGTATAGAAACGAAAGGCTGTGATGCTGGAAATATGGGCTGTGTCCCATCTGGTGTTGGGAAAGGACTCGAAAGTTCCTTGGAAAACCCAGAGAGGGCTGTAACTTCTGCTGTTCCAGAGAGAGACTTTGCCAAGAGCTCTTCAGGTGCTGTACAGTTCCGAAGCCTTCCCCCATCAGGCTACGCCTTTGAGAAAGAGGAAGTAAGAATAGAGTATGCTAATGGTGGTGCCCCTGCCATTCAGCTGTGGAAATCCTTCAAAGAAACCATCCCTCTATATGATGTGGCAAAGAAGACAGTCCCGGAGAACCTAATGCAGAGAGATATGTTTGCTCTGAGCTCCTGTGAAGGAGTTGTATATGGGCCTCGTGAACAAGGAGAGTTGGTGCCAAGTATTCCTTATCCGGAAGAGCAAAAGGCTCTTGAGGATGTCCAGGAGAAGGAGCCTCAAAGTAAAACAAAGTTGGATTCAGAAAAACAGGGAGTTCCAAGCTACAGAACAAAGCCTCCTCTAGACGAAGCCAGAGCAGTGCAGCTGGCTGAACTAACGAGACCTGACCAGCCAAGGACAAGGCAAAATGCACTGTTGTCCAAAAGATCTTCTGGCTTGAAGAGGTCCAGTGGTTCAAAAGCTCCTCAAGATGTGGGCAACCTTATTCGGCAAAGGGAATTATTTCCATCTGGCATGGAGATAATAAGCGATTCTTATTTCCCTCAGAAGTTGGATGAAAACCATGATGTGACCAGTGAAAATTGGGCAGCTTCAGAAAAAAGCCTATGGTGTGATGAGTCGGAGAAATACATTCCTTCTGACAGCTGGTTGGCTTGTTTGGATAATATGGATCCTAACTTCAACTACAATATTTATTTGTCTCAAAGAAAGCGTCCAAGTGTACTCACTCTTACCTCGGATGAGATGTCTTCCATAGATGAAGGCTCTTCAACTGACGATGCACCAATGTCTTATTTTGCCCCTGACTACATGCTTCCGAAGAGTATGTGTACCTTCAAGAAAAGCACAGAGGGTGTGGGGAGAGAGAAAATAAAAAGCGGAGGCTCCCTTAATGAAGATGAGGAAGTGGTAGGGAGTGAGCAGGCCAATACCGGCTACAATCGGAATTTAAAGAGCTACTCAAGAGTCAAAGTTAAAGAGATTTCCACTCGAAGTAGAAAGCTGGGCATTCTCCCTAGGTCATCCAGTAGCAAGCAGCTCTATTCTCTCAAGAAAAAAGCTACAAAGAGCTTGTCTCCATCAGAAGCTGATGATTCTGAAGAATATTGGGTGAAGGAACCCGAGGAGGAAGAAGAGGAAGAGGAAGAAGAGAATGAAGAGAAGGACTACTCGATTCAAGAAGATTCTCTATATGGAACCTTGAATCCTAGCAAAAGCAGCCCCTTCCGGCAAACTGGCCAGCAAGTGCTTTGGAGAATACCTAAAAACGCAGTACCAGCACACTTCATTAGTTGGCCTGCGCAAGAGAAAACGAAAATGACTGGACTACCTACTAAAGTGAAGCGAGAGCAGGAGCAAGAAGAGAATCTCTTTGATGACTACAACTTCTGCCTGAAGAGGCCTGCAGCACAACAGCTAGAAATACTTGAGCACCGAAAAAAATCACCAAAGTATTCAGGTAAGTACAGGCGGGGAAAACTTCTAAAGCAGTGTTAATTTTTTCACACATAGTGGGCCTTGGCAGTTCCAAGAGTGGGAAGGGAACAGAAGCATTTAAGGTACCATTTTACGTACGTACGTGTGTGTGTGTGTGTGTGTGTAAGTAAGCCTCTGTATGTATGACCTACTTCTTGTCTGTTTGAATGCACATCAGCATGGACTTCACACTAATGGCCCCTTATCTGCACCTTATGTACCTATTCTTATGTACCTGCTCATGTAACAGCATCACTCAAATTCAGAATGGTACTGTAATGGAACGTCTTCACAAAAACTAATGTGAAAGAGGCGCCTTTCCTGACTTGCAGCTGGAAATGGCAAATAGCATAGTAAACTATCATGTGGCTGTGATCAGGCTCTGTAGTTAAATCAGTGGATGAGGCAGGAGAGAGGAAATTGCCAGATAGAGGCCCCGTTCAGACAACACACTAAACCATGCTGCTTCACCACAAAATGGTTAACGGAGCGCATTCCATTTATTTATTTTATTTATTTATTACATTTATATACCGCCCCACAGCCAAAGCTCTCTGGGCGGTTTACATTAACCATTTTGTGGTAAAGCAGCATGGTTTAGCGTGTTGTCTGAACGGGGCCAGAGATAGGTGAAGCTTGAAATGAGATGGCCCTAAATACAAGATAACTGAGTTCTAGCGATAAGTCTTCAGTTCAGTAAGGATTTCTGGGTTAAACCACCTTGTATGTGACTCTTTGGGGCCTAAGTGCCCAATGACTGACCAGGATTCTACTTCCTTATGTCTTGGTCAGGAAGGTTACAAGAGGAAGGTAGAAGATTCTCAGCTGATGAATACTGGATAAAAAGTGGTGCCAAGCCCAAGTTTGCTAGCCTGGGACATGGGGGCCTCTCGCCCACAACAAAAAGCAGAGAGACAGGTATGGCTGTGTCCATTATAAAATTTTAAAAATAGCACATTCAAGAATTGCTGTGGCATCAACTGCTTTACTTTGCCCCGATTGCAATTTATTTAAATTTGGTTTTGCTCTCCTTGGCATTCTTAAATGGAGGGAAAACCCACTGGCAAAGTTTTTAGAGCAAGGACTATTAGCGAATTTCTTACCTTATGCAGAGGCAAATGTTGATTTTGGCGTGGAGTGTAAACCCTTCTGGGAGCTGCAGCCAATTGTGGCTTGCTAACTATTATGCCTGCATGATAGTTGCCTGCACTTTATTTTGGGCAAACTTTTAATACACCTTGGGACCAACTTGCATAACAGTCCTTACTAGCACTCCTAAGAATGAGTTAGTCACAGTGTTCTATGGCCACACTAACTTACTGACAAGCTAGCCTTGTACAGTAGGACATTTGAAGTGGGGGAAGAGCCCTGCTTGAACAATAGAGGGGAGGAACAGCTACTTTAAACTGGTTTAATAAAACTGAATCTCTTGAATGCAGAAATGCTCTTTGGTTCAGACTTGTTGTGTGTAGACTCGCCAAAGAACAAGGGGGCGCGTAAACCTCCACACAAACGTAGAGACACAAGACGTGATGCAGAAGTTGAAGAATGGGAGAAGCCTAGAACTACCCGTCGCAAGGGTAAGTGTATTCAATTAGTGAATTCTCTAGTGGCAAGGCCAATTACTTTTGTGCAGTTTTCCCCCTTTCTAGAAGGTTGAAATGCCTCTCCTGAAGCTTAGTTACTGGCAGTAACAGCTAGGGAGGGCATCGGATGTTTTAGATTCCTATGCTGTCTGTCTCTACGAGATTGCAAAAACGCTAGTTAGGAGGTAAAGAAGGCGGTTCTGTGGGGAGGAGACCAGGGTGGCTGGCTTACAAGGGATCATCTGGCCACCTCAGCCTCCTTCCCTCCTGCTTCATAGAACCCCAGCTAGATGGGCAAAATCGCCCATCTAGTAAAAATACAGGGAGAGAGGAGCACAGAGGTGATGATCACTTTGGTGCAGCTCCCGCTCTGCATAGGATTCTTGTCAGCTTCCAATTTTGGAGGCCAATGGGAATTCTGATAGAATTGTGCCATTAGGCTATAATATTTTGGGCCTCACCCCGCCCTCCATTGCAATGTGGCTTTCATTCTGTGCATTATCCCTCATCACTGGGAACTGGCCTCATATTTGTTGTATTTTCCTCTGCTTGGCCTGTTACACTGATGCTGAGTTCAGACAATACAGTCACACCCACTCAGGGGTTAAGGATGGGTTGAGTTTGTGTTGTTGAACCATGGGGTTCTTCTTGAAACATGGGTTTTTGCACTGTTTGAACCCAGCTGCGATAACAAACCTTGATTTGTTAACCCATAGTTCACAGCCCAACAATAAACCATGGTTTCTCTTCATGTGGTCTGTACATGGTTAACAAACTGTGGTTGGATAGCACAGCTGGGTTCAGACATGATAACCTACAGTTCACACTCAGCCCTTAACTATGGGTTATAATTTTGTCTGAACACAGTCTGCATCTAATATTGACGTGAAGAATTTGTGGCTGCAAGCCAGAACAGGGTGTGTGTGTGTCTTCCTGTAGTGGTGTTGGGTATGTTTGCATTCTTGGCATTTATGCCTATTGTGTACTCATACTGGTTGTCCTATGGGCCTCTGTGTTGCTCTCATGCTAAGACTTAAGTCCAACTCAAACGTTAAGAAAAAGAATTTGGCGCAGTCCTCTTGGTCAAAAGCACATACTGTGTTATCTGTACAGCACCATGTACATCGATGGTGCTATATAAATAAATAATAATAATAATAAAATAATAATAAGTAGGGACCATATGTTCCACATTTTTTTAAAAAAACCCAGAATCCTAGGATGATATTCTAGCTTTCAATGGGCAGGGAGAAGAATTTTGGATGATGTCCCCATGTAAATCCTTCCTTCTGACAGACTTGTTCTGAAGTGGCATAACCTTATATTAGGAGGCCTGTATCACATGTATCTAGCTTTAGTTATGCCTTGATGGTGGACAGGATTGGACTGTAAGAGAAAGCATCTCAACTCTTTCAAAGAGATTTTAGGAGCCTTGCAAGTTGGTTGCCAGGTTCTGAAGATGGGTATTGCATTCTCAACAGCCCTGTATAAATGGGCCATGTTTAGATTACCTATTGTATAAGATTTGCAGCTGAATCTCTCGTATAAGGTTTGCAACTGAATCTCAAACAAGTCCTTTACTACAGGGGTGAGGAACCCAAATCCAGCCCTCCTGGGTTTCCCCAGATGGCCACATCCCCCCCCCCCCCCGCCTATGGATTATTGGGTGGTTTTCCAGCTTTCGTGCAGCCTTTGCCCCATTCTCAAAGGTTGAAATGCCTCTCCTAAGGCTTAGTCCCTGTCAGTAAGAGCTTTAAGCCAAAATATCCTGGTTTTTTTGTATTTTAGACCAGCTCCCTTTGCCCCCACCCACCACTGGATTGAGGCCCACAGGAGCTTCCCTGAAATTGAATTCAGCCCTCAGGCTGCAAGAGGTTCCTACCCCTGCTTTAGTATGTCAATGTCTGTCAAACCGTGATTGGATAAATACCAAAATTTGAGAGTCTGCTGCTAGAGGGCAACTTCATATTCTTTTTTTTCTTGTCTATTTTTAAAATGCCTAACCTCCTTCAATATCTTTTGTGCAGGGCGTGAAACAAAGAGATCACTCTATAAAAGAAGATCAGAACTGTGAAAGTGCAAACATTTGCCGGTATCATTCCGTTGAATCATTAGCATTTGGGGGGGGGGGGGAGGCATAAGGAGCTCAGCAGGATTAAAATTGCACTCTAAAGGTTCCTGAGTACACATTGAAAAATATATAAAGTATGACTTGGACACCAAAATTGGACACTTGGTATTGTAAAGAACACAATCAATATTTAAAAAAGAAAATTAAAGTTAAAATTGCACCAATGCGATGTCTTGTAAATAATTTGTAATGCAGTGGTTACGAATACTTGAGTGAGTCTGAGGAAAAAAATAAATTTACATCTAAGAGTCGAGGTAAGCTACACTTCTAGAAAAACGCTCCACACTTCCATCAGCAGTGAGATATCCAGCACCAGCAGGGTTGTTTCCTCTGGACAAGACAGCACTGCAAACATTTTTTAGTACCATGTGTCATCATTTTACATGTATATAGCCTACATGGACTAATCAGTCAACTCTAGTTCCTCTTAAGCTTCCTTTATTTCGAATCTTAGCTTTGCAGTAAATTCATACATGCTTTGATGCACGTTTCTCCTAATATACACACTTCTTAAAAGCAATTTTCTCTAATTTGTAATTTTTGTATGTTCTCACTAATATAAGCATTTTTATGCACACTTTCCCCTAGTGCATGCAGTTTTGTATATATTGGAGAACTGAATCGCAAAATTCAGAAGGTCAAATACTGAAGGAAAACTGCTGTTCAGTTCGTGTATTGGTTCAGCGATTTGGATTTGACAGGTTTGCATCAAAATTCGAACCGAATGAATTTTACCCCTATCTCCAGTCTACCCACAACCAAATGACACAGGTTGGGATCTTTAACTTAGAATCATGGTGTGCTATGACTAAACCTGCATTTCCAGAAGGGGGAATGAGCCATGAGATAGAGATTAGGGTAGTCAAATATTTGGTTTATTTTTTAAAAAAATAGAATTAAGTGCATGGAAAGCATTCAGAGTAAACTGACAATTATTTGGTTAAAGCTATAGTGCAGGCAGGGGATAGGAAGTCGACTGCAAGTGAGAGAGGAAGGCAGTGCTAAATGAGGCGACGGACATCAGGAAAGCAGAATCAGGTTAGAGAAAAGGAGCCAAAATGTAAGTGACACTAGGTTTGAGGCAGTATTGAAAACAGATTAGAGTTGGAGAGATAAAAAAAGGAAACAGGCAGGAAGACACTAGAGTAACAATATTAATCTTCCAGGGACAGGGAGATAGAAGGGGTCTGCAGTGAACCAGCCAGGGAATGGTTAGAGTGTTGGACTTGGGATATCTGGTTCTAGTCCCCACTTGGCCATAAAACTCACTAGGTGACTTGGGCCAGTCACCGGCTCTCAGCCCAAACTACCTCACACGGTCATTATGAAGATAAAATGGAGAAGTTGAGGTGCATGTGAGTTCCTTTGAAATAAAAAAGGCTGAATATAAATGTAATGAACTGAGCAATCACTGAGGAACTGGAGTGGGCATTCCTTACAATGGGGGTGGGGAATTTGTGGCCCTCCAGAAGTTGTTAGGCTCCAAGTCCCATTAGTTCCAGCCAGCCTGGCCAATGATCGGTGAAGATGCAAGTTCTGGCCCTCCAGATCTAGGTCTACATGTTTCCTGCCCCTGCTTTTTGAGTTTAGAATGAGCTAAGAAGTCCTAACTCTTAGATGAAACAAGCTGCACATATTTTTTCTACAGATGTCCAGGGAAAGGGCTGTTATGGGGGAGGGAGATGACACAGGCACTGACAAGCTGATTCTCTGAGTTTCATACAGCACAGAATTCTTTGAAACTCAAACCTGAGTTCTTAATTTTTCTGAGACGATACGGAAATAAAGAAAAAAGGCTGAGAAGGAAAAATCCACAGAAATCCAACTGGGTATTCTTCTTAAAAATACTTGGCTTTTGAAGGGTTTTTTTTTTTTTTTTACTAAAACTAAGGTGGGAAAAGGAATCTATAGTACCAGTGGTATTTTAGTTTTCCCCACTGCAAGTGGTGGATGCAAAAATATTACAGGGGCACCTTTGGGGCATGGCCTCCTAACATTAATGGGTGTTGATGCATTCAAAGTATTCTTTCTGTTGATTTCCCAGGGCTACCTGTATGGTGCTCTTTACCTCAGAGAGCTCTGACTAGCCGATCAGTAGGTGGACAGTAAGTCTCAAATAGGTTGGAAAAAAGTAGGGGGTTTCCACACTCTGGAGGCCCCATGCCTGTAGAATAAAGGGTGGGAGTTGCTCTTTTCCTCCAAGCTAACAGAGGAAAGCTAGCCTACATTTGCAGCCTATTTTTTTCCTTCATGGCCAGTTCTGTACTAGCTCCCCTTTTCAGGAAAATTGGGTCAAACTTCCCATACAAATGTGATAAACAGGGTAGTACAGATTGCATTATCTCCCCATCAAACGAACGGGAGTCAATATGCCTACCTTCACCACGTGACTGCCACTAACTTAAAAAGAGCATGGAGTTTTACCTATTATTAAATAAGTGATGGGCACTGTGATAAAATGCTATTTTATTTTGTTGTTTGTATACATATTTGAGTGTTTGATTGCAGGTTTAATTTGCTTTAACAATTTCTATTAAAGGCAATGGTAAATTGGCAGGAGGGGGGAGTTATAATGTTGAGCTGTTTGAATGGTGTCATCTGATTGGCTGTTTCTTTTTCAGTTGAGAGTATAACTGTCCCTGGCTTTTCTTCGTGTGGTACATAAGGACTGGCTTTCAGTGGAGTAGGATTAGGGAATGTGGGATATAGATTTTTGGGGTGGTTAGATTTCCCTGGGAGATGGAAGGAGGTACATTTATTTCAACAACATGTATTAATTTATCTTTTACCTTATAAAGTTTTAAATTTTGTTGTTTTAAAACAATGCCTTGCTTGGTCTTATTTGTTGCCAAAGGTTTGTGACACACACACACAGCTTAAAGTTCCCTCTTAAAAAGTAAGAGGGTGGTGGCAGCGTAAGAGAGGTTGTTCATAGCGTCACAGAGGGTGGTGACACCACAGGCACCTTGTTATCATTGTGAATAGTTTTTTCCCTAGAGCAGGGCTGGGGAACCTGAAGACTAAAACATCTGGAGCAATACAACTCCTTATCTGCTCCAGCCATGCTGGCGAATGGTGAGGGATGATGGGAATTGCAATCCAACAACATCTGGAGGGCCGCATATTTCCTACTTCTGCCCTAGAGTGATCCCAGCCAGCACTGGTTGTGGAGGGTGCTTTCATATGAACTCACAAGCTAAGCAGCACAACTTCCTTTTGAGAGGTTGGGAGAGTTAGGATAAGCGAAACTTGCAGTATAATAATCTTCTTAAATAAAAGACCTTACTGCCCCTACTTCTACAAAGCAGAAACTGGCAAAGGCACAGACATGCTCACAGCCTCCCAAAACACCCCATTTGTGGGGCAAAGTAGCTGCACTCCTTGACATGTGGGGAAAGAGGTGCATGTCATGCACGGAGGGGGTTTGAAAGTTTTTACTACTGCCATTTTAAATGGCCATGTCATCTGCCTTATGCATGATAGGGAAACATTTCTCTCCCTCTCAAAATACTAGAACCCGAAGTCATCCCATGAAGCTGATTGGTGGGAGATCCAGGATAAATAAGAGGAAGTATTTCTTCATACAGTGCATAGTTAAATTATGGAACTCACTAGCACAAGATGTAATGGTGGCCACCAATTTGGATGGCTTTAAAAAAGGGGTTGGATAAATTCCCAGAGGCGGCAGCTATCAATGGTTACTAGCCCTGATGGTTGTGTGCTATCTCCAGTATTCAAGGCAGTAAGCCTTTGTGCATCAGTTGCTGGGGAACATGGGTGGGAGAATGCTGTTGCATCATGTTCTGCCTTGTTGGTCCCTGGCCGATGGCTGGTTGGCCACTGTGTGAACAGAGTGCTGGACTAGATTGACGCTTGGTCTGATCCAGCATGGCTCTTATGTCTCTTCCACGGAGTAAAAACCTGAAGCTGCAGCAGCATTAGGGTTTTCCTCTAGGGCTGTATAAGATTGTGGCCCAAACTCCTGCTGCCCTTTGGTTACTTTGCACGTCTGTCAAGAGCAACACAGATGAATGAGCAGTTCTTTTATTGGACAAACCAGCTGCATTACTGTTAACATTTGTGCCCTTTGGAATCAAACATATGGCCTGGCGGTATTGCATAACGATGTAGTCTTTTATAACAACTACACTCAACATCCCAGAGCAACACATCTTGCAGAAAATATTTTTTACCTTTTCAAGCACCTTTCTAGCTGTCATAGCAATCAGACTTACAATATATTTTAAAAACAAAAACCTACTGGCAAGACGGATTTCAGTGCTTGTGGATTCAATTCAATAGGGCGGCAACATTTATCACAAGCACTCGCAAAAACCGGGGGGGGGGGGGGGAAATAGGATTCACAGAAGACCAAATTGAAATTGCAGCTTAGATTTCTAGTGTGTTAAGGCCAATGCAAACCCTGTTGAATGCCTTGGCTGTGATAAAGCATGCCTCTTTAACATTAGGAGGCGGATTTGTATTTTTATCATTTTGCTCTATTAAAAGGCTTGCCATGGCTACATGAAAATAGTCAAAATAAACTATAACCTACCAGTAATTCACCTGGCATTGAGACCTTTAAGTCAGACCTGGACAACTTGTGATCCAGCAATTCAAATGCACCACATGGTATGGTTGCCTGGCAACCCCTTCTATTACAGTTCAACAGCACATAGCCCAAACAGGAGGCTTGATTAGTCCTTTGTAGTCTGTCATATATGGCTAGTGGACTGTGTTTAGCTTGTGGAGTCACAAGTTGTGCAGGCTGTTTTTAAGTTAAAGAAAGAAGAACTCTGTTGACATTAGAGTTCAACTAAAGCCACAGTTTTCTTGAGTTGTAGCAGACCGACCAGTTTCTATGACACTAATGATCTGTGTTGAATCACAAGGTTCTGAACAAAACCACCTTTTAAAAAAAAAGTTTAGCTAAAGGCAATTAGAGCAAAGTCCACACCAAGTCTGTTTTCAGTTCTTGATTTTCCTACCTTTTGCCTCAGAATCTGACTGGCCAGATTCCTTAGTCTTCATCCAACAAATCCTGGCCATCTGGAGTACCATAGAGATCTTGCTTATGTCAACCTAAAGGGTTGCTGTTTATTCCCCTAGGCCAGGACCAAGAGGTATTTGTGAACACCTCTGGAATCATTTTTCAAGCTTCCCTACTGACTGCTTTCCCCTACCTGCAAACCCCAAGGCTGAGTTTTAAAGTCTTGGTAGGCTGAAAAAGAAGCAGGTACAAAAATTGCTAAGGTGAAAATCTCAGGAAGGAAAAATAGCATGCGCATGCCGCAGGCAATTTCTCTTAGTGACACCACTTGTACCAAACAACCAAACTTTTTCTTTATGCTCAAGTGTGGTGAAAAATGCACTGTGGAGATACAGTGGGACGACCTCTTGATGGGGCAACTCACAAAATAACACCAAGGAAGCACATGAACGGGCGGTGGGCTGTGCCCTGAAACTATTCCAAAGCCCTTTGGGGATGATTATTCTTTGGATGCTTCACAACACATCACAAGTTTATCACCGAGGCGCCATCTCCTCAATCCGATTCAGATGACTTTGATTTAGAAGATTTGTGCTTTCTCTTCTTCTTCTTTTTCTTTTCTTTCTTTTTTCTCTTTTTCTTATGTTTTTCATGACACTCCGAAGAACTGGAACTCTTGCTGCTGCTGCTGCTAACTTCCTCTGAAGTGGAGTCCTCAAGGAGTTGCTTCAACTGTTGTATCCTAAATAAATGCAGAAATGACCAACATAAAATAAAATTCTCCCTTTTGCTTGGACGGTCAAATTGCTTGTTGTTTTTACTTGGCTATTCGCCTTGAAATGGAAACACAGTAACCACATTATGCCATAGAATGGTGAAGGTGTTTTCCCTCAAATTGGCACTTCATTCTGGAATGATCATCATTAACTAGGAGCTAGACAAATGTAATGGCTCTCATGGCAAATGTCAGGATGAGGCCTGGTCTCCCTGCTGTGGATTCTGAATCAGACTCTGAGGCTGAAAAAAAAAGATGAACCAAGATAGGAATTGGGGAAGGAAATTCTCCAGGAGTCAAGGAGGAATCTTCCCAGGAGCTTATCAAACAGGAGTTCCAGACTAAAAAATCATCTTCTCCCTCCCCCCACCAGGAACTCAGTCTTTGTCGGAAGGGGTGGGAGCATCGGAATAGACACATCATAGAGTCTGCCACAGTGTCAAGCAGGCAGAGTTGAGGCGGTCCACCAAACTACCCACACAGCAGAGGTTACAGCTTGAAGACCCGCCCTGAAAGAGGGGTCTGGTAAAAATCTGTTAGGCCTGGTGGGAAACCATCAATTTGGCTGATAGCCTTGCTTTGTTAATCTAATTAAGCTTAAAGGATAGCTCCTAGCATCCACACTGCCTTTAGATGTGAAGAGGTGTCTGTTTTGTTGTCTCACATCTTGATGGGAGGGCTTGGAATCATGACAGTGAACTGCGGGTTTGAAATTTCCCTGGCTGAAGTATCACCAGGTACTCTTGCCAAACCACAGTCTCAGCCTCAACTGCCTAATCTGGGGATAATACCCACTGAGCTTTCTTTCTTTTTTTTTACTTATTCATTGTAAGGATGATATCTGGGGTTAGATTCAGAAACTGCCTTCTGCAAGAGGTAGAACTCTGGTCACCTGATGTCCCTCCGCCCAGTTTTGGGGATCCCTCCCACCCACAGCTCACCCCATTCAGTAGAATCCCCTGACTCTCTATGTAGCATTTTCAGGGGGCTGGAAGGGCTGCTGTGGGAAAGAGAGGGAGAGGAAGTCCACTTCTACCAGTGCAGTTGATTTAGATTAAATCTTGATCCATTCCTGTATATGAAGTGCTTCGAACACTAAGTGCCACTGTTGTTGTTATATTAATAATAGATGCTATTATTAATATTAAAACAGAACCAGACTTACCGCATTTCCTTCTCATGGCGTTTGTTTTCCCTTATTATATCGTACATGGGGTCTTCGTGTGCCTTGAAAATAAAATCAACAGCGTAACGTCTTACAATCCTGTGTTTTTAAACAATCCTTGTTATCAAAAAACCACTGCATTCCCTAGGGACGTAAGCAAAGGTCTAGCCAGCCTATCTTAGGCCAACACAATCGTGCACAATCATCAGTGGTGGTTTTGTCCATATAAACTGCTGTCCCCCAATTTCTGGAGTGAGATGGAGAGAACAACCTGCATGTAGGTTGGCAGGGAAGCCACTTAACATGTACAAAAGTTCAGATGTCACATTTCCACAGAAATCTGTGCATCCGGATGACTTTCCAGAAATGAATCCATGCTTGAAATGTAACACGTGAATCGGCCTTAGTCCTTCCCGAGTCAAAGGTCTGGTTCGTCTCTCATCCACGTTAATGCAATACTTCCAGGATTTGTTCAAACAGAGTTTCTCATTACCAAAGTGAATTGATCCTGCTTGGTAGTCAGAGCTTAAACTACCATTTCCTGTGGTTTATCATACTGAGATTCTTACGCCTGAACTGGGCCAAAGAGAAAATGAGTTTGCTATTATATACCTCATTTCTAACTCTTCTGAACCTTGAATGCCAAAAATGAATGTGATGGTGTATTCAAAATTTAGAATTAAGTATAAAGCAATATAACAGTTTCAGGTTTTCTCATGTGGTCATTCACAGTTGTAATGCTGACCTGAATTTTCTGGGTTTTAGTTTTGCCAAAATGACTGGACACAGAATGTCTACTTCTGATGCCTAGATCAACCCCAAATGCATAATTAGCAGGACACACTCTAAAGTTATACTAGGTTAAAACGATCACTTACCTGGTCACTTGTGATGAGTATGAATTGCCCCCTCACAACCAAGTATGGAAGCTGTACAAAAGCTGGTTTCCTTGTGGGGAGGAGTTAGGCCTGTGCAAACCTCAGGCCTCGGATTCGGAAATTCGAATCACAGAGGCCATTTTATGACTGATCCGCCATTTTCTTGCACAGGCCTAGGCCCCCATACAGCCTACAACTCCCAGTATGCAGTGCCTGGGAGGGCTGTACTTACCAGGGCTTAAGATCAGAGGAAATACATGAATTTGCTGCCACCATTGCCAGCTCCTCCGTGCAATCGTCAGCTTCCCAGGACGATCGGCTGCTTCGGGGGGAAACAGATGGCTGCAGGGCACCTGCAGAAGTCATGGGGACCCCTCCAGGGTCAATGGAGTCTTTTGGATTGCGGCAGCAGGGGCTGATCGTGCTGGGAAGCCGGCGACTGTGCGAAGGAGCTGGTGATGGCAGCAGCAAAGTCATGTATTTCCTCTGATCTTGGGCCCTCGTAAGTAAAGCCCTCCCAGGCACTGCATGCTGGGAGTTGTAGGCTGTATGGGGGCCTTGGTCTGTGGAAGATCCGTCATAAAATGGCCTCCGTGATTTGGATTTCCAAATCCAAGGCCCGAGGCTTGCACAGGCCTAGTTGTTGTTTTTTAGGCCCAGGGGTCAAATACAGGGTTGGGTGGTCAAGTGGACCCAACTGGGTGGGCTAAGAAACATTTTTATGGACTAGAAACTTTTGTGGCTTTATATGCAAGGTACAGAGTACTCATAAATAAATATTTAGAAAGAATAAGAACACAAGCTAAACATGTTGGCAACTAGACAAAAGGCAGGTGTCAATGCTCAAAGTATGTTTCTGTTCAATGTCATTTAACTCCATTTAATGCTATTTCCCCTCATGCAGTTCAATCGCAGCTTTTAAAGCTCAACTAAAAACTTTTCTTTTTCCTAAAGCTTTTAAAACTTGATGTTGTGCGGACTTTATACTGTTAGTTTTACCCTACCCTGTGCCTGCTTACCCTACCCTGTGCCTGTTGGCATTCTCTTCCCCTCCTTATTGTTTTACTATGATTTTATTAGATTGTAAGCCTATGCGGCAGGGCCTTGCTATTTACTGTTTTACTCTGTACAGCACCATGTACATTGATGGTGCTATATAAATAAATAATAATAATAATAAATAATAATGCAAATAGGGCTTGTTTTTTCATGCAAGCAACAGCTAGAAAAGATATGAAGTTACTTTGATGTGATGTGGAGGATACTTGTGGTCATTTAAAAAAAAGAGAAAAAAAGAAAAATCAGAAGAAAATTCAATGCACTGAGCCAAGGCTCCAGTTGGGATGTTACACCAGTGTCTGGGGGCAAATCGTGAATTATTTAACCCATGAACTGCAGGGACGTGCGATGTGCCTGAGCCGCCCGTGAGTCACTTCCTGTTTCCGTTAACAACCCTGAAATGCCACTTGAGGACATATTGGCAAGGTGTCAAGTTCACATGGTGGACATTTCTTTCTTGAGGTCATTTTGCTTCCAGTTGGTATTACAGGGTATGAAAAGGGAAATATGACCGTTTCTTCTAACCATAGCTTTCCTTTATTAAAATGGCAAATTATCTGATGTTTCCTTCAATATTTCAAGTTTTTTATAATATGTATGTGATCCTGGGTATTTTGTTACACTGGTAAAAGCTCATAGGTCACAACAGTACACTGGGAAAAGAGCTCCTGCAACCCATCTTAATCCAATTTTGCAAGTGGATCAGGCTATTAGTTTAAAAGACAGATAAGCTTAAAGGATTTGTCCATTGGGGAAGAGCTACACATTATCTTGCGGGGCTGTAGAAAGCATTTGTGTGTGGGAGGGTAGTGGGAATTTCTCCATGGGAACTTGTTGAAAATAAATAAAAAAATAGACGGACCAAGTGCTTATCCCCTCCTGCACCCACCAATTCTCTCCTGTAAACCCTCCTTCCAGGCTCTTTTCCCCATATCTGGGCTTACTTTCAGTTTGTACACAACTGGGGATATATATATATATATATATATATATATATATATATATATATATATATATATGGCAATCGATGGGGGGCAGGGGGACATTAAACAGCAGCAAATTATTTGTTGTTTAATTTATTATTTTAGTTTAACTGTTAGGGAGAGAGAGAAGCCCTTCTGGGATTTTCTGCCTCAGGTGCCAAAATAATTTACTTGGTAGTATGGCCATACACCTGGACTGGGGTGGAGGCATGCCATTTGGTGCTTTCCCTCTGGTAGGGTGACCATATGAAAAGGAGGACAGGGCTACTGTATCTTTAAGAGTTGCATAGAAAAGGGAATTTCAGCAGGTGTCATTTGTATGTATGGAGAACCTGGTGAAATTCCCTCTTCTTCACAAGAGTTAAAGTTTCAGGAGCTATACTAGAGTGACCAGATTTAAAAGAGGGCAGGGCACCTGCAGCTTTAACTGTTGTGATGAAGAGGAAATTTCACCAGGTTCCCCATATACACAAATGACACCTGCTGAAATTCCCTTTTCAATACAACTGTTAAAGATACAGGAGCCCTGTCCTCCTTTTCATATGGCCACCCTACCTCAGGCAGAAAAATATCATGGGCCAGCCCTGAGCTTGGGGAAGGGGGCCACCATTTGCAAGGGACAATCAGTGGGTGGGGAAAGAATTAAGCAACCCCTCTCTGCTGATTCTCTCCTGAGCGTGCCTCCGCTCAAGCCCCACAATAGCACTGGGCAGAAGTTGTCAAGTTCCCTCATAACATTTAGTTTTTCCCTCAGATTGAAAGAAGTAAAAACAACAGACACAATAACTTAATACAATTTCCAAAATGATTCTTCAAAACTGATACTGTAATATTTCACTTACTACTCTGAATTGTTCTAGCTTCTGATTGCCTTTAATGAAGAATGGACATTCCTTATCCCCTGTTCGGTGTCCATAGCGTTTACATCTCCAGCCTTGAGAAGAAAATAAGATAACAATCCTCTTTAAGAACTTTTAAATATGGTTTTCTGCACCAGAAAAGAAAGAAAAACTTCAGTTATCTTTTTAAACAACAACAACACAATATCTCAGGCATTCTTGACTTTTGTTAAGAATAGAACTATTTGTTGTTTTCCCTCAGGGGACTGAAGAGTGTCCTAATCTTGCCCCCTGAAGGAAGGAAAATTAAGCATGGGGATAAGCAAAACAAAGACTTCCAGCTCCCTCTATAAATCTTAGAGCAGGGGTGGGGGGTTGGACTACAACTCCCACTATCCTTGACCATGTTGGCTGGGGCTGATGAGAGTTAGAGTCCAATAACTGGAGGGCCACAGGTTCCCCATTCCTGGTTTAGACTGTCCCCTTTGCCAGGAGAAGCAGAACAACAGTGCAGTTCTATGCATGATTACTCAGAAGTAGGTCCCATGGAGTTCAATGGAACTCACTCTCAGATATACCGCTATGGGGCCTTATATAAATGTAATAAATAAATAGGTATAGGATTGTAGCCTCACAATGCAATCCTAGACAAATTTGTTCAGAGTTAAGTCTGAATGAGTTCAATTGGGCTTGTTCCCAGGTAAGTAGGCACAGGGTTGCAGTCTAAATCATACAAATATATTTAATGTGAATCATTTATACAGGCTACAGAATTTAGCTTTCTTTGCTAGAATGTTAATTTGGTGAGAGGTGGAGAGTGAGAAAAGACACAGTAGCCACAGTCCTGTTCCAAACCTACATTGAATTGGATCCAGATTTAATCATACTTAGAATAGATCCATTGAAATCAATGGGACTTAAATTAGGCATGAGGAAAAGGAAAGGAACCTCTCGTGCAAAGCACTTGAGTCATTACTGACTCCTAGAGGGACGCCTGCTTTCGCTGACATTTTCTTGGCAGACTTTGTAGCGGGGTGGTTTGCCATTGCCTTCCCCAGTCGCAGTTACCTTTCCCCCAGCTAGCTGGGTACTCATTTTACAGAGCTCGGAAGGATGAAGGCTGAGTCGACCTGAGCTGGCTGCCTGAGAACCAGCTTCCACTGGGATCGAACTCAGGCCGTGGGGAGAGTTTCGGCTGCAGTAACTGCCGCTTACCACTCTGTGCCAAACGAGGCTCTAAGTTAGTCACGACTCACTTAAATTCTACTGGTCAATAAGTCTACTCTATGTATGACTTAATCTCTATCGACCCTTTTTCAGCAAAGCCTTTCCTAAACCATCCTAGACCTCCTTTCTGCAGATCTGTTGACTCCTGACTCCATACTGCAGCCTCACTACATCTCTCCAGCCCGTCTTAGCTATCTTGCATCTATACTCTCTGGGTAAGAGCTGTTTCAACACACTCCTTGACAGCTAACTAGCCTGGCAGCTCGTTTTGAGCATTTGTACTCCTTGTCAATCAGTACCTCAGATTTCACAATGCATGATACTCCTGGGCCTACATTCCCCACTCCCACCCCCAATTCCCTAGATGCTGTAAAGAAATTTATTTATGTTATTTATAAAAGCATTTTTATATTCCTTTTTGGTCCTAACAAGGGCCCTCAAAGCAGCTTTCATAACAAGAAAACAAACAAAACGGCCTTAAATAACAAAAATTAAAACTAAGGTCTTAAAAGGAAAAAGAACAGAGCAAAACTCTTCAATCTTGTATTAAAAACCAAGACGAATAGAAATGCTTTCACTACCCACCGAAATGTCTTAAGAAATGGCACTAGTCTCACTGTTTTTGGGAGGGAATTTCTGTGGGGTGCTGCCACAGGAAAGACCCTGCCTCACATTGTCACCAACTAAATGTCTTTTAGTGGTGCGACAAATAACAGAGTCTACAAAATCTAGATACTCTCCTCACTTACATTGCATAACTTTGACCTCTTTCCCTAGTGGCATCCAAAGGCCTCTTGTGGGAGCATGTGCTAGGAATTCTCGTGCATTTTCATTTCCAGGTACATCAGGAATGCAGTCCTCCGGTTTAGTCTCATCTTCCTGTATAATAAAAATTAAAATAAAGCTGTGAAAATAAAGCAGTTGGCAAAAGACTTCTCTCTGCGAGAAGCTCAGTAGATGCATATTGGTTCAAACTCTGACCTACAGGCAAATGTTAACCACATGGTAGCCACAAATAAACTCACCTCATGGGAATGCAAATCACACAGGGAGCTTAGTGATAACTCGAGAGACATTAAAAAGTACTTTTAAAATAGGTTTGTTGAATTTTTAGAAAGAAAACCTTTACAACCTTCCAACATACCTTAATTAGCCCTGGAGGAAGTTTCTCATAGCTGAAAAACAGATCAAAATATAACATTTTTAGAAAACTTTTAAACAAGGCAAAATATTAAACTGAAACAAAAACAGGGGAAGGCTTCTTTTCTTCAAAACGTACCTTGTTGCTCAATGCTTTCACTTTCCCTGCTTGAACCCCCTCCTCTCTCTCTCTCTCTCTCTCTCTCTCTCTCTCACACACACACACACACACACACACAAACACACACACACAACACCAAGCAGATTGAGACTACAATCCGTTCAAGATGCTGCCAGTGATGTTTCAAATGAGCCCAAAAAAGGTACCCTCTGACAAATTAGAGTTCAGTCTGATCTCAACCTGATTCTGGCTAAGAAGGACAGCTTCAAGATACTACTTCATAGCAATACCTTATTTGTCAAAAATATAAAGCTTTCTCTCCTTGAAACTGCAGTTGCTTTCTAAACAAATAGCATCACAGTTTATTTTGTCCACTTTGACGCTACTGATAAATGT
Organism: Elgaria multicarinata webbii; assembly: GCF_023053635.1. Classification (NCBI taxonomy): domain Eukaryota; kingdom Metazoa; phylum Chordata; class Lepidosauria; order Squamata; family Anguidae; genus Elgaria; species Elgaria multicarinata. The sequence continues at coordinate 69,102,414 of NC_086171.1, read as the reverse complement.
CATCAGCTTTTCTAACTGCAACATCAACCTAGGTTTTCAACACTGACAGGCAGTGGCTCTCTGGGGTTTCAGGCAGGAGTTTTTCCAGCCCTCCCTGGAGATTCCAGGGATCGAACTTGGGACCTGTGCTTGACCAGTGAGCTATGGCCCCTCCCTAAACTTGGAAGGTAGTGTATCCCTTAGAAAAACTTTGGTAAATGCCCTAACAGCCTGCCACCAATGCTTACAGGGGTTTGGGACATCCGGGAAGCCTTGAGCCCAGTGCTTCTCTTTCTTGTACAAAAATAACAATAGTTAAGCACTACATGGCATTGAGTAGACAGAGTGCTTCTCTAAATGAGTGATTCATTGCACACTCATAATTGGCCACTCATAGATGTTTGCAGGTCCATTACATTACATCACCGTCCAGGACAGCTCCCATGCTATCCCCCAGTAATCTCGCTTTTAAAAGATCAGAGATAATGTGGTATTTAAAGTTATCACTGGGATATTTCAGGATCCCTCCAGTGTGTAAAGTTGGCATTGCGCTATAATTCCACTACTAGATGCAGCTGTTTCAGTAAACACAATGGAACCTTGTAGAGAAGGAAAGTTTTCAATTCAAAATCACATGGCCATGCATAAAGGAGCATTTTATGAATGTGGAAAGACTGCAGAGGACGAAAGCCCCAGTAAGGCTGCCGGATTTTTCCTATGTGTAGAGAAGCAGAGTCACAATATTAGGTAGTGTAGAATTGTAAAGGTAGACATGATTGCTTTAAGGTTGGACTCGATGGCCTTGTAGGCCCCTTCCAACTCTACTACTCTATGATTGTGGTGTATAAAAGGATGCATGGGGTGGGGAGAAGTTTTTCTCCACCTCATCATATTGGAACCCAGGGTCATCCCCATAAAACTGAACGATGAGGGATTCAGGACCGCCAAAGGAAATAGTTCTTCACACAGTGCATAAATGACTGAATTTGCTTCCTCAAAATATGGTGACAGCCACAAACCTAGATGGCTTTAAAGGTGGATTAGATAAACTCATTGAGAATAAGACCCTCAATGGCTACTAATCATCATGGAGATATATATAACCTCCAGGATCAGAGGAGGCCTGGCTCTGTTTACCACTTTCTAGGGAGCACAAGTGAGAGGACGATATCGTACTCAAGTCCTGCTTCCCACTGATATCTGGTTGCCCATTGTGGGGAACAGGATGGACTAGGTAGGCCTTTGGTCTGATCTTTGTATTCCCCCACCCCCAAATACCTCTTAGAAATATTTGAATGGTGAGATTTGTTCATATCCATTCAGTTTATGGCTAACCATCATATTTAAGGATGGGAAAGATTTTCTCCTGGGGGGGTCTGATTGATGGGTGTCTCTTGGTTCTTTCTCTTCCTTTGCAGGGCCATGCAGGAACCTAGGAAGCTGCCTTATACTGAGTCAGACACTTGGTCCATCTAGCCCAGTATTGTCGACACTGACTGGCAGCAACAGTTTCCCAACATTTCAGGTAGGGTTTTTTCCTGCCCTACTTGGAAATGATGAGGATCAAACCTGGGACCTTCTGCATCCAAAGCATGTGCTCTACCACTGAGCCACGGAAACAACATGTCTTGCATGAGCCATTTGGCGATGACCAGTTGCTCTGCAATGACCTTTCTATAGTGCCTTGCTCCACACACAGAGAGCTTTGGCTATTGGGCGGTATAAAAATGAAATAAATAAATGCTTGTGGAATAGGATGGCTTGAATTGGGTGGCTGATTAAGAATGGGATGCGGGGGGCAGGGGCATGACGGATGCTCCCAAACCTTGAGTTGCTTTTTTCTGTTCCTCCATAATCCTTCTTCCTCAATAATCCTATGGTTTGTAATAACAAACTCCCCAACAGTTGTACATCCCTAATCCTGGGAGGAACCAGAGCCAGTGTGGTGTAAACAGAGCATTGGATTTGGACTGGGAGATCCAGGTTAAAATCTTCACTCAGAGGCTATAAAGCTGACTTGCTCGGCTTGGGCCAGCTGCTTTCTCTCAGCCTAGCCTACCTCAAAAGGTTGGTGTGAGAATAACTAACTGGGGGGTGGGATCTGCGCCCCCCTGAGCTTCTCCGAGGATGGGACTGCAAGAAACAGACAGCGAGAGTCGCCTTACAAGGACTCCAGGTGCTGGATCTGTTGAATCTGCTGCACTTCGCGTTTCTTCCTCTTCTGCTCCTTCCGCCCCTGCCCTTTACCGCCCCCGCTGGAGCTGCTGCTCGGCTGGGACTCGCTGTGGCTCCGGTGCCGCTTGCGGCTGCTGCTGCTGCCGCTGCTTCGGGCCTCCTCTCGTCTGCTGCCCTGAGACATGGTGGGAAAGCGCGGGCTGCAGGAGAGAGCCGAGGCGCCACGGCCAGCCAGCCGGGATCAGCCCGCCACGCCGAGCTCAGCCGCCGCTTGGCCTGCCTCTCGCTTTCACTTCCAGGCGGAGGTGAAGCAGGCACTTCCTCCGGGCAGCCGGGCCTCCCGCCACCGAGGCAGCGCCCCCCTCCTTCTCCTCCTCCAACTCAGCGGGACGGAGGGGGGACTTTTCTCCCAGGGCAGAAGCTGCAGGAAAGAAAAAGAAGAAGAAGAAAAGGAATTAATTGGAGCTGGGCAGGCACTTTCCACTGATTTAGGGTCCAGTAAATCAAGAAATCCCTTTTAGCCTCTGCACAAACGCTATGAATCTGCGTTAACAGGCGGTGGCTTCGTCGGGGGGAGCGTTGTGACTTCGGCTGTGTGTGTGTGTGTTTTGGAGCCGTGCTGTAACTCCATAGCAATGTAAGCCTCACTGCAGAAGTGCCGCTAGGGAATTTTAGACCCTGGAGGTACTGATTTTAAGATGGCCACGTGTATTGCTTTAGTTGTGAAGCACAAACTTTGGCTTCTTCCCCGCGTGTTTGTACATGCTTGATATGTTTTGGGGGGAAGGGGGAGCCTGTTTGCCAACCCTGGTTTTTTTTAAAAAAACTAACCAACCCTTTGAGCCTGTGCAGTTTCGAATTTGAAACTTGCCACAGTCGCAGCATCAGAATTACAGCCATAATTAAAATGGTCTTTGTTTCTGCCGCCCTGATGCTAAACATATTTACGTGGCAATCAGCACTATTTGGTAAGAATAATAAAATGAGCATCTGTACATGTTATGGGACATATACATGCCCGGTTGGCCACCCCAACTATAAAATGATTTTTAAAAAGCAGAAAGGGTACTGCAGCAAATAGGGTCAGCCCCTGGTGGGCTCCCCAATGCCAGCCCAAGTACTGGTGCCAGGTCGGTTTGCCACAGCCCCCACCCCCTGCCACATTTGAGTGGTCATTTGTGGGCCCTGAACTTTGGCTCCAAGGTCCAGCTCTGGCTGCCCCACTGGAACTCAGTGGTTTCTTTCCCAGGAAACATGCACGGGATTTGCTCATGAAAGGATATGAGGGCATAAGGCCTATCTGGAAGATAGTCTACCTAGAGGTGCCCTGTTCCTCACTGCTCTGTCTTTGGGTCAGGGCCTTTTTTTCCTGTCTGTTTACTCCAGGCATATTCTAAGGCTGCAGCTGCATTACCCCCCACCCCTCCTCAAAAAAGGAGGGAGAGTAAGAAAGCATGGGTTGGTTTTACATCTGGCACTGGCAGTGCCTGGACTTAATTTGTGTCAGGGCTCAGTCCCGCATCTGTTTCCAATACCAGATCTTAACTCTGGAGTATAAGAAGTATCCCTGAATAAATGAAAGCATTTCCTCACATTTGCAAAAACTACCAGAGGGATAGCAAAGCAGTTAGTCTGCTGCAGCAAAAACAACAGTCATGTATCATCTTAATACTAGCCAGTTTGTAATGGCATGAGCTTTTGGTGACTAAGAATCTGTTTTGTATGATGAAGTGGACTCTAGTTCACACACACAAAAAGTATGCCGTAACATACTGGTTGGTATTTAAGGTGCTGCAGGAGATGTTGTTTTTCCTCACCATTGAGTACATAAGGGGATTGGGGACAGATTTCCAGACTGGAAGATGTTATTTCCACACAGACATCAATCCCACTGTTTTGTTCCCATGTAATTAAACACCGGCCACTGTGCAACCAAGCCCAAGTGCAGTCTTGAACTGAACCAGTGTTGTCATATGTCACCCTGTTGCTGTTCTCACTGCAATCCTTCCTCCAGTTTCCTGCCACCGTGGAATCTCTAGTGCTGACATAGCTTTTCTTATAAACTATGTTGACATTTTGTAACAACGTAACAGTTTTAAGAAATGCTTTCTATTTAAAATGTATAGTTTTTTTAGCCTGAAATTCCATTCTGCTTATAACTTTAAGAAATGTGGAATTGAGAATTGTATTATTTGGCACCAAGGTCCCACTGATTTCTGGTATTCAAAATGTTAGTGTTTGTTTCAGTGACATAGCAAGCACAACTTCCTTTTTGAAGTCTCAATGATGATGGACTTCTTCTGCACAGGAAATTCTTTTCTTTTTTTCCCCATTGGCTGGAATACCCCAGGTAGCAACACCAGAAGCTGAACTATTAACCTGACATCATCCAGATGTATAAAGGCTACTTTCCCAAGGTTCCATCACACAGAAGCATCGTAGTCTGATGTGCCAAGGAAGAGAACCCAGGATCTGGCTACACAGAAGAAAGGGTGGGGCTATACAGACGAATAACTCCTGTTGAATTCTGTGGAACACACTAAATAGACTACAGTGTGGAACATAACTTCCTTCCTAAAACAATAGTGTCATTGTAGACAAGGGGCTGATTTTACCCTGAACCCAAATTACGTGTTTGAGAGCATCCCTTTACTTTCTCCCATATAAATGAATGACACCCATTCATTTCTATAGGGAAACACAAACTGCTCCACTTATGGACAACTTTGTGGTGGGGCATAAAATTGAGTGGCCCAGTCTCTGTCCAGAGATCACTACAATATACAATCCCTCTTGTGATGCACTCCTACCCCTCAATAATTAAAGTTATTTTGCTGTTCATATTCTAGTAATAAAGCAATTCATATTGATACATGTGCCCCTCTTCAGTGAGTGGTGTAAAGTTCCAAATGCAGCATTACTGGATTTAGTTTGTGTTAAGAATCTACTGGAGACCTATAATGCCTATGTAATATTTCCTTTATTTACAGATTTACAAGCAGAGCATAAGTGAAGACAAACAGGAGTTCTTACAAACAGGCTCACCAACTTGTGCGGTACTCCTAGTTTCACCTAACTTTGGCAAGGAAGTCTCTGCTCTTGTTGTCCTTTCACATCAATTCGGAACCCACCCTTGCAGGTAAATTGTCCTAATTCAGGGGACCACAAAGTAATTAAAAAAAATTTAGGGCTGTGATGGGATACACACTTACCTGGGAGCAAGCCCCATAAGATTTACTTCTAAGAGGACTTGTCTAGGATTGGATTGTAAGGCACTTTTGTTAGATCCCTGACTCCCACCTGAAGCCACTTTAGAATAAACCCTAATTGTACATTAATCAAAAATCCCACAGACTTACTAGGGTTTTGTTTTCCAGAGCTTTTGTGGGTTTACAATCGGCACAACACCCATGTCCACATACACCCGCCCACCCCCCCATGTTTCTGCTGGTTCCTTCCCATATGTTTCATTTATACCACCAGCAGATGGGGCTGCTATATTGCACAATTTAGGTTTATTACCACATTTTTAGTGACATATAAAATGGCGGATTCACACTTGAAAATGACGGGAGAGGTATTGGAGGTTGACAACGTTATGAGAAGGAACTGCAAATTTCTGTGAGTGAACAATCACAAGCACACGATTAATGCCTCGTGTAGAGACAGCTAATGAGAAAGCCGTTCATTTATGAAATAGCAAATGCACAATATATTTCCCTTTAAACACCTCCTGTAAATGTAGTTTCTTACTGAAAATAATAATAATAATAATAATAATTAATCATGCTGTTTTGATAATGCATCGATACTCTCCAGAAGATTAGCTTAATCTGTTACAGCAAAGTGAGGGTTGCATCCAGGATCTGCCTTCTGTGAGATGAAGGGCTCCGGTCGCAGAAGGTACTTCTGTCCGATTTTGGCCGATCCTGCTCCCCGTCACAGCTCACCCCATTCAGCAAGGTCTCCTGAATCTCTGTGTAGAATTTTTAGAGGGTTGCAGGAGCTGCCGTGGGAAGGAGGGAGCAGGGAGCCCAGTTTCTGCTAGCCCAGTTTCTCACATTTAACTCTATATCAGTCAGTCAATTTATTGTGTTACAAGCAGTTAGCCATTATATACAAGTTATAAAAGAGAACAGTTTACAATAAAAATAATTGAGCATCATAATTATAAAATAATTGAGCATCAAACCCTTCAGGCATTGTGTAGAACGTATCTGCACAGACTTAGCTAAAAATTTCGACACTCTAAAAGAAACAATTTTTTTTTGCATCTGATAACAAATGACAAACTTTAGCATGTGATGAGGAGCCCTTCAGCGATTTTAGCAAAGGAGAAATGTATATATTTCTAAGATCATTATACATAGGACATTCAAGCAAAGCATGAATTAAGTCTTTGATAGAGATTGCGTTACATCCACATACTCTATCTTTAATTGGTAATCTCTTATATCGTCCTAGCTGAACTGCTAAAGGGAGAACATTTAGTCTTGCCTGTGTAAAGATTATCCTCAATTTAATGTTGGGTATATCCACCAGATAACTTGGTAGAGATAAATAAAATGGCATGAAAGAATTATAGAAAGGGTTAGTTTTACAGGACTTAAGCTCTTCTGACTGAGACTGCATCTCTATATCCTTTAATCTTTGCAATAGCAGGGTTTTAGCTTTATCATGGCCCTGGGATAAGAGAAAGGGTACTGAAAATCCCAGATTCATTACAACTCCTTGCATTCTATGCATCCATGAGTCTGAGCCCTCCTCGGCCAATGTCATCAGAACAATCTCTGACAATTGTCGGAAGATGGATTTTAACCAAAAGAGCAGGGCTAATCTAAGAGCTTCCGCTCTAATTGGCAGAACTCCTGCTTCTGCACGCAGGAGTGCCAACTTTGTAGAGCTGGGCGCTGCCAAGAGTCTGCGCAAAAATTTGTTTTGCGCTTTTTCAAGTTGATCTAAATTTGTAAGCGCCCACAAGGGGGCTCCATATAACAACATGGGCAAAACCCTAAGCTTATAAAGTTCCATCGTGGGCTGAATCAAATTTCCCCCTTTTGTCTGGTAAAATGTTATAAGCCCGTTCAAAGTTCTTTCCGCAAGCAACGTACTTGCTTGAACCTGAAAGGACCAGTTGCTTGTCCAAATATCCACCCTAAAAGCCTTAAAATATGGAAGCATCTGTAGTGGAAAGAGCTTGCATAGGCAAGGGCCCACTTTGTCATATCCACGCTTTCAGTGCGAAAGTATCTTCCTCATTTTCTGTAGTATACTCACAATCCAACTACATATTCCAAGCTCAAAGGCGGTTAGTGCAAGTACAATTGCAATCACTGTGTAGTGACGTGCCAACCGTGTGTCCTGGAAGAAGAAAGATGAGAGAAAGCTTTTATTAAATATTATGCAAACCATTTCTTTATTCTGTTGGTAGCGTGTTAGCTAAACTTGCTCTATCCCTACTACTCAGAATGGCATAAATAGTCATTTTTAATCTCATTCAACCTCACAACATGCTGTATGGTAGGCCATTATTATAGTTATAGTATTATTTACAGTTGTATTCTGCTCTTCCTCCAAGAAGGAACTATAGATAAGTTCCTCCCCACACACAGACACACATTTTGTCCTCAACTTGCTGGATTGTCACCATTTACACAAGATCATAATTCTCTACTTCACCCTCTAGCATAGCCTTCCCAAACCTTGTGCTCTCCAGAAGTTTTGGACTTCAACTCCTATCAGCCCCAGTCAGCATGGCTAGGGTTCGGAAGTGCTGGGAGTTGTAGACCAAAACATCCAGAAGGCATCAGATGGGGAAAAGGTGATCTAGTATCTGTTGAAAGGTTAAAGAAATTTCCATTCCCTTGCCATTTTGATTGCAAATGCAACAGCGTGGTTCAAATGTTTATTAAGGGCCAGCTAAGCCACAGTAAGTTATCTTGAAAATGTACTCTTTTCAATACTAATTGGCCCATGTTTATGGGGAAAAGACTGGCTTGCTGCTTTTTGTTTTTAAGAGACGGTGCAGTTTTCCTGGTATACCGATGCACTGATTGGGAAAGCTGCACCTGCTGGATTTCTGCCTGACATACAGCTATCAAAGGCACAAAGCCTCTCAAGGAAAGGTAGGAACTGGAGCAATATAGTGCCCTCTGGATTCCTCTATGCATGCATTTAATTTGAACTATGTAGGTATTACCAAGGACTTCAAGTTTCATACAATATTCATGTTGAGAAACACAACCTCCCAGTGTTTTAACATAATAAAAACATTTAGCAAAAAGCAGAGGTGTCAAAAATAATATAAATCAAGAGGTGCTTACACTGATTCCATGGTGAGGAAAGGGACTCTGAGGCAATGTGGCCAGTGCGAATTCTAGAGAATAAAGGCCTATAGCCAGCATTGATACAAATGTGCTAAGAATTATAGTAATGAAGGCACATTTTTCCTATAGGAGGGGAAAAAATGTCCAGTTAGTCACTCATATTCGTAGAATCTTAACATTCTGTAACTCTCCTCCATAATTTCCTTGGCAGCTCTGATATGTCAGGGAATGTTCATAAATCTTTGTACTGCTCAAACACCGTATTTCTTCGATTCTAAGACACACTTTTCCCCCATATAAACATCTCTAAAAATGGGGTGTGTCTTAGAATCGCGGGTGTATTTATTATTTCTTAGAATCAAAGCTTTTTTTCTGTTGATGGTACTGAAATTAGTGTGCGTCTTACAATTGATGGCATCTTAGTATCGGAAAAAATACTGTAGGATTTGTCCCCAGTATAATGTTTAATGAATGTTATGGCTCGTAAGACAAAAGTGGAAGTCACTTTGGCTCCAAAAGGGCACACAGGCTCAGGACTGAATAAGCAGTGCTGTCAGGAAGGTGAACAGAACATAAAAGGAGACAGATCTCAGTGGCGGGGTGGCTCATGGTACTGGGAAAGGGTAGACAATGGGATGAAAAGCAAGGACGTAAATCAAACTGTGAGCTGAGGGGGCAGAGAGACAGAATTGCAGTGAAGTGTGGTCAGGAGAGGCCGAGGGATACTTTGCAGAGGGCCTAGCGAAAGGTGGGTGAGTGTGCTGTTAGCAGAAAGGGAGTAGACAAGCGAAAGAGGTTATGTTCAGATGCTATAGAAGTTTATAGGTAGAGAGTCCAAAAAGGAAGGTCAATTTCACACATGGATTTAAATCAATGGTGCTTAATTTCTATATATGTAAAAAGGGTCACAAGGGGGGGGGATCTACACTACTGCTTTTAAAGCGCTTTAAAGCACTTTGAAAACGTTTTGAAAACTGTATATGCAGTGTGTCCTGGGCCCCAACAGTTGTCAAAACTGTTATAAAGCGCTTTAAAGCAGTAGTGTAGATCCCCCCCAAGGCTCAAGCCAACCTTTCCCCCTTAATCCCTGAAGTGTGAATAGTCTCTGGACTCAGTGTTGAGGAAAATGCACTCTACACCTGCTCTGGGGTATTTTTTTGTCTAGGTTTATTTCATATGTTTCAAGTTTGAGTCCTGGCATGGAAAACTGACACCAGAAGTGCACCCCGATGAGTTCTAGCACAAATTAAGCACTGCAGGTAACTAATATTAAAAACTAGAATTTAAAAGCTCAGACATTTTGACTGACACATTTTCTTCCTCTGTAAAGTAAAGTCAGAGGTTTGGAGTGATTTCCCACCCACCCACCCACCCACCATTTATGATGCTCAGATTATTATTTTAAAACAAAACAAATGTTTATGTCACAGTTGAACTATTTTAAGGGGAAAAGAGACTCTTTGAAAACTTATGTTAACTGAGGTCTAGGTGTGCATGTGTTCATAGGATATTTCCAGCTTGATTCTGAAAGGATTCTGCCAAGTCATATTTATTTCCACAGTATCTCTGTTAGTGAAGCACTTTGAGGACTGCAGTGTGTTTAAGTATTTCTCTAATGTAGAGATCTTACCCAAAATACTGTCTGCTTCATCAACACCAATATGAGAAGAAAGGATCCAGATATCAGGAACTGCAAGAACAAGGTAACAGTTTTCCCCTGATTATGTTTTTCATGTCTGTTATGCTGCTAGGATACATATCTATGTAGACAGGCAGTGGCTGCATTCGAACAATGCAATAGTCAACGGTGGGTTAATAGTCAACTCCACGGTTGATTATCGAGGGGATACTCTCCACATGACATGATTATAATCAACCGTGGTGTAGATTAAGGCCAGGGTCAAATTGACTATTAGTCAACGGTGTGTTTGATACATGCCCCACTCTCTCTCCCCACCTCAGTCCTCCCGCAGCCATTGTGAGTTTTGTTGACACTAGAGTGGTACCAACCGCTTTGGTCACTCTTGCCAAGGGACTCTGTAGTCGCTGAAAATAACCAACTATGTGTGACAAAATAGTCAACGGTGCCCAACACACATCATGATAACCAATGGTTGTTCAAATAATCAACTCTGCACAGCGTCAGTTATTTGGGCCAGAGAACCAACCATGGTGTGAAAAAGTCCCAACAGATGACACAGTATGCAACCGTTGACTACTTAACCCACCATTAACTATTTAACCCGCAGTTGGTTTTCGTATCGTCTGAACCCAGTCAGTGCTCACAGTGGTTTTCAGCTGAGTACAGAGAGAACCATAGATCAGTGGTACAGCACATACTTTGCATGTATAAAAGCTCCAGGTTTCATTCCTGCCATTTTCAGTTAAAGGATTTCAGATCGGAAGGCTGTGCAAAAGCCCTGCTGAAGGAGCTACTGTCGTCATAGTAGACATTGGCCCTGTTCAAACAACACGCTAAACCATGCTGCTTAACCACAAAATGGTTAATGGAATGCATTCCGTTAACCATTTTGTGGTTAAGCAGCATGGTTTAGTGTGTTGTCTGAACGGGGCCATAAATGGGCTGAAGAGACCAATGGTCTAATTCAGTGTAAGGTAGCTTCATAGGTTTGGCAGAGGAGTTGGACCTACATGTAAAACAACTTTACATCTCATTTGTAAACTGCCCAGAGAGCTTTGGCTATGGGGCGGGATATAAATCTAAATAATAATAATAATAATAATAATAATAATAATAATAATAATTTTCTATACAGTTTTTTAAAAAAAGGATTTCACTTTTTATTAAATGCTATGGTTATACTACCATGCTTCCAGACAACCATGGTGTTCCAATTCCAGCTTCTCCAAAACAGCCTGCTACAATAATTGCAATTGCAAGGACCACCTGAAATATCTAGAAAGAAGAAATTGTATGGGTCAGTTATAAAATCTGAATGCAAACCTGCAGTGTATTAGCAGGAAATTGTTTATTGTATTTATTTATTTACAACATTTGTATACCGCTCCACATCCAGACAGATTCTGGAGTGGTAAACAATACAAATAGGATAAAAGAATACAAATACCATCTTAAAATAATGACTATTTTAAAAAAAGAAACTGGTAAAACTGCTGCTGGTCACTCCAGAAAGGCTTCCTGAAATAACAGTGTTTTCAGGAGGTGCCAGAAGCAACTCAATGTTGACACCTGTCTGGCTTCCAAAGGCAGGGAATTCCATAGGAAGGGGGCCACCACACCGGACGCATTTGGACAACACAATAGTCAACCCTGCATTGAACACGACATCCGGGGTGTACACTATGGCCACAGGGTTGACTATTCGTCCCTCCCCCACTCTCTTCCCTCCCCACCGAGGGGCGCCACTGGTTCCCACTTTCCATATCGAGATGCCACTAGTCCGTGGGGAGGGAGGGGAGAGATGCAGCGAGCCTCCTCCTTGCTACGGTGATGGTTGCACAGCCGCAGCAGCAAGCAGAAGAGCAATCTCCTCTCCTGACATGAGAGGAGATTGCTCTGCTGCCTCCTTCTTGTTTCAGCGACAGCCGCAGTGCAGCTTTTGCTGTGGCTGTCGCCGTAGCAACAAGCGGCGGAGTGATCTCAACTGTCAGAAGATGAGATCGCTCTGGCCCACTGCCTCCTTTCGGCAGGGCCATAGCAACAAGGAGCAGGGCAGAGTCAGCTATGGTCACCCCACTCCTTGTTGCTATAGCCGGCCCACTCCTTGCCCCCCACCCCCACCACACAGGGAAAGTGCTGGTGATGGGGGACGCTAGGAGTGCCTGCCGTACTCAAGCAGTGGCAGGAGTTTCTAGCATCCCCCATCCCCAGCACTTTCTCTCCATGGCAGGGGCAAGGACAAGGGATGTGCATGTCCCTGAGAACATGTGGGGTGCCGCAACTGGCATGTGCCCACCCTGGGAAGTGCATGGGGAGCCAACAATCACGGCGCTCCATCCAGGAACAGCATGATTGGTGGCTCTTCAAGCACTTCCCTGGACTGGATTATTTCCCCATGCCTATAGAACCCCGCTGGGCAAGAGTGGCAGGGATTTCTGCTGCTCTTCTCGTGACTCTGTAGGCAGGGGAAATAATCCACGGAGTCCACCACACAACACAATAATTAACGGTTGTGGAAATAATCAACTCTGCACACCGTTGATTATCTACGCTGGTTATTTCGGAGAAATAACCAACCATGGCATGGTTTTTCCCCAACAGATGACACAATAGTCAATGGTGGACTATTTAGTCTACTGTGTAGACTATTCGGTCTACTGTTGACTTGTGTTGTCCAAACCCAGTCAACGAAGGCTCTTCCCCTGGTGGACTCCACTTGGGTCACCAGGAGAACACCCTCTCATAACCTCAGTGACCAGGCAGGTTGGTAAGGGAGAAGGTGCTTTTTCAGGTATCCTGGTCCCAAGTTGTTTAGTGCTTTGCGCACTACTCCTAAAACCTTAAACCTGGCATGGCAGCAAATAGGCAGCCAGTGCAGTTCCCTCAGCAAAGGAATCGCATGATGAAATGGGGCAGCTCCCAACGACAGCCAAGCTGCTGCATTTTGCACTCGCTCTAGCTTCCAGAGCAGCATTAAGAGCAGCCCCATATAGAGCACATTGCAATGATCCAGTCTTGAGATTACTAATGCGTGTACTACTGTAGTCAAATTATCCCTGTCCAGAAGAAGCTGTAGCTGGCAAACCAGCCAAAGCTAATAAAAGGCACAATAGCCACTGGGCCACCAGCCACAGTGATGGATCTATGAGCCTGATCTTTCAAGGGGAGTGCAACCCCATCCAGAACAGGCAATGAACCTATCTCCCGGTCTTGGGAACTACTTACCCATAGGGTTTCCATCTTGCCAGGATTCAGATTCACTTTCAGTTTATTGGCCCTCTTCTAGCGCATTACTGAGTCTGGGCACTGATCCAGGACTTGCACAGCCTCACTTGATTCAGAGTCACAGGGAGTTAGAGCTGCATGTCATCCATCATGGTGACCAAGGCTGATTCAGTTCCATAACCAGGTCGAAACCCAGATTGAAATGGGTCTAGATAATCAGTATCCTTCAAGAGTGCCTGCAGTTGCTCTGCCACAAACCTCTCAAGCACCTTACCTAGGGGTATTTGCAATTGGGTAGTAGTTGTCTAGTACCATCGAGTCCAGGGTGGGCTTCTTCAGGGGTGGTCACACTACTGCCTCTTTAAGGACAGGCAGGAACCACCCCTTCCTGAAGGGAAGCATTTATCACTCCCCAGAGGACCCAGCAATATTCTATTGGCTAACTTTTATTAGCCAGGAGGGACAGGGATTGAGAGGGCATGTGGTTATTCACATTGCTGCAAGCACCTTGTTTAAAATAATAATCAGCTTTTCCCACTGGCGTTTAAAGTCAAAGAAGTGGCAGTAGTAGGAATGACACATCAATCCTAACAACAAAGCTACCATTTCCCTGCAATGGGATTATAATTACTCATCCTTGGCTTGAGGTGAAGCCAAAAAATCCCTCATTATATTGATTTACAAAATTGTAGGAACATATTCAAGGCCGAAACAGACCAACCATGTCTATATCAGAGTAGCATTTAAATAGGGCAATTCCAGTATCACTTTGCTACTATTTAACATTTATATAGCACTAATAGTGTGCTCCTGGATCCTTGCACAGAGTTACACTCTATATCAGACAGACAAGACTTTTAGAATATGAAACAAACAAAAAAATTGTCTTTGTTCAGAATTTACTGAATCAGCAATCCATCAATTCTTTGTATAATGTTATATCTAAGGATGCTTGAAGAATTTGAACTTTGTTACTTCTGATATGAAGTGACCTGATCTGCACCCTCCAGACTAATGTGTGAATCAGTGTATGACTGGGACCCAGATTCTATTCCCACTCTGCCATGAAGCTCACTGGGTGACTTTTGGCCAGTCACTGACTCTCAGACAACCTACTTCACAGGGTTGCTGGGCGATAAAATGGAAAGGAGGAGGATTATGTACACACCTTGGAGGAAAGGCAGTATATGAATGTAACAAACAAACAAATAAATGTTAAGCAAGTACTCACAGCAGGTATCAGAGGTCGCCTTTTTGCAAATTCTGTCTTCCAGGCCTCCGGTAGTTCACTATTTGAGCAAGTAGTTTCCATATTTCTGTGAAAAAAAATAACTTGGTACTTAATCAGGGTAGAAAAGCAGGTATGAAAAGAGGGGTCCAAATATTTAAGAATTATAAAAAGGAAACCAAGAATACAAGAGGGGTCTGAATGCCTATATATATGGTAAGCAGAAATAACATCGTCATAGCATCACGCAACATAGGTAAACAAGAAAATACTGAACAGAAATAAGAGGCTTAGGCTGCAACCCTAAACTCACTTATATGGGAGTAAGTCTAATTGGGCCTGGTTCGCACGACACGCCAAGGTACGATGAGCCGCAGCATGTGCTGGGTGCCATTTTGAATATGCAATCCCCAATGGGGTTGCAGCATGTTAACTTAGGGTGACCATATGAAAAGGAGGACAGGGCTCCTGTATCTTTAACAGTTGTATTGAAAAAGGAATTTCTGCAGGTGTCATTTGTATATATGGAGAACCTGGTGAAATTTCCTCTTCATCACAACAGTTAAAGCTGCAGGTGCCCTGCCCTCTTTTAAAATGGTCACTCTAGTATAGCTTCTGCAGCTTTAACTGTGGTGATGAAGAGGGAATTTCACCAGGTTCTCCATATATACAAATGACACCTGCTGAAATTCCCTTTTCTGTGTGACTGTTAAAGATACAGGAGCCCTGCCCTCCTTTCCATATGGTCACCCTACTGTGGATCAAATAACCCACTGTGACCTTGGCTTATCAGGTGAACCAGGATCTGCCTTTGTTGACGGAAGGGCTCCATTGACAGAATGTGCCACTGTCTGATTTTGGGGGATTCCCCCTTCTCCCCTGCACCATAGCTCACCCCATTCAGTAGGGCACCCCGGCCATCCCTGTAGCATTTACAGGAGGCTGGTAGAAGTGCTGCAAGGAGGAGGCAGCAGGAAAGTTAGTTTTCTAATCGTTCCCCCAATTTTGCCTTCTTCCCCTTCTCACTAGCAGAATTTGCCTGTTAAGCTCTCCAAGCTAGTAGCTGGAAGGAAAGAAATAAACCTGGCTCTGCCTAGCTGCTAAAACTTAAACAACTGCTCTGATACTGCTCACAGCCAGAACCTGCCAGCAGAACTCCATTTTAATCAATATTAGAGCTTCTCTGCAGGCACTAAAACACCAGTAAATGAAGCTGGCACAGAATCTATAAAAGAAGTGACACAAGAAGAAGGTACACACCAGTTTTAAAATCTCTACACTGGCTGCCAATTAGTTTCCGAGCAAAGTATAAAATGTTGGTTATCACCTTTAAAGTCCTGCATGGTTTGGGTCCAGGCTACCTGCGGGATCGCCTTCACCCATACAATCCACACTTCAGCTAGCAAAAGCTAGATTAACAATTGTTACCCGGAGCACCTTCTCTTCTGCTGCTCCGAAACTGTGGAATGGCCTGCCGAAGGAGACTCGTCAACTTAACAGTCTCGTAGCATTCAAGAAAACTTTAAGGACTGATCTCTTCCAGCAGGCCTATCCAGTGGAATTTTAAGATGTTCTTATGATGTTTTTTAAATGTTTCTAGGATGTTTATAATAATGTATATTATGTTTTTATATTTAAAA
Organism: Elgaria multicarinata webbii; assembly: GCF_023053635.1. Lineage (NCBI taxonomy): Eukaryota > Metazoa > Chordata > Lepidosauria > Squamata > Anguidae > Elgaria > Elgaria multicarinata. The sequence continues at coordinate 69,086,199 of NC_086171.1, read as the reverse complement.
TATAAAGTGTAAAATTTGCTTTTAATTTGAGTACCATTTTATTATGGTTTCCTGCCCATAAAACTAAGCAAGCTCAGAAATTTACATCAGTATATTAAAAAAAAAAAGTCACCCTGGTTGTCCCACAGTTTCTACACACAGAAGTTATGTCATACAAGGTAAATATTACTTGAGGAAAAGGAAGGGATAAATCAAGGATTTACTCTAGTTTTTCTATGTTGAAAAATTTGGTGTTAGCAATCCACCACATTTTTCTTACTTCCTTTAAAGGAAAGAATCTAGCATTCTTGGGCACCACTGACTAAGGCCTTAGCTAGACCTAAAGTTTATCCTGGGATCGTCCCGGGGTCATCCCTGTTCATGTAAATGACACACAGGATATCTCGGGAGCAGACTGGGACGACCCTGGGATAAACCTTAAGTCTAGCTAAGGCCTAAGTTGTAGTTACTAGAATTGTGTGGAGCTGAATAATTAAATACCAATGTGCCAATGTCATCAGTGGGTGTTCATCAATCTAGGATTTTCTTTTTCTTGATATTTTCAGGAGTTCCATGAGATAGTCACTAAGCATTCCCATGTTTGCTTGGCTTGTGCTGGTACCAGCAGGGGATACCGAAACTAAGGGTGCAATCCTATGCATGTTTAGACAGAAAGAAGTCCTACAACTTCCAGCATAACCCACATTGTTGGCTGCATCATGCTAGGAATTGTAGGATTATTATTTTTCTGTTTAAACATACGTAGGATTGTACCCTAAAACACTTCGTATTTGACCAGCGACCCTGCGACATCTTATCCAAAATTGCATGGTAGCATATTAAAGGTGATTTTTTTTACCACCAGCTTTTCTGACATTTAAGCAAGATCTCAGGGCTATTGTAAGTGGTCATGCGCTTAAGCACTTGGTGTAAAAGATGTTTCTGTAATAAAAAATAAATACTATCCTGAAGTCTAACCAGAACACCTTCCCATTAAATCGATTTTCAATGTCAACATAACAGATGTTATTATACTCAAAAGTAATGAAATAAGTGGGTACTCACAGCCTTGTGTTTCTTTCCTTTCTTTTGGCAGTGAGTTGAAACTTCTGGGCTTCTCTCTTATATCTTTATCTTCCAGCAGTTCAGTTTTTCAACTGCCTCTGTTGCAAGATCGGGAGAATAAAGAAAGTTGACGAAAGCAAATAGATTACTGTTCGCAGGAGAAAATCATATGACACATATCAGCATGTTGAAACTTGCTTTCCAGACTTGCACATAGACTGCATCTCTCTTAAATGGGCAGGGGAGACAATCAAATTAAATCTGTTAGTTTTAGTTATACCTCCTTTTCCAGCCAAGATTGGCTCCCAAAGCATCTTACAGCTATTAAAATCCAACACTGAGATACAATATGTAACAGATTTTTTTTGGGGGGGGGAGGAATTCCTGGACTCCGTGAGGGAAAATGTGACAACTCATGTTTAAAAGTAGAATGATTCATAATTGTGCCACAGGAGTGTCGTGGTTGGCCCCTGCTTGGGTACATAAAGCAGGAAGTGACTATATTAATATTTGCAATGTGCTAAACATCAGATGGAATGGAGTATTTATGCAACATGTTTTATCTTAGTTCCTCACAATGGTTTATCTTCATGCCAAGCTGCAGGCATATGGTCTAGGGATTCAAAATAGGCTGTTTCTCTAGATTACAGAGCATTTTCATGTGCAGCAGAAGTACAGCCTGTGTTTTGCTGCTTCTGCCACATTATCCACATTGTAAACCCCATGAATATTTGTAGGCATCCGAGGAGTCTCCAGTCCTGCATTCAGTTATAACAGGTTATTATAAACCACTGCTAGTTAAGAGATGGAGAAATCACATAGGCTAAAATAGTTAGGTAGCTCTCTGTTGATAACTTGCCCTATACTTATAAACTGGATGCACTTTGAAGATTTTCATTGCAATGGAAGAACGGGGTCACTATAATATCCTTGCCCTTTATTTCAAGCGTGATCAAAGAAAGATGTTTCAGCAAATGTACTTTGTTATAAGTCAGAGTTATGCTGCAATCCTAGGTTCCTGGTTCATGTTAGTGATGCTTTGGAGTGGAGATTACTTTGTCCCATTCAATCAATGCATAACAGCCAACTTTACAATCACTTTTATATACCACTGTTTACATACCACTGTCAAGGTTCTCCTGCAATGAGCAACTGCAGGAATGTGTTACACTCTCAGTTTTTACATGTCAATGGTTCAAGCCCAACAGGCCTGGCCAGTGTCTCAAATGTATTCAGTGTTGTTTTAGGTTTTGCTAAATATATAAAAAAAACCTCACTGGTTTTCTATAGAAGATGGTCCCTTGACTGAAGAATTAATATGGAAACGGCTCCCTGAAGATAAGTTTTTTTTAAGCTACTGTTCCACTTGTATCTACTGGAAGCAAGAAAATGAACAAGGGGGAAATATAATAAATTGAAGTTACTGTTTATTATAGTTTCCCTTTTCTTCAAAGCTGTTATAAAATAGTGTTCTTCACTGTGAGGCCCAAAGGCCACTTATGGCTCACAGTCAGCTCAAGGGTGGCTCTCCAACTCCATTTCTCCTATTCACTAAGGGTGTCTTCATTTTCTCCCACGATTTACCATTTCTTCCCGTTCCGATTTCTTTTCGGGATTTAAATGGGGTCTTTATACAGCCTTTTTTCTGTTTATGCACAACGCTATATGCCATTTGCAAGGGTGGGTGGAGCCTGGCAGGGTGTTATCGATTGTCCACCCCTCTGGCATAGCATCTTCCCTTTCTCAGTGTGAAATGAATCACCTTCTCACAAGTTCAGAAGTCTGCGTCTTTGGAGATCCAGCACCCCGCTTCAATGCAAGTCAGTTATGTCCCTGTAAAAGCAACACTAACATTTTCTCATTTGTGTATACACTGGGAGAGGGGATTGTGTTGAAGGGGGTTACACTTCTTTCCTGTGTATGTGCGCATGGTGATTGAATAGAAAGGGCTAAAAGTTTTCTGGGAGGCATGAGCAGAGCAAGCCCCATCCCATTGCTAAGCGCTGATTCTTTGCAAGTTCAGAAGTCTGCGTGCTCAGAAGTCTGCATCTTTGGCTGTCCACTTCCCAACCCCATGTGCAAATCAGTATTGTCTCTGTAAGAGCGTCTTTGCAGCTATGACCATGCTTCCCAGCTATGCAATTTCCCTGCCATCTGAAAACACTCTAAGAGCGGCATCACAAGGGGGAAAATCGTGTTTCTTTACCGTGGCTTCTCCACACTTACTCATTCTTCCCTGAGGGGAAAGAGGAAGTAAACAAAGACCACATGGCACATTCAGAGGCTGTTTTTATCACTGCGATCACAGAACATTGTGGTTTTTTGGGGTGGTTTTAAAGTGAGGTTAAAAGGGGTCTATTTTGCTATGGAAAAACAAGCAAGAGCAGGAGGTGCACTGGAGGTAGACGTCGTCGTCTAAAGGATGCACGCACATCTGTAAGTGGGCAGTAGCGAGTATGTGATAAAACGCTTATCTGTTGAACCTCTAAAAGCAGCAGTAACACTTTTCTTGTTTGAGTAGGGGGGTTAAATGGAAATGGGTTGCATCTGCTCACATCCATTGCAACTACCACCCCCTAAGCATTGCTTAGGCATTCCTGAAATACGGAGCAGGGGCACAGGAGGAGACATTCTCAACTGATCCTCATCAGTACTGACTTCAACACTGCACCGCCCAACACCCACCCACACAAAGCAGAACATAATGCGATGGAAGGGTTACACAAGGAAACGATGGCGGTTTCATCATGTGACTGCCAAAAATACTGTATTTTCCCCATAGCAAAAAGACACGAAAAGCGGGGGGGGGGGAGGACGAGGACATGAGACAACAACTACATGGTGACCGCATTATGTAAAACTGGTGGGAAAACCAGTGACCAAACCATGATGGTTGCATGAAAAAACACCCGTCTGAAGATGCCTTCATTATCTTTCTTTGTGATAACTGCTTACTTAGCTGGTATCTTTTAATTTGCTTCAATGGTGGGCAAGCTGCTATTAGCTGGGCTACCAGAGGAGGCTTCAGGGGTGGAGTCTGGAGACCTGCCATTCCCCAGAATTAAGGTGAGTGGGGCAGGGGACGATGAGAATACAGGAGCAATCAGACAATTGTATGGGGAAGGGGAAGGGGAAGGGGAGGAGACCAAGAGGTAAAGAGCAATGTGATTGGCTAGCTGGAGGTTTTGCAGCAATTAATAGAGCAGAACACTTACATCAGTGATGCGAAAAAGATCCATCCCAATCCAAGGACTGTGAGCCTGTCAGAATTTGTCCATTTGGTACTGATAGATGGCATGGAGAAAGGTGGGGAGGAGAGGCCCAAAAAAGGTCCTCAGTAGAGTCTGATGTACAACATCAACACTTTACTAGGTGAGAAGAGGGGCTGGATCGGCGCTGGGAGGATCTAGAATGATGCTTCGCTGGACTTCTGGGAATGTGTCCTTCAGCGCCGCCCCTGCAGTGCCAATCTGGCCGTTTCCTTGGCTGCCGTGATCGCACCAGCCAAGGAGAAGGCCCAGATTAGCTCTGGAAGGAAGAAGCAAGTAGGAGGTAAGACTGAGGTGTGCGTGTGTGAGTGTATGGGTGCATGGGGTGCCTGATTGAGTGAATGGATGTGTGTGTGTGCATGTGTTTTGGAGTGGGTGATCCTGAGTGTGTGGGTGTGCTGGCAGTGTGTGGGTGTATTAATGTCTGAATGGGATGTCTGGTTGTTTGAGTGAATGGATGTGTTTGTGTTTTGGAGTGGGTGATCCTGAGTGTGTGTGTGTGTGTGTTTGTGTGTGTGTGCTGGCAGTGTGTGAGTGTATTAATGTCTGAATGGGATGTCTGGTTGTTTGAGTGAATGGATGTGTTTGTGTTTTGGAGTGGGTGATCCTGAGTGTGTGTGTGCTGGCAGTGTGTGAGTGTATTAATGTGATGATGTCTGAATGGGATGCCTGGTTGTTTGACTGAATGGATGCATGTGCATGTTTTCAGTGTGTGTGGGGGGGGAAGGGCTGTAGTTTTCTGTGTGTGGGTAGGGGGGATGATTTGGAGGTGATATTCCTATAAAATAATGCATTTTGACCCATAGACCTTCATCTCCACTTTGTTTGATATAATTGGTATGACATATACCATATTTCTTCAATTGTAAGACGCCATCGATTGTGAGACGCACACTAATTTCAGTACCAACAGAAAAAAAGCTTTGATTCTAAGAATAATAATCGCACCCGTGATTCTAAGACGCACCCTGTTTTTAGAGATATTTATATGGGGGGGAAAGTGTGTTAGAATCGAAGAAATACGGTAGTTTATAAAAAAATATGCTGATAATTGTTCATCTTTCTTAAAAATCTTTTTTAAAAATTAACAGGGTTGCCATCATCATCATCATCATCATCTATCTCTTTTCTTGATTGTGGTTTTTCTAGATGAACATGATGGGCTTTGCCAAGTCATGCTGCCTTTTACTGATTCAGAAATTTCCTTGACTAGAATATGTTTTAAGTATGACTACTTTTTGGATGTTGGTGTGCATGTATTTTCATAGGCCTATTTTCTGAAGGTTTTCTGTAAAAAAAAAATGGATGTGATGCTGGTGACTGATGTGACTAACAGAATAATTGTAACTTTTTCCTGTTGCCGTAGTTCTTTAACTTACATAGCCAGTGGTGTAAATTTTTCTCTTTTCTGCAACATTTTTGTCATTAAGTATTGCTATGTCAGTGAGGTAGGTGTGTTTTTCTTTGTTTTTGACTGTTATGTCTGGTTGAAGTTGAAACAAGCTAAGAGGTGCTAGCCTTTAGTCCATTTTGTTCCATGGCTAATGTTTGCAGGGTAGTAGTATTTTATACTCTCTGAATGCTTGGTGGCTTGTTTGTTGTACTAGATTTTTCTGTACTTGTCAACTGCTTCATTTTTTCAGTGGTAGCAGTATGCTGAATCTGTGTGTATGGCTATGAGAAAGGTGATGGGGAAAGAGTGTTAAATGTTAGGAAAGCTGAGACTATGGTCATCCAGTGAAGGATTTGCAGTCAGAAAAGATATTTGAGGGAAGGGGAGACTGTATCACACAGAGTATAGCAAAAGCTTCAAAGTGCAGCAAAAGCTACAAAAGTAGGAATGAGTGAAGTTAATTTCAGATACATTGAATGTCTCACTTGTTCTTTATTCCAGTGATTTTAACATTAAGATGATATGTAGAACAAGTTTGTCTTAATTGTGTGCTGTGATATCAGATGTGACCAAGGCCATGTTTGGGTGGGCACGCCCCCTTGGGGGCTGGGCATGTTGGTGGGCACACCCCTTTGGGGGTTGGACATGGTGAGCACGCCCCTTTTGTGACTGGACATGGTGGGCATGGCCCCTTTTAGTGGCCATGTTGTCCTCCTTTTTGGTTTCCAAAATATGGCCACCCTAAATACATCTTCAGAGTTGTTAGTTGTAAAGCAGCCTTGCCCCAGATCTGCATCACAGGAGGAACGGATTAACACTATCCCTCTGCAGCCCACATGGAAATCCCCCTACCCCGCCCTGTTATTTGCCCAAGGAGGGAGGCTTTTCTTGGCACTATTACATCAGGAGATCGAACTGGGAAGATACATCCTGTTCATTCTAACTAAAAGTCATTTGTATGACTCAGACCTGGTCAATGCACGCTATCCTGTACTCGCAAATGCTGCTGTACAGTTTTGATATTAAAGGCCGCACCACGTACAACACACGCCTTAAGCAAACAATTAGCCTAACGCAACGTGAGAACATTTTTTCCTGCCAGCCTCTACTTGTAACTTTTGTTTGCTTTTTATTGTCATTTTATTAATTGTTATTAAAGAAACGAGTGCGAAGAAACATGGGCCAAGTCGCCGCGGCCCGCCTCTTGAACCGGCCGCAGTTCCAAATTAGGCGCGCGCTCCGCCTGCTGCTGCTGCTACTGCTGCTGCAGAACCACGGCAGAAGCCCTGCTCATCGCGATGGATTTCCCTGAATCCAGACGAGGAGGGAAGAATGTCGCCTTGCGGCCTGAGGGAACACTGAGGCCTTGTAGGCGCTTTGGCGAGGAAAGAAAGCGGCGGCGCCACGTAGCAAAGGGGAGGAGGAGGAGGAGGAGGAGAGTTCTCCCGAGGGGGAGAAACAGCCGGGGAACTGGGAGCTATAGACCGCTCTCTGGTCAGCCCGTCTCCCTACTCTCCAATCGTCTCCTCCTCCTTTATAGTTAGACGGCCTTTTCGCCGAGTGCGGCTCTGTAGCCTGGCTTAGCGGTTCATGCCGTTAACACACGCAGACAAGCGGCGTCACGCTCCAAACTAACCGCTTCGGGCAGGGGTTGGCTCCTCCTACTTGCGAGGAGAGACGGGGTGGGATTTTGTTGTCCTCCTCCTCCTCCACCCCACCCCACCCCACCCCCTCTCCACGTTTGCAGCTTTGGGAAGCCGGGATTTCAGCGCAGGCCCCCTCGACCTTTCCATCCCGCGCTCGCCCCTTGCTATGGAAGGGCCAGGAATGCCGCCCGGCCGGAGGAGGCACCGTCGCCGCCGCTGCTGCTGCTCGCCGCTGCTGCTCGCCTTGCTGGTGAGCTGCGTGGCGTGTCAAGCTCCGCCGGTGCCGGCCGGGGAGACCCCCTGGGACGGCAAGGACGTGCTCGTCGAGCGCAGCTACGTGCCCGAGCAGTGCCCGCGCACCGTCCGCTCCGGCGACTTCGTGCGCTACCATTACCACGGCACCTTCCCCGACGGCACCAAGTTCGACTCCAGGTAGCCTCCCCCCCGCCCCCTCCTCCTCCTCCTCGACCGGTGCGGCGGGCGAATAAGAGAAGGCCGGGGGGACCGAGGCGAGAGCTGCAGCGCAAAGCCAGGCGTGCTTACTCGGGAGTAAGCCCCGCTGAAGGCAGTGGGGCTCGCTTCCAGGTAGGTGTGCGGAGGCTTACAACCTCAGGGCTGTAGCTCCGTGACAGGCAGAGGAGAGTTTTGCATGCAGAAGGTCCCAGTTTCGGTCCCTGGCGTGCATCCCCAGAGTTCGCAGGGTTGGGGGAAAGCCCCCAGCAAGCACCCGAGACATCAAAGAGCCATTGCCCCGTCAGAGCAGACAGAGCCCTGTGCTGCATGGATGCGAAGTACGGCAGCTATGGCTGTGAGCGAATGCCAGGGGAACAGCCCTTCGGGGGAAATGCCTGCCTGCCAGCATCTCCTGCAAATTCAGGCGAGATGCATATAGGCTTCTCCGCTGACCTAGAAAGCTTCGCCCTAGGCAGAAGGGCTGCTTCCAAGGTTACCTTATGGGTAAAGGTGCACACCCATGTGCCTGCAGGCGTAATACTGGGAGGATGCTACATCCCTTTCCGTATGGGAGGCACTTTGGAATGTCCCACCTTCCCTGCTGGTACAATTTTCAACAGACTCCATTTCATTGTGTGGCCTCCGAACATGTCCTTCTTTTGGGTTTCCCACAGGCAGCTGTTTGGCCACTGTGTCTGGTCTAAAAAGACCCTTGGTCTGATCCAGCAGAGCTCTTCTTCTAGACCCTGAAAGAAGATGAATTTAATTATAACTTTGATACGCTATATGCATTACTACCAGTTGGATGTAGAATATTTTTAACATAATCTTTTTTTAAAAAAATAAATAAATTCCCCCATAAACTTTCTCTCAGTAGGGTTGGAAACCTCAGGCGCATGAGCCAATTCCAGCCCTCTCACAGTCCTAATCTAGGGTTTGTACCCCCTTTCATCTGACCTTGATGGTTTGGCGGTTTCCCGGCTCTCTTATTCTAAAAGGCAGTAGAAGTTGGCAGTGAAGTACGCTTTCCATCTATTGGAAAAGCAGCCCGAGAGAGTTTCTCCAAAATTAAATTCAGCCTTCAGTCTGAAAGAGGTTCCACACTCCTTGTTCCTGCATTGAGCAGGGGGTTGGACTCGATGGCCTTATAGGCCCCTTCCAACTCTAGTATTCTATGATTCTATGTTCAGGATTTTTTTGTAGCAAAGTTACACCAGTCTCTTGATCATTATTGACATGCTTTTTTGCAACTTTCCCAGGCCTTTTGAGATGGGCAGCTAGAACCTTGCACAATATTCCAGCTGGAGCCAAACTAGCTTTGATGGCTTAACAAAAAATTTAATCTAGTGTTTCTCAAATACCTTTGCACTAAAATTAGTGCTCAAATAAAACAAGTTACAATTAAAACATTAAAACTCATCAAATAAATCCATCCCAATAAACACACACAAAATTAAAACACACCAATAAGAAGGGGAAAAAATGGTACCCACCAGATTGAAATCTGTCTAAATAAAAAAATTATTTGAAAGGGTTTTTTTCACTCACCACTCGAAAACTACTAGTGGTCTTGGTGAATCACTTACAGTGCAATCTTACACAGCAGGCATGGAGAACCTCCATCTTGGGAATAAATGCAGCCCTTGAGGGTTTCCCCTCTGGCTCACGAACCTTATTTTCCAGTTCCCACCCTTTTTACCTGCTCCAGCACCAAGAGAGAAGGGAAAGGGCTTATCTCTGATTGGTAGTACATCAGAAATAAGCTGTTTCCCCAAGCCAAATGCTGAAAGTGGAGAAAGGGCTTATCTCATTAGCATATCAGAGATAAGCCCTTTCCTCTGCTCGGTGCTGAGATAGAGAGCCTCTCTTGGTGCTGGGCAGAGAAAATGGCCTTCAGTTGATATTCATGGATCAATTGAGGAGGTGGGCTGGGAAGTGTGAAATTGTGTGTAGGGGAGTTGTATGCAAGCAGTGACTTCACGCACATAGGGCAATGGCCTTGGCCACTGCTTGCATGTGGCCCTCAACATTCCAGCCCTGGGCCAATTTGCTGCTTGGGCCGGAAAAGCTTGCTCTCTCCTGCTATACATAGTTACCTGTAAGTCCCATTGAATTTAGTGGGGCTTACTTTTGAATAGACATGCATAGGATTGCACTATTAATAAACTGTTGTTTGTTGTACACATCATTAATAACCACAGCCATGGCTTTCTAAATAGGTGTTTATGCCTTTATTGGCCTGGTTCAGACAACATGCTAAACCATGCTGCTTAACCACAAAATGGTTAAGGGAATGCATTAAGGTCAATGCATTCCCTTAATCATTTTGTGGTTAAGCAGCATGGTTTACCGTGTTGTCTGAACCAAGCCAATGTGAGCTAAGGTCTATGAAGTCAGGTGTAACTTTCATATCTTTAAACTCAGGTCTGTTTCAGCATTCAAGGGCCCTGAGATGGGTCTTTTTAAAAGGTAAATATTATAGGGGAAATTAGTAGAATGCACCAGTGTCATATTATGAAAGTCATGGGCTTTAGATTAGACTTTTGAATAATCCAGCCATAGTCAAAATGGCCTTGATCTCCATAATTAGAAAACTTCAGGGCCAAGTACAGACATTCTTGATGGTTCTGCAACCTTTCACAAACCACCTGAATGAAACTCATGGACCAGTAGAGATCCATGGACCACAGTTTGAGAACTTCTGAATTAGACACATTCATGGAGGATTGCTCTGTCAACATCTGTTAGCTATGACAGTAACTGGGGAAGGGGTAAATGTTTTGAGCTGTCAATGAAATCTGTAAATGAGGTTTAAATGAATTACAAATGAATAGGTAAGTAAGATATTTTATCTCTTTCTAGCTATGACAGGGGCTCCACGTTCAATGTGTTTGTGGGTAAAAACCAGCTTATTACTGGAATGGACAAAGCTCTCCTTGGCATGTGCGTGAATGAGAGACGATTTGTAAAAATTCCACCCCACCTTGGCTATGGGAGTGAAGGAGTTTGTAAGTATAAGTATAAACTTAGGCTGGCTATTGAAATTTATAGTTACAAAGAAAGGTTGCAAAAAGTTCATAAAATTTATGATCTGTGGATTTATTGCTATCAAATTAGCTGTATTCATATGACATAATTCATGGATCTGAATGTGCAGATGAGAAGGAAGTTGGATCAGGCTAGCGGGCCCTGCTCTGAAGCTCCACAAGTTTATTAGAAGTTCCAAGCTTCTGAGCAACACATCAGATACAATGATTTCCCCTTTTCGTCCACATGATTAGATCCATAGCTATGTCATATTAATAGAATTAAAGAGTTCTGGTTAATACAGGCAGAAATAGAATGACTTAGTAGGTACATTTTTAGTCTAGGAGGTATATAACTTGCCTTTGTTCAAGCTTTCTCCTTCCTCCAGATATGAGGTAGGTCTTTGCGAAAATCTTGAGAATTCGTTTTCATTTAAAAAGAAGTAAACTTCTAGTGATGGTAGTTGCAGAAAACACATGAGGACAAAATGTCCAGTGTGTTCCTCCATACAGATCAAGTTGCTATCCCTGTTTGTTTATGTGTTTAAATTCTATAGCTCTCTTAACCTCCAAAAATGAGTTCTAACCAAGATGAGTACAATGTAGTACTTCAACAGCGGCATAGTGAAAAGCCAAACCAAGCTTTAGGCTAGTTGTTTCCCAAACATTTTGATAGCTAAGGCACACTTTTTTCTGAATTAAAATTGGAGGCCTATGTCAATCTTGCAGCCCCAAAGGTTTGCTTTTAGAGCCTAAAACTCCCATCAACCCTAGCCAGGATAGCCAATGGTGAGAGATCATGGGAGCTGAAGACCAAAACATCCAGAGAGCCTCAAGTTGCCCACTGTTGTTTTAGAGTAAGGAGGATTGAGAATTACCCTCTCCCTCACCCCCATTGAATAGTTTCAATTTTGTATGTTTGGTGATCTGGATGTACCTCCAGATTTGAAGGAGGGAAGACCAGAGCAATGACTCATGCAGAGATGCAACATGCAACTTCCTCTGAGGGCAGAGAATTCTTGTATTGGGAGTGACTGAATAAGCCAGACACTTCTGATGCAGAAAAATGACAGGAGATGGATTGCAAGGAGGTAAATCTAGATCAGTGAATACTGCAGACATGCAGTAGGCAGCATCTTGTCAGGTTTAGTGCTTTGGCATCACAAGAGACTTCTCATGGCATAACAGCAGTTCTTTTTTGGCACATGTTTGAGAGTGACCGCACTGAGGATGGGATTGCTCTTCTTGCCATTGTGTAGTCTCCAGTGCCTCACATTGAGCCTGCTCACACATCATGACATCCCAGCGTGGGTTAGTTTACCCCTGGGGACACCCGTGGGCATTGGTTTTGCATGGTGCCCATGGGCATCCAGCTTGCCATGTCATGCGAACCCAGGTGGCAAGGGTGTTTAAGGGTTAGACAAATAATCCTAAAACAGGTATGGGTTATTTAAACCCTGAGGCCTGGGTTTGCATGGCAAGCTGGGTGCCATGCAAAAATGGCCCCTGCAGGCATCTGGCACAACACAATAGCCCCTGCAGGTGAATTAACCCAGAGTAGGCTGTCCTGTCCTGGAAACCAAGTTGTTTTGTATTGGCTTTAAACTCCTGAATGTCCACTTGAATTTGTTCTCTTGCTCCCCCTTTTGGTTTATTATCTTTTTTTACTCATTAAGCATTCTGAACTGCTCTGTATTAGAAGCTTCTGAAGTATTCTTTTCTATCTCAGCTGCCATTCTGGATATACGTCAGGAAATGAAAAGCATTTAGTCTCTTACCATTGTACCTGTATCATGTGGGAGATCTAAACTGCCTATCATGTGACTACTCCTACATTTTTCACATATAGTCTACCTGCAGAAGCTACAGGAACAAGAATATACCATATTTCTTCACTTTTTTTCCAATATAAACATCTCTAAAAATGGGGTGCGTCGTAGAATCGCGGGTGTGTCTTAGGGTTTTTTTTTCTGTTGGTGGTACTGAAATTAGTGTGTGTCTTACAATCGATGGCATCTTACAATCGAAGAAATACGGTAAATGAAAGTCACAGAGATAATTTGAAACCAGAGGTTGTAATTTGAGAAGTCTCTGTTGTGGAGAAGTCCTAAATGCTGAATGTTCATCTCCTTTTTCTTCATCTGGTGCTTACATTAATGGAACATTGCCCTTGTTTGTAATTTTGTCCTTTATCTTATTAATAGTGGGTTCTGTGATTTTAATTGTGGTTGGTTGTAAGCCATCTTAAGAGTAGGATAAGACAGGATATAAATATTTAAAATACATAAATCCCATAACAATTCCTTTGTCCCCTAATGTATATAACTATATCTTTAAAAACATAATTAAGGCTGTAAACTTATACCCTCTTACATGGGAGTAAACTGCATTGAACTAAATGGGGGTTACGTCTGAGATTGCATTGTGAGTAAATCTAAGTATTTCTGTAGCATTTCTAGGGATCTGGTGGGGCTGTAAGGAGGAGGGGAAGTCTGTTTCTACCAGCCTAAAATTTGGATCCAGCCCAATGTGATTTTTATACTAGTATTTGGTGAAGAAATGGAATCATATCCTTTTTAATATATTTTGCATCTACAGCTGGTGTAATTCCTGCAGATTCAGTACTTCATTTTGATGTGCTTTTGGCTGATCTTTGGAATTCTGAAGACCAAGTTCAAATCCATACTTATTACAAGCCGGAAAATTGTACAAGGACAGTTCAGGTGTCTGACTTTGTAAGATATCATTACAATGGGACATTTCTAGATGGAACACTGTTTGACTCGAGGTGAAGTTAAAATATTTTTTCCTCATGTTTTTTTTGGGTGCATTGTATCATTTTGGGGGGCATTTACAAGAATTTAAATAAAACTGAATAAAAAGATTTTGTTGGCAGGGCCGGGAATGATCTAGATTTTGGAGAGCTATTTTCTATTAGAATAGATAATACTAGGCTAAATGGATCAATGGTCAGACGTAGTAGAAGGCAGTTTCATATGTTTATATATAGCAACAAGAGCAATAATTATAGAATGCACCTATTTAAAAATGAAAGTGTCATTGCCTTTGTGTAGCTAATTTTAGTTATTTATATCTGATATATGTAACATTGTTTATAACAAATACAGTATCTTTGTACATTGACTCTCCCCTGTTCAAGTCTTCCAACTTTTTCTCTAGTTCCCAGTGCTAAATTGAAGATGCGATTCATTTATATTTCCAGTCATAATAGGATGCGAACATATGACACCTATGTGGGAATCGGTTGGCTAATCCCTGGTATGGACAAAGGTCTGCTTGAAATGTGTGTAGGAGAAAAGCGAATAATCACAGTGCCACCTTTCCTAGCCTATGGAGAAGATGGAGATGGTAAATACCAGCTTTGGTTATCCCCCATAGTCAATATATTGCAAAGGCAACCTCAAAACCTAAATCAGCAGGATATATTTCCACAGCATATTAATTCATAGTGATTTTTTTTGGTAGGAATCAGTTGATCAATCAATAAACAAAATACTTGATTGGCTATTGAGCTTTTTAATTCCAGTTACTGATGAAGAAAGTTTTGCTTACCATTTTCTTTTAATTTTTTTTTCTAGCTAGATAACTGGCAGAATAACAAGGCTGCTGTTAGCAAAAGAAAATTATTTTAAAATTTCTTACACTTTTTCCTGCAAGACCCCACTGATTATAAGATTTGGGGACAAGAAGTACTCTGGACTGGAACCATGCTTGCACATTGTTACTGAATGTGTGAACTGTCCCATTTTTTCCCCTGGTAAAAAGGTATTTTCTGCTGTTTCATGATATGTCGTGATATGATAGGGATATAATAACAGCCGATACTATGACAAAATTGCAGAAATTGGCTGTACAGATTAGTAGAGCTAAATTTATTGGCCTATATAGAGATAAAATTGTTAAGGCATATTAGCTCATGCTCAGGATATCCCTAGACTAAGGCCACAGCTAAACCTAAGGTTTATCCTGGGATCATCCAGGGTTCGCCCCTGCCTGAGCACTGGATCCCCTGTGTGTCACCTAGATGAACAGGTTTGACCCCTGGACGATCCAGGGATAAACCTTAGGTCTAGCTATGGCCTAAGTTGCTAGAAAGCATGAGCAAAGAAAATTGAAACGGAGCAGTTTGTAAGTGCATTTGCTTTCATAAAGCATCCTGAAGCATCTATTACTGACCACTAATGAAGATAATACAGTGAGCCTAATGGGAGGGGTGCCATTTGATACAAGAGAGTGTGTTTTAAACAAGGCTTAAAAGGCCTGTTCTTTGATTTATTTAAGTTTAAATTGCACAGAAGTAGTTCATATCAAGGGTATTTGTTATGGTGTCTTTTTATACTCCATAAATCCAGAAATATATTTATATTCTTGAGGAATAATCACATGTGATTTAAACCACAGAGGGAATAACTCCCCCTCTGAGCCCTTAAATGGTGCTCCTGCTTGATTTGACCCTATGTGGCCTTTCTAGTATTTCTTACCTTGATAATTGGATTCTCTGGATTCAGAATTATTGGCCCATGCTGTATTAGGATCTTACAACAACTAATTGGAAGGACGGATGTTTTTTACATTCTAAGAAGACCATGTGCAATCAGAGAAACTTTAAAGCTACAGTCCTTTGTATACTTTCTTGAAATGAACTTGATTGAACAAGGTTAGACTTCTGAGCTGAATATATCTAGGATTGGGCTGCTAGTATAATTAAAAATAAACTGTAGAATGATGGAGAGTAGTATATCTATCTTATGCTAATTCAAAACATGTAGCTGTTTTGAAATTGGTAGGGGGAAATTATCAAAACTATATGGTAGCATGGAATTGATGTGTATGTATGTGTGGGATTAGCTTGGATTTTTCTGAATCACTACACTGATAGAATTGCCTGCTGTCTGCATTGCTTACAGGTAAAGAAATTCCGGGTCAGGCTTCTCTTGTCTTCGATGTGGCTCTCCTAGATCTCCACAACCCCAAAGATAGCATCACTGTGGAAAAGCAATATGTGCCTGAATCCTGTGAGCGTAGAAGCCAAGTTGGGGACTTCCTCAGATATCACTATAACGGCACACTCCTGGATGGCACATTGTTTGATTCCAGGTATTCAGATTACTATACATGCAGTTCTTACTTTCTGGTTTTGTATGTGTCCTTAGCAATCCTTAGCTTCTTTTTGTCAGCAGTCATGAAAGGTCTTCTAAGAGGCTGGGTATAAAAGTCTTCAATAATAAATAAATATGAGAGAGACTCTTTCCAAAAGTAGAGCAATAATTTCACCCAGTTATGTAAAATTTCCAGAAATTTTGAGGCCATGAGGGGAGGGGGAAAATGGGAAAACTTGGAAAAATGCAAAAATAAGCAATACTTACTTTTAAAGTGCTCTTTAATGCTTTATGTATGTATGTTCTGCATTTTAGAATTTTAGAATTTTAAATTTTGTATACTCGTTTCTATTTCAATTTTAGAATTGCCCAGAGAGCTCTAGCTATGGGGGCAGTATATAAATGAAATGAAATGAAATAAAATAAATAAATAAATAAATAAATAAAACTTGAGAGGAGTCATCTTGGACTTCTCTCTCTTTGCAACAAGAAATTTAAAGAATAAATTTACAGAAGTTGGTGTTGTAGAATGATTTTTTTTATCACAGCTAATAGAGATCAGCATACGAAATTCAAGCACTTGAAAATTTTACAAATACTTCATATTTTTCCTTTAGCATAATTTTACTGTGTAAAGTTTCGTATTTTGCAAGTGGATTGTGATAAACGTAGTGTAAAAATATATTGCATGTGTTGGTTGAAGTAATAGTGCCTTATCTTCAGGGCTAGGTAAATACAAAAGATCATGCCTAGCCATTAAAATAGCACAAACCCATAAAAAATGCAATTCTTGTAATTTCCTGAATATGCTGCAAGCAAGAAAAGTACTTAGCACATGGCTGGGATTTTGCCAGTTTCTAATTTTGTTAGTCAGACAAAAGGATTTGAAATGTACAGGAGCTGACAACACCTGGGAATACTCAGCCGTTGTTCAAGATATCTGTTGGTTGACAGACCCTGTATGTAGATGGGAGCATGGATATGGTGCATTGTAAAGCAGTTCCAGGTGCACTTAAGCCTATTGAAACCAAACATGCTTAAACCCTTAATCACTGTGATGTATTGTAGTCACAACCAGCATTCATTCAAGTCTTTGCTGCTGGTTTTATTCAATCACTACCTTTACGATCAGGAGTTGCATTATATCGGGGTGAAAAACTTATGGCCCTCCTGAAGTTTTGGCCTACAACTGCCATTTACTATGCTGGGTAGAGGTGAAGGGAGTTGTAAGCCAAAACGTCCAAGGGGCCACAGGTTGCCCATCCCTGCATTATATCAATAATATTTTTCCAAGTTATTGAGAGGAGAGGGAGGGAGGATAAATGTGTAGCCTAAATTGTTGTTAAAAATAAGACACAGTAAATTGTATGCAGATTGTACCTATAGCGGTTCTGTGTTTGCTGTGGTACTAAGTAAGCTGTAGACGCTGTTCAGATGACACTCTAAGCCATGGTTGTTAAGCATTTTGAGCTAACCATTATGGTTTAGCATGTTGCATGAACCATGACTAAGCATGCCATGTGAATCATTCCTAACCATGGTGGCTACATAACCATGGTTAAAACATGCTCACTAACCATTTGCTGCAAAAGGGTTAGCAGCCTAACCATGGCTTAGTGCAGTGGTTCCCAAACTTTTTCAGGTAACCGCTCCCTTGGTTCCACAAACTCATTCCCAGTGCCCCCTACCCTACACTATAAAAATCGTTATTCAGAATAGCGGTTTTCAACGACCCACTAAGGAAGATAATAACAATAAAATTCAAAACATTAACAATTAATTGAACATTTATTCAAAATCCAAAGCACCCGCCACAGGCTTGCCGAGGGAGGGAGGGAAAAGAGAGCAAACGCCTCCGTTTTGCAGTGCGCGTGGCGGGACACACCAAGCAGGGTATGTCTCTTCATTAGTGTTTTGGTGCTTTTGAAACATTTCAATTCACCGTTAAAAGGACTCTTCTTAAACTGTATTATACATGTGTGGATTCTTCCTCTATATGGCTTGGGACCAAACTACCTTCTCCCATAAAAATGTCCCTGGGTTTTAAGACCTTCTGGAGAGGTGCTTCTTGGAAAAGACCACCTCGAGCACCTCCCTGCTACCCCTTTGCCTCTTAGCGCCCCCCTGCCACCCCCTGCCTCTTAATGCCCCCCTGTGCAATCCCACCGCCCCCAAGGGGGCAGTACTGCCCACTTTGGGAACCACTGGCTTAGTGTGTTGTTCTAACAGGTCCATATTTGTGTTCTTAGTGGAAGTGGTCTCAATAAAGCAAAATCTTTTCTGTAGTTATTCACGGAACCGAACATATGATACCTACATTGGGAAAGGTTATGTGATTGCTGGGATGGATGAAGGCTTGCTTGGTGTATGCATTGGAGAGAAGAGGAGAATAACAATCCCACCTCACCTTGGGTATGGAGAAGAGGGAAGAGGTGAGTACATTTATTCAGCGCATTCTTAAGTAGCAGTATCCTGCAGTTCAGTCATCTTCTATTACATTTATTAAAATATTTAAGGACTAATGTAGTACATAATATGTGTATGATGCTTCCAGGCAGAAGTTTTTTAATTTTCAGGCATTCTGCAGTCATGCAATATTATACAATCACTCTCAATTTAACAATGTGTTCGTGCAGCTGGATTCGCACATCATGATAATTCAGACTTCAATAACCCATTGCCAGATGTCTAGCGAAGTCTTTTGCTCACAGGTTTTGCAGACATTTAGTTCCACCTTCCCAAATGGTGGATGCATAAAGCAACAAATCAATAGTGAATATTTTATTTATCTAACATTCCTTTTTCAAGTGAACTGAAAATGTTATTAGTACAAGGGGGAAAGATCACAATTATATCTGCAGTGATTGGAGAAAAATCTTTTCATCTGCAATCCTTAGACACCTAGGAGGGAATTCCAGAGACCATATGATAGATTGGATCTCCCCACTCTTGGAGGTAGAGACAGAGGTCCACCCTCAAAGAGGGAAATTCAACCTTGAATTCACCCAGCTCCTGTGGAAACTTCTATTGCCCTTACTTCCTCAGTATTAGAGTTCTGACATCAGGAGACATTATAAACAGGACAGTTCAGGGCCATGTCCCCAAAGGAGTCAAAGCCTTCCTGGTCTCTGGCCATGGCCCCACCATGAGGAAAAATTTACACCAGCCTTAAATCGGGTATAAATATTTTATCTCCTTTTGCGTGCAATGGGGGGTGGTTGGAATAGGGCAATCCCCTCCTTCCTGGGAACTGGAATGAAGGGAGATCAGTTGCTATGTTGGAGACTGACACTGGAGCACTCCCACTGTGCAAGCAGGATTGCGCTTTAAACTGTGATGCTGAGGATTAGAGACCCCATGTTTGGCCCAAGTTTTTTTAAAAAAGAAAGATGATGTGCACCAGACACATATTCCGAACAGCTTTGACTAAACGGGAGAAACACAGGATAGGGAAATGCTGAAAACTTACTGATCCCCCAGTGGAAAGAAGCAAAGGGATTCTTAAAGGTGTTGGCATGTAAAAGTGGCCTCAGTTGTTAACAAGGAAGCATCTAAAGAGGATGCATGTGTGAGCATTTCCTTGGACTTTGTGGTAATGGCAGAACTGGTGACTTGGTGCATCCCTTTTACAGTGTAATCCAGACTTTAAACTGAAAGTGCAAAAGGAGCCCAAAGTTACTCTGAGTGATTTCGTTATTTAAAATGCTCTGTACACGCATTTTAACTTGATATTCTGTAAACCTTAAAGGTTGTAGCAGCTTTTTACTGCAAGTTAACCCAATAAAAGATACAATTTCACCCAGTTAAATGTCTCTGGTCCTGTTTCATTATTTTTCATCAGTGCAGTTATGTTCTCAAGATAAAGACAGGGCTGATAACATAGGTGACAATTAGCTCATGACCCAAAACCTCTTTAAAAAGTATATAGGATTTCTGCTAATGGAAAAATATAAAATATCTAAAAGCCTCTTCTACATAATTCAACATGAATTTTGGAGGTCCTCTTGAGCAAGTCTTATTTATTGCACAGTATACATTTTCAGTAGATTGAGTCTGTTGTGTACAGGGTGTCTAAAATTAAGAGAAGAGTGGATGTCTTTTTTTCATATGTTTGTTATTACAGGAAAGATTCCAGGATCTGCGGTGTTGGTGTTTGACATTCATGTGATGGACTTCCATAATCCTTCTGATTCTGTTGCTATTACCACTCATTACAAACCCAGCAACTGCTCAGTATTGAGCAAGAAAGGTGATTACTTGAAGTATCACTACAATGCCTCACTCCTAGATGGCACTTTGTTAGACTCAACGTAAGTATACCCTTTGGCATTGCGAAACTATAGGAGCTTGAAACTGGAGAAAATATTTTATACATGTGGGTTAAATCTGATTACTTATTCCTATACATTATTTGTATTCATTTAAAATAGATGTGTGACAGACTGGTATGATGGGAAGGCATAATCTAGACCATCTTTCCTCAGCATGGTGCCCTTCAGATGTTTGCACTGCAATTCCCATCAGCTCACCTAACATGGTTGGGGATTATGGGGGCTGTCGTCAAAAATGGAGAGGGAAGTGAAATGCCAGAAAGTTAGAGGCAGTAGCATTTTCATGCGATGATTAGCGTCATTGCCACCTAGTGTGTTCTGTATATTAGGCTTAAATCGAATGAATGAATGAATGAATGAATAAGTTTGTGATTCACTATTTTCTTTGCAGGGTTAGTCTTGGGAAAACCTATAATATCGTTTTAGGTTCTGGACAAGTTGTATTGGGAATGGATATGGGTCTGAGAGATATGTGTGTTGGAGAAAAACGAACAGTGATTATTCCTCCCCACCTCGGTTATGGAGAGGCTGGAGTTGGTAAGTCAAGTGTTTAGTGCACTAAAGCCAAGAAATTTATAGTAATGGAGACATGAATTTCTCATGTTTCTCTGCTGTGGGTGCCAGTTTATTTCTGTAAGTCATCTTATTTTGTTTTAAGTATTCTCATTGTTCTGTGGTGTCCCCATGTTATATCCTCCCTGTTCCTTTCTTCTGCTCATATCACAGAGTCTGAATTGTGTGAGATAAGGTAGGATTAGAGCAGTGATATTATTCCACAGTGTAAAAGTGGCTCATTACAGTAGCGTTTAACTGCAATTTAACTTTAAAAATGAGCCTAAAAGTTCTATCATCAACATGAGACGTTGCCATGTATGTGTGTAATAAAACCAATTTCTCTCTCAGAATGTTGAGTATAGCCTCAAATAATAAACTAATGTGCTATGTATTGCATATGAATTAGCAAATGTCTCTACATTAAGACTTAAACATACAAATAATTACAAAACCCTAATATGCTTGCTAGGAGAAAGCTCCTTAAATTTATTTTGGATCCAGGCGGTCTTATTTTTGCATTTATCTCAGTGGTTGAAATGTTATAGCTTGCATATGCTGGTGGTCAGTGGGTGAGATTTTGTTCTCTTCCGAAATACTTGCTGAAATATCCCCACATTGCAAAGGGTTAACATTTATTTTTGGCATTTACTGTGACAGAAGGAGAAGTGCCTGGAAGTGCTGTGTTAGTTTTCAGCATTGAACTGCTTGACTTGGTATCTGGCTTACCAGATGGCTATATGTTTGTATGGCATGATGACGTCTCTCCTAACCTCTTTGAAGAAATTGACAAGGATAACAATGGCGAGGTTCTTCTGGAAGAGGTAAGGTTTTGGCTAGTAAAGATTTTCTGATAGGTGCCAGTGAGTTCATAATACAACACATTGAGGATTGGAGCCCTAATCTCTTGGTTCAAGATCGCCTTCCCTAACAAGGTGCCCTCCAGATGTTTTATACTACATTGCCCATCAGCCTCAGCTAGCAGGACCAATTGTCAGGGGTGACAGGAGTTGTAGTCAAAAACATCTGGAGGGCATCACATTGGGAATGGCGACTTTTAAGCAATATGTTTACAATTATGCTGATATCATCACAGGAGAACCATTTCTGAGAAATGAAACAAATATTCCTATCCAAAGAGATGCTATAATTTTGCAGTTGATCTGGAATTGCTTTGAACATTCTACAAAAATGGAGAACAACTCACACTTGAAGGTTCTGTGCAAAAGAGGGAGAGGCTGCATAATTCATATTGTAGCTACTCCAGTGAAGAGAATCGGATTACATCTCAATTTAAATCGTTGTATTTGTAGCATAGGGCTATCTAAAGGTCAAGACCACTGGCACTGTTGCAATACATGCAAACACAGCTCGTGGTGGTGCTCCATTCCATTGGGTTACTTCTCACAAACCTGGCTGTAGTTGTATACATTCCACAACTTGAATCCTTATTAGATGGTTGGGCCCTTTTGGTGGCAAACATGTCCATAACAGATAATGAGTTGGTTCTGACTTAGTTATGCCTAGAGTACACTCATTGAAATCAATTGAATTCAGTGGGCCTACTCTATGCATGACTGTGGGTCCAACCCAATGTGTGCATTGGGCCTTAGCACTGTAAAGAATCTGGAGGTGCACTCAGGTGCTAAGCTATCACATGTGTGTAGTTTTTAAGGGTTAAATGACTTGGTATCAAAGCTCACTTTACTTCCCTAAAATCTTTGTATATTTCTCTTAATCCTAGTTTACTAAATATATTGACGAGCAAGTTAATTCTGGCAAAGGAAAGCTTGCTCCTGGCTTTGATTCTGAAACAATTGTGAAAAATATGTTCGCCAACCAAGACCGAAATGGAGATGGCAAGATTACTGCTGAAGAATTCAAACTGAAAGACCAGGAGCCACAAGGACATGATGAACTGTAGTTTTGTTTGTTTATATGAGCTGAACTGCTGTTAGAGTGTATGCACCATAGAAGTGGTCTGAAATGTGTGTGTACGAGTACAGTGGAAAAGAATGCCCTTGTCTCTGTATGTGTGAAGTAGGTAAAGGCATGGGTATATAATGGAAAAAAATATCTTATGGCAATTATATTATAAAACGTGAAGTGCCTCGATGGGTTTTAATGACTTTTAAAAGGAATACACACATTACTGTAGTGACACACAGCTTTTGTGATATATTTTTAAAGAGATGGCTTGGAATTTTTATCATGGGTTTGTGACCCAAAAATGTACATGTTTCTGTTAAAAGTAATGTGTGCATCTTGACATTGTTGTTACTCTCCAACATGCTTCGGTATCACAGCCCATGAGAATAAGATTAAGAAAGTGAGCTATTTGAAATTCCTACCCTAGCTCAGCTAATATACCTGGGCCAGGGCAAGAGGAGGGTATCTAGTATTAGACCTCTCCCCCAAATGTTTTGAAAGCCAGTTTCCAACCCAGATGTAATACTACCTTGGTAAGCTCTCCTGGTACCAGGGATCCATGCTTCCCTAAAGATTTGAATTGTAGCTCTGCTTGTAAAAACTTGTCATCCTTTTTAGATACCCACGAATTCATATTTGCTGTTCTTCACCAAAACCTTAGATGCATATTACAGAAAAAAGTATAAATCAGAAATGTAGTAGAAAGATGAAGCAATATGCATAATGATAAGATTATAACTGCATATGCAACATAAGATTACTGCATCTACTCCTTGAGTAGTTAGTAATCCTCAAGTAGATTAAAGAACTGTTCAAAATGTGCTTCAGATCAAATCCCAAACCACACTGGGTCTAAACCAGGAGAGTCTGGGACCTATTTTCACTCTGTGGGCTGTACCTCACCTCCCTTCCCTCCTGATGCCAGGGGGAAAAAGGCATCCAGAGGCTATGGAGCACCCAAAGGGTCAAAAATTAGCTTGTTAGTGGTTAAAGCTTCAAAATGGTTACTTCAGATGCCATTTTGTTTTTAATTTTGATGGGCGGGACAAAGCACATGCAGGTTTTGAGCCACATGTTGCCCATCAGTGGTTTATACGATCAATTTTTCAGACGTCGCCAAATCTTTAAAACAAGAGAATAAATTAGGTGAGAAACTCACTCCCCCAAAGCTTGATGCAAGTGGCATTAGTGGAAATGAACAAAGAGTCTTTCTCAGTGCAATGAGACCTCCTTTAACTGTAGAATGGTGCTGGTTTTAAACTTAAGACACACTTTAACAATGTTTTTACAGAAAGTAAAATTCTGTAATATTTTTTTTTACAAATTTGTAATACTAATAATGCCATGAGTATTTGTTGAATGTGATACATGCTGGTATTTTTATTAAATAAAATATTGACAAATACATCGTGCAAGACACTTCTATGTATGTGAGTAGGGATTGTGAAAGGTTTGGTGTTAAACAATTTTGATTGAAATTTTAGTTTTACATTTGAACTGATGGCTGTTGCTGGAATTGGAAATGGGACACATGGGTTCAGATCACATTCACAACTTCTTTGGGAGAGGGGAAAGGAACTTTGAACCACTTAGTAGCCCATCTATGAGAGACAGTTTGAGGAAAGATAAGCTAAGGATTGTAAATTACTTTGTATTCAAATGTGCCATGAATTATTAATACTTAACGTTTTAAAATATTCTGCAGGCTGAATCTGAACAACATGTGAAATACTCCTGTGTTTTTGGTCTCTTTTGGCAGAGTGGGATTTTTCTTTAGCTATCTGCGTGTAACACTACAGGAAAAAACCAGGGAGAGTAAGGGAATAGGGGCAAAACTCCCTAGGGCTTAACAAAGCTTTCTAGAAAACAAAGACAGGTCCAACTGATACATGTTATTAGCTTTATTGGATGGCACCTAAAATATAACCAAGATCTGAATGAGGGATCAGGCTGGCTTTGTTGAAATTACTGCAAACTCATGGGGAACCACTTCCTATAAATGACTCTGCAAGGATGGCTGTATACCCTAGGGTATCAGAGCAAGTATGCCTCAACACGAGGGAACGTGGGTGAGAGGGTGTTATAGTCGAATCCTACTTGTGGACTTCTCGTCATCTGGTTGGCTACTGTAGGAACAGAATCCTGGACTACATAGGCCTTTGGGTCTGATCCAGCATGTTTCTTGGTATGTTCTTAAGAATGAAAGTTGCATGTCAAAGTATTTGCTGACTAGGCATGAAGAGCACTCTAGCACATATTTATTTTTATTGCTCACATCTTATAGCTCACCTCACTAAAGGTAACACTGAAATAGTATCCTTTAAAGCTAGCTTGAAAACAGTTACAATGCTTCTGAAAATAGTATCTTCTGTCATTGGTATTCTTGAAATTAGAAAAAGGGACTTCAAAATTGTCCTGTGCCGAATTATAGGGCAAAAGAAGTACATTCTTGTGCAAATATTATTATAAAGCACTCTACAAGATCTGTTTCAGCATTACTTTGCTATCGCCAACTTGACCTTAAGATTTTGTTATTGTTTAGACCTAACTGTTCTTTCTAGTACAAAAGAGTGAATAGTGAGCTTTCTTACTCTGTGCTCTGGAACAGAGTATTGTTTTTAGGGATATACACAAACCTGCAGTATTGAACCTCTTCAGATTAAAGGTGAAATTTAAATTAAATGTAATCAAATCAATTATTTGCACATTTGCTTATTCACGATGCTTCTCATTTTTTACGACAGTTCCATATATACCAAAACCATCCCTTTATTGTGAGTGACCCTGCCCCCCCCAATGAAGGAGTCCTTTTCCAGTGACCCATACAGCCTTTCCATTGGAATAAATAACAGGTGCAATTAAAAGTGAAGGGTGTTTAACAGTACCAGAGAAATGGCCAGATGATCATGGATACAGTATATTACTTTCCAAATAATGTGACAATTGTATGACAAACAGCATCAGTATTATTTTTTTAAAACAGCACAGGCATGCTAATCTGTCCAATTGCTTCCAGCAGGAGGAAAACTAGCAGTTGCTGATAATGCATATTACAGAATCTTTTGTAGAATTGAGTTGGCCACATCCAGAGAGTCATCTTTCACCAAAACAATATCATAGGAGTCCATATATTTTTCCAGCAATTCTTCAACCTAGTTTTAAGAATGCAAAGAAAAACACAACTGTTAGGAGGAAAAGACCCTCAGACACCTCTGAAAATAAAAGAACAAAACTTAGCAAAAAAAGGTAGCAATGGCTTGGTTTTTTTAAACTAAGTAATGTAAATCTCTTGTTGGAAACTATGAGAAGGCCTTTGAATTTCATGTAAGTAATTCAAACCCTTTCCCATAATTTTGAGATTAGAGTTTATAATTATTAGTAAACTGAGCACAAGGTATGCAACACATTTACAGTAAGTTATATACAAAATCCACTTCGCACATTTGAAAGTCAGATTGAAGGACTATTATGTGTTATAAAAGAAGTAATAGAGCTAACAAGTAACTCCAATACACTGTAATTTGTAGCGTTGGATTAGGGTTGGGCAACATTGGGCTCTCCAGGACCAATTTCGTTCACACACCCCAGAGGTCGCACCCCTGCTGTTGAATTTTGTTGACAGCATCAGCAACAAAACAATTGGTGGTTTGCCACTGAATTTCAGTTGTAAAACACAATGGTGGCCTAAAAACGCTAAATTTAGCTTTAAACAAAGCTTCCAAGTGAAATCTTAGACCACCCGCATGGTTCCGGAAATTTTGTAGCAATTTGCTTCCGGAAATTTTGCAGGGGCATCGTGGGCCGTACTTAAGGCCAGAGAGAGTGCATCCGTGTGTTGCCCACCCCTACTTTAGTTTATACTATCATGGGTAGAATCTAATGAAATTCCTACTTGAGAGTAGACCCATTGAAATGAATGGGACTTAAGTTAGTCATGACTACCTGAAGACACAATGAAATGAATGGGGCTTAAGTTAGTCACGACTAACTGAAGTCCCATTCATTTCAATGGGTCTACTCTAAGACTTTAATTAGATTCTACCCCATGCCTAAACTGTGGTTTAGCGTGACATTAATGCAGAAACTAGCTGCAGTGAGCCTCAGACTTGTGAGTTCTCCCCTTCCTTCTCCTCCCAGATAGTGAAGGAAGAGAAGCGGTTCCACATAGACCTATCCAATTGGTGTCCACCAGGGAATTCCCTGCCTCTGGAGGTCAGGCAGGTGCCAACTTTATATTCCTATTGGTGCCTCCTGAAAAAGTTTTTCCAGGAACCCTTCCCTTGATGACCAGCCACGGTTCACTTTGCATCTTGCTTCTTTTTAAAATCTATTTTAATGTGTTTTATTCTGTTTTTATTTTATTTTATCTTGTACACCGCTCCAAAATTTTGAATGGGGAGCAGTATATAAATATTGCAAATAAAATAAATAAATAAGTTTGGAAACTTTCCCTTTTCATTAACTACAGCCTGCTGTGCCATTTTGACTTAGAACTGTGCTTAATTTTATCTATGATTGGTTTAAACGTGCCAGTTTCTTTAACTATGGCTTCAAATTGTATTGCTGAAATTAACAATGAACCAAATATGGAAGGAAAAGCTTTCAAACTTCTGGCTGTGTCAAAGGAGGGAGGAGGGGAGCATGAGTGTGAGGCCTGCTGCAGTTTGTTCATGTTGTACTAACTTGTCTAATATTCACATATTCTTGGCCTTGGCAATTTTAGTCTTTGAGGAAAACCGTAACTCGTTAGTATCTGGGGGTATTTTGCAGTAAACAGAATGCTGCATTAGAATTACAAAATTTTGTACCTCACAATATCTAGCTTGCAATCAACTTAAGTTTTGATAGTGCACCATTAATTTAGTTTCAAGAACTGGGATCCCTGAGTGGTGGTCAAGTTAAAAAAAAAGTCTATTTGGACTGTTCAACACCCACTTTTTATTCTAAGCATTCCTGATGGATGGGGTACTTTTTCAGGAAAAGAAATCAGCACCCCACAAAATAATGGAGTAATTTAAACAAAGCCATTCCATTCAAAATATTTTCCATCTGCCGTACATTTCATTCCTTTGTCAAATTGGATTACTAAGGTATTCACAAAGGCTGTAATGTACTAATGATCTTGAATGCTGCACATATTAGATGAGAAAATGGTTTAACACTCAGGATAAACTAAAACAAGAAAACCAGTGTGTAGTCAGGACAGGCAACAGAGGTTTAAGCTTCTACCCTTGAACATGTTATGAATGAGGGAAAAAAAAATGAATGAACATAAAATCCGTAAGAGAACCCTAAAATGTATTAAGATGAACTGTAGCGAATTTTTAATATTTTACAATATTGTGGACCTTACCCTTATCAATAAGACAGACTTACTTTATCATTGAGATACCCAATCTTAAGGATATGCTCAACATTTGCAACTCCATCTGCCATAGTTAAATCTCCTTGAGAGTCTCCAAGCAATATGATGTTGCTGTTGTCCTTTAACTGTTTAAAGTATTCTGTATTCTTCAAGGCACCATCATGTTTGTTGTAAACATGAATGAGTTCCCCTTTAAATCCTTTTAGTATGCCCTGTTAACCATGACAAAAGTTAGTTTCAGAGCTTTGCAAGCAAATTAACAAACAGTCTTTAGAATATTTCTATGAGGCTTTATATTTTCAACCTACTCCAATTAAATGCAATTTATCACAGTAAGAACAATGCATTATTTACTGGAAACATAAATGATGATTCATTTATTATTATTTTACATTCTAGGAACAGTATTTGCCTCATCGAATCTTAACTAATGCCAGATTTATTTACTTTAAAAAAGGAAATTATATCCCATTTTTCTATTTGGGTTGAAAACTCCTTGAATTCCCTTCCTTAAGAAACCCATTATACAGTATGCTGTTGCACTGAACTAACAGATTGTTGACACTGTTATACCTACATTGTCATCAAAATCCATGAAGTTGGAAACTACTTTGACATTGGGATGGTAGACGCCTGCTTGATGAATGACCTCTTCTAAGATATCTCCAATCCCAGCAGAAAATATGAATACAGGGATATTATGTTCATGGAGTTTATCGAAGAAATTTTCATATCCTTCTCTGCAAAACAGGATTATCTTCTTTAAAAAACAAACTGAAATCTGACAGTGTTCCATTTTTTTCATTGCTAAAATATGAATTGAAACCCCTCCTTGCCAATATTTATAAAATATACAACATGTTGGTTCAAAAATATTTATTTAATCTGTAGTTTATATAGCTATAATTTTAACGTTTTAAAATGCTTTCTCAAAGATGTTATCTTTTAAAGAACATTTCCTTCAAGCTTTTCCCAGGAAAATCAATTACTTCACAAACTTGTAGGTGAATTATCCTATTTTGCCTTCTATTTCTATAGAAACTCAGTTACTTTGGTGCCTATGTAAGCAACTTGAGGCAAAATCTGCTTCTGAAAGAACAAAGGTGAAGCAGATAAGAGAGGATAGGAAAATACACATTTAACTTGCTTGTGCAACATTTGCTTTCCTATTCCTCAGCCTTAGGACAGGGCTACATATCCCACTCTTGTCAAAAAGTACAGTAGGGTTGCATGTCGAATGCTTGTCACTTCAGCTTAGTAGCTCTGCATGGGCAGTGAGGGAACAGAAGAGGGAGAACATAAACATCTTGCTCAAGTAGTACAAGGAAAGGGTAAATCTATCTTTTTAAACCTCCAGATTAAAAATCAAATCGCTTACCACATTTTTATTTCTATAAAAAGTATTGCAGTAAGTTTAGAGCTACAAAAATAAGCACAGTGAACCTCAGGCACGAGTGCTTCCCCCTCCTCCAAAGACTTCAGAAGTTTTGACTTGTCAGGACACCCAAAAACTATGGTTAATCTTAACTATGATTCATCGTAACAAGCCAAATTCAAACCATGGCTTATGAAGCTGGCTTGTTTCAACAAGCCACAGTTAAAGTGAACCACAGTTTAGGGTTTTTAAAGTTTGGGAGAATGTCATGGGCACTCTCCCAAAATGCCTTGCTCATTCATAGAATGGCTATTATGATGGTCACAAAACACTCATCTCACAGAAGGCAAACTGGTGAGACTAAAAGAAAAGTAACTTGCCCAAGAAGCTAAGTACAAGAAAAGACGGGGACTCAAGTCTAGGGATGTCTGTGACCAGGAAATCTGGCCATTTTTAAGCCTGATGGATTCCCGCAGTGCCCCCAACTCAGCTTGCATTTGTGACCCAAGGCAGAGACGTGTTCCCAAAATCCAGGCACTTATTTGGGGGGGTGGGGAGGTTGTCTAAAAAGCAATCTGCACAAATTTCAACTACAATGTGCTTCATGCAAATAATTTAAAAAACCTGGAAATCTGCAAACTGGTCTGGCTTGATGCGGGAAAACAAGCTGATGTGTGTGTGGTGGTGGTGAGCTGACTAAAGGTCAGTGAGCCTCACTCCCCAGACAGTTTCCTCCAAGATCCTTACTCAGGTCCCAAGCCGTTCTGTTAAAGCCAAATAAAGACGGTGCTGGAAGGCACCACTTTGCTTTGCAGCATGGCACCCTCCCAGTTCAATAATAATTATAAAAATGTTAAGAAATAAAATTAAATTTGGGAGGGGGCAGAAAGCCCGGTGGGTGCCAAGAGCGGTGTCTGCAGGCACACGGGGGAACTCACGTTTAGCATTACATCCAAATGCAGCCAAAGCCTCACTAGGAGTCAAAAGAACTCAAGTTTCCTAAAGATAAATACTTAATGGAGGGTGGAAATCAGAAATATTCACAAACACTACTAAATTATCTTCTAATTGTACTTATGTAACTTATGTAATATACACAAAGCTATAATCAGCCAATTTTAAAATTAAGGCTGATTGTTATGTTACCATTGTAGTATAAGATGTGATTCAACGCAGCTGACTGTAATGATGTAAGTATTTATTTACTGCATTTCTATA
Source organism: Elgaria multicarinata webbii (assembly GCF_023053635.1). NCBI lineage: Eukaryota > Metazoa > Chordata > Lepidosauria > Squamata > Anguidae > Elgaria > Elgaria multicarinata. Next base: position 69,055,478 of record NC_086171.1, on the reverse strand, counting down.
CCGCCCAATAGCCATATTATCAGTCCATTGCATGTGGATTCTTGGGTTCATGAGTTATAGGTACAGCATGAAAAGCTATCATATGGAAGCAGTTTACTCACTACTCCAAGAATGTAGGAATGGTCCCTCAGTGGAGCACAAATGAGCGTGTGACATTTACTTCACCTTTCCATTCTGAAATTCTCAGAAAAACTTTTTCTATACTAAATTCTGATATCATTATTCAGTATATATGAAACCACAGAAAATAGAATACTAGATGCTTACTTACTTCAGCAAAACATCAGATTCCCTCACAATTTCAGCAAGTTTGTCCTTTTGCAATCCTTGTTCAATAAGTAAAGCATGTGATTTATTGTACCTAAGATTAAAAATGAAAATAAGGAAAGCTTATACTTTATTTATGTTTTAGTATGCTAGAAACTCATTCTCTCACTGAAAAAGGAATACATTCATAGAAATTTCTGAATCTTTGGTGGGTAGTTTAATTTTTATAGGCACTGCAGGTACAGCAGATACTTATATAAAATGGACAAATACAAGGCAAAATAATTTCCCAGCCCACTCTTGAACATATACAGTTAAATGTCTTGCATAACACCCTAAGTGCTAGGTGTGCACTTTTTAAGATATATTCCTTAATGCTACTTCAATCAACTGCTTATGTGGGAAGAAAAGGCAGTGGTGAAAGGCTGCAGCAGAAAGGAAAGGGCACAGCGGTGGCAAGGAATCGTCACAGTGGCAGGAGAGGAAAAGTGGCTAGAAAAGGTAGAAAGCAGATGAGGAAAAGCGATGGTGGTGAAGAGGAAGGGTTTGTGGTTGAGTGGAATCTTGCAGGCACACTTGGAGAGTGTTAGTATGTCCGCAGGTGCTGCATTGACAACCTCTTGTTTAGTGTTATGAGAACAAGCTGTAACAATCTTTGGGTTTCCATGTTCACCATTACTCCTCCAGTGCAGCCACACAAAAGGAATTTGGAAGCTTTCACTTCCATTTTAGATTAAGTGTTGTCTGAACTTCTACAAGCTGTGATTAATCAGCTACAGTTAGTTGAAACAGACTTTAAATCACAGTTTATGAAGCTGACTTATTTCAGCTAACCATTAGTTAAGAATAATCACAATTTAGGGTTCAGACAACATATTAAACTGCAGTTAGTCTAAAACAGAAGCAAACGCTTTCAATCTTCTCCTCCATGTCTGTGCTGGAGGGGTGTTAACCTCCAAAGTTAATTGAGGATGGATCTCATAACACTAAACCAGTGTTCAATGTTACATCTCATTAAAACCTTGCTAAAGAGCCCCTTTAAGCTACGCACAATTCTACCTCCCCACTTCCCACAACAGCGATTCATTGCAGAGTATTGGCGGATGTTTTTCAAAGCTGCTTTTAATTTTGGCAACTGCTGTCAAAAGGACAGGACTTGGAAACTCTACTGCATGAGAGAGCTCACAGACAATCCATTGCAGTCAACTCCTTAGCTCCTTGATAAAAGTCTCTGGAGCATAACTGTGTGCTCATAACAACTTTTACTGATTTACCAGAACAGAGTCAATGGCAGCTTTTGTAATGTAAAAGAAAAGATGTTTAATTCTGAGTGTAAAATATATTTGAGCTGAAGAGTAATCAAAAGTGTGCTTCAGTAACCAGATCCATTTAATAATTCATATGCACATGTTAGTTGTAATATTAACCCTTACGGAAACAGAATCGGTCACCTTTCATAAACTCACCACTCAACCATGTAAGGATATTTCTCTTCAACTGTAAGACTAGGATCAATTTCAATGGCGTAATATATTTCTTTCAGTTGTAATAACTAGAAAGAAAAAAGTTGGTTATTCTGTATCTTTTGTAGTCTTATAGCAATTGTTTTATTCAATTTCAATTTTGTTATTTTTAACGAATATTGTACACCACTTCAGCATTTGTTATTAAAAAGTGGTATATAAATACTATAAATAAATCATTTTTTGTTTTGATCAAGTAATCTAGACTATTTTTTTACCTTAATCCTTGTACATTGTATACCTCATGTATAGAACAGCTGATTCCTGGCTTTTGCTCAGCACATGGAGAAAGACTGCCTCCCCTGCTGACCCATGCTAAAACTTTCAAGTCAACATTAGGAAATAACTGTTGCCACATTATATATTTTTCAGTTAAAGACTTTGGTTTTATAGCTCAAAGGTCAAATAAACTAAACGATAATAAGAAATAAAACAATAAAAAACAATATCACAACAACAAAGAGTCTTGTGGCATCTTAAGGTATAAAAATCTTTTTGGGGCTGTTTGTATGTAATTGTGGCAAATTGTGGGTTAATTAATTCTGTAGCCTTTTTGACTATTTAACTCCAAATTGGGGGTTGCTATGTGATGTCTGAACCTGGACACTATAGGTTGTTTAATTCACGATCCCCTACCAGCCATGGAATAAACCAGGCATACATTGCGGCACATTGTGGGTTCATTAACCGAGGATTTGCTGTCGTTACATGCAAATTGTGGCATAAGCTTTTATGGATTTGCACACACTTCATCAGATGCATTAAGTATTATCCTCAGCTGGCAGGTATATAAACCTATATAGGGTATACACGACAAAATGGGATCAAATGGCACTGAAATAGGAAAAATACATTTGCAACAATTCACAACAGCAGTAAATGATAAAAAAGGGGGAAATAAATACACTGTCAGTTTTAAGATTACCTTTTTGCGACATTCATCTGTTATAAGTTTGCAGTTGTCAATAATGTCTGAAAAATGTACAGAAACGTATTAGAAAAAATGATGCGCAGAACAAAGAATGCAATATTGTAACTTGTCCTCTGTTAAAAACAACTAACACCACTATAGGTGAAGAAGTTAATTAAAGAGAAACCATTTAAAAATTACAATCCATGAGTTGTGTAGATTTATAAACTTGGAAGCCAATTTAAGTGACCTTTTGAATGCAATCTTCTTCCATACATAATTAACTTCAAGGTCTTTCACTAAATAAGGACCTTCCATACATTAAACTCATGCAGATGAATCTTGGTTAGCATAGTGTGCAGAAACAGAGAGGAGGAGTAAACAAAAGTGTAACATGTTAAACATGAGCCAAATAATAAATATCAAGGGAAGCCAAACATTTCAAAGATTACTAGGGAGGGAGGAGAAATTTCCTGGGCTCACATACTATTATCTTCTATTGCTAATCCAATAACTACTTATAACTGTAGGAAGTTGATTAACAAAACAATCCATATATGTCTATTAAAAAAAAAATCCTGTTGAGTTCAATGGGGTTTCCTCCAGGGAAAAGGACATAAGATTGCAGCCTAAATCTTGGTAAATTTAAAGTTTCCTATAAACAGTAAATAGTACTCACTGTGACATGTTGGGCATCTTTTGCCGTTGTGGGAAAATCTACTTAATGTCATATCAAAGTCTGTAATTATCTGTAAAATGTAGATGAACAAAAGAATTATGTTAAAGTGAAACACTAGATTAAATACCTAGAATTTAAACAAAAGAGAAAGCTTGTGTAATATATATTATCAATCAATAAACTTTATTGCATATTAGCTGCATGGGCCATTCGCAAACAGATGAGACAATAACTTATCCGCCACGAGCTTGCCACTAGCCAGCAAAAGTGCTACAAAAAAGAGTGTAAATCATCCGGGTTATAATTATAATGTTAACCAACGTATAATATTGCATTATTAGAGTTTAATCGTTTGAGTCAATCAATAGTTTCCGGACCTCCATCGCCCAGTGTTCAAACTTGGCAGTCCTAAATGATGTACCAACCAAAAGTGTTTGAACTACATCTTTCAATGACATGTAGTTAAACCTGGGAATTAAAGGTTCAAGGTAATGTTTCCTCAACTCCGCATACCTTGGGCACTCAACTAGGAGATGAATCATATCCTCAGCTTTAGGGCAGGTAATATATATTAAATTGCTTTATTCACATTTAATATTAAATGCATGAGGATAAGATTCTGTGAGTTTTGGACTCATGTGCTCTCCCCTCCTCTGGAACAGCCATGAGGCCATGTTTTGAAACTTTGGCTAATTTTTGCTTAATCGCGGCTTAATGTTATGTCTGAATCTGGACAAACTGAGGTCAGTATTAACTATGATTTACTAAAACAAGCCAACTTCAAACTGTTGTTTATACAGTTGCTTTGTTTTAATAAGCCACAGTTAAAATTAACCACAATTTAGGGCTCAGACGTAATGTTAAACTATGGTCAAAACCAGAAACAAACGCTTCTGAACTCGTCCTTGCTGCTACACCAAAGGAGGAAGGGGAAGGGCCTGAGGTTTGAACAGGCTCCTCCTCATAATATAAACGTAGCCAGTATTGCTACACTAATGTCATTAATTAAGAAACTATCATTAAAAAGGATAAAATTACAGACCTGAGTTGCACTGTTTGTGAGTTGAGAATATTTAAATAAATACCACTACTCTAGAAAATTAATAAATGTTTATATCCTTTCTTACATCTTCAGATTTTTACTTTGCTAACCAATAACGTATTTTTGTATGATTATCTCATCTCTACAAATATGTGTTGCTCTTCACCTGAAGTTTGGCAGCTCCTCCCTTGATGAGGCCACAGATAATTTCTTCCACCCTTCCTGGATCCTTAATATGGACAGTTTTTTTCTGAAATTCTGGCATCTAGGAAAAGTAAAGAGATGGATATTAATTTTATGAAAATGAGCACTTCATAAGTTGAACTGGTGATTGTTAGTGTGCTGTAAAAGCTGGTGTGTGAAGGGATGTACATATTTTTAAAAGGGATTTAGCCACAGTCCAAAAGAAAAAAACAGTGCCTTCAAGTGGGGAAAGTGATGGATATATTAATCCAACATCTACACAAATGTATCTTTCTGAAGATACAGTCCTCTATAAAAGTCTTTACTTCCTAATTTAATTATAACTGGTGGGGATATGAAGCATAATGTTACTGCTGCTACCATGTTGGTATATAGAAAATTGTATATAGATGTGTTGTACAGTTGCTCAAAGCCTTATCATTGATTTTAATGATGGTCCTAAAACATATCTACAAGCTTTGATAAGATGGAACGTATATCAAGTTTCCGCTTTGATTTATTAGGATAAAGTGCACTGGTATGTATAGTCACCTTTCTCCTAATTATGCTGTTCGATGATGTGTGGCATTTAAGGATAAATCTTACAGATTCCATGACAGAACATGTGGAAGATTTGAGGGAAATCAGATCAGCAACATAGGTAGAGCACACTACAGAAGGCAAGGACATGCAGAACTCAAAACCCAAAGCTTATGGGAAGGACCAAGAAGGCTCCCCAGAGCATCTCAAAAGTAGCAACTCATCTGGGAGACAGATTTTGCTAGGACTGTATTATTTCAAGGGGTTCAGGCATGTGTGGATTATTCACAGGCCCAAAGATTAATTCAGTTCGGCTTGAACAAAGCAGCTGCCTAATTGTTTACTGTCCTGTCATCTAGGGAATCAACATTCCTTTGGGATGAATTATTCCTACTGTATGATAACATCTGGAATACTATAATGACATCATGGCAACATCCTTTCAGGAAGGATGACAAGCTTCTTGCTTTTCCAATAATGAAATTAGCTTTCTGGCTCTGAGCCCTAAATATGTGCCTAGTTATGATTATACATATGGAAATGTGTGTTGTGGACATAGCTATGAAGGTATTGTCAGTGAAATAAACAAGGCATGCCCTTCCTGCTATGCTGCTTGTCAGTAACAAACCCATACTGAAGCTGATTATTGGACACAAAAATTCTCTCGGAGGACCATGACTGAGTTTTATTAAAGGAAAATAATCTAAAATCTACTTATCTAGTTGATGAAAAGTCTATATGCTTTTTGAAAATCTGAATGACACATGAAATTTGTTGAGGAAAAACCCACCTGTGATATGCATGTATTAGTATTTAATAGACCCCCCCACCAAAAAAAAAAAAAAAACCTGTTGACACAAATACGTTAGAGAGGCTTACAGCTATTATTCACATTTCATGCAAGTTTACGCCATTATTCTCTTTTTCAGATTTTTTAAAAAATGGTAGAGTTTGTCAGAAAGTAAGTAAAAATTAAATGGAAGACTAGTATTTGTTTATGGAAACTGATTATGAAAATAACCTCGGTAGTAAATGTAAAAAGCAAAAGAATTGGAAGTTGTGGGGGTTGGGGTAGCAAGCTACAAGGAAATGCCTAGTCCCAATACAAATTTTAGCATAGAAAGTGCTTGTTCTTTCTGTAGGAGATTTTTCTTTAATGCAGAAAATATGTTTTAGAAAGAAAGGATGCTTATGGTTCCAACTTGTAATTACCATGTACTAAGAATCTGCTCTGTTTTGTTGCTTCCACTACATTTTCTGTAAAAGACTTTTTTTTTTTGACAGTGAAGGTGTTTCACAACTAACCATTCCAATGCTATGTGTGTTTCCAAGAATATTCTCTGTCGCTCAATAATTTTCTCTCCTCAGCAAAAATACAGTGACCATTTCTTCATGTAAAACATCGGCATCTTGTTACTTACTATCATAAAAGTTAAGCTATGGAATTCTGACAACCAGATGGATCTAGATTTAGCACATGCAACAGGGCTTGTGGAAACAGCAACTGCCCACTTCTCCTCATGACAACCCCTTTAAAATACTTCACAGAAGGTCAGAGGACCCAGTTGAATGGGGTAAACAGTAGTGCAGAGAGAAGGTTCCTCTGTCTAATTTTCATGGACTCCTTTTCCTCTCAACCCCCTGAATTACAGCCTACCCTATTCAGCAGCACACATACCGACCCTTTCTGTAGCATTTTCAGGAGACAAAATGGTTGCCATGGAGAGGTGGGGAAGTTCACATCCACTAGCCCACTTACACATGTCGTAGGATATTGGTCCCATGCATGACCAATATATACTGGTCATACATATAAAGTTAAATATTCTTTCAAGAGATTTACAGAATTATCAATTAGGCACCCACATATTCCTATTGTCTGATAAGGCGGAAAATATATTTACACCCAATCCCAAAAGAATGTCTACTTGGAAGAAGTCCCACTGAACAAGTTTAAAGGTTAGTTTGCACGACATGCTGTGCTCACTTTGAATTGCAGTGCATGCCGGGTGCAATTGGCCACCACTATGAAGATGCAGCCCCCAAAGGGCTTGTCGCCCGAATCCAGCCACCTTGGGTTATCCAAAGTGTAAACAACCCTTGCATAACCCTATTACAAACTGATTAGATAGTTATCCACCTAACCGTGGAAGGCCAGATTGGGATCCCAGATTGAATTTGGCCACTGAGCCTGAGGTTCTGCACTTCTGTCCTAAATGGACCTAAATCCAGCAAGTCATAATGTCAGGTAGCATTCAAATGCTAAGTATGATATATCATAAAAGATCAAGAAACCAAGGTTCAGCAGTATTGAAATTGAGATATCATCAAAGTGTATAGAACAGAATAGCATCATTCAGGGAGAATCATAGAATAGTAGAGTTGGAAGGGGCCTATAAGGCCATCAAGTCCAACCCCCTGCTCAATGTAGGAATCCACCTTAAAGCATACCTGACAGATGACTATCCAGCTGCCTCTTGAATGCCTCTAGTGTGGGAGAGCCCACGACCTCCCTAGGTAACTGATTCCATTGTCGTACTGCTCTAACAGTCAGAAAGTTTTTCCTGATGTCCAGCCGGAATCTGGCTTCCTGTAACTTGAGCCCATTATTTCATGTCCTGCACTCTGAGATAATAGGAAAGAAATTCTGGCCATCTTCTGTGTGACAACCTTTCAAGTATTTGAAGAGTGATATCATGTCTCCCCTCAATCTTCTCTTCTCCAGGCTAAACATGCCCAGTTCTTTCAGTCTCTCCTCATAGGGCTTTGTTTCCAGAACCCTGATCATCCTTGTTACCCTTCTCTGAACCCCTGCCAGCTTGTCTGGATCCTTCTTGAAGTGTGGTGCCCAGAACTGGACGCAATACTCAAGATGAGGCCTATCCAGCGCCAAATAGAGGGGAACCAGTACTTCATGTGATTTGGAAGCTATACTTCTATTAATACAGCCCAAAATAGCATTTGCTTTTTTTGCAGCCACATCACACCGTTGGCTCATATTCAGCTTGTGATCTACAACAATTCCAAGTAACAAGAAGCCCTCCAGAGTTTTTACTCCCATTAGTCTTGGCCAACAGAGCCAATGGTGGAAGATCACGGAAGTTGTAGTCAAGAACATCTGGATGGCCACAAGTTGCCACCCCTGATTTAGATGAACTGGCCTGGACACTGTTATCATAAAACTCAAATTAATATTGGATTAAATATTCTGTAGCACACCACCAAGAGATTACTGAAATAATCTATTAAGGTACAAGTACTGAGCAAATTTTGCAAAATGGAGCTATAGTATTTTTTTAAGACGTTCAGTCAATAATTAGTTCTCTATGAAACATAGCAAATGTAGTTGCATTTCAGCCTATGACAACTGAAATAACTATCAAGAATAGTAGTAACATAAAATTACCGTATCATTAAAAATGTGAAACAAAAAAATATATAGCCCTACTCTGGGAATAATTATTTGGGGTGACAATAATTATTAGTTAAGATAGCAACAAGCCCAGGATCTTGGTATGGATGTAACACCAAACAGTCCATAGGTGAGGATTTCCTGATTTCTTTAGCCACTATTGCTGGCAGAATGAGCCAAGTGGAAGGACTTGGCCAATGTGCACTAGCATGCTTCCACGTTCCCAATAAACTAGATTTCTAAAGAATTCTGGTTTATTGTTATGTGCAAACTGGATCACTGTGGCATCTTCAGTTAAGGATCAGTTGGTAGCAGACCTAGAAAGCCCTGGAACAAAGGTCTAGCGCAGCATGAGGCAGATGCTTATGTCCCGTATCACAGGAAATCTCTGTGTATGCCAATATTAAAGAACTGGTTTTCCTGGTCTGCCATTAACTGGCTAACAGAGCGATCCTATCCCTTCACTTCAGAAATATCTCAGATATTTAGCTCAGAAATACCTCTCAAGAGGCAAATATTCATACCTGGCTTCTGATTTGAGAATTTGTTCACTGAAGGAACAGATTTATACATTAGAGTAGCACTTAAAGACTGATAGAGGAGCCAAGTCTTTCAATCTTAACCACGTGGTGTTACAACTATATATCCATACTAAGCTATGTATTTTGACGAACACTAGCTGCAAGTATAATAATAAGTAGGATTATCTACGGTTAAAAGATTGACAACTGTAGATATACAAGACTCTGTTTTGGAAACACCTTGAAAAAGACTCCTACGGAAGGACAAACAACAGAGCAGTATATTTATAAACAGATAGCCATGTAAGCCTACACTACTGGTAAATATAAAGTTCTCACTTTCTTTGCCAAGTCTATAAGCTGTTTATCAATCCTTATTACAGTGAAGAACTGCTTAAAACACCACTGATGAACAAGAGAATTTAACTTGCATTGAAATTTTATTTCTATTTCTGGTAGAACTACATATCAGAAAGAAGCTTATATAATGCTTTTTATTTATTTCTGAAAGATATGAATGATACAAATACAAATTATGGCAAAACTGAAAAGAATATGGAAGGACTAACAGTGGAAGATAAGGATCTGTTTCACTTAAATATGTATATTTTCCAAAATTTGCAGTGTGGTTTAGTACTTCTTGGCTGCATTTGCATTGCAGAACATAAGATTGAACATGATTGTCCAGACTCTTCCTGCTCTAATCAATCACGATGCTTCATTACAGGAGAGAAGCATCCTATAAGCAAGGGGCGACTTGTGGCAGGTGTCCTGGGGTCTAAAAACTGGGGAATTTCTTTTCTCTGGCCCTCAGCTCCCAATCTCAGAAGAATTTTGCACCTGCTGTTAGCAAGGCATTCTCCCCTTGCTTATAATAGCAAGCGTGATGGAACCAAACAGCTTTTAATCACTCATCTGCCACAGGATGCTCTGTTTGTAGTGCAACAGATCCAGCCCAGGATAGGATTGAATTCTAAAGCAATAAACTTGCACACACTTACTTGGGAGTAAGTCCATTGAACTCAATGGGACATACTTGCAAGTGTAAACGTACAGAATCAGAGTGGAAGTCTCAAAAGTAGTCAGCTGGTAAATCTGTAAACAACATCATAGACTAAGAGAAAACATGGGGATGCATGCCATTTCCCTGCTTATTTGCATTAACAAGACTATAAAAGAACCTACGTAAAATGAAGGTTTTTTGCAGTGATGATAATATGCAGTTAAAAGATGAAAAGATAGCAACTTCCTCAGACGATTAACAAAGCACAGTGCCAATTTTGACAGCAGTTTAAAATTACTTATCCTTATTGCTTTAAAAATGCATCTGACTGTGTCATATATCCCAAATCTTGAACCAAAACATACACAAGTAAGACAAAAAAAAAGTAAAGTTTTAACTGAATCCCATAGACATTGATTATAAAGCTGCAGAATTTAAATTCTAAATTGTATTCAGTGACTGGTTCTGTTAAAATGGCTTTTTATAATCATTCTAAATTGTCCCCAAAGAGAAAACATGACATTCCATTGCTTTAAAATGGCCTAAAGTTACTAACTTTTCTTATTTGTAAGTTACTGAAATGCAAACATACACACAATTTGTTATAACTAAATTTATTTTAACTGATGATGCCAAGATGCAATGGATGGAAATGTAGTTCAGACTCAATTGTAAAGTGCTCAGATGCAAATTGAGCTAAAACGAAACTAGATAGCCATGATGAATATAAATGAACGAAAAGATAAAAATGTATCTAAAAAAAGAAGAATATTTGTTAAGTGTTTTTAAAACAGAATTGCCACATTTAAGAGTCTTGCTTCGAACATTTGTTGAAGTTACAAAACTCTCTAGGCTTACAACCATGTTGAAATTTGGATCTGCAACACTTACAAAACATTTTTTAAATGTGCTGTTTAAATTGTGGATCTTTTTGGATAATGGGATTGTCAATTATCCTTTGTGGTTTTAAAAAATGATAGAGTACCTGTGCGCTGAGCTTAGGGCACTCTTTCTTCTTCTGTTCTTGATTCTTTCCTACTGCAGCAGCACAGATGACAAGCAGACTCCAGAGATGCAGGGCTTGCATACAGGCTGCCAACAAAAACCAAGCAAACCGCTTAAGAAATGGTCTGCCACATTAGCCAATCTTCAGTATTTCTGTGTATAAATATGGTATACACAGAGATTAATCTGAATATTTCCTGAATTATCCACATATATTCATATCTATAAACAGTTTTCAATCATCAACCCACAAATCCATGTTTTTTTCTTTTAATTTGTATTTAAAAACACTAAATCCTATGCATGTTTACTTGAAATAAATTGCATTGTGTTTAATAGAGCTTACTCCTAGGAAGTGTGCATAGGATTACAACATAAAGCTTTAATCCTATGCATACTTATTGGGGAATAAGACACAATGAACACAGGATTGTTCATTGCATGATTTTTTAGCAAAGATGTACAGGATTGCACTGCATGATTTTTAGAATCTGTAGCAAACTATCAAAATAAGATAAAATGCCACAAAGCTGATAATACTGTCTTGAAAGCAGTAGCTCTGTTTACAACTTACCGGACGGGCTTGCTGAGGCAGCTGCTGCTGCAGCAGCCAAAAGAAAATTCTTCCTGCTAAGTAAACACTAATATAGCAGCACAAGGTGCAGCTGAGGGTGTTTCCAAAAGCAGCCTGACTAATCCCTGGGCAACACACACACACCATGCCCTGTGACGTACATCAGGAAGGCACGGCTCAACAATCTGGCCTGTCAGATTTACAGATGATCTGCTGCAACACCAACAACACAACCTCAGCCCTCCAAAGAACAGGCAGCTCTGACTGATGCAGCTGGCAAACTGGGATTGCTGTCACAAGGAGGTGGCACTTATATGGAAAATAAAATCCTACTTAAAAAATCAAATCCTTGTATTATAAATATTTTCTAACTTGCTGTGAGACTTACTGGAATGAATAATATTTCCATCTTATTTTGCTAAAGCTGCCTAGAGTATTGACAAGAGAGGAAGAAAATCTTTAATAAATATTTATAATAATTCTAATTACAATCATGAATTGGAAGTTAAGAAGGTTGGTTTGAATAAGGAGACCCAATTTGCTTTCAACACGTATAAAACAATAAGGGCAAATTTAGAAAAAACCCAACCTTAGGTTAAAGCAAAGGTGAGCAGACTTCAGGTTTGTAAGAACATCATTGTTTTTCACTAGAATTCCAAGGTCCATCAACTGGAGCCACTCACCTGAGCACAATAATGGCTCAGGTGAGTGGATGGAGAAGCATTTGAAATAGCCTCCACATGAAAACAGCAGAACGGCCGTGTCAAAGAGCAGAAGGCTTGAAAGCTACTTGGCACAGTAGTCCCTGGGATGTCCATGAGGGCAATTGCAGACAACTCTCCCTATTCATATTACCCACAAAGATGCATGCTGAATCCACCTTTAGGGTCAGCACAAGTGATTTGCTATTAAGACAGTACAACCTTTTTTCTGAGGTGGTAAATTCTAACATGGGTGTGTGTGTGTGTGTGTGCAATGTGTACTTTCAAATAACATTTCTTCACTTGAACTGAGGGTTTAGTTCCATGACAGCAGGTTACACTATTCCAAGTGATAGGTTGTACTGTCATTAAAAGAAGCTATAACAAAAGAGCAAAATGCCTCAAATGAAGGACATCACATTTTCTGTCAAGAATGAAATGAAGCGATATAGTAAACAAAGCCAGTGTATTTTTAAAGAGTGTATATAGGGTATAGCTTCTGCCCTAAGAATAATGAGGACATTTCAAAATTCATAACAGTTAAATCAGAGTTATCCCTGACAAGAGGAATACTTAAAGAGGTTTATCAGCATTACAATTTATCTATAGGAATGCTTCAGGTGAAATTATGGCACAGAGTTACATTTCAAAGGTTTTTCTGAAAATAAAGAAAATTTCCCATGACAAGATTATTAGCTTGTAAGATTTCTAATAATAAACCCCATATATTAATTTCTTCATACTAACACTTATTAAAGTTTTTCAAGAGTGAATCAGTGTCAAATTAAATCTTTGTCAACTATAAGGTATGATGATAAACCGACATGGCATAAGCTGAACAGCCACCATAGGATTTCAGAGTATGCTAGAGTTTAGAACTGTAAACAATGATAAAGGTGGTGTGTTATCAGCACCACATACTGAAATTGATATGATGGGCTGGGGGGAAGTCTCTTAATGCCACAGGTTGAACACTGAAGAATATTTCAGAAATTTGAAGTCATGGTAAATTTCAGATGTAGGCAAAAGGTCGAAAGGTTTAAGAGGTTATCACTTCATGATTAGGCCAATCTGCACAAAAAGTGGCAAGACAAAGAGTCTCCTTTAGAAAATTTTCCACAGCAAGGCTGGAATAACTTACTGGAATAAACAAAAGCAACTCAACTCCCCTTATTTCTGAAATCCTATTTTTGTTAAGAAAATCTAATTCCTAAAAGTGATCACTATTTGAAACCTAGTTTAAAGATTACCAGACTTTAGAATCTGCATTTGCTATTTTGATCTGAAATCAAATAATTTTAGAGCGATGCAAAGTCACAAATTTGCACAGTGTGTGTGTGTGTGTATGAGCTTAACCAAGTTTTGTGCAATGTCTCTGGGGCTTCAACTAGGAACATCATGGCCTGAGGGGCTGACACCAATGGTGAGTTATCTAGGACTGTGTGTACTCAGATCTCTGAGCCCTACTCAGATACAGCAAAGGAACAGCAAAGGAACAGGGGCAAGCATGTATGAGCTCCTGCAACTGGCAAGCATTATGAAAACCTCTGGTTTGACCAGTGTGACATTTATACTAGGAGCTTGGCCTTCTGCCTTGCTTAGTTAACAGAGCATTATCTTCTGCTGGTTGCACTTCATGCTCTATTTTAAGCCCTTGTCCTTACCCTGGACTCCAGAAACAGCTCAATACCAAGTTTTGGCTCTAGCAACAGATCTCGGGGACCTTGGGTTGGAAAATACATACTCCAGCTGTTGATTTACCCTGCACAAACCTACCATGACATTGACTAACTCCCAATGCATGCTGAAAGACATAACTCTCCAGTGTCAACAAAGGCCTCTGGGGAAAAATCACTTATAAGATTCAAAAGTTTGAATGATTCATAAGATTGAAGAGGGCTATTTATTTTTTGCATAAGAGGGCTAAAAAGAAACTTTTCTACCAAGTATTAAAAAACATTTAATCACTTTCGATGGGAAAATTTCCTTTGAATTTAAAAGACATGTTCACCAAGACCTTATAGTATTTTTCTTTGTGAAAAAACACCCAAACACCACCTGAAGTTTAAATCTAACACCAGTGAAAGTAACCTAAACAGCCATTATGAACATACTGCAGTTCATGCCATATCAGTAACGCTTTAGTCCAGGACATATAAATAAAAGTGTTCACGGCCAAACAAAATAGCAGGAGCCACTTATTTATATTCCAATTTAATTATATTTGAAAATCCTAGCAGACCATGTACACATTAAGAATAATACTTAAGGCATCCTCAAAATATTATCTAGTCTTTTGTAATATAAGATCAGATTTTCCCTAGAAGTGAAGTAGGGAAAAAAGGAGTCCAAATCTGTTAGTTGATTTTTAAGTATCAAATCACTTTGTCACCATCTTAAAGATTATGCTAAAATTCAACTAGCAGCCTCTGTTCTTTTATGATGTATAAGGTTATGATGTATGTACTAGAATAAGTATTTTTTGTATTTGAAATAATGCAAAACTAGACTGGAAATAAACAGCTAACAACATTGGCTCCAGCAAAGTTCTGTGAACACTTTCCAATCTGCCTTAGTACTTATTTTACTTGGGGAAGATCAAAAAAACAGGAGGAGAAAATCTTAAGACATCTTTAATACTTACTTTACCTTGGACAATAACCATAATAAGTTTTAAAGGCATCAGACTAATACAGCAATAAAGATAATTTGTAGCGATTATTTGTGCGAAAATAACAGGGGGGGAAATACAAAATATTGTATTTTAACGGTTTATCTTTTGTTAATCACCTCCCAAGCTTTGGGTATTGGATGTCATAGAAATGTAATAAATAAAGAAATACCACCACATCCACTCCAGTTCAATACAAAGAAAATCCAATTACTTGCCAGGCGTTATTCCTCATATTACATATTATTCTAGGAATAACTGAACTGTTTGTATAGAATGATGCCAAATGTTTTAAAAAGTTTGAATCTATATTAATATTAAAAGTAAATGCTATTGGTTTCTGAATTATGCAGAAAATGTAATTGACATTATTTCTTTTGGAATAACAGTGAATAGTCCTGAGTGAAGAAAATTTAACTTAAAAGATATATTTCCTATAAAGAATCTAGAGGCAGTGTTCTTCATTGCAAGGCCTGAGGGCCACTAGTGGTTCCTGGTCACTTCAACTGCTCATTCAGCAGGGGGTCTCCAGCTTTACCCTGTTGTTTAATTTAGTGGTGGGCCAGCTGCTATGAACTGGGCTACTGGAGGAGGATTTGGGAATGGGGAATCAGGAGACTTGCTGCTCCTCATCTGTAGGATGGGGGTTGGGGGAAGAGGAGAACACAAGAGAAAACAACCAATTACCTATGGGAGGGGAGGAGACCAAGGGGGGATCTACACTACTGCTTTAAAGCGCTTTATAACAGTTTTGACAACTGTTGGGGCCCAGGACACACTGCATATACAGTTTTCAAAACGTTTTCAAAGTGCTTTAAGGCGCTTTAAAAGACGTTGTGTAGATCCCCCCCAAAAGTCAAAGAACAATGTGATTTTTAGCTGCACTGATGCAATGCACAGGCCTCAGTGGCAGTACCTGGAAATAAAGTGGCTCTTGCTTAAAAAATAGTGAATATCACTGATCTACAGACTTATGTACAAGAAAAAGGGAGATGTCAGGATGCTCTGGACAACTTTATTGTAAACAAGCCCAACGCGTTTCAGCCTCTTGCTTTCTCTTATGCGTTCTTCAAGGGGTTGTAACAATGTCTTCAGAAATTGGACACAAGACAACTTGTTGTAAATAATTTCTGCAGACATTGTTGCAACTCCCTGAAAAGAGGCAGAAACATGTTGGGCTTGTTCACAATAAAGCATCTTGAGACATTTCTCTCTTGTTCATCTTGGATGCTTACCCGCCTTGCACCTATAGCCTTATGCAACAATTTCAGAGCAAAATATTTGAGGAGTGTATATCTGAGGCGGGGTGGGGGCTTTTCAATGAACAACTTAAAGGTAGCTCACAAGTCTTTAAAGTGTAGTTCTCCAGGAACATTGCGAATGAGTGCACATTTGCAAAAGTCAACAGACACAGGGATACTAGCATCTACATTCAACCAACAAAATGACCTTTCTCACTTGTGACTCAAATTGCAACTATAAGTCAGCACATTTGTAGTAACTATCAAGACTCTAGAAAGAATCAGTTTACAAAGAAACTAGGGCAGTCCAAAGGGTACCGTTAGTCCTCCCACAGCAGTGATATCCCTAGGCTTTCTAAGGCTGAACTCCTACATGTCTTACTACGAAGTAAGTGGGACATATTTAGGACTGAGTGGCCATAACCTGTATTATTTCAAAACACCAGATTACAAAGTTGATGTACTAAATACCATTTCTCAAAGCAACAACAACAGCCAATTGAAAATACCACTTCCTTTTAAAAAATAAATAAGCCAACTGGCTTTAGTTTGAATGGTGAGAAGTCATAACCCACACAAAGAAACACAATCAGACTTTGTACTTACTTAAGAAAGGAACAAACAAATTTGGTATGTTCAAGCCATCACTTTTTCCACACTAATTGGAACGAAGTCCAACAGAGAGATATTGTGGGATGAAACTCCAAAGAGCAGAAATATTTAGTGAAAAGTTACTGAAATACTGGGAAGAGGCATGCCAAATTGTGGACCAGCATATCCTTGCATAATAATGGATTGCTTTGTCATTACCCACTATCCCTGGACAACAAACTTCAACTGGGCAATTCATTCTGCACTCTAGCAGTTCTCTCTGGGCATAGTCATCCCCCTCTCCTACAACCACTGCTGCCTTCTTTGCCCAAACAAGTTACATGGCCACTTTCGGCCATCCTTCCATACATACGCATGCATACCCCTTCGCTCAGTACCCTGGCCTGTGTGCAGTCTTTCCCCCTTTTACACAGGCAGGAGTCATTATAATCGAAGTAAAATACCAAATGAAGTCACATCAGTTTATTAAAGTGTACATAATCCAGCCTCTCTTGTATATTAGTTCTCTGCTGTCATAGGCACTCAAGCTTGCATAGGAGAAAGCCCTGCTGAGTTTTTCCTCAGTGCAGCTCATAGGGGCAAGAGGTATTTGGAAGAATCCCCAAATACAGCCTAGTACTTTCCTCTTCTAATGATATCCTATGTACCTGCTGGCAAAGCAGATCAAGAAAAGACACACAGACTTACAAACATGGATTCTTCGGTTTCTGGGAACTGAAATGGGAGCCCAAAAACCACCGGCCCCACCTTCTTGCAGTACATGTGGGTCTCAAAAATGGAGCATGGAAAGTGTGAAAAGGGGACACGTCCCTGAGGTGGGGAGGAGACTGCAGAAGCTGCTTTATGCAGCTTCCTATCGGGTCTCCAGGCCCCTTTCTTCTCCCTCCCCAAAGCCCTGCCTAGATGGATCCCCTCTGTGTTCCAGCTGCCCCACATAGGATAGTGAGCAGCCTTCGATTTCGGAGTCTGGTGACTATCTGGATATGATTCCACCCATATTTCTTGTATCAGGCTTCAGCGCTTAATTCCTATTCTTTTTTAGCATTTAATAGTTTACTCAATTTCTATCTTGTTATTTTAATTTTAATATGCACTAGGTTTTCATATTTTATTGATACATCTGATTGTTACACAATAACTTGAATGCCCATGCACCTTTGAGGAAGTTTAGAAATATTAATAATCTCTCTGCACTGCTCACAAATATTCAAAGGATATACAGTCTTAGAACAAAGCCTTTAGCCCAATTTGAGTCTTGATTGTACCCTGCTCCCTATGAACGTAATAGGAGGTACTGGTCTTCAGCCCACAGAGTAACAGAATTGCACTTGTTTATTATCGCAAGAGGCTGCAATCAAAGGGTTTCAGGTGCTTCAATCTTTTCACAAATGCTTCCATTGTTGTTTCAGAATACAGCAGCATAAACATTTGCCAATCCCATCTTTTCCAGCAGAAGTTTAAGATTTACTTAACCAGGTTTGCAACAACAGTCAAGGGAATAAAACTAAGTAATTTTCTTTAGAGAGCAAGAAGTGGGAATTCAAGTATGGCAATCAACAATAATGCGCAGGTTTTTGTTTTTACTAAGATTAGAATCCTAATCATGCCAAACAATGATTAAGGAAATTTAACTATGATTTGGTTAGATTTCCGAACTGATAAACCAAACTTACAGACACTGCTATTCCCTCAGGGGGCAATTATTTATGGTTTGTTATGCATAGGATGGCACTCCTATGCTGAACCTAGTTGCCATTTGTTTCAATGAGTAGGCTCCAACGTGGCCAAAGCCATCAAGGAATAGAGTCCAGGAATTATATTTTGGCTGTACATGTACAATTTGTGATCAACAATTAATAACATGGGATTAGTGGAGGCCGGTGACTTCAATATCAGTGGGGCTGTGAATTCACTCTGGTTTAAAGGAGCTATCCAAGTTGCGGAACCTATTTTGGGGAAAGGTTCAGCATCTTGAATAGATCCTCAAGAGTTCTGATTGAAACCCAGAGTGGATTCACAGCCCCACTGACAGTGAAGCCACCTGTCTACACTGCATGGGATATATAATTCAGATGTATGCCAATATCAAGGTTTTCTCCCCCCGCCCCTTTCTTTTTAAAGTTTGACATTATGGAGCTGAGCATAAATTAATTCAGAATATCCTAGCTCAAGTTCAAGAAGGCTCAACGTTTTGGATCATCAGATCCTTCATCAGGAGCTACAATTGAAACATAATACAAATACTATAATAGTATAGTAAAATATACAAAACAACACCCATATTATAGAACATAAACATGACGATCCGAAACGTTGAGCCTTCTTGAACTTTTAAATAAAAATATTATCTTTTGACAAATACCAGCCTACACTTATCATCCTGAACAGCACCAGAGCCAGCCACTCTTTCCACACCCCTTTGCGGTGCTCTTTCTCCCTTTTTTCCCTTAGCTGGACTAGATCGCCCTTTAGTCGGATCCAACATGACTCTTACGTTCTTAACTGCTGTTTAAACATGCAAGTTATGGTAAGATTGAATTAAATTAGGATGTACTAACTGATGTGCGTTTTGGACTGTGATGTGCTGAGGAAGCTGATTTGTGTTTGGCTGCTACAGTAACTTAGCATCTCTTTCCTCTCCATAAAGACATTTCAAAACAAGTACTAACCCAAATTCAGTGATCAATCATATGCTTTTGTGGTGGTTAAAGCGAGTAGACATGGTTTTTTTCATCCTTTCAATTATGAGTGGTATATGAATTGATGTTCCACATTTATGAATGCAAAAGATAGGCAATCTCAGTTAATTAAACCAGAGTAAAGAAATAGTGTATTTTGTCCCAAAACTTGTTTCTTAAAAGTCTAGGGATTCTCAGATTGAAAAAAAAGTCTTATTTGCAAACACAAGCACCCCACATAATTAGAGTTAGACTCAAACTGAAATCCCTGCACATTTTCTGGGGGAGTATGTTGTGTATACATGCGCAGGATTGGGTACCATCCTGATCCTAATGTTTGTACGTAAGTGAATCCTACCAACTACCATGAAGCTCATTCCCTAGTAAGTGAGCATAGGAATTCGGCCAGATCATACGCACGTTCACTCAGAAGTAAAAATTTCCATGGCGTAGCCATTAGTTTATTGCTGCAAAAACAATGGAGTCTTAAAGGCTAACACATTTATTATGCCATAAGCTTTCATGGCATATAGTCCACTTAATAAATTGCATGAAGTGTTATTGAGTTTCAGATTTTTATACACTACATATGGTGCGTGGGTGTAACTCGGTGGTAGAGCATATGCTTTGCGTGCAGAAAGCCCCAAGTTAAATCCCTAGCATCTCCAGGTAGGACTGGAAAAAACCCTGCCTGAAACCTTGGAGAGCCACTGCTATACTGAGGTAGATGGACCAATGGTGTGACTTCAGTAAAAGGCAGCTTCCTATGTTCCTATGATAAACAGTGAAATCAGAAGAAATTAAATACAGAAAGTACTGACACAGTGGCAATGACATTATTAACAGCGGACATCCATGAGACAGTTGCTGCTAACACACATATCCTAGCAGTAGTAAGTCAATTAATGCACACAATGTCCCTCTCACAATGTCTCCTGCCTCCTGCGTATCTCCTGCCCCTTCTAGCCTTCTTCACATGACAAAAAACACCCCAGTAAGTCCGACTTCTTTTTTAAGATGGAGGTTGCCGCTATCTCCTGATGTATGCAGGAGAAGGAGTGGGATCAAAATGGCCCACTGAATGGGCCTCTTTTGGGAGGAGGTAATGATTCTGTGGCGGTGAGGATGGCAAAGAGGCAGTTCTTTTCCACCAGCATTGCATCTTCTCAGTGTCGTCCGGCGGAGCTTTTCCGAGTGGTTCGTGGCCTGTTACACTCTGGGCCAGGGGTGAGAGATGGTGGAACCCTCGGTAGCATGCTGTGACGAGTTTGCACGGCACTTTGAAGATAAAGTCGCTCAGATTCGTCATGAATTGGACACCACACTTAATGCAGCTCCACTAGTAGAGGCGTTCAGAGAGCCATCCGGTTCAGTTTTACTGGATGAGTTTCAGTTAGTGAGGCCCGAGGATGTGGACAAGGTGCTTGGCCAAGTCCGGTCGACCACCTGTGTGCTTGACCCTTGACCCTCGTGGCTCATTACATCAAATAAGGAGGGGATCGCCGGCTGGGTCCAGGAGGTTGTAAATGCCTCCTTGAGAGAGGGAGTGGTGCCGGCCTCTTTAAAAGAGGCGGTAATTAGACCACTCCTGAAGAAGCCTAATCTGGACCCGGAGGATGTTAACAACTACAGGCCGGTGGCTAATATCCCCTTCCTGGGCAAGGTGCTTGAGCGGGTGGTTGCAGGACAACTCCAGGCACTCTTGAATGAAACGGATTATCTAGATCCATTTCAATCGGGTTTCAGGCCTGGTTTTGGAATGGAAACTGCCTTGGTCGCCCTGTGGGATGACCTCTGCCGGGAGAGAGACAGGGGGAGTGCGACCCTGTTTATTCTCTTTGACCTCTCAGCGGCTTTCGATACTATTGACCACGGTATCCTTCTGGATAGGTTGTCTGAGCTGGGAGTTGGAGGTACTGCATTGCAGTGGTTCCGCTCCTACTTGGCTGGCTGATTCCAGAAGGTGGTGCTGGGGGATTATTGCTCTGTGCCGTGGCTCCTAAGCCGTGGGGTTCCACAGGGCTCTATCTTATCCCCTATGCTGTTTAATATATACATGAAGCCGCTGGGGGAGGTTATCTGGAGATGTGGACTGAGGTGTCATCAATATGCGAATGATACCCAGCTCTACCTTTCCTTTTCATCAAACCCAGGTGAGGCAGTGGCTGTTCTGAACCAGTGCCTGGGCACTGTAATGGACTGGATGAGGGCTAATAAACTGAGACTCCATCCAGACAAGACGGAGGTACTGTTAGCGGGTGGTTCATCTGTCTGGCGAGGTGATGTTTGCCCTGTCCTGGACGGGGTTGCACTCCCCCTGAAGGATCGGGTCCGTAGTTTGGGAGTGCTCTTGGTTCCAGAACTGTCCCTTGAGGCACAGGTGAACTCAGTAGCAAAGAGCACCTTTTATCAGCTTAGGTTGATATACCAACTACGCCCTTATCTGGACAGAGATAGCCTAGCTACAGTTATCCATGCTCTGATAACCTCTCGTTTGGATTACTGCAATGCGTTATATGTGGGGCTGCCTTTGAAAACGGTCCGGAAACTTTAACTGGTACAATACAGGGCAGCATGCTTACTAACAGGGACTGGCCGATGAGACCACATTACGCCAGTCCTTTTCCAGCTTCATTGGCTGCCAGTCCAGGTCTGAGCCCGATTCAAAGTGCTGGTATTAACATTTAAAGCCCTAAACGGCTTGGGGCCAGGTAATCTGAAGAAATGCCTCCTCCCATATGTACCTGCCCGGACCCTAAGGTCATCCTCAGGGGTCCTTTTCCGTGAGCCCCTGCCAAAGGAAATGAGGCAGGTGGCTACCAGTCTTTAATTTGTTTCTGACCTCACAGTTTATAACCCCCACCCCTCCATCCTGGCCACAAACAAACCATATGTACTGTATGAAAACCTGAAACTCTTGATATCAGACGCATGAAGTGCTATGGTCAGGAAAATGTTAAAGCAGAAAAAAACAATTATTCTCAAGTCTTACAAAAGCTTCAGAAGACAGACCCACTCTGTCTCTGGAACTTGGCACGTGCATAGGGTTGTAGCCATACGCACCCAATGCTTCCGAACCACTCCGTATAGAAAGCACCATTGATTTGGACTGACTTCCAAATCAGCACGTGTAGAGGACTATAGCCCGATCCTAAGCATGTTTAGACAGAACTAAATCCCACTGAATTCTGTGGGATTAAGTCCCTAGAAACTGTGCACAGGACGGCGGCCATAGGACGCCCCTTTCCTTGGGCGAACCCCTGGGAGTCCACACACAAAGGATCGCGCAGTTCGCGCCCCTCGAAAGCGCGCCTACCATTTCTATAATCTTGGTCTTCCTGCCCGTCTTCTTCTTGATGGTGAAGATGTACTGGGCCAGGACCACCCCTCCGACGAGGGCGCACACGCTGGCACTAGCCACCGCTCCCATTTTGGCCACGGCGCTCTTGTCCATGACGACGGGCTCACGCCTCGTCCTCGAAGCCGGCTAGGGGTGGAGCGGAGGCGACGAAGGGCAGCCTGCGCGCTCTTCTCGCTGGAGGCAGCCGCACCACCGGCCACTCTCGGCCCCAGCCTCGTCCCTGGGTTCCAAAGCGGGGAAGGAAACCACCACCGCGGCAGCGCTCGACTCTTCTCTCTTTCCTACCGCCTCGGCCGCCCCCGCTCCCACAACCGCCGCCGCGCGCCCCGCCAACGGCCTCCCGACGAGATGAACGGCGGTTGATCCTAGAAACGCTCTCTTGACAGTTACGTTGAGCGAGGATGAAGACCATTAGGAAATGACCGGCTGGTCTAATGGGAGAAACCACTGTAAACCACGGGAGCGTGTGCCTCTTTCTCCCCCTTGTGTTTTGTCTTGCTCCAGGCAGCTTATTTAAATTCAAACGAAACCATCCCTTTCATCGTTACAAAATGGACGCTAACAACTAGAAGAGGATGCGGGAGGGCGAGCGTTTCACGGTGCTGGGGCGGGGGGCGGCATTTCCTCTCCTCTGATACAGAATAGTACAATCCAGCCTGCCATTAATCCACCCATGCTTACCTTTTTGCCAAGACTACAACTCCCGGCATACGCCGCGCCGCCTAGACTACTACAGCTACAGTTTCGGCGGCAGCTGTTGCCGCCCACTTCCCTAAAGCGTCTTTCCTCGAGAACGGCGAGGGGGCGGAGCTGACGTTGGTTGTTGAGGCGCTATGACAACCGGAGCAAAGATGGCGGCGGGGGCCAGAGCCGGTTAGCTAGTGCCTGTGGTTTTCTTCCCCTCTTGATCCAGACTCCCTCTTTCACTGTAGAACCTGCTTGAGAAAGCTTATTCTATATTTGTGTCCCGCCCTGTTTATCTCAGTCATGGGTTGCCGTAACACGCTCCTGTCCCAGGGAGGGCGTTTATGACAAGAACTAGCACATCCTATACAGTCAGAACTCTTGAACTCTGTGGGGCCGAGAGAGACTCTCCTTCATGTCCAACGCACGCGCGCGACCCCCATCAAGCCTCGCTGAGCGGACTGTAGCTGCTTCTGCATTATTGTGAATTTGGGGAAAGGGGGTGGGTGGGCACAGGAGGGAAGAGAAAAGGTTTTCCAATTGCTGGACGAGTCGGGTGAGTAAAAGGAGCTCAATTTCATGTTTTGTGTAGTAGAAAACAGACGTTCTGTCATTTGCGATATTGTCGAAGACAGACGTTCTGTTATTTGTGATATTGTCAGCCCCTATACACGTTTTCTCACAAGTAAGTCCTACTGAGTTCACCGGGATTTACTCCAGAAGAAATGTTGCAGTCCTATGCATTTCTATTCGGAAGGAAATGCCAGCATATTTAATGGTGCTTACAGGTCTGCCACTGTACCTGGGAATAAGTCCCATTGGGAATTCTCAGTAAAAATGTTAAGGACTGGGGTGCATGAATAAGTAAGTGAACTGTCTATAAATAACTCCCTTGCATGGGTAGGATAATGTACTTGTAACTGTTAGTGTAAACTGTTTCTAAATTAGAATCAGTAGGAAATATCCACGGTAGTCTGTTGTGGACAGTGCTGTTTCATACAGAATAATATTTAGCACTTGGAAGGACTTTGTCTTTATTGTCAGCTGAATAATTTATGGATGCTTATACCTAAAAAGCTTTTGCACTCTTTATGGCAAGTGACATTTTAGCTATATCTGCCTAAGGAACTGGATTGCGATTTAGATGTTGATGCAACAGGTGTAAGGGTATTTTTCAAGAAAAGTATTGGAGAAGCACACAAAATTATTATGTATTTGGTGTATATGCTTAAAACATTTGCATTTGCTTTCGTAGTTTTGCTAGGCCGAGGCAAGGATTATTGAATCTCTTGTCTTCATCATGTTCTAGATAACTGCAGTCCAGGCAGGTATTAGAGCGACCTATTTGTGTCCTGCTGGATTGAGTTCCTTAGCTTGTGTCACAAGGGCAACTTCAAGGCGATTACGGTAAAGTACTAGATGCCTGTCTGTTTTTGACTACATTTCCATTCTATTAAAGTCAATGGCAGCTTTTTGTGCCATTGCTGAGGGGTAGAATTGCACCCTATAGTCTTGGTTTGCCATTTGTTGTTTTTGTATTAAATACGTGACCTGCAGCAACATGTTACAGCATGGAGTACTGTTGACTGTTCCAGTCAGCCAGCCATACTCCATTCTATTTACCCTCTCACATGGTCTTCCATACCCCCATCCCAGAAGTTGGCTAGTAGTTTGTGGCCTTTGAGCATGCTCAGACCTCATTCAGCTGTTTTTAGCGCGCTCATACACACACACACACTCACACCAGGTTTTATTTCCTAAAGGTTTTTCATGGTTTTGAAATCCTAGGGTGTTTCCCCAAGTTTTCAGATGCCTCCCTGATATGAAGGGTGGCACTGTTTTGACTACATAAATAACAGCACTTCACAGCATGAGTATTGGAAGCGGAGGGAATGATTATATGTTATATAGCATCATCAGTGTACATGTGCAGTGATCCAAATAGCCTTAAACATGAGCAGAAAAAGTCATTTGTAGATGGAAATCTGCCTTTTCAACTCAACCCCTTTGTGTCATGTGGAAGCTTATTTCTATCAATCTTTAGGAATAGTTTTTCAAGGGACATGAGAGGCTACAGTGTTGAGGGGAGGAGACAGGAAAGTGCTACTACACATATGGAACTTCACACATGGCTTTTTGGATCCTGAGTTTACATAATAACAACAACAACCTGGTGCCTGGTGTTTTTGAAGGAAGCTGTAATAATTGGAAAAGATGGATTGTTCTGGTCCCTTTGAGGGAGAAATGACACACCATAACTTAAATTTACTTAACTGCAGCAGTCACTGTGCTCCACTGTTAGAATGGTGCCCATCTTTTGTACTGATTATACTGGTGTGAAGGTTTTGTTTAATAAATGAGAGGTGTGCTGAATATACTGTTTAGTTGCAGTTTGTGATGTATGTCAGTGTTTGGCATGTGTAGCTGCTGTTTTTAAGTATGAATAAATGTGATATGCTGTGGCTGTGATCCAGCAATTCTTTCAAGGGTTGTAAGGACTTACATATTCACTTGACAAGGTTTTAATCCTGCACTTCAATAATAGTATCCACGTTGCATTAGAAGCTGCGTTTGAAGTTCTCCTGAGTTTTAAAAAGCAGCTTGTGACATGGCATGGAGTGGAAAACACCACTGGAGAATGGGTTAACCATGCTGAATTTCAATTTGTCTTTCTGTCTGCATGATACAGTAGCAACAGCTGCATTTTGGTTTTGACTTCATCCCATTGAGCTTATGTTTTCTGTATAGGGTAAATATAATTCATCTTTCCAAATTGTTGGTACAAAATCCTGTTTAAGAAAGAGGGCACTCTGTAATGGCTAGGCATGGTGCACAACCATCATTTAGTATGGTATTTAAAAGAAAAATACTCTTATCTTGGCTATGATGCATAATACTTAATACTTAGGTCTGTTTAAGTGTTTATTAAAAACAGTATACAGTAAATACAGGTTTTGCACCAGCCATTTTTCTTCTTCTAGGGCTGAAGGAGAATGTCTTTATTTAAAGCCCGTGAGTGGTGGTCTACAATAGTTGGCAACAAAGAAGAATTTGATCAAGGATGCTTATGTGTTGCAAATGTTGACAATAGCAGCAACTCACAAGGTAAGTGGGCCTTGTTAGATGTGATGTATATACAAATATTCTGAAACTTTATTATCAAATTATATTTGTCAATTTAAAAAGAAATGCTTTATTTAAAGTACTTTTATGCCCCTTCTCAACCAAAAGGACTCGTGAGGTGTCTTACATATAATCAGTAAAACAAGATAAACCCTTCCTGCAGGCATACAATCTAAAATAATACAACACAGAAGGAAAAAGGAATGGGGAGGGAAGAGGAAAAATAAGTCTTTCAGCAGGGCTGGTGGAATGGCTCCACTTCCCCTTCTCACCTCCCGTACCTTAAATGGCATTTAGCAAGGTGGAGCTACACTCCCAATCATATTTATTGGGAAATGTGTCCAATAAAGCTTGGAGATACCTAATTTCGAGTAAACATGTTTAGAATCATCCTTTAAGTCGGTAACTAAACACATGCACTGCCTTATCTGCATTACTTGGATGTAAGTTTCATGGTTCCGTGGAGCTTACTTCCATATAGCTGTGCATATACAAGCTCTGTCCTGTATACAAGTAGTAGGAAAGCATAGGAACATTTGTGTAAGCTTCACTTTAATTCCTTGGGTATGTTTATTTTTCAGATAAAATAATTGTGGGCAGTTATATGGGTTCTCTTAGAATCTATAATCCCCATCCTATAAAACCTGGAGATGCTATGCAAGCTGAAGATTTGCTCTTGGAAGTACAATTATGTGAACCAATACTGCAGGTGGAAGTAGGAAAATTTGTTTCGTAAGTAAACAGTCAGCACTGCTGCTAATGATGATGCTAATTGGGAGACTTGGATTGAGCGAGTTTATCACTGGTGCTAACTTACTTCCCTACGGATTGACTAGATACGTTTTATGAAGTGTCTTGGGCTTATATAGTAGCAATTATATTAGAAACAAAATATGGATTTTGGCACATTCATTTCATAGAGTCATCCTCCATCTTAAAAATAAGTTTATTGACCTGAACTCTACTAAAGTAGTCATTATAAAATTAATAATTTAAAACAAATAAATTTTGTTAGCTCTTATATGGCTAATCAGATGTTCCTCCAAACGATCGTTTGCAGGACTAGGAGTGTGCTGTGGGCTTCTATCTTACACTGATTTATTTTTTCCATTTCCAAATTCCCTTTAACTGTAGTTTGCCAAACCGGGCAACTATGATTAGTGCTAGGAATAGGTCAAACATTTGTGGTGCACAAAAAAGAGTTGAGAGGGGATAATTTTCTCCAAAAGATTTCTGTCCTCACCCTCATATTTGTTTGCACTGGTTTGCTCTTGTTCGTTGGCTCTCTTGACAGCTGTTTTGTACTCTTTTTCTTTTTGCTTCCTTTGAGATCCAGCCAATTGGGAATCACATAGCCAGCATTATGACCTCACAGCTGCTCATAGCCAATTCGATTTTACTCTGTGACAATGTAAGAGCAATGCTTCCTGATGTCTATGGATGGATGATCTTTCGTCCTGTTTTGCAAGCCTCCAGAACTGTAATCAGAAGAAGGGGGCATATTTTGTAGGGGGCAAAGTTTTTTTCACAAAATTTCTTTTCCTTGCAACATTATTAGTGCTAACCTCCAAATTATCTCTTGCAAGCCTATTTTAAGTATGGCTTCAAATCATGGTTCAGATGTTCTTGTTGACAATAGTTTGCCCAATTCAGAAATCATGGGCAAGCTATGAATAGAGAAGACCAAGAAATGAAGGAGGGCATCTGTGTACAAAAGTGAAGAAGGAAGTGCATGAGCCTGTTCCATGAGCCTGATCCTCCAAACCGTGAAAGCCTGGTTAAAATCACTAGATAACTTCAATTTGTATTTAGAGGGCAGTTTGAATGTTAACATGGTTCTTGAATATGGTGCTGATGTAATTAATATAGACCAACTTGTAAGCTGTTTAATTTTTTATTAACTCTTCAATGAATGTTTGTCAGTGCTCTCAGGTTACAACTAGATAGTTGTTAGAATGTTGTAGGGGTGCCCATGAGTCAGATCATGTAGGTGTCCTCTTTCTCCATGTAGAGAACAGCCTTACATGTATATCATAAAAGGGTAGATGAGTTGTTTACTTCTCATGCTTGCAAAGACAAAATATTTTTGGGACGTTAATAAGAACTTGAGAGGCATAAGTATGCAGGTATAAACATGATTTGTCAGATGTTGAGTGTTAAAGCTCTTTTAGATATATTATGTGCCACTGATGCTTTACCAAAGTTTAGCAGTATTATCACTGGCTTATATACGGTGCTTACAAATTTATTCACATTTTTTTGTTCTTTCCTGACAGTGGTACAGAACTGCTTCATCTGGCTGTATTGCACTGCAAGAAATTGTGTGTATATGCTGTCTCAGGTAATAAAAAAAACAACAACCTACAGGTGGTGATGACAACTTCTTTTCTGTTCCCTATTCTTCTCTCCCCCAAGTAAAATATGATATACACTTCTTAACTCCAGATTTATTGATGCCAAGTTAATTTAAGCATTATACAAAGATGCATAGTATGGAATTGGTGCTTGCCTTCTTGGTGAAATTACTATTTTTGTCCCTGTATTATTTAAAAGTAACTATTGGATAGGTCAAATAAATGTCACTGGTTCTAGAGAAGTATTTCTTCTTACCTAATTTGTGCCTGAGAAGAAGGGATTTCTAAACACTGTTTATTTACTCAAGGAAAGCTTCCAATAGATAATTATCTCATTTGTTGGTGTCTGTTATGCAACGATTCTTTACATGCAGAGCATTATTGAAAGCCAGATTCATGTTTTGATTTGGTTTATGGATGCTTCAGTTATATATTTTCAGTTATGAGATAGAAGGGAATGCTTTTTAATGCATCCATAAATTGACCAAAACAGCTAAGCTGTGCAAGAGTGACTTTCTAGTCTGAATTGTAAAATTGACTTAACAATTTTTTTTAGTGATTTTGACTATTATTATTATTATTATTATTTATATAGCACCATCAATGTACATGGTGCTGTACAGAGTAAAACAGTAAATAGCAAGACCCTGCCGCATAGGCTTACATTCTATAGTTTGATAAAATTCTTTAGCCCTTTGATGAAGACCCTTAGAGTGGAAACGTGTCTGAAACAGGTGGATATAGCCAACTATACGACTATCAGAAACAAGTAATGTCACTATGTTTGTGGACTGTTTAATTTCCATCCGGCTATAATTTTATATATATATATATTAAATTTTACTTTTTATATTTTGTGCATGGATTAGTTATTTTATCAAATTTTATTTAATGGTAGCTCTGTTTGAATTTTGCATTTTACAAGTTCTCTTTAACCCATTTTGCTGTGCGTCTGAGAAAGTGTAACATACTGATATAGTTTTTGCATGATAAAATCCCAGTTCAACATACAGAATGGAAATATCAGGAAGTTCAGTTCCCAATTCCTCTGCAAGGTGGAATAAAAACTAAATCAAATAATGAATAGGACACTGGCCTGGTTCACAGATAACACCATGCTGTGGTGTATGTTGAAATCTGAGTTGTTGTGTGTTAACTCATCCCCACAAACAAACCATGGTTTGTTAACCAGCTGCAAACCACAAATAGAACCTATGCTTTTTTGTTGGCTTATGAAGTCTGGCTTGCCATGATGTCTAAACTCAGAACTGTGGCTTATCCCTGGCTTGCTTATGCTTCTGCCTGCCCTGAAACACAGGAGCCTGAAAATAAAACTTCTCTGAAGGACTCACAAAATAAGTGGGAGTTAACAAGAAATAGAGAAAACAAGCTGCAGTTTGTTTGCCTGTCTGAAAAACAATTCATGGCTAAAGCAACAAACCATGGTTAAAATAAACCACGGCTTAGTGTTATTCGTGAACACAATAGACCTGTTCAGAGGTAACTTGGGGAAGAGGGGTTAGGCTAACCATGTTGCATGTTGGTTAGCACTAACCATGGCAACTGCTCCTGCTACATGTGCACTAACCACGCTGCCTAACCACCCTCCCTAACCATTCTCCTCCCTCACCACCTTGAGTGTGTAGCTTCTCCTTGTGCTGCTGCAGGATGCATGAGTAACCGCTGCTTTGTAATTGCTTGGAGAACCATGGGAAGGATTTTTTGACTCTTTGCCATCAGCTGGTCAGAGGGGATGTTTTTACACGGTGGCTGCAGATGTTTGCACCTGGGAGCATGAAGAGCTCAAGGTCACTGTGCTGATAACAGTGTGTGATTGAAAACATCTTTGTTCCCCGCTAGGGATGTTACAGGCGTCCGATACAGGGGTGGAGTCCAATGGACTCTCCCCCCACAATCTAGGCCTTCCAGCCAAGGGTCTGTGCAGCTGCCCATCCCCTTAGTGAGCTGCCATTATGTGTAAAAACGGCGGCTTGTTATTCTATATAAAAGGTCTTTTATGAAAATAGCAGCTATATAATTTCCATTTACACAAGTTTATTCATGCCTCTAGTGGCAACATTAATGGCAGCTCTATGATTGTGCTCGGTTAACCATGGGATTAACCATGGGGACTTGACAGATAACATGTTGAGCCATGGTTACGGCAGCTAACCCTTTTGCAGCACATGGTTAGTGAGGGTGATTAAACTGGTTATGTAGCCTCCATGGTTTGGGAAAATGCCCTACACACAACACGCCAAGCCATCATGGTTAGCTCAAAATGCTTAACCATCATGGCTTAATGTAGTGTCTGAACAAACCCAAAGAATACTTTTATAGTAACAAAGAATAAAGAAATGCAGTGAGAAAATTTTTGATTGGAATGTGTTATAGTAGATTGTAAAAGGTAAGATTGTCTTAATTTTGGTATATGGAAAGATAGCCCAGTAATATATCTGAAAAGGAGTACAAAGGATAGCAGTTAAAGGTATTAAAGCAAGGAAAGGGCTATAATTGAAATTTGATGAACCTGGGGATTCACAAAATTATTTGTGAAAGATTTGAAAGAATGTTAGTGTAGATCATAACTGTCTAAATTTGACGATGTACAATAAAACTAAAGAGAAGAGATTTGCTCAGTCTTTCCCCCCAGAATAGTAAATGACATTTAATAACTTACAACTATTTTTCCTAAATGAATAGCAAACCCCCTAGTAAATGACTGTATTTTAGTTTTTATTCTTTGATATTAAAGAAGTGGAAGTTGTGTATGCTTCAAATTTTGATTGCCTTAAAGAATGATAGTATGAACTCTCTATCTGAGATATTCAGCAGAGACTAGTATTATAAATAGCAAATATATATCCTAACCTGAAAACTTGAGGTACTAGCAATAAATCTTAGACTTGGGGTGGGTTGCAAAAAACAACACATAGTAAAATGTCAATCCATGTCAAATGAAATGCTTCATAATACCAAGCAACTATGCTCCTACAGAGAACTGGAGTTAAGAGCTAAAAAGAAAAAATGCAGACCTGTAAAAAAGTGCGTCAAGTTTTGGTGAGAATCTGTGAGAAGTCATGAGACAGAGGCTCAGTTCAGACAACATGTTTCTCAACAGTGGTTTTAGAACTCCACGGTGGAGAGTTAACACCACTGTTGAGAAATGTGTTGTCTGGAGGGAAAACTCCATGTAATGGTGGAGTCTTTTGGGAAAACACTCCACGCTGAATATCCACACTGTGCAGACAAGGATTCCTGCACAACAGTTGTATGGCATGTTGTGTGGAGGATTCTGTGGAGTTTTCCGTTGCGTTGAGTTGACTTTTCCCACTGACTACAGAGTTCCCTGGCAAGAGTAGTGAAAGGAGGGAGTACTGCTGTAGGAGAGCTGCCAGGATTGGTTTTTTTGAGCAATGGATGATGGGATACCATCAGGAGGACCAGGGGAGGACAGAGGGCGGAGGAACTGTCAATCAAACATTGCAATGGATTTTACTCAGCTTCACAGTCTCTGTCCACCACTCTGCCGCTAAGATCATCTTCTTGGCCCGCCGCTCTGACCATGTCACTCCACTTCTGAAATCTCTTCATTGGCTTCCAATTCACTCCAGAATCCAATATAAACTTCTCCTGTTGACCTTCAAAGCTTTTCACGGTCTAGCTCCTGCCTATCTCTCCTCTCTCATCTCACACTATTCCCCCGCTCGTGCTCTCCGCTCCTCTGATGCCATGCTTCTCGCCTGCCCAAGGACCTCCACTTCCCTTACTCGGCTTCGTCCTTTTTCTTCTGCTGCCCCTTACGCCTGGAACGCTCTTCCAGAACACTTGAGAACTACCAACTCAATCACAGCTTTTAAAACTCAGCTAAAAACTTTTCTTTTCCCTATAGCTTTTAAATATTGAGTTTGTTCTGACTCTATACTGTTAGCTTCACCCTACCCGGTGCCTGTTTACACTTCCCTGTGCCTGTTTGCATTCTCTTTCCCTCCTTATTGTTTACTACAATTTTATTAGATTGTAAGCCTATGCGACAGGGTCTTGCTATTTACTGTGTATAATCTGTACAGCACCATGTACATTGATGGTGCTATATAAATAAATAAATAATAATAATAATAATAATAATAATAATAATAATAATAATAATAATAATAACACAGTAGCTCACAATCACAGAGCGGTGGAGTTAGAACATGTTGTGTGGGGAGTACCTCCTACAAACTCAACTGTTGAGTGGAGTTTTCCCACTGCGTAGAGAAACGTGTTGTCGAAACTGAGCCTCAGTACACTTAGCAATGTACTTTTGTAGTCTAAAGTCTTTGTGGAAAGCATCTGGAAAGGACACCTGTGGATAATTGTATTAGTGGCCAAGATCAGCATATTGTTTTATAGATTAATTAGGGCATCAACAGAGTGATGGCTAATTCCAATGTTCAGAAAATGAATGTGGCAGACCTCTTTGGACTGCATCTTGTTCGAATACTGTGAGAGGAAGGATGGCATGTTTGAATACCCCACATTTCAAAAGCTCCCTGATATTGAAAAGGTAGAATATCATTGAGAAAGTAGACCAATGTTTCCCTAAGATTCTATCTTTCTATGTACGGGAAGAGCGGACAACCTGCAGTCCTCCAGATGTTATTGAACTCTGACTCCTCTCACCCCGTCCAGTATGGCCAATCGTCAGGGTGATGTGAGTGAGTCCAACAGTATCTAGGTGGCCAAAGGCATCTCTGCTATGCTAAGCAGCTTTCTAGTTCTAGTACTTGACCGAGGCACTTGTGGCAACCTTGCTACATTTCCAAGAATGTTTTTCCTTATTTCCGAGAACATATTCTGTTACTCGAAGTTATTTCTCAACACAAACAGAGCTAATCGCATCTGTTACTGATCACTTAAAGTCAGCATACACAGATATTAGAAATAGCACTTCTATGAAATACAATGAATTCTTATCAACAATACACATTCATACTTTGACAAACTATGGTAAAAATAATTGATTTAACTGCATAGCTTAATTTGAGGCAAGACTTTGGCTTGGGAAGAAGCTTTATGGCAGAGTTCAGTCCTGAAGCGTGTGAAATAATTACTAAAAGACAAATGCCTGTGAAGAAGTGCATGTTGTTTTTCCCTGATCCCGCTCAAACAGCTGGCATCAGAGGACAGGACTATAAGGTCAGAGGGCATGTTTTCCAGCAAGCGCAATCCCCAAGTTCTATTACAAATGAAACACTGCTGAAATGTGACATTACTCTGTGCAAATAGAGTAGTGGTCAAGTTTAGATGGCTCCTGATGATGTATGCTGTCTCAGAAGACCTTAAACGAGCTCTTACACATTTCACAGAAGTCTGCATACCTTAAACGTTAAATATTTTAAAATGATGATGACAGCTCAAAAATACTGTCCACGAAGAAGTGGGATCGTGGATATATATATGAACTGAGATTAATATATTGAAGTTTATATTTCCACAATGGGTGTGTCAGTTGGTTAGTACACAAATGTGTTCTCCTGTCCTAACAGAATGTACTGAAGGAGGTGTTGGAATGAAAATAGAATAGCACGGAGAGCTTTCTTATCAGTTAAATGTTGGCATTGCAAATAATGTATTTTGGGTTTTATTTTAATTCTGTGAGGAAAATGTACCTTATTTTTCTTAGGAAAGTAGTTTGATGTTTGCAGCATTATGACATGTTCAAAGCATTTCTTTTTGGCAGTGTATGGTATAATTCAATGGAATTTTGATCCTAACAATACTTTTCAGGTGCAATGAAATGACAGCATGATATCTTTTGCAATATATTTTCCACATGGAAGAAAATATTACAAGCATAATACCTTCCTTCTCTGTATTTAATAGGAAGTTTGGGAAACATTGAACATGGCAACCAGTATCAGCTGAAACGTATGTATGAACATAATCTTCAGCGAACAGCCTGCAACATGACTTATGGGCCATTTGGCGGTATAAAAGGTAAATTCTAAATAAACCTTGGCCTGTTTTATGTATCCATAGAACTCATATATAATTGTGTTAAATGCAAGTTTTCCTTGTTTTGAGTATTGGAGGGGCAGAAGACCTGTTGCTACAAGGCAAGGAAAACTAGTGGCAAAAAAAAAAAAAAAAGTTATGAGGCCAATTCCCTGCTGCCAGGTGCAAAGCGTAGGGAAAAAGAGTAATATCTTGTAATATGAAAGTTATACGTTCTTCAAGGTGGGGAGGGGTAAGCTGGGCACTATAGGAATGGGTTATTGCTGGCATGACTGTGGAGAATTGAGAATGAAAGGCTCAACAGACTACAGGGAATATTGGGCCTCTAATTTCCAGGATCTAGTACAGTGTTATTAGAGAGGTGAGAAGCCTTTATCACCTACATCATCAAAATATCCAAGACTGGTGTGCATGGTATCTCATTAAAATATCTTTATAAATTTTTCTTTCTTTCCTGGATGCTCTTCAGATAAAAAAATCTTTTGGTAAAAAATATTTAATCTTAACATTTGGGGCATGTTTGTTCACTTTGGACAAAACTCCAGGTGAAACTTGGATAAATAAACACTGTCATTTTACAATGTGTATCATTCTAGTATTGTGTTTTCGACTTGGGTAAAATGCTAATCTTGGCTTTAGTTTAAAAGCTAAACACTACATTTCTGATGCCATTTTTTTTCATGCGTGTTCCCATTGAAGTTTTTCTTGGTGGTGTCAGGAAGAGAAGCCAAAATCAGCTTGTAGTCTTCCCAAGAATATGAAATATTATGTAATGTTGTCATATTTTATTTAAAGACGTAAGAGCCAAAAGAAATAAAAGAAAACTCTGGTTTTCATTTTTTCAGTTTCTGATAAATGAATGGAGGGATATCTTTCTGTTACATTATTATATATTGATCCCCAGGTTTTGTGGCCACACTATTGACCCTCTTACTTTGATTTTAATTGCTTTTCATTTTCTGAGTACTTAACGTATTAAATAGAGTATGAGCTCCATCACACCTACTTTTTTATCCAGTTTTCATCTGCAGTTTCCCCCTCCGTTTCCTTAGCGAGTCGAGCGCTGGGCACTTTCACGTCTGTGCGTTGCTGTGCTCTTTGAGCTCATGTATCTTTTCACCTGGAGTGCTACTATGCCAGTGAAATATCTCACCCCGCCCCTTGGGAAATGTTTACAGGGGAGGAGGAGCAAAGGTTTGTTTCGCTCATTTCAAAGGGTGGGCTGATGAACCATCATTTTAACTAATTTCTTTTGTAAAGGTGGTCAGGTCCCCTCCTTTGCCCCAAGGCAACCAAAATGCTAACATCTACATAAATTTTAAAGACAAAGAGATCAAACTTGGCATGATGATAGCTCTTAAGGAGGGCTTTAGCCACCTCAAGTTTAAATCAGATCTGGTCATCTTTGATTTTAAGGAATTTTAAAATGGAAATTAACAGAAATGCTTATGTCTACGTAATTTTTAAAGATACAGAGCTCAAACTTGGCACAGTGATAGCACAGTGATTAGTCATGCCAAATTTGAATCAGATGATTTCATCCCTTGATTTTTTAGGATTTTTAATTTTTTTCCACTTCAACCCGACAGTCCACCAGTGCGAAGGATCGATTTTCCTTTCCTTTGATCATGCAAAGCTGTGCATCTCCAAGTTCATAAAATAGAGATTTTCTGGTTCCTTACTCAAAATAAATCCCATTGATTTCAACTGCATTTATATCCAGGTCATACTAAATCCCATGCATGCTTACCTTTGAGTAAACAGAAGTAAGACCTCAGAAATAAGCATAGGGTTG
Organism: Elgaria multicarinata webbii; assembly: GCF_023053635.1. Lineage (NCBI taxonomy): Eukaryota > Metazoa > Chordata > Lepidosauria > Squamata > Anguidae > Elgaria > Elgaria multicarinata. Next base: position 69,018,599 of record NC_086171.1, on the reverse strand, counting down.
CAGAACACTTCTTTCAATTTGCTGTTTTAGACTATTAAAAGTGTGAGTGACCACACTATTAAAGTCAGCTCTACATGTAGTTCTATAAGTCAGTTCTAATTCTATACTTAAGAACTCTCAAGGTCCCAAGTGTCATCTCTTTAACTTTAAAAATGAGGGAGCTGCAGGCAAGGAGGGTGCATTTTCCACATTTCTTTTAAGGTGAAAATGTACCCCTGGTGATGCCTACTCAGGAGTAAGATCACAGAGTTAAATGGGACCTCTCTCTCTCCCTCTTCGTGGCTGAATGGAGAACTGCCCCACCCTCCTCTTTTGTTAGCGAGACTCCCCTTAGGTACACACGCCCCCAACAAATGCAGTAAATAAACAAGGAATGGGATGGTCAAATAGAATGCAACAACACCACACACAGGAGAGAGGAGTGCATTTATTTTGCATGGAAGGAAAATAATCTCCCCACTCCAAAAAGAAATGGAATATGGAGGGGAAGAGGCGAAATGAGTACAGGATATAGATGAGGTCATGAGAGTACCGAGTTGCAAAACTGTATACTAGGCATGGCGCATGTGTGATCGTATTAGAATTTTTCTTTAAGTGCATCTTTATGTTTGACCACCAGATGGCACTCATGTATTTCTTTGAACTAGAATTAAAATAAAACCTTACTATTTTAAAATTGATCACACTACAGTATTTTGACCACAACTGATAAATATACAATATGAATACAAAATATACTTTCTGAATACAAAGAAGTGCACATCTCCTTGTGAACAGTGTTAGCACCACAGTTTTAGCAGCCCAGTGTGAAGAAATGTTAAACATATTAAAAAGTACTTTCCACCATTAAATGCAGATTTTATTAATCGGACACTTTATAAATGATGCGTTGATATAGAATTATATAGAATAAGAAATGTGTGAATAGAATTTGATAATAGTGGGTGCTTGACATATTTTTCAAAGGATCAAACTGCATATGCCACTGAATGAGTTTATGTGTGAGTTGAAGCGGTGCATTTTCTTTTCTTTTACTTTAAATGCTGGTGTCTTGGGGAGCCCCGTCAGGACCCATAGCACAAGGAGGGGAGGTTAACGCTTTCTTTCCACACTACAGTCCAGACAAAAATCACCCTCTCATCTGCTGTCATGAGGGGTATCATGAGACCCAGGAGGTTAAGCCCTCCTGCCCATACTGCAGTCTGAATGAAAACTCCCCTGTTTGCTATTTAGCTAATTGTAACGAGGTTATTTTTTAATGAGAGAGAAACTTAGTATTTTATTTATTTATTTATTTATTTATTTTTAAAATCCAATTTAAATCGTCTGTTTTTTAATCATTGGTTTTTATCCACCCTGGTACACTTGGCAGAGTTGTATGTCTCAGGGTTCCATTCTGCCGTGTGTCTGCTCTTTATAATAGCACATAGCTGCAGCACAAGTGCAGCGGTGACCTCCCCCTAATACCAGTGCAATGGGACAGGTTGAGTTTTCGTTATTTTAGAAAGCGAATATTTAATGGCGTATAACATTTTTATGACTCCTCTGAAAAATCTAACACAAGTAGCATTGTAGGGATCATAAGGACTCTTTTATGTTGTTGAAAATATAAAATAGCTTCCAGAATTACACATCTGTTTTATGTTAATCTGTGGATCCAGCAAAACAAAACAGAAATAATAAAAACAATTGTATTTTTAAAACAGTAGAAAGCTTTTACAGGGGGGAAAAACTACAAGAGGAAGAAAGGCTATAGAAAATCTAGCTTGTCTTAGCCAAATGTCTGAATCCATTTTACTTTTATTGTAGTTCAGCCTGGAGGCAAAGCATGTTTCATTCTTACCACAAAGAAGGTGCTATGAGGAAGAATTCTTTTTAATAACAAAGTACTACATATGTAAAAACCATGTACCCTTGTAACAGGAAACTTATAAGAGAGGTAGACTGAGGTTTACTTTTCCACAATTTTATAAGGGTGATTTTTATTAGGTGCTAGTCAGAAAAAAAGATTATCAGCTGAGCTTTATGTTGCAAGTTTAAGTATATCTTTTGCTTCTATTTAAGGTAGTGATATAAATTTGGACTTGGATTTATCAGCTATTTCTTTTCAGAACAGAGCATTTTACCATCAATGTAAATAGCCTTTTAACATTTGGGTTAGATCCAGATTTAGGTGCATGCAACTTGTCTGGCTCCTCCACATAGCAGTCCCATGAATCCCCTGAAAAGTCTACACAGAGGGTCAGGAGACCATGCTGAGCAGGCTGAATTGTATGGGGAAAGGGTGGGATCCCTGGAAATCTGGTAGAGGGGCATTCACTCATGGAAAGTGCCTCTGTCCAATTTCCAAGAATCCCCCTTTCCCCCTCAGGCTTCCCCCACACCACAGCCTACACCATTCAGTGGGATTTCCTGACCCTCTGTTCAGGATCAGATCAAGGCCAGGATGGGCCCTGAAGCTAGGCATCTGTAGTGGGCCCCCTACTTCTTCTCCAGTACAGAATTTATTCATGACATTTATGTGCACGTGCACACCCCCACACACGCAAAACGTTTTTACTACATATTTTAGTGGAGATCATGTTCCATGCTTTTCTGAGAACAAGACTTACATATCTTCCATGGTAAAGAACTCAAAACATAAGCATCCCATTTTTTTTTACAGTACACAGACACAGAAAACATAAACACACATCAAAACTCTCTCTCTCTCTCTCTCTCTCACACACACACACATACACGCGCTCTCTCTCAAGAAAGAAACACAGGGCATAATCGCAACAAGGGAAATGTAACAGTGGCTTATTTTCTCAGCTGTTTGTGCCTGCCATATATTCCTAATTACAGTCACTGGCACAACTTGCCATGTCATCTGAAGCTGGGCAGCATGGCTTGTTTGTTGGGGCAGCAACCCTCAACTCAACAGCCTATATGTTCAGTGGGGTTTCCTCCTAGGTAAGTGCAGCTTTGCACCACAATCCTTCACATGACTATTTAGAAAAAAAGTCCCATTCTGCTCAGCAAGACTTAGAAGGCATCTACACTAGTCAAGTTAGAATGTGTCTTACCGTTTTTAAGTGTGCGTTTGGTAGTATTTTGCCACATGACGTTCAGTTTGAGACGTTTTATTGTTGTCTGTTCTCCGGTTTTTATTTTGAACTTCTCTGAAATAAGTCGTTCTATTTGGTATGATGTGGCCGATTTCATCGTGTTAAATGGGTTTCCTGTAGTTCTTAATTAGCCAATCGCATTCATGGGGGCATGTTTATGTAATTTCCGTGCCCAAAGTTGGAGCCCTTTCCCCCCCCCCCGAGCCTTTTTTTTGCAGACATTTTTTAGTTTCAGTTTTGAGAGGCTGCTTCCTGGTTTGTTTGCCGGTGGAGAGAAGAGGAAGTGGGAGGGAAAATTGGCAGACGGGTGGTGGGTGGTGGTGGAGACAAACGGATTTGTTTTCTTAGTGTGGCCAAAAGGAATGCATTCCCACAGAAAGAGAAAAGTAAGTAAATGTTTTAAAAACTGCTACGTTTTAAATTGTTCAAAAACAAAACATTCAATGACTGTAAAAACGTTTCATGTGCTAGTGTAGATCCCCTCCTGGAGTGTGTTTGGATGAGTGCAATGGGAAAAGAAATCGTGAATTCCCCCTTGGCCACTGCATATTCCTCATAATGCAGTGCAGGTTGGCATCTTGTCCAAACCCGGTACACGGAGCGGCAGAGTAGCTTCATAACCACCCTACGACCTCTACTGTATGTCGTGGATTGTAGGGTGGGTACAAAGCCACCCTTGCTGCCTTCCGCGTCAGGTTCGGACACCATGCCAACCCATATTGCAGCACGGAATTATGCAAATAGCAGTCACACACGCGGCACGCGCAGGGAGAAGCCACTATGACTTCTCCCTATGCGATCATCTGAACCCAGTCAGACTCTCAGGTAAGTGTGCATAGAATTGCAGCCTAAATCCCTACTCTTCTCACTCACCCATTTTCTTCCTTCAGGTTACTATAAGGCACAGGGAGAACTCAGGAGATAAAGAAACCTGGGCTGAAATGCTAAACATGCTTATAAACAAACACTTACTGGTGTGTGTTTGTTTTTGTGCTAAAATGAGGCAGGAAGGTGTAAATTGTGTAGTCAAGGTCTGCTTCTCCAGACCCAGTCCTTATGCTTACCAGAATAGAGTATTGTGGTGAGCAGGGCAGGGTCAGAGGTTGGGTGATATGGCTACTGAGTATTCAAGTAGGAATAAGTGTGAATGTGATTGAGAAGAGCCTGTAAAGGTTATGCCTTACCAAAGCCATTTTGCCCTATGAATAAGACCAATAGGATGTATGCCCAAACATTAGAGAATGCTTTCCAAGGTGATACCTGTACCCCTTTCAAGTATTATTGATAGAAAATTGAAAAGGATTTTGATTTGAGAGCAGATTTACTGTTCGGTATGATTTTTCTTATATTTGATTTTAGCTGAGATTGATTTCATGGTTGTTGAGAATTTCGTAGTGCAAAATACTCCTGAGTACGAAAGGATACACAGACCAAAGGTATACTCAGTGGACTGAAATTATTCCAGGACAAAGCACACCACCCTCTTCCAAACTGCTAGTTTTCCCAGGCCTTAATTTACTTTGTTCCCCTGCCTATCACACTCTTCTAATGCAGCATATTCCATATTCTGATAAAATCCAACTGCCTTCATACAACCACAAAATACAATAGAACTAAAATACAACCAAAGCCACTTTTTAAAAGGTAGTAAAAATATAAACAAAATATATAAAAACAGCAAACTAAGCAACTTAAATTTTGTTATAGTGATTAGTAATAGTGTAGTCATAGCTCTCCCCTGTTGTTTGTCCAGCAGCATCTTGTATTCAGAAATATACTGGTTCTGAACATGGAAGATATATTTAGCTATTATGGTTAATAGTCAGTGTAGGGGGGTAGATAAGGATTTATTGGTGAATCTCTAGTTGTTTTGTGGTTTATTAGCCAGATTTTCTAGCTCCTAATTGTTTAACAATAGCAACAACAGCAAGGATTTTGGGGAGGTCCTAAATTAGGTTGTTGAAAACAAGCTTATGGCAGAGTGGGAATCAGGAGTAGATTTTTATGTGAAGGGACTGAGCTCAGTACTGGTGAGTGTCGCTGAAAAAGCCGTGCCACACACCCAGCAGAACGCTTCCGCATCGGCTACAAGCAGGTGGTTGCTCCAGAGCCTCTGGCTTGCAGGTGGCTGCTGACTCCTTCCCAACACAAAGCCAGAGGAGCATCTGAAAGCCACGCCGGGCTGCAACCCTCCTGCACTCAGCACTCATCTTGGGATGGACACCGCAGGGAGGTTGCAGCCCACAGGGTCCTGCAAATGAGCTAGAAAAAATGACATTTGAAACATTGTTTGCATTTCACACTTTAGGGGAGGGTTAGGGTTAGGGTTAGGGTTAGAGGAGAATGCAGTTGTGGATACTGTTTCCCATGGGTGCAGTATAATATATACAGAGCAAGCCGTGTGAGGCATGCGGGATGAGTCACAGGCATTTGCAGCAGTGCCTTCGTCTTCCATGGCTGCAATTTCCTGGGCTAAGCATGTGCTCAGAGGCTCCCTAGTGCTGCGTTGCTACTTACACCTCACTAACAAAGATGAAATGCATCACCAAAAAGGACAAGAAAAGACAGATTTGCATAAAATGTGCATGTGCTAAGCTACAGTATATAGATGCAAATTCAGAAATCGGTGCTATTATTTAAATAGGATTGCAATATATCTCAAAATAGTGGGACAGACTGTGTTCAGATGACCTGTGTACCTACTCAGTCTGCATTTTAAGTGCTAACTGATGATGGGCAACGTTAAAGCCCCTGCACTCCCTTCCTGTGGTTCTTTATCTTTATGCCAGACTCGGATCCAGCAGCCTTTTAAATAGAGGATGCCTTCAAATAGAGAATTGTCTTCTGACAGCCTTTCAGACAGAGGCCTTTCCTCTGTAAAGTAGGACACGTGGCCACCCATACCTCCAACTCCACCCAACCCCAGTATTTTGCATTTAGCTTTGATAGGGTCTTGGAATTCTAGTAAATAAACAAAGTAGATCCCATAAGAGTGACATCTGCCTGGCCCAGGACTAACCTTCCTTTAAAGCCATCTATTCATGATTGTTTGATAGTTACTCAAGACTGAATCCCTGCAGTTTGAAGATTGGCTTAGGGGTTCTGCTTGTCCAGACTATAAGCGAATTTCCCCTCTTTTCGCACACTCCATGAACTAGAAATGTATATTTTGGAACTAGCAGCTATTGGTAGACCTACTGACTTAGCGACTGGGTTCAGACAACATGATAACCAATGGTGGGTTAAATAGTCAATGGTGGGTTAAATAGTCAACGGTTGGTTATTGTGTCGTCTGTTGAGACTTTGGTTATTGGGCTAAAATAACCAACGCAAATAACCAATGTTGTGCAGAGTTGATTATTTGAACAACTGTTGGTTATTGTGTCGTGTGTTGGCCACCGTTGTCTATTTCATCGCACACAGTTCATTATTTTCAGCGACTACAGAGTCCCCTGGCAAGAGTGACCAAAGCGGTGGCTGCCACTCTAGTCCAGCCGGCAGAACTTGCAATGGCTGATGGGATACCAGTGGGAGGACTGAGGGGAGGAGAGAGGGCAGGGGATGTGTCAATCAAACAACTCAATGCTGGCCTTAATCCACATCACAGTTTAATATAATCATGTTGTGTGGGGAGTACCCCCTCGATAATCAACCGTGGAGTTTACTATTAACTCACCAACCGTTAACTATTGTGTTGTCTGAATGCAGCCAGTCTAATGCTAACATGACTTTGTCTAATCCTTTAAAAAAGCCATCAAAGCTAGTTGCCATCAGCACTATTGAGGCAGTGATTCCCAGTGTGTTATGTGAAGAATTCGTTGTATCTGCTGAACCTACTTTGCACCAATTTCATTGGCTGAAATTTCTAGTATTGAGAGATGGAGAAACTTCAGCAATTCCTAAAATCCCTTAATGCTGATTAAGTGACAAAAATTTTCTAATGAATGTGAAACTGATAGAAGATAAATATAAAGGCTGACATTTACCTCAGTTTATACAGTTGTGTCTTCACTCTTCTTTCTGTGCAGTATTTGTATCAGTATTTGTTACCTTGAGATTTTTGTTAATTTAGTTCAGAGAGAGTAGTGGTTTGTTGCATCTTAGAACCAATATTTGATTTATTTATTGTTTGTCATACAGTTTGTCTGTTTGTATATACTAATATGGGCTAATTTCTGAATATTGATATATAACTAGGATTGTTTCAGATGGTCTTGGTTCTTTGGAACTTTAAGAAATCCACTAAATGTTCATTTTAACTGTTATTGTTGCTCTGTTTAGCATATTTACCCAGTTGAATTCCCAGAATCTCAGAGGAACTGTTATGAACAAGCAATTTATTGTTTAATCTTTTGGACTAGATAAGTACTTGACAGTAAGCATGCCAACTCTAAAGATTTTTCAAATTTCAATAACTGGCTACCTATATCTGTTTATACACACACACACAAACTGCTTTTAATGTTATAAACAATAAAATTTCTATTGCACAGAAGCAATATATCCTGTTCTATAATTTAAAAAGCATGTGTCTCATAGTAGGAACCTAAGGAAAGTCATAACTCTGAAACAATTGGGCTGTTCAAAAATGCTTTAAGAATTCTACTTGTTAAACCTATAATTCTATTGAAATTACTGAATTTAGTAATTCGAAGCATTTGTTCATTGACTTAACTGTGAAGAGTTGACATTTCCTTGAAAGATTGATGTGTTGTACTATTAAAGGAACAGGAAAGTTTTAAAACTGCCATCACTTGGAAATCTGAAGCAAAGTTCAAAATATCATGAATTAAATGTATTGTGATAGGAACAAATAATCAGATTTAAGTTGTTCGTGAAACTTATATCCAGGGACTTGAAGGGGTAGAATCTAATATAATATATTTGGTCTTTATCAGTAACAGTTGTAGAGAAAATGTAAAAGTAGGAAAGTATTCTTTTCCCTGAGTTTGTTTTGTGAAATGGTAATATCAAATATCCATTTTTAGATTGTACTACTATGACTTCATTATTATTTTTTGTAAAAAACAAATGATATGTACCTTTACTAATATGAAAAGATTAATTTTCATTGGTTAGCTACCTTTCTTTAGATGTTATGATTAATGTGCTGTTTCATTCTGTTTCATGTTTAATAATAAGGGAAACAGGATTCTTTTAAAAAGTGATGGAAATACTTTTAATATGCTGATTTATGATTTTGTTAACTCAAACTGCTAGCACTTTTTTATTAAAGTTCTTGGGATAATGGAAATGTGTTTCCTATCAAAAGTCAGTAAAATAATAAAAAAAACCTTACACCTTGAGATAAAGCACCTTGTGTTTAATAAGGGATGAAGTTTTTTCCTTTCAAAGAACTTTGACGTACTTGTTGAGATTTGCTTGAAACTATAACTTATTCCTTATTACTTTAATAATATCATACCTACACAGATTATAGCTACAATATGATTTTACTATTAAGCCAGACAAATGTTGGTTAATTTGTTAGGACACTTGATATTGAATTCATAAACAAAAGTTCCTTAAGAAATTTCTAAAGGAATATAGTTTATTTATATAAGGCATTTTTGGTAAACAATTCAGGCTGCAATCGTATTACTATGATTATTAAAACACTAAATAAAAATTAAAAAAACAATGAATAAATAACAGAAACAATTGAAAACAATCAAATGGAGCAGCAGCATGATACCATTTACAAGACTCACAGTGCAATCCTATGCATATTTGCTTGGAAGCCAGCTCCACTGTGTTCAAGGGGACTTATTCCATGTATGTATCCTCAATGGTATTAGACAACTATCACCCAGTTGCAAATACCCATTTCATATAGGGAAGGTATTAAAGAAATCTCCTTTCTTTCTCCCAGTCATGCATTTAATAGATTGTATGGTGTTTGTCAGCCTCTCTCCCTCTTTGGGCTTCATATATCACATTCAAACAGGCTAGTAGTTGTGTTCCACTGTTATCCATCTATTGAGATTAAACATGCCAGGAGGGGGAGTATGCTAGCCATTTCCATTGCCCTCCACACATGGACACCAAATTCAGAAAGTCATTTGGAGAGCTCTCTTGATTGCTGGTTTTCCAATGTTCAAAATTGTGTGGAGAGCCTCCAAAGATACAGGAGGCTCTCCCCTTCAGAAAGTGCAGAGGGCGGTAAATGGAGGCAGCGCTTGACCCATCTTTCTTTTCCTACTAATGCCCTACCTCCCTTCTATCTTTTGTTTTCAGACTCCTAGACCAGGAGTCTGGACACATTTGGAATTTTCCGCAACTGCTGTAGACACTATTCCAAATTAGCTGATGTAGGGGCATGATTAGTCACAAAATTTGCTACTGCAACAAAAACACCCATTTCATAGAAGTGAGACTAGTGACAATGAAAGACAAATAACTTGCCCAAGAAACTGAATGCTCTGCTTTCCATTTCTCTGTTAGGGTCCCTCAGAGCTTTGTTATTAGCGCTCTGATCTTCCTTCTCTACACACTGTCCTTGAGTGACCTCATCAGATCCCAGCATTTTCAGTACCATGTATATGCTTTTTTTGAAAAAACAACAAGAAGTTAGGTGTTTTAGTAAATGTCTAAAGAGAGGCCATAAATCAAGGAAAATGCTAGAGATGTGAAGTCCTGAGGGGGAAAATAACAGAAAAATTTGGAAAAGAAAACATTCTTTTTCCGAGGACCATTTTTTTGTTTTTTGAAAATTTGGAAAAATTGAACATCTTTGGATTATGACATATTTTCTTTTAGAATCTAAAGATGACTATTGTTACCTAGCCTATACTCCTCACAAAATGATTTCTAAAAACTGTGTAATAAGATCACGTTTATTGAAAGACTAGAGAGTTAAAATACCTGGAAATAATGAAGCCATAGGGAAACATTTTTTAATGCTCTCTCTAAGATTCGGTGAATAGTTATTTCGTTCATTCCTTATTAAAATTATTGATCTAAAGTATATTTTACTAATAGACATTTATGTTCAGTTTCCCAACATGTGAACAGAGTCACCATTGTGCATTGTTGATAGTAAATGTGCATTCTTGACAGATTGGGTCTTGTTCTATAGAGCCCTATGTTTCTGATGCTGTAGCAGTCATTTAATGTAGTTCTAATCTATTCAAACAAAAATTACAAATTTACTACCTGAGTTTATTTTTAAAAGTTTTAAAATGTAATGCTTATTTTATAGGCAAACTAAGTGTTGTATAAAATAACTTTGGGAAGAGAAAGTCTGCTTTATCTTCTTAAAGCAGTCCTCCCCAATCTGGTGACCTCAGGATGTTTTGGACTACATTGCCTAGCATTTCTGACTATTGGCCTTCCTTCCTGAGGCTGATGGAAGTTGTTCAAAATATCTGGAGGGCACGAGGTTGGGGAAGACTGTCTTAAAGAAACAAAGTGACTTTAGATTTGTAACTTGTGCTAAAAAAATAAGTATTACATATTTTTAAATTTCCCCCAAAATTTACACCACCACCCCCGGAAAAAAAAAACATTTTCCCACATGGCCTCAAAATTTCCAGAAATTTTACATCTCCAGATGAGCACAGGCAGACATGCAAAAGGATCTTTTCTGTTATTCATTCAGAATGTGGAACACTCTGCCCCAGGATGTTAATTTGTCTCCTCCTATGCTCGCTCGATCAATCTGGCAAATAAATCTAATAATTTTGCATTCCTTGGTGATATTTCATTTAATATTCAATAAAGAATGTACAAGTTGTTCCATGATGTGTTTTCAAGAAGTACAACCACAAGTGTGTGTGTGTGTTTGCCCACATGCCCATACACAAACACATGCACACACAATTTCATTAATAATTCAGGGTTTGTTTTTGCAAAATAGAAAAGCTTATAAAGCCTGCATTGCTTTCTTTTTATTTAGGTCGAGATTTGATCTGTATACAGTCTGTGGATGGAATGCTTATGTTGTTTGAACAAGAAAGCTATTCATTTGGTCGTTTTCTACCTGGCTTTCTTCTGCCTGGTCCACTAACATATAGCTCTCGAACAGATTCCTTCATTACTGTATCTTCCTGTCGGCAGGTTGAGAGCTACAAGTGCGTATTGATATTAAACATGTACTGTAGTATTTTTTACTTATGTCAAATAAAAACAATCAGGTTTTAAAGAGTATTCATATGAAATGAAAATTGCTGTACTGACTTGACAAATGGTCCATCTAGATAGATTTTTTTGTTTCTATAAATGGCTACATCCAGATATTCAAGAAATTCCATTTGTTATCCCTTGTTAGCGGCATCATCAAAAACAAAAAGAGCTGTAATGATAGCTAACCTCCAATAGGAGAAGGCACCTTAAGGAGACGAATCCCTTGTTAGAAGTTGCAAATCCAGACAAGCATCATTACATCTCATAGCAGAGTTAAAGATTGGATTCTTGGAAATATTTATAGGTTGCTTTCCACCCATGTATTCTGAGCTTATACTATTTATTTTTACAACAGGTACCAAGTGCTTGCATTTGCAAAAGATGCTGACACACAAGAAGCTGAGCAACAAAAACTTGGCTCTGGAAAAAGGCTTGTGGTAAATTTGCTTGTTCATATCAATAATCAGTGATAATACAGAATATCAATAATTAAGCTCTTTTAGGCTGCAGTCCTACAAGGGAGTAAGTCCCATTGACCTTAATAGGACTTATGTTTGAGTAGGATTGTGGGGTAAATGGACTTCCATAGTTGCAGTCCCCAGTCCAGCAATTGAGTTTCTGGGCACGATTCAATGAGGACCTTCTGTGTGCAGCCAGCCCCAATGCCTGTGTGGCCCCTACCGCTGGCAGTCACAATTTAGCACTTCCTCTGGCAAGCCCCAAAATGAGTGGAAACGCTGGTTTCTGGGAAGGGTGTGACTTGCCCCATCTAGAAACAAGCATTTTTGCTTGTTTTGAGGTTTGCCTGGGAAGCGGATTAGAGTGGTAGGGACTGCACACACATTGGGGCTGATGGGGGTTGGACACGTGCGGAGGGCCCCCATTGGATCCTGCTGTATTTGCTTTTCCCATAAAGTACCATTTCACTCCATATAAGGGAAAGAAACCCAATATGTTTTTAAATGTGAATGAATTTAAAAAGTATCTTTCATTTACTGAATGCTGTTGGAAAAAGTAATGAAAAGCCTCCTTTCATATGATCTGTACCAGGGCCATTATATCTTCTTTTGGGTGTATATTGTACAACTCTTATTCTACACTGAGCATTTGTTATGATGGTGATGGAGAGTTGACTTTCTTGAACTCAGTTTTACTTACGGAAACTTGGTAACAACCACTAAAGCCAAGAGAAACAAAACAGAAATCACAAAATGAGCTGGCATCCCATAGTTCAGATACAGAAACCCGATGTGAGAACCACAGATTTTCATCCCATGTCAGACTAGTCACTTTTTTTCTTCTGTTCCATTTTATAACTTTTATTATAACAATGCTAACTGGGTTGGATCCAGACTAAATTATTTGTACTTAGTTCCCATTGAAATCTATAGGAATGTAGGTCATTACTAACTTGTCCCACTGATTTCAGTGGAACCCAAGTTCAACTGATTTAATCTGCATTCAACCTTATGATATGATACTAATATTGTGATTTTTTTGTGAATCTTTTGTAATGAAATATAATAACACTTTTTGTGTTTCATCTGTGTGATATTGTTATTTGCTTGTGTCTTAAATACATTTCTACTGTTCACTGATTTTGTCTGTTTTTTTTAAGGTGGACTGGGTTTTAAATATTGGGGAACAAGCTCTGGATATATGTATTGTTTCGTTCAACCAACTTGTTTCCAGTGTGTTTGTGCTTGGGGAGAGAAACTTCTTTTGTCTTAAGGATAATGGGCAGATACGGTTCATAAAAAAGCTTGACCAGAACCCAAGTTGCTTTCTTCCATATTCAGGTTCGTAAACAGAAGTGATGACTTAGTAGAAACAATTTTGGCAAGTTTTGACATCTCAATGAAAAGTTATTTGTCAATACTACTTGCTTGAATACTGTTGAAACCTTCAGTTTGCAATGAGTTTTATATTGGTTTTGAACTATGTAATTAGAACTCAAGTGATATTTTGCCAAATGCAGTGGGTAACTGAAACCTTGAAAATGTTGGAAGTATAGGGCATATACACCATTGGGAACAACCACTTGTGCATTTGGATTTTTGTGGCTGTACAAATAATCCAAAATGAGCAAGGGGAGCTCCACTGACCAATTTGGGAAGAGGTGTTTCCTCTCATTTGCCAGGTTATTTTTAGAACCACAGAAAGCACAGGTGGTTAGTTCTGCTGGTGCAAAAGGAACAGCAGTAGTACAGTGGCAATATGGGATTGTTCGGGCAATTTAATCAGGACCTCCTAATTGAGGTGGGTTTCTTTTTTCTTTCTCTCTTTTAATGAAAACATATACAACGTGTTGTTATACAACACAATCATTATACACAATCAATTATTTTAGCTACTCAGCAAAATCACCCAGCATAACACCACAAATAAACATCTAAGAGTGAGTTAAGTAAATTTAGTATCAAATAGATTGAATTCTCGTAACGCTACACAACATCCCAGAATGAAATAAATATAAAATAAAATAAATAGATTAGATAGTACTTAAGATCAAGTTTCACCTATCTTATTTATTTATTTATTTATTTATTACGTTTTTATGCCGCCCAATAGCCGAAGCTCTCTGGGCGGTTCACAAAAATTAAAACCATCATAAAACAACCAACAAGTTAAAAACACAAATACAAAATACAATATAAAAAGCACAGCCAGGATAAAACCACGCAGCAAAATTGATATAAGGTTAAAATACAGAGTTAAAACAGTATAATTTAAATTTAAGTTAAAATTAAGTGTTAAAATACTGAGTGAATAAAAAGGTCTTCAGCTGGCGATGAAAGCAGTACAGTGTAGGCGCCAGGCGGACCTCTCTGGGGAGCTCGTTCCACAACCAGGGTGCCACAGCAGAGAAAGCCCTCCTCCTAGTAGCCACCTGCCTCACTTCCTTTGGCAGGGGCTCACGGAGAAGGACCCCTGAGGATGACCTTAGGGTCCGGGCAGGTACATATGGGAGGAGGCGTTCCTTCAAATAACCTGGCCCCAAACCGTTTAGGGCTTTAAATGTCAATACCAGCACTTCCAAAGGCAATGATTTATTAAATAGCAAAACAAGAGGTGGGTTTCTTTGACTGTATTCCATCAGTACCTGCACTGGTTCTGTTAATTTCTAATCGTAAATTCAATTTTCCTTTCTCTTTGGCTAGCTTAGAAACCAAACAGGGTGGTGGAGGAGGGATGGAGCAATCTGTAGCTCCTCCGCCTGACTGCTCACTTACCTGCTTGAAAACAAAAAAATCTGTGGCACTGAAAACAAAAAAATCTGTAAAGACTGACAGACTCTTTTTGTTTTCGTACTGTAATAAGGCTGTCCCAGTGTCCCGTTTGAATCACCTACCTGCATGGAACTCCTGGTTACCTATGGTGATCAGGCATGTTGTTAAATATAAGGGTGTTATAGGACGTTCTTATTTAAGCTGGCCCTTGGTGTATGGGGTTGAGTTTTACTATGATGTTTCATTTTGTTATTTTTAAATCATATTTAACATATTTGTACCATTTTGAATATCAGTTAGTTGCTAATAAAATAAATAAAATTTATTTTGACTACAATAATAGTACCTTACCTCATTTGGCCATACTTTCCTTGCTTTATTGCAGCCATATCTAACATTCCCTTCTAATTTATTAGCTATGCAGTGCTCACAAATTTTGCCCTTATTTAGATACTTTTTTGTTATACTATTTGTACTTTTAATGAGTTGAAATGTATTTCAAGCGTGTGCGTGTATAAGTGTTCCTCATAAAAGGGGAAAATCTTAAGGTAAAAGAAATGTGAATGAAAAATTGCTTCTAACCTCTTTGCATGTGTATTACAGTGTCTGGGACTGTAGTAAACACACTGATTGGGAACCACAATAGTATCCTACACGTTTATCAAGATGTGACTCTAAAGTGGGCAACTCAACTTCCTCACATTCCTGTGGCAGTAAGAGTGGGGAAATTACTGTAAGTAGTCCTGACATAATTTTAGTTTAAATCATTTTTGCATTTTTCTAGAATGCACTTTGTTTTTAATTTAATTGCCCTTGAGTGGCAGTGCAACACCATTGCTTTTGGATTTTTGTAAAAATCTCACTTTTCATGTTGGAAGCGTGTACATTTTAAATAAAATATAAAGACATAGCAAAATATTAAGGACTAGAAATAAGGAGAAAAGTATAACACACACACACACACACACACACACACAAAGTAGACATTGGTTATAATGTTCACATAGAGTAGTGAAGACATAAGCCTGGATTAACAAATTGGGAGCGGACAGTGGGATCACTTTCTCCCTCCCATAGCCCTTTTTCAAAGGGAATCCTCCTTTCCACTAAATTGTGGTTAAGGGATATGTCAGTGGCAGTATTAACACAGTTATGGGTCACTGGGTTTCATTTGGAAAATGGAGAAATAAAAGAAAATTACACACTGAGGTATAAACATGTTTCAACTCTCCACTCTTATGGTAGAGTATAATAAGTGACATTATAAGTTCATAAATGATTAAGCCTATTTAACTAGTTCGTTTAGTTTGTTGTAAACTGGTTGGAGCTCCTGTGAGGATCAATTTTAACCCAATATTGGACAAAGGGCCTCTCCAGATGTAACTTGGGGCAGGATGGTTAGGCTAACCATGGTGCAGGATGGTTAGCACTAACCACACCAACTGCTCCTGTCATAGTGCACCAACTACCCAATCTAACCAATCTGCCTAACCACTTTCCACCCTAACTATTCTTCTTGAGCGAGTGTAGGTTCTCCTTGCACTTCTGCGGGGTGCGGGATTAGCCACCTTTCTGTAACTGCTTGGAGAACTATGGGAAGAAGTTTTTGTGTCTCTTGGTCATCGGCTGGGCTGACGGGGATGTTTTTGCTATAGGTGACAGCCTCAGGTGCCTGTGCCTGGAAGTGTGGAGCACTCAACACCACTGTGCTGATAACAGTGGTGTGGTATGGAAAACGTCTTTGTTCCCTGCTAGAAAGGTTGCGGGTATCCAAGATGGGGATGGAATCTGATGAACTGTTACCCAACTTAGTCTGCCAGACTGGGGTCCACAAACCCTTGCTACACAGCTCGGTGAGCACCCAGGGAGTGCTGTGTGACTGCCTGTTCCTTTAGCGAGCCGCCATTATGTGTAAAAATTGAGGGTCATTATTCTGCGTAAAAGGTATTTTCCTTAAATGCTGGTAGTATAGCTGCCATTTACACAAGATTATTTGCTCCTCTAATGGCAGTACTAATGGTAGTCACCATGGTTAGGGAAAACACGTTACACACGACATGCTAAGACGTCATGGTTAGTTCGAAATCCTTAACCATCATGGCTTAGCTTGTTGTCTGAACAGGCCCATTAGGAGCTTATTAAATATGACCAAAAATAATTTTCACATTGTTTTGTTACATTTAAGAAAGTACACATACCCTGGGTTTCTAGGCTATTGTTTTTAGCATTAAAGTACAGAATGACTTTTGCAAGAATTTTTAGATAGCTATTAGAATAATCTGAAAAGGAATGGCATATAATAAAATGTTAGCAAGAAGGCGTGTACCTAATGACTGAAGGTAGCAAGCAGGAATTGTAAGTAAGAGTGATTTTGTGTTTTCGAACTTCTACTTTGTACCTAGGTGTGCAAGTTACTTTTCCTTTAGTCTCACCAGTTAGCCTTCTGGGAAATACATGCTTTGTGATAAGCCATGCCCATCCTGGCACCGTTTTGACAGCCATTTTGTGAGAGTGCCCATAACATTCAGTATTTTCAACGTGCCTCCAAAAGGTTGGGGACCCCTGCTCTAAGTTTAAGAAGAAGGTAGATGTGTAGATGGTTCATGTCTCTGCCAGGCTAGTAGATCTGAGAAAATGGCTGTTTTAGGACTTTATAGGTATAGTTCTGCTAAGTAACTCTTTATAGTAATATGTGTAATTTTTCATAATTTCATATATTGAGGCTATAATTCAAAGGAATTGTGACCATGCACATCCAATCATTGCTTTCTTTGTAGTTCTTTGCACAACAGCTTCTAGAAGTAAATGAACAAGCTGATTAAAGCTTATTTCGCTGTTGGATCTTGTTCCTTGTAGGCTCTGGACAGAACTCCCAGTCAATGTGTGCACTAGGGTGAAAAAAGGTTCTAAGGTTTGTTTTGAGAGTGCACTTATTAGCCATTGGTGTGTCAAATGGAGACACTCTCGAATGACCTTAGTTCTTCTTCATGGTTTACGTGCAGTCCCACATACGGGTTTTGTGTTTGCTCAGAGCATATTTTGGGAAGCTTCAATAGCTAGATAAAAGGTCTTGGTGGATGCACTGCCTCACAAGCTCAAGGGGTTTGGCTTCTGCCTTCCCATGTAGTTCCTTTTCAGACCCCACAGTGGGAAAATCAGGGAACACTCTTTGCTAGATGTTTAAAAGAACTGAGTCTTTTTAATTTGTACTTTATTATTTGTTCTGTTTTTCTTCTGTCTTTTCTTCTGTCTGTTTCACAGTTTGAGCGTTTTTTTTCCTTTTCAATGTCTTTGGGGTGAAATAGCTGCCGATACCTTTATTTATTTATTCAGTTTATGTGTGACCATATAGTTGAAGATCTCAGTAAAAACAAATACAGTAAAGCTAATAATGAAATACATTGAAATAGTTTTTTTTAAGTTTTAAAAGCAGCACAATTGAAAATAATTTTAAAAGAAGAGATAAATATCCAAGCAGCTAAAACATGGGAAAAGTTTTTTTATGCAGTATTACACATAACTTTAAAAATAAAACAAGCAGCAGTTAAAAATTTGTTTTAAAGAAGAATAAAAAGTCAACAAAGTAGATGCTAGGCAGGCCTCTCGAGGGAGGACATTTCACTTTTTGGAGGCCACAAAAGAAAAGGTTTGCTTTTGGAATAGCCACCCACTGAATCTTAGTATGTGGGGACACTCAGAGCAGAGCCTCAGATGATGATCTCATGGCATGAGCAAGAGCATATGGGAAGAGGTTGTCCTTTAGACCAGGGTGGGCCCTGCAACCGCCAGTGCAGTCCCTGCCATTCCCCAAAATATGGGGTACCCCAAAAAATCTTTAAAATGTTGTTTTTTTTACAAACAAAATGGCATCTGTAGCTGCTACTTGCAAACAAAGTAATTTTAACTCTTTCATCACTCCATACCCAGTTGCGGACACCATTTTGTTTTTAAATTTCCACTCTGTTTTCAACACCTGTGGACAGGGGGCAAAAATGGGCCATGGCCCCCTGATATTTTCCTCTACTGCTTTAAACATTATGATATCAAACCATGAAGAGCTTTTTAGGTTAACACTAGCAGCCTGGCCCCAGAAACGAACTGAAAGCTGATATAATATGGTGACACTTCTAGTCAGTATCCCACTTGCATGTTTTGTACTAAGTGCAGTTTCCAGACATCCTTCAAGGGCAGCTCCACATACAACATATTGCAGTAATCTAATTGGGAGGTTACAAGGGCATGGCTTGCTGAAGGCAGGCTGTCTCTGTCCAAGTAAAATCAATCCAACTTCTGTACCTCCAGACAGCCTCTCTTGCATCACCATCCCAACTCCAGCCTTAGGGGAAGATAGCTTGGCACTCCTATCAGCCTTAGGGGAAGATAGCTTGGATGAACAGTGACACCATTGTTGATCCAGTTTAAAGCATGGGGATTTGGCTCAAGGTGTGCTTCACTGTACCCCAGAAAGACCAGACCTTTGAATTTGAACATTTTTATCAGCTCAGGATGATGATCCTTGCCAAAATCTTCCTGAATACAGAACAGTATTCAGCTTCAGATGCAGCAGTCTACTCCTAACTGGATAAATATGGATCATATCTTGGCTGTGTTTGCATATGTCGATGTCCTGGATTGTTCTGAGACTGGTGGCTGTGGTTTCCTTTTTTGTAAGGAACAGGAAACCAGTTAATTAAAGGCTTTCTGGTTGGTTGGTTGGTTGGTTGGTTGGTTTTTGCCATAAGGAGAGGAGCAAGAGGGCTGAGTGCATAGGCAGATGGATTGTAAGCCTATGCGGCAGGGTCTTGCTATTTACTGTTTTACTCTGTACAGCACCATGTACATTGATGGTGCTATATAAATAAATAATAATAATAATAATAATTTGTGTATCAGCTTACTTAGTCAAGATATGGTCCAAAGGCATCCAGTTAGGAGTGGGTTGTCCACATCCCAACTGATTAATTTGAATCCATGGAAGCATTTTGTTTATTTATTTATTATTGTTAATTTAATTTTTGTGACCTGCCCAGAGAGCTTTTGAGTGATATAGAAATATAATAAATAAATAAATTTAAGTGATACCTGATTCCTGGCTGCAAGCTTCAATTTATTGGGATGGTTCTGGACTCTGTCACTGGCTGGACATTTTTTGCCAGAGGACAGAGCAACCACTCTTGTGCAGCTGCCTATCAAAGTTGGTGGTACTTGGATCATCATGATGCATAAAATTCAGAGGCTACAGATCTCATGGTGGTCAACACAGCAGTTACTCAGCTTGTACAGCTGTACATAAGACCACTGCAACATTGATTGCTACAGAATGTCTCCAGCCTTCTTGATCTCCTATTTTGAATGATTGACCTTACCTCCCAGACTAAAGAGTTCACTAAAGTGTTGGATGGATTCTCATAACTTTCATCCTGTGGCACGAGCCACCAGTTTTGCTTGAACACTGGAACAAAGTGATCCTGAGACCAGATATTTCATTTCTTAAGTAGTGTTCCCCTTCTGCTTTAGCCTGGACATTATCCTCTCAGTTTTCCTCCATAACGTATCCACACCCTTGGTATCTGCATTACATACCTTGGAATGATATTTACTGGGCATCTCATTCGGGCAGAACTAAAAGTTTAAGATGTGTAAGATTTACCATGAGATTATTCCTCTGTTATGAATGTCCCAAGAAGGAGAAGCCAGTTTCTACTCAGCTTCTCCCATTAGGTCTTGTCAACTGTCGACCTCTTCTATCGATGGCAAATCTCCCACCTCCTAGAGCAGGGGTGGGCAACTTCAAGCATTCTATTTCCAGCCCCCAGACTCCCCAGGGAGCTACACTGCTGTCACTGCGCCACCTATGGATCACTAGCAAACTGCCACGGAGACTCAAAGTAGGCACATTTATCTTGAAAATCTGCTAAACGTGGTGCTTTTGGATCTCTGTAGTGGTTTTGGCAGCAAATCACCAATTTCCTTTTACTGCAGCACTGCCAAATTTCAGCAGTGCAAGTGCACCAGCAGGAGTGGGTCACACTCAGTGCTGGGTGTGTGTGTACGTGTTGCTCACTACGCTCTAGAGACAGTCCGAGCTCATTTCACCAGGGCTGTGGCAATATCTGCAGTCTTCCTTCGGGGAGTTGTGGCGAAAGAACTCTGCTGTGCTGCTACTCAAACCCAGGTCACTGCTTTCATTTGCTGTTATTGGATGGGCCAAGCTTAGTTCTCTGGCTTCTTAGCATCTGCCCTTCCTCAGGTAAGCAAGCTTCTTAATTTACCATATGTGGGGCTACACAGAAACCACTAAGGAGGACAGGTTGCTTACACTTAACCAAGTTGTCATATGTACAGTTACACAACCTTTTTTTTACCCTGCTGAGGGTGCTGTTATGCAAGTGCTTTGCTCCTGTTTTTATAGTCAATGTGTCAGTTGGATGTTTAAATTGAACAGGAAGGCCAAAGCTACACCCCTTTGAGTGTGCATCAGAGGGTGGGGTGCCTGCAAAACCTCCAGTCTAGTTATAGAAGGTTCCTGAAATAGGGTTTGCACAGGTACAGCACCCATATGTGACCACTTGAAAATTTACAGTTGTGGATAAGCAGCCCATCTTTGTTCTGATGATTTTTTTTTCATTTCTTTGATTTTGTTACAAAGTTCTTCAGTTTATTAATTCTATTAAGATTCAGTTCTGAGAAGATCTTAATCATTCTGTCATGTCTTGAGATTTTTAAGCGGATTTTTCTTTTATGCTTCTGCTTTATTACTTTGTTTTTAAAGCAATGAAATTTGGAGAAGGAGAGATTTACTGTGAAACATTTCCTTAAACTTCCTGGTTAACTTCAAATTTGCTGAGAAATTCATAGGCCAATGGCATAACTAATTTTGGAGTTTGATGACTGCTTTGGTTGAATAGACTTAGTTAATGCTGAAGATAACACATTAAGATCCATATTGTCTTTCTTATTCTTGGGAGTTGACATCTGGGAGGAATTC
Organism: Elgaria multicarinata webbii; assembly: GCF_023053635.1. NCBI lineage: Eukaryota > Metazoa > Chordata > Lepidosauria > Squamata > Anguidae > Elgaria > Elgaria multicarinata. The sequence continues at coordinate 68,997,147 of NC_086171.1, read as the reverse complement.
AGCTGTCAATTATGTTTTTATGAAATTTTGTAGGTATTTTATTCATTAGCAAAAGCACTTTAGTTGCCCTTCATGGGAGAGAGATTCTGTTGAAATATGCTAAAGAAAACCATAGACCTAAGTGTACCTTCAAAATAAGTCCAGTGCTCCTTATTGTAAGGAGATGACAGGTGTGGACAAGTTAGTGAAAACACATCATTTCATTATTAAACAAAAATGAGATCATTATTCTCAAAAGTGAAATAGTTTGCTTTCTGCAGAATAGTTCTTAAACAAATGTTTTGTTTTGGTAGAAATATTGTTAAGTATATAGCACATATTAAAGAAACACGTGTTTGATCCAATGGAGACTGTGCAAAACAGCTCAAGTTGTGTATGACGAGCCTCTTTTAAAACATGAAATCCTGCTATTTAGTGAGATAGTTTGAATTTTAGCTTCTGAAAAAGGGTCTTCACATGCAGCCCTGGCTGGTGGATTCAAGTGCACTGGACTGCACAAGGCTTCCCATCTAGCTACTTACATTCACATGGAAACTTGCTTCTGCACACAAAGTACCCAAAGCAGAATTGGGATACATGTGTAAAGTTGGAAAACTAATGTATTAAATGGACCCTGTAGCCAATCCATCAAAACCAGTGCAGGTTTTCAGTGCATCATTGCATAAGTAGTACTTAACACTGTGTAAGATAAAAAAGATACATTGATTAGAGCAGGGGTGGGAAGAAGATAGATCTCCAGATGTTTAGGACTTCAATTCCCAGAAACACCTGCCAACATGGCTCATGATCAGGAATGCTAGAAATTGAAGTCCAAAACATCTGGAGATCTACTTTGTGCCCACTTCTGGATTAGAACCTGATGGATGCTGGAGATGTGAAAAATTAATCGCAGATTATTTATATATCTTTTGGCATTGTCAAAAAATTAAGCAAGTGGCATATTTTAGTATATATTGAGTAAATCATGGGATATGAAATAATTGCTGTTCCATTGAGAGTTTTGTTAAATTGTCTTAAAGATTGCGTGGTTTGTGATATGGAAATCATTAATTAATGGCTGCTAACATTTCAATAGCTGTTCAGTGGAAGAAATGCAATGTCCCCTTATCAGGTTGTTTTTTGTTTAAAGGATTTGGGATATTGCCACAGAGATGAAACTGAGGGAAGGATTGGTGGACCAAAACAATAAAATACAATAAGCAATGGAGTTAAAATAATAATTAAATGATTGAAACAGGTAGAATGCAGATTCACAAAAGTAAGATGCTAAAATACATAAAATACAGGTCTGGGGCGGGGAAATTCCCCAACGACTCTAAGGATAGCATAGTAAGTGCTACAGAGTCAGTTTCTTCAAGGAGGGAGTTTCCTAGACAGCTGGCTGGGGCATTCTGGGAGATGCAGTCCAACACATCTGGAGCGCCCCCAGTTGAGAAAGGCTGCTGTAGGCCCTTAGGCTGTGAGCTATATAAACATCAGCACAAGTTCAGAAATTGACTGCAGCCAGTGCAGCTCTTTCAAAACTGGTGAGATGCATTTTCAAGAAACAGTCCCAGTCAACTTTCCAGCTGCTGCATTCTGTACTAACTGAGATTTCCAGTTGTCTTCAAAGACAGCTCCAGATATGACACATTGCAGCCTAAATGTGAGTAATTGCTACATGAGATGAAAATGATGTTTGCTCTTTGTTTCATGTTTTCAAGAATGGGAAGCAATATGCCAGGTGTTTTTTTTTCCAAAAACAGTCTTCTATGTGGTTAGGTATATCATGGCGTAGCCAAGAGCAAATGAGCGTGAGAGTAGAAGCTAACATAACTAGAAAAACATGACGAAAAGTTCTAGTTGAATGGATATTAATGGGAGTGAAATTGTGGGTGGAGTTATAAATGAAACCACTACACATTCAGTCTTCATCATCCAGATGGAGGAAAATACTTTGGTCTTTATTCCAACCCATCTGTTACTCTTTCTTGTAGGTGACATCACCACAACTGTTAAAGCATCACCATATAAAAATAGCAAAACTCCCATATAAAACAGGGAAAACTTAATACTTACTACAGAATTTTATAGAAGAAAGATGGCAGGATTCAAAGTTTCCTTTTCGCAACAGTGCTGGTTTAACAGAAGTTCTGCCAGTTATGGCACACAGTAAGAAATGAATGACATTGAGTGTTTTCTAAGAATACTCAGCATTACAGAATGTGAGAAGTTGAAACCGAGTGTTTTTTCGTGTGTGTGTATTTTTAACCATTTCAATCTAAATCTAATTCTACATTACAAATGTTAGAGAATGAATTACATTATATTTGTTACATCTCTTTCCAGCTAGATGTGCAAATGTTATCTTTTAAAGACTTGACTAGATTATTGTGCTTTTTTAATTAAGAGTTTATATAGAAGACTTATGCATTATGAAGTGTTTCATGAAAATACAGAAATACCTATGATTTTTTCTCTTTCCTTTTCTTCTTTTTGATCAGATGCTGATGATGCAAGTTAAATACAATAGCCTTTGCATAGCTCTTTTCATCAGTTTTTTCCTGCTGTACATTTGTTGACCTTTTTTTTAAAAAAAGTATAATAATAGTGTTACCGAATGTGCTTCTCTTAGATACATGTACAAACTTGCACATGTATTCAAGACACAATAGTTAAAAAGGGCCTTTTAGGCATTGGCAATAGGATGTCTGTGGTAAGGAAGTAAGTCTGAAACAATCCATACATATACACCAGCCACAGAAAACACAATGTTGCATTTATTGATAACAAGCATAAATTTAAAATGCATACATTGATTTGGGGGGAAATAACTTGGTGGAGCAATTGCAATTCAAATTCAAGAATAAAGAACCTTTAAGACTTCAATAAGAACTGCTATTATGGGGAAATTAAACTAGACCACAGGCATGCTTTGATAGTTCAGTCGGAAAAGTTTGCTGGGGTCAGAGGTTGCAAGGATGGGATAGGGATATTGGAAGTCCCTAACACTCTTGAGGCGGAAAAGAAAGGGTTGGGGTGAGTGTGGAGAGTGAAGCAGGAGGAAGATGGCAAGAAGGGGTTTTATGTTGAGACGAGGTAGTGCAATTGGGTTCCCAAAGCAGGTACTATAAATGAACTCCCTGAAAGGACCGTCACACTCTACTAGCACCTACTATTGTGAAACTTCCTTCTGAGTAAAGGTCTGCTTATGAGTAAGGACATACTCATAAGCAAGTCTAGAAAGTCTGCAATTGGGCATGCGTAAAAGAGCCACATATATAAAAGGCTGGGAGATGGGTGGCAAAAATGATTCTTCATGTTCAGGGAAGTCATGTACTTTTATACTGTTCTTTTTATCGGGATCTTGGGAATGATCTTATTCTACCTATTTTATATAAATACCCGGGTAGAACTGCAAAATTTTATATTTCCTTATTACTCTCGGATAAGATTCCCCATATTACCAATAAAGTAGCTACATTTTGTGCAATTGCAATAACATGCCATACCTTTTTAGCCCCTGAGTGTACTCTGTGATTTTAGACGGATTTGTTGATATAACTGTTTTGAACTCTGACTCTCTAGTTGTTGGTAGTTTTAATGTGTTAACGTACTTTGTATAAAGTGTTTGTTAAATGTACTGTTGGTATTGGTCAATGACCGTAATAAAATATATTCATTCATGTTCAGGGAAGGAGTTTTGGAGGGAAAGGAAGTGGTTGACCACTGCCTCCCCTCTAGCTGAGGCCAACAGGACCTGAGGCTTGCCCCATCTTTTTCCTCATAATGGGAAAAGGTGAAAATATATAAATAGGTCAAAAATATGTTCCGTGCTATCAAATAATTGCTGGGGAAAGTTATGGTGATAGTTGTCAAACCATTGCTAGTTGGTCTGTAAAGTTGTTTATTATACTGTATTATAAGCTGTATTGGTTACTTTATTGAAAGTGAGATATAAATAATAAACTAAACTAAACTTTGATTTTCTGATCCAGTGTGCAGCTGAATGGGATTGCAGCAGTCATCCAGTGTGAGACTAATGCAGAACCTTGAAAAAAGGAGCCAAGTTCCTTTGCCACGAAACTCTTAATTCAAATATGACCACTTACACAGGAATTAGAATAATGCTTTTGCACATTGTAAGCTTAATGCTTTGATTTTCAACCCCTTGTTCCTTGCCCCAAACCTTTGCAATAAAGAGAACAATTTCAAAAATAATTAAAAATATGGGGCTCATAGCTGGGTTTCTTGGTTTATTTGGGGAAAGATTTATTTTGCTTGCTTTCAAATATTTATCTGTTCCCTGAATTGGGCTTTAGAGTAATTTAGAGTGGTGTAACATGCATCTGTATATAGGAAATAGTCTTTGTGTATGTTACGGTATTATCCTAAACTGGCAAGAATGGAAAAATGAGGTATTGGGCGAAATGTTTCTAAATTTAGATAGAGAGATTTTAAATTGTAGTTGGTGCATGTGCTTCTAATTTAACAAATCTCTTCTCTGAGCCACTAATTAAATTTTGTAATAAGACCTGATATCATTTTCCTGACCTGGAAAATACAGTCCAGAAAGCACTGCTTCCAAACATCATCCATTAATGTCTATGGGTCTTTCACAGGAGGACTACTTTGGTGGATTGCACCCCTGGTTAAATTGTACTATAGTTTAAGAATTAATGGAAAGTATTACACATCATATGTAGGTATATTGTAATTCTAGTATTTCGTATTATGTAGACAATCTAGCTATGACTTTGACCTTGTAAAAAGGTTTGACACCCATTTAATTTAACACAGCAGGCAGTTCATAAGTACAAATTAATGTTCTTGGCTTTCTTTTGGTTCAGTCAATATAATGAAAGCATTTTATTAGACATTACGGTGTTGTGGTCACCAGCGGGTGGCAGCGATAACTAAATGTTGCTGGCCTGCTCTTGAGAAGATTATTCTTATTGTTCATCCAGTGGGACTAAAATAGTATTAATGAACTGCTTTTATCTAAGTCATTTTAATCATCATCATCATCATCATCATTATATTAAAATATTTTTAAATGGATACTGTTGTTTTTATACTGTTTTTATGTTTCTGATGGTTTTTAAATTTTGTATACTTTTTAATGTTTACTGTTTTAACTTTTGTGAACCGCCCAGAGAGCTTCGTCTGTGGGGCGGTATATAAATGTAATAAATAAATAAATAAAATATTTATTTGTTACCTGCCTCTCCCTCTGGAACGAGGCGGGGTACAACACAAATAAAAACACCATAAAATACATACAACTAATTCAAACGTTTAAAACCAGTGCATCATTAAAAGCAGCGCATCATTAAAAAAAGGCTAATGCTAATAACTTTAAAGTTAAATAGCTTTTCATCTATTTGAAAACTTACCTTCAGGCGTCACAATTTAAAAAAAAGTGCAGCATGGATGATATATTATCTTTGGTAGAACGTTTGAAAATGGTTAACTTAAAGCAACTATATATTCTAAGGGCAACTATACATTCTTTGGAAGATTATTGGTTAGATCTCTCAACTTCTTCTTTTTCCTGAAATGCAGCCTTAGTGGGCTGCCAATTTGCTTGCAGTGCCACTCTTCCTGACATTCTTCTCCCTCAAAATTTCTCCTCCCTGTTTATTTTGGAGTGGGGTGGGGAAAATACAGCTATACCTAAACATCCCCCTCCATGGCAAACTGCAGCTTGGAGGGGGATTTTCATTCAGAAAATCTCACGGGGAAGGGGTTGCTTCTCAACTCCTGTTGTGAGTAAATTGGCAGGCCCCTGCAATTGCATTTCATAAAAGAAGCCTGGATATCTAATCAGATTTCCTGTGAAATGTATAGTTTAGCCCTTAGCAATTAGTTGCAGTAGGTTAACCTTCAGCAAAAATGATAGTTGAGTCAATTGGTAACAAGGATCAGATTATCTTGAGGCTGGCAGAAGCATACAACTTCCAGACTTTGTAAAAGTTTAGTTGGGGACGATGCTATCAAGACATTGGAAGCCTTGAAGGGCCAAATGGATAGCTGATGCAGTGCAGAAACTGGTTGAAAAAGCAGGAAAGAATGTGGGTTGTGAGTAGGGTTGCCATATTCTGAATCCACAAAACTGGGTCAATTTGGGGGGGGGGGGGGTAGGGGTAGGATTTTTTTAAAAAAACTTAGCAATATGTAAAGGTCTAGGGAAAGCCCAATTTTTGCAAAGCCCAATTTTTCAATGAAAACATCAACTACTGTAAAACCAGACAGCTTAAATTCACTGCAACTTACTTTCAAGTAACAGATTTGAGGCTTGCAACCCAAATCCAAGGAGGTGGATTTTTGAAGGGTGATTTTTTGGGGAGTGACTTTCCTTTCCTTTCTCCCCTTTCTCCTTTCCTCTCCTTTACCTCCTCATCCCCCACTCGCTCCCTCCCTCCTGTCCCCCACAAAACTCTCTTTCTTCCCCCACAAATAACCCAGCAGGTCCACCCCACGCTTACCTTAAAGGTCTGACAACAACCAGCCAAGCTCACCAAACTCCTTTGCATTGCATGGGACTCAGGTAGCCTGAGAAGAGCACGTGTGCCTTTCCTCGCTGTTGTCCCTTTTCTACGCAGCCGCAGGCGCAATAAGGTGAGTCACAGTGAGTGACTCAGATGACCCTGTGGAGGAGCGGTGATGCTCTGGAAAAAGCACCGGATTGATGCGTCTTTTTCTCTCCTGCTGCCACTTTGCTGAACAGGCTCAAGGCACCATTTTGGAGGTCAGAATTTCTCTGGCCAGCTGGACCAGGGCCGGATCTACACTATTGCTTTAAAGCGCTTTATAACAGTTTTATAGCGCTTTAAAGCAGTTAAAGCACTTTATAACTGTTATAAAGCGTTTTAAAGCAGTAGTGTAGATCCGTCCCTGGAATCCAGGATTCTTGCCTGGCCGGTTGGGACATTTCAGAATCTCCTGAAAATCTGGACATTCCTGGTTTTCCGGAACATATGGCAACCCTAGTTTTGAGAGCTGCGCGTATGGAGGGGCAGAAATCTTTTCTCTCATTCCTTCCCCACCCTGAAGCATTCACACTGCGCATCTGTAATTCTGCAGCTGTAACCTTTTGCAGGATGTTCTGGAACATAGGCAAGTTTATCATGGGTAAAGAAAGGCATCTAGATTTTAGAAAGCAATCGGCTATCTTAACTCTTTCAAATCCTGAGGATATGAAATATATAGTTCTGGTGGTAATTTGGATGGTTTAAGCAGGACTGTGTGGTTATGTACACTTTGCTTTGCCAGCTGCTTAAATGAACAAAGAGTGAATTCTGGTTGCTGACTTGGAGCTAAGCAGAAGCAGGGAAGAGCAGCTGGCCCAGCTGGCCCAGCTCAAGGAGGAGCTAGAAAAGTAAGCCAGATTCCCAGGGAGCGAGCGAACAGGGAGCGAGCGAACAGGAAGAGCAAACAGGAGTTTGGCAGGGGGAGTGTAGGGGAAGAGGAGACCAAGGAAAGGGGAACAAGAGAAGCCTCAAGGAAACCCAGGAGGCTGCCAATTCAAAGAGGCCGTGTGCTTGCCATGTGCTCCTGAGTGCTGAGTGAGAGGTTGGTGTTTATAATTGCTGCAGGAGCTGAAGGGGAAGTGGCCTGATTGTCAGTTGGTCTCAGCAATCAGTGCCTAATTGCTGTTGATTGTTGTTGGCCTTTCAGTGACCTCATTCTGGTTGCTGACTTGGAGCTAAGCAGAAGCAGGGAAGAGCAGCTGGCCCAGCTCAAGGAGGAGCTAGGAAAGTAAGCCAGATTCCCAGGGAGCGAGCGAACAGGAAGAGCAAACAGGAGTTTGGCAGGGGGAGTTCGGCAGGGGAGGCCAAGGGGGAGGCCTCTAAATAATAATAATAATAATAATAAAAATAAATAAATAAAATAAAAATAAAAAAGAGGTGGGGGAAAAAAGAAAAGCATAAAGAGAAAAAAAAAACCCCACAAAACCACCACCAAACAAAAGCAAAAAAAACCCCAAAAGATTACTTTCCCTTAAGACATCCTCATATAGTTGTGTACCTTCAGAGAGGACACAACAAAGCAAAGGCAATTCTACTATAATCAAAAAGGGGAAAAACAAAAGCAGAAATCGACATTATGGATGGAAAGGAGTCCCTAGAGGTAGTGACCTGCAAAGGGTGTGCAATGTTCGTGTTTCTGCCTGAGCTCAACATGGCGTATACCTGCAACAAGTGCAAGCTGGTGGCACTTTTGGAAGAAAAAGTGAGGGGACTTGAGCAGCGAGTGTCCACCCTCCAAGGAATAAGAGAAGTCGAGGAGTTCTTAGACCGAACGGTGGAACTGCAACAGCAACAAGAAGCACATGAGATTGAAGAACAACAGCCAGCTGAAGCAGAAGTGGAGTATGCTGAGGGGAGGAAAGCCAATGAAGAGGAAACTCCCTGGAAAAGAGTGACAGTTAGAAGAGGAATTAGAGGGCGTTCTGCACCGGTGGAGCCATTGCAGTTAAGCAACCGCTTTCAGCTTCTGGAGAATGAGACTGAAGGACAGTTTGCAGAGGAAGAAGTACAGGAGGCACCATGCAACAGTGACCAAGAGACAGAAGGTAGGTCAACCAAGAAGAAGCGAAGAGTAGTCATTGTAGGAGACTCCCTGCTGCGTGGGATTGAAACCCAAGTATGTCGTGAAGACCCATGGACTCGCCAGGTGTGCTGTCTCCCTGGAGCACAGATTAGAGATGTGACTGAAGGGTTACCGAAGCTCATAAAGCCCACGGACACATACCCCTTTCTTCTCATCCATGTGGGAACAAATGATGTCGCCAAGCAGAGCTACAAAGAAATCATTTCAGACTTTGAAGTTCTGGGAAGGAAACTGAAGAACTTTGGGGCCCAGGTAGTTTTCTCATCCATCCTCCCGGTTCTTGGAAGAGGATTAGAAAGGGAAAGAAAAATACTCCGGATGAACGACTGGCTTCGAAAGTGGTGCCGTCGTGAGAGTTTTGGATTCTGGGACCACGGGCTACGCTACTTGGAACATGGACTGCTGGCAAGGGATGGGTTGCACCTCACAAGGGCTGGAAAGAATGAGTTTGGCCACAGCATGAAGAACTTCATCAGGAGGGCTTTAAACTGAATCTTGTGGGGGTGGGAGACGTAAATTTTGAGGCAACAATGGATGAAGGCCAATGCACCACAGTACAGAGAACAGCTCCAACAGAGTCCCAAAATAGTGTCTGCAACAAGGTAGGAACAAAGCCAGACTATAAAACACATGGTCTTCGATGTCTATATACTAATGCCCAGAGCATGGGAAACAAACAGAATGAACTTGAACTCTTATTACATGAAGGCAAATACGACTTGATAGGTATAACTGAAACTTGGTGGGATGACTCCCATGACTGGAATATAGCAATTGAAGGATATAACTTGTTCAAAAAGAACAGAAGAAATAGAAAGGGAGGTGGAGTTGCACTATATGTTAAAAATACCTATCCCTGCACAGAAATACAGGCGGATGAGATTGGGAGCCCCGTCGAGAGCGTCTGGATTAAAATAAATGGGGCTAGGAATAAAAAGAATATGATAATCGGAGTCTACTACCGACCACCCAATCAAGGAGAAGACGAGGACGAAACTTTTGAGAAACAAATTGCCAGTGTTTCAAGGAAGTGTGATGTAGTAGTGATGGGGGACTTCAATTACCCTGATATCTGTTGGGAGACCATTACTGCCAAAAGCGGCCCTTCCAAGAAATTCCTGACATGTATGGGTGATAACTTTCTCCTACAGAAAGTGGTGGAAGGAACTAGAGGGTCAGCAATCCTTGACTTGTTATTGACCAATAGGGATGACTTAGTGGATAAAGTGGCAGTTACGGGAACTCTGGGGGAAAGTGACCACGTCATACTTGAATTCTTGATTATGAAGGAGACAAAAGTCGAGCGTAGCCATACACGTACTCTGGATTTTAGGAAAGCTGATTTTAATAAACTCAGAACTATAATAAGTAAGGTCCCGTGGCAAGGGAGCCTAAAAAGAAAAGGAGTGCAGGATGGGTGGGAGTATCTAAAAAATGAAATTTTAAAGGCACAGTTACAAACAATTCCAACAAGGAGAAAAGATAGAAGACAACAGAGGAAACCAATGTGGCTCCACAAAAAGCTTATTGATGAACTGAAAACAAAAAGGGATACATATAGGAAGTGGAAGGAAGGCCAGGCTACAAAAGAAGAGTACAGACAAGTGGCGCAGAAGTGCCGAAATGGCGTCAGGAAGGCTAAAGCTGTGAATGAGCTGAGATTAGCGAGGGATGCTAAAAGCAATAAAAAGGCTTTCTTCAGATACGTGAGTAGTAAAAGACAGAGGAAAGAAATGGTGGTTCAACTGCTTAATGAGGATGGCAAATTGATAACAGACGACAAACAAAAGGCTGAAGTGCTCAATTCCTACTTTGCCTCGGTCTTCTCCCAAAAGCGGATCTATGACCCCCCTGGAAAAAGTGAAGCAGAAGTTGAGGGGGCAGGATTGCAGTTTGAGATTGATAAACAAATGGTCAAAGAACACCTAATTTCCTTGAATGAGTTCAAATCCCCAGGGCCCGATGAACTGCATCCAAGAGTAATGAAGGAGCTAGCGGAAGAACTCTCAGAACCTTTGTCTATTATCTTTGCAAAATCATGGAAGACGGGTGAGGTGCCGGACGACTGGAGGAGGGCTAACGTTGTCCCTATCTTCAAAAAGGGCAAAAAGGAGGAACCTGGGAACTACAGACCAGTCAGCCTGACATCCATCCCTGGGAAAATTCTGGAGCAGATTATAAAGAAGTCAATCTGTAAACACTTTGAAATCAATGCAGTGATTACTAGAAGCCAACATGGATTTGTCAGGAACAAATCCTGTCAGACTAATTTGATCTCATTTTTTGATAGGATAACCTCCCTTGTGGACTGTGGGAATGCTGTGGATGTCATATATCTTGACTTCAGCAAAGCTTTTGACAAAGTACCACATGACATTCTGATTAACAAACTAGCTAAAAGTGGGCTAGATGGAACAACTATTAGGTGGATCCACAGTTGGCTACAGAATCGGACTCAAAGAGTACTTATCAATGGAACCTTCTCAAACTGGGGAGAGGCAACGAGTGGGGTGCCGCAGGGCTCAGTCCTGGGCCCAGTGCTCTTCAACATTTTTATTAATGATTTGGACGAGGAGGTGCAGGGAACGCTGATCAAATTTGCAGATGACACCAAATTGGGTGGGATAGCTAATACCCTGGAAGACAGAAACAAACTTCAAAGTGATCTTGATAGGCTGGAGTGCTGGGCTGAAAACAAAAGAATGAAATTTAATAGGGATAAATGCCAAGTTCTACATTTAGGGAATAAAAACCAAATGCACAGTTACAAGATGGGGGACACTTGGCTCAGCAATACTACAAATGAGAAAGATCTTGGAATTGTTGTAGATCACAAGCTGAATATGAGCCAACAGTGCGATATGGCTGCAAGAAAGGCAAATGCTATTTTGGGCTGCATTAATAGAAGTATAGCTTCCAAATCACGTGAGGTACTGGTTCCTCTCTATTCGGCCCTGGTTAGGCCTCATCTAGAGTATTGTGTCCAGTTCTGGGCTCCACAATTCAAGAAGGACGCAGATAAGCTGGAGCGTGTTCAGAAGAGGGCAACCAGGATGATCAGAGGTCTAGAAACAAAGCCCTATGAAGAGAGACTGAAAGAACTGGGCATGTTTAGCCTGGAGAAGAGAAGATTGAGGGGAGACATGATAGCACTCTTCAAATACTTAAAAGGTTGTCACACAGAGGAGGGCCAGGATCTCTTCTCGATTCTCCCAGAGTGCAGGACACGGAATAACGGGCTCAAGTTAAAGGAAGCCAGATTCCGGCTGGACATCAGGAAAAACTTCCTGACTGTTAGAGCAGTGCGACAGTGGAATCAGCTACCTAGGGAGGTTGTGGGCTCTCCCACACTAGAGGCATTCAAGAGGCAGCTGGACAACCATCTGTCAGGGATGCTTTAGGGTGGATTCCTGCATTGAGCAGGGGGTTGGACTCGATGGCCTTGTAGGCCCCTTCCAACTCTGCTATTCTATGATTCTATGATTCTCAATCATCCCAGAGTGCAGGACATGAAATAATGGGCTCAAGTTACAGGAAGCCAGATTCCGGCTGGACATCAGGAAAAACTTCCTGACTGTTAGAGCAGTATGACAATGGAACCAATGACCTAGGGAGGTTGTGGGCTCTCCCGCACTAGAAGCCTTCAAGAGGCAGCTGGACAGACATCTTTCAAGTATGCTTTAAGGTGGATTCCTGCATTGAGCAGGGGGTTGGACTCGATGGCCTTATAGGCCCCTTCCAACTCTACTATTCTATGATTCTATGATTCTATGAAAACAATAGTCTCAATACCTTATTAATTCAGTAAACCACATGTTTTCAGAATTTCAGCAACCCCTGCTTATGCTTAAAGGAGCTTTCTGGATTGTGGCTTTGGACTTTATTTTGGGGAAGATATATGAAATATGGAGAAATTAATAGCTAATACAAGAAGCGAGAAGTGCCTGAGCTAATTTTTGCATGTGAAAGAGTGGAAATGCAGTGGGTATTAGAGAGGTTTAGGTTGTAGTTGTGCTACCTTTCTTTTTTTCTGGAAGAATTGTTAAGAATTGATAGACAGAAGTTGTTTATCAAAAGCAAGATAGTTCAGGTGTCACAAAATTGTGTTGACTTGCTATTGGATATAGAGGAGATAATTCTGTTGGCCTAAGAATGGAGGCGCCGTCCCAAAGTTTCTCTTGTAAATCCATTGTGCTGAAAGTCACGTTTGTTTGATGGCTTTGGTCCAGGATAGCTGCTATTATGTCTGGAGAAACTAGGACAAATTTGCTCAAAAAGTCATGAATTAATGTAGCAGTAAATTGTCTTATTGGGAAGGTTGTTTAGAGGTAGATAAGTTTTTACTTCTAAAACAAACAAAAAATCTTTTTGTATCTCACTTTATAAGCAGTGAGCTATTGTGCACAGTTCTGTTCTCTTGCTATTCACTTACCCGAAAATGGTGGAGTGAATTGCCGACCTTCTGTTAAATCATTATTATTATTATTATTATTATTTATTTATATAGCACCATCAATGTACATGGTGCTGTACAGATAACACAGTACATAGCAAGACCCTGCCGCATAGGCTTACAATCTAATAAGTTGTAGTTAACAATAAAGAGGGAAGGAGAATGCAAACAGGCACAGGGAAGTGTAAACAGGCACCGGGTAGGGTAAAGCTAATAGTATAGAGTCAGAACAAACTCAATATTTGAAGGCTATAGGGAAAAGAAAAGTTTTTAGCTGAGTTTTAAAAGCAGTGATTGAGTTTGTAGTTCTCAAGTGTTCTGGAAGAGCGTTCCAGGCGTAAGGGGCAGCAGAAGAAAAAGGACGAAGCCGAGTAAGGGAAGTGGAGGTCCTTGGGCAGGCGAGAAGCATGGCATCAGAGGAGCGGAGAGCCCGGTCGGGGCGATAGTGTGAGATGAGAGAGGAGAGATAGGGAGGAGCTAGACCGTGAAGAGCCTTGAAGGTCAGCAGGAGAAGTTTATATTGGATTCTGGAGTGAATTGGAAGCCAATGAAGAGATTTCAGAAGTGGAGTGACATGGTCAGAGCGGCGGGCCAGGAAGATGATCTTAGCGGCAGAGTGGTGGACAGAGACCAGCGGACTGATGTGAGACGAAGGAAGGCCAGAGAGAAGAAGGTTGCAGTAGTCCAGCCGAGAGATAACCAGAGCGTGAACGAGAGTCTTGGCAGAAGAGACAGACAAAAATGGTCGAATCCTGGCAATATTATATAGGAAGAAACGACAGGATTTAGCTGCAGCCTCGATGTGAGGAGTAAAGGAGAGCGAGGAGTCAAATATAAAGCCAAGACTACGAGCTTCCTTGACCGGAGTAAGCGTGACATCGTTGACAGTAAGAGAGAATGAGAGGTGAGGAGAAGGTTTAGGAGGAAAAACAAGCAATTCAGTCTTTGCCATGTTAAGTTTCAAACGACGATGAAGCAGCCAGGCTGAGATATCTGAAAGACATGCTGAGATACGATCGTGAACATCTGGAGAAAGTTCCGGAGATGAAAGATATAATTGTGTATCATCGGCATACAGGTGATATTGGAGGCCGTGAGATTGAATAAGCTTGCCCAAGGGCAGCATGTATAGAGAGAACAACAACGGGCCAAGCACCGAGCCTTGCGGAACCCCAACTGAAAGGGGAAAAGAGGAGGACGAGCTGCCGTTAGCCGACACGCTGAAAGAGCGACCCTCTAGATAGGAGGCGAACCAGTTATAGACAGAGCCACAGAGTCCAAGGTCATGGAGGGAATCTAAGAGAAGATCGTGATCAACCGTGTCAAAGGCTGCGGTTAGATCAAGGAGAATAAGAATGGAATAATGGCCTTTAGACTTGGCAGTAAGGAGATCATTGGTGGTTTACCAATGGTTTACCAAGGAAATCATAAATGGTTTACATTATGAGCTACTTCCATGGAAGTCAGTGCAGAAGCCAGATAGTGAAGACAGGCAGATAGGTTCCGGGTCTTTATTGTAATTGCAGTAACTAAAACAACTATAGTAGTATCATGGAAGAAATTCTTCAAACTTTCTAATGCAGCAGGTTACAAATATTGCATTAGCATGGTCATTTCCATAACTCTAAAAAGAAGCTGGGAAATACAAATGCATAAAACAACAGATCACGGCTTGTTATATGCAACATGCATCCAGGTAATTTATGGATCCATGGTTTTATTAATCCATCTGGACTGATGATTGTTTTATTGTATGACTACAAGTATGCAAAGCATTTGGATTTGTTAAAATGCTATGTTATGAGTAATTTGTTTTGGGACAGGCAAAACACATGTGCTATATTTTTGTCCAAAATCCGGTAAGAGATAGATTTTCAAATTACTGCCATATGTGTACAGGACTTGCTTTGAACAATAAAGTTATTATAGATACCAGAATAATTTGTTTCAGTTGAGTTTCGTCAGTATAAAATGTTACTCTAGCTTTATATTTATTTTACTATTTTGAGGTAGTTTTTTTTTAAAAGTGCTTTTAAAAAGTAATTGAAACTGCACATTGCTTGAAATGTGTTAAAGTAATAGTGTTCATAGTTGTACAGACAAATACAGTAGCTCCTGGAAAATACTCTAAAAAATTTAAACCCACTTCACAATTGTAGCCCTCAAGCAACTTGCTCTCTAGTGCTACCACTGAAACTCTTCTCAGGTGAGTCATTTGAGAATTGTAGAAAGCTGTCTGGGTGTCAGGTGTTACATAAGATAAATGAATATATCATGATTCAATTGCTGCCACCCTCTTGTTCTTATGAATGCATGGGAAAATTATCAGGACGGAAATCTTTCAGGTTTTCATGGAGTTCTGTATACTTAAATTTTAAATATGAAACACCATAGATTTTAGGACTCAGAGGAAACATAAATTTTTCAGTTGCAATCCTGCATACAGTACGGCTACTTAAATCCCAACAAAATTAAATGGGGTTTAAGCTGTCTAAGTGTGCACAGGATTCCAGCATTTATACCTAACTAGAGCAAAGGCAAAACCATTGCATTTTATATCCTTTTGCTTAAAACAGCCTATATTTCTTAAAACCAAAACAACCATAAAGGAGTTATTGGCAGAAAGAATAGATGACCAAGAATGGGGAAATTGTAAGTCTGCCTTCTTGGTCCCAATCTTCAACGGGCCTTCAATATGCTATTAAATTTGTATAGAGCATTTATGGACATAATACCAAATCTGAAGACTTGCTGCATGAGCACACAAATACTTAGTTTGCAGCCTCTTGGCCCCTAAGCCAGTGCAAGATTATGATTTGGTTCAGTCATAACACTAACTCGTGATGGGTTAATTAAGCTATGGTGGCTTAATTAACCCATCATACGTTATTGTGTTGTCTGGTGGGAGTTTTTAACCCACAATGGCTTATTTGGCACAGTCTACAGAATGGGTTATTTAACCCATTGTGGGTTAATGTATTGTGTAGTAGTCACTGTGAGTTATTTCATCTGACTACAAGGCTCTGTGGCAAGAGTGGTCCAAACAGCTGCTGCTCTGCTCTTTGCTGGCATACTGCTTAGGAATACCTTAAAATGACCAAGCCACAGTGTAAAGGAGGCAGAGTATGACGTTTGGTCCCAATTCTGCAAAGCCCCAAGGTGTTATAGGCATCTCCCCCTCTTTGGTGCACCTGGGATTTTTGCTGCTTTCCGAGTTAGGGTGCTGGGTTTTCATAGTGCATTGGGTGCCTCCTTAGAGGAGGCTGCCTTTGAGGTTTGGTCCTGATCCTGCAAAGCCCCAAGGTTTTCCAACAATTGCCCCCTTTCTGGCGCACTCGGGATTTTTACTCCTCTGGAGTAAATGCACAGGGTTTTGTTGATGGATTGGGTGCCTCTCAACTAGGAGAGGCTTGGTGTGGAGTTTGGTCCCAGTTCTGTGAACCCTTAAGGTTTTCTAGACACTTCACCTTTTTGGAGCACTCAGAGTTCTCCCTCCTTGGTCAGTGATCGTGCAGGGGGTTGATGGTAAATTGGATGCCTCCTTTGTGGGGAAGGCTGTGTATTAAGTTTTGTCCCCCTGCAAACAGAAGTGAAACAGCGCCACTGCTCAGGCAGGACTGCAGCAGGACAGGGTGTGGGGGTTGAGTCAAATTACACACAGTAGCTTAATAAACTACCCAGAGTAGCTTATTAGTCTGCTTGTGTGGTGGGGGAGCTTATTTAAAAAATAAACTATTGTGACTAGCTTATTAACCCATCATGGGCTATCGTGACATCCGAACGCAGCTTATAGATAGCTCAGCATAACTATTATGTTATTGTAATGGTTCAAATGAACATGCTGGTGCAGATATTTGACTTCTCAAAATTAGTTGCGTGTGTTGCATATACCTAAACGAGGGATCTAGCTAACCAAGAGCCCAATTAAACATCCTATGCAAGCACGCACATTAAATTCCTGATGGCTGCTGCTTCTAGAAAAAAGCAACATTGGGAAAGGGCAATTTTCAGCATATTAGTAGTGGGGGAGGGGTGCTTATCCTTCACCTACCCACCAATATGTGTTGCAATCCCCCCCCCCCACATGCACATATATATGTACACAGAACTATTTCTTCCTCTTGCAGGTTCCAGATTTATATTTACTGTCATATATGACAACCAGTCTCTTTGAAGCAACCTGTAGAAAGTCACCAAAAAGTTTGCCTGAATAGCAAAAGTCATAATGGAAACCTGGGGCTGGGAGAGATTGCTCACGTATAAAACGTAATGTTAAAACCATCTCATGGTTCGTTTCATAGCAATGGATCTGTTTTAAACAGATTTGGGAATACAAATATTACAATTCCGTTGCATTTTGGTAGTTTCTTAATTGTATGTCGTGTTAATAACTTTTTAGTATTGCATTGATTGATTTAAGTTTCATAAATCAGACATAGGTTGGATCTAGACTTAGTTATACTTAAAATAAACTCACTGAAATTAACGAGACTAAATTCCCATTGAATTCAGTGGGACTACTCTAAGTATGACTAAGTCTGTATCAGATACAGTAGAAATAGACTTACCAACATTTCCTTTGTAGATTGGGAAATGTTTAACAGAGGTATAGTATAACAAAGGGTTTGCATTAATGTCTTATATTATTGCACTATGATACTATTCAGCTTTGTTTTTTAATGCAGAAATTTGAAAGGCGTGATTGTCACACTGAGTGATAGTGGCCATCTACAATGTTCCTACCTTGGTACTGATCCTTCCTTATTTCAAGCTCCTAAAGTTGAAGCTAGGGATATAAATTATGAAGAATATGATGCAGAAATGAATAAACTTCAGAAAATCATTAAAGAAGCCAGAAAAATCAAAGGTACATTTTCCTTGTTATTGACATTACATCAATTTGTCTGGTCTTGTCTCTGTTAAATTCTAGCCATCAAATTTATATTTAATTTTTCATTATTCAATGAAGTACAAAAATGTATAGCATATTGTTTGCTGAAAAATATATGAAATTATCAGTGAACATTTGTTAGTATGTAATTTTAATTGAAAGAATGGGAAAAAAACAAATTTATTTTAAGGTGTACTCAGCCAGTTTTCATCTTTAATACTAGAATATAACTGAAGGGGTAGCACTTGGATTAAATTATGCAAATATATCCATTTTAAAGTTTTCATTAAATTTCAGTTATTAAAAAATTAATGTGTCTGTAGTAAACAACATAGAAATTATAATAAAAAGGAATCAAATGAATATTTAATAATAGTAAACCCATAATATCAAAATACAAGAGTATACATTTCAATCGGTTTTATGTTTCAGTTTCAAACAGTCAATAAACAGGCATTTCTTGATAGAGGGAAACTCATTCATGTGCAGAAATGGGATGGAAAAGAGACCTTGCTAGTGTGAGAACGAAAGCATGAAAAACCTTTACATCTATCCCTAAAGGTGGCCTAAAATAACTTTAAATGAATAAAACATCAATTTTGACTTTGGTGATAGGTAGTGTAATCTGCACTCATATCCACTATAAAGCAGAACAAGCCTCCACCTGCTTTCTACCATGAGGCATCCAATTCTAAACTCATTGAAAAATTGCCTGCATGGTGTTTTCCCTCCAGAGTTTTTGTATAGTTGTTGCACCTTGCTTGGCTCTCTATTATGGCAATGTTTTTGCTATAGCAATTCTGTCAACAATTCACAATTGTGACTTAGACCTGTGAAACGTTTTCACAGTGTGTATTTTGTTCCTATCTGTTTGGTGTTGTATTGTACCTTTATTTTATTTATTTATTTATTTATTTACTTACTGCATTTATATACCGCCCCATAGCCGAAGCTGTCTGGGCAGTTTACAAAAGTTAGAAACAGTAAACATTAAAAACAAGTATGCAAAATTTAAAAACATAAGAAGCATAAAAAACAAAAATATTCTTGTGAAAAACAGCTATCTTGATCCAGAAGAACAAGGGCAGAGAGAAGGAAACCTTTTCTCCTGCTCTGCTCATGCTTCCTTGCCCAATGTAGCTAAGGATACTATGCAAAAGACAGCCTTTTGTCCTCATCTCTCTTGCTGGATCTAAATTGGATGTGCATCAAGGTGTGAATCAAATACGGTCTAAACATTATGCTGCTTTTATTAAATGCACACCCAGATGTGCATCTCCATTTATTTATTTATTTATTACATTTCTATACTGCCCAATAGCCGAAGCTCTCTGGGCGGTTCACAAAAATTAAAACCATCATAAAAACAACCAACAGGTTAAAAACACAAATACAAAATACAGTAGAAAAAGCACAACCAGGATAAAACCACGCAGCAAAATTGATATGTTAAAATACAGAGTTAAAACAGTATAATTTAAATTTAAGTTAAAATTAAGTGTTAAAATACTGAGTGAATAAAAAGGTCTTCAGCTGGCGACAAAAGGAGTACAGTGTAGGCGCCAGGCGGACCTCTCTGGGGAGCTCGTTCCACAACCGGGGTGCCACAGCGGAGAAAGCCCTCCTCCTAGTAGCCACCTGCCTCACGGAGAAGGGCCCCTGAAGATGATCTTAAGGTCCGGGCAGGTACATATGGGAGGAGGCGTTCCTTCAAATAACCTGGCCCCAAACTGTTTAGGGCTTTAAATGTCAATACCAGCACTTTGAATCGGGCCCGGACCTGGACTTCATCTCCATTGAAACCCTATCGGTACTTGGATGTGCATCTAATTTACCCCCTTTCCTTAAACTGCATGGGAACATTCTTGTAGTTTAAAACAAGGCTAGGGAAACTCCGTCCTATGGGCTGGCCTGCCAGCTTCTACCCCAAGCCCCTCCTCTCACAGCAGGAAAAGCTCTTATGTTCAGTCAGCTGGTGATTGGAGATAAGAGCTTTCCCCTCCAGGCGAGAGTGGGAAGGGGCTGGGAAAGAAGCCTGCAGAGACTGCCCCTGCTTGATTCGAGTAGATATGCAAAATCTTGGTACTTTTAAAAGGGCTGCTGAGTAATTCAATCCTTATTTTTACTGGATTCTTCTGCATGCATAGTACTTGCTCTACTATTGAGCTATGCCCCCCATACTTTCTGGTTTGGTTTGTAAATATGCCCTCTCGAAGGAGGTTGGACAGTAACTGCCAAACATTCATATTAAATAGAGAGTACTGACAAAGAATTATTTTGTTATGCTAGCAATATATACCCATCATATTGCCTCTCTGCTTCTGCTCTTTCTTACTTTACTTGGCTTTTTCAGCATATAGGTCTGGCTATAGGACCGAGAGATCCTTGGCACAGTACTTATCAGTGGGCACCCTCCTACATGCCTCTTTTTCCCACCTGTTGATACAGATAAATATGCTACGTTTAGCTTGTTGTATGTGAAGCACTGTGTTGAAGATTGAAATATTCACAACAAATGCCAACATGTAATTGTTTTGGATGAGGCACACTAAGGTTAATTATAGTGGTGGTATGGCCATGTTATATTAGGGCAAAACCTTAATTTTGAGGTTTCAGATGTCAGTAATGTGTAATATTAAATTGTCATGTCATCCAGATTGGCATGCGTATTTTATGGGTGTTGAGTGAATTCACAAAGCGTGGGCATGCATTTGCGGACAGAAGCTCAGCAAGAGGCTCTATTTTCAGATTACGATCACTAAAGAGATAAGGCAGAAAATATGAAAGGAGTTGTTACTATCAGAGAGACACCCCATCATATTCATTTGTCTCCTTGGCGAAGTATTCACCAGAGAATTGAAAATATGTATCCTGAGCCAGCCTCTATGAATCTCAATATCATGTCATAGGCTGTTTTGAAATAATTGATTAAATTAATCACTTATTTCTTGCAGATATCTTGCCTAAATCTGAAAAAAATGAGGATTTTGTACTTGCTGTGACCATCTTGCCTGCTCTGGATTCAGTGTCTGTACGTAAACTTGAACACTGACATTAAATTTATAACAATGGCCAGGATCCAAAGACCTGGTCAAGGACTTTGTTATGTTAAGAGGGATTTACTTCCCCCCCTTTGAATAGTGGACCCCCAAGCCATCTCAGAAACTGTATTAAAAATTGTCCTCTTCGTTACAAAACTTTCTTGCCAAATTGTTGGAGGACTGATATTTGGGAAATATTAGACAAAGCTTCTCATGGAACTAGTTGTGTTGTCCTTGGGATCTTAGCTGATATTCAGACTGGTTCAGTTCTATTGTTTATAACCCTAGGTCATCACAATATAACAGAGAAAATATCAAGAATATTACAAAAGTAAACAACTGTAAAATTAAACATAGACACACAACACAACAACCCATCATGGGTAACAGGCCACAGTGGGTTGCTGGGTCATGCAAATCCAGACTGCTTCCTGCAGGGTGGCTTATTCATAGGCAACAAACCACCCTGACAACTCATGAGCTGTTCTTGGTGTTGATCAACCCATGATGGGTTGACATGTTGTCCAAACTAGAAATCCCTGCCACTCTTCTTGAATGATCTCACCATGAACGAGTGATAGCCTCTCCAATGGTGCCAAGCAACATTTTGGAGGGGATGTCACTCAATTACCAAATCCTTAAAGAAAAAAAGTTTGATATTTATGCATATAGGGACGATTTTTCCACCCAGCCCTGGGAATGTGCCCAAATATCTTTGTAATTTTTTTTTATTGGTTGGGGTTGCACAGTTGTACAATTCCGGCTGTCCTACAGTGATTGCTATGCAATAAATTTGATAAACAGGTGATTATACAACACATATAGTGCAAATTCACTCTAAATCTAAGTATTTAAAATGAAAAGTCAATCATGCCTTCAGAAAGACATGATGCACCAGTCCACTGTGAAATCTCCTAGTTGTGAAGTCCAGATGTGGACTCTATGATCCCTAAATTGCTCCTTAACTCACTATGAACACATAGTATTATATATATGCACATGGAATTGGTAGACAAACAGCAGTGCCAATTGCCATGTGCTTTTAGAGTAGAATTGTTCACTAATATTGAAGAAAAGCTTATAAATGTAGCATTTGTATTGAACTTTCAGCCGTATCAGTATAAATCTTAATACTACTGTGTTATTGAATATTTCCTCAATGCTTAAACTTAATAAATTATACAGGAAATCAGCATGTTTATTTGATCTTATGCAAACACTGCCAATATCTGTTTAATGTTGTTACATCTAACAATGCAAGGACGCTGTGCTTGATCTATTTATCTTGCATATTTGACCCTCTGAAGCTAGTATACTGCACATAACTATTCTGCTTTGCTAAGTTACTGTGATATGCAATTGACATTTCTTCATTTTAAAATCTGTGCTCAAAGTAAATGTAATCATTTTAAAACAGAAATCTAAACTTTTCCTGGTATAGCAATGCAAAATTTGCACAACGATGGGAGAATGAGTGAGATCCTGTTTTGCTTATGACTCTGCTTCATTGATATTGCTAGCAGGGTTCTCAGTTGATGAATGATGACAGCCTAAACCACAGTCAAAAGAAACTGGCTCCCTATAATAAATTGTATTTACACACCACCCAGCACAAGTTTATTTGATGCCAGCTGCTGCCTGCTCCAGAAGCTCAACCCAACTTCCTGTTCCCACCAAGAGTTATCAGTCAAATGTTAATCCACCACTGCTTGCCTCCAGCTGTCTGTGAACATTGGCTCAATTCAGACATCATGTCAAGCCATGGTTTGTGCTCAACCATACTCAATTATACAATAGACAAACTCTGGTTCAGAGCTGCTGGTTTTGTTTTCTGCCCATTCAGCACTTGCCTTCATAAATTCAGCCCAGTATGATAATCTAGATATCACGCCACACCACAGATAAGCTTCTTTAACCATAGTCTGGAATGATGCCTGAATTGAACCATTGATTGTGTTCTTTCATACTATAATTCCTATGCTAAATTATTCTTAGAAATCAGTAGACCTGTTGGCATGCTTTTCTGAGAACTCACCCTGTTGTTAACAAATGTCTTTTAATACTTTGGCTTGGTTCACATGTTGCAACAATCCAAGTTGTGTATTTTTTTTTTTAAAAAAAACACCTCTATGTTGTTGTGAATGAGCAAGCATGCTGTTGCGTACTGCTTAATTGTTCCTGCTGCAAAGCAGGGAAATAACCCGTGGTTCATTGTTAGGTTATTTCTCAGTTTGTCAGGGAAGAGACAAAGAAGAGTTGCTGGTTTAACGTTATGGTAAACAACCCAGGGATGGAGTGTCTCTGGATTGTTAAACTGCTCCTGATTGCAGCACAAGGAATTTGTCAGCATGATCCAGCATGCTTGCTTGTTCACAACAACCTAGAGTTTAAATAAGGTAATACCCACTCAGGCTAAATAAGCTAGGAACTGTTCTTCATGGTCTCTGTGCGTTACACATATGGGCTCTGCACTTGTGTGGAGCCTGAATTTGGGAAACTTCTGTAGCTGAGGAATGTTTTGGCAGGAACCCTCCCCCACTGTTGTACTGCGCATGTCCCAGTGGATTCCCGCCTGTTCCCTCAGTTCTCTTTTGACTGGCTAGCGAGTTGCCTCAACGTGAACTTCGTCCATGATTTTTCACCTTGTAGTTAGGGTTTACTGAATTTATTGTTCATTTACTTACCTTTCTTTCATTTTTTATACTTCATTCTTTCTTCATCTTAAAAAAAAAAAAAGAATAGTTAGTTAGTACTTCGTTGTCTGTGGCCGCTGTTGCTCATGGCCCTAAAGGCTCCATTCTGCAAATGTACATGCTTTTGATTGGAGTTAACATGTTCCAGTTCAGAATCTTCCCTTTTGGATTGGCAACAGCTCCAGGAGTTTTTACAAAGTGCATGGTGGTTGTGTGCGCATATCTCCGGATCCAGGTTGTTGAAATCTACCCACATCTGGATGACTGGCTCATTGTC
The DNA here is from genome assembly GCF_023053635.1 of Elgaria multicarinata webbii. Taxonomy (NCBI): domain Eukaryota; kingdom Metazoa; phylum Chordata; class Lepidosauria; order Squamata; family Anguidae; genus Elgaria; species Elgaria multicarinata. Next base: position 68,973,197 of record NC_086171.1, on the reverse strand, counting down.
GCTTCTTCCAAGAGTTCACTGAACTCTGCCGTCTGCCTCGTCTTCAACCTTGAGAAGAGTTTTGGGACTGCTATCTACCTACACAACTAATCCAGTTTATAGGCACAGTGTTAAACTCGAACACGCCTTAGGCATACTTATCTCAGGATCGATCTCGCAGAAAGGCATTCAAGAGGCAGCTGGGCAACCATCTCTCAGGTATGCTTTAGGGTGGATTCCTGCATTGAGCAGGGGGTTGGACTCGATGGCCTTATAGGCCCCTTCCAACTCTATTATTCTATGATTCTGTACCGCCGCCACCACACAAATGCTCATATGATCTAAAAACACTTGGGCGACATGGCGGATACAGTCTTGGTGGTATTGTGGGAATGTCTCCGAAAGAGTTCGCTTCAAAATCAGTTCATCCAAGCCTTCCCTAGCAATTCCAGCACTCTACAATTCCATCTAAAAATCCCATACATCATTGCTCTTTCTCTGCTGTAGTGGATGAAACCAAGAAACCTTTATCATGGCGTTCCATTTGTCCAATCGTCACCATATTGGACACTGATAATGGAACCTCCTTACTGGAATGGGGAGCTCATTGCGGCCCCCTTCGAATCCAAGGGACTTGGTCGCGAGAAGAGTGACAGTGCCACATGAATCTACTGGTGATATTTGCTCTGGGGAAAGCACTATATCTTCCATGTTTACATCCAGAATCGACATGTACAACTTCTTATGGGCAATACCACTGTGCTTTGGCACATCAGCAAGCAAGAGGGCAAGTATTCATCCGTATTGGTGAGGTTGACAATGGACATCTTCAACTGGGTCATCCCGAGGAGGATTCACTTGACTGCGTTCCACATTGCAGGTGTGGGTAATGTTTTAGCGGATGCCTAAACTGTACTTACTATGCTTCACACAAATGGCAAATATCTCCTCTGAACCTTCGATGTCTGTTCTGCAAGTGGAGATGCCCATCTTACGATCTGCTTCCGACAACTATAAATGCAGTGTGTAAGAGATTTTACACAAGAGTGGGACCAGTTGTCCATAGGAGATGTTTTCTGATTCTAAAGGCAAGGAGCCCTATTGTACCTCTTTCCTCCAATCCCATTAGTTCTTCAGGTGCTCACGAAGATAAGGGACAATGGCACAAACTGCATTCTGATTGCCCCTTGGCGGCTAAGGCAGTTGTGATTCAGCACCCTACTACAGCTGTCTGGGAGGGAGCTCCTTTGTCTACCACTAATACCAGACCTGGTTTCTCGTAACCATGGCAAAATTCAACACCCAGACTTGATCACCCTAAAGTTGATGGCGTGTTAGATTCAGTAATGAGCAGACTGCCCTTGATATACTGACTGGGGTAAAGGTTATCCTGCTGACAGTGTGGAAATCGGCTGGCTACGAGATGGTCTTGTGCAGCTAGGTGGGACATTTACCAAATTTGCTCCAACCGATTATCTTGACCCTTCTATGGCCTCTGTTCAGAAGATTATTTTGTTTCCCCACCATTTTTTAGAGAAGGGATTGCAATACTGTCCATTAAGGTTTATTTGGCAGCGCTCTCTACTTTGAAGGACCACTTGCAGAGCCCATCACTTTTTTCCCATCCCCTTATTCAACAATTTCTGTGGGGAATGCAGAATCTTCTGCCTCCAATTCGAGTTCTAGTCCCACAGTGGAACTTACTGGTCATACTTAATCCCTTAGTATCAAAACCATTTCAACCAATGGTCTACAGTAGATCTCAGTTTATTGTTGCCTTTCTTATGGCTATCACATCGTCCAGACATTCCAGTGAACTTTGTACTCTGCATGCTGACCCCCATTATGTAATATTTCATAAAGACAAGGTGGATCTATGTCCAGATATCACCTTTTTGCCCAAGGTGAAATCAGATTTTTATATTAATCAACATATCTTGGTACCAACCTTTTTTCCCATTGGCTTCTTCAGATGTAAAGACAAGGCTACATGCCTTGGATGTTTGGAGAGCGCTAGCCTTTTACAAGTCAAGGACTGCAGATTTCTGTGCTTCACTGTGTCTTTTTGTGTGTTACAGAGGACCTTGCAATGGGCACCCGGTGTCTTCACAAAGACTGGCATCGTGGCTAGTCCAAACAATACAGCTAACATATGAACTTGTGGGATTAGACTTACCAGCACAGATTCGAGCTCATTCAATATGAGGGATGGTAGCATCTACAGCCTTTGGAACGGGGTATACCTTTGCTGGACTTATGTAAGGCGGCGGCTAGGTTTAAGCCCTCTATGTTTGTGAAGCAGTACAAGCTCAATGTGCTAATGCACTTGGACTGTGCCTTTGGGTGAGCAGTGTTGTCATTGATTCTGCAATGAAATACCAACTCGCCACTGGTAAGTCAGCTTATTAATCGCCCATAGGTGTGATGCACAGAGATTACGAAGAAGAAAGGCAGGTTGCTTACCTATAACTGTAGTTCTTCAAGTGGTCATCTATGCATTCTCACGTACATACACACACCCCACTTTGGTGTCAGTGTTGATACTGATGTTGGTACCAAGGTGAGACATTTCCCCCAGGTCCAAGGCCACTGTCTGCGGTCTCAAGGTACTGAGGGAATGGGCAAGAACTTGCTGGGACATGTGTAGTATGACAGTGAGGGAGGGTTCCTGCCAAAACATTTCTCATCTATAGATGTTTCCGGAATTTAGGCTTCATGCAGGCACAGAGCCCATATGTGTGTTGCACAGATTACCATTCAAACAACAGTTTCAAGTAAACCTGCTTTATATGTGCAGGTATTTAATTTAATATTTAAGTTTTCCCCCTCCTGGTTATATATGTTTTACATTTGATTTGTTCCCTAGGTTTGAAAGATGTTCAGCAGTTTATTTCTGTAATAATAATAGAAGATAGGGCAAATATATTATTTATCTAAAAAATAAGAATTTTAGAAGTGTCTTTATAACAGAACATAATTTTTAATGATTAAAATTGTCCTGTGATGACATTTATATGTATGGATCCAGAGTTGCCTGTCAGTGAATGGAAGGGCTTCTTCCATTGGTGAAAGGAAACAGGATCCAGTGGAGACTTTCCACTGGAGGAAGGGGGCAGGATACAAAAACGTCATTGCCTTTTATTTCTCCTTTTGATAGACAACTTTAAACAAAGCTTTTGAAAAATTTCGACATCACTTTTATGCATCTTAATCTTTTATCTTTGTTTCAAGACTTCAAATACAGTCTTAGTGTTACTGCATTTATTTTATATAAACTAATTTTGAGTTTATTATACATATATATTTTTCACAGCAAGCCATTGAAAGTGAAGTAAGAGCAGAGGTGGTTCCTTCAGTGACGATAAAGGTATTGTGTCTTGTTCAGACTATGAGAAAGTATAAGATTCAAAAAGTATAAGCAATTTTGACATAGTCTTACCTGTTTAACAAAAAAGAAATCAGTTAGTTAAATATAATATTGACACAAAGTTGTGTTGAAGGGGGTGATCCTAGAAAATGTTCAGAAGTGATTGAGATTTGAGTGATTTGTATTTCTTGTGATATTCGTAGAAAAAGAAAAATTAGATATAAACATTGTAGGTCTACAGATACTTTGAGAGTGGTTCAGGAAGAGTAAGATAAGAGAAATATCTTCCGGTCTTACAGAACCATTATTTATGCTCTTAAACCAATATTTTTCGAAGTATAAGGTGAGCCTCTTTAGAAAGATGCCATCTCTCATTTAATCAGAGCCGGTGTTAGGGGGTCATCATGGTTAGTCACCTGCCCAGGCCCATGGCCCATCAGGAGACCGTCTGCTGACTCCCAGAGTTCTGCTCTTCCTCCTTGCTGCCACCTGTTCACCTGCCCCCTCCAAATGTGTGAAGAGTAATAATATCAAGGAGGACCAGCAGCCTCCACTTTCCTTGACATCTTCTTCTGAGCATTGATGCAGATTGGGCTCAGAGGTAGAGGGCAAATGAATGGGCAGTGGTGATAGTGGCAAAAGAGGTGGGACCAGTGAATATACCTCTCCAGGATCCCTCTAAAATCTGGAGCTGGCACTGCCTTGAAAATCACCTAGTGCCTTAGATCAGAAGATGAGCGGCTCCCAGCATGTCACCTTTTTTCAATCAGTCCAGTGGAAGAAGTTGTTGAGCCACTCTTTGGAAAGCTTGCCAGTAATGAAAATTAAATAGGTAGTCCTGTGTTTTTAAAAATGTTTTTGCTGCCAAAGAGTTCTTTCTCATATGTATGTGAAATTATTGGCCTTGCTTCCCTTTTCATTTCTTGAGTTTACTCCTGGGGTTAGCAGAAGATTAAAAGCTGCTGGGTGAACTGCTTGCTTTTCTTTAATTATGCTTGGAGAAGGAATTACGTAGGCTTATTATGACAACATACAAAAAGCTTTCTTTATAGTTCGTGTGCATGAGTGTGTTTGTGTGTATTTACATATGTGCATATATATTGTATGAGTGTGTGTTTGCGCACACACTCACTCCCACACTTTCAGAAAAGTAATTTTAGTTAAACAATAATTAACTCTAAAATGTACTCTTTAGAAATTCTCATTTACATCCCACTCCACGCAGACTTCAAACCAGTTCAGTTGGACTGGTTTTCAAATGTTCATAGGATTGCAATTGCTGGCATTGTGGTCAGCTGTTGAAATAAAAAATGGCAAATGTTTCACTCAGCTTGCACAAATTCCGTGAGTGAGCCTGAGCAGTATCTTGGTTCCCAGACTAATAAGTTATGCCTTTAATCATGACTAATATAGCTTGAACTCTTTTTTTTTAAAAAAAATGTTGAATATGTTTTATATAAGTTTCATAATTATGGTGGAGGAAGGAGAATCCTGGATTTAGTTTAATAACAAGCTAAGCTGAATGTAGACCTATATACTCTCTGCAGCAGAACTGTATTATGTTTAGTGAATAATTGCATAAAGTTTATAGAAATGAGCTTATGGCAGATACATAATTCTGTGAAAGATCTCAAATTACTGGTTTGATGATATTAGAAAATCATATTTTTAAAGTTGTAATACATTTATTTTGCATTTCTAGTTGCATTGTGTTCTAATTGATCTGTTATTTCTTGTAAATTTTATGTCCAACAGATCACAGTGGAGAGCAGACTGATAACACTTACAAAATTATCAGTATGTGTCCAGCCTCCTTTAGCACTGACCCAAGACAAGTTCATACTGGAATTAGGTAAATGTTCCTATTTTGCTCTATAGCCATTTTGTTTTCTCTTTGCTTTGCAAACTATTGGTACTATGTCAATGTTCAATAGTATTCAGATGTTAAAATTTGTCATATCATACTATTTTTATAAACTGCATATGTTTGAAGTTTGAGTTTTGTTCTTCACTCTCTCTGTTTGTAAAGGATTGAATAGGTTAAACAGAGGCAAACTTTTGAAATAGTGTTGTGAGAATACTCATCTCATTTTGCTATCATAAGACTGAATTGGTCGACTTCATTACTAATTCAGTTCCCGTGTACATAGTTCATGTAATTTGTTAGAAGTAGTACTAAAAATTACTAGACTTGGATAGGAATGAAATGGGAATTTTAAAATAAGTGTGTTTAAAGAGAAGACCAAAGTGGTGATTCCATACTGGCACCTGTCCTATAATATAAATCAGGCAGGCAACCTTTTGGGGCCTAAAGAAACATTTGACATTTTTTAAAAGTGTCCCAGGAACTAGGGTACAAATTGCCAGGTGGGGGGCATAGGCAGCGATAAAATGTTGGTGGCACCTTCCCTCTCTGGATTCTGACTTTTCTTTCCCCCCAATTCTGTTCTCACCTTCTCTCTCTCCCACCCCACCCCAAGCAGCTTTTCGGCAGGAAACTTTTTTTCTTGACTGCATTGCTCCATCGACTTGAATAAAGGAGGGAAAAAGGGTTCCTTGCCAAAAAACCCACCCTGGGCTGGGAAGCCCACTCACTGCCACAGTGTTTGTTGCCTCAGGAGTACTTGATTGGGGTGGGGGGGGGTCCCTCAAGCCACTTTTTTGGCAGAGGACTCTTCCCCTCAAGTCAATGGAATGGTGGTGAGTGGAGAGAAGGGCAAAAGGCTTGGAGAGCACATTTGCTGGGCTTGGTGAGCAATAATACAAGTACTATATGAAAATATCCTATTAAGTTAAAAGCAGACAATGCGATATTGATATATCATTGAGTTATGATTAGATCAGGATCCAAAGAAATGTGTGACTTGTTCTTCCCAGTTGGGGGTGATGGTACTTTGCACTTATACTTCCCAGTTGATACAATGAACTGCTTTTAACTGCTGTGACTTTCAAAAGAAGTTGGTAATGGGGCATCAGATCTCAAACTATCTCTCTCTCTCTCTCTCTCTCTCTCTCTCTCTCTCTCTCTCTCTCTCTCTCTCTCTCACACACACACACACACACATTCTTCTAGGTATTCTCATATCTTTAGGTTACCTAAAGTAGCTTTTTGAATTCTAGCTAGTAAATATTGGTAGAAGTCTGAAGTTGAAGCCTGGAGATTGCTAGCCGGAGCTTGCAGTCCAGTTAATAGAACCTATCCTTTTGTTTGGAAGCTTCCTGTTTTTTACAGTGGTTTCACATTGGCTCAACCTATCTGGAGTATAAAAAGTGTTGTCAGTGTGGAAATGTTGCCCAGAGGCTCCCTCCTTTCTGAGCCAAAGCTGTGGCAAGCAAAGCAATTTTGAAATGAAATAGTAGCATCAGTACTTATAGAATGGTTAATAAAGTGGTTAATAAATGGTTAATAAATGGTTAATAAAGCCCTACATGGCTTGGGACCACAATACGTGATGGAACGCCTCTCCCGACATGAACCTACCCGTACACTGCGCTCAACATCTAAGGTCCTCCTCCGAGTGCCTACTCCAAGGGAAGCTCAGAGGATGGCAACAAGGGAGAGGGCCTTCTCAGTGGTTGCTCCCCGACTGTGGAATGATCTCCCCGATGAGGCTCGCCTGGCGCCAACATTGTTATCTTTTCGGCGCCAGGTCAAGACTTTTCTCTTCTCCCAGGCATTTTTAACAGCATTTAACAACGTTAAGTTTGTTTTTAATGGACCCCACAATTGTTGTTTTTAAATGGATACTGTTGTTTTTATACTGTTTTTATGTGTGTGTGTGTGTGTGTGTGTGTTTTTAAATTGTATACTTTTAATGTTTACTATTTTTAAATGTTGTAAACCGCCCAGAGAGCTTCGGCTGTGGGGCGGTATATAAATGTAATTAAATAAATAAATAAATAAATAAATAAAGTTGTGATGCTTTTAAATATGTAGATATTAATGCATGGAATTATCTAAGAGCTTTAGGAGACCTAAGTACTGTTATAGGTGAAGTTTAGCTTCTGGACTAGGTGGTACGTCAGTGATTATTATTATATTATAGTAGCTCTCTGGGAATGAAGAAATTAATTAATGGCTAAACATAGTTTTTAGCCGTTTAAGTGTTTTATGTATGTATTTACAGATACATTTTATTGCATGTATTTGTGTGTGAGTGATGAACTATGATTGAATGAATATTTTGTTGGTATAATTTTATAGAAGCATTTCTAAGTATCTTTTTCCAGTTGACCTTTCTTTTTATATGTCTGCGTTTACAGAGTCATCTATACCTAAAACAGTTGTTCTCTCTGCCTTTCTAAAGGGGAACAGCTCACCAGCAGATCTGGATGGTAGTGCTCTAGCTTCATATAGCACACCAACAGGTAAAAACGTGAAGCAACATTTCGTAATTGTGCTTGTTGAACTTCTGTTTCAAGGTACATTATTCTGTGTAACACTATTGTCTTAGTGTGTTTGTAGAAGCAACTGAATTAGCTTCCTCACACAACTGAAGTATCAATTTACTTCAACCTTTGAACTGGAAAAGGCCACCTCTAAAGGTTAGAAGTTAATTACGCTTTTACCAGTTCCACTCTTTTGTCTCCAGCAAAGCTGTCAAGTACTGTGTTCATCAGTGTTGTGATTCACTCCTACATAGAACTTGAGGGTTAAATGGTTACAGACTCTCATTATTCCCCCAGCTTGCACCCTTTGGGGGCTATTTATTTAAGATGTTCTGGAAGCAAAGCATTCCTCAAACAATATAGAAGTCAGTCTATTAAACATTGTTTGCTGATCTTATCACTTGGATCTACAATTTACGCTATCGTGAAATGTGTAATTCTAACACATCAAACAAATCAGTTCCTTTTATAGTTAATCATGTTCTGTGACTGATGTGAAAATTGTCTTTAATTTAAAGGAAAATCACCCTGTGAAGTGCAGAGTTAAGGCATAAACTTAGAACAAAAGCAACTTATTCCTTCAGTGTAAGGGCGTATAGATCTGGTTCGCACAATCAAAATAAGCCACCTCATATGCAACCATGTGTACAGAATTATTTATGCCATAGTGGTATATATAAATCATGGTGCATTTGGGGCACAGTTTCCACAATTGCCGTCCGGGGCATCATGGCTTGTTGGAGAGGGAAAACAACCCCCAGATAACCCTATAACAGCCCATGGGTTATTGGAGGGTTGTTTCCCCCTTCAACAAGCCATGCTCGCCAGGTTTGAATGACATGACAAACCACGCCTTGGCGATGTTTATGAAATTTAAAATAAGCCACCATGGTTTATTTTTGTCAAGACCAGCTCATACCCTTTTAAGCACATCTGATAGCCTTCATTCTGCATGATACATAAGCTAATAAATAACCATGGTGTGTTCAATTCATAATTACTTTCAAATTAGCACAACTAATATTTTGAGGGGGGGGGGAATGAAAATAAGCAGTCTCTTTAGTAAACAATGAATTTACAAAATAATTACCAAACCTTAAACATATCAGCAGGTTAATGAATAGTTCATTGAACTGCCTATAGAGACCACTATTCTTTTTGCTACCTCATGGCACAGATGTACTCTCTGACCTACATTTTAACCACCCAGCAAGAGAGACGACAAAGTAACAAAAAGAATTGGTCCTGATACAACAGCTACTATCCTTCATTTGCTCAACAATAGTTATTCACCAATAGAGCACCTAGTTGTTTGCAAGACTTTAGAACCAGGGTAGGCAACATGGTGTCTCAATGCCCACCAAGGTGTCCTTACCCCTCCAACTTTTTTTAATTAACACATTTTCTTACCAGCACCTGGGATTGCTGTAAAATAGGTTTCTGTTGGTGCTTAAAACAGTGGGTTTAAAGATGTTATTTAGTGTGCTGTGGATTAAACCATATCTTTGCCTTATACTCAGACTTTGGGGCAGGTTCCTTATCTTTTGTGACACCTCCCATGGCAGCCATTTTGTGGTTGTGCCCAGGACATTTTCTCAAATTACCAAATGTGCCCATGGCCCAAAAAGGTTGCTTGCTCCTGCCATAGATGATCACCACAATGTGGCCATACCAAATCACAGGCATGCCAATGATGATAAAAGTGACAAAATCCTTACTAGACTATGACAGGTCATGGCACAGTTTTGAGAACTGCATAGCCCTTTAAGGGGCATCTCTCTAGAATGTTTCAAGTGGATGTCCAAAAGGAAGAATTTCTGCATTTGGTATGCAACCAATGTGTACAGATGATCCCTTCCCCTCCTGATGAGAACCATTCTCCCTATTCCAGTTTGTTATTCTCCATTTTCCATAATCACTTAAATAACCTTTGCTTGTCTGCTTTTCGTTCAGCTGTTTATGTTCTGGGTTTTAGAGGGGTTGGGGGGAAGCAATGTAACCTACATTTCCTTTTAAAAAGCTAGGTATTCTTTTATAATGTTAAGGTGTTTGTTTATTTTCAGTTATCTGTTATATAGTGTTTGTTCTTTCCCTTCTCCTTTGCTTGCATTGGTTTTATGGTAGATCTCAATCCAGAAGGTGAGTGAGAGACACACTGGACCAAAATAAATATCTGCAGAAGTTGTGTTTTGGGTTAAACAAGTATAGTAGTGAGTTAATTTCCTGTCCTGCTACAACTGGGAGCCAGTGATGCTAAGGTGATTGTGTCACAAAATACTGCTGTTGTGAAGGTCACTGTGCTTATTTTTGTGTAATTTAAACTTCAGTTGAATTTTCTTACACTGTACATTTCATTGCATTTGACTGTACTGTGTGTATATATATACCTGTCAACTGAGATAACATTTCATGCATATGATAAAGTGGACTCTAGTTCACCAAAGCTTATTTCACAATAAATTTCTTAGAGCACAATCTGATGTATGTTTAGACAGAAAAAGTTTTACAATTCATAGCATCCCTCCACCAGCCATGCTGACTGGGCATGCTGGAAATTATAGGACTTGTTTCTGTCTAAACAAGCGTAGGATTGCATCCTTCGTCTTTAAGGCGCCACAGAAATCTTTAATGTTTTTGACATTTTAAAATATGTACACAGAATTTCAGTTGCGCTTATCTTTGTCAGTGAAAGCTAAGAAACCTAAAAAATATTGCTAGTTGAAAATTATTAAACATATGCAAAATGACCCAGACACTCAGTATACATCCAGATGATTCCTTTATATTTTGTGTCTAGAAGACTAATAATTTGAGTATATATCTGTCTTAATTTTTCTTATCTTGTTTAGAGAAAAGTTTTAATGTTTGGGGTTTTTGAGGTGTAAGTGACAATCTTTGCCGGTTTGCAATAATAAGATAAGAATGGAAGTGGCATATCTCTCTGGTTTACCCCCCAAGTAAAGCTTCTACCCCTAAATCACAGTGTATTTTGATTTAACTAACTATATATGTATGTATATATAATTTGTTACAGGTGCACCGAGAGTTGCCCAGTGCAAATTTCGATTACCCTTGCAGTTAGTTGGCTTTCCAACTCAGCCTTCGAAAACAGCAAACCACAAGTTAACTATTGATACCAACAAACCTCCAGTCAGCCTCATTACCCTTTTTCCAGGTAGGACATCAAATAACATTGCACTTATAATGCGAAGGATATACTTGGAATGTTTTAGTGATGGCATATTTATGAGAAGAAGCATAAATAAAAGATACCTATTTGGCCATCTGCATTGATTTTTGAGCTTATCAGATATGTAGTTCATATATTTAGAATTTTGTCAAAGCTCTCCTAGGTTTTGTTAGTGTTACCATTGTTTTCTTTTACTATGTCGAAACTTATATTTGAAATTACTTTCTCACAGCTTCCAATTGATTATTTTGATACATTTCATTTCTTTCACTTTATGTAAAATCCAAGAAATCTCTTTAAATAATACCATCTAAACACTGGACAGTTGGTTTTTGTGTTGATGTAATGTTAAGACACATTCCAATTTTTCAAACCCTGCAACAGCACACTCTGTAGATGTGAAAGGGGACGAAAAATACTTGGGCAAACCCCAATGCCTACGAATGGCAAAACTGTGGTAGGCAATAATTGCCATGCACTTACCTTCACTTTACTTGAATGTGGGAAGGGTATGGGTAATACTGAAAGCTCAGTGAGAGAAGAGGAGAGCTGAGAAGCCAGATTCTATGATTCAAAAAAATTCAGAGCTATTGTCAAAGAAAGAAGTGAACCACACATTGGTTACCAGGAGCCCAATCTTGCAACAGAGTTAATTGGCAATCATAAGCATATGGGCAGAATACAAATCTGGTTTGTAGGAAGATGCCAGGAGTAATAGCAGTAGATGCCATCATTGGAAGGAGTAACAACACAAAGTTCTATAAAGGAGGGTGTAACCTAGGGTATAGTTTTAAGGTCTCTTGGGAAATTGAAGGAAGAACTGACAGATTACTTCTAAGTACACTTGCTGGGAAGTAAGTGGAATTAGCAGTACTGGATTCCCTATAATAATGTTAAAGCTCAGTTTGTAAGAGTGTTTGATTCTGCAAGGACAACCTCAATATATTGATTAATGACAGGCACCCCTATATGTTGGTAATCTGCAGATAGCCCTGGATCTTTTGTGTACATGTGAAGTTATCTCATAGTAGTTTTTATTTGGTCTGAGATTTTGTGCCAGAATTAATCCAGGAAGGGAAACATCTCTAGGGTACACAAACTGTCCACTTAATATTATTCTGGTGATGTAGGGACTTAACAGATGGCCACTGCCAGTTGGTCCTTCCAGCCTTCCTAGTGTCCAAAATGCTGATTTTATAGTTGTGGAAGGAAAATTTCCACCCGCCCCTACCTTATTTCAGTGTCTAGTTTTGAACATGCAGCCTACCAAAGGGAACAATTTATATGGATAGATACCTGATGCCATAGATACCTAGTGAAGAATTGGACAGTAGGGTAAACAATCTGTTGCAAGATTGTTGCTTCTGTCTGCTCTGTAATACCTCTCACCCACACCTGCTTACCCCATTATACCTTCTAAAGCCTAAATAACGCAGCTTGAAAACAAAAGATTCCTTTGTTGGGTCCCCATGTCTAAGCCCTTCCACATTCGCATAGGAGAGGAACATTTTGTGCCACTGTAGAGGTCAGGAGAGCTTCCACTGTGCACCACTCTGACTTCTAGAGTGACTTTTGATGGATCTTTGCATTCCTGTGCATGAGCAAAAGCACTTTCTGCTCACTCATGGAAATCTTTAGATCCAGTCCACTGTATAAAGTAAACTAGTTTTCATTAGATGTGCTCATATAGCTAGTTGTATATAGCTGTAAAACCAGAATGCATGTGCATGTTTGCTAGATAATACTACTACACAGCAATGGTATAATGTATAAGAAACAATACATTGGGATATTCCCATCCTAAATCTCTCTGCAATAGAAAGAGAAGTCTGTTATAAACACCTTAAATGTAAAAAGAGTGTTAACGATTGTTTGTTAACAAGATGGACAAATTGTGCAAATTATATATCTTTTCTTTTCATGTAGACTTTGCTGATCAACCTGATGAAGATCAACTAAATGCTTTAGGATTTCAGTTATTAGCTGGTTCCAAAGTCACTTTACTTGCTTCAAAAACATCACGTGAGTACCCTGATTAAGTGATGGTTTTCACGTGGTGATATTGTCCAAACACAATGTAGCAGTTTGTATTTATACTAGATTCTTCAGGAACTTTTGCAAGGATCTGTATTCCATTCAATTAATAGGGAGATTTTTTTCAAAAGTTTTCCGGTGTTAATTGAAGTTGATCTGTTGTCTTCCAAACAAATCCATATAGGACCAGTACATGCAACACTCCTTTCTTAACCATAATTAAGGGGATTAGATTGGTTGTTGGATCACACACTCTCAGCCTCTCCCTCTTTGTCCTGAATCCCCGCACTCTTCCACTGATGCTCTTAACGGTTAATGCTAAAGATGGAGGGACTATGATGCAGTGGTAGACCACAATCTTGTATACAGAAGGAACCAGGTTTGAACCCTAGCATCTCCATTTTAAAAAGTATCCCAGGTAGCAGGGCTACTGTTTAGACAATGGTTGGCTAGATAGAATAATGGTCTGGTTCACTATAAGGCAGGTTAGTATGTTCCCTAATGTTTATATCCATAGCAAGCTTAACTATGGTTAACGTTAACCATAATGTGCCCTAACAGTGGTACTGTCAGTTATATTGCCCCTTTTTGGACTAAGGTGTCTGTAATTGTTAAAATGATCCTGGAAATCACAAAGCAGTTTAAGGATATGCATTTATTAGTGTGTTACATTCCAGCAGTCTGTGACATCACATCTGGCCATCTGATATGGATGCTTTGAGCCTTCCTATTGCAAAATGACTTACTTTACAACATTGGAAAGGGAAATCTTTGCCACCAATATACCAGTGGATTGAGGACAGACTTTCTGTTTACTCTATTACTGACAGCTTACTGTGGTCAACTACATAGGGACACATATATAGCTTTCTGGACAGTTAATCCCACTGAAAAACAATAATTCATCCTTAATAAATGGGATTTAGCCACTGTTTGGCCCTAGTTTTCCTCTCTTACCCTCCATCCTTCCCTTTTCCCTTTTCCATTCCTGCCTCTTTCTACCTTGCCTCCTGTCTCTTCTGTGTTGTTGTTGTTGTATTTACATGTTGCCTTTTTCATTTGACGTTAATTTCAAATTCCTGGTCTGTGTTAACTGAGTTAAAATCTGTACGGATATAGTCCTAACTATGGTTAAGGCCAGCAGCATAATATTGTATGTGCACCAGTCCTCTGGATTGGAAGAGCAATGGTATATTAAAAAAAAATTCTTATTAAGGAATCTAAAGAAACTGGCCAGGATCCAAAGAGCTGCTTTAGGCATGCCCTAGGAATTAAGCATCCCTGGTGAGATTTTGTCTTTGTGTCTTTGAACCTCAAATCCCCTTGCCAATGCACATCTGTTTTTGAAAACCACCTCAATTTCAAAAGTGGTTTGCCATGTATCATGGATGACTGCTCTTTGAAAAGTACAATCCCAAATCCCTTTGGGGCATACATAACTAGTTGTGAGGTTCTTTAGTCCTTTTTTGTTTTGATTTTATGTTAGATGTTTCTTTACATTAAGCTAATGTATACATTCATTGAGTGCATAGCATTTCCCTACTGTTCTTAATAAAATTACATGACATAGAACTACTAACAAAGTAAGGGGTTTGGAACTGTGAATGAATCAAGGGCCTCTATTCTGGTTATGTAGACAATGGAAATCCTGTACAGAATCATCTAGATTTGGTGGTTTGTGAGCTTTCCACTGATAACCAGAATCCATAAACTGTAAAAGGCCTTAATATTTTTCAGCATAAATCTTCTGATGGGAAACATCTGGACAAGTAGTTATTTAGAAACTCTCACGGTATCAATTAGTTTACTTTTACAGGCTTCATTTCTGTTTGTGTTTGGTTGTGTGAACATTCTTTAACCGCTGTATGATAATTTTTAATATTTGTTTAAGTTGACAGTAAAATATTTAAACAGTTGAAGTAACTGGAACATTCCATAGCAAAGATCTGAGAAGACTTATAAATTTTTTATAAATAGTTTTACATATGAGCTAAAATTAGAATTGGTTATTTGGATTCTTGTTTTACAGAATTGTTAACTTAAATGATGTACATGTGTGAACAAGAAAGATCTCAGCTGATGGAAGACAGTGTTCATTCATTAATTGAAGAAAAAGAAGCTTTAGATTATCCCACCAAAGGCTTTGGCTAGCTGAAGAATGTTGTAAACTTCTAGCTTAGGCAGAGTGCTTAATTTTACCATGTCATGACAAGGGGGCAAGGAAACACATTTTAAATTTAAAAAGTGCAAACTTGTTACATGATTTCTATGGCACAATGCATGCTAGACCTTCCCCCTGAGCAGACACAAAAAATGTTTCCTGAAAGATGCTGTACTAATGGAGTACTTGAGTGATAAAGTTTAACACTAGCAAAGTCGGTGAGAAAGAAAACAGACAATACCTGTTAAACTTTAAACTCACATAAAAAGCCATTTCTCACTCTACTCTCCCACCAATCATTTTCATCTCCATTTGGATTTTGTTTATTTAATGATCTATTATGATGCTTGCAATCTCAATATAATCTTTCCCACGGAACTACTGCTTGGAACTGGCTCTAATATTTGGCATGATGTGGTCTAGATGGTAGTGCAATCCTATACACACACCTGAGAGTAAATCCCAGTGACTTTAGTGGATCTTACTTCTCAGTAGTCATAAATAGGCAAGTAGATTGATAATATAATCCTATCAATCTACTTGCCTCAATCTACACATGATACTTTACTTTTTGCTTGCTGGTACTTTGTAAATATTACAGTACTTTTTGGTGAGCAATTTATTTTAATTTTATTGTTTTACACTAATTTCCCTTGTTCTGATTGGTAAATTCCTGTCTGAAACAATTTGTATGTCCACCCTCCATTTTGTACAGCAATAGCTAATGAGTAGGGGTGTGCAAAGTGGGTCTTCTCTGCTTCAAAATTTGGTCTGGAGCTCTGTGGAGATGATTCTCTGCCTCAATTTCAGAGCCCCTTCCCCCCTCTCTGCCTCGTTGAATTACCCTCAAAGAACCGTTCAGTATTTGGGTACCTGGTATTAACAGAAATGCTTACAGCTCCCTCATTTTTAAAGATAAAGAGATAAAACTTGGCACAATGATAGCTCTTAAGGAAGGCTTTAGCCCCACCAAGTTTGAATCACTTATGCTTTGATTTTTTAAGGAATTTTTAAATGGAAATTAACAAAATGCTTACAGCTGTGTAATTTTTATAGATAGAGAGATGTAACATGGCAAGGTGATAGCACTTAAGGAGGGCTTTAGCTCCACCAAGTTTGAATTAGATTGGTTTACGCCTTGACGTTTTAGGAATTTTGTTTAATTCCCCACTCCAGCCTTCTCCAACTTGGTGCCCTCCAGATTCTGTCCTCCAGACCCCACCCCTGCACCCAGCCCCTTAAATAAAGAGCCTGCCAAGCTTTCTCACTCACCAGCCAGACCAGTAGCACATGTGGGTGATTGACTTCTATGGGTCCGAGCAGAATATCTCCCTCTCTCTCTTCCCGCCACCCCCCCCAAGCAGCAGCCAGTTAGTGTTTCCTAGTTCCCTGAACACTGCAGTTGGAGGAGAACACCTCTGTGGCAATTCCTATTGGTTAGACAAAGAAGTCAATATCAAAGCTTCCCCTCACCTCACTCAGCGTCTTTCAAATATGGACATACAAACAGCAGGATAATTCTGGAAACGTCTCTGCTCTGATATTAATCAATGGGTTTGGAAGCGGCCAATCTTTGCTCTGGAAGATAGAATGCTCTGCGGTTGTTTGCGGTTACCAGATAATTCCTGGGCAGAGTGCACACCCCTACTAATGAGCACAGAACAAATGTAAATAGGCAAAAGACAAGTGGGTCCTGTAACAAAACATTGCAGTATACCCTCAACCTGTGAAAAGAGTGCTGCTATTCAAAGCTCCAGTGAAACTGGAACAGTGGCCTTGTTGTCCTGTTCAGGCCTTGCTGGATAGGGGAGTTTCAGAGAGCATGGGGAGGGAAAAAGAACTGTACTCTCTGTCCCCCCGTCCCAACTCACTGTTGTGCAGTTCAAGGATCTTTACCTGAAAATCTAGAGAGCCAGTTAGAATAGACATAGGAACATACGAGTCAGATCGTTGGTCCATCTAGCCCAGTAGGCAGGACACTTTTCTAGCCCTAATTGTAGATGCCAGGGATTAGAATGGAGACCTTCTGCATGCAAAGCATGTGCTCTCCCACACTGAGCTATGGCTACGTGATCTTGGGCTAGATAAACCTGGTATTCAGCAGCTGCCCGTGTTCATATAGTGACAGTGTTGCTATATTAACAGGGGGAGGTAATATAGCAATACTGTTCTTTTCTTCTGAAACATCCCTGTGCAAGGAGGCAAGTTTTTTAAACTCCACAACGCACATTCTGCCACCCTATCCCTAATCTGTGATAATATTAAAATTCAAATAACAAAAACCGTTTGGTTTAACATGTTTTGTTAAAAGGTTTTCCATGTTCACTCAAGCTCCAAAATGCTGCGAAATTGCGTATTATTTAAGCAATATGGATAAACTATGGTATCCTATGCTGGGGCTTGTTTATGCTTCACCAGTAGCTTGGAGATAGATGTCCACTACCTAAGTTCCAAATTTGTCTGTTCACTGGAATAGACATATGGAGTCTAAGCCACTGAAACTATCATGTAGCTGAAGCTCTCATTCCATTTTACAAATAGTCAACTGGGAACTAGTTGGGTACTTAAGTTGATTATATTTTAACAAGACTAGGCCTCCAGTGCTATGATCATATATCTGCTTGATTGTGTTTGTTTGCTCTTCTGCAGCTTAGTTACTCACTTATCTTCTGGGGCCTGTACATTTAGCTGCCTTCCATTCTTGCTGGAAATGGCTGCCTTCCATTCTTACTGTAATCACTGTATTTGCTTGCTTGTGTTAGTTCACTCTTCTGCAGCCGATTGTCCGCTTTGTTGATTTCTTCAAGGGCACAGAAAATGCCAAAATTATTTAGGGAACTGTGATATCTATTTTTTAATAGATAATACCTAATAGGAAGATATGACTACTTCTTTCTTTCTTTCTTTCTTTCTTTCTTTCTTTCTTTCTTTCTTTCTTTCTACAAGAAGTCCTAGAGTTTCAATAAACAAATATTATCCCACTTACAGTCCTACAGAGTGGCTCTGTAAGGCAAAACCTGGGAACACTGGACTTTAGAATGTGTTGATTTTTAACTTTAAAAAAAAGGCTCAGAGTTTGAGAAACACAACTCTAAACCAAAAGAGCTACTAAATAAAGCCAGGCCTGTTGCCTCCCTCCCAGAAACCGTGTGGAATATCCTCATATGCTGGGTAAAGTTGTACCTGTTGAATTTCTGCTTGCCATGCATCTGGTAGCAGTACTGTTCCTTACCAGGAAATTAGCAGTGCGTTCCCTTTATGAGACACAAGGTTGGAGGGTCTGCAAAACCCAAACAGCATCACTGAGGCCTAGCCAAATGTTGGAAGCAGTTGTTGTCCTATAATACACATGCATGCGAGGGTACAGAGAAAAGAAATTGTGATTATGGTCTCTAGCTTATACTGCTGTGTTTTTTGTGGGTTTTTTTTAAAGTAATATGTTTAAAGGAGAATTCATGCTACAGTTCCTATTTCCCACCCCAAAGCCTCATTCTCTCTCAACTGCCAAACCTTAACTGACATAATACTTCCTGTACCCCTCCTTCCCTTCTATCCTGTCTACCTGGTAATGAGACACATTTGCTCCTATTCTATTCCCCCTCCCACTTGTAAAATAATTCTGAGCATGCTTGGCGGCAGGCTTTATGAACTGCCATTGGATAGAATGGACTGGAGGAGAGAGGGCAAGGAAACACATTTTAAATTTAAAAAGTACATACATGTTGCATGGCTACTACGGCACAATGCATACCAGACCTTCTCCCTAACCTGACACAAAAAAATGTTTCCTGAAAGATGCTGTACTAATAGAGTACTTGGGTGAGAAAGTTTAACACTAACAAGGTTTGAGAGGAAGAAAACAGACAATATCTGTTAGACTTTTAACTCACATAAAAAAAGCCATTTCTCACTCTTTCTTCTTGGAAATTGGCACAACTGTCCTCAAATTTACCTGTCTTACATTGCCAAATCTCATATCAATCCATTGGCCCTTTTCCTAAGTATAAGCTGTTGAACCTATTGCCTCTCTCATTTCTGGCTATTTATTTATTTTTATTTATTTATTACATTCATATACCGCTCCATAGCCGAAGCTCTCTGAGTGGTTTACAAAGATTAAAACAGTGAACATTAAAAGCAAATATACAAAACTTAAAACCATAAAAAGCATAAAAACAGGTTATCCTGGCGAAATGGGATTCATCCAATTAACTCTTAACATAGAGCCACAACTGTAGCCATGTAATCATAATTAAATCCCTTGAATGATGGATGCCCCTTTATCCAACTTTAGGCAAGTATTTTTATGCTAATTAAGGGAATGTACCTGTTACAGTATTTTAATACTAATGCTTTGTGGCATTGGACTTCTTTCTTAACCATTTTTTCCCTCCCAAAACTGAACATGGGCTTACTCACTTAGCACTGAAAGTCTTTTTCAGTAGTATTCTGTATATAAAGGTTTTTAGAAAATTAATCTTTAAATTAAAAAGATTTTCTCTCAAGTTATAAATGTCTTAGAATTAGGGAACACAAGTAAAAAGTATTTGCTTGCTGATTTTAGCAGAATTATGCAACTAAAAATCTTTAATTTATAAACCAGATAATTGTTCAGAGTTTTCTTCAGCTTTGTAACTTCATGCAACACATCAAGTTATTTCACATCCTTACTAAGCACTAAAACTGAGCTGTTTGTAATATTATTTTTTTTCATTTTGAAAGAAGCAATGACCTTAGTTTTGTCCTGAAATGACTAATTTTAGATAAGAGGTACTTTGTTCAATAAGTGCAGTTATTATGCTGGAAATATATCTAGAAATAATGAAAATAAGGTTGAATGTTACCATTAACTAGGGTGACCATATTTTGGAAACCAAAAAGGAGGACAAAATGGCCGCCCTCAGGAGGCGTGGCCACCCCAACATGCCCACCCCCAAGGCGGAGCCAACTCAACATGTCCGGCCCCCAAGGGGGTGTGGCCTCGGTCACATTTATTTATTTATTACATTTTTATATGCATTATTATTATTATCACCATCCATTATCAGCATCACCAAGAGAAGGAGGAGCATTATTAATATCACCATCCATTATCAGCATCACCAAGAGAAAGAGAAGCATTATTAACATTACCATCACCATCCATTATCATCAAGGTTATTTTTTTTCAGGGACGTCTTGAAAACTTGCAAATAGCCAGTTTTAAAGTGGCTGAAGCAATGAAGCCCCCCCCCACTCAAGCTCTAGCCTCCCCCCTAGCCCTACGTCCAAGCCTCTCCCCCCTCCTCCTCACCACCCCCATGCCAAGTTAAGGAGGATGGTGGCCTTGCCCCAGCCTACCTTTTCCCACGTTGCAGCTGCCTCCTCCGTGCGCACCTCGTGTCCTGCTGCTGCCTGGTCTGTGGCCGTTCGATGTCCTCCTCCTTCCTTCCGCTAGCCTGGTCCCTGTGCTGCTGCCAGCCCTCTCTTCCGGCCTTGCCCCGCCACGTTGTCCCTTGCTGCCTCTGTCTTGCCTGCCTTGGTCCGCCACCGCCGGGCTCACCAAAAAGGAGGAAAATATGGCCGCCCTCAAGGAGGCGTGACCACCCCAACATGCCCTGCCCCCAAGGCGTGCCCATCTTGACATGACCATCCCCAAGGTGGGCACAGCCTTGGTCACATATCTAATTCTACACTTCACAATTAAGACAAACCTGTTCTATATACTGTAACATGTTAATGTTAAATCACTGAAATAAAGAACAAGTGAGATAGTCAATGTATCAGAAAGTAACATTTATTTTTAGTTTTTTTTTAAAAAAATAATTTAACAACAACACATAATAAAACATATACATACATAACATAACATTCCTCTTATTTCTTAGCTATACATTCTACTTCTTCATTCTTAACTTACATTAACTCAATTCTTAACTCAATTCCTAACCTCCACCCTCGGGACCTTATTCTAATTTTCAAAATTGCTTCGAATCTTCTGGAGGTTTTCTGTATACATGTTGCTGTATACATTTTAAGACTCTTCCTCCCGACGTACCCAGAGATATTTTTCAGTAGATCTTATTTTTCTTAAAAGGGGTCGGGTGTTAACCAAGAATCTGTGGAAGTCCTTACATGACATTTGCTTATAATTATATTTCACCTGTAAAATCCCTTTCAGTGTCTCCACAGACATCTGGTTCCGTTCTTTAGTCCACTGGGCCTGCATCAATGAGAAAATGCGCTCCACATTGGCATTATGGGAAGGAACGGAAAAAAAAAACTGTGCAATTCGCAGCAGTTCGGTATAGCAGCACCCATTGGTTTTAGAACTCTCAAAGAATTTGCTCCATTTCTGGTGCGCAATCAATGTTTTGAATTCGTCATCATCATACATGCTTTCTACAAATCTTCTCAGTTTTGCACACTGATCGAAGCACTTGGCATCATCGATGGGCACTTCCTTCTCTTTTAAGTACTTAATAGTAGGCTCCACATCAGGCCATTTTGGTGCCTCAGTCAGGGCCATCCACCTGAATATCGAGAACTCTTCAAGGGGTCTCATCCACATCTCCAGATATTCAATGCAGGTGGTGTATTGACATTGTACTTGCTCACAGAAGGAGTCACATCGTGCAGCAAGTCCCGCCTTCCGATTTTTCCCCAGGAGTTCCTTAACTTTAAGGGATGTGAAGTTGCTGGCCTCCCGGTCACGCAGGATCTCGATTACAGAGTCCAGGACTTTTATGACTTCCACCACGGAATTGTTTGCACGTTCAATCACTTCAATATGTTCTTGGAACATGCTCATTAGTGAATGCATATGCCACAGGTAGATCTCACTAAAGTCATCCTCAAAGAACTTCTTGAGCCCAGCAGGTGGTTTGCTTTGAGAGAGAAAGAAGGACTTCAAAGCCGGAAACATCTGCAGCAGCCTTGTGATTCCGGGGAATAAAGACAGCCACCGTGTCTTGCTGTGAGAAAGCAGCTTTCTGTATTCAATGTCCACAAACTCACAGTACTCCTTCAGGCTCTCAGTTCTTACTGTGTAAATGCTAAAGTACTGATATATTTTAAAAATAGCAGACTCCACATCCACATCAAGTGTGTCTGCCCCGTGATGTACACAATTGTTCAAAATGTGTGCTGGGCAACCCACACCAATCAGAGTAGTCTTCTTCAACAGCCTTTTCAATTTTGCGAAGACATTACTCCCTTCCTCATCACGCCGTAGTCCACCAAACATAGTATTGCAGTTGTCACCTGTGAAGGCAATGCACTTCTCCAACAAGCCATTCTTCTCCAGAGTGTCCTTCACATATTGGGCAATTGTATCCGCTGTCTCGTTAGGTGTGTTCCTCACTTCGATGAGCTTAGACTGCAGACCACCATTCTTCCAGTCAAAATATTGTATTACAACTGGAAAGATTTTCACTGCACCATGGTTGCTTCCATCAGTCGAGACTCCACAGTATGGTATGTTGTCTTCTTTTATTCTTTGCAGAACGCTTTCCACTGACTGCGGTGCAAGTACAGAGTTCACAATTGCTTCGGTCTTTGTGCGAGCACTTGAGAACTTCCGGGCTACCTCTGACTCAGGGAATAGTATCTTGAACAAGCCAGAGGTACAATCCATTATTCTAAAGGAACTGTGATGCATCACAGTGTGGAAGGCCATTGTACCCTCCACTGCAGAGACCGCATCCTCAATTTTGCTTCCAGGTCTCAGAAAGAAATCAGTCACTCTGGCGGATGAGCTCTCACCTCGAACAGCTTTCCTGTGCTTTTCTGACTCAACATGCTTCTGTAAATCCAAAGCACCTTTATGTGCAACAGACACAAATGTTCCAGGCTTGCATATAGTGCACTCAGCCTCACCCTCATCTCGACCATTCCTGAAGCCAGGAAATTTGGCCTTTAACTCAGGTGTGAATTTACACTTTCTTTTGGGCATTCTGAAGGAATTTCCTCAAGGTTTTTACTGAATTATAGACCAGAACAGAATCTGAAAGACAACAAAGTAAGTTATTATTTAGCATCTCTGAATCCCACAACTAAACCAAACTTATTGTTGTGAAATGCAGTCAGAGTTTGGAAAAACTGGAAAAGAAGGGGCAGGAGTACGACATCACCACTGTCTGTGTTTATTTTCCAAACACACCTCTTAAAAACAAAAGTAAGTTACATCACTATCAAAGAACTCAAATACTGAGATTTCAGCAGGCCATTGTAGGCATACAGCACCAGGTGAAATTCCCTCTTCATCACAACAGTTAAAGCTACACAAGCTATAGTAGAGTGGCCAGATACAACAGAGGGCAGGGCTTCTGCAGCTTTAACTGTGTTGATGAAGAGAGAATTTCACCCTCTTCAATTGACACCTGCTGCAATTCCCTTTTCTACATTACAGTTAAAGATACAGGAGCCCTGTCCTCCTTTTCATATGGTTACCCTAACTTAC
Source organism: Elgaria multicarinata webbii (assembly GCF_023053635.1). Lineage (NCBI taxonomy): Eukaryota > Metazoa > Chordata > Lepidosauria > Squamata > Anguidae > Elgaria > Elgaria multicarinata. The sequence goes on along the minus strand of NC_086171.1, from coordinate 68,949,637 downwards.
AGATTGGTTGTGCTTCTTTAATACATATAAGAGGAAACTCTTGGCATTTGGTTTCAATGTAAATTAGATATACTTTCATTTGGTGTTCACTCTGTTCCTGCGCTGGGCTTCTTAAGACCAGTGATAACCGCCCACAGATTATCAGGAACTGCATGAAGCAGGGACAAATACAGGTCATGCTCTGTAGATTCCAGAGTTACAGGCCTAGGAAAAGTAGCACCCTGCTTGCATAGTTCATGAAAAGCTAGGTTGACCATATGGAAAGGAGGCCAGAGCTCCTGTATCTTTAATGGTTGTTTAAAGGGAATTTCAACACGTGTAATTTGTATGTATGCAGCACCTGGTGAAATTCCCTCTTCATAACAACAGTTAAAGCTGCAGGAGTCCTTCTTGAACAGATACCCTTTTTCATCACTATGACGTCGACGTCATAGGAGAGACCCGGATGGATGAGGTGATCTGCATTCCGGTGGCAAACACCTGACCCAGCCCTGCGATGCTGCTGTGGGCAGCAGGAAGGCCTTACTCAGCTTGTCACCATGGCTCCCTCCACCACCAAGCGCCGATGTTCCACCATTGCCCACACTAGAAGCAGTGCTTGTGGGGAAAGGCTAAGCAGGCAGGGGAAACCCTTGCATGGGGGCTGCCCGGCTGATCTGGGTCCGCAGCCTGATCCCTAGGAGCCTCCCCACAGACCCCTCCAAGCCTCAACTGCAGGCCCAGGATGCCCCCGGTGCTCCCTGGGGGCCGCCACAGCAGGAACATCAGAAACTGCCTTATACCAAGCCCTCCCCTTGGTCCACCTGGCCTGGTATTGTCCACACTGACTGGCAGCCATGGTGCTCCAGGGAATCAGGGAGGGTTTTTTTCCAGCCCTAAGTGGAGATGCCAGGAATTGAACCTCATAGAATAGCAGAGTTGGAAGGGGTCTACAAGGCCATCTAGTCCAACCCCCTGCTCAATGCAGGAATCCACCCTAAAGCATCCCTGACAGATGGTTGTCCGGCTGCCTCTTGAAGGGCTCTAGTGTGGGAGAGCCTGGGGGCTTCTGCATGCTCAGCAGCTAGCGTACACGTACCTCTGGAAGAGCCTGGAACGCTCTTCCAGAACATTTGAGAACTACAAATTCAATCGCAGCTTTTAAAGCTCAGCTAAAAACTTTTCTTTTTCCTAAAGCTTTTAAAACTTGATTTTGTTCTGACTTTTATACTGCCTGTTTGGTGCATTCTCTTCCCCTCCTTATTGTTTTATTATAATTTTATTAGAATGTAAGCCTATGCGGCAGGGTCTTGCTATTTATTGTTTTACTCTGTACAGCACCATGTACATTGATGGTGCTATACAAATAAATAAATAATAATAATAATAATACCACCACTGTGGGACTATGGGCAGCGGGGGAGGGGGGAATTCCACCATCATCATCACAAGTTCAAGTCTCCAGCTCTGGGTGGAGCTGTGGGTGGCAGTGGGCAGCTACGGGGAGACACCTGCATCCCCTGACTTTAGCATTCAGTCCTTGCTGCCAAGCCCCTTCCTCAGATCTCTGGAGGAAGCGGGGGGGGGGGCGCATCAGCCATCCAGATGCTTTTGCACCGTGGCTGGACAGCTGCGGGCAAGGTGTGGCCATCCTCACGACATATCTTCATGCCACCCCCCTGCTTCCCCCCTCACACACACAGGCACACACCCTCCATCCACACACCCTTCCTCCCCTACTCACACAGGCACACAATTTCAAAAGCAATGAATAGAACAAATTATAATTAGATGAGAGAGTGTGTGTCTGAGTCCATAAACGTTCTTGACTTCTGCTTATTTTAGCCACACAGCTTAATGGCCTGCAGTTCTGGAAGACTTGTCTTGACTGACTTCTTATCTGCATATCAAACAGCCCCCACTGTGCATGTCAGCAGCAGAGTAACTAAACTGGACGTGGCTTTTGCCTCCTTGAGATGCACAACTCAGCGTGCCAATCTTATCCCTCTGTCTGTCTTCTTAAGGCACTTTGCTTATTCAACAGCACCTCTTAAAAGCACTTTTGAAATGCCCTTTAAGCCTCTCTGTGAGAGACGGGTGGGGGGTGGGGGTGGGGTGGACGGGAGGACAGTGTGTTGCTGATCACTTCTATTTGAGAAGATATCCCCGATGGCCAACTAGACCATTATTATTATTATTATTATTATTATTATTATTATTATTTATATAGCACCATCAATGTACATGGTGCTGTACAGATAACACAGTAAATAGCAAGACCCTGCCGCATAGGCTTACAATCTAATAAATTGTAGTAAACAATAAAGAGGGAAGGAGAATGCAAACAGGCACAGGGAAGTGTAAACAGGCACTGGGTAGGGTGAAGCTAACAGTATAGAATTAATTCAAAACTATTATCAGCCAGTTTTCCAACAACACAGTGGTTTACAATCTTTAATAATAATAAAGGATGATGTCTGTGTACTGTACCTCAGACGCAGCTCTTGTCCTGCCCAGCCACAAGCCCACACGCCGCGTGTGTTTCCAAAACAAACCCCCAGGCTTAAGACCCGCCTTCCTACCTGATCCAATCGGGTCTCTCCCTCATAGGAGAGACGCGATTGGATCAGGTAGGAAGGCGGGTCTTAAGCCGGGAGGGGGGTTTGTTTCCTTGTTTGGGAAACGCGCTGCTCTAATGGGCTTCTATTGGAGCGTCCCCGTGGAGGAGACGCTCCAATAGAAGCCCACAGGGGCGGCGCGTTTCCCAATCAAACAAACAACCCCCCTCCCGGCTTAAGACCTGCCTTCCTACCTGATCCAATCGCGTCTGGATCAGGTAGGAAGGCGGGTCTTAAGCCGGGAGGGGGTTTGTTTCCTTGTTTGGAAAATGCGCTGCTCTAATGGGCTTCTATTGGAGCGTCCCCGTGGAGGAGACGCTCCAATAGAAGCCCACAGGGGCGGCGCGTTTCCCAATCAAACAAACAACCCCCCTCCCGGCTTAAGACCCGCCTTCCTACCTGATCCAATCGCGTCTGGATTAGGTAGGAAGGCGGGTCTTAAGCCGGGAGGGGGTTTTTTTCCTTGTTTGGGAAATGCTCCGGCCGCATGGGCTTCTCTATTGGAGCGTCCCCGTGGAGGAGACGCTCCAATAGAGAAGCCCATACGGCCGGAGCGTTTCCCAATCAAACAAACAACCCCCCTCCCGGCTTAAGACCCGCCTTCCTACCTGATCCAATCGCGTCTGGATCAGGTAGGAAGGCGGGTCTTAAGCCGGGAGGGGGGTTTGTTTGTTTCCTTGTTTGGGAAATGTTCCGGCCGCATGGGCTTCTCTATTGGAGCGTCTCCTCCACGGGGACGCTCCAATAGAGAAGCCCATGCGGCCGGAGCGTTTCCTAAACAAGGAAACAAACCCCCGCCTTCCTACCTGATCCAATCGCGTCTGGATCAGGTAGGAAGGCGGGTCTTAAGCCGGGAGGGGGGTTTGTTTCCTTGTTTGGGAAATGCTCCGGCTGCATGGGCTTCTCTATTGGAGCGTCCCCTGGAGGAGACGCTCCAATAGAGAAGCCCACGCGGCCGGCCCGTTTCCCAATCAAACAAACAACCCCCCTCCCGGCTTAAGACCCGCCTTCCTAACCTGATCCAATCGCGTCTGGATCAGGTAGGAAGGCGGGTCTTAAGCCGGGAGGGGGGTTGTTTGTTTGATTGGGAAACGGGCCGGCCGCGTGGGCTTCTCTATTGGAGCGTCTCCTCCACGGAGACGCCCTAATAGAAGCCCCGAGAGCCGCGTGTTTCCCAAACACGGAAACACCCGTCTTGGCTCCCCTGGCTTCTATTGAGGCCTCTCCTTGGTCGCCATGGTGGCGACGACCAAGAAGAGGCCCCGATTTCCCGGGCAAAAGGCCGGGGGAGGCCATTTCCGGCCGGACGGGGATTTACCCCCCGATTTCCTGGCCCGTCCGGCCAAATCCGGGCGTTTGGTCACCCTGCCATTAACAGATGGTTTTATGCTTTTAAAAGGACATGTTTTTAAATAAAACCTGCCTGTTTTCCTTGTACACTGTAAATAAAATTTGTCATTGTCCCATCAATGATATGCGTTTTCTGGGAATTATGCCAGAAGAATGTTATACAATCTTAGATTACTAATCTTATGAAATTGTTAATAAGTAATGCTCTAAATCTCTGATTTTTTTGGACTTGGCCAAACTTCTAACAGGCAGAACATTATGTTTAAAAACTTATGTTTTTGTTCTATTCCCACCATCCGTATTATTTTTCCTCACAACTGTTCTTTTAAATGTATTGAATGAATTAATACCAACACAGTATTTTCTGAAATGTCTTGAAATCATCGTTGTTCTATAGATGGCACTTTCAGTGGCCTATTTCTATAGAGGGTTGAAATGCGTGCAGCCTGCAACAATCATAAAATCCCACACCGTGATCTATGTGAAAATGATTTAGAGAAAGTGTAGATTTTTGCATATTCTTAGTTAGTAAAAGTATGTCTCATACTTCCTAGTTTTCATGTAATAGATCCACAAATTAGTCTTATTAAATTTATATTCTACCTTTCCACCTAAAAATGATGCTCAAGGCATATAATAAATAAATAAATAAATAAATAAATAATAATAAGAAGAAGATTAAAAACAAAATCTAAAGTAAAAACATAATGTAAAAACAAAAAATTATCAGTTCCATTACAAATATAATAATAAAAGGAATAAACAGCACCATCATAATAACAATATAATTATTTCTTACCCTCCTCTCCCTTATTGTTAAAGCCCCTTTAGCAGCAGGCCTTTAAATGCCAAAGGCCTGCCTCAATAAAAAAATATATTTGCCTGCCTGCAGAAGAACAGAGAGGGAGCAGAGCCTGGAAGTGGCCACAGAAAAGAACCTTTCTCATATCCCCACCAAATGTGCTTCCAATGGCAGCATCACCGAGAGAAGGGCCTCTTCCAAACACCTTAAAATCTGGGCAGGCTCATATGGGTGAATGCAGTTTTCAAGTAGCCAAGTCGTTTAGAGTTTTATAGGTTATAATCAGCACTCAAGAATTGTGCCTGGAAACAGCAGTCAGTGCAGCTGTTATGACAAAGGTGTCTTACGCTCCACATGAGTGCCCCTTGTCAACAGTCTAGCTGCAGTATTCTGGACCAGCTGAACTTTCGGAAGACTTTTCAAAAGCAGCTCCACGTGGAATGTGTTACAGCTGATCAAGTGGGATATAGCTAAGGCATGTGTCACTTTGGCCAGATCAGAAATAACATCCATATCAGATGGCTGAGGAGGAGTATAGGTATGAAGCTTTGTCCTTTAGGGAAGAAGTGTACAGCAGCCCATGAACCACATTTGTCCCCAGAGCTTGTTCTGCGTCTGCCTGCTGTTGCCACTGAATCCTGCCCCTCCCATGCTGACTGGGGTCGCTGCTTCTGCACCTCTAATAGCAGTGGGAAAGCAGCACTTCCAATAGTTTCTGCGACAGGGAGGAGGCTGTAGCCTCCCACAGCAGTCCGGATCATGTTGCAAGGAAGCAGTGCTCCTCCCACTTGGAGTCGTTGGAGCGGGAAAGATGCTTTGTGGTCTGGTGCATATTGTACCATAAATTTGTTCCAGTTAATATGTTGATATTTCTGACTAAGCAAACAGTTAAAGAGTACTGTTAGTAGTCTTATCATTTCTTTAGAGCTTTAGTACTATTTTTATTATAATATTGTAAATTGCGTCTAAGTGTAGAATAAATGGTGAAGAATAAATAGATAATGCTTATGCTAAATTATAAATGCGACTGCATAGGTTGATATTGTAGAAATGAGTCACACAGATAGGACAAGTACTGAATTCAATATATAAATGTTACTAATAATAAAGATATCAATAGAAGAAAAATGTTTTCAAGAAAGCACCGAATAGTAACTGAAAACTGATCAACTAATATTTTTTGGTTTTGTTTTAATTATGAAGAGCGTTACAGAATTCAAAGCGAACTATTAGAAGATATTTGGCTAATTACGAAAGAACTCACGCTTCGTCTTGAAGAACATTTTAGGAAACAAAACTGCAAAGACTTTGCATGTACTTTTTCTGGCCCAATCCCCTTGCAAGAATATTTTGAGATAATTGATCACCATTTTGAGGTATGATTATTAATTTCTGTAATTTTGTAATTGTAATTTTAGTGCTCATTACAAGTTGTAATATTGACCTAGTATCATAGTCATTTATATTAGAAGTGAATCCTCCACAAGCCTGTTCATTAAAATGGTATCTGGGGGGATCCATTTTTATGAACCAACTATCAGGATTGAGCCCAGGGCCCCTGTTAGGTCCCTGCAGTTTCTGATGATTCCGAGAATGGGTGAACCAGAGAGCAGGCGAGGAAATTCTCCAAGAGTTGGGGAAGAAGCTTCCCAAAGGTCTTGAAAAACAGGTGGCCCAGGCCGAAACACTGCCTCCCTTCTCGTAGGAAACCAAGTTCCTTCTGTGGAGGAGGAGGGGTATGACTTGATTGATGCAAGAGCGGGTCAGCAGTCTAAGAAGGCAGAGTTAGGGAGTGGTTTGAGATGCTCTACCAGCATACCCCCACCCCTGGAGCCAATACAGAGGGGAGCCACCGTGGGTTTTGCCATAGCTGCCTATTGTCAGTTTGGTAGCAACTTCTCTACCTTGCTAAAGTCTTCCCTAATAGAGAGCTCAGGATTAACTATTTAGGCCTTGGGGCTGTCTTTCAATCTGTATTATGGAAAAGCTCAGCATTAGCTTAATAAAGCCATATCAGCTTGGGGATTGTTTTGATGATTGTATAGAGGGAGGGCTACTGTTCTGTCACCAACATCTACATGTATGGGCTGTACATATGGTAGCCATGCTGGGAATGCTCACTGTGACACTTCTTCAAGTCTTCTCAACGGGTTATAGAAATCCTATCAGCTCTGTTTGTGCTGTGAAGGAATGTCTGCAGTGATCAATTCAGTGCCTCGAACCCTACTTCATATTGAATCGAGAGACTGGGGTTTGCAAAGAGTTTGCTGCTTGATTTGCCATCTCTGTTATAATACTATTTGGCAGACTAAGAGTATATTTAGATATTATTTAAAATGCTTTCTCAAAAAAGTGTTTGGATCACTGGATTGCAAGATAGTTATTGACAACAATATGAGTTTGGGTATTTGATTGGCGTCTGATATATAATCAAGGCTGCAATCCTATACACACTTACCTGGGAGAAAGTGCCATTGAGTTCAGTGAGGCTTACTTCTGACTAGACATGTATAGTCCTGTTTTGAACATTACTTTCCCCCAGAAGATATAAATCCATTCTTAAAAACACTGCACATTTTAAACACTTTAAAATGTAGTGATCGTTTTCCTGTCATATCAAGTATAATATCATTTATTAAGCATATGTGCTGCAGTGCCAGTATACTGAAATACTCCATAATCTGCTGCTGAGTTAATTTCACCTCTGTCATGAAAACACATGGTAAGATTATCATGCATTACTTTAGATTACTTTAGCTGTCAACAATTATTTTCAATTTTGGTAATAGCTGACATTATACTAGCCTGTTAATAGATACCATGAATGTGAAATTACCAGTTTTCAGGTTGGCACACAACCATGGTAAAGCACTGGTAGAGCTTCCAAAAATGTGGTAGTTCTTCACCTGTTTGTTATAAATATTTTAATGTTCTGGAATAGCTTTAATTCTTTCCTTTAAAACCTTTCTAAATTATAGCTGCGTTTGAATGCTGCAAAATATGAGCAACTATTATCTGAAAGAGCCATACAGTTTAGAGCTATTGAACGACGACTGCTGGCACGGTTTAAAGATAAAACTCCAGCTCCTCTTCAACATCTGGACACCTTGTTAGAAGGAACTTACAGACAGGTCAGTATAGTTGGGTTATGAGCCTGTCCCTTTTAATATTTCTCCCCATGCTAAACACATAGTTTTTAAAATACATAAGCTATACCTTCCTGGTTACATTTACCAGCCGAAAGACCATGGAACAGTAATTTGTTTAACCTAATATTCCCTGCAACTTTCCAGATGAACTGTAGTGGTTTTTGTTTGATCTTCAGATACAGGATTGCTACTCAGAGGTCTCGCAAACTTTGACAGTGCATCATTCTTTCCAAGATGGAATAGTTATGTGAAAATATTTTATAGTTCAGAGCTTGTGTAAACATTTATGGTATACTGTAAACTGATGGAATGGTTTAACTGATGTAACATCCACAACAAAATAATCTTGAGACGAACAGTCTCCTTTTGCAAATCTATTTACATCCTGGGTGTTTTGAGCACTAGAGTAATTGAAAGCAAACTGGCTAGTAATCTGTTGCAAGAGAGTATAGAGTTTGAGTTTATACCTCGGCCCTGTATTAAAATCCTAAAAAGCTTAGTAGATTAGACTGAAGGTCCATGTAGTTTCCCACAATGGGCAACCAGATGCCTCTGAGAAACCAACAAGACAGGCATGAATGCAGCAGTCCTCTCCTTTTATTGTCCTCAGCAATATACTGCCCTAGACACGGCGATTCCATACAGCTGTCATGACTCCTCTTCCATGAATTTGTCTTAATTAGATGACCGTGTGTTCTTCTATATGAGAGTGAGACAAACATCTCTCTTATCCACTTTCTCCACAGCATGCTTAATTTTATTACCGTATTTCTTCGATTCTAAGACACACGTTTTTCCCTACATAAACAGCTCTAAAAATGGACTGTGTCTTAGAATCGATGGCGTCTTAGAATCAAAGCAATACGGTAAGAGGAAAAGAGGAAGCTCCTGCAGCGGCCTCGAGCCATGCGAGCGAGGAGGAGCTGGTTGGGTAAGCTTTTTGTTAGGCAAATTTATTCGTAAGTCCCATCGATTTCCATGGGACTTACTCGCGTGTCATCGTCCCCTGGTGCACAGACAAGTAAAGAGCGGGACTGTAGAATTAAGTTTACTCTTTGTTTCAACGCCCCCCCTTCTTCCCGCGCAAACGGCAGTTTCTTCTCTCACAGAGGGAAAAAAGAAAAGGGCACAACCATTAGAAGAAAGCGCGGAGGGGGGGAGGAGGTTGGCTGGGCGGTGAGGGAAGTATTTCTTTGATTCTAAGATGCCCTTTTTTCCCAAATAAACATCTCTAAAAATGGGGTGCATCTTAGAATCGATGGCGTCTTAGAATTGAAGAAATACGGTAATCTCTTATGTTTCCCACACCCCTTTATTCAATGTTTTTCTAAACTAAGCACCAAATATAGTAGCCTTGCCTCATATGTGAGTTGTTCCACTGCTGCTGATTTTAATTGCTCATTTCTTCTTCTTATTATTATTTATTTATTTATATAGCACCATCAATGTACATGGTGCTGTACAGAGTAAAACAGTAAATAGCAAGACTCTGCCGCATAGGCTTACAATCTAATACAATCTAATTTCTGCTCTATTCTTTTTGAGAAGATGCACCAGAACTGTATACAATATTCCAAGTATGACTGCACAGTAGATCTGTTTTAAGGTTATTATACTAACAGTTTTATTTTCCTTCTCTTTCTTAATGTCTCATTGCATCCTCCAGAAGCACTCCATCTGAGTTTTTCTGAGTTGTTTGGGGGTTCCTTTCATGTACCCCTCTCAATCCTGTATTTGAGCCCTTGGAAGCTCACTGTAATGAGTTCACCAAAAGTTTTGAGGACAAGATTGCTCACCTTCATGCTGACTTGATAACCATTATTAACACAGTGATTCTCTTTGGATGAGTGAAAAGCCCACCATGGCTTATTTAAGCCATGGTGGGCTGAGATGTGTTCCAGTGGCCATTGAATATTTAATCTGCAGCCATAGCTTGCTGTGGTTGGAACTGTTCTTCCAAGTTTGCAACACTGATATTGGCAGTGGTGGGGATCGGAGAGAGTAGGAGATGCCAAGACGCACAGGAATCTAAAGCCTCTCTATTGCCCATCCTACCGACAACAAATTATGTCAGCTAGATGAGCCAAGAGGCTTGTTTTTCTGAAAATGTAAATAAAAGGGAGAGCGTGGGTTTTTTGCCTCCATCTTGCTCCCCACCCTGCCTGGCTTCTGCTGACAAGGCATGCGATAGACAGAGGGCTCCAGTCTATCAAGTGCCAACGTCTTAGGACAGTGCTTTTAATTAAAAATCATTTGTTTTTATCCATCTGTTGTGTGGATTACTGCTTGGGACAGCTTATGCTAGGCCTCACTCTTCTTCCCTAACAATATGTCAGTCCTGTGACATAGGTAGCCAAGGCAGAATCAAACTTGAATACTTGCAGGATCAAATGCTGGTGTTGCAGGATCTGTTGGTCTGAGTTCAAGATCACATCTGACACACTTTTTTATTGGAGGCGAGCTCAAGAAGTGTGTCTGAAGAAAATGGGATGCAGAGAAGAGCCAGCCAGACAAGGAAATATGCTGGTAATGAGGCTTGAGACAAATGCAACAGTGTAGTGAGCTAGATCCCTTCCTTGACAGCCACATTCAACTCATGGCCTGTCTAAAGTATCTTCTGACTCCATAAGATCTGGAACACTAAGTTGAAATTTTGCACATCCCAAGAGAGGTCTGGAGCTTCCTCCCAAAATAATGGGAAGGCATTAGATTAACTTTTTCTTTTCATTGCTTTTCTCTAGCCTTGATTTGGCTTATATGCTACATATACCAAAAGGTATCCCCTTTGGGTATATGTAGGTATTCTGTACATACAGTGTTGCCACGTGTCTCCTGCCTGGTTAAAAAAAGGAAAAAGGATGCAGATTTTAAATGTGTCGGAGTAAGATAAGACCCTGGATCAAGGTGAATTCAATTCCATCACAGTCTGAAACTAGATTAATCCCCAGGCAAAGAGTGAAACCTGAGCTGGAAACTATTAAAGGCCTAGTCAGGGAGACCAGGGAGACTGTCCTGGGCTGGAAACATGCTGGAGTCTGAGGATGAAACAGCCTCACTCTCCACTCTCCAGGCTTTGGTAGCTCACCATTTTGTACAATCCAGGAGGTTCCAGGTTCAATTTAACACAGTAGTGAAGAGCCTTTCTTCATCCTGCAGGGCCTGAGATTATCAGGCCACAGAGAACAAGAGCACCTAGTCAAACAGGACTGTTTGGCAGACAACTGAAGGGAGAGAGGTAGAGGAGGGTAGTATCAGACAATGGACAGTATAAAATGAGAGCTATCCCAGGATATGAACATTTCGTCTTGCAGAATCAAGATAATGGAAATCCAATGTGTTTTGATAAAAATCTTTCTTGGAAAAATGGGATCTGATATTCCTTTTCTTCAGTTGTGAATTCTTTTAAGTAATGAGTGCAGTCCCTTCCGAAGCATAGCATATCTTAGATCAAAATTTAATTTCCTTACTGGGGAAGAAAGGATTTTTCAGTTATTATTATCATCATCATTATTATTAACATTTATATAGCACCCCATAGCCAAAGTTCTCTGGGCGGTTTACAAAGATTTAAAACACTGAACATTAAAAACCGATATACAAATTTAAAACCATAAAGAGCATAGTTGATTTTATTTCTGAAGAACGGTTCTCATGGATTTTAGCTGCTTGTTGATGTATTAGCTATCGCTTTATTTTTCCCCACCAGAGATGCATATCATATTTAATTTTCAGTAGTTGAAATCCATCTCTAACATTTTTGCAATTTGTATTTGTCACTAGATATCTCCTCATAATTCATGCATGAATTAAAATGTTTGAATGAAATAGAAGGTGGACATAGCAGCCCACCTACAGTAATTGTTCACTGTAATCACTTCTCCTGCTAAATTGCAGGCAGTCATGTGATCCCTAAAACAGTGCTGATTGAGCTAAAATTAGGAACACACTGCCCATCTTGTGGCTACCACTAGATTGAAGGACAGTGAATAGTGTGTACCATCTTTCAGCTAATCCAGCATGCTACTTAGGAAGATGGAAGTATAAAAATGCTGCTCAGGAAGGTGGAAGTATAATCATAAAGAACATACCCTCACATAACTATTGTCTTGTTGAAACAATCCAGAAATTATCTGGCAGCCTTAGAGTCTATGAGGCACCAAACTGGGTGCATGACTGCTTTCATTGTATTATTAAGCAAAGTTTTTTGCCAAAAATAATGCCTGGAAAATGTGCATAAAATTGGATACTTTTCAGCAGTTAATTGGGATAAATTTTCAAATAAAGATGCCAAATGTTAGCAGAGGAAATAGTTAGATTCCGCTTAATACTTAATGGCAAACTTTCCATCCAATATTAATTATGTCTGATTTCATACTAGGTTTGGTTGTAATGCAAACAAGAGTTGGCACATATATTTTGATATTTAAAAGCTTACTTAAAGTTTTAGTACTCCAGCTTATTTACAAACCATTGTTGTAGTTGTGAGAAAAGTTGTAATGTGCGTAATGAGCATAACCTGTGTCAAAACACTTTTAATTTCTTGCATCTAAATAACTTCAGAGAGAGTAGAATATTTTGTCCAAAAATCACATGCTGCACAAATAACAGGAAATACAGCAAGCAATGTTTTTAATTTAGGCATCTTTGTTTACATGTATGAAGGTTGGAAAAAGTCACTGCATAGAACTTAGTTCCTAGTTACTGACTCTTTTTGTTTAAATTTTTAATACTGATACATTAAGTTAGGTATTATTAGTATAGCTGAGAAAATACTTTAAAATGGAATCCTCCCCACCCCCTTGTGTTTAGGAGGCAGCAACTGTGATGTGTTTTAGGCACTTGTTAAAGACCCAGGCCTTTTCTGAATGATTGTGCTGTGAGGTTTTTGTTAATTGCTGTGTTTTGAATGTTTGGTTTTAAATGTTTTAATTCATAAGCGTTTGTATTTATTATGATGTGTTTTGATGTCTGGGTTTGTAACATCATTCAAAATATTTTTAGATATGGTAAGCGGTATTCATTTAATAAATTAAAGACAAGAAGTATTGCATGAAACTGACATGGCAGTTTTTGTATAACTTGAATATTCAGCACTTTATGCAAAACAGATTGGAAGTGTGTGTGTGTGTGTGTGTGTGTGTGTATGAAACCAACCTAACTGCATTGATGCAAGAGTGCTATGTAGCCATTTTTAAAAACAAAACAAAGCATGGGTTTTGGTTTTGCTAGCATTCCATATGAATGTCCCTAGAATTAGCTACCGAAGGTCATCTTTAAAAGTGTCTACTTTTGGAAAAAGATGTTTTTGGTTTGAAATGTATGTGAATACAGATTAAAATTTACAGAAGCAGTAGAACACTAATTGTGTGCTTTGATTACTCCGCAAATACCAATTTATTCCCAAGCTTAAATCAGGACCTTATTTGAATCTGTATCCAGATTTCTTAGTGAATTGGGAGGAAAAAGTTTTATGATGCTAAATTTTAACAGTCAGTATGTTTGTTTGTTTTTAATGTTCAGAACGTTTCTTTTCACACAGTGAAACTGGCATTAATAGGTATTTAGTATTGGGATTGTTACATCCATCTGCAGTCTTGAGTAATGATAGTTACTGTTTGTATTAATCTTAAGGGGCCATAATCAAATTGCAACTTCTTTCCTACTGTCAAAAGTGCCTAAACTGTTTAGGAATCCATATATCCTCAGTTACCCAACTTACAAGTGGGTTGTCAAGACTTCATCATGGGATGTCAGGAACAGCTAGAGAGCCGCTCGGCAAGAGTAGCAACCCCCCCTGCTGCTCCCCGCAATCTCACTAGTGCCATTGCCATCCACTCTTGTTCCTTCTCAGTGCCCTCCATACTGTGCTCACAAATATTGAGAAGAAAAGTTGCATTGCAAGCTTTTTAAAACAGAAATTGGTTGTCTGGTTTTTTGCAAGTCCACAGCTATAAAATTTGTTGTAACTTTCCCTTCCACTTGACTGCTCTGCAATGGAATTTACATATATTTACCCATCCCACTCATTGCTTTGTCTTGAAATTTGTGTATATTTACCAATTTCCCTCATTCCCTCCTCTGCCTTCAAATTTGTGTATCTTTATTTGAAATTTGATCCCTGTCACTGCCCTGTGACTCATATATATATATATCAGACATCTAACAACACAGGCCAGTGGAGGGAAGCTACAAGCATGGGGTGTGGGGAGTCAAAAGCGGCTGGCAGCCACAAGAGAAGGGGATTTTCAGGCGGGTGTAATTGGTAGTACTTGAAACAGCCTTTTTTTTAAAAAAAAAACTATTCCCAGCAAGGCAACAACCAAAGTGGAGGATGAAATTGACAAGGGCATTGACAAGAGGGGATATCATATGCTGCTGGGCTATATGGCAAACAGGCCCTCTTTTGCAGTTGTGCAAGACCCCAATTTTTTTAAAAAAAAAAACGTATGTAAATGCATTACTTTGTTCATAAGGACTCAGAAAATGCATTCCATTGATTAACTAATGGGGCAGCGGGAGAGGGTTTGTTTCCTTTGGTAGTTGGCAATCCTAGTGAACCAACTGCAGTAAGGGTGCTCACTTAGGGACTGAGGAAACAGGTTCTGTTGTAAAGGCATCGAGGATACATGCTAGCAGTTGACAGGAGGACCGACAGGGGAAACAAGCCATGGAAAGACGCAGAGCACCCAATAGTCTGTCAGGTTATTGAGCGAATAACCAATTTATAGTGTTTTATTCTCAGGGTGGCTTAGTGCAATGGCAAACTCACCCAATATGCTATATAAGTAAATAATAATAATAATAATAATAATAATAATAATAATAATAATAATAATAATAATAAAAATTCTTTTTCTCAATAATAATTCACCTGGACGTTTCAGCCTGAAGAATGAATTCATTTGCTTCTGTTTTAGAAAGACATTTAAACAATAGCGTTTGCATCAATAAGTCAGATAGATCATCCTACTTTCTTTTATGTGAAGCCAAGAGATGGAGCTGAGCCTACTTGTAGGCTTTAGAGACATTGGTTTAATTTCACAAATGGGCCTTGTATTGGCAATGAGCTCTATTGAAGGAAAGAAATAGTTGTCATCTTTAAGCACACATTATTGCTGATGTTCTTTTAGATTCTAAGAATAATGGAATTGTAATGCACTCGTTTTCATGTAAAATTAGACAACTTCAAAACATTGTTTCCTTCTCCTTTTTTATTTATTTTTTGATAGGAAGAGATTTATGAGATAAAATTTATTTTCTTTATTTTCCTTTTTTAAGCAATGTTTAGTATCAAATAATCTCATAATACCACACATAATTCATCCAAGAATAAGTTAAATATCAAATAGACTAAATAGATTAAATAGTATGTAAGATCAAGATTTACATATCTTTCAATGTTAAATGATTTAAAACGTAGCAAAACATTTTTTTTTGTTAATTTCTGTATCATGATTATTTTTCCATTGTTCAATAAAAGGTTTCCATTCCTCCATAAATTTGAGGATCTGCTATCTGCCGTCTCTCATTCTACTTCACTGGTTTTCAATAACTGTGCAATTTGCCAAATTGTAATGGACCATTCTTTACATGCAATTAATTGGTTTTCTATTTTTCCAGTTCTTGGCAATAATCTCTCCCCACCCCCGCTGCTGTTAACAAAATGGATATCATTGGATGATTAATTTTTGGTACCTCGGATTTAAGGAGCTCTAACAACATTGATTTACTTTTCTTACTTTTGACTGTTTTCAAGAGATGCCGTTTTTATCAAATAGTTCATATTTGGAAGAGAATATGAGGAAAACATGTTGGTCCATGAGATCACTACAGAGTAGAAGATGAGTAGAAGCTCTATTAGCAAGATATAATATAAAGCTGAATTTAGGTATAGTAGGATTCAGACTATGAGAAAAACTGCTCTGCCACCTTTTTATGTTTAGCTCAGGTAATCTGGTTCCATTGAGCAGAGCTGTGGCTTAAGTCACAGTGGGCTGCAGTGATTGTGCAAACCAGGTCAGTTGTGGCACTTTAAAACAATGAGAAATGTGGTATATAGGTAGGCCAGAGCCAACTTAGCCAGGTTCAGCCAAGTAGACTCCATTTTTCATTTGATAATGTTGATAAAATGCATCTTGTGAATTGCATTTAAATAGTGGTGCAGGATTGCTTAATAGTTTTATTATAACTTATTTGTTATAAGTTTTGTATACTTCGTTGTACACTTCAAATGCTAAAGGGTCTTTGAATTTGATCTTACACAGTATTCCTTATAGCTTCCTGTACATTTATATTAGGCTGAAAAGATTAACAAGCATTCCTTAGTGTGTTGATTCATATTTTAACTTCCATTGATAGTTAACAAATATTATATTTCAGTAGCATTGATAGGTATGTTTCCGTTGTTGCTTCAAAAGCAAGAGACACATTTTCTTTGCTGCCAGTTTAGCCTCTCTTTTGCAGAACAAATAGTCTTCCTCTTTAATAACTCATAAGCATCCTGATAAGTTATTTATTAATTGAAGGAATTTAAACTTTTTTTCTTATTTTACGTCATTGTTCAGTTTCTGAAACTGATATTTTCTGTAATAATTTTATCATGTTTAGGTTGTCCAGCGGCAGTCTTTTCAGCATAATGCAGCTGTAATCCTCGAAGCAACTACATAAGATTTTCTGAATCTTCATTATATTTATTCTGTTTCCCAAGAAAGATCTGTGAAACAAAATGTCTTAAAGAAGTCCTTTTTCATCTTTAGAGTGGAATGATCAGTAAAATTCTTTCTATGCAAACACTCTTTAAGAGACTTAGGGTGCAATCCTATGTGTGTTTAGACAGAAAGAAGTTCTATGTCTCCCAGCATTCCCCAGCCAGCAGGAGGGCAGGAGGAGTTTTCCTTATTGTACCTAGAACAGCCTTCCCAATGTGCTGCCCTCTCAGATATTTTGGATGACAACTCCCATCATCCTTGACCATTGGTTGAGGCTGGTGGGAATCATCCGGTGCATCTAGAGGGCACCTGAGCGAAGAACGCTATCCTAGAAGTTTGCCAGATCAACTCTGCCACATTTGTTATTGAATTCTGATTGTTCTGAATCAATGCAAACAGATATGTTCTTTACAAGAATATGTAAACCCTTGGGTCAAAACACCATTTTTATTTCATAAATGGGATTATTTCATTGTGATTATTTTTGACAATGACATTAAAGACCAAAACACCCTTCTTCAGCTGTTCTGACATTGCCATGTGTCGTACAGAAGTAAATGCTCATTATTAGATTATTTAGGACAATTTAAAATGTCTGTCGACTTAGCCTAAAGAAGGGGTAAGTAATCTTCAGGCTTGTGGGATCTACTTGATTTTTACTAGAATCCCAAGACCCACAATCAGAGCCAGATACAAAACAGTGACATGGGTGGGTGGTCATATACTATAAAGTGAGGAACAGAATGCTCCCAGGTACATGTTCAGCCCATAAATTTATGATTAGTACTGGAACCAAGCTCTCAAAACTTTTTACATAAAAATCCACTCCTTGTGTCACACTGCAAACAAATTGGGGTTGGGGGAGCTTTTTAGTTTTTATTGTTAGACAATTGTGAGTTAGAACCCCTTGCCAATCTAGTTCAAATCACCCAGAAGATCCTGACATACTTTTTTCCTAGCCCTGTCTTGAGGCATCTATTTGAAATTCTCTACCACTAAAAAAAGGAATGCAGTGCTTCATGTCAAAATGCATGTCAGTTATATTTCATTTGGGATAAACATGTTTGTGGTGCACATTAGAAGTGGCACAATTACTTCCAGCAGAGTGCAGCAGAAGACAGTAAATATTACACAATGTCCCAGTTAATGCTAAGTACCTGAAACACCATTAGAATAAAGCATTGAGATAAAAGGAATTTATGATATCTAAACTATGAAGACACATGCAGAAATCACTGTCCAAACAGTGCAGTTCAAATAGATTTTTTTTTGCTTTACTTTCTCTAGTGTGGAATCTCATCTAGAGGCACTATTACCGGAAGCATCAAGACTATAACCGAAAGGACATGCTTAGTTCTTCAAATATTACACATCTTATTAAGCATTAGGTTTATTTATGAAGATGACTAAGAGGTCCATCACACCTACTTTTTCCCCCCTGGTATGCACCACAATTTAGACCTCCGTTTCATTAGCGGGGCAAGCGCTGGTCCTGTTCACGATTGTTGCTATTCCAGGGGACTCTCTGTTCACTTGTTGCTCTCCTGCTATTGTGCCAGGCCCACCCCGCTCCTTCTCTTTCCCTCTCCAGTTCATTGGTTCTTGTCAGGTGATGGACGTGGGCACCTCCACTCGTGACCTGATTGATTGATTTATACAAAGCATTCCCAACTTCAGAGTGATCACAATGGTTAAAATTTGGGAAGTCACAGGCAGGACTTCCTTATGTCGCAGAAGTCCCCAAAGCACTGTAGGGGGAGCAAGGAGGATTTTAAACCAGGCGCAAAGTCCTGACAGCACAGGGGTGACTTTCTTCACTACCACTTTGCTTAACGTTGAGCTTCCCAACATTCACACACACTTTTCCCCATGCCTTATTGGGAAAGCATCACCAAGTCTGCCCGCTGCCCCTTCAGCGTTTAAAGATCTTAGCGCACCACCCAGTTATTTTATCCCCCCCTCTCAATCCCAATTAATAATACTTAACAACATAGGATCACTGCATCCGTTCTTCCCAGCCAAACTCCCAATGAAATAATCAACAACTTTGCAGGTAGCCACGGAAAATCCTAGACCCATCAGCCAATATGATGGAAGTAACCAAAATGCTTACAGCTCCCTCATTTTTAAAGATAAAGGGATGGAACTTGGCACCATGATAGCTCTTAAGTTGGGCTTTAGGCATGCTAAGGTTGAACGAGATTCCTTATTTATTTATTTATTTATTTATTACATTTTTATACCGCCCAATAGCCGAAGCTCTCTGGGCGGTTCACAAAAATTAAAACCATCATAAAACAACCAACAAGTTAAAAATACAAATACAAAATACAATGTAAAAAGCACAACCAGGATAAAACCACGCAGCACAATTGATATAAGGTTAAAATACAGAGTTAAAACAGTATAATTTAAATTTGAGTTAAAATTAAGTGTTAAAATACTGAGTGAATAAAAAGGTCTTCAGCTGGCGACGAAAGGAGTACAGTGTAGGCGCCAGGCGGACCTCTCTGGGGAGCTCATTCCACAACCGGGGTGCCACAGCGGAGAAAGCCCTCCTCCTAGTAGCCACCTGCCTCACTTCCTTTGGCAGGGGCTCACGGAGAAGGGCCCCTGTAGATGATCTTAAGGTCCGGGTAGCTACATATGGGAGGAGGCGTGCCTTCAAATAACCTGGCCCCAAACCGTTTAGGGCTTTAAATGTCAATACCAGCACTTTGAATCGGGCCCGGACCTGGACTGGCAGCCAATGAAGTTGTAAAAGGACTGGCGTAATGTGATCTCGCCAGCCAGTCCCTGTTAGTAAACGGGCTTCCCTATTTTGTACCAATCATTCCTTTACCGGTTGATTTTTGATGAATTGTTTAATTTCCCCCCGTCAAACCGTTTACCCGTATAAACACACACACCTCTCTGATTCTGTGTTAATCCACTCCTGAGCATTTATGGAGGGAGCTTTTATCCTCCATATGTGTGCAGGGGTGGATTAATACAGAATCAGAGAGGGGTGTGTGTGTGTTAATGTGGGTGAATGGTTTGAGAGATTTTTTTGATTTTTTGTGTGTAAAAACTCAACTGATGAAGGGATCTCATCCAAACTTGGCATGGTTAAAGCCCTACTTAAGTGCTACCATGGTGCCAAGTTTCATCTCTCTATCTTTAAAAATGACAGTGCCTTTAAAAAAAAAACACCGTAATTTTAAACCTCAAACCTTTTTTTTAAAAAACTAAATTTTAAAGGATTAATAAATCTGCTTCAAACTTGGCATGCTTAAAGCCCTACTTAAGAGCTAGCATGGTTCCAAGTTTCATCTCTTTATCTTTAAAAATGAGGAAGCTGTAAGCATTTTGGTTAATTCCCATTGACTGTAATTTCATGGCAGAGAAGACCCGCTCTACACACCCCTATTGTCTAGGCTTACAACATTTCATCCGCTAGGTGCCATTTCTGTGGGCAATGAGGGTGGGGTTGGAGCAGCGAAAGTCTGTTCAACTGACTCACCACGAGCTGGCATGCTGGAGAAGGAGAACCGCCCCACCCTCCTCTTTCATCAGCAAGACCTCCCTTCAAAGCACACACACCCAACAAAGGACATGGCATGAGAATGGCAATACACGGGGGCGGGAGAGTGCTTTAATCCCACAGGAAAGGCACGATGTCATGTGAGTACCGTGCTGCAAAACGGCAAGCAAAGCATGACAAGAGTGCAATAAAATGCTGGTGTGATGGAGCTCTAAGAGTTATTCCTTAGCACATTGAGAGCATAAATCACTAGGTTAAATGATTCCTATGTTCCATGCAATCAACCCTGCTTCATTTGCGCCTTTTGTCTTCAAGCCCTTCCAAGTTGTTTCATTAACTTCTCTTTTCTTGGAGTGAATGGAAGCTGTAGGTGGTAGAAATAACAGATCCTGCTATTGTTAATTAAATAGAACTCCAGGGACATGGCTGAACATAAAAGGAAAATCTCTTTCAAGGTGCGAAATTCCCATCAGGATTCCTTATTTTCAGAAAGATTTTATTAATGCTTCAAGGACTTTATTTCAGGCAATTAGGCAAGACTATTAGTGCTTTAACTGCTCTTATAGCAGTTCCATTAGTGAACCTGACTAAAAGTTAATGGTGTGTGATTAATCAAAATAAAAACCATAAAAAGGAATGTAAAAATTCTATTCAAATTTTATGACATTTACCACAGGACAATTTTTAAAAATTAAACGACTACTATTTCCTCTGTTCTTTTTATGTGAGACATACTTTTTTATGGCTGTATGCCTCTGGTCATAGATGCTCTATTAATTCAGTTAAGGTTCAGCATTTTACATAAAATAAGAATGTGGCTTCACAAGTAGGTGAACAATTGTTGATCTTCATACTTGGAATATTACATTTCTGTACTGCACAATAGCCAAAATTCTCTGGGTGGTTCACAACAATTAAAACAATAAAATACAACATGATCAAATATAATAAGAAAATTTAAAGGTTTCAAACTAGAGTATAAAATAAATATAAAACCCCAAATATATTATTTAAAATACAATAACAGATGTAAAACAGAAACTGAAAGAGTAAAGTACCTGGGAAAATAAGGTCTTCACCTAGCACCAAAAAAACCCCACAATGTAGGTACCAGATGAGCCTGTCTAGGGAGCTCATTCTACAACCAGGGTGCCACAACAGAAAAGGCCCTCTTAGCTATTCTTTGGCAGAAGCTCCTGGAGAAGAACTGGAATAATACTATTTCTCTTATGATACTTATTTTGGATTTCTGAATACAACCCTCCAAGTTTTCATTAGTAATAAAAGTATATTTTGAAGGTGTTATTGTAAGCTCACTTATAGAGTCCTTAATGTTGAGTTACTCCATAATGTATATTCTAAATCATTATTCTTAATGTTAAATATTAGACCTCAAAATGAGAGCCAGTGTGGTGTAGTGGCTAGGGTGTTGGAGTAGGCGTCGGGAGATCCAGGTTTTAGGGGGGGCCCCCTCGGCCATGGAAGCTCACTGGGTGACTTTGGGCTGGTCACAGACTCTCAGCCCAGCCTACCGTTGTTGTGAGGAGGAGGAGGGTTATGTATGCCACCTTGGGTTTATTGGGGGAGGGGGGATGAGATAAAAAAAATGCAATAAATAATATCAATTGGTAATCCATGGTCCTTTAATGGAGGGAATTGTGAATCATTTCCCTATAGCAGTGGTGGTGTTCCTCTTTCAGCCTCAGGGCCAAATTCCATTTTGGAGAAGCTCTTGTGGGCTGCCTTCCAGTGTGGTGGGTGGAGGTAAAGGCAAAGAGGATAGGTCATGCCTCTGATTTTTAGGCCTAATATTTAACATAATGATTTTTAGAGTATACATTATTGTGTAACTCAACCATAAGGGCTTAGATGAGTGAGCTTCCAGTTAACCATAATACAAAAGAGATCACTATATTGTCGCTTAACGTTCTTACTGCCAGTACCTAAGCCTTTGGAGAGGCATTTCAGACTTTTAGAATGGGGGAAATCCTGCAAAAATGCTGAGACTATCAAAAGACAGCTGTTGGGGGGACGGGGACACACAAGCCAAAAGCCCCTTTGGGCCAGAAGAGCTAGTTGCTTAACTCTTTGTAGCCTGATCCAAATGTACTCACAATTTTTACTTTTTCAGCAGTCTGTTGAAGCAGATAATAGACCCGACAATATAGGTAGGTCACTATGGAAGCTGTTCATCTGCCGCAACAGTGCAGGAATATTAACAGCTTATGTGCTTCAAGGCCAGATCAAAACTGTTGCTGGATTTGAAGAGGAAAAATGCTTACTTCACAACACTAAAATTAGGTACATAACTGATTTAAGCGTTCTTAGATCTTGTAATTAAACAAAACAAGGGGTTACAAGTGAGGCCAGTGGTCTGATGCCAAATGGCTTACAAGTTATGTTACTATAAATTTACTCTTTCTGTACTTTTTGTAAAAAACAGTAGCACACTTTCTGCTTTTCCTAAGCTCGGAAATCTATAGATGTATGCGATACAAAGATATGAAATAGATCTAAGGAACATAATCATATATACTAATAGCCATCTCAGTTCTCCAAATGCTGGTCCTTGTGTATGAATTATGCTGTTTTTGATATTTAAGAGGGAGGTATCAGCAGGCTTGGGAGAACTGTGTTTCAGACAAAGGTAAAAAATCTTTAGGAAAAAAGCCCTTGGAGGAGTGTAAACTCCCACATTTGCCGAAGAAAGACTGGGAATGCCCAGTAGCTATAGAATGATTTGCTGGAGAGAGGGAATGGAAAATCAAAATGAAATAGACTCCTGTCTGGAATCCTGAACAGGAGCACTTCACACTGCAACGTTTTGTGACGCTTATTTGCTATCTTGCATTATAATGTGGATAATTGAATTTTATTCACACAATAAAATCTTTTTTAAAAAAACAGTTTGACTGTGTCAAAGACCTAAATAGCTAGATGAAAATTATTTCCATTATGTCCAGAAAGTGATATTACAGTAAAATCTAAATAAAGAGGTCTGGTTTGATAAATCTGTGTGTAAAATGTTTAAACCAATTGTTGCAGGACTAGGATTACAGGAAACTGCCTTATACAGTCAGCCTATTGGTCCATCCAGCTCAGTATTGTCTACACTGTCTGGCAGCTGCTCTCCAGGGTTTCAGACATAAGGGTCATTCCCAGCCCTATCTGGACATGCCAGGGATTGAACCTGGGACCTTCTGCCTGCAGAGCATGTGTTCACTACTGAGCAGCATTCCTTCCCAATTACTACACTCTAGCACACATCTTATGATGAGAAGATGGTAAATGTTTTTAACTCCTTGTTTTCATGGATCATATTTATGTTCCCCTTATATATTACATTGGGTGAGTTTGCGCTAGTGGGAAACCTGGCTTATGAGTAGCATGCTGCCTGATCTCTCCCACTGTAAGCAGGAATGGCTAAACAAGCAATGGATTGTCTGTGGTTCTAGTTTCACACATCACAGTTAGCAAATCACAGACAATCCATTGCTTGTTTAGCTACTCCTGCTTACAGTGGGAGAGATCAGGCAGCATGCACAAGCATACTGCTCATAAATGATAAGCCAGGGTTCCCACTAGTGCAAACTTACCCAATGTAATGTGAATAAACAGTAAATAAAGAGTACATGATAAGCCAGATTTCCCACCAGTGCAAGTTCAAACAATGTAAATCACCCCATGTAATATATAAAGGGAATATAAATATGGTCCATGAAAACACAGGGAACATTCAGTCATGTGACCTTCCACCTACAGTATGAAGTAGTACAGCCCAGACATAGGTATACCAGATCACTGAAAGTAGGTGCAGGAGAATAATCCCTCTGCATTATGCTTTTACACATGAGTACTGTTAATAGTATGAAACCAGAATAGCACAAATACATTGTATGTATTATTACCCAATGCCCTGGTTTCAGGTAACAATAAGCCGGAATGAATGTGAGTGGGAGCAGCTAAACGAACCATAAACCTTCAATCCGTGGTTTGTTTACTGTGAAGTACAATGTTAAATGTTTCTGATTCCTTTACACGGAAAAATTCTCTGCCCATAGATGTCCAGGAAAAGTCTAGGGTAAAAGCTCTCTGAGATCTCATTTTCTGAGTGGAGGATTTATCACTCAAACATGTGAACTCTCATTTGCTGTCTGAAATGCTACAGTCCAAGAACAGGTTATAGTACTTCTAGAGGGGCATGGAAGAACTGAAAAATCTGTAATTCACCACTGCATTGTTTAGAAACAGGACAAAATCCTTTTGCCTTTAGCAGGCAGAGTGCAGCTGTTGGATCGCATAGTGAAAGTTGGCTCCACATGAAAGGCTTTGGCTGTCCTGGGGATGCCATTCACAGGGACAATGTAGCAAAGCTACTGGCTCATTCCTGGATCTCTCCCCAGCAACCTGACAGATACTTCTATACTTACAGCTGCTGAAAACAACAAAACACAAGTCCTGTTCACATTTTATACTTCGCTGCTAGATTACTGAGGTTGTCTCTAGATTCTTCAAAAGGTGACAGACATTATTATTATTATTATTATTATTATTATTATTATTATTATTATTATTATATATTTATATCCCACCTTTCCCCCAGTATTATGACTATGGACAGTCCTGCATGCCCTGGTCTGGCTCCAGCAAATGTTAGTCATGCTTACGTCCCCTTGAAATTAAGGACACTTAGGTTAATTGCAAATAACATGTCTCATTAATTTCAATGGAGCAAGTAAAGTACACTTCAATTTATCTGGGCTGGTGTCATATGGAGGTGATTTTCATGTGTTATCAAGCTTTTGGAAATAGATGAAAGCATATGTTTATATGAAGTTAAAGAATGATTTAATAATACATTTTAAATGGGAAGCATCCAGTCTAGCAAGTACTGTATATTATAGTTATGCCCTATTTAAATATACCTCAAAATAAACTTTAAAAACTCTACTCAGTGTTCTCAACAGGTTTGGTAAAAAAATAAAATCATTAAGACCAACCAGGGTTCATAATACAGTATAGGAACTTTGAAGTTACATTGAACTCTCTCAGCCTAGATGTTCAAAAAGTATTTTTTAAAAGTAAGAATTATGCCTGACTTTTTGGGAGGATGATGAGCTAAGTTACTTTCTATTTTTTAAGATGACTGTTTTTTTAGCCTTTTATTCTACTTTCTACACTTCTGGTTTGCTGTCATTGAAACACAAAAGAAAGTGTTAGCTAGGAAACATCATATAATTCCAGATTATTTATTCAGTACTGCTGGTATGTCCACAAATGTCAAATCTTAGATAATCTTATGTGTAAAGTAGTGACTACTATTAGATACTATGAATGCTTTACTTTTAGTAAAGTGTGTATATATTTGAGTTAGACTGTGTATTGTGAATCTGTATTAATGTACAGTAATAGGAAAGGCTTTTCCTTAGTAATCTTCATTACTTCTTGAAACATTATTCAACCTTTTCTTAGACTTTAAGCAGCAATTTTTACATTTTTCGGGTTAAAGATGTAACAATGAAGTCACTCAACACCTAGTAGGCTCCGAAGTGAGGCAGGCAAAATATTCTCAGTTAGTATTAGATCTGAGCTGTATTAAGTTAAAACATAACTCAAATTCTTAATGGCAGGTTTGAGTTCACATGCTTCAAGTATTTAAATTGGCTTGAAAACTGAGCGGTAGGTCATCTAGCAAAGAAATGCTTAAATACTTGATAGGTTAATCAGTTTTTTTTTTAAAAAAGAGACATCTGTTTTTCATAGGATTAGTGGACATTAGGTCTAAAAATGGTTTGCAATTACAAAGGTATTGCTGGAAATCAGAAAGTAAAATGCTGTTCCTAAACTTGAATTTTTGAAATGCTTTATAAAGCACTTTTCTCTTTGGTTGTAACCTGGATTCAGAAATCTTTACTGAAAATTAATGTTCTACACTTTTCATCTAAGATTAGAAACAACACTGCTAAAACAGCCCTACAATATTGCCTCAAAATATTTTAGGCTTGCTTTAGCCAATCACAAGGGCAAGAAGTATGTGGATGCTTAAATACTTAGATAAGCAGTTCAAGGTATGCTTATCTGAAATCCTTTGAAATTTGCTAAAAGTATTTGGAAGCTATTATTCAGCTAAAGCAGATATGGAGAGCGAAGAAAGTAAAGTAATAATGTTTAAGGAGGCATTTCACTTTTCATAATACTTTTCACATTTTGATTTTGTAGTTAATTTGTTCATATGGTCCGCCCCAAGCATTGATTTTGCTATTGTTCTCATAAGTCTCAAGTTATCTTTTATAAATCAGTCTAAATGGTCAACAACACAGAACAGGAACACAACCCCAGCAACAACAACAAAAACAGCAAAAGTACCCCAATTTTATAATTTATTTGTTGGTATAACTTCACGACAGACTTTTTCTTAAAGCGTCTCTAAATTATTATGTGAATTCCTAATTGAAGAAGTTTTCTCTCTCACACATTAGAATAAAGAAATGCTGCTCTATTAGCTCTGGAAGGACCATGTGGGAATTCATTTCTCTTTCTAGCATATGGGATTTCATACGTTGAGGCATTTAGAAAGCAGGTTGGGGTGGATTTAAAATCCTATATGGCTAGTAGAGCAAACAGAAAGTTAGATCAACTGCATCTTCTATTTAGCAATGCATGAGAAATTTGCTCTGTCAGGGATTTCCCCCCCCCCCCCGGATTTACCCAATTTGCACCTCTTAAGCCTTTCAGTGAGCCGAGGCAGAGTTGCACTACAAAATCTGGAATTTGATCAGCTTTCTGATGAAGCTTGTCTCAGAAGGAAAAGTGAGCACAAAATGTGTATATTTGAGAAAAATGGCACAAAACAGCATTTCAGCAATGTAAGGTACTTGGGAAAATGTATGTTTAAAAGTGCACATGAATTGTGGGCATTAATACGGACATTATGAAACATGCTAATAAAGTACAGATTTCAGTACAGATATTTTTTTAGGAGATGGAAGCAAGGACGTGTGAATAGGATGAGTGAGGTTGGCCTCAAAAAAACGATAATCTTAGTAAGATCAAGATTGACAGATCAGTCCATCCTTACTTGTATTATTCCAGAATTCATATTAGTGTAATGTCTTAATTAAATCAACCAAAAGATCACAAACATTGTGCAAGCTTTTATTTATTTATTTATTTATTTTATTACATTTATATACCGCCCCCCCAGCCGAAGCTCTCTGGGCGGTTTACAACAATTAAAAATAGTAGACATTAAAAGTATACAAAAAATTAAAAAAACATAAAAACAGTGTAAAAACAACAACAGTATTCATTTAAAACAACAATTCTGGGGTCCATTAAGACAAACTTAACGTTATTAAATGCTGTTAAAATGCTGTTAAAATGCCTGGGAGAAGAGAAAAGTCTTGGAGATTTTGAGATCTCCAGGTTTCTATAGCAGGCAAGTTATGACAAAATCAGGTTTGAGGTGGGACGAAGGGGAGGGAAAAATAATCTGACTTGTTGTTGAAGTCAGTCTGCCTGTTCAGAGTCCTGAGGTAGGGGAGGAGGCCTCTGCAGACATTCAAATTAGGCTCTGCAGGTCATGTGATGGTTGGACCTTTGGCCAAAATGGATCCCCATGTTGGAAAGATAAAATGCAGCTCTTACTCAGACATGTTTCTGTTCTTGTATTGTGTGACCCTTTTCAGTATACTGCATTTTAAAATACAGCTAAAATTCTCAGGTTTCTTATAAAATGGTATGAACTGTACTGAAGTATTTCAAAGAGGAAGCTTTCCATTTTTGTTTTATTCCCATCAATTAGGAAGGAGTCTACTAAGGCAGCAGTGAAACCTCCTTTATTCTTTACTCATGAGACATGAAAGAACAGATCTTGGCTGCAATTTGGCAGTCTCATGCACCAGTTTCCCTGCCCTCCATAGTTGCAGTGGGGAACTAATCAAATGGCAGGAGACTAAATATTATATCTCTTCCTTCTCAGGTTGAGGAGCATACATTACTTCCCATAGTGTAAGTCAGAGCAGTCATTCAAGAGCAAATTAAAGAGACTGCAGGTTTGGATGCATCTTTGTATTGAATAATACAACTCCCTGGGGGCCAACAAATCGAAGAAGTAAACCATAATGTTCTGGTCCCTTGAAGAACAGAGTCCAAGCCAGAGTTTCTCAGGAGAATGGCAAAGCCCAGAAGGTGTTGGGGTTGATGTCACAGAGCTTACAGTCGAAAAAGGAGAAAACTCCAGGAATATATGCTGACCTACTTTTGGGCTTAGGAAGATGCGTAAATTTGTAAAGCACAACTTGTAGCTGATTAAAAGTATTCTGTACCTATAACTAGTATGGGCACAATAGCTGGTCATACACTGGCTGTTTATCCACATACTTTGCAGTGAGCCCAGATCTATGAGCTCTTTGAAAAAGGGAAAGAGAGAAATCACCAGGCAGCATTAGGGTTTGACTGGTCCCACGAGTTCCTGCAATCTAACCACGCCACCATTAGACGGGGTGTGTCACAACCATACTCAAGGAAAGTGCAGAGCCACATCTAGTTAGGGACAGAATTACCTGTTGGACTTTTACTAGCCCACAAGGAATGTTTTTAGCCTATTTAACGAAGGAAGAGAACCCCTAGTTGTTTGAAGAAGTGCTAGCTCAGACAAGTTGTTGTCAGCAAAAGCGTTCCTTAAGCTTTTATAGCTCCAATCCTATGCACATTTTCCTGAGACTGTGCCCCACACAATGAGACTTGCTTTCAAATATGCTTAGATAGGGGTTTAAGATACTCCGAACTTCACAGTTTTTGGATGAGATCCAAAATCATCCCTGATTGCCCTAAGGATGCTACATTGCAGATGTGGGTTTTTCTTCACCATTCTATAATTACAAATGGAACTTACAATGGAATGTTGTAGTATATTCCCATCCCAGAAGTGTGCTTCTTCCCAGTTTAGAACAGGAGATTTGTATTGCTATTCAGGTCTTTCTGGGGGAGGAGAGGTGAACCCTGCTCCCAGTTGGGTTTCGCTACTGTTCTGCATCGTGATAGAAGGCTCAGGTTTGAGGCTTGCTGGCAGATCCAAACCTATTTATTTCTTGGTAATAGGGGTAATGGCTGTAGAATCAATAGAGTGTTCCCCCGCCTTGAAGTAAAGAATGTTTTTGTGCATTCTTTTAGTTACAGAACCTGTAGTTAGATAAATTATATGTAGTTGCATTGCTACTGCATATTGCTAAGGGGTAGAGGCATTCTACTTCTGTTCTAGGAAACCCAAGAGCTTCAACATCCTGGTAGAATGAGAAGATCTGGAACTTGTCTTCCGACCAGGAAATAGGTGGATTCAGACCGAGAAATTGCCTTCCTAACATCTTGTAGACTATGAATTTACAGTCAGCTAAATCAATATTTTTGCCTGATTGTATTAAATTCCTGGTGTGCTTGCTACATAAAAGACTGTTGTATGTTGAATTGTTGAAAGGTTTTCAGAATTCATCATTCTACGGCAGGCTTGTCTTAGGCACAAAACCAAGAATGTTTTATTCTTTAAGAGTTACCCAGTGTACGGTCACACGCACAGTTTTGGAGTGAGTTTTGAAATGGGAAGAGTGCAAAGGTAAGGGGGAAGTGGTTGAAATGTATATCTGCATTGAAGGAAATGCTTTTGATTATGCAAATTGTGTTCCCCTTATTGGTGTATAATTCTTATGGCAAAATATTTTCTGCATTATGTGTTGACATATTTATTCATTCTTTAGATAAGAAAGGCTTTTACTTGGTCCATAAATATCTATGACATCAGTAATGTATAAATTAGACTGTACATGCTGTGAGTTAATAACTTGCCTCATTCAGTTGTAGCTTTTCAGGGTGTGTTTGTATTAACTAAGCAGGTGGCACCATTTGTCTCTCTGGAAAATGTGAATGCTGTCTCTGTTTCCCTTTCTCTGTTTTCACACACTGCTTTAAACACCTTAGATAAGTAATTAGAAACTAAAGGTTGTAGTTAATTGTCCAGAACATAGGATTGGAATGCCAATCTTGGCATAACCCAAGTGATTTACACTAAATTTGGCATTGAGCATAAGAGGCTGAAGTCACTTCTAATGACATGTCCCTGTTCGTAAACAGGTGTTTGCCCAAGGGGAACACACTAGCATTACTTTGCAAGTGTTATGGAAGAGTGATTCAGTGGAATATGTGAGCGTTTCTTACCCCCACATCCCAAATATATTATGTCAAACCTTTTAGCACTTAATGTTCAGTGAGGTATTGCTTGCAGCAGTGGAAGAGATTGGATTCCAGAGAGGGTGCCACCTTTGTATCAATTAGTCTTGTTTAATGAATAGTGTTTCTGAATATGATTGGCAGTCTCTTGTCCCTTCTTAATTAAATTGCCCCCTGACCTAGAGCTTTTGTTAAAGTTGTCAGGTTAGTTTTTTATTGCTAGTTTCCTTGGGGAGTAGTTAATTTTAACCACTGAAATACATGAAGGCAACCAAGAATACACTTGTGAAAGTACTAATTAAACTGCCTCAACACAATCAAACTAAGATAGAGAGGGAAATGTGTCTCGTTACATTACTTTTCTTCTACCCTGAGAGATTAACAGCACATAATAACACTTCTTCGAAATCAAATTCTTTAGCTCATATAGGATTAAATAAATTCAAATAATCATCAGTTCTGGGTGAACAAATGGTTCTATTAAAATTGATCTCCTCACCCTACTTACTTGTTCCTCTGTTCAGAACTGTTTTGTACTTTGAAAGAAAGGATATAATCAGTGTAATAGAAATCCTTCTTACCTCTCAGTGGGCTGATCTTATATTATTTCCCCCCAGAATATCTCACTTCAAAATACATTTTGTTCACTAGCAAAATATAATACTTTCACTAAAATTAAAGTGTATTTACTAATAAGCAAACACTATGATCTATAATTTGATCTTTGGAATTTTTCCACTGGTTCCAAATGATTAAAATTGGGGTTTTTTTTCTTACATTGTTTTACAAATGGGGGAAAGAGCTCTATGACCAGAATGGGGGTCTTGTCACCTTTCTGATCTTTTTGCCTACAACTCCCATCAGCCCTAGCCAGCTAGCCAATGGTGAGGGATTGGGAGTTGTAGGCCAAAACATCTGGAGGGCTGCAAGTTGCCGACCTCTGCTACAAAATAAGTGCTTTATCAAATTTAAAGGATATTATCCTAATTATTGAGTATATAAGTTGAAGAGTAAGGTGAGGTCTAGTGCATCCTTCCCCCAACCTGTTGCCCTCCAGATATTTTTATTGACCATTGGCTATGTTGGCTACAACTGATGGGAGTTTCTTCTGGTTGAGGAAGTATTAAAAGCCTTGTTAGAGTTTGCAAGACCAACTGAGAGCCAAGTTCCAAAGTGCTATGCAAAAGTGAGAACAGCCCAACCCTTCCAAAGTCTCAACTTCATGTTGCTTCTCATATAATATTCAGTGCTCTTGGGGAATGGCCTATAAATGTAGAAAATACTGTTGGAATTGATTATTGGTTTTCTAAAAATTAAATGAAGATGAATCCATGAGCAAAAACCAGTAGGCATTGAGGATCCTACTGATGTGAACATTCCTAGAGAACTGTCCTAGATATGCAGTTCTTCAAGAATATGTGCACACATATGCCTATACATAATCCTTTCAAAATGTCTTCCTGTGAGTTTTGGTTTGTTATGCTGATGAATCACATAAATGGGTGAGAAAGGTGTAGGGAAGAGTAACAAGGGTGATGGGAAGGATTGATAATCCTCTTGTTCTAACTCTTTCAAACTCCTAATTATACCTCTGACCTTTATTATAGCGCATAGTGACATTTTTAGTCTAATACAATAAGCTGAGATATGTATGTCCAAACCAGGGCAGTATGATTGCAATGTGAAAAAAGTTGCTTTGGATCTAGTTTATTTTGTGTTACCTTTATCCATTTTAAACAGGTTTATTCTACCATAGGGTTGAACAACAAGACTATTTAGTGCATTTTCAGTAATGATATATAAAATACACAGAATTTGTCCTAAACTAAAAAAAAAAAAAATTGTCAGGAAACAAAAACTATACCTTCAGAATAATATTTCTCTTAAGATGTTTGTCATTCACAACGATTTCCGTCTGAGCTGTAGAATTGTATTTGAAGAAATCATGTTTGTAATCTTCACTCAGAATGATTTCTGAAAAAAGTTCAGCTGGGTTTACTAGAAAGAAAAATGAACATTCAGTATATATTCCAGTAGCAATTCTGGCTTCTTAAGTGCTACAAGGCTATACCATATTTCATTCCAGTTAAATCTTAACAAGATGTTGTTTGGTAATCATTTCCATAATTAAAATCATATGCAATTTTTAATAAGAAATCTGATGCCATTTTAGGAAGTGAAGTCACATAGTGGCTTTTGGTGTTAGCTTCTAAAGCACATTTTACTTTAACCCTTTCTGTTTTTAAAAAATCACAGTAAATTACTTGTACTACATGTATATTTCCAAATATATTAATCAAATGTGCACTGTTTTCAGCCACTCAGTTTTTTGGCAGTGAAGATGCAGTGAAGTAATTAATATAATGAAATACTTAGTTAAGAAAATTCTATTTTAAATCATACGCCACAGTTGGGAAATTAGGAAAAGACTAAACCATACGAAAAATGTCTTGAAGCAAAAACAATAATGTATTGATAGAAAGTTAACTACCTCTGAATTATTATTTTTTTAGTGTTTTGCCCAAAACAAAATAGAGTTTTGATATACTATTATGTAGTAAAATCTAAAGCTCGAGTGCAGCAACTTCTGTAGGCATTAGGAGACTTCAATATGAACACACAAAATTCTGGGCAACAATATCCAACCCATTTGCTTCAATGAAATGCCTATCAATAAAGTGGGAGAACTAATTCAGAAAAGCATGTGCTTTTGTTCATGGTTACCCTATTTTTAGTAGTAATAAGCGGTCATTGTTATTTCAGATATATTTGACAAGTTCTTAAGAAATTTAGTTTCTCACCATGGTATCTACTATAAGTACTTCTAGGCTGGAATTATGGTTTCCTCACAAGGTCATAACAAATGGGTGTGGAGGAACTGAAGATGTTGTAACTGCATCTAGGGACAGAGAGATCAAAGGAGGTATTTGAGGAGTAAATTTAGGTATGGGTGTGGATTTCCTTTGCTAAATTGCTCTTTGTGGATTAAAGTGACCTGAAAGCAGTGGCAGTCAGAGTAGAAACGCAGAATGAAGAGAAAACCAAAACAAAATTGCACAAGGGGGAGGGCTTGCTGATCCCACTTCTACTTAAGTTAATTAGTTAATAGTGTTGTGTTCTCTTCAAATTACACTTGGTATGTTAGGAAACTAATTTCTCTATGGAGAGCCTTTCTTTTGAAGTCACATGGCTATGTCTTTAGTCTTGGGCATTTAAAATATAGCTAGTTGAGTTTGACAAATTTAATATTGAGTTGTCACTTCATGAAAACCTGCTGGTGCGCCATAGCAGTAGCCTTTTCAATCATATTAATTTAGATGTCCATGTAGGTTCTCCACCAGGTGTTTTACACCCAACTTTACTCTTTCGTTGTAGTTTTAATAATGTATATTTAACACTATTTCATTGCTAAGAAAATTAGCCATTATTCCTTACATTTTTTTACTCTTTCTGGTCTAAAATTTAATGGTAAAACTGAAAATACTGTGCTGTGATCTTACTGTCTGTAAAAGGTAAAGTACCCTTGAATCAACTGGAAAGTATTTTTTTTCCTGTGAAAATGTGAAAGTGTAATGAAAGTAATGTTGCTGTTTGGAACAGGAATCCTGTAATTCAACATAAAAGCTCATTTCTTTCTGCAGTTATCCATCAGCCTTGTCAGAATTCAACACAGAGATCACTTTCCAAGGTTTACACAAGATTATTATCAGGAGTTATCAGTGTGCTGATGAACAGCACATTTAAAAAAAAATGAAACTGTGGGCTTATGTTGGTGTTTATCTGTTTAATTTGAATCTGCATTGTTTTATTTCATCTTTTCTATTAAGTTCTTAGACCATCTCTGACAACAATATGCATCAATAAGTCTCTTTTTAGTGACTTTCTTTTATGACTTTCCATACTATGCCCGTTTTATAGTTGCTGTGCAATAGTATATAAGAAGTTTTATAACAAGTTAGCAGGACAGGAAAATCATGAAAACAGGGATTTGCACAAGCACACATACATAATAGTCCTACAATCCATGGATAGGAAATAAGTATTCGTAAACAGGAAAATGTTATCTTTTTGAAGGCATATTGACAGTTAATTCACATAACCCAAAATTATATTTGGAAGTGGTGTTAACCCATAATCTTGTATGCATTTCAGTTTGTCACACAACCAATTTAATCACGTGATTAAATTTTTGCTGCACAGTGATAAATGTTGAAAAATTACTCCCATCATCATAGACGGAAATGCCTTTTGAGTCACCATGTATCAGCAAAGCTGGGCCATAGTATTCTGCCTAATCTTTGGAGGGCAGTTTGTTGTGATGAGGGTAGAGTGAACCTCCACAGGCTTAGTTCAGTTTTTGGGGACAGGCAAGGCCTTTCACGGGGTTAAGGGTGTCAGCAGTGTGGTTTTACTGTTTTTAAAATACAAGGTATTTAAGGGTGGTTAAAAAAACGTATGTACAAAAAGAAAAAGACTTTCCTCTGCTTCCAGATGTAGCTTGGCTCCCTGTAGCTATCTAGTGACATTCCTGTGAGTGACAGAATGGCCTTAAGGATGACGCTGCATCATGACAGTTACATAATGGTATGGGTGCAGTGTAGTTTGGTGAAGTATTTAAGATCTCTGTTAGAGCCCCATTGGCCAGACGTACACCAAGTGGGATATAGCACCATGAAAGTGGTATATGGTATGTGTCAATGGACCCCAACAGTTGTCAGTTCACTTCAACACCACTATAAAGCAGCAGTGTGGCTCCTGCCTCTTGTATACTGCTTTCATACCACTTTTATAGTGCTATATCCTGCTTAGTGTAGATTAGGCCTTAGTTTGCCTTATGGAAATATAGGCTTTTCTTGGGAGGAGTGGATGATTATCAAGTAGTGTGGATGTTTTATAAACCTTATCTTGTGATTTTTTTAATTAAAAATATTTTGCAAGCTGTTTTCACAAATGGTGCTTACATCATTCTGTGTGTTTCCTGTATCTGTGAATTGAAAGGCTATATTAGAGCTGGGACTCTTTTTCTTCAAAACATTTTTAAATGATTAATTTGAGACTAAAAGGCATTCTTAGTGCCTGGGTGGGGATGACCTTAATAGTGTTCCTTTCTATTAGCTTAGAGACAACCTGATTGCTACATTCCATAAAAGCAAGATTGATGAATTTTGTATGTATATATTTTTAACAAATGTTTTAGGCAACATTTATTGTGCTCAACAGTATTTTAGTCCCAACTATCCTGTCACTTAGATAGTATGTCCCCTTTTCTGTTTTTTTTTTAAAAACAAAGAATAAGGAAGGACATACTGTTCTAAAGTATTCTTCTTGTTTGAACGCAATGTTAAATGCTTAATGGGAAAGGAAATAAAGCACACACACTCTCTAATTTGTGCTGTTTCTTACACTACCTTTTGTGTAATTTGCTTACAGTATAGGAAGCTTGGCTTAGGGGTAAAAAAACTGAGGTTTTAACTGCAGGGATTCCACACAGGAAGTATTGGAAATACTTCAAAACAATAATTAAAGGCTAAAATCAACTGTGGACAGAGTAAAAATGTTTACCAAACATGTCTGTTCCTAAAATATCTGCTTGGTCTTGCTAATTTTTTCAACATGTACCTTGGGAAGATTTTGAAACTTAACACGAGGTAGTAACAAGTTACTATTTAAAACAGTTCTATATGCATATCTTTTCTTTTACTGGGCTCATGAAAATGTCTCAAAATTACATTATACATTTATCTGCTATGAGTTAATAGTTTCTTTTGTCATCAATTATCGATGCAATGTTAGCCTTCCGCTGTGCTCTTGGGTTTTGATTGGATTGTGCATTGTATCCCTACTATCAGACTCTGACACCTTTTGCCCCTTGGTAGCCTTACGAAAATGGGACAGTGACACTATCAATATGATTCTGGCTGTACCAGCATTTTCTGATCACAGTACCCATTATTATTATTATTATTATTATTATTATTATTATTATTATTATTATTATTATTATTATTATTATTATTATTATTTTTCCATTTCTATACCGCCCAATCACCAAAGCTCTTTGAAAAGTTTACAACAATATATTAGACAATAAAATACAGCATTAAAAATTTAAATATCTTCCTTCCTTCTTCCTTCTTCTCACATCAGTCCGTTGGTTTCTGTTCACCACTCTGCCGCAAAGATCATCTTCTTGGCTCGCCGCTCCGACCATGTTACTCCGCTTCTGAAATCTCTTCATTAGCTTCCAATTCACTTCAGAATCCAATATAAACTTCTCCTGTTAACCTTCAAAGCTTTTCACGGTCTAGCTCCTTCCTATCTCTCCTCTCTCATCTCACACTATTGCCCCGCTCGTGCTCTTCGCTCCTCTGATGCCATGTTTCTCGCCTGCCCAAGGGCCTCTACTTCCCTTGCTCGGCTTAGTCCATTTTCGTCTGCTGCCCCTTACGCCTGGAACGCTCTTCCAGAACATTTGAGAACTACAAGTTCAACCACAGCTTTTAAAGCTCAACTAAAAACTTTTCTTTTTCCTAAAGCTTTTAAAACTTGATGTTGTGCAGACTTCTACTGTTACTTTCTACTGTTAGTTTTACCCTACCCTGTGCCTGCTTACCTTACCCTGAACCTGTTTGCATTCTCTTCCCCTCCTTATTGTTTTACTATGATTTTATTAGATTGTAAGCCTATGCGGCAGGGTCTTGCTATTTACTGTTTTACTCTGTACAGCACCATGTACATTGATGGTGCTATATAAATAAATAAATAAATAAATAATAATAATAATAATAATAATAATATCCTGAAATTAAAACAATTTAGACAGCTATTTATTTATTTATTTATTACATTTTTATACCACCCAATAGCTGAAGCCCTCTGGGCGGTTCACAAAAATTAAAACCATGAGGAACATGACAAAACAATCAATAATCTAAAAAACCAAATACAAAATACAATTTAAAAGCTAAAAACAGCTTCAATGAAATACTAGCCCTGTTTAGAAGACCGGCATAAATGCCCCATCATATGCCATTAAATGCTTGGGATTTAGAGGGCAGTGTTAACATGGCACTCAAAGGATAACAGTTGACACCAGGCAAGCCTCAGTAGGGAGTTTCAGGGGGCCATCACTGAGAAGGCCCTTTCTCTTGTCATGGCCTTCTGAGCCTCCCTCAGAGGAGGCATTCAGAGGGGGCCACCAGATGTTGATCATAGTGGCCCCATTCAGAAGGCACCTTAAATCAAGGCTTTAACCATGGTGAATAAAGCAAAAAGCCTTATTCACCATAGTTAAAGCTGTGGTTTAAGGTGTCTTCTGAACACAGCCTGGCTTTCTGGCTTAACCACCATGGTTAAAGCCGTGGTTTAAGGTCTCTTCTGAACAGGCGCAGTGTCTGGGTATATACATGTTGGGAGAGATGTTCCATCAGGTATTGCACTCCAAAGCCATGTAACACTTTATAAATTAAACCAGCACCTTGAATCAGGCAGTGAAACATAGGTAGCCAATGCAAGTGGGTCAGAAGATCTCATACATCTTCATCCTCATTGCTACCTCTACCAGCTGAAATGACTGCCCATGCCAAAATGAAGAAAGCATAGGGATGTGGCCTAATTGAAATGTAGAAGTACATGGCCTTCAAATCTATGGCACTGTTCTGTTTTACCCCGGAAGCCCTCTTCCAGTGAGGGCCTAGAGTTATTGGACTTTTTGGAGTACAATTCACAATGAGGATTTGGGGAAGTCAGGCTATAATGATTTTAACTAACCAGGTGTCTGCCATTTCCATTTGGTGAGCAGCATTTCACATCTTCTGAACTGGTTAACATTGTTTTTAGTACTAAACAGTACTTTGCCCTTGAAGGGGACGTACTCAATGTGAGTTCTCACTGCTTGGGTGAGAGCCACAGATCTCAGACGTGTATCAATGCATAGCCTTGTAACCATAGTCTGCCATGTGGCAGGATATGTTGCTTTGTTTGAAATTTGAAAGATTTAGAACAAGATGTATTTCACCGAAGTCTGGTGGTCTTGCTGTTTTCTCCATTGAGGCATATTAAGCAACTATTCTTATACTTTACTCTCCTGTTGAGGATTTTTCAGTTTTCTCTTATTCCACTGTGAAGTTCATAATGGGGCTTCTCAACCTTACTCTACCACTTGCGGGGGAGCTTAATGGCGAAACTCTTTAATACCAATCTGCAGTCTCCAGCTCTTGACCATAAAGGTCATGTTGCTGATGACTCTTACCTTAGCCAAATGTTCAAGGGAACTTTATGCCCTAAGGGCGGACCCACATTATTTAGCTCTGCACAGGGACAAAGTGGTTCTTTGACTAGATGTTTCCTTCCTGTCTAAAGTAATATCAAAATTCCCACTCAATCAAACTGTCCCTCTCCCTATTTTATACAAATTCATCATCATCTCTGGAGATCACCCTTCATTCTCTGGACTATGTAGCAGCACTGTTACTTTCTACTTGAATTAGATAGAATCCTTTTGTAAGAGCCAGCAGATTTCTTTGTCTGTTATGAGGGATCAGGATAGAGTCTCTTCCCTATTACATGTTAAACTGTAATATGAAATCAAACTTACCAGTTCCAACTGCAGTTTGGGGACTTTCCACCAGGGCCATTGCATTTCTCCAAATTGTCTCTCTACATAATTTCATTCCTCCATCTTCACAAAAAACTACAGCTTGGTTGTACGGGCCAGGTTGGATGCTGTGTTTGACCAGGCACTTTGCCCATTCACACTCCTCTCTGTCCTGTATGCCACACTTTCAGGTTACGTAAGTTGCTTATAAGCCATACATTTGATGCACAGAGGTCACAAAGGAAGAGGACAGGTTCCTTACTTGTAACTGTCATTCTTTGGGTGGTCATCTGTGTATTCACACAACCCACTCTTTATCCCCACTGTAGGTGCTATGTATCTATTTTCTTTGTTACTTTGTTCTCTCTCTAGCCACTATAGCGGTCTATGAAAATTGAGCGGTAAGTGTGGGAGCCACATCCTTTATGCATTGGCAGTAAAGGGAAAAGGCTTCCCACCAAAAATGCTCTCAGCTCTATTATGTTCCATATGAGATTTTGCAGAATTAGGTTGTGTGATTGCACAGATGAGCATCCAAACCACCACAGTTACAGGTAAGCAACCTGTCCTTCCTTCTATAAGGAAGTGAATTTTAGGTATGTCTTGGCATCTCCGTTTTCCTTCACTTTAGTTCATTCTGTGATTATTGTTGCAATTGAGTTTTCCATACTCAAGAAGTATTGCTTCCACCAAATCAAAATGCTCTGGGATAGTCTAGATATGTGGGAACTCCTCCTCTTACGTGAAATCGTTTTTCCTTTCTGAAGACAGGAAGATGCACCTGCTTAATGGACAGATAGCTATACTACTACTAGGGAGAAAAATGTTTTACAGATAATTAAAATGTCTTTTTTTTCCCCTTGTAGCATGGGGCAGTATCTATCTGTGTCATTTCGCAAACTCAAATAGCAGTGGAGTTCCATTGGATTTTTCTGTTGAGCAAGCAGCTGCCCATTGTGCTTGCACAACTGGTTGTACAAAGAGTTACACAATGGGTTGCACAAGCATAATGCGCAACCTCTTTGGCAACTGTGCTTGCGCAAATGTAATTTCAGTTGGATTCTTCTCTTGTGGGAGAAACCTAATTTCAGAATTCTCTTTTTCAGAAACCTAAGTTCTGCTAGCACAGTGTCATTCTCACTAATGGAATGACACTTTTTTTTTTCTTTTTTGATGGACACTTAAAAAATCCGAAATCTTAAAATCTAATGGCTGCCTATCAGTAGTGTACTTCAAATGGAAAATTTCAACCATTTTCTTATGAGTAGTCGAGATAGTTACATGTACTAAAACTTAATTTCTTTTTGGTTATTGGTTTACTTGTATTTTTTGTAATGGCTGGATAGGCTGGATATTTGGTAGGTGTCAGTCTAACTGAAATATCATTCTTTGTTCAGCCATAATCAAGATTTTAGTTTGAATATCATACCATTAAATCTAAGGAAATTTAAAGAGGGGTAATGTATTTTTATCAATCATATCTCTTCATTTTAAGTATTATGTATCTGAGGCTTGCTCAGTGTTACAGTGCTGTTATCATTGCTAAGTCCTAAGCAAGTATGTTAGCATCAACATAAATGTCAGCTTTTTAAAAGACCTATTTGCTTATTGATTGCTCTTAACTGCTTGTTTAGGCAGCAAATTGGATCACACCCATAGTTATTTTTAAAACTCTTTAGAACACGATATAATCCTTGGCCAACTTATTAAAACTAAGTTATTCAAACTTGGCACTTTATCAACATTCATGCTATAGGTGCTGTGAATAAAAAGGGTGTAGTAAGAATCATTTACTTAGTAAATTTTAGTTGGTGCTACTCATTTGTTTGCTTTTTTGTTCCCCAGAACATTCCTACTATTCGTCCTATGTATGGGGATTCTATTTTGAAATCTTTATGTTTAAACAGTGGCAGTTATTTGCTTTTGATTACAGGTGAAATAAAATGTGAACTAAATAAAGTGTGGATAATAATAACTAGTTATCAAAGTAATGTCTAAATCCATGGTAAAAAAACAGGTGTAAATAGTATCAATTCTTAGTTTTTTTCAATATGCCCCAAACATTGATAATCAACTTGAAATAATCAATGGCTACTAGTGCTGATGGCTAAGTGCAACCTCCAGTATCAGAGACAGTAAGCCTGTATACACCAGTTGTTGGGGAACATGGGTGGGAGGGTGCAGTTGCACCATGTCCTGCTTGTGATTCCCTGGTTGGCCACTGTGTGAACAGAATGCTGGACTAGATGGACCCTTCGTCTCTTCTAATGTTCTTATGAAATGTGACTCACAAAACTAGGAATATGGAACAGTCCTGCTTTTATTTTTAAAATATGGGAACATGAGCCAAAGGCCCTTTTTCTCAATAGGGCATTTCTAAGTAGACATGCATAGGATTGCATTATGATCTTGTATTTGGAATAGTATTGGTTTCAGTAATATATCTTCTTTTAAACAAACCTCTTCAGTTGCACATCTAATACATAAACTGGTTGTTGCCTTACCTTTCATATGTCTATGGTTGTTCACATTCAGGTGTCTTTTGACCTAGTTTTTCGCAGTTTTACTTGGCTCAGATTTTCATAGTGGTCAGAAACTCTGCAGATCAAATCATGACATCTTTCAAGTTTGATGCAAACTTGTATATTTGTATCAGTATTTACAATTTGGAAAATTATTGTCTTGATTAAATAGCTCTATCTGTAACCAAGTTGTGGTAGTTAATATGTATTTAAGTTGACTCAATCCCATTCAGTTGGATTAAAGTTCCTGTCCTTAGCACTTGCTAGGGTGACCATATTTTGGAAACCAAAAAAGGACAACATGGTTGGCCCCCAGGGGGCTTGTCCAGCACCAAGGGGGTGTCCCACCTGAACATAGCCTTAGTCACATATCTGATTTTACAGCAAACAAGACAAATCTGTTCTACATAATATCTTAATGTTACAATCACTGAAATAAAGAACAAGTGAGGCATTCAACATATCTGAAATTAACTTCACTTATTCCTACTTTTGTAGCTTTTGCTGTACTTTGAAGTTTTTGCTATACTCTGTGTGATACATTCTCCCCTTCCCTCTAATAACTTTTCTGACTGTATCCTCACTCCACTGCAAGCTGCTGTTGCTCTTAACAGGGTTTGCTGCCAGCTGGCTTGCTTTTTTATTTTTAAATTTCAATTTTTTAAAAAACTTGTGTATGATTGTCACAAGTTTCTCTACTCTCCTAACACTAGGGTGGGTGTTGTGGGCGGAGGTCACTACTTTGCCCATTCACACTTCTCATTTATATACATGAGCTTCTCAGGGCTTGTGCGTTGGCACCACTTTGCACATCAAGACTTTGAACTCCTGTCTACTTCCTGCACAAACACGCAACTCTGAGACCTTCTTTCTAATGCCCCGTGTTGCATGGCAGCACCATGGGACTAAATTACAAGAAGTGTCTCTGAGTTGTCTGTGCAGTCTCTGTTCTCTCTCTCTCTCTCTCTCTCTCTCTCTCTCTCTCTCTCAAAGTCATTGCAGCCAAACCGAAGCCTCCAGCCTCAAATTTGGCATGGCTAAAGCTCTACCTAAGAGCTATCATGGTGCCAGGTTTCATCTCTTTACCTTTAAAAATGACAGTTTTTTAAAAAATAATTTTAAAACCTCAAACTTAAAGAAAAATCCTAAACATCCATGGATGAACAGATTTGCTTCAAACATGGCATGGCTAAAATCCTCCTTAAGAGCTATCATGGTGCCAAGTTTCATCTCTTTATCTTTAAAAATGGCAGAGCTGTAAGCGTTTTTGTTAATTTCCATTAAAGTAGAGCTGCCCTTTGGGTGGGGAGGATGGGGAAATCCACATTTTCCTTCAAATTTCATAATTCCCCCCCCTGGAATTGTTACTAAAAATCCTGACAAATTGGGTTTTTCCCTGTAATATGGTTACCCTAGTACCTGAAGGAGTTCAGTTCAAATTAATTGGACTTGCTTCTGAGTAAACATGCTTAAGACCACCCTAGAAGTTATTTGAAATGTTACTGACCAGTTTATCTGTGTTGTTAAGGTTTAAAAAGATTGTAGGTGATCAGCAAGGATATTCAGAAATGTATAAGTGACTTGGAATACATTGGATATTTTTGTAGAATTTAGCATCCTTTTGAAAATAAAGTCCACCTCTGGGGGAAAAAGTCCTAATAGCTAGGATCCAAAGACCAACACAACTAGTTCTGCATGCTCATGTGGGGCTTTAGGCTTATATTTCTCAAAACAGCACCCCCACCATACCACATAGCAAGCCAGTTTTGAAACTAAGGTGACTTTTAAAAGCAACTTCTGATATGGCATGGGGTTCTGCTATTCAAAAAGGGGAGGGGTGAGGATCAAGAATTCCATTGGGACTATTTCTCATGAATTGTTTAATTTTCTGAGATATTGATATATCTACAAAGCCAGGGAAATAGAACAAGCTAGCTAGAAACCTGAACAAATTTTAGCTGGTCAGACATGGGGAGGTCAGTTACTAATAACGTATGAAGTTGATGAAGTCTTCGGGGTATTTTACACACACACACACACACACACACACACCATCCTCTTGCCAACAGCAGATGTAAATTTTAATAAATACCAGTTAAATGCATTACCATGAAGTAGAAAACTGTGTTTTTTTGGATTGTGTCTGCATTTATTTATTTTTACAAGGGGCTCCCCTTTAGTTTTTTAAAATGCTGGCATCTGCTTTGCTGTTGAAAAATGTATATGAGCAGATTAACAATTTGGTCAACCAAAAAAAGTGTGTACACACACACACAAAGTTATAAATGGCAAAAGCGTTTTGAAGAGGCAAATTGTCTGCTTTTAGTCTATGCCAATGGCTCTTTGATCTTTGCAATGTTGACCGTGGTCTCCTCCTACATTATGCCTAAGAAGCATTTTTTTTTTGTTTGGTAAAATAATTTTTCAAACTTTCTTACATTTAAAAGCTTTTGTGTCTTGAAAATCAGATAAAACAAAGGAAATATACCAAGTAGACAATGAAGATCCTTGTGTTTGGATTAATGGACTCTGTGCTTCGGGTTTCCAAGAAACAACCATTGCTGCTAAAGTAGAGTCATATGTTACCCAGCTTTCATATTCTTTCTATTAAACTGCCTAATGATTGAAAATAAGAAACAAAGGCACGGGTCAAGGAATGGGTGCCAGTATTGCTCTTGTGAAACTGTACAGAAATATCAGTCTGTAGGTTTACAAGTACAAGAATAGAAATCAAGGCTAATTGCAGCAATAATATGATCAATTTGGGTTAAATTAAAACAATTATCCTTTACATCAGCCTTCTCCAACCTGGTGCCCTTCAAATGATTTAGACTTCTACTCCCATCAGCCCCAACCAGTATGGCCAATGGTAAAAAAATGCTGGGAATTATAGCTAAAACATCTGTAGGGCATCAGGTTGGGGAAGGCACCTTTACATATTTATCTCATGAATAGGAAGACAGAAACGATGTACAGCAGTATTTAATTATAGTTCTTATGTTCTGTGATGTAAGCATAGAGAGCAGCAACTCTTAATTTTTGTATTTATGGATGATATTGCCATTTGCTTATTCTTTAGACAACAGCATGTTTCCTTATGCCACAGCTGCCAGATAAATGGTTTCTTGGAAGTCAATGTCCAAATTAAGTCATCTTTTATCGTCTATATGTGCCCTGGGGATGGGGAAGAAAGGAGAAGACAATTTTAACCATCATTCTTCATGTCGCTTATACATTTGACAAGTAGGGACATTAC
The DNA here is from genome assembly GCF_023053635.1 of Elgaria multicarinata webbii. Classification (NCBI taxonomy): domain Eukaryota; kingdom Metazoa; phylum Chordata; class Lepidosauria; order Squamata; family Anguidae; genus Elgaria; species Elgaria multicarinata. The sequence continues at coordinate 68,904,913 of NC_086171.1, read as the reverse complement.
TGATTTTGCTCTGAATAGTATTGTGTTGACTGACATATGTCTTCATGACATGGTATATGCATGAACATAGCAATCCCTACCCACTAACTCGCAATGTTTCCATTTCCTCCTCCTCCTGCCCCTATTTTCGAGTCTTGCTAATGTGCCTGGTCTCCAAAATGGGACCAAAAAGCTCTGAAAGGATACTGGCCTTGCCAGAACTTTCTAGGCCCCATCATGTTCCTAATTATGACATTGGAAGATCGTTGAGGCCTCAAGGTTTTCAAGCTTATGATCTTCCCTTCTGGTGCAGGTAGAGTCTTTCCTAAAGCTTTGCCCCCACTGTTTATACGAATCTGTGGAGTTAGCAGTGATGGGTCTGGAGGTGCACGGCAAGCTTAGAGACCCTGTTTGTGCACCTGGAGACCACGTTCTGTGCTCAGTGCCATCATTGGGGGTGCAAAGGAGCCTAGAGACCTCCACTTGACCTTAATTAATCTTTCTGAAAAGGCTGTAACACCCTTGATGACAAGCCACACCAGATGCACTGGATATGGTGTGAGTATCTGAGGCCTTGGGGCACCCAGCTCCTCTCCTGATGCAAACCAGATCTTTTCTGCCTCCCTCACCTCAATCAGCACTGTGAAATAATATATCTCTTGAACAAAGCGCATTACTGAGGCTTGATTAGTAAAATTTACCAGATGCTACAAAATTCACAACATGGAATTATTTTAAGGAATATGGAGAATATATGCAGACCAGCCAATTTTACAAGACCTTTGGAATTGGGTCTGGAAGAATGTGCAGACCCAACTGATCTCAGCAGAATTAAAATACAAATTTAAATGGTATCTTACACGCCATAGATTATTTTAAAGCTATAGAACAAACCATGATAGGTGATGGCAAATCACTCTCTCGCCAGGTAAATTTTCTCATATTTTGGAGGGCATTACCAGTAAAGGAACTTTGGGAAAATGCAATTGAATGAATGCATGAAATTGCTTGATATCATTTGCTAATAAAACCTAAAGTTATCCTACTTTGTTATTTAAAAAACCTCATACTTGAGGTAGATTTATAGTAATCAGTTGTTGTTTTTACTGTGGCTAAAATATGTATAGCAAGTTATTTGTAGGCAAATAAGGTAGATCTTATTTCAGATTGGTGTTTAAAAATGTTGTATATTCCTGTAATGTTTCAACTAGCTTATATTTTTTGTTTTGTTTTGAGCAACTAAGGGTAAATAGATTCTGATGGATTTATCAAGAATTGAGTTTTATTTGTGGCATTTTGGAATACTAAATTTGAGGATGCAGTTCAACTTTTTATGGGAAGTTTTCTTTATTATGAATCAGTGCATTTGATTTGGTGGAGATGAATTGTTAAATTAAATTTTATTGGAAATTGTAGTCGGTGGAAATCATACGAATTTAATGTAGTGTTACATTGTATTGTGCATGCGTAAGGGAAATTAGCAGGTACATTTATGATATTTGGAGATTTGAACATGTTTGAGATTTTACCAGTTTTAAGGGGAAAGGGAAGAAAATGTAGAAACATTTAGTTAGATCCAGACACAGCCATACTTAGAGTAGACCCATTTAAACCAGTGGGATCCACCCCATTGTAATGGAGACCACAATGAAAGTTAAGTGTCCATGTTTGGATTACAATTCTATGTTTCAAGATTAAACACCAATTTAACCTCTCTGACCTTGGAAAGGTGGTAGAGGAAAGATGTAAGCACTCTAATGTGCCTTAACCATTGAGAAATCATAGTTGATAAACACATTTGGGATGTAAATTTTCATTTAAATTTACACTTTATGATATAGGACAGGATACCATTATAAGGATTTAAGAAAAACTGGAGCAGGTTGCATGGTCTCATGAGGTATATGGGTTTGTCCTTTGTGTGCTGTAAGAAATCAGTTGGTATAGGAAAGAACATGAGCCAGGAATGTCTTGGTTAAAATCTTATCTCAGCAATTAATTCACTTAATGGCCCCAGTCAAGCCACTGCATCTTAGCCTATCCTTCATGCAGCATGGGCAGAAAAATAATCTACTTTGAGGACTGTTATAAATATTACTGAGATAATATATGTGAAACGCTCATAAATGCTAGTACTAAAGAAATCTTGGATCGAACTTTCACATACTATAATCCATTTGCATAGCCCTACTGGTTTCCTGCAATCATTTCAGAGTACTTTTTGGCATATCTACCTGTTTGGGATTAATTTTGCTCTGGTTTTTATGAGCTGGAGACTTTTTCTCCCCTTTAGGGCAATTTACTGGGGCTCTGGTTCAGTATTTGGCTTAAGTATGTATAGCATTAGGACTTGGATGTCTTTTATGTTTTGTATTTTATTTAGCTTTTAAAATTACAAAATGCTTATCAAGATTTCTTTATTGCAAAAGCCTATATATTTAGGTCTGCCATAATCTGTGAACACAGTGGGAATACACACCTCTCCATGTAACATCTATGAAAAGGAACAGTGTTCGTATGTTTAGTCATCCTACTATATCAGTGGTTCCCAATTAGCTAAGTACTGTGGACCCCTTGTTTTTCAAATGCCAAGCCATGGACCCCTGACTTTTGAAAAAATTGTTCTCTCTATAGTAGTTACCTGTGTGAAGCAATTTTTTTGGAGAAAATAAGGGGTAGCCTCTAATAAGCAAAGGATTTTAGGTATACTAAAAACAGACCATAAAATTTGTGAAATTTGTGATATTACCACGTAAAAATGACATGATTTAGTTAGGAATATAAAGACGAATTTAATTTTACTAACGTCTAGTTTACAATTGAACAAATTATGACATGTCTAGCAGCTACTAAATCTAAATGTGATGGGAGAAATCATGCCTCTTTTTGTCCCGAACAATCCCTTCCACATCCAGTTCAATATTTCCTACTTTTAATCTCAAATCTGGATCAACATAGAGCCGATTTCTATGCTTGTTCTTCATATAACAAAATGTCGAAAATGTTTGTTCACAAAGATATGTGGAACTAAATATTTCAAAGCTTTTTCACCTAAGTTCTTATAATCAGGAAAAACTTTCACCCAGAATTGGTCCAGTCTGTATCAACAAGTGCATCTTGCTCTTCCACAGATAGAGTTGTTAGTTGTACATCACCATATTCAAAAGGATTCCTTATCCATGAGTTTTCAGGATTAGGTGCAGGGAAGTAATCTCTGAAGCTAGTTGCTAAATCGCACAGGTGCTCAGTGATGCTATATTTTAATTCTGGTAGGAATTTGTCATCAGTGGACTCCAGAAATGAATGGTGAATATGTGAATAGTTACGAGGACCCTCTGGGGTTGGTGGACCACCAATTGGGAACCACTGTACTTTTGACAACTGGACATCTAAGGCTCAATTGATCCCACACTGAGCTTCTGCTTCTAATACAATTTGAATCTTAATGGTGGGACAGGAAAAGGAAGGGGATTGAGTGTGGAACTGGTCACATTCCTATCATATGGCACTGTACATTGGTACATCTACAAGTTGTCATCTAATTGTTTTAACCTAATTGAGATTTCCATCAGTGAGTTTCCTAAGCAAGGGGAGGGGGAAGGATAGATTTATTTAACTTACAATCTGTTTGGTTCTACTCTGGTCATCCATTACTTCTTTTTGCTTTTGCTGGACTTCAGGCATTTGAGCAGTCCTCACTTTCCCTTGAAAACTCTGTGTGCTGTCTATCAGTTCTCCTTATGGGGATGAATATCAGAACAAGCCTGACTAATCTCCCTGGGAGAAAAGGGTTGGGTGGAGAGCTGAAATAATGGGAAGCTTAAAGGTCTCTCAAGGTGTTAACCACCACACCCCTCACCTACTGCACGAAATCACTAACTGAATTGGTTTCTAAATATTGCATCTCAAATAATCATTATGTTGTGCAAATGGAGTTCCATTGTCTATAATCTTTATGTAAGGCAAACTATAGTAAGGTGTTTTTGGATTTCAATTTTGCCTCAGTTTTGGACGTGTGTAGGAAGCGGATAATGGGTTATACAAAACTGTGGATATTTTTGACATCTGATCAGGTCATTCGTGTTTATAGCACTGCAGCTATTGGCATAGAATGATTTTGAAAAGGAAATTGAAGGTGTGCTGAACTGAAATGCCAGCTCTTTCCTTTTTATAACCTGGCAGAATATTTTACCCTATTCACATATTGAGGACATCAGTGGAAAACTTAATTAGAAAACTAACCAAGGTTCTTCTTTGTGGTCTCTATACATCACACATATGGGCCTTTATTTAAGGTGATTGGCAAACTCTGGGAATGTTCAGGAAACTTTTGTAGCTGAGGAATTTTGGGTGGGAACCCTTGTCCACTTATTTATTTATTTTATTACACTTATATACTGCCCCATAGCTGAAGCTCTCTGGGTGGTTTACAAAAGTTAAAAACAATGAACGTTAAAAACTGATATACAAAAATTTGAAACCATCAAAAGCATAAAAGCAATATCTATTTAAAAACAATATCGTATTTCGCTATGGTTTCTCGACCTCCATCATACCAGGGGTCATTCCTGGCTTCTCTTTAGTTCCCAGTCCTGTGGTTACTACAAACTACAGTACCACCAACACAACAGTCAATACCAATTTCAGTCCCATGGGCAATAATATTGATTCTGTTGTCATTCACACTACTACCACAGCAAGCACAAGTTGAGTCCATCCAACTGCTCTCCATGCTACTCCTGGACTTATGCTCAGCCGCCACTCAAATTCTGCCTTCTGAATAACTGGAGTTTATATATTGGCTGCAGTCAGGCTCAGACTTTTGGCAAGTCAACACAGGTCATTGTTTACGATGGACCCTTTATCAAGTTACACACATCAGCTTTCTAGAATCTCGTGGCAAAGCTATAGCACTTATACCCTCAAATAAAACAAATAAGTTCTGCAACAGCTATTGGCACACTATTTAGTTCGAGAAACAATCTCAAGGCAGTTTTTTCACATCTGCTATCTAAGCAGCTTCTTTGGGATGTACAGAATTTCACTCCTCCAGATTGGCTCCCAGTACCAACTTGGAGTTTGTTGGTCATTCTGCAGGCCTTGATTGCCAAGTGATTTGAACCACTTGCAATGGCAGATTTCCATCTTTTGTCTTGGGAAACTGCCTTTCTGTTGGCTATTACATCAGCTCACTGGTCCAGCAAATTGTGTGCATTGCATATAGACCCATCTTATATGACTTTTCATCACAATAAGCTGATGCTCTATTCTGATGTCATATTGCTGTTCAAGGTGGTGTCTGAGTTCCACTTGAATCGGGATACTGTACTACTAGTTTTCTTTCCATTTCCTTCTACTCTGTTTGAATCTACTCTTCATACCTTCTACAAATTGAGGACTGAGTCCATGCATCAGTCCCTTCACTTATTTAAGTGCTGTGGTGGCAGTTTTGTTGCAGAGTCTGTTGCCCTGGGTTGTCCACGCTATTAAGTTGCTGTAAGAAATGCTGGCCACAACCTTTCTGTTTGAGTTCGGGTTCACTCGACTCATGCCGTGGTTATATTGATGGCATTTTAGTAGGGAGTCTCCCTTTCTGAGCTCTGCAGAGCAGCCCCCCTGATCAAAACTGTTGACCTTCTTCAGACATTAACAGACTGGATGTGTGAGCTGAGTACTGTGTGGCTTTATTTGGCCACACAGTACTGTCAGCTGTCTTATAGTAGGACACTGACCCACCACCAGTAAGTCAGCTTGCTACTTGTCCATATGTACGATGCACACAGACCACGAAGAAGAAAGACAGGTTGCTTACCTGTAACTGTAGTTCTTTCAAATAACCCACCCACAATCCCTTCCTTCAATGTCGAAGTCAATATGAAAGGTATGACTGAAGCTCCACTCTGTTCCAAGGCTACAATTGGCAGTCTCAAAGAAATGAGGGAACAGGTGGGAACCTGCTAGCAGCATGTCCACTAGGATGGTGAGGGAGGGTTCCTGCCAAAAAATCCTCACCTATAGAAGTTTCCCAAATGGGGCTCTGCACAGGTGCAGAGCCCATATGAATACAGAGATGACCATTCAAAGAACTACAGTTACAGGTAAGCAACCTGTCTTTAGTGAGATAGAAATAATTCAAAATGTTCTTGTTCTCATAACAAGGGTGTATAAATGTATATAGATTAATTGGAAATGTTCTGATAAGAGGTTTGAGATGTTACCTAATTTACAAATAAATAATACATTGTGGAGATTACTTCAGTAGAGAAGATATTAATGTCATAAATGAGTGTTTACAATTTGTTGTATGACATTATATACCAAGGATCAATCTGAGGGATGCCTTATTATTCAGCATACATATAGGGCAGTATCCACAGGCACAATTGATAACATGAATTACATTGCACTAGCATAAACTACAGTAGCGTAACACTAATAATGTTAGCTGTCTCTGATTTCCCTGGGAAATTGGCCTGCCAGTTATCACTATCGGCACTGAGTTGTTTACTTTTGCAGTTCTATCCCATTGGACACTGCCCATAGACTCTTACAGATTCCATTCTATTTTTGATAGAAGCAATAGATTAATCAAGCTAACGTAGGGACTTAAAATTCTGTCTCACTCACAAGAACATGGCGAATAATAATTGGCTTATGTTTTGGAAAGCAAAGTTCATCAGGTTCTTCTAAAGAAAACGAAAAGTTAGCCAAATGTAATTTTAGTGTTGAGTCGTTAAGAATGGTAAAAGTATACCTAACAGAAGTTTGTAATTTTTGCAGGTAATAGCTCTAGCAGATGCAGCTGAAGAAAACCAAGCCAACATGTTCCAGGCATTCACAAAGTTAAAAAGTGCCACCCAGCTGGTAATTCTGCTGATTAGCCTGTGGCAGAAACTGAGCGTTGACCAAGTTGCTATTCTGGAAGCTACATTTTTGCCATTAACACAGGATACTCAAGAACTGGTAAGGATCTGCTACATTTACTGAAAATCTGGAGAAGTATTAAAGCGCTTCCCCGCATATTCTGTTAAAGATTTGTTTTTTAATGCATTTTTTCCAACTAACCTTTTTTTCTGTTGAAAGCAGGAAGGGGCAATGGAAGAGTCGTGTTTTTCAGATGCCTTGCTGATCTGTACTAAATATTATTCACTTCTTTAAGCAAGCGAACTGGTTATTTCAGTTGGAATTTCTCTTTAGGTTAACTGCCTGAAACCCTGGAGAAAAGGGCACCAGGTCACTTCAGGCAGCAGATTTGGGCCACTGTGAAAGCACAGCCAATTTTCAGAGAGCACCATTTTGATTTTCCCCTGAGAATGTCTTCTAACTTGCTTATTAGAGCATTTGTAATAATTTTCAGGGTGGGGATGGGTGAGAATTTAGTTTCAGTTAATTTTTAATAAGAACTTACCAAAATCTCCAAGTTTCTTCATACCGTATTTCTTCAATTGTAAGACGCCATCGATTCTAAGGCGCACACTAATTTCAGTGCCACCAACAGGGAAAAAAAGCTTTGATTCGAAGAAAAAATAAATTTCTTTGAACATCTTTTATGAGTAGAATTTCTTAGAAAGAGCTGAGTTTTGGGGCCACTGTGCTGGGAGAGGCTTAGGGGTAAGCAAAAAACAGGCGCTTACCCTCCCAGCTCCTCCTCCCGGCTCGCGGCTGCTGCAGGAACTTCCTCTTTTGGCTGCTTGCCTGCACGTGGAGGAGAGAGACGAATGGAGCTGGAGGTGCCGTGTGAGAGCAGCTTCGGTGGAGCAGCACAGTTTTTCCGCGGGCGTGAGGGGTTCCAGGCGGGATGCGCGCTTCCCAGCGCGGCAGCTGGGGGGGGAACCCAGTGCTTGGGGGGGTGAGACTCCTGACTCTTGGAGCCGCGTGTCTTCCTGGCGCAGCTGACGAGGGCTGGAGCTGCACGGGGCGCGCTGTAGGCTCCAATCAGCCAGCAAAGCAATTTTAGAAAGCCCTGCTTGCTCAGCTTTCTAAAACCAATAAAGCTAAGGAGACTGGATGTTTCAGACCCTTTTTAATGGAATAGAGTCTTTTTGCATCTACCGTATTTCTTTGATTCTAAGGCGCCATCGATTCTAAGGCGCACCCCATTTTTAGACCTGTTTATTTAGGGGAAAAAGTGCGTCTTAGAATCGAAGAAATACGGTATTTAAAATGGAAAGAATTTAAGGTTTAAATAAAACCGAATGTGGAACAAACATGAACTGACAGATTTAGGCACGAGTCTTATGTGCTTAGTCCTTACAGGTCCTGAGTTTAAATCCCTGTGTATTCAACCATATTAGTGCTGAATTGGGGTTGCAACCTCTTTTTTCTAACAGACACTTTATCATTAAGAGCTGTATGGCAGGTAGGTGCAACATGGTCCTTTCCATCAGAACTCATTGAATTTGGCTTGTCCAGATGGGTGAGAATTTTGTTTCAGTTCACTTTTGATAAGTATTTTTCAAAATTTGCAAACTTCTTCGTATTCAGGATGGAAAGAATTTGATATCTAAAAAAACTGAATAAGGCTGAATTTGAAATGGATAAATTCATACATTCTTAGTTCAGGGGTCACAATTATTTCCACTATCCAGCAAGATTACAGTAAACTTTGCCTGTGAACACATGCAGAGTGCCATTCCTTTACACTCCGGCACAGCAAATACCTTTTTCAAAAACTGTAGTTGAAACAGCTTGGCTATTTAGACAATATGCTAAACCACACTCAGTGGTTGAGTGTGGGTTGTTGTTGAAACATTGGTTAGCATGTTGTCCGCAGGGTGGCTTGTTAACCATGCATTATGGCTTATTTTCTCAAACAAGGTACCTTGTTTATTATTATTATTTATTTATATAGCACCATGGTCTGTTGTTGGGTTGTTCCAGGTGGTTAACAAGGCACACTGCATGGTTAACAAGCCACCCTGCTGATGTTCAGACAAATTTTTCTTCTTTGCCAAAGAAATCCACTCCAGATCTTTATTTCTTTACCGCAGCAGCTCCCTTTAACAATCCAGTCTTTCTATTTTCCATTTAAAAATGTTAATTAGACTTTTTTCTTTGTGGTACGGGGGAGGGGAGGGGTAGACAAGCCATTTGCAAGTGAGGCTGGGGAATGGGAGAAAGCTTGAAGATGTAGAGATACAGAAGGAAGAAAAAAGCCACCAGTCGATCAATTTAAAAAGCAAATCTTCTTGTTGTAGTTTAAAAAAAATCTACCTGTAATTTGAATAAAGTGGCCAGAGTTTGTTGACTGTGAGATATTTGGAAGAAATATATTCTCAAGAGTACATGGTAGATCCTGGGGCTTTAAAGGTTCAGTAGCATCTGCTACTGCTGTTGCTGAGTTCCAGGAGCAGGAAAGGAAGCGGAATTGATTGCATCAAAGAAGCCACTTTGTACATGGAGAGAGAGAAAGAAACTATAACACAATACTGAGCAGCACCATTGAGAGATGATGCAGCCAGACCCAATTACCACACCAACCAATCTGCAATATTCCCAGAAAGAGATGGAAGCGGAAAGGGAAGAACCCTTTCTTAAAGCCGTTCAGAACTAGAGAACGGATTCTCTTCCAAAAAACTACCCCCAAGTTTTTCTGGCAGCCCAATTTAGCTGCTGTGTAATGCAGTCTTATCTTATAATTCTTGCTCACCGAGATAAAATATTTTCTGGCTCCCTGATCTGTTGGTGCTTCCAGCAGTGCAGTTGCATGCAGATAAATTTGGATTCAAACCTAAATATATTAAATAAAGTCCATACTATTAACTTAATAGTAATTTAATGAAATGTTATCCAAGTACAAATTTTAAAAATGGCTGCCTGCCTTTGATATTTTGTTGAATAACTCCTTTTATCAAATTATAATTTGAAAAAGAAAATCCTGGCTTGGTAAAACCAAATCTGCAGAGAATAATTTCTGTTCAATTATATTTCAATTTTTGATACAATTTGATTACTTTTGTGTAGCCATTCCAACAATTTTCTGAAGCAAGTTTTGAAAGATAAGTACATTTTACAAGGCAGTCAAAGTCCTGTGGGTTTATTTGGGTCCAGCCTTGACTCTGTAAAAAGAACACATGAAAATGTGAAGTATGAGATTTGCTTCATACCTCACATTTTTATGGGTACATACAAAACATTGTATATGTACATAGACTATATGCATATAGTAAATCAGTGTTTCCTGCTGGACATGTCTTATTGATCTATGGACCAGCTAGTTACAATTAACTGTGGTGTCCTGCTATATGTACATACAGTTGTGTGAGTTTTCTTTTGTCCATGTTTCTTCTAAAACACATGTGAACTGAATCTGAAAGTGGCTGTGATTTATCAGATATTTGGAATGTAATGACTCAGAATGGTTAAAACTCTACTTTAGAAATCTTAATATATTTGGCCTTTAGTGTAATGCTTTGAGACATTTTCTGGTACAACATGGGAAAATCTATTTGATGCCTTAAGTGCTTACCCTTCTGTGGTCCATATACATATATACCCCACAACATACAATGTCAGATTCCAAGGCATCAAATATAAGTGGTGTTGTGATGTGCTAAATTGAAAACTTGAAATACGTGCTGTATTTGGAACAAAAATGATCCCCCCCCCCAGATGCTACAATAATTCCATACTGAAGTTATTACAGTGCCATAGAAATCTGAATGTAATTTAAAGACAAGGGAGTTTTTGGCGTGGAGGGGGGAATGTTTTTGGCATTCCATTGATGTTTTCAGAGAGAAGATTCTAGCTTGTGTTGAGGTTTCCCACAAGCAGTTGAGTGGTAATATGATGGGAAACATTTTCATGATTTTTATTTTAATCTTTAATCAGTTTTACATCATGACTGGCAGAACGTTACTGCAATACAATTTTACCTTGTATAGGTCATTTCTTTTTATATTATTTCTTGTATATTATGCTATGGAAAAGTAAAATTCTCTTTGGCCTAATGCAAGTGTGCATTTTAAAATAGAAACACAGCTTCTTGTATTCTGAACATTCTATTGGAATTTTAAATGGGCCGAATTGTTAAAGTAGATGAAGATTGACTTACTGAATAGAGATTGTATCCAGTGATGGCTTTGCTGTAGCAAAAAGCACATCTACTCATGTAAGATGGGGCACCCGATTTTCACCAGCTCCCTCCCTTTCCTGGTCTACTACAGCCCTCTGCACCAATCCCATACTCTTCTGGACTGTTCCCAACCCTGAGGATCAGCTTTTTTGGAGTCATGGGTACTCTGTGGGCAGCACCAGATCATTGAAAATCAGGCTTGCCACCTTAAGCCAGTGGACATATTTTCCACTGTTGCAAAGCCACCATTGGATACAACCCTAAGTATGAAAAAGTAAAAAAGAGTAGCTTTTCAAATATGTTGTAACATAATTATGTGCCTATTTCTATTGTACTGTGCAGATATATATATATATATATATATATATATATATATATATATATATATATATGTATACACACAACTTTGTTGTATATATACAACCTTACAGTCTTACTTTATATGTTTGGAATGTTCCCTTTTTTGAGGGGCTTTCACAATCTAATTTTTATTGCTAAGTAATCCCTAGCCCTTCTTTTCCTTGTACAAAAGGAAGACAGATGCATGTTGAGGTGATATACCATATTCAAACTAATGTTTCTGTAGCCTTTTAGCAGCCTTTTAACAGGTCAAACATTGGGAAATAACCCTGAATACATTAACATAATGTTTGAGATATAGAATGTGTTTGCAATAGGACAACATGTTTTTTTAAGGAAAGATTATCTGCACAGCTTATTTAAAGGGTTCAAACTGTTCATGCAGCATGTTAGTTTTGATATAGCAAGTGCCTGGTGTCTGGGTTGAGTGATGACTCAACCTCTGGTCACTATAGTTATTAATATCTTCTTTGTTTATCAGATGGGGAAGTAAAAAATGGCATTCAGTACTAACAGATACATTTTATTGCTGGTAATGTCTTTCAGAACTTGATCAAAGAAATATTTTCGTAGTTTTTATTATGTAAATGCTGTCATTGTGGGTTTCTCTGTGTTTCATCTCTGTAGTCAGATTTGCAGTGTTATTTATTACATTTATTTTGAATAAAGATCATGTGTGTGTGCATGCACACACGCACACAAAGATCAATAATATGGTTTTATATTTAAATTTGAGACCATTTCTGTAAACTTAGTTTCACTATTAATGGGTAACAAATGTTTATACTTCAGTATTATCTTTTAAAAGAGGATGTTTAAAGGGCATGTTAAACTTAATAGGGAAAAGTTATTTAAACTCAAAGTAATAGACTTTTCCCCAATCCTCTAATGGCACAATCCTATGTATGTCTAGACGAAAGAAGTCTTACAATTCTCAGCATGCCCCATCCAGCATGGCTGGCTGGAAGTTCTAGGACTATTTTTGAGTGTATCTGAAGAAGCCCCAGTGATACTAATAGATCCAGAGTGGAAAAAATGCAGGCACCTATATTTTCGCCAGCGAACAAGCAGCAACTTTGGGGGCGGGGAGAACTGATGTTTAGAAAATTATACAGGCACATTGGTTTCAACCTTCTTTCCCCAGTACTGCTGGTTTAAGCCCCTCTCCCCCAGGACCTCTGTTCCCATCAAAATTGGAGTCTCTGTGGTTGCCTTTAACTAAACAATAAAAACATAGGGAAATTGATCATGCATCTGCCCTGTGTAATGTGTAGTTCGGCTCTGAAACATACATCTACATTGGTGTATCAGACTCTTGCTCTATTACAGCAGTAGTCGTTTTCTTAGCACTATACTTTCTTTAAGCATAATGTTTTTGTATACTTTGCACACAATCCATCTCGAGACCATTATTTATCTGCATTCCTCAGGTAAAGGATTTCAGCATGTTGGGTGGGTAGGTTGCTGAGAAAGCAGATAAACTGGCAAACATCCTATTGTTTATCAATCAAGTTAGTGAGGTAGTTCTTAAGTGATAGAGAAATCTCTCTTTGTTACATAAAGTAGTTAGTTTGTACCCATAGTCAAATATCTCATTTGAACTTTCATGCTGTTAATCCGATGAGGAAACTTAGTTTAAAAGCTTAAAAGTGACACAAAGTGGCAAGGATATCTAGTTCTTTCTGCCCAGAAAGCAGACTGTTAGGAGACAGTTCCCTACTTTTCACCATAGACAAAGCGAAGTTCTGTTTAGTATTGTTCACAAAAGTTGTCCTTGTCACAGAGCCAGAGACATTTGGATAATTTAAAATTTTGCTTACCATTTTATTGGTCTGTTATTTTTATGTATTTTTCCACTGTTATTTATTATTGCTTTTCTATGTCGCCCAATAGCTGAAGCTCTCTGGGCGGTTTACAAAAATTAAAACCATCAAATACAACCATGTTCTTAACTTTAAGATAAATAACATTAAAAATATCTTGGCCTTTGCCTGTTCCAAGGCACTTTTTGAATTCGACTGGCATATAAAATACCTTTCTCTCTTTTTTGCTATGTTGCATAGAATAAAATACAAGGGAGAATATCCACTTTTTTAGGCATATAAATGAAGATAATTCTTATTGTCAGAGGAAAACAGAATTATCCATAGCTGTCATCCAATTTTGTGAATTTTGTAATCTCCCCTGAAATATTTTACTAGACAAAAAACTTAATTTGCAGGGGTGGTACCTGTCATTTTTTGACATAATGCAAGGCATGTACAAAAAAATTGCACTTGTATGGTAGTCCATACAAGTGTGTGTGTGCGTGTGTTTTATATTACCACTAAGGTTGGATTTAGAGAGTTGTTGTTTTTTGGTTAGGATGGCCACTTACACATCACCAAAAAAAGATGATATGCACCACTGAAAAAGAAAACAAAAAAGGACATAATTTACATATGCATATGTTTATATGTACATATGCAAATTCAGAAAAAAATAGATATTGACATCAACCCCAAATAAAACAAATACTTTAATTACTTTTCAACCTACCCCCCAGTTTCTCTTCTATTAACTTATCCTCAATTAATTTGTTTTGAGATCTTTTGGGAGTATGCTACAGTGGATTAAGTACTAGTATAGGATGAGAAACAGCACTTGCTGAAATCCTTTTTTTATGCAATTTAGGCTGCAATTCTATACTTACCTCAGAGTAAGCTGATTGCACAGCGTGAAACTTATTTCTGATTTTGCTACCCTATGAAAAGTATTTCAGCCTAAACTTATGCATGTTTACTCAGAAGTAAGTCCTGCTGTCTACATTGGGTCTTGTTCCCTAGTAAATATGAGTAGAATAATCCTACATGTCTACTTAAATATAATATAGTACAATGGTAAATGAGGAAATATCAAGGTCAAATTTACTCAGAAGTAACTTTATTTGAGTTCAGTGAGGTTTACTCTGAGGCACGTTGATATAGAATTGCAGCCTTACTGATCAGAGTATATGTGTTGTTCCTGTTGTAATTTTTACTTTAAAAGAGTTTACCTTCGAATGTGTATACAAACCCACTGCATATTCAGTCATCTTCATACCTGTAATTAAGTAGGTTTCTGCTTATGAAAGCTCATGCCAAAATAAATCAATATATTCGTGCCAAAATAAGCCAGTTAACCTCCATCTGAGAGATTCCTGTGCTCTTGGGTTGATGTTTTAGGTCAAAACTTGAAGAATGGGACCTGAAAACTAGAAATATAGTACCAGAAAAGGAAAGCACCATACTGTGTGGGTTTTGTGCATACTTCTTGTTTTTGTTTTTGTATAAAAACCACTTATATCTTCAATACAGAGTAAATGATCTAAGGGTTTAGGCCCTAATGACTAAATTAGTTAAGCCTGTGTATTTTTTCCAGTACAGAACTATTGAAAGTATTTAATCTAATGTGTACACTTCCAGTCAGATAGTGAAATGACAGTACGAACAGTACAAATGATTTTTCTTTTGTAATTATTTTTCTTTATTTGGAATGACAACAATATATCTCAAAATTCCACCTGGATCTGGCTGTGTCAGAGGGAGAGTTGAAATAGCAAAGCCCTCTCCATAGGCCTGGCTGGGACCAGCTGCCACTTGGCTCTTTTCTGCCAAGACCTATGTCCGCCTGCAGTCATTCTACCTCACAGCATCAGAAGAAGAGCTGAGACAGTGATGACTTCTTCATTGACATGGCTAGGGCCAGCTGCTACTTTGCTTATTCCCGCCCAGAAATGACTCTGAATTTGCAGCCATATTGAAGAGATAAAGGGGACACAAATTCAAACAAAGGAATTCTGCCACCAACAAGTTCTATATTATCTCTGCATTACGCTTTAGGTGCGCATCTATGACATTGCCCAATGATATCATACAAAACCCAGAAAACAAAATTTGGCTGAGAGATGTTGATGGTTGAAGAAAGTAGACAGATCCAAGTTTTCTGTGCCCTTGCTTTGTAAGCTACCTTGGGGGCTTACATGATAACAATACCCTAAGTAAAAAGTAATAAAATGGATGAATCTTGCACATGAGTATTCAGTGCATATGGGTGATTAGTTTTCTTTCAGAATGGCTATGTGGTAAAAGAGAGAGAATTTTTATAGGCTTTGCTTAAACGAACTAGTCAGGTATGGAGTTTGTAATGTATGTAACACATCTTAATGAAGTCAAGTTTTTGTTGTTTATTCGTTCAGTCGTTTCCGACTCTTCGTGACTTCATGGACCAGCCCACGCCAGAGCTTTCTGTCGGCTGTTGTCATCCCCAGCTCCCCCAAGGTCAAGTCTGTCACCTCCAGAATATCATCCATCCATCTTGCCCTTGGTCGGCCCCTCTTCCTTTTGCCTTCCACTTTCCCTAGCATCAGCCTCTTCTCCAGGGTATCCTGTCTTCTCATTATGTGGCCAAAGTACTTCAGTTTTGCCTTTCATACCATTCCCTCAAGTGAGCAGTCTGGCTTTATTTCCTGGAGTATGGACTGGTTTGATCTTCTTGCAGTCCAAGGCACTCTCAGAATTTTCCTCCAACACCACAGTTCAAAAGCATCTATCTTCCTTCGCTCAGCTTTCCTTATGGTCCAGCTCTCGCAGCCATAGGTTACTACGGGGAATACCATTGCTTTAACTATGCGGACCTTTGTTGTCAGTGTGGTGTCTCTGCTCTTAACTATTTTATCAAGATTTGTCATTGTTCTCCTCCCAAGAAGTAAACGTCTTCTGATTTCCTGGCTGCAGTCAGCGTCTGCAGTAATCTTTGCGCCCAGAAATACAAAGTCTGTCACTGCCTCCACGTTTTCTCCCTCTATTTGCCAGTTATCAATCAAGCTGGTTGCCATAATCTTGGTTTTTTTGAGGTTTAGCTGCAACCCAGCTTTTGCCCTTTCTTCTTTCACCTTTGTCATAAGGCTCCTCAGCTCCTCCTCGCTTTCAGCCATCAAAGTGGTGTCATCTGCAGTAATTAGTGATTTTTTTGTTTTTTAAAAGAAGATTTATATCCCTTTGTGATCTTCCTTATCTGCTTATTTATGTACCTATCTAAACTTTATCTTTAAAGCTGTCTTGTAATGGTAGTCTCTGACTGGAACGCCAGCTATCTTTAGATGATCAGTCGTTGTAGGCAGTTTCTATAAAGTTACTCTGATCAGCATTTGGCTGTCCAAATGCAGCTTTCAGTGCGGATTACAGTAATAGCCTGAGTTCTGCGGTAAGGCCAGCAAACAGTTCAGCAATGTAGCAATGATCTTAAATATGAATAGCATGTGAAAGGTTAATATATTTTCCTGGGAAGATTTTGGAATACACAAGCCACAAATATATATGACACTTTAAATATTCAGTTCATATATATTAAAGGTATTGTTCAGACAATGAACAATGAAACCCAGTTAGGTTTACATCTTTTTAAACATACCCAAAAATAGTATTTGCCTTATGTGTCATAATATTGTTAACTAATATGGATTGTATCCTTCCCTGACCATCTGCCAACAGAACAATTGCCCCCTCCCCCTGCAACCCCTCCTACAGTGTGCCCCCCAAATCTATTCTGAAGGATTGGGGGAGCCTCCGAATCAGATTTGGAAAGCATGTGGGGGAGCTGAGGTGGGAATTGAACAAGTGGAAGTCTACTTGCACAATGTTGGATTTAAGCCAATATTTACAATCTTACATATTGAGCTCTTTTTCTCTAGCATTATTACCAAAGCAAATTGCCCATTGATACAGCATTTATTATGCAAAGTGAACAAAGAAAATTTATTCAATGAAATTACTTTCATATTTTCTGGGTTAAACTATCCTGCTGATGTTTGTCTACATTGTTGTTAATAAAAAGAGACATGATGCGTCAGCTTGCATCTTAAGAGTTTTTTCTGTCATATTTTTTTCTGTGCATTGTTTTACTCTGTCTCGCCCACCAACGGGGCAACTAAAATGATGAAGGAGCCAGAGCAACTCCCATATTAGGAAAGATTATAACAGCTGAGATTGTTTAGCTTAGAAAAAAGGAAGGTAAGGGGAGACATGATACAGTGTACAAAATTATGCATGGTGCAGAGAAAGTGGAGAGGGAGACATTTTTCTCCCTCTCTCATAATACTAGAACCTGTGGGCATCCCATGAAGTTGATTGATGGGAGATTCAGGACTGATTAAGGAAGTACTTTTTCACACAGCACATAGTTCAACTATGGAATTCACTTCCTCAAAATGTGGTGATGGCACCACTATGGATGGCTTTAAAAGGGGATTGGATCAATTCATGGATAAGGCTATCAATGGCTACTAGTCCTGATGCTTGTACGCTACCTCTAGTATCAAAGGAAGTATGCCTAGGTACCCCAATTGCTGGGGAACATGGGCAGGAGGGTGCTGTTGCCACTGTGGTTGGCCACTGTGTGAACAGAATCCTGGACTAGATGGGCCCTTGATCTGATCCAGAATGGCTCTTCTTATGTTCTTCTGTTAAACTAAGCCCATATCAAATATAATTTATGGTTCTCATGAAGAATGTTTAAGAATGTTTAGAAAGATAGCCATATTAGTCTGTAGCAGCAAAAAACAACTATGACCCTATACAGACAACACGCTAAACTACAGTGGTTTGGCATTTTGAGCTAAACAAAGACCAAAGAGGTTTTTGCCACCTTAAAGGCTAACAGATATTATGGCATAACCTTTTGTAGATCAAAGTCCACTTCATTGGAGATATCAAGTGTTACCCTCAGTTGGCAGATTTGTGTACATACACACATTGGTATAGAAATTGTAAATACTGGGTTCAAATGATCATGAAATGTAAAAAGTCTAGGCCACTTCAAATAAACCTTAAATGCATGCAATGAAAACAATAGTTATTCTCATATTCTCCTCTCTCTCTCTCTCTCTCTCTCTCCACACACACACACTCTCATGTGCCTGATATTCGTTTTTTAATCCCTACAAAATGTTTGCTAACCATGTCATTAGCATCATGTGCAATTATGCCTTGATTACGGACTTACATGGACTTCTAAGAGTTTTCTAAGGCATTTACTTTGTATCACTCTCAATAAGAGGAACTTGGAAAGATTCAAAAGGTAATTTCTTTTTGTTGAAGATCATCTGGAAGGAATGAAACTGACCCTAGGATGCATTTATGCTCCTATAGTTCTATAATAATTTACTGTGCAATGCTAGACATATCTACTCAGAAATAAATCCCATTGAGCTCAACTGGGTTCTTCCCAGGTAAGAGGATATAGAATTTCAGCCTTAGAGAGCAATACTATACCCCCTATAGAGCATCTTGTGGGCCATAGAGAATTGTTCATATTACTGGCTACAAGATCAGAGCCCTGGCTCTGAACTTTTAACCAGGAAACTATGCTTGTTGATGGAAGGCGGACGTGAAAATTGCTTCCGTGCTCCAGCCACGCTGCATTGGATCCTCAGCAACCTCTGAATACAGAGGCTGCTGACCATCTTCACAGGATTTCAGCCTTAATTACACAAGCGGATTATTGGACTGAAGGAAAAATTATTTTAGCACATAGGCCTGAAAGCCTATGTGCTAAAATAAGGCCTGAAAGCTGTATTTTATCCAAATTTAGACACTATTATGCCAGGTGATAATCATGTAAAAATGCTAGCTTTTTTTCTTCTCAGAACTGGTTAGATCATGTACCTCTTATTGATATTTGGGGACACTAAAAACCTTTTGAACTTATACTTTCTATGCACATAAGGATGCAGTTTAAGAGTAGATTATTTGTTTAATGACTCTTTTTTATATAGATAAACTAAAAGATCAAATAGTTCCAAGGATTTATGCAGAGTAGGCTCCCATGAAATGTATAATTCAGCTACCAAAAAAAGAGAAAATTTCAAATGGGGGTTAAATTTATCACTGCGCAAGAACATTTTTAATTGGTTATAATTCTGGGAAATTAACCCAACTCTATTAAACAATATTGGCAGGATATTTCTCAAGCTATATAAAATATGTGATAGGATATGAGATCCAACTATCCCCATGCACAACATGTTGGGGCTATATGGTGAACATGTAGGAGAGACCATCAAGTGATGGTAGTATATATGTTACCATTGTACAGCAATTTTTGACAAACGAATAGAAAACAGCTACTATGACTACTGTTCGAATGTGGAGGATGAGGGTGGTGTTATTAAAAACAAATTATGGGAAGGGGAAAGTGATTCAACAGATCTTTCACAGAAATTGGTGTAAATTTATCTAATTCTGCAATCAATATAAACCAGATATTCTAGAAACATAGATAGCCAAACAATGAATGTGATAGGAGTATGTATGAAAGTAAGGAATTAATGAAATCCTTTTTTTTTCTTAGTGAAATATTTGGATTATTTGATTTTAGGCTGTATAATCATGATACAGAGTTGCTTATAAATTATCTGTACAGGTATGAGAAACATAATTAAAAATAATAAACTGTCAATTAAAATCCATTTAATTTCAACTGTCATTTTTTCTCATTGTTAGATTCCTTCTAAATTTTCCTTATTTCTTATTTTCTTTTAACACAGATGTGTAGACTTGTATATCCTTTAAATACATTTCAGTGTCATTATGAACTAAAGCTTTTGCTTTAGGTTTTGTTTGTTTGTTTAATGTTGTGCTAATGTGTTCTTTTAATAGTGTTAAAAAGCAAATTAGTTTTATAATTAATTTTTAATATAGAAATATTTTTCTTTTTCATGCAGGGTTGGGAAGAAAGTGTAGATGCGTCTGTCTCCCATTTGTTGAAAACATGTTTGTCCAAGAGTTCTAAAGACCATGCCCTTACACTTTCCAATCAGCTGTGTATTCCCAAGGATACTACTAGGCTGAAGAAACACATAACCTTGCTCTATGACAGATTGGCCAAAGGTGGTCGTATGTCTCTAAATACAGACCTTGACTCTCAACAAACTATGATTCTGCCAGGTAAGCTATTTGATATACATGTGTGTGTACCTAGTTCAGAAATAAAGGAATGCAACTTTTGGTTAAGTTTGAAGTTTACGTTTCCTTTTAAAATGATGATAGTCAAGACAAATGACTTTCCTCTCCCCCTCTGAAATTCCAGTGTAACCACTGAATAAATATGCTAGTGGAATTTTGGTGCCAAATATTTGTAGAATGGTATGTATTTCTTTGCTATAGCATTAAATATGATCCATTATGTTTTTCTTCTAACCAATAAAAAGTGGATTAGAGAATAAAACCACTTTGAGCTAACGTTTGTCTAAACTTGATCACTGCCTGCCATATTTCAAGAGCATAAGTAGACTAATACAGAAGTTAATATACCCCAGATGATTATTTTGTGCTGCCTTCAAGCTAACCACTAAGTTCAGCTGAAAGGCACATAGAGATATGAATTTCTTCTTTGAAGACTTCTGTATATGCACACAACTGGTATTTTGGAGCTTCTTATAGTGAGCGCTGAGAAATGCCTTCAAGCTATTTTCTGCCTGAAGAGAGCAGATCTATTCACACAACTCTTCTTTCATGTACTCTTAAACTTCGTTGTTTTCTTTATCTAATACAATATGTGGACATATCAAATAGGAACAGGAGGAAAAGGGTTATTCATAGTCTCATATGCAAATTTTAATGGAACTGTGGTAAGGTAAGGAGTCCAGATGATCTGTTCTGAAGATAGGCAGTTTATTCCCTGTGTGTTTTTCTAGACATCAGCAGGTTTTAAGATTGCAGTCCATAACCTTGAACATGGTTTTGGAGTAATAGGACCAGCCTTTAGTTTGTTTCATTCCTTTCTTTCAGAGAAGACTCCAAAAATAGTCCAAAGAGGCCAAGGTGCGCCAGCTATGGTCATTCCTGGACAAAGATAGCTTATCCACAGTGACTCATACTCTGGTAACCTCTCATTCGGATAATTATAAAGCGCTTTACATGGGTCTGCCCTTGAGAACAATCCAGAAATTACAATTGGTACAAAATGTGGCTGCCACGATGCTGCCAGGAAGCAGATAACATCTATTCTGAAAGAGCTGCATTGGTTGCCTATTTATTTCTTGGCAAAATTCAAGGTGCTTGTGTTGACCTACAATGTCCTAAAGAACTTGGGATTCAAATTTCTGAAGGAGTGCATCTCCCTGTTCCAGCCTGCCCATGCTGTTAGATCTGGGGTTGAGGTGGGGGAGACCCATCTCTTTGTTCCACCATTAGGAGAAGTGCAGCCTTCTCTGTTCTGGTGCGCCAATTTTGGAATGCCCTTCTCCAAGAGGTATGCCTCGTGCCAACATTATTGAGGTTTCTGCTTCGATCTAACCCATTTGTTTACACAGGTATTTATAGGTGTTAGTTGCACTGGAGTGGTTAACGTGTTCATGTGGATTGGTAATGTGTCTGATACTCTTCAATATCCATATGAAGCCATGGAGATAACTTATACAGAGATTTGGAGTTCTGTATAATCAGTATGCTGATGACACCTAACTCTGTGTCTCCAACTAAGCAACTAGGAGCAGCTGTTTGTCTGGGCTGAACCAGTGTCAGATAGGCTCAAACAGAAGTATGAAATAAACAATATTAATGACAAATCCTGGTGCTCTTGGAGGTATGAGTCTGCTTATAGATGGTGAAGCAATTGCCTTGCTTGACCGGGTGCAAAACCTAGGCTCTCTTCTTGACCTGGTGCAAGTTTTTGAAGACAAAGTGACAGCTGTGGCAAGAAGAACCTTTTTTTCTATTATATTTGATACAGCAGCTAAATCCCTCTTGTCCTTGCGGATTAACTACTATGGCCTATGTGGGGCCGGCCTTGAAGTCTGTAGAGACTGCAGCTAGGGCAGAATGCTACAGGTTGTCTCCTAACGGGTGTGGGGAGGTGTGAGCATACACAACCAGTGTATGTTGCTGCACTGGCTGCAAGTTAGCCTCTGGATTCAAATTATGTTGCTGGTGTTGACCTTTGGAGGGAAGGAGATCAATTGTTGCTGGGAACAGAGTCTTTACAGTCATTGTCTTTGAGGGTTTTGAAAGAGGTCCACAAGACAGTGCCTCAATGCACCTCTCTTTTAGAAAAATGCAAAGTACATCTTTTTATTATTGCCTTTGATTTGAAATAGTGTGTGTTAGCTCCCTCCTGCTTAATATTGCTGGTTGCATGTTAATTGGTATTGGATTATTAATATTTATGATTCTGTAAGTCACCCTGAATGCAGAATGAGCTAATTGTAAAAATACCAATTATTGTAAATATAAAATTCAGAAATTTGAACATATGGGGAATAAGACTTCGTGAGTCATGTTTATTGTTTGTGTGTGTGTGTGGAGAGGGAAAATTACACGCACACACACACACTTTATTTAATAGGCCTTTAATTTTTTGGGTAACTTTAGCAGTCATTGCAAATATAAACAAACTCTGACATTGACTAAGTTGCTATGTAGTCACTTTTTTCTCACATTATGGTTAGGGCCATGACCTTATGAGTCACTCATCATAGTTGTGGAACCTGATTAATGTTACATGTTTTCACTTTATTGCCCATATCGTGCACTGTTTTCCTAATATATGGCTATTATGTCCTGTAAAGAGGCAGCTAAGTATTCAGTTCTTCAGATGACTGAAAAGCTAAAATAAACTGACCTGGACATAGCTGACAGAGGTCAGGAAAAAAGGCATGATCAGTTTAACCAGTCTTAAAACACGGCGCAGGATCCTAAGAAACTAGTTCCATGGACCCAAGAGGGTTTTAGACTTCTTACTCCCAGAAAATCCCCATTCCTCCTCATAACAGATACTAAACATTCTTTGAAACTGAAGAGAGTTTCAAAAGAAGTTTATGATATGGTATGCAAGAAGGTCAGCTTTTTAAAGTTTTTTCTTTTTAAATAACAACCAATAATTTCATGGGGCTAATTCAAGTCCCTTACATGAGCCTAAGCAACTATTGGATCCCAATCCTTGTCATCTCAAACGTGGTTGTCCTCTCCTGTTAAAGTGTGTTTAGCTAATGTTGATATTATTTTTTAAGATTCTATATATGTGAAGCAGTATGAATGTAGTTAAGGGAAATTGTTAATAGTAGTTGTGTGCCTTTTAATGAAATATATAGAGTGCAAAAGAAAGTTTCCATTATAGTCTTTGGTCAATTCCATTCAGTTTTCTTAGTCATGCTGACAGTAGCCTTCAAACAGAGCTTTTACAACTGCAGTTCTTGAAATTTCGAAGACCAGTCAATATAATTATTGAGAGATGGGTGAAAGATGTTCAGTAACCATTCTGTGAATGTGATGATAAAGATCGGTAAGTCACATCAGTGTGTGTTTTATACTGTGTTGCCTTTGGCAGCATGTTAAACAGCTGGCTTAGGAAGGAAGTAAAGGGGTTTGAGGAACTCTGCCAATCGTTAGTATGGGTCAGGGCTGTAGAGGTTCCACTGAAACGTGGTTTAGACCACCCCAGTGACTCCTAGTGGGTGGGCAAAACTTTTTTTAGTGAGCTTAAGTACAGTGAATGAATTCTGTAGGTTTTCTTAGTAGAATTTTCTTTTTGGTTTTCTTTTGTATTTTGTGATATGTGTACAGTATATGGCAGCTTCTAGAACTCTCCACTTTCTGATACCTGCTTTTTGCAAAGCTATAGTCAGAGAGATTCCCAAGGTTTTCAGGTAGTCTGAAGAGAATTTATTTCCATGAGTGTGTTACATTTTTCAAACTGCTTAATTGAAATGCTAAATATGACTAAAAACTTGTGAAGGTGGATTCATATGCAGTGCCCAAACATAATTCCCCTGAGTTCAGTACCGACTTGTAATATGGGCCGCCTTACCCTCCCCCATAAAACACTTTACCTGTTTTAAGAAATTTCAGGATTGATTTGGAGTTCCTTCAACTTCTTTTTAAAACCCTTTGTTTAAGTGTCTCATATTTCTAACTGTCTCATTTGTATTTATAGCCAGACATGACAGTATGATATGAATATGAATCGGTGCATGATAAATATCTTTTATATACTGTTACCTGCCCATGTGATCTAGTGTCAATTCATCTATGCACTGGAGGCCAGAAATCTAACTTATTTACTCATACTGTATGTGTTTTGGAATCTATCCTAAACCCTATCAGCAGCACTGGCTCTCACTAGCTGTAGGATCTTAATGTCCCTGGTTATTATGATGGTTGTCACTCTCTCCTGCTGCCAGCCAGATGTCACTCCCCTTTGGAGTGACATCCAACATAGCCCAGACATAGGAGCTAAGGAACTCTGGGACATAGTTCTTGAGATCAAGGGTGGCAAACTTCTCTCTATCTTCCAGACTACAAGTCTTAGAACTTCCTGTACAAGTGTGCTCTCTTTCTCTGTTCTAGATGAGGGCCTGGGCCAGCAGTTCATTGTTCTGTTCTGATACTGCTTTTGATTGGCTCCAGCAAATCTTACATGATATAGACACCTCACATAGGTACTGAGAAAAAAGACTGCATAGACATCTTCAACTATGATTGACAATTCAACTTTAGTTTTCCCCCTCATAGTTATGGACTTGTAGCCCAGGACATGCCACCCTCTACCCCGCTTTGTGCCTGGGTAAAGTATCCCCTTCTCCTATCCCCATGATCTGTAAAAAATATTTGGGATGTTTCATGAAGCATTCTTAGTTTTATTTCTCTGATTCAGTTGTATAGTTGATAAATGATTACCCCAAAAATCAGAAAAGAGAAAGGAAGGATACTTAAAACAATAGAGGGAAAATGCAATGTCCTAATATGTTTATAAAACAGAGTATAAGTTCAGTTATCACCTTGTGATGCATATTATAACAATGACTACCAACTCACCAAGCTTATGAAATTTCCATTATAAATTGTTTCTTGCAGCTTCTAAGAACATAGAGGTGGTTTTTCCCCCTGAAACATTATCCAGTGAGTAGTATACACAAACCTTTTCACTATTGCTACATTCTCAAAAAAAGACCCAGAGAGAATTGGAACTTTTTTAAAAAAATATCTTCGATTTTATATCCTAAAAGAGACACATTTGAATGCACTTTTGAGGTCTGCCATTTAAAACCAATTCATTGATAGCTAGTATATGGATGTTTATAAGTGAGACTTTAATGGAAATATATTAGATTAACATCCTGTTGAATAGAGCAATAATTCATTTACAAAGTCACATTGAATCCTTTGGACAATGACATCTTATTTAGCAATCGTTTTACCTTGATTCCTCTGTCATTAAAACATGATTTTGTATTAAGCATCCTGGTTTCTTGTGATTAATAGAATTGCTTTTATAGTTATTAGCTCTTTTATTGCAGGGTTTTTTTTATAGTTTCAGCTATCCCACTAAATAAAACAGGAATTGGGGTAACAAGAATTAGACATTCATGTGTTAACTATCTATTGTATAGCATGATTAATTTACAGAATGCTTCACACTTATTTCCTCTTTCAATAACCTTGCTTCTTTTGCAGTAGCAGGGCACTATTATTTTCAGTTTCAATGTGGGAATGGATGTGAGTGCTACTCATTGAATTAATAGCTGAGGTGAGATTTAAACCACACACACACTCAGGTTCAAGTTTAACATTCAGACTGACTTTCAGTTATATAGGATTACAATACATAAGAGACAATAATGCTGAATTCAATTTACACGCTGGCTAGATGTCCAATTCAGGCTTTTATATTATCCAAAGCACTCAAGAACATTTTATTTTATTTATTCTTTTATAGCAGACTAGATCTGTGGGCAATAACCAATGCAATGCTACCGCTAAGCTAAATGATGTAGTGCTAGTATAAACTTTCTCTAGTGCAATGTCAATAGTGCTTGCAGGTACCATGTGTTTCCCTGGAAAATGCATCACACATTTATGCTAGCCCAATGTTATTTACATGGCTGTGCCACATCCGATACTGCCCTGTTTCTATATTGTGTACTGACCACTCACTTGTAATAGAACTAACATGAATTAATTTTAGAATTTGTGGGTCAGACTACAAACATTTTTTTTTAAGATACTGATTTTTTTCCATTTCAGAACTTTGTTCTTACAATATTTCCAGAGCTTCAGTGGCATAGTAAAAACTTTAGCTTAGATTTTCTGGTTGCACTATCAATCAACATCTTTCCTACAAAATACTAATGAAATGGATGGAAGTTCTGCATGAGCTTGGCAAATTCGGCTGTAAGTTGATAGTGTTTGCTTTGAGGCTTTATAAAATGTTTTATTTTTAATGGACAGATATTAAAACCCAGACACAGAAAGATGACGCAATTCCTGTCCAATTGCACTCCTGCACTAAATATGGCCAAGGAGTTGAAATTTAGTGTTATGATTACTGGTGTTGAACTTGGTGTATATCTTTCAACACACGTTTGGGGCAGAAACATTAGAATATATTCTGCAAAACTCTGCTGGGTGTCTTGTTGCTTGTTAAAGTAATTGCAAACCTTATTCCAGATTTTGTTTTGTAGATATTAGTGTAGGATTAGTAAAAGTCATGGTCGTTTTTAATGCCATCTAAATACAGTGAGCACCAAGCACTTCATTTTATTAAAGCATATGTTTCTTGCCCTCAAAGAGCTTATAGTGTAATTTTATATGAGAAATGAAGGGGAGGGGTTGTGGTGGACAGCTCATTGAAAATGTCAACCCAGTGTGTGGCAGCTGTAAAGAAGGCCAACTCCATGTTAGGCATTATAAAAGAACTGAGAATAAAACTGCCAGTAACATACTGCCTTTATACAAATCGATGGTGCGATGACATTTAGAATGCTGTGTACAGTTTTGGTCACCACACCTAAAAAAAGATATTATACAGCTGGAAAAAGTGCAGAAAAGGGCAACTAAAATGATTAAAGGCCTGGAGCATCTCCCCTATGGGGGAAGGTTACAACAGCTGGGATTGTTTAGCTTGGAAAAAAGGAGGCTAAGGGGAGACATTCTAGAGGTGTACAAAATTATGCATGGTGTGGAGAATGTGGATAGGGAGACATTTTTCTCCCTCTCTCAAAATACTAGAACCTGGGGTCATCCCATGAAGCTGATTGGTGGGAGATTCAGGACAAATAAAAGGAAATACTTCTTTACCCAGTGCATAGTTAAATTATGGAATTCACTACCACAAGACGTAGTGATGGCCACCAATTTGGATGACTTTAAAAGGGTGTTGGAAAAATTCCTGGAGGCGAAGGCTATCAATGGCTACTAGCCCTGATGGTTATGTGCTACCTCCAGTAACTGAGGCAGTAAGCCTGTGTGCACTAGTTGCTGGGGAACATGGGTGGGAGGGTGCTGTTGCACCGTGTCATGCTTTGTTGGTCCCTGACAGATAGCTGGTTGGCCAGTGTGTGAACATAGTGCTGGACTAGATAGACCCTTGGTCTGATCCAGCATGGCTCTTCTTATGTTCTTATACAGATAGAGACTTTCCTCTCACCATGTCTTAATGAGAGCCACTAAGAACTGGTTTTATGAAGATGCAAAACCTGATCTTCAAGAATTGAAAAACATGGGATAGCCAGTGAATGACATACATGTGAGATCCTTCTCAATGTGAATTCCATGATGGATGGGTTTTAAAAAAACAACAAAACCTTGTTGTGAGAAAAATCATTTCTATCTTCAAAGAGTTTTAAGAAGAGCTAGTTGAAGTTATGTAAATGACATGCTTTGTGAATAAAGACAAGAACCACAAAAGTGCTGTATTGTGCTTGCACAATTCTAGCCCTGCCATGCTCTCTGTATGCAGTCAATATACAGAGATAGTGTCATGTATGCCCATAGTTTGGAGGTGGAAATTGCTAGTGTGGCCTGTTCATGAGTAACAGACTTCACAATGTTTACGGATTGCTCCCCGGGTCCTATATCTTAGTTTGCTTCATAGGATTTCTAGTTCAAGCAAATTTATATTTTTACAGGTATCATATATAGTATTACAAGAAACCTCCAAGCCTTAATCCATCACCAAGTCTAGCACTGACCTTCATTAGCTCAAGTGCTGCGTTTCAGTCTATATGTACTAGTTACTGCAATTGTAGTAGTTTAATATTTCATTTCCTCTAGCTCAGGGCTGAGGAGCATGTGGCCCTCCAGATGATGATATAGACTGCACTCCCATGATCCTTAACCAGCATAATCAATGATGAGGGATGATAGGTGTTGTAGTTCATCTGGAGGGCCACATGTCCCCAACCCTCCTCTAATTTGTTACGTCCCCTACATATTTATATTCCCCCAGGTAAAATGTTGAAAGGGTTAACAAGATGAATAAGCCTCCTGTATGGTGAAAAGACATCTATTTGCTTGATGAGAAAACACTCCTTTGCTCCATTGCATCTATCAAGCAGTAGACGGTGAAGGACACAAGCATTAAAAAGACAATAACAGCAGCATTTAAAAAATGAATAATTTAAAGAGGAAAAGTCATGCATAATTAATTTTTTAAAATCCCATTGGAGAGTTGGGGCCCTGGTTGTTTGGACTGTGAAATTTAGCTGGCAGCCCTACAAATCCAACTCTCCTCTTCTAAGTACAATTGGGATCAACACATTAGTGCCTTGATGTATGGAAACCCACTGCTGGCTCTATGCGTTGAAATCATTAAATTTTAATATATACAGCTAAAGTACAAGTAGTCACAAATGATTAATAATGTTGATGTCAGCTGCTGGTGAAAATAATGAGCAAATAGTGTTTTCACTGATGCCCATGTTTGTCGCTGTACTTTCTGCACAGTTTGTTTTCTTAGGAATATGCAGCTAAATGTAATCCCCCTGCACCTGGTGCAGAAACCAATTCCTTAAAGCCACAGAAAAAAAGTATATTTATATGGAAGAAAGTTCATAAATCTGTGATGTTTTCTAAAATGACTGGTTATAATAACAAAGAATATGTAATATGTGGAGTAATTTAAAGGGTATAAACAAAACTTTTGGGGAGTATCTTTTTCATTTGTAAACTAAACCAAACTTCTCTTGAAATAATAGAACTGTGTTTTAAAATTGCTTTTAATATATCTTATCTCTGAAGGATGAGAGGCAGTAACAAGATCTAAAGCAGTAAATTGAAAACATAGAATATTAAAATGAGAACACACATCTTAACATTCCTTATTGAGACATGGCCACTCAATGCTGCTCTGAATAAAAGGATATAGAAATTCCTTCTTCCTGTTCTCTTTCTTGGTTCTGACACTCGTTGAGAGCCTCCATTTACTGGAAGTGACCTGCAATAAGAATTTCACTGTGGAGCTCAACCAGTGTGGTTAAATGTCTGCAGCACAGACAGAGAACTCATGGGGGTCCAGGCCCAATCTGGCCCATGGACCTGAGGAACCCCATCCGCTTGATCAGGCCCGTCTTTATGGTGCTGCTTTGCCGCTGCAAGGCAACTTGCAGCCGCACTGGAGTTCCTTCTCGGCATCTGCACGGGAAGGAAGGCAAGTGCGAATTTTCCAGCCCCGGGCCTCTGGAAAAGTAAAAACAAAGAACAAAGGAGGGGAGGAGAGGAGAGGAACGGGGCCCTTTTAATTTTATAATCTGTATCTGCAGCGCTGAAAAGGATGCAGACCTGAAAAAGATACAGAAAAGAGCAATCAAAATGATCAGGGGGCTGGAGCAACTCCGCTACCAGGATGATCAGAGGTCTAGAAACAAAGCCCTATGAAGAGAGACTGAAAGAACTGGGCATGTTTAGCCTGGAGAAGAGAAGATTGAGGGGAGACATGATAGCACTCTTCAAATACTTAAAAGGTTGTCACACAGAGGAGGGCCAGGATCTCTTCTCGATCCTCCCAGAGTTCAGGACACGGAATAACGGGCTCAAGTTAAAGGAAGCCAGATTCCGGCTGGACATCAGGAAAAACTTCCTAACTGTTAGAGCAGTGCGATGGTGGAATCAGTTACCTAGGGAGGTTGTGGGCTCTCCCACACTAGAGGCCTTCAAGAGGCAGCTGAACAACCATCTGTCAGGGATGCTTTAGGGTGGATTCCTGCATTGAGCAGGGGGTTGGACTCGATGGCCTTGTAGGCCCCTTCCAACTCTGCTATTCTATGATTCTACGAAGAAAGCTTAAAAGCTTTTTGTCTTTTTTAGTTTAAAAAAAAGCAAGTAAAGGGAGCATGATAAAGATTATGCATAATGTGGAGAATAATACCAGAATCTGAGTCACCCAGTGAAGCTAATGTTAGGATATTCAGGGCAGACAAAAGGATGTGCTTCTTCACACAAGGTATAGTTAAACTATGAAATTTGCTACTACAAGATGTTGTAGTGATGGCCA
This sequence comes from Elgaria multicarinata webbii, assembly GCF_023053635.1. NCBI lineage: Eukaryota > Metazoa > Chordata > Lepidosauria > Squamata > Anguidae > Elgaria > Elgaria multicarinata. Next base: position 68,874,216 of record NC_086171.1, on the reverse strand, counting down.
CCAACTTGAACAGCTTTTAAAGGGGTTTAGACAGATTAATGGAAGATGAGGCTAACCGTGGCTACTAGTCATGATGGCTATATATTATCTCCAGAATCAGAGGCACTATGCTCCTGAATACCAATTGCTGCGCAATAGGATGGTGGAATTACAGTCATGTTTAGGCATCTGGTTGGCTACTTTAGGAAAAGGATGCTAACTAGACAATTATAATAATTTCTATGCTGTACCTTAAACATCCATTTTGTGTTACAAATTCAGAATTAAAAAAAAACCACCTGTAGTGATCAAAATACTATTTCAAATAATAATAAAAAAGACTACAGCAGCAGAAAACCAAGAAATAGGACCGTAGAACTGGTTAAACATTGAAAACCCTGAGAAAACAAAAATGTTTTTGCTAGCTCTAAAAGATGATGAGCAAGTAATTTTGTCCTGAACATGGGTGACCAAACTTAGAAGTCATTCATATTCAAAGCATTGTAGAAGAGAACTAGTTCTTCCATATTCCAAGTCGAAATGGCTTGTCTGAACATCTAAACATTGAATTGTTCTTTTTGCAGACGCCGCATAACTATTTGCAATCTGAGCCCTAGTCCTGTGCTGCTTGCGTCTGATGATTCCCAAAACGTTTTGGACAATAATCCCTGCTTTACTTACATGTATGGTTGGCTTTCACAACTTGTGACCCACTAAACAAACACAGCTCACTATCCATATATTGTGCCCTGTTGTGAGCTTGACAGACACACTGTTTTTGTAGTTCTGGGAAAGCAGCAAAAATAGGGGTGGGTGGGATATCAAGCCACTGGGAGCTGTCAAATACGGTTGGTAAGCTATGTTTACTTTGATGGGTCACAAGTTGTGCAGACTTTGTGCCGTTGAGTTTTCCCAGTTTTCTTCCCAGTATCAGTCCTCAATTCCATTGCAAGTTAAACTCAAGGAGTTTGAATATCAGTTTGTGATGCAAAATGGGGAGGGTACTGTTTCAAGGGTAAAGCCCAGGTAGTCACTCTGGTCTCATTCCACATGTCTCTGGACTGAAGCAGTAGTCACATACTTCCTAACTCCATGGAGTGGTATAATGTATTGTAAGTTGCACACTTCTTTGATTTTATGGACTCAGTATTAAGAAGAAAAGCATATTGACATGTAACTCTGAGAAAGTTAGAATAAAGCCCACTGGGAGTATTTGTTTAAATAAAAGAACCTGAACTAATCTTGAACACTTTGAAAGTAACTAGAAAAAACAACAACAGATCAGTTGGCATTTACTTTGTCTTCTCTGTCGGTGCTTTCACTGGTTTTCTATCATCACATACGATATAGTGTTAGTTCCTTTGCCTTAAAGTACAGACTGCTCCAAAGTCTGAAATGCGGTATTGTACAGTAGAGAAAGCCAAAATACTTTCTTTTTGCAGAAAATATATTGCTGCTTTTCAGTGGAATATATTTTAAATGGGTAATTATTGGGACACAGCTATGTTCAGAGCTTTCCTTGGAATATTCTTGGTCTTTTGGGGGCCTTCCAGTGCAGTGACCAACAACTTTATCCTCTCAAACACCTCATTATGAACTGTACCCCAGCATAATAGTCTATTCTGTTACAAACTGAAGAAAAATGGTGTGTTTCTCTTGTTCCCTAATAGAAATTGAAGTTGGAGCCACTGCCTCATTCTGCCTTTCAGGTCAGTCTGTTGATTTGAACCAAACAATGAACTGTTAAAAGATGTCACTTCATCTGCTTCTAGTACAAAAAGACAATAGTTGTTAAAGATCTTCTATAAAAATTTGCTTACTGGCACAGTGGATGGCATTTTCAAGAGACAGCTGGCCTTTGTGTTTAACAGCAAAGTTCAAACATTTTTTGCCAATCAAATTCTGCTTTCTGATAAACTGATGTGGTTTCTACTGAGGTCTTTTGGAGTTGCAATCCTATGATAGAAAGAATAGTTGATTTATGGTAAAAAGCATTCTTTTAAAACTTTTTTTAAAAAATTGTTTGACAAAAGGTTGGCATTTCTTGTATCTTTCTAGTTACATTTTTGTTTTGTTTTTAAAGGAGAAATAATAAACTGTGACCAGTCTGATAAAATACTATTCTTGAAAATCATATCCATTACGGTTTTATTTCCTTCCACTGTTTAAAAGCTAGTTTTTCTTTTGGTTTTTGGTGGGGGGTTTTAATGCAAAAGAACATTTTAAATCTGAATTCTTTCTTAGAAATAGAAGTTGAAGTTTCCAGATGTTTTTTAAAGGTGAACCCCACACAGAGCATGTTTCGTTGATTCAACCTGATGCATATGAGACCATGGCTAGGTCTGCTATAATTGAGAATGGGTGCAATTGGACTTAAGCTATGCAGAAGCACTCTTGGCCACAGCTACCAACTGGGCATCCAGAAGCAAACCTGAGTTCATAAGAACTCCTAGACAGTGCCCCTGATTTTTCAGGGAGGCATGCACACTGGCTAAATGAGGTGCCATCAGCCCTGCATCTGAAGTTCTACTGAGCAAAAGCACCCCTGCTTAGTCTAGATTATAAACTATTGGTTTATAGCAGTATTGAAGTGCACTGATAACTGCTGGGGCACAATACACGTTCCATATACCATTTTCATAATGATTTCATGCTTTTTATTCCACATTTGTAATGATTTGGCAAAAGGTGTAGATCTCGCCTAAATGAGCCCACCTGGTCCTATTGGGGAATGGGGACAGAATAGTATGAAAATTGTGCGAAGTAGACAGCTAACATAAGTGACCTGTGCTGTTGCAATTTCAGCCAGAGTGAAAATAGCAGAACATAAAGTGACTTCAAAAGTGTACTTGGAACTATTTATATTTAAGACCAAGCATATTTAAAGTCAGAGGACTCTTCAGGGGCAATTAAATCAATTTCATCAAGGGAGAGCTAAGATAATCTTGCATGCTCTCTGGTAAAGACCTTGGCACTTTTCAAGTACACTTTTGAAGTCTCCTTTTCCCTTTGCTCCTGCATAGATTAAACCTAACCAACATGGTAGAAGGGTCTCCATGTGCTGAAGCAGTGATACTTGCTCTTCAGCCAGATGTGAGATGTGGTTGGAACACTGCCAAAACTGTCTCATCCCAAATGTAATATATGCTGTCACCTGCCAAGAATGCCCTTCTGTAGGACAAACAGGTCATTCCGTATGCAAAAGAAGAAATATACATAAATCTGGCAATAGAAAAATGGCAACATTCCAAAACGAAAGGGAGAATGTGACTGACCTGAATCTTGCCAATCTTCAACAAAGGAATTCAAAAGGGAGATTCAAGCATGAAATTGCTGAACTAGAACGTCTCAGAAAGTTTTATTGTTTAGATTGGATCCAGATTTAGGCACAATCAAATGGGCTGCTGGAAGTAGTTTTTCCTGCCCTCCTACCCAGAGCAGACCCCAGAAAATGCTACACAGAGGGTCCCTGCTGTGAACTGGATGAGCTGTGGTGTTCAGGGAAGATGGGATCACCCAAAATTGGGCAGAGACACTTTCTGCCAATGGAGAAAGTGTCTCTGCCAACCATATTAATTTAGATCTAAAATAGACAGTGGTTTTCTCTCCCGCTATAGATGCTAATTAGCATAGCCAAATAGAATGATTGTGTTATCACCTCTTTTGGATGTTGCGAATTGTCACTCTGGTTATTGACTATACTTTTAGGCCCTGTTCAGACGACACGCTAAGGCACCATGGATTGCTCAAAAACATGACCCACAGTATCTTAGCGTCATGTGGGGAAAAGAATTCCCTCCCCACAGTGGGCAAATGACCTATGCCCTCTATCGATCTTTTGCAAGATGGTTAGCGGATGTCCATGGTCTGTATCATCTGGAAGAAACCCCATGGTTATTTCCATCGTGTTTGGCAAAATAATAATAATTAAAAAATACCAGTGACCATAGAGTCCACCAGCAAGAGCAACTGCCACTTCCCATGACACTGTTGCTGCCACAGACATTTTTCTACAGTTCGTGGCCATTTCCCTTCCATTTTCTGAAGAGAGCAGCTGCTGGCATGGAGGACATAGAATGTGTGGTTAAACCATGCAGAGGTACGTAATCTAACTGCAGAGGGGTGGGTAGGGGAACCACACGGTGCATTGTGGTGTGATTCCTAATCATGAGGCAGGCCCCTTTGTAATGGGAAGCATCCTGCTCCACACCATGTGGTTCTCCTGCCTACCTGCCTTTGCTCCTGCAGAGATTAAGGAGAGCAAGTTCATACTTTTTATACTCACACCTTCTGTAGGAGCTATATGTAGAAACTGGACTTCACAATTTAATTTCACAAAAAAGAAGCTCATCATCATCATCATCATCACCATCAGCTGCATTTAAAACAGTTATCAGTGGAGAATTCCGATTATACTCTTTTTGGAGATTAAGGGCTAAGAATTGGAGGTACCTCATTGCAATGGTTCCGCTTCTACTTGGATGGTCGATTCCAGAAGGTGGTGCTGGGGGATTATTACTCTGTGCATCTAGGCCATGGGATTCCACAGGGCTCTATTTAATCCCCTATGTTGTTAACATTTACATGAAACCGCTGAGAGAGGTTATTCAGAGATATGAGTTGAGGTGTCATCAATATGCATGACACCCAACTCTTCTTCTTCTTTTCATCAAACCCAGGTGAGGCAGTGGCTGTTCTGAATCAGTGGCTGAGCTTGGTAATGGACTAGATGAGGGCTAACAAACTGAGACTCAATCCAGAGAAGACGGAGGTAGTTTTTGTGGGTAGTTCATCTGTCCAGCTAGGTGATATTTGTCCTGTTCTGGAGGGGTTACACTCTGCCTAAATGAGTGGGTTCATAGTTTGGGGGTGCTCCTGGATCCAGAACTGTCACTTGAGGCACAGGTGAACTCAGTGGCAAGGACCACCTTTTATCAGCTTAGGCTGATGTACCAACTGTGCCCTTATGTGGACAGAGATAGCCCAGGTTCAGTTATCCACACTCTGATAACCTCTCACCTGGATTACTGCAATGCATTATATAGTACGTGGGGCTGCCTTTGAAAACGGTCTGGAAACTTCAGCTGTTACAAAACAGGGCAACCAGACTGTTAACAGGAACTGACCAATTCAAAGTGCTGGCATTAACATTCAAAGCCCTAAGTGGCTTGGGGCCAAGGTTATCTGACGGAATGCCTCCTCCCATATGTGCCTGCCTGGACACTAAGATCATCCCCAGGGGCCCTTCTCTGTGAGCCCCTGCCAAAGGAAGTGAGCCAGGAGGAAGGCTTTCTCTGCTGTGGCACCCCAACTGTGGAATGAGCTCCATAGAGAGGTTCGCCTGGCATCTATGTTATACTCTTTTCAATGCCAGGTGGAGACCTTCTTATTCTCCCAGTATTTTAACAGTTTATCATATTCGTCATTTAACTTTGCTGTTTTAAAATCTGTATTTTAAATCTCTCCCTTGCTGCTTGGTTTTACCCTGGTTGTGCTTTTATATAGTATTTTTGTTGTGCTTTTATATTGTTGTTTGTTTTATACTTTGATTCGTGTCTGATGGTTTTAACTTTTGTGAACTGCCCAGAGAGCTTCAGCTGTTGGGCAGTATAGAAATAAATAAATAAATAATCATATGTTCATTTAGACAGAAAAAAATTCCTACAATTTGTGGGACATTTTTCTGTCTAAACATGCATTGGATTGCACCCCAAAGAACTTAGACCTCTTTGCTGTATGGCTTCTAAGTGTGTATGCAGCCCGTCCAGCTGCAGTCCCTCTCATACCTCAAGCAATAGTATTTTGGAGGATCCAAAATAGCTGGCTTCTTAGAGAGTGCTGCTGGAAGGAGGCAGCAGGGGAAATGGAGCCTTTCTGAAGTTTGCATAGCTAGGTAAACTGTCCCTCTGCTCTGATCAGAGTGCAAGGTAAGGCAACGTAGCGTATTTTAGGGAATAGCATGCAACATTATTGTGTATAATTTTATTCAGGATGAAGAAGTTTGTTTGGTAGCATCAGAAAAGCAAAGATATGCCATGAACATGTTTTATTGAGATACTACTGAAAGTTTGTTCTACTGATATTGTCTCTAAAGACAACAGCTGTTATATCTATTATTCAGTGGTTTGTTTCCTAATGCCATTCCTATGAGTTGCATACCACATGTGCTCAACCTCATTTTGGAAATAAGTGCAAAGGATTTGAAGACTTAGTTCAACTGCTGTAGTATCTTGCACATTCAGGGATGTTAATAGTTTTGCAATTTCAAAGAAAGATTTGCATGCAGAAATACTTGTATCTGACACACCAATCTTGTGTGTTCATTGTTTTTACATGCACTATAGCATCATGAATGTGAAATAAAGAAACACTGCAAAGTAAACTACCAAGAAAAAAGTATGGTCCTTCTGTCTTTACCAATAACTGCACAAATCAAAGAGCTTGGAAACCGCAGATTTACTACTATAAAATCATTAAGACTTAGTTAGTTATAATGTAACTGCTATTTGGGATTTGAGATCATTATTGACTACATTATGCTAGGTACTTTATAGAGCAGATGTTTAGTTAGTTATTTAAATATTTTCCACCTGATTTTCCATCCAAAAATAGCTTTCAAGGCAGCTAACAGTCATAGGTATACAAATACATTAATAACACAACAGCCAATAAAATCAATAAAACAGCAGAGTGGGATAAAATAGCAGCAGTAGTAATGACCAAAGACAATTAGCAGAAGCCCACGTTCTTTACTTCTCACCCCAATCAAAAGACCTGACAGAACATTAATGTTATCACTAAGATACCTGAAAGCAAACAGGGGAGGGAGCCTACTGAACCTCCACAGGCAAAGACTTCAAAAGCTGGAGTGCCACCACCAAAAAGGACCTCTCATACTCAACCCAGTAGATTAGGGCTACTGTTTGGGTTATTAAAATACATACAGCTTCACATAGGAGGCAGCAGCCCTTTCAATATCCTAATTCAAAACCTTTAAGGCTTCAGAGATCAAAATTATTGCTTTGAATTGGGCTTAGAAATCTGGAACAAGTGAAGATTGTAAATCAGTGTTATATTATTCAAGAAAGTGTTTCTATCAACATTCTTGCTGTCACAGTCGACACTAATAGAACTTTCCAAGCACTTCTCAAAGGCAATGACATTTAGAGCATCCAGCCATAATCTGATCTGGATATAACCAAGGCAGGTGTAACAGTAGACAGATCTGTCTTCTCCAAAGTAGGGAACAGCTCATGCCTCACCCTAAACTGTGAGAGATGACTTCTGGTTTCACACCAGAGAACATACTCTCTGCATTGGTGAGAGGGTGATTACTTTTCTCAGTCTGCAGATTATATTTTGCACAAGAATGAATAAATTTATCTCTAGGGAAAGTTCTATCGAGAATGAGATATGATTCAAATTGGACATCACTAAGAAATAGCTCCTACTATCCATGCTAAGAATGAATAGTTTCTGCAGTTCCATTTCTTTATTCTTTCGTGGCTTAGCACTGTTCATTGTTCTTCTCTGTCTGCCAACTTCATCCAGAGAGTTTAAATTATTTTTCTATAATATATCGTTTTCTTCCATTCAGTTGCCTTAATGGTTTCTTTCCAAGTAATCTATGCGCACAAATGGTAACACATTATTGAAACAGCATTATTTTCATTCTGCAAGTATGCAAAGCATGGGAACTCCAGATATATGCAGATGTATTCCCAATAGTCAAGTCACCACCCTGGTCAGGCAACCTACAGTGTCACCTAAAATTGGCCAATTGGCCCAGGAACAAATATCCTCAAATCCTGAAGGATCACCTCTAGATAGACCAGGGGAGGGCAACCAAAATTGGGGCTGGGGGAGCAGAGTACTCCACCGACTGTCCTTCATGGGCCAAATTATGCCAAAGTTGGGGTGTTGTTGTGCCTCCATTTGGGATAGTGGAGGAAGGCTGAATAGCTGACCCTGAGAGAGTTTGGGGAGGGGCCCATCACAGGAGATAGCTGCAGTCCAATGCAGCTTGCCTCACTCAGGCATCAGTAGTAGCACAATATAAGGAAAGCCTTAGATGCTGGGTGTTTGCTGGAATAAATACTCGTTTCTGTCCTAGTTGTATACCTGCCAGCTCCTTGAGCTTCTTTGGACTATATCTGCCCCTGGAAAGACCTCGACTATTCTTCTGTGCATTCCTGAAACCAGTTTTGTTTACCTTGGCTCCAATGGATACTTTTGGCATACCAACCATGGACTGTTTATTGACGATTCTAGCTACTGCTTATCTTGCAACTCCTGTGATTTATGACAGCTGGCAGCACCCCTGATATCATTTGGTCCCCAGCAAGCATATCAGGAGGTGTATCCAATGCATCCAGCAGGAAGTGGCTTTGCTACACACAGGTGTTTTCCCATCAGAGAAGATCCATGCACTGCAAAGCCACTTCACCTGCCCTGCACCTTCTCCCATTGTGGAGAGGATGCAGGCTAGGTAAAGCTTTAGGTCCCCAGTGGGGATGTTAGGAAGATGATCTCTCTCTCTCTCTCTCTCTCTCTCTCTCTCTCTCTCTCTCTCTCTCTCACACACACACACACACACACACACACACACTGCTGTTTATGGACAATATCTATTTCAGTGGTGCTGCACAAACATGCTGGGAGCTCAGCCACCTGCCTGAGATAAGAGACCTTCACTTTGTGTGCATAGTTGCAATATTTGGGCATGGACCTTTGTGTGTCATATAGAGATTCAGGGAGAGCAATGCTTTGTAGTGGGAGTAAGTAGCATAACTGTTAAGGATTGTTGGTTTTTAAGGTCAATGATTTCCCCTTCCTGTGGCCAAGCTGAGAAGGGCATTTTGGTGAGGGTTTGCTGAATCAAGAACCAGGAGCCACATCTTCCATCTAGCCAGCTGCCCTGTGACTAACCAGGAAATGACCTTTTCCCCCCTATCTAGTGAAACAGGTAAAATTTATCCAGTCTAACTTTATTCAGTCTCCTTCCCTTTCCTGATATTGATCTGAACCTTTCTGTTCTGCCCCTTTCATAGCCAACTCTGTGCCAATAGAACTTGAGTGTTCCGCATTGCACTTACACCTCCAGTGACTGCCTCACCATTCTCCTAGTGCCCTCCCACTCCTTAATTGGCAAAACATAACTCCCTGACTCCATCTTTTCTTGCTATATCATTACTATTAGAGATCATAAGCAAATAGTGGGAGAGGGCTTTCTCTGTTGTGGCATCCTGGCTGTGGAATGCCCTCCCCTTGGAGGCCCAACCGGCGCCAACGCTGATTTTATTCTGGTGCCAAGTTGGCTTTTTCACAAAGCCTTTGGTGGCTAATATTCACCAAGCCTATACATAATTTTAATTGTTTAAATTGGTTTTACTATTTTTAAATTTTGTACTGGCTTTAGCTTATTAATGGTTTAATTTGTTTTTAGCTGTGTATATTTATTGTTTTATATTGGTTATATGATTTTATCTATATGCCACCCTGAGATCCTTGTGATATAGGATGGGATACAAATGCCTTAATAAAAAAATAAAAAAAATTAGTCTGCAGGTCCATCGCTAGGGGTGGTATATATTTTCTGTAAATACTTGTAGTACAATTTAAAAAATGATTATTTTTCAACCTTAAGATTTGTCAGTGTCCTTGAGTTGATTTCCCCCACTTTGTCCAAGTTTTGCATGCAGCAGATGCAACACCTCTGCCAGAGATCCTAAGGCTCATCTACACCAAGCGGTATATTGCACTATGAAAGCGGTATATAAAAGGCAGGAGCCACACCAAGCAGGATATAGCACTATGAAAGTGGTATATGGTATGTGTCAATGGGACCCAACAGTTGTCAGTGCACTTCAATACCGCTATGAAGCAGTAGTGTGGCTCCTGCCTTTTATATACCGCTTTCATGCTGCTTTCGTAGTGCAATATCCTGCTTGGTGTAGGCCTGTTTTCCATGTTGTTTAAGTACACATGAACAGATAAATGTTTACATACACATTTATTTATTTATTTATTATTGCATTTCTATACCGCCCAATAGCCGGAGCTATACATGTGAGTGAGGACATGCACTAACAAGTTGATCCAAAGAGCTCTTATTTTCTTCCCCAAAAATCTCTTGATTCCTCTGAAGTGCATTTTGCAAGGAAATTAAAGGGAGCACCCTGGCACCTTTGCTTTGTGATGCCGTGGAATAGCTTGACATTGGCTTTTGCTTTCCCTAACAAATGAACAGCATTGTAAGCTTGGACATTTTATCCCCCAAACTATCACTTCAGGGTTCAAAGTTTGCCAATTCCAGAAAATTCACAGGCTATGAAATGTTTCAGGAAACCTATGCTGATTCAGAGTACATGTCTAAGGAGGGCTAGCAGTACAGCTCTCTCCTGATACATGATTGGACATAGGTAAGGACAGTAATGGTTTTTAATACCAGGATTGATACTACAACCAGGCAATTAAAATATAATGGCCAGTCTTCCTGGATATTTAAATGAATAAGCCATCCATTTTTGTTCAGTAGTGTAAGTACTACAAAGATCCTTTTTCCAAAGTCAAAATGGTTTTTAAAAATTACGCTAAAATAAGTGAAATGTAAAGCCTCAGAACAAGGAAACAGTTTTCTTATGCGCTGCAAATGTTGTGCCCCTTTCTTAAACAGTACCTACTTGTGTTTATTCCTATATTGTTACAATGTAGTGCATTTTTTAAACTTGTGGAATCTTGTCAGGTAAAAAGATCACAGCCACTCCAAAGTAATTAGATTTAAGGCTAATATATTAACCTTACCGGGGCTTAATATGATTAAAAAAAGAACATGGTAATGCTGAAAAATCCCTGTTTCTATGCACAGAATACCAACCATCAATGTTTCAATTTACATTGCAGACAGAAAGTCAATAATCTAATTATAAAATGCACTAGAATTGGGGAGAGAGATATTCTGGAATATTTCCATTATTTGATTGACATACTGGAGGGGAGGTGTACCTTTACATAGCTCACATATTTACATATTTGCTTCATTAACGACACTACTTCTGATTCTCACTCTATCCCCTTTATGTGTTTATCTTATTTATTTACTACATTTCTAATCTGCCCAATAACTAATGTTCTCTAATTTATCAGTGTGTAGAGGAGAGTTTAACCTTGAAAACAAGTGAAATGGTGAAATATAGTCCTGGATAAAATATCAAAATGATTAACTTTCTGTTGACTTGTTATCCAAAAATCAGGCATTGTTATAGCAATGTGTTATATATTCTTGTAGCACTTTCCAAGACCACATTTCAATGCCATGTAAAAGTCTATAGTAAAAAGGGTGCTTACTATTTTACCTGACGTTTATTTCCAAGTTCTTCTACAATTTCCCCCATTGTATGCTGCTATGTGCTTGGGGTTAGTCTAAATTACCTTCCAGGGTCCCTTGCAACCCAGTGCCTCTGATTATAAAGAGCTCTGAGAACACACACACACCAACTCTGTAACTCCCGAGCTAGTAACTTTTGTTCTACTAAGCCAAGTGGGGAGGCCTGTGGTGTAGCAGGAAGTCAGGCTGGTGGAGAGAGCTGATTTTGGCTCTCTGCAGAAAATCCCTAGACAGTTGGGAGAGAGCAGAGATCTGTTGACCCAGTAACATTGTGGACCTCATCTTGAACTCAGTGTAAATAAACCTTATATGAAAAAAAATACCACAAGCCTCCAGTGTCTTCCTTTCAGGAAACTTACTCAAAGTGCTGGAGCCCCTGAAACTTCTCACCTTTCAGAAGTAGGGTACACTTCACAGGGTGAGGGAGTGGGAAAAGGGTAATTTTCTTTGGTCTGCAGAAAGCTTTTGATCCACTAGAGGAGTCTTGCTTGTAGAAGTAGGGAAGCAATTTTTACAGATTTTCCTCTCCAGCCTTCACCCTTTTCTTGGTAGCCCAGTCCTCCAGAGGGAAGGTATAATTGGCAAAAGTCACCAGCCCCTCCTTGTGCTGGCGGAAGTATTCCCGGAGTAGAATTCTGCTTAGAGAATATCCGCACTGGTGGGGGGAAATCATGGCTCCAAGCCATAATTATGTTTATTATTCTTACTCTTATTTATTATAATGTGCCTAAATTTTTCTAAGTGTTTTGCAGTGATTTTTATAATTGAGTATTTATTTCTAAATTGTTCTAAGTTTATCTTATAATTGAGTAGATATGACATGAAGGGAATTGTGGGTGGGTGGGACCATGGCGAATAGGCAAAGGTGGGTAGCTTAATATTTATTACGTTATATTTTTAATCTCTCAATAACAAACATTCTCTGGGCAGATTACAAACAGTTAAAATTATTTAAAAAATGCAACTATTTAAACGAGTAAAATATGATAAAAACAACAAACTGCATTGGAATACCAACCATAAAAAATACAGAACAACAATAGGCCTCTAAAATGCTTGGGAGACGAGAAAAGCCTTTGCCTAGCACTGACAAGATGACAATGTAGGCACCAGGCAATCTTCTTTGGGAAGCTTATTCCATAAGTTGGGTGCCACAACTGAGAAGGCCCTTTCTCTTGTAGCCACCTGTCTTGCTTCCTTTGGTGGGAACACCTGAAGGAGGTTCTTTGAAGATGTCCTAAGGGATGACTTAAGGTACATATGAGAGGAGACATTCCTTTAGATATTCTGGCCCCAAGCCATTTGGGCTTTAAAATTCAACACTAACACTTTGAATTCTGCTTGGAAACAGACTGGAAGCCAGTACAGCTGACAGAGTGTTGGTGTCACATGATCAGATAGACCAGTCCCAGTTGGTAAGCTAGCAGCACTATTTTGAACTAAATTGATTTCTGAACAACACACATCACATTGTAGTAATATGACTGGAATGTTAACAGGATGGATAACTGTTGCCAGGCTGTCTCTGCCCAGATAGGGTCACAGCTGGTATATCATCCTAAACTGATACAGGGTGATCCTGGGCCTCAAGTGACAATGATGGATCCAGGACCACCCCTATGCTACACATGTGATCTTTCAGGGGGAATGCAACTCACTCAACAATAGGTTGGTTGGACAGCACTCAGCTTTGCAGACAAACCACCTGCTAACAGTACTTCTGTCTTGTCTGCATTGAGCTTCAGATTGTTGGCCCTTATCCAATCCATTACCCTACTCAGGCATCAATTTAGGACATCTACTGCCTTGCCTGAGTTAGACAAAAAGGAGAGGTAGAGCTGGGTATCACCAGCATATTAACATCTCTGCCTACATCCCCAAATAACCTCCCCCAGTGGCTTCATTTATATGTTAAATAGAGTGGGGAATAAAATTCAGCCATGTGGAACTTAACATAATTTCCATGGATTAGAACAATAATTCCCCAGCACCACGCCTGGAAATGACTAAGTAGGAATGGAACCACTGTAATCCCAATCCCAACCCAGTCACCCAGCACAGAAGGATACCATGGTCAGTGGTATCAAAAACTGCTGAGAGGTCAAAGACAACCAAGAGGGTCACACTTTCCCCATCTCTCAGCAAAGGTAATCCCAGAGCTACTGAGGCAGATAAATGTAAAATGACCACTCCCCAGTCCTTAAGTGTTAATTCAGGTGCTGTTGGTGCTCCAGGTCCTGTTCTTTCTAAATATTTTCTACATATCTTCTATGCTTCAAACAATTGCTGACAACACATTATTGTTTACTGTTTTACAAATGGGAAACTGATCCTGAAACAATGACTCATCCAAAGTCGCCGAGTAAATTAATTCGTACCTCTCATGTATGATGGACATTTAGCTAGAGAGTTCGCATTTTGAAATGGAAGGTGTTTAAGAGTCAAAGTAGAAAACGGAGAGTTAGTGAAGCTTTAACCTTGACCTTGTTTCAGTATAAAGATTGAAGTGTGTGGGGGGAAGGTTGCCTTTATAGTCCTAGTTTCTTTTGTTACGTTTCAAAGGATGTTAAAAACATTGTGTTAGAAACTATTAAAAGACACACCACACACACACACGTGTTCACTTTCTTTAGATATGTGTCTTTTTCCAAGGTAAGCACAAAATGTGGTGTTGAGCACAGTAAGTGAAAATAAACAAGAGGGGTCCTGTTTCCTTCAGTGAATAAAGTTCACAATTGCTTGGCTGTAATTTTATAAATGCTATAAGCTATCAAACAGTTTTGCTGACCACAGCTTGCTGGCTCGATTTATCACAACTGATAAAAGATCTGTGGTGTCAAACAAGAATTTAGCTACACAGAAAAGGGGAAAAGAATGGGTCATAATACAATAACATATTCTTGATGCTGTCCTTCCTTGCCAACAATTAATGGGGAAATTCATTTTATGAATCACTGTTTACAGAGTTACATCTGGAGAACTTTTCAACTTGAATTCTTTCCAAAGTGTCGGATTTATGTGCCAATCTCCCCACCCCCCTAAATATCTTACTTTTGTTCTTGATACAACTTTCTTTACTTATCGGCGGATGCAAATCATTATGCTTTATTTTACAGTCCTTTGGGTAGAAAAACTTTCTCAATAGTGACTGCAAAGTTCTTGATAATTAGATAACTGTAAAATATGTACAGGAAAAAGCATCACAAGTACTGACCTAGTCTCAGATAGCTATTCCTGAAGGTTGATGGGTGAAAATGTAATATATCTGATATTTTCATGCCAGACTGAAAGTAAGGCCCAATTTTAGTGAGATCCCAAGTGTGAGCAAAACAAAACTATGTGACATTCCACATGGCTGATAATTCATTCCAGCTGAGGCTTCAGTTATAGAATTGACATGCCAGAGCACCCACTTAGGTCATGGATTCAGGGCATGTTCACATAAGCAGAGTAAACTGGTTTAAATGCAACACTTGAGCCAGTTCACATGTCATGGTGCCAAATTGTAGGTTAACTGGGTTTTTTAACTCCTAAACAACTTGAAGTGTCTAGGTTTGGATGTGAAAAATGGAAACGGCTTTTATGTAGCACACATCTCTGTAAATTGTGAGTTAAATAACCCACAATGTCCTACCTTGATGTATGAACCAGGTCATTGTGTGCAATGCCACACAACTTTCCCTTGCACGCTCAGTGTCCTGTTCAAATGGGTTCATAGTAGAATACTGTCATTTAAAATTATACTAATTGTCCTGATCCAATGCCTGTTGAAATCATTAAGAAAAATGATTTCAGTAGAAATACAGTCAATTATATTATCCAGCTAACAATAATGTAATGATAATCAGCACATTGTAATGTAATTCGCTCTTCGTCATTCTAGCATAACCACTACGTTTTCATATTCAGGGTGAAATCAGATGTGGTGGCGTGACCCCAGCTGGGTCCTTCCAAATCTCTCTAAAGTGAGAGTGGGTGGGGGAGATTACAGCACATTGAAGGTGGGAGGACGTATTTCACTAATCATCCACCTATATTTCATTCCAGCTTTTTTTTTTCTTAACAGAGTTTATTCCAGTCTCGCTTGAAGAAAAAATAGCTGGGGGAGGCCATTTGTAGGTGGCAATGGCACAGTGTTCCCTTATTCCCACCTACGTACTTTATAGGGAGCTGGCAAATTTTATCCTGACCCAAAGGTTTTCCACTGTCATCTCTTGCTTGACCATCAGTCAATAGGCTCTTCCAGATGGAGGGTTCAGAGCACTACAAATCAAAACTCTAAAGTTCACATTTAGCCAGGCTCATCATGACTCAGCCCCATGCATTCCCAGAGGAGTTTAGACTACATCATCTCCTTAATCCCTTACTCATTGTCCGGTGTACACTCCCCTGATAAAAACCTCCATTCCCAGTATAGAAATGGTGGGGTGAGTGTCAATGCAATGAGCTTCTGGCTCTAAGAGGACAAATTCATTTCCTTGAATCCAAGGTTGGTGACCTGGAGAAACAGAAGTATGTAGACAAGACCTTTGGGAATGTGACAGGAGTGTCCCAATCCTAGGTGACAGCTGTTCTGCTGTCAAGGAGAAGGAGGGTCTCAGGGAAGGAGGACATTACTCTGAGGAAGAGAGAAATTATTCCTTACAAGGGACCCATTCTTTGGAGGACAAACAGATGTCTTCTCATGCTGAAGAAAAGCCTCCAAAGGGTGGGAGGCTCCTGGTAGTTGTCTGTCTGCCTAATGTAAAGGTTGCAGATATCATGCATCATCTAGATAGTGCTGGGGTGGTGTCAGCAGTTGTGGTGCACATCAGTGCCAGAAATGTAGTGAGAAATGTAGTGAGGTCCTGGAAACTCAATTTAAATTGCTAGTTGGAAGGTTGAAAATGACTTCCAAAGTAGCTTTCTCTGAAATGCTATGTGCTCCATGTTCAAGGCCAGTTAAATAGGCAAATCTGAAGGATCTCAATGCATGGATGAGACAGTGGTATAGGAAGAAGAGGTTTAGATTTGTTAGGCATGGAGGAATGCTTTCAGATAAGCCGAGCCTGTACAAAAAGGATGGAACCAGATGAGTGGTGCTGGTGCATAACATCAGAAAAGTGGCACAGCAGCTTTTAAACTTAATCCCGTGTGTGGTGGGGGAGCCAACAGGAGCTGGGGAGCTTTGAGTTCAAGTTGAATCATCTCTAGTTGATGAAGGTGAAAATGAGGATTAGGTGGGGGCAGGGGGAGGAGGACAGGCAGTGAGCATACAGTAAAGCACAATAGCCCGTCAAAGAAGCCAAGGGGCCATAGTGAAAAATGCAAACACCAGGGGTAATTCTATGCCAATGCTAGAAGCCACTAAGCCAAGATGGGAGAGTGGGAGTGGTTGGTTTAATAGAGATAATAGAAACCTGGTGGAATAGAGAGAACCAGTGGGATGATGTGGTCATATTACCTCTATAGAAGGACAGGAAAAGATGTACAGGAGGTGGTGTTACTCTGTATGTCAGAGAGCATATTGTCAAACAAGCTAGAATCATTAAGATAGGCAGGCTTCTCCACAGAATTGCTGCGGGTGAAAATACACCCCCCCCCCAAAGTAATTTAGTACTGGAGACATGTTGTCGATGAAAATGCTCATCGAGATGGTGAACGAAATCAAGGAGGCATCCAAAGGAGAAAATGCTGTAGGATTGGGTCACTTCAATTACTCTCACATAGATTGGAAAATGTTTGTTCTGGTCATGATAAGGGTAAAATGTATTGATACCCTAAAGTATTCTGCTCTAGAACAGTTGGTTACATAACCAACCACAGGGAAGGTGACCCTAGACTTAATCCTAAATGATGCCCATGATCTAGTGCATGATGTGAATGTTGTTTAGGTAATTGGAAATAGTAACCACAGTGTTATCAACTAATGTATATGTAAGTGGAGAATTCTCAAGGAGGTGCAGCACAATCACTTTTGGCTTCAGAAGAAGAAACTTCCCTAAAACAAGGACTGGGAAGAAATGTAAATATAATGTCAAGTGTGACAAATCTCTCTAGAATGCTTAGGGATTACCCAAAACCACGATAATAAAAGCTCAGCTAAAATGTATATCACAGGTCAAGAAAGGTAGCACAAAGTCAAAGAGGTCACCAGCATGGTTAGCAAGCAGGGTCAAGGAAGCTACTAGAAAAAAGAAGGCTTTCTTCAGAAAATAGAGGTCTTCTCTGAATGAGGAGAGCAAAAAGGAGCACCTGCTTACACAATGAAAATGTGAAGAGACAATAAGGGATGCCAAAAAAACAAAACAAAAAAGTTTTGAAAAGCATATTACTAATAATATTAAGACCAAGAATAATAATAATAATAAAAAACCCACATTTTTAAATGTGCAACATTTCCCTTGAGGTTTTTTTTTAAAGCAGAAACATGACCACAAGTGCAAGCTATAAGTTGGAGGGCTGCAGTTCACTCAAAGTGGTATTGACTACCAGAGAACAGAATTGATGAGGTAAAAGAAACTATCCATTACTTCACATTAGTCAAGTTCTCACACACAGACACGTGATGGGTGTAGATGTATTTTTTTTATAAATATGAATACATACTGTAGCTTCTGAGGTTACTTTAGAACTAGCTTACATGCACATATTTGTCACTTGATGCGTAAGTGAATAGGCTATCAAAGATTTGACACTATGGACAGAAGTTCCATATCTTAGCATCTCACATCTCTTGGAGCACAATGCTTTTCAACTATTCACTAGGGGTGTGCACAGACCCCCCGATCCGCTTCTCTTCCAGATCCACAATTTGCAGATTGGGCCGCTTCGCTCCGACCCCGCTCCGCCTATACTCCGCTCTGCTCCGCTGCGGAGCTCCGGATCCGGATCGGAGCTCTGCTTTTCCCCCCATAGGCTTGCATTGAAAGCTTAAAAAGTATACAACTTTTTTTCTGTTAAAGTTAGAAACCTCAAGTTTGGCACCATGACACCTCATGGACGTATACACACGCATGCCTAGACTCAAGCCAATCCAAGCCTCCCCTGATTTTTGGGGAATTTATGAAAATCGGACACCCCATTTTCAGACATGGACTTTTCTCCGACATTTTGACAGATAAATTTTTTTGAAGTGGGCACCCTCACAGATGCCATCTAGAGCCACAATCATGCCAAGTTTCAAGCAAATCCCATCATTCCCTGATTTTTGGCGGGGCTCTAACCTCTAACGCACCACCCATAACCCCAATTCACACCCCTTTCGATAGCTCCGTCAATTTTCACGTTAGAAACCTCAAACTCGCCACCATGACAGCTTATCCAGGGATACAAATGCATGCCAAGACTCAAGCCAATCCCATCATCCCCTGATTTTTGGGGAATTTATGAAAATCGGACACCCCATTTGCAGACATGGACTGTTCTCCGATGTTTTGACAGATAAAAAAAGGGAAGTGGGCACCCTCACAGATGCCATCTAGACCCACATTCATGGCAAGAGTCAAGCCAATCCCATCATCCCCTGATTTTTGGCAGGGCTTAAACCTTTTAACTCACCCCAAATCAAGTCCCATTCTACAACTACGTCAATTTGCACGTCAGAAACCTCACGTTCAGTCCCATGACAGCTTATCCATGTGTCCACATGGACGCCAAGTTTCAAGGCAATCCCATCCCCTGATTTTTGGGGAATTTATGAAAAACGGACACCCTAGTATCTCAGGGATTTAGAGCTGCAGACAGCTCAATGGGGCCATTTCAAAGGAAATCCCAACATGCCTTGAATTGGGGAGTAGAGATAAACCTAAATATGAATCTTCTTCCACACTTGAAAAATTGATTTAGAACTTGAGCACAGGAAGGACTTATCCCCTGAGTCAAAGCAAGACACACAAAAACCATCCCTGCGAGGTGGGCAGGGGAGGAGGGAGGGAAGGCAGGCAGGCAGCAGACATTTCTGGGGGCATAAGGAAGTGAGCCAAGGATAGTTTCAAAGCCAGTAATGCAAACCATCCCTGTGAGGTGGGAGCAGCACAGAGAGATGCCTTTTCTTTTGCATCCCATAACTAGGAGGCTAAGAGGATAAGAGTAAAGCTTTGTGATCCTTGCTTCAGAGTTGATTGACTGCACTGTGATCACAGCCATTACTAAACAACAAAATAATAATGTTAATAGCAGTACTACTAATTAATATTAATAGCAACAACAACAACAACAATAAGGAGTTGAACCAGCCTGCCTGACTTCACTGAAGAGAAAAAGCCAGGAGAGCTTGGGCTATGGGGTGTAATGGAATAAATAAATAAACAAAGGAGGGGTGGAATTAAAAGCAGTAGTGTTGCTGAATAAACAACAAGAAGATTTTTTAAAAAAAGGCTATATCTGTCTTTTACCAGTAAGAGGGAAGTGGACGTGCCCAAGGGGAGGGGGATAAGAAGCAACCTTTCACTTCAACTCATTAAAGGCATTAGCTCAGCTGCTTCTATGCCAAGAAGCTACCTGTTACTTCAACTCATGACAGGCATTAGCTTCAGCACAGGGCACGTCCACATGCCCTAGGGGACCTCATCCCCTTGCACCACATCTATTCAGTTGTTCCCCAAGGTTATGGTGGATTAGCAGTGCTGTGTTTCCTATCTGTTAGTATATGATTTCAGGTTGTGTTTGTGCATTTGGTGGGGCTACTGTTTAAAAAACACTGGGAAAAGTCCATTCAGAGTAGAAACAGAAGTTTCCCAGGATCCCAAGTTACCCGTTTTGCCTATCCCCTCCTCCAACTTTGGGATCATGTGATCATGACCGGGAGTTGATTCTGCCCCTCAGCACTTCGAAAAAGGTACATTTTCCCGCTGTTTTACCCGATTTTTCCAAAAATTATAGCAAGCGAACCGCAGCATGCAGAGAGCTGAGAGTAGGCTCAAAATGACCCCCAGCCACGACTCTCTAAGCACAAGACGTTTCAGAAAGATAGCTTAAAAAACAACACAGTTATCCCCTATTCTTTTCTGCAATGCAATCCTATGGGCGAAATTTTTCAAAATGGCGATTGGATCGGTCCGCGGAAAGAGAATCGCTCCGCCAATGGGCGCTTCTCTTCGCCTTGCTTCTAGGGGTCCGCGGTTCGCTTCTACTCCACCTCTGGGCAAGGCGGAGCAGGCCAATTCTCCGCTTCTAATTGGAGCGGAGCACATGCCTACTATTCACCTCTTCACCAATTATAAAATATGCAGTTGAGCTCCCTTCAACTGGATTGGAATGGACCTTTAACAAGTGAGTTTATTTGGGCCCATATAGTATCTGACCACAAGCTTGGACATACTTTGGCTGCATTGCCACCACACCACCAACATCTGCCACTCTCCCCACTGTGGTCCTCTTTCTTAAACTTAGTTGTTGAGGAGGGCATTATGGTTGGGAGGTTTGCCAGCATAGCTGCCCTAGGCCTCAATTTGAAGGCTTCATGGCAACTATTGTTGCTATAAAGCATGTAAAAGGTAGTTGTGGTGATACCCACCTTTCTGTCCCTTAGGTATGTCTGGGTTTGTATGTCTAGCGAGTGCGGAATATTTGACTGAGTGGGTGTGGCTAGTGATGCTGTGAGAAAGGGGGAGGGAGGAGTATAAATAGTTTGGCTGAGGGGATTGTGGTTTAGTTTGGTTTTAGTCTGGGTTTTTTAGTCTGACTTGTGCTTCATGAGAGTGTTTGGTATGTGAGGAGTAAGAAGAGATACGATTTTAAGGGATTTGGGATTGCTGTTTTAAATATAAAAATAAGCAGGTTTGATCTAAATTGAAATACCAAAGATCTGTTAAGTTTCAATAAACTTTATTTTGTTTTTTGTTACCACAAACCATATGTCAGCTCGGATTTATTCCCTGCTATATTACACAGTGTAAAAACATCTAACAATACACCTGCAGAGTGGTAAAGCAGCAGATTCTGCAGCTGAAACTCTCCCCACGGCCTGAGTTCGATCCCAGCAGAATCCCAGCTGGGGAAGGCAACGGCAAACCACCCCGCTATAAGGCCTGCCAAGAAAAACGTCAGTGAAAGCTGGCGTCCCTCCAAGAGTCAGTAATGACTCAGTGCTTGCACGAGAGGTTCCTTTCCTTTCAGTACCTCAACAATAGAACCTATTTTTCGAAACTGTTCATCTTGTTCCCTCACATATAGGGGAAAGATTGTGTTGTTTTTACCCTTTCCTCAGGCTTTTCAAGAGGTGGCACTTGGCTTGAGAAGGGTGCGCTAAGGCAAGGCCTTCTGTGTGAGGTCGGTGTCGTCGCAGTAATTCACATGGTTCCTGCTGGCTGTTGACCTTATGGAGGCACTAGCATAAGCCCTTACTGTTGCTGGATAAGTAGTTCAGGGAAAGAGATGATGGCAGCAGCAAGGGAGCTGGCTGGGATTCTATTGAAGAGGTCAAAAGAAGCCCATGCTAAGACAGGGCCATATTTTGAAGAGTCGGGGCATGCCCTGATGTGATCGAGGAGGAGAAACACTAAAATTCTAATTTCAACCCCCTACCCCCCATTTGAGATTAGGAGCCATCCATCACTAATCAATTAGTGTAGAGAAATCAAGCAATATACATACTTGTGTAAACCAGCTTATAGACAGTGGTTCACTTTAGGGACAGGGATCCACTGTTTTGCTTTCTTCAGCTCAGAGGACACATTCTGGGTTATTTACAGTTTGGGGACCTTCCGTAAAGCATGTCATGCATTAAAACGGGGTAGCAATTTTGCAACAAAGGAGACCGTGGTTAAAAATGGTGTTAAAAGTATGACAAGGAGGAAAGGGGTTTAAAATATGACTTATTTCCTCTTTCAAACAGGAGCAAAATTGCTACCCTGTTGTGTTGAAAAAATAAGGAAGTGAATATGGGTTGAGGTGATAAATAAGCAGCTGCAGTATAATGTTTTACTGTTCTTTTCAAAAACTTATCCTATCGTTGCAAAACTTTTTTTTTTAAAGGAAGTACAATAATTGCATATCTACGTAAGAAAAGTAAGACAATGGGGAAAAACTGCTTTTGCTTTTAGTACTGCCACATTTTGACAGTGTCAGTTGACAAGTAGATCTTTATGCACCTCTGACATCAAAACCAAAATCAGAATGTCTTACTTCCTTCCAGCCAATTGCATGAGGTGCCTTAGGGCAAAGCGACATTTCTGACAGTGATCAAGTTACCTTCAATGGGAAAGTTGTGCTGATGCCTAATGAAATAGTTTGGTATCAAAGGCATTAATTTTCAAGGCTATATAACCTTTGGGATTTTAGTTTTCAAAATAAGCTTTCAGAATTTTTACTTGTACGCAGAAACCTTATATGTGCTAATGGGCTACGTGACATTTCACTCACAATTTCAGTGTTATGAAATATCATTTAAAAGGTGTTATTTCTATGAATCTTTCATGGTCTGTTACGTTCATAAAGTTTTTATCTTGAAATTTATCTGAGAAACAAGAGTTCCATACATAAGAAGCTTAGAGAAATGTTTTTCATGCTTTTCTTTAACTTGCTTTCACACAAGAAGGTGTGTGAGTCCAGCTGACTGTTGAAAATATATCATGTAGGAATAGATTATGTTCATGTAATTGTCAGCTAAATGTAACAACCTTGTCAGTTCAGCAACACACACACCTTATGCTTTGATTTGGCAATGGGCATATGCTAAAAAACATGATTCCAAACCTCATTCATGCAGGGACATTTTTCTTTTTATGGGAAGGGAAATGCACTGTTCATCTGATTTCCTCAGTACTTGTACACATCTTTCCCCTTTTCCAAGAAAAAAAGCTGCCATATGCAAATACCTCCCTACATAATAACCATAGTTTATCAACTGCTTCCCTTTCTCTTTCGTGAAAGGAAACGTTCTGTGGATATGTGGAGTTTCTCCTGAAAGTGCATGCCTCTTTCTTGGCTTCCAGCCTCACTTAAAAGAGCTGTTTCCAATTTATAGCGGACTTAGGCTGTATAAGTCATTATATCTTAGAGGGTGTATCTCATCATATAGGTTCATAGCCTGGTTAAGGAGTAAAGGCCCCTGCTCAAGAATTTCCTTCCCTGTATGATACAGCTAACAGGTGCAAAATTCAGTGCTTTCTCCTGTCTACTTCACACAGAAGTGGAAAACCTGTTTCTGGATTGTACCACTTTGAAGTGCAGGCATGGGTTCACATGATTGAATGCTCCTCCCATGCCAAAAAAGGTTCTTAAATATGTTGGCAAAAAGGATTGCAGCCTGTATGTGAACTTGTATACGCTAGTTGTTGGGGAACATGGGTGGGAGGGAGCTGTTGCACCATGTCCTGCTTGTGGTTCCCTGGTTGACAGCTGGTTGGCCACTATGTGAACAGAGTGCTGGACTAGATGGACCCTTGGTCTGATCCAGCGTGGCTCTTATGTCCTTATGTTCTTACATTTCAGCATGTGAGCCCCCCACCTTTAGTCTGAAGTGGTGCAGTTCACACACAGGTTTGCCACATCTTTTGTGGTCTGTTCCTGTGGAACTCCTGGTCCAGATTCCTTGATTGCTCTAGCAATCTAACCTGTGGCTTGGGATATCAGTATTCTTAGGATTCTAGAGAAGCAACACGGATCATCCTAAGTGTGCCCTAGGATCTTGCAGTGTTGTAGATGCTAGGATGCAATTCTCTGATTGCACGCAGTTGTTTGTGATCAGAGAGGAAGCTTGGTCCCTGAATCATCCAAATCAGTGACCTGGAGCAGCAAAATGTCTTGGCCTGCTTGGAGTGTATCTTTTCCAACAGTCAAAGGACAGTTTATATGTACTATGACTTTTGAGAGATTATTTTTTTGGATGTGTGTGTGTGTATTTAATTTTATTTATGTTCCTTCATTTACAAATACTTTATTTGCAACTTAGGTGGCTGTGCTACCATCCCAGAGTCTGACCTGGAGGAAAGATCAGCCTCGCAAGACTCCACAACGTTTACCAATCACAGGCACCTCACCAAACAGGACACTGAACCTGGTAAGAGGAAAAAAAGTGTTTCCTTATATTAATTGTGAGAAAAATACATTCATAATGTCTGTATGAGGAGTAGTTTTGAGTTGTTTCAGTGTAATTATGGATTGCTTTTAAATGATGTACTCTTATTTTTCTTTGGGTCATTTCATTAGATTTTTCAGATGTCATGGGTTTTTCTTTCAGAACGTAGGACAGGAGTATACAGGCACATTGTTCTTCCTTCCACAAACTGTCCCAGAGCGCGCGCACACACACACACACACACACACACACACACACACATGCAGTGTTGGCTCCAGGTTTTTCAAGGTCTTGGGCAAGATACCCATAGTAGTCTCCGTTCCCTGAGTTGGTCCCCTCCACCTCATCACTGCCCATTTAGCTGCCTTCTCCCTCTGCAACACTATTCTGGAAAGGGCAAGGCAAGTGAAGGCTCCTCCTCCTTTCCCTTGCTCTTGTCACTGTTCACTTGCAGAGAGAGAGAGAGAAGGTGAACAGACCGTACTGCCAGTTTCTGCAATGGTTATTTTAAGGATTTAGAATACAATGAACACACTAATGGGTGATGGCTAAACATTTATTAGCAAGAAGAAGCTAATTAAGCGAAAACAAAACAAAACAATATAGAATAATAATGGCAGCAAAAAAGAAAGTAGAGAGCAAGTTCATAAAACATATATCCCTTCTGCTGCTGAGAACCCCTTCTTATCATTGCAGACCAATGGCGAATGTGCCTCCCATGGCCAGGCTACACAGCACTGTCTTGATTAGGCAACATCAAGGTTCTGATTCAGAAACTGTCTCAGAAATCTGTTTGGTACTAAACTCACACCTAGTGGGCTATTCCACCCACCCATGCAGGTTCAAGAACATCCATACATTCCTACAGATTGGAATTGGCAGGCATCCAGACCAGCATAGATAACTTTTATCCCAGCTACTCTGCTAACAACAACCTAACCTTGAGGTCTCTCCAGAGGCTTATCGATTAAACTCGAGCTGTATAGCATCAACAGAATTAGCCCTAGGAATTAGCATGGCTAATCAGATCACTAAACAGGCCCAAACGGAACTCTAGACATGGGAAGGGAATTTCTGCACTTCTCACTCCTTGAGATAACAGTGGTCTTCCGCATTTCCACTACATTGACAAGAGACATCAAGGAAGAGGCAGAGCAGAGCCAGTGGGCAGGCAGTGGGACCCATTCTGGGTGATGGGCTTGGCAGGTCCTCAGTAATGTTAACCCTGCACACAGGGATGTGTTCAGGAACACCACAAATGCTGCTGCCAACTGGGCTGGGTTGCTGCTGCCAACTGGGCTGGGTAGCTCAGGACTGTAAAACTGATCAGTCTCTTTGAGTTGTACAGAACACAGAAGTGAGTGGGAGGATATTTAAACTTATTGAATTGTCTATTGCTGGGATTTATGAAACCTGATAAATGTTTGTGACAAATGTATACATAGCATTATTATGTTAGATATGAAATACAATGTTGATGACACAATGTCTGGAAAGACTATGTATGATCTTGGGAATGATGGAATAGTGCTAAATTAAGAGCAAGAAGTGTACTTAGGCTAACATATTGCAACAGTTAATAAAATCTTCCATTAAGGTTTTCATTTTACTTTCTGAGTCATAGCTTGTGTCCCGCTATTCATTCCAAGCAAGGGACACACCCAAACCTCCTTTATCAATGACTAATCACATCTTTATCCATGGTTGATTGCAAATGCGTACTATATAAGGCATTGATAACATTTATTTTTAGAAAACTACTATCATGTGTGTCTTTGAAAATTAGATTAAATAAATATGTTAGTCAGCTTTTGGGTTGTATCTAACTGAACAACAGAGTTTTGCAGAAAAAGAACAAAGAGTCTTATAGCATCCCTAAAGACCGCAGAAGGTTTATTTATTGCATTTTTATACTGCTCAATAGCTGAAGCTCTCATGAGTTTCATCATGGACTGCAGTCCATGTCATTAGGTGCATAACATTTTATGCTGAGTTACCATATGCACACATCACTGGGGGTGGGATTATAATCAGTGAGGTTAGAGGGCAATGAAATGCAGAAAGTAGATACAGAGATAATTACCTTATTAAAAGTGTCCTTTCACAAAACCGTTGTTGGGTGGTAACACCAACATCTTTGCATTGGTGAACTGATTAACATATGTAGTGTCATTAGAAACTTTTGTCCCTCTTCAAACCACAGGAGCCCAAGTTAGCCTCTTTGTGAACTGAACTAAAGTTTTCTAACAACTTTCTCTTGCTAACATAAATGCACCAATGGGCAATATCCAATGGTATCATTCCGCAAATGCTGTTGTGCTACCAAAAACTAGGTGCAGAAGAGGAGAATCCAACAAAAGATACATTTGTGCAAACGGCTGTGCATTATGCTCGCACAACTGGTTATGCATTATGCTTGTGAAACCACTTGCACAAGTGTAATGTTCAACAGCCTGCGCAATAGAAGTTTTGGCAGAACTCCACTAGCTCTATTTGAGTTTGTGGAATGTCACCATTATATACTGCCCAATAACTGAATAAACTGAGAGGGGAAAGGGAACAAAGAGTACTGGGCAGAAGTACAATTAAAAGGGGTTCAAATGACATTATATATAGACCATCATCAGGTGAAGCATATGTACAGGCAATCCTATATGTCAGATTAGTAAAATTCAGATCCCTCGGCCCAGGAATTAGCCAAAAGTCTCTATATAGATTGACAAGACCTTCAGAAATGTATTCATACATGTAAGCTGTCAGGAAGCTTCCGTACGTTAGTGTATAGAGGGTGAACATTGGCCTTTCCAACGCTATAATATAAGTCTTTTCATTCAGGGGTCCCCAACTCCCAGGCCACGGACCAGTACCGGTCTGTGGCCTGTTAGGAACTGGGCCGCGCAGGTGAGCTGCTTTCACCCACCCACCCACCCCAGCATACCTGGGCGTGGGGCGCCATCTCGCCTGCCCAGCTAAAGCGAAGCCAGGACGCTGGGGTGGGGTGGGCAGCTTCGGAACGGCACACCCGGCTGGAAGCCGCTCTGGGAGAGTGACTTCTGGGTGCGCCGTTCTCAACCTGCCCACCTTCCCCAGCGTCCTGGCTTCACTTAGGCTGGGCGCCCACCCAGCTGAAGCAAAGCCAGGATTCTGGAGTGGGGGGGCGTGGCTTCCCAAAACCATCCCCTCACCCACCCACCCCGGTCCGTGGAAAAATTGTCTTCCGCGAAACCGGTCCCTGGTGCCAAAAAGGTTGTGGACCACTGTATTTAGTTTATACCATTCATATAATAATTAATTGTCATAACACAGTTACAAAGAGTCATTATTTAGCACTGAAATTTTCAAGTAAATCTAGGGCGATCTATCATTACCTTTTTTATTGATTGATTTAATTATTATATTTAAGCATATTTGCATGTTACCAAATCTTCAATATTAACAGTTTTTGGAGGAACTGAAGGGGAGTGTAATGTAACTTAGAAATTAGTAAATAAAAGCTACCACTCATTATTAGAAGGAAAGGGCACTTTTAATTCCCCTTTTTTTCACTGTCCTTGGCCACTTTTCCAACCAAAAATGGCCTTCAAAGTGATATAGAGAGAGCACATAACGCACACACAATGGAAATAAATACAATAAAAAGTCAAATAAAAATTAAACAATAAAAATGCAGTCTTTAACAACACAAAACCAGAAATAAATTGAGCAAGAGAGTCAAGCCTGGGGATATCATTAAAATTGAAGGAACATTGAAAGCTTCGGATATTGGGCAGTATAAAAATGTAGTAAATAAATAAGTCTTCCCAAGACGTTAAAAGGAGATAAGGAAGGGGACAGACAAGGCAGGGAGGGGGGAGTTCTACAGTCTGGGCACTGCAAGCAAGGATGCCCTGTCCAAAGTCCTATCTGCTGTACCTCCTGAAAGTGGTGGGACATTGGGCAGGTATCCCCTGAAGATGTCAAAAGACAGACAATTTATTGTTTTCTAAAATTGGCTGGGTTTGTTTGATTGATTGATTTGGTATAACCTGTTGTTACTCACTCTGTGGTGGGATGTAAGTACAAATCAATAAGTACTAAAATATTGCCGACAGGTTGTAAACTTGTCAGTTAGCAGTTTGCATTTGAAAATTCTCTTGTCTGGCATGTTTCTATATATCTAAGTGTGAACCAGCAAACTGTCTAAAGTAGTCTCAGCTTGAATTATTCTTCATTGTTCTTCCCCCTTTCTTCTGCTTTTTAAGATGACTTTACAGTTTAGTTGATTGGTACATGCAATGTTATACAATGAACCTTTAAAAACTGATTTCCTGCTCATTTCTATTGCAGTTGTAGCTTAATTTAAAACATGCCATCTGTTACAGCTATTTCTTAATTTCTATGTGCAGTATCCCAGGTAGCTAAAATGTTCTCATTCAAGTCTGTGCGTTTCAGTGCTGCAGCTTTCAACTTTACACTGTATGTTTTGCATGGAGGAATTCTTGAAAATTCATTATTTGCAATGAAATATTTATGGCTTGGTCACCTGATGGATTACCTATGCAGGGAGAGAGCATAGCTGGATATTTTTCAGCTGTGACAATGGCAGGACACAAATAATGACTAAAAAATCCAAAATTGTAGAAGGAACTCCCTCCAAAATTACAATTTGTCTCCTCTATCTTCACTTTCAGAAAGGGTGTTGATACATCTCTTTAATCTAGCTTTTAAAATTATTTTTAGTGGGCTACTGTTTAATAGTTTCTTGTCTTTATGGTTTTACTGTGTTATTTTAGATTTGTTGTGTACCACCTTGGGCAGTATAGAAATATTAACAATAACAACAAGTACAACAACAGATAGAAATGATTGATAGGTAGGTGTATGTGAACCAGACATGTTGGTTCACATATTGCTGATTTTCTAAATATATCCCCATGGACCATTTAGATACGTTCTTCACCTTTTAAGTGCTTCTCACAAATGGGTTGTGTCCTGAGCACAGCCTAATTTGGAATGCTCTAGAGCTGACCTTTTTGCAGGAGCCCATTTCCCAACACAAAGGGTAGGGGTCCAACTCCTCTCACTACCCTATTTCTTCAATTCTAAGACGCACTTTCCCCCCATATAAACTTCTCTAAAAATGGGGTGCGTCTTAGAATCGCGGGTGTGTCTTAGGGTGTGTGTTTTTTCTGTTGGTGGTACTGAAATTAGTGTGCGTCTTACAATCGAAGAAATATGGTAGTTCAGTTTTGATTGCAGCAGCATTGATTGCAGCATTCTTTCTCTCTTAATGTGATACCGAGCTGAGTTCATGTTGTTCTTGGGTTTTGTGTCCTTCCCCCCTCCATCTTCTCTCTCCTTATATTCTTTACTGTGCATTGTTTTGTGTTTTTGTTTTCATCTGGCTACTGTAGCTTCAGAACATCATGGCTTATGGCCTTAAAGGTTCCCTTTTGAAGTGTGGGAGTAAACTACCCTAGGGTGATCTCTTGCCCAGATACAAAAGAGGGCAGGGCTCCTGCAGCTTTAACTGTTGTGATGAAGAGGGGATTTCACCAGGTTCTGCATGCATTCAAATGACACCTGCTGAAATTCTGTTTTCTATGCAGCTGTTAAAGATACAGGAGCCCTATTGTCCTTTCCATAGGGTCACCCTAACAACCCAGATGGGATGATGCTAAACGGCACACAACTGCTAGAAGATCTAAACAATTGTCAGGAAAAAGGGTAAACAGTTTTTTATAACATCGCAATTATAATGTACAGCATTACATGATAACCGTAAGTGTACATAAATATGTAATCCCAAAGCGAATATACATGAGAATGGTTCATAAATATAGTATAATAGCAATAATATTTACTGCTGAACAAAGTAGAATGTGTTGTTTTCAGTAGCAGAGCAATACAGGCCTCTGGTTTCTTTTACCCGGTTTCGCAGTCACTTTCTCAGAGTATCTCAAATGATTACAGGATTTTTTAGTCCTCCAAAAAAGGATTGACTTGGTTCCCCAGGCAAAAATGCACAACGCTTCACAGGTGGTGAGTTTTCTTTTTTAACAAATGGGCCAGCCCTGCCTCACCTGATATAAACATCAAGGACCAGACTACGCAGTCTTCAACTGAAGATTCCTGTCCTTACTTGGAACAAATTCTCTATGTGGCCCAATCTCTTGGTTGGAAGTGAAATTGCTTTTTACCCCCAACTAACGATCCTTTCAATTGGTCCACAATGATTTGTCCACCTCAGTCATGCTCCCAGCTGTCTTGCAATGTGCTTAGGATCCCTGGCCAAAGCTTTCTTCCATTCCCTTGAGGTTGGAACGCCTAGATAACCTATACAGTACCTAACACTTGTGCGTAGTGCAACAGTTGGGGAGGCAGCACAAAGTAAGTCTAAACAGAAGTGGTGGATACATCTATGCAACTGTCCATAGTATTTGCTATAGGCATTTTGCTCACAGGTTGAGGTGCTCACTGTCGTCACTTTCAAATTCGTGTCACATGGAGTAGCCGGGAAAAGATTTTGCACATTATGTGCTGGAACTGTGTATAGTAGTAATGAAGCTTCTTTGCACTATAACTGTACTTCTTTGAGTGGTAACCTGTGCATTCACACACAGCCCATGCTCCATACCTGCTACAGGTGCCTTGGACTTAGTTTTTGCCTCTCCTGCATTCTATTTGGCCACTGTGTCAGTCTCGGGAGCTGGGTAGGAAGAGCAGGAGCCATGCCTTTTATCTGTGTGTAGTAAGGTGGGGCAGATTTCCATGAAAGAGCTCAGCTCAAGAACATTCTAAATGAAGCTCTGTGTAGGTGCAGAGTCAATATGTGTGGATATATAGATGACCGCTCAGAGAATCACAAGAGTTTTCATGTCAGAACCAGCTATGTGTCCTGTCAGTGTTAGTTGTGGAATACTTCCTTTTGTTTTTAATTTCTGAATTCATTCTGGAAGGCTGTGGAATTAAAAATATGAGTTTAAGCAAACATTTTCTCATTATTTTAAAACTCAGCTATTAAATAATGTAAGCACCTGTTTTAATTTTCCTCTGATAAGAGTGTTATGACAGCTTGCAAATTGGCAGGATGGACATCTTTGGCACTGCATAGTTATACTAAATGTAGATGGAAAGATTGTCTTATTATTTCTTATAAGTTATAGCACCCACATTTTTTCACTATCTGGGTCCTGAGAGTGTTAGTAACTAGATATACTGTGTAATTAACAAAACAAGTATTTTATTTATTTAGTTCAAGTATTTTAAAGACATTTTTCTGCCTGTGTGTTCACAAAGCAATGTACAGAGGAGGGAAACAGAGAGACAAGGCACTACTTAAAAGTGATGACATCAGAACAAATGTACAAATCCTTCATAAAGCAGCTCTGGAGACACATACGCTGTGGCATCTGTGAAGAGGAAGGTCATCAAGGCCCATCTAAATGTTAGAGTAGAAGAGTCAAAGTATGGGAATAATGAAAGGGAGTTCCATAGATTTGGGACATCACTGAGAAGATCCCATCTCTTCTTTATACCAATCTCACTGATCTTAATGGGGAGGTACTCAGGAAAAACCCTCAAGGTAGATCTTAGTTTATGGACAGGATAGTATGAGTGAAGGTGATACTTTGGACCCAATTCATTAAATACTTCAAAGGTGAAGACCAGCAATTTAAATTGGACCTGGAAACAACTGGGTAGTACAACTGATGCAAGATTGGAGTTTTGTGTCCCGATTTTCTGGCCCTTACCAGCCTCCAGGTGTCCACATTTTGCACCAGCTGTATTTTCTGGGCTGTTTTCAGAGGCAGCCCCACATAAAATGCATTGCAGTGATCTAATTAGGATTTAACCAGCCTGTGGGTAACCATGGCCAGGTCCAACTGTTCCAGATAGGGTCCCAATTGGCCTATAAGTTGGAGTTTGTAAAAAGCTCTCCTGACCACTGCCACCATATGCGCCTCCCAAGCTGTGTACCTGGTTCTTCACGGGGAGTGCAGTCCCATCCAGGACCCGTTGCACACCACTTTCCATATAGCCTCCTATCCCAGATTAGGTTTCAGCTTGTTCTTCCTCATTAGTCTCAGAAACGAATCCAGATACCTGTTCAAGAGTACCACAGCCTCTCCGGGATGGGTGGAAAAGAGAGGTCGAACTGCATGTTATTTGCATCCAAGCTTCTGGATGATTTATCCCAGTGGCTTCATATAGACGTTGAAGAGCATTGGGAATCTGATGGAATCCTGTGGTACCCAATAAGCAAAAGACACTGGGGATGAACAGAAATCTCACAGTACTGCATTCTGAAACTAACCATCTAAGAAGGACTCTAACCACTGTAATGCTGAGCTTCCTGAGCTGAGACCAAATAGACATGACAGGAGAATACCGTAGTCAATTGTATCAATTGCCACTGAGAGATCCAGTGTGATGAAGAAGGTTGCACTCCCATAATTTAATTCCTAGTGAAAGTCATCCACCAAGATGGCCAGGGCTGTTTCTGTCCCAAACTCAGGATGGAACCCAGAATGGAATGGGTCTAAGTAATAAATTTCCTCAAAAACCACCTAGATTTGAGAGGCCACTATGTTCTCTATCACCTTACCCAGAAAAGGAAAGTTTATTTATTATTTTATTTATTAGACTTGTACCCTGCCTTTCTACCAAGAAAAATGGCACTCAAGGTGGCTTACAATCAAATAAAACCTGATGAAAACAATAACAAATCAAGTGCATTAAATACAATGAAAAACACAGAATAAAAACAACATCCAACTCAACAGGGCTGCTTAAATGCTGAAGGCCTGCTTGAAGAAAGAGGTCTTTGCCTGCTCTGTTGGCAGAAAGACAGCAGAGAGGGAGCAAGGCTAGCCTTACTTGGGAGGGCGTTCCACAATGTAAGAGCGGCCACCGAGAAGGCATTACCATTGGTAGGGTGACCATATGAAAAGGAGGACAGGGCTCCTGTATCTTTAACAGTAATGTAGAAAAGGGAATTTCAGCAGGTGTCAATTGAAGAGGGTGAAATTCCTTCTTCATCACAACAGTTAAAGCTGCAGGAGCCCTGCCCTCTTTTGTATCTGGTCACTCTCCTATAGCTAGTGTAGCTTTAACTGTTGTGATGAAAAAGGGAATTCACCCTCTTCAATTGACACCTGCTGAAATTCCCTTTTCTACATTACTGTTAAAGATACAGGAGCCCTGTCCTCCTTTTCATATGGTCACCCTAATTACCATCAAACACCCCACTTAAGGTGGCAGTCTTGAAAGAAGGGCCTCTCCCTAGGATCTTAAGACCCGGGCAGGCTCATATGTGAGAAGGCTGGGTTTTTTCAGAAACTGGGGTCTAATGTTGATTTCTCTAATAAGGACCACACTACTGCTTCTTTAAGGATAGTAAGGACCACACCTTCTTTCAATGAGGCATTTACTAGCTCAAGAGTCCAGGTTTTCAAAGCAACCCCTGGAGCCTTTTACTAGCCATGCCAATTAAGGTATTAGGTCTCAAACTTCCAAATAGCTTGTCCATATCTTCTGGCTGAACAAGCTGAAATGTATACATCACAACTTGACAAGTTGGTCTACTGGCTATTCTCCAATGTTGAGTCTGTTATTACTGTGGCCCTTTCTATACGTAAGGATTATCCCAGGAAAATGGAGGGATCATCCCTGCCTGCTCCCGGGATCCCCTGTGTGTTATTTGCATGCACAGGGATGATCCCTGGAAAAAAGGCAGGTGTAGAAATGGCCTGAGACATCTAGCATTTATCCATAAAATACATTGCAAATTGGTCACAGCAGGCCTTTGAGAACTATACCACCTGATCCATTGGATTTATGTGGAAAAGGCCTTTCCCCACCAGAAATAGTGCCTCTGACTGACATTGCGTGGATGCAAAGATGGTGGTCCAGTGAGATTTCTTTGCCACCATCACTACCACAGAGTAAGACTTTTACCTTTGTATGGTCATGCTTCCAGCAAATTTTCTGCCATCAGATATCTCTTCCAATGTACCCATTGTTGTCATGGCAGCCATGAGGTTCAGAACTGGCATTGCCATGGCTGTTGAGATCCCACAGGTCCAACGGCCTTGGGTCCTCAACACCAGCCCTGAGACCATAATCTGAACAGACATTTATATTCAAACTAATATTTTATCACCCATTAGTTAGTAGCATAATAAATTCTGGATCATACAGAAGACATATCTTAGCAAATAAGGTTCCTCTATTGAGAATTTAAATGATTAGCACAACCTTCCCCAACCTGGTGCCCTCCAGGTGCTTTGGACTTCAAGTCCCATCAGCCCCACCCAGCACAGCCAGAGTTCAGAAATGCTGGGAGTGGTAGTCTGAAATCTCTGGAGAGCACAAGTTTGGGTAAGGCTGTGCTAGTCCCTAAGATCATATGACTTAAAGTATGCCATTACATACATATACCGTTTGATTAAAGGCAAAAGGACTAATATCCTTAAGTACTAGGTTCAGTTGATTAATTGGGAGGGCGATTTTAATCAGTGTGGTTGCAAGTTGAAGGCATACATGCATTTTAATGTTGTTGTTGTTTTATTTGTGGTAATAAAAAAGGGGGAAGGAAATATTAAAGCTGCCCTTTCCTTCTAACAGTGAGCAGTAGCTTGCATGGTAGCATAATTTGTAAATTACTTTATACTCTAATATCTCAGAAAGGCACTTAAATTGAGATTTTGCACATGAACATGAAAGTTTAATTGATTAATCTGTTGAAAGACAAATGATTAATCAACTTTGAAATCTTTAATGAGTTAGTGGCCCTTTTATCACAAGAAATTTATGCAAGTTTAGCTAGGATGAAAGTTTATTACAAAGATATTGGTCATTTAATTTTTCTAATATATACAGGCATAACTCAGTGACTTTAACTTTGCAACATTGAATTGGGCCCTCTGTAGGGCTTTGTTCAGTGGAACTCAAAGGATATCTTTGTTCCTCTTTCTTGCTATTTCCTGCAGTTGACTAGCATTTAAACTGACATTTTAAAATGAATTTTGGCAGCTTTTGAGTTCATAAGATAGATATGGAAAATAGAATTAAATTGTATTTAAAGATTTATGAAGTCCAGATTTGGACTAAACTTTAACATGCTATACTTTTGTCCCAAATAACGTGCCTTTGTCT
The DNA here is from genome assembly GCF_023053635.1 of Elgaria multicarinata webbii. Lineage (NCBI taxonomy): Eukaryota > Metazoa > Chordata > Lepidosauria > Squamata > Anguidae > Elgaria > Elgaria multicarinata. Next base: position 68,838,712 of record NC_086171.1, on the reverse strand, counting down.
GATATAATACTTTGTGTGGGACCTTCTTGTGTTGTAGATAAATAACAGCTTCATAACATTATATGAAGTTGTTTTTCATTTTTTAAATAGTACCAGGAAAATTTAAATTAGAGCTTTAATAAAAAAAGCTATGTACCTCAGATCTTTCCAAAATCAAGCTCTTCATTATTCAGACCACTGCTTAAGCAATGCAAAGAAAAAAGTCCCCGCTTCTGAGCAAAGAAAAACCTCCCAATGTCCTTGTTGCTTTCCAGCCACATTTTTGGTCATATCTGACCATTTAAGGCACTACTGATAGCTGTGATTAAATTCAGGTTGGTTGAGTTTGACAAGTATCCAAATGGCTGACACCTGCTCTATGTTGCTCATGTCAAAAGACGCAGCAGCAGCTATATGCCTGTTCTAAAGACTTGCAACATCAGTCAATTAATGGTGAGGCTAGGGTAAAGAGGGCAATGTCATAAAGAAGGGATGGCTTGCCCACATGAAGACATGAAGAAGTTCCAGCTGTGCAGCCCCACTCCTTTGCCTCAGTGGCCCTCTCTTGAAAGGCTGTCCTTGTCACTCCTGGTGGCCCAGATCTCTCACTCTTTTCATAGAATCATAGAATCATAGAATAGCAGAGTTGGAAGGGGCCTACAAGGCCATCGAGTCCAACCCCCTGCTCAATGCAGGAATCCACCCTAAAGCATCCCTGACAGATGGTTGTCCAGCTGCCTCTTGACCCACCACATCCAGAGACTCCTAGATCTGATGGCAAGAGTATGGAGATTGTATGGAGGCTATTGACATTCAAAGCTATGGAAGGATTTGGGGATGGTAGAAGTATGTTAAAGCATGAATCACTTATTGAAAAAGAACAGCCTTATCAGTGTACGAAGTATATGAACTAGGAGCAATTAGGGAGGGAAGGATGTTGCAGGCTGGTAGAATAGGTGCAGAAATGAGTGATTCCACCAAAGCCTTGGGATGGACAGGCAAAAGATATACTTCGAAATATCTAGCCAATCACTATGGTTGCTGCTTTCACATATGCAGGTGCTGCAACCCTTGCTGAACTGTGGCTATCAACAAATGCCATCTTGTTTTACATTGTCACGTGACAGAAGCAATGTGATGTTGCATGATGTAACAGAGGCAAGAGCTGGAAATCCTGCTGGATAATTTTTTCTTTCATATTGGCATCTTGATTATTAATTCAAATAATAGTGATGCCTCCTTCCTCTCTTTTCAGCATAATGGTTTGTGTCAAATTCAATTTTTAAAAATGCTTTTCAACCTTTGTAAATAACATTTCCTATAAAAATCAAACTAGTTAATTCGTTTGTGTTTGTATAATGAATACATTCACATGTTAATTAAGTACAGGTATAAAGTTTTTATTGCAGTCTTCTACATTGTGTCTTTCTAATTTTCTTAGAAATCTCAATATATGAGTAACCAGATTTTGTGCTTGTGGAATGCTTCTCTACTGCTAAAATGTATATGCTTAATGGTCTAATTTGAAGCACTTCACAAAAAAGTAGTTAATTCAAAGAAACCTTTAAGAGCGCTCTCCCTTGGACATTTGTCAGAGAAGCTCAGTTGCTCCGTCAAGAGAATGTCATCTTCTTAATGCATGGCCAGGTGCTCCTGTAATTCGTATTTCCTTATCTGATTGTGTTTGGGTTTTGTGTTGTCATCTTTCTTGACAAAGTAATACTAAAGGAGACTATAATTCTTTATATAACAAACTGAATAACAATCTCTTGTTTAACCATTTGAATACATTTTTTTTTTAGAATTTCACATGGTTGTATGTTATCTGTCCATCAGTCCAAATACTTGAATGTGAATAATTTCCTGCTTAGAAGTATTTTGCAATCGGCAGTATTATTTGTATGATGTCATCAGAATAAATGTGACTATGGGAGCAATCCTATGGCCCCTAGACAGAGTTGGGGGGGATAGGATAGTTTGGATTCCTGAACCCTGAGACCCAGGAGTCCGAGCTCCGCTCCCCTCGCAGCTGGCATGGAGAGGACTAAACAGGCTGAGTTTCTGAGATTGCCAAAGCAACCTCAGACAGGAGGGAAAGGGGTGTGCTATAGGGTGGCATGGGGAGGGGATTGGGGACACCAGCTTATGAAAAATCCTCTGCGCTCCGCAGCCTCCTTCCCCCCACTCTGCAGAACCCCAGTTAGACGGGCAAAAAAGCCCATCTAGCAAAAATTGCAGAGGAGGAGGAGCACAGAGGCAAAAATTGTCTCTGCGCTCCTTCCTCTCTGCATAGGATGCCATCAGTCTCCAAGTTTGGAGGCTGACAGGCATCTCAATAAGATTGTGTCTTAAAAGAGCCTAGCTTTCCACTCTTTCCTCTAGTTTGTTTACATGAAATACTTCGTTTTTGTGTGAATGTGGAGGGGTGGGGAGGGGAGCATTTATTAGAACCTTATGTGAATTCTCGGTGCTGTTGAACTTACTCTGTCTTTCAGTAAAGTGTGCTTCTTTATCTGAATGTGTCTGAATAATTATATTATAGTCTGATTCAAAAACCAAAATGTAAGCCTGACTGCGTCCTAAGGATGTGGAATCTCAAGCCCCTGTAAAAATCTTTAAGAGAGCCTGCAAGTTTTAGTTCATTTTTAGTTCCCAGAGGCCTGAGAATGCCCCCCCCCTCTCTTAGTGTAGACTTTGGAGTAGGTAGAATGTTGTGTATGGTTCCTTAGAAGTCTTCCCTCATATGTACAATAATAAAGAATGCTGTTGTCGACATTTTGGGGGTCTAAAGTGTATTTCCTGGAGAGTAGAGCCCAAGGATGTGGTTGTATGGGTGTGTGTGTGAGCAAATAAGCTTCCCAGAGTACCAACCACAATCAAAGCCCATTACACATAGAGACTAGGTTTGCATGATCTCTATAGCCCTTGGCGGGAGGTTCCCATGGTTAGCTGTGTCATCTGAATCTGGTTGGCAGGAGTTATTGGCGGGTGAAACAACCTTCAAACAACCTGTGGTCTGTTGTAGGGTTATTTGAGGGTTATCTCCCCCTCCAACAACCACTGCCACCCAGGTTTGGGTGACACATGAAACCATGGCAATCCTCCACCAAGGGCTGAATATTCAATAGCCACTGGCTTAAATATTCCATGGTGGACTGTGGTGATGGTGTGAACTGGCCCAGAGAAATCAATTCTCTGTGCTTTGAATGACATACGAATTGATGCATTGGTACAATATCACAAGACATGGTAAAAGAGCAATCTTATGCTCAGCAAAGCATCCAGTCTTTTCATGCTGGAGCTTCCTAAGTTTTTTCTCTGTCCACAGATGGGAAAAAAACCTCCTGCTTACATGTGAGTAGACAGGCAGAGGCTTATCCTGCTTATTTAAGAGTAGACATGCCGCTTATGTTTACTTCTGAGTAGACATGCTTCCTACTATAAATTGGTAACAGTGGAATGGGGGTGGGTGGGATTTTTCACTTTTCCTCTCACTTTTGTCCTTGGCATTACGCAGTTTTGCTTTTGTCCCCATTCACTACCAAAATGTGGATCCCACAAGCTTCTCCAAAATGGAATTCAGCACTCAGCCTGAAAAGTGTTTGTTGCTTTCTAATCTAAGATCTCGGGTGTGTGTGTGAGATTTTACAATCAGTCCTATGGCACCAGGGACACCTTGAAGGGTCTAGTTTTTGTTACGATGGCTGAATTCTTGCACAAACATTTGTGGATCAAAGTTAACAGGTACTGTTCTTCAACTCACCATTTTTTGGATTTTACCCATGGACAACAACCATTGTTACTTGGAATATAAAAGGATGGTTTTTAACTTTAAAAAAAAGTATGTAACAGTCTCCTGTTAGGATTCAGATAATTGTGCAAGTAGTTCCATGTGCCCATCAAGTTTTGAATTTATTTTTAAGTTGAAAATCCTACTCGATAGTAGGATGTGTCTAAATTAGGTCTTCAGATCCTAGTACTAGCTATTGGGGGGTAGCTAACTATTGTTGAGGGATATATTTAACAATTTTTGCTGTACTTATTTTCATCCACCAAGAAATAAATGCAAAATATGAATGACATGTACACAGTGCCAGTTCCGGATAAGCTCTGCTCTAATGATACCAACTGTGAGGTGGTCTGATACGCACTCTAGCAGAGATAAAATGAGCTTTCTTGCATGAAATATTAGCTCCCTTGTATACATTTCCTCCTTACTATGTTCAATTATCTTAATGCATGTTGTAAATGACACTGATTCATGATCTTAGTGTGGGCAGATGTTCAAAGACCTACATCAGGAAAATATCTGGGTACAAAACCCCCAATTGACTCCATAATTAATTAACTTCACCATGCAGCTTCATAGTTCTTGACAGAAATTAGGGATTTGGCTGAAGGGAGAGATTTTCTTTTTCCCCCTGCTCTTCACTTTCGATAGGTTGGGTGACTGCATGCGTTAGAACTTGCTGAAAGACTATTTAAAGTATTCATATATTTATGGAACTTCTGGCTTGAAAGAAGAGTGGAGTGTATTTATACTCGGAAAGAGACAAGTAATTTAATAACTTAAATCCCCAAAGTAAGAGATGTAAGCCTCAATTAGAGTTTCTTTTTAATCTGGTTTGTAGATTAATTTGGCTCTGTTGGCTCACATCTGCCATTATAAAACTGCATTGCAGATAAAAGGGAAAAGGAAAAAAACTTACTAATATACCTACCACAGGTCTCTTTCATATTTTTGTTTGTTTATTTCAAATTTCCTCCCAGCAGAAATGCCCTGCAGCAGCTATCTGTTCATATGTAAATCCTATAGATAGTTTTAGCAATCTCCCCCCACCCCAATTGGGAACTACTTTTGAAAGGCAGCTTTGCCTGTTTTGATGGGAAGGGGGAATATTTAATTGCACCTTTTTTTCTTTTTTCTTTTTGAAGAAACACCCACATGTACTTTCTATTAATTGGGAAAACAGTTTGTGGAATTTATTCTTATGTAAATCAGTGACTCAGATGGAGGAAAAACACCTCCAACTTCCTGATTGATATAAACCTAGATGAGCATGCCGAATGGCACATATTAAGAAGATTGGGATGGACAACGGAGGGACGGGTTCACCTCTCATGCCCATCAGGTCTGTTGGTACAGGAACAGGCTAGGCTTGATGGACTGGCAGGAGGTTGGGAGGACTCACTGTGGTCTACCATGATTCTATGTCCCTTACCAGCTACCATGATGAACAATTACCCATTTCAAGTGTATGTACCTGGTATTGAATCCTCAAAACAGGATAGGGATTCTGTTATTGTTCCACCTACCCCACTGCTCAGTTCTTTCCTTCACTGATCAGCTTGAGGTGACCTCAAAGGTGGTATTGGAGACCATAAGCCTGATTATCCTGGAAGACTTGAACATTTATGCCACAGGTCCTCTATCAGGTGCAGCTTTGGATTTTGTAGCCTCCATAATGACCAACTTGTCTCAGGTTATCCGTATTATATCAAAGGAAGACATTATGTGATACTTCTTAAAGCAGCCCTCATTGGACCACAGAGACCTGAATTATCAGCAAGTTTCACATACTTTGCATGTGGGCAGATTGTTAGAGTGTGTTGTAGCATTTTGACTTCAAGGTTTTTTTTGGGTGAGGGATAACACTAATTATCCATATTAGTCTGGCTTCAGACTTAGATTTGTATTGAAACTGACTTGGTCTCCCTAGTGGACAACCTGCCCCAGGAAGTGAACAGGGGAGTGTCCTTTTCAACTGCGTTTAATAGTTTTGAGGCCACTTGGCAAATCTGAAGGGTATTGTTCTCCAGTGGTTTGGATCACTCCTAAAGGATAGGTCTCAGAAAGTAGTATAGGGAGAATGCTGTTCAGCCCTGTAGACTTTGTCTCACAGGGTTCTGCAAGGTTCCACATTGTTTCCTGTCCTGTGCCAGTCAACATCTACATGAGGCCTTTGGGCAAGGTCCTCCAGAGGTTTGGGCTGAAATTGCATCAGAATGTTGCTGATACCCAGTTCTTATCTCTTAAGTTTCATTTAATCCTAGAGAGGCAGTGGAAGCCCTGAATCAGTGTCTGAGGGCAGTGCTAAACTGGATGTAGCTGAACAAAGTGAAGCTTAATACAGATAAGATGGGAGTACTGATTGTTGGAGGACACTGTAGATAAGGCCTGCTCATCCAGCACATCTCAACATGCAGGGCACTCAGAGCAGAGCCTCAGATGATATACTCAGGTAATGGGCAGGAACATATGGAAAGAGGCAGTCTTTCAGATTCTTCGGCCCCAAGCCATGAATGGCTTTATAAGTTAACAATATAACACAAGAAATTGAGCCTGGAAATGAATGGTACAATACTAACATAATATGCTCATAAAATAGAGTTTCAGTCACTACCTAACAACAACAACAACAACAACAATTTATTTCTTATCTGCCTCTCCCTCTGGATCAAGGCAGGGAACAACACTGAATACGAAAATATAAAATATATATAACTGATTAAAAACATAAAACCAATACATTATTAAAATCCTAAAATCTTTTAAGACATTTTAAAATTCGATTGGGTAGGCCTGCTGGAAAAGATCTGACTTTATAGCTTTTTTAAATTCATAAAGAATATTAAGCTGGTGGATCTAAGCTGTCATATTATTCATTAGCTACATTTTCAAACTGTCTTCAAGTGCACTCCCACCTACAATTTATTGCAGTAACCTACCCAGGAAGTTACTAGGGCATGGATCACAGAAGCCAGGCTTTCTCTATCCAAGTGGGTTTGTAGCTAATAAAAGGGGCGTTGAAGTTCTTCCTTCCTCAAAAACCCCCCTCTCACTTCTGAGTCCTTTAAGGAGGCTGGGACCTCTCTCTCTCTTTCTTTCCTATAAGGAAGAATTTATAATATATAAAGAAGAATTTATATCCACCCCTACTAGATGTAATAAGTCATGAGGGGCAAGCAAACAGGTGGTTGGCTGGGACCTCTCTCTCTCTTTCTCTCCTATAAGGAAGAATTTATAATATATAAAGAAGAATTTATATCCACCCCTACTAGATGTAATAAGTCATGAGGGGCAAGCAAACAGGTGGTTGGTCAGACTTTACCAAGCATCTTTTCCACATTTCCAGGTCCTGAAACTAAAAGTCCTCCAACAATATCTGAACAGACAGTGCTCTGGCTACCTTCTACAGCCTGAGCTGTAGAATCTTAAGTCATGATGGATGCCAGCAGTTTTGTCCTTGAAAAGGTACCAAGCCACCCAGAAAAGCTCTGCTGGACAACACTGAAAGGCTGCAATGAGGAAGGAGAAAAAAAGCTTCTTTGCATTCATCACCAGCATAGAGTAGGCTTGATAATCAGGGGTCTGGAAACAAAGCCCTGTGAGGAGAGGCTGAAAGAATTGGGCATGTTTAGACTGGAGAAGAGAAGATTGAGGGCAGACATGATAGCACTCTTCAAATTCTTGAAAGGTTGTCACACAGAGGAGGGCCAGGATCTCTTCTTGATTATCCCAGAGTGCAGGACATGGAATAATGGGCTCAAGTTACAGGAAGCCAGATTCCAGCTGGATATCAGGAAAAACTTCCTGACTCTTAGAGCAGTACAACAATGGAACCAATTACCTAGGGAGGTCGTGGGCTCTCCCACACTAGAGGCATTCAAGAGGCATCTGTCAGGTATGCTTTAAGGTAAATTCCTTAAGGCCAGATTCGATGGCCTTATAGGCCCCTTCCAACTCTACTCTTCTATGATTCTATGATAGTGAGCTCTTAGAGCGTCATCATACAGAAGAAAATTGTGTTTGCTTGCTGTTGCTTCTCTGCCCACATGTGTGTCCCTCATTACTTCCTCTTTTGAGGGTAAACAACTTGCACGTGGTCCATTCATTGGGCCATTTTGATCCCGCTACTTCTCCTGCATACAGCAGGAGATAGCAACAACTTCCATCTTTAAAAATAAGTTGGACTTACTAGGATGTTTTTGTGTCACATGAAAAAGGCTAGAAGGGGTGGGAGGCACGCAGGAGGTAAATGACATCATAAGAGGGACCCGTGAAAATCTGTGAGTGCCCAGTAACAAGTGTGCAATAAAACACTCATCTGATGGACCTCTTAGTCATGTTTGATCAGATTCAAGATGGATTTTCTTCTGCCTGTGTCCCAGTCTTCTCCTGGCTTGCTTTGACTTAGTTGTATATCAGGAGGCAGAATGGGCTCTGCCTTAATGGTGTTTTAGCAGATAAGATGGCATATAAGAGGCCCAGTATTGGGCAAAAGGTGGGATACAAATAATAATAATAATAATAATAATAATAATAATAATAATAATAATAATAATACAAGTAAAGTGAGAGAAGATGCTTGGTCGCAATCATGTTAACTGCCCTGGTCACCCAAGAGCAGCCAAAATGTCTACATGAGTGCCAACCATACCTGCCAGTAAATTCTCCTGAGCCCTCTGGAATCCATTAGCCTCCAGGGGTGACCCATCTAATAGGTCTTCCAACCCTGTGCAGAGTTCCTAAAACTCAACAGGAAGTGGTCTAACGATGGCAAGGGAATCGATGTAAGGTCCCCTTTCTTCAAACCACCATCCTCCTGTCCATTATCGAACACCAAATCCAAAGTGCGACCAGCAACATGCACTAGACTGATAATATGGTGGGACAGGGCATGATTGCCATGGTGGCCCTGATACGCATATTGATGTCCCCCAGAACCATCATTCTGGGAGCCCTCAACGCCAAATCTGAGACTGCCCCTGTCAGCTCTGGGAGGGAAACGGTTGAGCAGTGGGGTGGGCAGCACACCAGCAGAATCCGTATTCTGTCCTGAGTGCTCGACACAAAATACAGACACTCTAGATTAGCACTCAAACAGACAGGAAGCCTGAAGAGAGAGAGAAAGAGATGGGGTTTCTATAGACTACAGTGACTCTCCCTTCCTGGCCCTCTTTTGGTGCTGAAGTGAATACCCAGAAGGGCATCTCTGAGAGAGAGGGACTACTTCCCCCCAGCTCCCCAACCCAGGACTCAGTTACACCAGGTCAACTGCCTCATCCACAATCAAGTCATGGATAAGAGAGGTCTTATTATTAACTGAGCAGGTGTTTAACCACAGCACCAGCAGACCAGAGGGCAGGCTAGTAAGGCTGCCACAGTTCTTTTGGAAGAAGGAGAGACCAGAAGAAGGAATAGGCGCAAATGTCAAATAGCTCTTCTCCTCACCTGGCATGTCAATTCGACAGTGCCATACTTCCCTTTACGTGAAATCATCCTAACAGGAGCCCCCAGCTCTTCCTAGGTGATCATCAAAAACATCTCCCAGGCATATGATCTTAAAAGCCTGTGATATTACAGAGCAAAACAAAGAGAAAGATTGCAGATATTAGCCCTCAAAATGGCAGCAGTAGGGGAGTGCAAGGGAGAATTCTGTTCCCATTTCTTCAGTGGTCAGTGGTGTGGCCCTTGCCCTTGTTCCTCTCCCAAAGGGTCAAACCCTGTGAGATCAGCCTGCCACCTGCATCAGGCCTGGGGAAACAACCCACCTACCTTCTAAGACAGGGGTGGGCAACTTTGGGAGGTCCAGGGGGCATTTCCCCCCCTAAGGAACACCCCCCTGGCATGCCACACGCAACACACAACACACACACACACACACACACACACACACACACACACACACGTATATGCACAACCCACTCACTTGCATGCAGCACTAACTTTCTTGCATTAGTCTAGAAATTGGGCAGGATATGGATGCCAAAAGAACGGGGTGTGAGCTTCTTGAGTTGCCTGCCTGCCTGCCAGGCTCTTCAAAGCTCAGTGGAGGCTGCCATTGCTGCTGGCACTTCATTGCCCTGGGTGTTTCTTCTGTTCTGCATACACCAGATGCAGCTTGGCAAGTCTCATGCATTGCCAGTTCTTGCCTGCCTGTTCCATCCTCCTCCTGGAGCCGCTGCTGCTCTTCATCCCTGCCTGCAGCTGTTCCCAGGCCCACCCTGGAGAACCCTCTTTGCATATGAGAAAATGCTTTTAAGACAACAAACAAGCAAGCAACAGAAGTACAAGTGGGTTATGCCATTGTTTTCTTTCCATTTATGCTGAAAATAACCGAACGTTGCAGTTGTTTTGATACTGTGATTTCTAGGTCAAATCACTACTGCAGCCTTCCCCAACCTGGTGCCCTTCAGATGTTTTGTACCATAACTCCCAGCATTCCCAACTATTGAACATACTGGCTGGAGCTGATGGGAGTTGAAGTCCAAAACATCTGGAGGGCACCAGATTGCACTACTGTATCCTAGTAGAATGCAAGATTCGGATCCCAAAGTTAAATATTTGCTTACTATATTTCCCACCTCTTCAGATATTGGGTGCCATGAGATGACATAACAGAGTTTGTTGGCAAAACAGGTGGTATGTTGCACAGCAAGTCTTATATGTCCAGCATTGTGGAAGTCTTCAGGCACTTGTCATAGGTAGCTACTGCAAAGATAGGAAGGTATTGCAAAAGATCCTGTCCTCCTAGCAAAGGAAAGCACCATGTCATCTCAACGCTCTTATGCCCTTAGGTAATAGGAATCTACATGTTCCAGTGTCATGAAAAGCTTTGACCTTTGAAGCCAGAAATCCTGTGTCCACAAGTGTTTGAGCCCTTTTCAGGATCAGTGGTAGTGGTTGACCAAGGTTTGGATATATGACTATCATTCCCAGCCTATTTCCACTCATCATTGACTACGTTTAATAGGATGAAACTTCCAGAGAGAAAAAATGCCTCCACTTATGCAAGCAAATACTTATGCCTTTCTCTCTCCCTTAACCCCTCCTCCATCAGCTATTCAGTATATGCCCTCCAAACCTGGGCTGCATGCCCATAAACATACCATAGTTATTGATAATGTTTCATCTCTATTACCTTCAAAGAGAGCATTCTTCGTCACCGTCTCTATATTGCACTAATTAAAAAGTAACTCCTAACAGTATATCTTTGATCTTCTGAATATGTATAGAATACTTAGGTCCTAACAATATGTCCTAACAATATTTATAACTGTCTTATAAATCAACTATTCTCTGGACTTTTTCTTTCTCTTCAATAAATATTGCCTAGAATTCTCCTTAGACTAGAGAAACTACTGGCTCTTCTTCATGTGCCATCCATAAGCAGCCTACAGCATAAAAATAATAATACTTCAGTTCAATTTTATTTCATTTTTCATTTTATTGGCTCCAGCAGCGTCTCCAGCAATATTTGTGAAGAATGTGTGAAAAGTAATAAGTAGATTATTTTTCAGCATTTCAAGAAAAGAACACAACCAGCCACTACCTAGAAGAACCACTTTCCTAATGTCACAATGATACCCACAAAAATTATGATTAGCTAATTCAATAATGTAATTGTGATGAAGCGGAAAGATCACTTAAAGGAGCGGTAGGGGGTTTTCAGCTTCATTTTATATCTCCATGCATTATCCTTGTTCAGGCATCAAAACGAACATCGTCAGGGGAGATGCGTGTTGTGCCCACTGGCTCTGCCCCTGACCTCAGTGGCATTGTGAGTCTCTTACAGAGTTTCTGCATGTAGGTTCCCATATGTGTGGTCCATACCATTGAAAATGTCAGTACAGATCACAAGCATAGTGCTGTGTGCAGTTGGAAGTAGGCTTTGGCACATGGGACCTGTGAATGTGTGGAAGGCAGGCTATGACTCTGATCCCACCCTCTATGTGTTCATTTTGAATGCCTGTTAATCTCAGCACTAAGCCAAGAGTTTTTCAAAGTGAATAGTGAAATCAAAATCTCAAAACTCTGCATGAAAAAAACACCATGCCGAAAATATATCTCTTATTTGTCTCAGATTATAAGGCCTCTGGTTTGTCTGCCTTAGGACAAACCAGAGGCCTTATAACCAATTCCAAATCAATGGAATCAGTTACCTCCCTAGGTAACTGATTCCATTGTCGCACTGCTCTAACAGTCAGGAAGTTTTTCCTGATGTCCAGGAAAAACTTCCTGACTGTTAGAGCAGTACGACAATGGAATCAGTTACCTAGGGAGGTTGTGGGCTCTCCCACACTAGAGGCCTTCAAGAGGCAACTGGACAAGCATCTGTCGGGGATGCTTTAGGGTGGATTCCTGCATTGAGCAGGGGGTTGGACTCAATGGCCTTGTAGGCCCCTTCCAACTCTGCTATTCTATGATTCTATGATTCTTATACTAATGCTCTTTCTATTCTTGTCTTTGAGTGATTGGAACTCACAACAATGGTACTTTTTCAGAATGGACAAGTTACACTGAGGAATTCAGCTTTAAAGGTACCCAAAGTGTACTTTTAATTGCCTGTGGAAGGACAGATGGCGGGAGTAGCCAACTTCAGTGCCTTTTACCAACTTTTACCCTATCTATGGAAAGCAGACCTAGCCTCAGTTATACATGCCCTAGTTAATCCAGATGAGTCTACTATAATATGCACTATATTTGCCTGCATTTGAAAATGATGCAGAAACTTTAGGCGCAGTACAATATATGGTCACTCATGTCCTTGATGGGATTAGATTGTCAGATCGTATTACATTACTTCTGTATCGGCTGCTTTGATTGTCAGTGATCTCTAGGCCCAATTCAAAGTTCTGGTGTTGAGTCCTAAATGGTTTGGATTCAGGTTATTTGAAGGACCACCTACACCCATATGCCCCTGCTCATACTTTATAATAATTCTAAGTCCCTACTTACTGAAGCTGTGTGCTCAACCGTTGCCCTTCATGGCTGATTATATGAAATAAGGAGGGGATCACTGGCTGGGTCCAGGAGGTTGTAAATTCCTCCCTGAGAGAGGGAGTGGTGCTGGCCTCTTTAAAAGAGGCGGTAATCAAACCACTCCTGAAAAACCGTAACCTGGACCCGGAAGCTGTTAACAACTATAGGCTGGTGGCTAACATCCCCTTCCTGGGCAAGGTGCTTGATCGGGTGGTTGCAGGACAATTCCAAGCACTCTCAAATGAAACAGATTATCTACATCCATTTCAATCGGGCTTCAGACCTGGTTTTGGAGTGGAAACTGCCTTGGTCACCCTGTGGGATGACCTTTGCTGGTAGAGGGACAGGGGGAGTGCAACCCTGTTTATTCTCTTTGACCTCTCAGTGGTTTTGATACTACCAACCATGGTATTCTTCTAGACAGGTTGTCTGGGCTAGGAATTGGAGGCACTGTGTTGCAGTAGTTCTGCTCCTACTTGGATGGCTGATTCCAGAGGGTGGTGCTGGTGGATTATTGCTCTGTGCCATGGCATCTAGGCCATGGGGTTTCACAGGGCTCTCTTTTATCCCCTGTGCTGTTCAACATCTACATGAAACTGTTGGGAGAGGTACAATCTGCCCCGCACACTCAGGTGCTCTGGGAAGAATCCACTTCAGCTAGCAAAAACTAGATTAATAACTGCTACCCAGAGGACCTTCTCTTCTGCTGCTCCCTGCCAGAGGAGATTTGTCAACTTGACAGTCTTTTAGAATTTAAAAAAGCAATAAAGACTTATCTATTCTAGCAGGCCTATCCAGTGAAATTTTAGGATGTTTTAAAGATGTTTTAATCATGTATGGTATGTTTTAAATCAGTTTTTAATGTGTATTTTATATCATGTTTTTTATACTGTTTGTTTTATACTTTGAATGGTTTTAATTTTTGTGAACCGCCCAGGGAGCTTCGGCTATTGGGCGGTATAAAAATGCAATAAATAAATAAAAATAAAAAAAATAAATCCAGAGATGTGGGTTGAGGTGTCATCAATATGCAGATGACACCCAGCTCTACCTCTCCTTTTCATCAAATCCAGGTGAGGTAGTGGCTGTTCTTAATCAGTGCCTGAGCACAGTAAAAGACTTTAAGGGCCAACAAACTGAGACTCAATCCAGACAAGATGGAAGTACTGTTTGCAGGTGATTCGTCTGTCCAGCTAAGTGATGTTTACCCTGTTCTGGAAGGGGTTGCACTCCCCCCAAAGGATCGGGTTCGTAGTTTGGGGATGCTCCTGGATCCAGAACTGTCACTTGAGGCACAGGTGGCAAGGAGCACCTTTAATCAGCTTAGTCTGATATACCAACTGCACCCTTATCTGGGCAGAGATAGCCTAGCTACAGTTAACCACGCTCTGATAACCTCTTGTCTGGATTACTGCAATGCCTTATACGTGGGGCTGCCTTTGCAAACGGTCTGGAAACTTCAGTTGTTACAAAACAGGGCAGCCAGACTGTTAACAGGGACTGGCCAACGAGACCACATTACACCCATCCTTCCTCAGCTTCACTGGCTGCCAGTCCAGGTCCGGACCCAGTTCAAAGTGCTGGAATTAACATTCAAAGCCCTAAACGGCTTGGGGCCAGGTTATCTGAAGGAATGCCTCTTCCTAAGATCATCCTCAGGGTCCCTTCTCTGTGAGCCCCTGCCAAAGGAAGTGAGCAGGTGGCTACCAGGAGGAGGGCGTTCTCGGTCATGGCACCCCGGGTGTGGAATGAGCTCCCTAGAGAGGTTTGCCTGGCCCCTAAGTTATACTTTTTTTGATGCCAGGTGAAGACCACCTTATTCTCACAATGTTTTAACAGTTTATCATTTTAGTCTTTTAACCTTGCTGTTTTAAAATCGGTATTTTAAATCTGTATAAATCTCTTGATGGCTGCTCCGGTTTTACCCTGGTTTTGCTTTTATATAGTATTTTTATTTTGCTTTCAGACTGTTGTTTTTTTTAAACTATTGTTTGTTTTATACTTGGATTTGTGTCGGATGGTTTTAACTTTTGTGAACCACCCAAAGAGCTTTGGCTATTGGGCGGTGTAGAAATGCAATAAATAAATAAACTGCCACAAAGTTAAGCAAAGTTGGAGGGCACCAGAAATAGGTCCTTCTCAGTGATGGCCCCTACCCTCTGGGACTCTATTCCCATAGATATATGGCTGGCTCCCATGCTTCTCATTGACTATAACAATAAATGATTGATATTGGCTGGCGTCATTTGTGGCTGCTTTTAAAAGGACTCTAATGCCATACTTGTTCTGTCTGGCTTTTAATTGAAATGGTTTTGTGGTATTTGCTGCTGTTCGATATTGTATTGTAATTCCACTGGCTTCTAAAATTGTTTAAATTTAAGGGGCTTTCATCAGTTAATACTGAATTTGACTGTTTTGTATTGTAAGTTGCTTTAGGAAGAGCATGGTCTTGAAAGGTGGCTAAGAAATATATCTAATAAATAAATGGTGGTAATTAAGAGATGAAAATGGAGGTATGTAATGTTGGAACGCTTTCAAATCCTCACCTGATAGAACCAGGTCTGGTTTGATTTGCGTCTCCAACCTCTCTTTTTCTTGGCTCAACTTCTGTGGAGGAGGTCCATTCCCGTGGAGGCTTACTGAGTTGTGAACATTTTCTAGAATCACTGTAAGGTGTTTTTGTTTGGTTTTTGTAAAAGAAAATTGGACTGGTTTTAAGTGGCAGAGGTAGGCATGTCAGGGCTTATTTCAGTTCGTTTATATCTATTTTATACAAATAAAGTGAAAATATATTTTATATTTGTGTGTTTCATACAGAGATCTTTGACTATGGGGCGGTATATAAATGTAATAAATAATGATATAATAATAATGATTCATTTTGAAATGTTGCTAAACACACTGAGCCTTAAAGATGGGCTGGGTATACAAATAAATAAGGTTAGTACAACCACTTAAGAACTTCTGAAAGCTACAGAAGACAAAGTGCATTAAGGTAAATAGACATAATTAGGAGCCCTAATCTGTGCAGGATGGGTGATTTTATGAGGCACAGGCATATTTATATTGCTTTTAAATTTTAGACAGAAGGTGATGTGGTAATCAATCAATAATTTTCTTGATAGATTTAATGGGAAAAGGAAGAAAGGAGCATTAAGGATGAACCTGTAATGCATGACTTCTATAATAAACAAGTGACTGTACTTTTGTTGTTGTAACTTAAAAGATTTTCAAAGGTGGCTAGATAATGCTATAGACTGAGTAGGAGTGTGGTGATGGCAGACCTAATATATAAAGAATTTAATCCAAGGTCACACTCAAAGTCAGTAGTAAATCCTAACCCAGTAACCAAACCTCACTTCTCTACTTCACACAAGGTAACAATACTTGTCTTTCAAAACCTCATTTTTTTAAAAGGAGTTAGACAGTTATCGAAGATAATTAACACTGCCATTCTCTCTGTGATGAATTCTGTATTTTGTATAATCTTCCTTATTTACCTGGGACTAAGGATGTCACATTTTCTGTTTTAGTTTGACCCAGGTTGTCCTGTGCTACCCTTTGTTCGGTACATGTCCAGACATAACGCATTTCTTTTGGGACTGTTGGATTGCTCTTTGGACAGTTAATTTAAAAAATGAAAAGTATGTATAAATACTTCTGTGCACCCTTTATCAGTAACTGTGGGGGACATATAAGGGTGTAGAGTAGGAGCCTCTCCTTCTCTAGGCCGTGTGTTGCTTCACCTATCAAAGGATTTTGAAATCAACAGGGTTGCACTCCCCCTGTCGGCAAAGGTTGTAGCAGAAAAGCTCCACTGGATGACACCGAGAAGATTCAATGGTGGTGGAAAATAATCCCCTTTTTGCCACTATCACCACCACAGAGTAGGCTCAATAATGAGCTCTCACCCGTGTTTGGTCAGACTCTGCACAAGTTTTCCTCCGCCTACATTCTAGCTGCCTTCCTTCTTGCCTCATTGCCCTCAGCTCAGGTGTATACAAAGGAGCGGGCTGGACTCTGCTAAGAGGGAGAGCACTTTGGGTCATGATCATGTCAATTGTCTGAGTGATCTCTGCATTCCACAGAGTGACCTGGGATTCAATGGGAGCACCAGCCCTATCAGCAGAAAAAATCCCCCAGAGTCCTTTGGGGAGTCCATTGTAATCCATTAGCCTCTGTGGGCAAATGATTTTAATAGGTTCCCCACCGTTGCAGAGGGGAAAGGCTGATGTTGGTGTAGCACCAAGTACCCAGGAAGGCACAACTGGAAGAGACTAACCCTTCCCAGGTCTCCCAACTAGGTCTCAGTAATACACATCAGGTCAGCCCTCTCATCCACATTTAAATCATGGGGGAGATTTTATTTAGGACCAACCTGGCATTCAGTAGCAGCAGCAGCAGACCCAAGGCAAGCTGGTAAGAATGATGGAGGAAGAACCAAAGAGGGGAATAGACATAAGGTATCTCTTTTGGTTCTTCTTGGAGGAAGAACCAAAAGAGGGGAATAGACATAAGGTGTCTAGCCCCTCTTCTCCTCAACTGGCCTGTTAATCCCCCAATACAATACCTTCCCCTACCCATGACCACACTAATAGGGGCACCCCCCTCCCCATTTACCCAATGAATTTCCCAGGCACATGTACAACTCCTCTGGCAGATGAGGCCCTCCGACTGAGGAGCCAAGCCGAAGGCAACAGTTACATTCGGCTAACAAGACTCTTATTGCCTTCCCTGACCTGGCATCGCCAAGCCATTGTTAGGGTGGCACTGCAGAGCAGCGAGGATCAGGCTGGCGATTTCTTCCACCAATGAGCTGCCCTGGTGGTGTTGAAAGTCAGACACAGCTTACTTTCTGCTAATTCTGTCTGCTGCTATTTGATTCTCCCATTTGAGAATACCTTACTGTGTTCTGCTGGGATCTGGACTGAATCTTTGACAAAATATGGAGAAGTGGCAAGTACAATGAGATCAATTGAAAAGTTTAATCACTATAAAAGAATCTGTTGTTGTTTCCCATGCCATGTTTTTTTTTTCTTAAAGGAAAGTAGTATGTAAATATAACATTATCCAATTTCATTTATTACATTTCTATACCACCAAAAGCTTTCTGGGAGATTTAAAAAGATAAAAAAAATTATCTTAAAACTACAATATTGGACATATTTTTTCCCCCCGTACAAACATAGAAACAGACAACACAGATGCACACACACACATACATCTCTAAACAATTTTACAATTAACAACAAGAAATCCTGGGACCTCCTTTAAGAACCTTGTCATATTCTGCCAAGTGGTTTGGATTTCTGGCTTGGATTGTGAGCTCAGCCTGTGTAAGCAGTTCATCTAGTTAAATTTAAATACTCATGATGTACTGTTCTGTCTTAACGTGAAGAGAAGGCATGAATTGGACTATTATGGTAACCATGCTTTCCTCTACATTAGAAATGATTGAGTGTAAGATACTAGGTAACGAACAGTTTCTGTTTTGTCTGGTATTTTCATTATAATGGGCAGATCATACCAGTGTTCACTGAACCCCTTTACACTCATATTCACTCTCCAGTACAAAATGAAAAATAAATTGAAATCCTTCCAGCGAGTAGGCTTTCTTCTCGGGGACTTCTGACCCTTTTGATTCACTGTCTAGGTGCATTTAGTACTAACATACAGCCTTGCAATGAGACTGCTCTTGGTGATCCAACATGAATAGCCACTTAGAACAGCTGTGTGTGAACCATTTTTCCAGATTTCACTGTCTAAATCCAACAACTGTAGCCTTTTCACATACGGGTGGGTTGCTGTTCCTGAGAATGCTGAGCTGGCATGTCTTGACTCAGGTGACTTTACAACGTGGCATGCTGGGCTCCCATTAATGTCAGTGGAGGTTGCTGGTGAATTTTGTCCCTCATTTGGCTTATGCATCTCAGTTTGCATAGTTTTCATATGGGCATTTTAAATATGATAAATGCTGTCAATTCTTCTACCTTTATATTTGAGTATTAAATTGAGTGAATGAAGAAGAAATGTTTAATATAAAAATAAGATGAGAAAGGGAGGAGCAGAGAAGAAAATAAAAAGTGGTAAGCAGGTGAATTATTTTAATAAAATAAGAGAAGATGGAAAAATATCTGCACCAGCTACTTCTCATGCGGTTTCCCATTTTTTCAGGGCAGCATTTCAGATTTACTGGCAAAATTATATTCAACCAAAATTACAGTTTTATGTTGCCAGAAAGCCTAGTAATTATATGAAGGTGGGGGGAGGAAAACTTAGGAATCAGTTAAGAACTCTTCCTCTATCAAAAGCATGGTGTCCTCAGTATGAGTGTTGTTGAATGGAATCAACCTGTGAAACTGTATTTTCTCATTATGAATTGTTTTTCTATATCTGTTAATACTTTGGAGGAGGGTAGCATATTTATTAAAAAGCTAGGTTTTGTGGGGGGAGTTTTTAAATAGTTTTTTGTGGATGCTTCCTTTCATGGTGACAAAATGACTTTAAAAGTTCATAGCTTTTTTGGGGTGGGGGGAGAGAGAGTTAGAGAATTGATTTTCCATTCGTTTTTCTTCATACCAGTATTTATGTATACACTACTATAATTACTTAATGGTCCTTGCTACATAAGCCTGCTTTTAGATATATAGAAGGAAAAATGTATGCAAAGGCTATTAAGCAGTTGGTAAAAATTCATAATCACACCCAATTAATTTTTATCTGAATTTCCCTCATGTCCAGTTTTTCTTGGCTGGTTCCAGCAAAGAGATTATTAGTCTGTTCTTAATCATCCTGAGTCAGGAATCAGGAAAGACATTCTGGGCTGACTTTTAACTTGTCACCTAACACAGCCCACCAGGCATTTGAGTAGCTCAACAAAGGGCTTGATTAACCTCCTTTTAGCTGCTAGCCTTAGACTGCAAAACTGAGGGGCAGGGCATAATCCATGGCTTGACCAGATACAAAAGAGGGCAGGGCTCCTGCAGCTTTAACTGTTGTGATGAACAGGGAATTTCAGCAGGTGCTGCATGCATACAAATGACACCTGCTGAAATTCTCTTTTCTATCCACCTGTTAAAGATACAGGAGCCCTGTCTTACTTTCATAGAATCATAGAATAGCAGAGTTGGAAGGGGCCTACAAGGCCATCGAGTCCAACCCCCTGCTCAAAGCAGGAATCCACCCTAAAGCATCCCCCGACAGATGCTTGTCCAGCAGCCTCTTGAAGGCCTCTAGTGTGGGAGAGCCCACAACCGCCCTAGGTAACTGATTCCATTTAGGTAACTTTCCATATGGTCACCCTAGTAGATGGATGGTCAGGTCTAACTTTAAGCAGATACTTCAAATACCATGCACGTGTTAGAGTTATCACAAATGTTTTCTTGATTCCAATTTTGTTGGTACAAAACTTTTTTAAAAAATGGGAAAGGCACCCCCCTCCCTGTTTGTTCTCAGACACTTGTGCTTTTGGAATGTGGTCTAGCAAAAGGCTGCTTCCCAAATAAATCTTTCTGCATTATCCTATGATTTTCTCTATACTGTGCTCATATTTAAATGTGGCTTGATCGTGGGCCACTTGGAGCACAATCCTATCTATCCATGTGTACTCAGAAGACCTATTGAGTTCAGTGGAACTTACTCCTGGCAAATGGGAATAAGATTGTAGCCATAAAGTCAAAAAACTAATTCTCCTTTTGCCATTCAGTGAGGTGGACTGAATATAACTTATAAGGTTGTTAAGAGGAGTCACTATCATAATATTTCTTGCAAGGATGACGGAAGATAGCACAATAAGTCTTATTTTAACTTTATTTTCTACTTGTAACCCATTTCCTTCCTTTTACCTCCCTTCTTTCCATCTTTTCTCTTTCCTATGTTTTCATTCTTTCATCTTTCTGCTCTGTATCCTGGGAACTCTAATCAGCAGAGTCAAAACATAGAAACTTCCAACAAAAGATTGGCAACTATGAGAAGGAACCTAAAGCTATTTGGATAGAGAGTGCAGGGCAGCCAAACTATGATTTACTAGCAGTAGCAGCAAGGATTTTCTTAAATGGTTGTCTTATGCTATGTGCTTCTCAAAGACCAATAAAGCCTTATGTTTAAAAAAATGAAGGGAAGATAACCCCTATACTTCAGGAAATGCAACATCTTTGCATTACTCATGGTAAATCACAGTGAAGTAAATTAATAGTTACCCCAGGAACAAATGTCTCAACGTCTTTGAAATTCACAAATGGGGAACAAGTGCTCTTTGCTCTCATGTCTGCTTAGAAGATGAGAAAGGGTGATGCAATAGAGTTTAGTTATCACTAGAACTGTGTGAGTGTGGTTCTGGAACAGCACAGTTCACACAGTATTCAGTTTCATAGCCTGATATGGCAGCAGTGACTACTTATATAATTATAAGTTTTAGCATATGCTTCTTTGACTGCTCTACAGGTTGACCATTGTTTTAGTATGTGGCATCCTAAAACAACAACAACAGTTGTGTGTGTTTGACAAGTAAGTTAGTGGAGCCCAGGGAATTGTTTGTCGGGCAGAACCTGTTTCATTGCAGGACTCAACTAGATGTGATGGTGGAAGAGCCCCGCTTGATTCATGCCAATTTAAATCTTCAATCCATCTTCATTGATCCACCACAAGTAACTCCTAATGGGCAAAAGGTTAAAGCATTTTGTTAGAGGGCAGAGAAGGATTTAACCTTCCCATGCACATGCTGTGCTTGAAATCCCCCCCCCCCATATTAAATCACTAGCAACCCAGCTTTTGCACAGGGGTCTGACACTCAACTGTAGTTTGACAGCTTGCAGGAAAATGACATCCAAGCTGCTGAGACTTCTTGACTCTCACCATGCACTAGGTAGTGGAGATCTCTCCAAATGCATATCAAATCACCCCAAGCTAATGCAACATGTTCCAGGGCTTCAACTGCAAAGTATTTTCTTCACACAAGATGTTACAGAAAGAACGTGTTTATCAGCCAAATAGGATGAAGATGGTTGTTCATGAGAAGACAAGAGACACATTTTTGGACAAAACATTTTGCATCAATTTGGAGTTTGGTGGGAAAGAAGAGTTTCAAGGCAGGATGTCGTATGGATAAACTTCTATTTCACACAGTGTTGAAAACCATTGTTAATGATAACATGATAGTGCTGCATACTCCATTAAAATTGGGAAGTATATTTGATTGATACCTGAAATCCCTAGGGATGGGGGAAGATAAAAATCTTCAAGGCAAAATTCTGGTTACAGGAAAGATGTGTGGGTGGGGGGGAAGAAAAAAGGTCTGGCTTTTATGTTGTCTTCTGTCCTTTCAGAATCCTCTATACTCTTGTCAGCAGAATGCCTGATACCAAGAAGCTGGTGTTGCTTTTATAAATGGCTACAGTATACCACCTGGAAGTTTATTTATAGTTGAAGTAAATCACTCTCAGTAATAATTTATACAGATCAAGCATTTAGTGCACTACAGTTTACCCGTAAGTGTGTCCTATTATAATGGAACTATCTTGCACTTTAAAAATAGCATTAGTATAGAGTTTTAGATTTAAAACGGATCACAGGAGGATTGAAATTGATTGATGACAGGAATACACTATCGCTAACACTGTAATGCGGAAAGGTCACCTTTAGCCTTTGTTTCACGGCAACCCAAATTTTGTCCTTTGTATTATTATTTTTTGGAGTCAACACTGAAGATCTGTGTGATGCCATTTCCACTCTCTCTCCCTACAGCAGCAGGATGCAGGTTGTTTTTAGTGAGTTATTAAATTGATTTCAAATTGATGTAAATACGTGTTATTCTGCATGAAATTGCTAATTATACCAGCCTCTGCACAACTATGTGAGAGCTTTTTTGTTGAAACTAAAGTGAAACAGCAGCCACAAGGCCCAAACTACTGTTATGGGCACGTAAATTTATTTATTTATTTATTTATTTCATTTCTATACCGCCCAATAGCTGAAGCTCTCTGGGTGGTTCACAAAAATTAAAACCATAGTAAGACAACCAACAGTAAGACATAGTAAGACAACCATCTTCAATTCCATTGAAGATGACAGAGGTTCTATAAGACTAGTATAGCACTGGGTTACAAAATCATGTGCAGTGTACATATGATGCATATCTGTGCATAAAGCCCATAGGGCATCATTTGGAACTAATGCAGGTCTATTTATTTATTTATTTATTTATTTATTTATTTATTACATTTCTATACCGCCCAATAGTTCACAAAAGTTAAAACCATAATAAAACAACCAACATGTTAAAAGCACAACTACAAAATACAGTATAAAAAGCACAACCAGCACGCAGCAAAATTGATATAAGATTAAAATACAGAGTTAGAACAGTAAAATTTAAATGTAAGTTAAAATTAAGTGTTAAAATATTGAGAGAATGAAAAGGTCTTCAGCTGGCGATGAAAGCAGTACAGTGTAGGCGCCAGGCGGACCTCTCTGGGGAGCTCATTCCACAACCGGGGTGCCACAGCGGAGAAAGTCCTCCTTCTAGTAGCCACCTGCCTCATTTCCTTTGGCAGGGGCTCGCGGAGAAGGACCCCTGAGGATGACCTTAGGGTCCGGGCAGGTACATGTGGGAGGAGGCGTTCCTTCAAATAACCTGGCCCCAAACCGTTTAGGGCTTTAAATGTCAATACCAGCACTTTGAATCGGGCCCGGACCTGGACTGGCAGCCAATGAAGCTGGAAAAGGACTGGCGTAATGTGATCTCGCCGGCCAGTCCCTGTTAGTAAACGGGCTGCCCTGTTTTGTACCAGTTGAAGCTTCCGGACCATCTATAAATATTTCATCTATAAATATTCTATCTATAAATCTATAGATCTTCCACTGTTGCTTCTTATCATTATATCAGACCTTTCCTTTAGAAATCCCAGGGAAGCATACTTGAAGTCCCCAAACAGCATCTAGTGCAGGCAATGACCAAACTGTGAGCTGCTTAGCTTTAGCAATATGACAAAAAACCCTCTTAGGCATTTAGTAATGATGAAGAAGCTATCAGGAACTACTGGGGTAACCTCATCCCCTCGATGTCTACATGTACATCAGTCACAGCACTGGTTGGCACATGATCAGCATCAGTATAAATGGGTTCATGTGCAAGTAGGGATATATGTGCCTTGGCCCCTTCAGACTAATGCTGACACACATCAGCCAGGGTCATGGCTAGTGCATGTGCCACTATCTAGTGGACAATGCTTCCCAATACATTCTTGACTTCATGTGCTCTGTAGCCACAGATACTGTGAAAATAATGGAGGTTCGTTCTATACGGATTGAGGAAGGAGAGAAACAGGGTATTAAAAATGATTGGCACTTCTGAATTGCAGAGGAAGCGAAAGAAACATAGTCACTTGATGGATAAACTTGCCTGACAAGGGAGCAGTCACTGCCAGAGAAGAGGCTATCATATGTAAGAGAGGATATTTTGATGCTGGAGGCAGCAATCCTGTTGTGACTGCTTTTTCAGTTCTTACCATGTCACCAAGCTTTCCGAGAAACTAACACAAAGAGGGGACAGGCGAGGGGAAAAGAGCCAGCCAGGTCTGGGCATCTGTTATGTGAGCCACAGTCCCACAAAACGTTGATTTTGTTTGCTTCTAGGCTTGCTGAGCAAAGCTCGTCAACAGATTAGATTCAGCAGAAGATAAGGTTAAAAGGTGGTAGGGTGGTAGATTGACTGTATGATTGGCTGTCTCCCAAAGCTAGACAGTTAGCAGGTCTGTGCTAAAATAGTCTAAATGTCGATTATGCTTCTGCATTTAGACAAAGGAGACATTGACAAACTTATATGGAATTAGGGCACGATGTGAGCTCTGTCGAGAGATTTGTTCTATAAACTAAGAAGAGGGCATGTAGGTATTCTATAGAAGCTTTAGCAATGTATAAAATAATGCTTCTTTATAAAGTTTGGCATTAGTAATCAGCTTCAGAGAAACCTCATAAAATCACCAGAAATAATCACAATACCAAGTGATATTCCTGTTTACGGTAGTAAAATAATTGTTTAAAAAGCCATCATAATAATTGTTTAACAGCGCCTTTTATTACCTTCACTGTATCCAGTAAGACCTCTGGGTTTGAAAACGATTATGCTGCTGACCACAATTAAACATGTCTTTATTTTGCAAAATGGAGCTGGAGTGAAAACTTACGTTATCTGTAGAACAATGTACTTTTGATTTTCTGACATGATTTATAATAATGAAAGATAAATATTCATCATGACATGAACTTTAGAAAGTTATTGCTTTTTACTGTCTTACGCTTGCATTCATCAACTCTTGTCCTGGGCTGGAGTTTGCTGAAGTCTGCTCTCAAGGTTTAGGTCTTTGGACATCTGGAAAGTCTACTTCAAATTGTTGAAATTCGGCTGTCACAATAAAGTTCAGGATCTCAGACTGCTCTAGCAGGTTGCAGGAATATTCATGCCAAACATTCATGTTTTGGGGAGAAATATAAAACATGCAGTTTTCATAAGCTTGAAAATGCGTCAGTGTTATTATTTGTCTTTGAACCTTGCTGAAGTTTTTTTTAAAAAGCAACACATTTTTAAGAGTCAACATTAGATCCTAACAAGCTTTCAACTGCAAATATGTGATTGAAATATATGGTTGCATTTATTTACATACAGCTCTGTGTTATAAATGTTAACTCGAACTGAACCATTTAATGTGCTTAATCTGTTGCAGATGTAATGGTCACTGAAGTATTTCTGTAAACCACTTCTGTTGGCATTCTCTGGACTTCCTTTAGTACTGATTCAATTTTAACCAACTATTCCAACTTTACCCAGGATAAGCTTGTGCCAGAGTATGCATCTATGACATATGTTTTCTCAGAAACCCCACACAATTGCAAATTTCTCCAGCCTGCCCCACTACGTTGTACCTAATTAAAGTAGACATGGCACTAAAGAGAAACCACAAACACAGCAGTGTGCCCTGATAGATATTAATACAGTCCAGGATCTTAACAAAGTGAACAATTGCCCAAATAATGATTTCCTGCTGTGGATTTTTTATGCTTTGTTTGTTAAATCCTATTTTCCTTTCTACTTTCCTGTTGACTATAGCAGAACTGAATTTTGTTGAATCCTTCTCATACTGGGGTCAGCAAAACCCTTCACCTTTTAGAAAAGATGTTAACGCATTGCTGTCTGTTTAAAGAGCTTTTATTCACTAGGAAAATGAAGGAATTAATGCAGTTACAAAACAATGGGGCACATAATTGCTAGTGTAGTTAACAAAGCTGCAGGGGTCACAGTGTACCAGAGTTCATTTGGTTTCTCATTCCCAATCATTTGTTTAAATAGGTGATTCCACATCCACTCTGATCCCCTGCCCCCCACTCTTAGGGTTTTCCCTTTTGGCTTGAGTAGTACAATATGCAAGATAAATTTGCCATGCATAGCCACTGATTAATTAAACTTCTCATAAATAAAGAATATTGTTTTGGAAAAACTGAAGAAAATACTGATATACTTTCCCAGTATATTTTCACTATTACTGGGTTTCTGAATGTAATTTTCCATAAATAACTGGGGCATGGAAGTTTCCCAATCGAACCTACTTTTTGATACATCTATCAGTGTTGAACAAAATACTCCAACTGTATGGGTTTTTTCCTTCTTTTTGCTACAATAAAGTTTGCTGATTACCATAGTTCAGTATTTCATTAGACAGAAAAAAGTCTGACAACTCTGATCATGCCCAAGGCACCATGGTTGGCTTTGTAATGCTGGGATGGTAGGACTTCTTTCTGTGTAAACATGCACAGTATTCTGCCCTAATCCTAATCTTTTACCAGATCCCAGACTGTCTCTTTTGATGTTGTATGGTGAATGCTAGGAGATACTTTTATACAAGGAATTGGTTACATTTTTGTG
Organism: Elgaria multicarinata webbii; assembly: GCF_023053635.1. Taxonomy (NCBI): domain Eukaryota; kingdom Metazoa; phylum Chordata; class Lepidosauria; order Squamata; family Anguidae; genus Elgaria; species Elgaria multicarinata. Next base: position 68,812,052 of record NC_086171.1, on the reverse strand, counting down.
AAATAGCTCTTTATTGGAAATCTATTACACATACTGCTCTACAGATAACTGGAATGAGTATAGAGCATAGGATTGTCAAAAAAAGTCATACATGAAAGGCACCTTTTGAAGGGAATGGATAAACTGGATATTTTCTATTTAATATTGCAACCCTTCATTGCTTATATGAACAACACAAGTGACTCCCTTTAGTCCTCGAATTGCACAGTCATGGGGGGCGGATCCACATGTCGGCCCCAGAGCGCATTTATGCGACCCCAGGGCACCCCGAAAACGATAGTCTGTACTTGCCTGTAAAAAGAAACGAGGAAGAGACGATGACGCCGCCGACGCCACCCAGCTTCCTGCTCCCCGGCCGGCTCGGAGAGCTCTTTTTGAAGAAGGCGGGGTAGAGAGCTTTTTCCGCTCTCCACCCAGCTCTCCGTCCCGGCCGGGGAGCAGGAAGCTGGGTGGCGTCGGCATCATCGGCGTCTCTTCCTCGTTTCTTTTTACAGGCAAGTACAGACTATCGTTTTCGGGGTGCCCTGGGGTCGCATAAATGCGCTCTGGGGCCAACGTGCGGATCTGCCCCCCATGACTGTGCAATTCGAGGACTAAAGGGAGTCACTTGTGTTGTTCATATAAGCAATGAAGGGTTGCAATATTAAATAGAAAATATCCAGTTTATCCATTCCCTTCAAAAGGTGCCTTTCATGTATGACTTTGTATTTTTCCTTTGTATCAGAGGTAGTAAACCTATAGACACCAGTTGCTGGGGAACATGGGTGGGAGGGTGCTGTTGCTCCCATGTCCTGCTTGTAGGATCGTGGTTGACAGCTGGTTGGCCACTGGGTGAACAGTGTGCTGGACTAGATAGACCCTTGGTCTGATCCAGCATGGGTCTTCTTATGTTCTTATGTTTTGAACTATAGTAAAATATTTTTCTCTGATATGTAATTACTAAAAGCTTAAAATTAATATGTTAAATGTGATAACGTAATGGTCAGTTTTCCTTCTGAAATTAGAGCTTTATTCAGATGTGGGCTAGTGCTAGGAAGGAGAAAAATGCCAAATCTTCTTTTTGTAAAGTGCAGTTACATTAATACATTGAAAGGTGTAGTTCTGTTCTTCATTCAGAGTGAATTGTATTTCATCATGGTAAAATCTTCATAGGCATCTGTGTTATATTTCCCCCCTCCTTTTTTCTGGATGGCAGTACTGTGTGCCAGGGTAGGGTGAGGGCCTTTCATCTGTACAAGTAGTATTGTCTGAATGGAAGAAAGGTTTGAGAGAGACAACAAAGGCAATTGATTGTGTAACAGAAGAAAGGCCAAAACTAAGCCTTCCAAAATTGCTTCCAATATGGTGTTAGCGTACATTTAGTTGAAAGAGCAACTGGGACATTTTCCATAGTCTTCAAAATCCTTTGAAAGGTGAAGCAACACATGGCCAGACAAAGCTGAAAGCATAGATGAAAAATGTTGCCAGCTGTATATGACTAATAGTTTCCTGAACCTACTGAAGGTGGTTTGTTAGACACCTTTCAGAGATAAAATGTTGATTTTATTTTTATTCAAGATACTAACCCTGTTGTGTCATCCTTCTAAACAGTAGCAAATAGTGTAGGGTGCAAGAGTGGACTTTGGAGTGGATCTTGTAGTTTCAGAGATAGGGTTTCTCCCATTTTAAATAAAGACATGCTCCCCTGAAGGGCCTTGTGTATAGTTTGGGAGTGCTTCCAGAGTGCCCTGTTTAGCATAGCTTGATATGCCAAGTGTGCCCATTTTGCAAAGATCAGGATTTAGTAGCTGTTGTACATACTTAGGTAACCTCTTGGTCTGATTGCTGCAATTTGCTCTGTGTAGGAGTTGCCCTTAAAGAATGTTTGGAAGTACAAAGCATGGCTTTCTAAGATGGTTAAATAATAGAGAATATGTTAAATCTGTGCTAAAGGAGTTCCATGGGCTCCCAGTTCATAGCCAGATACAGTGCAAGGCACTGGTTTTGCCCTTTAGCACTCTAAACAGTTTCTGTTGTGGGCACCTTAAAGCACATTTTCTGCCATATGAACTTGGATCTCTCCACTGTGGAACTCTCCCTCTCTTAAGGTGACCATATTTGAAACACAAAAAAGAGGGCACCCAGTGTGGGGTGCGTGGGAAAGCGCACTTTCCCTTCCTCTGCTCCAATCGGGGCCTTTTATATAATGTCTGGGAATGACATGCTTTCCCCTTCAAGGCCATGATTTGAGCAGTGGGGGGGGGGGAGTGACACGCCTCCAGAAAGCATGTCACTCTCTAACCCACCGCCACACTAATGCCGGCCTTAAAGGGGAAAGCATGTCATTCCAGGACATTGTTGAAAATTACAGAAAATCCCCCCTGATGCACAGGATAGAACAAAAACCTGGATCAATCTGGGGAAATCCTGACAGAAATCACTCTTGACCATCACTTTATTACTTTCAATGTTGCATTTGCTGTGCTCCCTTGATCCTGTTTTCTCCCAACTCCTGATTATCGTCTCTCCCACTTCTATCCCTTCCATTTATTACATAATCAACCTCTACTTCTTTTCAAGCTACTTGTGTTCAAACATGCCACAGTGTCCCTCACTCTTAAAAAAAAGACAAAGAAAAAAGCCTCTCCCATGATCTTCCTCACCCTCTAATTACTGACCATTCTAGTTCTTCCTTTTGTCTCCAAACTCTTGGAGCCTGCTGTTCCTACTGTCTTGATTCTCTATGTTTCAGCTCCACCCTTGCCTCCCTATAATCTGGCTTCCACCATCTGCATTCCATTTAAAATCATCAGTAATGATCTTCACTGTAAATCCAAAAGTTTCTACTCTAGCCTCATCCTTCTTGACATGCCTGCTGCCTTTAACACAGTTGGTCAATCTTTCCTACTTGATTTCCTCCATGCCTTAGATTTTTGTGACTTTATTCCTATCTGGTTCTCCTCTCTGTCTGTTAATTCATTGTTTCTGTTGAAGGAAGCACCTTTTCTGACTCTCCCCTCTGCTGAAATATTTTAGGATTCTGTTCTTGGGGATCCGCTTTTCTCTCCATATATTCTCTCCTTGGATGATCTCATTAAATCCATGGCTTTCAGTATCACCTATATGCTGATGGCTGTCAGTTATCTCTCTCTACTCCAGACCTCTTCTCCCCAGTCCAGTCCTGCCTATTTGCCTTCCTATCTGAAATATCCACTTGGATGTTTCGTGTTTCAAGCACATGCCCAAGACTGAAATGCTTATCTTTCTTCCCTCTGGATTATATCCAATATATTGCGCTAGTGGACAAATTACAAGAATTCATGTTATTCTGCTAGTGACTACAAAACTGCTAGCAGAGCAATTAGCACAACTAGTGCAAGCAGCCCCTACTCTAATTTTATTTATATATTTATTATATTTATTATTACATTTATATCCTGCCTTTTTTTCCTCCAAGGAACCCAAGTTGGCTTACATAGTCCTGCTGTGCATTTTATCCTCACAACAACCTTGTGAGGTAGGTTAGGCTGAGAGTCAGTAACTGGCCCAAAGTCACCCAGTGAGCTTCATGACCAAGTGGAGACTAGAACCTGAGTCTCCTGATTCCCAGTCCGACACATAATGAGTTGTAGAGAACCTTGTGCAATGCCTTGCAGGATGCCTTGTGCAATGCTTTGTGGAACAGCTTGCAAAATGGTTCGCATTAGTGGATTCAAAGTGTTGGATTTGCTAGTTGCACAAGGATGAAAATGAGGTTTCCATCAGTTGTAGAAGCTTTGCACCAGCAGCATGACACCATTGGGGCAGATGTACACCAAGAGGATATAACACTTTGAAAACGTTTTGAAACCTGTATCTGGAGTGTGTCCTGGGCCGCAACAGTTGTCACTACTGTTATAAACCGTTTTAAAGCAGTAGTGTAGATCCTGCCCTGGATACAAGCCCATTATTCCTTTCCATATCCATTAACATCACCATTCACCCAGCTGACGAAACATGCAGCCTTGGCTTCATCTTTGATTCTTTTGCCTTTGTTCTCCTTATTCAGTCAGTTGCCAAGTCATGCCAATTCTCTTTGTACAACTTCTGCCCATTCCTGTTAGTCTGCTCAGCTAAAGCTCTGGTTTATGCTTTGGTCATCTCCACTTTGATTATCTCCCCTTTTTCTCTCTCTTTCCTTCCTCTTTCTTAACTCAGCCTTCTCATCTTTGCCTCAAACTCTGTTGCAAAAATAATTAATCTTTTCCATTGCTCTGACCACTTGATGTTCCTCTTCAGAGGCTGTCCCTGGTTTCCTGTTCCCTTCCATACCCAGCAAAACCTCCTTGTCCCTTTCTTTTTTCTTTTTATAACTGTCTACAGCTTTGGCTTATTTTATCTTTCAGCCTTGTTTTACATTATATTCCTGCCCATGGCCTCTGCTACTCCAACTGTATTACCCTCAGCCAACCATCTTTTATTCATCTAAAAAACTCTATACATTTACCCATATTGTGTCAACAAGTAGAACTGCCTTCATGAACCTGTATGTATTGCCACTACTCTCCCTTACTTCAAATCTATCATCAAATTTCACTTTTTCTGCATGGACTGCGTTATCCTCTTAATTCTCATTCCCAACTGTAAATATTTGTTTAGTATGTGCAATGGCATCTGCCCAATTCTTCCCTCTCTCTATTGTGTCCCCATTGTCTATTTTAGATGGTAAGTTCTTGGGATCAGGGGCCTCTCTGTGTTGCCTGTACAACTGTGTAAGACACTGGCTCTTTAAGGGGCCTGATGGCATTTCATGTCACAGTGTCATTTGGTGGCAAATCGTGGGTTAATTAGCATGAGATTTGTGGGCTGCATGTGAGCTGCTTCTGGTTTGCAGAAACCTGGACACTTTGGGTTGTTCATGGCTTAAACAACCCAAAGTTTGTTTTTAAGTTAATGTTGGGGGTTTTAACCCATGAACAACCCAAATGGCCGCTTCACACTATATATCAAGCTCACCGTGGCTTATTTAAATCATGCGCCATTATTATGAATATATGCAACCCCTCAAGGGCTTGCAGCATGTCACCTGAACCCAACTACCATGGGTTATTTGAGGATTAAACAACTCTCACATAACTCTACTACAAACCAAGCATTATGTTGTGAATCCCCTAGAGAGCTTCAGCTATTGAGTGGTATAGAAATGTAAAATAAAAATAAAAACATAAACCTTTGAATTACCCGCAGTGGCTGGGTTTAGATGACACACTACAAACCCATCGGAATTTCTTTTTTCCATTTCATTTTTTGAGTTCTGGATCATAGTGTCACAACCATCTCATAGCAAAATTACACTAAGGCAAGTGTTAATTGTGTACTAGCATGGCAATGCTTTTATCACCCAATACTAGAGTCTACTTTACAATGTAGGAAACTTCTGGGATGATCCATATTGAATGTTGGGCCACCATTATACCATCAGCACAGAGTTTGGTTTTATTTTTATTGATTTTGTTTTAAGAGGTTATATCCTGCCTATTTTCTGAGAGACAAAATCAGCACATTTAAAACAACCTTAAAAATCCAAATCAATAAACAATACTATGTAATACTGCATACATATACAACTGAACAAATGTTTAGAATCAATATGCCAATGTTAACAGGGCTTTACAGTATTAATCTTCTCAGTGTAGAAAAAACTTGCAGTATAGGGTATTTCAGCTATTATGGAATCGAAGAGGAACTAAGTCTGCTATTAAGTGAGAGCAAGAAAGCTCAGAGTTCCCATTTCCAGATCTAGCTCACTGTCTCATTGGATTATATCAGCTCAGTTTTAAGTGTGTCTGTCACTTGTGTATTTATCTGGAGCATGTCAGCACTTACAGGCCTAAATTTACCTGCAACTGGACCTAATATTTCATTCCCACTGGAGCCAGCATCTAGATATGTAGTTTTCATGGTTTTGTGGTTGCTTAGATGGGAACTACTTTATATTCAAGTTCAGCTTTGCTATAGATTCAGGGAGAATAAAGAATAATATACCAGAGTTTATTTTTCCCAGTTTTGGATATGTAAATTTAAGAACTGAAAATGAGGTCAGAATGGGAAGCAGAATGTCTGATATCCTGTGCATTTTCCGAATTGGTATTTACGTTTATATAAGATTTCAAAGACAGGTGTTTTGAAAACACACCTATTCTTAGTTATCCATGCCTTTCTCAGCTACATTAATGCAATGTTCACTCCGTGGGGCTGCTTTTAAAGATGATCCAGAAACTTTAATTGGCCAAAAATGCAGCTGCCAGCTTGTTATCTGGGACCCAAAGATCAGATCATATGTGCAGCATCTGCATTTGCTACCTGTTTGTTTCTGGTCCCTGTTTAAAGTGCTTGCCTTTTTATTTAAAGCCATAAACAGCTCAAAATACATTTTGCCACTAACATGGCAATGCTTTTATCACTCAATACTAGAGCCTACTCTACAAGGAAGGACATTTCTGGGATGAATATTGGGCCACCGTTATACCAACAGCATGGGATTTTATTCTGTTTTTATATATTTGGTTTTAAAAGCTTATATCCTGCCTATTTTCTGAGAGACAAAATCAGCACATATTAAACAATCTTAAAAATCCAAAGTAATAAACAATAATATACAGAGCTGCCATAATCAGCTGCTCTATAGTCTCTACCAGTGGTTCCCAATTAGCTAAGTACTGTGGACCCCTTGTTTTTCAAATGCCAAGCCATGGACCCCCTACTTTTGTTATCTCTATGGTAGTTACCGGTATGAAGCAATTCTTTGGAGAAAATAAGGGGTAGCCCCTAATAAGCAAAGGATTTTAGGTATGCTAAAAGTACAGACCATAAAATTTGTGGTATTTGTGATATTATCATGCAAAAATGACAATGATTTAGTTAGGAATATAAAGACGAATTTAATTTTACTAATGTATAAGTCTTAAGGTAAGTATAATGGAGGACAAAAAGGCCATAATTTAAAAGCAGTTCAGACCACCCCCACCCACCCCCAACACAAACAAAGCAATTTCTAGCAGAGGCCACTTAAAGATCCCCCACCCCCAGTTTCAGTGTAGGGAGCAGTGGGGTGGGGAGAGAAATGGTTTAAACAAGACGGGAAGAAATATTTTTGTTGCATTGTAAGATTAGGATCCCTGCACTGCTAGCCTTGGGAGAAGTGAAATGCTGTCTGAAGAGGAAGGCTCTGAACATGTACATAACACAGTTTGTCTTTGAGCCAAAGCCAGCTTCTGGGGCTCCTGGGTCAGAGGGCGTTCCCTTCCTTCTTTCCAGGCAGGTTTTGGCACAAGCAACTTGCCATCCTGCCCCTGCTCGAAGAGAAGAAAAGCAGAACCTGCCCAAATTCTTTTCCTGAAACTACTAAAAGCTACACTGGCCTTGACCTCTCGTGCCACTGGTCAATGAACCCATTTGATCCCCAAAATGAAAGACGATTCATGTTTTCCCTTCTCAGATAACCAAGCCCCATTGCCGTTTTCTCTTGTTTAATAGCTTCAGCTTCAGTCGCAGCAGCAGCCTCTCCCCACCCCAACTTAGGTAGCCCCCACCCTTCTCGGGAAGGGGGAGGAGCCAAACCTCCACCCACCATATGGGTGTGAAATGAAGCCCCTCTACTCCGGCTAATCACCGTCGTCATTCATCGTCACTCACGGGGCTTCTTTTTTAGGAATCCTTTTTAGTAGAAGGCAGGCTGCGGCTGCAGTCCTAGTATAGATCATTACCTAGAAGTAAGGCTCACGGAACTCAGTGGGGCTTGCTTCTGAGTAGATCCACATTGTATTGCACAGTGAAGCAGATGTCCCTATTTAGCTTTGTTTGGAAAACCTGGATATTGCTGCTCTGCTTTCATCTGCTGTTATTCCTAATGTTATTTCTTTCTCTATTTTATTTTGCTTTCCCCTGTCTGATTTCAGCCGTAACCACAAAAAAGGGGGTGGGGTGGGAAGCGGAGACTTGATGTGTCTGCTCAAATACTGCAGCAACGATCACGCCCAACCAAACCCCCCAATTGCAAAACTCTTCTGTCGTTGTCCAGTTCTGCCTCCCCTATGCGCGGACCCACAGATAGGTAGCTCGCCGGCAATGGATGTCTATTGAGGAGGAAGGCAGGGGAGAGACACCGCATGCCGACATCCAACAAACACACGCACACACACGCTTGGCCGTCGCTGGCAGCAGCCTTTGGTCAAGTTTGCAAGGGTGGGTCTGGAAAAGGGGGACTCTGGCCAAACTGCTGCTCGCCTCTTCGTTCCAACTCGGTGGGTGCAGCAACGAGTGCCAGCCACGTACCTTCCCGGTGCTCCTGGCCTGGTCTGCTGCCGACGCCACCACCACCAATACATCCGCCCCTCGATTGCTGCTCCTCGCTTTCACCTGATGTTGCTTGTTCTCAGGCCAGCCACCCAGTCTACCGCTGCCAAGAGCCACCTTGCTGTCACGCTGGCTACTGCTTCTGTGCAGATCAGCCAGCTGGGGCCTTTTTGGCGCGAGATCTCGATGGCTGGGTCCTGGCCTGGGAAGTCTCACTGCAAGTCTCGCGAGACTTCCTATTTTCAGGGAAATAAGGCCGGGCCACCGGGGAAAACAAGGCCTACTGCAACCGCCGGGCCAGGCGCCCCCGCTTTAATGGCAAGTAGGCCCTCCGCTCCGGTTGCTCCTGTAGGTCTTATTTTACTGGAGGTCTCCGGACTTTTCCTGGTGCTATGGTCAGTCTATGAATGGTGAATATGTGAATGGTGCCATGGACCCCCTGGGTGGGTTATGCGGACCCCAGGGGGTCTGTGGATGACCAATTGGGAACCACTGGTCTATACACATACATACAAATAGCAGTCATTTGGTCTGGAGATATAGTTCAATGTTGGGTGATAGAAGAGCTTTAGAATATCATTCATTAGATCAGGAGGAAACCTGACAACACACACACACACACTCGGGGTGCACTTCTATGCATGTTTAGATGAAAAAAAGTCCCCAGCATTATTCAGTCTAAACATGCATAGGAGTGCACCCTAGTGAACAAAATACTTACTAAAGTGTTAACTCAATCTTATGCTTACTCATCCCTGATCTGTGCTTGATTTGGATCACTGGAATTCATCCTGAGTTGAAAAGCTGCATCTGTGTCATTATGTATTTAATATTTAAAATCACATTCCTAAATGTAAAAAGCAAGATACCACATATTCTTAAAAAAAACAAAAAACAAAAGCAAAACAAATAAATGGGAATTATATAACTGGCAATGAAGGATGTTCCGTTTTAGATAACTTAATCTGATTTCACTAAAGCTTAGAAAAAAGCAACCATGCAGAAAATATCCATTGAGATACAACTGTGGGTCAAACCAGACGTAATACTAAGTTCATTATTTAGAAGGTGTTTTTTAATAGTAGGCATCTAGTTTGGTCTGCTTGGATTTTCATGAATCACATTGGGAGAGGCTCTGGTCCCACCAAAAATGGTCCCTTCCATGCTGCTATCAGTTACAGGAAAAACAGATCCAATAGCAATGTGGAGAAGATGATTTTCTTTAGGAGCACAGCACAGAGGAAAAGGGTAAACTTCCAGTGAAAATCCTCTGAAACATTTGCCCTCTAATAATGATGATACGCTAAACCACGGTGGTTAAGCATTTTGAGCTAAACATTATGACTTAACATGTCATGTGAACCATTCCTTACCATGGTGGCTAATAACCACAGTTTAAACACACTCACTAACCATTTGCCGCAAAAGGGTTAGCGGCCTAACCATAGCTTAGCATGTTGTCTGAACAGGGTCACTGTGTTTAGTATAATGTGTGACTAGACCTTGAAGTGCAGCATTATCCACATACGAAGCTGTCCTGGTTTCATATTGGACCGAATGCAAGTTTTCCTGTTTGGCTACAGATAAACAGAAAGATGGAAATAATAATGCCCTCCCAGCCCCTGGGAACACCTCCTATTCCTCATCTCTGTGCTCCATTTTGCGAGCATGGAGAGATAGATGGCACAGTTCTTTCCACACCAGCTATGAGAGGGACAGGGAGGGGGCTGGCTTCCTGGCTCCCAACTCGGAGCCCTGTTTACAAGCTATGTCATCTTCCCCAGATGATGTCTAGGGGACATAGGATTGCTCCCTGCATTTCATTTCATTCTGTTCCTTCATCAGTTTGCAGCCTTTTTTTTAAAGTCAGCATGAAAATGTATATCTCCTAACATGCACATTTTTGTGTGCTTCTCCCCCTTAAATAGGCACTTTTGTACACATTTTTAATTTGGAGAACTGTATCACAACATTTGGAGACACCATCAGAAAACTGCGTATTGGTTTGGGAAGTGTGAATTGGATAGGTCTGTCTTAAAATGTGACCCAAACTGATTCTCTCCCCCCTCCCTTCACCTATGTATTCTGCACATCTACCCCCCTCCCCCTTTCAGCCATGTAATTATTTCAATAGCACTCTTGGGGAGGAAAATGTCACATCCGAGCCAACCCCTACTTCCAAGTAAATGTGTTTATGTTTACTTTATTAGTCATAGAAGGAAAGGCCTTCCCAGTGCCAAATCTGAGGGTTTTCTCAAGGCTCCTAAATATTATCACATAAGAATGTAATTTCCAGGCTTTTTATAAATTGGAGATTATGACAACTATTCACCCAGAAGGCGAAGGAAAATGGGTTGCTTCCTTGTTCTTTGAAACTGAATCCAGAACTCATTTTATAGTGGCAACAACAAAAATAAGCCTGGTTTCTGTTTTTACTTGGAGTTAGTATTTCTCGTCCTAATGGCTCTTCAGCTATTAGCATCAGGGCACGCTAAATGTCTCACTAAAATCATTTAAAAATTAACACATGTTGTGCCAACAATGGCTAGAAATTATCATTGGACTGAACCAATTTATAACACGTGTATTTGAATCCAGCTGGCATGCTGAACTGTGACTAAATTTCTCCCCTGGGCAGACACATCAGCGCTCACCCTCTCTGTGCCACTGCTGTCCGTTTATATTGTCAAGAAAATGGCTCGTTCATCTCCCGAGTGATTACTGCTCTTTTGGCTTCAACAGCAGTTTATCTGGAACTGTGTCCAAGAGACGTTGTGTCTGATTCTGACTTCACTATTTTAAAAGCCACCAGAATGATATCATTCACTCCAATCACTTCTTCTTTAAGCCTGTATGAGACCCTGTGGTAATAATGACATCATTATATTTTGCCAGGATTGCCCATTATATCTTCAATCGAGTGCTCATCTTCTCATAGTAGTTAATCCCTTGGGGTTTAATTGTAGAAAGGCTCTGGTCACCTTTGACTTAAGTACAACAAAGCTCTTTGTCCTGTTGAGAGAAGAGACGGAGGAATTCCCTGCTATTTTGTGGTATAATAAGAAGCTGGAGCCAGCAGACTTTCCTTCCTAGGGAGAATTACTACTATCTGACCTTCTTTTGAACTTGAATTTAGTAACTGCCACTCCCCTGCCATTTGCCGCTGCAGACTGCTGGAGCTCAACTGATGAATAAATAGCAGTTCTCCTGAGTGCTGAAGTAAGGTTTTGACAAATCCCAAGTACATCAAAGATAGGAAGAACGGCCTGTCGCCAGTTAGCGAGCACTCTTATTATCACATTATGTCAGATGATGGGCAAAGTTCAGCTGACTTAACATGCTGCTGCTACTGAAAACAAGAGCTCTTCCTCTCACATTTTGAGAAAACTATATATCTAGGGCCATAAGGGAAAAGACGGCATCTTGAAAATCTTCTCTCTACTACATCTCCTGCAGCCCTCAAGAATAATTAAAAACAAAAACGGAAGCAGATTGTCAGGGAGGTGGAAAAAGTTGTTCTTGCTAGTTCGGTTCACTAAGCTAAGGTGTTAAACCTCCTGCCAATTCTACAACAGTACTAAAACAGGAAGTCTGGAGGATTTTCACCCTCTGATAATTTTATTATGAGTAGTGGGGGTGGGAAGAGTGTATTAAAAGTGCATCCCCAACGATGTTTTGTTCATTCCAATTCTGAACATTTCAAAACTCTGAAGCTAGTGTTTGTGACAAAACTTCTGTTCATCAAGAGAAGCCTAAATCTGTCAGGATCAGGCCCGATCTCCCTGGTGTGTATCCTGAATCAGATTCAGAGCCTGAAGAAGAAGTAGACAGCCAAGACAGGATGCGGGGGGATGAAATTCTCTGTCGTTTTTCTCAGAAAACTCCTGCTTTTGATGGGAGGCAAATGACGAGGCTTGCTAAGTAATCTACAAAGCTTTTATTAAGCAACAAACATCTCTTCTACCTGAAGAGAGTCTACTCTCTTGGAAACTTCCCCCTAGGCAAAACTATGCAAACTAAGGAAGACAATTGTCCGCTCAAGAAGAATAGGAAGCTACTTCCCAAATGCCCGTAACTTCAGAGAGCCTGGTGTGGAGGCAGGTTCTGGCACAATCCTAGTCGGACCGACTTTCTCACGCCTTCCTTCCGCTCTGTGTGTTTTAGCTTCCGGCGGACCCTAGCATCAGCTAGCTTGTCAGGACGCTCTCCCCCAGAAGAAAGCCCACTTCTCACTGCGTGTGTAGAATTTGACCTTGAGGTCAAACTGTCCATTTAGTTGATAGGCAACTGCCTTGCTTTATTTATTCATTTATTTATTTCATATTTATAGTATCCAACAGCCTAAGCTCTTTGGACTGTTTACAACTAAACCATAAAATGCTTTGTTAGGCTAATTAAGCTTAAAGGATAGCTCCTAGCATTCACACTCTTTTCAAGTGTGAAGAGATGTCTATTTACTGAATAAAGCTTTGTGGATTGCACAGCAGACCTAGTTATGGTCTCACATCTTGGCAGGAGGGCATGGAATCATGACAAGATCTCTCCTTTACCTAGGTAATCTTTTCCCATACATTCACCCAGAAACTAAGATCATTTTCAGAGGCCTTCCTTGGGATACCCCCACCAAATGAAAGTAGGTGGCTGTATGCTAATGAGAGAATATTTTCAGTGGTGGCACCTTGTTGTGGAATAACCTCCCCATAGTGGCTCACTGGCCTCTGGGCAAGGTTTAAGGTTTTGTGAGTTGCCCTGAACAACTCACCACCAAGATACAGTATCATTATGGTATTTTACTATTGTTTTGTACAACTCTTAGAAATGTCTTTTAATATACATGATTCGTAAATATTGTTAAATACACTAAATAAATAATATAAGAGTTGGCTCTCAGGTTCCTGTCTAGAACCGACACACATTCATTCTGATTTATGTGTTTTGTAATTTAACAAATTGTATGGAGATATGTTTTACAGTACTTTTCTCCTAGTACCAGACAGCCCTTGGTTTATAACTTTGAAACTGTATTAGGAGTTAAGGTGATATTGACATGGTTTTTGAGGCCATTCCAAGTCTTGTAGACTTCCAATATGATAATTGGCAATGATCAACTTTGTGGCCTATTTTAAAGAAATATTTAAAATTGGTTGTTTCCTAGGTACTTTGATAAATAGGTATTTTTCACTCTAAGTTCCTTGGGCACAGTTTAAATCCAGTTCTCTGAACAAATACTAAAAGGATCTCATTGAAGTAAATTCTAAAGGAGGTGACTAATTACGGTGCTTCAGACTCAAATTACTTAGGATTTTAGGTGTATGAATGGTTTTCCTTTTCGTTGCAGTTCGAATGGCTGATTTATAGCTTTAGCACCTTGCATATATCCATGAGCTGAAAGCTGTTCATTTGTCAAGCTGGAAGTGTTGCAACCATTTCTTAATCTTTCTGTAGCTGTATCTTTGTGTATATTAGAGATTTAGGGGTATGAGTTTCTGTGGGTTCTCTTATAGATCAATGGTCTGCGAAATGGATTCCGTGGCTATTTATTCCTAACTCTTAATTGCCTGCCATAGCATGTTTGTTCTCTTAAGCTACTGCCTTAGGCAAAAAAAGTTCTAGACTGACAGTTCCTTTGTCTGCAAACTGGATTTTCAGGTTAAGAACATAAGAAATGCCATGCTGAATCAGACCGAGAGTCCATCTAGTCCAGCACTCTGTTCACACAGTGGCCAACCAGCTGTTGACCATGGACCAACAAAGCAGGATATAGTAGTGCAACAGCACCCTCCCACCTATGTTCCCCAGCAACTGGTGCACACAGCCTTACTGCCTCGGATACTGGAGGTAGCACATAACCATCAGGGCTAGTAGCCATTGATAGCCTTCTCCTCCAGAAATTTATCCAGCCCCCTTTTAAAGCCATACAAATTGGTGGCTATCACCACATCTTTTGGTAGTGGTGGAATTCCATCATTTAACTATGTGCTGTGTGAAGAAGTACTTCCTTTTATTTGTCCTGAATCTCCCACCAATCAGCTTCATGGGAGAAAAATGTCTTCCTATCCACATTCTCCACACTATGCATAATTTTGTTCTCTATCAGGTCTCCCCTTAGCCTCCTTTTTTCCAAGCTGAACAATCCCAACTGTTGTAACTTTCCCTCATAGGGGAGATGCTCCAGCCCCTTAACCGTTTTAGTTGCACTTTTTTCCAGCTCTATCATGCAGTTTAACCCTGAGAAGCCTCGTGACAAGGGGATTATTTTACATTTCTTCTCCCCTCCTCCCTGACCAGCCCTGTAAGGAGTCCTCTTCTCTTCATGTAGGAGAAGAGACAGTCGCTGGGTGAGCCTGAAGGACAGCTTAGCAAATCAGTATTTCCCTCATTTAGCTATTACAAATAAGGGTGGTCGAAATCTGCAAGCGCTCACTACGCTGCTCCTGCAGCCAGCCTGGCCATCACGAACTGGGTTGCGTGAGCCCTCATGCGGACCCACAAGAAAACACTGCTGTATATTCATAGCCAGTCTGGAGCAGGAGCTTTGTAGCACTGTTCAGAGTTTGGGGTGGGGGGCAGTGGTGGAGGTGGTTCAGGGCTGGGGGAAGAAAAGGGTCATCATTTTTCTTTCCAACTCTTTTGCAACCTTCCCCTGCAGTGCTGTTTGACATCAAAGGGACTGAACCTGAGCACTTTATTGCTATCTAAAAGGGGGTAAGTCTCTGGAGAGTGGAAAATGTAACCTTTTCCTTGTATGGGGAGGAGAATTGTTGTTATTTTGATTCTTATGGAACATATCCTTCCAAATTAATTTCCCCTTTAGGATATTGCTAATCCCTTCCTACCTCTTTCTTTCGTTGGTCTTCAACTGAAGCCCTCATCATCCCACGGGTCCTGGGATTTGCTAATCATAGGTTATTGTCAAGTCGATTTGGGTTCTTTTTGTTATTATTTTTATCTGAATTTACAACCCGACCTACTTCTGGGTACCCAGGTCATCTCCTAAATAGGCAGGAACCACAACCTTATTTTTGGGTGGCCCTGTTTCATTTCCAAAATGGATAGACACAGGGCTCCCTACATTTGGTATTAGAGGGAGGGAAAGGTGGTGACTGATAGGGGGGGGGCTCCTATGGACATGGGAGGAAGAGGTGCTCTGGACAGCTGAAGGTTGATGGGAGTAGTTCATCAGAGTGGGTGGGAATTGTCACACCTACATTTTTTGGTGGCACTAACCATCACTGCTGCTTACTTTAAGGCTCCTGTCTTGTGCTGGTGCAGATTCTATTACAACTCACTGAATATAAGGAAAGTGAAGATTCTGTTGTGTGACAATTTGAGCTTATTACCTTGCAGCTACTTTTTCACAGCTATGCATTCACAAATTCTCTAGTTGTGTGTATAGGCATGTATTATGTTCCAGCAGAAAGAACAACTGTTCTGTCTTGCCGTACATATAAAGCCTTGCCATTTTCCTTAGGCGAAAAAGAAAAGTGGGGGAGAAAGCTTAGACGCCAGGCAGACACTATATATATATATATCTTTCTTTGACTGGTCAAAAAGATAAGTGGGCTGAATAGAGACAAGTGTTGTTTCTCTATAAATTGTGTGCCAGCAGGTTTATCACCAAGCACTGTAGATTATGTTGAGTGCAGTGATCAGGAGGAAGAAAGGGAGGCTAAAATAACAGAGTGGTAGGACTATTTTGATTCTACAATCAGACCCTCCTTGACTCCTGCCCTCTAGGTGGAAAGTGCTTATGTTACAAAATAACATGAAGTCAGTCCCCAGATATTAGTGGCAGTTTTACTTCTTGCTAGTATTCCTTGAGATGTTAGCTGCTGGGAATATTTATAAGCCACCCTGGTGGCTGCTGTCCCATTTAGTTTGGACCCAAGGATGAGAATGAATGAAGCACACCCAGAGAGATACTGAATTAAAAGGCAAATCCCAGATGCATTGTCTCCCTTTACTAAATAGAGCTGTGTTTGGGAGGTTCCTGCATACTTAGGAGATGACCTGGGTACCTAGAAGTAGGTCGGGTTGTAAATTCAGATAAAAATAATAACAAAAAGAACCCAAATCGACTTGACAATAACCTATGATTAGCAAATCCCAGGACCCGTGGGATGATGAGGGCTTCAGTTGAAGACCAACGAAAGAAAGAGGTAGGTAATTGTTCAAACAATTCATCTCCCGATATAGTATTTCCAAAACAGAGGTTTTGGAAATCTGTGGTTTGTTTTGCTGCCTGCTGAAAAGCGCTGCACTCCTGGCCATCTTCTGATCTCTGCCTTAATTGTCTGCATAACAGCTCAGAATCCCTACATATATTGCCTTTTGAACTAACCCCCTTGCTGCCTGCTTCTGGCATGGTCTTCATATTATCTTCTCCAAGAATTATCCTATTTGTTCTCTCTACTATGCATTCATTCATTCATTTAACAATCTTCAGGAATCACTAACATTAAAAGAAATTTCTAAGAGATGTGCAGAACAATGCAGTATAAATTCATAATAAAATACTATACTGGGAATTCTATTGGAACAAATAGGTTATCAGGACGTACCAAAGCCCAGGTGGGTTGGTGCCTGTCTAATTTGTACTGGTAGGGAATTCCAGAAAGTGGGCACCGTAATACTAAAGGCCCTATTCTGAGCCATCACAGACAGGACCACTGATACCTTCAGCATGACCAGGATGCGATCTCCCAATCAGAGCAGCAACAAAACAGGCAAGTAAAAGGTCAGGTGCTCTTTTAAATACCCGGTCCTGAGTTGTTTAGGGGGTTGTAAGCACGTGCCAAAACTTTCAGCCTGGCCCAGTGCAATTCTCTCATTGTAGGTTTAATATGTTTGTGATAAGCACTCCCATTAGCATCCTGGCTGCATCATTCTGTACAAACTGCATCTTCCAAATCAACCTCGGCAGTTCCACATAAAGCACACTGCAGTAATCAAATGCTGAGGTTATCAAGCATGGATCACAGTGGTCAAACTAATCCTGTCTAGGAATGGCTGGAGCTGTCTTACCTGCCAGAGGTGATAAAAGGCACTCCAAGCCGTCAAAGACACCTGTGCCTCTGGTGAAAGTGCTTGATCGTTCAGCACCTGCTCCTTCAGTAGGTTGTAACCATATCTAGAGGAAGTGACTTACTCAATTCTTGGACAAGGGAACCACTCACCAATGCAGCCTCCATCTTGCCAGGATTTGGACTCAGTTTTCCCAGTCCACCACTGAACCCAGATACCACTCCAAGGCTTGCATAGCCTCCCCTGATTCAAACATTACAGAAAAATAGGCTGGGTGTCATCAGTATACTGATGGCACCTTGCTCTGGATCCCCTAATGACTACTTCCAACATATTTATATAGATCAGGGGTGGGCAAGTTGGAGCCGTCTTCATGGCACCGGGTTGGCACTGCCTCCCTCCTCAACCCCGTGCTTTTCCTCTTCCAGGGCGTCGTCAGGTAATCCTTATGCTGAGGAGGGAGTGCTGGGCTTCTGGGGGGCCATCCAGGTCCCAGAGCCACCCCCACCCTCTTCCTGGTGGAAAGCGACCAATTCCTGGTCGCCTTCCACCAGGCTCCACCACTGGGTTGGCCCTGGATTAATGTTATGTGGTGGAAGCCCTGTGTTGACGTTGCTCCCTTTGAAAAAGTCAGGGTAAATACCATGCAGTACAGTAGTTGTCAAGAAGCGTAGGGTCCAAGGTGGACTTCTTAAGGAGTGGATGCACTGCCACGTGTTTCAAGATAGCTACTGTCTTCCCCCGCAAGGATCCATTCACCTCACCCAGGCCCAACCTGGTCAAGCCTCCTCAGCTAGCTTCAATCAGCCAAGAAGGGCAGTCATCAAGAGCATATGGTCAGGCATGTAAAAGCAAACACCTTGTTCACATCCTCAGACCGTAAATGAAATGAAACCACCCTCATAATATCTGGCTAGATGCAGCGTTGGATGCCTGAGTTGGAACTGCAGTAAATGCAGTGTCAAGGTGGCTACAAAGATGGGCAATTTTGTGTTCAAAGTTCCTGGCAAAGTAATCACATTAGGCTGCTAAAATGGCTAGGACTCCACTTACCGGAGCCAGTGTTAACAGCCCCTGGACCAGCTTAAAAAACTCCACTGGAAGCCTATCCAAGGATGCAATGGAGACAGTGAAATAAGCTCTTTTTGCTGCCCCACCACCATTTATTAAGGATGATTATGTGCTGTTACTCGCATCTTGTAAAATAACCAAATTTACTTTAATGAAAAGCAGACCAAAGGTTTAAGTGTAATTTTGGTGTAATTACACTTGGTGTAATTACGCCATTACATTTGGTGTAATGGTGTAATTTTGTGGGGAAGGAAAGAGTGCTATCATATGCATATTCAATTAGAAGTAAGTCACACTGGCTTCCATGGGACTTACTCCCAAGTAAATGGGCTAAAGAATCAGCAAAATGATTAGGAGAAACAAAGTTGTGGAAGGGACCATTTCTTTTTAAGTCACCTGGCTAATTTCATTATTTTTGGATGAGTCACTATTTGTCCCTAGCTATAATCAGTCAACCTTCTGAATTACCCAGATAATTAAATCACTAATAGTTTGGGCGGGGTCAAACTTGCAGATGATACAATAAACCATGATGGCTTATTCAGAAAAATAAATCATGGTGGCCTATTGTGACATGCAAACCCAGGTTGTTTTGGGGAGGGGGGCTGCATTACTTCAAAGTTCAACCCAAATTACTCAGATATTACTCAGAAGTAATTCTTAACTCATCCCTTTATGTGCCTAAAATACACTTATGGCCACCTGGTGACTTGTTGGCTAAGATTCCCACAATCCAGTGGTGGGTCCTTATACTATTCAAAATGTTATGGGAAGGAATATAGCAATTAAATTGATCTTCCACCATCTCTGGGCTATTTGTGTGCCAAGCTGCATAGGTGGAGCCAGATGACGAGAAATATAAATAGACCCCAAAGAAACTAGTGATTAGGTCTACTGTGTTGATTTATAAACACCACATGGCTTCAGAATTGGCACTCTACACATATTATAAACCCAAATCCTGGTTTAAAAGGTTTTATTTTTAATTATTCTCGTAAGCCTTAAAGCTACTGAAAGGCTCATTCAAGAGCGTAGGATATAGGAAATAGGAGTGCTGGCGTTACAAACTTGGCTTTGATGCGGATGATAGGGGCTGCTGATTTGCAACTGAAAGGCATACATTAAAATGCAAGTTTGAAAAGAAAAATATACATACATGGTCTGTGTTTACCTATTCAGATTTGGATAAGGGGATTTAATTCAGAAATATTGTGCTTTTAATACCAAAATCCTCAACACTGTAGCAGAGTGATGAAATACTTAGGATTTTTGCTGGCTATACAGGAATACTGAGTAGCTGCAAAATAAATAGCAAATGGGGAGAAAAGGAAGTGGTTTTTTAAGCCCCATTTAAAATAAATCCCTGTGTTTATTACTATCAATACTATTGCAGTGCAGTAGTACTTCTGTATGACTATATTGTTGCCCACATGGAATATCTTGCAGAAGATCTACTGCTGAAACCTTGACTGCTGCTTGGGGTTAGGTTTTTTAAAAGACTGGTGCATTTACTTCAGAGGCACAAATACCTAAATAAATAGTGTTCTGATCCACAAAGTCTAGCACAACCACATGAGCTTCAGTGATGAGAGCTTTTCGGCAATAATGTTGTTTAAAGGTGTTAAATGCAAAACATTCTAAGTATTAGTCTTCACCTACGATAGTTGTTAGCAAATTTCAAAATTCTCCAAGTAGTAGGAAATCTCATTATTGGATAGATGCTGTCAGTGCTGTATATTGTGTCCCACTTTCTTTGCATGCAAAATGTGCTTCTCACATTCTCAGAAATGCTCGTGCTGGTCTCTCTTGAATTTAAGATTTATTAAGAATAGGGTTTCTATATGCCTCTTTTGAGACATATGAGTTCTGCATATTGTAGATATGGTGAGATTCTCAGCATATATGTTCTTAGATATAGAACCTCCATGTTACTGTAGGTCAGTGATGCCAGTGTTTTCACGGGATACTGTTATTATTATTATTATTATTTATTTATATAGCACCATCAATGTACATGGTGCTGTACAGAGTAAAACAGTAAATAGCAAGACTCTGCCGCATAGGCTTACAATCTATTGTCATCTATTTCTGGTTAAAGCTGAACCCAAAGGGAGGAAATGAAGATCAGAACTCACATCAACAGCTTCAGAATTCAGAAGTATTTACAGCTGATGAGGAGTATTATTGCATCATCTGTAGGGGCCATTTGTAAATGCATTGGTCTCCATACTGAAAGTCAATCTCCAGGCAAGATCTGTTATAAATAAGACAGAAAATAATATCATGTTCTGATAGTCACAAAAATTGGGTCTTTCATATATAATGGAGAGAAAAGGATTTAACATATAAAGCACTAGATTAACATGTGTATGCACCAGGAAATCAATAAACTGCAACTGCTAGCCTTGTCTGTGAATGAAACGCCTATAAACACAGTATATAACACATTTTTACATAGCTGACCTGCTGAACATTTGCACATGTTTTTCATTGATGTGGGGATTGTTCCCTCTAAGTGGATTCCATTCCATTTTTTAAACTTGATTTAAATGGAACAGACACCTAAAAAATCTTAACAAGCGTAGTTGACCTTTGGGTGGAATTCTACAAAAAAGGACTGTGTGTAGCCATGTTTCCCAACGTGTGCTTAGATCTCATTTGTGGAACAAATAAAGAAATCTACAGAGTCTTTCTGTTTTATGAAACAAGGGGTAAAAAAAATCTATAAGGGGAGTGTGTGTAAAACAAATAAATAAAACTCTACAGCATAAATGCCAGACGTAATGAAAACATTGGCACTAGTCTAAGATGTATATAAGTGATGCGTATAATGGCCTGGCTGTTCCACTGTGTGTGCTGCTAATGTACATAACTACAATCTACGGGAGACTGGTAATCAGAAGCCATTGTTTTTGTTGGAAACAGGAAATATTAACTCCTGACATGTCAGAGAAACATGTCCGCGCTATAATAACATAAAATGTATGTCACCGCTGCAATGGAGGTGCAAGTCAGATACTTCACTTGAAAGGTCTTTACAGCACGCAGGAAGAACACCAGAGGTTATAGTTTTCTTAAATGTCAACAGGCATTCCAAAGAAGTTGCTGAAATTTTACCCGTTTTTTAATTACTTGTGGCTTAAGTTGTACTAGTTCTTTATCAAATTATAGTATTTCCCTTGAGCTCAGTCAGCCATTTCCCTATCATCACTGTCTTTATTGATTTATTACATTGTACCCCTTTCTCCAAGGAGATTGGGGGCAGTACATATGCTCCCCCACACCCTTTTTAAATAGTACAATAACAATGTGAGGTAGGTAACATAGAGAGGGTGTATTTGACTGGCCTGAGATGCAGCTTCATGGCCACATATGTATTTGCACCCCTCTTCTAGCATACTGTCCACTATAGCATATTTTCTTTCTTTGAGCAATTAGCCTCTCCCACCTCATACTCTTCCAAATTAGAAAATGGCTCACGTTCCAGGCATTCACAAATCACACTGTTGGTTTCTGGCAGGTTGTTGCATGGGCTTTAAAAAATCAAAATGAAATGCACTTGACTCTGTTTCCCTGAATTTGGGGAGATTCATTTTGTGTTGTCCTCCTATTTTTTTAAAAAAATCAGCTTATGATGCCAAAAACATATTGAAATATCATTTCCAGGCCAAGTACTCCTTTTTCAAAGTATTCTGTTCAGATTTTTTTTACATTAAAAGGAAATTCCATATATACTGAGTAGCATGAGGTCAAGATCTATAGCTCTGATATAAGTAAAAATATACCAAACATAGAGAGAAATTAATTGGCCTACCAACATTTATCAGTATAACTGAGGCTAGTATACAGCATCATTCAAAACAAAGCCCAAAGGCTCTTGGATGGTCATTAGGTTAAATCCAGACTTAGTCATACTTAGGGTAGACCCATTGAAATCAATGGGACTTAATTAGTCATGGCTACCTTGTCCCATTGATTTTAATGGGTTTACCCTAAGTATGACTAAATCTGGATCCAACCAAGTAGTTGATTTGTCCCCATTATTGTCTATAGAGTCAGTGGCATTTGCAATCCTAAAATTTCACCTTTTGCAGTCATTTGAAATAATTTTTTTCCCCTGTTTAACATTGTCAGAAGTAATTGGCAATGTACTATAAAAAGGGCTCCAGGCTATCTTAAAAATGGTTTACAGAAACTACGAGCTATTGTAACATTGGGGAAATGTAGCAGTTGTATATAGAACACCAATAAAAATGAAAAAAAATGTTGTAAATTGGTAGGCTGATCATCAGATAACTTATTAGCATGGTGTTCTCAGACTGTGGAGAAAGATAAACAGTGCTCAGGTCAGGATACATTTAGTCACGGCACCCAAGTGGTAAGTTGAACTGGGAACCAAGGATACTAAAGCAAAACGACTTTATATCATATCATCGAGGCTTGAATTAAACTGCATGACTAGAATTGCTAAAGGAGTTCAAGGCAACTGAAAGGAAGTCTATTTCAGATTCGAAGAGGGAACTTGTGAGATAAAATTTTGAGTACATGCTTTCTAATGCAAGATCAAAACAGATACAAAAGGTAATGTTTCATCATGCTCAGTTTTGTACAGTGAAATGCTGAAAGGTATGCTAGTACAATGTGTAGTACTTTCAGAACTTACTTAGAATACTAGGGACATGTCTAGACCACTGTTTATCCTGGGGATCATCCTGGGATCGCACAGGGGATCCCAGGAGCAGGGAGGGATGCTCATCGGGGAGGGAGCAGGATTGTGGGTCTTTTTTTTTTTTAAACTACTTTTTCATTGGAGCGCACATGCGCTCATCTTCGGGGGGGGGAAGTGGCGGGCTCCCAGGATGTCGCGCTTGCATGTGGACAAAGGGGAGGATCTTGCAAACAGAATATCATGAGATTCTCCCCCCTCCCTCCCCTGGTCTAGACATGCCCTAGGACACTAAAGGCTAAAGTCTGTTCAAGGAGCAGTGAGAAATCCTACTACTTCACACAGCCCAATTATCTCCTATGGTTACGACTATGAGCTTCTTCAGATGGGATGGGGGGAATTGTGTTTCCCTCCTGTCGTTTTGAATTGTGCTTCTGTCCCACAATAGGGACGAGCACTTCCTCTTTCATCAGACGGAGGTGGTGGTAGTAAGAGGAGTAAACAAGGACCACATGGCCCATTCAGTGGGTGGGATTTTTTTGCCCTGCTTTTCCTGCACACAGCAGGAAATGGCGGCATGTTTTGCTACAGGAAAAAAAAAGAGGATTTTGCTGGGTCTTTTTTTTTTTTTGAGATGGGAAAATGATCAGAAGGAGTGGGAGACATGCGTTGGTGGATGGTGTTGTGAATAGGACCCGTGAAAATCCCAGTAACAAGCATGCTATAAAATGCTCGTCTGATGGGAGCTCTATGACTCCCATGCTTTATCAGTCTCTTAATAGTTCGGTAAAATAATTGTTTTGTAGTTGGAATAGGCTATATTGTGGTTGCTGAAGCTGGATCTCTGTCAGTTTTATGAACATCTGTAAACACAAAGAGCACAAGAATCAATGTATTTCAGAGCTAGTTAATACCTTAACATGTTAACCATCTAGGGATGCCTGGGAATTATTTCATTGTGAATTCTGATACAAACTGATCTGCATCTACATCTCTTGGTCTAATGTGTGGATCAGACCTTAGTTACCTACAGATATTTGCAGTTCCCAAATGTTCCAACACATTGGATCAATAAATGTATCCAATGCATTTTTTTAAAAAAAAACATTTTGAGAGAAAAAATCTTTAGAAATACATAACTTAAATGACGCATTTTATACGGATTTTTTTTTGAAAAATTCAGCTTAATGCTGAATTGGGATGGAATAAACATATGAGGGAACACATGTAAAAATCACACAGTCCAGAAATAGACTAGTGCATCCATCCAAGTAGCAAAGGCGTGTTGTTACTGTATAGACTTACACTATGTCAACAAATAGAGGTCTCAGAGGGCTGCCATTCCTATCTGCCAAGTTCTTTCCTTTCATGCATGCTTCCTGGGGTAAGGGAGATACTAAGTCTTGTGCAAATGTCTGAGGGGCAAACCCCCCCCCCCTTAACCCAAGCATTACATTCTGCTTTTTTTCTCTGGAGGAGGTGTGGGAAGGAAGGCACAGCCTCATCTACACCAAGCAGGATATTGCACTATGAAAGCAGTACGAAAGCGGTATCTAAAAGGCAGGAGCCACACAACTGCTTTATAGCAGGATTGAAGTGCACTGACAACTGTTGGGGCCCATGGACACATACTATATACTGCTTTTATACCGTTATATCCTGCTAGGTGTGGCTCCTCCTCTTATATACCACTTTCACATCACTTTCATAGTGCAATATCCTGCTTGGTGTAGATTAGGCCACTGTTATATTCTATTGAAAATAAGAATTCTTCTTCCATTGGTAAGCTATAGTATTTCTATTGAGGTTACTTTACAGGAGACAAAAGAGGAAGTAAATTAAATATGGGGGATGTAAGTGGATTTTGGGCTTTCCAGTAGGCCCCTTTGGACAAAATCTAACAATCCAAGTTACTGTGGCATACCAGTAAAATGAATTGCCAATAGGAATTATACATCCATGCATTACCTAATTTGTTTAGTTATAAACATGAATAATGCCATTGCTTTTGTTCTTATTTATTTTTTTAAAATTAAACAAATAATAAATTCATAAACGAATGAATTTGCAGGACTGCAAATTAAGGTAACTGGCATGTGAAGCCTAAATACACGTCCCAGCAAATCTACTTATAGAGCAGAAGTATTTCCCCCCCTCAAACTGCTGGCATGATTTGCTGCATTACATATAGTACATTGCATTTGAAGCATTTTTTTTAAGTGAAATTGTAGGACTAGATTGTTAGTTTCATTGAAGTCCGTGTGGTTCAACTGTGTTGTTGTTTCTAGCATTATGAATGCTTTTACAGAATATGAGGGGACAAAGGAGCTCACAATTTAAAATTCAACATAGGAGAAGAGGTGGGAAGGGGAAGAAGGGGGTAAATAGGGAAAGAATAGGCAATTATTTCAGTTACACCTCCTTAGGCTTAGTTACAAGCTTATGCTACAATCCTAAACTCACTCGCTAAGGAGTTAAGCCCATTAAGCGTAATGGGACTTCTGTCAGTTATGGTTGGGCGTGGAAAATAGTCAAAGTCCAAATACTCTGGCTTAACTGGTTTGTGGACTGAATCATTAAAATGGTGAAAGGACTGCTTACACTGGCATAGACCCACTAAAGTCAACGGGACTGTGCCAATGTAAGCGGTCAATGAATGGCTGCCTTAAATTAATAGTTCTGATTAACTACTTTGTGAGAAATCAAAGGCTAACTGTTACTCTGTGGGCTGCACACTTGACTGCTCTCCTTCCCCATCAGTCTCAAAGAACAAGAGGTAAAGTAGGGCGGCCTAGACATGACTCATCACTTACTCTACAATGTAGCCAAAGGACACACAAAAAATAAACAGAGAGGATGTGAGGCTAAGAACAGCATGAAACAGTCCTGCTTGCTGTATATGGCCCTCAAGGTATCAAAAATGAACCACAGGGACTTATTTTTCAAGGATTTTGTACATGATTATATTTACCCATATCTGGGTGGCTTCAGAGGCTTCAGTTTGTTCCAGCATGTATTTGCCAGTGGGCATACGGATTTTTGTAAAATTATGTTTCATCCTTCAGTGTTCCATAAGTTAAAGTTGCTTTCAGCCATTTCCTATTTTAACATGGTTATAATATCCTACTGCAATGCCATATACTGTAAAAACAAACGTAAAATTGTAACTGTGTAGTTAAAGCCTCTTCAAATTTATCTAATGAGAATGTTTCCCAAGTATCATGAGTATTTTCTTATTGAACACAGTGATGATTGGATGTGGCCTTGAGGTCACAGGAGTAACAGTTGTAAAGCAACCTCAGAACCCCATTCTCATGTTCAGTTTGGCATTTTAACATCACTACAATGTAGTTTTACCCATCAAATTTGCATTGGGAATATTTGTTCTGAATGTGTAGAACTCTGAGATGACCAGATTCTAGGGGGAAATAGTCTCCTCCTCAATACAGTAAATCTCAGATATCAGTATATCTCTGTTTAGCAAATGAGGGCATGTTCATTACCACACAAAGAAGATAACAAAATACACAACCAGAAATGGATTGCAAAAAATATGTAGTCAGGATCTGCAGAGTTGTGAGCAGTAGGTTCAAAATCACGTGTTGACAGTCCAGATAAAAGCAGCTTCAAATCCAGGGCCTGTTGCATGCGGTGTGGTAAGGTTAAACAGCAGAAGTATCCAGTATTGCACCAGCATAAACTAGTCTGCCAGTTAGCCCTTTTAAGGGCAGGCCATCCACACACACCCCACTCCTTTCTCAGTACTTGATGGCCTCTATGGTGGGTTCTAATTTTTCACATATGTCCCAATATGGGCCATAGGTCAAGAGCTTGTCTAAATAGGCAACCAGGGCCAGATCTACACCAAGCAGGATATGACACTTTGTAAACAGTTTGAAAACAGTATAAGGAGCGTGTCTTGGGCCCCAACAGTTGTCACTATGTTAAAAACCATTTTAAAGCAGTAGTGTAGATCCTGCCCCTGTTTCTCTCATTCAGATCCAGTCCCAGGAGCATTTTAAGTGCACTATTTGTAGAAGTGACTTAAAGAGTTTGATGCTGTCACCTAACTCAGAATCATTGACAGCCACCTTATCACTTTAAACTCCAGACAGGTAAGGATATCTGGTAATACAAACAGTAGACCTTTGCACTGACATGGAGTCTTTGCAATCCTTTGTTTTCCCAGGGAGCATTCCAAATTCCTTAGTCATTCGTAATTCATATTAACTAGGTAGCATAGGAAACACAGAGCAGCAAACAAGAGCTTCTGAAGGTACAGAATTCATATATATATATATATATATATATATATATATATATATGTTTTATTATTATTCACTTTCTATCCAACTTTCCCCCCAAAATATTCAAGATAGCTTGCAAAAATGTGCAGGTCCCTTTAACCCTCATGAGTTGCCTGCAGGACTCCATCAGCCACAGTAATTTGTCAGCAACGTGGCAGCATCTAGAGAGATAATTCCTTGCTGTAAACAGTTTATTGAATAATATCAGAGATATGATAGATGCCTGCCTGGTGTCTCCTTTCCTCCTGACTGCAGCCGCTTCAGAATTAAGTTGCGCCAGGAGGGGGCGGGTAGGTTAGCTAGAGCCAGGGCCGGTGCCAGACTATTTTGCGCCCTAGGCAGGTGAGCTGCTTTCACCCACCCACCTACAGCGTCCCCCCCCACCCCAGTGTCCCCCACCCCCACCCCAGGGTACCTAAGCGCAGGGGCGCCATCTCGCCCGCCCAGCCAAAGCGAAGCCAGGACTCTGGGGTGGGGTGGGGCGGCCGGCCGGCTTCAGAAAGGCATGCCCGGAAGCCACTCTCCCAGAGCGGCTTCTGGCCGGGCGCACCGTTCCGAAGCTGCCTGCCCACTCCCCCACCAGCGTCCAGCCGGAAGCCGCTCCTGGCTTCGAAGCCAGGACGCTGCGGTGGGGGGGGGGGCGGGAGGCCGGCCGGCAGAAAGGCGCACCCGGAAGCTGCTCTCCCAGAGCGGCTTCTGGCCGGGCACGCTGTTCCGAAGCTGCCCGCCCACTTCCCCACCCCAGCGTCCTGGCTTCGAAGCCAGTGCCTGGCCGGAAGCCGCTCCTGGCTTCGAAGCCAGGACAATGGGTGGGGTGGGGTGGGGTGGGGTGGGGTGGGCAGGCAGTTTTGGAACGGCGCACCCGGAAGCCGCCCTCTCAGAGCCTCTGTGGGAGAGCGGATTCTGGGTGTGCCGTTCGGCGCCACCTGAGCTGCCTCTATGGCAGTGCCGGCCCCGGCTAGAGATGAGTCCAGGTATGATGGATAAGTACCTTTTAGCTCTCCTCCTGGCCTCAGTGACTGGCCGCAGCCTAATGTAAGAACAAGCCTATTGTTAAGCAAAGAAAAGCTTTGTTCAGGGTGAACAGAAGGGAATACAAAATGAGACATATCTGAAATAAAGATAAAATGCACTGACATGTCTTAAATGTTAAAAGCTAGAAATAGGCCATGGCTCAAAGCATAGGTGTGCCCAAGGGCTGTGCCAGGTGTGCCCAGGCAGACACTAATGTCTCAAGCAATAAGTGCCAAATTGAGGGGGCCATTGAGTGGGGATCCAGAGGGGGATAGTCCTCCGACTGCCCTCTGGCTGCTCCACCACTGCGCCAAAGAACTGCTGCCTCTGAGAGAGCACCATTGCTCCCAGCAGCAGGAGTGAAAAGGAATCACTGTGCTGGGAGCTTCTCTGCCGGGAGCCACACTTCAAAGAGGCAAGGAGGAGCCCCCCCCCCAAATATCACCTCATAAGGCCCTCCTCCGGCCAGTGTCACCACAAAGCCCCAGCAGGCTTGAGGAGCGTCTCCTCATACCACCCCACCCCCAGCTGCAGTAGCTCTCGCACAGTCAAGCAAGCCGAACGTGAAGTAGGGCATCAGTGTATATAGTGTTTAATAAATAAATGAATGAATAAAAATAAAAATCATTTATGATTCAATAAATGATATTCAATAAACGTTTCTCCTTTAAAAAAATATGTCCCTGGGCGCACACCCTAATGAAAAGTGCTGTTACCGCCTGTGGCTCAAAGAGCACATGCTTTGTATTTACAAGTCCATGGTTCAGTTCCTAAGATCTTCCATTAAAAAAAAGGAACTTGGTTAGTTAGTTAGGCTTAGAAGGCGCCTGCCTGCTTGAGGCCTTGAAGATGACTACTAGTCCTGATGGCTATATGCTACCCCCAATATCAGAGGAAGTTTGCCCGTGTACAACAGTTACTGGGGAATAGGGTGTGGGGAGGGTGCTGCTTGTGGGTTTCCTGTTGACAGCCAGTTGGCCACTGTGTGAACAGAAAGCTGGACTGGATGGACCCTTGGTCTGCCCCAGCAGGGCTCTTCTTATGTAGAGACACTGCTGGTCATTGTATACGGTGGGCTAAGTGGACCCAGTGGTTTGATTCACAATGAGGCAGCTTCATATGTTCAAAACAGCTCCAGAAAAAGGACTATTTTAGTTACTCGACCCAAGAAGCTGTTAATATTTCTTTAATTGATCCTTTTTGACCGAGGGGTATTAACATACTAGCTGCACGAATTGACACAATTCCCATTATTTACTGCTGACTGATCATTTGCTTCCAAAAAGTTCTTAATCAGTTTCACTTGGGTGTAATTTTTCAGTGGAGAGCCAAATGAGTATTCTGTATCTCAGCTTGGCGAACAGGGTTGTAGAAGAGCACAGGTGGTGTTAGGGGACACCTTCTGTTTAGAGTTTTGTTTTGTTTATTTTTTATTTTTTGTAATTTTGAATAGCATGCCTTTCTCCTCTTTGATTGTACAAATCACAAAGGATTCTGAGCTGATCCATAGAAAAAGTGGCAGTTCCCTGGTGCATTGATTCCAGCAATGGCCTCGTAAAGACCATCCGCCTTGTAAAACCCAAGTTCTAAGAATGTGTGGTCTTTGCATTGATTCCCTATGCTCCAATAAGATTATGATATCTTTATCATTTTGCTACAATTATAGTTACATTATGTTTTATCCTTAGAAGAGCCACGTGGAGCCCCCTCCCTCTTGCTGTCAACTGTAACTGCTGAACTTTGCAACTAAGATTGTAGTGCCTGAATTTGCTTTGCTTTCCCCCGTCCGCCTCCCTCCCAATCCCCTTTCCTTTTGTGTCATGTCTTTTAGATTGTAAGCCTATGGGCAGGGACTGTCAAGAAATACTTTTGTAAGCCGCCGTGAGAGCCTTTTTTGGCTGAATGGCGGCATAAAAATCCTTAAATAAATTAATAAATAAATAAAATCTTTTGAACTTCACAACTAGGCTGGTACTTGAACAGAATTCTCCCTGAATCAAGTCCAAATACTCTTCTAACCCATATGGACATGGAATATCACTAAGTTTATATTAAATTATTGGGCATATTTTTCCTTCTTATCAATGTATCTGGAAAGTAACTTGTGTGAATTAATTGTAATTTTATTTTGTTTTTAAATATAGTAAAATTATAAGTGCATTTGGGCAAACTGTTTTGCTGGTTGCACATTGTCTTGTTTGCACAATACTTTTCTTGTGATTGTTCCAGAATCAGCCCCTTTTAATTAATCTACCTCTATAGGACCAAAAGCAAAGTATTGGTTCCTTCTGCAACCTATGACATGAATATGCTGTGCTTGCAGAATGGAGAGAGGGATCTACGTTTAGACATTCAACTGCTTCCCTCATCCAAGATATTTTTTTTAAAATGAGTTCAAAAGTGTGTAATCCTCTGGATATAGACTTTTTGATTAAAGAGTCAACCTTTGTGTTCAAATGACAGTGGCTAACGTAAAAAATGAGCAATGAACTTGGCGACTGTAGAACGCTTGTTAATACTGTTTATTATCTTAGTGCTAATGGTATGTTGTTATAAACCTTCAGCGAATAATATTTTTCTGTAAGTTATACCACACAACAAGGTGTGCATTATAATACAGGATGTGAATAGCTGCTTGACCTATGTACTGTGAGCGGTAGGATTCGCATGTTTTCACACACAGTATTTTCACATTTTTGTAATTAAAAAAAATACCACACATTATTTTTTTAACAAAAAAAATATGGATAAAGCCTAGATATTTTTAAAAAAAGTTTTTTCACAATTTATCTGTGTGTGAACAGGAAACCCTGGGTAACAGACCTAATTAAAAAGGACTAATCCCCCCAAATATGCTTTGAAATATAGACATAAAGGTACAAATCTATTCAGAAATATCAGAAATTTACCTTCTACTCTACACTATATGGGCCTGATGGTGAATGTAGAATGTTGGTTATGACTTGAATGTGATAGGGAACTGCTGCTCATTGCAGCCCCCACTGATACACAATACAATTTTATATAACAATATCGTAGTGTAAGGCTTATTAGTTGAGATCTACCAGAACGATTCTGCTCATTTTTCTTTTAAACTGAAGCTTGAGGAGTGTGGATGTACAGAAAATTTTGAAAGTTCAAAGAAGTTCAAAACTTGAGCTTTAATAGTAATTAATTTCCTCTGTGCCAAACAGGCAGGGTAGCCCCTCCGCCAGCAGGATGATGGACAACCCTTCTAGGCCAATCAGTGTGGCACAAAGGTGGGTCCCAAGCACAGCTGCACAGTTAGGCTGTTGCCACAGGCAGGGAGGAGGAAGGGAATGGTAGTGGCCAATCAGGACACATGAGGGAGAGGATGTGGCTGCGCTGCATGCAAATTTTGGAGGGGAGGATTCACTATGCGTGAGCCACATTTTCATTATTCATGAGCCCTTCTGTGGTGAGGGGACTAAGGGGCAAAAAACTGGGAAAGGAGCAGGATTACTAGCACCCATGTGACATGGGCTTTTCAGTAGCATGTAGAATGATATAAAATACACACAGCACTTAAGATCTGATAATGCAAAGATATTTCTAAACCCCTCAAAATGACTGACCTCTGAGCTTCTATACTTACAAACCAACTACCAACCAATGTTCAGGGAAAGGCAACAAGTTTGCTGATGACACTGAATTATTTAAGGTGGTTAAAGCAAAAAGGGATTGCGAGGAGCTCCAAAAGGATCTCTCCAAACTGAGAGAATGGGCATCAAAATGGTTTAATGTAAAGAAGAGTAAAGCGATGCACATTTGGGGGAAAAATCCCAACTTCAAGTATAAGTTGATAGGACCTGAGCTAGCAGTGAGCGATGTTGAAAGAGATCTTGGGGTTGTGGTGGACAGCTTGATGAAAATGTCAATCCAGTGTGCAGCTGTTGTGAAAAAGGTAAATTCCATGTTAGGCATAACCAGGAAAGGAATTGAGAATAAAACTGCCAATACAAATCTATGGTGTGGTCACACTTGGAATACTGTGTACAGTTCTGGTCACCACATGTAAAAAAAAAAGTATTGTATAGATGGGGGAGCAGGGAAGCAGAAAAAGACAAGTAAAATGATCAAAGGCCATCTCCCCTATGAGGGAAGGTTATAACAGCTGGGATTATTTAGCCTTGAGAAAGGCGAGTAAGGGGAGACATGATAGAGATGTACAAAATTATGCATAGTGTGGAGAATGTCAATAAGGAGACATTTTTCTCCCTCAGAATACTAGAATCTGAACTCATCACATGAAGCTGATTGGTGGGAGATTCAGGACAGATAAAAGGAAGCACTTCTTCACACAGCACATAATTAAATTCAAATTCACCACCACAAGATGTGATGGCCACTAATTTGGATGGCTTTAAAAGAGGTTATACAAATTCATGGAGGATAAGGCTATCAGTGGTTACTAGTCCTGATGGCTACATGCTACCTCCAGTATCAGAGGCAGTTTGCCTATATACACTAGTTCCTGGGGAACATGGGTGGAAAGGTGCTCTTGCACTCATGTTCTGCTTGTCGGTTTCCCATGGGCAGCTGGTTGGCCATTGCGTTTCATGTGCTTATTGTACTTATAATGCCTGTAAGTACCACTGTGCTCTTGGACAGCTCCCCTTGTGACCAAGAAATGCACTGCTGATACTTGTGACATTTTTTCATTTAATTAAAATGAATTCAAGTGGCCAGAAGCATTTCAAAGTGAACTGCTGGCTTCCAGCTGCCTTCCATCTCTAGTTCCCTGAACACATTTGGGCTTCATGTGGTGGAGAAAGAAAGCAGAGGGGAGGGTAAGTGTGTTTTGTATGTGGGGGTGTTTTGTATGTGCTTGCTTAGGGGACAATCCTGAAAGAAAGAGAAATGAGTGACTGGGGTGAGTAGATCTTGTGTGCTGGAGGTATGGGTGGAGAAAGGAAGGAGTTTGGGGGATAATCCTGAATGGGGATTCAAAGGAGTGGATTGGTGTTTTATAGCTCAGATCCAACCTCTGCCTTATAATCAGGTTCTCGGACAAGTTACTGAAATGGATGTTTGTGACTGGCTCTGCCCATCTTAGCAGTCATTTTGTGAAGGCACCCATGACGCTTTCTCAAAATTTGAAATGTATTCACTGGTCCCAAAATGTCAGAGACTCCCAAGGAACCAGAAGTTGGACAGATTGAGTAACCCAATCAGTTTAGTCCATGGTTAAGAGCAGCTGAGAATGGAAAATTGGGATTTCAGTTGAAAACTGGACTTTTCCCTTCCCTCCTTCTCAACCGCCTCTCTACTTCTCTACAAGGTTATTTTTCCAGACAGTTGCCACTTTCATTTCATCCCTATTATCATTTCATGTTATATTTGTCCTACTCTTCCTATTTCCCCTTCACATCGTAAGCTCACTGGCTCCATTCAGTATGTTCACACATGTTCTCATGCAGTTGTATGCCTCTGGAGGAGAATGAAAGACTTGGATTTGTTTTTGTCCTCTATAAATTCATGCTATCTGCCTGGCCAAACAGCGCTTCTCTCATCCACTCTAGGATCCCTCAGTGCCTCTTCTCTACTTTTTAATGCTATGCTAAAGACTGCCCAACACCCACCTCGCTCTCTATTCAAGACTTTGCCTCCTTTCTCAATGCTAAAATCAAAAACGGCCACCCTGATCTCTGTCTTCCCTTCCAGTTGTCTCTCCTATGCTTCCTCTACGCTTTCCTCTTTCTCTCACATGTCACTTGCTAAGTTGACCAACCTTCTATCCTTGTCCAACCCCTCCATGTGCTCCCTTGATATTATCCCCTCCGGTTTCCTGGTTTCCATCTCACCCATCTCTTCCCCCCTCCATCATATAATCAAAACTTTCTATCCCATATCCCTCCTTCCTTACTGTGATAAAAATTCCCACTCCCCCCCCATTCTAAAAATAAAAATCCAGATGTAAAATTTCCGGAAATTTTGTAGCCATGGAAAAAAACATTTTTTTTTCTGGAAAAAACGGAAATTTTTGGAAAAAAAGAAATAATGCAATATTAGCACTTTTTCAGATTGAAAGTCACTTTATTACAAACTGAATTTACTTTTATTTTTTTATTTTTTTACCATTTTGGTAACAAATGGAGCTACAAGCTCCTGAACTGTTAGGAACACCTGAACTGTAAAGAACCTCTTTAGTTTTGCCAGTTTATGAGGAGCAGGCAAAAAATAATTTACAACAACAATAGAGGAAACAATCAACATTAGTAACAAAGAAAATTATTTACATCTCCGCTAGTCCTCCAGTATCAAGACATAAAGCACCCACCCATTCTCATAAAAAGAACTGAGAAAAGGAGACTCATTTTCTGAGTTATAGCCATCACTATCAGTTTCAGTCTCTGCTTCAGTGGCAGTGCCCCCTAGAGGCAGAAATGCGTCTTGCTCTTGCATTGGAGAGTGGTAGTCTCAATTTGCAACCCAGGACTTGCTTGTCCTCGGTGCACAGAAATTGTAATAATCTAATACTGTACATAGTTTTTAGAAATCATTTGGAGAAGTAAATATCTGAACACCTTGTCTTAAACATTTTATTCATCATGCTAAAATAAATCATTTTTCTTCATTTTTTTGAGAAAAAAACACAAAAAAGGCTTCGGGGGGGGGAATGGTTTTATCCTGAATTTTTCCAGTTTTTTTCCTAGGCCTTCACATCTCTGCCTTTGACCCATCTTTCCTCTCCAACTACCACCCCATCTCTTTTCTACCTCCATGTCTCCAAAGTCCTGGAGCATGCTGCTTACTCCCATGGTCTCCATTTTCTCCCCCAGCTGCACTCTTGACCCCTTCCAACCTGGTTTCCACCCCCTGCACTCTACTGAAACTAATTGCCCTCCCCCAAAATCACCTGTGACCTTCTTACTGTTAAATCTAAAACTCTCTATTCAGACCTCATACTTTGAGACTTTTCACTGCCTTCATCAGAGTCGATCATTTTCTCCTGTTTGACCCCATTTATGCCTTAGGTCTCCACAATTCCGTCCTCAGCTGG
Source organism: Elgaria multicarinata webbii (assembly GCF_023053635.1). NCBI lineage: Eukaryota > Metazoa > Chordata > Lepidosauria > Squamata > Anguidae > Elgaria > Elgaria multicarinata. The sequence continues at coordinate 68,776,633 of NC_086171.1, read as the reverse complement.
TTATCTTCCTACCTGTCTAATCATTGTTTCAGTGTTTCAAGGTTGAATCTTTTCCTCGTCTTTCCTTCTCTCTGTTGAGGGCTGTCTTCTCTCTTGACACACTGTCCTAGGTGATCGCATTAGATTCCATGGCTTTCATTGACACCAATATACAGATGACATCCAGCCATACTTCTTATTTATTACATTACATTACATTACATTACATTTATTTATTTATTTATTTATTTATTTATTTATTTATTTATTTATTTATTTATTCTTTACCCCTGAACTGTCCTCTCTCCAATCCTGAACCTCTAACTGTGTCTCTTATATTTTTGCTTGGATGCTCCATCATAATCTCAAATCAAAATGTCACCATTTCTCCCAAGTCTCCCTTCCTCCACTGACATCTGCCCTGTTGAACAGATGTATCATTTTGGCTTTATCTTTGACAGTCTCTTTTGTTCTACATGTTTATTCCATTTACATCATTGCCCAAATGTGGCCCTTCTTCTCTCTTCCCTTGGGGAAATCTGTGCTCCATGCCCTGGTTATGGCTTACCTAAACTACTGCAATCTCTCTGGTCTTTTGTTTTCTCATCTTGATCCCTTCACATTTAAATACTCAGCCCTCTGCTGTCAAAACAATGCACCTGCCTCATCACTCTGATCACAGCGCCCCTCCAGAAATCCCTACACAGTCTTGCAGTCTGCTCCCAGCTCCAACACAAGCTCCTTGTCCTTACGTTCAAAGCCATCCATGCTCTTTCCCCCTTTATATCTCTGGTCTTATATCCTCATATCCTATGTCCTGTAATCTTCACTCCTTTCAGATCTACCACCCTTTACTGTTTTCTGCACCCTGAACCCCTCTTCTTCCTTCCTGCCTTGCTTGGAACCGCATCCCAGAACACCTTCAAGATTGTACCTTTTTACGTGAAGCCTTTGGCACAATACCCTAGTTCTCAGGCCGTATTGTAACTTTACCTGTAACTATGCCTAAGCATATGTAACTGAAATGGTTGTATGCTGTTTCCATGTTTACACCTGCCTCCAATGCCTTACTATTTCTCTGTTCCCCCTGTGTCAGATTTTGGATTATCAGCATCTCAGGGTAGCAACTGATCTTCTTGTACATTATAAAGCTCTGTGCACACTGCTAGTGCTACATTAATAAAAATAATAATAGGTTGGGGGTGATTTTTCTGATTTTATCTGTCATGGAAAGGGGAAGGAACTATGCAGACCACTAAAGCCCCAACCTGAACCACTGGAAATCCTGCTGCTTGTTCCCCTTTCTGAGATTTCATCACATGCTTTCAAGGCTATTCTAAATAGAGTTTCTTCATTAGTCAAATATTGTTAATGTGGTTGCTTGTTTATGAAAACTACAAAGTTAAGAATGCCATTCTGTAGTTGGCAGCCTATCATTTTGATTGCATCGTAGTATGGTCAAATTATATGCTTGCGGGTGTAGAATCGCAGAACAATCTAGGCAACGCCTTGCAAGAGAATGTGGATGTGAGTAAAATAGAAAAGTAGGAGAAGCAGATGACAGGCAGAGGGCTCATCTACACCAAGCAGGATATTCTACTAAGAAAGCAGTACGAAAGCAGTATATAAAAGGCAGGAGCCACACGACTGCTTTATAGCGGTATTGAAGTGCACTGACAACTGTTGGGGCCCATTGACACATGCTATACACCACTTTCATAGTATTATATCCTGCTTGTTGTAAATATGTCAAGGGTCCCAACAGTTGTCATTGCACTTCAGTACCACTATAAAGCAGTAGTGTAGATCCTGCAGTGCACTTCAATGCCGCTATAAAGCAGTAGTGTGGCTCCTGCCTTTTATATAGTGCTTTCTTAGTGGAATATCCTGCTTGGTGTAGATGAGCCCTAAGTCCAGGAACACAGGAAGCTGCCTTATATTGAGTCAGACCATTGGTCCATCCAGCCCAGTATTGTCAACACTGACTGGCAGCTGCTCTCCAGGTTTTCAGACCGGATGCTCTCCTAGCCCTACCTGGAGATGTTGGGGATTGAATTTGGGAGCTTCTGCATGCAAAGCAGATGCTGTAGCCGCTAGGCCATGATCTTTCCTTGAAAAGGGATATGAGCATGTCAAAAACGTTGGGTAGAAAAAAGAAGCATTATAGGTAAAGTACTTGAGCAGAGAGTAGGCCATTGCGAATAATGGCAGATGTCCTTAGGGATGGGTGGATGATGTTAAATATAAGGGCCCTATCCAAAGAACTGCACAGCTAATTTGTGCTTTATTACCAGCAACCAGCCTTCCCATGCTCCAGAATAAACCACTTATGAAGCAGTCAGAGGTCTCAAAAAACATTCTTAAGACCCAGGAATCTGCTGCTCAAATTAGAAACAACAACACAACCAAATTAGAAGCCTAATGAACATGCCCAAGCTCCTGGCCATGCCTAAAGTAGCTCTTTCAATTCCAGCCTAGGATCTTGATCTTGACTAGGACCTTGATCTTGATGTAGAAAGCCAGTGCGGAAGACTTAAGGACAGAAGGGAAATGATCCTAATAAGAGAAGAATAGGGGCCATTTTCTGAATTGACTGGAAAAAGAGGGGAAAATAGCAAGAGGGGAGGCTGGAAAGGGAAGAGGTTTCAACCGTTAATAGAATATTCTTGGATGATTGATTTTTATGCTTGTATGCTTTTCATTATAAAATTAAAATATTTTTAAAATAGCTACCCATGGTGACCCCATGAAGAAAAAGGTAAACGGATATTACTAGAACATGGTAAATAGAAGTAGAGCAGAAAACATCAAGTCATATTGGAACAAATTCTGTACAGTTGTCGAAATGATGCATTATTCCATGGCACGGTTGCATAGAATGGGCCTTTACCACTTTCTATAGTATATAATTCTATAGCATATAATTTTCTTTTCAGTCCAAATTATAGAAAAGCATACATTATTTGTTTATGACTTATTTTTATTTATTTTCTTATATTCTTATAAGAATAAAAATTGCCCCAGGCAACTTGCAAAGGTAACCTAGACCTAGTGGGTATATCTTTTCTTTATACTGATGTAATCATTTAGTTTGTCAGAATTGGTTCAATGTAGGATGACCGTGTTGTGTTTCATAAAGGTAGCTCAGGGCCCCAATACAAACATGCCTAAGTCATCAACTGGAAAAAAACCAGGGACAGACCTTTGGAAGTCAGTGGAGTCACACTCAGTAATACAAGCTGAGGATCTTGTCTGAAGCCAAGCATGAAAGACCCTTCCTTTTCACAAAGTTTGCTTTCATTGAGGCTTAATAGAAACATAGCACTGGATATATTACATTTTCCTGCCAGTCAATTATTGAAGTTGGCATTCACTATAGTTGACCATGGAATACGTAAAATGTTGGCTAATAATGGTAGTACTTGACCCAAAACCTAACTGAATAGATCTGTGGACAATTTTTGGCATCCAACTCGAGGTAGGAGATCAACATGTTAAACTTTACCATACATTTTAAATAGAGTTTGACTTGTAACTACCCAATATATGGAATGGTATGCTTCACTGAACTGCAAGCTCTACAGCCAAGCTCTGCTCTCCATGGAATAGAATTTAGTTTGAGGGTTTATTCTTTTTTTTCACAGCGGCAAATTTGGCCCCATGTTTTTAATTTTTTTTATTGATAAGCCACTGGTTGTCTCACTCCATTAAGCTAGTCTAGACTTCAGGCTTGAGCCACATTGGTCTCCTGAGTTTTGGATGTTGTAGTAGGTCTTCACCACTCACTCAAATCATAATTGCTATCAACTTACACACACACACACACACACACACACACACACACACACACATATATGTGTGTGTGTATTGTTTCAAAATGAAACCTTTTTCTTAAACTGAATGGTTCCCTTTTTAAGTTCCAGAAACCACTTGATAAAATGATGTGCCAATTGTGTATAAATATCTTTACCACAAGAATAAAGGAAGCCGTAATTCTGCAGACTTATATTTTATTTAGTTCATCTGTTTGCATTTATGAATAGTGAGAATAAGGAAAAGAGAATCTGTAGTGATGGGCAGTAATATAACGCAGCTTCTATCCAGTTGTGGTAAAATGAACCAACAGTTTTATTCAATGATGACTCAAAAGTCTAAGAAAAGGGATGATGATGATGATATTTTTATAATTACTCTGAATATAAGACTTTGCCGACTTTGGGGAAACACTTGTAGAATTCCCGAGATTATTAGGAAAATTCCCTCAGAAACATCTCTGCATCTTGTATCACTGTTGAGAAGTAGTATTTATATGTTAATATAATATCAAGAGCTCTATAAGATTTCCCTACATTCAGAGCTGTGAATAATTACTCATAGTGGGGGAGAAATATTATTATTATTATTATTATTAATAATAATAATAATAATAATAATAATAATAATATGCATAGCATACTTTCCTTGGTGAAAGAGAGTGAGAACTTTAAATTTGGCACTCTCTTTACAGGAAGGAAAAATAATCCTATCAACTTTGCCGGTATGTTGGGTGGGAGGGACAAATGTAATCCTTAGCCGACCCATGATCCTCCCTAGACAGTTTCCACTCATGCTTCTATTGAGTTTACAAGTCCTGAGTTACTATATGAAGAATTGTACCAATTTCCAGAGGGATAGACAGGTTAAGTCTATTGCAGCAAAAACAACAAAGGCAAGTGAAGCTGATGCCTCAGAGGACTTCGCTCAGCCTGGGCTTTCCCTAGATGCCAATGCTGTCCCCATATTCTGGGAACACTATCACAGGGCCTAATACTATCATCAGCATCAGGCATTCATAACACCTGCTCATCTTCCAGTGAGATATATGCCATCAACTGTCAGGAATGCTCTAATGCAGTCTGTTTAGAACAAAAAGGCTGCCCTCTTTGCAAAAGAATACATAGACACGAAACTGACATTAGAAATGGCAATATTCAAGTGGACTAACTCCCCCGCCACTGCTCCCAGACACTCTGCAAAGGACCTTGAAGAGCCTATTCTTAAGCAAAGGAACTACAAAGTCAGGTTTCTATGCAAAACTCCTGAATTATAATTCATGAAGAGATCCAGGGTGGACAACTACAGGGGGGCTGGGTACCATTTGCACACCCACACCCATAACCACAGGCCACACACAAAAAATCAACCGTTTGCTGCCAAAAACAAGTGGCAAACCACTAAGAAAACCTTGAAAATAAGATCTGCATGCTTTAGCCTGCTTTAGGGGTTTGCTGCTGATTTTGGCAATGTTTTTTAATGCCACAAATTTGGGGTCAGGGGAGACCTCCCCAGGGGGCAGAGAGGGCCACATGCGGCCCAAGGACTGTGTGTTTCCCACCCTGTCCCTTGGCTTGAACAGGGACAAAGGCTTTTTAAAAATCACATAATCACCCTAGTGTGTAAATCTGCTCACCAATGCAAGGATGTCTGTGTTATCACCCACAAACTGCAACCTGAAAGGCCACTTTCTAAATTTGAGTTCCTTCTGACTCATTATTTACAATTCCCTCCATCCATCCATGTGTATATATATCTACCAAATGATGATAATATAGCATGCATCTGTTGAAGTGGAGTTTAGTCCAGAAAAGCTTATGGCACAATATATTTGTCACTCTTGAAGGTGCCACAAGTCTCTTTGTTGTTGTATGAAGACATTCTTCTCACATGAATAAGAGCAGTGAATACGTATCTCAAAAGCCTCCCTATGAGAGACTTCTTCCTTTGCATTTAACATTTGGGATCATCTGCAGTAGTGGCCAAGTCCATACGCCACTACTACTGTAGCCAGTTCATAGCAGTCTGCTTCTCTCCGACTTCCTTGCCTCCTTTACTTCTGGCTCAGGTTTTAAGGTCTCCTCCCAGTTCTCTTGGTACACACAGCTGAGACAATTGCAACATTTAGGGTTGCCCATTCCTCTAGGGAGGTCATCCTGCCAACATTTAGGAGTGGTCTGTTACAAGTGGCTCACAGATGGAATATGAGTCAATAATGTGATGCTACAGATTTTTTTATTTTTTATTTTTTGTTAACATTACTAGAAAGGATAGAGAACCATTGTTCACTACAACTGGGTTACTGTGCATGAGACAAGAAACATTATAGTGGTCTTTGGCTGTGGAATGAACAGTTTTGGTTAAATGTCAGGCAAACAACATTGGTTTAATAGTGGAATGGGTTTTTAATACTTTTACTGGAAGTATTAAGGCGGCTAGAGAAACATCTGTTGGTGATGGCTGAAGCTTAATTATTTCTGCCTCAGCAAAAAGGAAGATCATTTTGTGACCTTAGCTAAAATATTGGGGTTGGGCTGTACAGGGGAAGGTGTGAGGCTAGGCAAAGAAGGCTTGCCTTGGTTCCCAGTGACACCCATTGTGTTCTATGGGATAAAGAATGAGGGTTGCAATGTGGGATGTAGTTCAGAGGAGGGAGAAGCCAGTCTTCACTTGAGCAACTAAGATCACCAGGGAAGGGGGCAGGTTCAGCCCCCTCATCAGAGACATCCCTAAGGGCCAAACTAGGTGTGATACTAATTATATGATTGACCTTTGTATACTGTGGGAAGGGGCCTATAAACCTTTGTCCTAATCCAGACCCCCCCGTGACTGTTATTTGCTCTGGGAGGAAAGCTAGCATTGGAGCACAGGGCAGCATTCCTCCTGGGACAAATGGGCAGAAGGGCCCCAGTCTGGATCAGGAGCATGGCAGGGGCAAAATCTTAAATCTTCTTCCCCAATGAATTGGTCTTGATCAGGATCAGGGGCCCTGAGCCTGCTATTTACTTAAGGGGAAAAAAATTAAGCACACTAAAATCAATCGTGGTTATTGTTGAGTCTAGTTTGGCCCACAGGGATTGCGCGCTTTGAGTCAGACCATTGGTAGCTTCTAGTCAGCAGGCGTAATCCAGTCCATGGAGGTTCCTCATTCAGCGTGCAGAGGCTTTGGCTCTTTCCACAAGCCCTGTCCCCACACCCTGGAAGCTAGCAATGGCATGGGGAGGCTAGTGGGGATTCCCCTTACTTGGGGTGCTACTCATCCTCCTAGTTGGGAGGGGGAGTGGCACACTAATTGCTTCACCCACCCTGCATCCTGTCCAGGTGGAGTGAAGCAGACTCCCCAGATGAAGTGCCAATTGGAGGTGCTCCAGCTGGTGCTTTGGCTGGGTATCCAGTGTTGTCAATGGGCAGGTCCCCACCCCTGATGTCATCCAGCCCACTGGGTGTTCTGTGGGGCAAACCAGCCCCTGGACCCCAAATGAGTATTTTCTAGTTTGGCTCTCCAGTGGTCTTGGAGAAATTTCCCAGCCCTGATGCCTGATATCCTCAAGTGGAGATGCTCATGTTTGAACTTGGGACCTTCTACAGGCAAAGCTGGAGCTCTACCCCTAATCTAGGAGTGGAGGAAAAGGAAATGCCATTTGGGTATATGCCTATGGTTCTGTAAAGGTCCACAATTTCTCACCTTCCCTTAACAAGCTTTGAAAGGGCGACTTGCCTAAATGTTAATAGCTACTTCAGATGAAAGGTAGTATTATCCGCCTTAATACCTTTAATAATTACACCGTTCACAAACAAACCTCCCAGAAAGCTGGAGTGACTCAAATGCATGTTAAAAGAAAATACCAACAAGGGATCATCACAGTATTAATACATAAGAATCATCACAGTATCAGTGCATAAGAAGAGAAAAGTCAAAACACAGATGTTGAAATTAAATAAATCACCATTTTGCAGAACAAAGGAAAAAGCATGAGCCTGACAATGTTTCATATATCAAAAGATGATACAGTATGGGGGTGATGTTTAGATTCTGGTTCCATTCCATACCCGGTCACTACGTTCAACATCTAAGGTCCTCCTCCAGGTGCCTACTCCGAGAGAGGCTCGGAGTATGGCAACGAGGGATAGGGCCTTTTCGGTGGTGGCCCCCAGACTATGTCATGATCTCCCTGACAAGGCTCGCCTGGCACCAACGCTGCTATCTTTCCGGTGCCAGGTTAAGACTTTCCTCTTTGCCCAGGCATATGGCGGCACATCTTAATCACCCACATGTTTAGTTTTTTTAACGGTTTTTAATGCTTTATGTGTGTATGTTCTGTGTTTTAGAGTTTAAAATTTTGTATACTTGTTTTTATCTCAATTTTAGAATTTCTGTAAACCGCCCAGAGAGCCCTGTATAAGTGTAATAAATAAATAAATAAATAATTGCAGAGATTCCTGAGATACCAATTGGGGGTTAACACACCTGATGGCTTCATGCTTTACTATTTATATATGACATTTATATCCCACCCGTCCTCCAGGTAGCTCAAGGTGGCATCCATGGTTCCCCACTCTGCATTTTATTCTCACAGTAACCCTGGAAGAGAGTGACTGGTCCAAGATCACCCATAATCTAGCAGTGTTTCCAGAACCTTCCCATATTTTCCCACCACTTCTTCCATCTTTTTTTTTAACCCCCTTCCCCAAAACCAGTTAAGAAGGAAAAGATGGAATAACATAATATCTTATTGATAGCACTGGGACCTGTCAGTCTGGAAGCATCCCCAGTCTTCTTGGTCATACTGTGTTACTCTAATTATCACACCATATTGCCTTGCACTAGAAAGCCACAATCTGTCAAGCCCAGTTCCCTTGTAACACCAGCAGCTTACCGCAGATCAAATGAACAATGAACCTGCTTTATTGTAGTGAGATGGAAACAAAAGCAATCCTTTTGAGTCTGTGGCACAAAAACTTTACAGAGGTAATAGTCCCACTAAATCAGTTAGTTTAATTAGGAGCACAGAAAGAGTTGTAAATCCAACATCAAGTTTCAACGCACAATCTAAACCGAAACTGGGAGCACAATCCTAAAGGCCAGTGATGTAGTCAAGGCAGAATTTCAAAGGCACTGGTTTCTAGACTTACAATAGTTCACAGTTCAGGAATGATATCCATGACTAGGTCCCACGAACCAGGGAGTCGAGGTTAGCCGAGAGACCAAGGTTCAAGTATATCCGGGCAAGAGAGATTTCTGGTACTAAAGACTATTCCACAAAGCTCCCTGAGTTCTGCAACTGCTTTTAAACAGAGGTGGGGTGCTTAGAGCTCTTCACCAGTCCACCAATCCCAGCAGGCAAATTTTGTCTGTAAACGTAAAGCATAGATTTCTTCATTCCCAATGTGACATGTTTGAACCCCCTCCTTCCTTAGACGAGTCTTCTCTCTGCTCACTTTCCACACAGTGTTTCTCAGCCCCTTGAGTTGAAGGCATCTCTCCCAAGGTCGATTCTTGCTTGGAATCCCAGTCTCCTCTGGCCTACTCCCTGCTGAGAAGTCAGACAGAACCAAGCTCCCACCATTCTGGCATTCCGTAGCCTGAGCAGGCCACAAATTATCAGCCCCTTCTATGTCTGAGTCTGAATCTTCCTCCAAGGCCGCAGCACCAGGGACAGGGGAAGGCAAGACACAACCTCTGCTTTAAAAAGCAGTGATTTAAACTATTTTGGAACCATTAATCCCAGGCTATAACATAATGTCCCGTAATTTATTGCATTTTATCTTTGTAAACGGACAGGTACTATGTTTGTTTGAAGTCCATTTTTTTTTTCATAATGAGTGCTCATAAGTAAAGGCATCGTCTTAAATAGGCAGTTGGGCCAGCTTCCCATTTTCATCAGACTCCACTTTTGAAGAAAATGAATTGCACTTCAGTTGGACTTTAGTCTCAAGAGAGACTTGAAAAAGGATATTACTAGAAGCTGGATATTTTGAACGAACTGCATTATATTTGGATGCACATACTGTCATATTTCTTTTTTTGTAATTTTCTCTTATAGATACCATAATTTCATCATGTTAGAGTGTTTGTACTATCCTGTAACAGACACACACACACACAGTGGGTGGGGGCAATCTGAAGTCTTGTGGAATCTGGCAGATTCCTGAATGCTAGGAGAGAATTTCCAGTAGCCATAGCTGGCAATGCTGTTGAGGCCTTAATCACACTATGGAATGGTGGGATAAGGTAGAACACAATTTCTCCCAAGTGCCCTCTCCAGTGTTGCTTCTTCATTTTCTGAGGAGCTCCAGGTGATGAAAGAAGCCAGAAGGCAGCTAGAGGGTAGGTGAGCCGACCGGATATGCATAAGAGTACATAATTGTGTCTAATGCATGACAGTAAAGAAGACTTAATTTACTGCCTCTACTGCATCTTTAAGTAGCCATCCAGCAGAGCTTTTCTGAGTGGGCCGGGTTTGTTATCAACTTGATAAATTCCATATTAGAGTATGACAATTTTGCGAGACAGTTTGAGAATAAAATCACTCAACTTCATGTTGACTTGAATGCTGCTGTTAGTACAATATCTCGTGATGTGTCCACTGCACTCTGGTCCAGTTGTATTGGATCGGGTCCAGCTTGCTGCTGTTCAGCATACAACATTCTTTCTTGACCTTTGTCCATCCTGGCTTATTCAAGCTACGTATGGGAGTATCGTTGTTCAGGGGCATGCAGGGAGTGGGGAATGCATCTTTGTGTGATGGAGTGGTGCAAGCCACCTTGATAGATGTGGTGGTGCATTCATTCTTTTAAAAGCCCTTCCTGGATCTGGAGGCTTATACCAACTAGCCTGGCCACTAATAACCCTATTTTGAGCAAGAGGTTTTGAGCCAGAGCTTGGATACACTGATGAGTTGGATGAAGGCCAACAATCTAAAACTGAATCCTGACAATATGGAGATTAACGATCTATTCTGACAACACACTAAGCCATGGTTAGGCTGCTAACCCTTTTACAGCAAATGGTTAGAGAGAGTGTTCAAAACATGGTTATGTGGCCACCATGGGTAGGAATGGTTCACACGACATGCTAAGTCATTGTTCACATGCCTCACTAAGCCATAACGTTTAGCTTGAAATGCTTAACTACTATGACTTAGAGTGTCATCTGAACAGGGTCTATGTGGATGAACTGTTTCCAGATATTGGTTGCTTCAATTACTGTTTTTAAATCTCAGTTAAAAACTTCCCCCCAAATTTCTGAACCTTAGTTTCAATTTTATTCATTGTTGTTAATGTTGATTATTTATTCTTGTAGTGTTTCCTGCCCTTTTGCTGCATTCCCTTCTGTTTCTTTTGATTTTCTTTTGTGATTTTATTAGAATGTAAGCCTTTGTGGCAGGGATTCTATTGTTTTATTCTGTACCATGCATTGCACATTGACGGAGTTACTGTTATATAAATAAATAAATGCTGATGCAATAATAATAATAATAATAATGATGATGATGATGATGATGATGATGATGATGGTTTTGGTGCCACCAGCCATGGTATTCTTCTAGACAGGTTGTCTGGGCTAGGAATTGGAGGCACTGTGTTGCAGTGGTTCTGCTCCTGCTTGGATGGCTGATTCCAGAGGGTGGTGCTGGTGGATTATTGCTCTGTGCCATGGCATCTAGGCCATGGGGTTTCACAGGACTCTCTTTTATCCCCTGTGCTGTTCAACATCTACATGAAACCGTTGGGAGAGGTACAATCTGCCCCGCACACTCAGGTGCTCTGGGAAGAATTCACTTCAGCTAGCAAAAACTAGATTAATAACTGCTACCTAGAGGACCTTCTCTTCTGCTGCTCCCTGCCAGAGGAGATTTGTCAACTTGACAGTCTTTTAGAATTTAAAAAAGCAATAAAGACTTATCTATTCCAGCAGGCCTATCCAGTGAAATTTTAGGATGTTTTAAAGATATTTTAATCATGTATGGTATGTTTTAAATCAGTTTTTAATGTGTATTTTATATCATTTTTTTATACTGTTTGTTTTATACTTTGAATGGTTTTAATTTTTGTGAACCACCCAGGGAGCTTCGGCTATTGGGCGGTATAAAAATGCAATAAATAAATAAAATAAATGATGAAATTAGTAAGTTTTTCTGTTCTAGATGGGGTTGCACACCCTTGGACAAACCAGGTACAGCTTTGGGGGCTGCTCTTGAATTCATTATTATAAGAGGTACAAGTGTCCTCTGTGGAGAGGAATGTATGCATAAGCGACCTGAAGTGCAATGCCAATAGCGTTTGCTGGTGGGATGGCTTTTCTGGAGAAAACCACCTCTCCAGTAAATGTTATTGCCATTGTGCTAGAGGTCACTCATGCTAGCACAGCATAATTTATATTAGCAGTAGTGTTGAATAGGATGCTGCTGATAGCATTTTAAAACTATTTTATTATTTGGACGTTCTCGGTCACCTGGAGAATCACCACAGGATCACACAGCAGGAATGTGCCAATTTCAAATAGTATCGTGTCAGCCTTTTGTGACTGAGTGTCCTGAGTGTATTGGACTAGAACTCCCATTATCCCCCAGTCACATGGCCAGTGGTGATGGGAATTGTAGTCCAACACATCTCGAGGGCCACAGGGTGGGGAAGGTTATTGTAAGTAATCCTGCTCCTGCTGGACTCTTCCCCCCCCCACAGGGCAAACTGCCATCTTGGCCCTGTGGGGAAGAAGAAGGACCGAGAGGACAGGAGCAGGCAGAAGTAACATCGGGGCCTGCTCCTGCTGGACTCTTCCCCCCCCCACAGGGCAAACTGCCATCTTGGCCCTGTGGGGAAGAAGAAGGACCGAGAGGACAGGAGCAGGCAGAAGTAACATCTGGGCCTGCTCCTGCTGGACTCTTCCCCCCCCCACAGGGCAAACTGCCATCTTGGCCCTGTGGGGAAGAAGAAGGACCGAGAGGACAGGAGCAGGCAGAAGTAACATCGGGGCCTGCTCCTGCTGGACTCTTCCCCCCCCCCCCCCACAGGGCAAACTGCCATCTTGGCCCTGTGGGGAAGAAGAAGGACCGAGGGGACAGGAGCAGGCAGAAGTAACATCGGGGCCTGCTCCTGCTGGACTCTGACTCTCTCTCTCTCTCTCTCTCTCTCTCTCTCTCTCTCTCTCTCTCTCTCTCTCTCTCTCTCTCTCTCTTCTCTCTCCTCCCTCCCTCCCTCCTGGACTCCTTTTCCTTGTGTGTCATGTCTTTATTAGATTGTAAGCCTGAGGGCAGGGACTGTCTTTTTTGCTAATTGTAAGCCGCTCTGAGAGCCTTTTTTGGCTGAGGAGCTGGGTATAAGTATGATAAATAAATAAATAATAAATAAGTAATAATAAATAAGTACATTTCAGACATTACAACACCTGCATGGATTACCACAACAAGGAAGGCTTTTTCCCCAGCCATGTCTTTGTAAGTCCCGTTTGCTTCAGTCTTGACTTTGAGTATGCCAAGATTTGGAATATTATTATAGTGTAATTATAAAATGCCATGCTCTAATGACACAGCAATACCTCTGCAAGGTTCTAGACACCAGATTGGGAACCCAACAGCAAATCTGCATTTGTTCAGTGCATTTGTTCATACAACATAGATCATGAAATGGATCTTTTATCAGATTCCAGGATTTCTGATCTTCCTTGCTATAATTTTGTTAGCTTATTTCAGTAGTGCTGCTTTTTCAGTTTTTCTGAAAACACAAAATCCAAGCAAAAGGTCTTTGCGTTAATAAAGACTCTATTGATGAATAGATGAAAAATAAACTGTCTGAAGGAAATCCTTGGATTATAGGTTCATGGGATATAAAGAAATTCCTGATCAAATAAGCCTGTAAGGCCAGGAGCTAGACCATATTTGGTTATGCTTTATACATAAAGTATTTAAAGTTTGTTATGGTCTGAGGAATATATATTCTTATGAACGTCTATAGGGATAACTTTTTTTAGCCTCTAAAATACAGTATCAGTGTAACACAGATCATTTCAAGGAATTTTTGAACAACAAAAATGTCTGTTACAAGATTTGAGTTCAAATGTTCAGGAGTGGAACTGGTTGTAATGGTATATCTGTGGAAAAAACCCCAAAGTTTGTGGTGAAGTTGGAACCCCAGTGTCAAAGCACAACATATAATTGGGCCTTAATTTTTTCCATATGTATCAACAAAAACAGCCTTAGCTGCCATGAGAGATGAAAGATTCCCTTTTTGTCATATTTTTATTTTTGTATATAATTCCAAGCTCTTTACAGTTTTGTAGGCTTTCTACCAAAACATGTCAGAATGTAGGGGAGATGAGCTGTTGTTTTTGACCCAGACTTATATTTCTAATAGAAGAATTCTGAACTGAGGATGAATGCAAAGAAGGAGGGCCGGTTCCTTTTTGTTACTGCGAACCGTCCAATTTGAAATTAAATAATACCTTTGTTCATTGTTTGCACTGAGTAACCAAATAGTACCTTACAAAAGTAGTAGTCTAACTCTGAGCAGAAATAGAATTTCAAATGGATTTGAAAATGCTTTAAATGCAGTTTGTTTGTTTGTTTATCACTCTTTAAATTAGTATTGTTTTCCCTTGCAATTCACTTCTGAAAACAGCATGGAAACATATGATCACGTGCTATATTGTGCTGAAAATATAAAACCGTGGAGCTGGTTGCAGTATTCAATAATATGACAAACTTGGCACAAGTACACCCACCCATCCTATCCAGATGAGTGGTTGTTATAGGATGTAATGCCCAACTCACCACATTGCTAGTTTCTGCAGATATCTGTGCCCCCTTGCAGTGACAGCCCTCATGACAGATATTTTGAACAACCTCCCTGTGGTGTGTGGTCATTCCTTTCTACCCACAGAACACTGCTTCTACATGTTCAAATATTTTAAACACGGTCCGAAATCGATGTCCTGTTCTTGACAAATAGTGTAAAAACAACAGGAATAGCTTAGCATAGTGATTCACTCAAAAATGTAGAATCTAACAGCTCCCCCCACCCCATACAACTGGAGGGAAACCTGGCAAAGTTTTCTGATATATGCTTTCAAATAATTAGGGTGCTCTTGGTATACTTTAGAATTCTCAATATTTGTATCTCAATTTTATCAAAGGCCTTGTTGTGCAAATGCAGCACTTCTGACGTAGAGTTTCTGATGTTTTTAAAATTTTGTATGCTTTTTCATGTTTACTGTTTTAACTTTTGTGAACCGCCCAGAGAGCTTCGGCTGTGGGGCGGTATATAAATGTAATAAATAAATAAATAAATAAATGCAGCAATATTTATTTATTTATTTATTTATTAGATTTTTATACCGCCCAATAGCCGAAGCTCTCTGGGTGGTTCACAAATAGGCAGTAGCCAGTGTTCTGAGGTACTTCAGACCTTTGCCCAGAGACAGTGATGTCTTTAATTGAAGGAACCATGGGGCATCAAACTCTGCAGGACAGATTAGGTCACTAAGACCTTGGTAATCAAGTCAATAGGCTGTGAATGTTCTTTAAATAGAAATTAAAAAAATTACAAAATTGTAAGCCTATGCGGCAGAGTCTTGCTATTTACTGTTTTACTCTGTACAGCACCATGTACATTGATGGTGCTATATAAATAAATAAATAAATAATAATAATAATAATAATAATAATAATAATAATAATAATAATGTTGGAGAGTTATGCCTATTGGTCCACTAAAGCAGGTTTCGCCACATACATGCCATCCTAAGTAGCTTATGGATTGTGTATATACAAAATAATATAGTCATTATTCTCAGGTTGCCTTTCATTTAAATAACACACTCATGTCCTGCAAGATATACAGCTACCAGGAGGAGGGCCTTTTCTGCTGTGGTACCCCAGCTCTCTGGAGAGGTTCGCCTAGCACCTATGTTATACTCTTTTTGACGCCACGTGAAGACCTTTTTATCTTCCCAGTATTTTAACATTTTACCATCAAGGGCCCTTTCTACACTTAAGGATTATCCCAGGAAAATGGAGGGATCGTCCCTGCCTGCTCCCGGGATCCCCTGTGTGTCATTTGCATGCACAGGGATGATCCCAGGACGATCCCTGGAAAAAAGGCAGTTTTAGAAATGGCTTTAGTCTTTTAACTTTCCTGATTTAAATCTGTATTTTAAACCTGTATTTTAAATCTCTGCATTGCTGCTCAGTTTTATTATGATTACATGTTTATATTGTGTTTTTATATTGTGATTTATGTTTTATACTTTAAATTGTACTTTATGGTTTTAATTTTTGTGAACTGCCCAGAGAGCTTCGGCTATTGGGTAGTAAATCCAAATTACTTTGTAGTACATGGCCTTATATTCCCTTAAGCTGATGTTCCTAGACACTGCTATGTATGCTATTTGTAGGATACCATTTGCACAAAGCAGGCATGCTCATTCCTTAGAAACAGAGTGAAATAGAGGGAAATTAGCTTTCACGCCATAAGTCTGTTACGTTTTTAGCTGCTTTATTCTACATCTTAAATTTATGTCATTTCTTCCTGGACTTGTAAGTAAAGCAAAATTTGGACATGTGCATTAGTGTTATTAATTACTAGCTCTGGTCTCAGGTTGCATGAGAATTGGTCTATTGTTTATACAGTGCTGCAGCACACAGCATTTTCAGGAATTCGTGCTTTTTTTTCATTGGCTTTGAAAATGGCAGTGTTTCAAGCTCGAGAATGCTGTTGAGGGTAATGGTGCTATGATAATTACACTATCCGCCATCTGTCTGCCGCTCTCCTGAACTGAGACAGGGTAGTTGTGCTCTCTTCAAAGACTCTATTTGAGTCTTGTCAGTTGGAAAGTCAGAAATGGGAGCAGAGGAGTAGACTACGCCCAATTCTGAAGAGATTCGCGATACATTTCCTTCATCAGTTGTATACTCGCCCCATTTCATCATTGCCGATGTAATAACACTAGACCGCTGCTTGGGGTTCTCGTTGACAGAACAGTCAAATCTGTTCTTCTAGTGGTGCACTGTCAAAACTGGTTCTTGAGGCATCTTAACCAGCCGTTAAAAGGCAAGACTGATTGTACTTGGGCAAGCTGAGATTGCTTTGGCAGGGATGAGGGCTTTGTTCCTTCATGATTTTTTTCTCAAAGGGCAAAAATATTTTTTTTCCAAAGAATGAGCTAATAAAATTTGTCAAGCCAAGAATCTAGGGCCTTATTGGGAAACTAGTTGTGGTGCAGAGCGCTACCACATGTCTTTATTTACACATACTAATTTAACTGCAATTCTGTAAAGTTGCATGAATTTTAAATGCAATTCCATAAAGTTGCCTATCATCCACACTGTGCTTCCACCAATTCTGTTTCTGCAATTTTTTGTATGAGACTATGTTGATAACCCTTCAGATTCCAGGGAGCTTACAGTCACCAACTTCTCAGGTTTTATCTGTGGAGGACTACTAGTAAAAAGATGTTTACTCTGAAAGGAATAGAATGCTTAAGAGGATAGTTAAAAGTGCATACTGTGCCAAGTTCATATATTATTGACCAGTATGATACATCCTTTTTTAGTAGCATATGGGGTGACCCCAAGTAAACTGCAAACACTTCATAAATCATGAGTTCAATGACACAATAATACTGAAATCATGAGAACTGCAACAATAGTAAATTTAAAGTGCAGTACATTTTTGTTTTTGGAGCCCAGTTTGTAAGACCCACTATTATCTCTAGGAGGGCTAGGATCATTTTTAAACGTCAAATTTTCAGGACTTAGTAATTAATAGGCCATAAGGAAGTACAAAGTGGAAGGAAAACACATATAATCAGGCAAAATGCTGTCTATGTTCTTTTTGTTCTTGCACAAATCTGCTGATATGTCTTTAATATTAAAAAATGTTCTCCTGTTGTTTATTTAAGACACTGCACTGCATTGTGTTTGAAAACGGGATGCTGCAAATGTATACTTCCTGCTGAATTTTGATGAAACCGAAAAGGTGAATAAAATGAAGCATAAAAGTAAAATTCATTCCTGACAACAGTAGACAGAAAACTTTAAATACCATTTAAACTTCAGATGATTGTTATCTAAAGATCATTTGGGAAGTTTCACTTCCATATTCTTCTTTGAGTTTTTGCTGCTTACCCAAACATAACAATGAAAATATGCATGATCAGCATGCGAAACAACATGCTTAAGCATTAGCTATAAAGCAACCCTTAAAGTGAAATGTCAGATAAGACAGACGAAAGTCCAACAGAGAGAGTACAATTCTTGAATCCATTGGACTCAGTTGTCCATCTGTAACGGTTAGGTTGTTCAAGCTGAAGCAACTCCTAAAACACTTCTGACTATCCCTGCCTTTGAACCAAGCCTCTCACACCCACTAATTTTCCCAGTGAAGTGCATTGTTAGTCTGTTGGGTCAGGATCTAAAGAGCTACTTAGGCTCACACAAGAGGTTTGCACTAGTCCAATGGAATTTCTTACCTTATCAAACTTTTTACAAAGAAGAGATTCCAATATGAACTATTTCAAGGAAGGTGTGTTGGCTTATTCTAGAGTTTTCAGGGATATGCCAGTCACACTGGGTAAATGAGCCACATGTTTAAAGAGCTAGACATTCAGGAAGTCTGCTCAAGTGGTATTAATCACAGGGAGAGGGGAAGAACACAGCCACCATTCCCTGTCATTCCATTTGAAACGATGACCTTGTGTTTCTCCCTAATATGTCCTGTCTTTTCTACAAATGTTCTGCCAGCCCCAAAGGCACAGAAAAGTAAAAGATATGCCAGATTGTAGAAGACACAGTACATACCAGGGCGTAGCCTCTAAGACAATATAGTGTGTAACCACTGCATCAATAACATCTGCGTTCAACTCCTAAAACTGCAGCTAAATAGAACATTCTGTACCATGTTCACAAGCACTATTTACTCCTTGTTTTATATTTCTGTGACAATTTGATTTGCCAGACAATGAGAGTCTTTTAACAGATCATCTCTTATTTCCAAACATCAGAGCTTCATAATGGACATTTTTCTTTTTTCTTGGTGTGAGAACCACAGTGCTTGTAGATCCTTTCCCACCTCTTCCTTCATTCAGGCTTTGGTAGAATTATTAGGGTACTAGGGTGAACTAGGCGTTTGTGCTGGATTCTGAGAGTCCGCTGTTCGCAGATGCATTTGGGACTGACCTGGTAGCTGGCATGGATGTATTCACAACCTGAAGCAGGATCTTGGGCTCTGGACGATGCTGCCGATGTGGCGTCCATCAGACCCATTTGTATTCTGTAACCAATGTTAGAACCTTAAACAAAAGGAGAACCCTGCTGGGTCAGACCAAAAGTCTGTCTAGTGCAGGTTCCTGTTTCCCACAGTGTCAACCACATGTTTCTGGGAAGCAGCAGCTAGGGTGCTCACTGGGGCACCTAGCTCTGCCCTCATAAAACCAGTGTTAAAAGAACTGCCCTGGCTGCTTGTTAGCTACCGAGCCATGTACAAGGTTATGCTATTATCTTACAAACCCCTAAACAACTTGGGACCAGGATACCTAGCAGATCACCTTCCCTTAGATAAACCCAGAAGACATATGCAATCTCCAGAGGAGGCCCTGCTCGTCATCCCAACACAAAGAGAACGTCGCCATGAAGAACCTTGACGACGGGCCTTCTCTGTAGAAGCACCCACCCTCTGGAAAACCATCCCTCGTGCGGTTCGGGAGGTGGAAAATGTAATAACTTTTTAACGCCTCCTAAAAATATCTTTTTAAACAAGCCTTCCCTGGACTGTAATTTATTCTGGTTTTGTGATTTAAAAGTTTTAAACTAGATTTTATGGTTTTAGTAGTAAACTGCTCAGAGAGCTTAGGCTGTTGGGCAGTATTAATATGTAGATGATGATGATGATGATGATGAACATCCAATCTAGGAGTTTTCATCTGTTAGGAGTCCTAATGTAATCCTAATGGGTCTTAATTGCCCATTCAAATCCTGGTCCAAAGCTGGAGACCTAGTCCAAAGCTGATCAAGATTCCTGATTAATTTTAAGACAGGATTGTGTCCTGTCCAAGAGTCATCCAGGAAATAAATCAATTTATATCTGAATTATTTCCAGAATCAGCAAGTTTTGCCCATCTTCTATGTTCCAGTGGTACTGTTCTTTAATTGTTAAAACAGTGCTTTAAAAATAACAATCTAGACATCCTATAATTAATTAGATTGAGATGCAGCCTGTAGACACAACTTGTAGCTATGTGACAAAAGCACGTAATTTCCTTCTTTTTTTAATCAAGATCCTCTTCCCCAATATAATTAGCATGCAGTGAAAAAGCACTGAAGTATCACGAAGTTTTAAAATGCTTTCTAAGATTCAGCCATGTTAAAGATTAAGTAATTTAATGTATTTAATGTGTTGCATCAGCATTCAGCAGTCAATGCAGATTTTAGTGTCAGAAGTAATGCTGGCGTGATCATTTTGTGAAAGTTCCTTCAACAAAAGCCATAGCTATTTGCCTAGCAGTTCCTGCCATATCGAGGCAATTGCCTGCAGTTGGGCTAATTTCAAAGTGTGATGTAGTCTCCCATGAAATAAAATAAATATTCTAAATTAATAATAATATAATAATAATAATCTATATAAATAAAAATGTAAATGTCCGTTCGAAACAGACGTTATATCTCCGAAAGTTCTTCACCGATTGCTTTGAAATTTTGACACAACGTTGCATTCGAATACGCGAGCGTTGTTATGTAACTATGTTCTATATGGGGTCAGAGGTTTGTCTTAAAATTGAAGAAATAGGCCTCCTCAAAACCAGTCCTGCTGATCATTGTGACATCGCCAACCAGTAGGCCAATCCACTGCCTCTGCCTCCTCTCCTATTTGCATGTTCTCTCCTATTTGCTCTTATAGGTCATTGTGACAACTAAAAATATTGTATATCCACAAGCATTGTGAAATTAAACATATTAGAAACATCCGCTTTGACTTTTCTTTCTTTTCAATTTAACCAGACTGAGCCACAGCAACGCGTGGCAGGGTACAGCTAGTAATAATAATAAAAACATCTAGCCTATAGTAGTGTTGGAACAGCATGGAAGCCGTAACAGTCCCATGGCTTTATATTAGGGAAGAAAAAAGACAGAAAGTAAGTGACCACAGTACAGTCTTCTTCATAGGGATTTAAATAAATGTTATTGACAAAGACAGTATAAGCTATAATATACATAGTCCAATCTGAAACAAAAGAATCATTTAAATACTGATTATCAACTTTTCAACACTTTCTGTTCACTCTCTTTTTCTTTCTGCTCTGCACCACCATAGGGTTTCCATGAATCCATCTCTGTTAACACAGCCCTCTTTTCTCTCTCTCCACCATATAGCGCATGCATTCTTAACTCTTTGCCAACTAACACAAGGTTGGAACCCCCTATTATTATTATTATTATTATTATCATCATCATCATCATCATCATCATCATCATCATCATCATCATCATCATCATCTCCCCATCCACAGGCCTCTCTACCGCTCCATCTCACTAACCCACCTGTTTTTCTCTCTGCATCCCATATCATTTTGTCTGTACCACCACAGGTCTCCTTGCAAATGCATCTCTCTGTCCCTTCCCCACTTCTTTCCATTGGGCTTCCCTGCCCCCTTGGTTTCTGTCTCCCTTTACTCTCTACTCTCTACTCTTCCTTGTTGAGTTAGGTACTAATCAAACACAAGGCTTTCACTCTCCTAGCAGTTCATACACTGAAGAAATCTTGGGTGTTGACAACCCATGCAACATGGCTGGCTAATTAAACAAGCTGGAAAAACAGATACTTACTCCACCACCATGCAACTCTGGATTCACAAAGAGGAGTAGTGCAGATGAGGTGAAGCTGACATTCTCTCATCCCCATTTTTGATGTTCCAACAACGGTAGGAAAGGGCTATAATGAAGATTGATTATTGGAATTCTACTAGAGGCCCTCATGCAGTCCTTGAGTTTTGCTTTCTATGAAACATCCTGTGTACCTGTGCATGTTTCCATTGGAGAAACAAGACTCTTGTGGAGTTTTGTTAGATTTTTTGCAAAGCACCCATTTAAACAATCAAGCACGTAAAGTTTGGTATTATATCTCTTTGTCTGAACTTATCCAGACAAACACTTCCTCCAGTTAATC
The DNA here is from genome assembly GCF_023053635.1 of Elgaria multicarinata webbii. Taxonomy (NCBI): domain Eukaryota; kingdom Metazoa; phylum Chordata; class Lepidosauria; order Squamata; family Anguidae; genus Elgaria; species Elgaria multicarinata. The sequence goes on along the minus strand of NC_086171.1, from coordinate 68,754,685 downwards.
ACATTTTGGCTTCATGTTTAGAGTTGCCAGCCTCAGATACCAGTATTTGAAAGCATATGTCTTGAGTCAGATTCCAAACTTTATCTGGAACCATTAGATCACGTCTGAAAAACACAAGGAGCTATATTTAGGTTTCTCTATTACAAATCATTTGCTACGCGTTCGGGCACTCCTGAGCTGTTCCGTACAGTGTGCAGTCTTGAGAAGACAATACTTTTCCTTTTTACTAAGTTCATGTTTTCCACCTTTGGATTTTGCCAAATTCTGCAACGTCCTGTGATGCTGAATTTCCTGCTCCCATTAAGTGTTGTGTGAAAAATTGTTTCCTTTGATCAATTTTGAATTTGTACATTTATTGAAAAATACCACTGTTGCCAGTTGCATAACACAGGAATGACTGTTCCCTGTATTTTGTCGTCCTTATGCCTTTCGTTATATACATTTTTAATGGAGGGGAAAGAGTGCTGAAGGTGAAAAAGAGTATTCTCTGTGTTTGAGAAGGAGTTTAAGTACAGTTATATCTTGTTTTAGCCATTTGTATTTACATTTTTTTCCACTTGAAGGTGAAACCAGGAAGTGAAGAATCTGCAAATTTAAAAAATACACAGAATAAGATAATTGAAGCATTGAAGGGTTAGGCGGTGGGCAAAGACCAATGTAGATGTTTATCCAAATATGCTTCACCAAGCTGAAAATGTTAATAGTACTCTGGGTTTCTATAGCACCTTTCATCTGAAAACCCAAAGCACTTTAAAGAAATTAATTTAATTAAGTTTTGTAGCACTCCCATGAGTTAAGTAATGTTTAAACAAGGATCACTTCAACCAGCATTGAAATGTAGCCACCCTTAGGGGAGAATGTGTTAACTATTCAGCAGCACATAGCAACGCTACACAACAATTTTAGGAGATAAAGAGAAGAAGAATCTGTATCCAATTGAAACTACAGGGGGGAAACTAGGTGTGTAGCCTAAATTACCATCCCTGGAATTTGCCCAGCACAATAAAGGGTAATGCTTCTCTACTTAATTATCAACTGCCATTGAAGGTTGCCACTTAAATGAACAGATTGAAGGACTTAGAACGGTGCACAAATATATCCATCCCAGTGTGATGGTCTTTTATATATAACTCCTGTGCTCGCTTACATTAGTAGCAAAATAAGGATATTCCTTGGAAATTCCTGTGCCTTGCTGAAATTGAGACCAGATGGGTTTTATTGCAAAGATGTAGTTTTAGAGATGGCTTCCACCATGGTTTCTTAGGATAAACTCTTTACTAAAGACCCAAGCTCAAACAACTAAGTATTTTCTGGATATTTCTGAACTCTGTTTTTGTTTTGTTTTTAAAGTCAAACCTTTGCAAATCTTTTCCATTCATCATTGCAATAGTCAGTGATCTTAACTTGTATTGGTGTACTTTGCTGGATTTATGGAGATTGGTGATGTTTCTTCAAGGGAGATGGATGTTTGGGATACTGAGGCTTCAGTGGCTATGGTTATGAGACAGTTAATCAACTTAATTGATATTGATAACTCACCTCATTGTGAAGTCTTCCAATGAGTAACAATAGATTAAAATACCTAAATAAAATCTAAGTTAAGCATCAAATGCTTTGACTACAATCCTATCATAGGTTAAATCTGGCTCTTGAAAATCAACCAAAATAGAAAGGTCTCAGATACTTTCAGGGTTGTATGGATACTTGATTTGTATATCTATCTTATCCTGTATCTATAGCTGAGTTAATTGAACTAAGTTTTGAAGTGCCACATCTTTGTCTTTCTTTCTCCATCAGTCAATGTGTGTGGCCTGATTTTCTTCCATTTAAAGTAGTGTTTGAAGGTTCTGGAGGCCAGTGGTCCTCAGCGTTTTATGAGAGAGTTCCTATGCTGGTGTCTGTGCAGTCCTGTCCCACCCCCTGTCCTGTTTTGAAATGCCACCCTTTGATCTGGGACACGAGTAGACAATTCTAGCTGTGTTGTCTATCTTTGGTTTCTTCAGCTACACTTGGGGCGTTGCTAGACCTACCGGGTGTTCCGTCGTTGAGGAGCGGTGAAAGCGGCTTTTCCCGTTCAGCCGTGACGCCTCATGATCCACACCTGCCTTCGATTTATGGCGGAAGTTTGCGCCGGTTGTGCTGCTGCCGCCGCGAGCACGGTTGCGCAGCCACACCGGCCTGATTGCCGCGGCTTTTTTTTTCGCTCGCTGCACGGTTTGCGCACGTCCGAAAGACCGCAAACTTGCGCAGCCGTCAGCGATGCCGCCGCCGGCCCTGGCGGCGGCAGCGGCGGCAGTGCCAGTGCCAGCTGAAGTGCTGCTGGTGCTGTTGAGGGTCAACATTGATGCGCTCACTTCCTGATGGGGGTCGTGGCGGGTGTCATATGACCCGAGGTCAATCGTCTGCATGGCCACTCTGTGCCTACATCTCCCATCATGCCTCTGAGGTGTCGGCGGCGATGACCGCCTCTGTGCCCTCTGCCCCATCCCAAGGAGCCAACCCACATCTGGCCGTAGCCATGGCAGCAGCCCACAAGCAGCTCTGCCCTCTGCCAGCCTGGTACCCACACTAACAGGCAGCGTACAGCACCGCCATTATGCGGCCACGGTAGCTGCCCACCGCAAGGAGTCACCAGCCACTTTTGCGGTCCTCCGTTCCTGCGCAAACTGTCACTGGGGAAATAAAAAAAAAAAGCCGCTCCGCCGCGCTGCCCCAGCTGCCGGACTGCGCGCAAATGGCGGAGGCGGCTTGACCGAAGCCGCTGACCACTCCCCCTTAGCACGCCTTTTCCTGACCAGTGCCGACCGCAGTGACCTCACATCCTCCCACACGTACTCCGAATTACCGCGGGACAGCAGGAAAAGGCGCCCTACAACTCACTTTTTTAAAGTCGGGAGAAAGAGGCTTCACCGCGGGATAACGGCGGATCCTCGTGAACGTCATCTGGAAGCCTCGACGTGGCTGCGGAAGGTAACGCGCGCTAGAGCCTCGTCTAGTAACGCCCTTGGTGTTCTCAGTTAGCTTTAATGTGGTGTAGGGGGTCCCAATATGCCAAAAGCCTCCTAAGACTATATGGTCGTTTTAAGTGTGCTGCATTGATATTTACTTTTTTAACTAACTGTGTTGTTCTGAAGACAAACTCATTGGGTTATTCTAGAACATTCTGAGCATTGATTACATCCTTTGGAAAGACACTTCTCTAATTAAACATGTATGCTTCTTTCTTGTAAAATACAGTTATCATCACTAGTGAAATGTACTGGATAGATTGGTTTCCTATTAATATTCTGTTAACATTGAAGCTTAAATAGCTTTTCCCATCTAGCATCAAATTCCTTCCGACAATCTGTTCTAGTGATAAATTGAAATTCTGCATTTGTTTCAATTACTTTGTAGCAGTTTCCTTCCTCCAAATGTCCTCCTCTATTTTCCCCCCCACCATGGCTCATATGGTGAGATTTATTATTTGGTCAGACTAGACAAAAGCACATGCCCCACTTCCCATTTTTTATATACCTTTCAACTTTGGCACCAAAGTCAAGGCTCTCTAGACCACTAGAATCACAAGCCACAGCTGCTTATCTTTTTGGTACACTTGTTGGGTTTCCTAAGATTTCTCTCACTACTCCAAACTCAGGAATCCTATATACTAATAGCAAACTCATTCTCCAAATGTCAATCCTTATGTAATCAAAACAGCACAATCCACGGGCAAGAGGGGAGATATCAGCAGGCCTGGTAATTTTGCAGTTGCTTATCTAGAAAAATTCTTTGTTAGAGCACTTCAAAAAAAATGACTGGTGTAAAATAGGATAACATTCATTCATTCATTTTATTTTATTTGTTACATTTATATACCGCCCCATAGCCGAAGCTCTCTGGGCGGTTTACATTGCATTCATGGCATTTGTATTCCTCCTTTTGGCCAAGGAATATGGAGTGATGTGTGTAAGGTAAGTTAGGTTGATAGATAGTGACTTTTCCAAGTCCACCCAATTATGTTTAAGGCTGACTCAGGATTTGAGCCTGACTTTCCAATATCAAAGGCCAGTACTCTGGCCACTGCACCATAGTGTTTCTCCTTTAAAGCATACACTTTTCATGACAAGAACTGTGACTCCACAATCTAATACCCACAATGGGAAGACATTCCCAAGTTTAGTGTGGGTAGTGTGGGGAAGAGGAGAGGACATTGATGGCTAGGGCTAGCTGTGATCCCTAGGACCCTGTCCCAGGTATTCCTTCTTGTACTGATTTAATGTTATCTGCCTTGCTCTAGTAAGAAAGCTGTGAGTAACCTGCTAGTAAACCCGAGACTTCTGCCATTGTGGTAGATCCTTGGTACATTTCTCAGTGCCACACAGCAAGGCTGTGGCATTCTTTGTCTATCCATTCATGGCTTACTGGTCCTTGTTTAGCCTTGGTTTGGAACCTGTTGACGTTTGCAGTGACATTTGTGGGGGTGAGGTAGGAACTTGCTATCCACAGTTAGACCTCTATGATTTCTTCAATCGCACTGAGGGGAACCCTCTTACTTTGTGCTACCTTACACGAGAAAAATTGGAACAGGATATTCAATATGAAGGTTGTATGCTAAATAGTTACAAATAGGACAATATTCCAGCTACCACCATATGGTACGCCATCCTCGTTACAAGCCAGAGCTAATCTGCTGAAGTTGGCATCTTTAGTAAATAGTAGGGTCGTTTACTACAGGAAAACATTTTCAGTCCAAGGGTTGAATTCCAATCTGGGAAGAGCCTTGGGAGCTGTATTCCACCTGTGGGTATGGCCAAAGGCAGAGTGTATAGGGCATGATGTGAGCCTTATCAATTTTAAGCCTACTCAGAATTAAGCTGGACAGCTCAAAAGTAAGAGAGAGCTGGGTTTTAAAAGGGTGGCATCCACTGGCAAAGGCTTTGCAAGCTGGTTTAGAGAGCCCCGTGGGTCAGAGGTTGCCCACTAACATATAGAAATAGCCAGAAACTTTCAAAGTTATCATTGATTATTATCCTCCACAGTGACTGGGTTAATTCAGTCACTAACCTGATAGCTGTGAAGGAAACAAACTTTTTTTGGATTTGGTGAGGCAGCGTATTTTGGATTTAGATTTTCGTGAGTTCTTGGCAGAGATCAATACCCAAAGAATGTTGCCCTTCTGCTGGAGATTGAACTCCTTTCTGCCAAATAAAACAAAATGTATGTACCCAAAGTGCCAAAGAGTAATCACTTGGCAACATTAGTTTTGCCTGTGCGATTACATTAGAAAGGTTCAGAGGGATCCTTTGGAAGAGCATCAGGGTCTGTGTGGACAACCTGCAGTGGAAGCCCCTGAACATATATTACTGCAGTGCAGTCTATATAGTTCCCCTAGAGAGAAATGTATACCAAAGTGATCAGTGAACAAAAGGGATTGGGTAAGAGAGGATGCAATGCTCTTTTTGCTGACAAATCAGACCCATAGGATTATATTTGGTCTAGCAATTTTGTAGTTGCAGTTTGCCTATTAAAAAGGGATGAGCACATTTCAGATATTTTATTGCCAGTACACTTTAGAACATAGAAAGAGGATGAAGAATGTCAGATAGTAGAATACAGTCATTTATTAATGGATAGGATCCTGCTTTAGTCATTTTTGTAATGAGTATTAAAGTTTTTATCATTAGGTAAATTCCAACATAAATTTTATTTTTAGATCCATTGAAATGGAGGGGATTTAAGTTAGTCAATTTAAATCCCATTCATTTCAATGGGTCTACTCTAAATAGGATTTATGTTGGATTTATTTATTTATTTCATTTTTATACCACCCAATAGCCGACGCTCTTTGGGCGGTTCACAAATGGTTTTTTACCCATTGTAAAAGATTTTGGATAAAGTAATGGGTTATATTTCATTATATTCTGAGCAGTGTGTCCTACTTTTCTTTGATCTACTACTGAATGGCTGGTGATGGTCTTTGGCTAAGCAATAAAGATCTGGATAGTCCACAAGAGCAGTGCTAGACTAAATGATGTGTTTCCCATGTTAAGCCATGTTCATACCATTGCTAACTGTAAAAATGGGATATGCATGTGCAATGTAACTGTGCAATACATGTGTGTACATCTGATCCCCGTGAACTTTCCTTTGCCCTTTTGAAGTGGAAAGACAGTGGGGAGAGTGCTGTTGCGTTCATGTCCTGCTTGTGGGTTTCTCATAGGCAGCTGGTTGGCTAGAGTGTGAACAGAATGCTGATGAACCCTTAGACTGATCCAGCAGAGCTCTTGTTATTTTCTTATGTTCTTATTGTGTGTATGGATAAACGTTTGTACACTGTGTTCCACATCACTTCATATGCAAAGTGGGGTTACCTTCAAAGGCCTCCTCCTGAATTCTAAGAGAGAAATTAATCTTAAACTTGAATATACAGTATTTCTGCTCCTAATGCTGACCAAGCTACCAGTATCAAATTTCCCATAACTGAGAGCATAGGTACAGTTCCCCTCACATGTAATTAAGGAGCAGTTATCAGATTATGAGGTATGGGGAAATCTTTTTTACAAGAGTGTAGAACAAGCAACAGAATAAGCTCTTGTGGCAATTTGCCAGGGACTACATTCTTCTATAACACACTTACTGTTTAATTCTGATTAAGGATTTCTAAGTATATTGCTTTAGTCCAAGACATATGCAGCCAAAATTTTCACACATTTGTAAAATTATCATTCACAGAAACTACAACATTAGTATTAAAGAACTTCTGAGAGGTATTGTGTTAAAATAGTGTGCATGGAATTTGCTTAATAATGGGTACACTAAATATAATAAGATTTTGCAAGGCTAGGGTCTGTTGGGTTTTAGAAGGAGGTCTGTTTTTTATTTATGTTTGGAACAAAAATGTCACTGCAGCTGCTTCTGTTATCACCTATCTCTCTACATTCATTAGCACTTATTGACAAAGAAGGAAGCTAGGTCCATGTTGAGCATACTTTATCCTGATAGGTACTCGGTGTGGATGTAATCCCTCTCTTCTTAACAAAGGGAGTGCACTGACTAACTGATAATGACAGTTCTGGTAGATAGTGTGGGTTAGATTTAGTTTTATCTTTTTATCTTCAAAGCATGAATAGCGAATCTGGGTTTAAGTAATCCTTACGGTAGATTCTTCACTTAGTTTTTAATCCAAGTAATGATCTGCGCCGTAAAGAAGTTGTCATGGACCAGCGACACCCTATTCTGTGAGTGAAAGGGAAAACAGCAAAATGGTGGGCCTATACTCCTTTTTGCCCTTCCCTTCTGTTACCCTTTTCTGTTGCCACCAGGTAGAAATCTTTATTTCTCTGGCTGCCTCCATCAAACTAGCCCCCAATCTTTCTAATTTAGGCAGTGGGGGGGGGGTCTCTGGAAATGACTGTTGGACATTGGGTGGATACCCCCAAACAGAGACCACAGAACTTCAAATAACTGTTTCAGTATTAGTGAAGAAAATATAAATAGGAAAATATTTTACAATCTGAATAGATACCCCCCTCCTGAGTGATAGGATAAATACACAAGAGATAAACACATTATGCTAACCTAGCTAGACTGTGACCATATTATGTCTTGGTCCGTGTCCAAGCGTATTCTCAACCACTTCCAGCAGCTCTTTCTAGATACACTTGAGAAGCTAAGCACTGAAGAGTATCAACTCTAGCGACTTAAACTACTTTAACAAGGCATCCTAGCAGGACAAAATAGGGACAATGAGAGTTATATCCAGCATTGTATGAGAGGACTTCCACTTGCACGATACAACTTTCCCTTCCTCTCCTCTCACCTGCATCCATGACATCCTTCTCAAAATCTGTTCCAGAGAGCTCTCAACCTTCCAGAACAGATCGGGGGGGGGGAATTGGCCATCTCTCCGTTATGTTGACAGCAGGCTTTTGTCAGTAATGGGACACACATTGGATTTCACTCTGCATTACCAGGGAGAGGTACCACAAAATTGGCACTGTATCTGTTAAATAGGGGCAGTTGGGACACATTCATTTATATTACTAATTTGAGTGTCACTCATTTTACAGAATAGAACTCAAATTTTAATAGGATCTAGCTCTCTCATGGTGACAAGATTCTTGGAATATAATCCCCGTTGTTTTTGAAGTACTCCATGAAAAAGTACATGTATTGGATCATGGGAGAGAGATACATGAAGTAGATCAAATGCTCTTCAGCTCTTCAGAGGAGGGACTTCTCCAAGTTCCTTTGCCAGGGGAAGATGGTTGTATAGAAATGAGACAGAAGGCCTTCTCTGTGATGGCACCTTATCTCTGGAATACCCTCCCCATTAAAACTCTATTTACACTGACACTACTGCCATTTCAACCCTAGATTAAAACTTACTTATTTGCCCAGGCATTTTAAAGTATCATAAAATATGCTGGTTTTATATTTTATGATTTTGATTTGTTTTTATTGTGATGTTATATGATTGTATTGTGGCATGCATATATATATATATATATATATATATATATATATATATATATATTTCTTGTATACTGTCCTTATATCCTAGGATGGAGGGAGAATTATAAATATTTCTAATATATCATTCAATAAATAATAAATATACTTGGGCTTGCTTTTGTGCTTTTAAAGCCTCTTTACCAAGTCTAATGCAAATTTCAACAAGTTAGCTTGTGTGATTGATTTTTTTAAAAAAAAAAAAACCAACCACACCAATTACAGCATGAGGGAATTGTATGCACTGACATGAGCAAAATACTTTAAATCTGCTTAAAATAAAAAAACAACCAAAATACACATTCGTTAGTAAAAAAAATATCAGTGTCAAAGCAGTTCATAAAGCAGATTAGAAACCTAGAATGAATAAGATGTAGTACAGCAAGCACACTATAAAGATCAAACCTTTAAATTAGGTGAGGAGCAATTATCGTAATTCATTCATAGATGAATATCTGTTTTTTCTTTTTTTGGTATTTTTCAGGTTGGGGTGCTGAATATCAGGTTGTCTGGATTTGAATTGATCCATATTAAAATATGCCTATCAGCCTTTTATTTTCAAGTGAGGTCTATGCCCCTCACTTCTCTGGATTTAATTCCTATTTCTTAAACATAGACCAAGGCTGTGATTCAGAGAGGCATATATTCAGATTATTCTGCCACCGCATATAGAGTCCCAAACTGCTACTTAAGCACTTCAAAGTTTGAAAAGCAGTTTGGTGAATTAGCATAAGGGCTCTTGAAAGGCGTACTGCTGTCGGTGCCTGTTGTGGTATTGCTTCATTTTCTCCATACTACTTCGCTAAGTGCTAGGAAGACAGCTTTTCATGGCCAGTTGCTTTGTGAAGAGAGAGCGCTAACCTTGCGGTTTTGTAATAACAGCTTGTTTGCAACGGCCAGGCAGGGGAGAAGCAAGCTAATGCAGTGATAGGTAGTGTTATTGTTAAATCAAAATTCATCCTCCTAAACCAACTGCACATCCTAATATCACCCCATGTTTGCTTGTTGCCTGCAGGCTCTAGAATGCTCCCTCTCCAACCAGCTTCAAAGCCATTTCTTTCAGCCCTTGTTGCCATACTGGTTTTAGTCTCTACCTGGCATTTGAGCATGATCAGCATTCTAAGTTCTAGGAATAGCCTCTGACCGCTAATGCCAATTAAGGAGGCAGTTATACAAAGGCCTAGAAAGTTCATTTTGCCCAAGAGTATAACGTTAAGTTCCCACTTACCCCCAGTTTTCCCTTTTGAAAGCTCTTGCACCAAATCTTAAGAGTTGGAAGTGATAGGATGTTTGCTAGATGGGGAAGAATTTTGTTCAGTTCACATTTTGTTAAGAACATACTAGCTTCACACTTCCCAAATCAAGATAGAAGCAGGAACACAGTTATCTTTTGGTGTTTACACTTTTCAGATTTTTGTGATGTAGTTCTCCAAATAAAATATTCATGCAAAAATGTGCATATTGGAGGGAAAGTGGGTGCAAAAATATGTATATATTAGTGAGGAAATGCACAAAAAGAAAACCAGTTGCAGAAATTGCACATATTAGGCAAACTTGCATACAAAAATGTGTATATTTGGAAAAATGCCCACAAAAATGCCTAAGAATTTTCATTTATTTATATATTTACAACATTTACATACCGTTCCACATCTAAACAAATTCTGGAGTGGTGAACAATAAGAGATAAAATAATACAAATAAAAAAAGAATAGAACACCATATTAAAATTATTCTTTTTAAAAACAGTACCAATAAAAACTTTCATGCAGACTTAAAAAGAAGTTGTAAATTAAGGCAGAAATGGGATGGCACAAAGGTAAGATGAGAAAAATGAGAAACTGAAATTGACAGATTCATTTATCCTTTTTGTTTTCCTGATAAGTATTATGTGATTGGATCTAGATTTATGCTGGATCAAAGGCACTGATAGAAGTGGACTTCCTTTCCTTCCCCCCCCCCACAGTAGCCCCTCCTGTCCCTTAAAAATGCTATACAGAGGGTCACAAGTCCCTGCCGAATTGGGTGAGCTGCGGAGGGGAGGGAGAAATCCCCCCAAATTGGGCTGAGAGACGTTTCTGCAAGTAGAGCCCTTCCTTTTCTGGAAGGCAGATCTAGGATCCAATGTCTGCTTAGCAACCACTCACTTTCTCCACCAACATTTGATTGTGGAAATCGCACACATAGGCCTTAGTTAGACCTAAGGTTTATCCCAAGGTCGTCCCTGTTCATGTAAATGACACACAGGATATCCCGGAAACAGGCAGGGACGACCCCGGGATAAACCTTAGGTCTAGCTAAGGCCTAAGTCACGCATAATACAGCTGCATGAGCGCAATTGCACTACCCTGAGTTGCTGAACTGGTGACGTAGCCCTAGTACAGTGGTTCTCAACCTTCCTAATGCCGCGACCCTTTAATACAGTTCCTCATGTTGTGGTGACCCCCAACCATAAAATTATTTTCGTTGCTACTTCATAACTGTAATTTTGCTACTGTGATGAATCGTAATGTAAATATCTGATATGCAGGATGTATTTTCATTGTTACAAATTGAACATAATTAAAGCATAGTGATTAATCACAAAAACAATATGTAATTATATATTGTGAAATATTTATTTCTAATTACAAATAAATGAAATTTTGTCTCGGTTCCTAAGACCATCAGAAATATGTGTTTTCCGATGGTCTTAGGCGACCCCTGTGAAAGGGTCGTTCGACCCCCAAAGGGGTCGCGACCCACAGGTTGAGAACCGCTGCCCTAGTATTTTCTTCCGCTAGTGCAACATCATGGTTTACAACTTCGCTGTGGTGGATGCAACAGCTCTCTCAATGGATCCTACCTACTTGCCTGGTAGATCATAATGTCAAGCTGCAAGTGTGTATCTTATTCTTTTGATGTAATAAAATGTGTTTGTACTTAGAAATGTTTGGAACAATTCCAACAAAAAAATTAAAATCTGTTTATTTCTCTTTCATTACAGAGAGTGTATGTTTTCTGTGCTGAAAGCATATAAATCCAGCACAGTTACCAAAAGACCTTAGTGTGTTCAGTTCACTTGAAATTGGACAACACATAATTTAATCCACTTTAGTAGGTTGAGTTAAGAGAAACCATGGAAGCATAGAGGCTTTATTATTTCTGAGAAAACTGAAGTTTACGGGTGAAACAGATCAGAAACACTTGGTCTGACGCTCACCTGCTTTCAATCTGCCTTAATAAACACTGCATTTACAGTACAAATATCTCAAAGAAAAATGTCTTTGCCTCATGTTACATGTAGGTGAAATACTGAATGATTTTTGCCTTTTCACCAACTGAATTTGTGTATGCAGAGAAGCTTTAGCCCAAAAAAATAAAATAAGGGAGATGAATAAATAATATGATGAGCCCATTCTTAGAATAAAGTAAACCATGCTGAAATATTTTGTCTTTGAAAGCCACCTAAGTTTGGTTTTCATGTTCCTTAAGCTGTATTTCAGGCTGAGGGAGCATCCTAAATGTATCTTATCTTAACAAATTGATGGTAATTTTTTTTTTTTTGCTGTTCTTACTATTTCCTTAGACTCCAACGAATGCAGCAATTAATATTCATGCACAGAAATTCACAAGGCATACCATAAGAGAAACACCCCATAATTCTGCAAATTATTCTTAGGCTGGAATTGCTTCTAAGCAAAGTGGGGATGTCTAGCTGTTCCCCTCTTCTTTTCCGAAGAATGCCTCTGGGCTAAATGTGGAGCTCAGAGACAAGCTTAGGAAATGAAGGTGCCCCGGGGCTGCAGGCCAATGCTTTCATGTGTAGCCCCTCCGTTCTGTGATGGTGGCCATGGCAGTTTCTCAAATTGCCTAACATGCCCACAGCCTCCCCCCCACCAAATCGCCTAGGCTTCCTCTTACCCTTCTTTCTGAAAATACCCCTCTACAAACCTAAACCCTGCTTAGCAAATCCTCCCCCCTCCCACTCCGGGATGTAAGCCTATGTGTAATAAGAACATATTATGTGATTACTCATTGTAATATCCATGGAAGTTAGAGATGTCAGTTCTCAGGACTTCTGTTCAGGTTGTCCAGTACAAAGCTCAGAATCTAAACAACCCGGAGTTAGATGATGCTAATGTGGAGTATATCTGCAGGGAATAAACCACTTTCAGGCTAGAGTAATTTCAGGAAAGGACCATCTGAGTGAAAAATTACTCTCATGGTGATACAGGTTAAGCCTTATAGAAGAAGAGAGGCCTTGTGATGAGGTTTGGCTTCTCCAGAAAAGAAAGTGCTTTGATATTTTGTTGTGATGAAAATGGCTAGCAAGCCAGAAGCCAAGGTTAATAAACATTTTGGAATGACTGAGAATGGTTTAAGCCACCGTTGGAATTATTGTTATTACTGCATTAAATCAGAATCCTCAAAATGCCAGGCACTACTTTGACTGATTAACTGAAGTAGCCATGAATGAGAAAACTCTGACAATATGTCAAAGTGTGGCTTCAAACATAGGGATAGGTGTGGTTGTGGCCAGACATTGCTTTGGATGCTGCTGCAGATAGAGAACAGCATTTTAATAAATGTGTATATGGTATTTTCAGAATCTGGCAGATCTGAGTTTGGTTTGGATATCTCGTATGTGTCTTGGCAGGCATGTGCATTGCCTTGTCCGCAGAGCAGGCTTCATTAATGGCTGAAGTAACACCTACTGGTGAGGCCCGTTCAATCAGTTGCAGGCAGCTATTGACTCATGGCTTCAGTTGACTCATATATCACTGAACTTTGTGACCACTTTCTGTTCCCACCCTTGATGCCAGCTCATGTCAGGATTTGAACACATGCTGACTTTTTAAATTAGCCATGTTAACAAGATGAAACACTTCTAGTCTAAGTTGCAAGCAGATGAGAGATTCCCATTCTACATTGGATATGATCAAAGGCTATATATATATATATACACACACACACACACACACACACACACACACACACACACACACACACTATTATTAATGTATGTGTGTGGGGAGAGAGAGAGAGAGAGAGAAAGAGAGAGAGAGAATTCCATCAGTGAAGTGTAGCCCTTAGAAAGGGAAGTAAAGGCTATAATTGCTCCTCACCAAACTAGGGCCACAGCTAGACCTAAGGTTTATCCTGGGATCATCCAGGGTTCACCCCTGCCTGAGCACTGGATCCCCTGTGTGTCACCTAGATGAACAGGTTTGACCCCTGGATGATCCAGGGATAAACCTTAGGTCTAGCTATGGCCTTGGTTTCCTCAGTGGTAATGGTTTCTTTGTCTATCAGAGGGTAGTACAGAAAAAGAAAAGAGTCTAGTCTTTCATTCCTCATTTAGGGTGCCAACCTAGAAAGGCACAGTTCACAATTTCCTATGCTTCTCTCCATGACATATTTGGTTGGTTAGTTCAAATCAATTTTTGAAATTCATACACAATCACACACATCTGTGTATGCCTCTGAGAAGTTTGTAAGAGATTTTCAGTTTGAAGTCATCCTGCATGGATTGTCAGTCATCCTGCATCTCTGGTTATATATGTGGGTTTGAAGGCTGGGATACCTGTACTTCAAAACTGGTGACAGAAGAAGCCTCAGTGGATAGACATTTTCCATCTCTGCAATTGTGTAAAAGTAGAAAAGCCCTCTCAGGCTTAAATCTAGCAATTCTTTGGCCCTTTTACTCTCTGATTCACAGTCTTCTACCTTCCAAAGTTCTTCCTCTTGTCTGATTCCTGTATATACACCCTTCCTTGTCCCTAGGCACTGTGTGGGGGTTTCCGTAGCTCTGCTTACTTCTTGGATTCACCTTTCTTTCAACTCATTCTTCCAATGTTGATTTGTTTCCTAAAAGTCCCTATTTCTCAGACTAGCTCTCTTTGCCTGACCTGATTTGTTCCTTGCACTCTGTGGGGCTCTGAACAGGATCTCTGTGAATCAGGCATGATATCGCCATGGCACTAGGGGCTGCTAATTAGTGCTGGCCTCTGCACTAGAGACTTACGCTACAGCTCATAATCTTCCTGTCTTCGCATTAGGGATGTAAAAAAAATTATGATATTTCAGTTCGCAAATCCTCCAAACAACCTTGAACACACACGCAAGCACATTTCCCCCCGAAAGATGTCCACACGTTCCTAACCTTGTGATATGTTTGAAAAATATGCATTTTCATGCTTCAGTTAGTGGGGGGAAAGTGTGCATTTTTCAAAGGTGCATACTTTTCCCATTTAGACAAATTGAAAAAGAAGTCGGAAACAAAAACGGGCACGAGCCAAACCGAACTTCAAAGTGAAGTGCAGAAAATTTTGGTGAGGTCAATCATCCCTGATTCTCCCATCCCTACTTCACATTACTTGTGATATATTTTTGTCGATTGTTCTTTTACTTCAGTTTTGCAGGCCATAGTGCCAACTATCAATAATATTTTTATAGTATTTTCAAGTGCCCCAAACATTTAAGATCAATTAACTGAGTCATCTTTATTATGGCTTTTCTAAGTAGGTCTGCATCATTATCTTTCTATTTCAGCAGGGCAAATTCTGAGAAATAGTGGCTTGCCAGAGGTTTCTGAATGTGTTCAGACTTGAGATCGTATTTGAACTAGACGCTTCTTGGCTCACAGCTCACTCTCTTAGCCACTATGTTACCTAGTTTTCAGTTTCAGTAATCTGCTAATAGTCTAGTCTCACATCTTTCTTGAAATTTAGAAAATGAGATTTTAGATTGCTTTAATATTATTTTGTTTTACACAAAACCAACAGTGTCTCTAAGCGTGTTCACTTCTAGCTGAGAGGGACAACATTTATTACATGAGAATAGCAGCAGGGGGAGGTTTGGGTCAAGTGATTTGGGGGGCACTCCCTTTGCCAAGTTTTGATACAGTATTTATCTTTGGGGTTGGCCATCATCAAATCTGTCTCCATATAATATAACTATATACCTTTCTTCCTGAAATGTTGCCTGGAAGGATTCTAATGGAGCTTTTGGTGTTCTGTGTGAACTTTGTTATAAAAAGTCTCCTGCAGAGAATGTCTTGAAACGCCTTGTGTAAAACCAGAAGGTCCTCTGAGAACAGTTTGGAGAGCTCGGAAAAGCAGTTCCCAGGGAAAGAAACATTTTAAACAGCACAATACTGTGTGCAGCCAATATGTGATGGTTATTTATGGCCTAGTTTGAAGTATGTTATCAAGTTTTATGCAAAGCTTTTTTAAAAAATGAAATGATTGAAACTTTTTTTTTAACATTTATTAACTAATTGTAAATGGATTTGACGGGTTTGTAGGGTGTATTTTTAGAATCCCTTGCTGGGTTGCATTTGCATTATTGGCCCAGCATTGATTAAAACTGAGTAAATCCAAACGTTAATTTCACTACTGTTCATTGCATGTTGGGAATCTGGCTTGATAGCCTTACGTTCATTCTTCCTATAAGGACAACAAACTTTACTGAAGACCTAGTTACTGTGCATAAAATTAAGGATGCAACAAATATTTGCGATTTTTATTTCTTGTAGTAAAAATGAGGGCTGTGCTAAACGACCCCTGTTTTAGTATTCTTGCTGGAAGTAGTACTTTCAGGGAGCTCGAAAATTTTCTCAAAAACTTCATTCACACATCAATTCACAACAGGCCAAGATCTTTTAGTGCTTTCAGCGCCATTTCCCCCCCTTTACTTGGGGGTTCTTTACTATATGATCCAATGGCATCAGAGATTATATAATGAACGTGATGATGCTATGTAGCCAGTCAGATTTTGCTGCATTTGGAGGACACTGACGCCCAATGAAGCTAATTTAGAGTGGGTGCAATGCTTTCTGTGGGGGTGAAATGGGTTTGGGATTTTGGTGATTTTTTTTCAGGTAGGGCTGATGAAATGTGGGCAAAATGTGAGGGCTAACCACTGGTGGAAAAAAGAACTCTTCCTCGTGTCTACCTTACCACTCTAATCTGGCCTGGGATTGGGATGGAAACCTGCCTTAAGGCATCCACTAAGAAATGTATGCAGAGAGTGCAATGCTGTTGGTTCTCCTGGACCTCTTAGTAGCTTTTAGTACCACTGGCCATGATTATCTTTCTGGTTCATCTTTCTGGCATAGTACTTGAGGCAGATTGCTATACCGGCTGTAGTGCTCTCTGGAGGGGCTGGACCAGAGGGTGGTGCTGAGGAACATCTATTCTACCTCTAGGCCATTGGCCTTTGAAGAGCCTCAAGGTTCTGTCTTTTTAACATTTGTGTTTGTATGTATGTATGTATGTATGTATGTATTTAAAGCATTTTACCTTCAAAGGGCTCCCAGAGCACTTGCACATTTTTTAACATCTACATGAAACCACAGGGAGAAGTCCAATGGAGGTCCAGTCTGCAGTGTCATCAGAATGCTCATGATACACACACAGCTCTTCCTCTCATTTCTACCCTCTAATTCCAGGGTGGGGGGTAGAAGTTTTAAAACACGAGTCTGGAGGCAGTTTTGGGATGGATGGGGGTGAATAAACTGAAGCTTAATCCTAACAAGATGGAAATCCTCTGATCAGGATGGAGGTGTGCTGCCTGTATTAGATGGGGTTGCACTTCCCCTGAAGCATTGGGTATGCAGTCTGGAGGTCTTATTGAATTCTCTTGATGGAGTTGCAGGCAACATCAATGGCCAGGGGTGCTTTTTACCAATTTCAGCCAGTTTGCCAGCTGCTGCCTTACCTGATGAAAGCAGACCTTGCTTCAGTGACGCATGCTCTGGTTTCATCCAGGCTGGATCATTGTAATATAAAACATATTCTATGACGATCTGTCTTTAAAGACAGCTTGGAAAGTTCCATTGATGCCAGAATGCAGCAATAAGAACTAAGCAGAGGCTAAGCATTCAGAACATAATATACTTGGTTACACTGGCCTGGTTACACTGGCTCCCCATTTGCTTCTAAATTGCTGGTATTGGCTTTTAAAGCTCTAAACAGTTTGGGACCAGGGTGTCTGAAGGATCATCTGTACCATATAAGCCTGCACAGGCTTTGTGATTAGCAATAGAGTCCTTCCTTCCTTCGGTTAGCAGGCAGCAGGGCCTTTTCATTGTTTGTCCTGCATCTATGGAATTCCTGCCTCCAGCAAATATGTGTGGACCCAACTTTTGAAAATTTGATGAGGAATCTTTTTTAAAAATTTCAGTCTGCTTTTAATTTGATTGATTTACTCGCTCAATTTTAAGGTGGTATAACATGGTTTTAATTTTATGATATATTATGTGATGATGGCGATGATTGATTGCTTATGACATTTTGCACACTGCGTTGGGAAGGCAATTGTGCCCTGAAAGGTGGTTTATAAATAATGTAATAAATAAATGAATGAATATAAATATTCAGGGTGGTGCTTCCTGAATAAGTGGACTCTTCCCTTCTTGCCACAGTTATCCCTAAAAGATCTCTGAAAGGCAGAGGGAGGCAGAACTTTTCAACAGTAATGAAAGTGTTTGCAAAAGGCTCAGCACTACTGAAAATTATAGCGTTGTATAAATGTCATATATGTAGCAACAAGATTTCCAATAGCTGGATCGCAAAAAAAGTGTAATAACCTGTTGCATAAGAAATTCTGGAAGTAAGCATGCACATAAGGGGGAAATGTACAATAAATCCAGTAGCCTGAACAGTAGCAAGCTTTCCAGTCACTGCTTTGAATAATGAATAATGATGATTAATATCTTGGTTTATTTACTTTTATGGAACACAAAATAAACAACAATTTTGAAAACCTTTTTTTTTTTTTGTGGAAATTCTTTATCCTGTTGTGGATGTGTCAAGAGTGTATAATGGCACATTTCATTGAGGTATAAATAGTCCACAAAAATAATGGATTTCTCAAACTCCTACATAAAATGAAGCATCTTTATACTTGGGTCATTTGAGCCAATGATTATATCAATTTTAAAAAATAAAAGCATGGTAATTATATCATTTACTATTTCACAAAATTTCTCAATTGCCTTCAAGCAGTTACAACCACTGTCGCCAAATTCACAAGCATCAGGGCTTGTTCGCTCAGCTGGACTTTAGGCTTCTGTAATAACTGGACTTATTTCTCACCAGATCATGTAAACGGATAAAAGTTTTACTGTTCCCAAGCATGCTAAGTCTACTAAAGTTTTACAGTTTCCTTTGCCCATTAGAAAACCATACTGCATTTAAAAAATGTTACTTTCATCTCTCCCAAGACTTATTTGCAGTCTCATTGACTTCACCCAATGCTTTTCTAAGCCAATCATCACATAATTGTCAAAGATGTACCTGGTAAGGGGCTGAGCTCCAATTTTATAAGAAGTGTTTAGGATCCATCAGCCTCAGAGAGGTCCATAGTTACCTTATCACATTTTGGTTTGATCTGATAGTTGGAGACAATGGCATGGAGAAGCTTTTCCATCACATTAAGGGGCTGATTAACTTCTTTCATAGATATAGGCATACTTAAGTCCTAAACCACAAAGTCATAGAAGAATAGGAAGACATGGAGCTGAATCCAGATTTACATTGAATCAACTGTTCTAATGAAAGTGGGCTTCACAGCCCCTTCCAGCCTCTGAAAATGCAACTTAGGCCACATCTACACCAAGCAGGATAAGACACTTTGAAACTAGTTTGAAAACTGCATGTGGAATGTGTCCGGGGCCCCAAGAGTTGTCACTACTGTTATAAACCATCTTAAAGCAGTAGTGCAGATCCTGCCTTAAAGACTTTGCTGAATGGAATGAGTTGCTGTGTGTGAGGAGGAAGGAAAGGAACCTCTCGTGCAAGCACTGAGTCATTACTGACTCTTGGAGGGACGCCAGCTTTCGCTGACGTTTTCTTGGCAGGCCTTATCGCCGGGTGGTTTGCTGTTGCCTTCCCCGGCCATTATTACCTTTCCCCCAGCTAGCTGGGTACTCATTTTACCGACCGCGGGAGGATGGAAGGCTGAGTCGACCCGAGCTGGCTGCCTGAAACCAGCTTCCGCTGGGATCGAACTCAAGCCGTGGGGAGAGTTTCAGCTGCAGAAACTGCTGCTTTACCGCTCTGCGCCACATGAGGCTCTATTGTGTGGGAGAGGAGATCCAAAAAAATTGGGCGGAGAGACCTTCCTTGAACAAAAGCCTTAACTCTTGTGGAAAGCATATCCTGGATCCAATCCTTTTATGTTTCTTAAGGAGTGTGTAGAGTATTAGTGAGCAGATTCTCAAAATATGTTTTAAATATGAACATGCTTTACCCTGCAAAACAGAAGGCAAATGTTTCACGTTTATATGTCATAATTATTGCCTCACATTTCTACTGAGATATATCATGCATTCAGAGTTTCAGTAATCAGTGCAAAGTTGTGAGAAATAAATAGCTATAAAAAGCTTTTTAAGTAACTGGAATTCAATGTTGAATGAGTTGGTAAGTCCGATATAAACAAGTCTCATTCCTTTGTAAAAACAAATAAATGAATGCTTCCTTATTGGTTTATTTAAATTAACATGTTTAACGACTTGCAACCAGTTGATTCTGTAAAATGATTACAGTCAGTACTGAATTAGACTGTGGGAAATTCATGAATCTATAAATACTAGGTTGAATCCAGACTAAGTTAGTCAGTTCCTATTGAAATCAATGGGGCTTATGTTAGTGATGACTAGTTCAGACTTCATTGAAATCAATGGGACTGACTGTAACTTGAACCGTTAATGGAACTGATCCAACCCAATGTCTGTATTACTATCAATAATGTATACAGCAAAAAACAAACCAACCAACCAACAAACAAAAAACACCCAAACTTGTGTGGATGTAGGGTCAATGCTGCAGAATAGTAAATCTGCCAGAGGTTTTTTAATTTTTGAAAAATGGGCGATGTTGTTCCTTAAAACTCATAAATATCTCCAACGTGGCAACTGGGAGGCAGGTGGCAAACAGGGAGAGAGAGCCTTCTCAGTTTGTGGAACTCTCTCCCTAGGGACGCTCGCCTAGTTCTTATGCCAGAGAGATCGAGAACATCTGGCCCATAGGCCAATTTTGGCCTACCTGGCCTCTCCATCCAGCCACTGAGGCTTCCACTGAGATCCACCCCCGCAAAGTCCCACTATGCAGCCAAAGCCCCTATCCCTTCAAGAAGAGAGTGGGGCCATTATCACAAGTTGCCTGCAGGGTCTTGAAGAGGCATTTCCCAAGCCTCCGCTTGCCCCTCACCTTTCCTGTTGGGAAAGGCAAGGGGCAAGTAAACCTGGCTCCTGACTACGTCAGCACTTCAGGGTCCTCCTGGCATCTTGAGCCGCCCCTTCAGGGACCACCCTGACACCCTCTTGCTCTGTTGTTTTTTCTCACCCCTTGCCTTTCCCTCAAAGCCAGCTAGCAGGAATCCAGTGGAGCACCTTGAGGTGGCGGATTCCACTGAGCTAAGCAGCCAGTGGGGAAGACATCATGAACCCCTCCTCCCTGCAGACTCCCACACACACTGCCCAGTACGTTGTGTGAATGGGGTGTGTGTGTATGAATGACTCACGGTGGAAGGGAGAGTGAGCTTTGGTTCGTGGCCCTCAACCCTCTTTCCCAGAGCAAATGAGGCCTTCGGGCTAAAAAGTGTTCTTTGGCCCTGGCCCATGCTGATGTCTTTTAGGCACCAGCAGAGGCTGTTCTATTATCCCAGGCTTTTATCTTCTGAATGGGGTTTTGATGTTGCTGGGTTTGTTTTTAATGCTGCTTTGATACACTAATTATTTTGTTAATATTTTTATGCTTTTGTTCGTATGTTATTACTGCAAACCACCCTGGATTTTTCTTTTCTTTATGGGGGCAGTATAGAAATCTCTAAAATAAGTACAAGGGGAAGAAGATTCTCAAGTAATATGCGAGGGGGAAAGATGTAGGGTTTTTTTCCTTCGAAAAGCTTTCCTCGGGCCATTTGAGTGCTTCTTAATTGATTTTGCATTCTCCCCCTCCCCCACACCCCCAGCACCAATAATCTGTTCCACAGATGAACATGACCTTTATATGCAGTTGTGTGCCTGCAGCCTGCTACTGTGTGCACAGATTTCTGGACTGGAGCACTAATCTAACACTGGCGTTAAAAAGTTGAATGAAACAAGACATCGTTGTCTCCTGTTAAAACCACACACAGAGATACTGTTGGCACAAAGCAGCAAGTCTTCCCAAATCAGGTTGGGAAGATGAGGCAAATGGGGGAGCAATCACACACACCCCTCCAATCCATTGAGAATCAATTAATATGCCTCTTCAGAGCCCTGCTAGGCTCATTCAACACCTCCCCCCCTCCCCATGTTTTGGCTGCTGAGGGGAGGAAGGCCTCAGGATCCTAATTTTCCCTTGAACTTTACATCCTACTTCCAGGGGTTCTACCACCCAGCAGTTTGAAAATTCGGCTCTAGAAAACACAAATGTATCATCTTTGCCTGGTCAGGAGTCGGTGGGTAACAAACAAGATATCCCCAAATTTAGCATGATAAAATGCAAGGCAAAGGGCATTTAAAAACAAATCTTTCCTATTATTTTTATGTGACTTTTCTGTTCTTTTGGTTAAAAGCTAAGAGTGCAACTTATCAAGAGATTACTTTTGGGAAACAAGTTTCAGAGCATCCCCCCCCCCCCCCCCGCCAAATACACTGTAGGTTAAAAGCAATGTGTGAAATTCAAGATTGGAAAATATTACCTCAAAGATACTTTCCCTGGCTATTGTTTTCAAGCACATTTTTCTCCAAATCCCCCAATGCTTCTTCGTCCCAACTAAGACTCCAAAGGAAGAATGACATCAAATAGTAAAATATTATTGTATGTTGTTTCCAGAGGAATTTGTGGAAACCTTGAATATGATTTTATCATTTACTCTATAATCGTCCCTTGTTAAAAGAAGCAGCAGCATATTGAAGAGCAGCTATTCACTGTTGATAGGCAGACACTGATGATCCTGTGAATGTTCTTCAACACTTTACTAATCAGTAGTCCTTCAAAATATTAAGGCTGAGTTGGATCCCAAGAGGCACATTCACATGGGAGGGGGCTTGCCATTTTTCTCTTCTGGGGATAGCCTCTTGCACATCAGCTGCAGAATTTCCCCTGACTTTCAGTAGTGGCTTTAGGGGAGATGCAGGAATGGCTGGTATTAGCAATGGGAGTGGGACCCTGAAATGCATATACTACATGTGACCCTTTGGAATCCAAAGGCAGACATTAGTAATTTGTCTGTGCCACAGCGATTATTCTCCATGTTGATCTGAATAACCAATACCCCTAGGTAGACCATGTCCTATATAATCTGTGGAATGTCTTCCTAGTCATGATCTAAACATTTCTTTGCTTAAACCAGGAGTGCGCAACTTTGACCTACCACTCCCATCAGTCCTAGCCAGCAGAGCCAATGGTGAAGGATCACGGAGGGCCATAAATTGCCCACCTCTGACTTAAATTTATCTCACAGTAATTTCTCACAGTCATCTCACAGTCATATTCGGCCCTGGTTAGGCCTCATCTAGAGTATTGTGTCCAGTTCTGGGCTCCACAATTCAAGAAGGACGCAGACAAGCTGGAGTGTGTTCAGAGGAGGGCAACCAGGATGATCAGGGGTCAGGAAACAAAGACCTATGAAGAGAGACTGAAAGAACTGGGCATGTTTAGCCTGGAGAAGAGAAGATTGAGGGGAGACATGATAGCACTCTTCAAATACTTAAAAGGTTGTCACACAGAGGAGGGCCAGGATCTCTTCTCGATCCTCCCAGAATGCAGGACACGGAATAATGGGCTCAAGTTAAAGGAAGCCAGATTCCAGCTGGACATCAGGAAAAACTTCCTGACTGTTAGAGCAGTGCAACAATGGAATCAGTTACCTAGGGAGGTTGTGGGCTCTCCCACACTAGAGGCCTTCAAGAGGCAGCTGGACAAGCATCTGTCGGGGATGCTTTAGGGTGGATTCCTGCATTGAGCAGGGGGTTGGACTTGATGGCCTTGTAGGCCCCTTCCAACTCTGCTATTCTATGATTCTCGCATTATGCACTACTACTGGAAACCTATGGCAGCCATTTCCCACATGAGCACCCATGCTCAGTTTGCTATATGGTGACCCAAGCTTCTTTTTCTGATCCAGGCTGCCAAGGCTTCCCCCTTGCAGAAGGGTGGGGCTTTCTAGACTGCCTGGAGTAAAGCTGAGCTGCAGTGGCCTGACTTTTGCAATACCATTCATAGGCTGCAAAGGTAGCAGCGTGGGAGAAAGTTGCTAAATGGGGGGCTTGGAAGGGGCTTACATTTAAAAGAGAGGGCTTAAGCTTGCTCGTCCTTCTGTCTTCTTTTTCCCAAAGTTGGTTTTGATGCCACCACATCCTTCCCTCCACCCACCCACCCACCAATGCATCCCTTGGATGGATGCCACGTCCTTCCAGAGATATTCTTGGAGAAAAAAATCCACAGAGCTGCCAAGATGAAGGCCCTTTGGGCAACAGCAAAACTCAATCTTAAAAAAAGAAGTAAGCCTGAGCCCTTGTGAAATAATTTGTTACAGCCTGATTCTAAAACATGCTTCTCCAGGATGGAGCATGTCTACAGTGCAATTTCTTTAATCTTGATTTTACTAGTACTGAAGAGTCATTGCAGTGTCCAACAGTGGAGTCATAAAAGGAGTAATGCATTTATTGACTCATAAGCAATTTTCTACTAAAAGAAATTAAGCATTTACCTTGGCTTGTGTCAGTGCAAGAAGCCTATTGCTGTGAAGCTTGAGTGTGTGTGCAGGGATCCCCATTCACTTCTGTAGGGAGCTAATCAGAATGCACGCAGAGACCACTGAAATGAGTGGGGAACTTTTACAGGTAGGGAAGCTCCATGTGTGCATTGGAGCTCCTGCATCTAGAAGAAATGGCTTGATTAGGCATATTACTTTAACAGTTGGTATTTGAAACAATAACTCCAGATATCCAAGGAATAAAGCATGGCGGTCTGTGTGTGTGTGTGTGTGTAGAGGCTAACTATTTGTACTTATTTGATTTCCCCCTCTAAATTCAGTGATTAAGTTCTTGTAGGGTGACCATATGAAAAGGAGGACAGGGCTCCTGTATCTTTAAAGTTGTATAGAAAAGGGAATTTCAGCAAGGGTCATTTGAATGCATGTAGCAGCTGGTGAAATTTTGTCTTCATCATAAGAGTTAAAGCTGCAGGAGTCCTGCCATCTTGATCAGATACAAAAGAGACGAGGGTGCCTGCACCTTTAAGTATTGCTATGAAAAGGGAATTTCCCCAGATGCTGTCTGCCTACAAATGACACCTGCTGAAAATCCTTTCTCTCTACAACTGTTAAAGCTACAGGAGCCCTGTCCTCCTTTTCATATGGTCACCCTAAGTTCTTGCATATTTTGTCTGGTTGGTATTTAGAGAAAAATGATCGTCCTGTGCATAGGTTTTAAAGGTGATGTGGACTGTTACTACGTTGGCAGCTTCCCTTTGGAGTACATATTGCTCATATAAAAGAAAATAGATGCCATTATAATGAGTTAACGGGATTATTAGAACCTCAGCTCAAGCTGCCAAAGGTTACTTAGATGGGTGGGAGGGTCTGCAGGCTTTAACAAGGAGGCCGTGAGCTTTCAGCTGTGATGTATGAACTGCAATCAGCCAACGTGAATGGAAAGCTGTTGTAATTCACATCTCTTTAAGAGGTGTTGGCTCTTCTTGCAGGCAGATGCTGGGTGACTGCTCTTGCAAAGAGCAATCATATAAAAGTGTTGGAAAATGTTGCCCTTAAGGTAATTCTCCCCTGTAGTTTTTTGTATCCGTGAGAGTAGTTGCTTGTTGCAAGGAACAAAGAAGATTTAGGAGGCCAATCAGATATGGGTCTTTGGTTAAGCAACTAGCAGTGAACAAAAGTGGTTCAGTTAATACTGTGTCAATTCCTCTTTTTAAAAGCATGGGAAATAATGTTTTGCTTATATAGGGTAAACATTGCCATCTTTGTATGTTTGAACCAGTGGTTAGCAGCCCTGGGAAAGCATGGTGTCACCCCCTTACTCTATATTCGCCTTTCCCATTGTGGATCCCTGATGTCTTGGTCTATACTCCTATCAGCCCCAGCCAGTATGGCTAAAGCTCAGGGATGATGGGATTTGTAGTCCAAAACATCTGCAGGAACCCACATTGGGGAAGTCTGCTCTACATGCACATTCTCTACTGAGGTGGTTTGCTATCTCACTCTTTCTGTCATCCAAAGAACTAAAGTGCTATAGTGTAACAGGAATGAGCTGTTAGAAGCCTGGGGATCACCCACTCCATCTGCCCATCCCCTGCCCCAGGGCAATTCTGTTCTTCAGTCCTTGTTTAAGGAAAAGACAGGACTGGAGGTTTCCTCTGAACCAACAAACAATGATTTGCACTTGCCCTGCAAACTAGGATAACGATTTACAGTGAGTTTCAGAACATAATTTAGGACTTAACCTTCTGTGGCTACCTTGCTATCACTTTTAATGTAGGCTTATTCAAATATATGTCCTAGCTGGTTGAGCCTTCCATTAGTGGTGTAGATGGGATGATGGTACAGGAGAAGAGTGGTTAAAAGCAGGGATATCTAGCTATTTGTTGATATCTCATACTTGGATTGCTTTCTTACTGCATTTCCGATTGTTTCAATTCAACTTGCCTAGTTGTTGCTTTTGATGATGAATGTTCCCAGCCTAGAGATAATGGTAGGAAGAGCTTGAAATAAACTCCAAAGAAATCTGTGCTCAGGCAGACGTTTTGTAAAGTGAATATGCAAGATATATGATCACCTAAACCAGCAGGATGCCTAAGGAATTCTACACATGCAAAAGGGTGTCATCATATATTTAAGTTTCTTTTGTTTTTGAAACTTAGAAAATACATTCCAATATTGAAGTGAAGCTTTATTTTCAGATGTAAAAGGGCTGACACCTTTTTAAAGAAAAAATAACATGTACGTTTTATAAGATCATGGTAATTAACCCTTCAGTGTTTATTTAGGAATTTATTTAGAATAGTATACCCCATCTTTCCTGGGTATAATATTTGGATTGCTCTGGGCAGCTTGTACAACTATTAAAAACAAAACAATCCCGTAAAAAAAATAACACCCCCTGAAAACGGAAACAGGCTTTGCAGATGAAAACATTCAAAAATGCATGCTTTACAATCCTATTTCCTTCACCCTCACAACACACCTGACCCAGATCTCTCTTGTTCCTTTCTTATAAATTGAGATCAGAGGTTAAATGTGACTTTCCCAGGCCCATTTGGAAGTTCTTGGTTGTGCTGAAGATATGCAACTCTGGTCTTCCAGGTCCATGCTACATTTCCCCTGGACTGCAGTAGTACTCAGCTAAGATACAAATTCTTATATGACCTTTGTAACTTTGATGATGCTAGGCTTGTCATCTAAACATATTCATTTAATTGTATATGTTTTACTTTTCTAAAGCCGTCTTGAGGCCCAGTATAGGGAAGAAGGCAGGATGTAAATAAATATAATAATAATAAATTAATCTGTAAATAAATGATTGATGTTTCGCTTAGGTTTTCTTTTCTATTTAGTTCAAATCATAGATGTATGAACTTGCTCCATTATTTTAGTTCTCCACTAATGCTGTTTTCATTTGTTCCTTTAGTAAAGTTTCTGAGAAATACACTTTTGGCATGAGCTCATGGGAGAAAGATTACATGTAAAGAAAAAGGAAGCTCTATCTTTCCCCTAAATGTTTTGTTGTTAAGTGATTATGAAAACTATGAACAATAGATGCTTTCTTAAAGGATCATGATTATCATAATGTTATTATCATTGTGGATTAAGAGTGCTGGGAAAGCTGCTAACCTGCCAGCGTGATAGCTAATACCTTTTGCCACTATGCACAGTTTGTATCCTGTAATATTGCCATCAAAGCCTCCAGTAATTTTATACATCGCATGGAAATACATTTATTTACTAGAAGGTTGGAAAATTATGAAAGAAGTTCTGTTCTTTCTCATGGAGCTTGGAGGAGGCAAACAAAACTGGTACTTTTCTTTTCATAAGCTTTCTTTTTGTTGTAGTAGTGATGCTTGAAATTAACAATTTATTGCCATAGGATGTTGCTTCCACATAGCAACTCTACTTGCCCCAGCTCTGTCATCTAGTGCAGCTTGATGTGTGATCTTCCTGAAGACATGGGGAGTTTTATGCCAGCAATATCCTGGGCTGGCATGAAAACTATCCACACAGTCAAGAGAATCTATTTGGCAAACTGATGTAACCATCAGAGTCAGAGTGTCATCACACGAGGGAAAATTGGGTTTCCTTACTGTTGCTTCTCTGCCCGCACTTTTGTCTGTCATTACTTCCTCTTTCGAAAGAGGAAGTAAACAATGTAAACATGGCCTATTTAGTGAGCTGCTTCTCCTGCAGACAGTGGGAGATAGTGGCAATTATTAAAAATAATTTGGATTTACCGGAGTCTTTTTTGGTCATGCAAAGAAGGCTAGAAGGGGCGGGAGGCTAGCCAGATGCAGATGACGTTGTGAATAGGACCCATGAAAATCTGTGAGTGCCCAGTAACGAGCGTACAATAAAACACTCATCTGATGACGCCCTCAGTGTGAGGAGAGCCTCTAAGCGGGAGTAGTCTTCCACAAGGTTAAGATAACATGCAAAGTTGGGCAGACTTCAGGCTCTAGAGTTCTCCTTGGCCAGGACTCTGGGCTGAAGCAGCTGGGGCCAGTTGCAAAGTAGGGTAGAGCAGGTCATAATTACCTGCAGTATCTTATGCACCATACACTGGGATACCTGCATATACGAATACAAATTCACACATGAGTTATGACAATTTAGGGATTCTAACATCAAACCATAAAAAAACTAAACAATAATTACACAAGGAGCTTGTCACAGGGAACTAATTCATGCTACTGTTAACAGATGAGAAATACTGAGGTTGAGAGATAAGTAAGTCAAGGTCAGCCACTGAATTCATGCAGTTTTCCCCCCCTTACTCCCATTGTTTCAGCATTCTTATTTATATCTTTGCCATTGTGGAGATCTTACTTAGAGGTACTTAGAAAGCTCACAGTACCTACACTCAAAAATGAGGCAAGCATTAGGAACCCTTGGATTCTTCTCCAGTTCATTTTAAAATCCTTTTTAAAAATTCCATTGCACTCTGGTCCAGAGGAAGAAAATGTAGACCACTCAATAGTGTGCTATGACAAATTTGCATGACATTTTTACAGATAAAGCTGATTTTATCCATGTTGACTTGGATGCTATAGTTGATACAGGTCTGGTGGATGTAACTTTGGCCTCTGCTTGTCCAGCTATAATGGAGACTTTTTAATTTGTATAGCCCAAGTATGTGGACTGGATTCTTAGAGAGGTGAAGCCTACCACTTAAATATTGCACCCTTGCTCTTCCTGGTTATGGAAGACTGAGGAAACATGTGATTGTGTCTTGCCTAAAAGAGCCAGTGGGATACATAAAACTCTTGGGAAAGGTTGGCTGAAGTTTTGCTGGTGAGAACCACCTCTAACTCTCTTTCCCATCTAAATCCAAGGAAGATGTTCCAGTTCTAAATCAGTGTCTGATGTCGGTAATGGATTGGAACAGGGTGCACAAATTGAAGTTTAATCCAAACAAAGATAGAGGTGCTCCTAATTAGCTGAAAAGCAGATTGAGGAATAGGGATTCAGCTTGTGATGGATGGGGTTATACTCCCCTGAAGACTCAACCTTGCAGTTTGGGTGTAATCTTGGATTCAATCCTGAACCTGGATGCCTATGTTTTGGTGGTGACCAGAATTGCGTTTGCAACAGCTGAGGCTAGTACACCAACTGCGCCCGTTCCTAGGGATATCTGACGTGACCACAATGACACATGCCTTAGTTACATCTTCTTTGGGCTACCGTAAAATGGTCCATGTGGGCTGGTCTGTTGCTAAAGGCGTTTTTAATTGGTTGGGTACTGTTTATTTTTGTTTATTTTTAAAAGTGTTTTAAATTATATTGTTTTTATGTTATGTTTTAATTAAGATTTTGTTTGTAAATTGCATTTCATTCTTAGCTGCCTTAAGCATAATTTTTGGGCAGAAAGATGGGGTATAAATTTTAAAAACAAATTAATAATGCATTTTAAAAATCCAAGCCTGAACATAATTCCCGGAATCTGCTCCCTTCAATAGAATGTGTGTCTCAAATAATTGATCTCTATATTTCAATGGATCCCACCTCCCAGACAAACATTTAAGCTCCTTTTTTTTGGGGGGGGGGTTTCATTCTTTTGGTTTGGTATTTGTGGCTCTCCTCCATTTATTCTAACCTGTCCTTTTAATTAACCTGCTGCCTGCATCCCTCTTCCTAGTCATTAATGAAGTTATTAAATGAGACAGGATCTTATGGTGATCCCTGCATCACCTCAGCATGTGCTAACAGTGCAGAACAAAAGGAAGTCCATGCAAAGCTGACCTTTGCCAATCCAACCCAACCGTCCCCATGGTCCTTTTAATTGTCTTTTGGAAAGCAGACACTTTGGAGAAAGGAGCCTCATAAACCCCGAGGGCATTAATGCTCTTGCTGAAACTTCATTGCTTTGGTCTTTTGTGTCACTGCAGTGTTTTTCCACTGAGCTGCTGCTCCCTATTAGTCTTTGGGGTGCTTTGCATCTCTGGCTCTAGACCCTTGGTAAAGTTTGTTCAACGTCTTAACTATGCAGCCAAACACTTTCTCATGTACCCAGATTCTTAAGAGCCAAAAACTGCGGAGAAGTTGGGGGGAGGGATTAAAATCTGAATTGAACTCTTTGCAGTTTATAGCTTCCAGCTTATCTTCCAAAGGCAACTTTATTCCCCCTTCTTACACTGTCAACATACTTAAAAGGAGGAGTTAATGGAGAGGAAATTTAAAGAAACCGTCTCCCTGATTAATCGTTTGTTGTAGACAGTTTTCCAAAAGTGTCAGCACTAAAGGGATAGATAGCCTTTATGCCTCTTGAAATAAACTTCACTTATCTGTTGCCTTATATCTTCTGAGGTTAGGTACACTTGGGCAAAAGGGGGCAAAAGGACTGAAACACACACATATGAAATGTTTCTGTAATTAACAGAGTAGAGGAATATCCAGAAATGAAATCACTGGAAAGTCTTGGCTCTGGTGATACACGGGACTTTGGCAAATGATAGAACTGCAAGATATTAACATCAAGGCTGCTAGGTATAACACAGTTAGTCATAATCTTCCTTGTTCTTTCTTTCTGTTTCTCTCTAGATTTGCCACAGGATGAATTACAGGAAGCAGAAAAGCCATGAAAAGCGCAAGAGAACCCCCAGGAGGATTTTAAAAATCTGTGCATTTACAATCCAACAGGAACAATTTATTTTTCTCAGTAGTGAACACAGTCAAACTCAAGAAGGAAGTCCACTAAGAGTGCAAAATACTTTCAGTTGCATCCAGGCACCTGGTTCTCTCTGACTAGCTACTAATCTTTGACATACTTTCTCATAACCAAATTTGGGACCGCTTACCAAATGGAAGGAGGAAGCTGTCTTATATTGATGTGCAGTTGTCAGCCCTCTATAGAAATTCTGATGATTGATCAAAGGCTTTTTTATAAACCAAGAAATACATGTGTGCACGAACACCCGCTTCCACTCACACACTCTTATTTTTTTCATATGTATATCTAATTGTTGCCGTTTCTGCTCTATCTCACTTGAAATGTGCTAATTTTGCCCTAATTTTGATCAAAGATAACAATGTCCTCTTGCCCCTCAGCTGATGAACAGTGAGTGGATTTGCCATTAAAATCCTCAGTAATCCCACCAGATTTCCCTTTATGACCCCACTCCTGATTTACAAATTCCATCTTGAGTGATATTATGCAAGTAAAACAGGGTGCACATCCTGCAGCCTGACGGCCCCATTTGCCCTCCCAAGGCCTTAAGTGCAGCCTCTCATAGGGCTGGCCTTCTCTCCGCCTCCTCCCCCAGCAATCCAGGTTATTCTTTCCCCACTGCTGCTACCAGCAAGGAAAGAGCACCCTGTGGGAGGATCACTGGGGGAGGGAAGGCTCTCCACTCCCTCTTCCCAAGATCCTCATCTACAGATCTCTCTATCATTGCTGGAACAGCAATCTGTATCAAGATCACTGGGGGAGGGGGGAGACCAGGCTCTTCCCTCCTTCCTCCAACGATCCTGAGACAAGTCACTCTGATAGCAGTGGGGAAAGAGGGATCCATATTAGGATCACTATAGTTGTGCGCATGTCACATACGGCCCCCAATACAGTTTCTTCATAGTAAGGTTTGAAAAACCGATTTTCTTTTTGTGCAGAAAAGGTTAGGGCAGAGATAGGGAAACACATCTCATTCCCTAAACTTTATGTGTACTGGTCTATTCCAGAATGTTTATAATCTTGTCTTAATTTTAATATATCTAAATTGAGGCTTTATTACAAAGGACCAGATTTTTGGAAGCCCTGTTATCTAAAAGTGACGCTATTTTAATGGTTTTTTTTTGTTGTTGTTGGCCTTTTGCTGTGTAGATCTGGCATCTTACTGGGCAAATTCAAAGGTTTGATTTGATGTAGCTTGGGTGCACAAATTTGCCAAATATGTCTGTCTAAACAGGTCAATGCTTAAATGCTAGCATTTGAGTCCGAAATGGCAGATTTTATACAATCTTGGGTTTTGAATTACAGCCCAAACATGTCAGGTTTTTCCTCTAAAGTTTAGGTTTTTTATATACGATAATGCACACCAGAAGAAAGCACGCGAAAGGACTAATGAAGTCAAGCTGAAAATAGTGTTAATTCAGAAATGGGTACCGCTGTCTGAAAATAACTCAGGCCTGGCTCCAATACTACATGCTCCAATTAAAGCATATGTTTCTTTTTGTTTGGGTCTAGTTGTTGCACCACACTGAATTTCAAAATTGCCACTTATTTGGCAATACATGTGACATGAAGTCTTAGCTGTTGCCTCTGCTCCTAATGGACATGCATATATATTTTTTTATACACCCAGGTCAAAGGTCCAGATCTGATGGGCTGAAACAGTAGGGAGATGTAGGTATGCCATGCTAGCAAGTGTTGCAACTAGAAGATTAGATCTATAATATTTTAACAAATAGATAAAACCAACATTTGGGGGTGTGTGTGTGTGTGTATATATGTGTGTATATATATATATATATATATATATATATATATATATATATATATAGCCATATCCATATCCATATCCCAGCTTCCCGTAGAGAAAGTTACTTTTGCATTGCTTTATAGTTTTGATAAAAAGTAACCATATTCTGTTTATCCCATAGCTTGCCAAAGGTAATTTATTGATTCTATGGCCAGAATTAAAATTCCCTGTCTTCCAGTCATATATCTTTTTAATGAACTTTCTTTATTTTCTGCCAAATAATTATATTCCTGTTTCCTCCCCTATGACACTGCTCTTTATGCTTATTTATTATCAAGTTCAAAGACGCTCCTCTCATTGAATGACTAGAGATGCAAAGGTTTTCAAAATTAATAGGCCACAGAAAGTGTCAAGTCTTGGATGCCAAGATGAGTACCACCTGACACACTTCTTATCAGTTGAGGCTTTTAAGTCCTGTTGATGCTGTGGGGGACAGATAGGTACATGTATAACCCTCCAACTGAAATAAATGGTCTTAAATATACTTTACCTTGGTTGGATCATGCTCAGTGTCATTACTCATTATCTTCTGTTTTTGGGCCCAGTGGAAAGTTGCTACATGTTTAGAATTTCTCCTTCACATAATTTTCTCTTGCAAAATTAAGCATAATTCCAGTTCAGCTCTTTCTCTGTGAAGCACTCTGCATTTTGGAATTTCAAAGAAATACCTTCCTTGTGATGAAAAGATTGGAGGAGGAAGAGTTTCAGTCTCAACCTTGTCATTTTAGCTGTACATTGGCTTGATTCAAGAGTGCTCCTGTTGTACCCTAGTATCCGATTCCTGTTTGTGTTCAATGAGATCAATGTTAGGCATAGCCTATTTGCCCCTGCTGTTGGTAGTATTCTACTGGAGTAGTACTATAGCGAGAGCTCTGTCTGTCCAGTTTGTTGCTAACTTTGGGGCCTTTTTTCTAGTGTCTCATGTTGCAGTTTTAGTCTCTTCGTTATCCAACTGATAATCATTAGATTTCTATTTCTCTGCTCATAGCAGCCTTTGAAGCAGAGCTTTTAAACAGGCTAGGATGTATTTGGCACCAAGTCCAAATCATTGATGTAGATTTGCATAGCATTGCATAATATTGTAACCTTTGGGCTTGACATTACAGTTTAGTATTGACCCTGAATTTTGTTCCGACGTAGGAGAATGGTTTGAATCATAGCATCAACATACTTTAAGCAAGCTTGTATTTGTGTATCTTCTTCTGGATGATTGTTTGAACACAGAAGCCATATGATGAAGGCCTCATCATGATGGGCTATGAGTTAGATCTGGATTTTATGTTACATTCCTTCCTGGTACTTCCTCTGCATTTTCCTGCAAAAGGAGAAGTTTAGAAACTGTCATGAAATACAAATGGACCTGTTGTGTATTAAAGAGATGCACATGTGCCTGTGTCTCTCTCCCTCTTTCAAGGACCACTGAACATACATGGGGAACTAATCAATTCCCCCAGCTCTTCAGCTTAAACATTAAACACAGTTCTAAATCCTTCTTTTGTGGTCTGTCACAGTTCTCTTCCAGATAGCTCTGATAAAACGTCCAATTTTATAGTTCTTTATTGTTGCATGTGGTGTCCCTTCTGCGGTTAAAGTTATTTCAAATAATAGTGGTATTTGATTTCTTCTTGAGTGACTTCTTTAGAATTTTAAACTTTATTGTTTTCTAAAGACTTAGATCAGTATCTCATAGAAGTACCGGTAAAACGAGGAATGAGTCATCACAACCCAAACCACTCTCCTATATACTTCCCCAGCTATGGAAGGAGGGACAGGTGAATTCAGAGAAGGAAAGAAGTTCAGTTACATTGGCTTAGTTCCCACTGATGTGGTAAATCTGCAACTGGACTGTATGAGTTCAGATCACATGTTTCTTCATACCAAAAAACAAAACAAAACAAAAACAAAAGACCCCTCTGCATGTAGAAATCACTGTGTTCCCATCTAACCTTCTCTTTGATATCTAGTTTTTTATGTGTAAGAGTGATTTTTTTAGGGGAGGATACCTCCACCTGAAGACTGAATTTATGCAAAGGGCATGTCTACATGATTCATTTATCCTGGGGTCATCTCTAGGTTGTCCCTGTGCATCCAAATGACGTACAGGGGATCCCGGGGTCAACCAGGGACGACCACAGGCTTTCCCCGGGATAATTGAAACTGGGAATTTCCCAGTTTTCCCGCAATCCTGGGACCACTCCAAGGATTGCAGCTGGTGTTGCACAGCCTCCCTGGTCCTCAAAGGGGCATGGAGCTGCGCAGGGTGGCTCCATGCCCATGGGTGTGGGGTGGCAGCAGTTTCATCATCCCTGGGATGGGGGGGGGTGGTTGGATGTGGAGTTTGGCAAGGGGTTAGCTTACTTTTTTGCGCTGCGCACAGGGCTCCTTTTTTAAAAAAATGGTGCCCACGACATCCCTCTTCCCTTCTGGGATGTCGTGCAACCATACAGATGCTGGGGGAGGATCGTGGAAGCAGGAAAGTCCACGATCCTCCCCTTCCCTCCTGCTATACCCTTAGGTGTAGACATGCCCTGAGTAACAGGATTACTGTCTTCAGTAAGAACTGGACCATTGTAGGAGATGCTAGGGTCAAGCTAATGTTTTGCGCAACCTCCCATGACTTGCACCCTCAGACAGTTCTCACTTAAACTTCAAAAGCAACCACAAAAATGGTAGTTGGCTTTCCTTTAGCCCTCAATAGATTGGGGATATAAAAGAGCAGAACAGTATTTGAGTTGGGGTAAGCATCGCTTCTCTAACTCCATTGGCATATCAGATTTAAACAAATTACAAATCTAGGAAACTTAATTCACTAGGCATTCAAACGCAAAAGGTATTTTGAAAACTGGTTAACAAACCAAATTGCTTTCTTCTAAGATGATATGAAAAGACAAAGCATGCACACACTTAGTTACAGGATTCTACAAGTTTAAAAAGCCTTATCTACAGCATAGAAGTCTCTGTTATGCCCAATCACTTACTCCCCAGGAGAACAAATAAAGCAGCAGTTAGCTAATTATCCCATAGCTACAATCTTCAACAAGAAGCTCCAAGTAAATCTGAATCTGAAAACTGTCTCTCCCATGCGCTAGAGACCCATCCTTTAATAATTAAAAGCTGCCAGCATTGGGAAAATGGCTGCTCCCTCCCCTTCACCCTTGGTTGATGTGGATGATTCAATGTTGGCAGGTTTTTGACAATGTATAAATGCTACATCAGCTTGACAACTGAATCTCTGCTAGTAACAAGGCAGATTAACGTGGGAAAGTGGGGTGGAGAAACACCAGGGCAGTCAATCAGACAATATCAAACCATTTCCAGGAAAGGCCTCATCAGGAGAAAAAGCATAACAGGACCTTGTGGGCTGGCTTGTGGTACATGCAAGCATCCATTCTGAATATTCAACCCAAGTAGGGGGTTGCCATGGTTAGTTGTGTCATCCAAACCCAGGTGGCATGAGTTGTCTGAGGGTAAACAACCCTCGAATAACCCATGATTTTTGTAGGGTTATTTGGGGGTTGTTTAACCTTCAAACAACCCATGCTGCCTGGGTTCGGATGGCATGAATAATTATGGCACCCACCCACCCGTGGTTGAATATTCAAAATGGATGCCCACATGCACATGATCATATGACCAGGTCAGTATGTGACAGATACATGATATCCTTAAAACAAGCTAACTTGGCTGATTCTCCCCAAGTAAATTTGTGGCTTTTAAAAATGGAAGCTAGAATGTCAAGCAGGCCAACATAGGCTCAGTCGATCACATACATGTCAAGTTTTGTTTTAGATCATGCTATGCATGCCAAGTGGTGTTCATTCCCATTTAACTATATTAAACTATATTCATATAATAAATGTATGATATGAAATTCTTATGGAAATTCAGGACGCGATCCATTGTGAACATCTCATTCACAGGTATTCATGACAGACTTGCACAATATGGAGCTTATGGTCTGTACACACCAGTTGTGTATTGAGGCTACTTGGGTGCTTGATTTAAGCACTTATTTTATGTCCCCAGGCATTTATTATCCCATGCTGGAAAACAGAATCTGTCAAGCACATGGTGGGCGTCCATATATGGCTGCTACACCCACTCCAAGGGACACATTTTGAGCAATCCTGGCTTATGACGTGTATGGACAAAGTGCAAGTACCCAACCATGCTGTTGTACAACTGCCATTCACATCTTCAGCACAATCCACCAGAACAAGGCCTGCAATCTCCAGTATTTAGATAGATAGAAAGAAAGATGGTCTATTAACAAAAAAGTACAAGTAGTAATAATATAAAGAAGTCTGGATTAATCTAATATATAAATCTATTTAACAGGAGACTTTTGAAGTAGGATATCAAAAAACACTGTTGTTTTTAACGGCTATGTGGACCATAACAGCTCAAAGGATATTGTTATTTGCAATTTAGACAATAGCATAACTGAATGTCCTCAAATATAATATCAGTTACAATATGGTTATGTTGACTGCCAAAAACATAAAAGTCAAAGCCAAATGACAGTGTGTGTGTGTAAGTGTAAAAACAAAACAAACATGTAAAAAACAAAATAAAAATCCGCCAATTTGCTAATTTTGGAAGACCAGATGTGCAGATGTCAACAATGTTGCGGAAGCCAATGAAGATAATATTGCCGACTAAGTCAAGTGTAATCCTCTGCAGCAATGTTGTGAGCAAAATGGCTAATAAGGATGTCATAATTCTTTAGGTATAAATATAATCTAATGTAAAGACTTATTTTTATTTTTAGTAAGGAATAAGAATGTAAACATCTTTCATTAATCATCAGACAAGCTTTAAATATGCAGAATAGATGTTACTACATCAACTTATTTATAATGTATGTTAAATTTGTATGAGTTGCTTGTACCAAACTAAACCTTTGTCAAATCTATTACAGGCATATGTAAATGCAGAAATCGTGGGCACAGCACTGTACATTTCAACCAATGCATCAGTAATGCTAACTTGATCTTTCTAAAAGATATGGGGATGGATCTTGACGTAGTCAGATTTAGAGTACACTCATTGAAATCCATGAGACTTTAGTCATAAACTTAAATCCCATGGATTAGAATGGTTCTACTCCAAGTATTATTAAATCTAGATCCAACCCATAGTTTTCACTCTGTATAATTATTCAAAAAAACTTCTAGCTTGCATCTTTTGACTTTTATTTTCTTAGAAGAGCTGAATATTTCACAGAAGTAATTTACTGATTTATTTTGTCTGAATTTGTAATCCACAGACCAGTTAAGCATGTACAGTTGTGTATAAGTTGGTTGGATGCCAGTTAATGGCAAAATGAACCTATTCCACTGAAGCACTTAGATGTTATCTAAGTTGTGGAGTGAGTTGAAGGGACGTTTAAGAGCTATACTGCACCATTAAATGATTTGTGGATTATGCTATAATGACTATTTGGTTGTTTGCCTTTCCATTTTAGAAAAGGGCACTAAAACTTATTAATTCCTTTGTAGATCAAAACATGATTATATTGCCCATAATTTTGAAATGTATTGAAACCTGCAGATCATTTTTGCTATACAAATGATACTAGTTAAAGAGTAATAAATGTCTTTTTCTAATTAACTAGATTTGACTTCAGTAATACATGCTTTCTTAGCATTGTCCTCTATTGTTCTATATTAGATGTACTCTTGTTGCTGTATATGAGGAATAATTTACTGCCATGGACCAAAGGATGTTGAGTGGAGATAACTTTCATGTTAAACCTTTAGTAAAACAATATCAGTATTTATGTACCGTACTGAATAAAATACCTTTTTTTTTTTATCAAAACAGTAATAGCTAAACATTTTTGGAATGGATTTATTTCCCTCTGAAATCTGTATGAGATGAAGATGTCCTTTGCTTTCACAGAAGGCTGACCAGAGACACAATCTTAAATGACGTTTGGGCTGCAGCTGTTTAAAAAATACTTAAATATATACATTTTACATCCCACCATTCTGGATAAAGGTCACCTTTTGCTCTAGGTGACTTTTGTTCAAGATGTGACTGTTGTACAGCTCACCTATTAGATCACCCATTAGAAATCCACTAGATCAGATTGGCTAGTGAGTGACAGAGGTGATGATGGGTGATAACTTATCTGTTCTTAACTTTCCATTATTAAGCATACAGGCAGTTTTGCCCTTTCTTTACAGAAGGCTAAAGTCAGCATGATATATAAGAGCGTAGCTGATTATGGAGGCTTCTATTTCAGATTATTGAGCTAAAGGTGTCCATTTAGTTTCTTGGGTAGCTTATTAGCAAGATGATTTGGTTAGTAAACATTTTTTTTTGGGGGGGGACTAGATGGAGGAGTTAAACAAATGGGCTTGGAATAACTGGAGAACTATGAACCAAATGACCCAAAATTGTATGCTTTCATTTTTTTCCTTAAATCAGGCCTGTTTGTCTTTGAGAATCTGGATTTTCAAGAAGAATTGTAGCTTTCCTTGGCATGCAGTGAAGATCAAAGGAAGATTACCCACAATAAAGCTTGACTGAAAACAGGTTGCAGTACATGGGTTCCAAAACTACATGAGAACAAGAAACAAGAGATATATGTCTATAGCCCCAAAGCCAGAGAATGTGAGAGGAAATGTAGGTGTGGATGTGAGTCCTTGACTACTGCGCTTGTTGAGGATGTAGCTTATCTCTTCTAGCTGTAGGACCATCCTACCTATTACAAATCCCTTCTAAAGGAGCATCCCCAAGGTTTGCAAATGCTTCCAACTCTCTGGATGTCCTTCCCCCTGCCTTTTAAGAAATTGCCACAGGGATTGGACAGATCAGTGGTTTGTTTGACTCCATTGCCATTTTTAAGGGCTTCAACATGACTTTTATCAAGTCATTTAATCAAATATTGGCTCCTATGAAACGTGCATCTTGCTAAAGTTTATGTAAAACCATTGTAGATTTATTTATTTATTATATTTATTTGTATCCCACCTTTTGCCCAATACTGGGCCTCAAGGCGGTATTACAAAGTTTAAAACATACATTTTAAAACATAGAAAAAGAAATGTAAAAAAAAGAAGTTTAAAATACACAACAAAATTATAAGTCAGTAGGGGGAGAAAATAAAACAAACAAATAAGGGGACAGGCCCTCGCCTTGGTGTTGCCCCCTTCGGAGGTGACCCCGCTGGTGGCGGACCCGCCCCCAAAGGAGCCTGCCTCTTAAGCTCCCAGTCCCAAATGGTAGTGCCATTGGAATAGCCCTTAACAGAATGCCTCAGTTGCCTTATTACTTTTGTAAAAAGACTTGCTTATATTCTCTGCCTCCAACTTGGAGCAGTCAAGAAAAGACTTCTTTTTCTGATGTCTAGTGGTCAATGGTCCTTCGCACGGAACTTGTTCTTACAT
Organism: Elgaria multicarinata webbii; assembly: GCF_023053635.1. Classification (NCBI taxonomy): domain Eukaryota; kingdom Metazoa; phylum Chordata; class Lepidosauria; order Squamata; family Anguidae; genus Elgaria; species Elgaria multicarinata. The sequence continues at coordinate 68,714,622 of NC_086171.1, read as the reverse complement.
GACTGAATCTGGGGCCCCTCTCTTAATCATTGCATTGAAATTATTTTAGTGTGTTCAGAACCCCCCTCTGTAGTGATTCCTACTAGTCACATTAGGACAGATCAAAATCTCCACTGTTTTTAAAAATAGAAAACATATGGTATGAAATATGAATTTTAGGACTTTTTATCTCCATTGCTGATTTCCCCTGTGCTTGTTTTTTTAAGTGTGGCCAAGAGATCACAGCACAGCTATCTAGTGGTGTTTTATTAGGGTTCAATGTAAAAACAAGTGATTTAATTAGTTGTGGGATTGAACCAAAACAAAGTTAAGTGATTTGACCTGATATCTTCTGGCAGTGTACCTTGGCCGCCATATCTTAACATCTGGTCTGGGTGAGAGACTAAAAGATACGTAGAAGAATAAACATACTGGGAAGGTATGTCCAGTCCTTCTACTACTTATTAAATTGTCTATTTCCCAGATGACTGTAAGTTGTGGGAATCTGAAAGAGACTGTATAACAAGCTAGTAATCACTCACAGACTGAACCTTTCTTGAAGGCTGAATGCTTCTCTTCCTATTAAATGCCTGCAGTCAGATTTTGAAATTTCAGTAAAAGAAAAAGAAAAAAAGGAAGGAAGGGAGCAGTTGTTATGGTAGTTTAAATACCAAGGAAAATATGATGTATTACATGGACTGCAAGATTATGTATTTACCACAGAGTAACGAAGGTAGGGATTGTTGAAGTCAGTCTCTGAAATAAAGAATTTAGCCTCAAGTTCACAGTGCCATCAAGGTGGCAGTTAGAAGAAGCATCTGCTGTTGCCCCATAAATACCTGTCAACAAGTATATGCCCTTCCACTGCATCCTGGCACTGGCTGCAGGGAGGTAGTTGCAGGCAGGGGGAGGAGAGACATGCTCCCTCCCCATTGGGGAATATTTGGCATCACTGGGCTGGGGGGCTGGGTGACTACACTTAAATAGGGCAGCCCTCCCTCCCTGTATGTAGTGTGGGTTTTATCTGGTCGCCCTTTTGGGGGCTGAGTAGGAATTTTTGGCACATAGTCTGATTGGCCTGGGATATGTGTCTTTTCGCCTACTTCACACTGTAATAGGGGAGAGAGTGTCTCAGGAATTATAATATTCTGATCTGTTTGATTTGGTCACATTTGACTCAGGCTGTTAGGGTGGGCACACTTAGAAGAAAGGGATGGTGATAATTCTGTGGCAGTGTTGTTTGGTGACAGGTGATACCTGAGGCCTTCCGCTAAGGGTCATGCGGCCCCAGTGGGGGGAATAAGGCCACCTGTGAGACCGATTCATGTCACTCCATCCGGGGGGTGAGTGGCACGGGTCGGTCTACCCTCCTCAAAAGGGTTATGGCCTGGGTATGGCGCCAGATGAGTGGCGTCATCTGACGCCACTCTCCAGACATAGAATGCTTCGCCCGATATAAATGCCTAGCTAGTGGCTGGCATAGTTTAGGGCCCACCCAGTTTCCCTTTGCAGATCTTCAATAAATGTGGCCTGAATTTGATACCATATACAGTTGTCTCATCTCCTTATTTCCCCCTTTCGTCTGAAAATCCATTTAGCCACAGAGCTGATACCATTCTATCCAAATTATAACAGCATGACCAGCAAGGACACTGCTTTTGCTCCAAATTTCAGACATTTAAACTTCTTTTCAGGAGTTGTATTTTGCTATTTGCTCTCGGTATCTATAAGTACCACAGCTCTGGGGTTATTTGACTGAATCCAGAACCAAACAAAGTCTGAGTCTGGAGATAATGTAAGGCCACATTTTAGTTTGAGCTTCCTGATAAACAACAGGCAAGCCATTGGGGGCTTTGCTTGTTGCGATTTACTCTTGAGGGCAGAGGATGTTTCACCTTGCTTCTGCAAACACCTGGCACAGAGGCCTATAACTCTAACAGTGCTTATTCTGCTATTGCTAGGCCTGAGGGTGTAACCATTGAAGGGAGGGTGTCACCAGGGATGGCGTCACCAGAGGGAGAATCATCTCCTGGGCCAGAGGCCGTGTCTCTCTCTGCCCATGACTATAACGAATTATTCATTGTTTCATATGTTGATGTTTATTATATCAACATATAAAAATATATATTTGTCACTCTGAAATTCTTTTCTATTCTCTTTTTATATGGAAGTATTATGGATAACAATTTATTGATAGTTTTGTTTGTTGTTTCTGACATGCTTTACCATATTTCGCTTAGAGCGTAATGTATTTAGATCGTAAATGTACGCAAAAAAAGTGACTGGTGAGCATAACAGAAAATGTTGCAAACAATAGTTTTGCTGCCATGTTCACAAGTTACCACTAGCAGCTGTTAGTTAAAGCTGTCCTGAAAGTAATCCTATCATTGTACGGTTCACACATTTTTCAGAATAAAAAATGTGCAGTTACCACTGTAAGATTGGCCAATTGTTCTGACTATCTAGAGACAGTGTTTAAATGATGGGACAATAGGATTTTAAGATTTGGATGAATAGGACATCATTGGATGCTGTAGCTAGCCAAAATGGCTTCAGTCTCCGTCAAAAAAGAAAAAAGTGCAGGGCCAAATAGAAATATTCTCAGCTGTTCTGCAACTTTTTCCATGAGCCACCTGAAAGGAGCTCATATGGCACTGGTGGTCTCAGGACAACGGTTTGAGAACATCTGGAATATATGTATTAATTATGTATATGTATTAATGGACTAAGAAGAAACGAGTGTGGGGACCAGGAAGAGAAAAGATGCAACTACATTGTGGACAGTATACTTCAATGAAGGCAACCTGATATCCTTATAGACAGTGGAACCTTTTTAAATAAATAAATAAATATGATAAAAGATTGCAGTTGGGTGGTAACACGATCAGAGTGGCAATATTGGTAGCCAATTGGTTTACACTGTATTACTACTTTGTGTGAATACATTGCACTAATCTTAATGGAATATGTTCTATTTTAAGTGAGTGTGGCAGTATTTATTTTTAAAAAATATCTTCCTTGTCATCTCCCTCTTTTTGTCTGTTTATATGCATTGACTTTGGTTGAATAATCTGTTCGGAGGATCTTATAGGCAAGACTATAGTACCCAGTGAGACTCCCATAGGAAGTGGGTAAGTCCTCTAAGGACTATTTTTAAAACAGGTTATGTTGGTAATAAAGACATGCCCCCTCTATTCTAAAGTTGAGAGAGTTGGGGGGGGTGTGTCACAAAGCCAGGGAAGAGTCAAGAAGTGTGTGTGTGTGTGTAGGTGTGTAGTGGTATACCCAGACCTCGCAGGGTCAAAGCACTGGGACTTTTTGATTGACAGGGATGCTGTCATCTGCCACCCCCTTCAGTCTTCCCTGTTCCCTCTGAGCTTAGCTGCAACCCTCCTAGTAGCTGGGGGATAACTGATGATTGATTTCCCCAGCTATGCTACATAGTTGTGAGTAGGGATGTATGGATTTCGTAAAATCTGTTCCATCTGCATTTTGCGGATGGTCAGGTGCCTTTCATTCCGTTGCCTCTTTGTTGACAGTATCGGTTTTTTTCCTAATTCGCGTTTGCAAAAATGTGCAGATCCCCTTCCCCCAATTTGCAAATCCTCCCCATGCACATTTTCATGTTTTAGCCTTTTGGGGAAGTGCATTTTTGGCCAATGTTTTTATTATTATTATATGGATGTTTCTACAACTAAATCTTCATAAAAACCAAAAACAGTCTGCAAGTCCACAGAATTTATTTGATTCAGGAAAGTCCCGCCTGCTGTGAAATCTGCAGGTCAGATTCAGCTCAACTCATTTGATTCTGTTGTGGATTTCTCCAACATCCCTAAGTACAACTACTTCTGTTGTAATGCAAAGTATGTTGTGGTGGCCTGTGGTAGAATGGGCAAATAAGACCCATTAGTTTTACAGAAGACCTGTTCCTGGTGGAGATGAAAGCTGCTAGAACTAGTTTGTTGACATGGATCAACACAGCTGCCTGTATTTTTTGCCTCACCCTGGGGGAGTGGCTATGGGGAGTGTCATGATGAGCACCTGCCCTTCAAATGTACCCCTATACATGTGTGTACACACACACACACACACACACACACACACACCTATGGTTTAATGGTTTGTTCTACACCAGCCGTCTGGTGTTGAATGCCTCCTGGCCTCTAGCCAGGGCGCAGGTCATACTGATGCTTTCATTTTTTCGGGAACATGTTGACTTTAATGGGGGAGAGTAAATACAGCCTGCTGATTAGATAAAGGCAAAATTGAATGCACTTATATGCATAATAAACTCGCCCATGGTTTCAGGGAGTAAAAGTAGAGGATAGATGTAACAATATAAACGTTATTTTAAAAGTGCTCCTTCAAAGCTTTAATGGAAAACAAATTTTCAACAGTCTGCTTTATATGTGTTCTGGTTATACATACTCATGAAGTCCAAATTCAGCAGGAACTACTGTGTGCATGAATCATTCAGTAAATGTCAGCTGGTCATCAGATGAGTACTAAGTGGTAAGTGACACACTCATCTGGCAATCAGTAGGTGTGTCAAAACGCGCGGAACATTCCGAGGCAGGGCCAGAAGGGAACCGTAATAAAAGGAACAACTTGTGTGTCTAAAATAGAGTGGTCTGACATCCTGCCCCTCCCTAATTATTTGCACATGCCGCACTGGCTCAATGGGGTCTGACTGCTGATGGCCCTGTGCAGAGCCCAGTATCAGTATCTGATATGAGTTTAGAAGTTTCTCCTCCATCTTTTGTTTGTGCTACTGAAAAAACTTGGAAAAATGGAAGAGGTGTGGAGGAAGAGGAGCACTGGGGTGTAAGATGCTGGATCTGTCTTCTGCCAGCCTTGCAGAGCTGTGGGTGTCCGCAGCAAGTTCTTTCCCAGAGACAACAGCTGGGACCCAGATTCAACCACAATGTATCCAAGAACTCCCACCACTGTGTGACATTTTCCTGTTGCGTAGGACAGGCCATGGTTTTGAAGCTAATTACAGCTTCAGGCAGACTTTCTGCTCAAGAAACTAGCCTTTTATAAGCTCTCCCACAAAGGCCATTTGGCTAAGTGAACAGCAGGGTTTGATCTCTCACAGTCTCATCCCTTCTCCTTCCTTTTCTAAGCTTATTCCACCTGGATCCTGGAGTGCCTGCCTCTCTCCAGAAAATCACTGTCTTTGATCCTTTCCTTCTCTTCCACCTCACCCATTTTCTACCCACTGGCTCACCGCCATGAGGAAAATCAAAAAATATTATTGTTAATATATGCATTAAACAATATAGACAACAATTTACACAGTTTAAGTAAAGATGTGCCTCTGCCCTGAGGCACTTACAATCTCATTTACAATACATACTCACTATTTACACATCCAAAGGCTAAGTACTGCATACCACAGATAGCTAAAAAGCCATATACCCAACCCTAACAAATTAAGTCTCTCTGTGTGTGTGTGTGTGTGTGTGTGTAGCTCTCTCTCCCTATGGCTGGCATTACCATTATTTTATTTATCTATTTATTTGTTTATTTATTACATTTATATACCACCCCACAGCCGAAGCTCTCTGGGCAGAGAGTAAGGTGGTCGTCTCAGGCAGCAAATGCTGGGGGTTAGGGTTAGGACATTGCTCTGAGCCACACAGCCTACCTTGCTCCCCCCAAACTAGGCTGCTGGCTTCAGGTGTGGTGGACGATGCTGTCCCATTGCCAGTGTTGAAGAAAGATTCAAGTCATGTGCAAGTCATCAGCTGATGTTGTTCCTCCGTGTCAGACGTGCATACATGGACTGGTGTTTGTGGGCATGTTTCCACTGCTGTTATCCCAATGTTGTGCTTCTGTGCTGCCGTTGCCATTTTTTCATGGCCCTGGCTCCAACAGCTGCTCCAACAGACGACCCTATGGCTGGGATGCAGTAGGAGAACAAGCCACAGAGGAGCTTTAGATGTGCTCTCTGACTGACCCTCGTATTGTGCGCTGTGTATTGAATTGATCTCATTGTTTTATTATGTTCTTCATGGTTTTAATTTTTGTGAAACGCCCAGAGAGCTTTGGCTATTGGGCGGTATAAAAATGTAATAAATAAATAAATAAATAAAATAATACTGACCCTTTGGCTCCAAAGTTGTTTTTGATCCTGGAAGGCAGGTTGGTAAGGCTCTGGACTGCCACAGAGGTACAGGAGCCATAGTGTATACGTGCTTCGTCTTTGATTAGATTAAAGGGAGTTGAATCACCATCCAGCTCGTGAGGGTACCTTTCACATGGCCAAGCAAAGGCCCTGGCAGGGGAAGTGGACTTGACGATACTTTTTGTTTGGAATACTATGCTGCTGTGTATAAATGTGTACATATAAATTGACCAAGGAGACTCACTTAATTAATTTTTTTATTGCATTTTTATACTGCCCAATAGCTGAAGCTCTCTGGGCAGTTTACAAAAAATATATTTTTCTTATTCATTCTCCAGAACCAAACTATCCTAGTTTTGACCTATCCTGGGTCCACCCTGTGAGCCATCAAGTTCTTTGTACCCTTTGTTTCAAGCCCTATAACTGCCTTGGAGTTTGGGCATTTGATGCTCATTCTTTTGGACGGACATTTCTTCTTGGCACGTCTCAGTTCTGAGAATAACCAAGGTCTGATTGACTTCAATAGAATTTCCCGTTGACTTTTTCTGAGTATGATTCTTGGTTCCACTCTGGTGCCTGTCTCCCCTTTTCAAGGCCAGACTTTTCCCTTGCGCTTTGTAATTGTACTAACTAGTTGCTGCATTTGCCCAGTGAGATCAGTTTGCCTTGTATACCCAGAGAGAAAGCTTTATCAACCCTGCTCAAGCACCCATTGAGTCCCAAAGCCAGGTTCTATATGTGCAAGAATGCATTTTGACCCATGAACCTTCACAGTCACCCAGCAACCTCCATTTGAATTGCTATTTTTGAATCCAAGGAAAGTTGTCAGGCACTAAGTGCATGGAATTGGAAAGTGGCTACTAAAACGTCTCAAGTGGAAAGCATGACGTCTCGATTTTATTGAGAATCCTAAGAAGGAGCCCTACTGGCAAGGTTTCCCATTCAAATATTTTTTTTACCAAACTGTGGTGGCTTAGGGAACCCTAATAGCAGCTTGGCCTCCATTCAGTCTCCCCATTATCACTACAAATGCAAAATTATAAAATCCATTTTTTTGGCTGCTTCTTGATCATTTAGTCTTCAAGGGTACTTTAAGCAGCTTGGGGTTATTGTCCCATTTATGAATTTGGGACTAAAGCTGTGAAACCCACATATTGCTAACATTTGGTGACCAACCAGGCAGTGACGTGCTTTTGTGTTTCCCTTCCTCTGAAGTCAGGTAATTATGTCTGCTCCTTCTCTATTTCTTCTCATTTCCCTCTAAATCCCTCTGTTTCTACTCCTGTGGGTCACCATTGTCACCAGCAGCGGAATCCTCTTGGTCGCATCACCTTCCAATCCCATCCTCCGCCAATTCCGCAGGGCCACCTTCCCCTCCTGATTTGGGAAATACTAATATCCACAATCCTCTCCTTTATCTTTTTTTTAGTTAGGCCTATTAGAATTGGTAGGCTAGCCCATGTGCTAGGGATTGGTATACTAACCAAACCAGTTTTCTCTTTTGTAACAAATGTGCATGTGTATTTGAGAACAAAATCTGTAAAAAATAAAGCCTATAACTTTGGACTCTGAATGAGTGTTTGAAAATAGAAAAAATCACCTTCTCAAGAATTTTTACTATTAGCTAGAAGCTTCTCTCACAATGCTGCCATAATGGTGGTTAAAAGAGACTGAGGGGAAGGCGGGAACAAGCATAGTTGATGGTGGGGGAGGGGTTCCCGCCTAAAACGCCTCTAGCTGTAGAAGTTTCCTGAAGATGCTCTATGCAGGCGCAGAGCCCATGTGTGTGAATGCACAGATGACCACTTGAAGAAGAACTAATTTTCCCACATAAAAATGACTGTATTTGTAAGACTGCAGTGCATAAATCTGTTGTATAGGACCTCACCTCCGGTTAAAGGCCCACTTAGATCACTGTTGGTCTTTGCACATGTTAATATGTGAGTTATGTGTCTCTGTGAATGACAGTGTATGGCAAAAATGTATGCATAACTTGTGGAGCCTTATGTGTAAGAAGGTTCTCTACTGCTGGGTTTTTTATTCCTACAATAGGGAAGAAGTTGGAATATGTGTCTTCCCAGTTCTCTTTAATTTCTGGGCTACACTCCACCCCCTGCACTCCACCTCTACCTTCCCCTGGGAAGGAAAGAAGGCATTTGTAGTAACTGCTGCCAATATGCTATGCCAACTCTCAGTTCTTTCATATGGAGTGTGTTTAAATGAAATCTACCAAGGAACATTCATGCAATCAAAGTATATGGTGCATGGTAATTTCTGTGACTGTAGGTAATGTTGATAAAACAAAATGGTTACGCCCATGGAACAGGACATGACATCCCAGTAAACCACAGGCCAAGAGTTATCACAGTCACTTGGGCTATATGTGACATTATCCCGCAGAGAGAAAAGATGCTTGCAGCATTTCTATGCTGCCAGTGCAGTTTGCCTGTGTCGGCTGGAAAGGAGGAGAGACCCTGGGGAGCCTTCCACCTTGGGGAGCCCTGTATTTTGAACCCCTTCCCCAAGGTGTCCCCCCACAACTTTGGAGAAGGACAGGGTAGCCGTCAGTGATGGAAATGGTATAGTCCAAGGACATTTTTACAACTTCACCTGTATAGTCCTGACCGGACGTACTTTCCAAGTGGAAAGCTCAGTAACCACGTGATAACTATAACAGGGCCTGTTTATAGACCTACATTATCAGACAGTATTCTTTTGGCTCAATGAGAACCAGGGCTCAATGTTGGAATATTTGCACATCATTGAATAAGTATAGCCAGCTCATACATTGGTGATTACCACATTTGATTGTACTTTCATGACTTTGTGATATTTCTATTAATAAACTGAGGAGTGTATTGAGATATAGATCTGGAGGACTACTGTCCCACACCATCAGCTTGCAGTTAGATAAAAGGTTGTGTGTTTGTGGTTTGTGCTCATCCATAGGCTCTGGCCATGGGTGGAGCTAAGCTTCCCACCCTTCCCCTTCCCCACATCTAAGAAGATATGTTCAGGCTTGGTCCACCATGTGGCTGGTGCCTACAGGGATCAGATGTCAGGACTAGAGCCTGCAGTGGGCTTTGAACTAGCAACCTGAGGAAGCTCAGGTGAGGACTGAGGGAGACCAGCCAAGCAAGTCTCTTTTTACCAATAGGCCTGAACAGGTCAAGCAATACTCCTGGGTCTTGCTCATGCCAGCTACAGACCATCTTCACCTCGCTTCCCTCTCTGGTTTTGCCTCTCCCTGTCCTCTTTTGCACAGGAGCTGGGTCTGACATCTGTTCCTCTTGAAGCTAAAGCTGGCACGTGGAATGTTTTCCAACAGCTATCCTATGGTAGTTGTGTTAGTCTTTGCCCATAGCATCTCAAGGGTGGGGAGAGATAATGCAAGTATTTAATACATTGTTGTTGTTTATTCGTTCAGTCGTCTCCGACTCTTCGTGACTTCATGGACCAGCCCATGCCAGAGCTTTCTGTCGGCTGTCGCCACCCCCAGCTTCCCCAAGGTCAAGTCTGTCACCTCCAGAATATCATCCATCTTGCCCTTGGTCGGCCCCTCTTCCTTTTGCCTTCCACTTTCCCTAGCATCAGCCTCTTCTCCAGGGTATCCTGTCTTCTCATTATGTGGCCAAAGTACTTCAGTTTTGCCTTTAATACCATTCCCTCAAGTGAGCAGTCTGGCTTTATTTCCTGGAGTATGGACTGGTTTGATCTTCTTGCAGTCCAAGGCACTCTCAGGATTTTCCTCCAACACCACAGTTCAAAAGCATCTATCTTCCTTCGCTCAGCTTTCCTTATGGTCCAGCTCTCGCAGCCATAGGTTACTACGGGGAATACCATTGCTTTAACTATGCGGACCTCTGTTGTCAGTGTGGTGTCTCTGCTCTTAACTATTTTATCAAGATTTGTCATTGTTCTCCTCCCAAGAAGTAAACGTCTTCTGATTTCCTGGCTGCAGTCAGCGTCTGCAGTAATCTTTGCGCCCAGAAATACAAAGTCTGTCACTGCCTCCACGTTTTCTCCCTCTATTTGCTAGTTATCAATCAAGCTGGTTACCATAATCTTGGTTTTTTTGAGGTTTAACTGCAACCCAGCTTTTGCACTTTCTTCTTTCACCTTTGTCATAAGGCTCCTCAGCTCCTCCTCGCTTTCAGCCATCAAAGTGGTATCATCTGCATATCTGAGATTGTTAATGTTTCTTCCTGCAATTTTAACTCCAGCCTTGGATTCGTCAAGCCCAGCACGTCGCATGATGTGTTCTGCATACAAGTTGAATAGATAAGGTGAGAGTATACAACCCTGCCGTACTCCTTTCCCAATCTTAAACCAGTCCGTTGTTCCATGGTCTGTTCTTACCGTTGCTACTTGGTCGTTATACAGATTCCTCAGGAGGCAGACAAGAAGACTTGGTATCCCCATACCACCAAGAACTTGCCACAGTTTGTTATGATCCACACAGTCAAAGGCTTTAGAATAGTCAATAAAACAGAAATAGATGTTTTTCTGGAACTCCCTGGCTTTCTCCATTATCCATCGGATATTGGCAATTTGGTCTCTAGTTCCTCTGCCTTTTCTAAACCCAGCTTGTACATCTGGCAATTCTCGCTCTATGAATTGCTGGAGTCTACCTTGCAGGATCTTGAGCATTACCTTGCTGGCATGTGAAATAAGTGCCACTGTCCGATAGTTGGAACATTCTTTAGTGTTTCCCTTTTTTGGTATGGGGATATAAGTTGATTTTTTCCAGTCTGATGGCCATTCTTGTGTTTTCCAAATTTGCTGGCATATGGCATGCATCACCTTGACAGCATCATCTTGCAATATTTTAAACAGTTCAGCAGGGATACCGTCGTCTCCTGCTGCCTTGTTATTAGCAATGCTTCTTAAGGCCCATTCAACCTCACTCTTCAGGATGTTTGGCTCTAACTCACTGACCACACTGTCTGAGCTATCCCCGATATTATTATCCTTCCTATACAGATCTTCTGTATATTCTTGCCACCTTTTCTTGATCTCTTCTGTTTCTGTTAGGTCCTTGCCATCTTTATTTTTGATCATACCCATTTTTGCCTGGAATTTACCTCCGATGTTTCTAATTTTCTGGAAGAGGTCTCTTGTCCTTCCTATTCTATTGTCTTCTTCCACTTCCGCACATTGCTTGTTTAAAAATAATTCCTTATCTCTTCTGGCTAACCTCTGGAATTTTATATTTAATTGGGCATATCTCCCCCTATCACTGTTGCCTTTTGCTTTCCTTCTTTCTTTATTTAATGCATAAGATGCATTATTTTATTCAGCACAAACAATCGATAAAGAACAATATTAGGGTGTTTTCAATGCTATTGTTATGTTACTGTAATCATCATCATGATGACTGGGCTCATTTCGGATCTTAATCCTGTGCCTTACAATGAAAGAGGGTTTTAAAATAATAATAATAATATATACATTCACTTTTGTATCTCCAATACTATTATAAACATCTGGCCTAAATAATGTGTGTATATGTATGCAAGGAATTAAGATGAGATGATCTTAATGAGGCAACTCATCCAGCACCAAGCAAATAATGTACCTAAGAGCTCCATTAAAAGTTGAGACAGGAAGGATCAAGGTAATGGCTTAGCATTTGTTAAGTACCTCCTGCAAGTCTTTTGAAATTTCAAGTGAAACCCAAAAAGGATTGATGGCATTTGCCAACTCTGCATGTGATCTTCAGCAGCCAAGAAAGGTGATTTGTAAGGTCATGTATCCTCAGTGGGGTTTGGGGCAGTTTAGGCACATGAAAGCTGATTGCTTTAAAATACACCATCCCCCCCCACCCCACACTTTGATTGTCTTATGATTATTCTGTCCTTCACTGCTATTGTACATCTGTTGTCATTAATATTTAAAAACCAACCCAAAGCTATCTCTGTATTGTACAACCAAAGCCAGACCACAGCGTGGAGAACCTTTGGCGAGGTCCTACTCCAGTGTCCCAGCATTGTCTCATTCTGTCACTTTCCCTAAATCAGGATTGGGTAACATGTGGTCCTCCAGATGTTTTTGGCCTACAACTCCTATTAGTCCTGGTCAACATGGCCAATGGTGAAGGATGATGGGAGCTTTAAGTGAAAACATTTATTTATTTATTTATTACATTTTTATACCGCCCAATAGCCGAAGCTCTCTGGGCGGTTCACACAAATTAAAACCATGAAAAGCATAAAAACAACCAACAATTTAAAAACATGAATACAAAATACAATATAAAAAGCACAACCAGGATTAAAACCACACAGCAAAAATTGATATAGGTTAAAATATAGAATTAAAACAGAAGAGTTTAAATTTAAGTTAAATTAAGTGTTAAAATGCTGAGAAAATAAAAAGGTTTTCAGCTGGCGACGAAAGGAGTACACTGTAGGCGCCAAGCGAACCTCTCTGGGGAGCTCATTCCACAGCAAGGGTGCCACAGCAGAGAAAACATCTGGCAGACCCTTGCCTAAATCAATCTCCATGTTGCATGCTCTTCCCTAGTCACACAACACAACCGATTTAGGACTATTAGTGTAACACTAATAGTGTAACTATTAGTGTGGCTGGCAGCTTGGATCCCCACAGAGTCTGCATCTTTTTGGGGGAAAAGTTTAGCCCTATAGCCAGTACCCTGAGAGATAAACTCATTTATCTGAAGTCACTCCAAAATATTATGATAATCTGGATTAATTTTTTTTAATGTTTGCATTAACATGAGTTTTAGGACTGTTTCAGACATTACTCAATTTCTTCTTGAAAGCTACTTCTATGTAAAAATGTTCATAACATTAATTTCCACATGCAAGTGCCTCCTCCTGTCTAGGAATTGTATAACATGTAAAAAAGCAACCTTGAATGACGAAAACGATGTCAATACTGCCCGAGGATGAAAGGGGTTTCCATTGTAACTTTCTGTTACAAACCAAACAAGGGATTTTAAATTAAGAGCTCCTGGAGGAAATGACTGTGTAGGAACTAGGTGACATCAGTTCTATTATAGGCTTTTATTGGTCCCATCAAGTCAAAATTTTAAAGGGCTTGCAAGTTTTATATATCTAATGACTGATTCATGTAAGCACTTTGACATGGCGATGCTTCCACAAGTTGGCTCTTTTGAACGTGTTGGCCAGTCTTGTCAATACTGTGATTCATGCCGGGATCTCAGGCTTGGCCCATTACTTTCCGCTTTTGCCATGCAGACCGGTGGGAGACTCACTGCTTGATCGGCACATGTGGCTTGTGGGAATTGAACAAGCTACACGAACATGTCCAACCTCAAGAAAGTAAGTCCTTGCAGATGTGCTCTACCCCCACAATCACTGCTCTTCTGAACATCTTCCCCAGTCGCTTTCTTGTTTCTGGGATTGCTTGTTCAAGGCTGTGCTGGTGTCTGGCTTGGAAAGAAGCCTCGTAGCTGAGATCATGACACAATGCAAATGCCTTCAGCTTTCCAGTATAAAAAACGTGGTACAAGTTATTAATTTATTCTGTTGCTGGTTTTCTCCATTCCTTCTTCAAGTTCAGGGGCAGGGTTAGCCTAGGTGGCAGGCAATCAGATTGGCAGGCCATAGAACCAACATTAATGGGAGCCAAATCATCCTGCTCCTCAGATGTTGGGTGGTGGTGCTAGAAGTCTGGTGGAGAAGAGCCAAAAGTATTTTCCGACTTGGGTGCCAGAATGTCTATGGCCAATCCTGCACTAAGAGCCAGCCAGAAGGACCATGCTGAAGGCCTGAAGTACAATTCGCTCTTTCACAACAGAGGTGGAGCATTTCTGCATGTTTTACATAGACAGAAATGTTTTGTGCAACATTGAACTTCAGATTTGGGATTGGCATACAGAAGTATTGATTAATCTCAGTTTTCCTAAAATAGAGAATATTATAAAAGAAGTAAAAAGTTCACAGCAAGAGGATAATACCACAACATAACCTGGAATGATAATTCCTACTGAGGTTGGAAATTTAATTAAAATAATAATAAATAAGAATATTTCTTACCCACCTCTCCCTTTGGATCCAAAATGCTTGTGATTTTGTGTAGGCTCTTCAATGGGGGGAAACAGCTAATAAAATTGGCTGCAGCAGAATGCAGGTCAATTTTTTTCAAATACACTCTTGGCGAAATTAGACATAATGTTAATTGCAGGAATGCAATTAATGTACCATTTTTTGGGTTAAGTCAACAGCAGCCACGAAGAAGCCCATACAGCATCTGAACTGTAAGGGGTGTAGAGGGAGAGTTCAATCCCTTCCGTAAGCTGCTATTTGCTTCAGCAGAGAAGCCTCCATTGGCACCAGTGCAGCCTTCCCTCCCCAATGCAAACAGCAGCTGAGGAGGGCATTGCCATTGACATTGCAGTGAGTGGGAGAGTAAAACTCTCCCTGAAGCCCCATAGCTGCTCAGGCTCCCCTGCAGCTGCTATTAATTTAACAAAAACGAAAACAGCGCACTCATTGCATTAATGCAATCACTGCCACATCTCATTTGGCCCTCAGTGTCCCTTTCATTTTGTAATATTTCCTTTACTTTTGTTTTCCATATGTGCAACTCAGAGTGCTCACCTGAATATGAAGGCTTTGCAACAACAGCTAAATAGATCCTCCATGTGCCAAGGCACTGTTCCTCTAAATATGCCTTTACCTTCATTCCCTTCTGAGAGCTTCCAGAGGCACCTGTCTGAGCGCTATTGGAAACAAAATGCTAGATGGACCTTGGTCTGAGAAGCAAAATAATTCTTATGTCCCAGTAGGAGTTTCCCATGTTCCTAGCTGGGCCCTCCAAAGTAGGGATGAGCAAAAGGTAGACTGGAATCTACTGGTAAATCACTGTATGAGTCATAGTGGACCAGCAAAGGGTTTCTAACTCCCTTTTTAAAAAAAAAGTAGTAATAAAAGGCTCCTCTCCACTTCAAAATCAGAATATTAGACTCTCTGATCTGTAGAAAATCAAATGCTTTGATTTGTACTTGTATATGCAGGCCATCCCTTGTATATGCAGGCCATGGCTAATGTGGTGCAGTAAGTAATTGGCTCTGTCCTCTGAACTATCATTTTGCATCTGTCTCCATTTGGTAGATCTTAGGCTTCTAGTAGACCTCATAAGCCTGAAATCTGACGACATCTACTGTGATGTACAACTGGGAAGTGGTACCTTCTGCCTTTCCCTTGTGTCCTCTGCCCTCATTACGAAAAGCAAGCCATATGAACATCTCTGCCTGTGCCAGTCGCTGGCAGCCATGAGGCAAGGACAAGAGTACCCTGCAGGTTGCAGAAAGTTTTCTACTCCCCACAGTATAAGTCATCTGGAAGTGCCCTAAGCTAATGCTGTCCTTGATGGCTTTTTATGGTCAGCATCACGAAGGAAGAGAGGATGTTTCCTTTGAAAATTTACCGCAAAGATGCAAGTCACAGCTGGCCACCTAAGGCTGGGAGTGAGAGTGGGGGGAAGAGATCATTTTACAATTGTGCTAACTTTGTATCTGGAAACTAACGGCAGAGATATAATCTCTGTAATGCAGCCTTTATTTGATTTCTTGTCCAAGTTTGCATAGAAGATAAAAATAAATGCATCTAGTATACAAAGAAAATGAGTCTGGAAAATAAATCAAGAGAGTGATTTTACTCATCTAGGAGCAACCCATTAACACATTTAGAATAATACACTGAGCCAGATGTACAGCATGTAGCTGGACCACTTGAGAGGGAGACACTTTTATCTACTCTGCCTTGAGGCTGATGGTTCCCAACGCTGCCATCTATAGGCAGTCTCAACACACAACTTTTCTTCCTAATCCGTCTACTCTGTCCTGCATGCATGTGTGTGTGTGTGTGTGTGCTTGCGTTTTTTCTTATTTATTACTCTAAGGAGACAATAGTTTAATTACATTGAATACGTTGCGGCTGAGAGAGGAAACAAATCTAAAGGAACTAACTACTTTAGAGGAATTATTTCTGTTAGAATTATTTCTGCAACAGTTACAAATGAAAAATGTGAAAGAGATGGAAAATATTTGCATTGTACTTTATTCTTGTAGCCTTTCGTAATCTACCCAGAGAATGCCTGTTATTGAGCAGATTAAAAATATAATAAATATGTATGTGTAAGAACTGAATAGATTAAATGTTAGTATTTTTCACATAGATAATAATGTTCTGAGTACAATATAATGACTTCCTTAAAATCTGAATGGTGCAGAAGATTTAATAAAAGTGAGATAAATGTGAATACTATGTCTATATGGAATGAATAATATTAGTGTACTAAGGCCACTTTCTGGGTGCTTATAAACCTGAAGGAAGAGGGCATTAGGAACTTTATATGTTCCTCTTTACTAAAAATTTAAAAGAATGGTTTTAGTAAATCGCAACATAAACATATAACCAGATTAGTCATTTCTGTCCAAGATAGAAATTACTGCTTATACTATTCATTCTGGTAATTTATATATTTTTACAGTACTTAAGTTTCCAAAAAAGCAAAAGCAAAAGAAATGGAGGGGGAGGGAGAAAGAGAGACCAGAGCATGAAACTGATCCATACACAGTAATCATTTACGTCACCCTTGCTATAACTAAAAGAAAGGGTGGGAAGAATTTAACACTTAAATCTCAGGTATATTCATTAATATAAGCAGTGTATAAATCCAAACAAGCACCCATACAAAATTGACAGCTGCAAGACATACATTCAAACATAGAAAGATCTTCAGTCCGTTGAATGATAGGTGGTGGGTGTTTATCCTTAGAAGCTTGAGGTTTAAGCCTCTTTGCAATGGTAAGGGATCTCAGTATCTACTTTTGCTGTCCATTCATTAATTCCCACATCACAGGGATGCAATTTGAAAGTGCCTGAACATCTGCTATGATCACAGATTTTTCAAGAACAAAATTTAAATGAGCAATGCCTTCCATCCCCAAAGAAGCCACTATAAGGGGGCATGCCCACATGATATGTCCTCATTACATTACCAGTGTCTGGTGGAGCTAGCCAGCTTCTTCTTAGCAAGCCTCTGAGGTCCAATATACATGAAACATCAATTTTTGTTGAAGGAGCATCAATTTTAATTATGCAGAAATAGTATATATGGAAGCTAGTCCAACTTTCCATTGATTAGACTGTATAAACCTTTCCAACTCCTTATGCCATTCCTGAACATCTATTTTACTTCATTTCAAAAACATGGCTAGAGTTGAGCCAAGTCAAAATACAGGGTAAATGAATTTCCCCCTTAATACTTTCCTCAGTTCGATCTTATAATTTATTCACTAATTAATTCTGTAGTAGTTGTTTTAAATCACTCAGTTAACCAAAAACATTTGTTTAAAACTGATATTCTGTATGATATTGATTATATCTGTACCTGGACTGAAATTATAAAATCCTTTCAATTTTTGTATTGTAGTCCAGTACCTCTGACAGAAAATGCTGTTAAATCCTGTTTTCTTTTTAAAATATTTTTTTCTCCACAATATCAACTGAGTACTTTCTGCCTCAACCATGGATTACACTTCATTGGTGTAATCTGGTATCTTAAATTAGACTTCCGCTCTAATTTGTACTTTTGATTTTCTGGTCCTCCATTAAATAGGACAACTCTTTTAACAACGCTTTAAAATGTATGGCCTTTGAAACAAACGTGTGAGAGCCCTAGCTTGAAATGTCATCATAGTTCAGTGGATAATAAAGTGTCTAATTTGAAGCAATGGGGAAGAGAGAGATTTCTGCTTTTCCAGTCTTTCTAACTTTTAGAAAATTAATAAAATAACCTTGCTGGTCCGGAAGAAGTCTTTCCACATATACATGTCCAAACTCTCCCCTACTGAAAAACAAATCCTCCAACCACCCCTATTTGCCAAGCATGGTTCCTATTATCTGGTCCTGTCTCTGGTCTCCAAAGGTACCAGTTTAGGGCACAATAATAGGTCCTTGGGAGGATGCCCCAGGGGCTGTAGGATATTACAGGTGACTCTCTCCACAGGAGAAGAGGGAGGTCTGCCCTCAAGAGCCTCCTCCCTGCAGCTGCGAAGAGTTCCACTGCTGTTGCTCCTCTGCCTTAGGTGGCGTGACAGCAGAGAGGGCAAAAGGGGGGCATTCTGGGAGAGGATTCCGTGCTCCAAGAATAGGGGGGAAGGTACACCACACTGGAAATGACACACTTATTTCCCCTCCTATGGTGACCAATGGGAAAGGAAAATCATTTTTTAAAAGTCAACAGACAGAAAACAAGGGGAAAACAATGCCCTTCCTCCTTCTGCTGCAAACCAAGAAGGGCTTTGGATTTGGCAGTTTGTCTGCCCAAGATTCTCCCTCCCCCATTCCACTGGTTTGTTCTGCCCACGCAAGGCCATAACGGCCAATTCAGGTAGTAAATCCTGAATGTGTTTTCAGTTGCACTTTCTATAATAAGCACAACCAAGTCCACTGTGAACACGGCTGCACTCCGACACATTCTCACTTGGGAGTAAGCCCCATCAAATTTAGGGGGGCTGAACTCTGAATAAACATGGTTAGCACCATGCTGCAAAAGCCTATTAAGCATTCATAACCCCCCCCCCTTTTTTTAAAGAACACTGTCAGAATCCAGCGAAAGTCAGGGTATATATGGCAGGATAAATGGACCCAGAGCATAGTAGGCTCTTCAGGAGGCGTGTTGAACAATGTGTGATGGATAGACTGGGTGTTCAATCAGTGATCCTTGGGATGTTAACAGGGACATCCTTGTGCTGCCTGTCCCTTATTTTTATTAGTAAATTGTTGGGATGTGATGGAATAACTTCCCAAACTGACTGACTGAAAAATCCTTATGGAATAGCAAATAGGAGCTAGGTGATTCTGGGGGTATAAATTATCCTGTCATTTATTCTAGTTTTCAAAAATTGATTTTATGAAAGTCTTGTTTTGTCTAGCTTTGCCAGTCTATTTTATTTTAAAAAACTAAAACGACAAAAAATGCCTTTCAGTACGGGATTCTGTAAAATGATTTCTTACAAGTGCAACATATTCTGCATTGTGAGTTTTCAGCACTGATTTGTGATATTTTAATAAATACGAAGCTGTACTGTAAATTAGCATCAAAATGATCAGTGCCCCCTGTTCTACTGTCCTTGTTACCTGTGGCCTTCATTTGTTTATCTAATGTGTGGGGAAAACACAGACTATTAGTCTGTCCAGGATTTTTCCAGATGAAGAATTGCACCTTACTCGTGCTGCTCAGCATGGGACTTCATTAATTCTTCTTTCTTATCAGCTGCACCAGCTGTTCAAAGGCAACACTAAACTGATAGCTTTCACAAAACACTTTTTATGACTGTGAAAATATGTTTTGTTTACAGGGACAAAGTCACAAAACAACATACAAATGCACTGAGATAGTTGTGTTTGTTTTGTCTCTGGCTAATTTAATGGCATCCGTTATCACTTCTATAGTTAATCCTGTCAGCATTTCCTATTTGTCTGGGGTGTATATATGGAATGTGGAAAGTGCAAGTATCCATTGTCTTCATATGGGAGTGATTTTTCGTTAAAAGAACTTGTTCAGGTTCCAAATGCCAGGATTATTTTTGCAAATGGGTATCTGTAGGCTTTCCCCCCCCCTTTTAGTTAACAAATTCTGATTTCAGAAATTAAATATACCATATTTCTTCGATTCTAAGACACCATCGATTGTAAGAGGCACACTAATTTCAGTACCACCAACAGAAAAAAAAGCTTTGATTCTAAGAATAATAATCGCACCGGCGATTCTAAGACTCACCCCATTTTTAGAGAAGTTTATATGGGAGGAAAAGTGCATCTTAAAATCGAAGAAATACAGTAGTGAGCAATCCATTTCGTATATTGAATAATTGTATATTTTGTGTTTCAAGAAAAAATAGCTAAGGCAATCAAAGTATTTAATTATGAGATGTATCTATGCATTATATCTACATATTAGATACAGTATTCATAAGAGTTTATGAAGTCTTCTGTGTTTTAACAATAGCTCCTTTAATAAAAAAAACAAACGTAAAAACTATTCTTATTGACATCCTTTTAGGACAAAATTTTAGGAACAACTTTAAGTCTTATAATTGCCCTTTGTTAAATTTGCTTGGTTTTGCTTAAGTGTTGGCCTTGGCAAAGTTTTAAACTAACTATTGTAATGTTCCAAACATTTATTTTTAATGTGGCTATATTTTTTTAAGGTATGGCCCCCTTTCAGAAGACACCTTAAACCATGGTGGTTAAGGGTTTAGCCACAGTGGTTAAGGCTTTTTTTGTTAACAAAAAAGCCTTAACCACTGTGGTTTAAGGTGTTTTCTGAACAGGGCCATTGAATCACTATTGCTACAATGCTATGCTCATTTAAATGGAATAAACTTCATTGAACTCAAAGGGACTTACTTTTGAGTAGATATGTATAAAACTGTGCTATAACTGTTTCTTAAGCTTTTACATTTTTTCTGTCTTGAGGTTCAGTACCGTGTTGGCAGGGCAGAACTACAACTTACACAGGTCAGTAACTTTGGAAGGACACAGGGTTAAGCAAAATGTACACTGAATTAGTAAGTATATTTTGATACTTATGAAACTATTGATCTTAGACACACACATTACTTAACATGATATATGTTTGATAAGTTTATTTATGAAGTGTAGTCTTATGATTCTTGGAGAAAGTGCATCTAAATTAAAATCAACGCATTATGTGGTTTATTTCAGATTAACCCATTTACAACCAGCTTTGTATTCCTTGCAGCCATTTGTATAAATATCATAATTTTTCAGTGATTGAAATGAATATGTCTTAAAACTTTCCTTTCCCACAGAAAACAGGTGGATTTGTGCAAATTTTGGAGTATGTTGAAAATTATGCCTGAATGTGTATGCCATGTTTTATGTTCTATTTTGACACTCAGAGGAGATGCTGAATTGCAAGTCAGGTATCAAATTTTTTACATTGTTCAACCAGTAGTGGTTGGATTGGAACAATGTTCAAATATGACATGCATAATTATGTGCTCAGTGAACACACAAGGTTTCATAAAGTTCTAAAAAGGTATCTGATTACAAAGGACCGGAATCATCAGCTGTACTGACAGAAATGGACCCTTTCTTCCCACAGCAGCCCCTCCAGCCCCCTAAAAATTATGCACAGAGAAATAGGAGACCCTGTTTACTGTGGTAAGCAATAGTATGTGGGGTAGGGGGATCCCCAAAAATCGGGCAGAGGAAATTTTCTGCAAGAGGGACCTTGTCTTTCATAAAAGGTCCTTTCATCTTGCAGAAGGCAGATCTTGGATCCAACACAATACAAGAATATTTTACCTTGATATTTAGGAGGGCAGTTTGGGTCCAATGGCCTTGGGTAAACCAATTTATTTGGCCTTAAGTCTATATTTATTAGCTAACTACAAGTCAAGATCATACATTAGGGAAAAGTCTGTTGAACACAATATTTTTCAAACAATTAAGTGCCTCGTGAATATTGTGCCATGGAATGAGATCAGACATTATCAGCTACTGTAAAACATCTGAATATTACCTGAAAGTACTTAGAAAAAAATTGGTAGATAACGTTCAGATGACTTAAAATCCAAGCAAGAATAAGTTGATATAAACTTGGCTAATTTGAAATGATTAATTAGTGACAATGGAGGCAGTAACTAGATGTTAATTAATTAATTATTCTGCATTGGAGGTAAATATTAAGAGCCAAAACAAAGAAATAAAGCAGTAACCTTATGCAGACATTTGAGAGAGACATTAATTAGAGCAATTAATTTAGGGTGGAATACTATGCATGTTTAGACAGGAAAACATTCTATAACTCCCAGCATTCCTCAGTCAGCCATGCCATGCTGGGATCTGTAAGACTTTTTTCTGTCTAAACATGCATAGGATTGCAACTTTAATAATTTATTTATTTATATCCTACTCTTCTACAATTGTACTCAGAGCACTTTACATCAGCAATAAATACACAAAATTAAATAATGGAAATACAGTGGAAAACAACACCAATTAAAAACTAAAGCATCAATTAAAAACCAAAAACTACTTTAAAAACTATGAGGTTCTCTACACACAGGAAAATCCACAGCCTTACTGGGGCTTTTGTCCTCCTCAGTCTTCCCACCATTATGATACAATCCTTAACATGAGACCACATGATTTTGCATTGAAAGCTTCCCTTCTTGGAAAGGCTCCATTGTGTTGAATGAGACACTGCCATCTAGTGGTGGAATTATAGTGCAATCCCACCTTTACACACTGGGAGATCCCAGGTAATTCTGCGACATCCCAGATAATACCACATTATCTCTGTTTCTTTAAAAACTTGGAATACACATATGAAAAACATCTCACTAGACTTAAAAAACAGCTGCACTTGCACCCAATTTCTTTCTTGTCTTAGGCTAAGGTGCTGGTGTGTTGTTGTTGTTGTTTTGCATTTAAAGCCCTAAACAGCTTGGGATCAAAGTATCTTAAGGATGGCCTCCTCTTCTGTGAACCTTAACAGCTACCACCATCTTCTTCAGAGACCATTCTTTGGGTACCCATTTTCAGAAGTGAGGCAAGTGTTGATCCTATAGTTCTTTTTGCTGCTACTGTTTCCTGATATTTATGTAAGTAAAGTTGTTTTGGAGCAGGGATGCACAACCTTTTTGACTCTGAGGGCCTCATCCGGTGTCAGACAGGGCTCCAGGAACTGCACATGTGTGTACATGCACACACACACTACCAGTGATAGATGTTTTCACACACATCCTTTCATTTGTTATTATAATTCTGCTTAGAGAAGTACTTTTAAATGTGTATCCTTCCACTTCCACCATTTCCCCCACTAAGGCAATTTCATTTCATTTTACAAATTAATGATTCCCTTTTTTCTCAGATCAACCCCCACCCCCGCCAGCAAATTGTAATCTTACTTTTAAAAAGTGCACTCCTCCCAGCTTCCTTGTGGTGGCAGCAGCAGCCAGAGACCAAAGTCATAGAGATTCTCTTATAGGCAGCAATCTGCCAGCCAGTCACATACGGCTTTATGGTTCCTGCCCTCCAACTGTGGTTTTTAGAACACCCTCCTGGTAGTGGAAAGATGGTTTGCAAGTGAAAAGAGCAGGGAGTTGAGCTGGGAGGTTCATTTTTCCCACCAGCTGCTGCTTTCACAGTGGGGCTTGGGGTGGGGTAGAAACACACGATAGAGCTTGGGGCCACATGCAGCCCTCAAGTTGAGCACTTATGTTATAGTTTTAATTATGCCTGATCCTCTGAGAGGGTTTTACTTGAAGAAAAATGTTTTTCTGCCAGCTAATACTGCTGACCTGGGTGGAACCATCCACACATGCACAATTGTCTTAATTTTGTAAACCGCCCAGAGAGCTTCAGCTATTGGGCGGTATAGAAATGCAATAAAATAAATAAATAAATAAATAAAAGACATCCATAGAAAAGTGCAGGTGGATGGTGGTGGCTTCCAGGGACTCTTTACTGAGAGGGATGGATGCAGCTGTGTGAAGATCAGACATGCCATTTTGGGAAGTGTGCTGCCTTACTGAGACTCATCCAACCAACTGACGAATGTTCTCTTCTGCTGATCTATGTGGGAACAAATTTACACCCCAAGGAAATGTTGAATAGATCTCCAAATGAATTCAAAATTGAATGGATTCAAGAAGATTTTTGACACTGGAACACTGGGCGGAAATGAATAAAATGTAATTCAACAGACATACATTTAAAGTCTTACATTTGGGTACACTCTCCCCGCTCCCCCCAGGCACAAACATAGCATGGGAGAGCCCTAGTTTGCCAGCTGTCCATATGAAAAGGATCTAGTTGTTTAGTAAAACAGTGGCTGAATATGAGCCTGTAGTGCAAAGTGGCCAGTAATAAAACCTAATGTAAACTGAGGCTGTGTTAAGAGAAATATCATGTCCAAATCATGGGAATAGTTCCACTCTATTCTGTTCAGCTGCATTCAGAGTACTGTGTTCCATTCTGGGCACCACGTTTTAAGTAGGCCATTGGCAAAGTGGAGAGTCTAGAGAAGAGCAATCAGAATGGTGAGCGATCTGGAAACAAAAGCCTGCCTGAAGCAAGGAGGAAAGATATCAAACCAAATAGTAATGCAAGCACAATGCCACAATCATCAGTGGACAGAAGTACGTGCACAAGGTATTGCTAATTTGTAAGCAAGCACTTTGCTTGTGCTCCACATTGGGAGCTTCCTTCCAGCTTCAAATAGCAGCTCGGGATGGGCAGGGAATCCAGATCAGGACCATGGTGGGGGCAAAGGGTTAAAGCTCCCTCTTCCCTCCCCTAATCTAAATCATGCCCTCACCACTGCAGCTGCTATTTACTTTGAAACCATTCACACGATTACTAATTGCATGAATAACATCACATCTGCTTTGGCTCTTACAGTTTTTTTTGGTTTTTTTACAAAATCTTTTATATTAGGCATTAAAATTGTCTACTCAAGTTGTCAGGGAAGAGAGAATTGTGTCCAAATTTGCAGAAACTCAACCTTTGGTTTGTAAATAACTCTATTTCTATCAGGAATGTCAAAGGCAACAATTAAAAATGCAATGACATCTTCCTAGCTAGCTGATACTGCATGTCTATGGATGGAGAGCGTAATTTTGTCTGGATAATCTCCTGATGCAATTGAATTCAGGGCATATAATAGATGGGTTTCCTACAAGAATTAATGATCACTTTCCTCTATTGTTCCATCTCTTAAGATGATCTTTTTTTGCTCCATCTCCCAGAGAGTGAAGCAGCAGAGAATGGCTGCTTAAAATAAGCTTTCCACAGAGATGCCACAAAAAAATCAATTATTGTCTAAATTTACTTAAGTAAAAGCTACCAATAAACCCAAACAGTAATGTACGGAAATAGTCGAGCATTGGAAGGAGGTAGGATGCAGTAAATGTGATTGAATGGAAATATTGGTGGCGTTAGCACTTTCACAATATATTGTGGGAAACGTAGCTGTTCTGCTTTTGCTTTATTGCATGTTATTAACCATTCCGATAATGTGAAGATGTGCAATGTATGTTCAAAAAGCTATTTTCTATAATCACAGGTTTCTGCAATATGACTTCAGAGTGCATGGATTCATAAAATGTAAGAAGCAAGTTGTTTATATTACAAGTTCATATGAGCTTCCAAATGTCATAATCATGCACAGGAACAGCATCCAATGAAACAAACGAATTAGCCTTAGTTTGCATAATTAAGTGCATGCTTGATTTAGAGAAAGTATATCTCACTGGATCAATTTCATTGGTAAAGCTATTTTGTGCGATACTTTGTCACTAGAGCAAAAAGTCTCAAATAAGGAGAACTGGGCAGTAACCTAAACACCACATTGTTTTGCAGGAGCTGTGCAGATATTGTGATGTATCAGCCAGGGCAGAAGAGGATGCAGATAGAACACAAAGGGGAGGTAAAGACAGAATGAAAGGTATTCAGCCAGGAGCAGGTGCATTAAGAAGCATGGGACAAAATTGCAAGGGAGGAGCATGTAAAAGGCTATCACTAGGAAGGGTAGAAAAATAAGAGAATCCTCAAAGCAGAGATGTAACACACATACATGGCCCCAATTCTGATGATATATTCAAGAGTGACAGAGCCCTGCTCTCACTTAATTAATAGTAATAATTACCCCCCACATCTTTCAAGGATGGATCTCACAAAGGGTGGGTTCAAGCCATGATTGCTTTCTAACCACTAGATTATGCAGACAGCCCACTATGCCCCTTCTACAAAATGTGGATTCTCAGAGTGGAATGTTTGGGCGGATTAACCCATCGTGGGAGGCGGAAACATCATGGGCTCCAGGAGAAAATAAACCATGATGGGTAACAAATAACTTTATTATTGTTGTTATTATTTATTCAGGACACGGAAAATAGGTTCTAATACTAAATTCTGGTCCTGTGCCTGAATGAAGTCCTGAAGAGACTACTGGAAATGTATGTGTGGGGAAGGCCCAGGAAGTGTAGAGGGTTTCTGGAAAGTAGAGGTGCCTTATCAAGCAACGCATGGCATAACTGCATTTTCAGTACTGAGCAATTCTCACCCTAAACTGCTAATATTGTGACATGTCAAACCTAAATTATCCAGAGATTACAGGGGTGGTATGAGCCCTTCTGGCACCTCAATTTATTTGAAATGCACAGGGGGAGCTTCGGGGAGGGGCTAGCAACCTACCTGAAAAATTATTTGCTCCCTTCCCTATTGATTTCTATAGGGTGTTTATATCCCATCCTTAAATAAATTCTTGTATCATACCCCCACACACAAATAAAATTCACAGAATTTTGTTAAAAGTCAATCACCCTCCTAAGTTGGCCAACTTCTGAATTGGGTCTCTTTAGTTGAGCTTTTAACAGCCATTTGATCTGCAGGAATTTGTATTTGACAACGTTTGTCTGTATGCAGTGCTTAATTTCTAGAAAAAAGATCCAGCTGATGTGGAAATCCTCCTCTAAACCCTGGTGTGTGGGACTCCCTTCAGGTATTATTGGTGATGGAACAGCCTGTTCTTTCTAGGGTAGTCACCTCATTAAAGAAACCTGAGTTGATCATTTTAGTTGATTGAATCAATTTGCATGTTTACATATACAAACTAGTTCTGAAACAAGTTGCATATTTCCTGTGTTATTTTTTTGCGGGGGGGGGGAGAATCATGGCATAACATGGTAAGAGACATTCCCTTCTCTGTGATGGCTGCCTTCCATCCGCAGTTTTTACAGGTTGGTCGATTAAACATTTATAATCTGCTTAACCGGGGGCACCTTTTTAAGTAATTATCTATAAAACATGTTCCTCTAATTGATGAATCAATGGAATGCAGTTGCCCCAATTCTTGCTTCGTCTATTCCAGGGGCTTAGAACAGGCGGGCGTCAAGAGATGCCAGCACGCAGCTCTTCACGTGTCGAAAGGCGTCACTCGCTCATTTTTGCCCTTCTCTCTCCCAGGTACGGCAAGGACGTTTGTTGTGGGGGCAATGTTGTATTTTGACATGTGGGGGGGAGAATGCCTTCCCTCAAACACTTCCACCTTTACACCCAACTTCCCACACCACCACCTCCCCGATGATATTAGGCAGGGTCAGGCGGGACTGGGGGGGGGTGTCAAAGGAAGGCCCCCCCCCCCGGCCAAATCCTTGAGCCGGGTGACGCTAGTGCGACTCGCTTTCCTCCCAGACAATGCAACAACAACAGCAACAACTAGCAGCCGCCGGCGCCTTTTCCCTTTCCCGCTGGCTCGCCGCCCCTCAGAGAGGCCGAACGGGGCCCGCTCGCCCCCCAGGGAGCCGCTGCCCTCCAGCGCCGAGGCATTGGGCGGCGGCGGCGCCGCCGCGTGCGTGCCTGTGTGCTCGGTTAGCCTGGGGTAGAGGAGGGTTGGCGGTAGCAGCCAGCAGCTCCTGTCAGGGCACGAGGCGGGGGTCCCTCCTGCAGCGGTAGCGGCAGCCGCCAGCCGGCCCCGCCCCGCCCCGCCCGGCGTCTCCCCCCACCCCGCGTCGCCCACCCATATCCCGCTCAGGAGGTGCCGGTGGGCAAGAGAGCGCCTCCAAGCTCGGCCGGGACTCCGAGCAAGAGCGGAGCCCTCCCACCTTCTCCGCCCTCCCTCCTCTGCATCCCTAGCAGCAACTTCCCTGCTCGGTGGTTCTCCTCCTCCTCCTCCACGCGCCACTCAGCCCCTGCTCTCGCTCTCCCTCAGCAGCGGCGGCGGCGGCGGCGGCGGCAGCAACAGCAATCGCAACAACCCCAGCGCTCGTCTCCAGGGGACGATGCTCTGGCTCTCCAGCAGCTTGCGAGCGGTGGCTCAGCTGCTCCGCTCCCCCGGGCTCACCTTCGCCGCCTGGTTCTTGTTGCTTCACCTTGGACCTCCCATGCCTCTGGCTTCCTCTTTTCTGACAGGTAAGGGTGAGAATGGGGATGTTGAGCGGCGGGGTGGGTCGGTGGGGGAGTCGCACGCGCTCACTCTTTCCCGTGCAAAAGTTGCACGTGTACTACGCGGGCAAAAGGAACAGAGAATCGCTTCGGTGCGCGGCACAGATTTGTGTCTTCTTCAGTGCAAAGGGTGACGATGATGCATGCATGCAGCGCCAATAGTGCCGCGTTATGACACTTAGAGGACCAATGCTGAGTTTGGATCCAGACCTCCTCTTACTTAGGATGCTTTTAGGATGTTTTAACTATGTATGCTATGTTTTTAATCAGTATTTTATGTATTTATACTTATTGTTGTTCCCTGCCTCCATCAAAATGGAGAGACGTGTAAGAAATAAAATTATTGTTATTATTACTTAGAGTAGACCTATTAGAATCAATGGGACTGAAGTTAGCCATAACTAGTGTCAGCCCCATTGATTTCAGTGGGTCTGCTCTAAGCATGATGAGGTTTGGATCCAACCCAAGGTAAGGGTTGCTTTGGGCATTACTTTTTGAAAGTAAGCACCTACTAAAATTTTCTTTCCCTCTCTTCATTTTTGGAAACATGGGTACCGGTATGATGGTATTGGTATCCAAACCATCAGGATTGGCTGCAGCTCCCTTTTAAGTGTCAGACCTGGGTTTGGTGCCAAGTACTGTGTGAACTGTTCCTGCAGCCTATTGACTTGCTCTGAGGACGATTTCTTGTAGACCAGAGCAGACAGATAGATCGATAATCTTTGGATGCAGTTTCCCAGTATGAGGATAACCACGGTTTTGTTATGATCATGAGTCGTTCAGCACTTTCCTGGTGTCCTGAAAAGTACTGGGATTAATTTTAAAGATATCATTGCTTGTCAAAAGAGAACAAAAATGATTATTACAGTATATAAGTAACACCTTTTCCAAGCAGGTGAGGACCTAAGCTGCCTCCCACCCCTCCCTTGTCACTTATTGACACCTGGTGCATAAAGAGAAACGTTGAGTCCATTTCTAGAGAAGTGTTAGGTTTCCAAAAATGATGCCAACCTATGATAATGTGTTGGGGGGGGGGTCACCAGGGAGGTTTTGCTCAGTGGACTCATTTTGCTAATTGATGCTGCTTTATGTTTCAAATTCGCTGGTGGATTGAAAGACTGGTATTTCTTTCTGTTGATCTGATCCACATAAATTAACAATAGAAGCTCCCCCCTTTGTTTCCTTAGAGCGATCAAAGTTGCCTAAATTTCATTTTAAAATTGTAACCTTGCAAAACATTTGAGAGGATCAAAAACCATCTCTCTCTGCTGAGATCCAAGTATAATAAGTATCATACATTTAAAAGATGGTGGTTGTTTATGCTTTTGCTTTGTGTGTGTGTGTGAGGTAATAAAATAAAGAGTACTTTTAAAAAGTTTACAAATAGTTAACAAAATACCAATACTTCCAGCCAGATCAAAGGAAAATCCAAATGTATTGAAAAGTAGATCCTATTCATTTCCATGGGGCTTACTTCCATGTAAATATGCTGAGGATTGCAGACTTTAACTGCAGTCCTGAGCACAGACAATTTAATGGCGTTCTGAAGGTGAACACTGAATGGACAGAGTGAGGAAAAAGTTATTAATTTTTAAATTCCCATACAGGCTCTGTTGCAAATTGTGAAAATGAGGGAGAAGTTCTACAGATCCCCTCTATCACAGACAATCCTTGCATAATGTGCATTTGCCTGGTAAGTGTGAATTCCATTGATAAGATCAAATAAGAATGTCTTATGTAATCAAATATTGCTTATCTTTTTCCTTTGTGCAGCCAGCAGTTATCTTGCTTCTATACTAGCTACAAAAATTTCCAGTCCATAATTGTGGAATCATATCCTTGACTTTAACTTGGACACAAATCTTTCAACTGACTTTGCCCGTGACATTGTGAGGTTACCTGAATGTGAATGTGTTTGTGATTGAAGCTGTTTTTCTCCCCAGTGTCCGTGGTGCTGCGGACTGTTCTTTGCATATACAGAGTTTGTGCTCATGGCCAAGGAGAAGGAAGGAATTGACATTTAGTTTGAGCCTTTGCTTCTTTCAGTCCAAGCTCAAAAAATTGGCTCCAGAGATATAATGAGAGATATAACAGGTCAATAAGAGAACAAAATCCAGGTGGTTTGGAAGTCCAAGTCTGCTTTGAAAATGTAGTATGGTATACTTTCAGGCTTTGCATTCTTGGCTAGACGTATTGTAATAAAAAGACAATGCCAGCACACATGATACTTCTATCAAAAAACTGCACTCTCAGGATGACACTGGCTGTTGTTTGTTCGGGAAGTTCAGATTCCCTGTTAGCTAACAATGACCCTGGTTTGTATTCCACAGCAAAGGAAATACCCATTTATTCTTGCAGTGGAGCTCAATTTCACAGTAGAAACACTCTGCAAGCCAGACTTTGAGAGTCACAGAAAAATGATCGGTAATAGGTAGAAAGCAATTTTTAAAAGTTTTTTTTTTAAAAAAAGTTCTTTGACACAAAAGTCATATGGGAACTAGAGCAAAAATAGCTGCATTTATAGACTTTGGAACGTAAAGCAGGGGGTTGGCTCTTGCAGAATGCTTTTGTGGCCATAAAATGATGGTTTTCCATCGGTCAGGTCAGGAATGGAGACAGGTGTTCTTGGTCACTGCTGCACCCAAAAAACTAAGGCCTTTTTATATTTGTTATTAAGGTGCCCATCGCTTCAGTTCATCTCTCAAAGAAGGCAGTTGAAAGCATTATTCAGAGGTTCATGAAAACCTCTGGATCAATATTGCTGAGAGTAAATTCCGAGGCGGAAGAGAAACTGAGGGGAAAATGGGGTGGGTGAAGAAAATGAAATATAAGTAGCCTGTGGTTTTACTTGTCCTAAAGATGTCTGCAGGCAGATGTTTTTGTGTGTGATTTGCTTCAGGATATGTGGTTCATATCTAATCTTATTCAGTGTCCCATTTAAAAATGGAGTAAGGTGTTAAGCAGGTGGCACTGCTAACATTTGTGTAATATTCATAATTTTTGTGGCACAATCACAGAAGAGGTATTTTCCTGGTTAATGTTGTGTTGCTCCTCCCCAACTGCCTTTGTGTGTTTCAGAACTGGGGCTGCCCCAACTACTCTGAAGCTCTCTAGCTACTTTACTGTCTCTCAAACATATTAAGATTTCATCCCCTACCTTTGAGCCACAGTTTGGGCACCAATCTTTTGGTCTCTTGCTCCTGATCCATCTTAGAACATTATTTTAGCTCCATTCAGGGTCTGACCCTGTCTGAGATGGACCTGCTGCACACCAGTTATACACAAATGTGGCTGCCCTTTCCATTACTGCATTCCACATTACTCAACAGTTCCCTAGTCTGCATAATACAGTGAGTTATCATGGGTTAAATAACCCACAATGAACTGTTTTCATGCCGGGTGTGCGCAGCTATTGTTTTGAATCTGCATTGTTTAATTCTGGGTTGCTCTGTGTGATGCAAATTTGGCCACCATGGGTTATTCAAGGGTTAAATAACCCACGATGGTCCTGTCTTGTCATGTGAACCAGCCAGTTAGAGGTGTGGGGAGACAGGGAAACTCCCTTTTTCACTGGTAAACTATAGGAAGGACTGAAGTTTGGAATGTTCTGAAAACTGCAAACGTACCAGAGGCAGTATGCCTATGTACACCAGTTGCTGGGGAACATGGGCAAGATGGTGTGGATTTCCAGTCCTCAACTGGTTGGATACTGTATGAACAGAATGCTGCACTGGATGGACCCTTGGTCTGATCTAGCATGTCTCTTCTAAAGTTCCTTTGTACTTGTGTGATGCTATCTTTCACACTTCGTCTTCTAAATTCGGTTTTGGGAATAAATACAAGATTTTATGGAGTGGGATCCACCCATCACTAATTTTTTGCATACCCCACTAAACAACTTGTGTACCCAGCTGTTTCTGTGCATAATACCTGTTAAAACCAACAAACCAACAGATCAAAACAGTTCACCATGCAAACATAAGAAAGCATGTGTGTACACAAATTTCCAGATGCTGCAAGACTCTGTGTGTGTATGATTGTGCTGATAACTTTTTTATGTGTGAAATGTCATGTCAACCAGAGCAAGAACTGCTCTAAATTTCATCTGTGAAAACATCCTAACAGTACAACCTATACATATCTATTCAAAAGTTACACACATTGAGTTCAATGGAACTTACTCTCAAGTAAGTCCATATAGGATTGTAGCCTTAATGTTAGTTTTATTAGCTTGTAAGTTGGTTACCACTTCCACTATTGCAGTATTATTGAATTAAGTTGTATATGTGAACTATCTCCTAAAAGTGTGGGACCTTATGGGCTGAAATTCTTCGTTAAGCTACAGATAGTCCATCAGTCCAAAGCATCAGAATTTTGGCTGTGAATGGGCTTTTAATGAAAAATAAAACTGAAGTGGGAAAATTTTTATGAGATGCATTTTTCACCAAGAATAGATTAAAAGCAACTTGGGCTGAGCTGACTTCTTTGTATGAAAAAATAATAATGACTGTGTAATTTATCTGTGTGTTTCACTGCTGAAAAGCAGAAGTATAAGTGTGTGTGTGTGTATGTATGTATGTGCATCTATTTGGACAATCATTTCTATATGACCTTTTGCAAGGGCAGTGCTCTGTACTTGAATGGTACCTTCCATCGAAGCAGTTTAGACTACTGTACAAACCTTAATGAGTGGGGCCTCACATGAACTATGTGTCAAACAAAAGCAGGCAATAGAACCCTAGACTATTATCCTGTTAAGCCACATATCTGACACAAAGGATTCTGATTTTCTCAAGCTTATAGTAGACCCATTCAAATCAATGGGATGCATAAGTTATGGTTAACTTGAGTTCCATTGATTTCAATGGGTGTATTCTATGGTTAACTTGAGTTCCATGGATTTCAATGGGCGTATTCTAAGTGTGACAAAGTCTAGATCTAACCCAAAGTATTTAACTTCAGTAGAACTATTCAGAAGTAAGCACTTGGAGTGTTGAAATGACATGCCCTATTTCTTCTGTTTTCTTGAACCATAATCTTTTCTTTGCCCTCCAGAGCTCTTTCTTTTATGTGGTTGAACAACTGTATTTAACAGTGTTTGCTTTGTCATCGAATCAAAATACATTAAACTACATTGCCCTTTGCAGACAAAAAAATTTGTTGTTACACCTCTAAATATGCCCAATATCCATCCGTACAGTAGAACTTTAGCTTAGGGGCTGTGCAGATAGCTGTAACTTGTATGATCTGTGCAGGTCATGTGAATCTTGCCTATACATGTAGGTCCTTATGCAAAATGATCTACTGTACTCATGAGCATCACCACAATCATGATTTGTCCCTTACATGAATATAAATTAATGACTTTGGATGAGAACCATAGTTTCTCCAAGAGGTTCTAGGTTCACGGCAGGCCTGTTCTATGCCTTTGTATTATTTATTTTATTTTTTATTTATAGCATTTATATGCCACTGAATATAATAGAATCTCTCAGTGGTTCACAACATTAAAATGCAATATTAAAACACAGTATTAACGGACTGAATTAGGGCTTTCTAAAACCAGCAGCTTTTTTCAGATAAGATGAAAAGAGCCAGTACTGTGGCTGTGTTTGGACAACATGATCGTCAATGGTGGGGTAATAATCAACTCGACAACTGTTTATCTAGGGGGCATTCCCCACACAACATGATATTGACCATAGTGTGGATTAGGATCAGTGTTGAGTTGAGTATTGGTTCTTGCTGAGTTGACTCACTCCTCCCCTGCCCTCCCTCAGTCCTCCCACTAATATCCCATCAGCCATTGCTGTCAAAAATCTATCCTGCCGGCTGGGCTAGAGCGGCAGCCATCATTTTCACTGCTCTTGCTTTACGAATCTGTGGCTGAGGAAATAACCAACGGTGTCCTTCACACAACACAGTAACCAACAGTGGTTCAAACAGCGAACTCTGACCAGTGTTGGTTATTTGCATTGGTTATTTCGCCCAAATAACCAACCATTGTTTAAAAACTCCTACCATACAACATAACCCATGGTGGGTTAAATAACCAAGCGTTGACTATTTAAAGCACCGTTATTGTGTTGTCTGAACCCAGTCTGTGTCTTATAACTTACACACTTCAGTTTGGTAACTGAAATGCAGGATTGACATTCATGAGGCTTTTCTTTACATGACTCTAAATGAAAAGCTACATAACTGTAGGCATCTCTTCATATTAGGTGATGAATTTTGGGAATGTGGATGCAGATGTAGAGCTTGTTCAGACATGCATATTTATTACTTTACGATTTTAACATTAAGTAATGGCTTGCATGTTTGAATAGATCATCACAAAGGTAACACTACAGACAATTTAATATCACTGCAAACACAGTAGTATCCAATATATTCAGTTCAGCTGCCAGTCAAGTGTAGAATAATGAAATAACGTACAAGGATGTGAACCAGTCCTTGGACTTGGGGTTTTGAAAGAATTCTTGAAAGGAAATTCTTAAATCTGATGTTCGTGGAATTGCTGAATATGAGGAGACATGTTTTGTATGCAAGTTCTTGATATAACAAAGGGAATATTTTCATGTCCACTCTTTGATAAGTAAAATAAACTACCATATTTAGCTGAGTGCATCTATGTCTGAAAATAGTTCACATTGGGTATTGTAGCATTTCATGCAAATATGTTGGGCTGCAGTGTTACCTTTTAAAAGCTCTAAAATCGCAACGGCATAGCAGAAAAAGGTGAGATGAGAACCTGTGAGTAATTGCAGGATTAAAAACCCTTGAGGACTCTCCACAATATCAACCTAGTCTGAATTATTATTATTTTTTTGAGTTTTTAAATGCTGGGATATGATTATGGCTGCGAGGGCTGCAGCTTGGGTGGTGTTGGTGTTGGTAGAAGAACCGTATAATTTCATACCATGTGTCATTGTCTACTTAAAACTGGAGCATCTTACCAGATGGCAGCTGGGATCCAAGAATAACCTTCCCATAAGCTGTTTTTAGATTTTAGTTTCTAAAAACAAAACTAGTGTGTTTGTGGGGAGAATTTAAGCATGCTACTTCAACTGATTGGGTGATAGCAAACATAGGAATCCAGTTGTATTAGATGAGGGACAGTCACTTCCACCACAAAGATTTATACTGGCACAAAGGAAAAGGATGTGTGTCTGTGTCCACAAGCAATATGACAGGTCCACCAGCTGCTTTTGATGGTTAAATAAATGTGAAAAGCCAAAGAAGAACAGGGAACATGCTACATTTCTGGGTTAGAAGAAAAAAAAATCCCTGCCTTTTTTCATGCTTTGGCCTAGTTCTCATTGAGGTGGTAAAATTGTGTCAAACTTCAGTCACTGCAGGTGGGTGCTCAATTGATTGATACCGAAAAAATAAATCCTGCACAGAAAACGAGATGTCAAGAAGAAGAGTTCTAGCCCAGAGTATATGAAGGGAGTTTTCTTTTGGAGATGTATTCAGCCCCCACCTGCAGTCTGAAATGGTACAGCTCGGACACAGATTTATTATCTCAGTGAGAACTAGGACTTAGTTCACTTACAAATGTAGGGAATCTGGCACCGATATCTTACACCCTCACCATACCTTGGAGATGTAACCATAAATCTTAGAAAGTAGATTGTTGCAAGAGCTGATTTCTTAATTCTCCTGCTAAAACAGTTCTTCACTGAATCAAGATTTCCAGGTATGGGGCTTAGATTTTAAACTCTGGCTTGTTTGTTCATTTGTTTGTTTTGCACATTTTTGTTGTAGTGCCTTAGAAAAGCATGTGTGAAGCAACCATTGATAAAAGCCAGAGGACCTTGACAAATGACGTCCGTACCCATTTCCACTCCTTCCACCCCCACAACTTTAAACCTGCCAAGTGTACCTGAGCAGCAGTAATTGTCGTTTCCACCCTTTTATCACCTAAATGTAGAACAGAAGGAAGCCAATGTGAGCCAGAAAGTGTAACCTGGCATTGGAAACATGAGAGAAGTGGGGAGACAGGCACTCAGGAAACGAGAAATCGGAGCTTTGCTTGGCATGAGTTTTATTCACCATGAAACATCATTCCGTAGTTTAAATTTCCATTTCTGTATCCAAACATGCCATGTAGAATTTGACCTTGCAGTTATAAAACTGATGTGAAACTCAGTGTTATAAGAATCTGTACTCTACCTAGCTAAGAAGGGTAATGAAGGAAACCTAACATTCAGCACGTTTGATGTGAAATCATAAAATAAAAATAAACCTTGCCTACTAAAACTCCCCAAACTGTCTTTGCAGTCTTAAATTCTCTAAAGCTCTGTAACACCTGTATCAAACCTAGTTGTTTTCTTTTGCACAAACCTCCATTTGTGAGTGATGCCCAGTCTGGTTTGAAAGCAACTGCTTGGCATATGTCTTTGGTGAAAACAGCAATGGACTTAGTACATCAGGATCTGATTTTTTGTTGTGTCAAGGTATAATCTAGCCCAGATGAAATTTTGTGGAATAGTGCATAATAAAAGAAAATCATCAAACAGTACTTTCAAACAGTACTTTCATATCCATTTTCCCCACCCCCATATCCACATAATTTCAAGAGTTGATGTACATCATCCAATGGAACCTAACTGAATTGAATCTTCTCTTAATTTAAACATCTTTATTTCTGTAAAGAATAATCCATTTTCTTCTTCTGACTCTTAAGCAGTAGTTAACAGTAGCCTTCATTTGCCTCATACTGAAGGTTTTGATCAGAGTTTGGAAAGTGCGTCCCAGAGTAGAAACGTGACCATATGTGGTTCCTTTTAAACGCCTCCAAGAACGTACAAAATGTACTTGAAACAAAAAGCATGTTGAGGCAGGAGTGTATCTGGAACATGTTTCTATGTTGTCATGTTGACCAATATATAAATGATTTAAGCGAGCAATAACGTTGAAAGGGATGAACAAATAAATACATCAAGAATTTAAATGTTCATCAACAACATACTCATGCTGATGGTGCCCTAGCTGAAAGCAAGGTAAGCAGAATAACAATAATTTATATACCATTAAGTAGCCGAAGCTCTCTAGGCCACTGGGAGTCAGGAGATCCGGGTTCTAGTCCTTCACTCGGCCATGGAAGCTCACTGGGTGACTTTGGGCCAGTCACAGACTCTATGCCCAACCTACCTCGCAGGGTTGTCGTTGTGAGGATAAAATGGAGAGAAAGAGGATTATGTACTCCACCTTGGATTCCTGGAGCGGGGGAGGTGGGATATAAATGTAATAAGTAAATAAATGATGCAACATTATAATAAAACATAGTCTAAAAATTTTTAACGTGCAAAATTTAAAACAATTTAAACAGCTGAAAATTTCAATAAACTTTAATAATAGACTTGTTCAAGACATCTGAACAGAATTCAGCTCCTTGCCAGAGATTTTCAGCTATATAACTGCAGTCAAGTTATGTATCAGATCCAGAGTATTTATCTTAGTATTAACCCCCTTATTAATAAGAAAAATATTTGGGGCCTGATCCACAACTGAAGTGCAGTACATAACATTGACTTGTGGGAGCAAGTCATAACAGCTCACTGGTAAAACCTGACGGCCCAGGATATCCTATTCCTTGACTAAGACCTGTGTGTTGCAATTGCTTAGATCGTCAGTCAGAATGGTACCAGTGGTTGTTGCACATACCTTGTGCATAATGCCTCACTGCTTGTCTAGTGCAGGGCAGATGTAAAAACAGGTTGGATTACTCCAGCATGGTTGCTCTTGTAGGGAAGTTTTGTAGCTTAAGCCCTTGACCTAAAAATGAAAAATGATTTAAAAAAAACAAGTACTTAAGATTGTATTGCCTAAGCAATGTCTCTAGTATACTTCTAACGTAAACAGCAGTCCTTGCTGCGTAGAATATTAATGAGCATATGGAAGAAATCACAGGAAATTGAGGTTGAGCAGCTAATGGGAACTGGTATAAAAAATAGACAAATGACTAGATTTGTTAGCTTGGTTCAGAACCAACATTTGAGGTGGTTTTTTGGGGGGGTAATTGCTAACAAATTGCAATGAAGAATTCAGGAGGATGAGCTATGTATTATTATTTTCAAAAGGTCTCTCAAACATTGAGGATCAAACTGCATGTTACATACAGTTTTGTGATACTTTCCCACACTTTCCTGCTGGCGGCTCTAAGGTTGAGCCAATGACCAGTGGAGAGGAGGGGTCTGTTTACACCTTTCCATTCCTGCCATTTGGCCACTCTAAAGGCTTTTCTCCCAGCTAGGGAAAAGATATAGGAGACCCTGTGTCTTTTCCCCCTGTGGGCAGGAAATCAGCTGTGGGATAATCTTGAGCGAACAAATGGATGGAAGCGAAAGGATTAATTGACTCCTCCTCCCTATGTACTCTGAATTTTAGGAAAGCTGATTTTAATAAACTCACAACTATGATAAGTAAGGTCCCATGGCAAGTGACCCTAATGAGAAAAGGAGTCCAAGATGGGTGGGAGTTTTGAAAAAAAGAAATCTTAAAGGCACAATTACAAACAATTCCAACAAGGAAAAAAGATAGAAAACAGCAGAAGAAACAAATGTGGCTCCACAAAAAGCTTAGAGATAACCTGAAAACAAAAAGAAAAAGGATACATACAGGAAGTGGAAGGAAGACCAGGCTACAAAAGAAGAGTACAGACAGATAGCACAGAAGTGCTGATTGCTTCGGGAAGGCTGAAGCTGGGAATGAGGTGAGACTAGCAAGAGATGCTAATAGCAATAAAAAGGCTTTCTTCAGATTCGTGAATAGAAAATGACAGAGGAAAGAAATGGTGGTTCAGCTGCTTAATGAGGATGGCAAATTTATAACAAATAACAAAGAAAAGGCCAAAGTGCTCAATTCCTTTTTTGGCTCAGTCTTCTCCCAAAAGCTGGTCTATGACACCCCTGGAAAAGTGAAGTACAAGCTGAAGAGGCAGGATTGCAGTTTGAGATTGATAAACAAATGGTCAAGGAACCCCTAATTTCTTTGGACAAGTTCAAATTTCCAGGGCCCGATGAACTGCATCCTAGAGTAATGAAGGAGCTAGCAGAAGAAATCTCAGAACCACTGTCTTATTATCTTGGCGAAATCATGGAAGATGGGTGAGGTGCCGGACGACTGGAGGAGGGCTAACGTTGTCCCTTCAAAAGGGGCAAAAAGGAGGAACCTGGGAACTACAGACCAGTCAGTCCGACATCCGTTCCTGGGAATTTTTTGGAGCAGATTATAAAGAAGTCAATCTGTAAGCACCTTGATAACAATGCAGTGATTACTAGAGGCCAACATGGATTTGTCAAGAACAAATCCTGTCAGACTAATTTGATCTCATTTTTTGATCAGGTAACCCCCCTTGACTGTGGGAATGCTGTGGGCATAATATATCTTGACTTCAGCAAAGCTTTTGACAAAGTGCCCCATGATATTCTGATTAGCAAACTAGTTAAAAGTGGGTTAGATGGAACAACTATTAAGTGGATTCAGAGTGCTTATCAACAGTACCTTCTCAAACTTCTTTTTATTTTCTCCCTCTTCCCTCCCCATACACTTTTCCTTGTGTGTCATGTCTTTTTTTAGAATGTAAGCCTGAGGGTAGGGACTGTCTTCTTTATTGATACATTGTAAGCCGCTCCGAGAGCCGCTCCGAGAGCTGAGGTGCGGGATAAAAATACTCTAAATAAATAAATAAACTGGGGGGAGGTAACAAGTGGGGTACTGCAGGGCTCAGTCCTGGGCCCAGTGCTCTTCAACATTTTTATTAATGATTTGGGCAAGGAGGTGCAGGGAATGCTTATCAAATTTGCAGATGACACAAAATTGGGTGAGATAGCTAATACCCTGGAAGACAGAAACAAACTTCAAAGTGATCTTGATAGGGCTGAAAACAACAGAATGAAATTTAATTGGGATAAATACCAACTTGTACATCTAGGAAAAAGAAGCCAAATGCACAATTATAAGATGGGAGATACTTGGCTCAGCAATACTACAAACGACAAGGATCTTGGAATTGTTGTAGATCACAAGCTGAATATGAGCCAACAGTTTGATGTGGCTGCAAAAAAGCAAATGCTATTTTGGGCTGCATTGATAGAAGTATAGCTTCCAAATCACATGAGGTACTGGTTCCCCTCTATTTGGCACTGGTTAGGCCTCATCTTGAGTATTGCGTCCAGTTCTGGGCTCCACACTTCAAGAAGGACGCAGACAAGCTGGAGTGTGTTCAGAGGAGGGCAACCAGGATGATCAGGGGTCTGGAAACAAAGCCCTATGAGGAGAGACTGAAAGAACAGGGCATGTTTAGCCTGGAGAAGTGAAGACTGAGGGGAGACATGATAGCACTCTTCAAATAATTGAAAGGTTGTCACACAGAGGTGTGCCAGGATCTCTTCTCGATCATCCCAGAGTGCAGGACATGGAATAATGGGCTCAAGTTACAGGAAGCCAGATTCTGGCTGGACATCAGGAAAAACTTCCTGACTGTTAGAGCAGTACGAAAATGGTACCAGTTACCTAGGGAGGTTGTGGGCTCTCCCACACTAGAGGCATTCAAGAAGCAGCTGGACAACCATCTGTCAGGGCTGCTTTAATGTGGATTCCTGCATTGAACAGGGGGTTGGACTCGATGGTCTTATAGGCCCCTTCCAACTCAACTCTTTTATGATTCTATCATTCCCCACAGCCATTCTTTTGCTCAACCTTGAAGTTGCTCACAGCTACTTTTCATTTTTTTTGAAATATGGTGTAACAGGTAATTTAGCTCTGGTAGGTTGCTTATACTTGTGTTATAATATGAAACCAATTTATATCCACTGTTGCAGTAATGGAAAAATTGCAAGAGTTGGCATTCTGTTTGTGGTTGCACA
Organism: Elgaria multicarinata webbii; assembly: GCF_023053635.1. Lineage (NCBI taxonomy): Eukaryota > Metazoa > Chordata > Lepidosauria > Squamata > Anguidae > Elgaria > Elgaria multicarinata. Next base: position 68,673,661 of record NC_086171.1, on the reverse strand, counting down.
ATTTCTAGCAGAACAACTAATGCAACTAATACAAACAACATCTGGCCTAATGAAGTTATAATGAGTATGGAACACCTTGTGGAATGCCTTGCGCAACGGCTTAGGAACATGGGAAGCTGCCTTATTCTGAGTCAGACCATTGGTCCACCTAGCTCAGTATTGTCGACATTGACTGGCAGCGATTTTCCAGGGTTTCAGGCAGGATTCTATCCTCATCCTTCTTGGAGGAGCCGAGGATTGAACCTGAGACCTTCTGCATGCAAAGCAGGTGCTCTCTCACACTGAGCCATGTTGCAGAACAACATGTTCAACTGGAATCCAAATATTGTATTTGACACTTGTGCAAGGCTGAAAACAAGGTTTCCATATGTGGTGGAAGCTCTGTACAAGTGGAATGACACTATTGGGTACAATCCACAATTCCCACCCATTACTAGTTAGATATATATCTATGTCCATAAATCATTCCTGTGGAAATGTAAGGAAAGCATTTTAACAGTGCCAGTTTTTAGTTACCATTAAATCAATTGTGGCTGTGCTAGCTCATACGTTACTTATAGCCATAGGGCAATTCCACATGGAGGATTTTAGAGTACAGGCCTACTTCTTACCTCCAAACATCCACATTCTACACCACATCAACCACCTTCAATAGCAATCCCTCCCTTCCCAGAATTCCAAGAGCCATTGACCATCTTGTCTGGACTTAGTCCGCTAACCTCATCCAATTAACCATGGCCACCGGACAGATGTTTAGGTCTGAGACATCTGTTCCTGGTTCAAATATAAAAGAAAAGTAAAACCTCTGGACACATCTTTCCCAGTAGTTTTGTGTGCACATTGGATAGGCATGATAATGACAGTGCCCTGTAGAACTCTGGATAGCTCCCAAAATAAGAGGAAGCTACTTGCAGGTCAAGCAATCAGGTAAGGCATGAAACAGATTAAAATTTCAGATCACATTCACTTCAATGGAAGGGTCAATTTAGTGCATGAAAAGTGGTGCCTTCATGAAGTTGTCTCCTCTTTTGCTCAGGGTGGAGAATGTGTCTTTTGATGCACAAACTATACAGCAAAGGAGACGTGGAGTTCTGGAGTGAAGCAACTGTGGGAAATGGCCCCTTGTAACATAACAGGATTTTGTTTTACCATAAAGCTGCACCCACTGATAGATGTGATACAAAAAAGCCAATAGGTCTTTATAGGTGATGAGAAATCTATTCATTTAATATATCTCTGTCACACAGTGAAGATCGCTTATAGTTTCAGATTTTGATGTCCTTTTGCCACAAGGGGGATCGGATCAACACTACGGTTAATTAACTGATGCTGAGCTTCAACAGTAAAAAGAGTCAAGGGCTTCAGTATGGCATAATTAAGGGCTCCAGAAATCTGAATCAAACATATATAATTAAAATGAATAAATAATTAAAATTGCAAAGGGCAGCTCACTATAAACTAAATGGGAAAATCTAATGCAGGTTGCAAAACTCTCTGGAACGTTTCTCCTTTATATGCAAAATGGGTCTTGGTCTGTGCTAAGGAAGGATTATTGCCAATGTGCAATGTTGTTAAAGAGAAGGTTCAATATCAAAATTCAGTTTTAAAGGCATACTGTTATGTTTGCATACTCCTTTATAAGCTTTCAAGTTTCTTCTATTGAGTTGCTAATAGAGTTTTTAAAAATTACGATCTTGTAATTCAGTTGCAGGATTTCTGGTGTTCTGTTGATGTTGCCATATAAAAGTCAGTGTTCATAATGTTTAATATTTAATTTTTGAGATGGATACTTTAATGAATTTAATTCATAATTAAACTTAAAAGCACATTATAAAAATAAACATAACTTCGTATGAAATGTTTTCCTTGTCAAGACTATTGAAACTGCCACTCTTCAAGTGTTTTTATCATAATGTAATTAAAATAGTAACATTGTCCTTTAACCTAAAATAGTTTCACTTCTCTCAAGCAATGCCTTTGTTGTCTTAAGAACATAAGAAGAGCCCTGTTGGAACAGATCGCAGGCCCATCAAGTTGGACAAAATGTCCCCCTTAATATGTTTTTCCTTTCACTGGCTTGGATCCAACCCCCGCCACCATGTGAAATTGGAACCCCGAAGACTGCAGAGCCTGTCAGACCCCCTTCCCTGAAAACCATCTGGAAGGTCCTCTAACATTCTGGAGTTCAAGGAAAGGGAGACGGCTACCTCTGATGTGGGTGGGGAACGGAAAAGCCCTTTTGAAATGAGCAGAAACAACCTTGTGCTACTTTGGATCCAAGCCATTGATTCTTTGCACTTTGTAGGTTAGTATCTATTTCATCACTTGAGTTGCATAGGTGGATCCCTGCTGACAACTCATCATCCCTAACTCTTAATTACCGTGATATGAAATTCCACATGCCTCTGAAATGAAATTGGTGTTTGTTTTTCAAATTTTGAGCCTTATTATTTGAATTTCACCAACCACTTTTAAAGACTGAAACCTGGATTTTGCCAGGATGGGCAAGATTGGAAGACATTGCCCTTCAGTCAAGTGGTCCAACCACCTGTGGAGCATCAGAAGCTACACTGGTCCATCTAATTTAGTGTTGTCTACACCGACTGGTTGTGTCTCCCCAGGGTTTTAGGCAGGGTTCTTTCCCAATTCTACCTGGAGATGCCAGGAACTCACCCTGGAACTTTCTGCATGCAAAGCAGGTGATCTACCACTGAGTTAGGGCCCCTCCCAATCTATGGCTCCAGTAGCCTTCTGATTTTAGAGCTTGTTTCCAAGTTGGTGCCACCCTCATAAAATCCCAGGAAACCTTATCTTTGTTTTTCTGCGACTGCTAGGCAGGTTAGGAATCTTTCGCAAAATGCTGTTTTTCCCTAAACTCCTCCACTCCACCCCAACGATGCCAATGGGGAAAGCGAGTGAAGAGAGTGACTGGCACAAAATTATAAACCCTTAAAGACACTCGTCAATAGCAATCTGTACATGTGTAGTTGCGTAGTCAACTTGTTCTGCTCACTATTACCCCCTCCCCAATTCCTGCTTTTATACATTCCACTTAAATGCAAACCTGGAATTGTACACTTCTCTTCAAATGAATGTGGCATTTCAGACAGAAAAAACATCTGTAGCTGGCTTTCTTCCTCTGTGGATTTTTTCAGCCATGCATAATCCCATTTCCTGGCATTTGAGGAAGATTAGTTGGATTAACAAGATGCTATCTGCTGTCACTACCTATGGAAAAGTAACCTCCTAGCAAAGATCGTAATGGCATTTGATATATCACACAGCTTTTATAACCATCACGAGGTGTAACTGCGAGGGCCAATTCTAAAGCAGGTTGTGTTTCAAGTCCCACAGGGCCCCTTCTAGGCTTGTAAGACTTGCTGGTGGTCGAGGCCAACCCTGCAGATGTCTTTTACAGTGTCCCACTGGTGACCAGAAGTCACTTTGTCAAAATGACAGATGAGTTGTACATGTAGCTTTTTCACTCTTTCTGCTCATGTGTGATGTCAGCTCTGCTCACTTGTCAAAAGCAGGTATTTTTTTTACATCCAGCAGAGCTAGCGGGAGGGGGGAGAGAAAGAGAGCAAAGGAAGCACAATCTGGTTGAATTGCTTTTAGTCAACATTTACTGAGGATAATAAACTCTGCTCTTTCCCTAATTTGTTTTGTGTGCTTGGATGCAGAAGGAGAAACGAGACTTGCTTTCTCAAAGTGGTTCTGGCCCTGCAGGGTTAAGATTTTTCAAAAAGATATTATTATCCTCTCAGACATAATGCAAGACATTTATTCCCATAAGTAAATCCATTATGGGTACCAAACCTGCTTATGTGAATTATTGATCCTTAGCAATGAATGGGTGCATGAACTGATTCACTGAAGAGTCAGCTCTTGTTCGGGTTGTGGTTCTAGCCACTCCCTGCAGAATTGAATTTTCAGAAGAAAATACAATTATAACCATGGTGAAGTTATAATTATAACCATGGTGGGGCAGCTGGGAGTTGACTACTGGTCTAGAGCCAGTGTCCACACCATTGAGGGAACTTTAGGAGCTTTAGAGAGCTTCTGAGGCTCTCTGTAGAGATGCCTGGAGAGGAAGCAAAATGTCAGCTAAAGGCTCAGGAGGTTTTGAAGAGACAGGAAAAAGTGACTTCCACTCCTCCCCATTAAAGCCATTTTCTCTTGTTGCCCTTGAGATGTTTAAGAAAAGGTTCAAGATCTTCATAAACATGTCCGCAAAACTCAAAATACTGTTACTTCCTTTTCACACAGCTGGAAACTGTGTGGGCTTGAATGTGTGGAGTACAAATGAGATGAAACTCATTGGGAGGGTTTGTGCATAACGGCTGCAAATCTTGGGTTAATTAACCCATGATTTGCCTGGTAATGTACCACTGGCTCTTTAAATATGTCATCTCTGATCAGCTGGATGACAAGTTGTTGTGTGACATGCAAACCCAGACATTTTGTGTTGTTTGTGGGTTAAACAACACAAAGTTAACCCAACAACTAATAACAGGTTAATTAACTCACGATTTCCCGCTGTTACGTGCAAACCAGTTCATTGTATAGCATCCAGGGTTTTACCCTTAGAGGGAGCCTACAAATCATCTTAAATTACATAAGTACATTTTACACCTCTGGGGTTGTGTACACTGAGCCTACAATCACGTGGAGGTTGGGATCAAGGACAGAAGTGTGATCCATGTCATGTTTTCAGCCATCTGTAGAGGGCTATTGTAAAACCAATGATTTAGTTTAAATTCTTGTGGCTGAGTTTGTTTGTTTTAAATCAACCTTCTCTCTTGTGACCTTTGCCTACCTAACATTGTATGAATTTTCAAATGAATACACAAAGGATTTAACTCTGGAATCAGTCTCATGAGCTGCTGACTCTCTTTCAACTTTATTCACCCTAGTAATTTTTGGCCCTTAAGGGTGTAAAACTAAAATCAAGTGAAAACATGATTTAGGGATAGGAATCTTATTTTTTTTCTTTAGCAGATGTTAAGTAATCCTTGCAGTTATTCACTTTGCTAGTAATTCTGTGCCTGCTCTGGCTTAATCTATTTTATTTAATAGATGTACATACCGCCTTTCTGCTAGGGAGCCCAAGACAACATACATGGTCCTCCTCCTCTCCATTTTATTCTCACAAGAGCCTTGTGAAGTAGGTTAGGCTGAGAGCCAGTGATTTAAAGTCACCCAGTGAGCTTAATGGCCAAGTGGGAACTAGAACTCAGATCTCTGGAGTCCCCGTCTAACATTCTAACCACTACGCCACACTGGCTTTGGGATTTCATCTTTCTTGGATTTTAGATCTAAAGCTTCATATGAAGTGTTCTTCTGCTGAAAATCCCATTGAAGTGAATAAGACTTAGCATTGCATTTTCATGGTTGGTTTGCCAGTTAGTTTTCCTATTGCAGTACAGTAGTAATTGCAGTTGTGGGTTACTTGGGTAATTAAAGTCAATCATATTTGTAAAGCAGCATGAATTGTAGCAGTCATGATGTATATGCAGAGCAGTTAGCAACATTAAACTTCATAGAAAAGAGTGGGAATTTCTGCATGGTGCCTTTGAATTTGACCATGAATCCTACCATGTAATCTATAGCTGCATTGTGAAGGTGAACTGATTTTTTAAAAGAATATTCTTGCAGAATGTCAGTTTCATGCAAGTTAAATAGGTTTAGGTTTGCAGAGCAATTGTGTGATGACCAACAGAGTGGTCTTCAAAAAGCAGCTGGAGAATGGATACTATGCCCATATCTGTCAACATTTAAAAATTTAAAAGCATTTAAATGAGAGAGATCTAGGTTCTATTAATTCATAACAAAAGTAAAAATAATTCAGCTGCATATTTCAAAATTTGGATTCATTATTGTCACATTGCCAAGACGCATTAAAAGCAAAAATATTCAGACTTTTCCTATTGGCTTCTCTTAAGGTTACACAGAAAATTTAGATTTAAAGGACTTTAAGTTTAGTAGATTAGCAAAGCCTATCTCACAAGGGCTTCTGCTTTATCTGATCACCTTGCACTTGGAATTCTTGCCTTGTCGTAATTGCCATTCATTGGGATGTGCTACTAAAACATCTTGTGATGCTTTAGAGATGAAAACCATCAGAACCCAAGTGCAATGTAGAAACGATAAGAAGGGTTTAGGAAATTAGGCCAACCTTAAAAACTGTAGTATATTGCCTAAAACGTAGCTTTTGCAGACTTGAAAGTATCTTGGGTTTTTCATGAAAAATGACACACCACTTTTACAACTTTGTTTACATAGGTCTGCCAGGGTTATTTTCTCTCTCTTGTAATATTTGCTACTACACAGCACAGGCAAGATCACAGAAGAAAATAAAACTAGGGTCAGCCCTTACTCTTGTTGCAAGTACATTAAAGCAGCACTGTCTGGAGGCCTCTTGTTTAGATAATTTTGTAATAGAAAACAGATTATATAAATAATAATAATAATAATAATAATAGATTGCTGCTGGTTTCTTTGGGCTACTATTTTTATTTTACTGTTGCTTTTTCAAGCTCTTTGGACAGATTTTCACAATTTATGCAAAGACAACAAAGAACCTCCTTGACATGTTTTTTTCCTTGTGTTTAAACCTGTGGTATTATTTATATTTTGCTAAAACATACATTTCAAGTTAGAAGGGGGATTAAAAAGATGTACAGAGAATAATGCCTTAGACAAAAAAGGACACCATGCTTTTAACAGTCTTGCTTCTCCCATTTAGAACTGCAGATAACACGAAAAAGAAAAAAACACGTATTCCCCGTTGCTTCTTCTGGCGTCTGTCATACTCTTAGGAATACAGTATCATGAGAACACTGTAGTTTGGTGATGTATTAGGGTCATATATCTCTAGAAGATCGTTTCTTTAAAGGATATGAGCAGTAAAAGACATGATTCTGGCCAGACAGATCAGCAGGGGATTTTGCTTTCTTTTTTTCCTTTTTCTTTAATCTAAGTCTGTTTTTGTGTTATACAGAAGTGAATTTCTTCATGGGATATGACTTGATGCAAAATAAGCTGGGGGGCCCAGTGGGCTTTGTAAACCCTTTTGAAACTGAACAGCTTCAAGGGCCGCTTTGTTCAGAGATTTTAGTACAGGCTCTGGCCACAAGGAAGCCCAACAAGGTAATATTTGTCATGGCCCAAATCTCCAGTGTAAAGACCCTCTAAGCAGACCTTTGATATGTAGGAGAGAGAGAGAAAAAATCACAATCAAGGCAGCTGTGATGGATGCAGTAAGCTGAAGCACAATGCTAGTTGCATGAAATTGCAGCAAAATATTCAAAATGTCATTAATTTTCTTGATAAAATAAAATGGCGTAATACTAGAGAAATAAATGCAGGGTCTAATGATTCTTTTTGGGTAGGTTTATATGTCTAGACCAGGTCAGCCAGTCTGGTATTTTACATGGTTGGTATCCGACCCATGGTGAGACCAGGAAAGAGTTCTTGTTCTAAACTGATAACATAGGTAGGCTTCATCTGGGCACAGTGCCAATGATAAGCGCAACTAAAGAACTCATCAATTGTCATGCATATGTCCAGGAGTGATATCAGTTTTGTTTTTATGAAGCCCTACAGTATGAGGCATACAGACTTCTGATTATTGGAATTTTGGATGCCTCGTTAGGATTGGTAAATAAAGGATAAATTACAATTTTGGAAAGGAGAATAAGGGTCCCAGGGTGTGTGTGCACGAGACAGTTTTATATTTTTTAACTAGTTTCTTAATTTTATTATTGTGGTAAATTAAGTTGATGTAATGTGATTATTGTATGTGTAATAAAATTCAAATTAAAATTATTTTTTTAAAAAAGGATTGGTAAATTTCTCTTTATTTTGAAGGGTTGCTTCCAGGCATTTCTACACTACAAACCTAAACTTGTCCAACATTCAGTCGAACTTTCTGGGGACCTTTGGAAATGGCAGTTCTGTAAACGACACTTGGGATCAGAGAATTTTCAACATGTTCACCAAATGTCAATTTCCAAGATTCTTGACAGTCAAAATCATATAAAACAATGTATGTTTGTAGTGTGTGTACATTGCCTTAACTCCAGAACATCTTGGTCTGTGGGCAAACTAGTTTTACAGTTTTCTATAATTCTTCAAGCAGTGCCCCAGAAGAGTCAACAGTAGGCCCTAGAAATGTAATGAGCACCACTGGGTTTTTTTTTTAACTGCTGAATGACAGGGCTCACTAATGTATGGTTGACAAAACAGTGCACCTTCTGTGGGGAAAGTGGAAGGTTAATTGGGGTGGCTGAAACCTCACATAAAGCTTAGGGATGTGTGGCTGTGCTGGCAAAATGGAAACGGGGGTTATATTAAGGAGGCTGGGGAGGCTGGAAAACTGAGTGAAACCAAAACCTAGGAAGCAGGGCAGCTAGCACTGCAGCAATAGATCTGCTGTGCATTTTTGGTGCAAACTGTAATGGTCATCTATTGGGTGGTGCCAACAACTACATGGTTTCTCTTCAATGCTCAAATAAGCTTTGTAATTGTGTTTGTAACTATTTTTTTTAAACATGGAAGTATCCATGCATAACCATATATCTACATATGCTCATAAAGACGGGGGGCGGGGGGAAGCCCTGAGTTTTTCTTTAGGAGTGAAACCGGCTAAAGCAGCTTACTCCATTGATGCGTGTGAGATGAGGGGAAAGCAGTTGCAATTAGGAAAACAGAGGAAAGCAGATTTTTCATACCTTGCAAAGAAGCGTTCCTCTATTTCCATGTGTTTACAGTTATCTGGCTACCGACGTTACAAATCTCTGAACCTAAAAACCTGATGTTTTAATTTTCTGCATAGTTAACTGGAATAGCGGCCCCCATTCTAGGAAGTCCTGCCAGGCATGTACAAACCAGCATTAACATTTAAACTCATAAGGCTGTAGGGAAAGATTAGCCACATTTTTGCCAATTCTCACCTTCCAAAGGTAAACCCCAGTGCTGATTTCCTCTTTCCTTAGATGTTACAATTTACTCCTGTTTCAGGAAACTCACCCTATTGGCTGATCGCCCCTAGATCAAGTCCATACCGATGAGATTCCTTTAAAGAGGGAATAGTGTCCCTATGCATTGTCACTTATTTATTTGATTCATACCCTGCATTTCCACCTCCAAAAATGGCACTCAAGGTAGCTAACAATCAAATCAAGATTAAAATGAACTTATCCTTTGACCATATCAAAGGTGGCGGTGGCGGTTGGTTTTAGTTTAGTTTATTTACAAAATTTCTATACTGCTCCATATCTGAAACAGATTGTGGAGCTGTGAGCATAAGAAGTAAAGCAGTAAAAGATACAAAACCATTAAAATTACAATTTTTAAATAACAGAATGCCAATAAAAACGTGGCTATCAGTCAAGGAATGCTTCCTGGAATAGAGCTGTTTTCAGGAGGTTCCTTGAAGCAACACAGTGTTATGGCTGCCTGACCTCCAGGGTCAGCGAGTTCTAAAAAAAGGGGGCCACCATGCAAAAGGCTCTTCTTTTGGACTCCAATCATGCCATAGGAGCACATGGAACCACCAGGAGCATGTCCTCTGACAACCTCAGTGATTGGGCAGGTTGGTAAGGGAGAAGGCTCTCTCTCAGGTATCCTGGTCTCAAGTTGCTTAGGACTTTGTTACACTAGTACCAAAATCTTAAACCTGGCCTGGTAATGAATAGGCAGCCAGTGCAGTTCCCTCAGCAGAGAAGTTGCACGCTGAAAAGGGGCAGCTAATTCTGCACTAGCTTCAACTTCTGGAGCAGTGTTAAGGGCAGCCCCACATAGAGCATATTGCAGTAATCCGGTTTTGAGGTTACTAACACCTGTACCTCTGTTGCCAAGCTATCCCTGTTCAGGAGAGGCCGTAGTTGAAAAGTGAGCTGATGCTGGTAAAAGGCTTGTCTGTCTGTATATACATATGTGTGTAAGTGCACGCATACGCACAGAAAGGCAGCTCAATCTACATATTACTTAGGGACTATTTATTTTTATTTTTATTTTTTTATTTATCATACTTATACCCCGCTCCTCAGCCAAAAAAGGCTCTCGGAGCGGCTTACACTTAGCAAAAAAGACAGTCCCTGCCCTCAGGCTTACAATCTAATAAAGACATGACACACAAGGAAAAGGAGTCAAGGAGGGACGGAGGGAGGGAGGAGAGAGAAAGAGAGAGAGAGAGAGAGAGAGAGAGAGAGAGTCAGTCCAGCAGGAGCAGGCCCCGATGTTACTTCTGCCTGCTCCTGTCCCCTCGGTCCTTCTTCTTCCCCACAGGGCCAAGATGGCAGTTTGCCCTGGGGGTGGGGGAAGAGTCCAGCAGGAGCAAGCCCCGATGTTACTTCTGCCTGCTCCTGTCCCCTCGGTCCTTCTTCTTCCCCACAGGGCCAAGATGGCAGTTTGCCCTGTGGGGGGGGGGGGAGAGTCTAGCAGGAGCAGGCCCCGATGTTACTTCTGCCTGCTCCTGTCCCCTCGGTCCTTAACTTAATTTAAAGTTAAGTCAATTTAATTTAGTGGACTCCCATTCTATTAAAGTATTCTGTTTTAATAGGGAAATGGGTTGCTCTCTCTCTCTCTCTCTCTCTCTCTCTCTCTCTCTCTCTCTCTCTCTCTCTCTCTCTCTCTCTCTCTCTCTCTCTCTCACACACACACACACACACACACACACAGAGTTCTATAGTACTAGGGCAGTACCCTGCTGACAGGAAAACTCAGATGTGCAGCTGGGCACAGGAGAAAATTTGTTTAAGCATCAGGCACACTGCAGGAAGTGATTGTTTGGCCTTTAGGGACTGGTGTGAACTGCTTGTACAACTCAGTAGTGGGATGAAAATTTGCAGTGAAATGTAAGGTCTTTGTGCAAGCTCAAATCTTTGCTTTTATTAATGTATCCTTTGGGTCAAAGTGGAATGCCAAAGGGAATAATTGATGTTGGCAAAGGTCCCTTTTAGATGGATCAGTAACAGTAGCATCAGCAGTGCCTTGCTGCACTGGGCACCGTCGCCCTTTCAACCTGCAAGATTCAGGACCTGTCTTGACATTGACACAGGAGTGTTTTTGGAATGATTCTAGCTGAGGTGTAAGCATGTTGGAATTGAAAAAACTCACTGAAATACATGAGAAAAATCTATGGGCAGGATCCAGTAGGGACCCAGGATCATGGCAGAGTGGGCTTCCCTATATAAGGAGTTTCATAAGAAGAGCACCAATTGTAACTTAAAGTGTGGTTTCTTTTGATTCCACTACATGCCTTCCGACAGTGCCAGCACTTGAAGCAGGTTCTCGTCAGATAGATTTGCTTCTGGACAGGTGTGATGGAGAAAATTGTTTGATGTGAACAGAAACTTATGTGTGCACATTTATCTTTGTAGTTACTACCTATGTGACCCATGCATATATGGGTCCTGATCATGTATAAATGTATACATAAAAGCCCAGCTTCATATAAATTGTTGTTTTATGAGCTCTGTGTGTGTGTGTTGTGAGCCTAATGATTTCTCCCGTGCCCTTTTACATGTAGAATATACGCACCGGGGCCCTTTGTGAACTGAACGTACATGATTTTCATTGCTATCAAGAAGTTTGAGGGTATATAACAAAGGCTGGATTACATATTTTCCAGATTTATGAAATGCACAGGGTAAATATTTTTTAAATTGCATGATACTGAAAATACAATACAGGGCTGTTGAAAGCATCTTTTGTTGAAAATGAGAAAAAGAAAGCACAACCAGAATGAACATTGGAAGTGAAATTAGCGTCTTGAGGATTTGCATCTGCACTAGCTGTACAGTCTGTATCTCCTCTGCACCTGATAATCAAACTTTAGGCTCAGAACACAGCAAGTCAGATTATTCTAGATTGCATCCCAGATTCCCAAAAGAAAGCATAGCTCCTGTTCCAAGTCACATGCATGTTGAAGAAAGCAGCTCTTACAGTGGTTGATCATTTCTTCTTTCTTTCTTTTAGCGGAGACGCAATAGGGAATCCTGCAGGAATTTTGGCAGCTGACCTAAAACTGTGGTTTGGAATAGGTCCCATTCTAGGTCTCTGCCAAACATTTTAGAATTTTTTTAAAAAACCCTTTTCTTTTCATGTTGGCATTTTATTTTACCGTACCATATGAGTTAAGGATTTTTAGTCCTGATATGATTTGTCATTATAATGGGTTTTTTTAATATACACAGAGTTATTTGATGGTAGGTAAAATATAGGCCATGTTTAGGGGATGAATAAGTTATTGGTGAGTTGGAATTCTAGAACAGGCAACACTAAAGTCAAGCCTCTGTTTGGTTTCTCTTCCTTGTAGATGAGTTGACATAAGCTTTAATTTCCTAGAAAAGACAGTTTAATTTCAGAATTCATTTCAGAAATTCACTTTGCAATAGATAAAAGCAATGGACTTCTAACGAAGCGATCAGATATCCCTTGATCATTGTATATATCAAAGGCAGTTGCTGGTTTCCATCTGTTTGTCACATCCTAAAGTCACAATCTAGCATAACCAAGAAATGATAAGAGTGAGCTTAGATCCCATTACATTCTGTAGAACAAAGTGAATAGTCTGAATTGGTAAGATTACTAGGACAAAGACAAGGACAACCCCCCCCTTAAAAAAACAGAAAAGCTTTCCCATAAGAAAGGGCAGACAGTTGAATTAGGGGTAGATTGTAACATGTTTAACACACCTCTACATTCTCTCATATAAGTTAATTGTATTTTGGCTCCGCCCCTTTTTGCTTTTGGCCCCTCCCACTACTGGAATGCAGCTACTGAGAGCTTTTCTGAAAAGGAATTTGGCCTTCATGCTGAAAGAGGTTCAACTCCCCCACTCTAGGAGAAGGCAGAATTCCCCATGCATCTCAAGGAAAAAAGAGCTCAATTGATTCTTCCAAATAACAACAAATTCCTTATTCTAAGGCAAGTTGAAGATTCCAGGATGAGCAGTGTCTGGCCAAGTAGTCCAAGGGCAGTTTTATGAGAGGTGACATTATTATGTTTTATTGCTTTGAAAAATGCCATCCCACTGTTCCACCCCTTGGCCCATCCGGCTGAATATTCAGCGAAGTACTTTCTCACATTCCTAGGTAAAATGAATGGGAGCTGCTCAAGAGTTAAGTAGCACTGTGACTTAGCTTCCATTGGCTTCATAGGGTCTTGCACTAGGGAATGTCCTGGTGCCCTAAGTAGTTGTGTGTGGGTTTTTTTTAAAAAAAATCCTGTCTATATCAATTGTCTAATTTTTATGGTCTTTTCCTGTCTTTATGCATGAAAACTAAATTAAAAAACAAAACACAAAGATGTGAATCTATAAACCATCTGTTTAAAATAACTGTTGTGCATGACTATAATTACATGTTATTTATTATGAATCTTGGGATCCTATTATGGATTTTGCCTGCCGCCTAGGTTTATGATTTATAAAATGGTTTATGTATTTATGAGCAACATGTCTCTTTTGTACTTGCTCACTGATGCCAAAAGTACACGGCCGTCCTCTTTCTTTTAGAAAAGAGGGAGAAAATCCTGTATTCCCTGCCTTATATTAAAAAAAAGTTGGCTTCTGAATGTTGGAGTCTGAGAGGGATTTCTCTTTCTTTCTTCAGAGCAGCATTTTCAATGTATCTGTGAGCTTTCAACAACTTCTGAAACACATTGTTGACAATGTATATGGAGATTTGGCAGCGTACAGGATTTTCTTCATTTTTGTCCCGTTAGCTTTTAGTTTATGGCTCAGTTAAATGTATGGATATATTGAAATGTTGTGTTTTATGGTTAAAGATGCAGCCTATTTGGAAGAAATGGAGTTGTGGTTTAAAGCTTAATTGAGTTAATTGCTCTTCTCCCCCAACTCTCTCTTCCCACTTCAAAATATCGGAAACAAGAAAACAGATTTTACTAGACTAGTGGCATGAGTTAAGAATGAAATTTGGGGCTAAAGATTAAAACAAGAATCAAAAGGATTGTTTCTTGTTTGATGAGGTTTTATCTCCTTATCCTTACAATCCATATAGGGCCTCGGAGACCTGCCTTTTACAACACTAGGCTGCAATAGACAAAACAATGATTTACCAACTCTGCTTAACCTGAGAGGGCAACAGAAAAAGTCGGGTGGGTGGAATGATATATAGAGAAACATCTTCTTCCTCCACATCAAATTTTACTATTCATGACATTTCTGAAGATATAACCTACATGGTATGAATCATGTTAGACCATAACACATTTCAAAAGATATTCTGGAGTGGTTTAAGGGTCATATCTAGCTGGAGCAGAAAGCAGGCACGACTCCAAAGGTTTCAGTGGAATTACACATGCTTGTTTTAAGAGATGAATATTCAGCAGATCTTTTGAAGTATAGAATAGGTAATGCAATATCTTCCTTGAGCCAGCTGTGTGTTGGCAGAGAATCATGCAAGTTTTCAACCTGTATAGACCTCTTCATCAGGCAGGCTGGAATGGTAGAGGGGCTTTGTTTGTTAGCTGTATTATGAAGCAATGCTTAATTATAGGTTCTTTTGGCTGGATGGAGACAGTAAGACAGTACATTTTATGATGACCACAATGTTATGCATAAGCTTTTGAGCTATTCAGGACTTTCCTTTATGCTCAGTAGCTATAGCCCACTGTCAATGGGGAAGCGACTAAAAAATGCATCTGTTAGCTGGAAGGAAGGAATCGTGGATTAGCAATGGGTGAAGAGCAGGGTGAGTGGGGAACAGGTGGTTTGAAGGTTGGTAATTGTAGTGGAGGCTGGTGGCTCTGATCTACTGTGTGTGTTTGTGTGAATCCGGTCTGGATATGGAAGCACCTTGGATAGCTCCTTTAGAGATCTGATTGATTGATTAATTTGATTGATTGATTACATTTATATACCGCCCCATAGCCGAAGCTCTCTGGGCAGTTTACAAAAGTTAAAAACAGTGAACATTAAAAAAGGATACAAAATTTAAAACCATCAAAAACATAAACAGTATGAAAACAACGGTATCCATTTTAAAACAACAGTTTTGGGGTCCGTTAAAAAACAAACAAACTTAGCATTGTTAAAAGCTGTTGATAGGCCTTTGGTCAAATCCAGCAGGTCTGCTCTTATATCCTGCAGACATGCCAGGCAGCATGGGGCCAGACCCAGCAGGGACCATGATGCCACGGGCTGGAACAATATACATAGCCTCTATGCAAAGTTAACTTTCTTCTGGAACCGGAACATTTCCTGCTGTTTCTGCTGCTGCCTCCTTAGAGTATTAACAATAGCTATTGCTAGCTGCAGTGCTTCTCTTGGATAGCCGTGAGATCTTAGCGCATCCACCCTTGCACAGGCTGTAGAGACATGTTCATGCCAGAGGGGCCACCCGTGAGAGTCAAAGAGCGAGTTTTCAGCAGCATCATGGTAACAGTAGTTGGTGTACAGGTCACTGCTAATAATGTGCTGTAAGTGGCTGTCCTGCCAATGGAGATCGCACACCTCAATGGCTCGAGTGAACACCGTCCGGTGAGACCTGTTGGATGAATCTTGGATTGCATTTGCACCCTGAGGCAAAGCATTGGTTAGACTAGGCAGGTCATTTCCATGGTTCCCATCTTCCCAGGGACAAACATCAACACTGTTCCATTTCTTCAGCTGTTTTAGCCAACTGGCCTTTTGTTCCACCTTGCGATGCGGATTGAAGACTATGCACACCCAAAGAGCACCTAGTTCATCCCCGAGCTGCCTATATTTGTCTGTCATTGCAGTTCCTTGTTGCCTCCAAAGAGACAGACGATGGTCAGCCATGAACTGTTCTGTTATCAAGGTCAGCATTCGAACATTGATTGGCTCTGACTGAAACCCAGAGTGGATTCATTCCCCACTGACATCGGAGCCATCAGTCTCCACTGGGTAATTGCATGAGAGGAGTAATTGAGTTGAGGCTTTGGCTGGTTCAGGAACAGGTTTGCATAAGAAGTGGCCTTTGAGAGAGACTGGGATGATATTTTTCTACTAGAAACGGATAATACCCACTTCAGAAGTTGATTTCTGGGTGATGTTCAGAAAATAGGGAATTCCACTGAAGAGAATTCCCTGGATGGGAATGATCCTAGATCTGTTCCCTGTTCAAGTGTTCATCCTTCATGTGCGAAGGGGAGAACAGAGATGCATTTGCTGCCCCTGCCATTGCATCCTTGCTGCTCTGCTGTTGATGGGAAGGTCTGAAGAGGAAGCCAGCTCTACACATATTTATTTATTTCCAAAATGGATTAGTTGCTCTAAGGGCGTTATACAATAAAACAAATCCAAAAATCCATATACAGCAACTCAGAAACAACCAATTAAAACAGAGAAGCTTAAATAAAACCAAAATGAAACAAATGACCACAAATAGTACATCCAGCTTAAAATATCTGATAGATTTTTTAAAAAATTAATAATTCTAAAATGTAAAACTTTATGGCTTTACATTTTTTTTGAAGAAATTAAGTTTTTATAGTTTTTAAAATAAAACAGGCACCTCTGGATTACCATCCTTTGTTCACTCATGTTTTTCGGAGCATCCAGATAATCTGTTTCTAAACTGTTGACCTCAGTGTTTTCTGTGTTCTCCTCCCATGTTTTTGCAGACCTGGTTTGTAGAGAT
This sequence comes from Elgaria multicarinata webbii, assembly GCF_023053635.1. Classification (NCBI taxonomy): domain Eukaryota; kingdom Metazoa; phylum Chordata; class Lepidosauria; order Squamata; family Anguidae; genus Elgaria; species Elgaria multicarinata. The sequence goes on along the minus strand of NC_086171.1, from coordinate 68,657,027 downwards.
GCTTTTGGTAATCAAAATACTGTTGGAACTCCATTTTGGACAGCCAAAGCGCTGTTAAGGGTTTGCACCTTTAAACTGAATACCAGAAATAACACTATATTTTGCCATTAAAAAAGAAAAGAAATGAGCAAGCCAGGAATTAGAGATCCCCTCCACCCCCGCTGCAACACCTGGTAGCAGAAACTGACATGGGGCAATTCACAGAGAGGAGAAATCATTCATTAACCTCCCAGCTGGAATTATTAGGAAGGAAACTGGGCTGAACTTGCAAGCAATAAACATTTATTTGAAGTTCCCAAGGACCTGTGCCAACTGGAACTTACTTGTGACTAGATATTATAGAAAGATTTTGACTATGGGGAAAGGGCAGTGCTAATTAATGTAAGTGCTATATTAAATGTTGTGTGGAACCTCTGTTTTAATTGCACTGCTACCTAATTGTGAGAAATTGTTGCCTTATCAGTGCCAAAGTGGAAACACCCCAACTCTACCCACTGTATGAATACTGTTAATTAACAATTAAATGTGCCTATGTGCTAGATATACATGCCAAAGGCACAAACCCCTCTGCATAGGAAAAAAAAAAGGAGAGGGGCTGACAATCTTATTTGTATTAATCACGGGTTTAGTTATTAGAAAAGAAATAACCACAGCTGAAAAATACTCTTAAAGTACAGTGTTTTTCTGCAATTTAATCTTGAATGTCTCCAACAGTGGGTCTTTGAAGCTTGCTATGAATCTTTCTGTACTTTGAAATCTTTTTATCTCTCCCTCTGTCTTTCAGACATGGTGCCCTTTCAGAGTTTATTGTCATATGAGGAAAGCAGAATTTGGCCTTGAGATTACTTAGCCTGTTTCCTCCATGAACGCTGTGCCCTGCATTGAGCCAATTCAGAAATGCAAGGAAGCCATACACATGAGCAATGGTCCATGTAACCCAGATTTATGACTAAGAGTTTGCAACTGTATAGTAGTGTAAAACAGCCAGAAGAACACATGAGTGAATCATTTTGACAACAGACAGTATTCTGACAGCAGCTGATCCTTAGTTTGAAAACTTAAATTCTTCCTGCTCATACTTTATAGTCATTGCAGTTGAAATAATTGCAGATTTGGCTTGGCAAGGGGGTAATGAATCATATTTTATAACAAAACAGACACGAACTGCAAAAGGAATAAGAGAGAGTGTGATCATTTGGAGTTCCCCCCCCCCTTTTAAAACACACATACACACACCAAGAGGCTCAGATATAGCAAAAACTTTGAGTTATGCTTCCGAAGTACTTTAGCCCAGGCTGTAGAAACAAAGAAAAGAAGCTCGGAGCCTCTTCATTACTTAGTTTTATGATTGACATTCTTCTTTCCCTTTGATTCTCTCCCCCCCTTTTGGGGCTCTCTAATTATGCCATACGATCTACTAAGGTGCAGAAGTGGCATCTGCCAAATGGCTTCTGTGTCATGTAATGGACCAAACCAGTAATTAGAGGCGGAGCTTGCTGCAGAGGGGGGCCCTAGTATGCTGTGTTTAAGGAAGGAATTTCCAGTCGTAAAGTTTTATTTCTAAAAATAAATGGTGCAAGACTAGGCTGGGCCAGAGTGGCAGGGGAGGCTTAAAAATCTGAAGATGCTATTCATCGTTTTTGTTATTTATTAGCGGAATTGCTACCATCATTTGCCTTTGTCACCAGGTTTTCTTTACTGAAAACAAGCTGAATCACATGAGGAAGCAGCTCCCACACTCCTGAAGTAACTTGGATTAGTATTAGCTTTTAGACAGAAGAATATTTGCAGAGCGCCTAAATGTAAGGGATACAATTCAGACGAAGTTAAACGCATTTAAATGAGACATAATGCCAAACCATAGTTCATTGTAATGAAGATGAGCTGCAGCAAGCTTTAGGCTGGCTTCCTGCTTCTCCGATGCGCCATGAGGAGGTGCTCGGAAACTTTTGCTTCTGTTTTGGATTAACTGTTGTTTGCTGTGTTGTTTGAATCCAAACAAACTATGGTTAATCTTAACTATGGTTTGTTGAAACAAGCCAACTTAAAGCCATAGTTTATGAATTTGGCTTGTTTCAACTAACCTAGTTAAGACTATCCACAGTTTAGGTTTGGATGACACTCTAATGCTGCGGTTAATCTAAAACAGAAGTGAAGCCTTCCAGTCTCCTCCTTGCAGCCACTCTGGAAGAGGGGTGTGTGTATGTGGACCCAAGACTCTCTTCTGATAACTCTAAACCATGGTTTAGATTGATGTACAAACAGAGTCAATAAAACATAATCTTAATTCTCTGCTATTGAAATCAATGAGGCTTAAAGGTGCTTAATGCTTATTTCATGTATATTTAGACTTTTTCTATCCTTCCTTTCAGCATTACTGCCCCCCCACCCCGTGTTGGCCCTTGCTTTGCATTTATTTATTTATTTTAAAAAATGGAGTTCATTGAAGCCATCCTTGTCTTTATTTGGGTAAGAAATTTAGGCTTGCATTTTTTAAAAAATAACTGTAATATGTAGACCTGTTGAACAGTCGTGGCTAAATATTTTTGTTCGCACAAGGAAGTCCTGGACCAGGTATTCTAAAAGTCCAGCTACAGTTTACACAAATATTATCATTTCTACAGTATACCAAAAAGTAACATTAGCATGAAACGAGTCACATGTTTCCTTTGGCATGACTTTATCTAGGTTTACTCTTTTTAAAAGTTGCCATTGCTCCCCCTTTCTCCCCCATTTTTCAACTCCCCTCTGCTGCATATGGGTCACAAGGGAGAAACTGTGTATGTTTGTATGGAGGGGTAATAATATCCTCTCTGTATCCCAAATATCTCTTGTCAAGGAGAGGGAAAGTTTCCAAATCTGACTTCATAGTGTACTTCCTTCGGCAGAAAATGGAGACTGATAACTAGATTTTTGCTTTCCACTTTCTTCCCACAGAACAAAGAAGCGTCATGCAAACAAGAAAAGTGTCCAGTACTTTCGAAGGAGTGTGCTCTGGTCATTAAGCAGAAAGGAACGTGCTGTGAGCGATGCAAAGGTGCAGTGGTCTTCGTATTTCTCTCTCATTTCTATTAAAACTAATTTTATTTCATTTGGATTTGGCAGAATGAAGACCAAAACTGTACAGTGTTTGCCTACACACACATCTTAAAACTATTCCAATGGCATTTGTTCTTTTACCGCCCTTTTAATTAACAGGAGGCATAAAACTGCAGTAGAAAACATCTTCTTTGTTGCAGTAGTGAAAACACGTCCACAGTGTCCCTATTTATCTATTATTTGTGATGAAGATGGATTGATTTCAGTGATGTGTTTTATTTTATGAAAATAATGGACTTATGAAAAAACTTTCATAAGTCCATTAGTAAAAATGAATGAATGCCAATTGCAAATACAATATTAGGCAAGCTCGATAATTTCAAAGTTGTAGTTAATATATTTCAGGTCAGTATGTGAGATAATACATACATGACATTGAAATACATATATGTCAGAGTGAAATGGAACAAATAGTGGCAGCAAAACTGAAGGTGTCCCAGCAATTTTAGTGGAAGAGGTTTGAACTCTTTTGAAGTAGATGAGTGGGTGTCAGCATATCATGCATAGTTCTTTGGATTGCTAAAATTTTAGTGTGCCAACAGTTTTCAGAAACTTTTCCCCTCCTTAAATGTAAGGGAACTGCATGCTATTGTCTTTAAACTATTCCAATAAAAAATCTGCTTAACATAACGTTTAAGCATGGCTGGTTGGGGAATGCTGGGAGTTGTAGGACTTTTTTTCTATTTAAACATTCATAGGTTTGCATCCTAAATAAGTGTGCTTTAATCTCCCCCCTCCAAATATTTCAGATCAAATACTCATGTAGTATTGGGACAAAAAATTAACATGGGGTAGTTTTTAAAGTTTTGCTGTTTACCAAATACAAGTAAAACATGCTAAATTAGATCTCTCTAGGGCAGGGTTCTTTCATTCTAGCCAGGATACCAATGGTGAGGGATGATGGAAGTTTATTTATTTATTTATTGCATTTCTATACCGCCCAATAGCCGAAGCTCTCTGGGCAGTTTACAAAATTAAGACAATTCAAAGTGTAAAACAACAGTATAAAACCATAATACAGTATAAATGTATTAGGTCAAAACATTTGTAGAGCCACAAGTTGCTCTAGGGCATCAGAACATTTTTGATGTAAATTGAACATTTTCTTATGCAAATGGACCAAATCAACCTAATTAATTCAATATTTTACAACCCCCTATCACTGATTGATCAAGCTGATTTAAATAATTGACTCAAATCAACAAGAGAAGACCTTGGTTTAAATCAAGCTTGCTGCTGAAAGTTCTATGCAAGTAATATATTGTCTAGTTTAGCCCTAAACAGAACAGAAAATACAAGGTTCTCAGTAAAAAATTCAAAATGAACTCTCTCAAGTGTAAGAAACCTCACAGTACTACATTGGACCATTTAAACTTTTTTTTTGCTAAGTTTATAATATTTGATGGTACAATTATTCTCAAAACAGCCGTATCAGTCATCCCCCTCCCCCAAACACAACAGTATTAGTTTTATCTAGTATTCAGTTTTACGGAAGAGATATATCTGGTGGTCTGTGGACCCCTGGTGTGATTCCCTTTCAACTATGAAAAGTCTTCCTCAGGTGCTCCTGTAGACACAAAAGCATTCTTATAACAGTTTACAGAGACTGATAATGTTGAAAAGTAGTTTGTCTTTTCCGAATGACTGAATTCTTTCAGTGGTCTACTGGTTGGTAAAGGAAACCCCCCCCCAAAAAAAATGTGTGGGATAAGAGTGAGATAATCCTCTGACTTTTCCAACTCCTTCTTCCCAATGTGTAGATTCTTCCACTACCAGTTGCAGCCACAGCAGTCAGGAAGTGAGTACCACCATCTCTCTTAGGCCCAAAAGCCGTGGCAGTTTTTTCCTAAGGAAAAGTGTGTGTGTGAGAATATAGCAAATGGAATCTGTGCTACAGTATAATGTCATACCTTTTTCTTTCTAGTTTTTTCCACTGTTCCTTTAACACTCTGCCTCCATCCATCCTTTCCTATATTATCGCTCCACCAAACTCTTGTGTAAATAAAAACGCCTTACACAGATATTTGAAACAATTGACAGTGGGAGCCTGTCTGATCTCCAGTGGCAAATCGTTGCATAACTGGGGGCCAACTACCAAAAAAAGTCCTGGTCTCTGCACATTCCAAATTATAGTGGGGGACTATCAGAGCACCCTGCTCCTGTGAGCGAGTCTCTTGGCAGTGGGACACAGTAGCAAGGCAGGCACTCAAGTAACCAGGGCCTAAGCAGTGCAGGGCTTTATATACAGTTAAAACACACACACACACACACACACACACATATATGAATGAATGAGCAAAGCAAAAAAATGGAGAAAAAGAAAAAAAGAGAAAAACGTTACAAAACATCACAAACTTAACTAATAATATGATACACTATGTCTAGTAAAAGCACATATACAAAACATATAAGGCCATATTCCATTTGAGGCAATCTTCATGTCAGACATGTAGGCTGTTAATTACTTCCCTTTAGCCAGCCCAGTGTTATGTAATGACCACATCATATTGATTGATTGATTGATTGCATTTTATACCGCCCAATAGCCAAAGCTCTCTGGGTGGTTTACAAAAATTAAAACCATGGAAACCATTCAAAATATAAAACAGTATAAAAACGTAATATAGAATACAATATAAAAACAACCAGGATAAAAGTGCACCCTGGCAGCCAGTGGCCGTCAGTGGAGCTCTTGAAGCACCAAAGTGATAGAAGACCACTTCGGGAGCCCCTTGACCAACCTGGCTGTCACATTTTGCACAGCCTCTAGCCTTCAAGGGAAGCCCTGTATACAACAGGTTACAATAATCAAGCCTGGAAGTGATCAAGGCATGAACTGTGGTGGTAAGATTGGCCTCTGACAGAAAGGGGCAGACCTGGCAGAGGATATGTATTTGGGGAAAGCAGCGCCGGACCACAGCCGCCACCTGTGATGACAGGGTGAGGGACTGGTCAAGAATGACACCCAGGTCTTGCGCCTTTGTCACAATCATCAGTCGGATTCCTGAGAGAGACACATCTGCATCCAATCTGCCAGCCGCCAACCTCGACCAACCCACCAACAACTCGGTCTTCTCTGGATTAAACTTCAGTTTGCTTCCGGACATCTAATTACAGACCTCAGCCAGACAGAACAGCAACTTTAGTCAGAGAAACATAGGAAGCTGCCTTACATTGAGTCTGACAGAGCCCTGTTCCATATAGCCCAGTAGTGTTGACACTGACTGGTAGTGGCTCTCTAAGGCAGCCTTCCCCAACCTAGTGTCTTCTGGATGTTTTGGACTACAATCACTGACTATTAACTATGCTGCCTTGGGCTGATTGACATTCACAACATCTGGAGGGCACCAGGTTGGGGGAAGTTGCTTTAGGATTCCAGATGGACCTTCTCCCTGCAGTGCGCGTGTGCTGTATGACTGAGCTATGGCAAAGCTCAGAACTTTCAGACAACAAGAGCTGTAATTAGGCTGGACAGAGAGGAAAAACTGAAATGAATGCCCATGTTTGATTGGTAGGGAACTCCATGTGTGTGAGTTTGACAGAGCTATTAATTAATTTTTATGAGACTATAAATGCAGGTTTAGCAAATCTGTGATTAGCTTTAATTGTAACTGGGTTATTTTTAAAATGTGAGGGAAATTGTTATTGATTTTTAAAAATAATAATCAAAAAGCCTATTTAAATCAAAATATCCCATTTAATTTTTTAAAAAGTTTAAAAACAAACAAAAAATCATTCATTTTTAACCACCCTGTTTGTGATAATACTGTCATTGGTGCTGTCACAGTGTGCTTTGCCTGTTATATTATGGGACCGAAGAATTGGTGCAGATGTACTGCTGATTATCACTTAACCATGGTTAAGGGTCTCATTAAGTCTGCATTTTTGCATGTTCCTGCCCCATTGCCCTTTCCTTCCCTGGACTGGATTCCCCTTTCTCCTGTTAACCATGAATAAAGAACATATTCATGTCAACATAATCTGCAGTCAAAGCTATAAGATTGTCTCTTAACGTGGCCTTCTTAGCTAACTTCAGACTCTGGTTTCAAAATCTAGTTAAGTAAGGAGACCTAGGCCAGATCTACACCAAGCAGGATATAGCACTATGGAAGTGGTAGGAAAGCAGTATATGGTATGTGTCAATGGGCCTCAACAGTTGTCAGTGCACTTCAATACCACTATATAGCAGTAGTTTGGCTCCTGCCTCTTATATACTACTTTCATACTGCTATATCCTGCTTGGTGTAGATCTGGTCCTAGTTACCTGTAACCACAATGGTCATTGGTACTCATGTATTCTTTAACTTTGGTTAAGGTGGATGTTGGAGGGCTGCAGGGAGGGCGGATGTGATCCTGCAACCTGGTCCTGGTCTCTTTACTACATTTAAGAGAAGCCCCCCATCTACATCAGCCTTTTAGGTTTACAATGACTTACCTATGGAAAGTTATTCTTACACCAACTATAGGTTATGTGGGTTGTTGTTGGACTACAATTCTCATCATTCCTGACCACTAATCATACTGGTTGGGGAAGATTGGAGTTGTAGTCCAACTATCTGGGGACCCAAAGATGGGAAGCACTGTTCTACTCACTCACTGCATCAAGTTGTGGATCTCTGTGTCCTACTCTTAAGTCACTTGCAATGTTTTGGCACTCTCTAGTGTGGTGAATAATTGTGAAAATTACAGCCACTCATCAACCAAAGAAGAACAAATTGCACTAATTCAAATAGCTTTGCACTTGTTGACTTAGTATTACTGCTGCTTAGCACTGGGCATTTGGCTGGTCAAAAATAGTTGATCAGTTCTGAAGTTACTCAATTTGCTAAACATTTGAAGAACTACATTCAAGCAAGAAGATACTCCTTAAAAAGAAGAGAAAAACATCGAGAGGAAAGGTAGCACATGCTAGTTTTAATAAATATATTTATATATAAATAAATATATACTCACAGTAACAACAATAATGATAAAATCTATAATTATGTACATACAACTCTCACTATGTATGAAAAGAGCATGTATCTCGGGGTGGAATCTCATATTCTGTACCCTCTCTGTTATCCATTTACTTCTTATATACATTATTTTAAAAATCAAATTTCAATAGCAAATCAGATGATTAGCATGATATTCTTCAGGTATTAGATGGTATAGCGTTTCAGCTATTGCGCAGTATAGAAATGAAATAAGTAAATAATCTACCCAACTTTTCTAAATTCAATAAAGGGACGCTACTCTTCCTTAAATCTCAGGTTTTGCTGCCCTTTTGTTGCATAATCTGACAGACTCGATTAATTTAATGAATTGCACTATTTGCTAAACATGCTAAATCTTTGTAAAACTCTGAAAAGTCCTCCAGACATGAACAGAATAATTTAAGGAGAGAGAGACCATAAAATGTAGTAATGGGGAGCTCTGAACCTCAGATCTACTGCAAACATAGTACCAATGTACTGGGAAAAAGCATAAGGCTAGGAAAACAGAATATGCTATAATCCTGACAAAACAGATGTGTTGGATACATCCCCCTGCCCCCCTGGATGCTTAAAAGCATTTGATGGATGATATGTTTCTGCTCTTGTTCTGACATGCAGCTTTGGTTTTATGAATGCACACTGCATCCACCAATTTATGCAAAACATTGGCTTTAAAACAACAACAACAAACAAGCAAACTACTTTTTAAGATGACTGTGGTCTGATATTGCATGCATTAAAAATAGTTACTATCCCATAGGGTCCCAGTGGTCTCTTACTCGGCTTGTTGATCAGGTCTGTATTCACTTATCTTTAGCAACAGTGGGCTCATCTACACCAAGCAGGATATTCCACTATGAAAGCAGTATATAAAAGTCAGGAGACACACTACTGCTTTATAGTGGTATTGAAGTGCATTGACACATAGCATATACTGGCTGACATGATCCTTATTCATGCCCGTTTTGAAGGAAATCCAATCATGCCCTGAATTTTGGGAAATATTTAAAAGATTCCCCCCGCCCCCAATTTACAGAAATGCAGGTATCTCCGTCATTTCCCCACATACACACATCTAAGTGACCACCATGAGAGCTTCCACATAGATCCTTATTCATGCCCATTTTTCCAGAGGACCTTTTCTTCTGTCACCCCCGGATTGTGGAACAGCCTGCCAGAGGAGATTCGTAAAATTAACTATCTCTGTGATTTTAAGGCAGGTTTGAAGACTAGCCTTTTCTGGCAGGCCTACCCAGATCAATGTAAAATCAAGAATTTTTAAGATGTGTTGATTCCTGTACTAATGTTGTTCCCCGCCTCGATCCAAAGGGAGAGGTGGGTAAGAAATAAATATATTATTATTATTATACCGCTTTCATACCACTTTCATAGTGTTATATCCTGCTTGGTGTAGATGTGTCATGGGCCCCAACAGTTGTCAGTGCACTTCAGTACCACTATAAAGCTGTAGTGTAGATCCTGCAGTGCACTTCAATACTGCTATAAAGCAGTAGTGTGGCTCCTGTCTTTTATATACCGCTTTCATACTGCTTTCATAGTGGAATATCCTGCTAGGTGTAGATGAGTCCTCTGTGATATTGCATACTTCCAGATCATTGATTGGACCCTGCGTACTTTTAAAGAGTAAGCATCTCACTGACCACACAAATGATGTGTAACTAATCAGGTACTTTATAGTTTCAACTTATTAAATTATTCATATATTTATTTAAAATATTTAAATTTTAAATTTGTTCAGGAATCCAGAGCAGGTTGGTATACTTAGCCAGTGACTTCATTATATGATCTAGGTATTTATAGTTGTCTATCTGTTCCCTCTCTTCAGTGTAGACATGGGTTTGGTTTCAGTCTCTGCCTTTAGGGTGATTGTTGAAAACTGCCAAGGACACCTCATAATTACAGGGCACCGTATCAAGACAGGGAAGGAAAGGAAATTTGGCTATGATACAGAGAAATTCAGCTGAAAGATTTAGAGCACCTCATGCACCTAGAACAATTATAGCGTGGGAGGCTTTGTGTAAGCAGTCAAGAATCCAGCCTGTCACTAAGGAAGACAGCTATGCTTACCAAAATGATCTGAATCCAATGTATTCTAGAAGCTGTACTCCAAACAATGCTTTTTTCATTAGATAGAAACTGAAATCTCAGAGCCTTTCAACATAGCATGAAAAGCAAGTAAATAAACAAAAACATTGTAGCTTTATCAGTGGCTTGAGACCCCAGCTGGCCTTCTCCAATCTCTAGTTTGAAAACTTTCTCGGTTTTCATTGACATTGTGCACAAATGGTAGATCCACTGATGCCTAATAGACAATGCATTCTGTTAACCTACTATATTATAGCAAGAGTTGACTTAAATAAGATTAGTCCTGGAACCTGTTTTTCAGTACAAGGACCCAGACCTTGTGCAAGATTATGTGAAATAACAATTCTAAAAGTGTTGCTTAAGCATGTGGAGAGTGAAATGTGCCTTCTGATGGAGCAACGGCAACCAGCCCAAACACATCTGAAATGTCAGGGAAAGGCTTCCAGTTGCAAAACTTGCTAAGTTTCGCCAGGCCTCATTTCTAGAAGCTAGAGGCTCTTGGTGTTGAATCCAGACTTAGTTGCACTTAGGTCCCACTGAAATCAATGGAATTTAGTCACCATGACTTAAGTTTCATTGCTTTCATTGGGAACTAAACGTAAATAACTACTTTCTACTAACTAGATCCAACCCACAGTACTGGACTACTTTCCTGACACTGACAATCTTTACGCAGTTCTTCATATAGTACTAAACCATGAGTTTTGCCTGTTTTCTGCTACAGTTGTAGAAATAGGGCAAAAAATGCCTTTTCCCTTCTTTCATTTATTCGATATATTTAATCAAAACATATGAGATCACAGATTGCAATAGAAATGGTTTTGGCAGCCTCTCCTTATTTAGTTGGACGAAGATATGTCATTTTAATTTGGGTCTGTCTCCATCTATAACAATATGTATTTGCTTTCTGAATAAGTGTTTGTTATTAGTGGATTGGAGCTGGATAAGGTACGTTTATGAAAACTGTTAGGCGTACTCTGTTCTTGTTCCCAGTGTATACCTCCCATTGATGTCAATATGAATGCAGGGCAAAGATCACTCCCTAGAACCAGAGATGCAGAGATTTGGAGACGGACTCCTGACATCTTCTCCACTCCCCTTGTTTATCAGCATTTCCTAAATCCGGACCCCCAGTCCTTATCGGGGGGGGGGGTAAGCACCACTGTGGCCAAAGTGGAGGTTTAGGAGCACCACTGTTACCCTTGCACTCTCTGTGTGATTTTATTCAATCTGCAGTTACTTTCTAATTGCTCAGAAAATGCAGGTCAAATCTATACCACAAAGTTAAGGTGCTTTACTAGTCATTCCGTCTTCCCAAAGGAAGGCCAGGAACTTAGAATCATAGAGATGGAAGGGACTTCAAAGGTCATCTAGTTCAATGTCTCGATGCAGGAAATTCACTGCTACATTTTATCATGGATAGTATCATGGATAGGTGGACAATCCAACCTCTGCTTAAACATTTCTAACAAAGGAGAGTCCACTAACCTTCTGAGGCTGCCTGTTTCATTATTCCAACAGCTTGCACCCCCAAGGTGCAAGCTTAATGCTTAATCAAAATTCTTTGCCTTGTAATTTGATCCCACTGATTTGGGTCCTCCGGAGCAACAGAAAACAAATTTGCTCCATCATCTATTTTTCATTTTTGCTTATTTCTTTCATAGTGCCTTTCTGCATCTAACCAAGGCAGTTTACAAAAAGTTCTGTAAATAAAAGCTATAATCATATAAAAACAGAGTAAAACAGTAAAAGCTACATTAATGACCATAACAACACTTTAAAAGGCTAAGTTAAGAAGATATGTCTTGACCCCCTCCCCCCCCCCTTGATGAATGCAGAGACAGTCCGGACAATCCTATTGTGGCTATCCTATTGTCTCTTGCCTCTTCAGCAGGCTAAACATGGCCAGCTCCATCAAACATTCCTCATAGGACTTGGTCTTCAAGTTAGAAATACCCTAACAAAGAATTCTCAGCCCTTCTGGCTAAACTAAAATTGCCAGTTTTCTTTAATGACAATCAAAATGGTATAAAGCCAGTATGTTTGTAGTGTGAATGTGCCCTCATACTATCTGTGACAGACAGCAGAAAATATAACCCCTAGTTTTGATTAATTTGACATTTGTTTTGAGTACTTCTTGTTCTTTCTAAAGATCCACATCTCCTTTGTGAAGAGCAACCCCACAGTTAGTATCAGGTGGCTATGTGTTTACCTTTTTACCTGTGTTTACCTTTTTATTCTCCCAGCATTTTAACAGTCTATAAATAAATTTTAACTTGGTGTTTTAAATTTGTAATTTTGCATTGCTGCTGTTTTGATCTGGTTGAGCTTTTATATTGTATTTTATATTATGGTTTTATACTGTTGTTTTATACTTCGAATGTTTTTAATTTTTGTGAACCGCCCAGAGAGCTCCAGCTATTGGGCAGTATAGAAATGTAATTAATAAATAAATAATAAATAAATATTTTAAAAAATTGCTCATATATTCACAGTTGTTTACAGATTCTTTAGATGAAAGCATGATCCTATAGTTAGGTTTCTGTGCCTAACCAGCACTCTTGGAGAGTTTATTTAGAGTAGGGAAAATGCAACACTTAATTGTGAAAGCAAAAGAAAGTGCAATTTCCTCTTGTGTACTGTGCTATTCTGCCATACCATAGTTCCACCTAGAGGTTATATAGCAGAAAAGCAGGACAAGAAACATTCTTCTTGTAGTGCTGAGATCTGAGTTCTGCTACAAAACCGAAAGTAGATACAGCCAATCAACAGCCTCATATAGAAAAGCCTTAAAAGTCAACACAGTTTACAGGTGAAGCATAATCTGTGCATCTATGAATATATCCCTAAAGGACATTTTCCTATTTTGCAACAGTGATAGATTGGCAACTCATATTTAGATTGTGATTCATTACTGCCAGGAAAGCCTTTTCAACAACACTCAACCCTAGTATCTCCATATTTTGTGTTATGTAAGCATATCTTCACAACAACTACTTGCTCTACCTCTTCAAGGCCACTGAGAATTTTAATCCAGTTCTCAATAGTTTTTGCAGCAGTTCCTTCCAATTTTGTTTCATCTCCCTAATTCAAAATTTAATGTTCTTCACTGTTTTGTCCAAATCACTAATGAAAAGTGACCTAGGGCGGACTTGTCTTTGACATGCCCCTCACCTGTACAATCATCCACTAATGACTGCTCTTTCTGTCTGACAACCAATTGTAAACTCATTTTCAGTAATACCTTCTAACCTTATGCCTTTGGTTTAGATATGAACTTCATGGAGAATGAATTTGGAAAACTTAGCAAAAATCAAACGTTGCATTTATTTGTTACCTTCCTGTTCATAGAATCATACTATAGTAGAGTTGGAAGGGGCCTATAAGGCCATCAAGTCCAACCCCCTGCTCAGTGCAGGAATCCACCTTAAAGCATTCCTGACAGATGGCTGCCCAGTGCCCAGCTGCCTCTTGAATGCCTCTAGTATGGGAGAGTCTACTACCTCCCTAGGTAATTGGTTCCATTGTTGCACTGCTCTAACAGTCAGGAAGTTTTTCCTGATGTCCAGCTGGAATCTGGCTTCCTTTAACTTGAGCCCGTTATTCCGTGTCCTGCACTCTGGGAGGATCGAGACGAGATCCTGGCACACCTCTGTGTGACAACCTTTTAAGTATTTGAAGAGTGCTATCATGTTTCCCCTCAGCCTTCTCTTCTCCAGGCTAAACATGGCCAGTTCTTTCAGTATCTTCTCATAGGTCTTTGTTTCCAGACCCCTGATCATCCTCATTGCCCTCCTCTGAACCCCCTTCAGCTTGTCTAGATCCTTCTTGAAGTGTGCTGCCCAGAACTGGACGCAATACTCAGGATGACGCCTAACCACTGCCAAATAGAGAGGAACCAGTACCTCACGTGATTTGGAAGCTATACTTCTATCAAAGCATCCCAAAATAGCATTTGATTTTTTTGCAGCCACATCGCACTGTTTATTTATTTATTTAGAGTATTTTTATCCCGCACCTCAGCCAAAAGGCTCTCAGAGCGGCTTACAATGTATCAATAAAGAAGACAGTCCCTACCCTCAGGCTTACATTCTAAAAAAAGACATGACACACAAGGAAAAGTGTATGGGGAGGGAAGAGGGAGAAAATAAAAAGAAATTAAGGAGACTGCTTAGGCTGGTGGGAAGGCCCTGCTCCGTCCTCTCATCTCCCAATGGAGGGGCAAACCAAGGTGAAGATGTTAGCCCTGTAAGGGGGTGTGTGTCCAACTGAAGCAGGCTCTGATGGTGCCCGCCTGCTCCAGTCTCCCTCGCATCTTCTTCCCCACTGTTGGCTCATATTCAGATTGTGATCTACAACAATTCCAAGATCCTTCTCGCTTGTAGTATTGCTGAGCCAAGTGTCCCCCATCTTGTAACTGTGCATTTGGTTTCTTTTTCATAGGCATAGAACTTGGTATTTATCGCTATTAAATTTCATTCTGTTGTTTTCAGCCTAGCACTCCAGCCTATCAAGATCACTTTGAAGTTTGTTTCTGCCTTCCAGAGTATTAGCTATCCCACACATCTTCCAAGCACCCAAGGCATATTTGCACCCTGGTACTAGTCAGATCTAAGAGCGTTGAGCCTTTGAGATGGAACTTCGTTACACACTTCCAGTGCTTTCTTTGGAACTGAATGTAAAATAGAATGTACCTCATTCATTTTAGTTTGGTGCAGTAGCTGGTGTTTGGACTTTCATCCAGGAAACAGCTGGGTTCAAATTCCTATTGTCAGGAAAGTTCATTAGGTGACCTTGTGTTAGTCTCCCTTGCTGGCTAAGCTTCCTCACAAAATTGTTGTGAGAAGAAAATAGTGTGTGTTGGGGAGGGGAGATCATGTATAGTGTATATTGTTCAGGGCCAGCTCAAGACATTTTGCTACCTGAGGTGAAGTACAAGATGGTGCCCTTCCCCCATTCCAAGCTCTGTCCTACAACAGAAGGAAGGGCTGAGGAGGAACAGTTGACTGCGTTACTCTGCTAATAGTAAGACTGGTCCACAACTGCCCTAAGCGCTATGGAGAGATGACAGGATAAAAATGTAATAAACAAAATGTCCTTTTCACACCTAACAAATTGAAACTATTTTTCCCCATCTTCGACAGCACATTTGGCAAGATTTGTTATTAATTGCCAGTTATCATCCTGTTTCTTTCCAGATGCTTCCAAATGTTTTGTTTTATCGTTCTAACAAGTTACCAGGCATAATTTCAGCTATTGGCCTATAATTTTCCTGCTTCTGTTCCTCTCCTCCTCCCTTGCTTCTTGTCTTGAAGAAGGGCCAAGCTACACAAGATGTACCCAGCAGTTACAGCTTTCTTTTTTACTCTATCAGGATGAGCCCTCCAAGACCTGTAATTTTTATTGAAAAAAGGGATCCATTTGTTTCATTGAATCCACGGTAAAAGCTTTAAAACAGCTCTTACTCCCATGCAATGGTCGTGATCCAGACTGGGGCCCAAGTGCCTACTTTAAAGGAAAAAGGAAGACATAGCAAGTAACAGTATCTTCAGAGAAATATCTACGGGACCGCCTGACTTGCTACGAACCTGTCTGCAGGAGAGGCCCTTTTAAGGGTGCCACTAGCTGCACAGGCCTGTTTGCTGGGCACACATGAAAAGGCTTTCTCCTGTATTGCTTCCAAACTATGGAATGCACACCTTGTGTAGTTCTTGATGGCTGCTCCTAGACTCTGGAACTCCTGGACTCTGGCTAGCTCCATCTCTAATAATTTTCTTCTTTAAACAGGACTTTGGCCCATAAACTGATTCATACACGTTGTCGCAGCAATAGCACTAATGACATTGCACTAGCCAATACCTGTGCAACATAACTAGCACAGTGGGGAAAAGTGGCCTATGTGCCTCATTTTAAAGGGGAAATTTTTATTGCTGAATTCTGGTGGGAAATCACTGCTTTTACTGTCAGCACTAGTGACATTGCGCAAGCATTGATTTACGTTAGCGTATCACCATTAGTGCTAGTGCTGGAACAGCCTTGGATACTACTTAGTATTTCCTCAAGTTAAAATGCCCTTTTAAGTGCCCCGTGGCTAGTAGACTGAACATAGTAAACACACACACACTTCTGCCTTTCTATTTATGGAACACCTAAAGCAGCTCACAACGCTTTTATATATAAAAAAGACATTCACACACAATTTATTTATTCCGGTGGACTTCAGTAGAAAGCTGATTTGCATGAGTGGACTCATCTGTCTGTACTCTGAAGGTATCACAGCCATAGTGTCCCATTTTGAAATGTGAGAGTTCCTCACGCACTGGCCTTAACTGTGGTTTGTCAATGCTAACCAGGGAGAACTCCTAACCTGGAATCTGTAACATGCTTCAGTCTTTGGTTTCAACTCCTAGGTTATGTGGGCATGTGGTTAATCTCAGTGCAGACAAAATGATGAATCACAATTAATTGTGGAGTAGGAAGTTGTGTGTGGGAGGGGGATCAGTCCACTTCTACTCTGTTAACTATTGTTAAGAATTATTCCTGCAGCACTCTTAATTAATGAATGAGTGGGGATTATTACATGTTTACCATCAGTAAAATTGTCCACGAACAGAATTTGGGGCAATGCCAGCGATTTTATTCTGTTACAAATATATATAGGATTTGCAGTTCCTTAACTTTGTCAACATATTAATGTTTACGAAATACAGATGATTTCTTTTAGGGCATTGTTGGCTTCTCTTTATATTTCTACACTAGTTTGTCTGGACTTTCCTCTGAGGAACAATTTATCAAGAATTAAATATAACATGTCCTTGGATGTATTTTTTTTTCTTCCTGATGTTTATTTTTAATGCCAATAGAAACTTTAAAAAAAGCTCAGCGAAAGCAGCAAAAGAAAAAGAATAAGGAAACTCCACTGTAGGAAAAGGGGGTGATGGGGGCCAATCTACAGTATGTTACCGTGAACATTTCCTCTTGGGAGTATAGGAAATGACTTGCTTATAAAATTCCTGCAAGACTAAAATAAGCAAAAATCCCAGATGGATTCTGAGTTTCAAAATGACTGTTTTGAATGAACTCCCCAGGAAAAGGGCGGGCAGCTTATTTAACACTAGGGGATACACTGAAATTGTATAATGATCAGGAAGATCATGGCTTATATATACACATTAATTGCATCCTTTAAAAATAACTATGATAATGATGATGATGCAATCAACAGACATGTTATATGAATGTGATTTGTAGGGGA
Source organism: Elgaria multicarinata webbii (assembly GCF_023053635.1). Taxonomy (NCBI): domain Eukaryota; kingdom Metazoa; phylum Chordata; class Lepidosauria; order Squamata; family Anguidae; genus Elgaria; species Elgaria multicarinata. The sequence continues at coordinate 68,639,588 of NC_086171.1, read as the reverse complement.
AAATAGACTGGTCACATTAATCTGCATAGCATTTTCTCAAACATGGCAGATTCAAACCGTAGGGGGTGGGCCATGCTCTACTTTTTCTTCAGTATCCTTATTTAGAGACTTTTACCGTAAAATGTGGAAATATCTCCTTTGGAAGATGCTTATGTATGAGTCCCAACCTAGAAAGGAAGATCCTGCTTCTGTATATGCAGTTGATGTAGAGGTGCACCTGCCTTGTAGTGTTTATGCGGGCTTCACTGATCTGGCTGGATGGCTCTTGTGATGCATTCGGTGACTGGGCATCCTCATCTTTGGCTACTAGTTGTTGCACTTGATTACTTGTTGCATCTAGTTAGAACTTGGTGAAGATCATGGACTAAAGTAGCACAACAGTTAAGGTGTAATGTAGTTTGATATATTTATATGATTGTTTCTGTTTGTACCTACATATTGGTGATTTGTTTACTGTTCTTGTGTGCCACTATGAGCAAAATTTGGAAAACTGACATATAAATAAAACTTGATCATGATGGTGATATCTTAGAACATGGATTAATAGTGAAATTACTGTTGTCATCCTATTGATATAATATCTGTGTTTGTAGATATTGTAGCATTGGTTATTTGCTTTCTAAATAATCCAGAAGACAAGGGCAGGAGCAAAAGCCATGATGACATTCCTCTGCCCTAGGCTGGAGATAATTAATGACAGAAAGAAATGGCAATTTGAGGCAGGAAAGTGGTCCAACCTGTGGAATCTGCTGCCTAAGTTTTATGATACTTCTTGATAAGGTTGGATCTGCAGAATGTAGAGGTGATTTCTTCTTCTTCTTCTTCTTCTTCTTCTTCTTCTTCTTCTTCTTCTTCTTCTTCTTCTTCATTTAAAAAATACTAAATGGGTAATGCAACTTTTTCTTTCTCATCAAGATGGGGGGAGGGAAGCTTTTGAGCCTTGGATGGATCTTCTTAGTAAAGAGCTAGGCGATTGTCTGCAAGTTTGAAGTAAATCCATAGCTCGTACAATTTGGCAAAGTACAGTTGAAATTTAAGCGGTCTGCACTTCTGCTGCCTATACTTTAGGAATACCCTGGAATAAAGCCCGTGGTTCTCCCACCCCCTTGATTTAATCCAGAAGTTTTCTCCTCTTCATCTGGAAGATAATAGTATGAATGGCCTTAATACTTGATTACGGTGTAATGAACAGGATGGAGAGCAGTCCCTTCACAGATATCTCTGAATGTGAGGAATTTAGTAATTGCTACTTTCTGAGCCAAATGTGCTCTGTGCTCAGTCATGTAGCAGGTGGAATTCTACCTGGCTGAATAAACCTGCCAAAGTTGAAGACATTTAGCACTCAGGCGATTTTCGGAAGAATTTTGCAGACGTTCGTAGCCTGATTAAGTGGTTTACAGCAGTACTTCTTTGCGATTGCAACTTCTTGAACAATGAACAGAACTGGGAGACAGAATGTGTGGCTTGGACAAATACATAAGAATGTTCTTGCTGTTTTCATAGGCAGTGCCTTTTATTTTAGTAACAGTAGATTGCTTAAAATGAAAGGAATACTCTACTTTTCCTTTCCTCCCTTCAATCTCCTAATTATCGAATAGCTAGAAAGGGTCATTATTACTAAAGCTCATCATAACCACACCATTGCCTCCCATCCTTTTCAGTGGTTCCCTGCCTCTTATATTGTGTTATGCTTAGCTAACTGACAGTTGGCACATTTTCAAATGTATTTTCTGACCCATGAGGTTAGAAACTTGCTTTATTTTCCAAGTGGTGACCTTTTTAAAAAAAATAAAGAATCCAAAAACGTGCTCTCAACAACAGATTATCTGTAGAGCGATATGTACAGAAACTGAGCAGCCCCGTATGGAATGCAGTGGTTTTTAGCAGCTTTGTGTAGATGGCTAACATAAAAAGAACTACTCTGCTTATATCTGTCTCTTTCTTTTCTTTCTAGGTTGCAGTTTTGAACAGAATTCATATAATAGCTCAGTGTCATGGAAGGCGCCAGACAAACCCTGTATCATGCACCAATGTCAGGTAAGTAATGGATTTAATGGATTTGAAAAAGTCTGGATTTTTGGTATTTCTAAGTCTCAAGAAAGGAAGAGAGTACTATCTTGTATTGATTCATATAGTGAACTTGATCATGGGTTGGGAGCTAAATGAAGAATCTAGAGGTAAGTGAAGAATGGAAGGCACCATTGGCATAAGGGTATTGCTGTGTGTATTCTTTTGCTGGGACATTTGCCTATGAAAATAGCAAGAAAATAAAGATCTCCCTGGGGAAAGATCCAGAGCTTTCTGTGAAAGCACTTTTAGAAAGAGAAATGGATTCAAGATGTTAAAGGAGTGGGTTTCTGAAAATCTGAAATGTTTATATTAAATATGAAACTTGCCTTAGGCTTCTCAAACCCAAAAATGTTAGAGGGTATGTCTAAACGTTACTTTTTCCTAACACTTGTGGGGAGCAGAAGCCAAACAGTAAATGTTTAGCTCTTGGATCTTGTAGTTTGAGAATACATTTGGAGGATACATAAGGGTAAAACATATGTCAGATTTTCAAACTTGATTAGATTCAGGTAGGATCCTAAGCAAGTATTTGAGGCCAACAAACTGAAGCTTATATGGGGAAACTTTGGAAGGTTTTTCAGAAAGTGCAGTTGGTTCAAAATATAGTGAATGGGACCAGTTCTTAATAGCTATATTGACTAAAAAAAACTGCCAGTTCTTAATAGCTATATTGACATCCTGATTATTTCTGTGCATAATTCAAAATATTTGTATAGGCCTCTAAAACCCTAAGTGATGACCCAAGTGCCTCAGGGAACACGGGGAGAAGTCCTTCTTTGGATATCATTGCCATTGGGCAGGAGATGGATGTTGACCATCTCATGTTGGGTAAGCCTTCTGTGTGGTAGCACCTTGGCTTTGGTGTAGTTTCTCCAAAGAGACTTGCCTCGTACCAACCCTTTTGTCCTTCCAGTACTAGGTGAAACCCCTTTTTAATTCTCACAGCCCATTTAAACCCTTGTTTTTCTATCCCTCCATTTATCTGACTGCATTGCCCTCCCATTTTGTAAGAATGTGTTTAACTCTGTTGTTATTGTTTATACTTTATATTTGGAGAGAATCTGAGAATTTTTTCACTGAAGAGCAGGATCTTAAATATCCGGGGCGGGGGTGTGGGGAACCAAACAAAATAACCCACGAATACCTTGGGGCCCAAAATACATGCAACATGAAATGTGTGGCTATTGCCACAAATGACAACTGCACATTTAATTCTCCTCTTCAACATCTATGCCAATGTACCCATATCCTGACATTGCTGTGTTGTGCCGCTCACCCCCACCCCCGTTTTGGTAATCATAGGCTGCCACTTGTGAGCAAGAAAACCCCTTAACTCTGTGACATCAGGATATGAATAAATTGTTCCAGATGTTGTGGGGAGGGAGGGAGGGATTAAATGCACAGTTGGTGTTTACGTTAAATTCAGGCTGGTTAGGCTACTTCAGGCCTTCGTACACTCTGCCCTTTCAGTGCCTAACTGCAGAAATGGCCTTGCGACTTCTATTTAGAACTCAGATTTGGAACTTTTGAAAAGTCTCTCTCTCCTGCTCTGTGCTTAGGAACGCAAACAGATACATCGGAATACAGCAACCTGTGCACAGAGATCTCCTTATGTATTTATCAAGATTTTGACTTCTGGAGCAAGGAGTGCAGGAAGTGATCATTTACTAGACCCCTATCAGCAGAAACATCAGAGATAAGAGGCTTCCATTCTGCAGGAGGAGAACCTTTTATCTCTTTCCATAAGCCCCTTTCCTCCAAGGAAGTAGGGTAGAAAGAATGTTTTTATCAGGTCTGTTACCATCAAAGCAGAATGGCTGATTATTTTCACGTTTCCTGTGTGCTAAGGACTTGGGATAATGCTGGAATTCCCCCCTCCCCATCCTTAGGAAGGTTTCTTGGTTTCCTACCTCATAGCGAGATCTGGCAGGCTCAGATTAGAAGGCCTAAATAACCCTTGACTTTTGGATTAATCTCAGTATGGGACATAGTGTGCAATTATCAAGTACAGTTGGTTTCCCTATGTAATGCCCACAAGCATACTGTGAATAGCTGAGGCAGTCTGCAACTCATCCTGGTAGCTATATGCTACCTCAGGTAGCAGAGACAGTAAGCCTATATACCCAACTTGGTGGGGATCATGGGCAGGAGGGTGGAGTTGCACTCATGCCTTGCTTGTGGGTTCTTGGTTGACAGCTGGTTGGCCACTGTGTGAACAGAATGCTGGACTAGATGGAGCCTTGGTCTGATCCAGCATGGCTCGTCTTATGGTCTTACCCGAAGCCCTGTTGATCCACTTCATTGATCCACTTCAGGTTCTTCAATTGAAACTTAGTACTTCATTAAGGACGTATCAGCATTTCTGCCATATTCTTTGGCATATATCATAGAATACCTCTTATCTCACTCATAGCTGTGTTCCTTCTCCGTTGACCCATGGGTGCTAGTGATTGTGGGGAGGAATGGAGAATTGGTAAGGAGAGAATGGGGCAATTAATCTTATTCCTGCCTGCCATTCTTTCATTCCAAATCATCTCCCACAGTTGCTTTGCCCATCATTGGATTTGGAAAGCATCTTTCCCTATCAGGCAAGCTTTTGGAACCTTGTGGAAGGAAAAGCTGTTGAGGGGCAGTTTGGAGTGGAGAAATGTACAGAAAAAATGTAAAGCACCCATCCCTCCTGCATCACTTCTCTGCTCTAAGTTATCCCCTCCCCAACCTCTTTAAGGAGCTTCTCCTTTAAAAAAGAAGAAGTGGTATTGGGGCTCTGTTACAAGCATTAGTATGTCACATGGTGAGATGGAACTATATTCTGGGGGAGGGGGGATGATGACTACAATGACAACATCACATTGGGTCTGTTCAGACAGCATGCTAAGCCATGATTAGGCACTGGTTAGTGAGTGTGTTTACACTGTGGGTTATATATCCCCCATGATTAGGAATGGTTCACATGACATGCTAAGCCATAATGTTGAGCTCAAAGTGCTTAACCTCCATGACTTAGGCCGTTGCTAGACGAGGGTTTAGCCCGGGCTGATACCCAGGCTCACCCCGTGCATCCAGATGCTAAACCCTCCCTTAGCCTGGGATAACCAGCACCGGTTGTGGCCCGGTATTTCCGCAGCCCCGGGCTGAGCAAACTCTAGCCAGTTCTACAGCTTTTCCCAGCTACGCTGCTTACTCGTGAGTAGCCGGGAGAAGTTGTGCACTGGGCACAGCGCTCTACAGGAGCGCTGTGCCTATCAGGCTGGGGGGGAAATCGTGGGGGGGAGAGATGGGGGCCAAGGGGGAAGAACGGACCTGGTGGGAGAGATGGGGGAAGAGCGGAGCCAGGGTGGGGAGATTGCGGCCGGGGGGGTGGAGGGGGCATCGGGCATGGCGGGCGGGCGATCAGACATGGCGGGCAGGCGATTGGACATGGCGGGGGGGGCGATCAGATATGGGGGGGCGGGCAATCGGACATGGCGGGCGGGGGCAGGAGGGAACCTTTAAAAAAAAGAAGCTTACCTTATAGTTGGTGCACTCCTGCCTTTAAATGTAAAAAAAAAAAAAATGGCTGACGCGACGGGGCTTTCCTTTACGCCGTCGCGTGTCACGTGTAGACAGGAGTGACAGCCTGCGCTACTTTTAGCGTGGGCTGGCCCCTCCACACGCCGGGATTTAAAGGTAGGTCTTGCAAGGCCTTTAGTGTGTCATCTGAACAGGGTCAATCTCTGCCCATTAAGTAAATGCATCAATTTTGACCTGACTGGGCTCCTTATCTTCCTTTCCCCAAATTTACATTCATGTGTACTCTGTTGTGCCTTACCTACTTACAACCATAAAAGATCCCTAAAGACCTGATGGTCTCAGGTAGTAGAGAAATGTTTTACATTCTAATCTTTTTATATTTCCTTGGTGGGGGGGAAAGTTGGTTTTAGCTTGCTAAATGGTTTTGCTGCCTTAGTTATGGTGCTTTAAATAAACTGGTCTCTACACCAACGCTGCTGATTTCAAATTTCCTTGGTCTCCACTACTAATATTTGGCTGTGCTGGTTAACATCCTTTCGTTATTATCTGGTGTTTTCTTTAATATAGATTTTGCTTTTATTTTTATGTTAAATACTTTTGCCTGAAGAAGCGTTATGTGTCACTTAAAAGCTTGCATCTGACATTTTAAGCATAAGTTGGTTCAATGAAGTTTCAGCTCAGGCTGATTAGGCTACGAAGAGCTTTCCCCCCACTTTTAGGGATGCTAAAAGGCACATGAGCACCTCACTTATGCAATTTGAGAGCTTGGGTGAATTTTGTAAAGAAAGACAGAAAGTAGAAAAGTCAATTTTAAATACAGCTGCAAAGAAAGACAAAAACTGCTTGAAGTTTTATGTGTGAAAATGCTTTCAGACTCTGATCAGTTTCTTTACCATTATATTAACTGTATATATCATTCATTTCTGTAGCTTTCTTAAGTGTGTGGACGGTTCTTTTGTGTTTGTAGCATGAAATAAAATAAATAAATAATGCTGAATGTTTAATTGACCCCAGAATAGTTGTTTTAAATAGATATTGTTTTTAAATAGATATTGTTTTTATGCTTTTAAATTTTTGTATATCTGTTTTTAATGTTCACTGTTTTTAACTTTTGTAAACTGCCCAGAGAGCTTCAGCTATGGGGCGGTAGATAAATGTAATAAAATAAATAAATAAATAACTGTTGGGTTTGTTGTGCTCCCTGGCAGGAAGGAGTGATAACAGAATCTGCGATTCACTGCATTGTCCACTGTAAAAACCCTTCAAAACAGCCAGGAATGTGTTGCCCGACATGTCCAGGTAAGATTCAAAGAGACAGTGTTATGTACATCTAAAGTATTTGAAAATACAATAGATCTAGGTTCTCCATGTTAATTATTACAGTGGGATTTCATGAATGGGAGCTTTTTCTGGAAATAGATGCATGGATAGATCTGATTGGCTAAGAGTCAGATCTGAACAGTTCTTGCACCTTAGATCCTTTTAACTATTTGCTTTTCACTGCATCGCTGTTCTTTCCCCCAGATCTTATTCTTACAGCTTCTGTGTGCAAGTTGCTTTCTGTGGTGCTTATCACCAGCTAGGAGTCTCTTGGCAGGGAAGACCTCAATTTCTCTGGCAGCCTATTCCTCCTCCTCTCAGGGCTTTCCATTCTATCAGGGCAGAACTGTCCAGGATTCCTAGCTGCCATTTCTGGCTGGCTTTTTCTGCTGGCCATGCATTTCCTGCTCATGCCAAAATAGGCTCCCGCATACTTTCCAACTCTCTGAATCTTCCCCAGTTTTGACATCCCCATTGAGTTTGGTGTAAACAAACCAATTAGGGACACTGCAGTAATCGGAGAGGTTTCATTCCTGATGCAGATATTGTAGTTCTGTTGGTGTGGACAATTACTTTGAACTCACATTTGGCCTATTTTTTATCTGATTTAATTTGTGTTGGGTGGGTGGGTGTCTGACTGAACGTGGCCTCTTGCATCAGCTAGCCGTGGGTTTAAGAATAGGGATGCACATCTGAATGTTCATGTCCTTCAAAGCAATGGGCAGCATCCCTAATTTTGGGGTATGCATTCCAACGCAAGTTCAGTTTACTCTTGCAATTTGTAAAAGTTAGGAAACTTTCCAGAATTTCAATAGATATTTGAGAACATGGGACACCAAAGCAGAACAAACCTTAGAAATAGAGGGTGATGCTTCACACGCCCCTCATCCTAATATTACAAATTAAGTCTGACCAAGTCTAGGAAAGGGATGGCCAGAGGATAGATGGGGATCTTCTGATAGATCTTTGGGCTTTGTCCATTCTCTTCTGCTGCCCCTTACGCCTGGAACGCTCTTCCAGAACATTTGAGAACTACAAGTTCAACCGCAGCTTTTAAAGCTCAACTAAAAACTTTTCTTCTTCCTAAAGCTTTTAAAACTTGATGTTGTGCAGACTTCTACTGTTACTTTCTACTGTTAGTTTTACCCTACCCTGTGCCTGCTTACCCTACCCTGTACCTGTTTGCATTCTCTTCCCCTCCTTATTGTTTTACTATGATTTTATTAGATTGTAAGCCTATGCGGCAGGGTCTTGCTATTTACTGTTTTACTCTGTACAGCACCATGTACACTGATGGTGCTATATAAATAAATAATAATAATAATAATAATAATAATAATAATAATAATTTGCAATAGATCAGCAAGGCTTTCTGACTTCCAATTGTTTAATGACAGCAACAGTAAATCAAGCCTCCCAACCATTATACTACTGAAATGAGGAAAGTTTGTGGTAATCAGGAATGGTTTAGGGTGTGGTAGGAGTGGTTTTCAGTTCAGTTTTGGTATTCTAAACAAATTCCTGGACTGAGAATTCTCTAGAATCTAAACGTATATCTATTGCACCTGGCTCCGGTTGATAAATCTTGGGATTCAACAAGATCCCACAAGCCTGAAGTCTGATCAGTTCTGGTCTAGAGAACAATGCTGCAGTTGATAAAACCTAAAACAAAATGTGTGTTTTGAACTGGAGCATCATATCATTGGCTGAAATTCAGTTCGTTATCCACCATCATGCCTAAATCATTTTTTAACATGCTGCTTCCTGTTTGTTTTATGGCTGTATATTTAGTTGTTCTTTCACCCATAGAGTGCTTTATCTTTGTCCTTGCTGATTTGCTCCTGCCTACCCTTTCTTCAGAATCGTTTCGAATTTTTCATTCTGATATTCTATAGTGATTGGAATGTGGCTGGAATAACAGTTTCTATCAACTGCAAATGTTATAATTATACAATTCACACTACTGTTCACTCTTGAATACATATCACCAGGAAGATAATGAATAATATGAAAACCAATAATGACTTTACAGAACATCTGGGGATACTTCTCTTCAATACAAGATTGCTCCATTAATTATTACTAACCTCTTCATTCAATTCGTTTGTCCAAACACTTACTATACCTTACAATAACTTATCATAGAGTGGTATGAACTTCTTTATGAGGATTTACAGTAATTGTAACTGGGTTGGGGCTAGGTCACATGTCTTGTAGAAGATCCATTTACCTTGATCACTAACCCCATTAGGTTGATCTGCCATTCATGACGCTCCCACCTCCACCTGTTATATGGGAAAGCGATTTTGTATGATTGTCACTGAACATATTAAATTGCCTTTTACTGTCTTGTGTGAAACTGAAGCAATGCTGGCATGCTTTTCTTTATCATGAGTAATCTCTACCTCAGTTCCTTATCACTAAGGGTATCACATTGATTCCCCCACCCCAACGAACACAATAAATCTCTTTAGTTTCTAAATAATATATAATCAATACATAATAGTCATATCCAGGGTTTACCTACCAGGATTACAAAGTTGTTATTTTCCCATGTTTCTTAAAACCCAAATTCCTGAGATGTGTAATGCATTAATCAGAACTCTCTGCTTAATGCCTTTTAATTAAGTTCCCAGACCTTTGTGGTTATGAAGATAACATTTAAAATGTTAATGTGGTGCGCCCTAAAGGCTTGGAAATGAAAAGGCAATTAACAGGAATCCCCACATGTGCTCATATTATTTTAGATAATGATTTTATCTGAACTTGTGATTTGCAAACAGTAGGTACTGGTAATACTTTTCTCCTGTGGTATTATGAGAGAGATCATGTGCAGATAGAGGGTAAGCATATTTTAAAATTTTCTGTTTCTTCCAGGTTGTACGTTTGAAGGTAGACATTACTATGAAGGTGAGGAATTTCGGCCTGAAGGGAACAAATGCATCACGTGTGCTTGTATTGTAAGTTTTTGGCATTGTATCAATACATATAACTTTAAAGTTGTTATTATTATTATTATTATTATTATTATTAGATCAGGAGATCAGATTCTGGGAGCAACAGTAGATTTATGGCACAATTCGTTTTTTTCTGTTTAGTGCAAATGTCACTTTGAACGCAGATTACTGGATTTTGCTTGGTTTAGGAATATGGGCTTGTTTCTTACTGGCATATAGGCAAAAAGTTTATAAATATCTACCAGTGAGTGTCTGTTGGTGTCTCTCCCACGGCCTCACACCTCAAGTTGGTGCTGCATGGCATAGTGAGCAAAAAGAAAGTTTGTCAAATCCAGTACATGGCCGTTTCTTATGGTGTTAAGCAGAAAAGACAATTTGGCACACCATAGAAAAATGCAGCATATACTTACAAACATTTGGCTAACTCGCACTTGTACAGTTCTTGCCAGCTGAAGATTTGGTTCCACATCCACCACTAGATCATGTTTGTCCAACCTCTGTTTCAGAGGGCCTCTTTGTTCTCTGGATAGTGGTCCTGAAGTGTGTACAAATGGATCTCCTCACAAACGGTTAAGCTCCTTCATAACATTGTCATCATCTAGCAGAAAGGGCTTCATAGCTAAGGAACAAATGTGTGTGGGCATAACATTGCATACCATGTTTGTACATACTGTATACATACAAAACACAAAAAGAGAGGTGTAACATTAAGTACAGAACATATTTATTTCTTACAACCTGAAAGCATTTTTCTGTTCCTTGTGTGTGAAACTGTGAGCAAACATGTTGCTATACCTTGATTACAAATTGGCAGGACCCCAGGTGGCCAGATTTAGCCCATGGGTCATCAATTGTCCACCGCTCCTTTAGGAAAGTAAGGATTAGTTGCCTTAGGTGTCATCTGCCTGAAATCTACTTTATGTGTTACCTGAAGCATGTGATTACTGCTGCCTCTGTAATTACTCTCATGCTACTCTGGTAACATGTAAAACTTCTACTATAGTGGTTAGGGCAGGTTGCAAGATTATATACCACACTTGAGATGCCTGCTGATAATGAATATGCATTTTAAATTCACTTTAGAAATGTGGAAAATGAAAAAGGGATTATAATTTGATTGGTGAGAAAATGCCTTAAGTGTAACCCAAGCAGAAAAGATTTCAGCTACACTCCTATACCCACTTAACTTGGAGTAAATTCCCTTGAACCAAAGGGATATACTTTTGAGAAAATTTGTATGGGATTTATTTGTTTATTGCACTTTTAGACTGCCCAATAACTGGCATTGCCTGGGTGATGTATAAGAAAATTAAAAACGTAACGAACAAAACAATAAACCATGATAGAAGGAGATATAATAAAACCAAGCGCATGGGTAAAAATAGTGCAGCATGTAAAATTGAAGTGAAAACAGCAGCAAAATAAAACAGTGAGAAGATATAGAAACCGTAAAAACAAGATTAAAGGTTTTCACCTGGTCCTGAAAAGATCTTACCATAGGCATCAGGAAAGTCTTTCTGGGGAAAGCATTTCACAGACATGGAACCTCTCTTGTAGCCTTGCCTCATTTGGCAGGGGCACCCGGAGGAGGACCCACTTCCAAAGATGACTATCAGGTCCAAGTGGGTGGATATGAGAGGGGATGCTTCAGGTAATGTGACTATATCCTGCCATTTAGAGCTTTAAAGATTAAAATTAGGTCTATGAATTGGGTGTGGAAATAACTTACAGCTAGTATAGACAGTGTGTCCTATGGGGCTTAGCTGGAATAAAATGTGAAAGGATCTGAATGGGCAGGGAGGAGAACATGCTTTAGTTCAGCCTTCCTCAACCTGGGGCGCTCCAGATGTGTTGGACTGCATCTCCCAGAATGGAGTTGTAGTCCAACACATCTGGAGCGCCCCAGGTTGAGGAAGGCTGCTTTAGTTAAAACCACAGCTATACATAAACAATACAGCAGTTGCCCGTACATTGTGCTAAATGCACAAGTATTATATTAACACAAGAACAATGCAACCAATTCGCCTTATTAGTCCAAAGAGAAAGATATAACTCTTATTTGCAAACTTTGGAGTCAGCCAGTCCATATGTTCTCCTGGTTCACCAAAGTGATGGACACTTCAGTTATTCCTATGAAGACAACTTCAGTTCCAAAACAACATCAGCAAATGGCAACTTATATACTGCAACTTGAAAGTGATAGGCCTGCAGTAACTGCACAGTTATAACAAATTCCAGAAATAGAAAAATACAAAAATAGATTTCCCATCAACCATGCACGTTGCATATTGACCATGCATCAGTTCAATTTACCTCATACACGGTGATAAGAACCTATCCGTATTATTCAGCTTCCCAGTGACACAAGCAGACTCCTTTCCTCCTATCTCTCCCCTGAATGATGATCCTGCCTCTAACAGGCTAAACCAACCAATTCATGGGGTTTACATTGGCATAGTACAATCGTCTCAGCCAGTCCCAGACAATAGTCTGATTTCCCTGTTTTAAACTGTTTTGGATATTTTTGTATCATTTCCAAAGACAGCCCCACATACATTGTACTGCATGGGTCCAAGGAATTGCACTGTAAAGGTGCCAACTGACCAAGTTGAGGCTCAGTATAGTATGTCACGTATAAGAAGTTCATAACTGAGAAGTCTTTTTAATTATTTGCCAGTAGTCCCATGTTCATGGACTCTATTTTTATCCTTCTCTTTCTCTAATAGAACATTTAATGTAATGATAGATTTTAATAATTTGATAGATGTGGAAAGTCATGCTGATTTACCAAATTGCATGGTGTATCATGCTGTTTACATGTCTTGCCATGGAGTAGACTGTCTAGTAGTGCTACACACATCTTGCCCCAAGTGTTACTTTTAGAAAGCCCCAGGTTAACCTGACATCCCCAGTGGAAGGAACAGAGGTGGTGGGGTTGGGAGAAGTCATTGGCCTTGCTCAGACGACACTGTTAACCATGCTGATTAACCTCAAACGGTTAATGGAATGGTTAGCTGTGGTTAACAGTGTCATCTGACACATGTTTTCTCTAACCATGCACACCTGTTAACCACATTGTGGTCAGCCTCACTAACCACATTTTGGTTGCATGGTTAGCGGCAGAAAATTGTTTAAAGGTGTCAACTGACACCCACCTGTGGTTAATGGGCCAAAATGATAGCGGTATTAGTATAGAATAGTTTAACTTGCTCAGGCTGGTCTAGGCTGCAGGCTCTATTGCTGCACTGGACATCTCCACTGCCGACCCTCTCAAAATGGCTGACGCAATCAGCCAAAGCTTGCTGACTCTCTCAAAATGGCAGTGGGAGCGGAACAGTGTTGTTGGGGGGGAAATAGACTCCACACAACTCCACAGTAAATATGATGCACTGAAACAGCAGTGCATCATATTTATTGCACTGCGCTCTGATGGTGAGGCAGAAAGCACAGGAATTGCTCACCAAACGGGCCAAGTAATGCCTGATGAGATTGCTGCTTGCACTAAAATGGCGGGCGCAACTGCCAGGGCTCTTAGTGGTAGGGCTGCTGGGATACAGGGCAGATCATTCAGAGGACTCAGGCACTCAACTAACTGTTATGTGGTTAGTGTGTGGTTACGGAAAACTTAACCACAAAAGGATTAATTGTGTCGTCTGCTAACTTTCTGCATGTGGTTAGCGTTAACCACAGCTGAACATGGTTAAACTAACCACAGAGCCCAGAGTGTTGTCTGAACAGAGCCATTCTCTGAGACCTTGGTAAGCTGGCGTTAGTGAGTTCAATGATATGATTCAATATAAGGCAGCTCCTTCATACATCCCCTATCTTGCAGTAGAGTGCATGAGCCCTGATTCTCTGTCCTCTTTAAATTTGATTTACTTCATTGTACCAATGGATTTGACAAGTGTCTCTGGAATAGTTATCCTTGGCTGATAACTACCATAAGCTAAAAGAGAAGCCCTGTATAACACCTTTCTAAACTGGCAGCTTTGCACATGGCACAGACATGTTGCGTAACTTATAGGATCTGGCCTCTGATGGCTTCAATTAATCATTCAGCACAAACAGATACCGCTCAAGTCAGATCAGAAGATGTACGTTTGCTTTTGCTGGAGGCGAAGTTGGCTGTGTCTCCTCTCCAACACCACCTGAACTCCATCAAACAGGAGTTGTATGTTGATTAATACGATTAATAAGTTGCCAGTTCGTCAGTATTTCCTTCCCCACCCCTGCCATTCCTACCCAAATAAAGCCAGCAGACTTGGACGAAGTATTTGTCAGTGGAAACAAAACATTTAGCAAATTAAATAGCAATGCAGTCCTCCTAGCCATGTTTGTCTTGGTTGTTGTTTTCTTCACTCCTTCTCTATCTCACCTGCTTATTTTCCCCGAAGTTTGGATCATGGTTCCACCTATGTAATTTAGCATGAACACGAACTGTGGAGCCAATATGAAGACACTTGCAGTAGTTTGCTGCCTTCGCTCGAATGGTTCCCCCCCCCATCCATTTTTTTAAAAAAGAAGTTTGCGGCAGCAAATCTCTTATCAGAGAAGTAGGGCAGATGTCTTGTTCCAGATACCTATCTAGTCATGCGATGGTATGGGAATTGGCTTGTGAGTGATATGCTGCAACATGTGAGGACTTTATTAGATGAAAGGTATTTTTCCCCACCCCTAATTAGATTTCCACTGTGATTTGAGATTGTAGTCATTCAGCGTGACTTCTGTAAGGGAGGAAGAAGCAAAGTGTGGAGGAGGAGGACCAAAGAATAGTTTCAGCAAGGATCCCCCCCCCACCCCCAGTTTTGGCTATTGGTTGGTAAATGGAAAAACACAAGACAGTTTCGTTCAAGTATAAACTCCCATTCTCAGGAATGTCTGACTGTCAGAGCCTAGAATAGCACAGCAGCATACTTAGAATAAACCAGCAAAAATGTAGCTAGACTAAAGCAATTCATTTTAATACAGCTGTGCAATTTGCCACCGGCCTGTTCACTAGGGGTGAGAAGCAATATCTTCCAGGGAGGAGCTAAGGGGCAGATTGCCCCTGTTGCCTTCCTACCTGTGTTTTCCCAGCATTCTACCATTTCCAGGTATCTTTCAAGCTGGGACTGACAATCAGCACGCTTCCGCTGCGCGACTCTGCTACTGACAATCAGCGTGGCCTTATGCTGGTGATTCCAGTCAGGGAAATGCACCATAATGCTAAGGCAGCTGCACGTGCAGCAATAGGAACCTAGGAAGTTGTCTTATTCAGAGTCATACCATTAGGCAATCTAGCTATTTTCTATACAGCGGCTTTCCAGTGTATCAGTCATGAGCCTTATGCAGCCCTATCTGGAATACAGTTTGACAATGGAACCAATGCCTGGGAATGGGGATCTCCACTGCTTGGAGTCTTCAAGCAGAGGTTGTAGAGCAATCTGTTGGGGACCTTCTAGCTCTGGATTCCCTGCATTGAGCAGGGAGGATTTGGACTAGATGTTTTAAGGTCTCTTCCAGCCCGATGATTCTAAGAATCTGATCCTGTATCTTCCTGGAGATAGAATGTGCAACATTACAGGAGTACTAGGATTGTAAAATGCCAGAGGCGTTGTGGAGATGGGTATATTTTACCATATGCTGTGAAGTCCTGTTAAAATTTCAAATTTTAGAGATGATATTTGGATTAAAATTGGTAGGATTGTCTACTTAATGTGATACAAAAGCCAAATGTGTCATCCCTAAGATTCAGTGATGTAGTTGCTGGAAAACAGGTCCTTGTGGATTAACAAGATCTGGCATGTTTTGGTGGTGGAAAAGCTTACAGACTAGGTTAGAGGGAACAGAGGTCAAGTGAGTCCAATTAATTTCTTAATAGTTTGGTTGCCTTTCTTGGAATATATTGAGGTTTCCAATGTAGCCTATCCTTGAATGAGGTTTCCAGTATGGTCTCTATCACACAACACACACTTAAGCGTTGCAACCTCTTTGGCACTGTTCACATCTTTTTCGGGGGTACGGTTTAGGTGTTGTTGGGTTGTTGTTGTTGTTTGTGTAATTTGCTCGTAAGGGGAGGGAGGGGGTGTTTAGAGGATTTTCATTTTATTCTTTATTTTTCCAGGCCTGTTGCCTTAATTTGATACTTCAGATAGGACTTGTAGCCTCCCAGATTTTCCTTTTATTCTTTCTATTTAGTTGTAGGTGATGTTTGATCAAGAAGAGGGCTTTGCAGTAATTTAGTAGGAATGATGCCTGATACATTCTCTGCTTCTCCACTATTCTAATGATCCTATTCTAGTGAGACTTCTGGATTTAACAGGATAGATGCTGGTTGCTCCTTTATTCATCTACTTCTGTACTCATATTATTTTATTTTATTTTTAATTATTCAATTTTCAGAGTCATGCACTTATCACACTTTCTTCAGAATCCATACCTTTGGTGGGTCAACTTATGCTTAGTGGAAGCTGGATTAAAACAAATGGACTTTACTGACCTCAGGTTTAGTCTCCATATGTTGGATAGGAATTGTTGAGTGTTACCACTCCAGATGGCATTCATTCTGACTCGTATCAGATGCTTGAAACACTCTCTGTTCCATTAACACCAAACGATCTAGTCCTTTTGGGGACTTAAGTCTTTCCTGATGAACATGAAAATTCACAGTGCCCTTCTTTTTTTACGTATTGCCTTTCCGTCAGTGAGTAGGTTTTAAATGGCTGGATCTCTCTGGGGAAGTACATTTATGTGTGAAAGAAGGGCAGGGTTATGCCGATCACTTACAGAAGCCCAGCTGTCCTGCTGTAATTCATCCATCTAGGACTAATGCTATATAGCACTTGCTCTGATGGGACCAATGGAGCTTTCTGGAGAAATCTTGGCTCTTCCCCTCCCCCTGCCCCCTTTCACCTTGAAGCATCCACTTAAGTGATAGACTAGTGACATTAATCAGGTGTTATTATTCAGAAAACACATTTACAAGAGCTTGAGAAGGAGCCCGCTTGGCTGTACAGGGAGGAGGGGTGGTGGAACTCTTGGCTTTCACATATACTTTCTTGCAGTCTATATTAAATAGTCGGACTCCAATTATCTTATTACTTTCCCACCCGCTTTTGATGTAACTGTTAAAAAAATTTTTTTTTTTAAAAAAAGAGCAGGCTTGGCAAGAAAATGGCTCTCGTGTGAGGCTGGTAACCATGGCAAAGTTTATTGTTAAATGAGAGTATTCCAAACCCATAGCCGGGCTCTTTTAATTGCAGAGTCTCCCGCATACCCATGTTACCGAGACTATAATCTTCATGAGCGCTGGCATGTGAGGTATTTGGAGCTATGGAGTACCACCATGCTGCGAGAGGCCATTGAGTAGTTTCAGAAGAGGACCATTCTACTTTCAGTCTCCAACAGGGAGTGGGGAACAAGGCAAGCAATAGATTGATCTATTAAGTGGTGAAAAATATGTGTTAGATAACTACATTGCTAGAGTGGCTAAATGTTGAACAATGAAACACACACAGAGAGAGAGAGAGACTGACTGACTGAGAGTTGTTACCATTTGACCTTCTCTGGAAGATTGCAGGAAAATAGATACTAAAGTCAGGTATTCTGTGGAATACCTGACTTTAGTATCTATTTTCCTGCCATGTGCCTAATTTCCCATTGGTTTAGTTGTAGTGTGCCATATCAAGTATCTTTAATCACAATAACACTATGGGGTAAGCTAGACTGAAAAGAGGAGCTTCCTCAATTGTTTCTTTCATTGCAGAAATCAGCAGTGCTTACAACTGTTGGACCAATTTGTGCCTGTTGCAATGGGGGGAAAGCAGTGAGCGAGTCAGGCTTTGTAACTTACCCCCAAATTACCCAGTGAACTTAAATTGAATATATAATGCATTTAAAAGTTGGCTGTATAAATTTGAAAGATATTGGGAGTCTCTCTTTTTGTGTGCTGTATTTCTTTTGCAGAACTGTACTTTGATGATCGCTACTGAATTTATTGAGTGCTAACAATGTGCACCACCAAAGCCTGGATGATCTTCATCTGGTGACACATTCTCCCAATGTTTATCCTTTTAAGATGCTTTCAGAACATCCTTACTTTGTAGTATGGATCCATCCAATCTAATATCCCATATTCCTTTCTTCTATGAATTCACCCTGTTCATTTTTGAACCTATTTATTCTGTTTAAAGTAGCAAGGCCTTTTGACAGCTGTACATCGTGTGAAGAAAATGGAGCATCAATCCCACTTCACTGAGAATAGGCTGACATTGCTACTGCTGTCTTTCACTCAGCTCCCATTTGGTAGAAATAATTTCAGATGCTCTTCACTTCCTTTCTTGAGGTGATGTGTATATTGATTTTTTTCATAATGTAATCTGAAAAAAGTTTAATTCGTAAAGTGGGAGGTTGGGCCTAAGGCTTTGGGTAAGGACAGAAAACTTAAGAGAATTCCAGTTCGGCTTTTGGCAAGAACAAGATTTTTATCTGCAATTATTCAAAAATAATAATAATTGTGAACGATCGTAGCTAGAAAAAGTGACTATTATTGCAGAGAAACAGTCAAAGAGTAGGCTTAGTAGATGTTATATTTCTACTGTTGAAACTTAGATTGTAACACCTTTGTGGGGGAGAAGCCTTTGTTTTTGCTTACATTACTTTGTAAAACACAATGCCCATTTATGGTACGACATTAATAACAAATATTTCTATGTTTATTGTTGTCAGAAGGTCAACAGTAAGAGACCGCAGGACCTTCACCCTCTAAGATGTTTACATCATAATCCTGAAAAGCCCTATCAACGTGTTCAGTACTTGTGAGGACCCCCCAAAAATGAAGGGGCAATTAAGCATGCCTAGATGCCAAAATGCACGCCAGCTACACTCTCCTGTTGATGGGTGATCAACATTAGTCTGAAGGGGTTCGTGAGTATGTGTATAGGGCTCCCTCCACATAAGGCCCTTTCAGACTGATGCTGATTATGTATTTACTTTGAGGCATGGTCTGCTCACATGACAGTATGTAGGGGTCGAGGGAAGCCTGCTTGTTCTTGATAATGCTTCCATCAGTGCCTGAACAGGAATCAAGGACTTGCTTGGTCAGTCAAAGGATGTACATGGAGAAGTTGGGGCCACAGACTGCCCTGAAATTGGTAAGGAAGAAACTTTACGGAGCACCTTTTGTCCAGATAGGTACAACGTTTGTTATTCAGTTGATTTTCTACAAAATTAGGAAACCATGAATACATCCTGAAAGGCCCCCATGATACGTGTGCCAAGTTTGGAGGAAGGGCTTTGTTCTGTTTTGTTTTAAAATTAATAGTGGATATTACAAGCATATATATGTATACACATACACACACAAAGGCTGTAAAACTGATTTTTAAAATATCAGTTTTAGTGTGGTTTTCCCATGAATAGTAAATGCTGTACTATGAAATAGATTTGATTCATTTTGATTTAAACAGCCTTAAAAAGAAAAGAAAAAGCCCTAGTAAAGTCTGAATAAAAACAAAGATTTGGAACCAAACTGCAAAGTAAAATGAGCCATGATTTTCTTAAGACAAAATGGGTTAATTGAAATATTTCTCATATGTCTTAATAATAATAGATGCTAATAGATTGTCTTTTAAACAAAATTATGAAAGGTTTGTGTATAGGTGCCTCGTGTGGCGCAGAGCAGTAAAGCAGCAGTTTCTGCAGCTGAAACTCTCCCCACGGCCTGAGTTCGATCCCAGCGGAAGCTGGTTTCAGGCAGCCCGCTCGGGTCAACTCAGCCTTCCATCCTCCCAAGGTCGGTAAAATGAGTGCCCAGTTAGCTGGGGGAAAGGTAATAACGGCTGGGGAAGGCAATGGCAAACCACCCCGCTATTGCACGAGAGGTTCCTTTCCTTTTCCTCCTTGTGTATAGGTAGTCAAAAGGGGTGTTTTTATACTCTAATATTTTCAAAACCAAATTGAATGATACACATGAAATAATCTTGGTCCTCCCTCCCTTCATTTTGTTTGACCTTCATTGTACTGGAATCATAGAATAGTAGAGTTGGAAGGGGCCTAAAGGGCCATCGAATCCAACCCCCTGCTCAATGCAGGAGGTTACTAGTTACTCAATGGGATGTACTTCTGAGTAGCAGTCCATAGAATCATAATGATATTTAGGATGTTAAGCCTGAACAGGGTACAGGAACATGTGTAAAAGGGATGTGGCTCTATCCACCTGCCCGGTCCCCAGTGCCTCTGATCTCCACGTTTTGAGTGGGAAGGACTGAAGGAGGATTTTACTTGCAAGTAGAACTTTGCACAATTAGGGAGGTCAGGGACTTGGGGGCGGGGGAGGTGAACATGAGGACATCGGGTGTGGGGTCGGTGCATCCAGTTCTGTGTCTCTTATTCGTTTTCCTGTTCTTTATTTAGGAATAACACCTGAATAGGGCTTCTGTAACGCTATGGGGCTAATCCGTAGTGGTTTTGTTCTTCAATATGGTTTTGCCTGGATAGGTTTCATTTGTTTAGATGCTGTCAGGTTTGTGTTAGAGAATGGCTCAGCGGAACATATTACTTTGGTCCTGTACAATCTTCATGGCATTCCTATTTGCTTCCAGGCTCAATTCTGAGCTGGTTCTACTTACTTTCAAAGCCCTAAAACAGAGGTGTTGAACAGTTTTCACCCTGATGGCTGGATTTCACTTTGGAGAAGTTCTTTGGCGGGTGTGTGGCATATTCCAGTGGTGGGCGGGGTCAAAGGCAAACACAGCAGGGCCAAAATACAAAAAATAGAAGCATATTTTAGTTTAAAGCTTTTACTGTCTTAGGAGATGCATTTCAACCTTTTATAATTGGGGAGGGGGGGAACTGCCCAAAAGTTGGGAAACCGGCTTACGCACACTTTTAAAAAAGTATATCAAACATAATGTGTCATTTGGTCCTAAGTAGCCTTGTGAGACATGAGGCTGTGAGAATTTCCTTGAGGTTTCCGCTTGTTTGTTTGTTTTTTAAAAAATTCTGTACCCCTATTCTTGTTCCTATCTTAGGAGAAACTGCTATTAAGTAATGCTGATTAAGAACCTTCCACTAAGGACCTTGCTAGACCTACCTTAAAATCCGGGTGTGCTGAGGGGCCAACGCAGGCTGTTGCTCCTATCCACATGTCCGACACAACGGGATAAAAGAAAGCCCCGTCGCATCGGCCATTTTGTTTCATATGTTAAAGGGGCTCACCAGCGACTAAGGTAGTTTTTTTAATTAAAAACAGGGTTCCCCGCCCCCCTGTCCCCGATTTCCCCACCCTGGTCATGATCCCCCCCACAATCTCCGATTCCCCCCGCAATCTCCGATCCCCCCATCCCCCGCAATCTCTGATCCCCCCCATCCCTGAGATTCCCCGCGATCTCCGATCCCCCCATCCCCGCGATCTCCGATCCCCCCATCCCCGCGATCTCCGATCCCCCCATCCCCGCGATCTCCGATCCCCCCATCCCCCATGATCTCCGGTTCCCCCCATCCCCCACGATCTCTGGTTCCCTCATCCCCCACAATCTCTGGTTCCCCCCATCCCCGCGATCTCCGATCCCCCCATCCCCGCGATCTCCGATCCCCCCATCCCCGCGATCTCCGATCCCCCCATCCCCCATGATCTCTGGTTCCCCCCATCCCCCATGATCTCCAGTTCCCCCCATCCCCCATGATCTCTGGTTCCCTCATCCCCCACGATCTCTGGTTCCCCCCATCCCCCACGATCTCTGGTTCCCTCATCCCCCACGATCTCTGATTCCCCCCATCCCCCACGATCTCTGATCCCCCCATCCCCCCCAGCTCCATTTTCCCCCATCTCCCCACCCTGCCCTGATGGCCGCAATGCTCCTGTGGAGCGCTGTGCACCATCCACCGCTTTTCCCGGCTACTCACGAGTAAATGTGGTAGCTGGGAAAAGTGGCGGAACGGGCTACACGCCCACGGTCTCGGGCTCAGCCCGAGACAACAGGAAATATCAGGCCACAAACGGTGCCGGTTATCCCGGGCCAAGGGAGGGTTACCCCTGCCTGAGCCCGGGATCCCCTGTGTGTCATCTGGACGCACAGGGATGAGCCCAGGCCTCGCACCGGGCTAAAGCCTGGTCTAGCAATGGCCTTAAGGATCAATTTCATAGTTGGGCATCCTATATCTGTTGCTTTCAGCAAAAAGAACAAAGAATCTGGAGGCACTTTAAAGATTTATTGTGGCATAAGCTTTAGAAGATTTGGCAAAACAGACTCTGGTGCTCAATAAACCTGTTAGTCTTTAAGGCCCCTCAAGATTCTTTATCTCAAACGAGGGGGGACTGATTTCAGGCATACTGCATATCTTTCAGTCACCTTCTCTTGATTTTAAATTAAACTTTTTGAGTAGATGAACCAATCTTTCCATACACTTACGGTGCAATCCTATGCATGCTTTGACAGAAAAAAAGTTCTACAGCTCCCATCTTTCCCCAGCCAGCATTTATATTACTTTTCAGTATCAATATGGTTATAGCACAGGGATGGGGAATTCCTTGATCTATGAGGCGAGACTTAGATAAAGGAAAAATGTTTACCTTTCATGTTGGGTTTCAGTCTACATAAAATAGACTATTAAAACAGAATTGTAGGGTAAGTATGAAAGAATTGGCCTGAAAGGCAACAGTGATTTTATTCATTTAATTAAAAATGTTATGAAATCATACTTGGTCACCAGCTCAAAAAAGGTGTAAGTTTTCTCTTTCACCTTCTGTGCTTGCAAGCAGAGCAAATGTTTGCAGTGTTTTTTTGTTATTTTTAAAAAAGGGCTGCCAGCAAATTTAAAGAAATTTAGTTGATGAATCATTTGGTTTAATCAATTAATTAGTTAATTAATCAGTCAGATGTATATAACGTTGCATGTTAACCAAACCTCATTATACTGTTTTTACAAGATCTACTCATTGTTATTTAAAAAAGGACTTCTTTTTTTAAAAAAACCAAAACACCAATACAGTGACCTGGCATGTAGGACTGGTGTAATGGTCAGAAATCCAGGTGTTTCTGGGGAATAATCGCATCCCTGGATTTGAGGACAAAGTAGGCAAATGTCCCTCTGTGTAAATCCTACGATGGAATTGTTTCTCATGTGACAATTCATTAACTGATGTTGGCAACTTCACTTGATGACTTACATGAGTGAATGAGCCATGGCAGACAGAATTTTCAAATCTCCCAATGTTACCCAGAACTCAATACTTTTGATGGAGTCACACATTTAGCTGTCATGTATTCATGCAGTGTAAACCAGCAAACCATATAGCCAAGAATGGAAATGGTGTTGTATTCACATGAAACAGAGGGTGTTCAAATTAACACCTCCTGAATGTAAAACAAAACAAGGAGGCATTTTCTCCGCCCTGGCATTAGAAATGGTGGTGGCCAACTGTAGAATCAAAATGGCAGATACAGCTATGGGTTCACATCCTAATTCATGTGGTCTCTTTTAAGTATGAGTATGGATATTATAAATAACCTGTGTTTCTATACATCTCCCCAGCATCTTGGTCTCTGGTGGAGGTAGGTAACTAAGATTGATCAGTCACTGGTTTAACCCATTAGGGTCTGTTCTTAAGTTTCTTTTACAACATTTGCTGGACAGGGTTCTTTTGTATTGTCCCCCTAGAGTGTATACAAACGGGGGGATATTTATTGAACACACATAATGATGTTAAAGGTTGACAAGTCCCAGTTCATAAAGCCTTCCTAATTAACAAGCCAGGATTGATTGCTTCCACTGACAAGGAAAGACTTAGGTTTACACAGTTCAAGCCATAAATGTGGGCCATTAACAGGCTGCCCCTGATGAGAACCTACATTTTTATGGGCTTGGGGCTTCACTGGAGTTCATAAATATGTTTGTTTGAATGGATACCTTAGAAAATGTGAAAAAAAGTTGTTTCCCAGGGACGAGGTGCAAAAGATGGAAGAGAAAAACAAAGCCTCTGGAAGCCACTTGGAAATAAATGAATAATAACCCCTGATGACCGTAAGGGAACGAAACCATAGCACATTACTGCAGACATGTCCAGAGAGCGCGGTGGATTTATGTTCAGCTGCTGAAGCACTTTTTATAAATTGCTTTCAAATGGAATGTGTGTGGTATCTCATGGGGCCACTTGTTTGAAAAATTGATTTAGGTCTAGAAGATTCCCACAACTTGTAGTAGGAAGCAGTAAAAGCAACAGCTTGTCAATGATTAGAGCCTTTGTTTGCGAAACATTTTATGATGAGTCTAGGATCCTTCTGGCTTGCAGACTGCAGTTTTGGATACATTTTCCAGGGACAGGTCGCATGAAAAAAACAAAGTGTAGGGTGAAATACACGCCGTCATGCCTTTATTGCGGTGCAGCTTACCACATGCTGGCTGCCATCGTATTTACCACATTTACCTCACGGCGAGATAAAACACGTCTAGCACATAAATGCCACTGCCTGGAGAGAGAAAGGGGAAGGTATGTCCAATACGAAGAGCAAGTGCAGAGGTGGCTGGGAAATGCACCATGCCACGAGTGCAGCAACTGCAAGGGTAGGTGTTCCGTAGGATTGCCACACCAGCAAATACGCTGTAGTATTCTAACCCTCTGCAATAATTGCAAGCGCTTCGTTCATTCTGGCAAGGCATCTGGTGTGCAGGCATTGCGGTAGCAGAAACCCATGCTTGGGGAAAAAAAAGGCTGGGGACAGTATTTTTGGCACAGGATAATCCATTGCTGTATAAACTTCTAATTTGGCAGCAAGTTAAGAGAGAGATTGATGCAGAGGTAATTGCAAGCCCCACCTAAACTTGGGGCCTTGGGGGAGGTAGCCTTCAGGGGAGGGAACTCTGCCTCTGAGACATAAGCTGAGCAACCACTTCGCTCCCAAGAACGTCGGCGTCTCAAGGGGTAGTCCAGTAGGGCTCCAGTGAGAAGGACTGTTTGGTTGCAAAGGAAGTTTTCATACGAGTAAAGTCTTCCTCATGAGTAAGACCCTCACGAGTAGGACTTTTGTGAGAGGGACTGTGATGAACAACAGTTGAGCCCTGGGTGGGTTCTAGACACGCTGGCTATATAAGCTTTTAGTTAGAGCGTGCTAGGTGCTCGAACAATGTGCTTTGAACTCTTGTTTCTCTGACCCGTTCCATGACTGAACCTTCGTACTGCTGACCCTCCAACTCCCGCTTGACTCTGCTTCTTGGACTACATTTGTGTTTGACACGTGTTTGGACCTGGGCTGCAACTCAGACCTTTCTATTGGAACTCACCCTCTTGCCTGGGCCTTTGACCATTGCCTGTTTCATGAATAGTCCTGCCTTGAACTGCTTTCTTGCTGAATTGGAAGTCCTATGACCATTTGGCTCTTTATTGACTTGTTATTGGATTTGCCCCTTAATTTGCCCTAATGCTGAGTCCCATCCAGCCAAAGCAGTATACCTACATTTGTTTGTTTTAAGAAACACAATTTTTGGAGGGGAGAACTCGGAGTGGCAAACTAGCAGACATGTATATCTAAGCCTCTTTCTGCTTTCAACTTCTCCATTCCAGTTCACACTCTGTATGCTTCAACAACAACACCCTCATTGGAGTTTCAAATGCATGTTTGCCCTTGATATGAACCTGCCTGGAAGAAAAGTGCCTCGGATGGGCAATTTGAAGCAGAGACGTGTCCTTTTGAAGCCACCTTTTATGCTTACTGTGTAACTAGCCCATGTTACTCTAGTTCCCACCATATTCTGCTAATACTGATTATACCCATCATAGTACCCTCATATTATATTTGCTCCAATATTTACATGACTTTTCCCCAGGGCCAGCCCTTCTATGAAACAGTGTGAGACACCCACATCAGGCAGTGGAGCGGGAGGAATGTTGTGTTGTGTTGCTTGCCCCCTGCCAGGAGGGCCTGCCGCTGCTGTCTCCAGCAGATGCTCTGGAGAGCCCTGCCAGCCACTTTCTCACCATGGCATTTGCCACAGTGAGAGAGAGCAGCCGACGGGGCTCCCTTGAGGAGTTGCCCACCCTCTGTTTCCGTGGTCGCACACCTCCTTGTGCCGCCACTGCATTGGCTCTATGGCGAGCTGTAGGGCTGAGAAAAGCAGTTGCTTCCCCAGAGTCTCACAAGAGCCCTGCAGCGGATTCTTCCAGCCACATGGCTTTCCACAGAACCGATGTGGTGGAGGTGACAACGAGAAGGGGAAGGAGGGAGCAATGTGGCAGCAGGAGGAAAGGGTGTGATGTATTAGGAAGGGCACAGTGCAATGGCATTATGTTCTCTCCCACCTCAGATGGCAAGAGAACTTGGGCGGGGGCTGCTTCTTCCCTACTCTAGTTTGCTTGTTTTGATAAACCCCACTGCCACTCATTTTACTAAAATCAATTTATTGAAACCTTGAATAGCTATTCCACAATACAGTGGCACCATTAACACTTCCTACCACATGAAAAATATGTACATCAAGTATTTATGGATAGCAAAGGCATGTTGGCACTTATTAGAGTTTTTTTTTTTTTAAATAGCTTCTGTGATTCAGGCCAGAACATTGTCTTGTTAACTAAGTTTCATCCCCAGTCCAAGCAGCTGAGGATCCCTGAGCACAAGTTAGAGCCAACCTCAGCTCTTTAGGTCTTCTGGTGTTAGTTGATATCAGTGTATTTCATCACAATCGCTTTAGTTTTGCATAATCAGAAAAATACCACTGGTGAAATTGTTTGTGGAGAAGCTACATGCCAGGGTTTATATTTAGAAGGGTTTTTGTTTTGTTTTTTTTGGCAATTCTTTGCATAACAAATACATCTTGAGAAAATGTGTGACCCATTTCAATCCATATTATATGCCTAAAAAATTAAATTTCCAATTGTGCTAGGCCAAGATTCAAGATACATAATCAAAACATAATTTCCACCCTGACCGCTGAATTTTATGACTGGGAAATCACTATTTTATTATACAATGGATAAGTACCAGTCCTTTAAAATATCCCTTTGGGCTGGTGAAATTATTTTATTTGACATCGTTTTTTTTGGATTTAAGAAAATTACACACACACACAGAAAGCAAGTAAGTTTGAGATGCATAAATTTGGAGGATGGAATAAATATTTCTCATTTGAGAATTTTGAATGGGATTTTTAGTTCCGTTGAAACATGACAAGAATTTGTAGAGTAGGGGAATTCTTCTTGAGTAGCTACAAAGATTGTTTCCTGGAGATTGCACATAGATGAAATATATGTTGAAAATCAGATACATAAACAGAAAAACCAAACCAGATAGTTCAAACCTTCTTAGGGTGAATTCTAAACAACATCCCATCATGCAACATTGACCATTGGTAGGATGAGCCATGCAGAGGAGTCTAATATGTGATCATACTGGATACTGGAAGCATGGCAGCTGCAGAGTAAATGGAACATTGGGCCCTTTGACATGGGCCAGTTCCTCAAAGTTCCTTTCATATTGTAATTGAGGTTTGTCAGCTGAAAATCGGGATCGTAATCTTTACATGAAGAACCTGATCTGCTCTGTCGTGCAGTCGCAGCAGCCCGTTATCAAGCTGGGCAAAGCACGCACACTTCCCAAGCCAGTGCAAAGGCACAATTTTGTCCCTGTTTTTTGTGGACTGCTCACCTCTCTGCACCAGGGCTGGAACAGCTTTAGATACAGCTATGCAGAGTCTGACAAAGAGCCCTTGACGTGATGTAGAAACTTGTCTGGGTCAGAGATGAGGTGGAATGGGAGGCAAGCATCTGTTTCTGTCCACCTTTCACAAACCGGCACTGCAAAAGATGGCAGTTAGTGTGGGTGCAAAAGGCACATAGGATAAGGTGACCATATGAAAAGGAGGACAGGGCTCCTGTATCTTTAACAGTTGTATTGAAAAGGAAATTTCAGCAGGTGTCATTTATATATATGGAGAACCTGGCTTTCCTCTTCATCACAACCGTTAAAGCTGCAGCTGCCCTGCTCTCTTTTCTATCTGTTCACTCTAGTATAGCTCCTGCAGCTTTTACTATTGTGATGAAGAGGGAATTTAACCAGGTTCTCCATATATACAAATGACAGCTGCTGAAATTCCCTTTTCTATGCAAGTGTTAAAGACACAGGAGCCCTGTCCTCCTTTTCATATGGTCACCCTAACATAGGATGGAACCATTGGTATGGCAGAAATTATTGCCAGGGAGGTCATTTTTGATGGATTGTGTGTGTATGTATTAACCACCTCAAATATGTTTGTCATTAATCGTGCAGTCTTGTACATGTCTACTCAGAAGTAAGCTCCATTGAATTTGATGGGACTTACTCTCAGGCAAGTATGTATAGGATTGCAGCCTACATCTTGCTTCCAAATAATTTTAAAATCAGTATATATTAGCAATGCTGTCTGATCCAAAGGCTTGTAATTTTTTCTTATATACGCTTTCGTTTACCTAGATTTTAGGTTAGGCAAATAGTTATATTTAGAAGATATGCTGGGGGATTGTGTTGGAAGTTTTAGTGTCACATCGTTGATTCAGCTATGCTTTTGACAAAGACCAATATTTTATTTCTTGAATGCAGCAACAAACAATATTGGAATTAGAACCAAGGCTGATAAATTAGATGGACCTTTAGAGCATGGTCTATAACCTTGTTGTTTTCTTGCACCACCTAGTGGTTTTCATGTGAAACGTCCTGGTTCTCAAGGGAATAGTGGGCATTATTTTACCTGTGCCAAAATTGTAAGTTACCAGGGAATGACTAAGGACTGAAAGGAGAATAAAATCCAGACCATGGCAGGTTGAAAGATCATAGAGATCTTAAAAATGAACAGCAAAATCTATTGCCTTGGAGTGTCCTAAGAACCTGTAGCCAATCCTATCAAAACTTCTCTTGTGTGGTGTTGGTTGATAGTGGAAAATAATTTTTAAAATTGCTGAGATATTTGAGCCATCTGAACTGAAGCCCACTGAATAATATAAACCAACTATTTTACATGATGTGAACAATGGGATAGGAAGTGTTAATGTATTCTTGCCATTCTTCTAGAGAATAAGTAAGCAAATGCTATACAAATGTAATTGCCAATGCAAGTGCAAGATTAACCTTTGAGTCATCCATTGTTATTTGCTTAAATTTAAAGTGAGTTCAGAAGAAAGAAGGAGGCATTCTGTGGTTTATTGTTTTAAAGGATCCCTGTGCACCTATATTAAATAGCCAGACACTTTCTCCTATTACAGTATTGTTTTGTAATCACTGTGCCCGAGTCCCAAATTTGGTGCTTCATTTTTGGTTGTTGTTGTTACTGTGCATACTTAACAATTTTATTACTCGTTTAATGAAATATATATATATATCTCCGAAAGGATTTTATGGGTTTTGTCCTTATTTCTTTCCAGGGCCTTATTAAAGGCAAAGACAAAAGGAGCTTAGATGCTGTTGGAATGTTAGCAAACTGCTTTCCCTGTATCACTCACATGGCTGCGTGTTTTACAGCTGCTACGTTTCAGCAATGGTTTTAAAAACACATACTTTAAAGGAGAGAGTGAATCTCATTTTGCCATTTAAAAGTGTTCAAAGGCTGGGAAGGGAGGAGTAGACTGCTGGCTAATGTCACTTGCACTTAGGGCAACTTGTAATGGTGTGTTTTCAGCTCTCCTGGGAGAACCACAGATGCTTGGTTGTGATGTCACCTCCAACATGGTGTCCACATACTTCCATGTCGTTTACTTTTGACTTCACCTCTTTGACTATAGCATTGTTCAAACCCTGCTCTGCTTCTTGTCAGTTGGTTCATTCCCTCTTGGAGATTTTGTCTGTCTGTCACATTTGTATCTTGTCCATTCTCCAAGTTGCTCAGCAAGACATATAACAGATTTATCTCCTCTTTCTGCTTGCGAAATCCTATAAGATAGGTTAGATTGGGCCTGTTCAGACAACATGCGAAGCCATGGTTAGGCCACTATTGCAGAAAATGGTTAGTGAGCATGTTTAAAATGTGGTTATGTAGCCACCATGGTTAGGAATGGTTCATACGACGTACTAAGCCATAATGTGTAACTCAGAATGCTTAACCACTATGGCTTAGTGTATCGTCTGAACAGGGTCATTGAGAACTAGTGACTGGCCCATGGTCACTCCATGAGCATAGAGTTCAACCCATCTCTACCCTGCCCAAATCCGTCACTCTAACTACTTGATCCACCAGTTCTCAAAAGCTTTGGAGGTGCCAGGCTCCCTCACCCCAAGCATGGAGCAAAGCATTGTAGAAATGCACTATTTGCAAACCCAGCTAAACTACAGTGGAAAAGATGAATGATGAGAAGAATTTCATTTGTTAAAAACATAAAGATTATGCCCATGAAAAGGAGTCAAGGGTAAGGCTTGCTACGCTAGCAAATCAGCCATGTACTAGTGTGCCATTATAAAATGTGATGTTAGTCTGGTGTTGCAGGAGGCTTTATAGCAACACTATTGAGATGAGTAAGTGCTACTCTCTCTATCTGACTAGCTTGCTTCTGAGATTCACCAGAACAAGAGAGAATAAGACACACGCTGCTTAGTGTTAAATTTACAAATCTTTACCAAATGTTTTGGGCTTCAAGAATTAATGTATGGGTAGTGGTCTCTGAAACTTCTCCTAAGCTAGACAACTCAAATATGGTATTAAAGAATATATATATATATATATATATATATATATATATATATATATATATTTATAGCTCAACCAGTCTATGGGAATAACAAGCTTTAGCTAAGATGAGGCAGATCACAAACATTCTTAAAAGTATAATGGAAGATCGTAGCAAACATATTGTTAACACAATAAAATCTAGTTTCTTCTCACTATAACAGTCAATATCAAAAGTTCATATTTACCTAAAAGGAGGGCATGGCGGGAGACGCCAGCCTAAGCAGGTATGGCAGGTTTCTCATCCTCTCAGGATCTCTTTCTTAAATAGATCACACTCTGGCTTTTTATAACCCCTATGATACTGATGACCTCATCCTTAGTTTTGGAACTGGTCATACCTCTATTTTCATTTTTTTTCAATATAGCAAGGTCCGCCACTAATACCAGTGACACCTAGGCCCTTTCTACACCTATGGATTATCCCAGGCAAATGGAGGGATCATCCTTGCCTGCTGCTTCGATCCCCTGTGTGTCATTTGGATGCATGGGGATGATCCTGGGACGATCCCGTGACAAACGTCTGGTGTAGAAACAGGTATCCTTGCAAAGTTAAGCTACATGCTGCTTCTAGCACTTGGCTGACCCATTTGTGGCAGCCTACCTCTATTTCCAAGAATATATTCTATTGCTCATAGTTATCTCACAACATATTCATACAGAAGTAGTTACAGCTACAATATACAATACATTCTTACAAATTTTACACACTACAATGCATATTCCCCTATGTCGTGAGCAATTATGTCAAAGCAAATGCTTAGCGCTAGGATGTGTGCTGGCAGATCATTGTGGGTTTTGTAATTAATATATTTATATCTAATATAATGAATCAATATAAATGATTTTCCTTTTAATTTCTTATATATTTCCCCTAATTTGTTCCCCCTTCCTTTTACCTGCCGATAACAGTTTCTCCTAACATTGTGCATCTTATTTTTCACTCTGTCATTTTAAAATGATCATCCTAAGTATTTGGAGATAAAATGCTTCCTATTTACAACATCAGCTGCTCATTCATAAAAATAAAATTGGACATATCTAGATTATTCACCTTTATTTCTTTTTACCTGTGCTCTAGGCAATTTCCTTTTTAGCAAGACCACCAATATTTGGGGAAACTGATTTACTCAATTTGATTGATAGTGCCACAAGACACAGAATTTCTCTTCCATCAAAGATTTCACAGTGTCCATTGGATATCTGAATGTCCTAGCTTCTATTTGTTTAAACGTTAATGTTTCTTGACATTTCACAGATGTGTGTGTGTGGAGATTATTTATTTATTTATTTATTTATTTATTTATTTATGTATTTATTACATTTCTATATCGCCCAGTAGCCGAAGCTCTCTGGGCGGTTCACAAAAATTTCAAAGATGCAGTAGTGTGTGAGGAGTTTTTACCATGGACCCCATGGTTCTGTTCCATGAGAACAAAATTAATAGGATCAGTAGAATAATACTTATTTAAGGGTGGTTCATACCACTTTTCAGGCAAACCTCACAAAGACCCTGTTCAAATGACACACTAAGCTGTGGTGTTAAATATTTTGACCTAAATGTTATGGCTTGGCATGTTGTGTGAACCATTCCTAACCAAGGCCCAAAGTATGGAAAGAATAAGCATCAATAAAATATGGGAAGAGCAAGCATTAATAAAATATGGAAAGAATAAGCATTAATGAAAGTATATAACAATACAGCAAAGTTACAAGGATTTTAAAAAGTGAAATCTTCTCTCCTTTGGGCAAGATTCTTCTTAGGTCACCCTGTAATGCCATCTGGGGAGGGAGAGGCCACCTTAGCTGGAGTACTAGGCCGGATGGTGGGCGGCTCTGCAAGCTGTTTCATCTTTTCTTGCTCCTCTCCGCGTGGCAAGTTGCTCATTGAGTAGCCTTGTGGTTGGGGAAGGGAGAGGCCAGCATATGTTCACAATATGCACTTCTTTTTTAGTCGCACAGAACTCCTCCTTGGGCTAAATATTCAGCTTTTTTCAAAGGGAAAAGTTGATGTTTCTGAGTAGAGTAAGGGTAAGCATTACTGCTTTTTGGCTGGATGGAAGTTCCGCATTATGCGAATGGAGAACATCCTTGCAAACTTAATTTAATTAGGCTAACCACCAGTCTCTCTCTCTCTCTCTCTCTCTCCAGTTGCTTGCCAATATCCCAGAAGAGCCATTCCTCTTCTGATCTCAGTAGTCCATCATCATACAATTTAGCTATTTTAACAGCACTTACAGTTTTGTCTGGATAGCTCTGTCTCAAAAGAACAGTTTGAACTTCTACTGATACTGAATGGCATGTGTACTCAGAACCTTGCACAGTGGTTTTCAAACATTCTGCCTTCAGGGAATCCTAGGGTGGCCACTCGTGCATTGGCAATAAGCAGGAAATGCATCATCATAAAAGATAACAACAATGAAAAGAGACACAGATTTGCATAACATCTATATAATAATACAATAACTATAATTTAAATAAATCTCACCATAGGGTGGAAGACTGTGACCAGGTGACCTTTCAGTCTGGCATCCAGGTGCCAAGTATTGATGGGCCACTTCAAGGTCCCTACACCCCCTTCTTAGGTTGGGATGGACTTGAATTGGACGTCAGATAGAAGACACCTTCAAATAGATGACTGTCCTCTATCAGCTCTCCAAAACAGAGGACTGTCCTCTAAAGTAGGACACCTGGCCACCCTAACCCATTTACAGTAGCCTTTCTGCCCAGGAATCCCTGTATGTTACAGAAGGTTCTGGAGCATATTCTGACGTGCATGTTCAGTTTATATGGTCAGGTTGGCGTGGTCTATTTTGACTCCCCGTTTCATGAACACTCAACCTTCTCATACAGCTGTGCATTATAGTAGTGAACAGCCTGTCTCAGAAAAGCTGTTTCAGCTTTATGGCTCACAATGAGGGCCCCCAAGTCCTTTGGAACATGGTTGGAACATCAATGAAATCACGTAATGTCACTTAAATACTTGAATACAATTTCTCTGTATGTAGAGAAATTTGATGTGCTAGTGGTAAGCCACAGCCCCTGCAACCACCTACCTATTGCAGCTACAGCTGGTGTA
Source organism: Elgaria multicarinata webbii (assembly GCF_023053635.1). Lineage (NCBI taxonomy): Eukaryota > Metazoa > Chordata > Lepidosauria > Squamata > Anguidae > Elgaria > Elgaria multicarinata. The sequence continues at coordinate 68,605,988 of NC_086171.1, read as the reverse complement.
TTAATTATGTATTATTGGTTGTTCAACCCTGCCAAAGCGATACCTTTGAAGACTGCCTTGACATGTTTGCTTCTCGAGTCCTAGCAGGAAGTATTGGCAAGTTCCTGACCTGGCAGGAAGAAGGTTTCACTGATGTCAGCTGGCATTCAAGATCTATGAGTTAGATGCCGCCCAAAGTAGTATGTTCTGTAAAAAGAAGGAAGAATGACATGGGCTCATAATTAAAAGATTTTTTTCTCCTAAAATATGATTATTCAACCTGAGACAGAGAGCAATGATGAGAAATCTAGAAAATGGAAGGCTTTATTTTGCTGTCAGTGGGGAGAGAAAAAGAAGAGAGATACATTTGCCTGTTTCCTAAATCACAGTTATAATGAAGAAGACTTAAACACTTATTCTATCCCTGCACTGATAGCACCTTTGTCTGATAAATTAAGCACCCAGCCAGCTGTGTTTGAATATGAACTCATCTTCCATGGGAAATGTCATCTTCTAGCTTTTCCAAAAGCATCTTCACGCAGTGTCTGTTTCTTGGTTCTCTGCTCTTGGTTGTTTTTTGCCTTTTAGGATTGAAAGCATCTCCCCCCCCCCCCCCCTCGCTTTTGTTTCACACCTTATTCTTCTCCTCTTTTGAAAATCTTGTGAATTTGAGCAAAGAGACAGCCTGAAGATGGAAAAGTACATTTCATGCTGGAATGGCTAATCTCTTATCCCCCCCCCCATGGAACATCATTTCTTTTGCTGTGCTTTATTTGAATATTATATTCATCAGTATAATATTCTGAGACCTTTCCATTTGAGAGCTACATTTAAAAGTGTGGATTTACCTTGCATTCACAAAAAATAAAATAAAAAGCTAAAAATCTTCATTATGCAAGAAGTGATCTGGCTGCAGTATTTGTAGCAGCTCATCCTACATAGAATCCTGGGAGCAAATATACCCATATATGCCCTTACTATTAAGCCAAGCAGAAGGAAAATACATTACCTTGTAATGTAAGATGTAATTTATTGATTTATTTATTGCGATGAGTAGAAGAAGGTAATTTAGGGCACCTATCCCATGCATATTTAGACAGAAGAAAAACCCAACAACTCCCAGCATTCCCCAGCCAGCCATTCTGGGAGTTGTAGGACTTTTTTCTGTCTAAACGTGCATAGGATTATGTCCTGGTTTGATTGCAAAATCTTTTGCACATTCTCCTACAATAGCGCATTTGGGTAGTGTGGTAGAGTACATGCTTCACCATTCAGAAGGTCCCAGGTTTAGTCCCCAACATCTTCAGTTAAAAAGGTTCAGAGAGCAGCTGATGTGAAAGACCCACCCCCCGCCTGAGACCCTGTAGAGCCATTCTGCCAGTCAAAAGTCGGAAGCAGAAAGTAGATGGACAAACGGTCTGACCGGGCGTGAGTCAGTTTCCTATGTTCATAAATTAGTTCTCTATTTTCTCTGAATCTGAGAAAACACTGCTGCTCTTTTAGAGATGCTGTGGTCTAGTGAGAAAAGGCAGGCCAGATATTGGATGGCTGAGAAAGGAACTGTTCCACATGTGATGACTGTGACTCTGTTCAGTCGACATGCTAAGCATCGGTGGTTAAGCATTTTGAGCTAAACATTATGGCTTAGCGTGTCATGTGAACCATTTATTTATTTATTTATTTATTACATTTCTATACCGCCCAATAGCTGGAGCTCTCTGGGCGGTTCACAAAAATTAAAACCATTCAAAGTATAAAACAACAATATAAAACCATAATATAAAATACAATATAAAAGCTCAACCAGATAAAAACAGCAGCAATGCAAAATTACAAATTTAAAACCATGTTATTTAAAATTTATAGATTGTTAAAATGTTGGGAGAATAAAAAGGTCTTCACCTGGCGTCTAAAAGCATATAATGTAGGTGCCAAGCGAACCTCCTTAGGGAGCTCATTCCACAGCCGGGGTGCCATAGCAGAGAAGGCCCTCCTCCTGGTAGCCACCTGCCTCACTTCCATGGTCACACCATTTGTAACCATGGTGGCTACATAACCACAGTTTAAACACGCTCACTAACCATTTGCTACAAAAGGGTTAGCGGCCTAACCATGGCTTAGCGTGTTGTCTGAACAGGCCCTATGGCACCAAGTTGTGCCGATAGCACTGTCTTGCCAGTGGGTTTTGCCTAGGCATGCTGAAGGCCTCAGTGGAATTTCCTTCTTTTGCGCTCCCCCCCCACCTCTCATGCCTCCCCCCCCCCCCGCCCCAGTTAAATACTGGCTCCTTTAATACCCAGTCGATTTTGTGGCAGGTGTTTTAGTAATTCCTTCGTATATAAGCTGAATGACAAGTCCTTAAATGTTTCTCTGGGCTTAAAAATAGCTAGACATCTGCTACTTCATTATGTATAATTTAAGAGATTTGCTTTCAGGAAAAGATTTCTTTCTAAGAATCGGAAATGTAATGCATGCAGGATACAATTTGTGGAGAAGGTTTACTTGAAGGGTGAGCACTTCGCTGGCATCTTAATGAATGAGAGCATTTTCTCTCTGCCTGTCTCTTCTTTCTGTCTCTGTTTCTTTCTCTTTTCCCTAATTTGGGGAGCGGGGAAGATGAGGGGAAGTAGCTGATTTCAGAAGGACCGATATCATAACACCTGTTTACACCAGGCTTGAATTTAGCCTTCACATGCCTGTGGAATACACTGGAAATTACTCAAGACTCTTCATGAGAATTCCCTGCATTACGAAATTTCCTGTTGGAGGTTTTGTTTTAACAAAGTTTCATTGTACCTATCTAGTGCCTTTCTGTGTGTCTGCTTTTTTAAATCCCCCGAATCAAACTTCATTAGCTTTGCACTGCAGCTTGGAAGAAGGAAGAAAAAGCAACTACTAACAAGAATACTTAAGAAATGTCTTGACTTAATGAGAATATTACAGGGTGGAACTGTTCCTGTAAGACTTGCCAGCATTAACTATAACCCCCTAAATAATCCATCATGCTAGGCAGGGAGGGATGTGAAAACCTCATTGGGAAATCTTGCCAGCTTGATTGAAACTTTCTAGTCTCCCCTCAAGATCCCTTGGGTGTTTTGCCTGAGGAGGTCTGTTCAAATTTTGCTTAAGGCAAAATCTGGTGGCAATCTAGGAATGTGCAGAACCCCTTGAGGAATTTCTATAGTCTTTCTCATTAACATTTTTTTGGCTTCTCTCAAAATTCTTCAAATGTTTCCCCTGAACCTCGAATTCATTTCAAATTTCGCTTCAGAGTTCAATCCTGCCCTCAACTTATACCGGCTGAACACAAGGCGGTAAAACCCCGTGTAGTGAAACCCCCTTCCTGCCAATTTGCTTGACGGGGAGATGGAGCACCTCTGGATTGAGGTTCTTGCCCATGTTTTGAGCAAATGGCATAGACTTAAAGATAAGAGTGCAGGTGTCCTGAGTACAATATGGGACTGGCTGCTATTCTCATCCCTGTTCATCCATGCAAGTCTCCTTGCAGACACTGTGGCTTGGCAGAAAGGCAGCTTTAAAGATCATGATCTGAAATGGAGATGATTAATTATGGGGCTTTGGCTACGTTAAAGTATTTCCAATACTGATTTACTAATATGAAAAAGCAGGTAGAAACCTCATAGAGGGAAAGGACACGGCTCTGCACAGTCCTGTATAGACTGCGATTGACCTGCTAAATCCCCCCGCCCACATTTGTACGTTGGCCCAGAACATTAAGCACAATGGCTCAGTGGCATTATAATAAAACTGTCAGACATCAGTATCAGTAATTTACGCCATTATTTTTAGATCCTCTGTAGGAAAAATGTGTTGCTTTTTGCTGTTGAAAAATGAGGTGTGATTCTATAGGGCCCGGCTGAAAAAGAACAGATGCTGACATTTCTAGAGTTAATATTTTTTCCTTACAAACACATCTGTCATCAGCCTCCACTTAGAAGAGCAGTGAAGCACATATCTAAATAAACATGGCACTTGGCTCCAACACGGAACCTGCTTTTTGCGCAGCAGCAGCTATTATTTTGTCATTGTGGGTGGAAGGTATTTCGGCTGTTAACCAGTGGCCTATAGTTATGGTTTGGCCATGGAGCTGCTCTTCACTTTTTAAAGTAATTTCAGATGACATCTTCTCATATTGTTAAAAGATTGGCTGGCACTGCAAGATTAGAATTTGCGTAAAGCCAGCTGATAAACTCCGCCAGTTTATACAGCTGAGAACATTGTGGCCTGGAACATACACCAAGGAGCAAAGGAGGGAAATTAGTTTATCTTGGGTGAGTGTTCACCAATTTGAGGAAATGAACATCTCCTCCTTTCCAGCCTTCTGACCCTTCCCTGAGAGACATTTTTGCTACGCTTTTTTCCAGCTGAAGAAAGGAATAGAAAGTGGATTTTAGAACTTACATTCTCTCCAATTTCATAGGTTATTGCCTGGTGGAAAACAGGAAAATATAGTGTCCTGTGGAGTACCTAGCTAGTATTTTCCCAGCCCGAAACAATAACAAATACAGCCCCTCAATGTTGACTGAGAATGAATGAAGGCAGTAGAGGAATTGAATGAAAAGCCAAGGGTAACAAGGAACACAGAGAAGAAACAAATGGTAGATGCAGTGTTAACAAGGGCAAAATGAGAGCTTATACTAGGTTGGATCCAGACCAAGTTAATTGTACCTAGATCTCACTGGAATTAGTCTGTATACTCAGTCATGACTAATGTAACTCCTAATAATTTCAGTGGGAACTAAATGAGACAGGGGCCTTAGCTAGACCTAAGGTTTATCCCAGGATCGTCCCTGCCTGCTCCCGTGATCCCCTGTGTGTCATTTACATGAACAGGGATGACCCTGGGACAATCCCAGCATAAACCTTAGGTCTAGCTAAGGGCTTACTTAGTTTGGATTCAATCCACTTGGTTTTGGATGTGGAACTTAAAATTATTTCAGGAGTTTAAAGTTGAGATAGAGATGTTAAATTTCCAGAAATTTTGAAGCCATGGGAAAAAACCATCCCCCCGGCCCCCAGTTTTTTGGTTTTTTTTTAAAAAAATATGATTTTTTGGGGGGGGGACAAATTGAAATAATGCAATAATAGCACTTTTTACAGATTGAAATTCACTTTATTACTTTAGGAACATAAAATGTAATTATTTCCAATTTGGTTTGGCATAAAATTATTACATTCGGTATATTAAAAGTACAGTGTATTCAAACAATTATTACAAATTTAATTTACTTTTAATTTTTTTTTACTTGTTTTTGGTAAAAAAAAATGGAGCTACAAGCTCATGAACTGTTAGGAACAGCTGAACTGTAAGGAACATCTTTGGTTCTGCCAGTTTATAAGGAGCAGGGAATTTTTTAAAATAACAACAACAACAGAAGAAACAAAGAAAATTATGTCTCCACTAGCCCTACAGTGTCAAGACATAGAATCATAGAATCATAGAATAGCAGAGTTGGAAGGGGCCTACAAAGCCATCAAGTCCAACCCCCTGCTCAATGCAGGAATCCACCCTAAAAAAAAGTACCCATTCCCATAAAAAGAACTGAGAAAAAAAGGGGGGGGGCAAGATTCAATGAATATGCATGAAATTTAATCAGACTCATTTTCTGACCTATTGCTCTCACGATCAGTTTCAGTCTCTGCAGTGCCCCCTAGAGGCATTTGAGAGTTGTAGTCTCAGGTTGCAATCTAGGACTTGCTTGTCCTTGGTGCACAGAAATTGTAATAATCTGATACTGTACTTAGTTTTTAGAAATCATTTGGAGAAGTAAATATCTGAACACCTTGTCTTAAACATTTTATTCACCATGCTAAAATAAAACATCCCATAATCCATTTTTCTTCATTTTTTTTCAATTTTTCAGAAAAAATATATGAAAAAGGCTTTGGAAAAAACCGGGGGGGGGGAACCGTTTCCCCCTGAATTTTTCAGGTTCCCCCCCCCATGCCTTCACATCTCTTAAGTTGAGACTGTAAAGGGACAATAACTGATAGAAAAAGAAATTACTTTACTTCTTTGGCCTGTTTCCTATACAGTTTTCCAACATATCCATGTGGCGAGCTGTCAGCTTTGCTGACTGGGCAAAGCTGGGAATTTTAGGACATTTTTCAGTCTAAACATGCATAGGATTTTACCTTAAACCTATTGTAGTTTTCACTTTCTATGTCTTGCATAGCAGGAGGGCATGGAATTGCCATACTAAGCATCTTAATTTGCAGACATGCTGTAGTATGGGATAATCATAAGGTAATCACCCTTTCAAAACTGCCTTGTACTGCATCTTTAGCACCCACATCCATGCTTTAAGGTTATGTGGATCTAGTTAAAAGTGACATGTGAACGATCCTTCATTTTCAGTCCTGTGACTTCCAGGATACTTTCTAGGACATGAATACTTTGATACAGATAAATTTGCTGTGAACATTTTGCCTCTAGCATTCCAAAGTGCTGCCTTAGCCAGCAATGTAGTTCTGTGAAAAAAACCTTGACTCCCTTGTCTTCTCTCCATCAACGCACAATACAGGCCAGTATGAGGAGTGTTAGATTACTTTTATGTAATCCTTTGGATCTAGGAGGATGGGAAGCAGAGGAGGAAATATAACAAAAATAAGCACTGCTCAGGAGCACGGCTTCCTAAAATACTCTCTGAAACTGTGGTCACTCTTCGAACACTGGCAATAAAATCCATACCAGCTTCCCTTTGGAGTGAACCAATTCCCTTTATTTCAAGTGTGGAGTGACCTTCGTGACTGCAATATAGTGATCCACATGGGCATGATTATTAATATCAAAAGAACAACAAGTTCCTTGGAATCTTAAAGACCAACAACTTTATTGCAGCAGAAACCTTTGTTTATGTCACTATTATCATGTCACTATGATGCTAAAGAAGTTAAGGTGAAGACCTCCAGGCTCAGTACATTCAGTGATAAGCAGTTTATTGACTCCGGAGATAAATGGTCTGCTAGGGAGGTGCCATAGCTCAAGTGGTAGAGAGCCTCCTTTGCATGCAGAAGATTCCAGGTTCAATCCCTGACATCTGCAGGTAGTGCTGGCAAAGAATCCTGCTGGAAAACCCGAAGAGCCACTGCCAGTCAGTGTTGACATTACTGGACTAGATGGATCTATGATCTGATTCTGTATACAACAACTTCCTGTGTTGCTATGAAATTAAGTAGTTCTGTAGTCATGAATGAGTTATACATAGATGATAGACACACTCTACAGTGCTGGATGCATAACAGATACTTACTAAAATTAATGTGTGACTGGCAAAAACAAGTCCACGAAGCCTTTTGCAAAGTTTCCTGCATATCTTCTCAGACATTTCCTGTGTAAGCATGTCTGCTGCTGAACTAGGTATAATATTTCCAACCTCCTATGTCTGTGCATTTTGAAGAACAAGCAGGATTTCCTGTTAATGCCGCTCTTTGATAACTGTGTTGAAGGAAGTGGCATGTGTGAAATCCTGTATTTCCGGAGATTACATCAGTGATAAGGGTGGAATGCAAATGTTCTTTAAGAGAAAGAGTGTGTGTTGTATGTGCCTGTGCACATTGACAGCCTAGTGTTTTATATAGTTCATAAGCAGACCATTTCCACAGAGTTTACTTATACTGCAGGAGGCATGGAAATAGCAAAAGAAGAAAAGTGCACAAAGGGAGGATTTGTAGTGGTGGGGAGCAGGGAAGGAATGCCTGGGGTTTAGCAATGAGTCCATGGCCAAAAAGCTACATGCATTAAGGAGTACCATGAATACATCTGGATGGATGTGTGTCTGAGGTTTCTGTTGCAGCCACTTAGACAGTGCAATAGATATTCCAGATTTTTGTTTAAAATCAGTCATGTGAATAGTTACAGTGCTTATGGACAGCTAAGGACCAGTCCCAGTAATATCCTGTGTAGTGGATCATGTTTCCAAGTCTCAGCAGTGCATGTGCCTGGCCCCATGTGAAGTAAGTCAGGAGTGAGTCTGTACACACCCACACCCACCCACACCCCACCTGATCTCTAAAGGTGTCCACAAACTCCCAGACCCCAATTTGGTGCTTCACAAAATGGTCCAATTTGACTTGGACCAATTTGGAGTCCATCCGCTTTAATTTGGTACCGAATCTGAGTTCAGGTTCAGAAATCTGAGGCTTTGTGCCTCCCATTGAATATCATGGGAAATCTCGAAATGGCTACAGCTGTTTTTCCACCTCTTAGTCAGAACTGGATGGCATAACAGCCCATTAGGAGGGTTATGCCTGCTAAATAGGTGCAGGGTTTTTGTGCTATGTGCCTTTATATTTCTGTAAACCACCCAGAGAGCCTTGGCTATGGGAGCGGTATATAAGTGTAATAAATAAATAAATAAATATTATATTTTGACTTTTGTTTTCCAAGGGAACTGCCTATAACTTTCCTATTTCTTAGCAGAATTGTTGAAAATTGCAGGAAAAGTTGCCCTGTGTACTGATTGCCCCTCTATAATTAATTAGGACTCTTAATTAGTAAGCAAAGATTCTAGAGTAATGAACCAGCAATTAAGCACTTTCATATAATTACATAATCTGTATTATTTTAACAATTACATGAAATAGAAACTTCTTGCTAGTGTGTTCTTTAACACGCTGGGCTATATATTATAGCATACTATCTGACATCATACCAAACCATGGCTTAGGAAGTTTATTGTTTGAGGTGTAACCTAAATTGATAAACTAAAATTTGTGATCAGTCATTAGGCTTGAAGCAGAAAATCATAGTTTGAAGTGGGTTTGTATTCCATATTAGTGCTTTGGCATGATGTGTGTACTGAGAAACCATAGTTATGGTTATTATTCCATGTCTAGAGGCTGCTGCACCATGGAGTGAATTTATGAAGCAAAGTGCTGGGAGGATGAATAACAAAAGTACACAAGCAGCTGCAGGCCATGGTTTGTCTGACGTATGTCTGGTTTGATTCTAAACATGGTTAGTGAAAACCATGGTTTGGTGTAAAAAGAAGTACTTTCATCTCCTGATTTGTCTTCTGATGTTCAGGATCGTATCTCGGCCTGTCTCACCGATGTCTCAGCCTGGATGCTTTGGCTTCGCCCGAAACTAAACATGGCAAAAACAGAACTGCTAGTTTTTCCTCCTAAACCTCTCCTCTTCTCTCATTTTCTATCACTGTTAATAATGTTATACTCTATCCTGTTGAGGAAGCTCATAGTCTTGGTTTTATTTTTAATTCTTCACTTTCTTTTTCCTCCCATATTGAGGCTGTAGCTAAGTCTTGTCATTTCTTCTTGTATAACATCTCTGGAATTCGCCCGTTCTTATTGGTCTTTTCCACCATTCATGCCTTGGTTATTTCCCGCTTGGATTATTGTAATCTCCTGTTGACTGGTCTTCCTTTTTCTCATCTTACCCCATTGGGAGGGGAAAGGCCAACCAACCCCATTGGTTTCCATTCATCATTCTGCGGCTAAGATTATTTTTCTGGCTCGTCGTTTTGATCACGTCACCCCACTTCTAAAATCCCTTCACTGGCTCCCTATCTCTTACAGAATTCAATACAAGAGTCTCCTTTTGACTTTTAAAGCTTGTCATGGTCTGGCTCCTCCCTATCCCTCGTCTCTTATTTCACCTTACTGTCCTGCTCGCACCCTTCGCTCTCATAACACTATGTCTCTCACTCACCCAAGAGTTTCTACCCAAGAGTTTCTACTTCTCTCGCTCATCTTCGCCCGTTTTTGCTCGCTGCCCCCTATGCCTGGAATTGTCTTCCACCGCATCTGCGAACCGCGACGTCGATCTCAGTTTTTAAATCTTACTTGAAAACGTTTCTTTTCTCAAAAGCTTATAATCCGTAGTGTGACGATACTAGTTTTTATTATTTGTTTTATTGTCCCCCATGCTGGTTGGCCTTTCCCCTCCCTGTTCGTTTGTTACTGTGATTTTAGAATGTAAGCCATAGGGCAGGGTGTTTTGTATTCTGTTTTATTTTGTTCTGTACAGCACCATGAAAATTGATGGTGCTATATAAATAAATATTATTAATAATTCTTTACGAAGCGCATAAACTCTGGAATTCACTACCACAAGATGTGTTGATGACTACCACTTTGGATGGTTTTAAAAGGGGATGGATAAATTCCTGGAGAAGAAGTCTATCAATGGCTATTAGTCCTGATGGCTAAGTGCAACCTCCAGTATTAGAGGCAGTAAGCCTGTATACACCAGTTGTTGTAGGAACATGGGTAGGAGGGGGCTGTTGCACCATGTCCTGCTTGTGGTTCCCTGGTTGATAGCTGTCTGGTTGCTGTGTGAACAGAGTACTAGACTAGATGGACCCTTAGTCTGATCCAGCAGGGCTCTTCCTATGTTCTTCAAGCAGAATGTTAGGGTGCTGTGTTGCAGGTTTAACTCAGCTTCTTTACTAAGAGGAAATTCTTTGACATCATTGCAGTGCAGTTTGGCTATAAGCCTGACATACTGAAGTGTATTTTTGTGTTTTCAGGAAGCATAGCTGCTGGAAACTAGAATAGATGACAAACAGCAGCATTGATTTGGCACTTGGCATCCCACGCTTCGGTACATTTGCCAGTTGTAGAGAAGGATGGCTGTAATTCAGTGGCTTCCTTTTGATCTAAATTACTAGCTGATGGACGGTACGAAATTTTTGGTGCAGCTGGATGCAACCACAAAAAGCTTAATTCCAAACGAGGATCAGTGTCATAATTACTTGGGGTTCTAACGTCCCAAGAATTTTATGTTACATGAACAAAGAGCTCCTAGAATTGTAGCATGCCAGGCTAATGAGCAGAACTTTTTCATAAAGTCTGGTGGCATGTCCTGGCACAGGGTTATTAAAATGTTCTATATATAATATAAACTCTTTAAAACATAGCATATTTTCACATTTAGATGTTGTAATTAACTACTTTTTATATGTCATTCATCATCAAAATTTAGCACACCCGCAACAAAATTGTGATTTCTAATTCCCCAATATATTAATTTTTGTGAACTACCCAGAGAGCTTTGGCTATTGGGCCGTATGGAAATTTAATAAATAAATAACATTAGGCTAGCTAAATAAATTCAGTCTAACTGGTGAGAGCATTTTTCTTTTCTTTTTTTTTTTAAACTTCAAAGATATCTAGGTGCAACCAGAGCATAAACAAAAATTAAAAGTAATGGACAACATATGGCAAGGAGGAGGAATCAAGATAATATCGGCTTGCAAGTTGTTATGCAGAAGTTAATGACATGTTAAACTTCCATAGTTTTAATCCTATGAAAGATAATCAAAGGCATTTTTTAGTTTTAAAGAACATTGACTGAGTTCAACTTCAATATGCATCTAAAAATAATGAAGCAGATAAAATTTACATCTAGAGCAGATGTATAACTAAGGAACTGACATGTTTGAATTGGGCTAATGAGAATATTTCCTCATCACCTTTTGGTTTATACTTTTCAACGCTGAAATTAAAACACACACGGAAACCTCTGTTCCCACTGCTTTGTACCTGTTTCTAAAAGTCCTCTTTTAAAACACATCTAAAAGTAATGCTTATTCAGTTGTAATGTTGCTGTATCTACCAGTGCTTTGATAATATTGCGTCCTAGTTAACCTTTCCTTCCCTTCCCCTACATGGTCTAAAATTAGGTTTGACGGTCATCAGAACAGGGACCTATCTTCTTGCTTAAGTTATCCCATAAAGCACAATTTACAGTAAATGATCTCTACAAACTAATGAATTAATTTGTGTATACTAGCTACAGTATCATTTGTAGCTCATTTAATTTTGTTCCTTTCTGGAATGTCATAGTTTAGATAGCCTTTCTTGCTGAGTGTTGGATCAGCTTCACACTGTGATCCATTTAAAACTCTAACATTTCAGAAAACTTAACTGTAACGGTTCTGATCAAAATCAATGAATGTGACCAATCCAGAATATTATTATAATTACTATTTCTAATTAATTTAAGGCTAAATGTTATGCATGTTTAGACAGGAAAAAAATCCTAAAACTTCCACCATGCGCCAGCTAAAATAGTCACCATAAAAAAATATGAACAGAATAGCAGAGAACAAGTAGCAAAATAGCAGAGAAGTTATTTCCTAGTGAAGAATTAGAACTAAATCCACATTTAGTTCAAGAACTTAATGTGGGTTTAGTTTTAATTCTTTCCTAAGAAACAACTTTTCTCTGATGTTTTGCTACTTGTTCTCTACTATTCTGTTCTGGAAATTACTCATAATTCACTTGTGAATCAATAGGAAAAGGTTCTTTCATTCATACACTACTTACTTGCTGACCATGGTTTTGTGATTGTAGGAGTACTTTGTAGGCCTCTGCACTTTCCCCTTCCAATCCACCCCCAACCCCTGCATTCCAGGTTATAGAAAACTGTGGCTACTACTATGATGTAAACCTATGACATAATTATAGTTAATGCTAACCATAGTTCGCTGTCAAACCAGGATTAGAAGCTTTCCAAAATTCCCTCTCCTGTTTTTAAGCTTCCCCCATGGTAGGAGGAGCAATTTCACCATGTTTCAAAGTGATAGGTTTAATTCTCTCAAACTGCACCTGCACATTCTTCCGAAAGATCTCTTCTCTGAGCTGCACGAGTGGAAAAAATTCATTTCAGCATTTCCCGACTGATTCATAATTCAGAGCAGCAGTTCCAGACCGCAATAGACTTTCTATCCCTGGTTGCTATGTTGAAAGGATTATGAGCGCAGGCCTAAGGCTGTATCCATTTAAGATGTTTCATCAGTCCCCTTGGGGCAAGTTGCTGGGGGCACGAGGGGGGGGAAAGAAGGCCCATTCTTTTCAGAGAGTTCAGTGTCTAAAAATCTTGTTAGATTCCCTGTGCGATAAAGATAATGCATTAATTTCTTTGTATTAAGATGAAAACGTATCGGTAAACTCCCCGTACATCAAAGCTTCGTCCTCTGTACTCTGGAGAGGGCGGCTTTATATCAATTATCTCTCACGAGAGGCTTAGAGAGGCATCCTGCGAGCAAGTGACTGTGGACAACTCATATATTTTTTATTCATGTAGCATCTAGGCATGGAGAGTTTATTGCTGGCTGCTTTTGCTGCTCCAAATTATGAAGTACACAGGAAATTTAGCTGAGATGATACGGGACAAATGGTATTTTTTTAAAGTATGAGTTGATTGCAGTCCTTTTTGGTGTGCGCACAAGACCTTTGGCAACAGATTAGAGATGTATATGGTTTTCTCCATCTTGCTGCCCGTTCATGCTTAGCCTTGTATGCCCCAACCCCTTCTCCAATTTGTTTTCTTCTGAAATTAGAAAAGTAACTCACACCGAAACAGATTATTATTTAGGCCGATAACTTCCTAGGGACAGAGATGTCTTTTCTCTTTCTGCACACCACACCACAGATGAACTGTGCTCCTTGAGTAGGGCCTCTCTGTACTATATACATGCTGATAATATTTCATTTAAAGGGCTGGGTTGGCCAAAACAATATTTCCCTTACAGTTTGACCTTCACCCTCTCGTCTGTATTCCCAAGACCTTTATTGTACCATATAACTTCAAGGCACGCTATTACTATTATTATTACTACTACTATTAACTACATTTCTATACCCATAGCCGAAGCTCTCTGGGCAGTTTACAAAAAATGTTGTACCATACCATTTTCTCCAGTTCTGGCCTCATGCTCCCTTATTATTTTCTCCTTTTCCTTCTGCTGTGCCTGCTTCATTATTGTTTAAGTGGGTGGGGGTGGGAGGTTGCACGTTCATTTTTTGCTCTTTGTCTTCCTTGGAACAGAAGTATTTAGAGCAGCAATTGCCTGGTGTTACAAAAGAGCTCAGATGTGTGTTGGCTCTCTGTACACATGTATAGTGCACTGTGTAATTAATTGGCACTACCCTTGATACCTTGGCTCAGGAATCCATCTTGTTTCCAAAGGCTGCCAGGAATGTTGTAAAGGCTCTGGATGGCTGCAGAAGGGCATGAGCTACACTGTGAACATGCTTCCCCGGTTTAGTAGATTAAAGGGAGTTGCTCCCTATAACTACAGAAACATGCAAATGCCTGCCTGATTGCTATTTCATCATCCAGCCAACAGACTCGCAAGGGTACCTTTGAATTTGCCAATCCAGAACATTGGTGAGAAATGTGGCCCAACCCTGAAGCATTCCCAGCCTCTAGAGTAGTCAACACTTTTCAGAAACCATGGATTACTTTTTGTTTGGGTATAGATAGCTAATTATCTTTTACACTACTCCTATGGCCTGTATACAAAGCCAGATGTCAATCAAGGAGCAAGGAAGCACCCTGAGCTTTCTTTTCTTTCATTAGGCAGGAAATATTGTTCTGTTCGTTCTGACCAGTCCTGGGTCCAGTCTCTGAGCCATCAAGTGCTTTGAACACTTTGTTTTGAACTCTATAACTCCACTGGAGTTTGGGCAGCCGTTTATTATTTCTGATTGAGCATCCCTCACATTGATGCGTCCCAGCTCTCAGATTAAACCTGGGGTCCAATTGGCTTCTAATATAGTTCCTTGCAACTCTTTCCTAACCTGAATACCCACTCTGTTGTGGCACCCATCCAATGTTTCCAGGGCCAGAGTCCCATAATCTTCCTGTTCAACCACCTTGTTACCAAGATTGCACAGAGAGATCCGTTTGCCTTGTATACTGAGAGAGAAAGCTTTAACCTCAGATAAAGTGCCCGTTGATTCCAAAGTCAGGTCCCAAATTTTGCAGGACCCTGAACCGTCATCCTCAGAGGATTGTGATCCTTCTGAGGAAGAGGTTCCAGAGTTAATAGTTCCGTGAAAAACTAAGGCTATGGAAAGGCATCATGATGCTTCCACTTCCCTGGGACCCTTTCTCTGGAAAGACCCAAGGGGCCAGCTCCCCTTAGACCAGAGAAGGTTCCCTTGTCATCCTCAGCCTCTTGAGGATACTAGCATGCCACAGCCACTCCCACATTATCACAGCCTACGATTGCTAAAACAGACCAGAGCCTCCTTTTAAGAGAACAAGTCCCAGTCAGCATGGAGGTGAGGGCAAACAGCCTACATCCGGCAACGCTTCTATTTAACTCTCAGTCTTGTTCTGATCCTTGTTGGAGAGACAGGCAGACAGACCTCTCTAGCTTCCAGCCCCAGCGCTACTTGGAGTTTTCCGTGGTGCTGATCTTTCTTTGTCTTGCTTCCTGAAATACCTGAGCCAACCTGACCCCTGCTTCAGGTCTGATCCCTAGCAGAACTGTCCAGCCCAAGCCACATCACAGAGCATCATCGGAACCCACAGCCTGAAATGGTACAGAATGCAGCCCAACCTGTGAGGCCACACAGGCAGCCAGGCGCTCTCTGTATGAGTTGCTGCCCTTGTGTCTAAGGGAGGTGGCCAAGCAGAGGCCTTAAGCTGAGCGCAGCCAGTTTTAATTTTTGGGGGAATTCTAAGGAGAGGCTTCTTTCCCAAGGTTGTCCATCCAGGTTCTATTTCTGAGCCAAATAGTAGAGGCTCCCGTTCCCTGGAAATGATTAAACCTCCATTTGGTCTCCATCATCGCCTATCCAAGAGCCTTTTTCTTGCGTGTTTATAGATAACGTGTTTCAGCCTGTAATCCACAATTTGGTTACGTCTTTTGCCCCCCCTTTTTAATTTGGAACTAAAGCTGAGAAACTTGAAGGTACTCTGTGTCCACAGCATTTTTCTTATTATTTGTATCCAACCAAGAAGTGGTACATCTTAATCTGATGCCAGGTAATTACCCAAAGATCCGCTCCCCCTGTTTTTCTCCTCTCAAAGAAAAAATGAGTCCAAGGGATCCAGTTTCTAATAATTGGTACAACAATCAAGATTCTCAATGCCGTTAAATTTGATTTCAGGACTTTTGGTTCCCAGCCTCCTAACCTACTCTGGATACAGCTTTATAAAGAACAATTAGGCGGTGTTTGGATGCAATGATTTATTTTTTAATTAATTTATGAGATATCTATGCCGTTTTTCAGAGCCAATGTCTTTTCAAAGCAATGTATAATAAAAAATGATCACCATAAAATGATGATAAAGTAAAACATCCAATATTAAAATAATAAAGCAGTAAAATATTATCCACCATTCCAATCAGCTAAAAGAGCAGCATAACAGCAAAACTCCAGCCCAATGGTCAATTAAAAAGTTTCAAAATTAAGCAAGAGCAATAATTAAGCCACCTTTAAACCATAGATGGACTGAAATAAAAATATCTTCAGGGCTGGTCTAAAAGAAAATGAAGAGAGAGTCAAGCATATTTCTCTAGGGAGGGAGTTCCATAAATGTGAAGCCACCACTTAAAAGACATAGTTTAGTGTTCCATGATTTAGCACCATGAGCACAAATCTTAAGCTTGTGTGCTCCCCACTCTCCTCCCTCCATAACTGCAAGGAGAGGTTTGGAAGCTTTTGCTTCCAATTTAAGTTAACTGCTGTTTAGCCTTGACCCTATTCAGATGACATGCTAAGCCACAGTGGTTAAGCATTTTGAGCTAACCGTTTTGGCTTAATGTGTTGTGTGAACCATTCATAACCATGGTGGCTACATAACCATAGTTTAAACATGCACACAAACCATTTTCTGCAAAAGGGTTAGCAGCCTAACCAAGGCTTAGCGTGTTGCCTGAACAGGCGCATTAAGTTCAAAGCCTAACTCTGGTTAATCTTAAGTATGGTTTATTGAAGCAAGGCAGCTTCATAAGCCACAGCTTGAAGTTGGCTTGTTTCAGTAAACCATAAAATTTTAACCCATGGCAAGTCTGATTGGGGTTGGGAAGTGAGGGGTATGTGTGTTTCTGCATCCTTCCCATCTGGAAGCATAATGAAGTCCACTGTCACGGGTGCTGTTTTTCACTGTTGCACGGTTTTACACTGTTGATCCTGTGCTAAAATGGTAGGAAAACAGCCTTCCTTCTTCTTCTGGGTCCTGCTTACAGCTTGCCAGTGACTCCTTTCAGAACTCCATGGGGCCAACCAGTGGAGGCTGGGCCTCTGATGTTTTAAAAACTCCCACCACACAGAAAGAATGTCTGAAAGAAAGGTTTATATGTGTGTAACGTTTTCTGTATGCAACTTTATAGGTGTAGCAAAGGGAACATTCAAACATGCCAGTCCCCATCTGCATTCTGAAGTTTTTCCAGGCGTGTTCATTCACAGAGTGAGATACCGCGTGCAGAATTCAGTTTCCCAAAAATCTTGCTTCCTTATCGTTGTTGAGAAGATACACTTCAAAGTGCACAAGCTAGGCCGCTAAAATAAAAAATTTCATTGGTTGTGTGTTTAGCTTTGTTGCCTTGTCCTTCTGCATGAATAGCGAAACTAGGATAAATTATGCAAAATAAGAAAAGTCATGCGAATGTTTGTTTCTTTGAAAAATGTACTTTTGATGTGTTTTTATTTTGTTTTTATTCTATTTTATATTGTCCACTGCTCTGAAATTCTGAATGGGGAGCGGTATATAAGTATTGTAAATAAATAAAATAAATAAATGTGTGTATAATTTGTACAGATTAGAAAATTCAGGTTTCTTTAGTTCAGAATTTGGGCTGCCTGGATGCAGAGTACACAGAGCCCTGGGAATCTCAAGGAGCGTGCTGCATATCTTTCCTAAATGATAGCTTGTTGAAGTATATCTAGAGACATTTTGCTCAGACTACGTTGCATCCTTCTGTTGTCACCAGAGCATGTGTGTGTTCTCTAACTGCCCCTGTTTTCTTTTAGGGTGGCAGGACACAGTGTGTGCAAGAAGTGTGTCCCATTCTTTCATGTCCCCAGCATCTCAGTCACACGCCTCCCGGGCAGTGTTGCCCAAAATGTTTGGGTGAGTGGTTGTTTTCACAGGCATAATGCATGTACTACGTACACTTTTCACTAACATTTCACAGTATTTTGAGGAAGCTTTTGCAAACTTATGTAGTCTATTGCATTATTCAGGATAAAACTATAGACAGAATAGTTCAAAAAAGATGTCAATCTAACATAGAATAACAGTTAAAAATATATCTCTTGCAACATTATTATCCTTGTCATCACTGTTATTATTTTAATAATTTACACCTCACTTTTCTATAGCAGGAATAAGCCCAAATCTTTTTCATGTGTGTTTGATTTTTATAACTGTGGGATGTATCATGGCCTAAATCCAGATTTAGCTGCATGTAGCTGGGTTGGAAGCAGACCTCCCTGCCCCTCCTCACCACAGCGGCCCCTCCAGCCCCCTGAAAATGCTAAACTGAGGGTTGGGGGATCCTGCTGAACAGAATGAGCTGTGATGTGGGATGGGGAGGAGGGGGATTCCTGGAAATTGGGAAGAGGCAATGTCTGTGCGTGGAGCCCTTCCATCAGTGGAAGCCAGATCCTGGATCCAACCCCATATGCTTCAGAGAGTAAACATGGTGCTGTTTCTGGAAGATCTCTATTGGTAGTATCCACTGCGCTTCCCCTGATTTTGTTGTGCAAGCGGGCCTCACTGCTTGCACAAGGGGGATTTATTGCTTCATAGAGCAAGCCCCGAAATGAGTGGAAACACTCATTTCCAGGTCATGTCCAGTTGACAGAGCTCTGTTTATGTGAGCACCGCTGATATGCCCCATTTCTGCTCATTTCCAGTTCCTACCTGAAGAGCTAAATTGCCTTGGGCAAATGGTGGGTCCTGAAGGCGCTTGGGCAGTGTTGGCTACTGGCCTATATATGCATCTCCTTTTTCTTTCAAAATGAGAGCAGTGCTTCTGACACGATATGGGAATGACTCTTGAGGGGGCACACATGTCTCTTAAAATGGTGGTTGATTCTCCCTAAACATGAGGGAATGGGAATTGTGGGTTCAAAGCACTGTAGGCAAGCTCTCAGCCCGTAGCAGGAAAGGGCAGTTGCTATTTCTGTTTAGGCCTCCAGGCTTCTGTCCCAGTTATAGTGCAATCCTACACACGTCTACTCAGATGTAAGTCCTACTGAGTTCAATGGAGCTTACTTCCAGGTAAGTGGGTATAGGATTGCAGTCCTAATGGGCTAGCTTATCAGATCCCCTGCCAGCCCAATTTTCAGGTACATTATTTGTGCTATGAATCCAGGCAATATCTTTAAGGTCAGTCACAAAACCATGGTAGGGGAAGAAGTCTGGCCAGTTAAATTCTGATAGTTGCCTGAATTGTATATTCTGTCTAGATAACAAAACAATAACTTCCAGCAATAAAATCATCATCATCCCATCGCCACATGGATAGGTTTATGTATGTGATCATCTACTGCCCTGTCTTAAGACAGAAACGGCTGAATAGTAAAAGTCCACACAGAACATGTGTGTAAAAACGCCCTGTTCTTTGCGCTTTTTAAATGGAGCCAGCCTGATTGCACAAGTGACCCAAGCAAGATTGTTGGCACTGAGAATGTAGTAGTGTGCTAGTCGAAAGGTGTGCCCCGGGATCCGTAGGCCAGCAGCAGCAGCGCTGTTTCCCCTGCTCTGTTGCAAGAGAGCAGGAGGCACATCTCTTGCGTTTGGCAGTGCATCTGCTTGGGTCGGCACAATGTCTTGTGTCTAGATGTATCTGCAGTCTAAATTGGAGATGGAATGATACAACTGGCTTTGGGGAGGATACCACTGAGCACCAAGCGAGAGGCTTTGCAAGTGAATAAACTAGGTAACTCATTTAGCGTTTCCAGCCTCGCCAGACCAATATAATGTGTCTTCATGCAATGTACAGCAATGCAAAGGATGTGTTGTCCCATATGGGATTTCTGAACATCTTGAACTGATTTTCATAGGACAGTCTTGGCGTTGACTGGGATTTTTCATATCCTGCAAGACTTGGCTGGCATGCCATAAAAGTTGTACTGAATTATCTTCTGGGCTGGTGCACATCATCACTTAGTGATTACTGCTTTCTAACTCAAAACATTACATCAAGGAGATTGTTCTGCAGGATGTGCTGAGCCATTTTAAAGTCGTGTGCTTGTTGTAAGGATTGACTTTATCATTGCAGGTGGGGATCATTTGAATGTCTGTTTACAGCAGATGAGATTTGTTAAAGGCACACTGTCTCTGAATCAAAGTGCCCCAATACATTACAACGAAACCCTGACAGCCAGGGCACAGCTCTTATACCAGGAACATAGGCACACATACTGATTTGCTCACATATATGAGCTCTGCCATGTGTGTAAGTGCTGTGATGCACTTCAAGAATCTGTTTAGATGTCGAGCAGTATATACGTGTTGTGAATAAATACAATAAGAGCTCTGCACAGGCAGGGTGTGCACCCCCGTTCTCTTCAGCCTTGGGGGATGCTCATAACCCTTTTGTATATGTGGAGCATTCCATGGCACTGTGGAATATGAGAGACCCTCTGCTCCCAAGGAACTCTGAGTAGTCTATTAGAACTCCCTGAATTTGTTTTTCATTCTAAAAGCAGGTTCCTGAATTTTTTTAGCCCCTGCATGTGTTTGTTGATGTCAAAGCTGATGCCTTCAGCTTCCCAAATCCCCAATTTTCAGTCTCTCAAGTGTATATGAGCTACATGTACTAAAATTTCTGGCATCACTTTCCCCCCCTAGCGCTGCCACTTCCTTTCTTCCTCTCTCTCTCTCTCTCTCTCTCTCTCTGTGTGCGTGTGTGTCTGTCTCTCTCTGTCTTTCCCCTCATGTGACAGAGAGAGGACAGATGGTAGCATGCCTGCCTGCCTGCCTGGTAGGATCTGGCTTTTATTAGGAGTTGGTTTAGATAAGCAAAGAGGACAAAGGAAGCATTTCTCCACAAAGCGGATAGTCAAATTGCAAAATTCACTGCCACGAGATGTTGTGACAGCACCAACTTGGGTAACTTTATGAATTGTCTACGCCTCTTTGATAGAGATGCTATCACTGGGCACCAATCATAATGGCTATATGCTAACTTCAGATTCAGATGTATTATGCTTCTGAATGCCAGTTTCTGGGATACAACAGTGGGACAAATAGTGCTGCATATCATGCTTATGGGCTTCCCATGGGTAATTTTAGGCCCTGGGCATCATGGTTTTATGGAGGTCCCCTTTAGATATCCATGTTTATTACTTCATTTGTGAAACACACAAGTAATACTTTGCTTCTTCACCCACCCCCGGCACTGCCATGTGCTTCTACATTCCTGATATATTAGATCAAGAGTGGCTACTACTCCTGATGGCTATATGCTACCTTCAGTATCAGAAGCATATGCCTATGTACACCAGTTGCTGGGGAACATGGGTGGGAGAGTGCTATTGCACTCATGTCGTACTTGTGGGTTCTCCCATGGTGAACAGAATCCTGGACTAGATGGACCCTTGGTCTGATCCAGCAGGGCTCTTCTTACGTTCTTAAGAACAGAACAGTTTACCAACCAGGGATGGGGGGGGGGATCCTGATGTGCAGTCTTGCATCTTAAACTCACTTAAATCAGAGCACCAGCCGGATGACAGGAATAAATAGGGTTTCCTTCTGCTGCCCTGGTGCCTTCATAACTCAGCACTGTCTGGGGGCTGGACTTTGGCGCCAGGATCTAGCCCTGGTCTTAAGTTCTTAAAACAATTTCAGGAGATCCTTGCTCCCTTTCTCAGACTCTCTATAGACTGAGAGTGGGGGCACATGTCCACCTGCCCAGCAGCCTTTTCAGGCTGTTGCCCATTCTTTTAATTGAGCCAATGTGCCCCATGGTCATGTGTGCGATAATGTGAAGAGGATGAAATCTGGAAAATGTGGAAGGCTTTCTTTATATCCTGGAGAGAGAGAGAGAGAGCTCTGAGCAAATATGCCCCCTCACAATGGCTTCCTGATCCTTTATATATACTTCTATCCAAACCTCTCCAACAAATCTGCTGTGTTGTGCTGGTGGATCTGCTAGACAACAACCTGCGGAGCCTCTTGGCATATTATGCTTTGTTATTAGTTCTGTCACCTCCTGTAAAAATCCCTAGAACAACCCCCCCTCAAATGTTACGCTTAAGTAACCATTCATCGTGGAATTCTATGATTCCATTCAAGTTGGGTGAGTGAGGAAAGCCACCTTTCCCTCACTTCATCTCCCCACAAACCTGCAACAAAAGGACCTTCCCCCACCAAGCCACCTTTCCTGATCCTCCCCTGGGCAACAAAAACAAGTGCCAAAGCCAAAATATTCCAAGCAGGTCAGAATAGAGGGGACGAGGCTACAGGGATCGGTGATCTGACTCAGTAATCGTATGTCCATAAATTGCTTTAGCGTTCAATGGAGCCTGATAGCCCTGATTTTGGAGGGGCTGTGAATCCATTCTGGGCTTTGGGCTCAGGGTTCTGCACCTCGGAGAGCTCCTTCAGGGTGCTGCCTGGTTCTGATTAAAACCCAGAATGGATTCACAGCCCCAGCGGAATCGGAACCACCAGCTGCCGCTGTTAGAATTCCTCTGCTGCGCCAGTGATGTGACAGCTTTTCTAAAGTCATGTTATAGTTCCTCATCTTTGCTTCAGTTCATTGCGGTTTGTTAAACAAAATAACCTACTAGAAATAGATTAAAAACAGAGCAATACAGCCAGTGCTAGGTTGGTGCGGGGTGTGTGTGCGGGGAGCCTTGGTTTTGTGACAATAAGCACAGCTATCTTTGTTGGCAATGTGGCCGCTTTTCAACCACAATCTGTTTCTCTTGTTGCTTATATCCAGGACAGAGGAAAGTGTTCGATCTCCCATTTGGAAGCTGCCTCTTCCACAGCGATGTTTATGATAATGGAACCTCCTTTGTCTACGACAACTGTACGAAGTGTACATGTAGGGTGAGTCAGTATTACACCGTCCTTCATGGTGTTATTTTTAGGGCACAACATTGATATTCTTATAGTTTGGAGGCTAGAATGCTTGCTCCTTCTTCATGGTCACACACACACACACACACACACACACACACACACACACAGGTTATGCGCCTGAACGATCATTTGGAATATTCTAGAGCTGAACAGAATTTAGGTGGGCTGAGGTGGGGAATCCTCCTGTTATCTCTGACCAATGTTTGGAGATTCCCGCCCCAGTCCCAACCCCCCAATAGACTTCTGGTGGCAGAGTTTGGCCAGGGAGCCAAGCTTCCATGGGCCAGATGGGGAGCATCTACTAGGCTTGTGAGCTGGTGGTTTCCCTCCCCTGTTGTAAATAGCCAGGGCTTTGTAGAAGTGGAGAGGTAGGTCTTGCAGTTGGCTCCTAGGCCCACCATTCCTGACCATGGACCTTCTTCCTGCCTCCCCACCCCATGCATACTGCAGCTGCACGGACTCTTATTGTGTTGCTGCACCCTCCATTTTCTCAGCACCACCACCATGTAAAAGTACTGTGCATAGGGGTGTAGAGAGAAATTGAGGCAGGCTGCTCGCAAGAGGGAACAACTCAGCACAGCTCATCTTGAGTGGTTGCCATCTGGAATCTACTTGCACCCACACATCCTCTGCCAAGGCAAGCAGGCATGCAGATGCTCATTAGGAGGCTATGAGGCAGCTGCATGGGCCACCTGGCAGCCCTCTATGGGTTGCCTTTGCAGGTGGGGAGCAGGCAGACTATCAGCCCAAGAGTTCCCCACTGACAAAGGCAGGACATTGCTCCATTTCTGTGCAGACTGCAGAGGAGAGGCAGCCAGCATGGAAACTCAGTGTGCTGGCAGAGGAAGGACAGCATGCCCCATCCCTCCTCCGTCAGCACATTCTCTTTCTATGCCACCGCTTATCCTTAAAGCAGACCTGCATTACCTGTGAACCACCAAAGTAGATATAAGCAAGCAACCAAGTATTGGTCTATCTGATTTTGGAAAGCTACCTTGTACCTTTCCAGTCTTAGACAACCAGCAAAAACCCAGCATACATGGCTGGTGGGTTGTTTTCAGTTTGGTGGGTCAAATTAATGCACAAAATGTTGAACTTCGGCACTGGTAGCAGAAGAACAGTTGCCACTGAATTCTGGCAGCAAACCATAACGGTAAGCATAAAACGGCCAAATTTTGCTTTAAAATAAAACAAGCCTTTTAAAACTAAATTTGGCCTTTTTAAGCCACTGTTGCGATCTCGATAGCACATCAACAGTTGTTTTGCCACCGTTGCTGCTGCAGCAACCTTGGAGGCAGCGGTGGGTGGCCACCTTTAAGGCTGGTGGGGGTATGGGACACACACACATGGCCTGCATGGTGAATGTAGTTCACCCCTGGTCCAAACCAAGCCGTAGTGGAATAAATTGGCAACTGCTTAGTGTATCCAGCATTCATTAACTGTGGAGGGAATATCATCATCATCATCCATCTGTAGTTTCTTCCTTCTTTCCATGCAGAATTCCACTGTGGTGTGTAAGAAGAAATGTGCGCCTCCTGGGGAGTGCCTCAAAACCAAAGATCAGTGCTGCAAGGAGTGCGTGTCGTACATGTCTTCTGAGGAAGCAAAAGTGTGCAAGTTTGGCAACAAGTTCTTCCGGGTAAACGCCCTGAAAAGTGCCTCCTGGTCACCACTGCACCACTTGAATTATCAACCAGGCTGCCATGCAGTCCGGGTTGTGTGTTTTTATTTTCTAGCCGAATCCGCTCGATGCAGACAGGCCCCCACATAAGACATATAGATACAACATGGCTGGATTAGCCAGCCCTACAATCTTGTTGGCTGACTCTTTTCTCCCTGGGCAGACAACCAAGCCCCTGCCCTTTGCTATAAAATGCATTGAGTGATGCGATTCATTTTCTCCAGCAGATTCCTGATAGCCATGGAAAAGGTAGTTCTCTGTGGCCGGCAGGCAGCAGCCCAGCCGAAAGGGAACCTCCTCCTCCCACCCCCACCCCCAAGTGAGCCAATAGGAGCTTAATCTGCTTTTCTGGATATAATTCAATACACAGTTATAAGTACAGACAGTGTTTTATGGATTGGGAAGACGTGTGGTAATAATCTACTCCTGCCCTCCACCCACACAAGGTCATTGGGGATTCCCTCCAAAACACTTCCCATATTATTGGGCGCTTGTTTGTTTTTTCAAGTGGTGCAGGGTTTCGCTCTCCCCCCACAACTCTCTGTTGGAACTGATTTCTGTCACTGTGCGGACCATCTGTGTGTTGAGAGATCCTGGGATCAGATGAAAAGTTAAATCCCTTATGCAAACAGTATTTACCCAGCCAATGCTGCTTTTCATTAATTTGCATTTTCCCTTTTGCACAAAGCTGCAATGTATGTAGGTCCTGGAAACCCTGTTTACAATAAATTGAAAAGAACTACTATCTATTCTGACAGTGCTCACACACAGAAGAAGCATTAGAGACTCAACCAATTGTTATCTCTTTAACTTCAAGCTCTATCAGACCAGCATTTTATTGCACACTCATTACTGGGCACTCACGGATTTTCGCGGGTCCCTCTCACAATGTTGCCTGCTTCCTGCACGCCTCCCGCCCCTTCTAGCCTTCTTCACGTGACATTAAAACACCCCAGTAAAGCCAACTTATTTTTAAAGATGGAAGTTGCTGCTATCTCCTGCTGTGTGCAGGAGAAGCAGCGTGATCAAAATGTCCCACTGAATGTCCCACACGCTCGTTACTTCAAATATTGATAGAACTTCTTTTCTTTATCAACAAGCTACACTGTTGTCTAGCCTGCAACTCTATTCTTTTTTCTTTTAGTCCTCACTTTCTGCATAAGAGCTTCTATAGTGACAGACCGCACTTTCTAGGACATATCTCTATATACAGCACCATAGGCATAAGAAATCAAGTGCGCAGAGAATATCTACTTCTTGCTCGTCACCCACAGAGATGGCCCAAGGTACTGCATTGCCAGAGAGGGAAAATCCCAGTGGTACCCCTCCCCGGGACCACAATCCTCTGGGTCTATTCCCCTGTTCAGGTTCTCTTGTACAGTATTTGTTCATCTTAGGCTGGCTTTCACAGGAAAAATTCCCAATGAACTGTTTCCCACGAGTCTGAGTTGTCTTCTCCCACTCATAATGGTACCCAACATCTACTACTTGAAGTAGTGAGGGACAAACATGTGGGCGGAGAAGTGACGGTAAGCAAACGTAATTTGCCCTTATGTGATGATGCTCTTACTTTATTTATTATTTATTTATGACATTTATATACCGCCACATAGCCGAAGTGCTCTGGGCAGTTTACAAAAGATTAGAAACATTAAAGACGGTATACAAAATTTAAAACCATAAAAACAGACAATATACACAAAGACAACATACATCTAAAACCAAACCTAGAAAACAGACCCAGGGTTAATTAAAATCTCATCACACGCAGCTAAATGCCTGGGCCAAGCGAAAAAAGTCTTGACCTGGTGTCGAAAAGATAGCATACAAAACATAGCAAAAGCTGCGCAAAAGCTGGGAAGCCACCAAATGATTGATGGTCAGGATAGGGCTGGGGGTGGGGATGCATGGCTGTCTAGGGAAGGAGAAGGTCTGGTTTTGGCTTCTGGGCCTCAGGTTTCCCATCTGCATCACTGATCTAGAGAAAGAGAGAGAAGAGAGTCCTTGTGATTTTCATATTGACTGGATCCAAAGACCTCCTTGAAGTTTACCCATGGGCTTGACCTTTTTCACTTTGAACAGCAGACTCACTGGGATTTTCTCTCTCTGGCAACACCATATCTTGAGCCATCTCTGTAGGTAAGTGGCAAAAAGCAGATATTCTCTGCACCCTTGATTTCTTATGCCTATGGTGCCGTATACAGAGATATGTGCTAGAAAGTGCGGTCTGTCACTATAGAAGCTCTTATGCAGGAAGTGAGGACTAAAAGAAAAAAAATAGAGAGTTGCAGGCTAGACAACTGTGTAGCTTATTGATAAAAAAAAAAAGTTCTATCAATATTTGAAGTAACCAAAGGTGTCCCAGTGTAATGTTTCCTGGCAATAGAATGTGTGTGTAAATGGACATTGCTGAGGGTTTCACTGAATGGAAGACATAAGGCAATATCCCATGGGGCCACTCTGCCTCCACTGGTTCTGTTGAACTCTCAGGATTTTTGAGCTTCTAAAAATCACCCTGAGAACAAGCAGAAATGCTTGTTCCTAGATTGGGACAGGTTAGCAGAGCTCCCTTCTGGAAGTTCCGCTTACCATCTGGAAATGGGTGTTGGGGGTTATTTTCAGAGGCATGAAGGCCCCATTGCATGTTCGGTGGTTCCTGTGACCACACTGGCACAATAAAATACTACCCGTACTTTCTCAGAAAAGGTAAACAGTAAGAAAAGTAATAGTAGTTGTAACATTTTATTGTGCAACCATAAGTTGTCACAACATGAAATTATAACAGTTATATAAAACAAACGACGTGAAGGAAAAAATAGACAGTTCTTAAATATTGTTAACAATATTGATTTTTTTAAAATTGCCTTACTCCATCTCCTGGAATCTCTGTTGTAGTCCAGATCATACTAAGCCATAACACTGCTTTGTATCTATCTGCCCCACCTTCATTGTATTCCAATAAATCAAAAGCTTCCATATGCTGGCTGTAAAAGGTCTAGTGCGGAACCACTGGTGGGTGAGAGAATGCTTTAAGAACCTCATTTGGCACATGCAGTCCATAAGGAAGTGAGCCAGGGCATTACTAAAGCAACACTTTGGAGTCACAGAGCCTTTGGAAGGGAGGGGTACAGTCAAACATATCTGTACCTGCTAGAATGTAGGTAATTTTTCCCCTCTGTATCTGTTCTAAACATTTTCAGATGTTTAGTAGATCGGGTGTCTGCCTTAGCACTGTAAGTAATCTGAATTTGAATTCCATATTAAGTACATTCCTGGATTAAAGCGGAACGATGCCACATCTGGGAATAAATGCTCTGTGTCCTGACATCTTAATCAAATAGTTTCACATGCAATAACTTAAACATGCCAATCACAGTGGCCACATTGAATCAGATTTTTCTAATTAGGTCATCTCAAATGAGGCAGTCATGATACCGGGTGATCGCAATGTGCTTGTTTTTCAGGAGAAAACGCAGCTAATCAGGTTGTTGATAGGAAATTCTAATGTATCTTCATTAAGTGTGGAATAATACTCTCCTATCTGGAAGGACGGGAGTGAAAAATTATCCCTGATGAGTTTCTGTCCTTAATCCAACTGGGTGGAGATGGACACCTCATAACTGATTTAGACTAAACAATGACATAACTCCAATAGGGAGAACGTTGCTTTTCCCCTTGTATAACAGGATGATGCATTATTGGAACAGCTTCCTTCTGCTGCCCCAGCTGATGGCTATATCATGTTCTCTCTCCTGCAGGATGGAGAGATGTGGTCCTCCGTTAACTGCACCATCTGTGCTTGTGTGAAAGGCAAGACAGAGTGTCGCAAGAAGCAGTGCATTCCAGTCAGCAGCTGCCCTCATGTGAGTGTAACAATGAGTATGTTTTTTTTCTTTCTTCTGTTTATAAATTGATGGGGCTTTTTAGTCGAAAATTTGGCAAGCTTGGGGAAAAGGAGAACCATAATTAGACTTCTGGTTCTGTGACAGAGTAAAATATCCAGAGCAGTATAGCATAGCTTTTCTTCATTATTTCTTACAATTTGTCTGTTTTCCTCTAAGCATTACTCTCCAGTCCAGTGACTTTCCTAGTCCCATTTTTGCATAATTTATTTTTCCATTTGTGCTTGGAAGTGTCCCTTTAAAAATATTTGGTCTTAAGTGGCTTCCAGATGAGGGTTTTAATTGTACAATTGCACAACTCTCCCGTGTTTTCCCATCGCTTCTTCCATCTTTTTCCTTACAACCAAAAATCATTAAGGAGGGAAAAATGGAATAATGGCACAGTGCCTTTTGACTGGTAGCTCTAGGAGCCATCTATCTGGAAGCACCGTTACTTGTAAATATGCCTTATTAATTTCAGTGAAATTTGTTTGCTTTCATGTGTGTTAAGAATTGCAGCATAAGTTATTAATCTGCTCCTACTGGTGGAGATGAATGAACAGTTTTATGTTGTCCAAATACTGGGCTGGTTCATACATTTTGCCAGTACTACTGAATTTCCTACAGATAAATGCCCTCAGATTTGCATTCATCCATTTTGCATGGGGAAAGTAGAACATGTGTCCCCATTTGCATGGGGAAAATAGTATTCCAGTGCCTCTCTGCGTACAGTTGAGGTCATGATCACTCAACTTCTTTGTGAATGACATTTCTATTGCCCTTTCCTAAACTCAAGGTAGCATATATAAAATCGACACAATATTGATTAGAACAGCATAAAAACAATGCCACAAAAATAGTGACTATGTCATTAAGCTCCACCTGTTAATTCCTTCCCTTTTAGAGATACCAAAGTTGCAGAAATACTAGGTACATGTGTACATCTGAGTTACAGGCTCTTTCCGCCCCAGGAAGCTGAGAAAAAGTATGCTGAAGCACATGTAGAAAATCGGGTGTATGGGTTGGTTCTATGTCAGCAAAACTGAAAAAAAGAACAGTTTATATTTTTTTTCTAATTTAGTCTTTTGATTCAAATATTTCCAAAATAGGGTGATGGAATCATATTCGATTAGGATTTAGGATCATTTTCTAAACTTCGCCAACGTACCTTTTCTAGTGTTCTTATGAGAATGACAGAATTAGTATGTATGGCTTATACATGTGTGAACTCTACCTTATTACAGTGTCTGTAGTTATTCTGTGCTCAGGAAAAAAAGACATGGTCTCACCAAAAATAATTAGGCTGTTTCGCAGTTTTTTCAGTGGATGTTCCTCAGAGCCATGCACCATAAAAACACCATGTCATCAGCCATAATGGACTGCACTCATCTGAAACAGCCTCATGTTACTTCCCAGCAAAAAACACTTCCTGTTGGTTTTGAGTTAAGACTGCTTAAGTAATCTAATACTAGTCTTTATTTGTGGGAGTGGGGTGGGGGAGGGAATGAAGCTATAACATTGCATCTAAATCCATTAGGTATTGAAAAAATCTTTTTAAAATAATAATAATCAGAAACTCAATAGCATAGTAGATTCTATTGGATGTTAATAAAAAAATTACCTTACAGTGATCATTATGTGAGGCTACCAGTGGCCCTGTGCTTTGTTACCAGACCAACCTAGCTCTGCTAAGAAACCAGAATTTTTGAAGTTGGCAACTCTAATTATTCCAGACTGGTTTGGTTTCACAGGGTGGTGGTGGTGGAGGTGGGTGGGTGTCACTGTTAGCAAGTGGGACCTATAACAACATAATGCAGTATGGAGTGCTCCTATTGAGGTTTCCAGTCACTTCCATTTCCAGTTTTTCTCCATCAGTCCACTAGTATTCTATGCTCAGTCTTCATAATTTAACTTGATTTAAGCATCTTTATCTTGCTTGTCACTTAAAAACAGGAGTAACTTAAAAACAGTCAATAAAAACAAGACAGTCCCTGTCTGTTAGCTTACAAACGAAAAACAACATGATACATGGTGAAGGAAAAGGAATGGACTGTTTTGGCTCCCCCCCCCCCCCCAAATATATTTTGTAATTCTGTAAACCTTGTGCATGGATTATGCCGTTTTGCCTACATAAAGAGCACCACTTGGAGAATTGAGTTTGCTATTAGTATATATGAAATTCATTGAACAAAAAAACTATAGTTTACAAAACAACATTAAGGCTCTACAGCTTTCAACCAAACACCAAAAAGCACGGAAATTGGGAGTTAAGGCTCACAAGTCTTAATGCCACGTCCTCCCTAAGGAGGCAGAAAGTGCCAATGAAATGCTCATTCTCCCAAAGCAGATAAACCATGAGGGCAGGATGGAGGATATGATATGCAGAGGTGACTGTGGGGCTGTGAAAAATTGATGACGAACAACTTAGGGCCACCTACTTCTCTCTTTTTTAGAGCATCTCCTTATGTTGAGAGTTGCTACGCAATACATGTGATGGGCACCAGGTTGGGGAATGCTGTTCTAGAGAAAGGGCAGGCAGAATTTAGATCTCCAGATGTTTTGGAGTCTAACTCATAAAAAATCCCTACCAGCATGGGCAGTGATCAGTAATGCTTGGAGTTGATGTCCAAAACATCAGGATAGATCTATTTTGTGCGCACATCTGTTCTAAAGTATCATGTTTTCCAGCATTAAGATATGTGATCCATCAAAGAACTCCAAAACAGATGCATCACTTTAAATAGACTGTCTTAAACCAATGAATTAATCTTGAATACCTAATCCAGACAGTTCTTCAGATGTCAACATTAGTTTTCAACACATGGCATAGGTTGTCTATTTATTGAATATCAGATATATGGTGTTAGGGGACTAAGATAGAGGATTTTTCTTACATGTTCAGCAGTTGAGATCAAAGGATAACGACCAAAACCTGAAAGTGCCTGGCACATGCTCTGGTTCTAGACCTGTAACGGATAGTGTCCCTTTTGTCATCAATCACGTTGCTATATGGGAGATGTGTATGAGAGAAAAGTATTGGGCAGACCCTGCATTTGGGAAGACTATAGAACAGTGTTCCTCAACCTGTGGCCCTCCAGATGTTTGAGATTACAAGTCCCGCCATTCCTGACCATGGGACATACTGACTTGCAATGATGGGAGTTGTAGTTCAGCACCTTTGGAGGGCACCAGGTTGGGGAAAGGCTGCTCTAAAAAAAAGAGAGAGAAGTAGGTTGCCCTAAGGAAGCATTTCATGTTTTGTGTCTGTATTTGGAGACAACTTGAAAAAATATTCTACTGGAATTAAAAATCCCTGATTAATTCTGGAAGCACACAAGATGATACAGGAAAATATTCTATATTAGAATAAGTTACAGTTTGTTGGTTAGTATAGCTCATTTTATGCTACATGCTTTTTCTTCCTGGGCAGCCCTTCAGATAGAGGATGCCTTCAAAATAGAGGACTGTTTTCTGATAGTAAAAGCGGACGCATGGTCACTTATAGAGGATTCCATGTTCATGGTGCTTCTTCCCTGGATGACTGTGGGGAAAGCCAAATACATGTTAGGAGAGGTGAAATAGATGTGTAGGCCACTGGGCAATGTGTAATATCATATGATGTCTGATGGCACATAGAAACCTTATGGTATGCTGAGCAGGTCCAACCCTTCTCTGAGACCATTTTGGATATCCAGGTTGTTTAGCCAATTGCTTGAAAACAGACCACCGAAATCCAGTGTGTAGGCCTCTGCATTCAGCAGGAATGATTTTGGGAGATTTATTGTATGGATATATTTTGAACCTATGAACTTGAGGTGAGTTTCAAATTCATTCAGGGCATGTTGTCCCATGCCTAACACAGACAGCATTAAATTTTTATACACATCTGTTATTCTTACAAACAAACAAAAAGAGAAGTGACTGGTCACACACCAGTGCCAAATGAGGCACAAAACAACAGCAGCTGCTCCTGTTGCACAATGGAACAACAACAAAAAAATCCTAATTAGTTTTGTCTTTTAAAAAGAAGGAAAAGAAAGGGAAGGGGGGAAGGGAAGGGAAGAAGAGAAAGAAAGAAAGAAAGAAAGAGAAGGAAGGAAGGAAAGAAAGAAAAGGGAAAATCTTGGATATAAAATTGAAGTACTAAAAAAGGAAGGGAAGAAAAAGTTCCTACAAAAATCATATATTCTCAAATGTGGTCTGCTTATAAATATTCATGTACCAAAATGGAATTGCATCTCATAGACCACTCCTAAGGGAGCCCTCAGTGCTAACGAACTCTAGCAGCACATGTTAGCAATAATGGACTTCCTTATTCCACAAGACAAAAACAGAGTCCTGTGCCAACATGGTGGCTCAAATAACCAGCCTTAGCAGGTTGGCTTGCAGACCCCAATTTTGCTTGAATTCTTGCCATTTTCAGCTTGGATGATGGCAGCAGTTCCTTTATGCAAACACAGAGGTAAGACTATCCAGTGCAATTAAGAGGCATTCATCTATATCTCTCCCATCCATGCTAGTGTAGTTTGCCCAATTAAGATCTTTCCCAGTGGACATAGTTTTTTTTTGGGGGGGGGGTTGTGGGGTGAGTGTGTTGTAGTGATCCCATTAAAAGGACATGAAAGTGATTTATTACAACAGGTGCTTTATATTGAAGGGAGCAACTTTTTGTCTTGCCAAAAGCTCAGAGCAACTTGACAGCACTGCTTGCTTGCACACTAAATTGTGAATAGCTGTCAAAATTGGATAGGAAAGTCCAAAGTCCTGTTTATATCCTTTTTGCCTGATAGGCATTACATTTATATTACTTTTTTTATCATGCTCTTCCTCTAAGGCAGGAGTGGGTAACTTGTAGCCCTCCAGATATTTTGGCCTACAACTCCCATCATCCCTCACAATTGGGTATGTCTGATGAGAATTGTAGGCCAAAACATTTGGAGGACCAGAAGTTGCTCACCCTTGCTCTGAGGAGATCAGGGTAGTATCCCTGGTCCCCCTTTTATCTTCACAACAACCTTGCGAGGTAAGTTAGACTGAGAGAATAGCTCACCCAAGGTCACTAAAGGCTAAGCTTTATGGCTGAGTGGAGATTTGAACCCAGGTCTTCCTAGCCTATGTCCAACACTCTAGCTACTATACCACACTGGCTTATTATGAAACAGATTTTGCCAAGATTCAGTCCCAGAAACAGTTTTCAATGCCACTGTTCAGCCCTGGAAAATAGGTTAATGTATGTTTTTGTGGTTTTTAATTGTATGCTTTTGTGGTTTAAAATTTTTGTATTATTATTTTTAAGTGTTTTTATCTTATGTAAACCCTCAGAGAGCTTCAGCTATGGGGTGGTATACAAATGCAATAAATAAATAAACAAACAAACATAGAAGGGTGTGCTTCTAAGTTTCTGTAGAAGGTGTTTTCATCACAACTGGGTAGCCACAACTAAGCACAGTAGAGATGAATACAGATGCTAAGCTGTATTCACATCTGGTGAATAACTGGTAATCTTTCATTTACCAATGTTATCAATGATAACATTCTCCACGCCACTTAAAATGATAGTAGAAATTCCCAATTTACCAAGTGTCCCAAGTGTGAGACATCTAGCCAGAGATGAGCTAGAATGTCTCTTGGAGCTAGTTTTGACCTTTGAGGCCCTTCACAGCTTGGGAAATTGGTACCCGAATGATCACCTCTTCCCACATGTGCCTACCTGTGCCTTGAGCTCATCATCTGAGATCCTTCTCTGGGCGCCCCCAACAAATGTACTGTGCACATGGTCACACATCAAAGGGCCTTTTCAGCAGCATCTCCTGATTTAATATCTTTGTGGCACCAGGAAAAGACCTTTTCATTTTTCCATGCTTTTTAATTTAGGTGGTGGTTTGCTATTGCAAGTTTTGTGAATGTTTATTCCTCTGTGGTGGGGTTTTTTTTTTATTGCTCTGGTATCTCTGGTCTCTGTGTTTAAAGTGATTTTGTTTGTTTTTACCCTACAGTAGCATTTATTTTATTCATAGCATTTTTATTGTAATTGTGACTATTGATTTATTTTAATTTGTAAACAGCCCAGGTATCTGAAAGAAAGAAAGAAAGAAAGAAAGCGAGAGAGAGAGAGCCCCTTTTAAGAAATTTAGGTAGGGGCAATAACTCAGTGGTAAATCACATGCTTTGCCTAAATAAAGTCCCCTGCTCAGTCTGTAGCATCTCCAGTTCAAAGGATCAGGTAGCAGGTAATAGAAAAGAATGTCTGCCAGGGTCTCTTGAGAACTGCTGGCAGCCAGGGGCGAGATGGACAAATAGTCAGGCCTGGTGTAATGCAGCAGCATTGTATTTTCCTAAATGCTGAGGCTTCCTGAATGTCTCCACAAGGAAGTTGCAACCCACTCGGCAGCCAGCAGTGATTTTCCAAAATTAAGCTAAATTAGACTTTTAGGCTGGGACTCAAAGAACAACACAAGTAGTTTCCAGCCCCCAAGGGAGCGTTGGGCTTTTGTTTCTTATGCCACCTGGCAAATCACTTGCGAAACTGAGGGGATTTTCAAAACCAAATTATGCTATGGTGCAGGGACCTGCTGTATGAAAAGAAAAGAAAAGCCAGAAATC
Organism: Elgaria multicarinata webbii; assembly: GCF_023053635.1. Taxonomy (NCBI): domain Eukaryota; kingdom Metazoa; phylum Chordata; class Lepidosauria; order Squamata; family Anguidae; genus Elgaria; species Elgaria multicarinata. Next base: position 68,571,016 of record NC_086171.1, on the reverse strand, counting down.
CCGAAGGGCATATCCAAGCTCTTGGGCATGCCTAAAGTAGCTCTTTGAATCTTGGCCATAGCTTCTAATTCAAATGAAATTAATTAAGTTATTTTTAACGTCTTGAACTAAGGATTCCAAAAAAACAAATACCATATGTTTCTTAATTTTAGCCACTGCTGCTCCTGCCAGAATTCGTAACAAAGGTTTGGCCCTTTCAGCATATTAAATAAAGAGGTGAACCTTGCCTTTTATTTGAAATACAAGAATAATTTACAGAACCAAATGAGATTAAAATGGCTTTTGACTATCCACTGAGCCAGGATCACTGGAAAATTTCTTCACGTTCTTTTCCTTTGATGGATTAGAGATGTTTAAAACGCATCATTAAAAAAAAAAAAAAAGAGGCCGTACAGGCAAATTGGATAATACTTGGTGATGGATCATTTGCATAGCTGCTTCACACATCTACACATAAAGTAAAACAACCATTTAAAATCTTACCCCCAAACTTTTGTAGCTATGCACTTATTAATGCAGATAACTTTATTTTAGGGAAGAATTATAATTCCACTTTGGGGGGGGGGTTAAAATTCAATTGACTTTTCCAGTTCAACCCTGTAGATTTCATTCCATTTCCCCCTACTGGTGTCAACTCAATCTCTAGTCAGTCAAGCCAATACACAGATTCTAGTATTTATTTATTTACTTATTTATTATTGGTGACAATTTGTGCAGTTTCGGGGAGGGGATCTTGAAATTTGCGCAAATGGTGTTGTCATTTTTATTTTTATTGATGAACTCGAGCAAGTGCACACAATTGCAAGTCCACTTGTCTGCAAGTAGCCCCTCTGTTCAGCTTCACGCTCTCCACACACTATTGTGTCCATTCACCCACCCACCCCTCCTTGGGGAAGAGCCAAAGGGAAGGATGGAACTGATAGATTCTTTGACAACTGAATGTGGCTCTGCTGGGATGAATGAAGTAGTGTGGGGATTACAATTTGCACAAATGGCGGAATCCCCCTCCCCCATATGCAAAATATTTCTGGAATCGGGGAGGGGTCCGCCACCCATTTACTGGAATGGAAATGATGCAAAATCCAGTTGGGTGTAAATGGAACACAATTCCCAGCATTGCAATCCCTACTTTAATGTAAGTAACACTCTTGTTCAAACACTGATGTTTATTTAAAAAAAACACCCACACAATTAAGCGGATTGCCCACATTTTGGCTGTGATCTTATGCTTATTTAATCATTTATTTATTTAAGAAATTTATATTCTGTTTTTCGCCTTTGAAAAATGAATAGCAAAAAGCAGCTTACAAAATGTAAAAAGCATGAAAACCAAAACCAAACAGTCAATTAAATTTACAACAAGCGAAAAGCAGCAGCAGACAAAAACACAAAGACTAACACTCTAACACTCAATAAATAAAATTAAACATCAACAGAATCAAACGCTTGTTGAAACAGAAATATCTTCACTTGCCTGTGGAACACAGTTAAAGAGGAAGATGATGATCTAACCTTTTGGAACAGGGAGCTTCACATCTGGGCTGCCGCCACCAAGAAATCCCTCTTGTGTATTGCTACCAACTGTGCCTTTGAAGAGGGGTGCAGCAGGACCATGGACAGGCCTGGTGGTACTAGGAACAGATGCAGTAGACACACCAGCCAAAGCTGAGCAGAAGCACTCCTGGCCATAGGTGATGCCTGAGCCTGTGTTCAGGAGAAATCCCAAGCTATGAAGCTAATCCTTTAATGGGAGTGCAATCCAGAACCTTCTGTGAATATGACAGACAGGAGATATAGAGCTGAGTGTCATCAGCATACTGATGAAAATCCACTACCAGTCCCCGGATGACCTCTCCCAGTGGTTTCAAGTAGATGTTGAAAAGCATAAAAGACAAAAGCAAACCTTTTGGGAAGAAATCAGTTTGCCTTGATTATAATAGCATTTAAAAACGTAATAAAACAAATTGTAGGCCTTCACTATAAAACATCCATAAAAGCAGAATAGCCTGAACTACTTTATTCTTTGCCGTGAGCTACTCGCTTCAATTAAAGTTGTCAAGATCTGGCACAGAATCTGGTTTCATTTGTTCTACCATTTTATCTTCTCTTCTTGTATGGTATCCCAAAGAGCAAATGTATTAAGAATGTGCAACCCCTCCAGCCTGGCATGGCCTGCTTTCTTTATCTCCTTCTTGCTCCTGTAAACCAACTTGAAGTGCTCCACAGACTTCCAGATCTTCTCAACCTGTTTTCTTGGGGCAATGCTGGAAGTGAAGAAGCAGGAATTCTGCGGTATATATGAGAAGGAAATGATGCTGGTAATATTATTGAAGCTTGGTTTGCCTGTGATGGACCAGCAGGAAAGGAGAGACTAAGTGGACTTTGGAGGCAGTTTTGGAACATTGTTGCTGTTGCTGCTGATGCTAATTTCACTTCTTTCATTTGTGCCTGCTGACACCACATGCAACATCTTTTAGAATAGAATGAAGAATGCATGAGTATCTTTGGACTGACTGTTCTTAAATTCAAAGGCACCTACACTTACATTTTTACCTTTCACCATTACAAAAGTATCATATTGTATTTTTCCTTCAGTCAATTAGTCTTATAGCTCAGTTTCCAATGATGGGTTTTGGTATTGGTTTCTGTAGCGTCTAGTAGTGAAAAATCAAAAGTTGTGACCCAGCCGATGCTTCTGCAGTTGGAGTAGTCTGATACTCCTGCAGACACTCCTGTAAGAGAAAAACTATTGCTCATCTTGAGTGAAGTGAAAATGTATATATAAAGGTTTCGATAGAGTCCTCTTAGTTACTTTAAAGCCTCTGTGAACGGTTTACTGGTCAAGTGTCTGGTCAAAGCTAAAGCAAGACAGATAAATGTCAACTCTTTGTGCTGCTAGTAGTTGGTATTTAGTCATTTTCATCCTTTGTTTGTTTGTTTCCCTACAAACCAAGATTACACCTGCTTCTGCTACCTATAAAAATGGTGATGTCTCTATCTTTCAATTGGGAGCTGCAATAGTAGAGACAGATATGAAATTAACTGACAATAGGCATGGCTTTTTATTATTTTATTGGCCATAGAGAGGATTTGTCCTGCACTTTCTAATCTTTCTTACTTCTGCTGAGACCAGGTTCACAAAAGATAGACAATTTCATAGGATGAGATATGTTTCCAGAGTTTTTCTATACTTGTAAAATGTAACTGTTGCTCCAAATCCCCCCCGCCCCAATTAAGCATGTTTATATTTATCCCATCTAGGGAAAGATCCTCAATCGAAAAGGATGCTGTCCCATTTGCACTGAAAGTGAGTAAGTTCATTCTTCACATTTTTTCATCAGTTTATTTGTTAGAAAAATAAGCCTGATTTGTCTTGCAAATCCGCCCCCTCATTTTGAGTAACAGAAGAAGTATTTGTATCAGGGTTAAGATTACTCATAAATGCTGAATAGCATATTTGTTGTTTTCAATACTTCTCCATATACGTCTTGGTAATTTTATAATTCGTTGTTTATCTCGAAACCATTTCCCAAACATTAAAAAAGACATACCCCAGAATGGGAACATTTTAATAGAAAGGTCAATATCCTCAGATTAGCATAGTCTGCATCTATCTCAGGATGACTTACATTGCTGGAAAGCTTTGACCAAAAGTTATTTGGTAAAATGAAGAGTACCATAATATTTAAAAGCAGAAATGTTCTGTTTTTTTTCTCTTTTATGCTGCCTGAAACAGGATTGGGAATTCCTAATCCTGATCCTGTTACCATAAAGCAGCAAAACTGATTACTAAAACCATTCTAAATTGAAATCATTGGATAGGGAGCAGTATATAAATATTGTAAACAAACATAAATAAATAAAACAGGATAGTCTGAATTGATAGTTGTAAATATTATCTGTTAAAATGCACTGTCCTTTGAGTCTGGAAGTCTCTGATTCAAATGCTTGGCCTTAGATGAGTCACTATTCTCTGATCCATAGCCCTTCCATCAGCAAAATGGGTATAACTATGACGTTACCTTACAAGGACTACTGTGATAATTTATGTGAAGAACTTTGAGCACTTAGGAAAAGTGCTATATACAAATTATTATTATCCTCATTTTGTTTTTCCTCTGGAGCTCTATAAATATTAAATTGTATATCATCATCATCATCATCATCATCATCATCATCATCATCATCATTTTCATCCTTGTTTTACCCTCCTGAGCATGGAAATAGAATTATATGCCCTCATGACTGAAGGCCAGTTTGTATGCTGAATCACATTGTTCTTGTTGGCAAATTATATAGCATTCATTCATTTACATATGGTTCGCTGTTTTACAAATCTTACCTGCAGATGTTTGTGAAAAAACATTTAGTTTTAACACAGAGCTCTGACATTTTGTGAAACACATGGAAGCCATTTTGGAACAGAACAAGGTATCTTAGCGCCAATTCTTACTTTCCTTTTTGTATTCAGGTATGCATACCAGAGTGCAAAATGTAAGAACATCCAATCAAGTGTATAGGGCTAGTACTTGTTTCTGTTCATTTTTTAAAAAATAACTCAGAAGGAGCAGCTGGGAAAGGCTTGGATGTCCATTTTTAAGTTTTTGTTTTAAAGAGATGCATATCAAATTCAGCACCTGTGTGTCTTCCACCCTAGGTAAAGTACACATGAATTTTGTGCCCAAGTATGCAGGCTACAAAAAGAAAATTAGAAATTGGGCCACTAGGAACCAAGAAAACTTTTCTAGAATTCATGGTGAAGAAGTTGGAATGATAAACTAAATTTCTGTTAGAAGGGTGAATTTGCACATGCATGGGCATCATTCAGATTCTCCTCAATTATTTGCAGCTGAATGTGTAAACCAACTTTGTTGGAAATTTATTGAGATAATGTGAACTGATATGAAAGTTCTGTCTGTGGTGTCTGATCTGTGATGACCCATTCGCATATGTAAGCCAATACTTGATTTTTCAGTTGTCAAGTGATGAAGATAAATGCCTGAAATTATGCACATACAGCTGCTAACTTTAATTCTCCTGGCCCTGTAAATTTGGCTTTTTCCAGGGGATTCATGCCTAGCCTACTGAGCCAAAAGTTGACACCAATTCCTCGGTTGCACAGCTAACATAGCCAGATGGTTAGCAAGCAGTCTCTTTTCTCACAAAAGACAACCTTTGACAACCAGCCCAGACACTGAAGAAATAGTCTGGAGTTAGGAGTCAATAATTCTGTCTTCTTGGATTGGGGTTTGATGTTTCAAAATATTCCTGGGGAAATGAGTGAGACCCAGGTTCGTTTGCAGAGGTGTGAATATATATTATTGGAAAGGGTAATAATCTACTTTCTCCAAAGAAAGCAAGTGCTAAATGTTAAGTCTCTCCAGCATTGATTTATAAGGCAGCACAGAGGTACAATTTAAAACCTGGTAAAAACAAAATATGATGTATGAGAAATCTACTGGAGTTCAGAGGATGTACAAAAGAGAAAGTGAAAAGGGAACAGCCCATAAACATTCAAATAGGAAGAATTCCTTGGACAACATCCTGGAAATAGGTTATGATTGACAGCGGCTTGAATTACAGCTCATGATTACTCCTAAAAATATTCACCCTGACAGTTGTTTCCATTGCTATTAATCCATTAAGTAGCCTAAAATTTAAACATTTTAACATGCAATTAATACTTGCAAAATACCAGACTGATAAGGAAGGAAACTTCACTGGATGGTTTCCTATACAATTTAATAGAGTGCTAGACTAGATGGACCCTTGGTCTGATCCAGCATGGCTCTTCTTATGTTCTTATCCTGGCGCACAATGTGCTACTAAATTAAACTAGATTTCACCAGAAACAAAGTTTACAGTGAACTTCAGAAGTTGATTGCTTATAATTCATTTCCCCATTAATCACAGCATTTTGTGGTCCTTATGTTTGCAAAACACAACAGTTTTGTTAATCTAACAACTGATACCTTGTGTCTCAGGACTACTTCCCATGTTTCTTTCCCCAGCCAACAATGGCCATGATCCAGACAGAGTTAAGTTTCACGCTTCTAAGTTCCATTGGTTTTAATGGGAGAGAATTAGGTATACTGTATGTTCCTTTTTTCACATTGAACTCAGTGGGAATTAAATTGCTTGATTTAGATTCTATTACATCCAGATTCTAGTTGTTTTCAGGGGTTGTGGTCTACTATATAAATTGACAGTCAAATATTGAGCGCTGTTTTGCTTATGATGGAAAACATAAGCAGATTTTTTTAACATGACAACTCTATTTCTAACTGTAGAAATATTATGTAACTTTGCTGAAGTGCAAAGCCACCATAATGTATTGTATTATTGTGCAGTAGAGCTGAGATTGTATTTGGTACACTCACCTAAAGAGAACTCCTTACTTTATGCACAAAACATATATAGTATATAGTCATCTTTAAACATCCATGTACATACATCTGGGGACCCTGCTCAATCAGCATTCTTGACATGTCTCTATGGGGGTTTAACATCACTTGTACATGTGTATAAGTCATCTGCTGCCCCCCAAAATTGTAAAGAAAATAAAAATTTGAGGAGGTAAAATGCCATCTGGAGCAGCCATTTTATTTTATTTTTTTAAAACCCTGTTAGTGCTCCATAGTTACTATGGGACAACAAAATGGTCAAAACTAGTTTGCAAGAAAGCTAGTTTTGACCCTTTTGGTGCTCCTTAGCTTATCAGCAGACCATTAATCCCCCACAGATGCTGTAGGGGGTGAGGTATGGCATGTGGGAGTGGGTCCAGAGGGCAAAAATGACTCCGGATCACCCAAAATTGCCCACCCCTGCCTTTGTATGGCTTTATACATTCTGGTGCTGTTCAAAAAACAAACAAATGAATAAATAAATAAATAAATTACAGTAGTAGATCAACTGTGTTGAAATGTTGTATAGGCTCATTTTAATTTTTTTTACAAATTCATTTCCACTCTGCATATGATATAACTAGCTTTCAATTTATGTTTGCCCCGATTTGATTTAAGGGTTGGTTCCTTGCTTTGATATTGAACCCTAATTCACATTTTGGCTAGCTGCATTTTTTATTCCATTTTAGGTTTGTTTTTTTTTAACAACAACCCCGTTGAATTATGTATGTGTGAACAAATTACTCCCTTTTATATTTTTTAATGTCATATTTTTACTCAGAAAATGTCCAAAACCCTCTTAGTTATGGTTTATATAATATTTTCCTTGGCTGCTGTAAATCAACTGCATGGCCTGCCTCTAGAGTGTGTTACATCTGGACACTTTGAAATTAACTTTACTGCTCGGGTGTCCTGGCCTTCCTTTCCCCTGCTGCCTTTTGTACAGACTGTGTTGGTCTTGAATTCCAGTTCTTCTCACCTGCAAAATGATCATCATCCTCGTATGGGCATTTCTTTCTTTTGTGCTGTTGTATGTGGGTTATGAGATACCATGCAAACAGTCGAAAAATCCTTCAGAACTCCTTCCGATGGCTAAGTAATTAGAGTATCAACTCACCACACCATGAGCTCTTAAAGTCAGACTGCCAAGTCCAGGGACAACAAGAATCTAAGTCTTAGATTCTTGATTGAGGATGGTGGGCGTTGAGTGTGTGAAATTAAATTCACAAATGGGAAAACAAGTGGGAGAAGCTTCCATTCACTCAAGCCTGCAAGCGTGTGTGTGTGTATGCATATGACCATATGCTGCTTATCCTCAGGCCTGAGTAATTATGGAAAAAGGATGTCTATTTAATGAGGACATAGGAAAGCCACTGCAACGAGGATGTTTTAAGAGCAAAACAGAATATAAGCATATAAAAAACACACACACACACACACACACACACACACACTTCAGCAGGAGAAGTTTCAGCATGTGCTTAACTCTGTCCTATTGAACTTTGCTATGTTTGTATGGATTTCAACTTGCTCTTACAATCCAGGTCTATCATCAGAGATAGTATGGCCTCAAAGTTTTATCACTTATCTAAGTGCTCAATAATCTGGATTGATTATTGTGCAGTGGTGTAAGAGACAATGTGCCTGTCCTGCTAAACCATGACCCTGATGACCTTATTATTATTATTATTATTATTATTATTATTATTGTTTATTTATATAGCACCATCAATGTACATGGTGCTGTACAGAGTAAAACAATAAATAGCAAGACCCTGCCGCATAGGCTTACATTCTAATAAAATCATAATAAAACAATAAGGAGGGGAAGAGAATGCACCAAACAGGCAGCATAAAAGTCAGAGCAAAATCAAGTTTTAAAAGCTTTAGGAAAAAGAAAAGTTTTTAGCTGAGCTTTAAAAGCTGCGATTGAACTGCCAGGAAAGGTGAAGACGGGGTTTAATTTGTGCCAGAATAGCTTCAATAGCTTCGGCTATTGGGCGGTATAGAAATGTAATAAATAAATAAATAAATAAATAAACTCATAAGAGGATCTGCCCTGGCATATTTTTCCCATGCCAGGCCTTAATTCTGAACCCCTACCCCCACCCCACCCAGTAAAAAAAGATTAACGTGTCTCTGAACGTATTTTGAGAGCATTTCCCTCAACTTTGAATAAGGAGGGATCAGAGGCTGTTGTATCTAGACAATGAATGACCAGCATTTTCCCTAGAAATGAAGCAGTGCTTCCTCCTCAATCCTAAAATTTTGCAGATGCACATGTGGTCACACGCTGAGGCTTCTCTGGGCCAGAAGAGTGAGGTGGGAGATGAGCTAGACCATTTCTTGTCCACGATTGACTTGAGTCAATGTGTTTTCACATGGGGGCCAGAGGGAAATAGGGCAATGGTATCAAAAGGTTTGAGATGTCCCCTGCAACCATGCTAAATACACAGTAATAAAGACTGAGGATTTGTTTAAATAATTTTTAGTGGTTTTATTGAATTGGCTTTGTTTTGGTGATTTTTGGCTTGTCATATGTAATTTGGTTATGGAGATTCATCACTTCATTAGTGTTGGGGAAGCTGATGAATCAATAAATACACAAACTAGCACCAGGACACTCTTATGAACTCTTTCTTCACTGCTCCAGTTCATAGGATCAGGCCGTTGGGGACGTCATAAGTTATTATTTCTTGTTTAGTAAACTTGGCAGTAAACATTTAAGAATCCAGTCCAACACAGACATAAGCATGCTTAAGCCCATTTATTTCAAATACACTTAACTCTGTGTTGGATTGTAGCCTTAATATAGTCTTTTGTGTTCAAATCTTTCTTCTTCCGAATAAGAATACTTTTTAAAGATCTAGGTTGTATCTAGATAACTCCAGTAGCCTTTCCTTTACTATAGCAGACCAGAAATACTACTTTAAATTCAAAACCACAACATTGAAGTCAGTCAGTGAACTTTATCACCCAATGTTTTAAAAAATAAGTGTTTAATTGCACTGTATGTACTTGACATATCACACTCTGTGGGCATCATCAGACGAGTGTTTTATTGCACACTTGTTGCTGGGCATTCACGGATTTTCACGGGTCCCTCTCACGACGATGTCTGCCTCCTGCGTGCCTCCCGCCCCCTCTAGCCTTTTTCGTGTGACAAAAAACACACCCCAGTAAGTCTGACTTATTTTTTGAGATGGAAGTTGCCGCTGTCTCCTGCTGTGTGCAGGAGAAGCAGGACGATCAAAACAGCCCACTGAATGGGCCACGTGCACGTTGTTTACTTCCTCTTTCCTCTCCCTTAAGAATGAGGAAGTAATGAGGGACAAACAGGCAGGCGGAAAAGTAATGGTAAGGAAACGTGATTTCCCCCCGTGTGATGACCCTCTGTATCTAGTTGATATCATACTCCAGCCTTCCCCAATCTGGTCCTTTCCCCCAGACGTGTTGGACTGCATCTTCCATCATTCCCAACCAGAATATTTGGAAAGGCTGAATACTCTATAAAGCACCTTGGAAATTAAAACAAAATGTTCAGTAGAATCTGGTGGCTCCAGTTTAGGTGGAAATGTGAATCATTCTGGATTTCGGTCAGAACCAGCCAGAACTCTAAAGGAGCTATCAGGTGCTGAACCTATTTGGGGGGGATGGGAACTACCAGCCTCCACTGCAAATTTTTCTTTTAGAGCCTCAGTTCAGGTGGTACATCACTAAAATATGTACTTTCCCTTTGTGTTTTGATTTTTATTCGCATGTGTATTTAGGTGAAGAAGAAATAATTCTTAGATATATTAAGCAATTACATGTACAGGCTGCCCATATTTAAGAATAAATTATTTTTGTTTTTAAAAAATCTCAATTGTAGGGCAATTGCTGATGATTTCCTTATTTTCCTATACAAGCCCAGGCCATATTAAAATGTTATGGACAGAAATAGCATGGATAAATGAATAGCTTTTTCCAACAATAAAATACATTTTGGAAATACCTTAATTAAAGTGAGTAGCTACCAGAATATGAAGAAGAAGAACAGTCGTTCCTATATTTTTGGTACCTATATGTGCAGTTTTGCTCCTAGTGAGAAAATTATATAATAAGTGGATGTTCAGTCCCAGTACAGAACAAGTAACACTTTCACTCTTCACTCTTTCCTTTTCAATAATGCTTGATGTGGGTATGGGGAAGCTGGCAACTGTCTACCTGCCTGGGGACTAGTAACCACCTCATGGAGCTGGCAGGACAAGGGGAAGTTGTGACTCAGGGAAGCCGGAGCTATCTCCTGACTTCTTGGTGGTGGATGTGGTGGGTTTTGCCGCTGGCATTGTATATAAAAGCGGTCTGTGGAGCTGGCTGGGGAAGAAGGAGAGCTCAGGCTAAAGTTCCTGCAGGCTGTGTCCGTGGGCGGTGAGGGGGCAGCGAGAAGCAACCTGTATTCCCTCATTATCTTCTGGGGACCAGGAAAGCGTCACAGTGTTCGTTACACTTCGGTGACCACACAAAGCATGAGATTTAAATGTGTTTTCTTTAAAATCCTTGTACTTGCATCTGGGAGTTCCGATTGGACAGTAGCTTCCTCGCTCACGTGAAGCAATTATTAAGGATGCAAATCTCTTATTCACAATCTGTGTGTTTCCTGTTGGGTGCTGCAATACGTAGTACTGTGTGAGACCTGGGACACGGAAATGAGCTCAGATCTTGCATAGCCAAGACACTCATGAGATGACCTTGAGACTGCTTAATTTGACCCACCTCACAGGGGTATTGTGAATTGGAGAGGGGTGGAAACCATGAGGATGAATGCGGTTTTAGAATGTAAAGGTGTAAAAACAAAAAGAACAAGTAACGAATTATGACTAGCAGTGGTGATGTGATATTAGTGATATGCCATTCCCATGAAATTAATAGCAGAGGGTCTGCAGTCTGTAAAAAGATTCCCAGCTCTGCATGAGCTTTGGCAGTGCAGCCCAATCCTATACACATTTACATGGAAGTAAGTCCCACTATGGTCAGTCGGATTTGCTGCCAAGTCAATTTGCATAGAATGATAGCATTTTAAGCAAAAACAGGTTTTTCCCATAATCGTACCTTCTGCCCCTACATGGTGAACTTCTTGAGAGTGGAGTTTCAAAAGTTGTTTTTGATGCAGTGTGAGGAACTGCAGTATATGTGTGTAGAAGAAGAAACCCACTACAAGCGCTGGTATATTGCTACAAGGTCTACCAAGATCATGACTTCGTTTTCTAACAGACCAGTCCAATGCTTGGGCCTGAAGTAAGTTCCAGTGAATTCAGTGGGACTGGGGCCTTAGCTAGGCCTAAGGTTTATCCCAGGATCATCCCAGGGTCGTCCCTGCCTGCTCCCGGGATATCCTGTGTGTCATTTACATGAACAGGGATGACCCCGGGATGATCCCAGGATAAACCTTAGGTCTAGCTAAAGCCTTATTCTTGAATAAGTGTGCATAGGGATTGCGTGTTAAACCTGCAATATGCAACTCATTAATTCTATGTCCACTAATAATTTATATTACCCCAACAACCTGTTGGAGAGATAATAGACTGTGGGTCCTTGTAACCTACAAGGACCACTCTAGGATGTCTGTGTTTTGCCAAGGACCATTTCATACATTTCTTAGCAGTAGAACCAGGGTTCTCACTGATGCTCTCTTGAGAGGGAGCTGCAGCTAACCCTGCCTCTCTGATGAATGAACTTGTATGGCTATCATGTTTCCAGGCGTAAATTTGTCTCATATCCACACATTATATTTTTAGGTATATTCCAAAAGTATGTGATATATAAATGTTGGAAGATCTTTACATGGATATAAATCCCTGCCTTTTGAAACATACAAATTGGTTTTGCTGCTGCTTTTGTTTCTCACTCCCCTGCAGAGCCTGGAGTTTGCACTGTATTTGGAGACCCCCACTACAACACTTTTGACGGACGGACATTTAACTTTCAGGGAACATGTCAGTACGTTTTGACGAAAGACTGCTCCTCCTCTACCTCGCCCTTCCAGGTGCTGGTGAAGAATGATGCCCGGCGGACCCGCTCTTTTTCCTGGACCAAAACTGTAGACCTTGTGCTGGGCAGCAGCACCGTCAGCCTGCACCAGCACCTCACAGTAAAGTGGAACGGGACACGGATATCCCTACCTTATGAAACGCCACACTTTCACATTGACCTGGAAGGCTATCTATTGAAAGTGACAACCAAAACAGGTGGGGCTACGATGAGCACCGTTGTTACACTTCTAAGCCCACAATGATAGCACAAGTATGAGACAGAGATGGGCCATGTGGCTGGGAATGATGGGAGATACAATCCAACCCATCTGGCAGACACCAAGTTGGGGACATAGGAAATAGGGATGTTTTGTTTGGAGTCTCCAAATGCCAGGAAACACTTGTTTGTTTATTAGAAAGGCTTTTATCCTACCTTCCCACTATAGAATTGAACATAAATATATATATATATATATAATAAAACAACAACAAACAACTGAAACCAAAAAAGAGAGTGTGCAGCAGATAATTAAAAGTTCAAAATCAGCATAAAAAGGCAATGCTAAGAAAAAGCTCAGCTAAACTGAACTGTCTTCATGAGGGAGTGGAATGTAAAAAGAGAAAAGGGCCAGATGGACCCCTTACAGGATAGAATTCTGCAACTGAAGTAGGGGTACACATAAAAAGACCTCTTGCATAGCCTGACCAATCGATCATCAGCCTGCATTGGGATGCAGGGAAGGGCCTCTCCATCAGATCTTGGAGTCTGGGCAAGGTAAGATGGGAAGATGCAGTCCTTTAGGTATCCTGGATACAAGCATTTTAGGGCTTTACCCAGCACTTTGAATTGCTCCTGGAAACATCTTTATAGCCAGTGCAGTTGTTCTAGAATAGCCATATTATGTTCACATGTCTGTGTTCCTGTGAACACCTTAGCTGATGTGTTCTGGACAGTTGAAGCTTCTGGAGACTCTTCAGAGGTAGCATTATAGTCCAATCCTGAGGTAGCCAAGGCAGGTATCACTATGGTTAGGTGTAAAATGTTGTACAAACAAGTATTTTATCAGTACTGAAGTAGATTAACACTAACACAATCTTTTTATTTATTTATTTATTTATTTCCCCATATTTATTTCAATTTCTAGATTTCCCATCCTAAGGGCTTGGGAGGGCAACATATTAACATCAAAAGTCAATGAACAATCCTATGGCGATAATCGCCAGCCCCCGAATATCCAAAACAGGGTGGCCAGAGCAGGGAGGCAAAGCTTTAAATGCCTTTCCTCACTACTTGGCTGAGGTCTAGGTAATGAGTAGGACTAAAACAAATATATAAGTTCCAAAAGCGTTTTGTTGTTTCATATCTCTCTCCCATCCTTTCTTTATGCACACATTAGGAAGAACTATCAGAAATTCCAGGGCTTATCTCTAAAACTATTGGAGTCAGACAGTAGTGTTCAGCCACCCACTCCTGATGAAATGAACCAATTCATAGCTTACAAGACTGCCAGAGGCAGGGCTTGTGTAAAGCCAATCAGGGAAACTTTTGCACACATGAGGTTTCCATTTCTCATTAAATGAAACTTGATTTGAATTACCAGAAGAGATAGAATTTCCACTTGACACCCCTCCACCTGGCAACAAGGCTTATTGGCATTTGTTGGTTACTAAGGTAACAGCCAAGGATAATACACACAGAATTGACAGTTTTGCAAGCTTTGCTGATCCCCCAAATTGAGTTTGGCCCTCATAAAATGGCAGTAATGATGTCAAGCAAACTCAAGATTATCGTCACAATCCTGAAAAGCTCTTGAAGACTTCCCATGGCTCCCTAGCATATTGTATGAAAACCTCTGGTCTAAGCTATAGTTATGGCTTAAGCAGAGATCAAGAATAAGCAAGCACCATGCCAGAGGTGCTTGTAGAGCGAGGAATAAGTTTAGCAAAACCTGTCCAACCCAAACAAACTTAGTGAAACAAAACAAATCCAGAAGGCTTTAGCAGGCTCACTAGCCAACATGGCCTGCATGAAAATTCCTTGCTGAACCAAAAAATGATATGATGTTAGACCCCAAGTGTGAAAGAAAAGCTGTTTGCTGTTCCTCCCTGAAGTGTGGTGGTGTTGTGTAACATCTGTCTGGGTTGTTCTCTGCCTAAACGAATTGCTTCTGTGTTTGGATTCAATCTTTTGTGTGCATGTGTGTCTTGCATCATTCAAAATTCAAATATGATTTAATAGGGAAATTGAGAACATCTGGTAGCTACTTTAAAGAAAACGGATAATGGGAAAGCACAGAAATCTGACAGTGCAGAATCCTGAACATTATATTGGTGATCAAGGTGCTTGACAATTGGACGGTCATTCGTTTTTAGATAGCCTAATCCATAGGTGCCAAATTGAAACAATTTGGAACTTGGGGGACCAAATTCCTATCCACCAGATGCTGAAAACATCTGTTTATGAACAACAGTTCTATTCTACTTTTCAAGCAGCACACTGAAGGACCTGCTTGTGGGCTGATCTATACATGAGGCACAAAGGGCCAACAACATTCGAAAAAGTTAAAATGTAAAAAATGAATAAAAACAATTAAATAAGACACCATGGTTGGAAGACCTTGGTAACTGAAAGTCTCTCTTCTCCCACGTATGCTCTTTCATGCTCTCCAACCCATGTTGGAAGTCCTGTGTCGGGTCCTCCCTCCCTCTACCCACTGAAGTACCGAAACTTTTCAGCTTTCATGCTGGTATTGTGGAACACCCTTCCCCCCCAAAAGCTCTCATCCTTAAGTGTGCTTCATCATCTAGTTAAGGAATGGGTATTCTATGAGGCCTCTGTGATTGGGATAGACCTCTCTTTTTCTGCTGATCATTTGTTGTGGTTTTCTGTAGTTTATTGTTTTTATTTATGCTCAGACTTTTTTTTTAATGTTAGCTTTGGAATCCTTGAAGAAAAGGGGTAGATAGATAGATAGATAGATAGATAGAATGTCCCACTACCACTTCTTCTCTGTATTACTCTCCCCTATCAGATTTCTTGTGGCTGCAGCAAGCACGCATCTGGGAACCTTGGTGGAGAAAAATGGTTGGGAGACAACAGTGCAGGGAAGAAGCAGCTGGTGGCATAAGGCTTAAGCAGGGCATTCGGCTTCAATATAGGAGAAGGATTCATACTGCACATGATGTATGGTAGATATCCTGGTTCCCAAGCCAAGGTCTTCCATTGAGCATCTATATTGCCCTTGGTCTACCATGCGAGAGATAGATGTAAAGCGTAGTTATCATCTTTTGAGAGCATTTAAGAGTCATCACAGCATCTCTTGCTGAGCCAAGAATTCATACACCTGTTGCTTTGTCCCTTGCAAAATAGAGCCTCAGCCCTGGGTTAAGTTACAAGACAATTTTTTTTGTGCCTTTCTGTAGAATGCACACAAGAGAAGCATTATTCATAAGTTCTAATTAAAAGCATCTTGAGCATCTCTCTTTGCTGCCAGCTGAATTATGAAATTCCACTAAATTCCAAAGAACTGTTGTGGATTCCTGAAATTGTCTAAACTATGATGCTCTTGTTATTCTGTTTGTCTGTTCTCTCAGCTCAGTAAACTACAGCAAGCACCATTGTCTTTGTTTTGGCAGAGATAGGGCAAAGATGGCATATAATGGGCCCACTCAATAGTGTGTAATTGCAGCATTTAATTTTCCCATTAACCAGAAGGGCTCATATTCCTAACACTGAATGCATATCTTACATTCTGATCCTGAGACTGGCTGCACAAAGCATAAAGGCTTTAGGTTGGCAACGATGGTGAAAAGTTGCATCAGCTTCTCAGAACCATGTGCATGTATGGATCTAAAGGTTTGGCAGTGCTAAGGACATATATGCCCCTTTATTGAGCTAGACCATTGGTCCCTCTAGCCCAGTAATGTTTTTCCAAGGTGGCAGAAGGAATTCTTTCCCAGTCCTGTTGAGAACCTTTTAACTGAAAATACCAGGAACTGAACCTGGGACTTCCTGCAGGTTCCTTACTGCTGAGCTATGGACCCTCTCCAGTAAAAGCTTAGATCATTCCAGTACAAGTAATGGAAGTTAAACCACAACATATCTGTTGAAAAGTTCTGTATCTTGCTTTTATGAGAGAAAAACGGTAGTTAATTGGGGGTGTTGCCATGTGTTTTCACTGCCTCTTTCCGAGTCTTATATGTATTAGATAGTCAGGTGCTGTTTGTTTGTTATATCATTATTGATTAAAATATTTTATAGTGCTTTTCTTAAAATATCAAAGAAGTTGTTTTTTACACGTCAACATGCCTTCTGTTAAGTCAGATTCTTGGTCCATCTACCCCAGTATTGTCCATTTTGCTAGTGGCTCTCTGGAGTCTTAGGAAGAGGTCTTTCCTAAGGATGGGCGAATCTGTCAGTTTTGCTTTTGGTTGCATTCATATCCAAATTCTTTCTGTCATGAATATGAAGCATTTTGCAAATTTTGCAAAACTTCTTACCAAAAGTGAACTGAAACAAAATTT
Organism: Elgaria multicarinata webbii; assembly: GCF_023053635.1. Lineage (NCBI taxonomy): Eukaryota > Metazoa > Chordata > Lepidosauria > Squamata > Anguidae > Elgaria > Elgaria multicarinata. The sequence goes on along the minus strand of NC_086171.1, from coordinate 68,554,077 downwards.
TCACCCATCCCAACAAGCCAAATTCAGTAGGTGGACCATGATGTATCTGCCTGCCATAAAACTGTTAAAGATGAGGAACCTGTCAGAAAAAAAAGACAGCAGCAACACACAGGGCTTCAAGCTCAGGCTTTTAAGGCAAATCTCAGTTTCGGTTTCTTCCCCATTCGATTTTTTAAAAACCTCAAATTACTTCTGACCTGAATATGAAGAGATTTTCAAAATTTGGTAAGTTCTTATTAAAAATGAACTTCAATAAAATCCTTACCCATCCCTTGTTTTCCCCAGATACTTTTAAAACTAGCGATACTGAGGGTGGAATCTTAGACCATTATACACTCTTTCCACTGAACAGTGGGCCCTCTTCAAAATAATCTATTTGCCAAAAATATAAAGCAAATGAATAGCAAAATACAATGCGATAATTAAAACAATGTAGAACTATGTCCACAATCAAACGTATACATACTATCACTGCTGCTAATGCACATACATTTAAAAACAGCAGCAACAACATCAGTGTTTGACATGCCTCCTAAACCTTAATATTAGGACTTGGGTGGGAGGGGGGGTTTCCATAAAGTTTGGGCAAAAATGTTAACAACTCTGCCTTTAGCAACTACAGATGATCCCTCCATTAGCACCATAATGCGGCGTATTCCCCTTTCCCTAAAATAGGTCTATTGGGTGTGTGTGGGTATGTGTGGATAATGAGACATACTCCTTCATCCAACAGGAGGTAAGTTGATATGGCCGTAGCTGGTGCATGAGGCACTTTTTCATCTTTTGTGCCAGCACTGCTTTTGAGGCTCTATAAATCTGTGAATTGTGCTTAAGAAAATCCAGGAAGAGCCAATGTCCCAACCCATTATGTCCATACAAATTTATCCACTAGGTAAAGCTAAAACCGGCATGGCACCAAACCTACTGGCTTTGTGTGTGGACAAAAAGATGGGAACTCTCTGAGCTATAGAAACCACTTGCTTTCCATTAGACATGACATTGTTCTTTGCCAATAATTAAAGTGAGTCAAGTGGATCAGGCTGCTAAGATGGATAGTAACCTCTTTTTAAAATGATGTTAACCACCTTTTGCTCAGGCAATTTTTCAGTACATCTTTGTATGCAAAACAGTGAGTATAATCTATGTTAAGAGTTGCGGGAACAGAATCCAGGAATAGCACTTATGCCTGATTAATGTCCTTGAAGGGTATGATTTGTGAATGTACCTCATTTCTCAGCGTTGTCTCTCACTGTAGCCCTGTGCTGGTGGAAGAGTTTATCCCCACGGCTACTGTAGAGTAATTCATCCAATATCCATCTGATTAGTCCTTTTGTAAGATGCTGAAATTTAACCATCAGTATATCTTAAGTATTTGTGGATGCCTTTTCTTTGAAAAATACATGATATAGAGTGATATATATATATATATATATATATATATATATATATATATATATGAAAATATCACATTTATTACAATTCTGGTTAATAATACTCCTAGAGTAAACACTGTTCATTATTATCCCTCAAAAAAATAGTCTTTGAAAGAGAAACATATATGAATGCTTGTTAGAACCAAAACTATTTCACTGATTCTGACTGTTGCATGGCATTACACAGTGAATCTGTTCAAATGGGCCTAGATTTACTGCAATTAATCTTAAAGAACTATGAATGGTTTCCTTACTGTAAAGTCAGTATTGGATAGAATCCAATCACCAGTCTGGTCACTGGTAGAACTCAAGCTGACCTTTCTCTGGACAATATGCCAGTTGGTATATATGCCAATTATCAGTAGTCATTTCCATAGAATATTCTATTTAAAAATGTTTGAGGTAGTTGTCGATCCATTGTGATTTTCAGCCCAAACTCTCAGTGTCAAGGTGATTTTAAATAGAGGGGGTCACACTTGGTTACTAATTATGCCACACTCTTCAGCTGATGCATCTTTCTGAAGCTTCACTTCCCATAGAAACAATGTAAATGGGTATAGTTCAGAATCCTTTGGAAGGTTTTTTGTTTTGTTTTTGAGCTGGGTTAGTGACACACAGCCTGCAACAGCCTTTGGAGTATCCATGGTCCATATTTAATATGCAATGCATATGCATGTGTTCTGATCCCTTACTTAGGATCGTTTTGATCAGCTCTGTCCATTTTAGTACAATTCCCTGAGTCCTTTCAGCAGACCTTTGTGAAGGGCATGCTGCCTTCAGCCTGGAAGTCTTTCAGAATGAGGTGGCAGAATGAGTTGCACTATTGCAGTTGCAGGTTGTTGAATGCTCCCCTACATTAAAACCTTCCTATAAATCGGGAACCATTATAGCAGGATAAGAACTCTTTCCTCTGGTGTACTTCCCCCCCCCCTTTCAGCTGTGGGAATTCGAAAATGATAGCCTCTTTCTTGTAGTCCCCCCATGTTGTAGTCTGAAGTAGCACAGTCCCTTCCACCATGTCATCCTGTTGCATGTATTGACCAAGCTTTACCTAAAGTCCTGACTTCAAGTATTTTGGTCCATCGCAGAAGATTATTATTGTCATCATCATCATTATCATCATCAACAACAACATCATCATATTAAGCACATTCCACAGTACAAAGCCTTATATCATGAACAATACCTCTACAACTCAACAGTTGTCCAATAAGCTGTTCATACACAAACTGTCCATTGCAGAATGTGAGATGTCTAAGTAAATTGGCACTTCACAATGATAAGTAAATTGAGCCAAGTTGAGCAATACTTGATAGCTGTGAGTCAGAAACCATGAGATTTGATTATGCTTCCTTTCTTTGGCAGGTGCTGCCCACAGTTCCCATCTGATTCACCTCCTGTCTCATCCTTTATATATAGGAGGAGCCATAGCTCAGTGGCAGAGAAATGCTTTGCAGTGCTAAGGTCCCAGGTGCACTTACTGGCATTTCCAGTTAAAAAGCTCAGGCGGTAGAACTGGCAAAGACCACTGCCTGAGAATCTGGAGAGCTCCACCCAGCCGGTGCTGCCAGCACTAATCTAGATGGACCAAGTGGTCTGGCACAATAGATCAGGTAGTTTTGTGTGCTCAGATGTACACTGTTGAAGATTAACTCTTTTGTTGTTGTTGTTCTTGTCCTCTGCACTAGGACTGGAAATCTCTTGGGATGGAGACAGTTTTGTGGAAGTCATGGCAGCACCACATCTTAAAGGCAGGCTTTGTGGTCTGTGTGGCAACTACAATGGCCACAAGAGAGATGACCTGATTGGAGGTGATGGGAATTTTAAGTTTGATGTGGATGACTTTGCTGAGTCCTGGCGGGTGGAATCAAATGAATTCTGTACTCGACCTCCAAGGAAGCAGTTTCCTGAGCTGTGCCAAGGAACAGTGAGGGTAAAACTCCGCGCCCATCGAGAATGTCAAAAACTCAAAGCATGGGATTTTCAGACTTGCCACTCAACTGTGGACTACACTATGTTTTATCGGTAAGTGCAGCCTTTTGTTGAGCATACCAGGGACAAAACTGATGAGCACGAAGATGCTGTAAATCCTCTGGAAAGTGAAACAATTTTGCTCTGAGCTTGCTCACACTGGATATTAACTATAATAGCGCATAATTGGTAAGAGGCTAATAGCAAAGGGAAGCAATAGTGCAAGGGAACTAATCAACACTGTCTAGCAAAGTGAAAGCCACAAAACTGAACCCTAAGGGAAATTAAAGGGAGGAGGAAGGTTTAGCTACATGCATGAACTCATAAGCCTCATTTTTCTCTCTCAAACATTTGGTCTGATTTGTAAAGACATTTAATCTAAATAGTATTGCATGCTTGGAAACCCTTTAAAAGTTTCACAACAGACTTTCTAAAAGAATCTGTGGTTTGGGCATTCATAGCAAGTAAAGGTTGCTTTGCATATCGGTAGGAGGAAAAGAGGGATTTAAATAAATGTCTAAGCAAAAGTTTATGAATTGAAATGCTTCAAATGATACTGGATAATTTAGGGCATCTAAAAAGCGTAATGGGGAGCACATGATTTGGAAGGGGGAAGTGGATAATTTATAGTAGTTTTGCTGCCATGTAGTTGAGATTCTTACTCACCAGAGTTGCTATTTAGAAGCCTGTTTTATAAGCTTTTAAAAAAGGTTTGCTTAGTGTGGTTGAATGGACAGCCTCAGTCACTCATTTAAGTATGTGGATTAAAAACTTGGAAAAAATACTTTCTTGTGACTAGCTTTATCTATTACCAGAACAAAGAAAAAAAATTAAGCCTAGTTTCATGTCAGACATGGTAATGTTAACATACTTGTTTAAGAACAACTTTTTCTGTTTCTAGATTAGCATCAGATATAGGTAGCCATCTTAAAATAAATATATATGTTCCGTATTTTAATGTTTGAAAACTGCCCAGAGAGCTTCGGCTATGGGGCGGTATATACATGTAAATAATAATAATAATAATAATAATAATAATAATAATAATAATAATAATAATAATAATAATTTCTTAATTAGGTTTTGCTTGATGTAAAAAGTAAAGGAAGATTGGTTTTGGATTCATAGTTTACCCAGCAAAAATAACGTTCAGAAAACATCATATTAGGAAAATTGCTTGCAAAAATGTGTATATTGGGCAGACATGCAATAACATGCATGTATTAGGAGAAATGTGCATTAAAATGATTATGAATTTTCATGCAAGTTTTAAAAAATATTCCCAGACTTTGAGATGAACTTAAATTAAGACTAAGAAATTCTCAAAGAGAATTTCAGTTTTAAGAGAAACTGAACTTAAAAGTGAAAACGTCAGAAACGAAGAGAACGTGAAACTGAGGGCTTTGCTAGACCTACCTTAAAATCCGGGTGTGAGGAGGGGAGAGCCTGCGATGCAACTATCGCGGGCTGTCACCCTAGTCTATACATCAGGTGCGACGAGCTAAAGGAAAGACCCTTCGCGTCCGCCATTTTTTTTTTAAGATTTAAAGGGCCGGCTGTGCAGGAGCGCACGAATGACGAAAGGTAAGGTTTTTTTTTTTTTTAAAAAAAATAGATTTCCTCGCTCTCCCCACCCTGCCCCGATGGGCACAGTGCGCCTGGGGAGTGCTGCGCTCTGTGCGCGGCTTCTCCTGGCTATGCGTGAGTAATTGCGTGGAGCCAGGGAAAGCTGCGGAACGGGCTACATGCTTGCGGTTTGGGGCTCAGCCCGAGACCGTGGGAAAAATCGGGCTTAAAGGGGTAGGCTATATCCCGGGGCCAGGGAGGGTTGATCCCTCCCTGATCCCGGGATTCCCTATGCATCATCTGGATGCACAGGGTCAATCCCGGGTATCAGCCCGGGATATAGCCTGGTCTAGCAAAGGCCTGACAGATTCTTCTATCCCTGATAGATATAGAAGTACACACACACACACACACGTTATAGCAGCATGGGATTGTATCACACAGAAGCAGCTCCTAAGCTGTTGGCTGTGCAAGCAAAGAAGATTTTAAGAACAGGACTAATAGTGCTTCAGTAAGGTTAAGAACCAGAGGGTTTTAATATTAATATTACAATATATTATATACTGGACCTGAAGCTATGACCATGGAGAAGTGCAGTCCCAAAAGAAGAGGGGGTTTCACATGACACTCATAGTATTTTAATTTCCTCTGTGGTGTTAGATGAACAAAGAGCATTAGGCACAGTTATCCGAGGGAGATCTGTTGCCTATATTTCAGCAATAGCTCAATTTTACCTCTGCCATATTTCACAGGTGAGTGATGAAAGCTGAAAATGTGGACCAGGCACTGAGAAATCAGACCTTATTTCATCCAACACTGCATCTGCGCTTTTATTCTGTATCTGGGATTTCCCCCTCTTTTAAAGTTTCTTGTGATTAGTGCAATAAACTCCTTGACACTGGGAAGAGAAGTGATTTATATCTTGGCAAGGGCAAGCACAAAACATCACAGCAAAATGACGTGCAAAGGTTACCATGGCTAGTTTCATCTTTTCACAATAGAAAATAATATGTCATGTGGCCTGGAAAACATTTTTTTAAAGGGTATGTTTTCTGAAGTTGAGGACTTATGTTTAAGGGATACTGGTGGCACCATTCTAAATGCATTTCTATGACATGAAGAACACAAGAAGATCCCTGCTGGATTAGATTAAAATCCCATCATTGGGTTTCCAGCAGTTGCCAAAAGATGCCTTTGGGAAGCCCACAGATAGGGCATGAGGGCTGCAGCTCTCTTCCCTTGTTCATCCCCAACAAATCACATTCAAATGTATCCTGCTTTTGAACCTAAAGATTCCATTTGCTATCTCACTAATAGCTTTTGTTAGACCTATTCTCTGTGAATTTTTCTGACCCCCTCTTAAATCCACCAGAGCCAATGGCCGTCACTACCTCTTTGTGACAGAAAGTTCCAAAAATTCATGATGCGTTATGCCAAGAAGTACTTCATTTTGTCTGTGACCATCCTGAATGTGGCCCTTCGTTCAAGTGTTATGAGAGAGGGAGAGAAAAATATCACCCTCCATCTTTTTCATACCATGCATGAGTTTATAAACGTCTATCACGCCCCCACTTCATCATCTCCTTTCTAAATTTAAAAGACCAAAATGCTTTAGCTTTTCTTTGCACAGAAGCTGCTCTAGTCTTTGATCATTTTGGTCTTTTCTACACTTTTTCCAGCTCTGTGATATCCTTTATAACAGGGGTGGGGAATCCATGGCCTTCCATATGTTGTTAGACTCCAAATCCCATCAGCCTCATTCAGTGTAGGCAATGACCAGGGATGATGGGAATTATAGTCTAACAAGATCTGGAGGATGTGGATCCCCACCCCTGCTTTATAAAATGAGACAACTAGTACTGGCTATTAATAGCCGAAGCTCTCTGGGCAGTTTACAAAAACAGATTGTGTGTTTGGTTGGGGGAGGAGTATGTCTAGAAACAGGTTCCAACAGGCATTGGGGTGGTGTAGATTCCATGGATGTGTGGATCTTTTTTTTAATCTTCTGGGATTTTATGCAAATTTAATCATACAAAAGTTAGTGGGAAATATGCAAATATATTTGCCTTTTTATACATCTCCAATCTCGCTTCAGCCTCCTCTGTGTACCACTAAGAAAAATAAATAAAAATAATATTGTGTACCAGCAAAAGTTATGTAAATTGCGGTGGACATTTTCAAAGGGGGGGGGACACACAATTCCATCAGTGAGCAGGTAATGGAACAAAAAACGCCTGACAATCAGCAAAGCACGCAGGGAACAAATTAAACAAAATCCGCAGTAATTAGCTCATTGGGAACCACTGACATAGAGCATGTTACAATAATCCAAACAGGATGTAACTAAGCCATGTGTCACTGTGGCCAGGTCAGACATCTCTAGAAACACTAGGAATTACCCAGATCACACCTCCCGAACCTATGCTGAAATCCACACACTTTTCAGTATTTTGTGATGCCATTCACAACTTAAAAAATGCACACAAAAATGCATATAGTAAAGAAAATACTGCACAAAAGTGCATATACTGGGGAAAAGTATGTGAAATGACCTGCATTATATGGCTTGCAAAAAAGGTTGCACACATTAGGAAAGGTGTGTATAAAGTATATTCGATTAAATGTTAAGGCGTGCACGCACACACATACACACAAATCTGAAATTGCCCAGGGAAGCACCCTGGCTATTCAGCCTTAATTGTCACTCCCACTGAGAACTGCAGCCATATTTTTTATGTGTACAGCAGGAACCTAGAGCAGCTTATATTTGTAAAAATACGAAAAAAGAGAGGTAGCCCTCAGACCACCTCTGAAGTACTTCATACGCATTAAAAAATAATAATTACTAAATTTATGTGGATTTTAAAGGATTTTTTCCCTTTAAAAGTCTGCATGGAAATAGGACAGAACAGAGCTACGGGAGAATACATGTGAAGCAGACACAAACCAGATTAAGACTGTGCTGTCTTTCCCCAGGAGCAGTGCAGCGCTGGCAGGCTAGTGCTGTATGTCCGTAAGCACTGCTGAGCCAAGGATGCTAGCCTTGCATGTGGTTAGATCTGGCACCCGGGGAAGAGGAGTATAAACATTGCTCCTTGTGTGTTTACTGCCAGCATAGGCAAGGGCAGGTGTGTGGATTTGAATGCTGTAAGTCATAGATGCGGTTTCCCTTTGACAAGAATGCTTTAAAAGAGTAGAACTGCAAATCACTGGCCTTCAGACTGCTGTCCTTAATGCATGTTGTAGAGTTGCAGTGTCTGTTGGATGGAAACAAGGTGAGCGCCCTTTCCACCCCCTTCCATGTTGATCTCTGGAGGGACAGTTATTCTGTGGGGTTCATATGTTATATAAAAAAAGCACATTCCATAGATTATAGTATCTTTCTTGCTATTGCATTGTTTTCTCTTTGAAACCTATGCAAAAGCATTACAGGTTTGAGCCATTTTTGTCCAGATCAACACTCGCTTAATTTTCACCACAGTTCTCTTTAAGGCATCTAGTTTTGATAAGAATTCTGAGAAATAGGACTGTACGCGATCGTTACAAAATAGGTTATGTTCTCTTTTCACATACCAAAAAAGGCAATCAACCAAGCATTCAACCATCTCACGACATTGTATTAACAAAGAAATTTCTGTAATGACACATTCACTTGTAAGATTCTTTTCTTGAGTTGTGATTTATTCCTTATTTAGGAATCAAAACATACAGCAAGACCACTATTTGGGTTAACTTTTATGTATTCAAAGTTAAAACGCTGAGTGGCAAAATAGCTGGCAGGCTGTTTGAAAAGTGTCCAAGGGAGAGGTACAGCCTCCCATTTCTCTTAAGAGTTTAGGCTTTCTTTTATTTTCTAATCACTGTACTACTGAGCGGTAATGTCAGCGGTCCCCAAGCTATTTGAGTCAGTCAGCACATTTGGAATGTTCAGAGGGTGTCAGGGCACTCTCACAAAATGGCTGCAACGGTTGAGCATGGCCAGTCACAAAATACTGCCCATTCATAAAATGACTGCAATGGGTGGACCTGGCCAGTCACAAAAACACTTATTTCCCAGAAGGCAAACTAGTGACACTAAAAGAGGAGTAACCTAAGTACATGGCAGAGGTGGGGTCTAAAACAAAACCACCCTTTTTAAACCCAATAAAGAAGGTGCTGGAGGACAGTGCTTTCCTTTGCGTCATGGCAACATCCCAATAATAATAATAATAATAATAATGATGATGATGATGCACCTGGTGGGCATCAAGAGAGATGTCAGCAGTCACCCCCTGTCCTGCTCACATATACCCACAACTAGAGAACTACACTTGCGGGAGGGCAGGCACAGATAAGCTGAATCTGCCCCGTCATTATCTCTTATCTACTTGCATGAAGGTTGAGCTGCTAGCAACTCAATTCAGACCATTATTGCATTGTGACATGAGATTTGGAAGCTGAATTCTTACCTTAGATGTCTAAAGTATATAAAGTCAATGTGCGGCCCACAAATTTCATTTCTTTAAAAAGAAAAAGACAGAGAGAAAGCTGACATTATTGTATGCTTATCAATTGCCATGGCAAAAGCCATTGGTATTGAATACCTACCCCTTGCTATATAGCTATGAAGACACTGGGACACTTTCTGTGTCTGTAGCTGGCTTTGGCAACTCTAATCCTATAAATCTAATTTACAGAGTCATTACAAGGATCCAAAGGCAAGGTGCAGTTTTCCACCAGTACACCAGGGCTTTTCAGGCCCTGCTCCCCATCATAGCTCTGTGTGTTCTGCAGAAAGCTGTTCCTAAAGATTCAGAGGCCCTCTACCAAGTGGTCACAGCTGACAGAGAAAATTGGCTGCCTTTCTAGTGCATCTACCCTGTGGATCCTGACCATACTAAAATTTATTTAAGGGAAATATCTTAAATTTCAAAGAATTTGTCATAGTAATCTCTGAACAACACCAACACAATATTCTAGACATGAGGAAAAACATTCTTGAAGATTTATAACTGTAGCCAGAATCCATGAAATTGGGTTGCATTTAAGGTCTTGAAACAACAACGTTGAGAAACATGGGTGCAGTCCACCATAAAATTAGGTGCATTGACACCTACTGATTTCAGCACTTAGTTATTTTGGACAATTAAGGCTAAACGTGTGTGCCAAAATAAGTGGATAAGGCTAGCTTTTGGGCCTATTTAACTGGTATTCATCTGGGACCTTAGGGATATATAGCATTCACCGTCATGGAATTGTGTGCCACTGGGGAATTTTTGTGAATATCACAACTACACAGGCAAGATCAGTTGTGTGGCTCTTCCCCACATTTGGCAATACACTGGGAGGGTGTTAATTTGGCAGGATAAGCTCATGCAATTGGATCTACCCATATTATTGTGAACTGTTATAGTTAGAAACATTCTCCAGTGGTGTGGAATCATTCCGCAACCTTCACCCACTACTGGATTTGTGTGAGTGAAACGTTGTGGGGAGTGATCCTTATGGAAAATTCTAGCACAAACTGTTAGCAAAGAAAAAACAAAACCATGTCTCACAAGAAGTAGTTAGGCTGCATGTGTGAAAATATACATAATGTACTGAACTGCATTATTAAAGTCAAACCATTGTTATTTCTTCAGGTCTTTGAAACATGGGACATTCAAGAGACCGCATAAGTGTTGACTTGTATGCAAATCTGAACTTCTAGGGCCCAATCCTATGCATTTTTAGACAAAAAGCTGGAGAATGCTTGGGCATTGTAGGACTTTTTCTATCTAACCTGCATAGGGTTGTACCATTAAATACCTATTCAAATAACGGACTGCAACATTGCAGTGAATATGTCAATGTCAGCTACCGCCAAATTAAGAAAACGTATTGGGATTTTATGTGTAACAAAGTCTGTTGCTAAGGGGTCTCACCAATTAATGTATTTCTCATTTATCTGAAATCAGTCACAGGCTACCAAATGCACATTAATTACAGTGATTAAATGGTGTGTTCATTGGCATAGAAGAAAGTCACATAGCTCATTTTTCTTGAGTTGTATTACTTTTTAATCACATCCATTCGGATGTTTTTAAAAAGAAGTAAAAGCTGATAGTCAAAATGGTAGTTGGCCTCATTTGATGTAATCAGATTATGAAGCACATTCTGTACGAATGTGCAACGGCAATTAATTTTTCTTGAATATTCCTATGTAACAAGAGAAATGCAGTTTAAAAAAAAGATAATTGTGAAGGATAGCTTTCAGACAGCATGAGTGGAAATGCATGCACTTTCCATTAAACTAAAATATTCAGACTAAGGCAGAATCTACACTACTGCTTTAAAATGGTTTATAACTGTAGTGACAACTGTTGGGGCCCAGGACACACTGAAATATACAGTTTTGAAATCATATTCAAAATGTCATATCTTGCTTGGTGTAGATCTGGGCCTAATCTACACCAAGGAGGATATTACACTATGAAAGTGGTATGAAAGTGGTATATAAAAGGCAGGAGCCACACCAAGCAGGATATAGCACTATGAAAGTGGTATGAAAGCGGTATATGGTATGTGTCAATGGGCCCCAACAATTGCCAGTAGTGTGGCTCCCGCCTTTTATATACCACTTTCGTACCACTTTCTTAGTGTAATATCCTGCTTAGTGTAGATGAGGCCATAGCCTAAGACTAAAGCATGAAAACCTGGAATATACTGTACTCCATGAAGAGTGGTGTTGTAGAGCCAGAGTGCACAGGGATGCAGCGCTGGCACTTTTTTTATGAGCAGGGGGAGCGGACGTTGCCTGCCACCCCACTCAGATATCCCTCTGAGTTTAGCTGCAATCCTCACAGTAGCTAGGGGCAAACTAATTTTCCCAGCGACATTATATTGCTACGTGTCCTAATACAAAGTATTTGCGGGGGGTGGGGTGGTTTGGTCTTGAACGGGCAGTGAAGGCCCATTAACTTTGCAGAAGATCTGCTCCTGGTGGAGATGAAACTCCCAAAGATGGATCAATGCAGCTGCCTGGATTTTTTTTACTCTCCTTGAGGGTGTGGATATGGGGGCTGTCATGATGAGTGCCTGTACTTCAAAATTTACCACTACACTGCTGTCCTTGAGGGGAACAAAATCTAAGGCAGGGCCTCCCTATATTCCTCCTCTCCCTCTGCACCCCAGCCATGAGCCTGAATGAGGATTAGAATACGCACCCCAAATTTACAGTTACGTCCTCATTTGCCAACCAGTCCTACGCATGTTTGTTCAGAAGTAATTGGAGTTAGTGGGGCTTGTGCCCAGAAAAAATGTGCAGCCTTAGGTCAGTAACTCAGACTTAGTCATGAAACTCAATTTTATCTAAGTTAAATTTGTAATGTATCAAATATCTATTACTCTACGTATGGGTTCCTTCCTTTTAAGAATATTTAATCTCATTTTCTAGGAATATTGCATTTAAAATATTTTGTGCACTTTCTCAAATGCCTAGACAACTTCTTTTACTAATTAATTAAGAAGTAACACCACTATCATGGAATGGAAACTATATGTATGTATTCATTTATTGCATTTATATCCCACCTTTTCCTCCAAGGAGCCCAAGGGAGTTTACATGATCTTCTGCTCCTCCATTTTATCCTCACCACAACCCTGTTATGTAGGTTAACCTGAGAGTCTGTGACTGGTCCAAAGTGAGCTTCGTGGCCAAGCAGGGACTTGAACCCTGGTCTCCTCAATCCCACGCCAGCACTCTAACCACTACACCATACTGGCTCTAAGTAATATTAAGTTGCCATGCCTATAATTTGTACAGTTTGATTCCATGCTGCCATATATTGTCATCAGGCCATTCAGTTCTGCTTATAGAAACTATTGCAGAATTCCTTCTTATTAGTCTGGAACCATTCAGAAATGCCATTTAGATTTCAGACATAGAAGTTTGTCTGTTATGGTGAAGAATCAGGGAACATAGCAGAGTTCATTTCAGATTCATATTTATCTAAGAATGAACATGTACCCATCATCCTTTGCCATACCTCCATGTTTGGTAAGGGATTACATACACTACAGAAAACTATACACTTCTGTCTGTTTATAAAAGTACCTCAGGAACCCTGAACTTGGAGGAGCCCCCACTCCATCTTTGTGTTTGTGGTTATTACAGCTGTAAAACATTGAAGCCATGCCAGAGGATTCACAGATGTCTTCTTTCCCACTGAGGTACTGGGAGTGGGATGTTGAGAAGGAGAATGTGGGGGTGGGACACCAGATCCTGACAAGATTATAGTGCTGGACAGACTTCACTCACCTGGGACTCTCAATGGCTTCCTTCCAGTCTAAGAATGGTGCGTTCCCCCTGTGACCCACTTCATGCTTTCCCTCTATGGAAAGCTAATGATTTTTGTTGTGGTTGAGGAACAGGGAAGGATGTTATAGGGAAAGCAGATGAAGACGCATACTATTTTGTAATTAGAACTTAGAAGTTCCTCTTGGTTGACAAAGATAGCGTGTTAGGAATGGTTGTTTTTTGTTCACCCCCAATTACACAATCGTATCATGCTTCTATATAAAGCATTTAATTGCTGTATCTATACTCTTGCAGGCATGTATTTTTGTTCACATGTGCATTTTCCTTTTATTTGTAAAGAAATGCAAATAGTCTGTGGACTAATTTTAAATAACTATTAAGTACGTGTTACTAACAGAAACACTGAATTATTTTCTCTCTTTAATTACACTTCACTCCCTCCCTCTCTTTGTGAGTGTGTTCGTATTGATGCAGCAGAAAGCCTAACTTTTTAGTTCATTACTTGGGTCAGTGAAATCTGAGCCAGATATTTCATAATGATCTGTTGCCCCTCCCTGTCTGAGTAATGTGTCTGAGATTCATAGATTCATTTAGGATAGGTCCCTATAGGCATGTGGAAATAGTTTTAAAAGATTTGTATGGGGTTGGGGGGTGGGTAGATGCCTCATAATTTGAGGCCACCACAAGCCCAGCCATACACCTGCAGTGAACTGTTCCCTCACGGGCAGGTTATCTTTTGATCCCCTATCTTCCTACTGTATTGCCATTGGCTGTAAAGCAAATAAGTTTCCAGAAAAGCTGTATTCAGGAATTGCCCTGCCTCCCACCATTGTGCCGTGCCCTCTTTCCCTGAACATGCAGGGGTCTAGCTCTTAGGGAAATGAACATATGTTCTGCAGACTTCTTCCCCCCCCTTCAGACTGTCTCCAGCGTGTGGCCAGTTGGAGAGGGAGTGGCACGAGGCATGGTGAAGGGGGTGGAGCAAGTTTGTGTGGCTCTGTTGTGGCTCTCCATGTGTTTGAGATTGTGTGGAGAAAATTGACAGAAAAAAAGTTAAAAGATTCATGCTTGATGTAGCTTCCCCTACTCTGTCCCCATGTACTTAGCCAGGGGGTGGGCAATTTATGGGCCTCCAGATGTTTGGGCCTATAGTCAGCAAAGTCAATGGTGAGGGATGCTGGGAGTTGTAGGTTAAAGCACCTGGAGAGCTACAAATTGCTCATCCTTGCACTAGGCAGATAAGCTCCCATCAGCCTTTCTGGGCCTTTTCCTCTTGCTCTGCAAGCATTACCTTGTGTACTCCACTAAAATATGCAGTTTAATCTGTTATAGAGGTTTGTGTCATAATCACATTTTTAGGTGCATATTTAAAGGATCTTAGGTGTACACCTGAACATGTAAGATTTGAAGAGGCCCTCAGCCTGTACCTCAGTCGAATTAAAATCTATTGCCCAACACCAGATTGCAACTGTTTCACTCACCTTACTATGGTGTGTTTTGATTTATGGATATTTGGTGTGAGGTGGCAAAATCCCTTGGGGTGTGGGGGGAAAATGAATTGTAACCATTTTGTTTCCAGAAATCCCTATTTTCTTTACTAAGATGCAATTCAAAATGGTGACCACTCTTTGCCACTCATTGGGATCATCATTATAGTGGGCTGTAGTTGAAGATCAACAGAAAATCACACACGTTTGCAGAATAAGCAAGTCCTTCCTCCACCAGCTCATTTTATTTGAGTGGTACCATGGTAAATATCCCTTTCAAAATATATATAAATTCACACTCTGCCATTTTGTGCAACATTATTTTAAACCTGAAATGCTAGAAAAATCTTTTTAAAAAAACATTTTGATTTCTTTTTTTTAAAATAAAAATGTCCTTCATAAACCCCAAAGATGCTTTATTGAAAAGTAGACTCAAAACATTTCAAAGGCATTGCACACTCTTTTTTTTTTATGAAGTAAGGAGCTAGGGGTGGCAACGGCCGACAGAAAGCTCTGGCGTGGGCTGGTCCATGAAGTCACGAAGAGTCGGAAGCGACTGAACGAATAAACAACAAACAAGGTCCATTGAGTTTGATGGGACTTACTCTCAAGTAAACATGCTGATGAACAAATGAAATGATTTGGCGAAAGAGGCATTTTACGTAACTATTTGTCCTTGAATTATTTGGTTAGTTTCAGGAATTATTGGTTGAAAGCCCGCCTCCTAGTGTAAGAACATGATAAAAAGCTTATACCTGCTTATTTGATACGTCCATGGGCTGCTACTGGCTTTCAAATTCATCAGGGCTGAGGGGAGATTTTTCCTTCATGACCTGATTTGAAGGGCTAAACATGGTGGGTAGATCAGTGTGTTGGAAGAACTAGGTTTTCAATTCAGCTCAGTATTTAATGTAGAGAATCACTAATATTAAAATCCAGGGCAGAATCTACACTATTGCTTTAAAACAGTTTATAATGGTATTGACAACTGTTGGGGCCCAGGACACACTCCCTATACAGTTTTCAAACTGTTTTCAAAGTGTCATATCCTGCTTGGTGTAGATCTGGCCCCAACCGAGGAATATATATTTGCCACAGTGGTTCTTCAGGCCTTAAGTAAATGTTAGGTATGTCTGCTTGTGTAGTGGAGAAGCGAAGGGACTGAAAGATTGCTTTCTTTGTTTTCTCATTTAAGCTTTACAACCAAGAACAGCTGAAGCACCGTTTGGGAAACGCATTTATATGAATTCCTCTTACTGGAAATGTTTATACGTCCTTCCTGAGAAATTGCCCGAGTGTCTTGATAATATAGCACAAGCTTCAAATCTGTGCAAGCTGGAAGAAGGTGGGAGGGAGAGAAGTACCTTTGCAGGAGAACCTTATGATATCATTCCCTGTAAAGAAGATTAGAAAAATGCCTTCCATTTAGTGCAGTTGGATCTATTTCAAAGGCGAATGTATCTTCCAGAAATATTACTGTGGACTAGAGAGCTAAATGCCATTTTTGACAGGAATTATTTAGCAGCATTCAGGGAGGATGGAGGCAAAAACAAATCACCTGGGATCAACTGAAACATTATGATTTTTTACTAAGTGACTTTTGGAAGCTATTGGTAATCCTGATTGATTGGTTTTGCTCTTGCTATCTCATTATAAGGTCAGTTCAGTTCTCTAGTAGAGAATTAAACAAAAACAATAGTGGAACATTGTCTAACATCGTTCAGATTTTATATTAGGTATGCTAAATGATGTAGTTAAGGTACCAAAGTCCTAACAAAATGCAGTAGAATTAGCAATGGCTTAGCCCCCCGGCCTAATTAGAAATGAATATTCCAGATCAAACCAGAGAGATAAGTTCCTGACCAACTGAAATGGAAGAGAAATCAAAGATATCTTATTTTTCTCCAGTTTAGGAAAGAGTTCTAACAGTTTAGGGTGACCATATGAAAAGAAGGACAGGGCTCCTGTATCTTTAACAGTTGCATAGAAAAGGGAATTTCAGCAGGTGTCATTTGTATATATGGAGAACCTGGTGAAATTCCCTCTTCATCACAACAGTTAAAGCTTCAGGTGTTATACTAGAGTGACCAGATTTAAAAGAGGGCAAGGCACCTGCAGCTTTAACTGCTGTGATGAAGAGGAAATTTCACCAGGTTCCCCACATATACAAATGACACCTGCTGAAATTCTCTTTTCAGTAAAACTGTTAAAGATACAGGAGCCCTGTCCTCCTTTTCATATGGTCACCCAATGTAACCCACCCTCCAATTTTCAGGAGCTCATTCCAAAGTTTTGTGCCCTGTTGCACTTCTGATTATGTTATTGGGAACACAATGGAGTCTAAAGGACTTCCTTGTCCCAACTGTGATAAAGAATGCTGCCCTCTTTCATTACTCAAGTTTACTTGGGTAATGAAAGAGTAGGGAGGGCTCATGGCAGTGCCTCTATTAGGCTCTAGACCAGGGCCTAATAGGGCCTAACTTGTGGCCCTCTAGATATTTTGGCCTACAGCTCCCATAAGCCCCAGGTAGCATAGCCAATGGTGAGGCAAAACTTTTCTTGTCACCTGACAGGATGTTCTAGAACATCTGTCTACATTAGCACCATTTTAAGTTACCACTGAGTAAAGATTGCCTGAATTCATCTGAAGTTGCAAATCACTGTGTGAAATTGTCGAAATGCAAATCTAAATTCCAACTAACTATTAGTGAGTGACAGTGCTTGTCTGAAAGTGATGTGTGTCGTGCGAAAGTGATGAAGGCTCAGTGTCTGATTTGACCCTTTAAATTCCACATTCCCTGTATCATGAGGATATATTTTTTTTAATTCTTGAAAATGAGAAATGTAAATGGATGTGTGGCACTTTTATGTGGACTACACCATATTGTTTTCAAAGAATCCGAATTCCATCTTCAAAATAAACTCTAAGTAAATTATAGGTGCAAAATAGGAGGGAAGGGAATGAAACCCCTGGGGGGTGAGGGAGGGACAATTAGCAGAGAAAACATGAAAGTAAGCCTGAGCCATTATGTAATATCTGCAGTAGACACTGGGTAAAACTTCTGAAATTAAAATGGTTGGAGGAAATTTTAAATAGCTAATAAGGCAGTTGGAACTGGATCAGTTTTTCATTCCCAGGCACCATAGAAGAGGGCAAGCACCATAGCAGAGAAGGTATGCCTTATAAAGGCCATTGGAAAGTCTGTTATATACCTTTTGCCTTTTCTGTATGGTTTGCAACTATTAATTAATTTTATACATGATTATGGAAGGGAAATTCAAGACTGCCATATTATTTCAGAAAAACCCAGTTGCTGCCTTGGGAACTGCACTTCTGTCTAAATATTAATCAATACACAGGAATCCCAAGTGCATACATGATATAAAAGCATAGGCTGCTTACAGATGGGTGACTCATACGAGAACTAAACAGAATAAAGAATTAGTTTCTTCCCATTAAAATTTACTTTCAGGTATAGCCAGTTGTTTATTATTCCATAGGAAAATGGCTGCCTTCCTCTTTAAGGAATTTGATTTTTCTCTGTATCCTTTGAGCAAAACGGCTTTTGCATTAATAACACGGAACTGATCCCACTTGCTTTGCAGACTGTAAAATTTCCCAGAAGAAGGTACATTTTTAATGAACACTGGAAACCACAGGCCATCCTGTGTGTGCAGTTAATTTAACTTGGGCACAGTATGTTGTGAAAGCTATGTGCTGATGGCTGACCACTTAAGCACTGATAACAATTCATGTTCATGCAGGTAGTCTAGGTGCAACTGCTAAAAGACTGCTTCATCTCTTGAAAATATATTGCCCTGATTTAAAAAGTGCAGTCACGTCTAGATATGCTAACATATTCTTTGGTCGTGTAAGGTGTTGAGACTGAACAATCCCCTTCCACATTGCCCAAAAGCAACATAGTTGCAACCTGGTGCATTGAGGCCTGATGTTCATAGCTCACACATCCCACACTTCTGACCCCCAAGACATTGGCCAGAATTGTAAACATGACCAATGAAAATTAGTTGCATGTTGCGTATGGCACAGGACTACATCTCATGTGCTGTGGACTCAATCATGGCAATTAACCAGCTTATTCTGCTGAATGCTCAAACGTGAAAGTCTGATGCACTTTGATCAGTATGTATTAAGATGAAATGCAGCGGCTGAGGCATATTTATATTGTAGATCTGTTGTTTCCAACCTCACTTGCATTATTTGTGCACAACAAAGGGCAGCCTAAATGCAGA
This sequence comes from Elgaria multicarinata webbii, assembly GCF_023053635.1. NCBI lineage: Eukaryota > Metazoa > Chordata > Lepidosauria > Squamata > Anguidae > Elgaria > Elgaria multicarinata. The sequence goes on along the minus strand of NC_086171.1, from coordinate 68,535,088 downwards.
CAGATTTCCTCCTCTTTTCTCCATTCTCTCCTGTCTGTGCAAACAGTGTGTCCCTTGACTAGTGGATGTATACTGCTGATGTAGAATATGTATCCCACTGAGCTGTAGGCTGCTGTCTGGCTGAAAGCAAGCAATTGAATCAAGTCCACAGCACTTAGCTTACATTTGTCTTCTAATTCTTCTCCTACTTGTATGTTCGGATGTCAGCCTTAAGTCCTATTCCATTAAGACAGATGTTTTACTGTAATGCATCTTACAGACTATATTCCTGAACAGGACTGGAAGATGACTTGCCATAATTTCTGCTACTATGGGCCTTTGTGTTATATTCTTTCCAAGAAGGTTGCAGTTGACTCTTCCACAGGCTGCTCATCCAGGAATGTCCTTAATCCATCATTCCAACTTGTTTCCTTAAATACTGAATGTCTTTCTTTCTTTCTCATCCTAAAGCACTTACACAGGGACCCTCTTTCTGAGTACTGAATAATAGCTCCCTCCTTCCTACTCCCTTTCCTCCGAGGTTCTTGTCAAGGTTTCCTCGCATAGGATGAACAGCTGCATAGATTATAGGAGTCAACAGGCTTTCTGGCATTCAAGGAGATGCCATTTTACTTTTTTAACTGTTCTTGGGGTGCAGACTGATGCTGGTTTCAAGATCTAGTTCCAAGGTAAAGGCCTTTTGCATGTTGTATAGTGATTAGACAAGGAACAGGAATAAGATCCATAACCAAGATGGGGCCTAAAGGCAAACAGATTACTCTGAATGGTTAAAAGTTTTTCCAGATGCAAAGGAAATTGGGAGATTGAAATCTTCCTTTACCCTCTATAATGGAAGCCAAGTTGGTATTAAACAATTACTGGTTTCTGTTTTGTGGTCCATATGAAGATTTATTGACTTGAGAACAAATATTGACTGAGAGGGAAAAGCCCAAGTTCACTATTTACCCAAAGGCACTATAAATTCAAATGTTAACTGAAAGCAGAAGTTTGTATGCTAGAAACATTCTACTGCAAGCTGTTTACAGTATGGATAATGGCTCTTCCAATAATCCAAACCACCCCAAAGCTTCCTATTCTGAACGGCACAGCACAAGCCCCAAATGAGGAAAAGGAATGGGAAGGCTTTTCTTCTTCTAGATGGTGCATGAATTCCATATGTTGCTAAAGAACCACATCCAGCCATCCTCAGTTTCTCTAACACAGTGATGCCAAGATTGCTTCATTTAAGATGAGTCCTTTTCTTATCCTGTGATTAAATAATAATAATAATAATAATAATAATAATAATAATAATAATAATAATTACATTTATATACCGCGCCATAGCCAAAGCTCTCTGGGCTGTTTACAAAAGTTAAACTCTTTAGAAGGGATAATGTTTATTTCGTAATGCTGTTGCAAGCATTTTTACAGTATGTCATGTATATATGGATTGGGTGCAGGTAAATCACATAAGGCCCTTTCGGACAATACAATGAAAGTATGGGGGATGGGGCAGGAGGAAGCAAGATCATGTGTGCTGTCACCACCCCCAAACAGTATACATTTCAAAGTCTGAAGAGAACACACATGACTATAGAGATCTACGGATTGTGATGTTTTTAATTTCCGAATTTGGGCAAATTCTCATTTGGGCAAACTCGCACTTACACAGATTTGTGCTACAAAAATGCACAAATCACCCAAATGGCCAAGTCACCCCAAGACATGCATTTTCATGCTTTAGCCTATGGAGGAAATGCACATTTTCTTCCATTTTTTAAATTTTGCATATTTTCCAACCCTATTGCTAAATTTGTGCAGAATTCAGAAAAGTTAGAAAAATGGTCCACAAGCCTGTGGAATCCACTGCGGATCTGCTGCGGAATCTGCAGTTTGGCGTCATAAAAATCCAAACTCATTGATTCAGTTGTGGATTTCTCCAACATCCCTACATGACTAAACTGTAACTTTATCACACACACACACACCCTTCTTTCAATCAGCAGTCTTCCTCTATCAACAATCCTTATCACCTGAAGAAGCTCTATGAGCATACCGTTGTAAATGTATAGGCTTTCTTCAGAGCCAGAAATGAATGTGTGTAGGTCAGAGTGGGTCCTACCGCCAAACGTCCTGCCACACACTTGGACTGAATGATTGAAAAACTACATAGTGGTTCAGTGATCTGTGTACCTGTAGCAGAGAACACCTAGATTCACCTCAGTGAAGGGAAGTTTAAATTACAGACTTAGGTGTGCATATTGAATATTACAGACTTAGGGGAGCATATAACATTTATTTATTTAAATAATATTTGTCCCATTCCTCAGCCAAAAAGGTTCCAAGGTTGGCTTTCAATTAATCCGCAAAAAAGACAGTCCCTGCTCACAGGTCTGCAATCGGAAAAGATTATTATTAGCATCTGCATTTAAAAATGAAGGTGGACTTCCAGGGAAGGTTAAATAAGTCCCAGTGCAAGTAATAGGTCATAAGAGCACAGTTATATGTTTGTCCCACAGTGACCTCAATGTAAGGGTATTTAGGCTTCTTTGAGACGTACCCTATATTTTAAAGTGCAGATATTAATGGCTTCCCTTTTTATTCATCTGATATGAATAAGTTCCCTGGGGAGAACCAAATTTGAGATTTATCTTACATGCACCAGTGGAAACACATAATTTCTCAAGGCTGTTTGGGGAAGACTACATATCCAAGAATGTCCATTCATCCAGTGAGGGGATGTCCACTCCTCTTTCCTGACCTCATACTCTGGGAAACTGTGCCCCTCCAAATTACAAAGAAGGCACCATCTGAGTAGTAGTTCAGTACACCTCAACATATATTTCATCACCAAATGGCCAATCGCAACCAAATTTACATGGAATACCTAAGCACAACACTGGGATAAATATATTTTAAAGAATACTAGCTGACATGAATTCATCCTAATAGTACTGATAAGACAGCTGTGAGAATGCCTTGTTTAGTATTACATTCCTTAAACATATTTTATCCACTCTACAATCAAAATGATTGCCCTAGCTGGAACAGAGATATCCTGCCGGTATCTGCATTTTGTAGTAAACTGGGATTTAAAAAGTATATTGAAGTATAATAACATAGGAAAGAGGGCTGGGATTCATGAGAGTGGTTTTGTCTTGGGTATATACATTATCAGCTTGTCTTTAGTGAATACCTCAGCAAAAGCTGTGCATTACGTTTTCCTGAATATATAACATGAGACACTTCATCTTTAAGACTTTGCTTAGCAATCCCCTTGATAGCTTGTAAATTTTAACATAGAACTCCTCTTTTCCTCCAAATCACACAGGAACTGTAATCTGAATGGAAGTAGCAGGGACAGGATGAATCCCACCTCCACTGTTTTTTCTTTTCAGTACAGATGTGATACTGGTGACACACATGTATAGACTTGTGGACTCCCCAGAAAGAGGCATTTCTCCCAGGCTCTTTCCCAAAGTGAATTGTTAGCCTGCCTAGAACAATATATACTAGTGCAAAGAGTTCATGTAAATTTTGTCAAATATTTTAAAACTTGGAAGGCTTCTCTAAAAGATGGATTGCTGCACTTTTGGGGTTATAGCAAGCGTCTATAATTTTGAGCCCTACCAAGCAGAATATAGTCCATCAACCATTCATGTTGTTGTGATTGACTGCATCCTTCTGTGATCCTTTTCCAACTTGAACGCAGTGCTGTTTAATTGCCTTTTGGATCCTGTCTTTCCCATCTATCTACATTCCTAAGTATTATAGTGGGGTGGAGCTGGTAAGAAAGTCGCACTTTAATGCTACTTTGAGTATCTAGTAGTGGTTGAGATTTCCTTAAATATCATACTTCATTACAGAGGGTCTTGATTTGCAGGAATAGGTCAGTCACAATAAGAAGCAGAAGAGATTCTCATATCAGATCTCAAATTTATATAAAATATGGAATACTGCCATCAAATAATGGCAGCATAAACACAGAGAAAAACACCTGGAGTTGTAATGGAATCATATTTCTAATTTACTTCCAACTCAGAGTCCAAAATTTTAAAGTTGGTTTCATGGTGATCTCCTAGAGGACATCAATTGATGCAACGCACACACTTTTGGCAGAAAAGCAGTGTTTTCAAATGTGATCTCATGGCTGAATCCTCAACAGGTCTTGGTCACTTTTCCAAAAGACTGCCACCCAGAGCCAGTCTTTTAAGAGGGAGAGAGTGGGTGCACTGAATCTAGGTCTCATCTTGGAGCAGTCCCAAATCTTTGTATTCTCATTATGCTGGAAGGCTATCAGTTGTGCCCATTTGTGAAGAAGTGATACTAGAGCTATACAAACCCATGTAAAAGCAGTGGTCTGAAGAGACCACCAGTTCTGGGTTTAAAATATTTAGATATATGTCATGATCCCTTATCTTCAATAAACAGGCAGCCCTTTCTTTAATAATATATTAAAAATATATACTGCTTATAAAATCCCCAAATTGGGGCCTAACTGTGTAACACTACTGATGCGAAATTAAATGCCTTTGACATGGGATTGGGGGATAGTCACTGGTAGTACAGCTCACAGGGAGGATGATTTTATGCCTTCCCTCCCCAGCCACAAACTTAATAACTCCCTGCACAGCAATTACCATTAGAAACAAACTCCCATTGGCACCAGTAGGATTCCCCCTCCTAATTGCTGCACCAGGGGGTGATTTTTACTGGGATCTTAGCTGGGGATGGAAAGCTTAAATCTCCCTTTGCCGCATGCAGTGATGCCAATGACAGTCGCTCCTCCTTGCACTGATTTGTACTATTTAATTACCAATTAAATTACAAGAACAATGTAATTGCTAGTCACAGTGTCAGCATCACAGCTAGCTAAGCCCTTAGACTATGGGATTTGCTGTCACCTGCTCCAACAAAACAGTCCAAGTATTGTCATACTGGATCACAACAGTGGCTCATCTAGCATGTCAGTATATCTCCATCTGTGGCTAGTTTGAGAATGGGATCATGTGGCCAAGATACTTCTTTCAATATCTTTAAAGTTAAGGATGTAAGGTAGGTTCCAGGTTGAATATTGAAGCACCTATATAAATATCACTGGTTGAAATTTTCAGACATAACTAATGGTGCCGGCTGTTGGGGCTCTGATGCATGCAAATACCGTCAGTCTGGTTCAGCTGAACTATGTATGTATGTATTTCTTTATTAGTGATACTAATAAAATGAAATAAATCCTCGAGCTATGGCTAACTGCACTTGTGGATAGACCCCATTGTTAGAGGTAAAATTGCCGTTTTGTCGAACCACAAAGATAGGGACATAATTAACTTGAATGACAAATTTTGACTAAAAGAAGAATTCAGATCTGTGTAGAGATGGCGTAATACTCTGGGCCTACTTTGCTTTAAAAGGCTTTAAAGGTCATCAGTGTGTTTGTTGCTTTACAGATCAGCACCTGCCTCCAAAGAGCTTACATTCTACACTTTGGCAAAGCAGGAAACAACTGAAGGAAGAAAGGCAACAGGTTATGGATTTGTATAAATCCAGTTACACAGACATAATCTTCGTTTCAGTTGAGGATGAGAAATGAGGGTCTAGACTGGGGTAGGCCACCTTTTGGGGCCCCATGGACACATTTGGCAATTTGAGAAACTGTTGTGGGCGGTCCACAAAATGGCTGTCATAGGGGCCATGGGTAATCCCAAAGGAGAAGTAACTTGCCCAAAAGTGTAAGTACAAAGCAGAGGTTGGATCTGAGTCCCCAAAATGTTACTCTTTTAAACCCACCTTTTTCAGATGCAGCTGAAAGGTATATGTTAATTTTAGACTGTAAGCCATATGGCAGATTGTCTTGTTTTATTCTGTACAGCGCTATGAACATTGAGGCACTTTATAAAACAACAACAACAAGTGGGAGGGGTTGGGCACTTTGGTGGGCACCAAGAGAAGTGTCCGGGGAGTAGGCATTCCAAGAGACGTAGAGCTGTTGCAACTCCAATTCTCTCTCTCGCCCTCTTCCCGATACTGTCTAGTTTTGCCCAATGTGTACATGATGTCATCATGCTTTGTGTTTTCCTGCTCCTCTCCAGTCATTGGCTGTCAATGATAGGGCCAGGGAAATGCACAACATGATACTACATTATGTGTTGTCACATCTAAAATTAGCTATTATCAGGAGGAGAGGGAAAGCGAAACAACTATTATTATTATTATTATTATTATTATTATTATTTATATAGCACCATCAATGTACATGGTGCTGTACAGAGTAAAACAGTAAATAGCAAGACCCTGCCGCATAGGCTTACATTCTAATAAAACCATAATAAAACAATAAGGAGGGGAAGAGAAAGCAAACAGGCACAGGGTAGGGTAAACAGGCACTGGGTGGGGTAAAACTAACAGTATAAAGTCAGAACAAAATCAAGTTTTAAAAGCTTTAGGAAAAAGAAAAGTTTTTAGCTGAGCTTTAAAAGCTGCGGTTGAACTTGTAGTTCTCAAATGTTCTGGTAGAGCGTTCCAGGCATAAGGGGCAGCAGAAGAAAATGGACGAAGCCGAGCAAGGGAAGTAGAGATGTTGGTGAGAAACATGGCATCAGAGGAGCGAAGAGCACGAGCGGGGCAGTAGTGTGAGATGAGAGAGGAGAGATAATGTCTAGTTAAACCCTAAGGAGTTATGCGTCTTAGACATGCTTCACCAAGCAAGCCAGTGTTCAAATTGCTGCACTGGCACAATGTGTCAAAACATGACCTCAGGCCAAGATTTATAAGCTTGCCACGGGCAGGTACTGAAGCACAAATGTTTACATTCAGGTTGTCAAGAACCACGTGAACAAGCATATCAACTGTTGATCTTGGCATCCCACTTTTTAATTCTTCAAGTAATGTTTCCTCAGATCCTCTCACCCAGGTTTTCATGCATTCACGACAAAGCCTACAACAAGGCCTTGTAACACTGAGCATTGGAAGCAGTGCCCTGGCTCTGAACTTCACATCAAGGTTTCCATTGGCTGTCCGGCTTGTATCCACGTAGAATTATCCATTGGCTCGTTGCATCACTTAGTCTCTGTTGCCCATCTAATTGGCAGTGGGCAAAAGCAACTTGTGTGTGGAGCTCTAAGCCCACTCTTTGGAGTGGTGCTTTCTGGCAAACTCTTCACACTGATCTTCTGTTGGGTTTTCAGCCACTGGGAATTTTTGAGGGGGACAGTTGAGGAAAATGTTTACACAGGTTAACATCCTGTTCAGTTTGATTACTGCTGTGCAGAGGTTAGCTCCAGGCTCCTGAGCCTCTGAGAGTTGTGAAAGGGATGTATAGACAAGAACAACAGCTGGACGCCTGATCTGGAAATCACAAATAGTAACTTGTTTGTCACTTTCCAGACCCCTGGTGCATATATTTTCTGACTTGCTTTTTGCTTGTGTTTGTGATATCTGGATGAGACAATGAAATGGATTTGGAGTGTAATTGCTTGAGCTTTGCTCAGTGGCTTTTCTTTTAGTGCCCAAGGGATTTTCTGAGGAAGGTTTTGGGGGAAAAGTCCAATAGACGAGCCAACGGTGTTGGCCTTGTGTCTTTAGTATTTACAAAATAGTCTAAATGTACTGGAGTCGACAGTCCCTTGGAGATGAGGCTCCGAATTTGAGTGACAAGCACAGGAAAATGGACTAACTTAATGAAGTACTTTCTTATGATTATTTCCACATTAAAATAAAATAAAGCTCTTCTGCTCATATCATTGATAGCCCTTCCCCATCTCATATATGTATTTGTGTAGAGAAAGAGAGAGTGACTATCAAAATTTTGGTGAATGCTGGCATTTCTGCTTGACTGCTAATGATCCCAGGCGAGTTTTATGAATGTCTGATTTTTCTCACTTTTCAAACATATACCAATGAATGCTGATATTCACATTTAGATAAACTTGTAAATAATGGGTGTTTTTCTCAGAGTTGGACAGTCACAAAATTTAACTGGAACATGCGTATGTCAACATTCTACAGGTTTTGGACATCCATTGTAATACATGTATAATTTCAGTCTTTTTTCAGGGTCGAAGGGCACCATTCCGAGAAACTCAGAAACCTATCCCAAACCTATGATAGTTAAAAGTACATGCGGTCATTAAATAACTCACTGAAGTGTTCCACCTGTCCTGTCTTCAAAGAGTATGGAATACATGGGTGAAAACACAAGGGAGATAGAGCAGGTATCTCCTTTCTTTAATTTGAGGTGGGGATTAATTTGGGCTGCTTTATGTGTCACCTCAACCTGCAGTTCCACATCACATGTCTCCAATTTCAAGCTTGCAGCTCCTCGCCCTCAACAGCCTCAGAATTGATTATCGTCACAGACATATATCGGTTTTGTGATTGTACCTTTCATCTAATTTCAGTGACATTTGTCCTTATATAAAAAGAAGCCACTCTTCCATTGTTTTTTCTCCCTGTAATTTGACAACAGCTCATAGAGAAGGGCCCACAGATTATTTGTTCTACAACTTCCATCATCCCTATGCTGGCTAGGCCTGATGGGAGTTGGAGTCTTCTGGATGCCCACCCCTGACTTAGGGCAAAACAGTCACTACTCAGCCTTCCTGAACCCAACGCAAAAGGAGCTTTCTGGTCTGCTGCAAAATCTTTAAAGGGCCTGGGACCAGTGTATGTTAGGAAGTGCCATTTCTATAGCTCTTGGATTGGATCCAGATTTAGGTCTGCAAAACTGGTCTGATGGAAGGGGACATCCCCACCCCCTCTTCCTCAGTGCAGCTCTACCAGTCCCATGACATAAGGGTTGCAGGGCCCTGGTGAATGGGGTGAGCTGTGGTCTTGGGGAGAGTACTTTGGGTACTGTTCCTGGCCCTGGAATTGTAAGGTATGCTTAAGCATGGAGTTGGCCTTCTAGGAAATGAGACTGCTGCCTGTAAATAAGTGCTGAGTTGATTATTTATTTATTTATTCATTCATTCATTAAAACATTTGTATCCCACCCTATTATCATTGGGAACTCAGGGTGGCGTACAGATAAAATCAGAACTATATGAACATAATTAGCTGAAAAAGTATTAAATTGTAACCATTTAAAACCGGCAGAATTTTTTTAAAAGTAATAAAACAATTAAAATAAATTAAAGCTATGTGTAACCATGGAGAATTTAGCCCTTGAAGGCTTTGATCAAAAGCCATGTTTTAACTTGGAACCGACACGAAGCCAGTGTCGGCACCAATTGGGACTCCAAGGGGAGGTTATTCCACAAGCAAGGTGCCACAACAGAGAAAGGGAAGTCTACATTTATAATACAGCACTAAAGCAGGAACTGCTCTTTTGCGTGGAGGCCACACAACATGTGTAATAGCAAAAACGAGTCAGACCCACCCTGGCTAAGTATCAATTGCTTCTCAGCAGTCCTGAGTTCCTTCTGCTCTTTGAGTACAGCGCTTTGTTTCCTGTCCTGAAAACCGTATTGTCGTGTGCTGAAAACAGGTGCTGTGGTTTAATCCAGAGGCAGCTGACTTTTGGGTGCTCTTTGAAGTGTTCCTCCCACTGTGTCTTCTCTCACGCGGATGTCATGTGGTTTAATTAATTTGGGATAAGTTCTGTGACCTTTGAATAAAAGACATTAGGGATACTCCAGAAATATTGTAATTGTAGCATAGCTGGTGGTCTGTGCAGATGTTCTTGTCGCTGCAGAGCTACTTAATGGCTTCCTACAGATGTTCCCGTGAGCACGCATGTGTATCTTCTTTCCGTCTTCATTTATGACACCCAAGACCTATTTCTTAATTTTTATTTTTATCATTGCTGGATGTTTAATCACAAACAGCAGAAGCAAGGAAAACATTCCCTGGACTAGCAGTGTGGGTTTCCTCACCTTTTTATTTAGATTGTGGATGCTGCGTAGGCAGGAACTTCCCTCCTCAGTGGCAAAGCTCTTGCCACAAACAACTACATCTGCAGATGTTTTCTATGTCTCTTTCTACTTTTGTGTTCCATTTCCTCTTGTGGTTTCCATTCCCACAGTGCCTGATTCATGGGACTCTTCCTCTCCTGCGAGTGCCATGCGACATATGTCATTTTTTTAAAAAAAATTTTTGCCATCCTCTGGCAAATGTGAGGATGGTGAAGTCCAGATGAGTTCAAGAGCTCTGCCTTCCTGACTCTTGTTCCCACTGCTGATGCTGAAGTTTATGTTTCAGGAGCTGAAAGAGATCGCTAAAGGGCTCAGGTTGCTGTCAAGCATTGTATTTTCCCCCCCACCCAGAAGCACATGTGCATTTCATGGGAATAAGTGCATCCTCTTCTTGAGAATTCCTTCATGACAACCTCACCCATGGTCAGCTTGCAGTGCTGGCAAAACCCAAGTTTATAACCCATATTTATAACTCGTGTAGTCATCCAAAGTGGCCTTTCAAAATATAAAACCCTAAAAATAAATAAATTATGGGAAGTCCCCCAAAATGTTTTTTTTTTTTAAAAAAAAATACAGCATCAAATCTGGGAAAAATAGATTTTACAACAAGAAAACTGTAATTTATGCACACTGTGGTGCTCTGGCAAAAGAACAGACATTGTGCATCTTTACCGCATATTTCTTAGAGCAGTTGCTCACATAATTGGGCTGTAATTAATTTCACTCGTGATTTCTGCTGTTCTACTTTGCAGAACACCCTTTCCTCCTCCTTCACGCTACAGGCCCTTTGGGAGTGGTTGTGAGGCTTGCCAGACACCAATCTGACGATATATATTCCCTTGTACTGTCTGCATATATGATTTTGCTTGTCGCTCTGCCTGTAGGAGATCAGCACCTGGACTGAAGACAATTGGCTAAAGTTTAAGCAGAGTAAGTTAGGGCTGATGATGATGAGAAGGGGCAGACAGACAGAGAACCCAGCCAAGCCTCCGACAGTGCTATCCATCAAGGGTATTTGGCCTCCAAACGTAGGCATGACATGAGTGCGTACCTGGTAATCAGGCTTCATGTCTAAGGCAAAGCAGCTGCAACCTCAACTATGTTGGATGGATTCAACTTCACAGTAACAGATATTTCTGACATGTGTTTCTCAAAACGTTTCTTTATAGGTAGCTTTTCTTTAACTTGACAATGCAGTTTCAAATCCTTTATTTATTTATTTTTAATTCCACAGCTTAGTGGCTGGTTGATTTGACTTAGCAACTCTTTTGGTTCTTTTATCCCTCACCATGAGAATTCATTCCATCCCTTTTGTCTCCCAGGCCACTGATGTCTTTCAGTCCTTTTTTTTAAAAAAGACATAATTCAATTTGAACTGAATTGTTTCTGTTTGTTTTATTGTTAATTTCTACAGCATCTTCGACATGCAAGCTGCTAGGTCTGGTTCTCTGGTTAGTCTTCATAACAGGCTTGAGATACAGATTACTATTACTATTTCCATCTTCAGGGCCATCCCAAGACATTTTGCTTTTCGACACAAAAGACAAGATGGCACCCCCTTCCCTTCCATGAACATAAGCGAATTGGACTGGCAGTAGAGTCATTCTTTCAGTCTGGCAATGGATCAGCATCCTCTACCAAATCTGAAGGCAGCAGAATAGCTTGGGGGCATAGGACAAGCCATAAGGCCCACAGCTCTCTCTAACACCTTGCTGCTGCCGCCGCTGCCGCCATCTGGGACAACTGTCTCGGGCCTTAGCTAGACCTAAGGTTTATCCCTGGATTATCCAGGGGTCAAACGTGTTCATCTAGGTGACACACAGGGGATCCAGTGCTCAGGCAGGAGCAAAACCTGGATGATCCCAGGATAAACCTTAGGTCTAGCTGTGGCCTCACTCTGCCTAATGGTAGGGCTGGCCCTGCCCATCTCATCGCCAAGTAAGCTACTAAGACCAACATCACTTACCAAAAGTTATTTATTGAATCCATGTCCATGGAAATGAATGTAATGTCATCAAAATTTATCCAGAAATCCCGTTGATTTGAGTAGGGTTTACTTCCTACTGAATTAAATATGCGTAGGATTGCAGTCCAAGTTTCCCAACCTACCACTCCAGGGAGAACAGTTTTTCAAAGTTTTTCTTCCGTGGTAAACGTTTAACTGCCCTAGAAAAGGCAAGGGACAGGAAAAGTTAGGACAACCTCTCTAATCTCAATGGTTATGAAGTGCAATGTGTTTTTCATCCATCAGCTAACATTTTGCAATAATAAAAGTTAGAGTAGGTATAACACATCCACTGTTATTCTACAGTTATTCTTGTTTCTTCACATCATCTACACTTAAGTCTGTTTGGGCTGAGCATGATAAAACATTGCCAGCTCGTGGCAATAATTCTCCTTTCATGTGTAGGATGTGTGACAGGAACCTAGAGTTGCTAATAAAGCACTGGTTCTTAAAATATTTTTCTGAGGTTAATATTAGTGCTACAGAGACCCAGGACTTAACAGCAATGGTGAAATTTTCAGTACAAAAGCTTGCTCACCTCAGAAGCTTCAAGTTGTGCTCCAACGTATGTTTTGAACCATGCAAATATCAATTTCTTCTTTGCAATGCTGCTTAGTGTGTGTTAGAAATAAGGATCTAGTCCCTATGAAGACCAAAGTCTGGAGCCAGAAAGTGGAACTGAGATAAAGTCAAGAGCATGAGACAGGCACATGCTTGTGGCAATATCAGACTCTTAGACTTATGTGGAGAGATAATGAATGCATTGTGCAGGCCACTGCCTTGTTTTCTTGTGACCTTACTAACTGGAATAGATAATGGGAAAGCAAGCTGTATTGAGCTATGATTAAAGATGGGGCTCACAGACACCCTTAGCAACAGGAGCACACAGACCAGATTCTAGGTGTCCTCCGCCATCTTGTATTAATGCTGAAGTAAGCAGGAAATGAATAAAGGACAGCGTCCCATTCCCTCATGCCTGGCTGACCCAGATCTTCTCATGGGATCCAACTTTGAAGCCAATACCAAATTATATGGTGGCAGGGCGTCCGGTTTATAGACCAACAATTCCAGTTCAGTTGCTGCTCAACCATTTCATTTACTGTACTCGTTGCAGCAGATCACAATATGGCTCAAAGTACATAGCAGAAAAATAAGAAATACCTTGTACTGTTCTCTCTAGATCCCAGTACACTTACATGCTTGATATCACCTCCCCTTTTCCTCGTTCTTTTGTTTATTCTACTTAAAATTATCCATTTATGATGCGATTTTCAAAGCCATTACGTGAAGTTACCTCTAACTTTAGTTTTCTTCTGTGCCTTTCATAATGTACCTCTATGAATGATATTTGATTCTTCTTTAAAGGGTAAACTGTTTTATTGAAGATAACTGGTAGAAATTAGAAGAACATTTGCATCTTCTCTGTTGGTTTTCAATTCAAGACAGCAGTAACTCTTTGAGGAATAAAATAGGCTTCTTTACTGGCATAATATAATACAGACCTTCCTGAAAGGAAGATGGAATTGGCACTGAAAACAACAAAATACTTAATGGAAACCCTAGAAAAAGAATATTAGAAACCTATATACTTCAGTTTTAACTTATACTATTTTTAATGCATTCTCTTCCCCTACTTTTCAAAATTAAATGGGCTTAGGCAGGTCCAATCTGTTTGGATTGGTGGACACATTTGGAATTTAGAGAGTGTTGTGGGTGCTCTCACAAAATGGCTGCCATGGGGTGGGGCTTGCCAATTCATAAACTGGCTGCCATGGTGGGTGTGGCTAGTCAGAAAACACTCTTTGCCAGAAGGCAAATTGGTGAGACTAAAACAAAAGCTCTTCAGTTCTAAAACACAAACCCACGGCTTTGAACCCAAATAACGATGTTATTGGAGGGTATTAAGCAATGTCTGCAGCACACAGCTAAAGAAATATTTAATTTTAAAAATATTAAGAAACAAAATAAAAATCAGGAGTGCAGGGACCCTGGCAGGCACCAAGACCAAAATCCTTTAAATCAGGAGTGGCTGTTGAAGTTGTATGGCATATAGAAATGGCCTCTACAACCGAGGAAGGCCATGTGCAGATACTGTAAGTCAGAAGGGAAACTGCATCCGCATTGTGCAGGTGCATGTCTGCTGGCTGACCAGGCTTGCCCAGGACAGGATTAAAGTCTTTATCCTGTGCTCATGCTGAGTACTAGGGCGATCATTTAGAAATCACCAAGGGGAAAAAAAGGGGCGGGGAAGCGAACTGATTTTCGTAAAGTGTGCTTATGGTATTTATATGCACAGATGCAAATTTAGAAATGATTATTATAAATTGAATAGAAATAGAGTACCTCTAGTTATAGTGGGGAAGATTGGTGAGCTGTGTGCCTTGCTCAGCCTGTTGTCCAGGTGCTGTTGAAGGGCATCTTTCGGTCCCAGCTCTTCCTTCTGATGGCTCCTGATGGTTAAATGGGACTTGCACTGGGCAGCCCTTTAAATAGAGGATGGCTTCAAAATAGAGGATTGTCCTTTGTAAAAGAGGACACATGACCACAGTACGAGAGCACATCTGACTAGTCAGTAAACATGCCCCCCCTATGTTGGTGACCCATATGCCTCTTGGCTTTTGTTGTCATCTCGTCATACTTGCCAATAAGGTGATGGCCCCCTCCTCCACACTGGTTGCCACTAATTGGTAGTGGTATCTTTCTACATCCCCCTGTGGGCCACTGTGGTTTCAAATTCTTCTCAAGTAATTTCACTTTACGTAGCATTCAGTGTCAACTGAGACCTGAGTGAAAGCCCCCTGAGCAATCACACTAGCATTTCTGACAGTGCAACCCTGTCCAGGTTTTCTCAGAACCCTGTCCATGTTTACTTCAGGATTGGAACTTGAACGTCTTTTAGCTTCTCTTGGAATTCCTCGGAGGAATGTTATCCTCCTGTCAACTCTTGATTCCTGTCTGTTCCGGATCATGAATCTCTCCTGCAAAATCTGCACTGACTTTACATTCTGTGTTACGGATGTGTAATATTTTCCACACACATATTCCTCTACTGGACTCAGCCCTTAATTTTCTGCATATGTAACTTTTCTTTAAAATTTGACGTGGGTTTGGGCTTCTGACATAACATTTTTGATAGGCATATTATTTGGAGGTGACGGTTAATGGGAACATGACATCAAAAGCAGTCTGTCAACATTACAGTTCATGAGGGGAAACCGAGAACAGAAGTATGAACTCTAAGTGAGTTTTCTGCTTCCTCCATCTTGTTAGCCAAAACAACAGGCTAGTCCCTAAACCAATCCCCCCCCCGCCTCCATCAAGAGCCAAAGGGCTTTCTCAGTGTTATGCAGCCCCCTAAAGGAGGAATCCTTCTAGTCCATCCTACTAGAAAGGGTGTTGTAGAGAGCTTAAGAATGCAAAGACTTCTCAGCTAGTGGGAGTGTTTATTATTATATCACAGGACCTCCTAGGAAATATATACAGTGAATCATCATCAGAAGCTGAAGATAACTTTACTTGAGTTTACTGTTCCTGTTCCAGGCATTCATTTTGCATTTCATTGGATGGGATGCCTTTGTGTTGAGCAGTTCCAGGAACTCTAGTAGAACTTGTGTTTGTTTTAAATTGGAGTGATAGGATGAAAGAGACATATGTATATGAAATAGATCTCCCCTTTTTTAAAAAAAACGTTGTGAGGTCTAGTGGAGCTATTTTTCTCTGCTGTTATGGGTGACGCATAGCAGGGACTCTCACCTTGCGCCTTGAAACAAGGCTCTGTGACCCAATGGGGGAGGGGAAAACAATATTTGAGCCACCCCAAATGTAACTGCAGCGTAACAAAGGCAGGTTGCACCCCTGTAAAGGCCATCCTTTTGTTTTTCCAGAATAGAAGGAAAACAAAAGTAAGGTATAGAATCAGCCTTTTCCCAGAAATTGAAAATGGGAGTGGTGTGTGTGTGTGAGAGAGAGAGAGAGAAAGAGAGAGAGAGAATGATCAATGGGGTGAGAGGTGAGCCCCCTCAATCCAGGCAAATGTGGGCTCAGACTTTATGATGCCACAGTTAAAAAATGAAAGATGATTCACACTCATGGCCATTGGATAAGATTTTACTCCATGTTTTGATGATATAACTATACAAATTAAAGTCTGCTACATCTAGATTCTTCTTTGTTTCTTCTAATTTTGCACAACCCTGTGGTCTTCGAGTGCAGTGCCGTCTTCTTGTCCCTTCTTGTGCAACAGTTGCTTCCTGTTCAACCCTAGTTCTATTCTTATAATTTTATTTTATTTTATTTATTTATTTATTTTTATGCCGCCATTCAGCCAAAAAAGGCTCTCATGGCGGCTTACAAAAGTATTTCTTGACAGTCCCTGCCCACAGGCTTACAATCTAAAAGACATGACACAAAAGGAAAGGGGATTGGGAGGGAGGAGGAGGAGGGGGGAAAGGAAAGCAAACTCAGGCACTACAATCTTAGTTGGAAAGTTCAGCAGTTGCAGTTGACAGCAGGAGGGAGGGGGGCTCTCAGCTGGAGCTGGACCCAGGCACGGTGGAGAGATGCCTGGCTGCTGCTTCCTCCCTCACTGGTGGCCTCTGCAGAGACAGTTGGTAGCAGGAGGGAGGGGGCTCTCAGCTGGAGCTGGACCCAGGCATGGTGGAGAGATGTATAAGCCTATTTGTTCATTCACATCACTGAGCTGATGACAACTTCTGGTTCAGACTCTGTCGGGGGCAACACTTTCATGCTTATGTGTAAGTTATTTGAGAATCTAATAATTACAGGGCTAGTACAGGGGGAATACAGTGGTTGTTTTGAGGGCAGGGGGTCTTGAGACTCATCCATCTAACCTAATGAAAACACATTAATTCTGTTCAGATGACACGCTAAACCATGGTGGTGAAACATTTTGAGCTAAACATTAGGGCTTAGCGTGTCGTGTGAACCGTTCCTAACCACGGTGGCTACATAACCACGGTTTAAACATGCTCACTAACCATTTGCTGCAAAAGGATTAGCGACTTAACCATGGCTTAGCGTATCATCTGAACAGGCCCATTGTATAAGAAACTGTGTGTGTTGGTTTCAGGGAGGAGTTAATGCAACTGCCTATGTCTCCTTTCTTTATGGACCTTTGCTTAATACTAGCTGGTAAAACCCTGGGCTCTGTGATTTTGAATGTCTATGTGTTGTCTCTTTGTTAGAATATTTGCCAAAGAAACCTGGCAGCCAGTCTTAGTCCTGCAGGCTTTGTAAAGCCAGCCTTGGTTAATGGGTGGTAAACTGGGGAGACGCATTGGAATTGCTGTCAGTGCAAGACGAGTAATGTAGATTCATGATTTCTTTGTAAAACAGGGGTGAGCAACTTGGGGCCTTCTAGCTGTTGCTAGACTGCAGCTTCCAGCAACTCTAGCCAGCCTAGCCAGTGGGGCGGGATGAAGGAAGCTGCAGCCCAAGAACATCTGGACAGCTGCAAAGTGCCCACCCTTGTTTTAAAGTAAGTTCCCCAAGGCCAAAGGGGTAATGTAAGCATCAAACTACATATTATGTTAATTTCATGAAAGCAATTAGCAAGCTTTTTTAAAAAAAATAAAAATAAGACTTTAATACCCACTAGAGTGTGTGTTGGGAGGGGGGGCAGCAGAATCAAGTTCACAGAAGTGAGATTAACTATTTTCCCACTGTGGTCCTGATGAAAATTTGCCCCTCCCAAAGTTGCTATTAGCCCCACTTGGACCCCACGGGGCTTCCTTCCTGCGCTAGTAGCAGCGAGGGATGTGTGTGTGTATGATTTACATTAGGATTGCAATGAGGGGGAAGGATTAAATACCCTCCCTTGTGCACTGCAGTCCCACCTCCACCCACCCTCCGCAGCAGCTATTTACATTTAAAAAAAAATTCCCGAGGGCTTTGAGCTTTTTCCAGGCAGCCATAATATTTCCAGTGGCAGTGGTTGCACTTGTAGAAACTATGTAGAGCGTGCTGGTTCCCAAATTTCACCAGAGCTGAGGGGCGACCCCTTAAGCCACCACCAAGTGAGAACCTGCCGTCATTGTTGTTTGCATTTTAATTAAACAAAATAGTGTCGCCCAGATGAAATTTCCACAGTTGACAAGGATAGGCTGTCCCCATAAGCTATTTCAAATACACAGTTTACTTTTTAATATATAGCGTTTTAGTACAATGAAATGTTATGACTCATTTCCTCTCGCAATTCACAGTAGAGGCAAAAAAAAAGTGTGTGTGTTGCTGGTGATGGGGAACTACGTGCATGGGATACATCTGACTTTTTAAATATGTGCATCTTCGGGCAATATAAATCATTACACAGAAAGCTATGTAAATGTTTGAAGCTGCAATCTTAAACACACTTACTAGAGAGTAGATCCCATTGAACACAAGGGAACCTATATCCAAGTAAACACCCATTGGCTTGTCCTGCACGAAGCTTTTCATGAATCCTGGTTTTGTTTCAGTATGGTCATGTTTTATTTTGGCTTAAGAATGTCTTGCTGTGGTTTAGCCTAGTTTGGCTTGACTTGAAACAAACTTGAGATTATAATTAAGATAAAACTAAAACAAGCTACTCTTAGTTAACAAAAATAAGACTGTCCATACAGGGGCATGCACTGATTTAATCAAATCATTAAAATGCTTCATGTTTGCATGCAGAAAATACCTTATTTACCTTCAAAGCTTACATTAAAAAAAAGCTTCTTAAATAACCTTCTAAAAATTAATATCAGGTGGAAAGAATAATTGAATTATGTTACCTACTGTACACAGTATTTTATAAATAGTGTACACAGTATTTTATACTGCAAAAGTAGCTCCAAGTTACTGTGGAGGGTGAGGGTACTGAACACTGTATTAGCAGACCTCTGTTGCTTTGCAGACAAGATCATTTTTGTAACTGTAGTGGCAAGCATTTCCATGCAGCTCAAGACAGCTATATAAAATAGCAGTACAGATAATAGGCCTTGCTTGATGATTAACGTAGTGCTTTCAAGCACTTGTGATGACCATCCTTATAATATCCTATAGGAAAACTATTTTGAAAACTTTTGGTGTGTTAAATAATGTCATTATTAATAGGGCTTTATATGTGGATAGGCATTGAGACTTTCCCCCTCCAAGACATCTCCTGCACTTTTCTTCCTTTATTCTGCTTTAAAAAGGATTGAAGATAGGCTGAAATAAAAATTAATGTGGCATATTGGCAACGTGTAATGCCAGTGTAGTGCTTTAATACAGCCACTAGATGGCGCTGTTTCGCTGACCATATAGAGCATTGCCGAGAAATGACATTTCAGTTCCAAATCACGTTTTTGCTGTCTAAAGGAACATCATTGTAACCCCAGAAAGACTCCGGAAGAAGAAAGCCTGGTAAGTGTGCAGGATTTTTGCTTAATGGGCTGAGCAACTTGTGACCTTGCAGATATTATGGCCTACAGCTCCATCAGCCCTAGCTCGCATAGACAATGGTAAGGGGTGAGGGAAGTAGGCCGAAGCATCCCCAATGTACGACAATTTGGCATCTATGGCAGAATGAATGAAATCCATTAATGGACATAACCAACATCTGCTGTGAACTGTCAGAAACAGTTTCTTTTCAGATAGAGACACGGAATTGTTCATCCACCACCCCCTTTTTTCTGTTTCTCCTTTCTCCATGTCCCAATTGTTGAGGCTTCAAAGACAAAAACAGAAAAAAACATGAGTCTTTACCAGCTCCAGAGTCTGCGGTTAGGGATGAGTTAACAAATTACCAGATAGGATAGGCTGCAGCTCAAATCATGGATCTTCTTTATTGGCTGAGCAAAGTCAAAGCCTATTTGCTGTTCCATTTGTTTTGTTTTGTCTGGTTGTGATGTGACAACATTGACAAACGTTGAGATATTGGAATGATATTTGGTAAACGTGTTTAGGGCCGAGGACTTTATTTCAGGTTTGGATGCCAGCAGAACCTTCAAAACAGGGGGAGGCATATCTACCTTGAACACTGAGACGTCAGATTGAAAGTTGGTGGGCACATTTAGGACAATATTCTGTGTTTCAAGGATGTTTCCAAGGCAGACAGGAAACATGGAAAGCACGCAACACAGCGCATTTCAAAATTGAGAGATCATAGTGAAACATGAGAGGAAAAGGAAAAGTGCAAAACATACTACAATGTATTTGCGTTGCATATTGAGATACTGTCAGGAAAGTTGGTGCAATGCTTAGGGCACAATTCTACATGTAATGTTCAAAATCAAGCTCAACACCTGCACTGATTTTCAAGAGGGCCTGGGGCAAGTGAAGCCTCTGAAAACAATTTACTAGTGTAAAGCTGCAGATCCCAGTAAGATCAGGATGTTAAAATACAGTAGTAAGAGGGATTGGTGTGTAATAAGAAAAAAGTAGTAAAATGTTGGAACCTTTGAGCATCAATATAGAAATCTGATTTGGAAACCAGGCAGGGGGTTCCTCTGAGTTTATACTGCAACTCTCCAGGGGTGGGGGGGATCTACACTGGAACCCCTTCTGTATGTGAGTCAGCCCAGCGGCAAGATGGCACCAGTGTCCTTTGGTGGCTTCACTAACCCAATGACAAAGACCACTTCATATCATCTGAGCCCTTGGTACAGCCCTGTCAAGCATTGGTTTCCAATACTTGCAGAGGCATACAATCTCTCCTATGCTCTCTTTGCTGGGAGCATAACCACACAGACCTAGAGTGCCACACAACTCTTGCATTTAGACTATAGATGGCTTTGTAGGGCCAAGCCTTGCTTTGCAGTAGTTATACTGAAATCGGTGGGACCCCTTCCACGAGCAAGGCTAACATATGTGCAAAGTACACAACCATGGGTCTGTTTTCTGAGAGACATGTAGGCATGTGCTTTGCATTCTTAACTCTGTTCCAAATATTCTTAATGAGTCCCTTCTGGTGTACACTGGGAGAATTTATTTCTAGCCTTATTTTCCAAGTATGCCTGGTATGAACTTGAAACCCAAATACAAGCTGCACGAAAGCCCCACTGTCTGCAGATACTGCTTCAG
The DNA here is from genome assembly GCF_023053635.1 of Elgaria multicarinata webbii. Taxonomy (NCBI): domain Eukaryota; kingdom Metazoa; phylum Chordata; class Lepidosauria; order Squamata; family Anguidae; genus Elgaria; species Elgaria multicarinata. The sequence goes on along the minus strand of NC_086171.1, from coordinate 68,514,145 downwards.
TATTTACAGAAGAACTATAACTTCAAGTCCTTGAAGCAAAACAGTCATGGCAGTTCATGGAACAGTACACAGCTAGGAGTTAATTCAAGACCAGCCCACAGATTAGGCAATGCCTTGATTCATCCAAGCCTGAACTGCCAACCTGGGTACACATCCCACATCTCACAGTGACTTGTTCCAGTTCATACTGTTACAGATGCTGACAGGCCATCCTTTGTTAGATGCATGGCTTGCTAATGGCCCTAGATGATGTTTCATCTAGGTCAGAGCCTAACTGCCCCCTTTCCTTCACCCCATTCCTGGGTGACGAAAGCCTGGGGGTGTTATTTTGGCTGTTTCAGGCGGTGACATTTGATGTGTTACCCATTGTCAGCCCTATGACCTCATTTCATGCTCCCCCAGCCTCTCCCCCATTTGCCCACGCCTACTCCCAAAATTTTGTTGCAAGTTCATGGTTGCGAATATTCGGGCCAGCGTTTGTTTTATGGATGGGAACTAATTACAGGAGATGTTCTTTTTATAGAAGGTGATCTGTCTCCAAGCCTTGGAAAGTGATACCCATCAGAACTTGGAGAAAGTGACACCTCCCCAGATGAAGGGGGAGGGTGCAGTTTAAATTGAGAGAGAAGGAGAGAGAGAGAGACTGAACCTGAAGCATCCTTATGGTGTGATGCCTCTCTACAGAGAAGTAATACAGGATTGGTGGGTGTGCTATCTGCTTGTAGGAGTGCATTTACTTCCACTATGCTTTGCTGATATATTTGTAAATAAAGCAGATACTACAAAGACATTGGAAATCTCTAGTACTTTCTCATCTAAAGGCAGGAAGAGTAAAGCTTGTAGCAGTAGCCCCACTGTTGCAGAGCCAGAGTGAAGCTTGGATCACATTATTCTCTTCATCAAAAAAGGGCAATGGGGCATCCCAGGGTTCTGTCATCTCCATGGCTACATTGACACATATGCTTCTTCCCCCATGCAGCTGCAGTGGTGGAGCCATTCACATGGGGGGGGGGGTTTAAACAGAGATACTGGGGCCTTGTGGTGGCTTGCTTCTGATTTCAAAATTTCTAGTACATGCCTGTGTGTGTGTGTGTGTGTGGGAGAGAGAGAGAGAGAGAGAGAAGCCTAGGTCTCTGGCAGGTCAGGATGGAGGCGTTGTGCAGAGAAACAGGTGTCACAGCTATTCCCATTGCTGTTACACCTCCATCACCTCCCTTTCCTTCCGGCCCTTGGCTCCCTGCTTCCCTCAGCTCAAAAGAGCCTGTGTAGGCAGCCGCACAGGAACCATATCCATACACGTTGCAAAAATGGTATTTTGGTTGCAAGCTGGATGACTTGATGCCTTCGTATACATGTATTGATTATACATCTCCAAGATGTTCACTAAGTGAAAATGCTGCTGTTGACTTTTTACACCAACGTGTTCCAACTTTTCTAATAGTTTTGGCGACCAGCTCAGTTTTCTGTTTTTCACATACATAACTCTGGCAATTGGCTCAAAGGCCAAGAACCAAAACCCAACCAGTCACTGCTTTTTGTTTTTGCTTTAGCAGGCAGTGACGGAAAGTTATCTACTCCCACCTGGCTGATGTGGAATGTTGTAAGAATGCTCTGTAGAGAGTACAGCGTAATCTCTAGAAAGGCAGGTGAAGTGAACAGCCTTGTAGGCCATGGCGGAGCTCGGTTGTTGGGCATTTCATAGTTCGTCATAGAAGAGGTGCTGGTTTGAGACCCAGCACCTGGGGTAAAAGACCTGCTCTGCAGTTCTTTTGTACAGTTGTAAATGTACAGTTAGGGCATTTGGGGCTAAAGTCCTCACCACCAGCAGACCAGGTTGGCAGTGAGGCAATGCTAGCAGATGCAGTCAGCGCTGTTGACACCAAGAGCGGTGGAATAATAATGGGCTCTGTAATTACCCAGGTGGAATCAGAGGACACTAGCATGCCTTTGCGTTTGGAAGCCTCTGTGCGGGAAGGAAGGAGGGAAGAGGTCAGATGACACAATTTCATTGAAAGAGCTGCCACCAGATAAGTAGGTAGGTAGGTGGGTGGGTGGGTTTTTTTGACCCATGGAGACTGGCTGGAGAAGGACTGGTTCATCAGGCAATTCAATCAATGGGGATTGGATGTTCAAGTGGGCTGCTGGACAAGGCTCAACCTGTTTTCAGGTGGGCCCCAGCACATGAGCTTCTAATTGAAATGACTAGGAGCTGTGCAGCAGGCCACTAGCTTGTTGATTTCTACGGAGAACTTCCCAGTGCGTTGCAGACTTTTTGCACAGCATTTGTTTTATTCTTAGGAATAGGGGAACTGGCTCCTAAGGTGTCTGACACTGGCTTGGCTTTGGTTCAGAAGCTGAACTGAAAACAAAAAAAAATGTGATTCACTTTCCGTGTGGCTTCCTAGCACAAGGGAAAGGGGAAGCCCACTTTATGCTTCATCGGGAGAATATTATGAGGAATATTGTGAGGAAATGAGTGGGCTATTTATTGCCTTCTAAACTATGGCTCCAGATTTAAGGAGGATTACGGATAAAGCCCTTTGAGGTGGGTATTAAGATTGTATAGTCCTGACCGTTTTTATTTTGTGTGGTTTTAGAGAACATTCCAGGAGATTTCATTATTCATTACATCTTATTATTGTGGTGTGGTTAAGGCTGTAAAATGCAAATTTGGCTTGAAGTTCTTTTTCACATAAAGATTTAAAAATACGCATAACAGTTGTACTGGTGCTTTGTTTATTTTTTTGTTAAGGCTCTATATTTTTTTAACAGGCTACCCTGAAAGTTTTTAATGACACAACATAGCTCTGCATAAAATGTTAACGGATTACGCTGACCGACATTTATTGAAAGGAGCTTGCAAAATAGCGTATTTGCTTACCTCTTTGTTGGAAGGTTTTCATTCTAAAATAGCAACGTTCAGAATTCCTGTTGTATTTTTATTAACATGAAAAAATCCAAAGTGCATTGAAGTTGATTCTGGTGTTTGACTATTGGGGGGGGGGGGGCGGGGAGTGGGACCTGCGGCAATATTTTGCAGTATGGCGTGCTTCTCTTCAGGGTTCCAGCCGGGCAGCCATTCCTTCGTACCCCATTCAACTCCTCCTTCTGCAACTTTTCTGTTTCCCCCCTCGTGGCCATTGTACTTCTGCAAACTCTTAGCGGTGGGTCTGGCAGCAACCATTTAAATTTCTCATAATGTCCTGGAGTGATGTTATATCAGGTGCATTCTGGGAAGTTACCATGGTGGCAGCTTCCAGACCCAGTTCTGAGAATGCAGCTACCATCACCACCACCGGGTAAACTAGAAGAGAGAGGCAAACTATTATGAGAAAATACATGGAGTAAGACCAAGGAAGAAGACTTTGGCCTGGTTCAGACAACACACTAAACCATGCTGCTTAACAGCAAAATGGTTAAGGGAATGCATTGCATTCCCTTAACCATTTTGTGGTAAAGCAGCATGGTTTAGTGTGTTGTCTGAACCAGGCCTATACTAGCAAGACCAGAATATGGCTGATGTGGATGAGGCCTGACCAGGAAGTAGTTATATTAGGACAGGAGGGACTCATGCACTGTATGAAGAGCCCTGCTTTGAGAGCAATACTTTGCTTTCTTCCCGTACTCTGCAGCCTCAGGTGGTTTACTGCATTGCAAGGCACAGAGAAGCAGCTCTCATAAGCTTGTTGTACATGCGCTGATGGCCTCAGACCTGCCAGTGCACACTCACCTGTTATGATACCAGCAGAAAGGGAAAGGCTGTTCTATTTCATAAGAGAGAAAGGGATCTCTCTCTCTCTCTCTCTCTCTCTCTCTCTCTCTCTCTCTCTCTCTCTCTCTTAGCTAGACCTAAGGTTTGTCCCGGGATCGTCCCGGGATCATCCCTGTGCATCTAAATGACACACAGGGGATCCTGGGAGAAGGCAGGGACGATCCCGGGATGATCCCGGGATAAACCTTAGGTCTTTCTAAGGCCTCTCTCTCTCTCTCTCGTGATCGCAATGGGGAATTCACATACTTGCTTTTTGTGAAGCATTTCAGCATTATTTGACATCTCCAGGAGAAGAAAGAGTTCCCCTTTGCATGAAGCAAAAACAAAACTCCAGGCCTTTCAGTCACAATATTAAACAAATCCCCTTGAAATAGGATTTCAGCAGTGCCCAGTTGGGCTGCCAAGGGCCGGATCTACACTACTGCTTTAAAGCGCTTTATAACAGTTTTATAGCGCTTTAAGGCAGTTAAAGCATTTTATAACTGTTATAAAGCACTTTAAAGCAGTAGTGTAGATCCGGCCAAGTAGATTTTGGATATCTTCAGTATTAACTTAGGTGACGTGAATACTAGAACGTGGATTGCAACTCTCTGGTGACTAGACTTTCCTCCAAAGGCACTCATTGTACAGGATGCTACACATGGTAATTAAGACTTAAAAAATTTCAGCTGGCAACTCTTTTACAATGACCCCGCCCCCTCCAGACCTCCCAATTTGTATACGTTCCTGTGATACTACCTTTAATTGGGGATGTAATCTACATGATTGGAAGGGGGCTGCTGTAGACGCACCAGGCTACTTAAATTTTACACCTCTGTGACATCTATGTAAATCTAGAATGTCCCTATCTTTTAACTTGAGTTTCTGTTGCCTCTCTTCTGCGTAATGTCATGGCAGGGAAGAATGTGTGCATTTTAGTGTGCACTACATCATACTAGCTTTGCGAAATGAAAGGCCCGGAATACTAAATGCAAAAAGGCATTCCCACTTACAGTGATGGATGTGGAGTGCTTGTTTACTGTGAAGTAAAAGGAACTGCAGATGTCTGATGAAAGACACCAAACATCTGCAGTTTCAATACCACAGAGCAACATGCAAGGGCAACAGCAAAAGTAGCCTTCATTAAAAGAAAAAAAAATGAATGAATGAAAGAAAAAAGGACAAAAAGCAAAGGGCTCTATTTTTTTTTTAACCCTCTTGTAGGACTTGGACACTTTCCATAGTTTAATGTGAAAAAGGCCTGTTGCTCAATAAGTGCACTCATTTGGTTTGCTTTGAAGATGTGGGAGCAATGCGGAGCTGCTTCACGCAGGGGCGTGTCCCACAGGCGACAGATGCTGTTGCTTTTTGTGAATTTCTCCCTGCAACAGGCTGTGATTATATATGCATCCAATTATCACTGCTTCTTCACAAATGGGACACTCTGGCATCAACATGTGGGCGTGAGCGACCAGGGCAACATCTAGTGAGATCCAGCCTGGCTCTGCATCTCATCAAATAGGGGAAAGAAGCCAGAGGGAAGAGGGGGGGGGATGCTTAGGAAAACAGAAGAGGGCAGGGTGAAGCAACCCCCCTCCCTCGGCCCACTGCTTCCACCTTGCAAATGCCCATGCTTTGAAGTTTGGAGGTAAACACAGGTTTGGGAATCCCATATTCCCCTCTGCCTGCCCAGTTCCAGGCGTTTGCTAGACCTGCCGGAAAGTCCGCGACGGAAGAGGGGAGAGCCCGCGATGCAAGTATCGCGGGCTGTCGCCCTAGTACAGATGTCAAGTGAGGCGACTCAAGGAGAGAGCCCTCGCGTCCAGCAATTTTTTTCTTAAAGAGACAATGCGCAGGAATGCTCATGCTCACAGATAAGGTTTTTTTTTTAAAAAAAAAAACTTAAATTCATTTCCCCGCTCCCCCCACCCTGCCCCCAATGGGTGCAGCGCTCCTAGGGAGCACTGCGCCCTGTGAGTGGCTCCCGGCTCCTTGTGAGTAATCGCGCATGGAGCCGGGGGAAACCACTTACATGGGCGACACGCTCGTGGTCTCAAGCTCAGCCCGAGACCGCAGGAAATACCGGGCCAAAAGTGGTGCCCATTATCCCGGGGCAAGGGAGGTTGATCCCTGCCTGAGCCCGGGATCCCCTGTGTGGATCTGGACGCACAGGGGCGATCCCGGGTATCAGCCTGGGATAACCCCTCATCTAACTAAGGCCCCAGTCTCGTATCAAACAACACGCCTTACCTGTATTTGCTCTAAGATCAACTCTTAATGTTACAAAGGCATCACAGAATCAAAAGTTAAGGTTCTTTTTTTAAAGCATCCTTAAACTACGTCTTTTTTTAAACAAAGAAAATGTGTTTATCCTGGAAGAATTTCCATGTTTCTACCTTCTGTGAGCCTTCAAATTATATCTATTTTTCAGTCTATGGACTAAAGTTCTTTTTACTCTTTTTATGCATGTGGTAATAGGTAGTAATGTGATCCTGTATGAGCATGAAGCCTACATATGAGGAAATATCCAGCTAAATTTGTCATGGATTTGAATCTTATGATAGAAAGTTTCTTAAAATAATTTTAATAACTTTATAGGGACAAATAACCTGATTTGCCCCTGTGAATACATTTTTGCTACTAAAAGCTGTGATTGATTTACTACACAAACATAATTTCTATGTACAAAAAAGTATGCAAATGTAACTGGGAGAGTAACATGTGATGACACCCTAGTTTGCTCTGTGTCTACATGCTTTGGAAAGCCATGGCTTCTCATCTTCTGTACACCCACCAAAATAGATACAGGTGTGGCAGTAACACGTGAAATTTGCACACAGTTGTCATGCTTTCCCTGTGCTAAAATGCTATCCTCCTAGAAAATTTGTCACCTTCAAAACAACCCTTCAATAAACCTGTTTGTTGCAAAAATGACATTGTCTGACATTTTGCATATTGAACACTAGAGGGAGCCAATGTCTGTAGTGTTTTGCTGTCTAAAATCAAGGCTTCTAACCCTTATTGCTTTATAAAGTTTTCTCAAAGCAATACAAAAAATAAATAAAGTGTTAGCATTAATATTAAGATTCCATCTTTTTTCATATGTTTATATCGTTGAATCTCCCTTTTATCTAATTTTCTACCAGTTTGATGGAACAGATATTTCAGCTTTAGCTGATATTGAATGTTGTAGTATAAAGATATAGCTGACTGCTTCTTAACAGCTACTTTATACCAGTGTAGTGCCACATAATTTACAGAATGTAGAAGGGGCTATAGTCCCTGGCCAGAGAACTTTCTTTTCTAATGAAATTCAAGTTCTTCAATTTTGGAGATGTATGAGGAATTTTATTCAGTTTGTTCTTGATCAAGATTTACCCAGTTCCTACCTTCCAGATCAAACACGGACTCAGACGCAACCTGCGGCCGACGTCTGTACATTTCCAAGCCAGCAGTGTCATTTGCGGGCCAAAACAAATGTGTTCGACACCATGTGTACTCTTGAAAGATGCGCACAAATGTACTTTAATCAGCAGCAGAAGAATGTGCACATTTCAAAGTTGTTCAGAATTGATTCCATACATTGGGGGAAATACAATCAAAATATGCATGGGTTTTCATGCGAAAAGAAGGAAACCCACAAAGCTCATAATCTGATATGGATTTGAGGAAGAACAAGCTTTTAGCTGGAATTCGGAGAACATCACTGAGCCTGAGTTTTGCTGGTTCCATCTCCCTATTTAGCTCAACACAAGCTTGTCAGCAGTCTGTGTGACTGTTGAACCATTCCAGCAAACACTTTGCTGAAAATGTGTCAACTTACCAATATATCAAACTGCATTACATGGAGGTTGGCCCTAAAACTATTCTCTTCGGGAATGGCTTTCAGTGGATTAAGGGGATGGGGATGCTGTTGGTTATAAACGTGATTATATTTCAGATTTCATATCAGGCTGTTAAAACCTTCCCGGAAGCCTTACAGTGGGGGTGTTGAACCTCTCTCAGCTTGAGGGCCGGATTCCATTTCAGAGAAGCTCTTGGGGGCCGCATTCCAGTGGTGGGCAGGGCCAAAGGCAAAAGGAGCAGAGGCAAAATACCAAAAGTATTAGCATATTAGTTTAAAGCTCGTATTGCTAGTAACTAAGCCTTGGGAGAGACATTGCAACCTTGTAGAATGGGGAAACACTGCTCAAAAGCCAAGAAAGGGGCGGGGCCAGGGAAAAGGGGCGGAACCATCTGGAGAACCCTGGAGGGCCAGGTTGGACCTTGGGCCTGAGGTTCAGCAGCCTTGCCTTACTGGCAAACTAAACATTACAATCAATGCACACTTCCTCTGTCCCTCTTCAATGTCTAGTAGAATGTTGGTTGCGATGTCATGATGTTCCGTAGTTCCCAGTCTCTGCTCCATATCATTGGCTGCTGATGGTGGGGTGGGAGGGAATATCACAACAAGAGATTAGTTCTATCAGATGTGGCAGGGTGGGGGGAACTAGTTACGGAGCAGCATTCGTTTTTATCACGGAAGAACGTGAAATGCAATGGTTTGTTCTTGGGTTGCTCCTCAGTTCACATTAGAAGGAGACTTCCACCAACTCACCTCCATCTGCAGCCCCCTACAACTTGTCATTCCCATGGGTCCTCCAACTCTTTGGATTTGCCAGGGCTCCAGGGGCCTCCAAAGGGAAGGGGTAGCTGTGAAAGCCCTGCTACGTTCTGTGAACTCGGTCCACTCGTGGAGGAGCAGATCCAAGCCTTTGCAAACATTTGGAAAACCAAAGAGTCTAATGTGCCCAATTCCCTTCACTCCCCTCCCCACTGACTGGGGTGTTCTCTGCAGGTCCTGCGTGACAGACATGTGCGAGTGCCCGGTTCATAAGAACTGCTACTGTGAATCGTTCCTTGCCTATGCCAGAGCCTGTCAGAGGGAAGGCCTGAAAGTCCATTGGAAACCTGAGCAAAATTGTGCTGGTAAGTGGGACACAGCCCTTGCTTCACGGCAACGGTGTGTGATGGAGGGACACATTTTACAACATGCACTGGTAACGAATCCTGAAGACTGCTTCTCTCTCCCTCCCCAATTTCCACTTCAAATCATCCTTCTCCCCCTCCTCCCAGCTTCCTCCCCAAGTTGTGGTCTTGTGGCTTAGGGGGTGTTGATTTTGAGTGGAGAAACAGTGAAGCAGGGGAAGGATTAAATGCCCCACCCCAGAGCTGTTTTCCTTAACATAAACAGCCCTTGGGGCATGTGCATGTCATGTAGTTCTGCCCTGAATGCATAATTCAGCTGTTTACATTATTGCAGTGCTGTAATGCCAACAAGAAAAAAAGAAAGGAAAAGTGAGGATCAAGAAATGGTTACCAGGTGCTGAGATGCAGTGACCAGACGGTTTCCATTGGTGGAGAGAACACAGGAAGCACATCTGACAAGCAGAATTCCAGCAGTTTTGTACTAACAAGCCCATTGTAAAACTCTGCATCAGATACCTATTTCACTTGTCTAAGCCTATTGAACAGAGGGGCAGTTAGTGGAAAGATCACAGAGCTCTCGTTCTGAAATATCCCGGCTGATTACTAACATTTCCGGCACTGCTTTCAGCTCACGTGGAAGCACAGCTGTAACAGATCTGCCTTCATAGGAAGGGGAAAAGGCAAGCGAGGCTGTGGTGGGAATATGCAGCTGATTTGCATCTATTTTATTCATTAAACTGACAAGCCGTGCCATCTCCTAACCATTTAAGCCCATGTGCTTGCAATTAAGTGGGGATGAGAGGAATGGCTGGGTTCCACTCTGAAAAGGTGTCGGTGGAGTGGAGTTATTCCACTCTGCCAAAAGTGGATTAGGCTATAGGATTTGGGGGGGGAGGGGTAAGAGAGAAATTTGTTCTGCATTTTAATCTGAATTTACCCGATTCTGCACTTTTAAACCATGATGTGAACTGAAACTCAGCTATCCTCTGAAATTCGCACTTCTCCAATTTTTTGCATTGGAGTTCTCCAATCAAATGATGTGTGCAGAAATGTCTGTATTATGGGAAATGCATGCACAAATGGGTATGTTTGTGAAAAGAATGCCAAATGTACATTGCGTTAGGAAAATCGGTGGCAAAAATGGGAATATTGTGATTTTTATTAGGAGAAATGCATGCAAAATGCATACAACTTTCATTCGAACTGAACTTCAGTTTGGAAAAATGAGAAATGGAGAGAAGCTGAAATGGATAGATTCTTTCTTCCACCCCTAACTCAGCCATGTTTGGCATGTACGAAGAGGCCTCTGGTGGGGTGAAAGGGTGATGTTGGCGATGTTGCTCCCTTGCCTCTCTAGGTGCCTCACAGCATGCAGAGTGGCCATGACTACAGCACAGGAAGGGATGTCCCCAAACTGTATGACACCCACCTAGTATGCCAGCCTTCCTCAACCTGCAGTGCTCCAGATGTGTTGAACTACAACTCCCAGAATGCCCCAGCCAGCTCTGCTGGCTGGGGCATTCTGGGAGATGCAGTCCAACACATCTGGAGCGCCCCAGGTTGAGGAAGGCTATAGTATGCTGTATGACCAGCATACCAAAAAGCTGTTTTTATTCAGTAGGTCTTATGTCCGTTCCAGAAACAACTTCATGTATTTCTGCCACCTTGCTACATAAGTCTACAAAGCAGCCATTAGAACCTGGGATACTGGCCAAGAGTTCAACTGGTGCAAAACTTTTCCCACTCGCCCAAAATGGGTTTAGTCCCATGATGAGAAGCTAGATAGAGTTCAGGTTGAAGTGAAACCTAATATTAACGTTGTTTAATGCCGCTACTTGGGGGCTACCTAACTATGGTGTGGGTGTGTGCATATGCATGTATGTGGAGGGTAGGGATTACATACACACATGAAATGTAATGTATTCATTCAAGAAATACATGCTTGCTAATTTTATACAGCAGGGCCAGGGAACTGGTATTGGCTGTAGCTTCCCACTGTGTGGACATCTAAGATGACCACCTACAAATGAGGACAGACAATAAAAGAGTCGTGTGGCATCTTAAAGACTACCACATTTATTCTGGCATAAACTTTCATGGACTATAGCCCCCTTTATCAGATGCACTGAATGTTGTGGAGAGTTTCAGGTCTTTATACAGTGCATATGAGGTTGGGGGCAGGAAGAATTATAAATAGTGAGGTCAGAAGGAAATTAGATGGAAGAAGTGAGAATCACATTATTAACAGCGGTAATTTACAGGGCAGTTGTTGCTGATAAGACAAACACCCTAGTACTAGGTAAGTGAATTAACACACATGGTGTGATAAAAATCCTTCATCCCAATTCAAGCCTCTGGTGATAGAATTAAACTTGTTGATGAATTCTAACTCAGCAGTCTCTCGTTCTAACCTCCCAGTGAAGTGTCTTTGCTCCACAATGGCCACTTTAAGATCAGTGATGGAGTGTCCTGAGAGGCTGAAGTTTTTAAATATGGCCATTTCTGTGGTCAGCTTTGTGTCCATTTGCATAGAGACTGGCCTGTTTGTCCTATGTAGAATGCAGAAGGGTGTTGCTGGCAGAAGATGGGATATATCATCTTGGAAGCTGAACAGATGAATGAACCCCTGATGTTGCATGTGACATTATTGCATAAGACTCCTGGTTGATTTTTCTGCAATAGATTTGACACAGTTACCCTCTGGAAGTAAGGAGAGGGCATCTATAGTTTTCATAGCTGTGTCAAAATAGCATTCAGCAGGGGCAGCTTTTCTCACCCTTGAGCAACAATCAGTGCCTGCCTAAACTCTGTCTTCTATGCAATTATGAAAAGTCCATGTGGTGGTGACCATTATAGTTCTAACTTAATCAGCAATCAAAGCAAAAGGTTTCGGAGTTAAATTTTACAGACAATAGGATGGTGTCAACTGGGACTTGCAACAAACTGTTGCAGTGTGAAGTGCAAAGAAACTTTATTAACAGTACAACTGTATACATGTCCACTCAGAAGTAAGTACCACTATATTTAGTGGGATTTACTTCCAGGTAGAGAATGGTCCTCTCCCTGTTGGGCAGAGTTGAACCTATTGAATTCAAATTTGACTGATGCAGAATTTTGTTTTAGCTTATTTGCACATTTCTTCATAAACAGTAGTAAAAGATCTTGAGATTAAAACAGTTCAAATGTGGGAGAAAGTGAACCTGAGACATTTTGTCCATGCTTAACAGAACAGTACAGCTGGAACACCTTTCCCTCACCACTGAACAACTGCAGCCTGCCTTTATAAATGTAAATTTAAGGAGCAGAGTTTTCCTTTAATTCCAATTGTAAGGCTTTCATGCGAGCCTAAACTCTGGTACCAGTTCAAGACCTGTCATGCCCTTCCTTAGCCGCATTATAAGAACACAGCTCCAATTAAAAAAAAATTCTAAAGCTCACTGTTTGCTGATGCTACTCCCATGCCACCATTAAACCTTATGCTGGGATTCCTTATCTGACTGACTGCTGATTTGTGGGATAAAGAGAAATTGCCCTCCATAGCTTTGCAAGGGTTCATTTGTGTCCACGGTAGGGTAGCCAGATGCGAAAGAGGATACGGCCCCTGTACCTTTAATAGTTGGGCAGTAGACCAAACTTCAGTTTGCTATGCAAACTACACTGGCTGAAACTCCCTCTACTATTAGGGGTAAAGGAGCCCCGCCCTCTTTTGCATCCAGCCACCCTAGTTCACCTTGAATTTCACCTCCGATTTGTGCCCCGGATTGTGCAGCCTTTGCTAAATTTCAGCAGTGCTTGAATCCAGGTATGCTGTACTTAATTCTAAGTGGGGGCTTTTACAGCAAACAGTTGCCTTTTTTGTCTCCATAATGGAGGATACACCACTGGACATGATTGTTTCTCTTGTAGATGCCTTTATTACTGCATGTCACTTTCTAATGGGGTTGTGACCTAGGCGGTCGTAGAAAAGGAATGGGTGGTTATTGGGAAAGATAAGAAAAAGTAGATTTTTTTTGCTGCTCCAGAAGATATTGAAGTACATATTGGTAATTATATGTGACACAAGGTCTACTGATTCCCGTTAGCATCCTCTTTGGTGGAGGGTACATTAGCAGATGGGGTGAATGATAGAGCTAAAAATAGTTGTTCATTTGCCCTGAAAGTTGTGATCATCTTTTATAATGGAGAAAAACAATACAAGCAAAGTGGTTCCGAGTATGATTGTAGCCCCAGATCTCATTAATGGACTTCATCTCTTTCTCTCTCCCTCTCTCTCTCCCCCACCCCAGTTTCTTGACCTTTGTCTTTAACAGCAAAGAACTGGAAGGTGAATTAAATAGATTACAGGAGCAATAAAGTGCCCACTTGTAATTTGGGCTGGGGTAATGGAATCAAGTACAGTAAGACTGCACAAATACATCCAGTCCCAAAGATGGCCAGATGCAAATGAAGACAGGAGCCCTGCACATTTAATACTTGTGTAAGAGAGTGGATTTCAGCAGGTGTCAATATTTCCCCCATGTAAATCCTTACAGCCAAGCTAACATAGAAAACCACGAACATAAATATGCATAAAAGGAAAGATTGGTGGTATTTAAAGGAAATATAGAAGCTGAACTTGTTACATCTTTAGAGGGACAGTTATGTGAATCAGTGTCAGCAAAAACAACAAAATGTCATGTGGCATCTTAATGACCAATTGTGCTATAAATTTTCATGGGTGAGAAATGTAACATGAGTATCTAAGTGCAGGGACACACACACAGAGAGAGGGAGACGGAGACGGAGAGAGAGACAGGGGGAATACATATTTATTTTACAAAGTGGAGTCAACACCAAGACACACGTGCAAGAGATAGCTATAGGCATGCTATTTGGCTATGAGGAGCACAAATGAAACAGAAGCAAATCAAATGAGTGCAGGAACCAATCAAGCATGGATGTAATTTAAACTGGATGATAAATATAAGGAAAACCTTCTTTATGGCAAGGTCAGCACAACAGTGGAATAGTCTACTTACAGAAGTTGGGTTCTCCATCTCAGGAGCTTTTTAATAAGAGGCTGGCTGGACAGTCACCTCTCATGGATGGTTTAATTGGTTTTCCTGCGCGTTGCAGAGGGTTGGACTAGCTCATCCTTGTGGTCCCTTCCGACTCCACAAATCTATGATTCTATGAAATAGGAATAGCAAGGTCCATTGTTCCCCAAGCAGGTGCCCCCTGGATGGAGGCTGGGTGATGGAGAGCTGCAGTCCAACACACCGGCAGGACACTAGGTTGCAGTGAAAATAACTAAACAAGGACAATTATTTTCTGTAGTGAACTAGTGATTCCCAAGATTTATTGGGATCAATTTCCACAGTGTCACATTGGGAGGGAAAGAAGGTGTCATTTGATTCCAGATCTGAGGCTAGTAATGGGGGATTTTTACGCATTAGCTGTTTTGAAGGGAAAGAACAATGTTAAAATTATTATATGCAGATAGATCACTTGAGTCGGGTGATCAGGTTCCCTGCTATGCTGGGTGGGTGGGTGTGTATATGAGAGAGGGTGTTGTTGTTGTTTTTGCTTTGGCCCCACCTATTCTGCAAAAAGAATGTGGTTCTCAGGCTGGAAAAAGTTCCTCATCCCTTTGCTAAACCGTAATGCTAAATTAGTGTTACATCCAAACTGTGCCACAGCGGAGTCCTTTAAAGCAACATTATCCAGACACCTCGCATCATAAGAATTCAGCTGCTCAAACTCAGTGTTAGTTAGCCCACAGTTGAAGTATTTTGTCTAATCCCCGTGGCTACATTTTAAGGGTTTGGAAAATATTTAAAAGGAAAACCAGAGAGCAATGAATCGTTTAGAATGCTGTGACATTAAAAGGAAGATTTGCCTATAAAGGAAAACAGTTTATTTAGCCTTGAGAAAAGATTAAAACACTAATTGTTAAAAAAAAAAATACTACTGACAAAGCAAGGTGGTCAACGGCTGTTGTCAACTGACAGGAGGGAGAGAGGGGGCTAGTTTAGATGAGACTTTAGGAACATTTCCTAACCATGACTTTACTACAAAGGGCCACAAGTGGAACTCAGGAGGGCTTCTGATTCTCATACTCATCAGAGGGCCCCTTGCCCTGTTTGCCATGGTGCTCAGTAGCCAAATCTAAAGCCCGAGACAGCCGGATGAATGCTCTTGGAGTGTGGTGAGTGAGAAGCCCCACTGTACAGCAGACAGAGCAAGTGGGCTTTTGTAAAATTAAAGGCAGGGTTTTTGAATCACAGTCCTTGGAATCGGTTGGCTAAATGGAGAGAAACTGTAGCATCCCTTTCTTGGGCTTGTAAAGAACAGCTGGATACGATTCCGGGGCGAGGGGGTTGGGTTTATTCGGAGGGCTACCTTATTGTATCTGTTTTTGTACACTGGTATCTTTGGCTTGATGTCATTTATGTGATATTTTGTTTCCAAAACATCTCTCTGACTGCTTTTATCTCTGGTCTGTTGATTGCTTCTTCCTCAGTGCCAGGAACTACATTAGATGGTTTCCTGACTGTGTCATGACTATGACCTCATCTACACCAAGCGGAATATTGCATTATGAAAGCAGTATATAAAAGGCAGGAGCCGCACTACTGCTTTATAGCGGTATTGAAGTGCACTGACAACTGTTGGGGCCCATGGACACATACCATATACCGCTTTCATACCACTATACCCTGCATGGTGTGGCTCCTGCCTTTTATATACCACTTTCATACCGCTTTCATAGTGCAGTATCCTGTTTGGTATAGATGAGGCCTTAGTAACACAGAATAGCACATGTAGGTCAAGTTTATTTCCAAGTTTTAAAAATCGCAAGCACCTCAATAGAAAAGGGCCATTGACTCAGTGTATTCTTCATGTCTCAGCCTTTTAAAGAGAAACAAAATCTACAGGCATGATTAAATATTGATGTAGCGTGTGTGTGTTTTTAAAGAATGCAATAAGCATTTTGAGTGATGTGCTCTTCGACGTCGGTAAACTTTATCATTCCAGTGAGATGAGATCTTATCAAACACATTTGAGGGAAGGGGAGGTTACTGAAAAGCTCCCCCAACTCTAATTTGGTCTGTTGTCAAAGTAGAAGCCAACTGTAACTATTATGTTGATTGTTCATTGCATGAATCCACATTTCCTTCTGTCAGTCCTGCTCCTACAGGTGGTCAGTTTCATTGGCTGACTTCTAATGTGTCAGATGCAGATGTGCTTCCTGCGAACAGGAGCATGGCTTCTGTCCACAGAAAGCTTTTGGATCCAGTGTGGCACTTGGCTGAATGTGCAGGAGGTGATTTTCATCAATGCCACTCACCTCCTGCAGCCCCCTGTGCCTCCTGAAAATCTGCTCAAGATGTAGTGCTGGAGGTTGCAGTCTGGAGGGGAAGTTGGTGACCCCCCCCCCTTTGCTGGCAGAAGCATTCTGAATGGAAATTGCTTGCGGTACTCCAACTGGTGGAGACAAGGTCTGGATCCAACCCATTTTTTCAAAGAGAATAATTTCTCTACATTCGCTCTCTGAATTCCATTCATGCTTTGATCAATCGGTAGCATAGAGATGTTATCTTGTGAAAATTGGCCCTTAAATTCACTGAGCAATATGCCAGAGAAAGTTGGGAGTTAGCAGAAGATACATTAATATCATTTGTCACATGTTGTAGTAAATAACTCATTTTCCTGCTGACTCAAAATTCAAATGTGATTATCTCTGCTCTGTTCAAAGCTATAGTTCATATCTCTGTGGCCAAGTAAGTTCCCTGGAGTGTGACTGAGGCTTTTTTTTAAGCATTCCTTCCTTTCCTTTAATGTTCCACTGATAATTTGTGATAAGAAATGTGGCGTTGAAATGCCAAAAGATTACCAATATGGACTGGCTCCAAAGTTAGTCATATTTAGAGTAGACCTGTTGAAATCAGTGGGATTCAAATTATTTATGACTAATTTATTTCAATGGGTCTGTTCTAAGTATAATTAACTCTGGTTCCAACTGATTGGATATTGTAAAACCTATGTGTAACGTATTCAAACAGTGCCACTCAATTTTCTTTGAACTGTCTTCCAGCAACACAATGTAAACACGGTGCAGTTTATGATACCTGCGGTCCTGGATGTGTGAAAACCTGTGACAACTGGAATGAGATTGGTCCCTGCAATAAACCATGTGTTGCCGGATGCCACTGCCCGGCAAACTTAGTCCATCACAAAGGACGATGCATCAAGCCCATTCTCTGCCCACAACGGTGACATTAGCTTTTATCGCCGAGGACTTTGACACTTGTATCTTTGATACCTTTCGAAGCTCACAGCCAATGAAGGACTGCAGTGTTTGTTGGCAGATTTTGCAAAGCGCTCTCGCAAAGAGTGCAGAAATGTGTGTGCCTATATATTTATATGTGTATATGGATATACAAGTGTGTATGTAAGTACGTGTGTGGTCATAGAAATATGTGTGCAGTTATGAGCAGTTTCTGCCTGTATGTATGAGTGCTTTGACCATATGTGCAGAGAGAACAGATGTAAAGAATTCAATGGCCATGCGCTTGGCATCTCGGGATAAAGGAAATGGCAGCAGCATCTGCCACGCACCAGCACAATCTGAATGCCCCACGTGTTGAAGCCCCAAACCAAATCCTCAGTCCAGCAACCCTAGTATAATCCTACCACATGATGTCCAACAGGCCATCACTCACTTCTGTGGCCTAGCACCACTAGGGCTCGCCCTACCATTAGGCAGACTGAGGCAACTGCCTCAGGTGGCAGTTTCCGGGAGGATGGGTAAAGGTGGCAAGGTGTTGGAGGGGAGAGCTGCATGTGTTCCACTGTGCCCTCAAAGCTACCTTGCTGCACTCAATGCAGCAGAGGCAGTCAGCGTTGAAGCAAGATTCAGCTGCCAATCTGGTTGGCTTCTGTACCTGGAATAGGGGAGGGGCATCTGGTCCTTTGCCTCAGGCATCAAAACTTCTTGGGCCGGCCTTGACCCTCACTGGTTCTAAAGCATCGAGGCCCTTATCCCATCGGGCACCATTTCCTCAGCCATATATAATATATACATACATATATATCCCCACATACACATAAACATACATGTGCGCACACATAGGAAAATAGGCAACATTTATATAAATCATAGAAGGATGAATTATTATATGTATATTTTTTTGCTATAAAGTTTATGTATTAGTATTTCTATGATCCTGTAAGCCATGTGAGTCATTTGTATAAATAAATCAGGTGTTGGATGGCATAAGAATTGCCCCCCTGGGTAATTTGACCAGTCCGTCACCTTCTAGTTTCCATGGAAATGCCACCAGGGCTACAGAATTTCCAGGTAAAGGGTTATTGTTCGGATCAGTTTTATGGATGTATAAGAAACATGTTTTGTCTGAATTTAAGCTTGATCCAGAGACAGGTCATGCTTTCCTCCTCGGAGCAGCCTTGGATGATTGTGAAGAGCAGCTTAATCATACAAAGCAAGCTGGGTGGTGTGCATTATGGTGTGCATTATGCTTCGCTGGTTCATTCAGATATTCTTTAGACAACACCCTAATTCAGCCTTCCCTGGTAGAGGCTGGTAGCTCCAATTTTGGTGGGGCTCTGAATGCATTCTGGATTTTAGTTAGAACTAGCCAGAACCCTAAAGGATATATTTATCTTGAATAGCTCCTTTAGAGTTCTGGCTGGTTCTGATTGAAACACCAAAATGGATTCATGCAGCCCCCAGAAATCGGAGCCTCCACTGGCCTTCCCCAACCTGGCAGCCTCTGGATCTATTGGAATACGTCTCCCATCAACCCCCAAACAGCACACAGTGTTGTCAGGGGGAGGATGGGAGATGCAGTCTGACACATCTGGAGGGCACCAGGTTGGGGGTGGTGTTGCAGCTGCATGGGAGCTGCTTTTACTTGTAGCCAGGGGCGTGTTTAAATGAACACAGACACAGTGGGGCCAAGCATGTGGTTCCCAATCATGGAACTGGCACCTGATTGGGAAAGAGGATGCCAACCACTTTGGAAATAAAGTTACATGCAAGCAATTCCCCCCCCCCCCCCAATAGCTAGGTCATTAAAATGTGTGTGTGTGTGTGTCCCCCGGTATGTGGGAGCCACTTTTGAAAGAAAGAAACTTTGGATACAGGTACAGTAATACATAAAGGTCACAATCCTCTCTCCACTCACTTGGGAACTCAACCGAACTCAATGTGTCTTCTGAAGATAAATTTATAGAATCATGCTCTGAGATTAAGACTAAATTTCTAAAACTGACCAGATGAGATTAAAGAAACATTTGGGGACAAAATTTAACAGATTAAAACATGCTACAGCCAGTTGAAGACAATGGGCAGTATCCAATACCTTCACATAAGTGCAACGGGATGCTAGCAGCTGCAGAAGCAAGCAGAAAGAGCAGAAGCACTCATTTCCAGAATGGAGCAGGTTAGCGGAGCTTGCCAAAGGCAGGTTCGCTGAAATGTCCTGTTCCAGAAACAAATGTTCCTACTCATTTCCAGGGTTGCTTTAAGAAGTGCTAGTTCCTGTTGTGGTAGCAGTAGGTCCCACAAGCTCAACGGAACTAATGGAGGTGTAGTTAGGGTGACCATATGCAAAGGAGGACAGGCTCCTGTATCTTTAACCGTTGCATTGAAAAGGGAATTTCAGCAGGTGTCATTTGTATATATGGGGAACCTGGTGAAATTTTCTCTTCATCCCAGCAGTTAAAGCTGCAGGTGCCCTGCTCTCTTTTAAATCTGGTCATTCTAGTATAGCTCCTACAGCTTTAACTGTTGTGATGAAGAGGGAATTTCACCAGGTTCTCCATATATACAAATGACGCCTGCTGAAATTCCCTCTTCTATGCAACTGTTAAAGTTACAAGAGCCCTGTCCTCCTTTTCATATGGTCACCCTAGGTGTAGTGGTAGTGTGGGATACTATCCAGTGAGCTTTAGGGTGCCTAACTTTATGAGCTGGTTCAAATTATGGTCTGGCATTACGAGCATGGACAGGCTCAAGCTTCAGAGTTGTGTGCACCCCCTCACGTGCTGCAATTTCATTATTTGCTTCCAAATTTTGGCAAACCATAGTTAGCCATTTCCTCTGAACTGGACAAACTGTGGCTTTTTGAACCAGGATCCAGCACTGAGATCATGTCATAGCATGGCCGTCATGTTGGGATAAAGTCAAAGATTCAGTGCCTTTATTTTCAAAATGGCTTGCCAAGGTGAGGCATGTTGTGTCTGTGTGCAGCCAGTATTGTCTTAATGACACCTGATCCTTGAAAACACTGGTTCTCTTTTACGTGGTCTCCAGAAAGTATTGGAGGAAAGCTTGCCTAGAGTAGTTAATGGCGAGCTTCTTATTGCACAATGGTGAAAAAGGGAAAGATCAAGGAGAATATCATGATACTACACTAAGTGACCACATCTGGCATGGCCAATTCCTACCAATCATCTGAAATTTGACAACATTTTGTTCTCCCAGCATGTCGACCGAAGGGGAGAGAAATAATAAACTTGCTTGTGCCACCTTCTTTACAATCGTTTGATCTTCTGGAGTTGTTGCTAGGCGTCAGCTGAGAAATATGTCCAAAAAGGGACATGTACAAAATATAGGGAAGAACTGAAAGCTATATCTTCCTGCGATTGGCTCAACTGTTTCCCACAGAGAGGTTTTTGTGCCATTTCAAATACTCCTATCCCATTAAAAAAATAATAAATAAAAATCACTGAGAGCGTCTATGTGCTGTACAGGTTGAACAACAAAAGGAAAAAGTCTGTTTATTTAAATATTTAAATGCATCTACCCATATATGTTATGTTTGATATCCATTGAAAATAAATATTAAACAATTAAGGAAAATACATTTGTTAAATATATACTGTTCTTTCTTTTTTAACAAGAAAATACAAAGCCCAAAAGTTAGATGTAATATTTAAGTGTGCAATATCACCAGCAATTTTTGAAAAAAAAAAAAACCCTTTAGTTTTCTATTGAATGTAACTTTGTCCACAGTTTGACAATTCATTTTGGTTAACATTTGTTGAAGGCTACTGAAGGTAAGATAAGATTGCTTCAAAGGCTAGATCTGGCCCATGGGCCACCACTAGACCATCCCAGGTCAGGAAAGACAAATGGATTTAGTTTTCCATAATAATCAATGACAGGTATGCAGGTAAGAGTGCCTTCTAGCTTGGGCAGGTTCCACACAGGCCAACCATTTACAAGTATATTCATTTGGGGTTAAATCAAATGGAGGTTGCTGAGATTTAGCAAGATAGGAATAATTACAAAAAGCAGAAAGAAGGTATTTCCCTGCTAGTAGATCCCTTCTTAGCCACTCATCCTACAAGGCCTTGGGCTCCGCTATCCACTGGCAGAAGTAAAAGTCCCTGTTTTCATCTCGGACTTCGGTTGGGATTGTCCTAGCAACCCTTTGCCTCCCTGTGCACCATTTAAGATGTGGTTCTCTTAATGAATTGTAACATAAATCAACTATGATTTCTTTGCTCATGGATTATTCAAAGATTCCTGTTTAATTTTTTAAAAATCTCCAATAGTTCTCATGCAGTGGGACCTATTACCTTTAGGTAGGACAAGTTGGTTTGTCAAGTACCGTGGCTGTTACATTGTCATTAGGAGAGTTTGTGATGGGCTGTGGAAATGTAGGATTACTCACAAGAGGCACCTACTCTGCATCTTCTGGTACTTTACATGCTGCTGTTGTTGTTGTTGTTTATCGATTTATAGCCCACTTTTTAGAAAGTCTCCCAAGCAGTGAGAGAGAATGCTGTCCATTCAAAGCTGCTTCTTGGCTATAGTGGGGAAAGTAGCCTTCAACTATATTGGCTCCCCACACCACCACCTGAAGAGTGTTGAGCCTGGCTCCGCACCCTTTGACATGACCAGAGTCCTTGCATCTACCGGGGCACGATTAAGCAGTAGAACCCTCAGGAGGAAGACGCTAGAGGCTGCGTTTGCCAGGGAAATTTGTCTGTCCTCTTTGATGATTACTCCACTCTCCTGCAGAGTATTATGAGTGGGACAAGGGATTGCTTGTAGTATTTGATCTGTAGATTCAAACTGACCTGAGCCACACCCCCGGACTACTGTGAAGTCTGGAATGTAGTTATCCTTCAGATCGTCACACTTTCCCAAATTTTGTAATGCAGATCTAGGCTCAAAAACGCCTTTTAATTTTTTTAGGATAAAGTACTTTCAATATAGGATATCTTACCACCCTTCACCTTTCCTTTTAGCAGCCTAAAGAAGCCCAGCTCTTTCATCTTCTAGCAGGCCTGGCCCTAGAGCAAATGGTGTCCCAAGCATCTCTGGTGGCACCTTTCCATTTGTATCCCATTTAACAATTTTGATACATGATTTGCATGCAGCCATCTCTTCTGTATGAGACAATGTATTGATATGTATGGATCTCATCACAGTCACTCACACGGTTTGCTAAATATAGGCACTGATGCCGAACATTTCCTCAAGGATCTTAATATAACATTGCCCACCCAGGTCACTGTTGCCTTATGTAATATGAACCATTTTTAAGCTTTATTTTTTAAAGGAGTAGCAGTTTTACTCTGGATAAAGGAAAAGAAAAGGCCACTTATAAAATGCAGACAATGCTGGACCTCAAGGGTTTTAAATTTTTTGTTTTGAACATAAAGTTCCAGTTGAAATAAGATGCATCATGTTACCAGGATGCAAATCCGTACAGTTTACTTTGAATCTTGCAAGGGAAAGAGAGATTTTTCAAATGCTGGTTGCATTAGTAGAAAGAAAACCCATTGGAAGGGCTTTCCTTTCAAATGCTGTTATGCTAATGGTTATCATGCTTCTAAGCTGCATTCATTAGCTGGAGCAGGCTATGCAGAATTCTTGCTTTTAATACCATGGTGAAGATCCACTTACCCCTGCCATTCAACTAAAAATGTGGTTTGAAAAAGAACAATTTGAGGCACAACCTCATAGACTGTTGGAGCATCCATGATGTAAGCTGCTTTTATCCCTGCATATTTTAGTGTTGAAGTGGTTTTGTTTGCTTGTGGGAGGCAAAGATGCTTTCTGCTGCAGAACTCCTCCGTCATCTATAACCCCTTTGTAAAGACTGTTTGGAATTAGCTTCCAGAGTTCTGAACTTTAAATAAGCCGATCATGGCAGCCACTTTTTTAAAGGTCAAAAATCTGTGAGTGGTGTTGTTGTTGTTTTTAAACAAAGAAATACTTTAAAAAGACCTTTAAAAGGTCAAAACATACAGTGTTATTTAAATTCCACATTTGCTTGCTTGTGTCCATATTCTGGATCTAATCAGTTTCTCGCTTGGCAGTAAATGCTTTTCATCTTCACTTACTGATTCAAATCTTGGTTTCTTGAGAAACTTGAGCAAATTTTTAAAATACACATCCTGTAATGATATGTATTTTTTAAAATCACCTTTACTTGTCTCTGTATCCTGAATATAATTAGATACAGGTGAGTACTGCCTGGCAGTTCTGACGATTATATCAGTTATTGCAAATTGTTGTTGAATTTGTTAGATTGATAGAAATACCTGATGAAGTCCTCACAGAGTTGAAACAGATATATACTAGGGTTTTGTAGACATTCATGTCATAGCTGTTGTTAAATAGACCAGCATATCAGATACAGTTGTTTTGAAACTCTGATTGATTGTATACAATTGTAAACCATTTTGGCACAATTGCACTTGTGACTATTTTTATTATAAATTTGGAAATTAACTGGCCCAGTGCTATCTCGTTGGTGTCTTACACCACCAGTGTTTATATTCATATTACAATGGGGTTAAAGTATGACTAACATCATCTTGACCCAACCTATAAATTGCCCCTATCCATTGTAAAAAAAAGTGCATTGATTATTTAAAAAAATTGGCAGAGGATGTAGTGCAAATGGAATCAATCAATCAAAGCAATAATTTTGATGGGATGCTGGATAACTGTATTTCCATAGATCAGTTTTTAAATTGTTTGTATAAAGTTAAGGATTATTGTGTTGTTGTTATTGTTGTTGTTTTTGAAGAAACTTAGTGAATTTTACAGAGCAATGACATTAGAGCGATGCCACCCGATTTTGGACTTCAGTGTTCAAATCATTTTAATGTGATCAAAAGACCTTTGGAAAAAATAATCTGAGGACTGTTTGGCTTTAAGTCTTGCGTTTTCAAGCTCTTTGACAGTTATGTGAAAAATGAAAAGATTTTGGAGGACTGTGTGGCTAAGTCTTGTTATTTCCAAGTTCTCCCACAAGGGGGAAAAAAGGATCCCAATTGTTCAAAGTCTGAACTCAGTACAATAAACCCTCAGCTGATGGAGGCTTCACTCATTGGGGTAAATAAATAATGGTAGGTTATTTATGGTAACACAGTAATGGTAACACAGTAAAGCATTTTCTATTTGGGAATTTCATCTTGCTGCCAAATATAGGAGTTTGGCTAGAATAGCACACAGTAAATAATATTTCATCTACAGTATCTCAGCACTTTCTCAATTTGGCAATAGACAGATCTTTACGCTTCTCATTTTTGGTGTATGATCATTGCTGCTTTAAGAAATCATTGGGTTAATTTACATTGGTTTTTGGCTTCATTCATTGGTATAAGAATGCTGCGTTGATGCTGAAAACGCGCCATCTCTTTGCTTTTGAAATAATGTGTCCTTACCATTTTCAAAATATTGTCACTCTTTATAAAAGCCCCGTAGATATTTTTACTGTTCATGTTGAAAGTGATAGGTAGGCAGTTTCTGGAAAGTTAACTTTTCACTGAACTGTGTTTGAGTGTTTATGTCTCCAAAAATCACCTCTCAGTGAGGATGCATGTAAACGTGTTTCATCAGTATTGCAATGGTCATTCGGTCCATATATTTATGAAGGCTTCTTGTTTTATTCTTTTAGAAAATATCTCATCTATTTCTTCCATTCAGATGCTGCAAGGGAGGTTCATAGTGCTTGTAAATGTCTCTTTGCAATGTCTTCTTTATGCAGTAATGTTGATAGTATGATTGGTTTAATTTCTCTGCAAACAATGTGAGGTTTCCATTCCACTGTAGCGTTTTGCCTTACAGACCGATGCTGATCAGTAAATGGATTGTCTTGGTGGCAGAAGTTGAACTTTGGGATGGCAAAGAAAAGAGGATTATTCCAGGAAGTAGTCTGACTGCAGAGGCAGAGGCAGATGGATTGAAGGAGCTGGGGTCACTGAAGGAGGGGCAGTCCACGTCGGGCCGTGAGGTCATCTCTTTGGCAGGCGGGGGTCCCAATTTGCCCAACCCTCTCTCAGGCTGAGCAGCCTTAGCGGGAATGCTGTAGGGCGAAGGCACACTTCTTGTAGGCGGCGTAAAGCAGGAGGATGGCCCGCAGCATTTGGCGGCACATGGCCATAGCCAGGTGCACTTGGGGTTCCCGGAGCCCGTTGGGCCTGCGCTGCTGGGGGCTGATGACTTGGCAGAAAGCCGAGCGCTCCGAGACCCGCAGGGAGCCCGTCCAGTGCGGAGGCTGCGCTGTCACCAGGTGTCCAAAGACTGAGTCGAGCCCTGTAAGTCTAACGGCCTGAGGCTTGTGCACAGCCCCGCCACACTCCCTGGTCTCCTTGGCAACTCCAGGGGCTTGCAGTTGCCTGGCGACGGCCTTAGCACTGGGATCCAGCACCAGGCTGAGCCCCTGGAAGCAAAGCTGTACCTCTAAGTCGGTGGCGGAGGCTGGGCTCTGTCTGCCCCGGAAAGGGTGCTTCGTGCTACTGGGCCTGGGCACGGCACGCCGCAGCCACTGCAGGGACTCATCCAGTGGGGACCAGGGTGCCCATAGCTGGTACCCACTGGCCATGGTCAGCGCTGGCCAGATGCTGCCACCAGGCTCTCCCCAGACTCTTGTTGCATTTCCCCTGTGCCTGGTGCCCTTGGCAACCTATTATGAGCAGGGATTCAGCCTGGAACACGCAGGCCGAGTCAGGGTTCCGCAAGCTCCTCCTCCTTGCTCTCACAGAATGGCTTGGCCTCGAAGGATAGAACGTCTCCAACCCCACCGCCGGATGTTGGCTTGAATTCAGACTTTGTCTCCCAAGAATGGAAGGGATCCTCCTGTCCGTGGAAGGCTTTTGATCCACTGGAGGAATCCCACTGATGGGACAGAGGAGGAGGCCGTTTTAGTTATTCCCCCCCCCCATCCCTCTACAATTGCATATTTAAATCTGATCACTTGCACAAACTGATTCCATTGATCAGGCTCTTTGTGAATGCTCATTCAGACATTCAAGCCATCACTTGTTGCTGCTTTCAAGCATGTGTGAATCAACCCCCAGAATTCACATGCTATATCGACAGGGAAACAAATCTCAAATGATATCATAGTTCTACACACCACTGAAGAATTTCCTTCATTCAGCTCATCTTTATTTTGATTACATATTCTCTGTACATGGTAATATCCCACCTTCCCAAAAAGTGACCAAAGAAGACTATAGCTTAAGTATGCTAAATATTTGCCATGGCACAGTGCTAGCTTGTGCTGCATTTGATCTGCTGAGCCAATACATAGCATATAGTTTGGTATTATCTGCTATGATGATATGCTTTTATTATACAGATGATACCATATCAGTAGATTGAAGAGAGGTGTATATTCCTACCTACTGATTTGCATAGAAAAGGGATTGGGACAAAATCCCAGGGTACATGACTATCCTTTGAGAGTACGCCTGTTTCCACATCTCAAACATGGGTCTGAACTTGAACTTTTCCATTTTAAGACTGTCTACCAATAATAACCATTTCCACTATTCTCTCTTGCGTGTAGCCCTTGATATACTTTTGACACTTTGATCTTCCAATGGGGAATTGCTTTGATACTAGGAGTGAAATTGAGGCCTTAGCTAGACCAGGCTATATCCTGGGGCAAACCCCGGGATCGTCCCTGTGCGTCCACATGATGTCCAGGGGATCCCTGGATCAGGGAGGGATCATCCCTCCCTTGCCCCAGGAGAGAGCCCTCCCCTTTGGGCCCACTTTTTCCACGGTCCTGGGCTGAGCCCAAGACCGCAGAACATGTGGCCTGTTTCCGCGGTTTGACCTGGCCCGGCGTGATTACTTGCATGGAGCCGGGAGCCGCATATGGGGCACAGAGCTCCACAGGAGTGCCTCACCCATCAGGGTTAGGGTGGGGGGAGCATGGAAACCAAATTAAATTTTAAAAAACACTAACCTTCAGCGCACGAGCGTTCGTGCGCTGCTGTAGCTTTAAAAATAAAAAATGGGCACGACGCCTCTCTTCCTGAGGTCGTCACGCTTTACATGTAAACGGGGGAGAGATCTCACGTTAATCCCAACGCGAGATCTCCCCTCCTCTGTCCCCGAACAAAAGGTAGGTCTAGCTAAGGCCAAAGATAGGAATGTACAAGTTGCTGTCTTGTGAAGGAGACACATGGGGCAGGGTTGCTGGATTCCATCCATCGTAGAAGATGGTGAAATAAACTGCCAGTTAAATCAGAAAAGCAGCAGCATTCCTGCGGAAACTGGGAATAAAGGGTAGTCACTAGTTCGTAGATATTGCAATGATGTCCTGATTCATGCTGATAAATATTGATTTTCACACTGTGTTAAATGCTTTAGGGATGTAACTTTGCCTGTTCTTAATGCCTGATTAACGTAACCTCCAAAATGTTTCTGGAGATGATCTTGATGGGATGCTGAAGATTGGAGCCTGCATCCTGATTTGAATCCCAGATGTGGTAATTAAGAAGTCCTTCTGAAACCCCTGATGTATATTTTCTTAATGCTTCTGAAAACATCACTTTTTAGTATCCAAACCACTCTTGAAAGCCTTCCCCTGGCTGTACAGACTCTGGCATGTATCCAATTGACAGGCATTTAGTAGTTTTAGGTGTGGTTATCAAGAATTTCTCACTGTGTGGCCTTTTTGTAGAGAGTGGGAAACATGTAGCCCTTCAGCTGTTAATGAACTACCACACCCATCATCCTTCACCATTGTCCAGGCTGGCTGGGGCTGATGGGAATTGGAGTCCAACAGCATCTGGAGGCTGTTGTTTCCCCAGTCTTGTCACAGATGGTAAGGACTGGTCAGGGGAACATTCTAGTTAGAAATTACAATAGAATGTAATGATGAGTCAATCCCTTATGTCCATGTGAAGCACACAGCCAAAATGTTGTGTAATGATGGGCCTATGGGTTATGGGAGCATGGCATGCAAGACACCACACCAGTAGCAATGCAGGTCTTGCTAGGACTGTGGGTGCAGCTATCTCTTGTAGGGCATGGGTTGTAAGGAGCAAGGGAAAATGAATCCCTGACAGTTGAGAAAAGCATCATGGATCAGGGCTTGAGGCTTGGAAGTTTGACTCCTTAAACATTTCCAATATTGATCTCAGGGTACTGAGTTTTGCATAAATGAACTATGGTAAATGGTTCCCCTTTGTCTTAATAAAAAGGTTAGGAGTCACTGATTTAATAGAAATGCATGTCCATTTACAGTAGTTAGAGATAAAATGTATTTATTGGTAGATTAGTAACTCTGTAATTTGGAAGAATGTATGACCTATGCCCTTCACCATGTTGTTAAAGCTTTTAAGGAAGAAAAATGAATTTATATCCACCTTATCACTTAAACATATCCAAGCAGAAAATTGGCAAACGTTTCCCATTTGATTGCTGATGGGAAATATTTGATTTCTTTTTGTTGAACTTTGACAGGGGAAAAAATATCTTGCATATAATTTTCTCTTGCTGGAGTACTGCCCTTAAAAAGACTGGATTTTTCACCTCTTATTTTAAAGTGCATCACAATGGCTGTTTTCACTAAAGAATGAAATGGTATGGTTATTTTCAAAATATTCCTGGAAAACCTTGTTGGGAAAAGCAATTCTACGTGGCAGAGATGAGAATTTTATAGTCAGGCCTGGCAGCTTGGAGGGTGACTGGGTGGCATCTTAAGAAAATGTGGTTCAGGCAGGCAGTGAGTAGCCCTGATTGTTTGTCAGGAACCAGGCTAGAGCCTGCTGTTTCATTAGCTGGGATGGAACCACACTGTCTCTTTTTTATTCCTGTTGGTAATCCTATGCCTCTTCTTCTTTTTAAACATTTCCGAAGATAACATCGTCCCTGTGCAGAGTGAGAATTTCAATTAGCATTTCAAGGCAGCACTATTGTGAAATTAACCAGAAAAACCCAGGCACTGTGTAACTGATCAATAAAGAGGCAGTTGCTGTGAAATTGACTCAAAGTGAAAGGATTCTTCTGAGCACAATTGTTAATACCCCCTGGACATCATGAATGGCAATTACTTGAGAGAATGTGGTGCTTTGGTAAACCCAAACCAGCAGCCACCCCTTTTCTTCCTGACCTTGTGTGCACAACCTTCAATAGCTGCATAAAACTTTCGTGGACCACTTTGGTGGAATAGTTTGATGAAAATGTCAACCCAGTGTGCAGCTGCTGTAAAAAAGAAAAGAAAAGAAAAAAAGGCAAACTCCATGTTAGGCATAATTAGGAAAGGAAGCAAGAATAAAACTGCAAATCTCATATTACCACACTTTGAATATTGTCTACAGTTGTAGAATATTGTAGAATTGGGAAACGTGCAGGAAAGGACAACGAAAATGATCAAGGGGCTGACATATAGAGGTGTAAAAAATTGTGCATGGTGTGGAGAATGTGAACAGGGAGACATTTTTCTCCCTCTCTCAAAATACTAGAACCCGGGATCATCCCATGAAACTGATTGGTGGAAGATTCCGGACAAATAAAAGGTAGTACTTCTTCACACAGTGCATAATTAAACTATGGAATTCACTACCACAAGATGTGGTGATGGGCACCAATTTGGATGGCTTTGGAAGGATGTTAGACAAATACCTGGGGGAGAAGACTATCAATGGCTATTGGTCCTGATGGCTATGTGCTACCTCTAGTATCAGAAGCAGTATGCTTATGTACATCAGTTATTGGAGAACATGGGTGAGAGGGTGCTGATGCATTCATGTCCTGCTTGTGGGTTTCCTATGGGCAGCTGGTTGGCCACTATGTGAACAGAATGCTGGATTAGATGAACTCACAAGATCAGCTATGATCCAGCATAGCTCATCTTGTGGTCATGTTCTTAACTATATTGATGAGATTCAAAGAGTGCATTCATTTAATACAGTAGGACAATCTCTTCCCCTCTGTTTCTACTATGGAATGGCTCATAATTCTCTGCTTTCTATAGCTGCAAATGCACCTGCTTGTTCACAGGCTTTGCCACTCGACTGAAGTCTGATCTTGGTTTAGGTCTTTGAACCTTACTTAAAAATCTGGGCTGACATGAGAAACTTTCCTCCCCCTGCAGTAGAATGGCCACTGATCTCTATCCAAAGTAGATTTAAGACACAATCCTATGCATTTTTAGACAGAAAAAAGTCCTAAACCTCCCAGCACCCCCCAGCTAGCCATGGAGTTTTAAGACTTTTTTTTCTGTCTAAGCATGCATAGTATTGTGCCCTTAGGCAGATTGAATGGCTCACACTTCACAGGATCTGTTAAAAATAAAATGAAATGGAAATAATTTCAGAGTTTGATGGTGTGTTCGGTGGGGCAGCTGTAATTGGTAAGGACTCCAAGGAGCATTTGTCTTTCTCTTTCTCACCTGGTGGTAGTGTGGAACAGCCTGATTTGAGCACAGATGCTGAACACCTTTAAAATGTCATTCCGTACTGCTGTCATTGCACTGCCCACTCCTCTTTGCCTGAGCAACACCCTCACTTGATGCTGGAAAGGACAGATCTCACATTTGTTGGCCGTTTTCCCCTTGGCTGCCTTTCTTTTGTCAGCAGAGACCAGGATCCCAGAAGAAGAGACCAAACTTCAAAAGAAAGCATCCAAGTGAATAACCAAATGAAGTTTTTCTATATGGTTATGTGCTACCTCCAGTATCCAAGGCAGTAAGCCTGTGTGCACCAGTTGCTGGGGAACATGGGCAGGAGGGTGCGGTTGTACCATATCCTGCTTTCTTGGTCCCTGGTCAACAGTTGGTTGGCCACTGTGTGAACAGAGAGCTGAACTAGATGGACCCTTGGTCTGATCCAGCACGGCTCTTCTTACGTTAATCTGTCCTCAGCAGTGCATATAGATCAAATCAAACAGGAGGAAGTTACATTCTTGAAAACAAAATTACATAATGACTAATCAAAGGTTTGTTTCTTTTTTGCTCTCACTTTTTTTGTTTTTTTGTCCTCTTTAGAATTGGCTGCCTGCAGCGAGAGAGTTTTAATGGAGAAACTGTAACCTATAAAAGTGATAAGCGTTATTCCAGCCAAAATCATTGTCCAAACAGAGCTGTCTGCTTTCTGAACATGTGTGTATGTGGCTTCAGATTCTTTTCTTTATTTTGGACAGGGAAGTGCACAGTCGAGAGAAGCCATATTTTAGAGTTGTCAAGATTTAAATATATGAACTGGGGTGCAGAATTTTGAGCATATAATTGCCTTTTATTTATTTATTTATTTATTTATTTATTTATTTATTTATTACATTTTTATACCACCCAATAGCCGAAGCTCTCTGGGCGGTTCACAAAAATTAAAACCACAGTAAAACACCCAACAGTTTAAAACACAATTACGAAATACAGTATAAAAAGCGCAACCAGGATAAAACCACACAGCAAAGTTGATATAGGATTAAAATACAGAGTTAAAACAGTAAAATTTAAATTTAAGTTAAAATTAAGTGTTAAAATACTGAGTGAATAAAAAGGTCTTCAGCTGGCGACGAAAGCAGTACAGTGTAGGCGCCAAGTGGACCTCTCTGGGGGTCCTCTACTGAGTCAAACTATTGTTTCAGCAAGCCAAACATTGTCTACTCCAGAGATGGACAGACTTCAAGCTTTCTGATCTATTTTGGGGTGTGTTTTCACTAGAGCCTTGAGATCCACTAAGTGGAGTGGCCTGCAAAACACACACACACAGTGGAGTCTAATGGCTCTGATTTCGGTGGGGCTGTGAATCTATTTTGGGTTTCAGTCAGAACCAGCCAGAACTCTAAAGGAGGTATCCAAGGTGCTGAACCCTATCCCCACAATGGATTCAGAATATTGGATAGCACCTTTAGAGTTCTAGCTGATTCTAACTGAAACCCAGAATGCATTCACAGCTTTGTTTAGTGCCACAACAGAACGGAGATTACAGTCTTTCCACACAAAAATCCATGCCTGGTTATCCCCAACCTATCTTCATTTCAGCAGTATAATTAAGGGGATAATTTTGTTGCGGCTGTTGTTAAACAACTGGGACCCAGAAATCCTTGCCAATCTACTACAAATCACCCAGAGGTAGCAACTGTACAATCAGTAGGATGTCAGGCAATCTCTTAATTCCAAGTTATCCAATCGGATTTACCATGCTGGGTCTAAACTCCGACCTAATCCCCGTCTAACTGGTACTTACTTTATGAGATAAATTTTTCAGCATGTATTTTTGGATGATGATGATTATTTATTATTTATTAAATTTACATACCGCCCCATAGCCGAAGCGCTCTGTGCGTTTTACAAAAGTTAAAAACAGTGAACATTAAAAACAAATATACAAAATTTAAAACCATAAAAAGCATAAAATACAAACAAAAGCAGACAATATCCATTGAAAACAACTATTCTGGGGTCAGTTAAAAACTTAGCATATGCTGTTAAATGCCTGGGAGAAAAGTCTTGACCTGGCGCCGAAAAGGTAACAATGTTGGCACTAGGTGGGCCTCATGGGGCGATCATTCCATAATGGGGGGGGGGTCACCATTGAGAAAGCCCTCTCTGTTGTTGCCATTCCCCAAGCTTCCCTTGGGGTAGGCACCCGGATGTCGAGTGTAGTGTACGGGTACGTTCATGTCAAGAGAGGCGTTCTGTCAGGTATTGTGGTCCCAAGCTGGATGATGAGTGGCCAGCATTCATCAGTGGCAGAGTGACAGGATTCTACACTAGCTCTAACTTCTGAAATGACAGGTTAAATATATTATCATTAGGAATGCTGGAGAAATTCAAGATGGACTAAAATGAGTTTGGATTTCTAAGAATCTGACTTGCAGACTCCACTGCAGAGTGGTCTTCCCAGGCCACACAGAGTCTGCAGATTCTGGACTTCCTTGAAATTTATGCAAATTCATTTGCAGGAAAATATGTTTCTGCTGAAACACATGCCATGCTGGAAAATATATGTGGGGAAAAGTCGAATGGAATGGGGGACAATTCACTCAATGTTATGTCCAAACATAAATTCTGTAAATTGTTGCGAACTTTCTTATAGAATTATTTGAGTAGTTTTCTGCATAATGGGAAAAAGAAATTTAAATCTGTCTCTGAATGGGTGCCGGAATGAATGACACGGCACAGTCCATGAAATATATGTGGGATGGATCCTTAATTATCATATATGCTCATAGGAAAATTAGATGCGGAGTTAAGCTGGTTTGTAGCCTAAATGGGGCTACTGAGAAACAACAGGGAGGTTATCTGCATACCTAGAGAAATCCCAATGTTTGCAAGAGTAGAAAATACTATTTACGGGTGGAAGGAAATGTAGGGGACAAAATGTCCAATGAGAACTGAGTTTGTGCAGTGACCACAGAATGCTGAGTGGCTGTTGAGCAGCGGGGAATGGAATGGAGTATCCTTAGAGAAGGCATCCCTGGCTTGCTAGCTGGCTGCCTGGATCACTGAACAAGAGCACTCCACACTGCAAAATTACAAATATCACTTGTAGTAGACATAACTCTAAAGTTACTATGATCTGAATGGTAACTGAAACATTAAAGACCAGAATGACCGTGTTGTTGGTTTTCCTCCTCCTTTGCCCACTCCCTCCCTGTTTCCCAAATGCCTTTGTGGTGTCGTAGTATTGGCATGTAGAGTGGCTGGGTTTGTTTCTTTATCACTCCAGTGTGCCACCACTGTAGCCTGGCAAAACAACCCATTACCAACACCCAATTCTGGGTTCACTTGTAATGACAACCCATGGTTTTAACAACCCCAAGTTCACAACCCATCAACAAACCATGGGTTCTCTTTCTGGGTTGTTGATGGTTAACAAACCATGATTTGCTAAGTGCAGCTAGGTGCATCATCATCACCTTAGCTTGTTTGTTTGTTTATTTATTTATTGCATCTGTATACTGCCCCATAGCCAAAGCTCTCTGGGTGGTTCATGTTGAAACCCCCCAGCACAATGTACTGTGGAGGCTTCAGCACCAATCCCAAGACCATTACAGCTAGCTCAGGAAGGGAGACTGTCGAGAAGTGGAGTGGGTGGTTCACCAACAGAATCCTATTCTCTTCCAAACACCTACCTTCAGATAGACACACTCGAAACTGGAAGACTGTGGGGGCACCTGGACAGGGAGATCAAATCACGACAGACCATTGTAACACTGCACCCCCAAGTCTTGCCTGCTGCAACACAGAGAAACCAAGTTGGTAAAGCTGGGAAAGATTTACTCCTCCAGGGATGATGGAAGTTAAAAGTCCAAAAGGTACCAGGTTGGGGAAGGCTGGATTTAAAATCAAATCAAATCATGGCATTTCTGCTATCTTATTGCTGGTACAATCTGTCTAATTCTGTTGTAGTGCAGATAAAACAGCTGAACAATTCTTAAACGCACCTTCCATATCTACAGTTCTAGCATTCATAGTTTTCCAGTCATTTCCAAAGGTCGTCTTCTTATCTAAAACACAGCCCTGAACCCTAGGCAATAAATATTGCAAGAACAACTCATCCCCGTGGGGTTGAATGGAAGCTTTGAAACTTTCTTGATGATTATGACCTCCCATTATGCTGTTCATCAATGAAGTAAAGACCTTGACTAGTAGTTTCATCAACAGGAGGCAAGTATCTCTCTTTGGAGCCTGTGCGATTGTTGAATAAAAAGGTTTTAATGGTTATTCTGAATTGCATTACAGAAGACTGCTCAAAAGACATGTCAGTTATTGTTTCTGTTTCGTGTGTGCATGCGTGCGGGGAACTGTGTAACTACAGAATTAATTGTATTATGAGCATATAATCAAAGTTTTGAAATCATTACTGCAACTTCTATTATTTATCATTTTTATTACATTTTCTTGCTTGCTGGTCATATACCTTTTTTCAATGTAGCATCATGACCTAAAGAGTCTGAAGGTTAATAATACCACCCACCCTCTGTACACACACTATCCAAACCTATACACAACAGACTGAGTCAGGTTAAAAATGCAATTGGTATCATTCCCTCTAAGAGCATCTTTAAACGAGCATTTTCTAGCACACTCGTTACTGGCCACTCATGGATGTTCACGGGTCATTCTGATGACGATGTCAGCCCCCTGTGCATCTCCCACTCCATTTTCTGGTTGTAGCATTAAAAATAAAACCAAAGAAAACCCGACTCTTCTGGAATATATCCATATTTGTCAGCTTTTCCTGCTGCGCTATAAAATGTCAACTAGAGGATGTCGTTCCATTCAACTGTATTGAGGCTGTACAAGCCACATGGTTGTGCATCTCTTCTGTTCTTTTTCCCATGTAATTACAGATCGTTGCAGAAGTGGAAGAGAAGCAGGAAGCAAAGCCATGGTAAGGGAACGTGATTCTCCCCCCCCCCCCATCTGAAGGAGCCCAAAGAGCGAAAGAAAGACACCAAAAACTCTGTGTGTGTGTGTGCGCGCGTGCATGCGGTGTATGTGTGTGTAAGGGTTGAGGGAGGGCACTGTAATGGAAATTACTGGAAGACAATTGTACATCAAGGAGTGTAGTTAGCATATAGCTGATGCTCCTTCTACACCTGAACCTCCTTTTGAGGTTCCGGTCGCCTTAAATGGTTTGTAATACTTCATCTCGTTTTAGCTCAAGGTTTGCCACCTCCTTAGTTATCTGTCCAAGCTAGTAAGTGCTGGGAAGAAAATCTCAAGGTCAACCACATGTTTTGGGAGTTTAGAGAGTATGGAGATGATCACACAGTTATCTGTGTTGGCCTTGGCCAATATAGACTTACCTATCAAGGCTGTTGCCTAATTAAGACAACAGGTGTGATTAATGTATCAATTTGGGCCTGTCACATGACCTTTACCCAAAAACAGTCCCTGCCCATGGGCTTACAATCTAAAAAAAAAAAAAAAATACACAAAAGGAAAGGGGATTGGGAGGGAGGAGGGGGGAAGAAGCAAATTGAGGCAGTCGATTTAGTTGCGAAGTTCAGCAGGTCACGGACACATTGGAAAAACTGTCACTTCTTCTCCCTCTGATGGCCTCTTAGATACAGGCACGATGGAGGGATGCCCGGCGGCTGCTTCCTTTCCTTCTGATGGCGTCAACAGTGACACTTGGTAGCAGGAGGGAGGGGGCTCTCAGCTGGAGCTGGACCCAGGCACGGTGGAGAGGTGCCTGGCTGCTGCTTCCTCCCTCACTGGTGGCCTCTGCAGTGACACTTGGTAGCAGGAGGGAGGGGGCTCTCAGCTGGAGCTGGACCCAGGCACGGTGGAGAGGTGCCTGGCTGCTGCTTCCTCCCTCACTAGTGGCCTCTGCAGTGATAGTTGGTAGCAGGAGGGAGGGGGGCTCTCAGCTGGAGCTGGACCCAGGCACGGTGGAGAGGTGCCTGGCTGCTGCTTCCTCTTCCCCGATGAATATATGTATCAAAATAAAAGAGAAAAAAAGCCACCAAAAAGTCGGGGGGAGAGCAGCGTAAGCAAAGCAAGCAAGGACAGCAACAGGAAGAGATTCGTGCAGGCAAGGATTACAGTGATGTGATATTTACAAGTGATGTGAAGATGCATGAGCAAAGGCTTAAAGGGTGGCGGAGGTTGAGTGACTCAATACACACAGATAAAATAAGGAAATGAAAGGGTTTGTTTTGACGCTGGCATTTTAAATAGAGTGAAAAGCAGGATGGTTAGAAAAACGTAGATGTTTTCAGAATATATCAATGTGGTACACGACCAGGGCAAGAAGGATGCAACTACCACAGAGAAGAGCACCTTTATTGTACTTTGTACAAGTGAAGTTTGCTGTCCTCAGCTACCAGAGAGGACTCCTTCCACTGGAAATCGTAGGGATGAAAGTGAGAAGATGAGATGGAGACGGTAGGCATGTGTGGCGCAAATATAAATTTACTTCTGTAGCTGTTTAAGGACATGCTGGTAGGTGTCATACTTTGGCTGTAGCAGGCTCTAGATGCAGTGGAGTCAGCAAACAGCCCAGCCTACAGGTGGTTAGGTGATGGGTTTCAGGCTACAACAGAAGTGGTTTAAGTCCAGGCAGAGGTCAGAGCACAGGCAGGCAAGAGGAGCAGGCAACAACAGAAGTGTCAGGATAACAAACAACAACAGAAGTGTCAGGATAACAAGCAAGAGGTCAAACACGGCAAATCAGTCAAGTACATTATGCACTCCAGAAGCAGAGTTATTAAGCAGTCCAAAAGGTCAGGAAACACAGAGCATCAATCACAGGCACGGTTTAGGAGACAAGGCAGGATGGACCAAGTTGATCCAACGCTGGCTGGATTTTCTGTGCAGGCTTTTAAGCCAAAGCCTGCTAGGCCCCACCCCAAGCTCAGCTGCAGTAATCAAGCTTCCCTTTGCGGAGCCTTTCTCCTGAGGAGTCACTTTCTCCTGAAGAGACCTTTTCTGGAGGGGAGCACTCAAACTGCCTTGGTCGCCCTGTGGGATGACCTCTGCCAGGAGAGAGACAGGAGGAGTGCGACCCTGTTGGTTCTCCTGGACCTCTCAGCGGCTTTCTATACCATCGACCATGGTATCCTTCTGGATAGGTTGTCTGAGCTGGGAGTTGGAGGTACTGCGTTGCAGTGGTTCTGCTCCTACTTGGATGGCTGATTCCAGAAGGTGGTGCTAGGGGATTATTGCTCTGTGCCGTGGCTCCTAAGCTATGGGGTTCTACAGGGCTCTATCTTATCCCCTATGCTGTTTAACATATACATGAAGCCGCTGGGGGAGGTTATCCGGAGATGTGGACTGAGGTGTCATCAATATGCAGATGATACCCAGCTCTACCTTTCCTTTTCATCAAATCCAGGTGAGGCAGTGACTGTTCTGAACCAGTGCCTGGGCACGGTAATGGACTGGATGAGGGCTAACAAACTGAGACTCAATCCAGACAAGAAGGGGGTACTGTTAGCGGGTGGTTCATCTGTCTGGCGAGGTGATGTTTGCCCTGTCCTGGACGGGGTTGCACTCCCCCTAAAGGATCGGGTCTGTAGTTTGGGGGTGCTCTTGGATCCAGAACTGTCCCTTGAGGCACAGGTGAACTCAGTGGCAAAGAGCACCTTTTATCAGCTTAGGCTGATATACCAACTATGCCCTTATCTGGACAGAGATAGCCTAGCTACAGTTATCCATGCTCTGATAACCTCTCGTTTGGATTACTGCAATGCGTTATACGTGGGGCTGCCTTTGAAAACGGTCCGGAAGCTTCAGCTGGTACAAAACAGGGCAGCCCGTTTACTAACAGGGACTGGCCGGCGAGATCATATTACGCCAGTCCTTTTACAACTTCATTGGCTGCCAGTCCAGGTCCGGACCCGATTCAAAGTGCTGGTATTGACATTCAAAGCCCTAAACGGTTTGGGGCCAGGTTATTTGAAGGAACGCCTCCTCCCATATGTACCTGCCTGGACCTTAAGATCATCTACAGGGGCTCTTCTCCGTGAGCCCCTGCCGAAGGAAGTGAGGCAGGTGGCTACTAGGAGGAGGGCTTTCTCTGCTGTGGCACCCCGGTTGTGGAATGAGCTCCCCAGAGAGGTCCGCCTGGCGCCTACACTGTACTCCTTTCGTCGCCAGCTGAAGACCTTTTTATTCTCCCAATATTTTAACACTTAATTTTAACTTAAATTTAAATTTTACTGTTTTAACTCTGTATTTTAATTTTATATCAATTTTGCTGCATGGTTTTTATTCTGGTTGTGCTTTTTATATTGTATTGTGTATTTGTGCTTTTAACCTGTTGATTGTCTTACTATGATTTTAATTTTTGTGAACCGCCCAGAGAGCTTCGGCTATTGGGCGGTATAGAAATGTAATAAATAAATAAAATAAATAAATAATTCACACAAGAGCCTTACTTGCCTGTTGCAATGCTCCCAGGGGTCAGGAGGTTGCTCTGCCTCTGAGGCAGAACCCCTTTCCCCTGACAGGGATGAACCTGAAACAATCTCCTGTGAGAGCTCAGGCTCCTGTGGGTTTGGTGGCAGCCCCTGGTCTGGGGTGGCCTGGGTTTCTGGGTCCTCTAGCTCTTCCTCTGAAGAGGATTCCGCCAGCGGTGGCATGACAGTAGGGCAAGGACTGGAGAGATGAACTTCTAAGCTCTCCTAAGGTTCACCTCAGAAAGACATCTGGCATGGTCTCTATCCTCTTTCGGCCCAAGGGCCAAATTCAATTTTGGAAAACCTCCCAGGAGTTGCATTCCATGGGTAGGCGGGGCTGAAGGCAAAAGGGGTGGGGCCAAAATACTAAAAATACCAGGATATTGCAGTTTAAGACTCTTACTGCCAGAAACTAAGCATTTGAACCTTTTATAATGGAGGAGAAACTGCACAAAACCCAGGAAACCCACCAAATGAT
Source organism: Elgaria multicarinata webbii (assembly GCF_023053635.1). Taxonomy (NCBI): domain Eukaryota; kingdom Metazoa; phylum Chordata; class Lepidosauria; order Squamata; family Anguidae; genus Elgaria; species Elgaria multicarinata. Next base: position 68,474,812 of record NC_086171.1, on the reverse strand, counting down.
CAGTGCTTGGGGAGAAAGGGGCGTGACTTTCTCAGGAACCCTGGAGGGCCAGACTGGGATCTCAGAGGGCCTGAAGTTCCCCACTCCTGGTCTTGACTATGTTTCCATACCCTGCTCCCCCCGACCACTCCACCTCTGATAGATCAGTGAAAGGGCCACAGCTTGATGGTAGAACATGTGCTTTCTTTGCAGAAGATTCCCAACCATCTTGTCTTGCATCTTCACTGAAATGGTCAGCTAGTGGAGGATCAGTGTTGGGCTGGCCTGGTTCCCCTCCCATTCCATGTACGAAAGCCATCTACAGAGTCTTCAACTCTGACAATGGGACAGCATCCTCCACTGCACCTGACAGCAACAGGAAACTTTGGGGGCACAGAACAGGCTGTGTTGCACACAGGTCTTTCCTTCAATACCTTGCTGCCACCTTCCAGCATCTGCCACCTGAGGCAACTGACTGCCTAACAGTAAGGCTAGCCATGGATGTGATGAGAAATACTTCTGAAAGAGGTCAGAGCTTGATGGACCAATCCTGGGTTACTGGTAGATCTATCCCCAAATTTGTCTAATTCTACTTAAAAACTGTTACTTAATGGCTAACACCACATCATATGGTGGCTAATCCCATAAATCTATTTAGCTTAGAGAAGAGAAGATTAATGGAATACCTACTGGTGGGTTTTCAAATATCTGAAATTTATAACTCAGGGAATTGTGTTCTAAAGGCATTTCAAACAGCTGGCATATTCTGAGGAGGAAGTGGAATCTATGTAAGAATTTCAGGTGTCATTTCAAAACCAAAACACAACTAGGTTTCTAACTTCCTGACCTCTGTGTAATGAGTTGTGTGTATTTGGTTTGTGTTTCTGGGGGGACTTATTTGAGTGTTACACTGATTAGTATAAAAGGACTTGCCTGATACTATCCTGTGTCTGGAGTGTTCTGTTTATGCTCAGGAACACCAAACATTACATCCTGCCCCTTCTATGCAAAAACTGGTGGCTCATGGGAAAAGCAGAGCTTGAAAGAAGTGGTAAATTATAATTTACTGATTGTTCAATGCTCAATAGTGGCTACCTAAATGAACATGGTTTGACCAGTATTATTTATTTAATAACTTTGTATGCCTCGTTTCCATTAAAAAAAAAAAAAAAAAACGGCTCTCAGGGCAGCTGACAACAAAAAACAAATGAAAACATTTTTTTCTAATTAGAACATAACATAAAAACACACTTAAAATGCACATACAATAAAAGAAATAAATGGGACCCAACCAATTGAAAGCCCCTTCTGCAACAGACCAGTTTATAAGCCAAAGGCCTGCCTGACTAAAAGCATTTTGCTGGCTTGGTGAGCAGCCCCATCAAAAGCATTTGTACAAATTCCTCTCAGAAAATCTGTATGGCCTCCCTGTGTTATTTCTGTTCGTTGCATGAATTCAGTTGAAAGAAATTTGGCTGCCGTTGTTCTCTGAAGAAGCTGTTCATCTTCCACCCCCCACCAAAATAATAGCATTCACTTTGGTTCAAATATGGTTGTGTCCGCACTGGGTAGTAATTCTAATTCTGTATTTAAAATGAAAACATAAATGTATGGTTATCTCTCAGAAGCAGGTGAGATTTTTAGTATTAATATTCACAATGTGTGGTACGTTATTGTCCTCTGAGACTGCTGACTGAAATCTTGAAGGCATTTGTAGTCAGTGGTGTGGACTCCAAATGAGCAGTGGCCATGCTGGCAGTCTGACTTGGCTTTGTTAAGTGTTATGTTTCATAACTATTTAATATGCACAGAAAATCATTAGTATGGGGTGTGTGTTTAGGTCTTGAGATAAATATGTGTATCCCTCTAATACAAGCTAATTGAAAGTGATTTTCAGCAGCTATTGAAAATGTACGTGTCTGTAAAATGAAATTTTATGGACTCTGATGAGGGGTACCTTGGCATGCTAGAACTGGTTACCTGTCTGATGATGGGTACTTTGGCCTGCTGGAATAGGCTGAGCTGGTTCCACTCCTGGGCAGGATCTACACTACTGCTTTAAATAAAGTGACCATATTTTGGAAACCAAAAAGGAGGACAACATGGTCGCCCCCAAGGGGGCGTGTCCAGTACCAAGGGGGCGTGCCCACCCGAACATAGCCTTGGTCACATGTCTGATTTTACAGCACACATTTAAGACAAATCTGTTCTACATAACATCTTAATGTCAAAATCACTGAAATAAAGAACAAGGGAGAGATTCAATGTATCTGAAATTAACTTCACTCACTCCTACTTTTGTAGGTTTTGCTGTACTTTGAAGCTTTTGCTGTACTCTGTGCGTTACATTCTCCCCTTCCCTCAAATATCTTTTCTGACTGTTGTATCTTCACTCATTGCAAGCTGCTGTTGTTAACAGGGTTTGCTACTGCCCCCAGATCTGTTTCAAATTTGGTATGGCTAAAGCTCTACCTAAAAGCTTTCATGGTGCCAACTTTCAGCTCTTTATCTTTAAAAATGACAGTTTAAAAAATAATAATTTTAAAACCTCATTTTTTAAAAAATTCCTAAAAAATCAATGGATGAACAGATCTGTTTCAAATTTGGTGTGGCTAAAGCTCTACCTAAATCCTTTCATGGTGCAAAGTTTCATCTCTTTATCTTTAAAAATAATGATTTAAATTTTTTTTAAAAAATCAATGGATGAACGGATCTGTTTCAAATTTGGTATGACTAAAGCCCTTCCTAAGAGCTACCATTGTGCCAAGTTTCATGTCTTTATCTTAAAAAATGATGGAGTTATAAGCATTTTTGTTAATTCCCATTAGAGCTGCTCTTTGAAAAAAAATCCGGATTTCCCCTCCTCCCGGATTTGCCATCAAAAATCCGGGCAAATCCGGTCATATGGTCACCCTAGCTTTAAAGTGCTTTAAAGCACTTTATAACAGTTTTGACAACTGTTGGGGCCCAGGACACACTCCGTATACAGTTGTCAAAACTGTTATAAAGCGCTTTAAAGCAGTATTGTAGATCCGGCCCTGGTGGCAATGAATGTTCATAAATATTGAAATTGCTGAAGGGGAAATGCCAGATAAAAAATGTTGATGGTGTGAGGTAGCAAAAGGTTGCTATGGCTGCAGGAAAAACTCACTTAGGCCCTATGGACAAGAGGAAATTTGTTCTGTTGGGAAGCAGAAAGAATTTATATGCAGAGAGCTTCGGCTATTAGATGGTATAAAAATATAACAAATAAATAAATAAATAAATAATTTGATGCATAATCTTCTGTCTTTTGCAGAAAGTTGTACTTAATGGAATACTGCTATTTCTATGCATTTGTTTTTGTTTTTTCTTCCTCTGTTTCCCCCTTGTTTCCTTTCCCCTTCCCCCCTTTTCCCACAGTTTGTTTAGTTTAGTTAACACACATACACACACATCAACAGACACAGGGAAACAGAGAAAGGGAAAGGAAACAGGAAACAGAGTTGCAAAGTTCAAAGTTGCTCGGCTGGTTACCAAACCATTTTTTATAAAAGTATCTGTTCTGGAACAAATAGAAAGGGTTAAAACAAAAACTAATCTAGGGTGACCATATGAAAAGGAAGACAGGGCTCCTGTATCTTTAACAGTTGCATAGAAAAGGTGGCAGCAAGTGTCATTTGTATATATGGAGAACCTGGTGAAATTCCCTCTTCATCAGAACAGTTAAAGTGCAGGAGCTATATTAGAATGACCAGATTTAAAAGAGGGCAGGGCACCTGCAGCTTTAACGGTTGTGATGAAGAAGAAATTTCACCAGGTTTTCCATATATACAGATGACACATGCTGAAATTCCCTTTTCAATACAACTGTTAAAGATACAGGAGCCCTGTCCTCCTTTTCATATGGTCACCCTAACTAATCAACCTGACCTGGAATTAAATCCAAATTTGTAACATTCAAAATGGGGTGAAGTCGTGGGCAGCACAGAGAAGGAGCACACCTACGCTGAATCTTACGCTCCTCATTTCATAGACACACACCCAGCACATGGTGGAAACCTAGGCAGGATCTACACTACTGCTTTAAAATAGTTTATAACAGTATTGACAATTGTTGGGGCCCAGGACACCCTCCATAAACAGTTTTCAAAGTATTATATCCTGTTTGGTGTAGAATTGGCCTAGGCATGTTTAGCCTTGAGAAGAGAAGGCTGAGGGGAGACATGATATTTCAAATAATTGAAAGGTTGTCACACAGTGGAGGGCCAGGATCTCTTCTCGATCATCCCAGAGTGCAGGACACGGAATAATGGGCTCAAGTTAGAGGAAGCCAGATTCTGGCTTGACATCAGGAAAAACTTCCTGACTGTTAGAGCAGTACGACAATGGAACCAGTTACCTAGGGAGGCTGTGGGCTCTCCCACACTGGAGGACTTCAAGAGGCAGCTGGACAACCATCTGTCAGGGATGCTTTAAGGTGGATTTCTGCATTGAGCAGGGGTTTGGACTCGATGGCCTTATAAGCCCCTTCCAACTCTACTCTTCTATGATTCTACTCCGGGACAGAACCTGGTGTAATTCTCTTCCATTGACTCCAATGTGAGGAAAGAAGATAAAATGAAGATCATTCCTCCCTGCTACCACACATTTTTCTGTGTTCCCCCCTTCCCTAACAAGATGGTTTGGATCCAACAGATGTTCCATTGATGATGTTTCCTATGGTGGATTCCCCGCTCTGCAGAAATGTGACTCTAAGATCATTCTGTTGGGTAAAAGTGAACTAGGTGAAAAAGTGTTTGGTCCAGACTGAATGAAACCATATTTTTCATTAATATCTGTGATAGGGACGGGGTAGAATGAATCAACTGGTTCAGCATATCCTGCTATTTTTTTTTAGCTTCAACTGATGAAGTTTTAGCATTGAGGACCTACTTTAAGTCGCCATGAGCAAGTTTTGATGGCTGCCAAGTTTCTTGTCTGTAGCTTTCCATCATACACTGAGCGAACTGATTTTCTGTCAAAATAAGGAGGTGATGAATTAGATCCACCAGCTGTGGAGTCCAGGTTCTTGACAATTCTGACAAAGAAAAGGACACACAGTTCTATATTTGTTATTGTATGACTTCTATATGTTGCCTGGGGCTTCTGCATTTTTTTACTGACATTGAAATGCTAATTACTCATCTCTCACACATTTTAAAATCATAAGCTAGCACATTTTGTATCTTGCAAAGCTCTAATTGCAACTCAAAAGAGGTGCAAAACTTTATTCACAGAAACATTGTAAAGGCATTTAGAACCACAACCAAGGCCATAGCTAGACCTAAGGTTTATCCCTGGATCGTCCAGGGGTCAAACCTGTTCATCTAGGTGACACACAGGGGATCCAGTGCTCAGGCAGGGGCGAACCCTGGATGATCCCAGGATAAACCTTAGGTCTAGCTGTGGCCCTAGTCTACTTTATCACACTGAGGTTTCTCACAGTGAAGGTACCAAAAATCTGCTTTCTATGTTTGTTTCAATATTCAGAGTTCAATTAGTTCTCTGCTGGTATAAACCAGCTTTGAGCAATTTTACCTCTAGAGAACCTCTTCCACATCAGGAAAGGAATGCTTTTTCAACCTCAATCTTGCCAAGATTGGTGACTTTTTGAGGTCAATCACATTCCATCTCATTTCTGCAGAAGTATTAAAAATAGAAATCTAAATTCTTTTTTGTGAGCATTTTTTGTAATATGTGTATTAATGAATGCATTTTTGTACGCATTGTTAAACATACATGTTTCTCCCTCAAGAACCTTACATTGCTGAAATGTTATTTGGTGTGCACATTCTGAAATATACACATCTTGTGTGCACCTTTTCCTAATATGCACGTGTTGGATGCATTTCCGCTGACATGAGCTGTATCCAAAATCATACTCATCCCTATTCCACATTAACTTCCCCGTCAGGTGGAATCCCTGTGCTTTGCCAAGAATCCTGGGGGTTCCAATGTCAGGGGGGCAGTGAATTTGCTCTGGGTTTCAGTCAGAACTCTAAAGAAGCAATCCAAGGTGTGAAGCACCTTGGATAGCCCATTTATTTATTTATTATTGCATTTATATCTTGCCTTTTTTCCTCCAAGGATCCCAAGGCAGCATGCATATTCATCATCCTCTCCATGTTATCCTCACAACAACAACAACAACAACAACCCTGTGAGGTAGGTTGGGCTGAGAGTCTGTGACTGGCCCAAAGTCACCCAGTGGGTTTCCATGGTCGAGTGGGGACTAGAACCCGGATCTCCCGACTCCCAGTCCAACACTTTAGCCACTACACCACACTGGTTCTGATTGGTTTTGACTGAAACCTGCAGTGTGTTCACCACTCCACTGGCATCAGAGCCAACTACTTCCACTGATGTCAAGGTAACAGGAAGTACAGTCAGGGTAGCAGGAAGTGCAGGGACAGCTATCTTAGGGGGCTCAGGAGGAACAGTGTGGGGGGATATCTGATGCCTGAGGAAGCTGCCTCACATTAGCATTCTGTGCGAGCACAGGAAATACCCCATTCAGTTGTTCCTGTTGTGTTATTCCATCACTGACAACAGGTTCAGCATCGTTTCACTTATTAATACTATGTTCGATGGATGTCTGGATACCCTACGGAACCATAGCAACAGTTTTGTTGTTCTTGATATCTCTCCACAGCAGGTGTCTGCGAGAGAATGGGGATCGTCTCTCAGATCACATTTTGTCTTTAAATTTTGATGTTTTCCTACTCCTTTTCAAATCCCCTGCATGTTTTATTAAACTGTGACTTGTTCAAGATGGCATGCTGAAACAGTTGGAGATCTGTTATATTGCTGCATCCTGCTTCTCTCTATGTAGGTTAAGAAACACAGGAGATAAATATGAGGAGTGCAATGTACCTATCTCCTTCTTCAAGGATCTTTCTGCCACATTAAGTATTTAAGTCAGAACAAATGTATTTGTTTACCACCTGAGCTGATGGGCAGAATACACCCATACAATCTCATGACTGAGCTGTAAGATTACAGCAATGTTCAGCAGTGGAACAGCAGTGGAACAACATGAAGTGTGGATACTCAAAATCACCTACCATGGATTCGTTGAGTCTCCTCACTTTTAGCAGTCAGTTGTGCTTAGTTGCAATGGGAAGAAAAAAAGTATGCCTTGCCTTGCTCATTCAAGGCAATCTTTTGAGTGGATGAAGGATTCTAATCTGTGCATTAATAATTGTGAGTACAGTCCAAAACTTAATTAACCTCAAGTTTTAAAACAGGGTTTTCTTCCTTGGGTAACCAAGAGCAGGTTCTCATATGGACAGGGGTGTGTTTGCCAGGGGTGTCCGCAGTGCATGGAGCTACACTTTAAACTATTTGTAGGGACTTAGGGCTGTCGTCAGCTGTTTCTCATCTTTGGAAATCATTAATGCAGAGGGGCTTTTGTTGTTTCATTTCTTCTTTATTTATTTATTTATTTGCGGGGGTGGTGGTGGTATTCTGGTTGGTTTTCTATTCCTGGCTCTGCTTCTGAAGAACCACTTTATAGTCTGCTTTTACAGTTTTTGATTCAATGCTTTCTTGACTAACAGTACTTTCCCCCTTAGACTTTCTTTCTTTCTGCAATATAGATCCTCTTTTTTTTCTCTTGCAAGGAATTTAAGGCAGCTTACATGGTCCTCCTTCTCTCTGTTTTGATCCTCACAGCAACCCTTTGAGGTAGGTTAGGCTTGTCAGTGATTGGCTGAAAGTCATCCAGCTCCCATGCAGGCATCATCTCCTGAGTTATACTCCCTCACCCTAACCGCTTCACCACACTGGTTCCAAAGCTAAAATAAATTCTGGATCTAAGAGCACCCATAGTTTTCATCTTGGTGTTCATAGACTGTCTGTACTTATGGCAGCAGGGAAATGTGCACGTGCATTCAGCATTGGTGCTACCATATCTTTTTGTGCATATAAGGTTGGATCCAGATTTAGTCCTATCTAGAGTAGACCCACTGAAATCAATGGGAGTTAAGTTACATCCCATGGATTTCAATGGGCTAAGTACAACTAAATGTGGATCCGACCCATAAAGTATAGAGCAGCCTTCTCCAAGATAGCGCCCTCCAGATGTTTTGGATTTCAGCTCCCATCAGCCTCAGCCAGCATGGCCAATGGTTAGGAATGTTGGAAGTTGTTATCCAAAACAAGAGCACTATGTTGGAGACAACAGGGGTAGAGACACTTGTACAGACTCGGAAAGAGTAACCTTCTTCAGATACAGCTGCTAGTGGTGCTATTAGTTATTTAATTTCAACTGTAGCCTTCAAACCAAAGAGACGCAGTAAGATCTTGATAGGTAAGAAGAACTTCAGGGTTGACTTCAGTCTTTAACTCTTTTTATTTAAAGCCCGATGGTCCAGGGGTAGAGTTTTGCATTCTACATAGCAAGAAGAGAGGAAATGGATGGAAGAAGGATTGGTAAACAGGGAAAGGATATGAGCTTGTTTCAGTTATACATGCTCAGGTTTGGTTACAGTCTTAGGCCTTAGCTAGACCTAAGGTTTATCCCGGGATCGTCCCTGTTCATGTAAATAACACACAGGGGATCCTGGGAGCAGGCAGGGACAACCCCGGGACGATCCCGGGATAAACCTTAGGTCTAGCTAAGGCCTTAGTTGCAATATAGCATGGAAACTATGAGGTTGAACCAGAGGCCTCATGAGAAAGGAGGGGTTGAAAGAAGGAAGGTGTTTTAAGGAGGGATATCAAGGAAGTAAAAGAGGTAGCATCACACAGATGTTCTGGGAGACAATTCCAAACATATGGGGCAGCATTGGAGAAAGGGTGGAGTCTTTTGTAGGAAGAGGAGATCCTTGGCTGGTGGATCATGTCCATCTTTCTCACATTACAGCACACAGTTTGTTGGATCTTATATTTGGCATGGTAACCTATTTAAAGAAAATAAAATCTCTGATTTGGGCAATGACTAAACTATGGTTATGAATTCTTAGATCATGCATATGGCTGGGTTTCTCATTCTTGGAAATGACTCCAGAAAACCTGGGAAATGCCAAGCCTGGCATGGCTTACATGCTAACTCCTTGATTCAACTCGATGGTTACATGCATTAATAGCGTATAACAACTGATGCTCCTCCCCACACTTCTACATCCCAATCAAAAAGTGTGTGTTCAGCTGGGTCTGTGGGGACCTTGTACATCCACACCATAATGTGCCCATCTGTATGCCCATAATGTGCCTATCCTCAAGGACACCTGCTGCAACAAATAGATTATGGGTTTGAGCTAGGATCTGCCTTCTGTGAGGAGAAGGAAATTTCCATGATATGAACACCCTGCTCCAAAACACACTGCAACTCATCCCATTCAGCAATGTTTCCTGACTCTTTGTGTAGCATTTTCGTGTGGATGGAGGGGCTGCCATGGGCAGGAGGGGCACGGGAAATCCACTCCCACCAGTGCAGTTGGTCCAGCATAAAGCTGGGTCCAACCCCTCCTGTATTGTTTTGCTGCATTGAAGCATCTGAATATAATTATGATTCACATTACTTTTCAAATTATTATTATAAGAACAATTTGTTTTCAAGGTTGAACTGTGTGGTCTAGCACACCACAAACAGAAAGCAAGAATGGTGAATGCTCTGGAGAGTTAAATTAGGGAAGGTGCGAAAACTGGTGGTACTTTCCCTGGAATCGCTAAAGCCAAGACTGGTTGATTTCTTTACTGAATGGTGATACTTATTGCCTCCATCTGTAGTAGAAAACCAGACATGAGTGCTTATTTTTGATTGATCAACCCTGAGGTCAAACAGAGTATACAATATTGGACATAGGGAGAAAGATTGGTAGCATTTGATAGAAATCGCTTGAGAAAAATCATCAAGAAATGAACTATGCCAGTCCTAGAATTGGAATAGGATTGGGCTGATTCCATGGGAATGTTGGAGAATGAGAGTGAATTCCATAGTTAAACTATGGAATTTGCTACGACAGGATGTAGTGATGGCCATCAGTTTGGATGGCTTTAAAAGGGTGTTGGATTGGGGGGGGCATATGAAAGAGGACAGGGCTTCTGTATCTAGTCCAGTAGTCTGTTCACAGAGTGGCCAAACAGCTGTTGACCAAGGACCAACAAAGCAGGACACGGTGCAACAGCATCTTCCACCCATGATCCCCAGCAACTGGTGCTAGGGTGACCATATGAAAAGGAGGACAGGGCTCCTGTATCTTTAACAGCAGTACAGAAAAGGGAATTTCAGCAGGTGACATTTGTATGCATGCAGCATCTGGTGAAATTCCCTCTTCATCACAACATTTAAAGCTGCAGGAGCCCTCCCCTCTTTTGTATGTGGTAATGCTAGGCAAAGCTCCTGCAGTTTTAACTATTGTGATGAAGAGGGAATTTCGCCAGTGCTGCATGCATACAAATAGCACCTGCTGAAATTTCCCTTTCAATACAACTGTTAAAAATACAGAACCCCTGCCCTCCTTTTCATATGGTCACCCTAGGGTTGGATAAATTCCTGGGATAGAAGGCTATCAATGGCTACTTGCCCTGATGTTATTTGCAGGTGTTATTTGTATGCATGCAGCACCTGGCGAAATTCCCTCTTCATCACAATAGTTAAAGCTGCAGGAGCTTTGCCTAGCATTACCAGATACAAAAGAGGGGAGGGCTCTTGCAGCTTTAAATGTTGTGATGAAGAGGGAATTTCACCAGGTGCTGCATGCATACAAATAACACCTGCTGAAATTCCCTTTTATGTACTGCTGTTAAAGATCCTCCTTTATCATATGGTCACCCTAGCCCATATGCACCAGTTGCTGGGGATCATGGGTGGGAGGTGCTGTTGCACCGTGTCCTGCTTCGTTGGTCACTGGTCAACAGCTGTTTGGCCACTCTGTGTACAGACTACTGGACTAGATGGACCCTAGGTCTGATCCAGCACGGCTCTTCTTATGTTCTCATGGACATTTCAGATTTATGGCTGCTCACAATTAGGGTCAGATGAATTTGTCAATTTTTACTTCTCTCCATTTCTCATTTTTCCAGTCTTAAGTTTGATTCATCTAGCACAAAAATTCATAAGCATTATTGTGCACATTTCTCATAATATATGCATTTTGGTTTTAATGCTTGCTTAATATTCACATTTTTTGCAAGCAATTTTCTTAGCATGAAGTATTTTTCAAAATTATTTCCCGTAATATATGTACTTTTGAACACATTTGTTTTTATTGGAGAAGTGCAGGTTTTGAAGGATAATGGAGTTTCATTTCACACAGTGGTTTTAAAGTGAGAAATTAGGCACTGAATGAATTTTTCCAACACAACTAGTTTTCCCACCATCAACAAAGATTATACACTGTTGGAGATTTCTGCTGGCAGTTCTGTAAGAGAAATACTATTTTATATAACTGGAAGGTATCGTCTCTCCTAGGGCATGGTTCTAATGTGTATAATCAGGATTATGATGGAGTTTCATTTTCAGAAGGACAGTGATTTTTTCAAGGAGTTGAACATGTGAAAAAAGAACTACATTGGAAAATCTTGAATCATCCCCTACAAGGGAAAAATGTTTTGGCTTCCAGCATTTCAGAAATAATTCCTGGCAGATTATATTGAAAATAATAGCTTGATTAAAAGCACACTGTATTGGGGCCCAAGAAAACAAATTAATGAATATGCTAGCTGTTTGGGGGAAAGGGTTGAAAAAATGGCTAAATAAGGAAATATGTCGGTGTATAAAGAGGACCTTTAAAAAGTGTGCATTGTTTTTGTAATTCTCATATAAAATGTGTCTGTTCTTTATAATAAATTAATACTTGTGTCTACATAATTGAATGACTATTTGGAAAGATTGCATGACAAACGGCAGGTCTACACTGCACAGGGTTGCAGGAGGGAGGGGGGAGGACCTCACAGTGTTATGCTCATGAGATCCTCACCCTCAATCTACATGTGGCGCGTGACATCCCGGGAGGACGGAGGATGTCGCACCTGCCATTTTGTGTTTTTTGCTTTTAATTGAAAAAGAGCACACAAGCGCTTGGACACAAAAGGTAATTTTTTTTAAAAAAATACTCCCACTCTTCCACTCCACCCCCAATGGGCACGGAGCTCTTGAAGAGCTCCATGCCCCGTGCCTTGCACAGGGCACAGTTACTTGCAAGGAGCCAGGACAAAACTGTGACAGTGGGCCACACCTCTGGATCATCCTGAGACCATGAGAAAAAACGTGATTAAAGGGTAGGGCTATATCCCGGGGAAAGGGAAGGATCATCCCTCCCTGCTCCCGGGATCCCCTGTGCCCCTCCCCCCCGTCCGTGATCTCCCCACCCTGGCTCCGCTCTTCCTCCCCATCTCTCCTGCCAGGTCCGCTCTTTCCCCTGGCCCCCATCTCCCCCCCCGGCCCGATGGGCACAGCACTCGGCTTCTCCCAGCTACTCGTGAGTAAGCGAGCAGTTGGGAAAAGCCACGGAAGTCGCTAGACCTTCTGCAGCCCCGGCCTCAGCCTGGGTCTGCGGAAAAGCCGGGCCATAAGCGGATCCGGTTATCCCGGGTCAAGGGAGGACTTAGCCCGGTCTGACCCCGGGATCCCCTGTGCATCATCTGAATACACAGCAGAGAGCCCGGGCCTCACACCGGGCTAAATCCTCATCTAGCAACGGCCTAATTTTCTCAGGATTAAATCCAAATGATTTGATGAAAGAATATGCATTGAGCAAAGAACTTGCATTACCCAGAATTCCTCACCTACCGTCATAGAGTCTTGTGGTGGGGGCAGCACAAAGAACCAGATGTGACTGAATTCTGCAGCATGTATCTGTTCTATCCTATATAGCTGCAGCATTTGTAAGTCTTAATGCTCAACAACTGTGCTTAAAACGTATATAATTGGGGGAGAGAGAGAAAATGTCTTTCCTTCCATTTGAGGCTTAGAATTGCTCAGAGGGAAAGGAGCTTTATGAGCGACAAATTAGCTGCAGCATTAGGTCCAAAGTAGCACATTTTATAGGTTTATTTGAAAAATCCGCATGAACCATTAGCTTCAAGCACGTTTTATAGCGAGTAAATGGTACTGAAAGCTCCAGGAGCAGATGGGTTGCATTCCAGCATTGGGAATGAGCTGTCAAAGGAAACGAGAGAGCCAAGAGTTCCACAGCAGTGGTAGCAAAATTACGTAGTCTCTTGGGAACATCTCCCCAAAGCCAAATATAATAGAGGAACAGGAGACGGAATTGGAAAGGGCAGAATCCTGAGTGAGTTTCTCAAATAACTGCAGCACAGGTCTAGCACTTTTGAAGACACTGCGATCCTTAAAGACGGACATACTTGGTTAGCCTAATTCATGTGCTGAAATGCAGAGCAAGGCCACAGCTCAGTGGGAGAGCACACGTTTCGCAGGCAGGAGGTCACAGGTTCAATCCTCCCAGGCATCTCTGAGCAGGACTAGGGAAGACTCCTACCTGAAATCCTGGAGAACTGCTCCCACTCAGTGATGTATAGGGATGTGAATTGCCGTCCGAATCAGCTCCCTGTGAGTAGCCATCCCCTCCACCTTGTTCAGTAAACATTAACTCTTTAGCTCCAGGTTGAGTGACCTGTAGCCCGAGTTCTGCTAACAATATGGCAGGTGCCTGACCTAGTCCGGGTGTCCAATAGATTCCCCCACATCTGCCTGTCAGACCCAGACCCCTAAACTGGGCTGCACCACATTCATGGGCCCACTCTTTGAGTGCCCTGTGGCTTGACAACCGCCCGGCACCTGTCCACCCTCGTCTGGAGCCTCCATTGTTGTGCACAATGAAATTGTGTATTTCTTACATTGCGCAAATGCGGACTTTATGAAAATCTTAGGAAAAGTGCACAATGGAGGATCCGCAATTTAGGTAACCATGGAGGCGGATGTCCTCGCAGCTACATCGGGCACTTGCTAATCCTCAAAGCTGCTCACACGGCACTGCATGTGGGGTGGATGGCAAAGGGTTTGCGGGCGTCTGACAGAACCAGACATAAGTAAGTCTGTCCACCCCTAGTGTCGTAGCTATTACTCAACTAGGCTTCCCCAACCTTGTGCCCTCCAAAGTGTTGGACTGTTGATGATTGGATTGTAGTCCAACGCATCTCAAGGGCACCAGATTGGGGAACTGTTAGCTGCAGGAGACTGTGTGTGAAGGGATTAACCAAGAAGTAAAGCAAAAAAACAGTCAACAGTTCTAGCACACTGGTTTCTAGCACACTAAGTTCCGGCAGTCTAGAACCAGACTCAAGAAGGAGTCCAAGGGTCAGTAGCAAGGTCAGGGTAAACAACGTACAAGGCACTATAATTGGCAGAACAATGTTGTTCCAGCACTGGCAAGGCAGAAACTAAAGGCTTTTAGCACCAGAGCCTGCTAAGCCCCACTTAGGACTCAGTTGCAATACATTAGAGCTCTCTGGTCAGAGCCCTACTCATGAAGAGTCACTTTCTCCTGAGGAGTCCTTCTTTGCAAGTGCATACACCTTCTCATGGGGGCCTGACTGGCCTGTCGCTTGAGATGATGATGTTCCTGGCTGCCTGAGGGTAGCTCACTCTCTTCCTCAGAGGCAGAATCCCCTCCCCCTGACAGGGATAGACCTACAGCCCCCTCCCCTGATGGTCCATGCGCTTCTTCATCTGGTGGTGACAGTGACTGATCTGGGGTACCCTTGGTTTCTGGGAGCTCCAGCTCTTCCACTGAGGAGGATTCCTCTTGTGGGGCCATGACAGGAAGGCTGATGAATAGGATGGCTCTGTAAATTACTTATTAGTCTTACCGGTTTTCTAAAAAATAAATTAAAAAAATGACATTTCATTTTAAATTACTTTGAATTACAATTATATGGAATAATTACAATCCTCACTCAAATCCCTTACCTTCCAGTTTACTCCTGTTTCCACAAATTGAGCCTATCCTTTGAATAACGTACCTGCTTGGTCAATTTAGCCATGTGAGTATTTCTGATCAATACTGCCTCTCTAAAGGTTTTAGTGGGAGTTTGCATTTCATTTATATAGATTTTAATTAAACACCAGGGGCAATTCTTTCCTGCATTTCTGAATCATTTATTGCTCTTTTATGATATATCTTGGGAGATACTGGAATCTGCTTAAACTTCAGTGAATTATTAAGTACCATGCTTTCCTGAGCCAAGATAGTATAAATTTTGGATTTTGTCCTTGTGTGAGAGAAATTCTTTTCCCTATCTGGAGATACCTATTGTTGTTTTTACCAGCCTTAAACTTTAGCCATGTTGTTGGTGTTGTTGTTGTTTACCAGCCACAACAGTAGCTATAGATGAGTCTGTGTTCAGACAACATGATAGACAATGGTGGGTAAACAGTCAACTCCACATTTGATTGTCAAGGGGCTACTCCGCACATGATTATAAACAACTGTGGTGTGGCTTAAGGCCAGTGTCCAGTTGACTATTAGTCAATAGTGTGCTTGACTGACACATCCCCCTCTCCCCCCCCAGTCCTCCCACTGGTATCCCATCAGCCATTGAGAGTTCTGCCGACTGGACTAGAGTGGCACCCACTACTTTGGTCCCTCTTGCCAGGTGACTCTGTAGTCACCAAAAATAACCAACTGTGTGCAGTGAAATAGTCAACAGTGCCCGGCACACCGCATGATAACCAATAGCTGTTCAAATAATCAACTCTGCACAGTGTTGGCCGAATAACCAACTGTGGTGGGGAAAAGTCCTGACAAAAGAGACAATATTTTGCCTATTTAACCTACAGTTGATTATCATGTCATCCGAACCCAATCTAAGAAAGCCCAGATTCCTTTTATAAGGTATTGGAACAATTTCTACATCAGATGACTATATTTTTTGAACTTAGTATTTACATGTTAGATACCCCTGAAGTTAGATAATTTACTATAGGAGAATGTTTGCCCTTTTCTGGGGAAGCAGCTGGCTGGGGCATGCTGGGAGTTGTAGGATTGCACCCTAAATCTTTAAATCCAATACTTTCAGCATCAATTAAATAATCAAAGAGTTCAGGGCATATTTTCCTTCAACCATGCATCTGATAGAACACCGTGTCATGATGTAGCATCCCTCAGAGACATTGTGGGGTGACATGGAAGGGATGGAATTCTAACTCAAGGAAAAGCTAGGCTCCCACAGATGATGGATCAGATTCAGATGTAGTCATACTTCAAGTAGTTCTATTGGTAAATTGGTGTCAAATGGATTAACCCAGACTAGAAGAAAAAAAGAACTTGAAATATGTGCAGAGCCAGTAACTCAAGCACATGATCTCAGTTAAAAGGTTTAATTTTTACAATGTGTGACATTCTTCTAATGGGAAACTTCAAGAGGAGAACAGTCTGTATGGACACATGGGAAAGGGACCTAGGCAAAATGGTAAAGGCTGATGAGCAGGTGGACATGACAGGCAAAATCTTTGTGTAACGCTCCATGAATTCTGTTCAAAATCATGAATGGATATAATGTTACATCTATGCAACTATGATACATACGTAAGAATGGGAAGTGTTGGGAGGGACATGATGAAAAGAAAGCTTCCATGCATGTTTGGCAATCCTGTCTATTCTTATAAAGGATTTTGGTTGACTGGTCATAGACATGATAAAAGAACTAATGATGACATCCCTGAATCTGCACTGCTTAACGTTGGTTGGAAAGTCAGACTCTCACAGCTGCAAAGACAATGGGTCAGATCCAGATTTATGCTGGATCAACTGTGTTGGCAGAAGTGGACTTCCCTGCCCCTCCAGCCCCCTGAAAATGCTTCACAGAGAGTCAGGAGACTCCTGCAAAACAGGATCATCTATGGTGCGGGGAGAATGGAAAGGGGAGGGATTCCCCAAAACTGGGCATAAGGACCTTCCGTGAACAGAGCCCTTCCTCGCATGGAAGGTCCCTTCCTTTTGTGAAAGGCAGATACTGGATCTAACCCAAAGTTTTTATTTTTCCACTTGTTGCAAAATTGGGGGAAATACCCTGTTACTCACCATATTGGTGCATCACTAAGAGCTGGGGTATTGCTGAGATGGAAGATCTGACAGATGAGAGGCACAAAAGCCACTGGATTTTACAAAAGTAAGCTTTTCATCAACTGAAGTGCTTCTTCTTTTTAACCATCAAGGACAATTACAAAGAAGACAGATCAAAGCTTGATAAGTGTATGGGAACCCATACTATAAGGGGAAACTTTATAGTAGTTGCTTATATTAGGAAGTTTGTTGATAGGTTCAGTTCTATGTTTTTACATATAATGTAATAGTAGTATAACTTTTATTATATGTAATAAAATTGTATTAAAACTATAGCAGAGAAAACTGAACAGAGGCATAGCAGAGTGCAGAGCATGCAGAAGGTAAGAGGTTCAATCCCTGGTTTCTTCAGGTAGGGCTAAGAGAGAATCCTTCCTGAAACCCTGGAGAGCTATGCTGCCAGTCAGTGCTGCCAGTACTGGGCTTGAAGGTGTTACATGATGTGCTCTCATTAGACCCGTGTACAAACTTGCACACGTTCTAATGAGACTTACACCCTCTTATAAGGAATCTTTTGACATTGGCAATAGAGCATCTGTGGCTAAGGCCACAGCTAGACCTAAGGTTTATCCTGGGATCATCCCGGGTTTGTCTCTGCTTGAGCGCTGGATGCCCTATGTGTCACCTAGATGAACAGGTTTGACCCCTGGATGATCCAGGGATAAACCTTAGGTCTAGCTATGGCCCTAGTAAGGCGATTCTTACTCAAGAAACTTACAGCACTGAAGGGGATAACGCTACAATGGCACATTTATTGAGGTTGAAACAAATACAAAGGCACAAGCTAGTTTTGGGGAAATTAGCTGAGCAAGTAGAGGCTTAGAAGCAGTTTCAAGACTGAAAAATAGACTTTTTGAGACTTAAGAGCATACACACAGAGACAACAGGGGAAACAGTAGAGGGAATCTTTAAAGGCAATATAC
Organism: Elgaria multicarinata webbii; assembly: GCF_023053635.1. Taxonomy (NCBI): domain Eukaryota; kingdom Metazoa; phylum Chordata; class Lepidosauria; order Squamata; family Anguidae; genus Elgaria; species Elgaria multicarinata. The sequence goes on along the minus strand of NC_086171.1, from coordinate 68,456,859 downwards.
CTTTCCTTGGGCTGCAGCCCTTTCCTGTAGAGCAGAACTGGGGAGCGTTGCAACTCTTGGTGTTAGGTGAAGAGGAAAAGAATACAGCAAGGCAAAGCACTCTCCCATGGCAGCTTGCTCTCTCAAGCTGGAATATGTAGTATGCTCTGTGTTTCTAGTTCAAAAGAGAGAGAGAGAGCTAGCCTGCCTGATACCCCAAACTTGAGGGTTTTTGTATGATCTTATCTAAAGATCTACTTGCTATGGGAACAAAAGAGGGTGATTTGGGATGATGGATGTAATTGATGCAGCCTGGAGTTCAGCAACAGGGCTGCATTAGCATGTGTTTGACCAGGTATGACTCTTGCCATCCAGCATTCATATTCTGCTCAGTTTTACCCCTACCTTTGTCTCTGGGGAATGCATTTGAAGAAGTCTATCAGGAAATGGTTACTTGACCCAGGCCTTTTGTGAATGCTCTCAGTCTGTAGGTGGGGTTTGGGGTTGTTTCAAAATGGAGTCAGTACTGCTCACAGAAGCTACCTTGTAACAAAGGACCAAGGGTCTGTCTCAGTATAAGGCAGCTTCCTAGGTTACTAAGGCTAACCAGCCCCCACAGCAGATGAGCCTCCTGTCCAGAGACATGCTGCTGAATGCCTTTGTTTACTGGGATGCCTTGGGGAAGCTGGGGGTGGCGACAGCCGACAGAAAGCTCTGGCGTGGGCTGGTCCATGAAGTCACAAAGAGTCGGAAACGACTGAACGAATAAACAACAACTGGGATCCTTATCAAGGATTCAACCCTCAGCTGTCTGCGGCAGCGTAGCTAGAACTTTTGCCTTGTTTCCGCTAAATTTCACTGTTCTTTCCTGCCTAGTTTTCTAACCTATCAAGGTCAGTTTGAATTTTGTTTCTGTCTTCTAAAGTATTGGCTATCCCACCCAAGTTTGTGCCATCTGCAAAACCGATGAGCATTTCTCCCAGATTTATGACTAAGTCTGGATCCAACCCATTGGCTCCTATGCACAGTAGGGTGATGAACTCATCTAGGTCAGAGTTGAGGAACCTCTTTCAGCCTGAGAGCCAAATTCCATCTTGGAGAAGTTTTTTTGGGGGGGGGCACATTCCAGTGATGGCGGGGCTGAAAATGAAAGGGGCAGGACAAGAGGGGCAAAAGTACCAAAAAATGCCAGCATCTTTAAACTCTTGCTACCAGTAACTAAGCATTGCATTTAGAAGGGGGGGGGGACTGCATCAAAGCCAGGGAACCATCAAATGACCATTGACTGGGGGAGAGGCTGTAGGGCCTGGGGAAGGGAGCATGGCCCTCTGGGAAATATTGGAGAGCTGGATTGGGACCCCAGGCAGGCTGGAGTTGCTCACTGGGCCTGAGGTTCTGCACCCCTGATCTAGGTATTTAAAACTCCTTTATTCTTCTCTGAGAGTAGATGGAGCACGCAAAGCTGGAACGAATGGTCAACTCATCCTGATGCACTGCTGTTTCATGCCCTCCAATGTCTAGCGATAAATGAGGGGGCAGGCGTGATTTCCATTGGGGCCCCAATAATCACCCAGTAGATGTGCTGGGTGATTATTGTCAAGTCACCAAGGAAATGGATTTCTGAAGATTTGGGGGGGGGGGGGGGCTGGGGTAACCCAGAGCTTTATACTCTTCTGATTCTCATGAAAACTTTGATAGGCCCCACAGAATGAAGAGTTTAAAGGAGACATTTCGGGCGTTACTAGACGAGGCTCTAGCGCGCGTTACCTTCCGCAGTCACGTCGAGGCTTCCAGATGACGTTCACGAGGATCCGCCGTTATCCCGCGGTGAAGCCTCTTTCTCCCGACTTTAAAAAAGTGAGTTTTAGGGCGCCTTTTCCTGCTGTCCCGCGGTAATTCGGAGTACGTGTGGGAGGATGTGAGGTCACTGCGGTCGGCACTGGTCAGGAAAAGGCGTGCTAAGGGGGAGTGGTCAGCGGCTTCGGTCAAGCCGCCTCCGCCATTTGCGCGCAGTCCACCAGCTGGGGCAGCGCGGCGGAGCGGCTTTTTTTTTTTATTTCCCCAGTGACAGTTTGCGCAGGAACGGAGGAACGGAAAAGTGGCTGGTGACTCCTTGCGGTGGGCAGCTACCGTGGCCGCATAATGGCGGTGCTGTACGCTGCCTGTTAGTGTGGGTACCAGGCTGGCAGAGGGCAGAGCTGTTTGTGGGCTGCTGCCAAGGCTACGGCCAGATGTGGGTTGGCTCCTTGGGATGGGGCACAGGGCACAGAGGCGGTCATCGCCGCCGACACCTCAGAGGCATGATGGGAGATGTAGGCACAGAGTGGCCATGCAGACGATTGACCTCGGGTCATATGACACCCGCCACGACCCCCATCAGGAAGTGAGCGCATCAATGTTGACCCTCAACAGCACCAGCAGCACTTCGGCTGGCACTGGCACTGCCGCCGCTGCCGCCGCCAGGGCCGGCGGCGGCATCGCTGACGGCTGCGCAAGTTTGCGGTCTTTCGGACGTGCGCAAACCGTGCAGCGAGCGAAAAAAAAAGCCGCGGCAATCAGGCCGGTGTGGCTGCGCAACCGTTCTCGCGGCGGCAGCAGCACAACCGGCGCAAACTTCCACCACAAATCGAAGGCAGGTGTGGAGCATGAGGCGTCACAGCTGAACGGGAAAAGCCGCTTTCACCGCTCCTCAACGACGGAACACCCGGTAGGTCTAGCAACGCCCTTCAATAGGCAGCTGAAGATTATTGTCTTTACCTCCTTGTATGTAGTTACCTTGAAAGCAATTATCAGTGTCTGGGCTGATAATTTCTATATTTAGGTTATTTTAAAACAACAACACTGTATTACTTGTGTGTGAGGAAGGAACCCTAAATAATGGCAGCGCTATGAAGTTTTGAAGGCATCTTTGGAGAAAAACATTAAACTTGATGTTTAAGAAGTGATAAACCAAAAGAGGAACACCTTCAATGGGAAGAAAGAAATAGAAAAGGGATAAGAGTTTGGGGGGGTGTATTAAGGATCTTCACATCGCATGGCTTTTTCTAGCAACATATAAAAATAATTGATATAAATGGAAGTGAAAGCTTAGCTTTGACAATGAAGCATTCCATTTATAGCTTTCCAATCAGCCTCCAAACCAGCATGCCTTACTTAGCCCTGACAGATGAACACGGCAGGAATGCCATTAATATAATGTGCAGCAAATATCAGACAGGACATTTGGTCTTGTGTGGAGTCCTCAGATGTTGGGATGTTTTTCCCCATCCAATGTGACTTCATGTCTTTGATTGCCCATGCAATGTCTTACAGAAAACGTTATTCATCTGGTAGCAGCCAAAGGGAATGTAGATAAATGTCTTCTTTTCAGTCTTAAGCCCAGATTTATTTTGATCTTCATCCATGCATAACTGGAAGCATTTGTTGAAAAAAAAAGTTGCCCAAGAGAACCATTGGGGTGTGTAGGAGCCTTACGAATGGGTCTTTTGGGAGACAAGGCAGCAGATGAAGTGGGTTTCACCCTCATTCAAGTTTGGAATGGATGCATCTTCACCCTTGTTCCTTTCTACACGTAGTGCAAACATAGGAATGCAGCATTGAGCTTGTCCCCAATGTTGTATGCAGGGCTCTAGTCAATGGCAGGCATGGTCAGACACCTGCCGAGGGGCCACATCCTGGAGGGGGGGACCACTGACAAATGCTCCCTGGACTTGCTCCTCTTCACCATTGCGACCTGCTTGTTCCCTTGCCTCTCGCTCTGCCCAAGACAACAGTGCTGATGAGAAGGAGGAGGAGTCGATGCCATGACCTACGTGCTCACTGGCTCTCTGCTTGTCATGTAAACAACTGGTGGCAACGACGAGAAAGAGGAGGAGGAGGAGGAGCACTTAGGGTGACCATATGAAAAGGAGGGCAGGGCTCCTGTATCTTTAACAGTTGCATAGAAAAGGGAATTTCAGCAGGTGTTATTTGTATATATGGAGAACCTGGTGAAATGTCCTCTTCATCAGAACAGTTAAAGCTGCAGGAGCTATACTAGAGTGACCAGATTTAAAAGAGGGCAGGGCACCTGCAGCTTTAACTTGTTGATGAAGAGGAAATTTCCCAAAGTTCTCCATATATACAAATGACACCTGCTGAAATTCCCTTTTCAATACAACTGTTAAAGGTACAGGAGCCCTGTCCTCCTTTTCATATGGTCACCCTAGGAGCACTAGCAGCTGGTGGCAATCGTGATAAAAAGGCAGACTCGCTGAGGAAGGGGGGCCATTGATGGTGCCTTGTCCAAGGGCCCTCAAAAACCTGGCGCTGGCACTAATTGCATGCCCTGCCTCCCACCATATTTGTGAATTCAGCAGGATGTCTACAAAGACACAACTACCTGCGTACATGTGTATGAATATAGGCTAGGAGAAGGCAACTTGCTGGTACCCACCAGATGTTTTGGACTCCAATTCCATACCCTGAGCAGCATGGATTATGAGATTATGGGAGTATTAATCTGTGGTGCATAAATATGACATTAATAAATAGCAAATTATACCCAAAGTCTGCTCAAGCAGTATCACTACCACCATTCCCAGTTCCTCATATTTCCCTGGCTGGGATGGGAGCAGCCACTTCATATATCTGAACACAGTAAGTGGGGTCAAGGATAAGTCATTATGGGAGAGATGACTGAAGAAGGGATCTAGAGTGACCATGTGGAAAGGAGGACAGGACTCCTGTATCTTTAACAGTTGAATAGAAAAGGGAATTTCAGCTGATATGTATGCAGCACCTGGTGAAATTCCCTGTTCATCACAACTGTTAAATCTGCAGGAGCCCTGCCCTGTTTGATATCTGGTCAAGAGGGCACGTCTCCTGCAGCTTTAGCACTTGTGATGAAGAGGGAATTTCACCAGGTGCTGCATGCATACAAATGACCCAGCTGACCCTTTTTCTAGTCAACTGTTAAAGATACAGGAGGCATGTCCTCTTTTTCATATGGTCACCCTAAGGAATTTCTAAAATCACACCACAGGATCCACTGAATATTTGAAACAGGGCTTATTGTTTCCCCTGCGTTTAGCCTCAATTTGAATCAGAACCATGATGCTTTGTAAGAGGAGGGTTTAAGTTGCCTCCTCCCCATTTTCTTCCTGAAATCCCCTCTGAGTGGGAGGGTTAAAAAAGAGAGAGAAAGTTCTCATTAATTCCAATACATATCTACTCAGAAGTAAGTTCCATTGAGTGCAATCAGGCTTACTTCCAGGTAAATGTGTATCAGATTGCACCCTTATTCACTTTAAAACAATTAACATACTTTAAGGGGTGGGTAGGTTTTGGGTCTCTTGCTATTTACTTGAAGAATTTATACCTGATTTTTCTCTGGCTGATTATCGCTGTTGCTTTACTTAATTTTTTTTTTAAAAAAAATAGCCACTGCTACTTCTGGGGAATTAATTTCATTTCAATCTATCTGTGTCTATGATTCATCTTGGGGTGAGAGATATGTTTGGATGCTTAGAATTTTCTGGCCATGCTTAATTCTGAGTAATCCAGTCCTTTTGGCACTGATAAAATGAATTTATTTTTTATACTTTGTACTGCTTTCTGCTGTTGCTTGAGGGGGTGGCTGAGATTTATGCTTGGTTGCTCAGAACATGCTTTAATTCTATGCTTACCAGCATTTTAGATGCTTCTGTGTGTGGCTCTGGATCAACGTCAACATCATCATCATTATCATTAGGGGTGTGCACGGACCCCCCGCTCCGCTTCATTTCCAGATCCGTGATTTGCGGATCGGGCCGCTCCGCCCCGCCCCCGCTCCGCCTATGTCCACTCCGCTCCGCTCGGAGATCCGGATCCGGATCGGAGCTCCGTTTCCCCCCCCCCCATAGGCTTGCATTAAGCTAAAAAAGTATACAACTTTTTTTCTGTGAAAGTTAGAAACCTCAAGTTTGGCACCATGACACCTCATGGAGGTATACACACGCATGCCAAGACTCAAGGCAATCCCATCATCCCCTGATTTTTGGGGAATTTATGAAAACCGGGCACCCCATTCACACCCCTTTCCATAGCTCCGTCAATTTGCATGTTAAAAATCTCAAACTCACCACCATGAAAGCTTATTCAGGGGTGCACACGCACGCCAAGACTCAAGGCAGTCCCATCATCCCCTGCTTTTTGGGGAATTTATGAAAATCGGGCACCCCATTCACACACCTTTCGATAGCTCTGTCAATTTGCATGTTAAAAATCTCAAACTCACCACCATGATAGCTTATCCAGGGATACATATGCACGCCAAGATTCAAGGCAGTCCCATCATCCCCTGATTTTTGGGGAATTTATGAAAATCGGGCACCCCATTCACACCCCTTTCCATAGCTCCGTCAATTTGCATGTTAAAAATCTCAAACTCACCATCATGATAGCTTGTCCAGGGATACATATGCACGCCAAGACTCAAGGCAGTCTCATCATCCCCTGATTTTTGGAGAATTTATGAAAACCGGGCACCCCATTCACACCCCTTTCCATAGCTCCGTCAATTTGCACGTTAAAAATCTCAAACTCACCACCATGAAAGCTTATCCAGGGGTGCACACGCACGCCAAGACGCAAGGCAGTCCCATCATCCCCTGATTTTTGGGGAATTTATGAAAATCGGGCACCCCATTCACACCCCTTTCCATAGCTCCGTCAATTTGCATGTTAAAAATCTCAAACTCGCCACCATGATAGCTTGTCCAGGGATACATATGCATGCCGAGACTCAAGGCAGTCCCATCATCCCCTGATTTTTGGGGAATTTATGAAAGCCGGGCACAGCTCCGTCAATTTGCACATTAAAAATCTCAAACTCGCCACCATGAAAGCTTATCCAGGGGTGCACACGCACGCCAAGACGCAAGGCAGTCCCATCATCCCCTGATTTTTGGGGAATTTATGAAAACCGGGCACCCCATTCACACCCCTTTCCATAGCTCCGTCAATTTGCACTTTAGAAACCTCAAACTCGCCACCATGATAGCTTGTCCAGGGATACATATGCACGCCAAGACTCAAGGCAGTCCCAGCGGCAGAGCCCGGTAAAGGACCAAGGGAGAGGGGGATCTTACCTGCCTTCCTCCGTGGTCCGTCGCCGTCTTCAATTGAGACTCCGGTTTCACCAGGAAGTCTGGGCCGCAAGCGGCCCAGACTTCCTGGTGGAACCGCGGGCTCAATTGAAGACGCTGACGGACTGCGGACGGAGGCAGGTAAGGGAGAGGAAGGCGGGGAGGGGGTTACTGGGCCCTGCCGCCGTCGCCGCATGGGCGATAGCGACAGCGGCAGGGCCCGGTAAACCCCACTTACTTTTCCAGCGGAGCTCCGGATCGAGGCGAAGGATCCGCCTTCACCTCGATCCTCTTCGCCACGCTCCGCTGGCCCCCCAATCCTCTTCGCCTCCGCCTTAAGGGCAGGCGAAGCCCCCCACTCCGCTCCTGCTTCTCCGGTCCGATTAGAAGCGGAGCACATCCCTAATTATCATCATCTTGTGTGGCTGTGTAGATTCCCCGACACTATTTTGCTCTCATTATCTTAATAGCACTTGATTCTATGTGCATTGGGAGTTGTTGCTGGAACAGGAGAATGGGGTCCAAATAGTGCTTTCGTGTGACTGGGGCCTTAGCTAGACCTAAGGTTTATCCCGGGATCATCCTGGGGTCATCCCTGCCTGCTCCCGGGATCCCCTGTGTGTCACTTAGATGAACAGGGATGATCCCGGGACAATCCTGGGGAAAACCTTAGGTCTAGCTAAGGCCTGTGTCAATCCTCCCCACCGCACTCATGATCTTAAAGTATAAGATCCTTGTGTAAAATGGTGGCTTTGGGATGCTGTGCAATGGCTCGCTGCTGGTGAAGCAGGATAATGTGAGCTCAAAGGTATGTTTCGGGTGGAGTCAGAGGGCATGTCTACACGATTCATTTATCCTTGAGTCATCTCTAGGTTGTCCCTGTGCATCCAAATGATGCACAGTGGATCTTGGGATCAACCCGGGGCAACCAGAGACTTTCCCCGGGATAATTGAAACTGGGGATTGCCCGGTTTTCCCGCGATCCTAGGACAACTGCGAGGACCGCAGCCAGTGTGGCTAGTGCTCCCAGGTCCTCTCTCTGAGTAGTGGGGCTCATTAAATCAGCATGGAGCTGCACAGGGTGACTCCGTGCCCATAGGGGGTGGGTGGGGGAGCAATTTTGCCATCCCCTGGACGGCTGCTGGTGCTTTTGTTTAAAGTTTTTTTTTTTTTACTTACTTACTTTTTCGGTCGAATTGCGCGACCGGCTCCTCCTTCCAAAAAAAACACACCACACACACACCACGCCGGACACCCCTCTTTCCTTCTTGGATGTTGTGCTGGCATATGGATGCTGGGAAGGATTGTGGAAGCTGGAAAGCCCAAGATCCTCCCCCCACAAGTCCCAGAAAGCCCGTAGGTGTAGACATGCCCAGAGACACCACCTGGCTGTTATTTCTTGTGATTCCTTGACTCTGCCTCTCATGACCCTTTGGCCCTGCCTCTGCCTCATCATTCACGTAGGCCATGAGCCGCCACTGATTGTCAACACTGACTGGCATTGGCTCTCCAGAGTTTTCCCTGCCCTACCTGGTGTAAGATTATTTCTTCATTTGAAATTTTACTAGATATGTGTAAGATTGGGGTTATAAAAGTTTGTTGGCATAGCATAGAGAAAGACGTTTGGGGGGCATAGAATTGGTTTGAATGGGTGTACAAGTGATAGTGTAATGATTAAATATTAAGGGGGCAAGTAGGCATATACACATAGAACACTGTATCAGGGTTAGATGATTTGGTTTGGATAAGACCTGATAGCAAATGATTTGGAAATATGGTTTGATATTGCTCAATGATGTTACTCAGAAGACTTGCAACTTGGTATTGCTCAAGAGACATGTACTAACTGTAATTAGGGGAAGGGTCCAAGGTGAAGGACAGGTGAGGTTGTGGTTAGAAAGCCAGACAACTTGACCTTTCGTTGTCATAAACAACTAATTGAGAAAGGGGAGGAGGTTTTCAGGAGAGGATGGTCTAAATTATGAGGTGGTCCAATGGGTTTAGGAGTTTAGAAGATGTCAATAGGAAGAGTGGATGATGTCAAATTGGGCATTTAAGGCTAAGCACAGAGGGATAAGTTGTCTTCCCTTTCCCTCAGGCATGGTTTGGTCTTGCCTGTGAGAGATGGGAGTCCCTCTGTGAAGAAGAGCTCCTTCACAGAGCATCCCGGGGTCGAGGCTGACTTTAACATTCTTAAACTGTTTTAACAAATGTTTTTAAAGTTATAACAGTTTCATTGTGCTTGTGAGTCTGAGTGAAGTCAATCATTCTGGATGTCTATCTCCAGATCTTCTTTACACCTACTATAGGGGGAATTTAAAGAGTACTGTTACAAGGTATTGCAGGAACCTGTTCAGTACCTCTTAAAAGACCACCAGAAAATTCCTCCTACACTGGAGATGCTGGGGATCAAACCTGGAACCTTCTTCTCTGAGCTACAGCAAAATGCCCTGTTAATATGCCTCTAGATACATTGGTTTTATTGTTTTGGCTTTTATTATGTACATCGCCCTGAGAACTTTGGCTATAGGGTAACTCATAAATTGAAGGAATAACAGTCCAAAAGCCATGAAAGACAAGCATCTGTGATCTCCTTATGTTTGGACTTGATTGGCTAGGGGTGCCCACAGCAAAGGGAGACCACATCTCAGGATGCTGGAAAATGAGTATTGTATTACAGGCCCAATGTGATTTGGCCCACTTTTGTTTGGGGGCCTTCCTCAGGAGTCATATTAAAATTGCCTACAGAGATCTCCAATAGATATCTCTTCAAAACTCAAACTTAGTTGGGTTGCCAGTTTTGAATTTTGGAGACACATCTGTTAGAGATCTCTGTAGACAATTTATTATGAGCCCTGAGGAAGGCTGAATAAGGATAAATAAAAATAGAAATGGACCGAAATGCATTGGGCTGGAATAGAACATTTATTTTCCAGCATTTTGAGATGTGGCCTCCCTTTGTCATATGTTTGTATTGTATGCTTTCTGGTGTGTGTGTGTGTGTTGTATTTTTCCTAAGACAAGGACAGCCAGCTGCCTTCTACCTGCCCCAGGGCGATTTTATTTCGACCAACTCCCTGGTATGTGTGATAGGATTGCAGCCTTAAAAAGCTAAAGGACACCAATTAGTTCTCAATTTTTCCAAGAAGACAAGAGATTGCCAAGAGAGTAGAGACATGTTATGAGTTTCTACTGGGCCCGTGGCAATGACACTTTGGCAATGTTTGTGGTATGGCATATGGATCTGCTTTTCAAAGAAAACAAAATCACACAGGGCGTAATATCCAGTGTTAGTCCTACATAGAGAACACATTGAGTAAATGAGAATTAAGATGGTCGCAATTAACTTAAGTCCTATTAATTCAACGGGTCTACTCTATGTAGGACTACTATTGGATACTACCTTACCTCACCTAAAGTGGTTCTTTGGAGCTTGCATGTATTACCTATGGTATTTATCATTCCAGTAATTGAGAATTGAAGACTGTTCCTTTTAAATTTTTATTATATTAAGAGATTTTATTATATTAAGAGCCATATAAGTATTACTAATAAAAACAAACAATGCCATAACTCAGGTGTATGTTGACTTCAAACAACAAAAGTATATATCTTTCAGCTAGTAGTCACCAACCACTAGGGTGGGCAATTGTGAATCACTAAAGAGAGGATACAAATTTGCATAAAATGTGCACATGCTAATTTATATGTATAGATGTAAATTTAGAAATAATTATTATAAGTTAAATAGAAGTACAGTACATCTCACCATATCGGGGAGGACTCTGACATAGGCCAAAATGACACCCAGCAAGATATAACATTTTGAAAATGGTTTGAAAACTGTATAGGGAGTGTGTCCTGGGCCCCAACAGTTGTCACCACTGTTATAAACCATTTTTATTTTAAAGCAGTAGTGTAGATACTCCCCAGGTAAGCTGTGTTTTGCTCAGTCTTCTGTCCAGGTGCTGTTGCTGGGCAACTTCCAGGCCCAAGTATTTCTTCAGATGGTTCTTTATCTTTAAACTGGACTTGAACAAGACAGTCCTTCAAACAGAGAACACCTCCAAGAGAGAAGAAACATGGCCAAGCATCAACTCTAGCAGATAATCCTTTATTATCTTCTAGTCAGAAGTGGCCACTGAGGAAAAATGTGGCTTTTTTTAAAATAGCGCGCAGTGGTGGCCATTTTGAATATTCAACACCCAGCCATGGCTTGTTGTGTTGTATGCACTCATTGACTGTGGATTATGCAAGGGTTAAACACATAGTCTGTGGTTGGGTCGTTTTGATAGTGTGAACCAGGTCAGTATGTATGCCTGTATATACCTCATATTTTTCCCTATTACTAAAAGCTTCTTCTTCCTAGTGATCACGCACTGCATTCTTATCGGTCTCCCTGTAGTCTCAGCTACTTCATGTGGTCCCATTACTCTTGTCAAGTCTGTTTCCCACATAGACCACCTGCATGTGTACTTTGACGCATTCTCCCCTTCTGCATCAATTAAATTTCCTCTTCACTTTTCGTTCTGTTTGCCTGTCTGTTCTGGGTACTGCTCCTGATTGACTCCACAAAGATGTTTTTCTCTGCCTTCAGGATGTTTTCCTTATATAAGCAGTAAAGCACTTTGCCAACATAGTGTGAACATTTCAGCCCTTGCTGAGTGAAGAAAATATTTCATAGCCTAATTAGACCAAAGATGCATCATTCATTTTAAAAATCAAAACCATTATAATGTCATTATGATGCATTCTTGTGCTGAATTAAACGTGGAAGAAGAAGAAATGCTGAAGAGTTTGTCTTCAATCATGTCATCAGGAGAGATTAACCAGTGCTTGCTGACCTACAACCAGTTTCATCTTTTTTATAGCAGATAATTTCTAATTACCGGACTGGAGTCACAAAAGGTACAGAATAATGGAAATGTAACTTTAAATGCTATAGAAATTTGTTGACAGTCATTTGGGATGGTGAAATTGGTGCTCTCTGTAATGTTCATTGGTAATGTTCATTTGCAATAGGTTGTGCTAAAACAGACATCACAGAGCCATGAGTCCAGAAAAAAGAAGAGGGGGGGGGAATTGGCAAACAGCAACTGATTATTATTATATTTGCTTGCTCACGCCTAGCAATAAATCATATTAACAAGTGACATTAAATTTCCTTGCCTAAACATACAGAAAATGTCAGTGGGTATTTCTCTGCCTTTGTATTTCATACTACCCCTCATGTTTCATGGTTTGGGGGGGGGGGGCAAAGTTTCAAGGCCAGCATCAAGAGCACCTCCTGAGGGCCCACACCTCAGAGGCGCCCAATGACAGGAGTCCCCTGGAGTTCCTTTCCCTCCTCATTGCATCCTGCTTGTTCACTTGCCTCTCACTTTGGCCCACACAATGGAGGTAGTGAGAAGCAGGAGCAGTCGATGCTATTGCCTACTTGCTCACTGGCTTTCTGCCTGTCAAATATGCAAGTATTTGACAGGCAATCTGAGAAGATTGAGGGGAGACATGATAGCACTCTTCAAATACTTAAAAGGTTGTCACACAGAGGAGGGCCAGGATCTCTTCTCGATCCTCCCAAAGTGCAGGACATGGAATAATGGGCTCAAGTTAAAGGAAGCCAGATTCCAGCTGGACATCAGGAAAAACTTCCTGACTGTTAGAGCAGTGCGACAATGGAATCAGTTACCTGGGGAGGTTGTGGGATCTCTCACACTAGAGGCCTTCAAGAGGCAGCTGGACAAGCATCTGTCGGGGATGCTTTAGGGTGGATTCCTGCATTGAGCAGGGGGTTGGGCTCGATGGCCTTGTAGGCCGCTTCCAACTCTGCTATTCTATGATTCTATGATTCTATGAAGTGGCAGCCATGATGAGAAAGAGGAGGAGGAGTAATAGCAGCTAGTGACCATGTGAAGGTCGACTCAGTGAAGGAGGTGGTCCATTCAGGTGTCTTGTCCCAAGTACTGTTCAGCAGGTCAACATTTTTTTCTTTTTCTTATTTTATCCACAATATGCTAGTGTAAGGGCAGGAAGCAGTGCCCTCACTCTGATTTGGCTTCGGACATCATCACATAGATGAACTTCACTGGCTAAGTGCCAACGTCATGAAAGCAAATCAGACCATAGACCGTTCTTCCTGCTGGCAGTCTGATTAGCTTTACAATGATGCCATATAACTTATGAGATTTGGCTATGTGATTATGATGATGATGTTCATAGCCAAATCAGAGTGAGGGCAATTTTTCCTGTTCTCAGTCTGGGGGTAAAAGAAAAAGAATTGTTTCATGTCTTGAACTGGAAGCTTGTCTCATAGATTTGCCAAAGTGGGTGGATCAAGAGAAAAGGACTAAATTTGCATGTCTTCAATTAAATAATCAAGCATATGCTCAGTTATAAGCCAGACATTCTAGTGACAAGCAAGGTCTGAGGCCATTTTTGAAATCAAGGTGGTTCCAAATCATTAAGCCACGAAAACCACATGGTAGCGAAGGGAATCACATCAGCCTTCTTTCCTGCTGTGATATGATTGCACAGCCTTGATGAACTCCTAATAATGAGCTAGAAGCTGGAGCTGCAGTCCAAAAGTTCTGTGTGCCCTTGGGCAAACAGGCAAGTGGCTTTTTGGTTAAAATTGGCTTGCCTGTTCAAGCTGTGCAAAACAGCTACAGTGAGAAATGAAAAGACAACTCTGGATGTGTGACAGTCTCACAGACATTCCTCCAATTACAGAGAGAGAGGGGGAGGGGAGGAGGGAGGCAGGGAGGGAGGGAGGGAGAGAGAGAGAGAGAGAGAGAGAGACAGACAGAGACAAAGACAGAGACAGAGACACAGAGAGAGAGAGAGATTCCCCCCCACCCCCAGAATTGGAGTACAGACCTTTTGAAGATTAACTTGAAGCTTAAAGATGATACCATTTGCCATCACTCATTTTTTTTAACAAAAACTTAGCTGTTTTAATTTACATTCTTCGAACTAATGGACCATAGGACAGCACTGATCACCAGCACAAGCCTCACAAGCAGGCAGAAAAGCCTCTGCTGCCTTTCAGCACTCCCACAGTGGTAACAGCAAAAAGGGGAGTGTTCCGGGGGTGGATTGGAAGAGTTTGTTGTTGTTATTGTTGTTATTATTTACATTTATATACCACCCCATAGCCAAAGCCCTCTGGGCAGTTTACAAAGATTAAAAGACTGAGCATTAAAAATCAATATGTTGGTGCCAGGCGGGCCTCATCGGGGAGATAGTTCCATAATTGGGGGGAGGGGGGACCACAGAGAAGGCCCTCTCACTTGTTGCCATCCTCTGAGCTTCCTTCGGAGTAGGCACCCAGAGGAGGACCTTAGATGTTGAGCGCAGTGTATGGGTAGGTTCGTGTCGTGGTTCTAAATCTGCTGGATCCAAACCCTTCCTCTTCTGCCAATGTGCTCCTGGGTTGATGGGAGTACACTAGCCCAGGAGCTGGCACATTATTTCCCCTCAAGCCACCCATCACCACCCACTTCAGGGCTTGGGATGTGATGTTTTCTCTGTCATGGATTCTCCTTCTCCTGCCCCCATAGGATTGTCCTGCCAGTAGGAAGGAAAATTCTCAGCCCATCATCATTGTAATAATAACTAGGGGTGTGCACGGACCCCCCGCTCCGCCCCGCGGGCCGATCTGAAAATTTCGGATCGGCCCGCTCCGCTCCGCCCATACTCAGCTCCTCTTCGCCGCGGAGCTCCAGTTCAGAATCGGAGCTCCACAGTGGAGGGGAGTGGCGCCAGGTAAGGCTGGGAGAGGAGGTCGGGGGGGTTACCGGGCTCTGCCGCCATCGCCGCCCGTGCGGCGATGGCGACAGAGCCCGGTAAGGGACCAAGGGGGAGGGGGGCCTTACCTGCGTCCATCCGCGGTCCGTCGGCTTCTTCAATTGAGCCCACGGTTCAACTGGTTCCTGGTTGAACCGTGGGCTCAATTGAAGAAGCCGACGGACCGCGGACGGAGGCAGGTAAGGGAGAGGAGGGCAGGGGGGTTTACCAGGCCCTGCCGCTGTCACCGCATGGGCGACAGCAGCAGGGTCCGGTAAACCCCACTTACCTTTCCAGCGGAGCTCCGGATCGAGGCGAAGGATCCGCCTTCACCTCAATCCTTTTCGCCATGCTCCGCCAGCCCCCCAATCCTCTTCGCCTCCGCCTTAAAGGCAGGCGAAGCCCCCCGCTCCGCTTCTAATTCGCCGGTCCGATTAGAAGCGGAGCACATCCCTAATAATAACTACTGAAATTGTATTTTTGAGAGTTCAGCCAATATATGGACTACAATGCTTTTTCCATCCTATTATTCCATCCATAATAGTTATTGGTGCACGCAAACAATGGAGCAGTTGCAGCTCTTAGTCAACCCTCATTCAATGCTGGGGTGAGGGATGCCCTGATCCAGATCAACTTGAAATCCTTTCAGAATTCATTGTAGCTTAGATTTAAAAGGAAAACAAAGTCAAGAGTTCTTGAAATTCAGTTTATTGTAGAAAATGTATAGTCTTTGAACTATACAGATCCCAATCACTCTGTGTATATATTCCAGAGATTGAAATCAATATTAATTCTAGGGTTTTTTTGGTCATAGAACTCCAAATAAAACAAACAAATTGAAAAGAGGGCAGCTGAAATAAAGATTTTTGGCTCATAGAAAGGAAGAAAGTAAACATGCCTGAGCACGCACACAGGGACATATGGCCCATTTGGCTTCTGGATGTTTTACAGAAGCGTGATATGCAAGTAGAGAAACGTTATCTCTTACTATTATCCGCTAGATCATTGGAGCTCTTAAATGCCCGATTTCAGAACTTGCAATGTTCTGTGATATTACGAATCAAGCAGCATTTCCTCCAGGCATTCCTCTCTGGCTTCTGATACTAAACAAAACTCTGCACACATTGCATCCATCTGTTCAGGTACCCAAAGGTAGCTGTACTATCTACATGTGCACAGTTCTTGTGACCTGTTAGCCCCTTGCCTTCAGAAACTCTAATTGACTACTGTAAAACTCACAGTGCAATCCTATGCATTTCTACTCAGAAGTAAGCCTCACTGAAATCAATGGGTTTATGTATAGCAGGGGTGAGCAATTTGTGGCCCTCCAGATGTTTTGACCTACATCCATCACCATTGGCCATACTGGCTAGGGCTGATGGCAGTTGTAGACCAAAACATCTGGAGGGCCACAAGTTGCTCTCCCCTGATGTATAGGATTGCGGCCTAAATGGGCCTGCAATTTGCAAAACAATGCCATACTGTGTGAACAAATAAACCACATAATTTGGCTGCCAAAATCAAACAGCGCAGTTGTTTCAACAATCCATATCTGATGAATATATACATTACAATATATGAGGTTGTGGAAATTCATCAATGGGTAGAATCCAATGGTGGCACAACACTAGCGCTAATGACATTGTGCTGGTTCTGCACCATCACTGGATATGACCAACGGTATCATTTTTGACCACTATTTCAGATTTGTCAGTCACCTAGAACCAATCAACTTTTAAAATGTATAGCATACTCATGCATTGTATGATTTTTCACCTCCTAGCCATTAAAAGAACAACAAACTGCAATCCTATGCACAATTAATTGAGTGTAATTTCTGTTAATTTTGGTGGGATTATGAGAGCTCCATGATGCAGGATTTCTAGCACTTCCAATCAAAAGGCACTGTGCAATTTTTCCATCTTTTTCAATTTAACAGATTTATATTCTGGTGAGAAAAAAGATGGAGAAGTAATGGGAAAACGCAGGGGGATTACAGATTGATGCCATTGTTTGGACCCCGTGTAAAATTCCATGTATGAGGGATGGAGATTGTCTAATAAAAGGCTAAGCGGAAGCACCCTGCGTCTGAGTAGGGGTAGACAATTTTGTCAGTTTTGGCCTCTCTTTGTCTCTCATTTTTCCAATTTTAAGTCCAGTTCTTGAACTTTGAGAATTTTTTTTAAAGTTTATGTGAAAATTCATAATTTCCCTGCACATTTCTCATAATACATGTATTTTGTATGCCTTTTTGCCTAATATGTATATTACTTTGCAAGCAATTTTCCTAAAACATGCATATTTGAACCTTATTTTTCCTAACATACACATTTTTGTAGACATTTTGTAATTGAAGAACTCCATCGCAACATTCAAAGGAGTGCGAATTTCAAATTACAACTGAGTTTTGGTTCACGTCATGGTGTGAAAAAGCAAAACTGATCCCAAAAATTGGTTCAGCACCTTGAATAGCTCCTTTAGAGTTCTGACTGAAATCCTAAGCGGATTCACAGCCCCACTAACATTGGAGCCCCCAGCCTCTACTGATTCCTTTTCTGAGTATGTGTGTGTGTGTGTGTGTGTGTGTGTGTGTGTCTGTGTGTCAGAGAATCTGTTTTTTGTAAACATGTTGAACAGAAGCCACCAGACAAAAGGTGAAAAGTAGCAGCCAAGACGTACAATAAAGGAAGGCGTGTCAGAAGGAAGCTTAAGGGTCTTACAGAGTGTTATCAACGTATGGCAACAGCATTATACACTGGTGAGATCTAAAGTGGCCTATTGAATTCCAGCAGTGCAAGGACGTACATCTGTTTCACAAAGGCATCTCAAATTATGCACCACAGGAGCACTCATTATCTGCCACACAACTTCACAGAGAATCACATTGTTCAACTTTATGTGAATCAGTAAAGAGTACAAATCCATTTTGATGGAAAAGGACCAAGCATAGCTGAAGTCACTGCAACTCCCTTCAGTTGGTCCTTATCTATGGGATATAGGATGATGATTAGGATGATGATGATGATGATGATGATGATGATGATGATGATGATACGATGAAGCTGTTCTTCCTTCCATGGCAACTGAGCTGTGGTACAACATGATCTCCAAACTTCAAAACTCTCATAGAACTACAGAACTGAAAAGAGAATAAAGCAATAATGAGTTGGGAGGAGGAAAGCAAGTGAACATAGGCCACCATATTTGAGGAATCATCAAGTAAGAGATGGCAAATTCTGGACGGATTGAACATGGCCCAAGATCTGCTGTTCTGTAAATAGCCCCATCATTTATTATCTGAGGCAGTCAGGGCCTTTGAGCCAGGTGTGTTGAACCTCAGGCCTGTGGGCCAAATTAGGGCCTTCCAGAGCTTCTAAATTGACCATGCCCCTTTGTCCCAACTGCAGATCATTTTGTGTTTTCCCATCTTTTGCGTGTCCCCCCCCCCATTCTAAATGTTTGACATGTCTCTCATGAAGCTTAGTTCCTGGCAGTTAAGTGCTTTAATCTAAAACATGCTGGTATGCCCCTGCCCCTTTAATCTTTGGCCCTACCCACCTCTGGAAGGTGGCCCCCAAGAGTTTCTCCAAAATGGAATTCGGCCCTTGGGCTGAAAAAGGTTCAACTCCCCTGCTTAGGCTAAGTCATCATCATCACTTTAGCTAATGTACTCATGGCTCATCTATATCCTCCAACTTTCTCTGTCTTTCTTACACACACACACAGCACAATCCTCTACATGCCTACTCAGAAGTAGGTCCTTTTGAGTTTAGTTTTCAAGTGAGTGAGTATAGGATTGTAGCTTCAATGTTCCAGAAACTGGTCCTTTTCAGACAACATGCTAAACCATGATGGTTGTTTTGTGCTAAACATTATGGCTTATTTTATTTATTTATTTATTACATTTCAATACCGCCCAATAGCCGAAGCTCTCTGGGCGGTTCACATTATGGCTTATTTATTTATTACATTTATATCCCACCTTTTTTCCTTCGAGCTACTCAAGGTGGTGTACATAATCCTCCTCCTCTCCATTTTATCCTCACAACAACAACCATGTGAGGTAGGTTGGGCTGGGAATGTGTGACTGGCCCAAAGTTGCCCAGTGAGCTTCCATGGCCGAGTAGGAACTAGAACCTGGATTTCCTGACTCCCAGTCCAACACTACACTACACTGGCTTAGCATGTTGTGTGAACCATTTCTAACCATGGTGGCTGGCTACATAACCACGGTTTAAACATGCTCACTAACCACATGCTGCAAAAGGTTCACTTAGCATGTTGTCTCACTACACCCACTGTTTAGGTTCTAAATTAATGAGTGTACTTCAGGTTGGTAAATGTCATTTTAAAAAAATCATTATGTAGTTCTGGGAAAAGAGAAGACAATATTAAGTTGGATACAGACTCAGTCATACTTAAGCTCATTAAAATTTATGGAACTTTAATTAGTCACAACTAACTTAAGTCCCATTGATTTCAATGGGTCTAAACACTGAATGACTAAGTTTGGATTCAATCTATTTTCATTACGCACATTACATTGTTTAATATTACATCGTGAGAAACTTTTGTTCCTTTCGGTGTATATGGTTTTAGATCATTTGATATTTCTTTACAAGATTTATGACCAGTTTCATAATTTATCATGAACATTTCCTATGGTTTAGTGACTAGCTATTGACTAGTGAATTAGTCCAGTGGTAACCAAAGAAGACCAGTACAGTGGATGTTGGTAGCTCTGATTTCACTGGGGCTGTAATTCCAGTCTGGGTTTCAGTCAGAACCATCCAGAAGTGTAAAAGAGCTATCCAAGGTGCTGAATTCATTGTGGGGATAGGATTTATCACCTTGGATAGCTCCTTTAGAGTTCTGGCTAGTTCTGACTAAAACCCAGAATGAAATCACAGCTCCACTGAAATCGAAGCCACCATCCTTCACTGGGCCAGTATAGTCTACTGTGACTGGTAGCACTTCTCCAGAGTCCCAGGAGACCTACCTGGAGATATCATGGATTCAGCCTGGCACTGTCAGCATGCAAGTTTGCACTCTACCACTAAACTATGGTTACTCCTGATATGGCTCCTCCCAAAGCCAATAATACATTAGTAATAGAAGATACTAAGAATACAGAAATTGGGTTGGATCCAGACTTAGTCATACTCAGAGCAGACCCATTGACATTGATGGGACTTAAGTTAGTCATGTGCCATTGATTTCAAAGGTTCTTCTCTAACTAAGTCTGCATCTAACCCAGTGGGTAATAAGAGCTTTTGTTGTGGTGACTTTTAAAAATATTCCCTCCCAGCTATAGTGATATTATCAACACAGTTGGCAATGGCCTAGCATAGTTTCTGTAATCTGAGATAAGGCTCCCAAGGAAGTTAATATGTGGTTTTCCCTCCCTAATAATCCATATAATCCATGTTTCAATATTTACGGAGCTATGGAAGAGGGATTGGGCAAACAAAGAGCAACCAATGGGGGTGAGTGGTGGGTGGGGAGAAAAACAGCAGCAGTGTTCATTATAGCGCTAGATCAGCCTCAAATGCCCACTTGCCATCAATGCCCTTTTTCTCATCTCTGCTAAAATAACAGGAAGTCTCATGATACTGGTCCATCCTTTAAGCACTTTCAAGTTTTAGCAAGAAAACTTGGCTCTGATTTAATGCATCCCTGCTATTTTCTCGAGCCGTGACTTGACCTCCAATTACACTGGACCTTGTGGAGATTATATAAACGAGAGACATTTCAGCAGGAGAACCATGTCAGTCTGTTACAGCAAAAGCAACAGACTTCTGGAATCTTAAAGGCTAACATACTCTCTTCTCTCTTTCTCTTTCTCTTTCTCTCTCTCTCTCTCTCTCTCCCCCCCTCAGGCACACACAGTACAGATTAATAATAATAATAATAATAATAATAATAATAATAATAATAATAATAATAAGTAGTAGTAGTAGTAGTAGTAGTAGTAGTAGTAGTAGTAAACTATGCAATCCTGGGTCCAAGTTTTTTAGGGCCAAATTAAGGCCATAATGGGATCCGGGCCTAGCTATCTGTGGTGGGCCTCCTACTCTTCCCCTAATGCTGATCTCCCTCATGATATTTGTGCATGCACACGCAGAATGTCAACAATGTGCAATAATAATGTGCCAATATTTTTCACTACACATTTTAGTATCAATTATCTCCCAAGCTTTCCTGGAAGCAAAAGGCTAATACCTTTTCTGTGGTAGAGTACATAGGCTTCCCCTTTTACAGCATAAAGCAAACGGACACAGTAAAACAGAAACACAAATCAAAGCACACTCTCTCAGAGGCACACGTTCAAGAAAGTGGCACAAACTGACTCAGTGAGACACAACAGCCCCAAAGGACACACACATCTGTAACCAGTGCTGGCTGAGGACATTTTTCTGCCTGAGGAGGCCTCCCATTTCATCTGTGCTACTCACTATCTCTATAACTCATAGTAAACATTCAACATTTGAAAATATCATCTTGTTTCTCATATACTCCACCCATATGTCTCCATCTTCTGCATGAACATCAACCCCAAGAAACTTTAATAACAGTGACAACAACAAAAAGTCTTGTGGCACCTTAATGACTAATGCATTTATTATGGCATAAGCTTTTGTGGACTACAGTGCATGGGGATTTCCAGATTATACACAGTACATTTGGTATGGGCGATCGTAAACCCGGAGGTTAGAAGTGGCTAAAGACACTGGCAGTTGGTACAAGGCTCATTTTTCACAAAGTGATTGGACAAGACAATTGACTGGGCTTGAACATTTTGGTTCAAATCTTGGGTTCTACAGGGCCTAGAGACCTGGGAATCTGGGCTAGATAGTGGACCCCCTAAAATGTTGGGCCTGGGGCCTACAGCCCTCTTAGCCCTGGGAATAATCCAGCTATGCTTGGGCAAGACACCTTCAATGGGCCCTCTCCCTCAATGAGTCTACCTTTTCACCATCATTGTCCCCAGCTGCTATTGCTCCCCATCTTCTTTCTCATCATTGTTACCACTTGCTTGTATTACAGGCAAAGAGCTGGTGAGCAAATAGGCAGGGGCAGCTACTGTTCCTCCTTCTCACCACACCATTGGCTAGGCCAGAATGAGAGGCAGGTGAACCATGCAATGGTGAGATGGAGGAGCAACTCCATGGGGTTCTTGCTAGAGTGTGGGCCCTCAACAGGTCTCCAACCATGCGTACCCTTGACACTAGCCCTGCTGCTGAAGCATGGTTGGCACTGCTTCCACGACCAGATCTTGTGGCAAAGAAAGGGAGAAAATTGTAATTCCCCCTTTTGAGCCAGAAAGGTTTCAAACAAAATGGTTGGCTCAGACCTAGATCAGGGCCGGCCCTACCATTAAGCAGCCTGATGCGGGCACATCAGGCAGCAGAAAATGGGAAGAGCGGCGAATTGCATCATTCCCCCTCCAAAAGGCCCTCTGCTTCTTGGTCTTGCTGGCCATGCAGTTATCTGGCAGGACCAAGAAGCAGCTGGTCGCATGTGCCCTGCCCACCCATCCTCTTACCTCCCCACCCACCTGATCTGCTTGGGTAGCTGGCTGGCTGGCTAGCAAACCTAGCTGATGGCACCTGCCTCCTGGTTTACTTTTCTTTTCTTTTTTTTGGCGTGCCTACATGCGTCCAGCTGTCCATAACTCCTGCCAGTCAGCTTGCACCTTGTGAAACAGCCAGTGGGGGGGGGGGGGCTGTGAAAGGTTGGCCGAAGTATCTCAAGAGCTACTTCAGCTGACTTTTCGCAGGCGCCCTATGGCTCCTATGCAAGGTAGAAGCAGCTGGTGGCTGGGAGTAGCGCTGAGACAGGTGCGTGTACATGCATGCCAAAAAAAGTAAATGAGCCAGCTGTGCCAGTGCATGTGCCAGCTGCTTTAGCTGGCTGCCAGGCAGATCAGGTGGGAGGGTGGGCAGTGACATCACGTCAGGCAACAACCTATGTTGGGCCAGGCCTGCTCTGGGTGATTTCTTACTCCCTTTTTTGAAAGACTTTTTATCAGCGGATACATATTTCTGTATTTTATACCTCAGCTAGTATATCGAATGTGCTTTTCCTTGCCTGATTATTTTCCTCAAGACATTTGACAAGGAAAACAAAAATGATTCCCACCCTCATTCATCTCAGAGTTGCAGCAAGATAACAAAGCCGCTTAAAAACAACAACAACCCCCCAAACAGCTAAAGATTGTTTTAGCAGCTTTTATGGACAAGTTTCTCATGTGGAGCTGGGCTGTACATTTATCTAGGCAAAACGTTTCCCAGCTCCTGTTCAAATTGATTTAAAATGTCCCATTGGTTTGAAGGTGGGGTGGAGATGGAGGGGAGGTGTTGATCAGCTAAATTACTGCCAGTTTGCATATGAAGCTCAGCTTATACTGATAAAGTGTTTCTAATCATGCTGGAAAAGGTCAGGTATGATTAATTACTGCATTAATTATAAAGCATATCTGGACATCTGCCCAGAGTTCATTCTTTTCTTTACTGGTGCCTCTCTTTTAATGAGAGCTACTTTTGAGTAAATCAATAGCACCACCTGCTGGCAGTTAAAGAAATTGTTGAAGCGGCTTGGCAGGGCAAGTTTCAGTCCATCCACTAACTGGGAAAGAGGAATTTCTGGTAGGGAGACCATATGAAAAGGAGCGCAGGGCTCCTGTACCTTTAACAGCTGTACAGAAAAGGGAATTTCAGCAGGTGTCATTTGTATGCATGCAACACCTGGTGAAATCCCCCCTTCATCACAACAGTTAAAGCTGCAGGAGCCCTGCCCTCTTTTGTATCTAGTCATTAGGGCAGGGCTCCTGCATCTTTAACTGTTGTGATGAAGAGGGAATTTCACCAGGTGCTGCATGCATAACAATGACATCTGCTGAAATTCCCTTTTTTATACAACTGTTAAAGGTACAGGAGCCCTGTCCTCCTTTTCATATGGTCATCCTAATTTCTGGGCACAAAGTGACCATGTTCCTAAAGGTCGTGAACAGGAGAAGAAAATCATCCTGTTCCATGAATACTGGGGTGTAATAAGGTCACAACAAAAGGCATGGTCACATATGCAAGGCACAGAGGAACAAATAGCTGATGTTCTTGGTTACCACTTCCATGCATTTGCCAGCTGTAGCAAAAGTAAGTGCAGCAAGAACAGGTGTTTGGAAGCAGGCATGATGTAGTTGAGAGGGTTTCAACATCTGAAGAGGGCCTTCAGGTCAAGTCCTCCAAAAAATGCATCTAGAGTAGTGATTGCTCAGTTTGGAATTGAGTCAGCAACATCAGAGAATGCTTGGGGAAATAATTGCTTATTTTCTGTTTATTGCTATTCTTTGCATATTCCCAGCCTCATGCCCTCCATGCTAGTTAGGGTTGATGGGAGTTGGAGTCCAACGCTGGTTGGGGCAGGCTGGTAAATATGTTCCATTATGCATGGTTTGATTACATTTCTACCCTACCTTTCCACTCAAAATGGATGCCTGTTCTAAGAGTGGACCATCTCCTTCAGAGGAGTGCCAGGGCCTAGGACAGCCTTCCCCAACCATAGGGTTCCTAGATGATGGATTCCAGCTCCCATCAACCCTGGCCACTGGCTGGGGAAGATGGGAGTTGAAGTCCAATAACATCTGGGGGCCCAAGGTTGAGGAAGGCTAGTTTAGGGCAATAGCTAAACACGTCCTCAGTAGTAAGGCCAAATAACATAGGTAGGGTGACCATATGAAAAGGAGGACAGGGCTCCTGTATCTTTAACAGTTGTATTGAAAAGGGAATTTCTGCTGGTGTCATTTGTATATATGGAGAACCTGGTGAAATTTCCTCTTTATCATAACAGTTAAAGCTGCAGATGCCCTGCGCTTTTTAAAATCTGGTCACTCTAGTATAGCTCCTGCACTTTAACTGTTGTGATGAAGAGGGAATTTCACCAGGTTCTCCATATATACAAATGACACTTGCTGAAATTCCCTTTTCTATGCAACTGTTAAAGATACAGGAGCCCTGTCCACCTTTTCATATGGTCACCCTAACATAGGAGTTAAGTGAGGAGGCCTTTCTAAGTTTGGGGATGGGCAGATTTATCAAATAGTTAGCAGGTGCAAATGACCCTCTATTATCTCTAAAAACAGGGTATATTGCTGCTTGGCTTAAATGATTTTGGAATTCAGTATCTCGAATTCACTGGGAAATACCTATTTTTGCTTTGGCATACCCTAGGGTTAGGATAGCAGTTGTAGAAAAACCTAAAGTTAATAATTTCATATTTAGTAACTTTTTCCACTTTGATTGGAAGGAGTCGGTTAATGTAAGTGGAGCCAGTCCGACAGGTGCAAACATAATTTTAAACCAGAAATGGAATTTACTCAGCCATATGCAGGCCTCTATTAAAATTTGCCCAGCCTCTAACCATATAATTGCATTTGGAACACAGCTTTGAATACCAAATATTGCTCTCAAAAATTTGGTTTGTACAGCCTCCAATGAAACAAGGTTTTTAAATACACATACTTTTGAGTCATACAACAGCTGGGCTAAAACCTTAGCAACAAAAACCTGGATAACTGAAGGGATGTGCTGTCCTCCATTGTTGTAAAAAAGAAAGAAAAGCTTTGCACTTCTCTGCACATTTGCAATAACATTTTTTTATTGTACCCTCCATGTTCCTAATGAGTGGAATATTATTCCTAAGTACCTTGTTCAATTTTGTGATAATTTATTTGCCATTTATGCTTTCTCCCCTTTCCTGGAGAACACAACAACCTTAGTTTTATCATAGTTGGCCGGATCTACACTAGTCTTATAACGTTGCTAGTGTCCCTTTCTAACGTGGTTCTCTGTATCGGTTCTCTGTAGCTGTAACGTTACTGCAGGGCACATTGTTAAATCCTTTCGTTGCTGGGTTTGCTCCACCCACTGCCTGCCTCATTCCTAGCCAGCAGTGCAGGGCAATAGTCATAAGTACACACAAACTCACTCACTCCCAAAACATCTTAACACAAGTACCAGGGAATTGCCTGAATGCACAGGAGCCACTTTGCTGAAGCTAAGCAGGGTCGGGTCGGGTCTGGTCAGGGTTGGGATGGGAGACCAAATTGAAAAGTTTTAGCAGCAGCCGCATTTAAGCCCCACTGGTCATGAGTTTTGGACTTTGGAACCCTTGTTAATTTTCCTGCATGGAGCTACAGCGCTCCTTTGAGCGCTCCTCAGTTCCTTTGCAAAGAGGGGGGAAATGTTAAAAAAAAAATCATAAAAAAATCAACCAATGACCCAATTTGATTCAAATTTTAAGGCAGGATGCATGGGAGTACTTCACAATCAAAGCAGATTCTAAGGTGGAAAACTTCTGAGTCCTTTGCATGCAATTGTCAGTGATTGCACAGTATAAGGCTGGTGTGATTTATCTGCTGTAGCAGATAAGATAGCAAACAGGGTGAAGGAAGGAGAACAGGAAGTGGGCGGAGCAAACCCAGCAGCTCTGGGTTGCGAGAGGAGAATTACCGGTAGGACGAGGCACATGAATCTGTAGCCACACTGGAACTAAGAAACAGAACCTGTAAGTACGACTCATTTACAACTGGGAGACCCAGGGTCACGTGACACTATGCGTCACAGTAACCCATTCAAAACGTTAGAATAACATGAGTGTAGATTCCCACGTTGATTTGCAATAGTTCATTTTTTACAGTAACTGTCCAGAGCCCTCAACAAGCGCCTCAGTCCAACACTTGTCAGTGATAAAAGTACTGCGTCATCTGCATAGACAAACTGGGGTGGTGAAAGCAGACCTCCGCTAAGTTTTTAACCAGGGAGTTAATATAAAAATTAAACAGAGTAGGGAGTAAAACACAACCCTGTTTCACTCCATTAAAAGTGGGGACAGGCCCAGTCAGGCGGCCCGCACTGCTACATCTCACCTGCAGTCGAGTATTTTCATATAGACTGCGGATGAGAGTCAGTAAGCGAAGATCAATGTTAGTGCCCTTGAACTTTTCCAACAGTCTATCTCTTTACGTGATCAAAAGCTGATTTAAAATTCAATGTTTGCTGTTTATTCGTTCAGTCACTTCCGACTCTTTGTGACTTCATGGACCAGCCCACGCCAGAGCTTTCTGTCAGCCGTCGCCACCCCTAGCTCCCCCAAGGTCAAGTCTGTCACCTCCAAAATATCATCCATCCATGTTGCCCTTGGTCGGCCCCTCTTCCTTTTGCCTTCCACTTTCCCTAGCATCAGCCTCTTCTCCAGGGTATCCTGTCTTCTCATTATGTGGCCAAAGTACTTCAGTTTTGCCTTTAATACCATTCCCTCAAGTGAGCAGTCTGGCTTTATTTCCTGGAGTATGAACTGGTTTGATCTTCTTGCAGTCCAAGGCACTCTCAGAATTTTCTTCCAACACCACAGTTCAAAAGCAACTATCTTCCTTTGCTCAGCCTTCCTTATGGTCCAGCTCTCACAGCCATAGGTTACTATGGGGAATACCATTGCTTTAACTATGCAGACCTTTGTTGTAAGTGTGGTGTCTCTGCTCTTAACTATTTTATCAAGATTTGTCATTGCTCTCCTCCCAAGAAGTAAACGTCTTCTGATTTCCTGGCTGCAGTCAGAGTCTGCAATAATCTTTGTGCCCAGAAATACAAAGTCTGTCACTGCTTCCACGTTTTCTCCCTCTATTTGCTAGTTATCAATCAAGCTGGTTGCCATAATCTTGGTTTTTTTGAGCTTTAACTGCAACCCAGCTTTTGCACTTTCTTCTTTCACCTTCGTCATAAGGCTCCTCAGCTCCTCCTCGCTTTCAGCCA